>NC_141180.1:36455000-38955000 GCF_055505025.1 Bos grunniens | reverse complement strand
ACTAAGGAATTTCAAGGAAAGTTCTCCAAAGGGTGGGGTCTTCCACAGGACACTTCCTGGGTCTAAGGGTGGTGCTGCCAGGTTTCCCTCTGGGGGCTGTGATAAGAAAGGGGCAGGAAAAGGACCTCTGTCTGGGGTGCTGCTTGTCTTCTGTAGCTAGATCGAGGTACTGTCTCTCTGGGGCTGTTACTAAGAAAATTTGTTGAGCTGAACACTTAGGACAGAGGATGAGATAGTTGGATGGCATCACCAACTTGATGGACATGAATTTGAGGAAGCTCTGGGAGTTGGTGATGGATAGGGAAGCCTGGCGTGCTGCAGTCCATGGGGTCGCAAAAAATCAGACACGACTGAGCGACTGAACTGAACTAAACACCTTTCCATATATATTTTATTTTATTTTATTAAAGATTTTTTTTGTGGACCATTTTTAAATTCTGTATTGAATTTGTTACAATACTGCTTCTGCTTTATGTTATGGTTTTTGGCTGGGGTGGCCTGTGAAATCTTAGCTCCCTGATCAGGGATCTACCCCACATCCCCTACACTGGAAGGTGAACTCTTAACCACAGACGGCCAGTGTATGTATTTTACTGGCAGTATGTACTTTAAACTTCAATAACAGATTTATCAAAGGAAAAAAAATGAATCTCAGCCAGCCACCATTTCGTACTGAGCTCACTCTGGATAGGCTCTGATTCCTGAGACTCCTCCCCATCTCAGAGACCCCAGATTCCAGCAGAGACTCTAGGGCTAGGGGTGCTGGACTCACTCTGGGGTCAGGGAAATTCGGGGCCCAGGGTGAACTGCGTGGAGGTTAGAAGAACCAAGGACAGAAAGGTCCAGACAGGACTGGGCCTGCAAAGTTGACTTTCTTCTACAAAAATAGTGTTTAGATACAGTCTGTTGACCTATTACATGCCTTGTTTGGGGAAGACTTTTTGCAAAAACAACACACTTTTTGGGGTGGAAGAAGAGGACTTCCTTTCCAAGGGGAGGGTTGTAGAGAGGATGAAGCAGGAAAAATAAGGGGATTTGTGCCCCTGCTATTTTTGACCTTGGTCCCATGGGTGAGGGTGTAAGTAAGGAAGGTTGCCCTTTGGGGTTGTGGTGTGAGCACTACGTTTGTGTCCTGGGGCTGCCATATAAAAGGACCACGGGCTGAGTGGCTTAAACAACAGCCATTTATTCTCTCACAGTTTGGAGTCTGGAAGTCCAAGGTCAAGGTGGCAGCAGGGCAGGTTCCTTCTGAAGTCTCTCCCTTTGGCTTGAGATGGCCATGTTCTTCCTGTGTTTTCAGATGGGGTGAGTGGGACGGTGGCTGAAAGCAGTGATCAATCACTTCAGTTCAGTTCAGTTTAGTTGCCCAGTCATGTCTGACTCTTCGCTACCCCATGGACTGCAGCACACCAGGCTTCCCTCTCCATCACCCACTCCATCATCAATCAATCATCTATAAAGCCCAAAGACAGGCGGTCACATTTATGCAAGGCAGTGTGGAGGAGAGGTCAGCAATCTCTGTTACTATAAGCAATCTCTGTTACTTCCTAGCTGTGTGACCCTGGGCAAGTGATTTAACCTCTCTGAGCCTCAGATCTCTTACCTGTTCTGGTCCCTTGGAGATCTGTCAGGAGCATTTCAAGGATTAATATTTGTAAAGTGTCTGGCCCATGGTAAGAGCTACATAAGGATTAGCCATGATTATTTTCAAGGTAACACAAAAGAACTAAACAAAATGTTGGAAATAGAGAAAAATTTAAACTGCATTGCCCTACACTAATAGAACAATTGATTTGTTTTTTAAATTGTGAGACGTGCCCCAAAGAACTTCGAGAGCATCTCAGGTGATGGTTCAGAGACCCCTGGTCCCTTGACTTGAAAAGCCCTAAATTGGAGGTGACAAGGCTGAGAGGGCAAGCCTGGAGCTCCCTGCCTCGGCCAGAGCCGCTGAATGTGCAGGGGGTGGATGCTTAGCCCCAGGTCTTCCAGAACAAAGATCTTTTCGCACGGCTCCCGCCAACCTACAGCCACCTAATCTCTTAGAGCTTGTAATTTCCCTTTGTCTCCACGGGAACCAAAGCTACTCCATTCACCAGCATTGCAGGAGGGCTCTTTTTAAAGAATCTTTTTGGTTCTATGTGGCACTGGCTTCAGCTCTGGAGCAAATGTAACTTCTGCTGAGGCCGCCTGCACTCTCAGGAGCTCACAGAGAGACCTACAATCACGGTTGGTGGTTCTGAGAAGCTTGGTGGTGAAGCCACATCTTCCCAAGACATGTCCGCCACCCTCACTCCAGCAATTCTCCTGTGTCTAAAGAGGAGGCCAGGAAAAGGGGTGTGTGTGTGTGTGTGTGTGTGTCTACATTTGTATGGGAGAGAAAGCAAGAGTTTCTGAATAAATTCAACTAACACTAACTATATGAATCTAATGCTTAATGAATTCAATGCTTACTGAGAACACACTTTGCCAACAAAGGTCCATATAATCAAACCTATGGTTTTCCAGTAGTCGTGTACGGATGTGAGAGTTGGACCAAAAAGAAGGCTGAGTGCCAGAGAATTGATGCTTTTGAACTGTGGTGTTGGAGAAGACTCTTGAGAGTCCCTTGGATTGCAAGATCAAACCAGTTGATTCTAAAGGAAATCAACTCTGAATATTCATTGGAAGAACTGATGCTAAAGCTTCAGTACTTTGGCCACCTGATGTGAAGAGCCAATTCATTGGAAAAGACCCTGATGCTGGAAAAGATTGAAGGCAAAAGGGAAGGGGATGGTAGAGGATGAGATGGTTAGATAGGATCACTGACTCAATAGACACAAATCTGAGCGAACTCTGGGAGACGATGGAAGACAGATGAGCCTGGTGTGCTGCAGTTCATGGGGTGGAAAAGAGTCGGATATGACATAGCAACTGAACAACAAGAATGAGAATGCACTATGAGTTCCTCTCCAAAACTCTAATAAGGTAGGTGTTTTTCTTTATCCCCATTCTACAGACAGGTAAACCAAGGCACAGGGTGATGCAGTGAATTGCCCAGGGTTCCACAGCTGATTAAAGGCAGAACTGGGGTCTGAAGCTACAGAGAGTCTGCTTCTGGAGCTTGCAGTTTAGACCCTGACACCCACTGCCTTGAGCCTCATCACTGGTGATCTCTCAACCTCAAGTTTCATCAGTGTCCTTACCCACAGTCTGATTGCTTCTGCTGGTGCCTCCAGGCCAGGGTGGCCCATATGTGACATTCATGCTCCCATCTTTTCCTTTAGACATGTACGGTAGACCCAGAAAACTGCTCTTGTCAGTCCCTCCACTGGCCCCAAACACACCACAGTATCCTTACCAACACCAGGCTCTGGGAGGCTGCTGCCAATCAGGGTAAATCCAGCCCAATCTGATCTAACCAAAAAGAAAATGGATTGCCTCCATTAGCAGAGAAGTCTAAGCCTTCATCTGGCTTCCGGTGCCTAGACACCCAGTTCTCTGTCATTCGCTGGCAACTTCCACTGTGTTAGCTTCAGATGGGCTTCGCTTTATGGTGGCAAGGCAGCTTTAGCCTCACATCCTCCAAGGCCTAGGTCTTGTAGCTGCTACTTAAATCCATGAACCATGGTGGCCAAGGGGATGGAATGAACCCATTGGCCAGCCTGGGTCATGTGTTTACTTGGGTCCCATGCTGCACCTCTGGCTCCAGGGTGGGGCCTTTATGGGGCCCATGGGCTCAGTGTGCAGGAGATAGTGGTTCCCTAGGACCTCCACACGTTTCCCCTCTGGGCTGTCTCACTCTGGCCTCTCTCTTTTTGGCCTCAAAAGCCCCAGCTCCCATTTCCTCAGGGGCATTATCTCTTCAAAGGACTGAGACTTTCCCCCAGAGTGTGAGGGCTTCTGCATTCTCCTCTGTGCACCCACTGCCTACTCCAGGCAAGGAAAAATCAAGCCACGTGTGTGTGTGTGTGTGTGTGTGTGTGTGGTACACACAGCTCAGCATCCCAATACATTATCCTGCCACCCTGATGCTGAAGCAGAGAGTGAATTGTCTCCACTGCCACTGGAACTGAGGCCCTCACATGGCTCGGCTCTCCCTACAGACCCTCAGAATTCCAGGACAGGACAGCTGAGCCCTGTGCTTCGCAGCCATGATTTGCTGGAACTTTCTTTCTGTTCACATTTACTGAACCCAGATTTGCTGCCTTCCTTGTCTTGAGGGCAGTAACATGATAAAAGAGGAACATAGTCAAGCAGATCACAAGGCCTCCTGTGAACCAGGCTGTGTCTTGCACTCGGAATATGGGTTTTTTTACTGGATTTTCACAAGACACCCGAGTTCAGAGAAGGCAGGTTCCTGTTCCCTTGAACTCTATTAATAATTGCTACATGGATGAACAGCCCTGTGAGGTAGGTACTCTTATTATGCCATTTAATAGACAAGGAAACAGAGGCTCAGAGAGGTTTATTAACTTACCCAGTGTCACACAGCTCAGAGATAGCAGAAATGAAGCAAACACAGGCAGCCACTGCTCTTAAGAACTGGACTGGTCTGCTGCTTAGCTGGGCAGAGGCCTGGGACAAGGTGGGGCTGAACCCTGGAGCCCCTGGCCCAGGGCCTACAGGTGGAGGGAGATGGGGGTGGGTGCAGCCTGCTGAGACCAGGATCTGGGGCTGGGTGTGGTTCAGTCCATGTCTGGCTGTGTGGCTGAGCTGCCTGTGGAGCTGCTTGCCCCAGCCATTCTTCCAGACACAGTGTGTTCTGGGTCATGGGCGCCTGTGATTGAGCCTGAAGCATTAAGCGTACTTAGCAACTGGCCCTGTTCTACCACGCAGGTCATTACCAAAGAATAAGCTGAAATGTTCTCCCTAGTCCTCTGCCAAGGCAGGACACACAGCTCCTTCCCTCCGAGATGGATGTTCAGGACAGCGTACAAAACACTCCTTCAGGGAGGTAGAACCTAGCTGTGCTGAGGAAGGGAATCAGCTAGGACACGGCCTTAGAGGGCGGTCCTGCTCTGTACCACCTCCTGGCTTTTTCACATGACGTGTTCGGTCCAGAACATTCTCCCTTCCTCTCCACCCCCACTGTCACCTAGCGGATTCCCAAGTCAGGACCCTTTGAGCAAATTCAGAAAGGGAGCCCCTTCCTCAAGATATTCTACTGCCAACTGAGAAGACAGTCATCCTAATTCACAAACAAATCCGAGAACACAAAGTGTGAACCTCATAGACCTGTGCAGCACATGGCACACACAACTGTACCTGGCAACCTCAGTGCTCTATATGCTTGTTAAATCATTGTAAATAAAATGGAATTCAAGTGTTCAAATATGGAAACCGCATAATTTAAATAACAAACCGAGTGTCTGCTTGGAGCTGAAGAGAGTCCAACCTTTGTAACACAGGGGGAAATTTGGGGTTCCTGATAAACAGATAAAACCATAAACAGGCTCCTTAGAACAGCAAGACCCAGAAGTGGGTCAGGGCTAGATCCTGTGCAAATGAGAGAATGTTTGTTTAGTAACTTTCCTCCATGGTGTGTGGCTGCACCGTTGGAGACAAGTCATTTGGGGATTTAGTTTCAATAGAATAACAACATTTTTTTTTTTTAAATAGCTTTCAGTTCTTAAAGTGAAGTATTTTCCACTGAGCTGAGGCTAGGGTGCGGGTTAATTGGCTTGCTGGTGTAGTGTGAGCAAGAGGAGGGACAGGAGAAGTTTGGTCTGGAGTCCGCCATCATCTGGAGTCACTAGATCAGCCCCGCCTTCTCTGGCTTGTATCCAGGCCCTGGGGGCAATGGGGGGAGCCCTGGTGCCTAGATTGGTGGGGGACGGTGAAAGCCAAGGATACGTATGTGGGGTGAAGATGGAGAGAGCTGGGAGAAGAAAGGGAGTGAGCACTCTTGAGCCTGGCTATGTTCGGGGCATTCTCTGATGTGAGTGAAGGTGATTTAATTTCATCCACACGACATCCTGAGGAGCCTTGTGCTCTTGCCATTGCTCAGATGAGAAAATTGTCTTAGGAGCAGCCTTAGCAAAGCTTTTCTGTGAAAAATCAGATAGTAAATAGTTTCAGCTTTGCGGGCAACTGCTCAACTCTACCCTACCAGCTTGAAGACAGTCATAGATGATGTGCAAACAGATGGGTGCAACCGTGTTCCCATAAAACTTTATAAGACCAGGCATCAGGTTGGATTTGATGTATGAGTGGTCAGGACCATTGACTTGCCATCTTCAGGTCTAATAGAGGAAATGTTATGGTGCTTAAGAACCAGGAGATGGCACTCAGATGTAAATGCTGTCTCCCTCATCTATCAGCTGACCTTAAGCAGATTTCATTATGTCTTTGTGCCTCAGTTTCCTCATCTGCGAAATGGGAGGATATCCATCACACCTACCACAGAGTGAGGATGGAATCAGTAAGACCAGCAAGGTGCCTGGCACGTAGTTGGCACTCTCCAACTGTGGATATGAACCCAGACAGCTTGACTGCAAAGCCAGAGCTCTTCTTCCCACAGATTGGTGGGGCAGCAGCCTTCCCTCATCGCCCC
The DNA here is from genome assembly GCF_055505025.1 of Bos grunniens. Taxonomy (NCBI): domain Eukaryota; kingdom Metazoa; phylum Chordata; class Mammalia; order Artiodactyla; family Bovidae; genus Bos; species Bos grunniens. The sequence goes on along the minus strand of NC_141180.1, from coordinate 38,948,468 downwards.
CTCAAAGAAGGTCCTGTCCAGCTTGGGGAGACGTTCTGCTCACTAGCTCCTGAAGAATGTAGGAGGTGGCGGAACAAAGCAGGAGACTCACCCCCTAGCCTCCAGGTCACTCCCCTGAGCCCCCTCCCCCAGGGACCTGCCCTCAACCACCCCCACCCCCAACTCCCATGCAGTTTGTCTTCAAAAGTGTATGTGCTGGGACTTCCCTGGTGGTCTAGTGGTTAAGACTTCGCCTTCTAACTCAGGGAGTGAGAGTTTGATCCCTGGCTGGGGAACTAAGGCCCCACAGCCCTCGAGGCCAAACAACTAAAACATTAAACAGAAGCAATATTGAAACAAATTCAATAAAATCTTGAAAAAATGGTCCACATTAAAAAAAAATGTATGCACTTCTGTTGAACAATTCAGCTCAGTTCTAATTTTCCCTGGTGAGGATGGGGCATGGGGTTTGTACTAAAAATCATCTGGGTCTTGCCTCCCAGGCCAGAGTATGTTTTCCCAGACTGCCCGCCAGCCCCGGCCTCCAGGGGACCCCTCCCCCACCAAGTTAGGAGGGCAGAGTCTTCCGTTTTCTGGAGGTGGGGTCTGGGCAAGGGGCAGCCCCCACCCAGTAGCCTCTGTGCTGCCGTCAGGTGGGCGTGCTCAGTTGCACTCACAAGACAAGGATTTATGGGCAGAGTGAGAGGAGCTGCTATGCTGCGGCTTAGCTGCACTCGGCGACATTTAGCACAGGGAGGAGAGAAAAACAAAACGAATGAGATTCTGTCCTGGAGAGCCAGCTGCCACAGCCCATATATTTCTGCCTAAAAGAGTTTTATACAGCTAGGCACTTGCTCAGTGGGGCCGCTGTGTGTTTACAGACAGGATTTTAAAGGCATGTCTACTACCGGCCGGTAAACTCACAATTAGCTGAACCCTAATTTACGAGCATAATTTGCTTTTGCTGTTAGAGCGGAGCCGCAGGGCTGGTTGGAAGCTGGGAACTTCTGGAGTGCACTAGCAGGGGAAGGCTGGGCTCCTGTTGGCCTCGGGGCGGAGGTGGGGGGAGGTTTCTTGGGAGTGGGCAGGGTACCAAGGGTGTCCCCAAGGGAGGTTACCTGCTGCAAAACTTCATACTACTTTTCTTTTTCTTTCTTCCTTTTTTTTGGCTGTGCCACAAGGCATATGGATCTAAGTTCCCCAACCAGGGATTGAACCAGCACTCCGTGCATTAGAAGTGTGGGGTCTTAATCACTGGACCACCGGGGAAGCCCCCCATATTAGTTTTCATATCATTATGACAGCCCTGAGGATAGCTTCTGATAGTCCCTCCAGTTTGAAAGTGAGGAAACTGCGGATCAGAGACATTAAGTAACTTGTGTGGGGTCACACAGCCTGGAAGTGATATAGCTAAGGCCTGAGTCCAGAGCTGGGAATCACATGTCTAAAGCCCCTTAACACAGCTCTCAGCACTGTTAGGGACTCAGAAGGATGACAGATCCAGGCCCCTGTCCCAACCAAGTGCTCACTGCTGTGTGACCTTAGAAAAGTTACTTAACCACTCTGAACCTCATTTTCCCCGTTTGTTAGATGCAGATGATAAAAGAGCCTATCTCATCAGACAAATGATGGTATAAAGGGCTTGGCCATGTATTCGTTTCCTAAACCTGCCAAAAAGAAATGATCACTAACTGGGTGGCTTAAACAGCAGATATGTGTTGCCTTGGGTTCTGAATGCCAGGATTTCAGAATCAAGGTGTCAGCAGGGTTGATTACTTCTGGAGGCTTGGAGGGAGAATCTGTTCCCTGCTTCTGTCCTAGCTTCTGGTGGCTGCCAGTTATCTTGGGGCTTGTGGACACATGGCCTGGATCTCTGCCCCCATCTTCACATCACCTTCTCCTCCAAGTGTCTGTGTATCTTGTCTGTCTCTTATGAGGATGCGTGTGGCTGCCCAGTCAATCCAGGACCATCTCATCTCAAGCTTCTTAGTTTAATTCTGTCAGGAGCCTTTTCCCAAGCAAGTTCATATTTGCAGGTTCCAGGTGAACACATCTTTGGGGTGGGAAGAGCCACTGTTCAACCCCACTACAGCCCATGGAAGGGCTCATTAATGTTTCCTGCCATTACTGTCACTAAGGGCTTGCTGAAAACTACTATAGCAGCTGCCCTCAACCCCCCCACACTTACTTCTGTTCCCCCAAACTCTGATCTGAGTTCCGTCTCTCATGTCTCTATCCCTGGGCCTTAGGGGCCAAAGCAGGAAGGATGCTCTGCCACCTTCAATTATCCCACACAGGTTCCCCCCTCTGGTGAGTGTAGAGGATACGAGGCTGTCCTCAGGTGTGAGGTGATGGGCTGAGAGTCGTGGCCCAGGAAACTCCCCTTGATCTCAAAATGTGACTGGAGGGTGAGTGTGGAAACTCAGGCTTCTGCCTTGGGCTCCTGGGTCAGTAATGGGCTCCAAGGGTGAGTGATGAGCTCAGGCCCCAAGTTCAGGGTAGGAAACATATGTGCGTGCATCCTTAGTCTCTCAATCAATGTCCGACTCTTTGCAACCCTTTGGATTACAGCCTGCCAGACTCCTCTGTCCAAGGGATTTCCCAGGCAAGAATACTGGAGTGGGTTGCTATTTCCTCCTCCAGGGGATCTTCCTGACCCAGGGATCAAACCTGCATCTCCTGTATTGGCAGGCAGATACTTTATCACTATGCCATCTGGAAAGCCTGGAAAATATGGGTTTGGGCTTCAAAAAGGCTGGGCTTAGGGCAGGGAGAGCTGAGACTCTCTGAATCCCATGTTCCCATGCCAGGCCTGTCCTTGCCCTGGAACAAGCTGAGAAGGTGAATTAACTTCAAGTTTTCTTGCTTAAGGGCTTCCCAGGTGGCACCAGTGGTAAAGAACCTGCCTACAAAGGCAGGAGACATCAGACTCAGGTTCAGTCCCTGGGTTGAGGAGATCCCCTGGAGGAGGGCATGGCAGCTTACTCCAGTATTCTTGCCTGGAGAATCCCATGGACAGAGAGCTTGGCAGGCTACAGTCCACGGGGTCGTAAAGAGTCAGACACGACTGAAGGGACTTAGCACACACACATGCATGTCTTGCTTAAAAATAGTTTGATGTCACCATTACAAAAGAAATCATGCTCAGTGTGGAAAATTGGAGAAATGTAGAAAAGGAGAGCACTCAGCCATCACCACCATCAACTTTTTTTTTTTTTTTGGAAGTATTTCCTCTCAGTATTTTTTTTTTTTCCCCTATGTGTACTTTCCATTTCACAGCGTTGATACTGTCTATACAATTTTGCATTTTGCTTCCCCATGACACTTACTCTTACAGCCTATAAGTATTTTCCCATGTAATGACTGCTGCTGCTGCTAAGTCGCTTCAGTTGTGTCTGACTCTGTGTGACCCCATAGACGGCAGCCCACCAGGCTCCTCCGTCCCTGGGATTCTCCAGGCAAGAACACTGGAGTGGGTTGCCATTTCCTTCTCCAATGCATAAAAGCGAAAAGTGAAAGTGAAGTTGCTCAATCGTGTCTGACTCTTAGCGACCCCATGGACTGCAGCCTACCAGGTTCTTCTGTTCATGGGATTTTCCAGGCAAGAGTACTGGAGTGGGGCACCATTGCCTTCTCCATGTAATGATTGAAGTCACTCAGTCATGTCACTAGTTCCTTGTAAATAGAATTTTTAGTGGTGAGATAATACCCCATAGAGGGGCCATGAAATCATTCTCCTAGCCAATCCCCGCTTTCTGGACACCTTGGTTGTTTCTGGGACATGAGTAGCCATGGGAGCCAGCAGACTGGGCAGCAAGGGGCTCTGGGGAGGCCAGACACAAGGTCTCAGGCCAGCTGGGTGGGCTGAGGGGTAGTGCCTCCGAAAGACAGGCTGAACTGGATTCCTGGGCCACCTGGGAGCCCAGGCGCCGCTGGAATCTCTGTCACTGCTGTCACCACCGTCAGACCTCCTCATCTCCCAGCAGCTTTATCTTCATTTCTGACGGATCTGCGGCGGACTGGGCCCTGACACTTCCTCTTATGTCTCTCGCTCCTGGAGCCTCTCTGTCAAGTAGCTAATGAACTGTAAACAGACACTTCAGTGCTCCAGGGGACCCCTCGCAGGAGCTTGCAAGCGTGGTGTCTGAGCAAAGAAGCCTTCGGGGAGGCAGATAATGCCTGTCCCATACCAGCTAGTCTCAAGCCCATGAGCCCATGTCCCTGCGTGTGCTCTCCCATGGGGGACAGTGGAAGTGCGCCCCAGACTGCCTTGACCCTCACACTCCTTTCCTCATTGCTTTGGAAGCCTCAGAGAGGCACCGCACCCCACCCCCCAGCTCAGCTGTCTTCAAACGTGGTTCATGACTCACCAGGAGAGCTTTTGGAAAATGCAGATTCCCAGGCCCCATCCTGAAGACTGGGACTCAGAGGGTAGGCTGGGGGTAGGCTGGGGCCCCTTGACTAGATTATCAGGTTGTCTTGGGAATCTCTGGGTTAGGCTGGGGCCACCCCCAAACTCTGTTCACCAATTCTCTCCTCGTCTCCTTCTGCCCTGACATCACTCTGGGAGACGTATGTTCTACACGGTCTGTCTTGAAAATCACTGATCTGATCCAATTCCTTCTCTTTACAACTCAGTGAGCTAAGTCCAAGGTCACTAGAGCGGAGCTGAACTGGAACACGGCTCCCTCATTCCCTGGGTCCCCAGAGGCTCAGGACCTCCACTCCCATTTGCTGCTTCTGCAGCACTAGTTGGGCTATTTTAGGACAGAGATGGGGGTACACCTGCCCACTACTCCCCACCCCCTGTACTGTTTAGTCGACTCCCTCATCCTCCTGCCTGTCCAGAGCAAGCTAATAAAATCTTGCAGTTTCAGTAGCCTGTTGGGTCCTGCCAAGCCCTCTGACTGCCTTAGTTTCTACTTTGTTCTGCAAAGAGGCAGAAAAAAGGCAAATGCCGATCACTTTGTCGAAGGGAGAAAATGAATAGCAATTTTCTTATCTCGGAGGTCCTTTTTATGCTTGAAAATCCCCGATCTTGTCTTAGATTCGCCTGCAGGGACTCGAATCGGCTCCCCCATCCCTGCGGTAATCTGCTGATGCTGTCAGGTTTGTGGCAGGCACAGGACCTTGGGGGAGTTGGGGACACTAGAGTGGGGGCCTGGGAGGCGGGTGCCCTTCCTGGTGAGGGGGTGGATAGTTCTTCTGGTCCATGGGAAGAGACGGAAGGTGAGGGCTGGGCTCAGAGGAGAGCCAGAGCCCATCACAGAATGGGGGCATGTATGATGGTGGGGCTGGGGAAGGCTTTGGGCAAAGAGGCTGTCAGCTCAGGACCCTGTGCCACTTTTGGTCGAGGCCGTTCTCTAAGCAGAGAGGTGCAAAATGGGCCCAGGGAAGACAGAAATGACAGCTGAGGCGGCTGAGGGCCTGAAATGAAATATGAATGAGCCTTTTCATCCTAGTAAATTAGTAGCTGGTGCTGTGGGCGGTGCTGGCTGGAGGCCCTGGGGTTTGTCTAATCTGATAATGGCCATTTTCAGTGACACTCGCTTTGTCACCTCTGGTCTCTCATTTTGTGAGTTTCTGTCGGGGAAGGCGGGAAGGGTAGGATGGGGGGCCTGGAGAGAGCTGGTTCATTGGAGAAGAGGCCCAGCGGGTGAGTATGTTCTGCTCAGACATGGGGCAGGGTGTCTGATGTCAGACCAGAGACGACCAGAGACAGTTACTGCCCTGTTCACCTGTATCCTGGCACCCAGCCCAATGCCTCACACAGAAGCTCAACCAGGATTTGTCAAGTGGATGAATGAATAACCATTGTATCCAATTTCTTCAAAAACTTGCTATCAGCTGTCAGCAAGTTGTTGTTGCTGTTCAGTCGCTAAATCTTGTCTGACTCTGCATGGACTGCAGCACGCCAGGATTTCCTGTCCTTCGCCATCTCCCGGAGTTTGCCCAAGCTCATGTCCATTGAGTCGATGATGCCATCCAATCATCTCATTCTCTTTTGCCCCCTTCTCCTTTTGCCCTCAGTCTTTCCTGGAATCAGGGTCTTTTCAAGGAGTCGACTCTACATCAGGAGGCCAAAGTAATGGAGCTTCAGATTCAGCATCAGTTCTTCCAATGAATATTCAGGGTTGATTTCCTTTAGGATTGACTGGTTTGATCACCTTGCCGTCCAAGCAAGTTACATGATCTAACTTTAAAATTTTTTTAAATTTTATATAGATTTTATATATATAAATTTTATATATTTTAATAAGCCAATTAACAGGGCTTCCTGGTGGCTCAGTGGTAAAGAATTAGCCTGCAATACAGGAAATGTGGGTTTGACCCCTGGGTTGGAAAGATCCCCTGGAGAAGAAAATGGCTACCCACTCCAGTATTCTTCCCTGGAAAATGTCATGGACAGACGAGTTTGGTGGGCTGCAGTCTGAATCCACAAAAGAATCAGCCTTGACTTAACAATTAAACCACCACCATCATAGCTCATTAACAATGTTGTGATAGTTTCAGGTGGACAGCAAAGGGACTCAGCCATACATATACACATATACATTATCCCTCAAACTCCTGTCCCATCCAGGCTGCCACATAACCTTGAGCAGAGTTCCCTGTGCTATACAGTAGGTCCTTGTTGGTTATCCATTTTAAATATAGCAGTGTGTACATGTCCATTGCAAACTCCCTAGCTATCCCTTCCTCACTGGTAACCATCAGTTCAGTTCAGTTCAGTTCAGTCGCTCAGTCATATCCGACTCTTTGCGACCCCATGAATCGCAGCACGCCAGGCCTCCCTGTCCATCACCATCTCCCAGAGTTCACTCAAACTCATGTCCATCGAGTTGGTGATGCCATCTAGCCATCTCATCCTCTGCCATCCCCTTTTCCTCCTGTCCCCAATCCCTCCCAGCATCAGAGTCTTTTCCAATTAGTCAGTAACCATAACGTAATCTAAATCTATGCTTTTGTCTTAGTGGGTGCTAATTAATTCATTCAGCAACTGAGTACCTAATATGTCAGACAAACTTTCTGTAGTCAAGAAGCCAACATCTCAGTGCAGAAGCATCCCTCTCTGCTCACAGGGGATGTTTCAGAGGCAATTATTAAAGCAAAGAAGTAATTGGAAAGGGATAGTTAGGGAGTTTGGGATGGACATGTACACACTGCTATATTTAAAATGAATGACCAACAAGGACTTACTGTATAGCACAGGGAACTCTGCTCAGTGATATGTGACAGCCTGGATGGGAGGGGAGTTTGGGGGAGAATTCAGTTCAGTTCAGTTGCTCAGTCGTGTCCGACTCTTTGTGACCCCATGGACTACAGCACGCCAGAATTCCCTGTCCATCACTAACTCCTGGAGCTTGCTCAAACTCATGTCCATTGAGTCGGTGATGCCATCTAACCATCTCATCCTGGGGGAGAATGGATACATGTATATGTATGGCTGAGTCCCTTCGCTGTTCTCTTGGAAGTATCATAACATTGTTAATTGGCTATACCTCAATACAAAATAAAAAGTTTTAAAAAGAAGAAGTCATTCTTCTTTTTGTGGTGGGCATGATGGATGCTGTGGTGTGTAAGTGGGGAAGAGATGTCTAGGTGGGGAAAGGGGAAGGGAGATTTCCAAAGTGCTACCTTGTTTCAGCCTCACCTGTATCTGGGTCAGGCAAGGCTGGCTAATAAGACACCGGTGACTCATTCCAATTTGCACTGGGAGTTGGTGGTAGGGCCAGTGTCCCAGCTGTTAGGTTGAGATGAAAAGCTGTTGTGCTGCCAACAGCCTGGGCTGAGGAGAAGCAAAACCTTTTCCCTCCCACTCACCACCTTCCAACTCTGTGATTTGCCACAGTCCCTGGAGGACTGGAGTTGGGGTGATGTATAATAAACGTCAAGTCAGTCATGCTGATGCGGCTAGAAAGAAGAGACATGCTAGCTACTGAGTGGCTTTATCACACTAACAGGCATGTGATAGCACAAAAAAGAGTTCACCTGGGAGTGTCCTTAGCCTCTCCCTGCCTTGCTTGCTAAAAGAGGGTTTTGGCATCATCTACTGGCATCTTCTACCCCAGTCAGTCCCTGCCCCAACTCCAGGGAGAGCCCTAGTGTTATCAGACTGGATTCTTGGCTTTTGAGAATATAGAGTCATGGAGAATGGGAGGAGCAGCCAGAAAATATGCAGATTTGGAGTTGGAGGCAGGACCGGGGTGATTTGAGAGGAAGGAGGCACCAGGCAAATAAAAGGCACTAAGGACATAGGGGTGTAGGTGGGAGAGAAAAGGAAACAGGAAACATTTTCTGATATGTGTCCCCTCCAAAAGGCCTGAGATATGTGATAGAATTTTAAATAACTTAAAATAATTTTTGGTTGCTGGACTGTGTGTCTTCATCATGGTAACTCTAACCATTTGGATGATAGCTTGAGGCTTCCTAGGTAGCTCGGCTGGTAAAGAATCCACCTGCAATGCAGGAGACCCCGGTTTGATTCTTGGGTTGGGAAGATCCCCTGGAGAAGGGATAGGCTACCCACTCCAGTATTCTTGGGCTTCCCTTGAGGCTCAGCTAGTAAAGAATCCACCTGCAATGCAGGAGACCTGGGTTTGATCCCTGGGTTGGGACAATCCCCTAGAGAAGGGAACGGCTACCCACTCCAATATTCTGGCCTGGAGAATTCCATGGACTATATAATCCACAGGGTGGCAAAGAGTCAGACAAGACTGAGAAACTTTCACTTTCACATGTCATAAGGACAAAGAAAACTTAATACCTAATGTGTAGAAGGTTATTATGTACTATGTATGAATAAAAATTACCAAGTACCCCACATTTCATTTAATAACACCAGTCTATCATCTTCTCTTTCATATTGAAAGTTTTGACCTCCTCAAGCTGGCTTTTTAATCCCCCCTCCGTGTAGACTAATAGAATTCCAATATTGGTTCTTGAAACTGTGTGTTCTATAACTTCTGGTGAAAGAAATCTCAGCAAGATAAGATGTTAAAAAAAAAAATCCCTTTCCATTTTCCCTGCAGCTATAGGAAAGCAGATTCTATTCTGCATCAAAAGCCCATTCTTGTAAATGTTATTCCTAACAAAAGAGTTTTATATGGCACCTTGACTTCAGAGATGGTTGCAACACTCCATGGTAAACAGTTTTTACTCTATTTACTTAAGTATAGTTGATTTATAATGTTGTGTTAATTTCTGCTGTACAGCAAAGTGATTCGGTTATACATATTTCCACATTATTTTTTTAATGTTATTTTCCATTATGGTTTATTATAGGATACTGAATATAGTACCTTGTGCTAAACAGTAGGACTTTGTTGTTTATCTATTCTGTATATAACAATTTACATCTGCCAACCTCAGTCTCTCACCCCTCCCATCCCCTAACCCTGTCCCCCTTAGCGACCGCAAGTCTGTTCTCTATGTCCATGAAGCTGTTTCTGTTTTGTAGATAGATTCCTTTATGTCATATTTTACATCTATTTATTTTTGGCTGCACTGGGTCTTTGTTGATGCGAGCAGGCTTTCTCTAGTTGCAGTGAGCAAGGGCTACTCTTCATTGTGGTGGCTTCTGTTGTTGTGGAGGACAGACTGGGCATTTGGCCTTCAGTAGTTGTAGCAAGAAGGCTCAGGAGTTGCAGTGTGCAGCTCTAGGCTGTGAGAGCTTCAGTAGTTGTGATACATGGGCTTAGTTGCTCCGAGGCAGGTGGAATCTTCCCAGGCCAGGGATCAAACCCATATGCCCTGCATTGGCAGATGGATGCTTATCCACTGCACCACCAGAGAAGTCTGTGTCACATTTTAGATTCCACGTATAAGATATCATATGGTATTTGTCTTTCTCTTTCTGACTTTCTTCGCTCAGTATGATAACCGCTAGTTGCATCCATGTTACTGCAAATGGAATTATTTCATATTTTTTATGGCTGAGTAGTATTCCTTTGTGGGCTTCCCAGGTAGCACAAGTGGTAAAGAATCTGCCTGCCAATGCAGAAGATGCAAGAGACACTGGTTTGATCCCCAGGTTGGGAAGATCCCCTGGAGTAGGAAATGGCAACTCACTTCATTATTCTTACCTGGAGAATCCCACAGACAGAGGAGGCTGGTGGGCTATAGTCCATGGGGTTGCAAAGAGTCGGACACACCTGAGCACCTGAGCGTGCACTCCAGCAGTATTCCATTGTACTTACGTACCAGATTTTCTTTATGCAGTCATCTGTTCATGCACATTTAGATTGTTTCCATGTCTTGACTACTGTGAATAGTGCTGTGGTTTTTTAACAGTTTTAAAAACAGTTTTTACTCTTAAACCCCCCACAATTCTGATTGTTCTACTTAATGAATTTATTACCCAGGTAAAGAGGAGAGTGAAAAAGTTGGCTTAAATCTCAACATTCAGAAAACAAAGATCATGGCATCCGGTCCCATCACTTCATGGGAAATAGATGGGGAAATAGTGGAAACAGTGTCAGACTTTATTTTTCTGGGCTCCAAAATCACTGCAGATGCTAATTGCAGCCATGAAATTAAAAGACTCTTATTCCTTGGAAGGAAAGTTATGACCAACCTAGATAGCATATTCAAAAGCAGAGACATTACTTTGCCAACAAAGGTCCCCCTAGTCAAGGCTATGGTTTTTCCAGTAGTCATGTATGGATGTGAGAGTTGAACTGTGAAGAAAGTTGAGTGCCGAAGAATTGATGCTTTTGAATTGTGGTGTTGGAGAAGACTCTTGAGAGTCCCTTGGATTGCAAGGAGATCCAACCAGTCTATCCTAAAGGAGATCAGTCCTGGGTGTTCTTTGGAAGGACTGATGTTAAAGCTGAAACTCCAATACTTTGGCCACCTCATGTGAAGAGTTGACTCATGAGAGGACTCTGATGTTGGGAGGGATTGGAGGCGGGAGAAGGGGATGACAGAGGGTGAGATGGCTGGATGGCATCACCAACTCAGTGGACGTGAGTATGAGTGAACTCCGGGAGTTGGTGATGGACAGGGAGGCCTGGCATGCTGCAATTCATGGGGTCACAAAGAGTCGGACATGACTGAGCGACTGAACTGAACAGAACTGAATAATGTTTAAATGGATTTTTCCATTTGTGAGTGTCTTTGTGAAACCAGAGAAGGGTGGTAAGCTCTGCCTCTTTTCTCATGTGGATGACAGAACCTGGAACTGTTGGAATTCATATTTAAAGGAAGAGTTTTAGAGCTCTTGTCTCATTTCAATTAAGAGGAGCCAAGTGAAGTGCAGTACCCTTCACCTGGGTTATCTTGTTAATTCTCAGAGCAACCAGAAGATGGGGGCTATTGTCATCTCTTTTTCATAGATGGGACAGCAGGCATGGTAAGAGTGACTAGTGAGTCAAAAGGTGCACAGCTGGCAGGTGGTAGAGCCCAGAGCCTGAGCCACAGGTTGACCTAGAGCTTACACTCTTAGTCTCAATGCTGTGCTGCCTGGGGGAGGCAGTGGATTGATGACTCTGGGAAGTAGAGGAGGAAGAAACTGGGGCCTTCTGGAGAAGCTAGGTGTTCAGAAAAGAGGAAAGAAAAACCTCAGAGGCAGCATAGCTTCGCAGAGCTTGAAAGGAATAAGGACAGAAGAGAAAGAAGAGGAGCAGAGTTTAGAGTGGGCTCCTAAATGAGGATCCAAAAGGCTACAGGGGGGACAGGGAAGTGAGAGGAGCCTGGGGAGGGGCTGGAGAGTCTGTAAGAACGACTGGCCTGGGTCTGGTGGGTGAAAGGTACAAGGACCTCAAGGTCAATGCTGCTGAGGTATTGCAATGCAAGGACACAATTTACAAGGAAGATGAGATAAGTGGCAAAGCCTGGACTTGGGCAGCATGGAGACCCTGCCTGGGGACACTTCACTTAGATGAGCGGCAGTTCACTGGATAGAAAGAAGACAAGAGCCAAGTTCAGTGCTTTAACACTCTGCCAAGCTAACTGCACAATGTGAGGCTCAATACCTGGAACACACCAACTTGTGCATCAAGTATGTCACACGATTGTTCCTCCCACTAATAAAAGTTGGTATATTAAAAATGGTGGGCACCGTGGGCAGTCCTGAAGGTGTTAGATAGAGTGCTTGTTTGTCTAACATGCTTGCCCATCCCCCTTATTCTAATTCCTATGAGAAACAACCTCCCCAACACACTACTCTCACACATACACATATGCCTACACACATACACACAAGTATGTGTTCTAATTATCTTTTGCTCCAGAACCCATTACCCCAGGCTCAGTGACTTAAGACAACCATTTTATTATGCTCATAGAGTACAGATTCTTTGGTGAGGAATTTGGGGGAGGGCACAATAGGGTGGCTTGTTTGTTTGCATGATGTCTGGGGCCTCACCTGCTGCTGCTGCTGCTAAGTCGTTTCAGTTGTGTCCGACTCTGTGCGACCCCATAGACGGCAGCCCACCAGGCTCCCCTGTCCCTGGGATTCTCCAGGCAAGAACACTGGAGTGGATTGCCATTTCCTTCTCCAATGCATGAAAGTGAAAAGTGAAAGTGAAGTTGCTCAGTCGTGTCCGACTCTTAGTGATCCAATGGTCACTAGGCTCCTCTGTCCATGGGATTTTCCAGGCAAGAGTACTGGAGTGGGGTGCCATTGCCTTCTCCAGGGGTCTCACCTAGGAGGGCTCAATCCAGGGACAGGAATCCTCTTGAGGTGTCATCACTCACATGTCTATGGTTGATGTTGGTTGTCCACTAAGACCACTGCTGGGGCAGTCAGAACACCTGCCTGTGGCCTCTCCAGGTGGCCTGGGTTTCCTCACAGCGACAGCCTTGAACTTCTTAAATGGAGGTCCAGGTCTTCACAGGTGAGTGTCTCAAGAGGCAAGAGGTGAAAGTTTCTAAGGACTGAACTTGGAAATGAGGACAGTGTCATTTTTGCCATGTTCTATTGGTCAAGGCAGACACAAAGTCTGCCCAGATTCAAGGGGAAGGGACATAAACTCAACCATAGATAGGAGGAGTGTCAATATCACATTCTAAAAGAGTGTGCAAGATGGGAGTTATTGCAAAGGCCATGTAGGGAAAAACATAATACACACACACTCAGTCTCGGTGTGCTTGTTGATTATGGTGCCCCTGTTTTTTCCCCAGGGGTGGTCACCCCATCTATGCTGGTTAATGAGATACTCCATCCCTCTGGCAACAGTGAAATGTTCAAGGGTAGATATATGACCCAAGCAGGGCTATTAGAGTTCTTCTAGGTGTTGATCTATGCATTTGGGAGAGGAATTTTCTGGAAGGATGAGATTCTGGGTCCAGGCTAACCTTGTTTGCTGCCAGCTGTGGCAAGCCTACTTGCAGAATGATTCCAAGCAGACTCACGCAGAGCTTAGAGTTGGAAAGAGACAGAGTTCTAACAATATTGCTTTTGCTATGGGTAGAGTCATGCCCCCAACCAGGTCTTGTCTAGGATTTCATGTTTCTGACACAAAGAAAAGGATTCTTAACAACAGAGCCCGGGGGAAAGGTATGACTATATCCCAAAGGTATAAGCAAGAAGGCCGAGATTTTGAGCCCCCAGTCTCATTCTATGCGGGGAGAAAATTCCTCCAGTGGAAGGCAGAACAGTTTCCAGGGAACATCTGGCAGGAAGGCAGAACAGTTTCCAGGGCTGCTTTGTGGGGGTCTCTACCCTCCATGAAGTTTATCACTCCCATTCCTTCCTCTCCTCCCACCATAATTTTATTCCCCAAAGAACCCAATAATCATGGAAATGTCCTAGAATTGGGCTAATTAAGGGAAGCTGCTTTTCATTCTTATGATTTTAAACAAGTCCCTTAAATCTCTCCTAACCTCAGTTTTCTCAACTAAAATATGGAAACCATGGGTTATTGTGAGGATTAAATGAGACGGTGCATAGGGAACCCCAAGCACAGTGCTGGGCACACTTGCAAACTCTTGAAGACTGAAAGCTGTGACTTGAGCTCTTTGGGTGGTCAAAATTCCTCTGATGTTAGTATAAGAATGGAGGTCTCGGCGTCTCCAAAACAGCCTCAGCTCTGTCCAGGCTTTGCTCAGTGCAGCCTGTGGAACTATTAGAGATGACAAGAGGCTCTCTTGCAGATGTATATGTATGGGTGAGTGGTAATTTCCACAACAAACAGAGGCACACAGAAATTCCTCCAGGCTCAAGAGCTGCAAAAGGGAACACCTACTAAATCAGGAGTGGTGGATAAAGCCCAATGTGTCTTCCTCCCCTTCCCCATGCAAATGAGCTGGCAGATTCCAATTATGAGCCCAGTGGAAGGGCTTGGCCATGATGGGATTTGCCAGTGACCCTGAAGTCAAAATAAGTATACATATGGAGAGGCTGTGTGGAGCACAGGCACCTTGAGGTCCTAGCACACCTCCTAGGGATGACCGGAGGGGTTGCAGGAGAGCCAGGGCTTGAATGGGGTAAGGGGAATAAGCCCTTACAGAGTGAGCTTCTGGCAGGTCCCCTGGGAAGAGTTAGGATTTCCCTGAGTGAGTTGTAAAGGAACCCGACCCCCTCTAAATCAATTTGTAAATTTGTGACTAGTCCTGGTGATCTCATGGTCTCAATTTACCCATCCTGAAAAGTGGGCACAATGATACATATTTGGGGGGGGGGTGGTAGGGGGAGGTTTGGGAGGACCAAAGGAGATCTAGAAAATGGGAAATTCAGGTCCTAGGTCATTGTTGACAGATTTACGGACTGCTGGAGCTAGAGCATCATGGAGTTTAAGCAACCCCCCTCATTTTACAGCTGAGAAAAATGAGGCCTGGGAAAATAAAGGGATTTGCCTCATATCCTCAAATGAGTTAGTAAATGATATGAGACCAAGCACCATGGGCTCTGATGGTAAGCAAACTGATCTTTGTTTTTCTTCTCATTGTTCAGTTTGCTCCCTTCCTGGTGGTTGTACGGATGCAAATTCTCAAGGTACTTATGGCTGATGAGCCTAGTTGGTCTTGCTCATTATGCATTTGTGGTCTCTTTGGGCCTTCTAGCTAGTCTGGGAAGGAGTATCCCTGTTGTAGTAATGCTTTAAATATCATATACATTAACGGTTTGTTCACCACAAAATTGATAGGATATAGTCTCTCCCATGAGCATCCCATCAGGTGAGGTCTGTTTCTCAGATGATGAAGCATGAGGACAGGATTAAATGCTCTGTATACCCTTCCTCCCCAAGTGGCAGCCCATGAACTGAGGGTTTGGGAAGAGTTGGCATAAAAAAGGCAACAGATTTCATTTCTAGATGAGCCAAGTAGCTCTGAAGTATCATTTCACTCACTTTTTCAACAGTGTGCATGCATGCTAAGTCACTTCAATAGTGTCCATCTCTTTGCAACCCTGTGGACTATAGCCTACCAGGCTCCTCTGTCCATGGGATTCTCCAGGCATGAATACTGGAGTGGGTTGCTATGCCCTCCTCTAAGGGATCTTCCCGACCCAAGGATTGAACCTGCGTCTCTTAAATCTCTTGCATTGGTAAGCAGGTTCTTTACCTCTAGTGCTACCTAAGAAGCCCCTTTCAACAGTAAATAGAATATAATATGTGACTTTGTGTGTGTTCTCTCATTGTTTAGTCACTAAATCATTTCCGACTCTTTGTGACCCCATGAAATGCAGCACGCCAGGCTTCCCTGACCTGTTCATGAACCCCATGTCCTGTTCATGAGCCCCATGAACAGTGTTCTCTCATAATATCTCACAAATGAATGGCATTGGTTAGAGGAGGGACTGGACGAGGAAGCATGGATAACTCAGAGGCCTAGGCCATCCTTAATTTTGGAGATCAAATTACACATGTAGAGAAGTAAGGAGGGGTTTCCATCACCATCGTCTCTCAGTGGACCATTGCAACAGCTTAACATGGTCTTCCAGCTTCTCCTCCCATTCATTAGCCCATTCTCCATATAGCAGGTAAAAAAATGCAGATGGTTTTAAACATGAATCAGACCATATCACTTCTATGCTTGAGATCCAGACTCCTTATATGATCTACAAGCTCCGTGGGACATGGTCCCCTCCTACCTTTCCAAGCTTATTTCCTCCATGTCTTCATCCTCATGCACTGTACCCCAGCTGCACGAGCCTCCTTCCCACCCTTTGGACATGCCACATTTGTTTCTACCTCAACACCTTTGAAGATGCTGTACCACTTTGCTGGAATGCCTTTCTGTTAGGTCTTCACAAGTCTGGCTCCTTGTCATTGTTCAGGTCTCAACTCAAACATTGTCTCTTCAGAGTGGCCTTTCCTGACCATCCTAGCTAGAGTAGTTCTCAGTCACTGTTCAGTCCACTACTTTGCTTTCTTCATTGGAACTTGCAATGAACTCAAATTATCCTGGTTTAATGGTTTAGTCACTAAGTCATGTCCGACTCTTGCAATCCCATGGACTGTAGCCCTCCGGGCTCCTCTGTCCATGGGATTTTTTAAGCAAGAATATACTGAAATGGTTTTCCGTTTCCTTCTCCAGGGGATCTTCCTGACCCAGGGATTGAACCCGGGTCTCCTGCACTGCAGGCAGATTCTTTACCAACTGAGCTACTAGGGAAGCCCATACTTGAGGGGGTTGCCATGCCCTCCTCCAGGGAATCTTCCCAACCCAGGGATCAAACCCAGGTCTCCTGCATTGCAGGTGGATTCTTTATCATCTGAACCACCAGGGAAGCCCAAGAATACTGAAGTGGTTAGCTTATCCCTTCTCCAGGGGAATCTTCCTGACCCAGGAATTGAACCGGGGTCTCCTGCACTGCAGGCAGACTCTTTACCAGCTGAGCTACCAGTGAAATTATCCTAGTTACAGATGTTTATGGTCTTTACCTCTTATGAGAATGTAGTCTCCATAAGAGCAGGGACTTCATTTGGTTCATTATTGCATTTCCAGTGCTTAGCATGAAGCCTGGCACACAGTAGGCCTTCCAGAAATATTAGTTGAATGAATGAATGAATTCATGGTACCCATATTTTAAAGAAAAGGTTTCTAAATAACCCCCCTTTTCACTCTCAGAGTGAATGGTATTCTTGCATCTAGGTTTCAGAAGGAAAGTAAGTTGAGTCCCAGGGGCGCTGTTCTACCCAGGTATTCCACTGACAATTCTGAATATGAGAAACTCCACTTACCTGGGCATTCCCTGAAGTGCAGTTCCCTTGGGGAACACCTGGATTGGAGGAAGGAGGTAGGGGTGGAAGGGAGGTAAATGTTGCATGTTTTCCAAATAAATCTTCTCATCACACACACATTTTTAATGCTGACAGAATTTAATTTGTTATACAAAGCTGGAAGCAGTAGCGTTGTGTGTAAATAGCAAACCGTGGGAAGAGTGCTTTCTGCAAATACGTTTTGCCCTCCCAGTCTATTTCCAGAACTAGTTAATACACGAGCCGCTGTCCCTGGTGCTGAAACAATAGACTCAGCCGGGAGCCTGCGCTTCATGCAGGGGCACCTCTATTCAAAGTGTTTCAACAGCCTCTGGGAGCTGCCTGGCAGCTTGTGGTCACCATGCCCTGACACAGATGGGTCACACTGCAATGATAGCTACTGGAAACCACAAGGCTGGGCTCTAATTTAATTTTCATTTGGCATCTCTCGAAAGTTCATCCTGGAGCTGCTGTAACAGCCATCCTACTCTGCTCCAGGAAGAGTGGCAGGGCAATGGGATGGTGAGCCCTTTTGTAACTGGAAGGGATGTATACAGCCTCAACTGTGAACCACATCAATAATGCCATGAGAAAGTACAGATATGACACAGATCACAGATCACTGTCTGCACTCACCATGACACCTATCCACCCAGCCTTGGACTGCATGGTCTGTAATGGTGCATTCAATGTCCCTGCATCCTCATTTGTGCTATGGGCAAGTATGTTACCATTTCTCTCAAGGTAGAAAGTAAAGCACAAACTCTGTGAATGTTGTGACCCTCTAGAAGTGAAGGACACATGATAATTTAAGTTTTTGAGTGATGGTGTGATGATTTAAAAATATTTGTTAAAAATCCTGAGGTGGGGCTTCCCTGGTGGCTCAGTAGTAAAGGGTCTGCCTGCCAGTGCAGGAGACACAGGTTGGATCCCTGATCTGGGAAGATCCCACATGCTGCAGAGCAACTAAGGCTATGCGCCTCAACTATTGAGCCTGTGCTCTAGAGCCAGAGAGTCACAACTACTGAGCCCTGTGCCCCGGAGTCCACAATTCACAAGAGAAGCCACCACAATGAGAAGCCCACACCGAAACTAGAGAGTAGCCCCCACTCGCCACAACTAGAGAAAAGCCCTCCAGCAACAAAGACTCAGCACAGCCAAAATTAAATAAGGAAATAAATAAAATTATAAAAACTAACAGTTAAGAATTACTGTTAAAATAAATTAAAACTTTTGAGGTGTAACATGTAATGTACACAAATCTGAAATATACAACTTAAAATATGTTGTATATGTGCATGTAATCACCATCCAGATGAAAATAAATAACATTTCCAGCACCACCTCCCTGTGTTAACTCTCACTAAGGATGACCACTTTTCTGACACCTGTTGGTATAGACCAGTTTTTCTTGTTCTTGAACTTTATAGAAATGGGATCATTCAGTAGGCACTCTACTGTGTCTGGCTTCTTTCATTCAGCATGGTGTCTTAGGATTCATCCATGTTGTTGCTTGTTAGTAGTTCATTCTTCTTTAGTGCTGTATAGTATTGTTTTGTGCGAATAAAGCACTGCTGATTGATCCATTCTACTGCTGATGAACATTTGGGTTGTTTCCAGTTTGAGGCTGTTGTGAATAAAGCCATGAATATTCTTGCACATGTCCCTTGAGGACAAAGCACTCATTTAGGTTGGGTATGTACTCAGGATTGGAATTGCTGGCCATAGTGGTTGTTTTACTTTACAGTAACTAAAAAAAAAAAAAGACATTAATCCCTCCTTTCTGATTTTGCCTTTTCTGCATTCTCTGATTGACAGAGATGTTCTAGGGAAGGTTTGTTTAAGTAATGTGGCTTTAGATT
Organism: Bos grunniens; assembly: GCF_055505025.1. Classification (NCBI taxonomy): domain Eukaryota; kingdom Metazoa; phylum Chordata; class Mammalia; order Artiodactyla; family Bovidae; genus Bos; species Bos grunniens. The sequence continues at coordinate 38,929,480 of NC_141180.1, read as the reverse complement.
TTTCTGGGACACTTTATTGATCAATATTGATTAGATGACTATTCTCTACTAATCTCTTTCTAGAAACTAGAGACATTCTTCCCTCACACTTTTCTTCTTTTTGGTTATCACTATGACTGACTGCTGTAATGGAATCTGAATGAAGTAATGCAAAGTTTAAGATGAATAATTTTCCCTTCTTCCTCCACACCCCAGGCCACAACCTGTCTGAGAGAAGAATCTGGCCAAGGAGAGTAGGGAGCATGGAATTGACCCCCAGTGCCAGTGGAGAAATCCTGGAGGCGCTACACATGCAAAGGCTAGTTGAAAAATCTGTAAGGAGCTTTGTGCTCCAAGAATGGGAGGGGGACAGGTAGCAGGGAAAAGAGTAAGCTCCTTCTCCTTTGTTCTGCTCCCCTCTTGCCTTTCCCAATTTTATGAGTTTTTATGAGATTTTGGAGCCTTATATCTACTGCTAATATACGGTGTTTAAATAATTTAGGGTTCAAATTTGAACTGTATTATAGACAGCTCGACAATTTCAAGAGCACAGAGGGAGCACTTTATGGATTGTCCTAAACATTGATCCATTCATTAGGAGACCAAGTGTCCACAATCCACTCACCCTTGTGAATGTTCTCTCTCTCTCTCCCCTTCTCCTCCAACCTCTGCTTGTCTGGCATATTCTCTGGAGAAAAGATCTCTGGATTTAGAACAGCCAAAATGGCTGGTGAAGAATAAAATGAGGCTCTAATGTCCTTTTGAGATGAGTCAAAGCTTCTCATATCTCTTCAGAGACAGCAGTAGAGATGGATAATGGTTTGTGCCTCATGAAATGAGGGCAGTTGGGGTTATGCCAACAAGAACCAAAGACCTTCCACCCTTCCTTTTCTCTTTTGTATTTGAATGTTTGTTTTTATTTACATATGTTTGGCTGTGCTAGGTCTTCGTTGCCGGGTGGGCTTTTCTCTAGTTGTGGCAAGCAGGGGCTACTCTCTAGTTGTGATGCATGGTCTTCTCATTGCAGTGGCTTCTCTTGTTGCAGAGCACAGGCTCTAGATGGTGCAGGCTTCAGTAAATGTGGTTCCCAGGCTGTAGAGCACAGGCTCAGTAGTTGTGGCACTCAGGCTTAGCTGCTTCCAGGATCAGGGATCGAACTTATTTCTCCTGCATTGGCAGGCAGATTCTTCCCACTGAGCAACCAGGGAGGCCCCACCTTGCCTTTCTTGGTTGGACCGAGGGTTCAAGGACTTGACCCTTGGAATGAAAAGGCAGAGTAGAACACATTTGTGTTTGTACCTAGGCTTGAATGCCCTTGGCCTGGAGAGTTGGGGGTCAGATAGGCATGGCGGGACAAAAGAGAGTGCAGTGTTTACCCTGGGGCCCTGAAGGTGCACGTGGATCCTTGACGTGACTTTAGGGAGCCGCTACAGGACTGGGATTGAGAGCCCTGCCTGTCTCAAGTTTACTTAACATCCCCATCAGCCATCAAGTCTCCCTGCAGGTCACACAGGAAGTGTTCTCCAAGTCTACTACAGCTGCGGGATTCTGCCGTGGCCCACCCCACCCCTCTGGCCCGAAGATGGTCGCTGTCAGCACTTTCCTTCCCTATGTAGATCAATAGGGCCCTTGAATATGACCTCAAGTTCAATTATGGCTTCAATTATGGAATAAAGAGGCTGTTACTGCACACCTACTTCTTATTAAAAACACTGCACTGGGGGCTGGCAGAGACTGGACCTGGGGAAATCATTAGCTTACTAATTTGAAATCAATTTAAAGTGCATTTGCTTAATGGTATGAGCATTGTGAATTATCTATAAATTGTTCATTTAGTTGAATGTCACACTAGATTTTGCATTTTGGGGTTGGCAAAAGTGTGTTTCCTTCCTTCTCCCTTCCCCTCTTGCTTTCTCTCTTTTTCTGAAACAAAGCTTGATAATCCTGTCTTCTGGGATTCAACCCATAACAGGAAGGTTGAGTGAAGTTCAAGTCGTAACAGGAGGTCTTGTGCACAGTCACTCATTCCCCAGGAAGCTGACACTGCCTTGTGAACAAGCCTGGTGAGTTACATGTGGCCTGTGACCCTCGCTCCCCTAGCCTGACACCAGCCAACCCTAAAGCAAAACCACTCAGCTAACCTACAGCTGACTACACACATGTGGGAGGCCTCTAGGATCAGAAAAACTCCCCATATTAGCCCAGATTAATTTAATTACCTCACAGAATCATGAGCTAAACAAATGGTTATTGTTTTAAGTCACTGGATTTTGAAGTGGTTTATTAGGTGGCAATAAATAACTAGTATACTGAGGCTCAGAGAGAACGTGTGGCTTCTACAAGGTTGCACAGGGATAGGTGGTGCCCAGGCAGCCTCATGGTTATACTGCCACACCACATGGAAAGGATGTGTTCCATGGTGTCAGATTCTTCCGAGTCTCCCTGGGACTAGGGCCCTACTGGGTGCGTGAGTGCATGCATGCTCAGTTGTATCTGATTCTTTGCGACCTCATGGACTGTAGCCCTCCAGGTTCCACTGTTCGTGGGATTTTCCAGGCAAGAATACTAGAGTGGGTTGCCATTTCCTTTTCCAGGGGAGCCTGGGAGAAGTCACTTCACTCTGCTGAGCCTCAATTTTCTCCTCTGTAAAACGGGGTAGTAAGAAGCCTGCCTTGCAAAGTTGTGAGGAACCTATGAGATTCTGAATGTGGCAGCCTTTTGTGAATTTCATAGAGCTGTACACAGTTTAGGGAGTCTCTTTTACTGTAATGAAGTCATTGGTGCTCTCTGTCCTCATTGACACCACCTGCAACACCAAGGTGCTCCAGGTCATTGCTCTCCATGGGGGCAGCTGCGTGTAGTAGAAACTAACCTGGGTTAGACTCCCACTGCCCATGGGAAGGTGGGAGAGTCACTTTCTCTTCTGAGAACTGGGGACACACCTTCCTTCCAAGGTGGGTTGAAATGAGCTTATGGGTGGGGAGAAGGCATTGGAGGAGACCCAGTTATGTCTCAGCTTTTTCCCCTCCATCATTCTCTCTCCTGCCCTGTTTCTGCCTGTTCTCACAGGACAAGGCAGGTCAGTTCTGAAGATGCTCCAGCTGGCAGTGGAGTGAGTGGGGACGACCCAGTGAGAAGCCCTTCTTCTTTCCCCAGTCAAGCCAAGTGAGCACAAGCAGCATCTCTGTTAGGTAGATAGATGTGCAGAACAAAGGCTTCATTGATCTTCCACTGACAATCTGTGTCTTTCACCTCGAATCCCTTTGAGAAAAGGCAGGGAAGCTATCTGAAAGCAAGGAACGGATACAAGTTGCTGGAGAGTATAAGGTACCTGCTAACCTCTCCCCCTATAGCAAAACAAGATACAGGCATCACTCTGCCCCAGTTCCTTTTTTAAAGTCTTTATCAAGATTGCCCGGAGAAATATCAATAACCTCAGATATGCAGATGACACCACCCTTATGGCAGAAAGTGAAGAAGAACTAAAGAGCCTCTTGATGAAAGTGCAAGAGGAGAGTGGAAAAGTTGGCTTAAAGCTCAACATTCAGAAAACTAAGATCATGGCATCTGGTCCCATGGCTTCATGGCAAATAGATGGGGAAACAGTGGAAACAGTGTCAGACTTTATTTTTCTGGGCTCCAAAATCACTGCAGATGCTGATTGCAGCCATGAAATTAAAAGACACTTACTCCTTGGAACAAAAGTTATGACCAACCTAGACAGCATATTAAAAAGCAGAGACATTACTTTGCCAACAAAGGTCTGTCTAGTCAAGGCTATGGTTTTTCCAGTGGTCATGTATGGATGTGAGAGTTGGACTATAAAGAAAGCTGAGCACTGAAGAATTGATCCTTTTGAACTGTGGTGTTGGAGAAGACTCTTGAGAGTCCCTTGGACAGCAAGGACATCCAACCAGTCCATCCTAAAGGAGATCAGTCCTGGGTGTTCACTGGAAGGACTGATGTTGAAGCTGAAACTCCAATACTTTGGCCACTTCATGCGAAGAGCTGACTCATTGGAAAAGACCCTGATGCTGGGAAAGATTGAGGCAGGAGGAGAAGGGGATGACAGAGGATGAGATGGTTGGATGGCATCATCGACTCGATGGACATGGGTTTGGGTGAACTCCAGGAGTTGGTGATGGACAGGGAGTCCTGGCGTGCTGTGGTTCATGGGGTTGCAAAGAGTCGGACACGACTGAGCGACTGAACTGAACTACTGAATATGTTACAATATTGCTTTGGTTTTATGTTTTGGCTTTTTGGCCACAAGACATGTGGGATCTTTGCTCCTCAACCAGGGATTGAGCCTGTACTCCCTGCATTGAAAGGTGAAGTCTTAGCCAAGGAACTCCCTCTGCCCCAGTTCTGATGTGATTATTCCCCTTTAACAGGTGGGCAGATTGAGGCTTGAAAGGGTAGGAAATTCATTCAGTCAATAAACATTTACAATGAACACACTGTATATCAGGAACTGGGGATACCAGGCTTTGCCTTCAGGGAGTGTGTCCAAATGAGGAGAGAGGCAAGTAGGAGGTCAGGAAACAGCCAGGGCCAGGAAATACAAAGTGCTGTGAGGTCACATCCCAGGACAACTGGCCCAGACTCGAGGCACCAATCAAGGCTTCTAGGAGAAAGTTGAGGCCTGAAGTATTAGGAGGAACTAGGAAGGTGCTTCGGAGAAGGCAATGGCACCCCACTCCAGTACTCTTGCCTGGAAAATCCCATGGATGGAGGAGCCTGGTAGGCTGCAGTCCATGAGGTCCCTAAGAGTCGGACACGACTGAGCGACTTCACTTTCACTTTTCACTTTTCACTTTCATGCATTGGAGAAGGAAATGGCAACCCACTCCAGTGTTCTTGCCTGGAGAATTCCAGGGACGGCAGAGCCTGGTGGGCTGCCGTCTATGGGGTCACACAGAGTCAGACACGACTGAAGTGACTTAGCAGCAGCAGTAGCAGCAGGAAGGTGCTTGACTTCCCTGGTGGCTCAGACAGTAAAGAGTCTCCCTGCAATGAAGGAGACCTGGGTTCAATCCCTGGGTTGGGAAGATTCTGTGGAGAAGGAAATGGCAACCCACTCCAGTATTCTTGCATGGAAAATCCTATGAATGGAGAAGCCTGGTAGGCTACAGTCCATGGGGTCGCAAAGAGTCAGACACAACAGAGTGACTAACACTTTCATGAAGATGCTGGAAGGAGAGGAGGAGCATCCAGGCAGAGAGAACAGCATGTGCAAAGCCTGGACCATCAGGAACTGAAAGAAGATTGGTTTGGCTGAAGCCCGAAATGCAAAGAGGAGGCAGTGGCATGCAATGGAAACAGGGAAAGTATCAGTGAGGTCCAAAAGGACTGTGAATCTGTAGAAAGAATCAACTTTATTATGAATGCAATGAACAATGCTTCCACCAGCTGTTGCTGCAATAATGTTGTGTAACAAATCTCCCCAATCTCTGTGGCTTAAAACAATCATTAACTGATGTCAGCTGAGAGATGGGTGAGCCATGCCAGGGTCATGTGGGCTTGGCTCCAAGCTACTGTTGGGTCAAGTCTGCTCCATGTGTCTCTCAACCTACTGGGCATGCTCATCCCATGGAAAGGCAGAAGCGCAGAGGGCAAGTCCCCTTGGACCGGCATGCTTCAAGCCTTTGCTTGCTTGACTCTTGCCGACATCCCAGTGGATAATGCAAGTCACATGGCCAGACCCAACATCAGTGGGACAAGAAGGCGTATTCCACCCATAGTCTGAGAGAAACAAACTGGAGAGGGAATAGTTCATATTTATTGAAGTGCTTTGATACTCCAAGCACATAAATGCTATCCTGAGTTGGGAGAACTCTGTTCTAATGACAATGAAAATGATGGTGGTTTAGCAGCTATCGCTATGCACAAACCCTTGCATGTATTACCTCATTTAAACACAACAATCATGCATGGTAGATATTATTTGTCTATTTAATGGGTGAACAAACAGGCCAAAATAGAGGAAGGGACTTGCTCTAATTCACATAGTTAATGGAGGCAGAATGAGGATACTAATCCCAATTTCTAGAACGCCACACCAGGGGGGTCACAGAGCCCAACTCTGTGCTCTTTCTATTACCCAGCGCTGCTCCCTTCCAGTCATTCCCTTTTCCGGCTCAACTACAAGGAGGTGCGGGAGCAGCGTCAAACACTGCCACACTCCTGAGCACTCCAGGGGCTCTGGAACGTCACTAGAGGGGCTGATGGCCCACATCTCTACTCAGAGAAGGTAGCAGGGAGCCTGCTGTTACCCCCCTCCTGGATCCTGGCAGTGTCTGGGTTCAGAGAACTTCAGGTGAAGTTTATTGATGTCTTCTCTGGGAGGGGCACTCCTTTCTTCTTTCCTCACTGCTCTCCACCCTCCTGAGTGCATCCTCTGCTCCGCAGTAAGAATGAGTTTTCTAAGAAGCAAATGAAGACCATGTCTCTCCTTTGCTTAAAAAAAAAAAAAAAAAAAATCCAGGTAATATATTCCTGTAGTCAAAAAATCCAAGAGTGTGAAAAGATTTGTAATAAAAGTCTTCCTCCCTTGTCTGTCTGCCATCTGCCTAGTCCCCACATCCCAATTCCCACAAGTAACCACTGCCTTAGATTTTTTTGTGTGTTTCCTCTAGTTTCTTTATATATATACAAGGAAAATGAGCATTCTTTCTCTCTCCCACCCATTTTTCAAGGTGTTTTACACACATTTTTTGCAACTTTCTTCTCATTTAATAGACCTTCATGGTTTTTCTCATACTGGCACTTACAAATCTTCCTCATTCTTTGTTTACAGTCACAGAATATCCTATTGTCTGAAAGGACTGATTGTAACTTATTTCATTGGTTACTGAGCTGAGGGACATTGAGGAGCTCCCAGTCTTTGGATATACTGGACAAGGCTTCAGTGAAAACCTTGCCAAGTGTAAGTTTCTCTGCAGGATAAATTCTCAGAAGTGGGACTGCTGAATAAAAGGATCATGCTGGGACTCCCCTGGTGGTCCAGTGGCTAAGACTCCTCGATCCCAAGGCAGGGGACCTGGGTTTGATCCCTGGTCAGGGAGCTAGATCCCATATGCTGCAGTTAAGGGTTCACAGGCCACAGCTAAGACCTAGTGCAGTCAAATTAAAAAAAAAAAAAAAAAAAGGATCGTGTCGCTGTGATTTGATAGTTACCGCTAAATTCCCTTCCGCGATGGTAGAGCCAGTTTACACTCCACCCTGGCAACCCACTCCAGTACTCTTGCCTGGAAAATTCCATAGACAGAGGAGCCTGGTGGGCTATAGTCCATGGGGTCACAAAGAGTCTACACGACTGAACAGTCTCAGGCAAATCCATGCAGCCTTGGAGGGCAGGGCTGGGCAAAGACCTCAGGCCCTACACCAGCTTGAGCCCCCCAGGCATGGTGGTCTGTGGACTCACAGCCTCTGCCTTCTGGGCTCATATTTTAAGTCTATTTGGAGTGGATTGCTTTTCACAGGGCTCCTCCGAGCCTTGAATGCCAAAGGCAATAGTATTTTGCCAGCTGGAGTGGGCAGGAATGCCACTCTGAAGTCCTCTGGAAGGCCCAGCAGGAAAAGGGGACTCAGTTCTGCCTAGGCACCTCCCCCTCCTCCCTCCCCTCCTCCCTCCCTCCCCTCCCCTCCCCTCCTTCCTCCCTCCCTCTCCTCCTCCTTCCCTCTCTCCCCTCCCACTCCTCCCCTCCCTTCACTTCCTCCCTCCTCTCCCCCTCTTCCCCTCCCTCCCTCCCCACCTCCCTTCTCTCCCCCTCTTCCCTCCTCCCTCCCTCCCCTCTCCTCCTCCCCTCCTCCCAGTGACTGAGGTTGGTCTGAGAACCGTGTGTAGAGGGCCACTCCATGCCTCCCTCTCGGGTCACTGGGTAGGGTGTGGGTGTGTGACTGAGCTAGAATAGCCAGATGCTCTCTTGACCCAGCCTGTCACCACTTTCCCTGTCTGCAGAAGCTCCAGCCTTGACCCTTAAGATACAATGAATCCGTCCTTTCAGGTCTTAGCATCAGTCTGCGGGAGGCTGTTCTGTGGCTCAAGGAGGCCTGTGCTGTGCGGGAGGCTGTTCTGTGGCTCAAGGAGGCCTGTGCTTGGAGGGAACAACCCCTTCAGAGCAGGGGAAATGGTCCTCATCCTTTAAACCTCCATGCAGAAGCCACATCCCCAGGGGTCCCTGTCACAAGGCTTGGGGCCCTTTACTGCTCTCCCTCACAGCCCTCTGGTTTGTGGTTATGTATCTGAGGGTTCTTTTACTAAAGAGATTTTCCCTACCTCAACTGCAATGTCCATGGAGTCAGATCTGGATTTGTTTTTGTGTTTCCTTGGATCACCGAGGTCTGGAACAGTGCGTGACACATAGTAAGTGTTCAGTTAATCATTGTTGAACAGACAACAGCTCCAATGTGCAGCCTCCTGCTCATTGGATGTGAACAATGAGGAGACAGGAGAGGCTCAGAGGAGAAGATGGGCGGAGGATGGGCCCTGGGGCAGATTGACTTAAGGAGACTCAAATCCGGCAGCATAGAAGTAGGAGGAGGCAGAGCCTTGGATGTCATGCTGTCCCCTCCTCACTTTCCAGAGGATTGAAACTGTGCAGTGACTTGCTCCAGGTCACCTTGGCTGGAGCCCAGACTCGAACGCTGAACTCTCAGTCTGGTGCTCTTTCCTCTCAGAGAAGCAAGCAGGTGGACAAACGTGAAGGAGGGAGGACCCTGGCTGCCCAGCTGGCCTGGGGCTGGCTGCTTCTGCAAATCAAATCTGTTTGCAGGTGAGGTTGTATTAGAGAGAGGGCATGTACTCAGGAGCTGTTCGCCCTAGGCGGGAATTCCAGCTCTATAACTCACAAGCTGTGTGACCTCCGGCTAGTTACTTCATGTCTCTGGGGTTAATTTTTTTGGGGGGGGCTACATAGGATCTTAGTTGCAGTATAAGGATATTTTAGGGCTTCCTGATTGGTGCTAGAGGTAAAGAACCCACCTCCCAATGCAGGAGTTTGATCCCTGGGTTGGGAAAATCCCTAGAGGAGGGCATGGCAACCCGTTCCAGTATTCTTGCCTGGAGAATCCCATGGAGAGAAGAGCCTGGTGGGTTACAGTCCATGGGGTTGCAAAGAGTCAGGCATGACTGAAGAAACTTAGCACATATGCACGCATGGGATCTTTAGTTGTGGCACGTGGGATATAGCTCTCCGACCAGAGAGTGAACCCAGGCCCCCTGCATTGGGAACACAGAGTCTTAGCCACTGGACCACCAGGGAAGTCCCTAGGGTTTGGTTCTTTCTTCGCAGTGAAATGGGACAAAGACATTCCCTTCTGAGGAATGCTGCAAGAACTCCTGAGAGTGAACCGATAGGGCCTGGGACGTGGCCAGCACTTTAAAGCACTGGCTGCCATCGATTTCCTGGCTTCCAAGGGAAGGAGAGAGAAGCAGGGGCTCAGGGAACCTTTGTAAGTGACAGGGGTCCCTCTCCACGGGATCCCCTCAGGCCCTCTGCCCCTCCTCGGCCCGCTGAATGCCTGCACATCCTCGCAGATCCCAGACTAACTGCTGTGCCCGATCTAATGAAGGGCATCTCATTAGTGCTCAGCAAAAGCTCATTAAGACCGTGAGCTGTGCGTTAGCGGGTGAAGGAAGGTCAAGGTCCTTTTCACGGGAGTTACTGCCTCTGGGACTCTGTGGAGCCAATATTTGCAAACAAGATGAGGGGGGAATTATTTGTAGCCAAGTAGGCAGTGAAGGAGAGAAGGCAATGGCAACCCACTCCAATACTCTTGCCTGGAGAATCCCAGGGACAGAGGAGCCTAGTGGGCTGCCATCTATGGGGTCGTACAGAGTCGGACACAACTGAAGCGACTTAGCAGCAGCAGCAGCAGGCAGCAAAGGGTGTAGCCAAGTTTCCCCAGAGCTCACACATAGTCACCAGCATCCTTCCCCTTGTGCGTTTCCCAGGTGACTGATGGTAAAGAATCTGCCTGCCAATGCAGGAGACGCCGGATTGATCCCTGGGTCAGGAAGATCCTCTGGAGGAGGAAATGGCAACCCACTCCAGTATTCTTGCCTGGAGAGTTCCATGGACAGAAGAGCCTGGTGGGCTGCAGTTCATGGGGTTGCCAAGAGTCGGACACGACTGAATGACTGAGCACATATCCTTCCCCCAGCCCTGCCCCAGCCCTGCCCCAAGGAGAGAGAGAAGTACTGACCCAGAGCTGGACAGGGCAGTTGCCATGCTGGCCTGAGGAACCAGGACATATTATGAGGAGATAAAGAACACCATCCACAGAGAGTGGACCCAGCAGGGAAGCAGAGATGGGCAGGGACCCAGGCAGCCTGGCCGTGCACTGTCACTGCCTCCTCTGGGGCTCACAGTCTTCATCTGTAAAATGGGAACTCGCTCCAAGGAGCACTGTGAGGGTCATGAGAGAGTTGTATTGATGTAGAGGAGCCCTAGTCACCTGTTGGAGGGAGGTGACAGCGACACCAGGGCCTGGCCTCCTTCACCCTTGTCCTGCCTGCCTGACACCCCCAAAGCACTTTGTAAAGATCAAGACCAAGGGGAAGGAAGAGGAGCTGTTTCTTAAAAGCAAGGAAATGGGCTTAGTGAGGGTTTCCTGACAAATGGGCATGACCTGGACTGCATCCAAATGATATGCAAATGACCATACCTCCAAGTTAATACTAGGTTATTGGGAAGGTCTCAGGACAAGGACTTGGAGATGGCAGTCTTTTCTCTGAGCACCTTCTGGGACGTCTTGTCAACTTGCCAGCTCCCTCTCTGCCCCACCCCCTCCCACCTGGTCTTTTCCTATAAGTTTGCCTTTTCCTTCCTTCCTGTTATTGGAAGATGTTCAACTCTGCAGTTGTGGCCTTCTGCCCTCTACCTCACCCCCTACAAGTGCTGCTGGAGCCCTGGCTGACCTGCCTAAATCCTTGACCAGCTCCTTCAGCCACAGTGCTCTCTGCCAGGCCTCTGATGGCTCAGGTTTCAGACAGGCTGATGGGGAAATTCTCAGGGGTGAAGTATTGTACAAATTGAAGGGTTTCCATCCAGATTCTCTAAGAAGCCACTTGATAAGAGTGCCCCTGTGCCATCACCACCCTTTGTTACAATTCCCCGAGAGGCTGCACACCCTCAGGGATGAGCACACACTCTGGGACAGGCTGTGTGTGTGTGTTACTCAGTCATGTCCGACTCTTTGCGACTCCATGGACTGTAGCCCGCCAGGCTTCTCTGTCTGTGGGATTCTCCAGGCAAGACTACTGGAGTGGGTAGTCATTCCCTTCTCCAGGGAATCTTCCTGACCCAGGGACTGAACCTGGATCTCCTGCATTGTAGGTGGATTCTTGACTGTCTGAACCACCAGGGACAGGCTGGTTGGGGTCAAACTCTGGCTCTCCCACCAGCAGCTGCCTGACTCAGGCAAGGCAATCTCTTGAGCCTTGGTTTCCCCAGGCGTAAAATGGGTCCAAGCACCCCCTCCCTAAGGTTAACAACTGAGCTGATGCATGTTGAGCCTTGTTATGAGTTGAATTGTGTTCCTCCCAAAAGATATGTTGAGGCTAACCCTGGTTCCCATGAATGTGAGCTTGTTTTGTTTTTTAAATATTTTATTTTGGCTGTGCCATGTCTTAGTTGTGGCACATGGGATTTTCAATCTTCGATGCACCATGCAGGTTCTTTAGTTGCGGTGTGTGAACTCCTTAGTTGCAACATGTGGGGTCTAGTTCCACGACCAGGGATTGAACCCCTGCCTTGGGAGTGCAGTCTTAGCCACTGGACCACCAGAGAGGTCCCAGATGTGAGCTTATTTGGAAATAGAATCTTTGCAGGTGACCAAATTAAGATGAGGTCATTAGGATCTGATACAACTGAAGGCAATGTGACCTACACAGAGAGAAGACGGGCAAGTGAGATGGAGACAGAGACTGGAGTGATGTCTCTACAAGCCAATGAATGCCAAGGATGGCCAGCCACCAGCAGAAAGAACCCAGGAGAGGGGGATGGAGCAGAGTCCCCCTCAACCTCCAGAACAACCCTCTCTGTTTACACCTTCCATCAGATTTCCAGCCTCTGGAACTGTGAGAAAATAAACCTCTGTCTTTATAAGCTACCCGGTCTGAAGCACTTTGTTACTAAGACAAACCCTAAGAAGAGCAACTGGTATGCTAAGAGCTATATGTCAGCTTATACCATTAACCTGGTGTTTGGTGTCTGTCTTCACCATGGAGAGTGGGAACCAAAATCTGATGCTCCCTCAGCAAATACTGAGCCTCTGTTGGGTGCCAGGCACGCACTGGTGGTGACAGGTTGTTGCAGGTCTATCCTGCATGCCCAGCCTCCCTGTTAATATTTACAGATGACCAGGTGAGCTCACCAGGAAACCATCCACCCACCCTAAGGGGTCAGTCCCAGCTCAGTCTGTGTCCAGCTTCCTAATGCCCTGGGCCAATGTCTGTCCCAAGGAAGAAGGTCACAGCACGGTACTGGGAACATTGAAGGGGCTAATAAGTGTCCTGGTAGGGAGCCAAATGGGCTCCACTCCTATGGTGCCTTGCCCCAGAGTTCCCCAGCCTGACTCTGGGCTCCCAGAGTACTCTGTGACCCTACCCCAGAGGCTCCTGCCCCTTCCACTCCACCTCCATCTCCTTCCAGGCCCAGCGCCCGCCTCAGCCAGGTTCCCAACGGCACCATGCAAACACTTAGTTATTGCAATTTGAAGAATACAATGGAGCCAGCAATGCTTAAAATGCTCGTGTTAATGGCGGCGGTCTGCAGTTTCATTTCACTTTAATAAGAGCCATCTGCTGTGAGCAGGAGGCAGGCATGGCCAGCTCCCCATCCCAGGGGCTGCCTCCTCCCCTAAATTCCACCCACAGAGTCAGGTTGGGGAGGTGGAGGGCTTAAATTTGTGAGGAAGGCTGTGCTGGGGCCCCATGGCTTTCCAGAGAGCAGAGCCCCTTGAGTCTGGGGCCGGGGTTAGGACATGCAGTAACCCAGGCTGGTCCTTCTGTCCTCCCAGGCCAGGACCTAAAGGCCTAGGGAGGCCACAGGACCACCCAGCACTGGCCGCCATAAAACTGTTGGGGAGGGGGGGGCAGGGGGTGTGAGGCCCTGCCCTTGAACCCTCTGTGCTCTTCCTGCAGAGTTCCCGAGGGAGGCCACTCTGGCTGTGCCACTGACCCAGCTACAGGTCAGTTACTTCGCCTTCTGATGCCTTGGTTTTCACATCCATAGAATGGGGGCCCTGTAACAACCACATCAGAAAGTTCTTGTGAGCACTGAGGCAATGTGGAAATTCTGCAGAGGGAAGCCCCCTGCAAAAATCACCTGACTCCCCTGGGAACCAGGTTCAGGAGGAGGGCTGGTCTCTTCCCCTAACAGGGAGAGGCAGGGCAGCTGCCAGTGTCCAGCAGTGGGGAGTGGCAGCCAGCTTCACCACCCAGCAGGGGCTGGCACTGTGATGAAGGCAGTGTGGGTCACACAGGTGGGTGACGTCTGGCCCAGACGTTTGGGAACATAAGGAGTTGTAGCCGAGCTGCGAACAATGTGCCTCTGGGCGCAGAGAACAAGCATCTCGTCCCCCACCTACTGGACCAAAGGTGTGCAAGTCCAGATGTAGTGCCAGGGCTATAGGGAGGTCCCATTGGGCAGGGGGATCTTATAGCCACTCCGGAGGAGCAGAAGGCAGGCGCCCAGCCCCAGGGCCCCCGCCAGGAGCACAGCGCCCAGGGCTTTGAGGAAGGAAGTCCTGGTCCGCGTGAAGGAGCCGGGCGCCATGATGCCGAGCAGGGCTGTGCTGACCGTGAGCGTGTAGAGGATGGAGACGCCTGTGTTGAGGGCGACGATCTTGCCGAACTTGGCAAACGGGGCGATGATGCAGAAGAAGAGGGGCACCGTGGCGATGACTGTGGTGAGGGCGCTGGAGACGATGGCCACGCCCACATGCCGCACGGCCTCCAGCGTCCGCCACTGGCGCTGCGAGTGGGCGTCCTGGGGGTAAGTGAAAGAACGCTGGGGCCCCCCGGAAGGGATCACTCCCTGCCTGGGGCTTGGGATGGGGGGTTGGGCCCTGGGAAACACACACATGCTGTCCAAGGCCAGCCTTGCCCCTGCAGGGCTCTGATTCCACTTTCATAAATATGTGTGTGTTGGGTGGGGGGAGGGTGAGAGGCGGGTAATAACAGCACCTGCTCCGACGGCTCTGCGGGGACATAAAACCCGCTCCCCTGCAGCAGTGCCCAGCGCTGGGCACAGAGTAGGGGCTGGTTAAACATCCCTATGACAACCAGAACACTGATGATCTGCACGGTCAGTCCTCGAACATGGGAGCCCTGATTGGAACTGATTCCTTCTTTTGACCCAGAGCAGCTAAATGTATAACTGATTTAATTTATGTATTTATAAATGTTTCACACCAAAACAATTCCAAACTGGGGAAAACCAAAAACTTTATGAGACCTAGAGCTGGTTTTGGCACTGAGCACATGGGTATGTCTTCCCTAAGCCACAAGGTCCAGTGAGGGTGGGGTGGCCTCAGGGTCACAACTAGAAGGGCTCAGACCTGCTTCCTGGGCTTGAGAATGAGACTGGGAATCAGGGACTCGAGAAACAGGAAGGGCCCTTGGACAGCGCCTGGCCCAACTCCTCATGCTCACTTAGGGAGACAGAGCTGGGGGAGTGGACCCATCCACGGCCCACAATCATGCTGGGTGCAGCTGCCTAAGAGCTCGAGTCCCCTGGTGTGGAGAATGGCCCTGGAAACGGAGGCTCCTGCAACACATGCTGGATGGGAATCGGACACCATGGTGTCCAGCGACCCTTGGGGGTCTTCATCAGTGGCACTGGGGAGGGAGAAGATATCTTAGGGATGGGTGGGGAAGGTGTGGGGCTCACCTCAGCCTGGTGGGGGGGCAGATTCTCTCCAGCCAACAGGTAGCCCTCAACCAGATGGACGCAGTAATCCACGGAGGAGCCGACAAGAATGGACAGGGAGATCGCCTCCACGGCGCCCATCTCCCAGCCGCTCCAGTACATGATGGTCACCACGAGGCACACGATGCCTGCAGGGGGCGGCGGGGAGGTAGCTTGGACCTGGCCCCACCCATACAGCCCTGGAAGGGGGCTGGGCAAATTCAGAGGGTCTCTGGGGAAGGCGATGAAGTCTATGGTAGATCCCTCAACTCTGGTGACTGGCGAGATGAGGAGGGACAGGGCCTAAGAGGGCTGAGGGGGCCTGAAAGAGGTGACAGGGGGCAGCAACACATCCCTGGGCTGAGACCTGCCACCTGGTGCCACCTGCCTCCTCTTGGGGAGTGCACGGCCCTAGGAACAATTGTCACAGAGGCTCTTTTGGCCTGGGGTGAGGGGTGTATGTGTGTCGGGAAACCTTCACTGAAGAGATGAGACAGTTAAGGGTGGAGAAAAACTTGAGACCGCCAGTGAGACCCCTGCCCGCTCCTGGCCCCCGGCCCACTTACCCAAGATGCTAAGGAGCACAGGCAGCAGGAGTAGCACGTGGGTGGTGAACACAGCCACGGCGGCCACACAGATGAGCAGGGACAGGGCCAGGCCATACAGGGCGCTCTGCACCCCTGCGAGGGAGAAGCAAGGGCCCTCAGCTGGGCTGCAGCACAGGGCACCCACAACCCCCTCACCCTCATGGTTCAGAGGTACAGGGGTCACGCAGATCAGCACCGCCACAGCCAGCTGTGTCCCTCTGGTGACTTTCAGCCACATGCCCTCTCTGAATCCCCATTTCTTCATTTGTAAAAGGGGATAATAACAGTACCTACTCCCTAGGCCTCATTTGGAGTTTAAAGAGATAACACGGGCCAGGCCTCAGCCAGGGCTTAGCATTGAGAAGGCCTCCTAATGACAGATGGCTGCTTACAGCAGTCACTGGTAATGGTAATGACCGCTGGCTATGATGGCCATTACCATCATTACCATTTCTTTTTAAGTGGGCAAACTCAGGATCAGAGGATGTGGCCAGATGCCCCCAGGCAGGAGGGGACCCAAACTCTGGTCTCTAATCGGTGTTGGCGGCCACTGTGTGATTCCAGTTCCTCCAGGGCTCTTGGCCAGAATTGAGAAGACAAGCATGGCTCAGACAGGCCAGGCCGTAGCCTCCCTGGTCTGGGTCACCTGCCACCGCCCGCTGTGCCGGGGCCCTGGGGGAGGGGCTGCCGCTCGCCTATGATCTCCATGAAGATCTGCTTCCAGTGCTCGCAGGTCTGGAAGCCGTGGTGCAGGGCTGAGCCCTCAGGGAGTGTCTTCAGCTGCTGCTGCAGGAAGTTCTCCCAGCGGAGGTAGTCTGAGTAGGTCTGGAAGGAGGACTTGCCCTTGTACGTGGTCTGCGGGGACATGAGCCAGTGAGATGGGTTGGTGGCTGAGGCCTATTATGCTGCCCTGGCGATGGCCGGTCAGCTCTATAACAAATGCAGCTGATCCCTGGACACTTGCAAATGGAGTGTGCTGCATGAGGGGTGAAGGGTGAGCCCATCCGAGACCACCTCCCACCAGCCTCCAGGTGCACGTGTGACTCTCACAGCAGTGGCAGCACGTCCCAAAGCAACCGAAGGCCCTGCCCCATTCCATCCCTGCCCCACTCCAACAGGACCACCTCCAACTCCCAGAGTCCCTGGCTCTGAGTCCCATAGTTGGCCCATGCTGTTTCCTCTGCCCACAGAGCCGGCTTCTGCCCCTCCTTCAAGTAGGGTTCTGTCTCCTCCAGGAAGCCTTCCTTGATGCCCCAAGACAGGCATCCTCTGGGCTCTTTAAGCCCTTGATGCTTTCCATCATTGTTCTCATCACTGTCTGGCAAGCTGCCCCCACCTTCTCCTGGCTGGACTGTGAGTCTGGGAGGGCAGGTGGCCTATCTGATTCACAGTGCCCAGCTCTGGAACTTTCATGTATATTACTTCATTGATCCAATTCTGCCCTCCCTGAGCACAAACCGATTCACAATGAGTCTGTGTGCAGGTGTGTGTCTGAGTGCTGGTGGGGTGGGAAGTGATGTCCTGTCATGTGGAGGGACCTAAGCAGGGATTCTTCAAACTGTCTGTGGCTTCAGCCTTAAAAAGGAAGGAAATTTGGACACAGGCTACAGCACAGATGAACCTGAAGAGTTTTATGCTAAGTGGAATGAACCAATCATAAAAAGCCAGTGCTGTGTGAGGGATGAGAGTGGTCAAATCCATGGGGAAAGAAACAGAGTGGTGGCTGGAGGGGGCCCCTGGGGAGTCTACATTTATTGGGAACAGTTTCACTTTTGCAAGATGAAAGATTTTAGAGATGGACGTTAGTGACATTTGCATCACTGTGAATGTGCTTAATATTACTGAACTATACACTTACATTGGGGAAGGAAATGGCAACCCACTCCAGTGTTCTTGCCTGGAGAATCCCAGGGACGGGGGAGCCTGGTGGGCTGCCGTCTATGGGGTCGCACAGAGTCAGACACGACTGAAGTGATTTAGCAGCAGCAGCGGCGGCAGCAGCAGCATACACTTACAAATGGTTAAGAGGGCCATATGATGTATATTTTACTGCAATTTAAAAAAACTACTTGGGGCTTTGAGTGGCTTCTGCATTAGTCTGGGGCCCCTTAAAGGCTTGGAGGGGCTCTGGGTCTTCCTTCCTGTGGCTGGAGGTGAGGCTGTACATGCACTGAGGGGAACAGGTGGTGGGATGGAAAGCAGGGCAGGGGCCAGAGAACAAAAATTGCTGGCTTGTCACCTTGTCATATTCTTCTCGTTCCCTGATGCCTTCACGTATGTGATAGACCCTAGCTTCCTGATGACTGCCAGCGGGTGGGCAGGGAACTGAAACCTTAATCTTTAGAGGAGGAGCAGGAGGCTGGAGGAGATGACTGTCCCGCTCAAGGACAAAGAGCACAGCAAGATCAGAGCCAGGGCTGGACCTTGGGGCTCAGCATGGGGCAAGACTCATAGCATGCCAGGTGCCAGGGCCAGGCCTGATGCCTAGGTTGGGATGTGCATGTGTGTGTACAGGTGGGTATACATGGGTGTGTGTATATGGGTGCTTCCTTGGTGGAGCCCAGGGAGCATCAGGGATGAGAGAGAGGAAGCAGTGGGGTGTGGGGATGGCTGGTCCCCTGGCTTCCATCTCTCCTGGGGGGACCCAGCACAGGGGCTCTGTGGCCCAGAACCTGGCCCCTCCCAGTGGCAGAGGGGAACATCTTGAACTGTCACCTACCCCCATGGAACGATGTGAACCCTGAGCCTTTGGGGAAGAAGGGAGGTAAGAGCTGCCTGGCGCTCTGTGTGGCAGAAAGGCCCAGCCTGGTGGTCAGACAGCCTGGTTTTGCACTTGATGCTGGCACTCATGAATCCCGTGACCTTGGGCAAGCAATTTCATCCCTCTTGGCCTCAGTCTCCCCTCTAAGGAGAACGCTCTCTGCTCTGCTCTGGGACGGGGGCTAGAGATCAGTGGTGACACTGCACTCTGTTAGGTTGGCATGCTGCCCCGTGCCCGGTTGGTCCACCCAGGGCTCACCGACTCGAAGGCCATGGAGATCCACTGCACGCGGCCATCTTTGATGCCTACGGCCCCATGTGACAGCTGCCCCGGGAGCAGGTGGGGTTCGGGCAGCTCCTTGCACTCGGGGTGCAGCATGTGCAGGAAGGAGGAGATGCTGTAGCCTGCAGGGATGGCGGAGAGGGGGTTGTGGGGACCCGGGATGGGAGCATCTTTTCCCCCATCCCACCCACCCATGTGTACCTACCCATCTGAGTGTGTACACACCAGGGGCACACGCTTTCCCCCCAACCTAGTTTAAAAAACGTCTGAAACTACTAGCAATGTCACTGGGAAACCTACAATACCCATTTGCCATTGGGGCAGAAACTGAAATCCTGTGCCTTCTCAGAACCCACCTGCCAGCGCAGGAGACATAAGAAATGAGGGTTCAATCCCTGGGTCGGGAAGGTCCCCTGGAGGAGGAAATGGCAACCCACCCCAGTATTCTTGCCTGGGAAATCCCATAGACAGAGGAGTCTGGTGAGCTACAGTCCATGGGTTGCAAAGAGTCAGACATGACTGAAGTGACTTAGCATGCAGCACATGCATGCCTTTTCAGGAAGAACCCTAGTCTGACCCAGGTTTCTACTGAGGGGTTGGCCCCAGACCTCACCCCCAATTTTGGGAAAGCTCCTCCCACAGGTGTGCCCTGCACACTTCACACCTCCCCAGGCCTGTGGACTCTCTGCCAGTTCATCCTCAGGGATGAGACTACTCTTATCTGGAAGGTTCACATAGCTCCCACCCCCGCGTGGACACACACACACACACACACACACAGACGAGAGTCCACAGACACCCCAACTCCAGGCATGTGTGTCCTGGGGGCTGTCCCCACCTTGGACCTCACACCCACCTGAGGGCAGGCACTGGGCCCCGCCCGGCTTCACCAACTCCGAGTTCCCCGCTATGGCCTTGCAGAGGCGACACAGGTGCCCAATTTCTTTGAAGAGGTCAAAGCTGCTGTCATAGATGACGCTGCCCTTTCCCAAGGAGACACAAGCCAGTGCAGCTGCTCAGTGAGTCAGGGACTCAGTCCTGGCCCCACCCTGGGGAGGAGCCTCCGGCAGCTCCTGCAACCATCCTGGCCAGCACTCAAACCCTCTGCCTGGTTGCCCACGGTCCTGCCTGAGTCTGCTCTGCCCCACCCCCAGCAGCTCCTCTGCTCCCATCACTGCCCACCCCCACGGACCCCCTCAGTCTCCCTTCCTTAATTTTACTCACAGCATGCTCACCTGGGCCCTTGCTTTCCCCTCTCCCTCCGCATAGCTGACTCCCACCCCTGCCCTCCATCACCTGCTTCCTCTTCTCCCCACCTCCCCGTCCCTCTTCTGAACCCCTGCGGACTCATGGTCCAGACTGGATACAACTCCTCTGACTCCACCTGGCTCTCAAATTACTTAGTGTCTGACACCCTGTATACCCGGCTGGCTGAATTCCCGAGGCAGAGGTTACGACCAACGAGACCTACATCCACAGTCCTTTCAACCACATCTCAGCCCCCATCATGTGCCAGGCACAGACCAAGTCACACCTCTCTCTGTCAGATCCTTTCTCCTCCAGCGCCCAAGAGCCCCGCACCAGCACAAACATGTACAAAGAGGAAGACTACTCCAGGCGAGGGCACCCTGGCTGAGGCACACAACAAGGGCTATGGGCATGGGGTGGGGGAGAGGCCCCCTGCAGGAGGACAGGGAGGGTTTACCCACCTGTTGCCCTCCCCTCTGTTCCACCCCTAGTGATGCAGGGCAGCTGGCTTGGTCCCAGATTCCTGGGTGATTCTAAAAGCTCGACCCTGCTCCATCCTCAAGAGAAATGATGCCCCAGGGGTCCGGGGAGGTCCTGTCTGGGCTGGGTGAGCGGTCAAGGAGCTAAGGGTGGGGGTGGGGAGCTGGGCTGGTGGTCCCTGCACTGGTAGCTGTTCATCAGCCTGCTGTGGCGGAGCCCTCTGGCAGCTGTCCAGCGTGGGTGCACGCACCGGGTCTCCGATGACGTGGTTGTCCACCTGCCGTGTGCGGTTGATGCCAATGATGCCAAAGACCACAAAGACCATGGCCCCCGTGTCCACCAGTGGCCGCACTGCTGGCTTCCCACAGCCCGTGTTTATGCAGGGGTTGAAGCCGAAGGTGGCGGAGAGGCGGGCCTTGGGTGCTGCAGAGGGAGGCACAGCTATACAGAAAGGCCAGGCCCAGCCTCCCGAGGCCCCACAGCAGCCTCCCTGCACATACCTTTCTCGCTGGGCACGTAGAAGAACCCTTTGGTCGGCCCATCGGGGCTGGAGCTGAGCAAGCAGCCAGGAGGTGCCACACACACACGCCCGTGGAAAGGGGGCTTGTGGGACTGGGCAAAATACAACTTCCTGTGGAGGCAAAGGAGGCCGGGACTGAGGATGGGAGGGCCAGGAGGGCTAGGAGGGGTTGGGAAGGAGAGGCAAAGGCGTGCAGAGGCCAGAAGAACAACCCAGGGATCAAACCAGCATCTCTGACGTCTCCTGCATTGGCAGGTTCTTTACCATAACGCCACCTGGGAAGCCCTCCAGGGGTGCAAGAATTCTGAATGACCTCAGGGCCAGCCTTGGGGTCATTGCCCAGAAGCCCCCAGCCCCACCTTAAACTGAACAGTTACAGAGCTCAAGATTCTGTTTGAAGAAAGGATTCCACGGTCAGCTTATTTACCACTGGACTTTATGTAGCTCTGGGATTCCCTGGTGGCTCAATGGTAAAGAATCTGCATGTAATGCAGGAGACCTGGGTTCGATCTTTGGGTTGGAAAGATCCCCTGGAGAAGGGAATGGCAACTCATTCCAGTATTATTTTCCTGGAGAATTCCATGGACAGGGGAGCCTGGCTGGCTACAGGGAAGTCCATGGGGCCACAAAGAGTCAGACACGACTGAGCGACTAACACTTTCTTGATGTAGTTCCAGGTGCTTTATAGAATGCTCTAAGCTCATCCAGGCAGCATGACCCCAGTGGCTATTGTGTATCTGCAGAGGGAGCCTAGCCCTAGAGGGCAGGCAGAAGGACCCCACCTCCTGAGCCAGGTGGGCCAAGCTGGAATGGCCCAGTGAGCCCATCTTGGTCAACCCCCGGTCCCAAGCTGAGTCCAGCCTCATGTGGGTGCTCGCTGCCCCAAGGCCAGGCCCTGCCAAACAGACCATGGTCCCTGGTGGCAGAAGCGCAGGCCCTGCACTGCCGTTATCTGGACTGCGATGGCAGCGGGCTCTTCCTTTCGGAGCACGTATTGTAATTTGTAATGACATTGCGCTTGACTTGCTAGCTGTTGTCTCCTGCTAGTCAGCCCGAGGGCAGGAGTCACATCTGTCTTGTTTACCATCCCCAGCACTAGCCACATGCCGGCCCACTGTCAGTGCTCAAGGTTTATTAAATGAATGAATGGATGAGAGAGTAAGGCCCTCAGCGAACATAGCCTCAGTGGTCAGAACAGGGGGAGGAACCTGGGAAAAGATGCCCCCAGCTGGCTCGGAGACCCCTCAAGGCACAGCACACAGTTGCTCATTAAGTATTTGGGGACAGTGACTTCATGCCAGGCGCTAGGCAGGGCATGTGTATACAGTAGATAAGGACAACAGACACGGGCTCTCTCCTGTCACCTTACAGTCTCAGGGGGTGTTAGCTGCTCAGTCGTGTCTGACTCTGCCACTCCATGGAATATAGCCCGCCAGGCTCCTCTGTCCATGGGATTTCCCAGGCGAGAATACTGGAGTGGGTTGCTTGCCCTCCTCCAGAGGATCTTCCTGACCCAGGGATCAAACCTGGGTCTCCTGCATTGCAGGCAGATTCTTTAGGGAGGAGCAACACTAAATAAATAACCTCTGAATTAACTGTATGCACTGAGAGTGTGGATAGAGCCTTGGAGAGGTAGGCGGCGTGTACTCATTCTTTCCTTCACTCATTTACCCAGCAAGCGTTTCCTGAGCACCTGCTGTGTGCCAGGCTCTGGACCAGGTGAGGGGATACGGCAGGAGGCCTACATTCTCCTGAGCAAAGACAGGTAACGAACCAGCTGTCAGTATGCTTCCAGGAGGTGATGGGAACCAGAAAGAGAGCAGCTGGGTGATGTATGGGGAGAGATGGGGTGTGGCTGTTTCAGCTGTGGGAGGGCGGTCTGGTCAGAGACAGCCGTGGGTGGGGAGTATCTGGGTAAGGACCTAAATCTTGAGGAGTCAGTCATGGACTTCCCTTGTGGTCCTGTGGTTCTGGAGGAGCTGGGGAAGAGCACCATAGGTCCAGGGAACAGCAAATGCAGGAGCTCTGAGCTGGGAACTGCCTGGTGTGCCAAGGGGCAGGCAGACAGCGTCTCTCACAGAGCCACTCAGAGGATAAGGGGCAGATAGGGGAGAGAACTGTGGGCCTGGCATCTTGGTGTTCCCCGATCCCCAGCTCTGGGGGGGAGACTGTCTAAGCACACATGTGGAAATAGGTAGGGGTTTCTTTTTAAAAGAATTTTGTTTTTTAATGTGGACCACTTTTTAAAGTCTTTATTGACTTTGTTACAATATTGCTTCTGTTTTTGGTTTTGGTTTTATGCCCCTGAGGCATGTAGGATTGTAGCTTCACTGACTAGGGATTGAACTTGGTCTCCCTGCACTGGCAGGCGAAGTCTTAACCACCAGACCAACAGGGAAGTCCCTGGACAGCGGCCTGCGGACATCCCTGGTGGGAGGGGCAAACGAGTGGGAACCGGCTCGTCTGCAAGGCTCTGTTACCGGGTGTGCTGCTGCTCCTTGGCGGCCACGTAGAAGCTGAAGTCAAGCTTCCAGCCCCGTTTGGTGTCGCAGGCCAAGGTCGTCACCATCCACTTGCGGGAGGGGCTCGCCGCCTGGAGCAGCCCTACTGTAGACATACAAGCGGTCAGCTTCTTGGTGAAGTTACCAAAAGGCGCTCTATACACCTAAGCAGTGGATTGACAGAGACAAGACAGGTGACTCCGGGAGGCTGCCTCTGCCTGGGCTGGGCCTCAGGCTGGGTCCCCTCCCTCCTGGGAGACCTCCCCACCCCCTGCCCCTGTTCCAGCCCCCAGAGTCAGGGGAAGAGCTCTGGGCAGAACCCAGGAGGCTTGGGTTCGAGTTTAAAGGTGAGGCAAACCCTTCCCTCTCTCTCTCTGAGCCTCAGTCCTTCTTCAACTGAGGATTTACTCCAAGCCAGCCCTGAGCTGGGCTGTGAATACAACACTGAACCAGATGGGCTTGGTCCCTGCCCTCCTAGAGCCACGAGTGACGATGGCTTCAGATTCTTTTAAGGGCTTAGACTTAAACATTAGCATGATAAGACCCAGGAGGAATGGGGCAGTAGAAGAGGAGGGTGAACTGAGAATTATTTCCAGGACATGGCCCAGGGAGGAGGTGACATTATGTTAAGAAACCTGAACGGGGAGCCAGTCGTGCTTTAAGCTGGAAGGCAGGCTCTCCAGGCAGTGGGAATCACCTTGTAAACATTAGTGTAAAGGTCAGAGCCAGGGAATACCTCACACACTCCATCTTTCAAACGGAAATACAAACCCTGATCAGATTGACATGAGTTGACATGGGTAACTGTCACCCTGGAGGTGTAACATGTTAAAGAAACACCAATGATGTTTGAGAGGAAAAAATCAGAGGCCTGGGTTGGCCCTGGGAGACCCTTTTCTGGGGGTGTTAGAACAGAGGCTGAAAACGACAGTCTAACTCATGGCTCCCGTTCACCGAGTGCTTACTACATTCCAGGTGTTACAGAACTCACAGGCCTTGTCTCAAGTACCTCCAGCAACCCAGGGTGGTACCTTTCATACCCCCATTACATAGATGAGGAAGCTGAGGCTCAGAGAGATGAAGTAATCTTCCCAAAGACACACAGGTTATAAATGGCACAGCCAGAACTCGAACCCAGGCCTGGCTGACTCAGCAGCCCTGCTTTCACCACTCTGCAGGTCCCTGCTGTGGGCCTGGCTGATGGCAGGAGAGGGTCCTCATTTGCCTGGAGCAGGTCCATCCTTGCAGACCCTGCCCCTACCCCGACGTGGCCAGTGCCCACCAATGCAGCACTAAGGGCCCCTTCCCTGGTCGTGGCAGCTCACTGCATGAGAGCCCAGGCTCACCTGGAAGGAGGGCACCTCCCCGTCCCCAAGGGACACGGTCTGCCAAGGGGCAGGCAGGCTGGCATTGAGGGAGAACCTGTAGACAGTCGGGCGGCCTTTGTTCTTCACCTTGGAGACGTACACGGTGCCTGGGGAGTCTAGGGACAAAGGAGGGGTGGAGGAGGGGGGACGATCACCTCGGCTAGCATCCCCTGATCCTGCAGCAGCCCAGCCTCTGCTCCACTGGCTGAGGAGCTGAGCCTGATCTCGGGCTCATCTCCAAGTGTTGGCTCTGTTCCTGTATACTGGACCAAGCCCACCGCAGTGGTGGAGGGGCAGGTGGTGGTGGTGAACACGGGGATGGCGCAGTGACATAGATGGAGGGCAGGTGGTGGTGGACACTGGATGGGAGGTGGCAGGTGTGGAGGAAGTGACAGTGCAGGTGGAAGCCATGGTAAAGATGTGCCAGTATGGACTAGGGAAGTGGCAGTGATGCCAATGACGGGAGCACAGTGTGAAAGGTGGGGCCACATTGGTGATGACGATGGTGGGCACAGAGGGGGTGATGATGGTTGTGGGGTGACAAGGACATATGGAACTGCCCTGGGGGTTAATTCTGGGGGTTAACTGCGGGGGGTTAATTCCCACATGTATCCCAGCATACCCCCTCTGACGGGAACACCAGAAGGGATAAGCTAGGCTCCAGTGTTCAGGAGGCCCCCTCCCCCAAATCAGGATGGTCCGGCACACAAGGCGGGTTCGTGTGGCAGCACAGGCCAGGCTGGGGTGTGGCAGGAGGGCATCGCCTTGTTCTGGCCGAGGAGAGCTGGTGGGATGCTGGGCGAGGGCCTCAAGTTCACTCCCCTACCCCCACCCCCAACCCAACCCTGTTGTTCTTGAAGGAGAATCAAAGAAGGGATTTTATCTGCTCTCCCTGCAAGACCCCCGCACCCTTGTACCAGGACATCCTGACACCCCCACCCAGACAGTCCACATTCCCCACTGACCCTGCAGCATGGCCTCAGGCCGGCTGGCCCAGGACACCCCAGAACCCCGCTTCTTCTTCTCCAGGGACGTCCGGATATTGTTCTGCAGGCTGTGGGGCTTCTCCTGGAACAGACCTACCCCCCGCGTCGTGTCAGGGACAGGAGGGCCTCCCTGGCTGGGCTCGGCTGAGGTTGGGACAGTGACGATCCCAGGGACACAGGCCCTGGAGCCTTTAGAAAAGGGGGTAGTGTCAGGGTGTCTGGGGAAAAGGTTTTTTCTAAAACAAACGTGGGGAGAACTGAAGAAATGCCAAATGCATAAGAATCTTAAGGCAAAAGAAAGGTACCCACCAGCCTTACCCCGAGAAAGACACTCAGAAGCTTTCCCTACTCACCCTCATCTTGCCTCACTTTCCCCCTGTCAAATGGGATGACACTCCCAAGGGTTACCTCTGGAGGGTGGTTGAGGGATCAAAGGGGACGCTGCATCTCATGGGCTTAGCAACGTGTCTGGCTCGTGCTGAATGCTCCATAAATAGGAATAATTAGAAACGGCAGAGATGAGGGGAGACTGCCTGTTTTGCCCCAAGCATTGTAGATGAATTTTTTGTTGGTTTTGTTTTTTTAATGAGCTACATTTTACACTTTCAAAAATGCGATCCTCACAGTAATTCTAGGAGGTGGTTATTATTAACCCCATTTGACAGAGAAGCAAGCAGAGGTTCGAGGAGGTTACATGACCTGTAGGGGAAGTGAGAGGCGGAGGCCAGCAGGACAGGTCCTGTCTGCCCCTATAGCCGAAGCTCTTTTTGCTACAACATGAAGGGCCCCTTTAAGAGGCAGCTCAGAGGCTGAGAGATACAAGGGGCCAGGGGCTGAACTCTGGCTGGGGTCTTGGCCCTTCTCCAGATGTTTCCAGGAACTTTGGGATCATCCCAGGGTCTGTCCATCTGTGAAATGGGAGCAGATGTGGCTTTCGGCCTCCAGGCCCCAAGGGATGGCAGAAGGCCTTGCAGGGGCAGTGAGAATGGAATGAAATTCAATGCCCAGGCAGGTGGGAGTGGCGGAGGGGATGTGGCCAGGTCAGCTCCAATTCAAGAGGGGATCCTCAGGCACCTCCCTAAGCCGCTGTCGATTATCATGCATTCGGCTCATGCAATCACCAAGGGGAAGGCCAGGTTAATCTGAACACCGCCCCAATTACATGAAGGCAATTACAGCAGTCAGCGGGTCTTCCCCCAGGAGCTGGGAGCACTCACCCAAGCGTCTTCTCATTTGGTTTCTAACCACCCGGCAAAGCGGTATGACCTTGAGTCGACTTCCCTCGCCCTACCCTGGACCTCATCAGACTAACTCTAAGACAAGCAGACATCTTTATCTCACCTCTTTGCTCATCCCTGGCACATGCTCCATCACCAAGTCCTGTGGATGTCATCTCCTAAAAACCTCTTGACTTCACTACACCATCAACCACGCTGGCTCCAGCCCCTACAGTCTCTTGTCAAGATGACTACACCAGCCTCCTACCTGGACTCCCAGCCATGCTCTACGCAGCCCTCCAACCAGACAGCACCTGGTCCCTCTCTGCGTAAAGCCCTCCACTAACTTCCAGTGACAATGACAATGACAATGTAATCCAGACATCACACTGTAGCCCACCAGGCCCATCTGGCTAGCTTTGGCTCATGCAACTACCTCCCTCAAACCTGGTCCTAGTCTTTCCCACCTCTGGTGCTCCCCTCTGCCTAGACCACTTCCCTCCTCTCCCCTCCCAGCCAGGCCAAGTCCTTCCCATTCCACGAGTCTTGGCTTAGATAGTCCCTCCTCCAGGAAGATCTCCATGATGCTGAGCTCCCCAGGCACCCTGCTTTTCGTCCACCACAGCTCAGATCTACTATTACATGGCCTCCATAGCAGTGGAGTGAATTCCTGTGCTTGGGAAGCCTGTCCTGCCCACTGTGGCCTCCCCAGCACCAGCACAGCTGGTACCCAGAAGTATTCATTTAATGAAATGTGGAAACACTGAGACTCCCTGGTGGCTCAGATGATAAAGAATCTGCCTAGAGTGTGGAAGACCTGGGTTTGATCCCTGGGTAGGGAAGATTCCCTGGAGAAGGGAATGGCTACCCACTCCAGTATTCTTGCCTGGAGAATCCCATGGACAGAGGAGACTGGTGCGGCTATAGTCCATGGGGGTGCAAAGAGTCGGACGTGACTGAGTGACTAACACTTTTTAGAGGTGGAGTTGATTTCCTAAGTTCACACGGTGATGGGGAGCCTGGCATCTCTAGTCCTGGGGATCTGGACTCCAAAGAGGACACCCCGGCAGGAAACCTCACCTGAACAGGTGATGCAGGAGATGCCCTCGGCGCTCAGGTTGTACTTGAGGTCCAGCAGCACCTGGATGTTGGTATCGGGCCGGAAGAGCAGTGGGGCCCGGCTGGCGGGGCGGAGCCGGCTGGCGAACACCAGGGACAGGACGAGGATGGAGACAAAGAGCCCTGCGAGGAAAGGACACTGCACTAGGCAGGGCTGGGGCCCTGTGGCGGGGGGACACATGCACAGCCGGGGCCTCCAGAGCCCTGGGAAAGAGCTGCTCCTGCTGTGGGGAGGAGGGCAGATATCCCAAGGGAATGGGCAGAGGCCCAGCATGCCAGCCTGTGGGTGAGGCTGCCGGGGATCACTCCCTTGAAGGTAGGGGCCGGTTGTCATGCATGTCACCAGGGGTCGGACTTCAAGTTCCAGCTCACATTCCTGGACAAGAAGCAGCCATCATCTTAGAGCCCTGAACAGTCTATAAAGAGCCCGCACATCCATTTGGTCTTACACAGACCTAAATCTTTACAACGATAATAATAATAGCACTTAACTTTCATGGAGCACTACTGCATGCCTCACACTGGGCTAAATCCTTTACACATACTGTCGTTTCCTTACAACAGCCTTACTAGATACTCTTCTTCTTCTCAGTCATAAGATAGGAAACTGAGGCACAGACTAACTGCCCCAGTCCAGGTGGCACTGCTAGAATGTGGCAGAGTCAGGATCCCAATTAGCCAAGCTGGTCCAATGCCAGAGCCCAAGCACTGGGCACTCTGCTCTGCTGTCCAGCATGATGACCAGGACGTAGGAGGTGTTCAATAAGCGACAGCTATCGTGAGACTGGCTTTATTCTCTGCAGGGAGGGGGTGAGGCTCCGAGAGAGTGAGCGACCTGAGCCCGGGTCTCTGACCTCTAGCTCATCTGTGGGACAAGGGGCGGGCTCCCAAGACCTGCGTGTTCTTTGAGAAAATGGCCAGGGGGAAGTCTGTTCTCCACATCTCAGGCGCTGGGAGACACTGCGAGATGGGGGAAGGAGAGTGGAGAGCCCACTTACCCACAATCACCCAACGGCTCTTGACGGCCGACCACAGGACCCAGTGGTGCAGCAGCTCCTGCAGCTGGGCAATGAGCTGCCCCCGGCTGCCCCCGTTGGGAGCCGGCTGCAAGCCCTCGGGGGGCACAGACACCAGGGACACATCTCCCAGCTCCAGCGACACTGCAGGGCAGAGCAGCGGCCCATCAGAGGGCTGGCCCAGAAGTGGGTCAAAGTCCCCCTGGTCCACACCCCCTCCAGGGAAGCTCAGATGCTTGACGGGGATCCTCCCAGTCTCGTCCCACCCCCACCTCAGGACCAGATGGTCCTCGCACCAGCTTGTCAAGGTACTTCCCCTGACAGAGGCAGTGCCTGGGTCCCGCAGATTCAGCAGCAGGCCCGCACCCCCCCTCACCTGGCTCCTCCTCCACACTCAGCAGGGGGATGTCATCGTCCAGGTAGGGCATGGGGCCCTGTGCAGGGCCGCCCCCAACCCGCTCAGGAGCCGTGAACACGTCCCCAGGGAAGTGCAGGGAACTCCTGCGGCCACACTTCTGGTTGCAGCTGCAGACAGAGTGGGGGAAGGGTGGGTCCTGGGAGTCCAGGCTGCATGTCCGGGCTACATGTGAACCAGGCATCACGCTGCTACTGACAACCCACAGGACATGCCTCCCAGGCTTCCAGGAGCCTGTGCCTGAATTCTCACCAGTGTCATCTCCCCCAGGGCCCTCGGGTACCACAGTTCCTCTGGGGAGACAAATGGTGACAGTAGTCATCCCTAGGGACAGCAGATGATGGCACACAGCTGCCCAAGCATCGAGGTGACTGCAGCAGAGGGATCACGCCTGTGCTGTAGAGTGCCTGGGGCCCTGAGACCAGGGGGATGGGGAAGCGGGGCTGGGCTGAGTGTGCAGCTGAGGCCTTAGCTGGAGTGAATGTGGGGGACCAACGCTCACCCTGGAGACTGGGGGCAAGAACAGTGCACACAGCGAATGTGCCAGGAGTGCTCAGTGCCAGAGACTGAGCTAGAGCTCCTCGTGGATTCTCTTATGAATCCCCACAGGGTTGTAGTACCCATTTTACAGAACAGGAAACTGAGGTGCAGAGAGGTTAAGTTACATGTCCAAAGGCCCACAGTTTCCAGGCAAGGAGGCTGAGGCTACATCCCTTACCCTAGACTAGGGGAAGGGACAGGGTGGGCTTAGTTGGTATCTCTGTAGAAATTAGGGAAAAGGAGGCTTTTACCCAAGTCACTTTGCTTCTATGTCACAAAACTGTCATAGAAACAGTCAAACCTGAATGGCCACAGTGCAGATGACTGTGCCTCAGCTAGAGGGCTCTTGTGCAGTGCCCAACCTGAACCACCATACATGGAGACCCTGAAGCAAAGGTATGCGTGGGAGAGCTAAGGAGTCCTTCCCAGACCTTAATCTGAGCTCCCTGCTGGCCTCTCATCTCCTTCCTGCCCCTCGTCTCACCATGGTCAAGTGGACACTGTCATGGACCCCTGACAGTCCTGCATTTGCATGCCCTGCACCAAGGCCAGACCCTCTATCATTCCCTAGTACTCCCAACCCAGACAGCCACTCAGGCCGGATTCCATTTGACCAATGTGCCCCCTGCCTTAACCCTGCTGGCTTGGCCCACAAGACCCCAAGCCCTCTACCTTCAGCTGCAGCAGCTTTGTACTGATCCAATCAACTTTGCACCTGGCTCGCTGGGTCTAAATACGGTTCCTCTCTCAAGATGAGAACCCAGAGGACATTTAACGTGGTGGCTAAGAGCATGGGATCCAGAGTCAGATTACGGGGATCTAAATTTCCGCTCTGCTGCCTATTAAATGGATAACTTTGAGAAAGCTGCCCAGCGTCTCCAAGCCTTTGCCTCCTTGTCTACAGACATTTTACAAAACGGGTGAAATAAGAGGACCCAGCTCCTAGGGTCCCTGGGGATGGCAGTAAGATCTTGTACAAAAGCACTCTGCCCACTTTCTGGTACACAGTAGGTGATCAAATGTAACTATTAGACAGGAGTACACAGAAGTGCTAGCATAGGACGGGGCACACAGAAGGTGCTCAGTAGTGAATCACCAGGCTTCTGGGAGACAGGATGGTGTGCTGAATGGCCCCCCAAGGGTCTGCCATGGCTACTCCGTGAGAGCAGGACACAGTCCCTGTGCCTCCCTCACCTGCCCGGCTCACCTGGCCTGGCAGGCACTCTCCAGCGGTGCCATGTAAAGGCTCCAGATGCCCAGGGCTGCAGGCATGGTGAAGAGCACTGCCAGCCAGCAGCAGGACACGATCAGAGACATGAACAGGCCGAAGTCGTGGACAGCCGGGATCTGGGGATGGAAAGGTGGGGGCGATGGGCGGGGATCAGGCCTGGAGCCCAAGGAGCCCAGGGACTCTGCAGCACTGGGCCCTGACCACCCCCAGACTGAGGCAGGATGCGAAGGCTGAGGCTGCGGGAATGAAGGCACCGGCCTAGGAGGATGTCAGATGGCTGGGCTGGAGCCAGGGGTGTGGCAGAGAGGAAGAGTCCAGCCTCTGCTCGACACTGCAGCCCTCTGCCCGTAACAGTGCCCAGCATAGAGCAAGCGCACCGTAACTCATTACAGGAAGGACAGAGGAAAACACACACTGTCAGAGCAGGGCACACGCTAGCAGAGGGGAACAGACAGCTGCCACAGGGTGTGCCCCAGGAGTGTCACGGGCACCTGCGCAGGGTGTGGCCGTCAGAAGGAAGCTGCAGCCAACAAGCACACAGGCCTTCCTTCACTGTCTGTGGAACACTTTCACAAGCATCTCATTCCATTCTCTGATGATCCACACGTGAGGAGAGTGAGGCTCACAGAAGTTAAACAAGCTGCCTAAGGTCACACAGCCAGAAAATGGCAGAGGAGGGATGGAAATCCAGCTCAGCTTGTTTTCTGGGCGTGGTTCTCTAGTAAAGTCTGGAGAATCCCAGAGCATCTAGTGGTTTCTAGACAGGATCCTCAGTCCAGGTCATAAGACCTCTCAGACTCAGACAGGCTCACTGCCTTTCAGGCTCTGCTGGCACCCAGGACCTGGCCTAGGATCCTTCTCTTAAGCCCAGCTCAGACAGGAAGGAGTGTGGGGCCAGCGAGAGGGAAGTGCATGTGAGGGATAACAATGCCGTATGCAGCTGGTGGGTGGAGAGGGCCCTGCACTGGGGTCAGGAGTCATGGGCAGGCTTACCATGTAGCAGCTGGGGGACCTTTGGAAACAACTGCTAAATGCCCTTCAGGGCTGAGAGTGGATTATCAGTAATGAGCATCAATAAGAAACACAATTTGTATCACTAGAATTCTCCCATTTGTTAAGTTCTGGTGATGGTGATTAGTAACAAAACATGGACTCTAGGGACGTGGCAAGTACCTTGAGGTGGAAGCTGCGTGGCCCCAAGAGAAGGGGTGGGTGGGAAGAGCGGAGACCAGGGTCCAGGTATGCATGGGCAGGGGTGGGGGGCAGGGGACGCCAGGCCAGGCTGGAGGGCTGGCTCCCACCTGGGAGAAGACGTTAGCTGCATAGGCAGCGGCCGTGGTCAGCGAGGTGAAGAAGGTGGCCTTGCCTGCCGTCTGGATGGTGTGAATCATCCGCAGTTGAGGGTCTTCCAGGTGGGTGGCCTGGCGGTAGGTGTTGATGAACACAAAGACGTCGTCCACGCCTATGGGAGGGGGCCGGGCCAGCTGGGTTACTCTGCTGTCTCCAGGTCAGATGCAACCTGGGCCATGAACCCAAGACCCACTCTCATGCTGCACGGCCCCCTCCCTCACCAGAACTAGATCCTTTCCTCCAAATCTTCACCACCCCTCACCTTTCCCACCATGCTTAACCTTTCTTTACCCAGCATATCCACCCACTCCTTCCACCTCTGGGGGGTTCCACCCACCATATGCCCAGAACCACTCACCACTCATACTCTACCCACCCTCCACCCCAAGTCCAAGGCTCTGAGGTCTGAGAGAGGACTTTTTAGAGCCCCCATGGAAGCCAGACTTTGCATCCTGTAAAAGGCCCTTTGGGGGTCAAATTTCCAAGTGGGAGGCCCATTACCATGGCAACAGAATCAACTCACCGATGCCCACTATCACAAAGGCAGCCACCCCATTGAGGATGCCCAAATACTGGATACCGAAGACCACGTGGTACAGGAAGAGCGCCACCAGGCAACTGAGGCCGATGCTGGCAATCCCGAAGAAGGACAGGAACACTGGGCAGGCAAGAAGCACAGGGAATGGAGTGGGGGGACCCAACAGAACACAGACACAGACACAGTGTCTCTGGCCCTGGTTTGGTCCTGCCTCATACACCCCCATCCCCAGGGGCACCTTCACCACCCCATTTGAGCCCAGTATAGTTCTCTATGCCCAGAGAAGGTGCTGGGCAGGAGGCCTGAGTAGCAGATGAAGCCCTTGATGAGTAAGTCAGGTTGTTCATGGGCCCTCATCTTTGCAGAGCTTACTTCATATGCTAATAGGGAATCATTATATTTTTAACATCTGTCACCCAGTAAATTAGAGGTTCCATGGAGGCAAGAAGGCAATGGCACCCCACTCCAGTACTCTTGCCTGGAAAATCCCATGGACGGAGGAGCCTGGTGGGCTGCAGTCCATGGGGTCGCTGAGGGTCGGACACGACTGAGCGACTTTACTTTCACTTTTCACTTTCATACATTGGAGAAGGAAATGGCAACCCACTCCAGTGTTCTTGCCTGGAGAATCCCAGGGACGAGGGAGCCTGGTGGGCTGCCGTCTATGGGGTCGCACAGAGTTGGACACGACTGAAGTGACTTAGCAGCAGCAGCAGGAGGCAAGAAGTACATCAGTGATGTTCACTACTAGAACTCTGGCACCTGAGAGCATCTGGCACATAGTTGGTGCCCAGTTAATATTTGTTACATGGATGAGTGAATGTCTTTTCCATTTTTGAAGGTATGACCAATCTCTCATTCACTTGGCCAATGAAGAGCACCTCCTGTATACACAGAAAGCAGCAGCTAGGGTGCATGGGGAGAGGACAGTGGAAAAGTGAACTGGGAGTCTAATGGCAGCTGGGACTTTAAAACAGGCTAAGGGTGGGACTTCCCTGGCAGTGGTCCAGTGCTTGGGAAGCTACCTTCCAGTGCAGGGGATGCAGGTTTGATCCCTGGTTGGGGAACTAAGATCCCACATGCCACAGGGCAACTAAGTGGGTGTGTGGCAACTACTGAGCCCATGCGCTCTGGAGCTCACACACCATCAACTAGAGAGCCCGTGAGCCACAACTATAGAGAAACCCATGAGCTGCAACAAACAATTTATACTGCAACAAAAGATCCCGCACGACACAATGAGGATCCCACGGTTCACAAGACCCGTTACAGCCAAATAAATAAATACTAAATTATAATAATAAACAGGCTAAGGAGTAATCCATAAAGTGTCCAATACTCCAGACTCCACAAAGCTTATCAACAAGAAAAAGACCGTCAAAGAACAAAAGGTTCAACTGTAGGAGGTCCTTGGGGAGCGGGCCCTGGGGCATGGCCCAGTCTGCCTCTGCACCTCAGTCACCCTGCCCAGGGTTAGAAGGTGATGTCTGAGCAGCTGTCCCACTGCCAGCTCTGATACAGTGGATTCAAGCCCATTTGCGGCATTCCCAAGCAGGAAGGCTTTGTCCAGAGAGAAGCACACTGGGAGGAACGAAAGGGCTGGCTCCATGCGGTGCTGCTGGAGAAACCGTACCTGAGCAGGAGGTGAGAATGTAGACGAGGGCAGCGATACAGCTGCTGCTGATGAAGGCCAGGAGCATGTCGTTGTTGAAGGTTCTGCGAACCTCATAATCAAAGAGGTCTGTGCCTCCATACAGGACCTGGACTTTGCTGGGAAGGGAGGACACAGAGGGAGGAAAGACAGAGTGGATCAGAGATGGAGGAGGACCACGAACCATATACCTCCTCAGTGGCTCTTTACCTTGGTTGTACATTATGGTCACCTGGGGGCTTTCAAGAATCCTGATGTCCAGGTCATACTCTAGACAAGTGAAACCAGCATGTCTCGGGTGGGACTGAATTATCAGTGAGGTTGAGATTGCTGCTCCACACAGATAATAGTCAATTATAGCTGAATTCTATGTCATTCTCATTATCCTCAATTCTCAATTGTTCACAACAAAATTCTAAATTCAAATCAGCTTCCAGATACTCAAGTCTTACAGTGCTATTCAGTGCCCGTTTAACAGAAGCTATTAGAAAAACTTAACCAGGTTGGTGAAGTTGATTTTTAAAATACCAAGAGGGGTGAGATCTGTTCCTGGTCAAGAGGAGTAACAAGATGAAATCTACATTTCCTCTCGTGAAACTAACAATTAAAAAAAGAGAGAGAGAAAGAAAATACATGAAACAAGATTCTGGACATGACAACAAAGAATGGTGATCTCTAAGAGATAAATAAAATGGGCTTTATGGTCACTCTGACATACTGGCTTGAGAAAGCTTCCAGGCTTTGGTGCATCCTAATATACGGTGCAATGGTAAAGAGCCCACCTGCCAGAGCAGGAGACACAAGAGACACGGGTTCAATCACTGGGTCAGGAAGATCCCCTGGAGTACAAAATGGCAACCCACGCCAGTATTCTTGCCTGGAAAATTCCATGGACAGAGAAGCCTGGCTGGCTACAGCCCATGGGGTCGCAAAGAGACACAAATGAGTGAATGAGCAAGCAATATATGGGTTAACAGACATCTTAAAAGAGCCTGAAAGTTTCCCAAACCTGATGAAAATGATAAACCCCTTGATTCAAAAAGCTTGAGCAGCAGACCCCCAAGCACAAAAAATCGTGACTAAAACAACAATGCACATCATAATCAAATCGCTCAAAATAAGTGACCAAGATAAAATCTTGAAAGCAGACTGAGGGAAAAAGAGGAACGAAAGTAAGAATGACAGGAGATTTCTCTTCAGAAACAATGCAAGTGAGAAGACAGTGGAGCAAGATCCTTTACCGACTGAGGAAAAAAGTCAGCCCAGAATTCTATCATTTGAAATATATATTTCAAAAACAAAGGTAAAATAAAGATTTTTTTTTTCAGTATACAAAACCCAAATGAATTCATCTTCAGTACACCTTCATTACAAGAGATGTTAAAGGAAATTCTTCAGGGAGAAGGCAAATTATTACAAATGGAAGTACACACCTACACAAAGGAATAAAAAGGACCAGAGATGGTAACAGCATGAATAAGTGTGTAAAAATGTCTTATTACATAAATCTTTTAAAATGATGGCTGACCATTTAAACAGAAATAACAGTAATGTAGTGTGGGGTTTATAACATATATGAAAATAAAATATATGACAACAATAGTATAAAGGTCAGGAGAAAGGAAATGGTGGTATACTATTCATATATAGTATACACTATACACTATACATGAAGTTGGACTGCAAGGAGATCCAACCAGTCCATCCTAAAGGAGATCAGTCCTGGGTGTTCATTGGAAGGACTGATGCTAAAGCTGAAACTCCAATACTTTGGCCACCTCATGTGAAGAGCTGACTCATTTGAAAAGACCCTGATGCTGGGAGGGATTGGGGGCAGGAGGAGAAGGGGATGACAGAGGATGAGATGGCTGGATGGCATCACTGACTCGATGGACATGAGTCTGAGTAAATTCCGGGAGCTGGTGATGGACAGGGAGGCCTGGCATGCTGCAATTCATAGGGTCACAAAGAGTCGGACACAACTGAGTGACTGAACTAAACTTAACTGATACATGAAGTGGTTTAACATCATTTGAAGGTACACTGATAACTTAAGGATGTGTACTATAAACCCTGAAAATGAGTTAAGTCGCTCAGTTGTTTTCCAGCTCTTTGTGACCCGTGGACTGTAGCCCACCAAGCTCCTCCGTCCATGGGATTCTCCAGGCAAGAATACTGGAGTGGGTTGCCATTTCCTAAATTAAATATTTATAGCTAAAAAAAACCAAAGGAAATAAAATGGAATAATAAAAAATTCTCAGTCCAAAAGAAGGCAGAGAGAGGAAAAAGGAACTAAGAATATATGGGGCAAAGAGAATAAAATAAAATTGTCTTAAGTCTAACCATGTTAACAACATACTAACTGTAAAAGGTCTCAGTTTAGTTCAGCCCCTCAGTCATGTCCGACTCTTTGAGACTCCATGGACTGCAGTACGCCAGGCTTCCCTGTCCATCCCAGAGCTTACTCAAACTCATGTCCACAGAGTTGGTGATGCCATCCAACCATCTCATCCTCTGTCATCCCCTTCTCCTCCTGCCTTCAATCTTTCCCAGCATCAAGGTCTTTTCCAATGAGTCGGTTCTTCGCATCAGGTGGCCAAAGTATGGGAGTTTCAGCTTCAGCATCAGTCCTTTCAATGAATATTCAGAACTGATTTCCTTTAGGGCGGACTGGTTGGATCTCCTTGCAGTCCAAGGGACTCTCAAGAGTCTTATCTAACACCACAGTTCAAAAGCATCAATTCTTTGGGGCTAAGCTTTCTTCATAGTCCAACTCTCACATCCATACATGACCACTGGAAAAAGCAATTTTCTTGAAGAAATCTCTAGTCGTTCCCATTCTATTATTTTCCTCTATTCTCTGCATTGATCACTGAGGAAGGCTTTCTTATCTCTCCTTACTATTCTTTGGAACTCTGCATTCAAATGGGTATATCTTTCCTTTTCTCCTTTGCCTTTAGCTTCTCTTCTTTTCTCAGCTATTTGTAAGGCCTCCTCAGACAACCATTTTGCCTTTTTGCATTTCTTTTTCTTGGGGATGGTCTTAATCACTGCCTCTTGCAAAAGGTCTAAATATCCCAAATAAAAGGCAGAGGCAGTCAGATTAGATTAAAAAATCAAGACCCAGCTGCCTATAAGAAACTCACATTCAATGTTGACACAAATAGGTTAAAAATAAAAGTACAGAAAAAAGTACCATGCTGACATGAATCAAAAGAAAGCTGGAGTGGTTAAATTAATAATAAATGAAATAAATTTCAGAGCAAAGAATATTACTATAAATAAAGAAAGTCATTTAAAAATTATAAAGGGCTCAGTTCGTTAAAAGAATGCAACAATACTAATTGCTTTGGACCTAATAACAGAGTTTTAAAATACATGAAGCAAAAACTGACAGAAATTAAGAAAGAAATAGACAAACCTGCAATCATAGTTGGCCATTTCAAAATCCCTTTCTCAATAACTGCTAGAACAATTAGACAGAAGATCAGTATGGATACAGAAGACTTTAACAACACAATCAACCAACCTGACTTAATTGACATTTATAGAACACTCCACCCAATAACAGCAGAATACATTTAAGTGCATAGGCAACATTCATCAGGACAAACCACACTCTAGACCATAAATAAGACTCAGAAAATTTAGAATAACTTAAGTCGTAAAAAGTATGTTCTATGACCACAATGGAATTAAATTAAAAATTAGTGACAAAACACTATCTGGGAAATTCCTAAACATTTGGAGACTAACAAACTTTTAAATAATATAGGGATCAAAGAAGAGATCAAAAGGGAAAATTGAGAGTATTTGAACTGAGTGAAAATGAAAGCACATGTCAAAATGTGTGAGATGTGCTAAAATGACGCTTAAGGGGAATTTTATAGCAATAAACACCTGTATTAGAAAAGAATACAGTTTTCGAATCAATGACCTCAGCTTCTGCTGCAAGAAAGCAAAACAAGAGAAAATTATACATAATGTAAATGGAAGAAGGGAAATAATGTAGATCAGAGTATAAGTATATAAACAAACAGAAAGACAATAAATATCAAAGAAACCAAAATCTAGCTCTTTGAGAGGACCAATAAGATTGATAAATTTCTAGCCAGACTGATCATGAAAAAAGGAGATAAGACACACACGAAGGAGGTGATACCACTCATAAGGGAATATTTATTATGAATTACCTTGCACCAACAAAGGTCCGACTAGTCAAGGCTATGGTTTTTCCAGTGGTCATGTATGGATGCAAGAGTTGGACCATGAAGACAGCCGAGTGCTGAAGAATTGATGCTTTTGAACTGTGGTGTTGGAGAAGACTCTTGAGAGTCCCTTGGACTGCAAGGAGATCCAACCAGTCCATTCTGAAGGAGATCAGCCCTGGGTGTTCTTTGGAAGGAATGATGCTAAAGCTGAAACTCCAGTACTTTGGCCACCTCATTCTAAGAGTTGACTCATTGGAAAAGACTCTGATGCTGGGAGGGATTGGGGGCAGGAGGAAAAGGGGACGACAGAGGATGAGATGGATGGATGGCATCACCGACTTGATGGACATGAGATTGAGTGAACTCTGGGAGATGGTGAGGGACAGGGAGGCCTGGCGTGCTGCGATTTATGGGGTTGCAAAGAGTCGGACACGACTGAACGACTGAACTGACCTTGCACCAACAAATTTTTACCATTTAAATGAAATGGACAAATTTCATGAAATATACTACCAAAGCTTGTGTAAGAATATAGAAATAACTTTAATAGCCCTACAAAAGTGTTAGTTGCTCAGTTGTGTCTGACTCTTTGCAACCCCATGGACTGCAACCCGCCAGGCCCCTCTGTCCATGGAATTCTCCAGGCAAGAATACTGGAGTGGGTAGCCATTCCCTTCTCCAGGGGATCTTCCTGACCCCAGGATCAAATCCGGGTCTCCCACATTATGGGCAGATTGTTTACCGTCTGAGCCACTAGGGAAGCTCTATATGTATATTTAAAAATTGAGTTTGTAGGGACTTTCCTGGCAATCCAGTGGTTAAGATTCTGTACTTTCATTGCAGGGGGCACAGATTTGATCCCTGGTTGGGAACTAATACCCTGCATGCTACATGGCATGGCCCCAAACATTTTTTTAATCAAAAAGAATTGAATTTATAGTTAAAACCTTCCCCTAAAGAAAACTCCAAATTCAGACAGTTGCATTGATAAATTCTACCAAACATTTAAGGAAGAATAATACCAGTTCCATACAAACCTTCCAGAAAACTGAAGAGAATATTTCCTACCTCATTCTTGAAGACATTTTGATATCAAAATCAAACAAAGATACTACAAGAAAACTACAGCCCAGTATCCATCATTAACATGCCAATGAACAAAGAATACGAATAGAATCTAACACTATATAAAAAGGATAATCCCAAGGGCGATCTGCCCCAAGAATGCAAGGATGGTTTAAACTTTAAAACTCAATTAATATAATTCATCATATTAAACTAAAAATGAAAAATGTATGTTCTCTCTCTAGATGCAGAAAAATATTTGAGATAAGTCCAATATTCATTACCGATTTAAAAAAATAACTTATCAGCAAATTAGGAATAGAAGGGAGCTTCCTTAACCTGATAAGTCACTTCAGTCGTGTTCGACTCTGTGTGACCCCATAGACGGCAGCCCACCAGGCTCCCCCGTCCCTGGAATTCTCCAGGCAAGAACATTGGAGTGGGCTGCCATTTCCTTCTCCAATGCATGGAAGTGAAAAGTGAAAGTGAAGTAGCTCAGTCATGTCCGACTCTTAGCGACCCCATGGACTGCAGCCTACCAGGCTCCTCCATCCATGGGATTTTCCAGGCAAGAATACTGGAATGGGGTGCCATTGCCTTCTCTGTAACCTGATAAGAGACATCTACAAAAACACCTACAGACTTCAGTCAGGGATAATGAAAGGTTGTCCATTCTCATCACTTTCATTCAACATTGTATTGGAGGTTCTAGCCAGTGCATTCAGGCAAGAGAAAGAAGTAAAAGAAATCCAAATTGGAAAGGAAGAAGTAAAACTATCTTTATTAGCAAAAGACATGATTGATTATGTAGAAAATTAAATAGAACCTATGAAAAAATTTCTAGAACTTATAAGGGAGCTTATCAAGGTCGCAGGACCCAAAGTCAATTATATTTCTATATATTGAGTTGGCCAAAATGTTCATCTGGGCTTTCCATGGTATTGTTGTTGTTCAGTCACAAAGTCTTGTTTGACTCTTTGTGAACCCATGGACTGTAGCACACCAGGCTTCCCTGTCCTTCGCTATCTCCTAGAGTTTATTCAAATTTATGTCCATTGAGTTGGTGATGCTATCTAACCATCTTATCCTCTGCCGCCCTCTTCTCCTTCTGCCCTCAATCCTTCCAATATCAGGGTCTTTTCCAATGAGTTGGTTCTTTGCATCAGGTGGCCAAAATATTGGAGCTTCAGTTTCAGCATCAGTCATTCCAATGAATATACAAGATTGATTTTTTTTTAGGATTTATTGATTTGATCTCCTTGCAGTCCAAGGGACTCTCAAGAGTCTTCTCTAGCATCACAATTCAAAAGCATAAATTCTTCAGCACTCAGCTTTCTTTATGGTCCAACCCTCACATCCATACATGGTATAGAAAAACCCAAAAAAACTTTTTGGTCAACCCAATACAAGCAACTAACAACTGATATACTTTCAACTAACAAGGAAATTTTTAAAAATATCATTTACAATAGAATAAGAATGTGAAATAGGGACAAATCTGACAAAAGATATCAGATTCACCAGGTTAATTGGTCATAAGACTCAATACTGTTAAGATGTCATTTCTCCTCAAACTGATCCAAGTATTTGACATAAACATAATCAGGATCCCAGTGGACTTTTATTTGGAGAAATGGATAAGCTGCTTCTGAAATTCACTGGAAGGGGATTCCCTGGAAGTCCAGTGGTTAGTTTTCTGTACTTCCATTGCACGGGGCATGGGTTCCAACCTGGTCAGGGAGTTAAGCTCCTGCATGCCACATGGTATGGCCCCCCCCCAAAAAAGAGAACCAACCATTAAGAAATAATAAATAAATAACACAAAATAAAATTCATAGGGAAATGTAAAGGCCCCAGAATAACTAAAATAACTTTGAAAAAGAACAAAAAGTTGGAAGACCAACACTTGGACAAGACATGGCATAAAGCTACCATAATCAAGACAGTGTAATACCAATGTGTAAATAAAATGTAAAAAAATTGGTTGATGGAATAGAACAGAGTCCAGAAATAGACCCACATATATATAGACAAAAGACTTTTGTCCAAGATTCTAAGCCAATTCAGTGAAGAAAGAATGATCTTTTAAACAAATGATGCTGGAACAACTGGCTATCCATACAAAATAATAAATATCAGCATGTTATGCTATATATAAAGTATATGTAGTGTATGTCTTACACCATATACAAAGATGAACTAAAAATGGAATATCACAGAACTAAATGTAAAGCCAGTATTAAAATAGTCAAAAGATCTAAATTGTTCACCAACAAAGACAAATGGATGTCAAATAAGCATGTGAACATCACTAGGAAGTACGGAAATCCAAGTTAAAATCACAATGAGATATCACTACACAGAATGGCTAATTTAGACTTTTTAAAATGACCATGGACTTCCCTGGTGGCTTAGATGGTAAAGAATATGCCTGTAGTGCAGGAGACCCAGGTTCAATCCCTGGGTCAGGAAGAACCCCTTGGAGAGGAGTCTGGTGGGCTATGGTCCATGGGGTCACAAAGAGTTGGACAGAACTGAGTGACTAACACTTTCACTTTCAAACTGACCATATCAAGTGTTAGAGAGTTTGTGGAGGAACTGGAATTCTTATACACTGGGTGAGAATGTAAAATGGTACAATTAATTTGGAAAACAATCTGACAGTTTCTTAAAAAGTTAAACTCACATGGGGACTTCCCTGAAGTTCATTGGTTAAGACTTTGCCTTCCAGTGCAGGGGGTGTAGGTTCAAGCCCTGGTGGGGGAGCTCAAATCTCACAGACCATGCGGCCAACAAACCAAAGCATAAAACAGAAGGAGTATTGTAACAAATTCAAAAAAGATTTTAAACAAATGATCCACATAAAAAAATCTTAAAAAAAAAATACATTCATGTTTTTTTTTTTTTAAAGTTAAATATACACCTATCATATGATCTAGTCATACCACTCCCAGATATTTATCTGAGACAAATGAAGGCATTTGTTCACACAAAGGCTTTGTAGCATCTCTATCTACAATAGCCAAACCTGGAAATAACCCAAATACCCATAAACAAGTGAGTGGATGAACAAAAGGTGGCATCTCCACACAGTGATACTACTTAGCACTTAAAAAGAATAAACTGTCAATACATGCAACAACATGGATACAGTTCAAAACAATTAGGCTGAGTGAATGAGATCAGTCAAAACTGTGCATTCTATATGATGCCATATATACAAAATCAGAAAATGAAAACCAATATATAGTGATAGAAAAGAGAAAGTGGTCCTGGGGTGGAATGGGAAGGAAGGTGAGGCAGGATGGAGTGACTGTCAAAGGAACATGAGTAAACTTCTGAGGGTGATGGATCCATTCATTAACTTGATTGTGATAAAGGTTTCATAGTGTATACATGGGTCAAAACTAATCAAATTGTAAACTTTAAATATATGCAGCTAGTGAATATCAACTCAAAGCTGTTTTAAAAAGTCAAACAGGACACTTAAAAAAATGTAGAAAAGATCTTTGGATTGACTACTTTTTTGAATTAAATTCAACAAAGGGTTAATTGAGCTTTCATTAGAATAGAAAACTGAAAGTTTGGTCAATTGTTCATTCATTCATTCATTTGTATAGCATTTATAGAACACTTTCTAGGTTCTAGGTCCTCTTTTAGTTTCCAGCTATAAAAAGACATAGGCCCAAACTTCTACTCTTGAGTAGAAAGGAATAGCTCATGCAAGACCAATATTCCTGCTTAGAACTACTAAGAAATCAAATAAAACTGAGAAATCATCTATTTGATGATATTAGAGATTTCCTGAAGCAATGAAACTAGAGAGCTGAGACTCTAGAAAGGGAAGAACCTACAAAAGATAAGCTTCCTTTCTACAGCTGTGTTTACCCTGGAGGTATCTGCTAATTCTGAACACAGGCAGGAGGCTGAAAATCTAAGCAGGGAGTCAGAAAAACTAGCAGAGCTGTGGGTAGAGACTTGCAGACCAGCAAAGCATAAAACCAGTTTCTTCTGCAGCACTTCTGCCAAATACTGGGGCAGTCTAGAGTATGAGGCTACAAACTTAAGCAGAAAGCCTCAGAAAAACCAGAGAAGAGATATTTTTAGCTCTTTTGAGAGACAAAGCTTAGGGTTTGGAACATGTCAGGGGAAATGGGCTCTGCAGAATACACTAGGCTCTCAGGTGAAAATCCTAGAGAACCAAGGGCAAACTAGAGGTAGGCTGTGACTTTTCAGGACTACAAACCAGCCTCAACTCTGTGTATCTGCTGTTTGTTTAAGGTGATCAGCCACAACACCATCTGCCTAGTGGAGGGAAAGATAAACTTTCTCTGGAAGAAATAACATCATCTGGACCTCTATGTTTTTACATACAATATTCATTACTCAGTAAAAATTACCAGGCATACCCACAGGCAAGACCACATGACCAAAAACCAAGTGAAAGAACAGACCACAGGGAAAAAACCAAAAGATATCCATAATAACCTAAGCTGGTAAAGAATTGGTCTGCAATGTGGGAGACCTGGGTTCAATCCCTGGGTTGGGAAGATCCCCCAGAGAAGGGAATACTCCAGTATTCTGGCCTGGAGAATTCCATGGACTGTATAGTCCATGGGGTTGCAAAGAGTTGGACGTGACTGAGCTACTTTTACTTTCATCCATAATAATCTAACTTAATATGCTTCAGAACACAGAGGAGAATATGCACCAAATAAATTAAATGGTGAAAAATTTCACCAAGGATTTAGATCTATAATAAAGAATTACTGGAAATCCTCAACAGAAAAACATTAACTTTGAAATCTCAAGAGATATTAAACATCAAATTAGATACAACGGAAGACAGGATCAGTGAATTGGAATATCTAAACCAAAACATGCAAAGCAAAGAAAAACCTGAGAACATATGGGACTC
Source organism: Bos grunniens (assembly GCF_055505025.1). Lineage (NCBI taxonomy): Eukaryota > Metazoa > Chordata > Mammalia > Artiodactyla > Bovidae > Bos > Bos grunniens. Next base: position 38,884,580 of record NC_141180.1, on the reverse strand, counting down.
ATATAAGATAAGCTATAGGAATGTATTGTACAGCATGGGTAATATAGCCAATATTTTGCAATAACTGTACATGGAGTGTAACTTTTAAAATTATATTAAAAATTTTTAATTAAATTTTTAAAATGAAGAGAGCAGCATGCTGATTACCCAGACTCTTCAGCTTATCTTTCCAGCTCCCATATTTTATTATCATAGTCATAAATAAAAGAAAACACATGAGACTTTGAAAATATCTAACATTTATGTAGTTAGAATCCTTAAAGGAGATAGGACAGAGAATGGGGTAGAAGCAATATTTGAAGTCATAATAGCCCAGAAATTCCTAAAAGTGATGAGTTATATACCAGCAGATTCAAGGTCTGTGCACCTCAAGCAGAACAAATACAAAGAAAACCGTATCAAAATACAGTAGTAAGATTGTTGAAACCAAAAACAAAGAGAAATCTTAAAAGTAGCCAGGGGAAAAAAAAGACAATTGTTCAAAGGGGCAACAAAAAGATTTACAGCTGACTCCCCCCCTCCAAAATGATGAAAGTCAAAACACAATGGACTGATATCTTTTAAAGTATTAAAGAAAATAACTGTAAATTCTATACCAGAAGAAATATATTTCAAAAATGAAAGTAAAATAAAGATGCCTTCTAGACAAACAGAGAATTTATCACTAGCAAACCTGCACTAAAAAAAAATACTAAAGAGAATTCTTCAGATACAAGAAAAATGATCCCAGAGGGAAACATGAAATTGTAGAAAGTAATGAAGAGCAACAGAAAACATAAATATGTGAGTAAATATGGATTCTGACTGAGTAAAATAAAAATGTAATGTCTTATGAGGTTTAAAATGTATATAGAATTAAAATGCATGTAACAATAAGGCAAAAGACTGAAGGGGTATAAATGCAATGAATGAGTTCTAAGATTCTGGTATTATCAGAGAAGCAGTAAAAGTGATAATTTGTAGTATTCTTTGTAATAAGTCAAGATGTATGTTGTCATTTCTCAGGTAACAAGTAATAGACTGATTAAAAAAAAAAAAAAGATTTTATTGATCTAAAGGCATTAACGTTAAGACTACAGAGGCCCTGGTTATCACCATTCCTATGAAGCTCTAGGGGGATGGTAAGGGAAAGAGAATTGTTTTTTTTTAACCCAGGACAGGGGTTTTGTCTCAGCAGCTGAATGTATTAAGCAGAAGTTAACTGCCAGCCCTTCCCAGATTCCCAACCCAGCCAAGGACCATTCCCTAAGGTACCTCCATCCAGCCAGCCACCCATTCATTCCTCAGACAAAGAGGTACTGTGCTAGGGGCTACGCCTACAGAAAAGGAAGCAGTAACAATCCCAGTCCTCAACAAACTCACACTCTACTGAGAAATAATTAAACCAGAACTTTTTCAGACTTATATATCCAAATAAGTCACCTGCAAACTCTATAGGTCTGGGAAAAGCCTTGATATTCTACATTTTTAACAAGTCTCCAGGTGATGTTAATGCTAATTCGACTTGCACTTTGAATGACAAGGAATTAAAAAAGTAAAATACAGAGTGACAAGCACTATGACGAAATTGAGGCTCAGAGAGGTGAAACAGCCCGTTGAAACTCCCATCCAGGTGGAGTAACTGGGATCTGACCCCAGATATATCTTACTACAAAGCCTGTGCCTGTCTTATGGAGAAGCAAAGAGTCTGTGGAAATGGGTATGGTGATAATTTAATGCAATCTCAAGTAAAAAAATAGCCAGGTTGGATCTTAGTAGATGAACAGGGGTTTGCCTGGCAATGAAGCACAGCTGCAAGAAGACTCAGTACAGCAACTGCTGTAAAAACACATAGCGCTAGGGCACTGCATTAGAAACCCTGGATTTTAATCCCATTCCACCACTGATGAGCCTCAAAACTTTTGACAGTTTACTTAATTGTACTGTGCCTCAGTTTCCTCATCTATAGGATGGAGAAAATCCTAACAGCTCCTCTCTCGTCAGGCTGGTGTAAGAATTAAGTTAGATGGTGTGTATAAATGGCTTAGGACAGTATGTGGCACGGGGCAAGCACAATAAATGTTAGCTTTGATTATTACAGTAGCTGTTCAATAAAGGAACGAGGGTCTTTCAGACAGAATGATTCCTCCTGTGCCAGGGGTTGACTTGTCAGGGCAAGAGACTGAAAGGCATTGGAGTTATTACCCCGCAGGACTGACAGATGAACTATCAAATGATTTTACCTGGTGGGGAGGGGCCCAGTTGTTTCTCAGACACACATCCCAAGGACTGGAAGACAATCAGAGCACCTACTGCCCAAAATCTCTGTCACATCTCTTAACTCATCTCCTTCTAATGACCGCAGAAGGGTAGCAGGACTCATCATTCCCATTTTAGCAGTAACAGAGGCCCAGAGAAGTGAAGTGACTTGCCCACTATCTCCTTGGATAGTAAAGGCAGAGAGGAACTCCTTACTCCCTGGTTAATACTCTTTCCAGAAAGCCTTCTAGCACCATTGCAGGAGAAAATCAACACCCAAGACCTCCAGGGCAGAAGTTCTCCAAAGCTGTCATGTTCACTAACCATTAGCACTGATCAAGAAAAGCGTCCTTTCATCTGTCAGAGTGATGATGAGGATGTATCTGGCTCTGCCTCTGATTTGAAAAGAAAGACTTCCAGGGAAAAGGTTGCAGAAGGGGATCTGGGATGTATGAGAAAGAACCACCTGGAAACCAATTCCCTACCTTAATACAGCCCTTTCCTGGTTCAAACAAGGACAGGCACACATCAGATGCAGCTGGACTGCCTACCTAGTGGACTGCTTGGCCAGCATGGCCACATAGGTGACCACAAAGCTCTGAAACTTAGCCCGCTGCTCCTCCCAGCGATCGTCCACAGAGTAGTAGTTGGGCAGGGGTGCTCCAAAGAGGATCTCGCTGCGTAGAAGGGAGCTCTTGAGGTTTTCTGCGGAGAGGCCCTCGTCCACGTACCAGTAGAACTCTGGGTGAGTCATGGCCAGCTCTAGGGAGCCTGCAGGGGCAGGGGTCAAGAGGTCCAAGGAGCTCAGTAAGTCAGCTCCCACAAACCTTCCATCAGGGTCATCCTGCCGTCCTGAACATCTCACCCCCTTTTTAAGGAAATGGAAAACTGTCCCAGCTTGGGCTGCCTCCAACTGTCTCTAACAGGACAGAGGGATGGTTTAGAGAAATCACTGCTGCCCAAAAAGAGCAGCCCCCCAAGATCTGCTCAGGCGGCTCCCACTAAGTTTACACCTTCATTTCAGCTTGAACTTCACCTAATACCAAGGCTCAGTCTCTGCAGTCCTGTAACTCCTTCCCATCCCAGTCCCACCTTCATCTACTTAGAACCCTGCCATGTCCCCCTTAAAAGACATACCGAAGCTCTGCCCCCACAGCCAGCCTCTGTCCCCTCCCCATCCTTTCTCAACTCTCATCCCTAATGTACCTCAAACGAATCCACCTTGATCTTCCTGCAACCTCAGCCTCTCTCCAAATGCCCAGTGCTCTGTAACCACATGCCAGCTCCCCTCTAACCAACGTCATGCCCCAGCCCCAGCCCAAGCTTTATCTAACTCTGGGCATAGTGTAACTCCCAATCTCCATCAATCTAGGTATGCACCTCCTTCCTTGCCTCCCTCAGATCCCATCTCACACCCAACCCTCTCCCTGCCCTTCTTCAATAAATGGCCTGCAGGCCTGCCCAGCACTCAGCTCCAGCCTGACTCCACTTCACAGCCAATTCCAACTCCATCCTCTTACCAACCTGGAGAGTACTGCAGAGTCAAGCCTTCTTTAACCTCCAAGCCCCGCCCCCACCTCATTAACCATGCCACTTCATCCCAAGCCCCACCTATTCTCAGTCTCCACCCCTCACAAGCCCCGCCTCCAGGGTCCTTCAGACCAGGTCCCTATAGGCCCCACCCCAGCCCACCTAGGGCTGCTCACCCCGGATGTCGGCCAGGTCCTGGCCCATGCCATCATAGTAAATCTTGCCACCCCTCTCAGTGGGGAAGAAGTAGGTCATGAGTGAGCTGGGCGGGGAGCAGTAAGAGTAGGAGCCGAGCGGCAGGTCCTTGAGCACTTCATGGGGCTTCCAGCAGAACTCCCGGAAGCCCGGGTGATCCATGATCTTGCGCTCAATCTCGTGGATTGTGACCAGCCGCTCACTCGTGAAAATGTTGCGCTCGGCGTCACCACGTGCCAGGAAGATGAGCTCGATGCGCCAGTGCGCATGCGTCTGGGTGTTGGCGCTCACATAGGAGCGTGAGTAGTCCCAGCGCGAGGCGCCACGGCGGGCACGGCTCTGATTGGCCGTGGCTGCTGTGGGGGGCGGGGAACTGGGTGGACGTCGCCCACTCGTGTCTGGCCCCAGGTTTATCGGGGCTTCACTCTGGTTGGCTGCCGGCCTCTCCAGGGGTGGAGCCTCTCGCCGTAGACGCCCGCTTCGATTGGCTGTTGGCTTCTGGGCGGTGGCGGTGTCCCACAACAAGCCGTTCTGTGTAGCTACAGCGACCACCGTGTGTGGGCCGCGGGCGGCCGGCCGCGAGCGGTTCCCTAGATGTAGCTGCTGCAACTGCTCTGTGATGAGGCGCTGAAGTGTCTCAGAAGTGAAGTCGGCCAGGTCGCGTCGGTTGCGCCCCCAGGACCCAAACTGGGATTTGAGCGCCAGCGCGAGGGCGTCAAAACGCTGGGAGGCCTCATGGTTGCGGATCTCAAAGGCATTGTAGGAGATGTCAATGTCCAGTGGCGGGTAGTAGAGGAACATGAAGGCTGACAAGGCCATGGGGATGCTGCAGCCCAGAAAGAGCACCAGCCCTGCACAGCACGGATTGGTGAAGGCCCAGCCCAGGGTACTCCAGAAGCCCAAGGCTGGGGGCCGGGACGGCAAGGTCCAGCGCCGCCAGCAACACTGCCTCCCTGCTCCAGCGTGGGGCCCCAGCTTCTTCTGGCCCCTCCTAAAGGCCTCACCCATTGTTTCCTCCTCCTCTTCCTGCTCCTCCTCTAGCCACACATCTTGCAGCAAGGGGTCATCCTCTGAGTCCATAGCCTACAGGAGAGGGAGAGGGTGAGCAGGCTACAGAGAAGGAGAGGATGGTGCTCCCATAGCTGCAGTCGCCCACCCCGAGTGTTAACCTTGCCCACTCATAACCAAGACAGATCCTACAATGGAATCGCATCAAACAGGCACTTAGCTGCACTTAACTGAATTCAACCACATGTGTACAAAACAGAAAGAAAAAATCCTTTTTCTTTGCCCGTCACAGCTCCCAACTAGATAGGGCTTTCAAGGCCACTGAAAAAGGAGAATCAGTGCCCAGTTGCAAACAGAAGAGATATTCCTCCACAAGAAAGGGATATTCGAGGGGAATTTTGATTATGCATCATTTCCCAATTTTTGCTGCATTCTCTGATTTTAGAACTCAAAGCCAATGTGAGATGTGACTTTGTCGCAATCACTTTTATTTAACGAGCAACTACAAAGTTGTCCAAAAGTATCAGGGTAGAAGGGAAAGAACACGCTCTCTGGAACTGGACCCTTGTTTGGGTCCTGGTAGTGTGAACACTGGCAAGGGAGTGAGCCTCAGAGTTTTTGTCTATTAAGCACAGGTGGCCGCTTCTGCCTCACACGATTGTGGGGAAGGTCTAGGGAGGAAGCACCCTGCAGTCTGTGTGGTTTGTTTGTTATCATATACCACATGAATACATTTCTTTGCTCCTCTCTGGGGACTGTAATGTGCTCAGCCATTGCCCACGTGGCTCTGACAGCACTAGATGCCTGTCATAGTCCTCAAGAACTCTCAATACTCCCCACCCCCTCTTTGGGATGCTGCAGCTGCAGCCACTGTTTGTCGGGCTCAGACCACTTAATATGCAACTCCAGGGACGTCAAAACTTTGGGCACAGACAGAGGCCGGGCATCTGTCTCCCCAAGATGTGGGCACAAGCAGCAGGAGGGCCTGGCAGGAGAGGGCAGTCTGAGGACTCCAGCAGGGTGGCCCAAAGGCAGGAGGCCCCCCCGGTATCCTCAGGTATGGCCTGCCCCCTTGTCCTGCCTGCCCTCTGTTTGGACGGAAAGAGACTCATTATCTAGTTAGACGCCAGGCAGTGAGAGAAGGAAGCTAATTATGCCAGCATTGGCTAATTAATGCTGCTTTTCCTATTAACATTCTCTAGAATGCTCCATTTCAATTAGACGGTCTGTCCGGGAAGAGAACAGGCTGCCATCATCCCAAAGAAAGTGGAGAAGAGAGGGCAAGGGGAAGGAGGGAAACAGAGAGAGAAAGACAGACAGGACCTGGGAGAGATGAGAGACAGAGAAAATTGAAAACAGGAGACAGGAGAGTGGAGTTAGGGGGCAGGGGTTGGAGATAGATGCAAATAGGGAAATAAAGGAAGAGAAAAACAGAAGAGTGAGGGAGAGGGTGCCAAGTGTGGATGAGAGAGGAAGACTTGAAAGGGAGAGAGACTGGAAGGGGCAGGAACTGCTCCAGAAATATTAGAGATTCCTACGGATGCAATAATTAAATTTCTCATTTCTGACACCCTAAACCTAGCCTCCTGAGGGGATGGTACCTGCTCTGAGGCTCAGTTTGCACCAGCAGAAACTCGTGGGAGTAAACCAGAGGCAGCTCAGGCTCACCCTATCTCCAAAGGGCAAACGCAAATCTGCACATGGAGGTGGGGGTTGTGTGTGGGAGCCTCCACTCCATCCCTAACTGCTGAAGGAGGAAGTTGATGGTAGTATAGTAGAGAGGGACACTGGATGCTTGCATTTTTTCTGGGGACTAAATCCATCCACTGGCCCCCAGACCCTTACCCAGGGTACAGTTTTCAATGTGTTGGCATATAAGTAGGTCTAAGACCAGGATTCTGGGTCATGTCAGCACTCCCTGAATGATCCTGCTAGCCCATTGTTACCTCACCAGGAATGCTGCTTTCTGCCCCAGAAGTCCAAGTTTAAAACATCTTTCAAGACCTTGTTCAAGTGTCACCTCTGCCAAGAAGACTTCCCAGATCTGAACACTAGCCACCCCAACCCCTTCCAAGATATGTGTTCAAGCTTCTCACCACACTTCTGGGATAAAAATTTACTCAAGGACAGGCAGGGAGAGGCACTGTAGCAGTGGTAAAGGTCATGATTTGGGAGGCACACAGACTTGGATGCAAATCCCAGTTGTATGACTTAAGGCAGGCAGTATACTTCTGAGCTTCAGTTTTTCCATCTGCAAGACAAGGCTAACAGTACTCACCACAGAGGTTGCTTGATGATATAAACAGCAGGCTGACCATAGTGCCTAGGAGGTATAAGTGCTTGAGAAATGATAGCCACTGTTCTTTTACACTCTGCTTCCTCACAAAAGGCTTTGGACTCCTAAAACATCCATGTGGCCCATTGTATTTGCCAAAGATGGCCACGACAATGTCTCCCATCTCAATGTTCTCATGATGTGACTGTAATAAGACTTCTCCCACCAAGAAGTTATATCTTCATTCCTTCCCTTGAATCTAGATGCTCTGTGACTTCTGAGGCTGGGTTAAAATGAAGATGCAGCTTCCACCTGGCTTTCTTGGGACATTCATCCCTGGAACCTAGCCACCATGCTGTAAGGAAACCCAAACTAGCCCATGCAGAGACTACACATAGGAGCTCCTGCGGACAACCTAGTTGACAGCCATCATCAACTACCAGATATGAGTGAAAATGTCTTCAGTGATTCTGGGCCCCTAGCCACCAAGTAATACCCAACCTTCTAGTTGTCCCAGTTGAGACTTGGGAACTGTGGAGTTGAGCTAAGCCACCCTCTCCTGTGCTCTATTCTGGCCCACAGTATCCATGAACATAGTATGTCAGCTGCCATACATCACTAGGTTTTGGGTTAGCTGTTCCATAGCAATAATAAGTGAACAATTGCAATGGAAATCTGTCCCACATGACTTTGTGTCCTGCAGTCTGTGCTTGCTAGATTTAAGTGATCAGAAAATTAAGCACAGCCATTTGGTCTCCCAGTGAGAGCCCCATAGCCCAGTAGACATAAATTCCAAGGGAGCAGGGACTTGACTGTCGTGTTCCCTGCTGGGTTCCCATGGTCTAAAATATTCCTGCCTGGGGGCCGGGGTGTGTGTCAGTAGTTCGCGGGTATTTGTTAAATGAAAGAAGGAAAGCGAATCTCAGAAGCAGCAGAAGCATCTGGGTTAGATATTAGGTAGAAATACCGCCTGGATTCTCCTTGGACAGAGGACAGTCAGATACCAAATAATATAAACATAGGCCAGAGAGTGTGGTTTCTTCTGTCTTGGGTGTGAAGGATCCTGGAGAGGATGAGACAGATGAGCAGGAAGTAGACCTGACGGCTTCTTTTACTGTCACTCCCCTCCCCCCATCCACTTCCATGCCCTCCTTCCCAGTCTACTCCTGAAAAGAAAAACTGCCATGTGGGATACCACACATGGCTCCAGACCCAGCTCAGCCTCCAACTTTCCATGTGGCCCTGGTCCCGGCCACCTCTTGGTGCCCTGTCTCCCCCATCTGGGATATGGGAGATATTGTCTCCCCCATCTGGCAGTGGAATGGTAAAAGCCCAGGTCCCTCCAGCTGTGACACCCCCAGACTCTTTGAGAAGCCCGAGTCTGCAGGCCAAGGGGGGATGGGTACAATCTGAGAGTCTCCACCAACCCAGCTAGCAGCTGGGGTCTGACACTAATGCCTCAGCTGACAACCCTGTTCTCAGCACCCGCTCCCAGGATGGGCAACAAATCACAAATTTGTTTTCCTTTTTCAAATGATGGGAATTGATTAGCTTAGTGAAGAGCTCCAGCTGCTCCGTGGAAAGGAGATAAGGATGGCTTCTTTGATATTTGTCACTGGCTCAGACAAAGAGCCCGAAGTCGGACTGTGATCACCGGGGACTGTGATCCAGCCTGTATGATCTCCCATTAGGGTGTTCCTGCTCAGCGACCTGCGTGTGTGCTTTCTCCCTCCCTTTCCATCTGTGTCTGTCACACACACTTACACACACTCAGAGATAGTCAGAATTAAATTCTGGGACTCCTGGGATCTCATGAACCAAGGTGGACACATCCATGGAACATGGTCTCCCTCCTCTTGGGAAAGGCAAATGAGACAGCCACCTAAAGGGGAACAGCAGACACTAGTGGCGGGGTGGGGGTGGCTGGGTGGGGCCTAGGAGAAAAAGAACCTGGCCCAGTTTCAAGGGCCAAGCCTGAGGCAAGCCCAGGCCACATTTGCAGCCTAATCCCAATTTTATAACAGGAAAAAAAAAAAAAACTACATATATATGCATTTTAAAGAACCCATTAATAGTGATTATCTCTGACTAGGAGAATTATGAGTGATTTTTATTTTCTTCTTTATACTTGTCTCTTTCCAATATTTCTACAATGATCAGGTACAGCCTGCCTTTTAGAATTATAAATGTTATTTAAAAACATGTTTAAAATAGGACATGTATGTATGTGTGTAGAAGGGATTTTGCTAACAGCCTTCAACTCTTTGAGGAGTTACTATAATAGGCATCGGAGGAGGTGGGGCTCTGTCCTCCAAAAAGAAACAGGGAGTATTGCAGCAAGAGAGACCCTGGTTAGAAAGCAGAAGGACCTAGGGAGAGCGGGAGGTGGTAAATGCCCAGTGAGTGAGTCACTGTGGAGTCTTCTGTTCCCCTGAGATGGACGGGGGGCGGGGGGGGGGGGGGGGCGGGGGGGGCGGTGGGGGTTGGGGGGTCTTTAAAATGACCAGGAAGGAGATCCTGGCTTATCAGACCCAGAAGGCTTCAGAGCACTGGTCCAACTACTTCATTTCACAGCTTAGAAATGAAGCCCAGCAAACAGTCTTATCCAAGGTTATATTTCTTTTTCTTTTAAGATTTTAAAAGTCATTACTGGGCAGTCCGAGGGAACAACTAGGCCTGGGGAAGATGACATGGGGACCCACAGAGCCAATACAGGGAAGCTATTTTTAAGGTCTAGGAAAGAGGCATTTGTCAAGTCACAAGGCAGATGGACTTCCCCATTCGGACAGAATGGGACTTAGGGTGGGAAGCAGTATTGCCTCAAAGACACCCCCAGCCCCATACTGGGCCCTGCTATTCTCCAGAAAGGATCCCAGGGATGTGGACCCACCCCCGAGCCTTCCTGTATCCCTGTTTACAACTTCCCTCCTTATGGCGAAGGGTGACAGAACCCTTCCTTCTTCATTCCCCCATCCCAGCCAGACTATTAAAATGTAATCAAAAAATCACATTAGCCATGCAGATTCGGCTTAAAACACATATATGTATATATAATTTAACGGCAATTAGGAGCTAATCAGCTTTTTCTTCTTGTCTCAGGGTGTTTTGCCTCCCTGGTCCTTGAAAACATCTTGGGGTCTTTGATTCTCTTACTCTTGGGCTGAGAGATTCAGGCAGAAATTCAAAATGAGGTATTTTGAGTCGAACAGCTCCATTTTCTCCTGATGTGCTGGAGTGGGGATATTGTACCCTTCTCCACTCCCTGGTTATGGATCTCCCCTTTGGTGAATTCAGCTCATCTGGGTGGGAAAGAGATGAAAGGAAAGAGGAGGACTTGGTCCCTCCTTGGTGCCACTATCCTAAATCCTAATACCCCAGCTTCTGAGAGTCTGCCACCTTCTATGTGCCCCAGCTATGTGCCTGCCATCCAGAATTCCAAATTCTTCTCGGAGACCAGGATACTCCATCTCAGGCAGGGAGGCTGCAGATACACTGCAGACACGGTGGCAGAACTGCACCAGAATCACACAGATGGGGTGAAGCTGAAAGTCCAACTAGCTCAATACAGAAACTGACATCCAGGAAGAGAAGCCTAACATAATTAGCTGTGCATCTACTGTGTGCAAACACCCTCTCATATATCAGCCCCGCAGGGGAGGCTTTATAAGTTCCCCATTTTACAGAGTAATAAACAATCATAGAGGTTAAGCGACTGTCTTGTGGTCACACAGCTTAATAAGGGGTGGAACTAGCATTTGAACCTCAGGTCTACCAATCCTAAAGCCTGTGTTCTGTTTACCATTCCAAGCATTCTTGCAGTTCCTTGAGAACCGAGGTGTCGGTTCTCACTGAAGAAACCCATTGCCTTTTAGTAAGACTGCAGCATCCCCGGAGAAGGCAATGGCACCCCACTCCAGTACTCTTGCCTGGAAAATCCCATGGACGGAGGAGCCTGGTAGGCTGCAGTCCATGGGGTCGCTAAGAGTTGGACACAACTGAGCGACTTCACTTTCACTTTTCACTTTCATGCATTGGAGAAGGAAATGGCAACCCACTCCAGTATTCTTGCCTGGAGAATCCCAGGGATGGGGGAGCCTGGTGGGCTGCCATCTATGGGGCCGCACAGAGTCAGACATGACTGAAGCGACTTAGCAGCAGTAGCAGCAGCAGCAGCATCCCCATAAGACCTGAAATCACACAGGTCTCAGCAATTCACCCTTTGGTAGGTTTCAGGCAGCTCAGGGCATGATGCAAAGGAAGGCTCCAGCAGTCTTGGAAGCCTGGCCTTCCCTTCAAGGAAAGCATGGGTGTGACAGTTAATTTTGTATGTCAGCTTGACTGGGCCATGGGATGCCAGCGCGTCCGTGCTAAGTCGCTTCAGCCGTGTTGCTTCAAGTCCTTTGAGACCCCATGGGCTGTAGCCCACCAGGCTCCTCTGTCCATGGGATTCTCCAGGCATGAATACTGGAGTGTGTTGCTATGCCCTCCTCCAGGGGATCCTCCCGACCCAGCAATCAAACCCATGTCTCTTATGTCTCCTGCATTGGCAGGCAGGTTCTTTACCACTAGCACCACCTGGGAAACCCCATGGGATGCCATGCATCTGACCAAACATGATTCTGAATGTACAGACTGTGTAAAGCAGATGATCCTAACACAGGTGGGCCATATCCAATCAGTTGAAGACCTGAATGGAACAAAAGGGCTAAGTGAAAGGGAATGCTCCCTGCTGACTGCCTGAGCTGGGACATTGATCTTTTCCAGCCTTCAGACTCAGACTGAAACACTGGCTCCTCCTGGGTCTCTAGTCTGTTGGCTTTCAGATGGGAGGTTACATCACCAGCTGTCCTAGCTCTCAGACCTTTGGACACAGACTGGAACTACAGCATCAGCTCTCCTGGGTCCCAGCTTGCCAACTGCAGACCTTGAAGTCTCAACTTCTCTATCCCTATATCTACCTACCTACCTACCTACCGGGGCTTCCCTGGTGGCTCAGATGTTAAAGAATCTGCCTGCAATGCAGGAGACCCACGTTCAATCCCTAGGTAGGGAAGATTCCCTGGAGAAGGGAATGGCAACCCATGCCAGTATTCCTGCCTGGAAAACTCCATGGACAGAGGAGTCTGGCAGGCTGTTGTCCATGGGGTCGCAAAGAGTCGGATATGACTAAGCAACTAATACTACCTACCTACCTAATTACTTAATCTACATCCTATTGGTTCTGCTTCTCTGGAAGAGCACTCACTAATATAATTTCCCTAGAGGGTAAGTGTGAGTGAAGCAGGGAGCCCCACTGTAGCATCTGCATCCTACAACCCTCCTAGAAACTTCTCTCAAGAAGCCCCAAGTCCTACCCAGAATCTCAGACAAAAATGGGAACAGAGCTAGCAAAGAAGCTCTGTTCTCCAGAGCTCTCCAAATCCACAGAAGAGTGTGGCTGGGTGACTTTCTGAGCCTCTCCCCCAAGAAGACCTTAAATCTACTACTCCCATCCTCCCTGCCCCAGCCCTGAGGAAGTCTGGCTTTGCAGCTGCAGCTGAAGAAAACACGTGTACCTACTTACTCCCCATCAGACCTCCTGCCCCCCAAGAAACACCATCCTCATTGGCTAAATGTGCCAGCAGAGGGCAGGAAACTTAGAGTGACCCCTTCTTCCCCAAAGAAAATCTGGGCTTATTTATTGTAAGCCCAGGTAGGGGTGGGAGAGGGAAGAGGGTTGGGAGGGGGGCTCTACGTGGGAGCCTGTCCAGACCCCTCATTTCTCAGAGACCAGGCTGCAAAGATGGAGCACATGAAGGACGGCTGGGCTCCCCAGGCTGACAGCTGGTGAGGAAACTGCGGGCACTGACTCGTAAGCCCAACAGCTCGATATATATCAGGCAAACAAGCTTTGATCTCATCTATATATCACCCAGGGAAACATAGCAGCACCAGAGAAACCAACATTAATTGTCACAACAGCCTAGGTTTCCCCCATTCCACATGTTCTCTCTCTGGTGGGCTCAGTGGAACAGAACTGGTCCCCCAACAGAAGGAGGGATGTCTGGAACTAAGAGCACCAGGGCCTGGTTTTGGGGAAAAAGGGCAGCAGCAGTCCTGAGTTCAAACTCTGCCTCTGCTACTAGCTGGGTGGCTTGGGCAAGTCTCAGTTTCTTCATCTGTAAAATGGGGTGGTGACACCCTGCTTGCTGAGTCACGGTCATGAAAAGCCTCAAAGATGAGAAGTGCCCCAAACCCGGCCCATGTGCATAGGCAGGTTGGCAAGTCAGCTAGAACTGACTCTTATTCTTTGCTACATCAGCTCTCCTTCCTAGGTGACGCTAGTGGGTAAGAATCTGCCTGCCTAAACAGGAGGGTTCAATCCCTGCCTGGATTATGAAGATCCCCTGGAGGAGGAAATGGAAACCCACTCTAGTATTCTTGCCTGGAGAATCCCATGGACAGAGGAGCCTGGCGGGCTATGGTCCATAGGGTTGCAAAGAGTTGGACACGACTAAAGTGTCTTAACACGCACACACACACACATCAGCCTCAGGCTTTAATATGGATCAGAAGCCGGGCAGGCTTGTTAAAATGCAAACTCCTGGGCCAGGCACTAGATCCCATCAATCATGCTCGGGGGTGGTACCTAGGAACCTGCATTTATACCACCTCCCATGTGATTCTTTTGGAGGTGGTTCAGGACTATTCTGTGCAATACCCTGCTGCCTTGGCCACCCTCCCAGTTCCCAGTGTCTTCCTCCATCAGATGACTTTGCCTTTGGCCTTCCCCCTGCTGGTGCTCACACTAGCCTCTCCTCAGGCTAGTCCTGCCTGCCCCTGACTCTGAGGATGGACTCAGGCTTCTGGATCTCTGGCCAGGACTCAGTCCTCCAACCAAGTGCCCCTTCCTCTGGCCCTGGGAGGGAAGAAATGATGACATTCAGGTCTGCCATCCAGCTCTTCCTGGTGGGGCCAGGCAGCAAAAGAAAAGAGAAGACCCTGTGCAAGGGGCTGGCACAGCACCAAGCTGCTGTGTGCTGGCACCGGTGCTTTGCTTGTGGACTCATCTGACCCAGCCTCAGCTCTATAAGGCAGTTTTCAGGAGCGGGCTGAGACCTGAGCCTCTGCTGGCCCAAGTCAGAGCCTGTCCTTTTAGCCACTGAGCTCCACTGTTCAGAGTATCTCACCCACTGACCCACTCTTGTCCCTCCCTCCCCACTCTGTTCTGCCTGCACAACTCAGGCTTTAAGGCCCAGACCCACCAAGCAGTCTTGCATCTCTGAGAACAAGACACAAAAGCTTAATAAAACCAGCAATATTTACAGAATCTGTGAAATACAGCCAGGCCCCCAGACACCCCTCACCTGAAGGATCAGAAGGTTCCTGAAAACCCCCCACTGCATGCCTGGACCCAACTGTCCAGGTTGCTTCTTCCACCACCTCTCCCCCTGGCTGCTGCCTGGAACTCCAAGAAAGCAGGAGGGCCCAAGGGGCCCAGCAACCAATCCACTCCCCAGCCTCCAGAATGCTGGATTAATAAAAAATAAAAAGATCCCCACAAAATACAACCAATAACCATGGCCATAAAAGCCAAATTGGATTCCTTCCTGGCTGATGAGCTCAGAGCCCTTCTCTCTCTCTGAGACCCGATTAACAAAAATGTAAAACAATTCCCCTTGTGTCTCCTCTCCAGCTCCAGCCAGCGCTTCCTGCGAGCTGAAGCTCAGGGACAAGGGAGGAGGCATCAGCAGGGGATGGGTCCTGGGGCAGCAGTGGGACCTGCCCTGCCACCAGCCTGCTGCGTTACCTAGAACAAGTCACTGAACATCTCTGGGTGGTCCCCCATCTGTCAGATGGTGGGTAGGGAGAAATGCTCTCTAAACCCTCTGATTCTTAGCTGTTGCCCAAGATGGGGAGACGGGGAAAGGAGAAGGGGGTCCCCTTCATCCCTATTCAGAAGTTAATGTATAACTGGGTGGGGGCACACTGTGGGGTCCTGATAAAACATCAAGCCTAGAAGCAGGAAAGGCCAAATAACATATGCAGGGTGGATGCCGTCAGCTTCGCTGGGACATAGTAGGTGGTAACCTGCCAGTTCTTAGCTCTGGGGAAAGCTCCAGAGACCACTGCCCCGTCTTCCCCTCACCATACACACCCAGAACTCATCTGTGGATCTGGGGACACTGCAAAGACTCTTCTTGGCCCCATACCATGAAAGAAAAGCTTAAGGGTAAATTGAAACCTGAAAGAAAGCAGACACTGCAAAGTGCTCAAACCCATGGCAGGGAATGCGGGACACTACAACTAGTTAGGGATGGAGTTCTAGGAAGGGGCTCTACCCCCAGACTCATTGCTCAGAAAGAAAGTGAGGAACCTTAGGAGGAACCTCCCCTTCTGAGCACTGGGGGCACCCCTAGCCCCTGCTGCCAGGGCTAGAGGAAAGCCCAGGAGGCCAGCACCCAATGAAAGCGCACATCAAGGAGATGCTGGCAACCGCCGGGGCGCTCACATTCCCAGCCTTGATCCTGACCTTGATCCTCTCATCCTGAGGGATTGAATGATGCTGCATCTCTGCAGCAACTTAGAGCTTGTAGATGATTTTCACACAGGTTTTCTCGTCTCAGGAACTATTTCCAATTTGCAAACAAGAAAACTAAGGCTAAAAGAAGTAAAGGGAGTTATTTGAATCTGATTTCTGATAAGCTCAGTCCCAATCTCACTATCTTAGGTTTTGAGTCTCACATGTTGGAAACTCTCAAGAGTTCTAGAGTCAGCCTTCCCAATCTCCACTGGTGCAGGGGCATATCCCCCCACCTTCCACCCCAGTGTCTGTCCCCAGGAGTCATTCTGGCCACAGGCACAACCCTGGCTCCAGGGAAGGGAGGAGAGAAAAAGCACCCAGGTCTGACTCCCAACTTCACCACCTTGGGTGCGTGTGCTGTCACTTTAGATGTGTCTGACTATTTGCAACCCGAGGGGCTGTAGCCCCAGGCTCCTCTGTCCATGTGTCCATCTCGGGTGTCCAGATGGAAACATACCTTCAGTGCCTGCACAGGGGAAGGGCTTCCTGGCTATCCTGCTGATTGACAGCTCAAGTGCATATAGTGGAGAGGGAGGTACACTTGGTACCCTCCACACCTGGGACCAGAACAGAGGCCCTGGCAGTGTGGGAAGGGAGGGTCTGACGCTGGCCCTCAGCCCACCTGCCATGATGGTGCAGCTGCCTGTGGAGACAGGAATGGAGGGCTGGAGATAAGCTGCTAGAGCAGAAGGTCCAAGAGGAGAGCAGACCCCCAAGTAGCACCTCTCCCCAACTCTGCTGCCTCTCCCATGAAACATTTGGGAGACTCAAGGTCCCAGGAACTCATAACTGCTGCTCCTGGCACCAGGAGCCAGGAAAAACCTGACAAAACCACCCAAGCCCCAGAATCTCCAGCCCCTTCTGTCCCCCTCCAACCCCACTCAATGGTGCAGTGTTATCCCAGCTCTCACAGGAACCTTCCAAATCCTCCCACAATAATAGGGCTCAGTCTCCTATTTACTCGTGACCTGGGGCTAGTCTTTATTCCTTCGAGAGCCTCAGTTTGCCTTTCTGTAAAATGGGAGGGCTGGACTAAATGAGATTTCAGTTATTTCCTAGTTCTCTTACTTTGGAGTCCTCAAAAAGCCAGGACACAGAACTGTGATAACAGAGAAGAGGGGGTGGCTCAGGGCTGGGGGAGCAGTTGGGAAGGTGAAGAGAGCTGCAGACTTTTGGGGGTGCTGGGGCTGCAGCCTGCATCAGCTTTGCAGTCTCCTGAGTTCCAGGCCTTGCCACAGCCGGGAACTAGAGGAGCCCAGGGGTCAGAGGGTCCTGCAGGACAGGGTGGGGGAGGGGTGTGTAGTGAGAGGGCAAGGTTCAAGAATTCAGCCAGACTACCTCTGCCTAATCCTGAGCTGAAGGGTCTTCCAGTGGACAAGAACAGTATTCTTTGCCTTGTCAGTACTTGGGGTCAGATCCTGCCAAATCCAGGCTGAAGTCAAAGTCCATCAGCCCCACTCATCATGAACACATTTACATACTCATTCATTCATTCACTTGTCATCCTCATTTGCTCACTTATTGGTACTTGCTAAGGACTTTCTGTTAAACCATCATTATCTTCACTCTGGGACGTCTTGAACTCCTTTCCTCCCCAAGGCTCCAGGAACTTTCCCACCACAGATTTATTTTCACTCTCATTAATGCCCAAGAGTGCCCTCAGCTGACACAGCCCTCTTCATCACAAATTCCTAACTCCGTTACTCTGAAATCACCCACTCGAAGCCTCTGGAAGAGCAGGTCACCAAGTCAGGAACCCTTGCAGGGAACATGCAGCAGCTACTAACCTGTAACACCCTTCTGCAGCCAGCCTCTTCCCAGCTTCTCCGGTTGGAGAAAGGAAGGGTTCCCCCCCCAACTCTGGCTGCTGAGAAATCAAAGCCTGATTTCTCTCTAGCTTAGCTGAATGTCTCTCAGGCCCAGATTGCAGAGAAGAACCAAAACCAACATCCTGCCTTTGTGAAGTCACAAGATGATGTTTTAAAAACCAGCAAACAGTATTTCAAACAGAAAGTTCGCACATATGATTATGTCCAGAGGGATGCAAGTCCCAGCTGTATCGACATGGGATGAAAAGGGGAAACTTCTGGATGAAAGCCAGAATAACCCTGCCAGTCTGCCAGATGTTGCCTGCATCTGGATCTCTGAAAAGTGATCCGTTCAGTGAGTTGGCTGTCAAGGAGCAAATGGTCAATCCATGTCACCCTGTCAACCAGGACTCAGCCCGAGCCCACAGGTACAAACTACCCAGATTACTGAAGGATCCAAAAGGTAGTTTGATTTCAGTCCTGTTCATCTGCAAGGACCCAAATCAAGGCCAAAGTGTGAGCCTCAGTCATTTTATGGCGGTCATGATCGTGGTACTGAGTCCAGCTTGCCTCAGTTTGAGTCCTGTCTCTGAGGCTTACTGGCAATCTCTTTAGTCTCTCTATGCTTCACAGTTCTCATCCTTAAAATAGAATAATAATGGTAGCTATCTCATAGAGCAGGGCTTCCCAGGTGGCACTAGTGGTAAAGAACCCGCCTGCCAATGCAGGAGACCTAAGAGACTTGGGTTTGATCTCTGGGTTGGGAAGATCCCCTGGGAAGAGGGCACAGCAACCCTCTCCAGTATTCTTGCCTGGAGAATCCCATGGACAAGGGAGCCTGGCAGGTTACAGTCCATAGAGTGGCAAAGAGTAGGACACAATCGAAGAGACCTAGCCCTGCATCCAGAGAAGGCAATGGCAACCCACTCCAGTACTCTTGCCTGGAAAATCCCAGGGACAGAGGAGCCTAGTGGGCTGGCGTCTATGGGGTCGAACAGAGTCAGACACAACTGAAGCGACTTAGCAGCCGCAGCAGCCCTGCATCTCATAGAGCAGGTGTGAGGATGCACTAAGATAATACCTACAAAGCCCAAAGCCTGGCAGGCAGTAAACAGTCAAAATATGTCAGCCATTATTATAATTGTCATTATCACCAGGTGATCACCCTGCAGAACTCTCCCAACTAAGAACAGGAGAAATCCTCCAGGACAGTGCAAAGGCCGATACCGTGGGGAGACAGGGATGAAACACTCCTCCCCCAAACATCCTAGGAACACTAGTCTGCTACAACCGTTCCAACTCCGAGCCCCATTTAAGCTGCCTTCCCCCGAGACAACAAGATCACCACATTCTCCTTCATGACAGGAGTGGCTTCCAGCTGGCAGTCATGTCTCCTCTATTAACAAGGTTTGGCAAAGGACACATCATCCAGGTGCCAGTGTGTGTGCTGGATGCCTCGAGCAGATGGCTGGGTGGGAATGAGCTTTCGCTACCACGCCCCCTCTCCCACCAAGACATCAAGCCGGGGAGGGCACCCAGATGCCACTCAGAGGAAATTTCCTTCTCACTATGAAGTGACCACTTGCCTGGATCATGTTCTCTGAGCCCCAGAGGACACTTGGGTCCCTCTTCCACTTCTGCTGGGGAACCTGAGTGACCTCTCACTTACCCATCACCTCTGGTCGAGGCAGGGGGTGTGGGGCAGGCCTGGGAGACTCTGGTGGGCTCTGCAAGGACAGAGACTGAAGTTTTTCCACTTCTGCATGCCTAGCACACAGTGGGGTGCTCAGGTAGACATTTGTGGGGTGGGGGATTAAGGAGAAGGCTTTTTCTGGTAGAGGAGATTTAAGCCTCTGGACATTGTCTCCCAGGTCGTCATTTCCCAATTCCAAGGAATGCTCCCTATAAGAGACTTGGATGGTACCTGCTGGCATCTAAATTCAAGCCAATCCTTCCCATTGTCCCCACCACCTCCTCATTCCCAATGGTCAAGTTCACTGATACAGCAAGACTCTAATCTCCACCCCATGGCCCTTTCCAAATTTCCCAGGTTCTCAGTCTACTTCCCTCGGAGGAGCAAGGAGAGAAAGCAGGATGCCAGAACGAAGGGTGTCTACAGGGGTTCCACAAGCCTAGCAGGCTCTTTCCCTTGAGTTCAAGGAGAAACATATCCAGACCCTCCGCTTCACTAACATACCAGGAGCTGGGCCCAGGACCCTCTGCTGGGCTTCTTCCTTCCAGGTTTTGGTAGAGGCTCAGCTTCTGCCGCAGAAGGCAATGGCAACCCACTCCAGTACTCTTACCTGGAAAATCCCATGGACGGAGGAGCCTGGTAAGCTGCCGTCCATGGGGTCGCTAAGAGTCGGACACAACTGAGCGACTTCACTTTCATGCATTGGAGAAGGAAATGGCAACCCACTCCAGTGTTCTTGTCTGGAGAATCCCAGGGATGGGGGAGCCTGGTGGGCTGCTGTCTATGAGGCCACATAGAGTCGGACACGACTGAAGCGACTTAGCAGCAGCAGCAGCTTCTGCCAGCACTAATGCCAGCAAGCATGACAAGGCCTGGAGGTATAACATAAATAGCCTGCTGCTGCCCATCAGCTTCTCCTTCCCCATGGCTTTGATTTCAAACCTTCTCCCTCTAACCACCAGAATAAACCAGCTAGTGCAGCCTCTGCAGGGCTCCATCTGCCTCTTTCCTAGCTGTGTCGCTTTGGGCAAGTAAGTCAACCTCTCAAGCCTGGGTCCTTCAATTGCAAAGCAGAATAAGCATACCTACCTCCAGGGTTGTTGTGGGGATTACATCAATTAGCCCATGATAAGTTTCCCTGGTGGTTCAGAGGTAAAGAATCCGCCTGCCAATGCAGAAGCCTCAGGTTCAGTTCCTGGATTGGGAAGATGCCCTGGAGATGGAAATGGCAACCTACTCCAGTATTTTTTCCTGGGAAATCCTATGGACAGAGGAGCCTGTAGGGCTACAGTCCATGGGGTTGCAAAAGTCAGACATGACTTAGTGACTAAACAACAACAAAGCTTTCAGCAGAGTGCCTAACTTGTGGCAAATATTCTGTACCTTCCCGTGCCATTGTTCACGTGGATGAATGCAGGCACCTGCGCAAATCAGCAGGGTTAGTCCTGATATCAGGGGTATGTGGAGCAGAAGACTTGGCAGTGAAAACCGGCTACATCTCACCTCTGTGCTTGGAAGGGAATGTTATGTTAACTGCCTGCACCTGTTCAACCCCCTTCATTGGGTGCTTCCCATACACTCAAGGAGTCTAGCCTGGCCACATGGCACACAAGCCTGGGATTCTGAGATTCAGGCTCTGCCACCAACATGCTGTGTGATGCTGGGCAATTCACTAACCCTCTCTGAAATAACTTCCTGTCTACAGACACCTCTTGCAGCCCTAATCTCTTGAGTTAAATCATTTTTCATAGTCCAGGCTTCACAGTGGGGCTCCTGCCTGAGCCTATCCCCCAGGCAGACAGGTCTGGGTTCTCATGGTTGGGGACAGAATCCAAGATGTAAAGGTTAAGACCCAGTCCCAGCCCCAGTCCAGAAGCCCTGAATACCAAGCCTAGGATGGCCAAAGCTAAACTCCACCCTTACACCTGACCCAACCGGCAGAGGAATTTACACTCTTTTGAAAATCATCACATTCATGGGTTTCTTGACAAAAAATATATACTGAATGAATAGCAGAAACTATGCAGGAAGAAAGTCAAAGTTGCTCAGTCATGTCCGACTCTTTATAACCCCATGGACTATATGATCCATGGCATTTTCCTGGCCAGAATACTGGAGTGGGTAGTCGTTCCCTTCTCCAGGAGATCTTCCAACCCAGGGATCAAACACAGGTCTCCTGCACTGCAGGCAGATTCTTTACCAGCTGAGCCACCAGGGAAGTCCAAGAATACTGGAGTGGGTAGCCTATCCCTTCTCCAGCAGATCTTCTCGACCCAGGAATCAAACTGGGTCTCCTGCATTGCAGGCGGATTCTTTACCAGCTGAGCTACCAGGGAAGCCCTAAAACAATGCAGGGTACTGGACAAAATAAGGGTTCTTGGTTCACGCAGATGAAAATCTGACCCCAAGTTGGCCCCTTCTAGCTGTGTGGCCTTAAGCAAACCTCTTCACTTCTCTGAACCTTGGTTTCCCCACATATTAAATGGGGATAACAATCCATATGCCATGAGATGATTGTGAGGTTGAGACAGATCGAGTATAACACTTAGCATGTGGCACACAGTAGATACTCAATGAAAGGCAGTTATTATCGGGACTGCTATTACAAGCCTGCTGCACCCACTGTAAAGCAGAGGAAGCAAGGCCATCAGTCCTGTTTGGTGCTCATTTCCAGAGTCCTGACTACCAGACACATCCATCACAGTCCTCCCACCCTTCTACCTTCCAGCTGGTGTGGAGCGGGAGCAGCCGTCTGGTCTCCCCCATGGCCAGGCAGAGAGTTGAGCTCACTGCGGGAGGTTCTGCCACCTTTCCTGGACCAGTTCTGGCAGCATCCCTGCCTCCAGCCTTAGTCGAGCAGCTGGAGCGAGCATCGCACTGTCTTGCCTGTGAAATGCGACTTTTGGAAAACATGCGTATTTGTGAGTTGGTGCGTGTTTCTATTTTGGGCCAACACTGCCCTCTTTATTTATTTTCCCTGGGCTTTGCGTTTAGAACCCAGCTTGGAAGGGTGTTTTGACAGACTCTGACACCGCTCCAGGCTTCTCTGGCAGGAGACACGCTCAGGTTGGGGGAGGGTGGGCAAGAGGAGGAAGATTTCAAATAATGAGCCCTCTGCCTTGACTAAGAGTAACAGGCAATCAGACACCCCTGCCTCACTGTCCCAGCCCTCAGCTTCTCCATACGCGGGTGGGGGAAGAGTGTAAGAGGTTCCGGTGGGAGAAAAGAGGGGAGAGGGGGAAAAGGGACCAAATAACCAAATCAGAGTTTCTAGTCATCATAGAGCTAACAACATTATCAATACCAATAACATCAGTATCAATGACTGCCACCACCACCACCATTTTGGGGTGCCTATTTTTATGACTAAGAGTGGGCTTACTGATTGCCCTTAGGGAAACCACCTCATCTTTTAGCATCTTGCTTTGCTCATCTGTAAAGGTGATTTTTGCAGTCCCCAGCTTATGGGGCTGTGAGAAAGGGTTGCTCAGCCAAATGGTAGCGATGACTATCTTCCCTCCCGGCTGCAGATCCTGGCCAGCTGCCCACAGCCAGCCTACTTGGTAGCGTCTTTGGGACTTGGAGCTGATGGCCAAGCCTCTACCCACCAGGAACAGCCTCTAAAGCTGCTCTCAGCAAGGCAGTCACGTCTCTGTGGTCATTTGCAACCAGCCTAGAGTCTGCCTTAAGGGAGGAAGGCTCTTAGACAATTCCATCTGCCTTTGAATGACCAGGTGAGTGGCAGTGGAAAAGAGGGGATGAGGGCTGTCGTTTAGTTACTAAGTTGTATCCGACTCTTTTGTGGCCCGAAGGACTGTAGCCCCACCAGGCTCCTCTGTCTATGTGATTTCCCGAGCAAGAATATTGGAGTGGGTTGCCATTTCCTTCTCCAAAACTATCAGGGAAAAGGGCTTAAACCAAAATTCCAAGATCCTGAGGGTCAGGCAATCCAGGTTTTAGTCCTGACTTTTCTACTCATTTATTCGTTCATTCACTAATCTTCCACCAGCAGAACCAGGGGTTTATGCAGAGGATAAAGTGACATAGAAGCAATGCCTGGCCCAGTGGAAATAGCACTTCAGTGACCATTTGAATATTGTGACCTCATGAATATTACTTGACATCTCTGGTCCTACAAAGGAAGTCATCTGAACATCTGTTGCTCAGGGGACAGGATGCCTTCACTGGTGGTGAATGCTCTGAAGAAAGGGAAAACTACCATAAACTCTGGGGTTAGAATCATAATTTTCAGTCCCACTCACACTCAAGAGACTCAAAGAAACACCAGTGTCCCACATTATTAGGGCCAAACTGGGATGCTTGAAGGTCACCTCAACCAGCCTATCCTTGTATAGACGGGAAAGCCTAAGGCTCAGAGAAGGGCATTTGCACAAGGACGCACTGGGAGCCTGTGGCCAAGCTGAGTTTAGGACTGGCCCCCTATTTCTACTCCTTCTACCACTTCACTTGGATTCTTCCTCTCTCAGCTCAGTTTCTGGATTTTAAGGGACTTGCTGTGATTCCAGAACTGAAGAATCCTGGCCCCTCGAAGACTGAGAGGGATCTGGGGTGTCTGGCTCTGGGGATTTCCTCAGGGAGGGAGCAGAACTCCCCATGGGGAGGAGGGTCAGAGGTATGGGGGCATGGAGTCCACTTAGAGAATGGAGTCAGCTCCCCCTAAGGGTCAGCCGTTCCGCATTGGAGCAAAGACTGACTGGATCAGGCCCAGGCTGCAGGAAAGTTAAGGAGAGAGTGAAGGCAGCTGGGAAAGAAGAATTGGGAAAGACAAAGAGGGCAGTGGTGGGGGGAGGGGGGAGATAAACATAGGGAAGGGGAAGAGAACAGGGAAACAAAGAGACAGAAAGTGCAAACAAAGAATGATGCAGAGAGACGGGGTGTGGACCTTGGTTGCAGGAGCTTTGTCTGGAGTAAGAAAGGGGAGCAGGCATGAAGGTGGTGAGCTGAGCAAAATGGACTCTGAGCCCAGTACCAAGATTCTGTAAGGCTGGGCTTCTGTCTGCAGCTTCCACTGGGCCAGGTTACGCCCTCCATTCAGCAGACACCCTGGTTCCTGACCAGGTCTGCATTGGAGAAGGGGGAGGGGAGGGCTTGCTTTGTGACCTGCTGCTTTCCCCCAAAGGGTGTGTGTGCATTTGTGGGGTAGGGGTGGGGGGCTGTGTCTGCAGGAGGGGGCGATCACTGGGCATCCCTGTGAGTAGCCAGAGATGAGATCTGGAGTCCGAGGCTTAGATGTCCGGAAACAGCAGGACCTGAGTGAAGACATTTCTCTGCTTGCTGGTGCTTGTGAGAAAATGTGTGTGTCCACGTGCTGGTGAATCTTCCCTGTGTGTGCGGACTGTGTGGAGTGTGGGTGGATGTACATTGCGTGAGTGGACTATGAATCTGTGCGGGGATTGTTTATAGGTGTGTGGTTTGCGGGTAGATCGGTGTGCGTGTGTGCATGGACTCTGCGTTGGTGTGTGCCTGGGTCCGTGGCACGTGGGCGCGCGAGACGGGGTTGTGAGTCTCCAAGGCCGCCTCCAGGCGCTGTCCGCGGTACTGACCCCGGGCCTCTACGGGCGGGACCTGCGCCCAGTCTCAAGAGGAACGTAGGGCCAAACCGTGCAGCAGAGAGGAGGCGAGGAAAGGACGGCTCCTCGGAGGCGCCTTCCTAGCCCAGCTGCGGGCCTCCCGGGGAGTTGGGAAAAGTTCTCCCACGGCGGGGTTGGCTCACAAGAGTGGGCGCCACTCGCGCCGAGAATCTTTCCCAGGCCCTCAGCTCCACCACCACAGCCCGGCTGCCCACCCCATCTCCACCCTCATTAGCGCTCTCCGCAGAGCCCGCAAACCCTCTCGCGCTCAGCTTCCAACGCCCATCAGGTGTGCCCCAGAGCTCCCGCGCTCCGGACTGGACCTGTGGCCAGGTTAATTGGGCCCGAGGACTCCGAGAATGTCCCGCCGAGAGCATGAGTGTGCTCTGGCAGAAAGTGGCTGGAGAGGAGGTCATTAACCTTTCCCAACCCCCTTCGTGAGCTCCAACTGGGTGAGAGCCTGATCCCTGGCGGCTTCAGGCTGATGCTCAACTTTTGGAATCAGTTGTACTCCCGCGGGGACTTGCAGGGGACTAGAGGTCGGAAGCCTCGCTGTTTGTGGACATTAACCTGGCTGGTGCTAGGGTCCCGCGGGGAGTTGGTGCGGAGCTGGAGCTCGGCCGCGGGGGGCGAGGGCTAGCTCTGGGCTCTGCCCCCTACCAACTGGCTTTCCCGGAGGGTCCAAGGCCCTCCTGCCGGGCTGGCTGGACAGCGGGAGAACTTCACATACAGACCCGCGCAGGCCAGGGTGGGGGCGGCGCGGATGACACCGCCCCCCTCCGAGCCATGCACTCCCCAGCTCCGAGACGGATGGTGCCCAGCGGCCGTCGCACTCACCTCGGCTGGCCAAGCTGAGCTGGTTGAGCCGCGGGCGCGGGAGGGAGACGCACCGGAGGGGCCCAGGGCTGCGGCCACCTTGCCGTGCGGACTTGTCCCGTCGCGGGAGTCGCAGAGAGAAGCTCTTAAGAGCTGCGAGAGGCCAGGGTTCCCCGCTCCGCTCCAGAGCGCACAGACGGTGCACTGCCGGGTGTGTGTCTCATTCCCCAGCGCGCAATCCGGAGCTCAGCTTGCTGCCGCCGCCTTTTATTCGCCGCCCGCCTTTGTTTGGGTCCGGGCTCCTACCACCGGGCGCGGGGGTGTGAAGGGTAGGCTCTGGTGCCGCGCCGCCCCCCAGACCCTGGCGCCGCCGGCCTCCACGCCGCCGGGCTTTGCGTCAGTAGCCGACGAGGGCCTGCGCTCCGCCGCGTGCTGCTGTCTCCGAAGCCCGCCGCCAGGCGCCGCCGTGGCCGCCGCTCCCCCTGCGAGAGCCGCGCGATGGTACAACCGGGCTCCCAAAACCCGCAGGAGGGGGCTGCGAGCGGCGCAGCGACCCCTGTGGGTCAACCCTCGACTCTGCAAAGGGCCCAGACCCGGCCCCTACCCGGCCGCTGCCCCTTTTCCTAGGTTCCCACCTCTCTCCCCGCCTGCACTCTTCTCCCCGTCCGCCCAGTCTTGGCAGGTCACCAGCCTCCTGGACATTCGAGGGCATCCCCAGGTCCTCTCCGGAGGGAGCTGCCAAACCCAGGCTCCTGGCACCGTCCCCTCCTCTCTCCTCCATTCACCTCTCTGGCACTAGAGCCCAGAGCCATGCCAGCTCCCGGACCGGGCTTCCCTCCAGCTTTAGTTCACGATCTGCCTGTATCCCCTCGTTCACCGGCCATAAGGAGAAGGGGCCAGACCTATTGCCTGGCTCATTTCTCTGCATCAGTAGAGAAATACTCAGCGGACATTGACATTGGGGCCACCCAGGGAGAACCAAGGCGGGGAGATGCCTCAAAACAGGACCCGCTGCCAGCCCCCAGCGGTGGGCTGGAGGGGTTTTACTTATTGAAGCTCGAAAGAAGGGAAGCCATTGTTTCTGTTGTGTGAGGGGTGAGCCAGGTGTTTATCATACATCCTCCGAGTGTATGCTGAGAGCAAAACAGGAAATGCAGAGGTGGGAGAAAGGCAACCCCTGCCTCTAGAAAGTGGTGGTCGTTTATTCGCTAAGTCGTGTTGGACTCTTGCGACCCCATAGACTGTATAGCCTGCCAGGCTCCTCTGTCCATGGAATTCTCCAGGCAAGAATACTGGACTGGGTTGCCATTTCCTTCTCCAGGGGATCTTCCCAACCCAGGCTGCCTCTAGGAAGTTCCTAGCTTATGGGGCAGATAGAAACAGGGTTGAATTCTAAAATGAAGCACCAGGGAGCTCAACCCATGTCCATTCCACAGCCCTTCTTTTTAAAAGAAGAAAACCAAACTGGGAGCACCTCTAATGCCACAGGGCTGAGTGGAGCTTCTGTTTGTTCCTCATCTGCCACCCCTGCTCTGTCTCTCTGGTGTGCAGCCTCCTAGCTGTACCCACTGGCTGACTGCCAACTGGACACATTGGTATTTATGATTCTGGATGCCCTGAGAGCTCATCTATGCAAAAGCAAATGGCCCGAGCCGGTGTCCCTACCCCAGCACTCACTCCCTATGTACTCAGGATCGTCGAGGGAGTCATTGCCAGGCTGGCCAAGGCTATCAGGGAACTCACAGTGGTCCCATCTGGCCTTGAAGACATTAGGGTTTAGGAAAGTTCCTGTTTTAAGGGTACCACGCTGAGCTGTGAGCAGGGAGAGACAGGAGACCTCTCCGGAGAAGTGGAGAGTGTGTGTGTATTACAGCCCCCAGATCAGAGGCCAAATCTGACACATGAGCACAGAAGAACAGACTCAGCATGGCCACGCAAACCTCTGGCCCCTCTAGCCACATCCGAGGGAAGGCAAAGAACCCGGTGCCATGGGAGAGGGTGGGAGGAAGGAGAACAAGGAAAAGATTTGTTTTTAAGGGAGCACTACGGGAGACACAAAGTGTGTTCCCAAGCCCAGCTGAGAGCAAAGGGTTTTCTTTGCTGGGTGAATGGCTTACTCTTTTCCACTGGTTTGAAAGCTGCTTCCAGGAATCTCCTCAAAGTTCTCCAAGCCTGTGGCACTGTTGTTCCTCCCAGTCGGACTAGTCCACAGGGAGTGACATTGATGCGCCCCATGTGCCACCCTCAGCCCATGCCTGGGGACACAGCCCTCACTTCCCTGGGAACTAATTTTAGCAGATTTGGGTCCTACCTTCATGCTGTCTATGTGGGCACAGCTGTGGCCACCTCGGTCACACCCTCCTCAGAGTCCTCCCTGGCATTCTAGGACCTCCAGGTGATCTGCAGTGGCAGCTGGGTTTGCTAAGCCCTTGATGGGGGATCCTCTACAAACAGAAGGTACAGAGGCAGAGACTCAGTGGAGTGGAGGAGGAGGTGGGGAGTGCAGTACCCAGGAACACTGGAAGGATGCAATTTTCTCAGGCCATCAGCGGGGTTTTAAAAATGCAAATGGAACCGGGCCTTTGAAATATGCCTGCCATAAAGTGGAACTGGTGGTGGCAGCAGGAGCTGGCGCTGGTGTGGAAAGTCATGAGAATTCCCTCCTGGCACCTCATCCTCAGACTCCCTTCCCTCTATTCCAGGAGAGGATGCTTCTTTATAGGAGCCTAGGAATGCTGGACCCAAAGATCCCTGCCCAGCGTCAGGGCAACTCCCTGAAGCCCTCTTTCACTCAGGTATTACTTAAAGATGACTCCAGTAGTCAAATGACCCACCCAACCTCAAGGCTGCAGAGAATGAGGGTTGATGTTCCTCTGCCCCGCCCCCACCCCCAGCCCTGGCTGTTGAAAGTTCTTCCAGGTCTGATTTAAATGCCTCTTGGTGCTGATAAGCTGCTTCCCCTATTCTCTGTCTTCACGACTAATTGAAAAGCCTTCTTTTGTTAGGAGATGGGGCCATAAAGGGCTGCTTTGTCCTTAGCTCTGATCCCTTTATTTCTATTTTCTCTCCAACCGTATCTGAAGCAGGGCCTCTGAGCCCAGCCTCTGATACTACTACCCTCAGTAAAGCCATATTTCTGTTCTATCCCTTACCAGCTCTGTGACCTTGGGAAAGTCGCTTCACCTTGCTGAGCCTTAATCATCTCATCTATAAAATGAAGATGATAAAAGTACCTATCTCACAGCAGTGGCTAAAAAGTTTTACTAAATGAGATCATCTCAGTGCAAAAATAGTACTTAGCACAGTGCATGGCACAATCTAAGCTCTAAATATTAGCTGCTGCTTCTTCCTCCCTCCCCCTCTGTCTCGACCTCCTGCTGTTTCTTCTCCTTCTTATTACCTGTTGGGGGAGAGTGACCTACAGATGAGCATAATACCTCTTACTTCTTCACCCTGACCCTGGCGAGGGGGCAATACGTACAGATTAAGTCCTCCCACTAGATGGCTGAGCAGCTAAGAAGAGTGTATTCAGAGGGATGGGGGTGTTTATTCTAAAAACTGCGGTAGATTAAGGCAATTTCTCCTTTGTTCCCACATCAAGGAATAGAGTAACTACATTTGTACGTGTTTCTCTCTTCAATCTGCTAACACACCAAGTTTGGCCCCAATCCAAAGAAATTAGAGATTTCCCTCTAATCTCACCTTCTCCAGGGAGCCACTGGGTAGAGGTAAGTGAACTGGGCTGTGCTGTAAAGAGGTCTAGATTTAGGAATCTGAGTTTGATTTTCCTATGAGTCTTTTATTAATTGTATGGCCTTTGACAGGTCATTTCACTTCTCTGAGACTAGTTTCCTCAACTGTAAAGTGGGAGTAATAGTGAATTCTGCCTATAATATGCCTGCAGTTATCTTTTCAGCAGAGATGGAGCACAGATTTATAGGTAACAATTTGATAATTAGTCATATATATATATATAGTTATATATAGTTAGAGAGCCATATGCTAGATAGAATGATCAATCCCTGTTTCCATGACTTTCAAGGTTGATTGCACATCATGTGACGAAATGGATGCAAAAGAGCTCAGGAAACATGCCCAAGTTCATAGTGAATGAATTTCTGACTCAAGGTCACGTAGCAAGTCAGTGGAAGAGCTTGGGTTGGACCCAGGCCTCCAGGGTTCAGTCTCGAGCTTCTTCCAAGACACCCTTTCCACTCACCAGTGCCCTTCTCCCTGAAGTTCTATTCAAGAGGTGAGTATGAGTTTATGGGAGAAGAGGATATAGGGGCCAATAATTCAAGAGACGAAAAAGGGGTCTGGAGAAAGGTGATAGGGCCAGACTAGGGTGGGGGTGCTGCAGAAAGGGCCTGGGGAGTCTAGACAGATGGCAGCCCATCCCTCCTGCCTCCTCCAGAATCCTGCAAGCAGCAGGCTTAGCACTCCTTTCCCAGCCTTGCCTGCCTCCTCCAAGGAGGAGCCTGTGCCAGAGTGAATACAATCCAAGTTATTAATTGCCTGCAACAATTAGTCCCAGAGCCTGGGCTTGCAGACACCCCAGCTCTGAAAGAAGGAACCAATTACAGCATCATCAGTATTCACACTGCCACATAATCCTCTCCCAACACGATGGTCCCCTCATTCCCCATCCATGTTTCTAGGGGCCTTTGCTCTGACTTCAGCATCTGGAGAAGACCAAGTAGAGGCCTTCAGAAGTGAAAGTCAGTGAGGGCTGAGATCCCGAGGGGCAGTGCACAAAGCAGGGCTGAAGCACTGGCAGGGAAGAGCAGGACCCTGCCAAAGATATGTACAGTGTGGCATTAGCCAGAGACTGTCTCATTTTGTGGAAGGAAAAAGTATAACCTCCAGGTTGACGGTTTTAAGTAGATTCCCTGCAGGTTTTTTGTTAGAACTGGCTTGAAAGGGAGAGGTCAGAAATACCCCCAAAAGTTCTGGTTTTAATCCCGGCTCAGTCACATACTAGCGCTGTGGCTTTGGGAAAATCCTTTCATGTCTCTGAGCTCATTTCTTTACCTGTAAACTGGCAACAGCAGCCACACCTCCCCAAGGAGGGAGTTGCTACACAGAAGCGCACATTAGCCCAGCTAACAGCACAGCGTGAGCTGGAAATACATGGTCACTATTGTGTTCTGTATAGAAAGAGCCCTAGAAAGAGGTTCCATGCTTTTGTGGGTCCTCTTTCCCTTGGCAGTGGAGTGGAAATGTGGGGAAATGGGGAACGAAGTAGGTGGCTAGTTAGGAGACCTGGAGGCTGACCCCAAATTCGCTATAACTTATACTGTGGTCTTGCTGCACTTTTCATTCTGGCCTCTCGTTCCAAGTGAGGGCATGAGCCTAGATGAACTCTAGAGCCCCTCTAACTGTGATCCTCCAGGAGAATAGGGGTGGAGGGAATGAGTGTAGAGTGGGTAGGAAATATAGAATCCCCAAGTTTAACTGCTGAAAGAATATGAAACCAGTTACATAGTTAAGCCTAGAGTCTGCTGGTTCTTCATCAGTAAAAGAAACCACAAACACAGGAAAAAAAGATCATTGCCTGATTCAGAGCTCCTGGGAGAGGCTGAATAGAAGTCCCCAAGTGCAGTCCTTTTCTTTGAAGGGTGTTTCAGGACCATGGACAGTAGCTGGTGCCATTCTTCCAAACACCTGAGCCACTGTTGAGGCAAGGGCCAAGGGATGAGGGACATTTTGGCCACTTGGAGGCGGTGTGATGTGCAATGTGAGGAATGCTGAGGCTCAAGAGCAACTCAGTTACACCTGGTGAGGATTTCTGAGTGTCCAATGGGGCTGCCCAAGCTTCTGATGCACCTCTTTGTGTGTGAGCTCTTTTATGACTCAGCATGCAGTGCCAACCCTGTCTTCCCACCCTTCCTGGCTCCTTTGTTTCCTCTGGTCTCGGCTTCCTGGCACAAGTTGGCCAGCAGCTCCCTCTCCCCCTGCCAGGATGGCTGGCCCTCTGGCGCCAGGAGGCAGGCCAACTTTAATAACCCTGACCACTAGGTTCCATCTTAGCCTCTGCAGTGACAGCAAGAAAGAGCTTTTCTGGCATTTTCCCAGTCAGGAATCTGTGCAGCTCTGATGGGCTGCCCCAGTGCCAGCTCCTATTCTAGCACATCCACTGTGGGCAGGGCGAGGAACAATCTGTACCAGAGAACTTGGTGGCCAGGGTCCTTGAGCTGGAAGGAAAGGCTAGTGGACAGATCTTTAGTGCCCAGGCAGTTAAAATACCTTTTAGGCACCAAGGGATTTTGCTAACAACATCAGCACTAATAATAATGAATGGCTGGATGGCATCACGGACTCAATGGACGTAAGTCTGAGTGAACTCCAGGAGTTGGTGATGGACAGGGAGGCCTGGTGTGCCGTAATTCATGGGGTCGCAAAGAGTCAGACACGACTGAGCGACTGAACTGAACTGAACTGAACCATTTATTGAGTGCCAGGCCTCGTACATGCATTACTTCATTTAAACTCACCCCATGAGGTGAATCCTCATGGGATAAGAATCCTCTTATCCTCATTTCCAGGTGAGGCTCAGAGAATAAGCTCCTTTAGATCACATAGCAGGTAAGTACTG
The DNA here is from genome assembly GCF_055505025.1 of Bos grunniens. Lineage (NCBI taxonomy): Eukaryota > Metazoa > Chordata > Mammalia > Artiodactyla > Bovidae > Bos > Bos grunniens. The sequence goes on along the minus strand of NC_141180.1, from coordinate 38,852,268 downwards.
AGGACTCAACCCCTAGCAGTTAGATTCCATAGCCTGAGTTCCTTACCACATTCTTATTCTGATCTTTCGTTGTTGTTCGGTCACTGAGTCATGTCCGACTCTTTGCAGCCCCATGGACTGCAGCACTCCAACTCCTCTGTTCTTCATTGTCTTCCGGAGTTTGCTCAGACTCATGTCCATTGAGCTGATGATGCCATCCAACCATCTCATCCTCTGTTACCCCCTTCTCCTCCTGCCTTCAATTTTTCCCAGCATCAGGGTCTTTTCCAATGAGTTGACTCTTCACATCTGGTGGGCTGGGGAGGATAAAAGACTTGGTTAAGGTCACAGAAAGAGTGATGAAGAGGATTTGAACCAAGATTTGCCTGATGTCAAAGATGCCACATTTATCTAGTTTACTGCTCCCTGGTGAACTTGGTCCCTGTTGAGTGCCCACTCTCAGAGCCCCTAACAGTGGCACTTAAGTCACATTCTAGGTCTAAAACAACTACACTCATCTCCCTGTTCATCCTTAGGGAAGTTACTGCCTCTCTCTTGGAGCCCAGTCTACCCAAGGAGAGATCCTAAGACAGAGCTCGCGTTCCAGTCTGAGAACTGCTTTGTCTGATGAGATTCACTCATGCCAACTAGAAGGGCCATCCCACAAAAATAGTGGGACAGGTCCCGGGACCCAGGAGGGCAGGGTCCTACCTGTACCTTCCAGGACAAAATATAGGGGCCAAGGCCTCTGGCTACAGACACATCATGGGACTGGCATCCCCAATACAAAATGCCACGTCATCTCCTAGCTTCTCATTTCCCATGGGGAGACTGAGGCCCATCCAGCACAGGGATTGCAGTGGTGTATTTGCTTCCTCTGGGGCACCCCTCCGTGGCCTCTATGTCCTTCACGACACCGCCGGGTCCTCATTTTGCAGCTGCACGTCTGGGGACAGCTGTTCTTGCTGGCATCCAGGGCCATGTGACAGATGTGGAGGAAGGATGCAAAAGGAATGTGTGAGTAGTCTTAACGGCCGCATGGGAGTAGCTGGGGGCCAGGCCAGCAGAGTTGGCTGTGCCTGGGGATGCAGGCTGATGGCATGTCCTTACCCTCCCCGCCTCCCTTCCTCCTCCTTGTTTCCTGTCTATCTCTTCCCTGACATCCCCAAATCCCCCCCTCCCTCCTTTACACGTCTTCCTTCCCTTGATAATGGCCACAGTAAACATTGATTGAGCACTTACTGTGTGACAAGCCCATGCCAAGTGTTTTACATGCACCATCTTCTTTAATCGTCACAATAGCCCTTGGAGAGTAATCATCTCCTTTTTGAGGAAAATATGACTCAGAGAGATCAGAGTTTGTAAGGCCCAACTGACTTCTGAGCCCACACTCTCCTTCCTGCTGGGGACAGTAGCACCTCATCACATGTAAGGCAAGAGGGCCAGAGGTGGTGTGGTCTGTTCTCTTTTGGCTTTGGCTTTGGCTTTGGGTGGATTGACTGGCAAATGCTTTTCCTCTTTGTTTTTCCTGTAAAACTCGGAGCTGATTTTTATCTCCCTCCCTGAATTGTCACATTCTCCGTACCTTCTCATCCTTCTATTCCCTTTGTGTATATAGGCAGCCCCCCTATTCCAGTACTCTTGCCTGGAAAATCCATGGATGGAGGAGCCTGGTGGGCTGCAGTCCATGGGGTTGCTAAGAGTCGGACATGCTGAGCAACTTCACTTTCACTTTTTACTTTCATGCACTGGAGAAGGAAATGGCAACCCACTCCAGTGTTCTTGCCTGGAGAATCCCAGGGATGGGGAAGCCTAGTGGGCTGCCGTCTATGGGGTCGCACAGAGTCGGACACAACTGAAGCGACTTAGCAGCAGCAGCAGTAGCATATGGGCAGCCCAAGGTCAGCCTACAAAAGCCCTGAATCTAAGCCTTGCCTTCTACTGGACCTTATATGGGGGTCTAGAGGAAGCCAGAAGAGCTCTCAAGCTCACAGGAAGCCCTGATGATGCTTGATATTCCCTGAAAGAGGGTCTGCTGCTCCAATCTTTCCATGCCCCCACCCCATCCCATTGCCTGCAGGACGCAGTCCTGACCCTGCATATGGCCTTTCTCCTCAATGGCCTCTCCCCAACCCTGTCATCCAGCAGCCCCCTTCCTCACCCCCAGAAGCCCTGAACTGGTCCTAGTTGAAGAGTTAACCTGTCATCTCTCAAGCACACCAGGCTCCTTCGTGCCTCTCAGCCTTTACTCACAACCTTCCATCTGCCTGAAATCCTCTTTCTCTTCTTCTGCAGCAGCTGAAATATCTCTCATCCTCGAAGCACAACTCAGGCCTTCCATGATGGAGCCACCCCCAGCCCACCCCACCCTTTCCCACAGAGAGTCTTCAACTCTCTCTCCTCTTTGCTCCTAGAATGATTTCGCACATCTATTTCTGCATTTGTCACAGTCTGACTTGTTTTCTATATAAAGTCTGTTGTGTGAGTGTGCATAGGGTGCGAGGTTGTGTGAAGACTCTGTGAGGGGTGGAGGTGGGCACTTCCCAGGAAGAGGCTGGGGGCGGGGAGGGACAGATCATGAGCAGCTGTGGAGCCTGGAGTTCTAGGACCATCTGCTCCAGGACCTGGACACTGAGCTCAGAAGTCAGAGGCAGACATTCTTTTCATTTTAGGAATGAGGCAATTGAGGCTCATGGACTCAATGGACATGAGTTTGAGCAAACTCCAGGAGATAGTGTAGGACAGGAAAGCATGGTGTGCTGCAGTCCATGGGGCTGCAGAGTCGGACACGACATAGCGACTGAACAACAACAAAGACTCATTGAAGGCTGACTTTCCCATGATCATATGACACTTTATAGAAAGACTGTAGATCTTGGGCTCCCAATTCCTAATCCTGGGAGTCCCCAAGGTCCCAGTTTAGGGCTGGGCTTTGCACACACACTCTCTCTGCACCCAGAGCTCTCTGTCCTCCTTGCCACCTTGATTAGGCAGCTATCGCCATAATAATACTGCATGACAAACCACTCCAAAATCTCAGTGGTGGACTTCCCTGGTGGTCCAGTGGTTTAAAAGCCACCTGCCAATGCAGGGGACACAGGTTCAATCCCTGGTCCCAGAAGATTCCGCCTGCTGTAGGGCACTAAGTCCGTGCGCCATGACTACTAGGCTTGAGCACCCAGATCCCATGTTCTGCGACAAGAGAAGCTGCCTTGATGAGAAGCCCGTGCACCACAACTAGAGAGTGGCCCCTTCTCACTGCATCTAGAGAGAGCCCACGTGCACAGCAACGAAGACCCAGCACAGCGGAAAAAAGTCTCAGTGGCACTTAACATTAACACTCACATGTTACTCATGGGTCTAGACACTGGCTGGAGAGCTCTGCTTCAGGTCGTGAGCCAGCTCACATCTCCATGTGTTATGAAGGAGGCTGTAGGTACCACAGTGAAGTTCCTTTTCCAGCAACTGCAGGAGTGCAAAAAGGACAAGCACAGCCACATAAACACACCCCAAGCCTCTTCTCCTCATTGTATCTGCTGCCATCCCATTGGCCAGAGCAGGTCACCTGGCCAAGCTCAGGGTCACGTGGTAAGGAAGTAGACTCATGTAGCCCTGGCAAGGGTGTGAAATGTGAAATACTAATCCGGAGAGTGAGGAGTTGAGGCCAATCCTCAATGCTGATTGAGGATTGAGTTGATTCAATCCTCTATGCTGTGCTTAAGACTCTACCTTTCCTCTTACAGATTCAAACTGATAACTGACTACCCCCTGAAGCCGCCAGACAGGCTCCCCAGCTTCCTTCCCCACAGCCACTAATCACAGAGCCTTCAGCTCACTCTCCATCTTCCCCATAGGAGACATAGCCATGCTATTTTCAAAATAACAGCGGAGAAGAGATGTAAGAATACTCAGGTTCCACGAATTGAATGTAAAGAAGAATAAAGGGACATGGAATTCATTTAACCTGGGAGACTGAAGAGTTACCTTCACCCCCACCTTCCAGTCCCACCCATTGTCTCAAATCTGAGAGGCGAGCTTTAGGGATCCCCTGAATCTTTGTATCAAGTTCTCATGGGATCACTCATCTCCATAGCCTCAGAGTCTCAGTGTGGGGACACTTTTTAATTTCTGCCTTCCTGCATCTGTTCACCATTCTTTTGCTAGCTGCCCACTGGTTTCCAACGGAGAACCACCATTCCCCTTCAGGCCACGTGATTTGGGTGAGAGCAACATACATGTGACCCAGGCCTAAGCCAATCAGGGTATTCCATCATCCTCTTGGCTACAGGGATTTATTCAAGGATAGACTCGTGGCAAATCCAGCCTTGTGAGATTTCAGTCCTGGGCTTTTTGTCAAATTGCTGGGTCTGATATGAGAAGTTAGAGGAAGCCCGGAAGAGACTGCTTTTCCTGCAGGACTTGGAACTAAGAAACTACAGGCTTTGTGTTACTAGCAGCCACAATGCCACCATGTCAATTCCAAGAATAAAGTGTTTCAATGTCACCATGAACTGGGGGACAGAGAGAGATTTGACTTGAGCTCCTAGATCAAACTATGCCTTAAGTCCTAGTCTACTTTTGGACTTTTCTTCTAGGAGATCAGGTGGAAGAGATTTTCTGTCACTTGAACTGAAAGGGTTTAAGTAAACTTGGGACCCATTAATCATAAAATTTTGGACACCTGGAACTAAGAATGCTTAGAATCATAAATCCGTTGAATCTCAGGAAGTTAAAGTCCTTAGACATTAAGCACAACTTAGAGCAATGAGGAAAGGGTTCCACAGCTATGGGTGTGTAGAAGGGGAAGAACTAACATGTCTTTATGCACCTGCATTGGTGTTAGCACATTTATCCTATACCAGGACTTCCTGCAACACCAGGCACTAGACTGTAGGTTGGCCCCGGGAGGGCTGGTTGCAATGAGATGCATAATCCCAGCTTCCTGGTCTCGGCGATGACATCAACCTGTAGCCTTTCATGGCTGTGCTCCTACAAGACACCCTCTCACCCCTTCACCCAAGCAGAAGATGGAGTTTGAGCTGGCCTGGGACAGTGATGCTAGGAAAGGTTGCCACAGACAAGGGTCTGAAAAGCACAAAGGATGCTCAGATGCAAAGGTGGATGATGTGGATGGCCCTTGGAAGAGTTGCACTTGGCCAGCAGAGAAGTCTGCCCCAGACTGGATTCCTCTGTGCCAGGGACCTGGCCCCAGTGTGCCAACCTCTAGCTTGGCATCAGTGCCCACTTTTGCTGGCTAACCTTTCTGAGCAGATACTTCAGGAAAGGAAAGGAAGGCTCACACCTCACTCTGGCTTCCCTACCTGCTAAGACAATTTTCAAAGATGCCAACGCTGACCTGGCTCCTGGGCTACATCCCTTTGCCAGATCTGAAGCTGCCCCTGGCTCTTTTCCTCTCCAACTCACAGGCCCTTCTCCTAGCCATGACTTCTGGATCCAGGCTCACTTCCAGTCTGGCCAGTGTTCCTTGAGAGCAAATGGTTCTCTTGCACTGAATGGAGTTTTCTGGGTGTAATAGACCTGGGTTCTAGCTTCACTTCTCCAGTGACTTGCTTCTATATCTTTGGGTCAGTTTGTTGCTGTTCAGTCACTAGGTCATGTCCAACTCTTTGCAACTCCAAGGACTATAGCGTGCCGGGCTCCTCTGTCCTCCACTATCTCCCAGAGTATGCTCAAATTCATGTCCATTGAGTTGACGGTGCTATCTAACCATCTCATCCTCTGCCACCCCCTTCTCCTTTGGCCTTCAATTTTCCTCAGCATCAGGCTCTTTCCCAATGAGTCAGCTCTTCACATCAGGTGGCCAAAGTGGGAGGCCTCCCCACTAATAATGAGCCTCACTACACCCTTATGAAACAGGCCTTACCACTCCCATTCTATAGGCAAAGAAACTGAGGCTCTCAGAGGTCCTGACTTCATTCATTCAGCAGCATCCATTTACCAAATGCTGGTTGAGCAGTCTACTTGCCAGGCACTGTGCTAGGATCTGAGGACACTAAGTGACTAAAAAAATGTCCTGACCCATAAGCTGCACAGTTAGAGTGAGTAAAAGACTTGCTCAACATCATAGAGCAAACTCTCATCCTCTTTGCACACAGTAGGTTCTCAGTCAATGCATGAATTGATTGAAACACCATGCGGCCAACTGACAAGGGAAAATCATGGGCAAAAAGGCAGTAAGATATAAAGGATGCAACAGAGAAATGGAGATGTCAATTTCCAGCCTTGAGGCTGGTTTTGCAAACAAAAATCTATCATATCTGACGCTATTTGCTAAAGACCAGAATGGAGATGAAGGAAATGAGGGGTGGCGGATGGTGTGCTTGGCTCCTGCCTGACAAAGCAGCTTGGGGCCTGCAGGGGCTACACTTGGCAATGAGCACTGCAGTGGTCCCTGGATGCCCACAGGCATGGCAGCAGAGATGATGAGAACAGTGCTTTATTCAGGATGACCTGCTGGTAACACTGGTAACAGAGAGGGAGGATGCAAACCTGAGGATGAACCATTAACTGCCTAGTTAAAACATCCTGAATGTGCCCAGCCTCAGAGATGATAGTAACAGGTTCTTTCTCTCCTCTGGACTTTGCTTCTCCAAGTATGGTCCATGGACCAGCAGCATGAGCAACACCTGGACATTTATTAAAAATGCAGACTTTCAGCCCTATCCTGGATCTACTGAAGGTGAAGCTGCATTTTCAACAAGTTGCCTCACTCTTCCTCAAGGCTGACCACACGTTAGAATCACCAGGTGAGGTTTAGAAAACCCCGAAGCCTGGATCTACCCTGGGGATTCTGATTTAATTGATCTGAGCTGTGGCCTGGGTGCATGCGTGAGTGCTAACTCACTTCAGTCGTGTGCAACTCTGTGCAACCCTATGGACTGCAGGCTCTACCCCTGCCAGGCTCTTCCATGGGATTCTCCAGGCAAGAATACTGGAGTGGGTTGCCATGCCCTCCTCCAGAGGATCTTCCCAACCCCGATTGAATTGCAACAAGACTTTTTTGAGATGTAATTGACATCTAACATTGTGTAAGTTTAAGGTGTACAATGTGTTGATTTGATACACTTACCTATTGAAAAGCAATGGCCACCATAGCACTAGCTAACACCTCCATCATGCCACATCATTGCTATTTCTTTTCAAATGGGACTTTCTAATGTCTGGCAAGTGGTCCAAATGTGCGGCCGAGGTTGACCATTGCTTTTGCTTTACAGAGACATTCCCAAACTTGACTTTATATTCTCTTCATTACAACCCTAGGAGCTCAGGAGGGCGTGGTTCTCCCCAGTTTTCAGAAATGAGGTTATTTCATTTTTCAACCCAGCAGGTGGGTGTGGAGCAGGGGTCCTCCAAGTGAGGTCCCCAGATCAGCCACAGAAGGATTCCCTGGGAGTTTGTTAGAAATGTAAATTCCAGGGACTTCCTTGGTGGTCCAATGGTTAAATCTTCGCCTTTCAATACAGGGCATGCAGGTTCAATCCCTGGTTGGGGAGCTAAGATCCCACATGCCTTCTGGCCAAAAAACCAAAACATAAAACAGAAGAAATTATTGTGACAAATTTAGTAAAAAGACTTTTAAAAAATGGTCCACATCAAACAAAATCTAAAAAAAGAATGTAAATTTCAGGATCAGAAACTCTAGGAGTGGGACCCAGAATCTGTGACTTGACAGGCTCTTCCTGATTCTTGTGAATGTTGAATTTCGAGGACCAGCAGTCTAATGGAGAGAGCCCTGGACTGAGAGAAGATCTTACATCTCCCCAGGCTCTGTGTGTCATTGGGCTTCCATCTCCACATGTGGAAACTGAGGGAGCCAGACCAGGTCAGGGCTGCCCCCTACACAGTGTTCCCCTGGCAGACATTACTAATCCATCACTGCACTACTTCTCCACATGTGGAAACTGAGGGAGCTGGACCACATCAGGGCTGCCCCCTGCACAGTGTTCCCCTGGCAGACATTACTAATGCATCACAGCACTATTTTCCACTGAGTCTTGGTTGACCAGAAAGCTTTTCCCAGCACATTCCCCAACACTGCCCCTTACCTTTCCCTGCCCCTCCACCCACACACACACAAGGAGAGCAGCCTTCCCAGGTGGCTGGGTTGGCACTGAAATTAAACTCTCTTTGTGACCCCAGATGCTCCCTGATCTCTAAGAATGCCTCCACCTCTATGTCAGTGGCCAGTGGGGGCCTCAGACCTTAGAAATGGTGCTTTTTCTCTCCTCCTGCTCCTCCTCCACTAGCTCTAAGAAAGCTGTGGAAGCTGGTACCTCTACATGGGCCACAAAGATGTGTTGGAAGGCAGGTGACCCCACCCTAGCATCACACCCTTTCACACCTCCATACTTTGCAAAACACTTCTTTGCCTCCTCCTCTGGACTTACCTTATGCTGCCACCAAGGCCCAAGTCAAATGTCACCTCCTCAGTGAACCGCCCTCCACCCCCCACCCCCTACCCCCAGGTAGGGACACGTGAACTTCCCTGAGGATGGTAGAACTTCCTCCCTGCGTTCCCTCTTCATTATAATCTGCCTCCCTCAGTGAACCACAGCCCCTGGAAATTAAGGACCACTGGGATCCTTAGCACCCAGCCCTGAGCTCAGTAAGGATAGATGCTCAGGATAAATGTTACTAAATGAGACACCCAGATACCCTGTGTAAGGAGGCAAGGCGTCCTTCTGGTCACAGTATCTTTTACACCTCATTTTAACTGCATATCGACCAACTTCCCACCTGCCAATCCTCTGTCACTCAAAGGCCAGTGCTGGCCCTGGCACAGCCCATCCTGGTGCCCGGCACAGTCTATCTGGCCTGGCTCCTTCCCAGGAAAGTGGGAGGCAGGGAGCGAGGCCACAGCAGCATCCCCGCATCTCCAGCCAGGAGCTAAGGGGTGAGTCAGGGAGGCAGTAATTGTGGTCAGATGATGGATGCCAGAGTTCAGGGGACATAGGCACCAGGACTAGTCATGCTCACATGTCAAGGCCAGTTCCAAGGACATTGAGAAGCTGTCTCTGCTCACCTGCATGCCTCCCATCGCTGCAATCAGCTCAGCTGGGTGGGAGGAGGGGCGAGGTCCATTCTGTCCACACTTACTGAGAATCTACTGTGCGTTCAGCCATGGGAGATGTAAAAGTACAGCAAGGGGGACATGTGCCCATGCTCACAAAGAAGGATGAGAAGAGGAAAGACGAGGACATATGTTGAACATGGCTGTATTCCATGTCTTATGTGAAGGCGATGTGCACTGAGCAGCTCATGCACACCAAGCCCTATGTGCAGAAGCTCATATCTAACCTTCCCAGGGTCCTTGCAGGAGGCTTCCGGGACTAGGTTTTTATTCCTGTGCCTCCCCCAGCTACAGGAATCCAGCTCATCCTCATCCAAGTTCCAGCTCAAACTCCGTCTCCTGGGGGAATGCTATGGGAATGCTGTCTCCTCTAGGAAGCCTTTCCTGACCTCTCGCGCAGAACTCTTGGCTCTTTCCTCTGCTTTTTCTCTGCAGCGTGTCAAGGCAGTGGTCTCTCCTCTGTCTGGGGTTATTGGCATCAGGCTGCTGTGAGTTCAGCCCCTTCCCCAGGGGCCAGAAGTGATGCTGAACACTGTCACTCATTTTCTCTCAGTTCTCACCACCCAGCTACCAGGTAAGTACTGCTGCTACCATTTTACAGTCAAGGAAACAGGTCCTGAGAGGCTCAGGGATTTGGCCAAAGCTGTCAGAGACAGAAAGTGACAGAGCCAGAGCCCTACCCCGAGCCTAGCTCTTTCCAAGGCCATTGGATGAGTGACCCAGGCAATTCCTGGGCCCCTGAGCATAGCTGGCCCCAAGAATACCCACTGGCCATTTTACTACCTGTAAATGGGAACCTTCGTCCTCACATGGCTGTCCCTCACCCCACCCTTGACTTGGCATGCAGACACCTCTCTCCTGGAGTTCACAGAGACTCAGACTGTTGTATTCCCAAACCAGGACACATGCCTACGTTTCTGGGAAGAAAGACCTGTCTGGAGAAATTGGGCATTCCTCTCCTTCCCCTGCCCACCCCACTCCTTCTGCTCAGAATTTGCATATTGCAGTTTCCCATGATGCTCTCCCTCCCACCTCACAAAATAATTGCTGAACAGATTGCATGGGAAGGAGAATTCCTGGATTATGGAGTCATGATTCTAAATGGCTGTTTATCTGTGTTTTGCTTCATTTCTTAAAAAAAAAATTGTTGAAATTTAAGTAAGTGAATTAAATGCAAAGGCAATGGAAGCTGCATCCATCACTCATGGAGGATGGTGCTGAGCCTCTTGGGAGGAAGAGACAAGGACAGGCAGGGATGGCTGCCATCAACTGCCTGTTGGCTTTCTGGGCCTGCTCCCTACTTGCCTGTCACAGCTTCCCTTACTGGGAAACAAGAGCTCAGAGAGCTCGAGTGACTGGGCCAAGGTAACACAGCTGATATGCGGCAGTATTGGGCAGTATTGGGCTTGAAACACCAGCCAGTCTGACCCCAAAGCCAAGCTTTCCTCCTTCCTGGTGGTGAGTTGAGGCATTTTTCAGCTGCTTCTTTCTGAGCCTCGCTGATTGGCTGCTCTGGTGTGCTGAAGCAGGACACAGAGGCTCAGCTGGTTAAGACCCACTGCTGTGACGTGGGCAGAGCTCTGTCATAGCCAGGTAGGTCCAGTGGTTAAAAATCCACTTTACAGCGTGGGGGACCCAGGTTCAATCCCTGATTGGGGAACTAAGATCCCACATACTATGGAGCAACTAAGCCTGCATGTGGCAACCACTGAGACACGACACAGCCAAATAAATAAAATTTTAAAGAAAAGAACAGGGTGGAGAGGTACAGGGGCAATCACAATCTCAGGGATAAGAGGAAGGACCCCAGCAAGAATACCTTCTCTGTCCAGGGACACACCACACACCAATGCTCTGGGCGTCTCCTTGAACCCTGAAGTACATGCTGTTTTCCTGCTCCCCATCTGTGTGGCCCTTCAAGGAAGAGTAGGGTCCTCCCTCATGCTGCCAGAGTCATATCTCCACCTCTATAGTTTATCCATCATTAGACTTTGGGCTAATACTAAAGGAAATCAACCCTGAATATTCTTTGGGAAGGACTGACGCTGAAGCTCCACCTGATGTGAAGAACAGACACATTGGAAAAGCCCCTGATGCTGGGAAAGATTGAAGGCAAAAAGAGAAGGGGATGACAGAGGATGAGATGGTTAGGTGGCACCACTGACTCAATGGATATGAATTTGAGCACACTCCCAGAGACAGTGGAGGACAGAGGACCCTGGCATGCTGCAGTTCTTGGGGTTGCAAACAGTCAGAGACAACTTAGCAACTGAACACCAACAAAGACCTTGGGCAAGTTACTTAACCACTCTGAGTTCCGTTTATTCATCTGTATAATAGGGATAAAAATAGCACCTACCTCGTAGGGTTATTTTGGGAGTTAAAAGGGTTAATACAAAGAAAGGGCTCAGGACAGTGTCTGGCATTAAGACCTCATAAATACTCAGTAAGTGCTGTTGGGTAGGATCCCTCACGCAATGATTCACTGGGCATGCATGTGCTGAGGACACAGAGGGGAGACACAGAGCCTCCCAATTCGGAGCCTGTAAGCTAAGAGCCTGAGGAAGCAGGGCAGATGAGTTAAGACCACCCTATGGGTGGTAAGCTGAGGGAGCCTGAGGCGCAGGGTCAGGGAGGGTTCCTGGGAGAGGTGACAGCTAAGCTTGATCTTGATGGATGAGGAGGCATTCACCAATTGGCCAGTCCTAGGGGGCACAGATGGGCGGCTAGACATGAGCCAGGTATCCAGGGAGAGGAATGACACATACAGAGGAGTGGCCATTAGGGAATGGTGAGTTACCAGGATGGCAAATGTCAGATACATGAGGGCTGTGATGAGAGATGGATACAGAGAGGGAGGCAAGGACCAGACCTCGGGGAGACCTGGGAGCTATTATGGGTGGAATCATGACTCCCAAAAGATGTGCTGAAACCCTGGGATTTCCCTGGTGGTTCAGTGGTTTGGATTCTGGGCTTCCATTGCAGGAGACATGGGTTCGATCCCTGGCCAGGGAACTAGGATCCCACGTGCCTCACAGCATGGCCAAAAAACTAAAAGCTATGTTGAAGTCATAACGCCCAGTCTCTGTGAATGTGACCTCGTTTGGATATGGGATCGTTGCGAATGTAATTAGCTCAGATGAGGGTGTACTGGAGTAGGGTGGACCCTTAATCTAATGTGACTGGTGTCTTCATAAGTAGAGAAGAGAAACAAGTGGAGGAGAATGCTGTGTATAGACACAGATCTGAGAGGGGAAGGGCGAGGTGCACTCAGAAGCAAACACTAGAGTGATGTAGTCTCCGAAGCTGAGGATGGCTGGCCATCCCAGAAGCTGGAAGAGGCAAGTAAGCATCTTTTCCCAGAGCCTCCAGAGAGAGGGTGGCCCTGCTGACACCTCGATATCGGGCTTCTGGCTTCCAGAACTGTGAGAGAACATCTGGTTTTGTAAGCTTCCCAGTGGTGGCTCAGCAGTAAAGAATCTGCCTGCTAATGTGGGAAACTCAGGTTCAATCCCTGGGTCAGAAAGATCACCTGGAGAAGGAAATGGCAACCCATTCCAGTATTCTTGCCTGGAGAATCCCATGGACAGAGGAGCCTGGCGGGTTACAGTCCATGGGGTCACAAAAAGCTGGACATGATTGACTGACTAAACAACAACAACAGCTGGTGATACTGTGTTACAGCAGCCGTAGGAACCAAGCTGCTTACAGCTGTCAGGGCAGAGAGGGTTAATCCCTGAGTGCCTGGCCACCGTCACTTCTGTGTGTCCCCCTCGGTGCCCAGTGTTCAGCAGCACTGCACAGACACCTGGCGCTCTGCTGCCTCCCTATGCCCCCCATCGCCTCTGCCTTCGCCCCCTGTAGCACTTCCCATCAGGTCCTCACTGCCGTGCCGCTGACCGGCCGTGGCCGCAGCCACAGCAGCTCATCACTGATATATACAGCCAGGCTTGGGCAGGGTGACAGGGCCCGGCTGGGCTGGCATGAATCTTGTTTATCACAAACAGGAAACAAAGGGGAAAAGAAAACAAAGCCCTGGGAGGGAGAGATGGGCAGGCAGAAGTGAGGCCCCGGGGCGGGGGCGGGGTCGGGGGCCGGCCAAGAGGCACTGCCCACAGAAAGACCCATTAATTTCCTGATCTTTGCTCTGGGCCCAGGACCAAACAGCCCTGCGCTCTGTTGAGGTTTATCTGTGCGCCTCAGCTGTGAAGTGTGTTTGTGCCAGCTTCTTGGGTGCTTTAGAGATTCGCCAGGCCCAGGAGGGGGTGGGAGGCACCAATAGCGGCTTCCGGCCCATCCATTACCCCAGCAAAGGCCCAGCTTTCAGCGCTGTCCATGGGTGAAATTGCACCACATTCTGCCTGATAATGAGGTGTTGCGGGCCTCAGCGTGGGGCCAGGAGCCGCTCTGGCCTGAGTCACACCCCCAGCTCAGGCTGGCCTGGCCTGAGAAGCCAAAGAGGGAGGACATGGGGACACCAGGAGAGGAGGAGAGGAGGAGGAGATGGTAAAGAAAGGTTCAGCATCAAGGAGACCTAAGGGAGCCAGAGTTATTGAGCAGCACTGTATACACAGACGCATGTTCATAGTTCTTCATCCATCATAACAAGGGCGTCTTAGTTTCCTATAACAGGAAATACACACGGGGTGGCTGAAAGCAACAGAAGCTCGTTCTCTCAGCATTCAGGAGGCTAGAAGTCCACAAGTCATGGTGCGGGCACGTTTGGTTCCTCCTGAAGGCTCTGGCGAAGGGTCTGTTCCTTGCCTCTCTCGTCGCTTCTTGGGATGGCTGGCAATCCTCCATGTTCCCTGGTTTGTAGAGGCCTTGCTCCCCACAGGGCCCCATTTACTCAAATGGGGAGGACAGAGGGAGGGATGGGTTCAGGGCGGGGGCAGGCAGGCGGGTGAGGACCTTACTGCTGACTTCAGAGGCAGATCTGAGAATAGGACCCCAGGGCCCCAACCTCCCACTGGCACCACCCTTTTGGCTTCCCAGTTGCACCATCCAGGCCCCCAGCCAGTATCCCCAGCCCCGCATCCTGTCTGCCCCTTGTCCTCCTTTAGACAGGTGGCCGCTGGCAGGGAGCCTGTGTAACTCGTTCTCTGGACTAAGCTTGGTCACTCTTCTTCATCCTGACCTCGCCCCTTCCCCCCATCCCCGCCTCATCCAGGTCTCTATACACCTCCTGTCATCAGCCAACCTCTGGGACACCAGCCTCTACAAATCAACACTGGACTTATATTTCTTTTTCTTATTTTTTGCGGCACCACATGACATGTGGGATCTTAGTTCCCTGACGAGGGATTGAATCTGTGACCCTTGTAGCAGAAGCTCGGAGCGATAACCACTGAATCACTGGGGAAGTCCCTGGACTTATATTTCTGATCCCCAGGCCCAGCACAGGAAACATTTCAATGAATGAAATGAGTCAATGAAAGAATGTGTGGAAGAGGAAAAAAACAGTCACCAGACCCCCTCCCCCACCTCTTCCTGGCAGCCCTAGCCTGGGGCCCCTCACCCTCTCTCTCTGGCCACACTCCCCATTCCCCTTTCCCTCAGGCCACACCATAGGGAGGGAGCCCCGGGGGGCTGGATGCCATAGTCACTCTCCCCCTCACCCCTGTACAGAGACCCTGGTCCAGCAGGCAACAGGCAGAGTGGCTGGGTCCTTGCCATCTGCCCCCATCTCTTCCTGCAGCCTCAGTGGTAGGGAGACCTGACAGGCGTGGAGAGAGGGAGGAGGAGCCATGCACCCGGCTGGTCACGGGCAGACGTGGTCCTTACCTGGGAAAGGGGTCACAGCATCCCCATCCCATACTCACTGATACCCTCACCCACTGGGCCAACTCTCCATCCTCCAGGGTCCCTGATATTTAAGGAAATTAAGGTCAGGTCTGGATGCTAAGTATTTGTCTAAGCTAAATAGAAAATGGTACCAGGGAAGAAGGCCTTCAATTTTGTGAGCAAATAAATCATATGAGAGAGTAGGCTGGGGACAGAAAGGCGGGGCAGGACATTCAATTATTTAGGACAGAAAGTGCCTCCCAAAATCTGGGGGACTGTCCACATCCCTCCTCTTCCAAAGTGTGGCTTCTTCACCTGGCTCTGTGGGCCAAGGCTATCTTCCCTCTTCGTCTAGACCCACAGCACCAAGTCCAGACTACCTCTCCCTGGATGGTAGAACATTGTGACCCACCCCAACAGCAGCAGAGCAGGGGAGAGTGGCCTCTGGGCTCATGTGTACCCAAGTCCAAATCCCAGCTCCACCGCTAATTAGCTGTGTGGTTTAGCAAGTCTCAATCTCCCCGAGGCTCAGTTTTCTCATCTGTGTAATGGGAACAAGCTAGCAGTGATTTTTATCAAGTTATCAGCATGAAGTGAGGTGCTGAATGTAAAATGCTCAGCCTGGTGCATGATCCATGAGGATGTCTGTGATTGGAAGAATAGTGGCCTCCAAAGATGTCCACGTCCTAATCCCCAAAATCTGTGAATGTGACACCTTATGTGGCAAGAGGCGTCAGGTTTGCAGATGAAATTAAGATGGCTAATCAGTTGACCCTGAGATGTGGAGATTAAGCTGGATTATCCATGTGGGTCCAAATTAATCACAAGGGATCTTAGAAGTGGACGAGGGAGGTGGGAGGGTCAATGTCAAGGTGATGCTGTGTCAGGAAGATTCAAGCAGATATTGCTGGCTTTGAACATGAAAGGAGACCACAAGCTAAGGAATGCAGACAGCCCCTAGAAGCTGGAAAAGACACAAAGATGGATTCTCCCCTAGAGTCTCCAGGACTCTAGGCCCAACCAACACCTTGATTTTAGCCCGAGAGACTTATTTCACACTTCTGACCTCCAGAACTGCAGGACACTAAATCTGTGTTGTTTGAAAGCCACTAAACTGTGGTGCGGAGAAGGCAATGGCACCCCACTCCAGTACTCTTGCCTGGAAAATCCCATGGACGGAGGAGCCTGGTGGGCTGCAGTCCATGTGGTTGCGAAGAGTCAGACACGACTGAACGACTTCACTTTCACTTTTCACTTACATGCATTGGAGAAGGAAATGGCAACCCACTCCAGTGTTCTTGCCTGGAGAATCCCAGGGACGGTGGAGCCTGATGGGCTGCTGTCTATGGGGTCGCACAGAGTCGGACACGATTGAAGCGACTTAGCAGCAGCAGCAGCAGCAGCAAGCTGAGGTGATTCATTACAGCAGTAATCGGAACCTAATACTGGACCCACTGAACAATCAATACTATCACCACTTAGCACTCACCCAGGAAAAACATGTTGTTCAATAAATAAAGTGAACCCTGGCCTGGGTGTCAGGAATCTTGGATTCTGGTTCCAGTCCTGCCCCCACCTGGCTATACTCAGGGTGACACTGTTCTCCAGACTCGGGTTCCTTATCCCTAAAGGGAAGGACTTAAATTACAAATGATCTTCAAGGTCCTTGCCTCCCAGTGCTAAACATTTCCTCGTTATATTTGTCCCCTGAATGGTTCTTGTGCCCCTGCCCCACACCCCTCCTTTCCACCTGCAATCTGCTCACTGCTCCTGGGCAGGGTCCAGGCCAGTCCTGGCGGAGCCAGCAGCTCCCTGAGGAGATAGTTAATAAAGGCGGGCTGAGGGGAATCAGTGTGCTCCAACATGCCTATGACAGATTGGCGAGAGCGACAGATTTAATATCCTGCAGTTTTCCTTCCCCAGCCTGGGGGTCGGAATTGATTAAATAAATTAAAGCCTCTCAGCCCAGGATGCTCTGAGTAAGGTCATCTGGTCCTCCCGCTGTCACGGTCCGGATGCACGGCTCACCCCACCCGGGGCTCACACCATCGAGGGGTCCTGCGTCACTGGCCAAGGATGGAGTCCTGCAAAGCATGGGCATGTCATCCCTCTGCTCGGACCACAAGGGATGACAGGGACCCTGGTTCAGGTGAGAAGCAAGGGATGGGGTGGGGAGGTGGGGGAGAAGAGCGAGAACACCAGAGGCAGAGGTGCACTGGGACCCTTCCGGGAGCTGGGTACGAGGCTTTTAGCAGTGAGTTAGATGGGCAGGGTGTCTGTTGTATGTAGGTTCAGGCTGCATATGTGCCCAGAATGGACGGAGCAGGGGGAGCCCTCGGCAGAGGCCCAGGACAGCAGAGATGGGAAGGGACCTGCCAGAGAGAGCGTGTGGCCAAACTGGGACCAAGCCCATGTTCTTCCCTCCCGGCCCTCGGAGCCCCCTCCCAGCGCCCCGTGTCAGCCTGTGTTGACCTCCCCAGCCTGCTCCTTTTGAATTCTTCCCCATGAATACTTAGGGAAGGCAGGCTCATCTGGACAGCCTCCTGAGCCTGGAGGATTAAGGGGTAACTCAAGTGTTAACAATGACAATGGAACGCATCCTCAGACTTGGCCAGAATGATTGGCTGTCTGGGGACGATTAGCTGGTCCCTGTGCCAGCTCCCCTCCCTGGATGTGGAGTAAGAGCTACTGGTAAGGCCACAGAGCTTGGGGGTGGGGGTAGAGCTCCCTCCCCTCCCCTCCCACTCCCCATGGCTTCTGCTTTGAGTCTCTGGCCCCTTTACAATGGGTGGAGGCATCTCTGGATCAGTTTCCTTCCCACAGTGTTGAGTCTGAAACACCTGGTTGAGTCAAGGGCAGAGGCCACTTCACAGATGAGAAAACAGATCAGAAAAGGAAGTGACTTACTTAGGGTCACAGTTGCAGCCTGGGCTAAAGCCCAGGATGCCTTGCTGTCTCCTGTATCAAACTAGATCCATATGAGAGGAGGCACAGAGGGGGCTGGAGACTACCCAAGGACTGGGACAGGGCAGGGCTGACAGTCAGGAAGGCAGGCTGGAGAGAGGACAATGAATTTGGTTCTGGACTCAAGAGTAGGATCACAGTGGGACCCAGAGTCCCCCGTCTTCCTTCTGTGCTCTGCCACAGATGTCATCAGCTTCCTTTAGACCAATGGTCCCAACCTTTTTGGCACTAGGGACCGGTTTCGTGGAAGATAGTTTATACACGGAGTGGGGTGGGGGTGGGGGTACTGAGGGGATGGCTCAAGCAGTAATGAGAGTAATGGGGAGCCACTCACCTCCTGCTGTGCAGCCTGGTTCCTAACAGGCCGTGGGCTAGGGTTTCGGGACCCCTGCTTTAGACCACATTGATCGGGCAACGTATTGGTGAATGGGACAGGCTCTGGAGTTAGATCAACCAGGGCTCAAGTCCTAGCTTCCACGCTGACCATGGGCCCTCGGGCAAGACATTAGCTTCTCAGAGACTCAGGTCTCATTTGACCGTCTCTGTCAAATGGTGCTGATCGGCACACCAACTCCATGAGAGGTTACTTGTTCAGGGTAAGTGACATTTGAACTTGAGTCTATGCAGTGCTTGCTGGAGCCCGTGATGCCCCACGTCCAGGGAAGGTAACCCTCATCCAGAGCCCACACAGGCCAGGCACACAGCTCAAGAAGGGTTGAAAGTGTTAGTCCCTCAGTCGTGTCCAGCTCTTCTCAAGCCCATGGACTGCGGCTCCCTCAGGCTCCTCTGTCCATGGACTTCTCCAGGAGAGAATACTGGAGTGGGTAGCCACTCCCTTCTCCAGGGTTGATCACCTACAAATCAAGGGATAAGATGACACACTCTGCTCTCAGCTATTTTCTAAGATTCAATTCATGAATTCATTCAACAGGTTTTGAGGTGTTAGTGGAGCCAGCCATTCACAGCTCAGCCCTTCTTTTTTCCATGAGAAGTTCAATCAACACCCTCCAAATCACACAGTCCCAACCACTGTGATCCCCAAGAAAGGCGCACAGGGCTAAGGGTTTTAGACCTTCTGCCCAGAGCTTGCGTCCTTCCTTCGCCCTGCACAGCAGCTGCTCTGCCCAGCGGCCTAGGCCAAGGTTCTATCTCTGTGCCTTGAACCAGACCTTTGGTCTCTTGAGACCTTGGTTTTCTCTCTCTGTAGTTGAGGTGGGATGTACAGGGGTGGGAGGCATCCAGGCACCCGAGGATTCCTGCGCACAAGGTCCGCAGGCGGCCGTCAGTCTGTCTGCTAGCACTTCTGTCCAGCTCCTCACCACAGCCCACCAGGAACCATCCCTCTCACAATTAATTACTGTTCCAACTCAAATCCCTCCTGGGGAATATTGAGCCAGTGCCCTGCAAATGGATGGATTCTAGGAAAGAGGGCAGATTAGAGCCTGCAGAAAGCAGGACAGGAGGCCCAAGGAGGCCCAAGGGTGCAGCCAGAAAGGCTGATGGAGGGCACCTAAGGAGGTGAGGATCCCTGTGTCCCATTTGCCAGTTTCTGCTCTTGAGTCCAGAGCCAAATTCCTCATCTTCCTCCCAGCCTGTGCTTCCCCCGCCATCACCCTTATCCCATTCCAGCCCCTACCTAGCTTTCCTTTCTATGCTTCCTTTTTTCTCTAAAGAAAAAGTGAAAGTGTTAGTTGCTCAGGTGTGTCTGACTCTTTGTGACCACATGGACTGTTGCCCACCAGGCTCTGCTGCCCATGGAATTCTCCAGGCAAGAATACTGGAGTGGGTTTGCCAATATTCTCCAGGGGATCTTCCTGACCAAGGGATCGAACCCAGGTCTCCTGCACTGTAGGCAGATTCTCTACCATCAAGCCACCAAATGTATCTCCAAAAGACAGCCTTCTAGGTGCTGAAACCCACCCCCTCCCGCCACCCCACCACCACCCCACCCCAACCTCGTCTCGGGTAACAATGATGATGAGGGTAATCATAAGAGCTCCCATCAAGCACCCCCATGATGAGCAGGCAGGGGGCCAGGTACTTTGCACTGTTGTCTTGTTTAATGCTCACAGCCCCCTGAGTGGCAGATGTGAGTTTACCACCAGTTTATGGAGGAGGAAATAACCCCACTCCGGAGCAGAAACCCTGAGGCAGACGTGGGGACTCATACCCAGGCCTGCCTGGCTCCAGAGCTGTCCCCTCACCACCATGTGGGGGGATGCGAACTCCAGCACCTCCAACTCTCATATGCCCTCACCACTCCAGGTGATGAGTCTTTTCATCTTCCTGCCCCCATGGTCCCTTCCCACCCCCCAGCTCAGGCATCCTCCTCCTCCTCATTCACCCCACCCAGTCACTGCTCAGCAGAGTCTGGTCCCAGCAGAGTGGAAGCCACCTGGCCTGGGGGGTCAGGGGTGGGAGCTTAGACCCTGCTCAACATCATTGTCACAGAACCCGGACACCCAGGACAGACAGATCCACTCCCTGGGCCGTAGATGCCCCATCTATTCAGAGGGGCAATCTCACACCCTGGAAGTGCCTGGTTCTCAGGAAGGGCTCTGTTTCTCCTTCACTCTGTTTCAATGCTGGGTGCCCTGGTGGTGACCCCATCCAGCCCAGGAGCTGCTAGAAGGCCAGAAATGGAGTTGGAAGGCGAGGGCCTCACTTCCTCTGCGTGGTGGTCTGGGGTTGACAAGTGGGGCTTGCACTCAGCTGGAGGGCTCAGGTGGATGAGGCACTGTGGGGGCTGCAGCAGGGGGCTCAGGCCGGCTCCTCCTTCTCAGAGCACCCACCCCAGGGCTGCTGCTGGACTCGACGTGCAAGGCCAGCTCACCCAGCCCTGCCCAGGATGCTCTGCCGGGCCGAGCTGCCTGTATCCAGCCTCCTCTTCATACAGATGAGGCCCAGGGAAGCTGAGAGGCTCCCCTGGTCTTCCCCAGCTCACACAGCAAGTGTTGCATGAGCCAAGACCGTGAGTCTTGTTCCAAACCCACTGCTCCAACACTAACCTTTACCCCCTCAACTCTGGGTGGGGTGTGCTGAGCGTGGCCGACATGGGCAGAAGAAGGAATCACTGTGACATAATTAGTTTTTGGTAGTAAATTTTATAATACATATATAGTATGTGATTTTTTAATATTTATTTTATTTATTTATTTGGCTATGTCAGGTCTTAGTTGCAGCACATGAGATCTTCACTGCATCACATGAGATCCTCCCCTGCAGAACACGGACTCTCTAGTTGCTGTGCGCAGGCTCCGGAGTCGGAGGCTCAGCAGGTGTGGCACGCGGGCCCAGTCGTAGGCCCAGCGGCTCCACGCGTGGCATGTGGTATTTTAGATTCCCTGACCAGGGACTGAACCTCCACCTCTCCAATTGTTAGGCAGATTCTTAACCACTGGACTGCCAGGGAAGTCCCCAGTATGTGATTTTTAAAAGATCAAGCAGTGTGAAAGAATATAGGCCATGAAAAGTAAGCTTCCCCTCAACCATACCCCCATTTCCCTTCTTTTTTTCCTCCTTTTTATAAAGAGTAAACTATCTATAAACACAAAATTTACCATTTTCCAACCATTTTTAAGTGTACATTTCAGTGGCAATCATGTTGCTGGGCAGCCATCACCACACCGTGTCCAGAACTTTTTCATTTTTCCAAACTGAAATTCTGTCCCCATTGAACCTTGACGCTCCACCGTCCTGCCTCCTACCGTAGGCCGCAGAACCCATCATTCTGCCTTCTGTCTCCATGAATTCGGTTCCTCTGGGAGCCTCAGGTAAGTGGGATCATACACTATTTGTCATTAGGTGACGCTGTCTCACTTCTTAGGCACCCACTCTCCCCATCCCTCCTTCCGTCAACAGAAGATCTTGGCAGTGACTCCCTGCTCCCACATTAGCGCTGCTTCACTGTTTCTTGAACTTCACGTTGGATGCTATGTGGCTGCATGCTTAGTCATTCAGTCGTGTCTGATTCATTCGCAACCCTGTAGTCCGCCAGTCTCCTCTGTCCATGGGATTCTTGAGGCAAAAATATTGGAGTGGGTTGTCATTTCCTTCTCCAAGGAAAGAGAAGGAAAGCTGTGTGGCTGAGCCACCATTTATCCCACTAGCTCCCTACTTATGGGCATGATGTGGTTTCTAGACCCTCCAGCTTGCCACCCTTTGGACACAGGTTAAATCTCTCTGCAGGGTGGATTTCTTGCACTGCAACTGCTGGATCAAAGGATTTGTGCATTTTAAACCCTGAGAGATGCCTCTAATCACCCTCCCAAGAGGCGGCTTGGCCCACGGTGGATGCTGCCTTCAGGGCTGGTGAGTGCCTCCTTTTGGGGTGGGGAAGAATGCTAAGGGATAGAGCCAGACTCAGCCAGACTCCCCTGGGTGGGGAGGTGCATGACCTCCCCACCCAGGTGGCTCAGTGGTAAAGAATCCACCTGCAATGCAGGAACCGCAAGTGGCACGGGTTCAATCCCTGGGTTAGGAAGATCCCCCGGAGAAGGGCATGCAACCCACTCTAGTATTCTTGCCTGAAGAATGCCATGAACAGAGGAGCCCGGTGGGCTATAGTCCATGGGGGTCACAAAGAGTCAGACATGACTGAGTGACTTAGCATGCACACAGCTTCTCCACGGCTTTGGGAGGAACAGGTGCTAACTCCCCTCTGGTGTTCTCGGTGCTGGCATGGGTGCCACTGAAGAAGATCTTACTCTTGCCCCTGAGCCAGAAAACCAGGCCAGGGTGGGTCAGAGGAGGCTCAGCCCATTCTCTGGTTAGTCCCCAGGTTTCTCAGCCTCTGCCACCTCCAGCCTGCAGCCTGAGCATCCTCCTTCCCGCCCTCAAAGGAGGCCTCAGCTGAGTTACAGCCCCATTCATTTCCTGAGCACATTGGTCCAAGGGCTTTTATCTTGGGCCTTGCTTTCCCCCAAATAAACTGAGAAAATTCACAGTCTGCCATTTTCCAGGGCAAGCTGGGAGCAGGGAGGCATGGAGAGAGCACCAGGGCAATGTGGGGAGCAGCTGTGGGGTCAGGCCTTGGAGGGGGCTCCTGTGCTGCGAGGGGACCCAGGAACTGACAGGAGAAGGGCCCCAATCCATTCTATCTGCTCCTTGTAAAGCATCTCTCCTGTGAACCCCTCTGTAGAGACCAGTAGCAATAAAACAATAAAGCAGTGACCGTCCATCCAGTCCTCCCCGCGTGTTGTTGTTGTTATTCAGTCGCCGAGTCATGTCCCCAGTGGACTGCAGCATGCAGGGCTCCCCTGTCCTTCACCATCTCCTGGCATTTGCTCAAATTCATGTTCATTGTGTCAGTGATGCTATCTAACCATCTCATCCTCCGCTGCCCTCTTTTCCTTTCGCCTTCAATCTTTCCCAGCATCAGGGTCTTTTCTAATGGGTCGGCTCTTCGCATCAAGTGGCCAAAGTATTGCAGCTTCAGCTTCAGCATCAGTTCTTCCAATGAATATTAAGGGTTGATATCCTTGAGGATTAACTGGTTTGATCTCCTTGCAGTCCAAAGAACTCTCAAGAGTCTTCTCCAGCACCACAGTTCGAAAGCATCCTTTCTTCAGTTCTCTCTGCATGCTAGCCTCTATATTCATATTTTTTCTCCCTCAAACCATCCTAGAAATTCTTACAGAAAGGGAAATTAAGTCTAGCAAGGCTAAGTGATTGACCACAGTCACAAAGCAATTGGGCTAACAGGTAAAAGGTCAGAAATTGGCATGAATTGCCCAGAGTGCAGGGTAGAGGCGCCCCCATCCTCGTGCAGGAAGGATGAAGAGCAAGCTCCCTAGTTTTGGAGACAGTCAGGAGAGCACAAAGATCCATTTGCCCCTTCCTAGGCCTCTCCAATGGTCCACATGAACAGTGGGTATCCAGCCAGGCCCACGGGCCACCTCTTGGCCCATACACTTCAGTCCCATAAGCCATGGGTCCCAGGGGTCTGTCTAGTTCCTCTTCCCCAGCCCTAATCCTGCAGCTTTACAGGATTCATTGCTGACAATAATTAGGTCTCACAAGGATAAAACTTAAACAAGTCCGAAGCCTTCAGGGATGGTATTAGCACACTAACTCTGTTTGTGGTTTAAATATTAATGTCAGAGTGTCATTACCACCCCTGCTGTCGAAGGCAGCGGTTTGGAAACAGTTTCAGCCCCACAAATGGGTGCCATCCATCCTGGACGTCAATGTGCATAGGGGTGAGTTTGGCATGCTGGAGTGTTCTGAAGCATTTAGAACTCAGGGCATTTAGAATAATAGTTACAAATTGACAGCCTTTGAGCCAAATCTGGCCTGCAGGCCTCTTTGAAAAGGCTGGCCTGCACCATGTTTAAACAAAAAGAATAACCCTGATTTAGAATTCCTCTTGAACGATGGAGAAACGTGGCTGTGTAGGATCACGCTCCCACGTGGTAACAGTGGGCTGGACTGAGTGATGGTGGTCGCCTGGAGACAAGCATTCATCTCCACTTAACCACAGTCCCCACCATGCCCTCGTTTAGCACGCCCGTTTGCATCACCTGTCTGAGACCTGTAGACACTGAGTTTGCAGCTCCTGATTTAGAAATTGGAGAGTGTAGGGATGAAGAGGGTTAGAATTGCAGAGCTAAGAGGCGGCAGAAGCCCAGAAGGGGGCTAGCTCTAGATCTAGGAGATGCAGCCTGCCTGGGTAAGGGGTAGCTCCTACCATCCCCTGTTCTGTCCACAGATCCACCTCCTAGGTGGGGAAGACCCAACCCATTAAGCTGACTCTGAAAGCACACTTGTCCAGAAATTAAGCTGGAGCCCCGGAGGCCACTGTGAAAGGATGCAGGGAGTCTTGGGTCTTGCTGGACATTTTCATGAGTACTTTGGTTCCTGACTGCCCACCACCACCATCACCCCCAAACCTTCCTCCCTTCCAGCCTGGAGTAAGAGCCAGAAGCTATGACCCCTGGAAAGGGGATGGATGACGCTGGATAACCTTGGACAGGTCCTGTGTCCCTCTGGACTTCTGCCTTTCTGGACAAATTTTCCCACTTGGCTCCATGACCCCCAGTTCCACCCAGGGCTGAGGCTGTGGTGAGGTAGCTCAGATGAGGATCGTTGCCCAAAGCTTTCCTAATGAAGTGATGCTGTGGTGTCCAGCACAATGTGCTGTCTATAGTGGGGGCTTAACTTGAGTACAATAGAGAAAAGCTCTGGAGTTGGAGTGAGAAGACAAGCAAACCCGCTTCTCCTCTTACCAGCGTATGAGCTCCAGTAAGTTACATAACCTTCCTAACCGATTTTCCTCTTCTGCAAATGAGAGGAATGATGCTAGCTTCACAGGGATGATGGAAAGAATAAATTAAGCCCCAGGCTCAGCATATTCTTCACTGGACAGACGCTCGGAAGATGCTGGACAGGACCTGTGGAAATGAATTTAGAAGAATAAAGGTTTATGAACATAAGAACCCCTGGGGAAGGGGAGGAGAGGGCTGAGGCTGCGGTGGGGGTGGGGTAGGGCCAGAGTAAGAGGAGGGACCCCAGGGGGACAGCAGGACAGGAGGAGAGCAGCCGAGGGGCCCTGGGAGCAGCAGTTGGGCTGCCTTCCTGGTACAAGCCCACAGGAATCAAGTTCACGTCAAGACACCTCCTCCTGCTGACCTGTGCACAAAGGGGAACTTCATTGTACAGTCCGAAAGGTGCCTTGCAGTACCCAAGGGCAGGCGAGGTGGGCGTGGGCTGAATGGTAGGACTTGAGGGGCTTCCCCTGTGACTTTCCCTCTATATATCGGCCTGTCCCCCTTTGTCCCTTTTGCTGTCCTTTATTGCTCTTTCAGTCTCTGTTTGTCTCTGCTCCTGTCTGTCTGCTTTCCTCTCCGTGTGTGTCTCTCTCTGCTCCCTGGCCTCTCCTGACATCAATCTGTCTCTGTTTCTTCTCTGTCTCATGCTCTCCTGCCTGTTGTGAGCCTGCAGGCCCAACTCTTGGGCACCTCTCTGCAGGTCCCCTTGTTCTTCTCCTGCTCTCTGCAGACCAGCCCTCCCTTTGTCCTGGGGGAGGGTCAGATGTGGTAACTGAGGCCGCCCCTCGTCTAGTTTAAGTGTCTGCCCATCAGAGACTGAGTACAATCACCTGGGTTCCAACTCCAAACCTCTGCCAGGGGGCTGCTTGGGGCCCAGCCTGGACCATTACCCACAGCCCGGGTTTGCCCTCCCCCCAGGTAGCTGGGCAGCGTGTGACACAGGGATTAGCTCTCAGCTGGCAGTCCACTTCTCAGTGAAGAAAGCTGGGCTGAACCAGTCCCAAGCCACACCTCCTCCAAGGCCTTGTGAAGCTGTGGCTGGGGTGGAGTTAGTCCCCAGTCAAGGGGTTAGCATTGGAAATGATCCTGACATTTGGCTGGCAGTCATCCTGACATTTAAGGGGTACCCTAGGGCCAGCTGTCCAGTCATAACCATCTGAACCGAAACAGTGATGTGACACTCGGAGCTAGAGAGGTAACCCCTCCTTCCAGGTTATTTCAAGTGAGTGAATGGGGCTCCTGGGGGCTCCTGGAGATATAGAGGGGGAGAAACCTCCATGCCCAGGCAGGACAGCGGCAAGGAAAGGATGGTGGGAGCCAGATAAATGGCACAGGGCACATTCCCAAGGTATACCACTGGTGCTTAATGAACGCCCGCATGAATAAGAGCAGGATGGAGTTGCAGGTTTTAACAGAGCAGGGAAAGGGCACAGAGCAGGAAGGCAGAGCCTAAGACAGCACGAGCAGAAGGTGAAAGAAAAAACAGACCAAGGAGCTGGCATGGAGGCTGAGGGGCCGGCTGGGGAATACCGAGGAGGAACAGAGGGGAGCAGGCAGAGATGGGGGGAGGAGGAGCCTGTAATTCATTTCACTTCATCTCTGTTCATTTTGGACAAATAGAGCAGAAACTGCAGACCAAGGAAGGAGGAAACAGGGCATGAAATTGCAGTGTGCCTTGTAATAGCTCTGCCAGCCAGCGACCAGGGGCTAATAACCCACCAGGTCAGCCCTGACCTACCCAGGCGCTGTGGGGTGGGCAGCCCAATCCCTGAACTGCGCTGCTGGGCCCAGTGCAGAAGTGCTGAGATGGGGGTAGCCTGTTCCTGCCTGAGAAGCTGCTCTCACATTCACCCACCTCCTGTGCCCCAAGTGGCTCCATGATGCTCCAAGAAGCTGGGGACGGAACTTTTTTTATTAGACATCAGAGAACAGCCCTGCAAGTTTAAGGGGTCTGGTGAATTAACACAACCTGGATTTAGATGATCAAAGTGTTTCTGGAGGCGGCTATATGGAAGCCATTGGAAGCTTCTAGATGGATGGAGGCTGCAGGAAGCCTTTCTGTCTCTCTGCAGGGAACTCGGTGGGGTGGAAGATGGGTCAGGGGATGGGCCAGTTGGGGGCTCCAGAGAGCAACAAGATCTATAGCTCTACAGCCTGTTCCCTGCTGCTGGGCCTGGGCAAAAGCTTCAGACATGAGGGTTGAGCATAAGAACAAGTTCCCTGCTGACAACTTTGGGATGCCAGTTTCCCAAATGGGTCCCTGCCTGAGGCAGGATAGAGGGGCGGGATGGAGGGAGGGTCCCCAGCATCTGTCCCGCACCCCCCCACCCCACACCAGATCTAGGTCTGAACAAATGGCCTGCTGAGCACCCAGCTCCGTGGTCTTCCCCCTCTGATCCCACTTATATCTCCCTGCAGGCTAACCTTTCTCCAGCTCAGCTTAACCTCAGTACTCCCCTGCCTAGCCAGTCCTGTTGGCTTTGGAATAAATCACATCCACCTAAATAGTAAGTTCTGCCATGCAGACTGCTTGTTAAATCCAGACACTGGGCCAAGCCTTAAACCTGCCTTAGCCCAAGGTGACATGGATGCCTCCAAAAACCCCTGTCTAATCACCACCCACTTTAAAAGAACTCTGGTCAGCTGCTCCAGAGTTTATGATCTTCACCTGGGCTGGTAGGTTGGGTGGTGGGTGGGTAAGTTGGTTCATGATGGTGAAGTGGATTGATCTGTGGGGTGGGAGATTGGGTGATGAGTGGACAGATTTGGGGTTGGGAGGATTGGTGGCTTGGATGGGTCAGTTAGTCTGGGGAGCTGAGTGGTGTGTGGAGAGGTGGTTGGTGATGGGTTGGTGTTGCTTTAATGGTTTGGATGGAGAGATTAGGGCTGGAGAGTTGGGTGGTTCAGTTCATTTCATTTCAATTGCTCAGCTGTGTCCGACTCTTTGTGATCCCATGGACTGCAGCACGCCAGGCCTCCCTGTCCATTACCAACTCCCAGAGCTTGCTCAAACTCATATCCATTGAGTCAATGATGCCATTCAAATTTCTCATAATCTGTCGTCCCCTTCTCCTCCTGCCTTCAATCTCTCCCAGCATCAGGGTATTTTCAAATGAGTCAGTTCTTCACATCAGGTGGTCAAATTATTGGAGTTTCAACCTCAGCATCAGTCCTTCCAATGAATATTCAGGACTGATTTCCTTTAGGATTGACTGATTTGATCTCCTTATAGTCCAAGGAACTCTGGGTGGTTAGATTGGATAAATGGCAGACTCACTGTCCCTAGAACACAGCATGCATTTTCCAACCTCCAAATGTTGGCTTTGTGCTTCTTCCCACCGAGAACTCCCTCCCTCTCCTTCCCCGCCTCTCTTCCTCCTCCTTCAAGACTCAGCCCAGACTCACGATTATCTTCTCATGCCATCACAGCAAAAGGCAAGTTCTCTCTCAGACAGCCTAGGATGCTCCTGTTGGTGCCGATCACCTTCTGCTTCACTGTCTGCCATCTCTGGCAACAGTTACTTCTACCTGCCAGATGGAACCAGAAGTTCTTTGAGGGCAGACACTATCCCACATTCCTCTTAGTATGAGTGGCGGTACCTCCACGGTACCAGCTGACTAGGGGCAGGGAATAATTATCTGACTAAGGAAAAGAAGGAGCCAGAGGCTCCTATTCAGTGACTCTCAGCCATCTGCCCTGGACACTTCCAAAGTCAATGCCTAAGACACAGTAGTACCGGTGCTCTGGGGCCATGGCCCTAAAACCACCCCGAGTGGCTCATTGTAGACACCTTCTCTATGGGACATCATCAGCCATGTAGCTCCCAGGGGCAGAAAAGAGTTTTTTGATGGTGTAAGGATGTCCAGATTGCAAGACTGCACAGGTCAGCTCCCAGCTGGGACATACATGGGGCAGAAACCCGCTGCCCCAGAGGCTGGTTCAAGAAGCTTCTAGCAATTTCTGAGGCCACTGAAAAAGGCAGAGGTTGTGGCAGGGAGGTCTGAAAGTGAAAGTCACTCAGTTGTGTCTGACTCTTTGCGACCCCATGGACTATACAGTCCATGGAATTCTCCAAGCCAGAATACTGGAATGGGTAGCCTATCCTTTCTCCAGGGGATCTTCCCAACCCAGTAATCGAACAGGGGTCTCCTGCCTTGCAGGCGGATTCTTTAGCAACTGAGCTATCAGGGATGTGAGAGTTTCTGGCAGTTTTTCACAAAATCTGTGCTCACCCTGTGGACCCCCTGTCCTCAGCTGGGACATTCAAGCCCAGCCCCCTCTCGACCCTGGCACTGTGCCCCTTCTGTTTGTTTACCCTCTGCTGGGCAGGAGGGAGGCATTGAAGAACCGGCTCCCCCTATCAAGGCAAATACTTTCTCTGTTAATTGGTATTTGCATGGCAAATCCCAGGTAAAGACGGGATCATTTGCATGTTCTAGGGGTAATGATATTTGATGTTGTCAACTTATTACAACCTTAATCACCACTCAATTTCCTGCTTTTCAAGCTCCCAATCATGCTGCCACCCAAAATAACCACCTCTGTGAGACTCTGGCAGGGCCCTGCTGGGAGGGAGCCATGTGGGGATCCCCCAGCTGGCTGAGGGCTGAATGACATTCTGACCCTGCACTGGGGTGCCCTCCTTCCTCCCCTTCCTCCTTCCCCTCCTTCCTCTTCTTTCCCTTTCTTCTCCTCTTTCTGTCCTTCCTCCGTTCACCCTCTTGCCAGCCCACTCCTGGCAACAGGTCCCCCAGCACAGGGAGCCCTCACTTGGCTGAATCTACTCATTCCCCATGGGAAGCAAGACAAAGGAGCCAGTCTCATCATACAGACAGGAAAAGAAGTTCACTTGTAATGGGGAAACTTCTAATTAGATTATTTGTTTCCAGGGACATGAAGGGTGGGGAGCTTCTCCCCAGGACCCTACTCAGCCCCATTACCAGAAAAGAGGATTATTTTAAAGGAATAACAAAGAATACCTTCTATTTAGTGGGCACTACTTGTGCCAGGGCCTGCACTCAGTGATTCGCCTGGATTTCTCACTGGCCCTCTTTCTGCTCAGAGGAAAGGCAGCATCCCTATGAAGATCCCGGCAATGCCATGGGGTCTGCCCACACTTCCTAGGATACCTCCTCCGACTGTCTCTGCTCTTTCCATGCCAACCCCCACCCCACCCTTCCTCCGACAGCAGGCATGCCCCCAGCCAGTGTTCTGACTGCAGAATGCTTCTAACCTTGGACACTGGCTTGGCCCACTTTGCTCCATCCCCTTCTCCATGCAGCCTTCCCTGACCCCCGTCCACCATTAACCTGCAGCCCGCTGCTTCAGGATGCATGCCTGTGTGTGTGTGCACACACCCATACCCATACATACACATACACACACACACACACACACACACACACACCATCCCTGCCTCCCGCTGTCAGGAGCCTTCTTATCCTCCTCTTCTTTCTCTTGTCCTTTAAACACACTAGAGCATTAACTCCCTCTATCCATGTATCTCCCACTCTGAGACCAAGGAGGCGGTGCTCCTGTGTTTATCTTCTCCCTAAAGGAATCTTCACAATAACCTTCAGAGGTAAGCTATATCATTATCATCATTTTGCTGACAAAGAAACTGAGGCAGAAGGAGGTTCAGCATCCCCCCAGGGGCCACACAGGTGTTAGATAACATGTCCAGAATCTGATCCTAGAGCTGTGCTCTTACTCGGCCCGACACCACCTGGGAATGACAAGGCTGGGTCCCACCCTACTGGCTGAAGGTGACGTAGAGTGGCCCTGCCAGGTGTGATGAAGCAAACCCCATCAGCGGTGTGGGCGTGGGCTCAGGCCTGGTGCAAACCCACACTTACCTCCTAATGCTGAGTGAGTCTGAGCAGTTACATAATCTCAACTTGCCTTAGTCTACTCCTCTGTGAAGTGGCCTGCCTCCTAGAGCAGGGTGACTATTCACTCAGTGAGCTAACGTGTCTAGCCGACATAGTGCCCAAGTGTGCCAAGTGTTCAGTAAATGATTGTTTCTTTTTTAAAAAAAAATTGTTTTATATGGGAGCATAGTTGATTAACAATGTTGTGTTAGTTTCAGGTGTACAACAAAGTGATTCAGTTATACATGACTTGTATCCAGTGGATAGATCAAACTGACTGCCTGGGGAGCTTGTGTGTTGACCACGGGGCCATGGGCCAGCCCCACTGATTCAGAGGGTCCCAACCCCAAGGCGGAGGCCCCTGCTGTGTCCCTGTGCCTAGTGAGGTGTGGACCAGGTAGCCTGCTCCTAACACCCTAAAGATCCCAGGTTTGCACAGAATGTGCTTCTTGTTATAAATTCAGTTGGCATTATGATGTTCCCCCCGCATGTGCTGTACTTCCCTGAGTGGAAGAGAAAGGGAAATTGGACATAACCCAGGGACATACCTGTGGAAGGGGTAGTGCAGGGAGCCATGACCTCAGGGGGTTGGTGGTGCTCATGCATGCTCAGTCACTCAGTTGTGTCCAACTCTTTGCAACCCCATGGACTGTAGCCCACCAGGCTCTAAGAATACTGGAGTGGGTTGCCATGCCCTCCTCCAGGGGATCTTCCCAAAGCAGGGATCAAACCTGAGTCTCCTGTGTCTCCTGCATTGCAGGTGGATTCTTTTCTTCTAAACCATTGGGGAAGGCCCCAGGGAACTGGAAGAGGAGTCAAAGGAGGAGAGGGCTGAACCAGGCCACACACATCTCTCCTCTTTTCAAGCCTAACAGGCAGGAGGACAGTGGGCTCACTTCCTCCAGTCATGAGAGAGTTCATATACATCCAAACACCGAGGTCAAACAGGATCTTTCGAGCTCAGGAAATCGGGGTGGGGTGGGTTGGGGGCTGCAGTGTGTGTGCAGATGAGCAGACAAGCCCATCTTCAGGGACTGGAAAGGGCCAGTGAGCTGAAATCTCCCACCTAAGGAAGTCATCCCTACACTGGGCCCCTGCGGCCCCACTGGAGGTGAGCCTGCAGTCAGACCATGGGCGGCAGGGCCCTTCTGTCCTACCTAACACAGCTATAAAGAGGACAGAGTGTCCTAGATGTTGCTTCCCCAGTCCCCTCTCAGAGACAACCTCATGCCAGCAGCACCCACCCCCCACCCCGACATACACAACAAAACCTTGGGGAACCAGGCCTTTAGTCAGCATCAGTGGATAATCAATACCCTCATTTTTTGCCTCTAAACGGCCGAGGAAGATAATCATTAAATACTCATGTAGTAATTTGACACATCGCGGCCTTTTAAACCATCTCAAGGAGGAGAGCCCGGGCTCGCACCCAGCCTGGATCACTCCTTACAGAGTTCTCAAGCAGAATAACAGATCACCTTCAGCTAGCAGAGCAGCACGGCAGGAAAGGCAGCTCAGCTTCGCGGAGAAGTTGGGAAACAGCTCTCACGCCGGGAGGGTTTCCCGGGAAAGCACTTTGAAGGAAGGAGGTGTTGGGGGGGTAGGTAGGGGGACAAGCTCTGAACCAATGAATTAAACATTCACTGAGCTCTTTCGAAGCAGCTGCTACCAAAGAGGGGAAATGCTTTAATTAATAAAGCACAGCCAGGGAGAGGGAGCTGTTTTATGCTGCTGTGCCCCGGGGCTCCAAAGGCAAGATAAACAAAGCAGAAGCCAGCAGCTCAGTGCTGATGCCAAGAGGGGCCAAGGCTGCCCTCCCAGGGGCTGGGCTGGGCTGGCTGCTTAGGTGTCTATCTGCCCCACAGAGGTGGAGAATGTCCTTTTGGGCTTTAAGACCAGCCCAAAGCAAAGGCACCCGCCCCGTGGGAACCCTGGAGATGCAGCAGGAAGAGCACTGAACTGGGAGTCCAGGGACTGGTAACTTTGTTGTCAGTTCTTAGTTACTGTGTGACCTTGGGTAAGTCACTTTCTCTCTCTGGACCTAGGTTTTTCTCAGAGATTTTTGAAAGATGTCTCAGGGGTGTCTCTGGTAGTGAAGGTGCAAGGAGGTGGGTTTGAACTCCAAACCCAGATTCAGCCAGAACAACTTTACTTTCATCTGCTAATAGAGAACAGGCTTCCTGTAAGACCTTCTTTGAGGAAAGAACACTGCAGGTTGAAAAAATATATTGAAAACCATTCACTTAGATGTTTTCTCCTGTCTCTTTAGCAGCCTGGCCTCAAAGCTGAATGATCCCTTTTGGCAGACCAGCCAGCATCAGACATGACCAAGCACCTAGCGTGTGCCAGGTGCTGGGGGGCTGCAAAGGAGAATAAGAGATCCCACCTTCTTTCAAGGGGGCTGACTTCTAGTCTAATCCAGAGGTGGCTGATATGTGCCATATATACCACTAGTCTTACCGTTAAAACCATGTTAGACATTACTAATCAACCACAGTTCTCTTGCTCTCTCCTACAGAGGTCAAAGGTGACTTCAAACTTTTTCTCAACCCAGAGCTCCAGGCAGCCACTGCCAATCAATTGGCCCTGATACATAAAATGAAACCTTTCCCAACCATCTCTGGTCAGTTCTAACAAATAGAAGTTTCCCAAGATGTAATGGGCTTCCTTGCTTGGGCATAAGAATCCCATCCTTGTTCATTCAGTCAACAGGTATTCACTGAGTACCAACAGTATGCCAGGCACAGTTTTAGGGAGACAGCAGTCCTAGCAGCTCTTATAGTAAGGAGAGAGATGGATGGTAAATATATAAACAAATTAAAAAGCAAGAATATCTCAGGTGGTGAAAAGTGAAGCAGATGAAAACGTAGACTGATGGGAGCAAAAGAAACCAATTGGCTACTTTACTTTGGCTGGACAGGGCAGGCTTCTTTAAGGTGGTGACATGTAAGGAGAAATCTGAATACTAGGAAGAAAGTAGCCATGCAAAGATCTGGGGAAAGAACAAATGCAGAGGAAACAGCCAGCACAGAGGCCCAAAGGCAGGGCAGAGACTGGTGTGTTGGAGGAACAACCGGTGGCCCTGGGGCTGGGGCTTAAGGGAAGTGAAAGATGTACAAAATGAAGTGGAAGAGACAGGCAGGGCAGAGCTTATGGGGTTTTGTGAACTATTGTTCAGAGTTTATCTGAGCCCGAGAGTGGTAGAAGCTATTGAATGGGAGAGAAGGGTCTGATTTATGTTTTAGAAAGATCCTTCATCACCAGCTGGACAAGTCTCTGTTGGGGCCAGAAAAGAAGGTTGGTTTGTTTGTTTGTTTTTCTCTAGGAAAGTGTTGATATCGGTAAGCACAGCATTACTGTTCTGTATTCTTGCTGGTTCCTGGTCAAATATTGAAGAAGGCTTGACCTCTGCATCTTTACACCTCTATTGTTCAGCTGCTAAGTCATGTCCGACTCTTTGCAGCCCCATGGACTACAGCACACCAGGCTTCCCTGTCCTTCACTATCTCCCAGACTTTGCTCAAGTTCATGTCCACTGAGCTGGTGAAGCTATCTAACCATCTCATCCTCTGCTGTCCTCTTCTCCTTTTGCTTTCAATCTTTCCCAGCATCAGGGTCTTTTCCAATGAGTCGGCTCTTTGCATCATGTGGCCAAAGTGTTGGAGCTTCAGCTTCACCATCAGTTCTTCCAATGAATATTCAGGGTTGATTTCCTTTAGGATTGACTGGTTTGATCTTGCAGTCCAAGGGACTCTCAAGAGTCTCCTCCAGCACCACAATTTGAAAGCATCGGTTCTTTGGCACTCACCCTTCTTTATAGTCCAACTCTCACATCTGTACATGACTACTGAAAAAATCATGGCTTTGACGACCAAGTGATGTCTTTGATTTTTAACATACTGTCTAGGTTTGTCATAGCTTTCCCACCTCTATTTCTGGCTATTTTCATCTGGGAAGTCCACTCCTTTCACTTTAGAGTTTCTCCTGCTGCCCCCACCTTAGTGCCCTCTGTGAGCCCCATTCCAGCTGACCCTCCTCGGTCCTCTGTGCCCAAGTCTTTTCCACCTCTGTCACTCATCAAAACTCACATTGCCTGCGAGCCACCTCCTTGATACCCAGCCAACTAATTAAGCAACTCATCTCTGCTGATGCCTAAGTAGGTGGACTTCGAGGGGTTAATGGGTTACCTGCCCCAGTCACTCAAAGAGTAGGGAGGATGGGGGTGCCAGGAGATCCAGAGGTACCACTTAACCTAAGGAAATGACTCTTAAGGGGAGAGGGGATTTGAAACCAAACACAGCAAATCACAAATCACACCTCCACTGGCTCAGTCTACATGTGGGACACAGTCTAAGTACAAACCTGTCTCTCTCTGAACTCCAACACACACCCCTGGGTGTGCTTACCGGCTCCTCCCCACCCCAGACAGCTGTGGACCCCTAAGGGACCACAGATTGATTACAAGGGTCCATACACATTCACAGGTTGCCTACAGATTAAATAAAGTATTTTGCCCATCTGCACAAGACCATTTTCAAGGGTATAAAGATGCTGTCTTGATTCATTAAGGATAAAGTCGTGTGTGCGCGTTGGAGGGATTCGTGGTTGCTTGTTGTCAGCTGGAATGCTCTCAACCAACAAGTGGAAAAGCACAGCCAGTGTCGTGTGGGACCCTGTGGACTGGATGGACCTCGAACCAAGAAGCTTCACAATGTGTTCATGATATACTCTTAGGTGGGAGGATGGGAGAAGAAAGCAACTCACAAGAGAAACGTAACAGTAGGAGCTCCTGTTTACAAACACTGAAGGAGAAAGAGCCAGAAAGGACCAGAAAGCTACAGCACACAATACCTAGGGATGGGGTTCACAGGCTATTTTTCTCTCTGTGCTCATCTTTTTTCTCAGTATTCTACCATAAATATATCACTTAAGCCAAGTTATATAAAAGGAGGTGGGCCTCAAGGTGGAGAAGAGAGGTCCACAGGGCATCAGTAGAGAATATCTCTCTCCCTCCCTCATGTGCTGCTGTGGGCAGCAGCAGGAGAGGGATCCCTGGGCCTGCCTGGCCCCGACCCCCCAGTTCAGGAACTGGGCAGGAGGAGGTGGACACAAGGAGGGGTACATCCAGGTCAGCAGGGTAACAGGAGGCCCTGAACCACAGGATGGCTCAGAGCTGACCCAGAGGAAGTCCTCCAGCCACCACGGGGGCCTTGGGCAGCTGGACTCCCCTGCCCCCCTGCCCCTGCCTGCCCCTGCCTGCCCCACCATCAGTCTCTCTTGCACCCAAACTGGCCTTCTTGGTGCATACAGGCTTTGGCACAGGTGAAAAAAAAAAAAAAAAAACAACAACCCAACTCGTGTTCTCATTCTGATCTGGGGAATGAAAGTCTATATAAAACAGCTTCTTAGCGGCAGTTCCAACTCTTTATACCTTCAAGGCTCTTTATTTCACTCTGCTGGCAAATTTCTCCTGACAATTATTGCCTTTGAGGAGCCTGCTGGGCTGGGGCGGGTGGTGGGAAGTTTCACCTCCTGCCTGCCTGTGGGAGACACAGAACCAGGCCCTGCTCGAGGGCAGGACAGATGATGGCAATGGTGGTGAGAGAGCCAAGTGTGATCTCCAGGCCCCACTTGCCCAGAGAAAGACCACCTGCTGCTTGGAGCCAGGTGGGGAGGAGGGCTCCATGTGGGAGACACGGCTGTTTGGGAGGAAAGCCAGGATACCTGCTCAGCTGCTCCCCAGGGGGATTGTGGTCTGGCGCTTGACCTCTGGGCCCAGTGCTGCAGGTAGCTGGGGTTGCCTCAGGCTTCTCCAGCTTCAGTGTTGGCTGGGGGCCAGGGCAGAGACAGAGGAAGCGCCCTTGATGGGCAGCCGTAGGGAGCACTGTTGCACCATCCCAGCCAGCCATGTGCTGTCTGCTCCTTTGTGCTTGGGATTGTGCTCAGTCGCTACGTCTGACTTTGCAAGCCTATGGACTGTAGCCCTCCAGGCTCCTCTGTCCATGGGATCGTCCAGGCAAGAATACTGGAGTGGGTTTCCATTTGCTTTTCCAGGGGATCTTCACAACCCAGGAATCAAACCCACACCTCCTGCATTGTCAGGCATGTTTTTTTTTTAACCACTGAGCCACCAGGAAATTCCTCTCTGCTCCCTGGGGGGGCAATGAAATAGGCTCCCCTCACCTGCCTATGTGAGTTACAGGAGAAGGTCCCCGAGGAGTAGATGCAGCTGGCAGCTGCAGGTGGCAGAGAGGATGACAGATGACGTGGTGATGTGTGTATTCCTGAGTGAGAGGTTGAGCCTGTGGTGGATGACATGCCCTTCAGTCTGCTGCTTCTGACTCAGCAATCATTAGCAGAGCATCCTCACCTGTGCGGATAAGCCCCAAAGCTGCCAGGGGGGCCTCCCCGCAGGGGTGGCACTTGCCAGCCAGGTAGTACAATGTGGGTGGCCACCTCCATGGTGAAGTGGGCAACTGGCCCTGGGGTCAGCCAAGTCTGAGGGTCTGTCCCCTCCAATGGGGACATCAGCTGGTTCTCAGGGGGATTTGCTGCTGAGACACAGCAACAGAGTCCCTGTCAGCCCATCTTACACCTGGGGCAGAGGGCTCACATGGGCCCCTCCCCCTGGGCATACTGGGTTTACAGGCCAAGAACTTGCATTCTGGGCCAATACTCCACCTCCTCTTGATTGGCCCCATCGTGTTGTATCAAGTCAGGGCAGAGACGAGCCATTCATTCACTTAGCAAGTCTCTGCTGAGAACCAACGAGGTGCTGAGCATGAGGACACAACGGAGCAAGATAGCATGGCTGCCCTCCTGGGTCATGTCTTATTACCTGTGTAGACCTGACTATGGCTGCAGGGCTGGGCAATAGAAAATGCCCCTGACATCCCCGCTAAAGAGGATGAAAAT
This sequence comes from Bos grunniens, assembly GCF_055505025.1. NCBI lineage: Eukaryota > Metazoa > Chordata > Mammalia > Artiodactyla > Bovidae > Bos > Bos grunniens. Next base: position 38,814,396 of record NC_141180.1, on the reverse strand, counting down.
CCTTCTCTGCACCCTTGGGCCATGTATCCCCTCTCCTGGGGAGAGGGGAGCAGAGCAAACATCTGGTGAGCTTCGAGGGCACAGGGGGTGGGGGGCATGCTCATTCGGTCCCCCTGGCCTCCCCAGCCCAGCTCTGCATTGCGAGCTTTCATTGGTTTATCCACAAATGGCTTTTGAGCCCCCAAAAGGTAGGTACTATTATCCCCATTTTGCAGATGAGGAAACTGAGGCTTGTTCAAAATCATAGAGCCAGTGAGTAGCAGAATTAGAATTTGAACCAGCTTTATCTGGGGTCACAGCTGAAATCTTCTTGTGTCTGAAGCAGAGAGAGAGAGTGATGGAAACAGAAGGAAAGGAATTCAGCCAAGGCCACCCAGGCAATTGGAGGCAGAGACAAGATTCAAACTCAGGACCTGCATGGTTCACGAAGCACAATTCCTGTGTGTATACGATGTCCTGGAACAACAGACAACTGCCAATGCAGCAGAAACTCCAGGAAATTCAGAAGCAGGGGAGCTGCCCAAAGATAGGTGGAGGGTGTTCATAGACTCAGCTTTGGGGACCCACTGAAAGAGGTGAGTCCTCCAGTCCAGCCTGCCTGCCAGCTGACCACCAGGGGCCTTGGTTGATGACCTGAGCCATCTCTGCCTCCACCAGGCCGGGGACCCAGGCAGAGAGAAACTGGGGGCCTCAGGTCAAGACCAGCAGCCGAGCCAGAAGCCTCTTGGGTCCTGATGATTCACACAGCCACCTCCCACCTTCTCCCCTTCCTCCAGATTAATACTATCACTGAGGCCCAGCAAAATTAGCCACATGCTATCAGCTTATTTTTAATTGTTTCCAGATACACCTCCTAATTATTATGCAGTTCTAAATAGGAAGTGATGGCAGGAGCGGGGAGTCGGTGCCATAACATGGGGAATGAGGGATTACACGATCCTGGCAGCTGCTCCGGGACCCCAGGCCCCACTTTCTCTCCTGGTGTTGTCTCCTCTTGCCACTCTTCCTAATAACTACATCAGGCCAGAGAGTGGAGCCGAGAGCTGACATCTTCCATAAAGCAACCGTGGAGATCGGGCCCCGGGGAGGCCCAGCTGATGGGCAGAAGAGAAATGAAACATGGCGTGGAAATGGGCGCTGAGTGCAACCCCTGTGTGGGAGCACAGGCGTGTGCCCAGCCTGGCCCTGCGGTGCCCACGGGCTGCTGGCACGGGAGTGCCCCTCAGTAGGGAACATCAGGGGCTAAGACAAGAAAATAGAGACAGCAGGTGCCTGTCCCCCACCTTCATCCTAGCTCTCTCTCACTCTCTCTCTCTCTCACACACACACCTCTTTACCCCACTACCAGAAGCTGAAGAGTCTGCCTGCAATGCAGGAGATCCAGGTTTGATCCCTGGGTTGGGAAGATACCCTGGAAAAAGGAATGGCAACCCACTCCAGCATTCTTGCCTGGAGAATTCCATAGACAGAGGAGCCTGACAGGCTACAGTTCATGGGGTTACAAAGAGTCAGACGCAACTGAGGGACTAACACACAGCCCCACCCTAATGAGTAATCATGCAACTAATATTACATCAAGAGTGAAACTTAGTTTGGGGGGTTTAGACTCTTTTGAGAATCTGATAAAATCCATGGATTCTCTCCTCCTCAAAATGCACACAGAAGAACTTTCAGGGGGTCCACAGCCCCCCAAGACCTATCCAGCTCCCCCTGATGAACTTTGAATCCGTGAATCAATGCAGTGGTAAAGAGCATGGATTTGATGATTCTCTTGGGTTGGCATGATGATCCATCAGTGACTGACTATGGAGGATCTGAAGTCCAACTCTGGGGCTTCTCCAGGCCTCAGGCAGTGTGTTTGTAGGCAGGGAGGGGATGATCATATTAACACTGAATGAGACCACGTGTCTTAGTGCTTAGACAGGTCCAGACAAATAAAAATGCACAAGAAAGGTTTTGACTGTTTGTTGTTTGTATAGTCACTAAGTCATATTCGACTCTTTTGTGACCTCTGTGGACTGTAGCCCACCAGGCTCCTCTGTCCATGGAATTTCCCAGGCAAGAATACTGGAGTGGTTTGCCATTTCCTCCTCCAGGCGATCTTCCCAACCCAAATCTCATGCATTCGCAGGCCGATTCTTTACCACTGAGCCACCTGGCAAGCCCCACAAGAAAGATTATGCTATGCTATGCTAAGTCACTTCAGTCGTGTCTGACTCTGTGTGACCCCATAGACGGCAGCCAACCAGGCTCCCCTGTCCCTGGGATTCTCCAGGCAAGAACACTGGAGTGGGTTGCCATGTCCTTCTCCAATGCATGAAAGTGAAACGTGAAAGTGAAGTCGCTCAGTCGTGTCTGACTCTTAGTGACCCCATGGACTGCAGCCTAATAGGCTCCTCCATCCATGGGATTTTCCAGGCAAGAGTACTGGAGTGGGGTGCCATTGCCTTCTCTGAAAGATTGGGTATCATCAAAACAGACAGAAAGGACTCTAGAGAGAAGATTTTAGTCCTAGGTCTGCTGCTAACCTGCTCTGTGAACTCGGGCGAGTTACTGCCCCTCTCTGACCTTCAGTTTTCACCTTCATCTAGGACACCCCGACTCAATGGACATGAATTGGAGCAAACTCTGAGAGATAGTGGAGGACAAAGGAGCCTGGCATGCTGCAGTCCCTGGGGTCGCAAAGTGTTGGACACGACCTAGCAACTGAACAACAGCAACAAGGACATTCTTTGGTTACCGAATTTGTTTATGTCAGAGACCTAGGGTTGTTGCTTCTGGGGATAGAGGGAAGAAGTGAACTGGCCCCCACCTCCAGGAGCCCTTGCTGTCTCTGGCTCATTGCCCAACCATGTGGTAGGGAAGCAAGAGGGAGAGTTGTGAGCTGGGTCAGTCAGGGAGGGCTTCCTGGGGAGGTGGGATTTGAAATGCAGGAAGAATTTGAGTCAGAGAGGGAGGGAGAAACCATAGAAATGGGATCAGGCCTGTGGAGGATGCAGGGTGGGGTCCTCACGCCCCTCCCAGCTCACACAGCCTGGCTTTCTGCCTGGAGTGAGTGAGGGAGAGGGGGCCGTGCCTTGCTCACTGCTATGTCACCCGCCAGTGCTGGGCAAACACTAGGAGCTCAAAAAAGGCCACGTGTGGAATCTTTAGCTGCAGTATGTGAGATCTAGTTCTCTAGCCAGGGATTGAACCCAGGCCCCCTGCTTTGGGAGTACAGACTCTTAGCCACTGGAACCACCAGGGAAGTCCCAACACCTGTTTTAGATACATGCTTTTAAATAGATGCATTTAACTAAACTAATCAAATATAGATTTGTAAATATTGATCTATAAAGTAGATATTTGATCACTTTGTCCAATGGCATAAGAAAATACAAATTCAAGTTGGCCCAACAAAATTGTTTAATGTTCTCCCCAAGAAAGTAGAGAATCCCATTGTATTCAGGGCCCACATGCTGTCTGGGGATACTCTTCTGCAACCCCCACACCACGGGGGAGTGTCATGGATGCTGTGTATAGTTGGATCTATCCATGCTGGACAGGAGAGGGCATTCACTCACTCATTCATTAAACTTTATCTGTGCACCGGAGACTCGGGTACAGCAGTATTTTTAAAAAGCACTGAAGCCTCTGCTCTCATGGAGATGATATGCCAGTGGGAGATGCAGTCAGCACACAAGTAAACAACGTGCATGTTGGGTTAGCGATTAGTGCTAAGAAAAAGAGTAGAGCATGGATGAAGAATGGGAGTAATCGTGGGGGTGGGCATTTTAGGAGGCTAGGGAAGGCTTCTGGAGAAGGCAATGGCACCCCACTCCAGTATTCTTGCCTGGAAAATCCCATGAACGGAGGAGCCTGGTGGGCTGCAGTCCATTGGGTTTCGAAGAGTCAGACATGACTAATCGACTTCACTTTCACTTTTCACTTTCATGCATTGGAGAAGGACATGGCAGCCCACTCCAGTGTTCTTGCCTGGAGAATCCCAGGGCAGGGGAGCCTGGTGGGCTGCCGTTTATGGGGTCGCACAAAGTTGGACATGACTGAAGCAACTTAGCAGCAGCAACAGCAGGGAAGGCTTCACTGAAGAGAATCATTTAGTAAGAAATGTAAAGAAGGGAGGGAATGGAACCAGTGGGTTTCTGAGAAAGAGAACAACAAGCACCAGGAGCAGCAAGTGCAAAGGCCCTGGGGCAGGAGCGTGTGTAGGTGTTTGAGGGTCAGCAAGTCACTGCAGATGGTGACTGCAGCCATGAAATTAAAAGATGCTTACTCCTTGGAAGAAAAGTTATGACCAACCTAGATAGCATATTCAAAAGCAGAGGCATTACTTTGCCAACAAAGGTCCGTCTAATCAAGGCTATGGTTTTTCCAATGGTCATGTATGGATGTGAGAGCTGGACTGTGAAGAAGGCTGAGTGCCGAAGAATTGATGCTTTTGAGCTATGGTGTTGGAGAAGACTCTTGAGAGTCCCTTGGACTGCAAGGAGATCCAACCAGTCCATTCTGAAGGAGATCAGCCCTGGGTGTTCTTTGAAAGGAATGATTCTAAAGGTGAAACTCCAGTACTTTGGCCACCTCATGCGAAGAGTTGACTCATTGGAAAAGACTCTGATGCTGGGAGGGATTGGGGGCAGGAGGAGAAGGGGATGACAGAGGATGAGATGGCTGGATGGTATCACTGACTGGATGGACTTGAGGTTGGGTGAACTCCGGGAGCTGGTGATGGACAGGGAGGCCTGGCGTGCTGCGATTCATGGGGTTGCAAAGAGTCGGACACGACTGAGCGGCTGAACTGAACTGAACTGAACTGAAGGAAGCAGGTGTGGAGCTGACAAGGGCCAAGTGGGAGGAGATGTGGTCAGAGAGGAAAGGAGGGACCAGGTCATGTGAAACTTCACAGGTCATAATGAATCTTTGACTTTTATTCTGGGTGAGATGAGAAGCCATGGGAAGGGTTTTTAGAAGTCACACGATTTGAGCTGTGTTTTAACAGGACCCCTCTGGCTGTTGAGCAGAGAATACAGTGAAGGGCAAGAGCAGAAGCAGAGAGACAGGTCAGGAAACCACTGCAATAAACTAGAAGAACAATGATAGGTGCTCAGAGGGTTGTAACCGTGGAGGTGGTAAGAAGAGACTGGATCCTAGATATATTTTGAAAGCAAAGCAGACAAGATTTGCTGATGGACTGGATATGGAGGGTGAGGGAAAGAGAGGAGTCAAAAGTGACTGCAAAATTTTTGGCCTGGGGAAACTGGAAGGATGCAGTTAACATCACCTGGGGATGGAGAAGAAGGAGGTGGGGTAGGTTTGAAGGAAAGATCAGAAGCTTAGTTTTGTGTATGTTACGTTTGAGGTGTCTTTTAGCATATGAGCAATGATGTTGTGTGGGCAGCTGGATATATGAGTCAGGAGTTCAGTGGACAAATTAGAGCTGGAAATAGACATTTGGGTGGCATCTACATTTATATGGTGTGTGATGCTAGGAGCTTGGATGAGAGTATCTAGGGAGTGTGTGTGAATAGAGAAGAAAAGTCTGAAAATGGAGTGCTGGTACACTCAGGTCAGGCTGATGAGGGAGAACCAGCAAAAGAGGCAGAGAGTGAGCAAACGGGGATAAATAGGAGGATAGCTGGGAGAGGAGGTATCTTGGAAGCTAAGAGATCAGGTCCAAAGAGAAGGGAACAACTGGAGTCAAAGACAGCACATACAACAAGTACAAAGAGGGTTAAGAATTGACCATTGAATTAACCAATAAGGGGGTCACGGCTGACTGTGACAAGAACAGTTTTGGGGGAGTGATGTGGGCAAGAGCTTGATGGGGGTGGACTCAAAAGGCACTAGAGGAAAGGAAGTGGAGACAGCATGATAACTCTTTCAAGGAGATTTGCTGTACAGGGAAAGAGAAATAGGGAGCCAGGGAAGAGAAAGACGTGGTGTAGAGAAGATTCTTTTCTTAAGATGGGAAAAATAATAGCATGCTTTATGGTGTTGGGAATGACCCAGTGGAGAGGGGAAATAGGTGATGCAGGAGAGGGTGGGATGGGAGAATCACTGGAGCTCTGACCTTGAGTGGGGAGAAAGGATGGGACCCCAGGGCATCGGGTGGGTAGCAACTTTTCCCCAGGGATGCAGGGAACCCTGGGGCCACTAGGCTTGGCCCCCTCAGCCTCTCTTCTGATGTTCCTGAGCACCCAGCATGATGCCCAGCCTTCACTTGGTGGGTGAATGGACATCTTGAAAGAATTTTTTAAAAACAGACTCTGGACTCAGTCAAACCTCGGTTCAAATCCTTGCTCTGCCACCCAGCTGGGTGACCTTGAGCAAGTTTCTCAGCCTCTCCGAGCTTCGGTTTTCCTTTCTAAAATGAGGAGAATAATAGAACCTGCTTTAAAGTCTTGCGGGAGGATTAAGAAGATAATTGTGCACGCAGAGTTCTGAACGCAGCATCTGGGACAAGTGAGAACGTGCCCCAGAGGGGTTAACTATCCTCATTATAACAGTCCAATAATTCCCCCATCTGAGCTCACCCAGAGTTTAATAAAATCCAGCCTGTAAAAGGAAATGGATGTAGCTATAAAATTGCAATGCACATGCCCCACGATCACTCACAATTGCCCTGACCGTTTATGACCCTTGGGCTGCCACAGTGATGAGACAGCCCTGGGGGCCATGCTCTTCCCAGATATAACGCCTCTGCTCGCCTCCCTGCAAGGAAGCACAAGGGATGAGTGATAGCGACCTCATTAGGGAGATAACATTAAATCTACTCTATTAGATTTTTTAAAGCAAATTACTCACAGGGGTTGATACTTCCATGGTTGTTAGTGACACATTGCTTGTATGCACTCACAACCAAACCGCATACTGAGGTGGCAAGCCAACTGCGGTGCTAGTTAGAGAAAACAAGACAGTAAGACAAAAATCTGAGATGAGTTTGGGCAGTCAAGAGGGGCTTCGTGTAGGAGGCAGTCCCTCAGGTGAACCTTGAAGATAGGAAAACTTTGGACAGGTAGAGAGGAAAGAATCTGTGATTCTGTTTATTGCTTAGCAAACACTTGAGCAGATAGACTGATTGAATTTGTCTTGTTTTAACACCTGCTAAACCAGCCAGAACAACCTTCTTCTTCTCTAGGGACCTAGCTTCTTCAAGGATCCATGCTGCCAGCAATTCCAGAGAGCTCTGACTTTTACCCTTCTGCAAACCATCATAGATTCTGCCACTGTCCCCTCCCCGGTAGAAGAGCCACCCAGGAGAAAGGGCTTGGGGCAGAGAGAGAATTCATTCAATCCACAGCTACCACTTGGGAAACATGTAATAATTCAGCTCTACCATGCTCCACAACAACAGAAGTCGCTGAAATGAGAAATCCATGCACTGCAATTACAGAGTAGCCCCCAGTCACCACAGCTATAGAAAGCCCACACACAACAATGAAGACCTAGCAGAGTCAAAAATAAACTTAAAAAGTAAATTTAAAAAATGTAAAAAAATTAATAATTCAGCTCCAGAAACAGTTCAAAGCTATCTCCAGTTTACCCATGGGGTACCCACATGTGCAGGCTCTGGACTGGCTCTGATGGAGGCGCTTCATATTACAACATCTCATTTAACCTTCACAACAACATCTTTCAGGAGGATACTATTATTGCCACTTCACAGAGAAAAATAACGAGGTCAGAGAGGTTAGGTGACTTGTTCAACATCACACAGATAAAAAGAGAGAGAGCCAACCAGGATCGAACTCTGGCTATGCCACACTCAGTATCAAAGTACAAGAGCTTGGGGAGGGCAGGGCCAGAGAAAGCCAAAGAGTCAAGGAGCCTGGAGGGAGCAGAGTTTCTTTGTTCTTTTGTATAAGATGAACCAAAAGCAAGGTTCCACCTCTTTGTAGTGTGAGATTCTGAACTGTACAACCTAAACTGTATTTTCCAGACTCCCTTGCAGCTAGGATTCTGGGGACAAAATAGATTCTACCAATCAAATGACTAATATCCAGACCACGTGACTCACCAACAAGCTGCCCTTGCGGGGCCAGCTCACCAGACTCCAGAAGTAGGGAGGGTCAAACCTGTTTCCTAGAGGGCAGTTAACAGACCTGAGAAAGTTTCAACCTGGCAGGTCTCAGGGAGCAAGGGGAAAAGCAGGGATATTTAGGGAGGACCAGAGCAAGGATCCACAGTCAGAGACAGTGCACCCTAGCAAAGATGACAAACACAGACTGTGTAGACAGACAACCTGGGCCTTAATCCTGGTTCCACTGCCCACTGCTATGTGACCTTAGGTAAACAAATTGCTCTGTGCTTCACTATCCTCATCTGTAAAATGGGCATAATAGCATCTATTCGCAGTATCTTTATAAGGGTGGAATGAAATAATGGATGCAAAACAGAACATGGCTTGATACAGGTATTGTTGTTTTTCAATCCCTAAATCATGTCTGACTCTTCATGACCCCATGGACTACAGCACGCCAGGCTCCTCTGTCTTCACTATCTCCCAGAGTTTGCCTAAATGCAAGTCCACGGAGTCCATGATGCTACCTAATCATCTCATCTTCTGCCACTGCCTTCTCCTTTTGCCTTCAGTCTTTCCTAGATCCAGGGTCTTTCCCAATGGCACAGGTAAGTACTTAATAAATGTGAGCAATTATCATCACCACACCAAAACATCTGTTTGTGAAGCATCAACTCTTAACAAGGCATCACAGGCACATCGTATATCATCTATACAACCTCCCTGTGAGGTAGATGATGTTGCTTCCCTGGTACAAAGTGAGGCTCTGAGGGGTGCGGCTGGCAAATGGTATGGGGATGGGAGAGGATCCCAGACTCCATGCGCCCACATTGTCTCTCTGTGAGGCACACGGGGTCTCAGTGAGCTTTGTGGTAGGAAGTGGGCCTCCCCAGGCACCAGAGGTCCCCTGGCTCCATCTCTGCCCAAGCCAGCAGAAAATGGGGACTGCTGTCCTCTCTGCCTCCCCACTCCACAAATCCCCAGCTTGGAGTCAGCACCTTGCTTGCAACCACTGGGTAATCAGGAGCCCATTATTTCACTTCTCCCAAGCCTGGTCCTGGCTCCCGCCAGTGCACTGGGCAGGCCCTGCAATTATGAGCCTTCTCAAGTCTGAGAGGTAGCCTGGGCCCCTCCTGGGAGAGAAGTCTGCATGTGGCAGGGCCCTGCCCACCAGGCCTAAGGAAACCAATTACATTTGCATTTCATTTGGAGCTGAGACCACTGTCCTGGGCTAATGATGCACCAATTGATTACCAGAAACATATGTGTGGAAGACAATCACTCAATAGGCAGGAGCTACATCTTCTGTTTGTCTAACTCAGATACCCAGTCATCTGTGGGCAGCTCCACCCCCAGCCATGGCCTGCTGGAGTCTGGGAAGCTGCCAGGCCATCTTTTCTTGGAAAAACAAGTCTCAAGGAGGAAGCTGTGTCCTGGATCTCACTCCCTTCTCAACCACACTTTCCTTCTATGTAATTAGGGATAGTAGGACACCCCTCACAGGATCAGCAATGGTCACAAAGAGTCAGTCAACACACATTCAGTGAGCCCCAACTCTGGGCAAGATGCTATGTCTGAAGATACAGAAAGGAATAAGACACAGGGCCCTCTGCAGACTTTGGTGAAAGCCACACAAGCAATGGGTCTGGGGAGATATGGGAGCTTAGCGGAGGAGACTGGAGGAGGGAGGGAGATCTGAGAAGGCTTCAAGGAGGAGGTGACATAAAAGCTGACTCCTGAAGAGTAAGGAGGAGTGGGCTGAGAGGTGAAGGACATCGCAAGTAGCAGGACCAGCACGGGGAATGGTTTAGAGGCAGAAAAGTTCTGGGACATTTGAGAAATTAAAAGTGACTCATCAGGGCTTGAGCATGGGGGACGTGTGAGTTGCTAAAGCTGAGGGGTCAGCAGGGGCCAGATCATAAAGTGTGTTATGAACTAAGCTGGGCTTTGTCCCATGGACCTTTGCAGACAGAGATCACAGCATCTTTCAGGAGATGAACCTGCAGAGCAGTGAGGACAGCAGGACTGGCCAGAGGGAGAAGCCAGCCCACGATGCAGTAACAGGTGACACTTGGGCTGATCCCATGGGGTCTGGACCTGGTCTGGTCCCTTAGAATGGTCCTGAAAGCAGTAAAGGAGACAGACTTTTTATTATCTCCACATCAGAAAGTCACTGGCAGAGAGTGTAACCTTGATCAAGGCAGTTCCCTGTGACCAAGGGCAATGCCACGTGAGGGACACAGCTGTGAGTTGTCAGAGCTCATAATCCTGTCACCTGGGGCGGGTCTGTGTTCCAGAGGAGGGGGTCTGGGCAGACACCACAGTACCCACAACACTCTGTGTCACCTTGGAGAGGGGGCCTCTCCTCTTTGGATCTCAGGATTTCCTTATGGAAAATAAAGTTTGGGACCTGAGATGGGCAGAATAATGGTCCCCAAACGATGTCCATGTCTAACCCCCGGAACCTGTGAATATATTACCTTACATAGAAAAAGGGTCTCTGTAGATATGATTAAGAATCTTGAAATGGAGAGACTATTCTGGGTTATCTGGGTGGACCCAATCTAATCACATGAGTTCTTAAAAAAGACACTTTCCTAGCAGTGCCACGAGAGACGTGGTGTTGGTGACTTTGAAGCTAAAAGTTGGGAGGAGGGCACCATCTTCCAAGGAATGCTGGTGACTGCTAAAAGCTGGAAAAGATGAGAAAAAAGATTTCCGCCGCCTCCCGCCCCCCATGCCTCCAGAAAAGTACACAGTTGTATCAACACCTTGATTTTAGCCCAGTGAGATCCACGTCAGACTTCTGAATCCCAAAACTATAAGAAATTTGTGCTGTTTAAAGCTGCTAAATTTGTGGTAATTTATTACAGTGGCAATAAGAACCTAATAAAGGGCCAAATCAGAGATGTTTAAAATAAAGTCGGGGCAGCTTGTGATGGCTGATGGGGTGCTAACATACTTGAGGACCCTCTAGCTCTGCTGCATCCAGCAGAAATTTCTGTGAAGATGGAAGTGCTCTGTGTTGTCCAACTGCCCGCCACTTAACCATGCATGGTGGCTGAGCACTTGAAACGGGGCTGATGCAGCTGAGGAACTGTATTGTTCTTTTAATGCAAGTGGAAAGTGTTAGTCATTCAGTTGTCTCTGACTGTTTGCAACCCCATGGACTGTAGCCTGCCAGGCTCCTCTGTCCATGGAATTCTCTAGGCAAGAATGCAGGAATGGGTCACCATTTCCTTCTCCAGGGGATCTTCCTGACCCAGGGATCAAACGTGGGTCTCCTGCATTGCAGGAGGATTCTTTACCACCTGAGCAACCAGGGAAGCCCAATTAAATTTAAATAGCCACCAAAGGCTGGTGGCTGCTGTCTTGGACAGGGTGAGAGAAAACATTGCCATCATTACAGAAAAATCTGTTAACAGCGCTACTTAGAGGCTTCAAACTACATCTCGGGGGAGGAGAGTGGACCAGCAGTGGAGGATTGCGGAGCCCTCATCCTCTGATCACTTTGAGGGACCTGGATCTCTGCAAGAAGACTTCCCTTGGTTCCCTCCACTGGTCTGGCTGATCCCCTGCAGACTGGCCTGGTTCTTCCCGCCCCCATTAGGCCCATTAGGGCCCCTCTGCCAGTGCGTCTTTTGGCTGGTGTCAGTGCTTTCATCAGATTTTCACATTTTGATGACACCTCCTCCCCAACAAAAAGGTTAAGAAACACTGCTTTCTCGTGGACTTGGAGAGAACTTCCCTCCTCCCTGCCCCTCTCCCAACTTCTTATAATAATATAAATATCTTCTTTGGGTCCCTCTAGCACCATCCTTCTCTTTCTCCTCCCTCCTCCTTCCCTTGGGCCTTGCTCTCTGCACCCCCACCCCCAGGAGTCATCAATTCTGAAGGAAAAAGCCAGGCATCTGATGTACTTCTTGGGGGAGACAAAGTGGGGTGAGAAGGGGGAGCGTGTACAAACAGACTGATCTCCAGAAGAGAGGAATTACGTGAATTACAATTGATTTTCCACCGTTAATGAAGCATGAACCCGTGTGATTGCATCTTGAAAAGATTTATAATTATTCATTGAATCTTGGAAGATAATTAAGCTTCATTAAATGCAGACATGACAAGCCTTCAGAGCAAGCCGAGACCTCCGCACACAGGGTTCCAGATCAGAGCGGGCGATGAGAGGCTGGGACCCTGTAGGGGTAAAGGGTGGGAGGGCTGATAAGAAGGAGGAGGGAGAAAGGGGAGAAGAGGCCTCCCAGAAGAGGTTTTCTTTGAAAATGCGGACACTCTGTGTTTTCTCTCCCTCTCCTTTGGGCACCCCCTCCTGAGGACCTCTCCCACACTCCCCAGCCTCCCCTGGCTCATCCCTTCCTCTTAGCAGAAGAGGAGGGCTGCGAATGGGGCAGCATGCACCATCTGGCTCAGGGTCTCGGCTGAGCCCAGGACCTTGGAGGGGCTTGGAGGCAACCTGACCAAGCAAGAGTGGGTGGTGGGAATAGGGGGGTCTTTCAAGATCTGTGGGTGCCTCAGCAAAGATGGGGTTGGAGAGGACCCACACATCTGTGTGTATATGTGGCATGTGTGTGAAAGAGAGAGAGACAGAACAAATTCAAGCATTCTGGAAAACCATCTGGCAGGATACGCACCAAATTGCTATCAGTGGTTTTGTGAGGGGAAGAGAAGGGGTTGGATTTTCCTTCCCCCGCCCATATTATGCTTCTTCAGTGCTTAATCACACAATGAGCATTTATTCATGTATAATACACAAACTTTTTTAGAAAATTTCAAATGCCTATCGTCATGATCTGTTCAGCAGATATTTATAGTTGGGAGCCAGGCTCTTAGCTAAGTGTGCTGGGGACAAAGACACGACTCAGGAAGCTGGGTCCCTCTTTAGGGTATGCACAGTTGTGTGAGTGTGTAAGAGAAAGACACGCACACACAGCACAGGATGGGTCAGGCTGGTCACAAAGAACATTCCCCACTCCACCCCTGTGGGCCCAAAGGAGTCGGCCCCAGCTGGGAGGGGGCCCTGTTTCTGAGCCCCTAGGGGTGAGTACCCAGTCCCCCACCCTTCATCTATTCCAGGAGTCTTCCCATCCTTTGGGGACCCCTTTCTGAGGATGGCTCTGATTCCTCCACCCAGTCTGACCCCTCTGCTGGGAAAAATCAGCCACCAGACCCTTCCTCTTGCCAGGTACACGGCCCTCCTGCCATGGTATCTCATTTCTTCCTGCCAAAATGACCGAAGGAGTGAATATTAATGAGGCTGCCCTCACTGTATCCTTTTATAGAGCTGTTTCTTGGCAGGAAAGAGGTCTTTCTAAGGACTACCTGGGAGGGAGTCATGCCCCAGCATATATCTGGCCCAGATTTCATGGCAAGGCCAGGAAGTCACTGCTGAGCTAGGTGGTTGAGGGAAGAGGCGAGGATAGGGAAGGGGATGTCATCAAGGAAGGAGGAAAGAATGGTGGGGACCATCCCTTAGCACAAAGGTAAGATTCAACTCCCAACCCAGACAGCCCGATTTCCAAGTTCTACAATCTTGCAACTGTGACCTCCAGAAAGTTAATTAACCTCTCTGAGCCTCAGTTTTCCCCATCAGTGGATTCCTAATGCTGCCTCCCCTATGGGGTTGTCAAGAGTAGTCAATGAAATGATACATATGGAGTACTTGGCACAGTGCCTGGACAGTCTAGGAGCTCAATAAATGGCAAAATTATTTGTGTAATTTGAATTATTTCTCCAAACACCATCCAATTAACTTTTTAAGGGACTTTACATTATGGTGAGCTCCCAAGAGCAGGAAATGTGTCTTATTGATCTCCGTAGTCCCTTTACCTAAGTCAGGACTTGGCTAGGTACTCAAGGAAATATTAATTGCATGAATAAGTGAATGAATGAAGAATAAATAAAACTGGGCCATATGGCTGACTTTTAATCTCAAGCTATCTTCTCAATATAGAAAACTTAAAATTACAGGATGAATTATTTAAAATAGTTTTAATGCATGAATGGATCTGTGGGAAAGTAAAGATAACCTTCAGAATTCAGAGTGGACAAGAAATGCAATTCCATAAGAGCAAGTAAGTGCAAGTGAGTGTTTTTTTTCAGGGGATATCTGGTCAACCAAAGCCTGGACATTGACACATTGTGCTGGGGGACAGGAGAGAAAGTGTGAGCAAGGCAAGTTGGGAATTCAGTCTTCCCACCCCTGTATAAAGTGGGATCTTCCCAACATGAACTAAGTAAAACTTGCCTTCGCTCTGGCAGGAAGGGGAAAATACAGAGGAACAAAACTCCCTCTGTGAAATTTGTACCCACAAGCTCACCCTCATTTAGGCTTGGGATCAGAATTCATTCTGCTCATGTGGCCTAAAAAAAACACAAGCAGGGACTTCTCTGGTGGTTCAGTGGTTAAGAATCTGTTTTGCAATGCAGAGCATGTGGGTTCAATCCCCGGTTGGGGACCTAAGATCCTACCTATATGCCACGGGGCAACCAAGCCCAGGCATCACAACAAGAGAGTCTGTGTACTGCAGTGAGGGAGCCCAAGTGATGTGATGAAGGTTCCCCACACCTCAACTAAGACATGCACAGCTAAATTAATTAATTTTTAAAAATCTGAGTTCAAAAAAGAGCCCACACAAACAGAAAATTGGCCCACCATTGGTAGTGGCACCTGGCACAAATCTCTGCATCAGATCAGATCAGATCAGTCGTTCAGTCGTGTCCGACTCTGTGCGACCCCATGAATCGCAGCACGCCAGGCCTCCCTGTCCATCACCAACTCCCGGAGTTCACTCAGACTCACGTCCATCAAGTCAGCGATGCCATCCAGCCATCTCATCCTCTGTCATCCCCTTCTCCTCCTGCCCCCAACCCCTCCCAGCATCAGAGTCTTTTTCAATGAGTCAACTCTTCGCATGAGGTGGCCAAAGTACTGGAGTTTCAGCTTTAGCATCATTCCTTCCAAAGAAATCCCAGGGCTGATCTCCTTCAGAATGGACTGGTTGGATCTCCTTGCAGTCCAAGGGACTCTCAAGAGTCTTCTCCAACACCACAGTTCAAAAGCATCAATTCTTTGGTGCTCAGCCTTCTTCACAGTCCAACTCTCACATCCATACATGACCACAGGAAAAACCATAGCCTTGACTAGAAGAACCTTTGTTGGGAAAGTAATGTCTCTGCTTTTGGATATGCTATCTAGGTTGGTCATAACTTTCCTTCCAAGGAGTAAGCGTCTTTTAATTTCATGGCTGCAGTCACCATCTGTAGTGATTTTGGAGCCCAGAAAAATAAAGTCTGACACTGTTTCCACTGTTTCCCCATCTATTTCCCATGAAGTGGTGGGACCAGATGCCATGATCTTCGTTTTCTGAATGTTGAGCTTCAAGCCAACTTTTTCACTCTCCACTTTCACTTTCATCAAGAGGCTTTTGAGTTCCTCTTCACTTTCTGCCATAAGGGTGGTGTCATCTGCATATCTGAGGTTATTGATATTTCTCCTGGCAATCTTGATTCCAGTTTGTGTTTCTTCCAGTCCAGCATTTCTCATGATGTACTCTGCATATAAATTAAATAAACAGGGTGACAGTATACAGCCTTGACTAACTCCTTTTCCTATTTGGAACTAGCCTGTTGTTCCATGTCCAGTTCTAACTGTTGCTTCCTGACCGGCATACAAATTTCTCAAGAGGCAGGTCAGGTGGTCTGGTATTCCCATCTCATTCAGAATTTTCCACAGTTTATTGTGATCCACACAGTCAAAGGCTTTGGCATAGTCAATAAAGCAGAAATAGATGTTTTTCTGGAACTCTCTTGCTTCCTCTATGATCCAGCAGATGTTGGCAATTTGATCTCTGGTTCCTCTGCCTTTTCTAAAACTAGCTTGAACATCAGGAAGTTCACGGTTCACATATTGCTGAAGCCTGGCTTGGAGAATTTTGAGCATTACTTTACTAGTGTGTGAGATGAGTGCAATTGTGCGGTAGTTTGAGCATTCTTTGGCATTGCCTTTCTTTGGGATTGGAATGAAAACTGACCTTTTCCAGTCCTGTGGCCACGGCTGAGTTTTCCAAATTTGCTGGCATATTGAGTGCAACACTTTCACAGCATCATCTTTCAGGATTTGGAATAGTTCAACTGGAATTCCATCACCTCCACTAGCTTTGTTTGTAGTGATACTTTCTAAGGCCCACTTGACTTCACATTCCAGGATGTCTGGCTCTAGGTCAGTGATCACTCCATCGTGATTATCTGGGTCGTGAAGATCTTTTTTGTACAGTTCTTCTGTGTATTCTTGCCATCTCTTCTTAATATCTTCTGCTTCTGTTAGGTTCATACCATTTCTGTCCTTTATCGAGCTCATCTTTGCATGAAATGTTCCTTTGGTATCACAGTAATCCAAGTCTATGCCCCAACCAGTAACGCTGAAGAAGCTGAAGTTGAACGGTTCTATGAAGACCTACAAGACCTTTTAGAATTAACATCCAAAAAATCTCTGCATAGACATCTCTAAACCCCGGCCTCAGAGAATTCCTATCAAAAAGAAGTTCTAAGAAATATGGGTGCACAATTTTTCAAAAAGTCAAAACACAAAAGGAAGTAGGCCACTATTAGCAACGGTCAGCAAAAATAGCTACAAATCAAGCCTACAAAGAAGGCAGATGTTGGGGTTATCAGATATAGAATATAAAATAAATATGTAAGCCTGTTTAAAATGTAGCAGGTATGAAAAAGGAAAATGAGCTGATGAAAAACTACCGGGCTGATTTGACGAAGAATCAATAAAATATCTAGAAATGAGAAGCCTAATAACTGAAATTAGAAACTTGATTGGTGGGTAAAACAGACGATGAGACACAGCTGAAAAGAGAATTGGTAACCTGGAAAAAGGATAAGACTACCTTTCCCAGAAGGTAGCACAGAAACAAAGAACTGAAAATATTTTTTGAAGAGATTAAGACATATGGGAGGGATAAAAATGAGAAGGTCTAACACATTTCTAATCAAAGTTCCAGAAGGAGGTGTTAGAAAGACTAATGGAAAGTCAAATTCAGGGAGAAAATAGCTAAGAGTTTTCCGGAACTGTGAAAGACACCGTTCCTCAGATTCAGGCAGCTCAGAGAACCCCAAGCAAGATGAATAGAAATGTCCACCTGAACACACCAAAGGGAAACTACAGCATATCATAGACTAAAAGAAAACTTTAAAAGCAGCCTAAGATAAAAGAGATTACCTAAAAAGGAACATCAAATAGACTGATGGAGAAGTTCTCAAAGAAACTCTGGAAGCAGGAAGGCAGTAGAGTAACACCTTCCAAAAGGAGAGAAAAGAACTGTCATCTGAGAATTCTATAACCTCTGAAACTATTTTTCAAGAATGAGAACAAAATAAAGACATTTTCAGGCCAACAAAAACCGTCAAGAATTTACAACCAAGGACCTCTCTAAGGGATGTTCTAAAGAATAAATTTCAATAACAAAAGAAAAAAAGAACCCAGCAGGAAGGTATGAGACGCAAGAAAGAATAGTGGGCAAAAAAAGAAATGACAAACATCTGGGTAAATTGAAACAAACATTGACGACTTACGATGTTTAACTCATGGAGTTAAAACAAACAAACAAGAGAGACTCAAAATTACAGGGCAACCAGAGTTTAAGCTTTTTAAGATCTTGGAATTGTGTGCGAGGAGAGTGAAGATAAAAATTATGGATGATAATTGTAACCTAAATTCGCAGGTTAAATTTTCTAGGGTAATTACAAGAGAATAGAAATAGCAATGTATTATAACTTCCAAAGGGATGGGGGAAAAAATGGAATGGAGGGGGAAAAGCTTCAATCAATTAAATTGAAAGAAGGAAGGAGGAGGAAGGGAGAGAGGGAAGAAGGCGGTGAACACATGCACAGTGACTTACCATTTCAGCTCCCTCTGTGTGTAATTTATTTGATACTTACAATAACCCTACGAGGTGGATGATAGTAACATGCTTATTTTGCAGATGCAGCGCCCAAGGCTAAGGAATGTGAAGCAGCTTTCTGCGATCATACAGCTGGGAAGTAGCAATGCAGGGATCTGAACCCAGACACTGTGTCTGCCCAGCCTCGGACCTCATGGCTGGATGCTGGGCAAGGCGCACCAACATCCGCGTACAGGGACCAGATTGTGGAAGCGGACAGTGCACTAGGATGATCTTAATTAGATCCTGAATCTAAAATAATAAATAAAGTAGCTATAAAGGACTACTGGGGGAAATTTGAATATGGGCTCTATGTTAGATGATATTACTGTAATAATATAAAGTGCCTAGGTATGATGGTGGATGTATGGTTATGCAGGAAGATGGCCTGTTCTAAGGAGACAGACGTTGAAGTAGTTAGAGTGAGGGACTTCCCTAGTGGCCCAGTGATTAAGACTCTGTGCTTGCACTGTAGGGGAACAGGTTCGAACCCTGGTCAGGGAACTAAGATCCCATATGCTGTGTGGTGTGGTCAAAGAAAGGTGGATTTAAAGTGTCATGAAAGTGTCATTGAAAGGTGGAGTTAGAGTGTCATTGAAAGCAACTTTCAAATATTTCCTGGAAAGAAGTATAAAAAGAACAATAATGCAAATATGGCAAAATGTTAATAAGAGGTAAATCCAGGTAAAGGATAAATGTTTATTGTTTTATCTGTTCTTTGTGTTAACAAACCACACCCAAACTTAAAGCATCAGCTAGTTGTAATTTTTTGCAAGCCCATGGGTCATTGGCTAGGCAATTCCAAAGATCCCACTGGGCGTGCTCAGGAGTCTGTTACCAGCTGGTGAGTGGGTTGCAGCCTGGCTGGTCTGGGGTTTACAGAACTCAGCCCTCCTCAACCAGTCTCTTGTGTACTGGAGGCAGGCTGACCCAGGAGTGTCCTTGTGGTGGTAGCAGGAGTCCAAGAGAGAAAGGAAAAACAGATCACATGCTTCCAAGCAGCTGCTCTTATCAGTGGTACTGGTGGCCTATTGATCAAAAAAGACAGTGGCCAAGCCCAGAGTCAGCACTGGAAGACAGTTTCAAAGACGGTGACATGGAGAGGTGAGAGTCGTTAATGAGATCAACTCACCACGACTGTATTTTCATCTTAACGTAACAAACTTGAAATCTTTCAAAATAAAAGGTCAGAGGGATGTATTACAGTACCCTAGAGCTGGGAAAGATTAAGGGCAAGAGTAGAAAAGGGCAACAGAGGATGAGATGGTTGGATGGCATCACCAACTCAATGGACATGAGCTTGAGAAAACTCTGGGAGATGGTGAAGGATAGGGAAGCCTGGCGTGCTGCAGTCCATGGGGTAGCAAAGAGTGGGATATGACTGAGTGACTAATAACAACTCTAGAGAAACAGACCCTGTAAGAGATACACATATATCAAAAGAGACAGACAGAGACAGAGAGATTATCAAATAAGAATAAATAATTCTTATTTATTTCTCATAAATAAGAAAGAAAGCCATTTGGAGCAATATGGATGGACCTATTGATTATCATGCTAAGTAAGGTAAGTCAGACAGAGGAATACAAATATTGTATGATCTCACTTATATATGGAATCTAAAAAATGATACAAATGAACTTATTTATAAAACAAGCAAACTCACAGATGTAGAAAACAAACTTGTGGTTACCAAAGGGGAAAGGCAGGAGAGGGATATATTAGGAGTTTGGGATTCACAGATACAACCACTGTGTATAAAACAGTCAAACAACAAGGACCTACTGTATTTCAATATCTTGTAATAACCTATAATGGAAAAGAATCTGAAAAAGAATCATGTACTTGCTGTACACGTGAAACACAATACTGTAAATCAGCAATGCGTGTGTGCATGCTAAGTTGCTTCAATCATGTCCAACTCTTAGGAACCTTATGGACTGTAGCCCGCCAGGCACCTCTGTCCATGGGATTTCCCAGGCAAGAATACTGAAATGGGTTGCCATGCCCTCCTCCAGGGGATCTTCCTGACCCAGGGATCAAATACAAGTCTCCTGAGGCTCCTGCACTGCAGGTGGATTCTTTACCACTAAGCCATCAGGGAAGCCCCAAATCAGCTATACTTCAATTAAAAAAAAAAGTTTAGAGGAAACAGCAAAGAAAAAAAAAAGGAACTGACTCTCGTGGTTAGAGAGGTTCAAGAAGCTCCATGATCTCCAGTCAGGAAGAGCTAACAATGTAGTTACAGTCCAAAAGCCAGCAGACTCGAGACTCAGGAAGAGCCAGTGTATCAGTTCACATCTAAAGACAATAAAGAACTAATATCCCAGCTCAAAGGTGTCAGGCAGGAGGGGTACCCCTGACTTGCAGGAAGATCAGTGGGTTTTGTTCTATTCATGCCTTCACCTGATTGAATGAGGCCCACTACATTGAGAAGATCAATCTGCTTTACTAAGACTTCCAATTCAAATGTTAATTTCATTCAAAACACTCTCATAGACACACCCAGAATCACATTTAACCAAATATCTGGGCATATCAAGACCCAGTAAAGGTGACACAAAGTTAGCCATCACAAAGGACGAAAGGAAAAACAGTCTAATCACATCATTCCTTTGCTTAAAACTCTCCCCTACATCCACAGAAATGCATGTACCAGAATATTCACCGCAACTTTACTAATCCAAGCCCAAACTTGAAATGACTATGATGTCCAACAACATTATCATTAGGAATAAAGTGCAATAAAATCCTAATATGGAATAGTAAGCAGTAATAGAAAAGAATGAACCACCACACACAAAAACATGGATGAATCTTATTGATGAGCAAAAGAAGGGAAGACTCAAAAGCATGCATGCTGTATGTCTTCAGTTAAATGATGGTCGAAAAGAGAGGAGGGACTTCCCTGATGGTCCAGTGGTTAAGAATCCACCTTGCAATGCAGGGGATGTGGGTTAGATTCCTGATCAGGGAGCTAGGCTCCCACAGCCTTGGAGCAGCTAAGTCCACACACCACAACAAAAGCTCCAGCCTGACACCAGGAAGATAAAAAAGAAAGAGAGAGAGGAAGTGCAAATACAGTGGTTCTCCTGAGGAGCATTTATTGGGAAGGGGCATAAGGAAACTTTCTAGAATCTGTGAATGTTCTCATCTTGGCCTGGGTGATAGTTATACAGATATGTTCATGTGAAAACATTTATTAAATTGTACACTTAGGACTTGCGTGCTTTACAAGTTATATCTCAAAAAATGCAAACAGCACACATGCAAACTCTTAAAACTTGGTTTCTTGGTGCCCCCTGTATAAGATCCAAACTCTTTCACACTCAATTGACTTAAATTTATTTTTATAAATAATTTTTATTGTTTATAAATTTTCATTCTTTTTTTTCTCTCCAAAGTCCTGGGTACAGCACGCGGGGCAACTTTCTCAGATCTCCCTACCCAGGGAAGACACGATAAATGTGAGTTGAATCCACATGAGTCCTTGAGGGATGGGGACCTCAAGTATACCCAGGCATCAAGTGGGCTATGGGTGGCTTCCCTGGGCCCTGGGTCCTTCCTGGCCCACTTGGGTGACTGCATAATTGCTCTATCTTGTAGGGGCTTCCCAGGCCCAGTGGTAAAGAGTTCACCTGCCAATGTAGAAGGCGCAGGTGGTGCAAGAGACACGGGTTCACTCCCTGGGTCAGGAAGATCTCCTGGAGTAGAAAATGGCAATCCACTCCAGTATCCTTGCCTTGAAAACTCCATGGACAGAGGAGCCTGGTGGGCTACACAGTCCATGGGGTCACAAGAGAGTCAGACACAACTGAGCGAGGTTACACCCATCTCCCTCCTTCATCCAGGCCCCCGGCAACCGACCCCACCCCTCACTGGTGCACACTTTACAGCCATTGTCAAACATAATGATTCTTACCCTGGAGAGAAATTGGGTTCCATTTTCTATTTTATTGCCTCAAAAAGGACATTTTTTACCTTCCCACAGTCCGCAGCCAGCAGGAACAAGACGATAAATCTCAGCAAAGTTTTCGGATGAGATAGATGGTCCAGCAAGGAGACCACTGTGTACCAGGAGGGGGAATAAACAAGCAACTATACTTGTTCCACCACCTCACCCTGGTGCTCCATCCCCAGCACCATCTGGTGGCCTCAGGGCTGAACGTGGAATGGGGTAGGGGCTGCGGCTCCAGATCCCAAAGGGGGAGCCACGTGCCAAGAAGAAAGGCCTGAGTATCTGAACTTGCCTCCACTCCAGCCTTCCCATCTCATGCAGAAAAAGCCTGCTTGCTCCAAGAGGATGCAGGTGGTTTGTCAGGCACTTTCTGTGTGCCAGCCTTGTGCTTTATTGCATTTAGTTCTTAGCAGCCCTGTGCTGGAGAGGAGTGTGTTATCCCACTTCACAGATGGGGGACTGAGGTTCATGGAGGTTTGGCACCCCACTGGTAAGGAGCAAGCTAAAGTGTGAACATGGGTCTTTTGGGAATCCAATCAATGCTTCCTTCAGTTCCCAAGGAGCTGGTCCAGCAAACCGGAGAGAATTTTGTTGAGCCCTGCCCAAGGCCACAGAAGAGGAGCCCAGAACCAGGGTCACCTCTGAAGCTGACTGAGCCCCTTTGTAACTGTTATCAAAAGCCCCCTGATCATCACTAACAAGCTCCCTGACTCCCAATCAGGCAGAGATGCCCATTCCAGTAAACATCCTATAGCACCCCAACCAATCACCTAATGCCAACTGTCCAGCAGGAATTTTTTTGTCTTGAGGCTATAAAAACTGGTTATTAACTCACAAAAACTGTCGACTCTCCCTGGCCTGTCAGGAGTTGTCGGCCCACTGCGCTCACAGTGCTCACTTTATCTCTGCTCTTTGTTCTTAATAAGCTCACTCCTTTCTGCAGTACTCAGTGTCTGGAAATTCTTTTCCAACCCATACTCGTACTGCCTCAGCAACTCTGAGGCAGGTGGCAGCAGGAGTCCCAGGGCACTGCCAGGACCGTGTTTGCCCACCCCAGGTGCTCCCCTGCACAGGGACTGCAGTCACTTCCGCTCCATCTGTAAGTGACTCAGGCAGACCTCTTAGCATCCCCAGAGAGGCCACTGTCTGTGGTCAAGGTCACACAGTTAAAGTTAGGACTACAACTCAAGCCCTGTGATTCCTGTCCTGGTCCAGGGTCATTCTTCTCCCCCTTACCCCCATTTTTTTTATTATGGTTAAATACACATAACATAAACTTTATCATTGTCACTATTTTTAAGTGTACAGTTCAGTGGTATTAAATACCTTCATGGTGTTGTGCAGCCATCACCACCATCCACCTCCAGAACTCTTTCATCTTGTAAAACCGAAACTCTGAGCAATAATGGCCCATGTTCCTCTTCCCAGTGGTCCAGTGTTTAAGAATCCGCCTGCCAATATAAGAGATGTGGGTTCAATCCCTGGTCAGGGAAGATCCCACTGCCAGGGAGCAGCTGAGCCCATGAGCCACAACTACTGCGCCCCCGTGCCCTAGAGCCTGTGCTCCACAACAAGAGAAGCCGCTGCAATGAGAAGCCCAGGCACCCCAACTAAAGAGTAGCCCCCACTCGCTGCAACTAGAAAAAGCCCTCAAGCAGCAACAAAAACCCAGTGCAGACACAAATACATTTCTAACATCCTTTTTAGAAAGTGAGGATTGCAAAACTCTGTGAATATACTAAAAAATAAAAAATTGATGTGATCACTTTAAAGGAGAGGATTTTATGCTATGTGAATTACATCTCAATAAAGTTGTTAAAAAAAAAAATTGTCAGCCTCTCTCAGCTTGTTTCCTCACCTGGAAACTAGTGATTGTGAAGGGAGTAGACAGGCAGAGAGGAAAACTTGGCAGTTTCCTTCTGCCTTTCTGGAGGCCTTACAGGATTTTGACTCATCAGGAAACCTCGCAGCCTTTGGCTAGTATGTATACCTGGCCAGGTCTCACCTGGTGACCATCACTAATTCATCCAGGTAGGGGCAGAACCACTTATATGAGCTCTGAAGCCTCCAAGCCTTCCTGAAGCTCCCTGCCAAGTGCAAAGGCCAGGTTTGATGCGGCTGCTACCCTGGGGTCTCCAGAGGCCCTACCACCCTTGGCAGGGTCCCCAAGTCCACACCCCCCACACACACCCCAGCACTGATCAGACACAAAGCAGGGAGCTGACGAGAGGGGCTGGGGACAATTTCAGCTAGTTGGCCAGATAGTACAGTGGTAAGGAATCCACCTGCCAATGCAGGAGATATAAGATATGTGGGTTCAATCCCTGGGTCAGGAAGATTCCCTGGAGAAGGACATGG
Organism: Bos grunniens; assembly: GCF_055505025.1. Taxonomy (NCBI): domain Eukaryota; kingdom Metazoa; phylum Chordata; class Mammalia; order Artiodactyla; family Bovidae; genus Bos; species Bos grunniens. Next base: position 38,790,101 of record NC_141180.1, on the reverse strand, counting down.
CAACCCACTCTGGTATTCTTGCCTGGAGAATCCCACGGACAGAGGAGCCTGATGGGCTGCAGTCCATGGGGTTGCAAAGAGTTGGAAATAACTGAAGCAACTAGCACGGACACCTAAATGCTCTGGTGGTGTGGGACCACCAGCCCCTGTGGACAGGTCCTCTGGCCTGGAGAAAGGCCAGAGAGCAGGCCTAGGAGGTCCAGGAAGAGAGGATGCTGAGAGAGGAGCCTGGTCTGCTGGCTTCTCTGAAGTTTCCCACCACCTACACTAGCCGAGCAGCACTGGAGGACTTGGAGTGGGCAGTGTAGAAAGAATCAGAGCTGGGGCAGGGAGGGCAGCAGGGTCCTGGTAGGTGGACTGTGTCCTTGGGGAGCTGGGAACAAAGGGAATCACGGCAACCACATACTTTCTGTTAGGAGAGAGGCCTGGATAAGGCACCATTTTCATGACGCCATGTCTGGACCAAGAAGCCCAGGGACTAGAGGGAGAAGGAGCAGATGGCAGGCAGGTCACCTGCTGCAGAGGAGAGTCTGCCATCCCAGGCAACAGGGGACACACAAGAGAGACAGGACGTGGCCCTCCCTCGGAGCAAACAGCTATTAAATGGGGATTATAGTACCTGCTTGCCAAGTTGCTATAAAGATTAGACTGGGCACTGTAAGTGCCCAATTAACATTAGCTATTATCATGATTAATATTCTAAAGTTCTGGATTTATTGCAATGGATGCATTGCGTGGTGTGACTCTATCTATGCTGTGTGTGTGTGTGCATGCTTGTGTTGGGTTGCACATTGTATCTGTGTGTATGTATGCTGCATAGTGTAGGTGGCATAGCTGTGGTGTGCCTGGCTTTGGTTGGGTGGGTAGTAGTATGGGGTGTGTGCATGTTGTGTGATGCCTATGGGGTGGTTTGTATATTGTGTGAGTTGGGTGGTTGTGGGTTGTGCAGGGAGCATGCTCTTTCCTTAAAGTAGTTCAGGTTACAGGAAAACCAGCCTCCAGGGCCCCTTCCATTGAGGGCACGGGTCAGACCAGCATTTCATCCACCCTTTTCTGCATGAGCCCTTTATCCATCAAAATGGCCAACTCAGTGGGGCCAACCCAGGGGACCCAAGGACTTCTGATGACCAGTGTCCCCAGGAGAATTGCCCCACCCTGGGGGAAAGGTCAGGGAAGAAGGAGGGAGCTGGAGAACCCTGGCTGCGCACAGCTTGCCTGGCAGAGCTGCCCCCTATGGCCCCCCCTTCCCCTCCAGCCCTCCTGGATCTCCTGAGCTGGGTCAGGCCATTCTCAGGCCTCAGGTCTGGAGCAGGCCCCAGAGACCCGAAGGAAAATATCACCAGCTCCAGAGGAGGGATAATGAATGGGTTGAGAGGCTGACTGTGATAGCTAGAATGAGCTGAGCTGCCCTCTGGTCTCATAAAAGGCTGGACCAGAGCAGATGTGGGAGAAGAGAGGCAAGCTGAGTTATGGGCAGGGGAATGGACAGGCAAGAACAAGGGGAGCTGTCCAACCTTTGGGTAGTCTGGGGGTGGAGACCTGGGGCCAAGTTTGGGCTGGAGGTCACAGATCTGCCAGAGGACTGTGGTCAGGCCTCTCACCCCCTCCCAACTTCCCTGGGCAAACCCAAACCATGAGGAACTCAAAGAGGGAAGATGCCACTAGCATCTCAGCTGGTTGGACCTGCAGGTCCTGCCCCCCTCCCCCGTGGCTTCCTGCACCCTCCTACACCTTCTCCATGGCAGCCAGACCCAACCACATCATGAGCACTATGTGCTCCAGCCTCAAGCCCTTGTACTGTGTCCCCCTCATCCCACCACCAGCTCCCACTCAACCTTCAGGTCTCAGCTGAAAAGTTGCTGAGTGGCAATTTTTCCAAGACCCTCTGGACCCACTGCTGAGGTAGTTGTGTCTCCTGTGCCCCCACAGACCTCCATCTTCTCCCCTCTCCTAGTGCAAATAATCACATCTTGTAATTGCCTGTGTACCCATGGGCTCCCTGAGAAAAGGAAACCTCTCTCATTGCTTTCTTTATCTCCAATTCCTGGCAGAGTGCCTGGAACTTGGAGCCCTCAGTAAATGTTGGCTCAGTGACTGAATGGGTTGTTGGGTGGATGGATGGATAGCTGAGGAGGTGAAGTCCCAAGCGGTTGCAATGTTGGAAACACACTTTCAGCTTACACTGACAGCCTTCCTTCTAGTGCTTATCTAATTCTCAAGGTTACATTATCAAAATATGACACTGAATTCCTCTTCCTCATGTGCACCAGAGAAGGCAAGAGTCAAAAAGGTAGAGGGAAGGATTGGCACTCTGGAGCTGGGAAATGTGCAAGTCATAACTCAATGCCTTGAGTTTCAGGGAAGAACAGCCAGGACAGAAAAGGGAGCTGTGTCATGAAGCCTGAATGAGCCAGTCCACCCTGCTGGGTGGAAGATTCCAAAAAGGGATGCCCACCACCATTCATAGACTTGAGGCCTAAGACCAGGACGTGCACGTATGCTAAGTCACTTCAGTCGTGTCCAACTCCTTAAGACTCTATGGACTGTAGCCCTCCAGGCTCCTCTGTCCATGGGATTCTCTAAGCAAGTATACTGGAGTGGATTGCCACGCCCTCCACCAGGGGATCTTCCTGACCCAGGGATCTCCTGCATTGCAGGCAGATTCTTTACCATCTGATCCACCAGGGAAGCCCAAGAATGGAGTGGGTAGCCTGTCCCTTCTCGAGGAGATACTTAGTTGCTACATCACACTATTGCCTTCAGTTCTACTTCTGCTTCATCCCAATACTAGCCACGTGACCCTTGGCAAGGCCTCTGAACCTCAATTCCTATATCCATAAAATAGGAATAATAACAGCACCCACCTCAAATGGCTGACTTGTGGAGCAGGATAGACAGTATACAAAAATAAAATATCAAGATCATGTATTATATCAGTTCAAGAAATCAAGGTCTGAATCTGTGTAATGCTTGAATTGAATTCATGAGAAAGGTGCGGGACTCTTTCTGACGGAATAATCCTTTCTGTAGCATGTGGAGAGAGGGAGCCAGGAGCCACTGGAAAAGTCCATTCTCTAGTACAGTGAGAGGAGCTGTTGCCCAAAGTTCTCATTTCAAGATATCCATGAAGGCTCTGGGGCTTCTCTTCTCTAAGATATTCACAAAGGGTCTGATGAAGCCGCCCTCCCATCCTCTGTCTCTAGCCCAAAGCCTTCGGCCCTATGACTGTCAGCTGGTCCAGACAGGAGCAGACTGCGGAAGAAGGCTGCCCATTGCCATGGAAACCAAGGCCAGAGCCCAGCACTCTGCAACTCCCAGGCACATGGTGGATGTGACATCTCTGGGTTCCAAGTCCCAGACACCCCTCCAACCCAGCACACACACACACATACATACACAAACACACACACACACATGTGCTCATGCACACAGACACACATTCTAGCAACCAGCCGGCTGACAAGCTAGACTAGCAGCCATTCAACCAAGCCATTCCTGGAGACCAAATTTCTCTGGCTGATGGTAGACCACAACTCTAGTCAAAGAAGCCAGTCCCTGGGGTCAAGGACTGCAAAGGGCAGGCTCATAAGAAGGGGCTGAAACAGGCCACTGAGGGAAATCCTCGGCCATCATGTTGATGAAGCCCACCTGAGCCAGTGCATGGACATAGCTTACATGGCTATGCATATAAACCACATGCAGCAGAAGCTCTGGCCCTTCAAGAGGGAAATGAATTTTGCAACCCCAGCATCTGATCCAGGTAAGGATCATCAGCAGATGCAGTAGTATATTCACAGTCTCCCAATAGCCCCACAGATAACTCATTCATCACTAAGGGAAAAGGAAACCTTTCCAAAGGAGAAATCTGGCAAATAGTCCCTTCAGCAAGTGATCAAAGGTTGGGTCACTGAAAATAGGGCAAACTGACATTAAATGACTTTGCAGGTGATGTAATAAGTACATTTCCCATGAGGTTATTCTCACCAAAGTGTTTTGTAGTTGCTGTTCAGTTGCTAAGACATGTCTGACTCTTTGAGAATCCATGCACTGCAGCATGCCAGGCTTCCCTGTCGTTCACGAGCTCCCAGAGTTTGCTCAAACTCATGTTAATCGAGTCGCTGATGCTGTCTAACCATCTCACCCTCTGCTGTCCCCTTCTCCTTTTGCCTTCAATCTTTCCCAGCATCAGGGTCTTTCCCAATGAGTCAGCTCTTAACGTCAGGTGGTCAAAGTATTAGAGCTTCAGCTTCAGCATCAGTCCTTCCAATGAACATTCATGGTTGATTTCCTTTAGGATTGACTGGTTTGATCTTGCAGTCCAAGGGTCCCTCAAGAGTCTCCTCCAGCACTAGAATTTGAAAGCGTCAGTTCTTCACCACTCAGCCTTCTTTACAGTCCAACTCTCACATCCATACATGACTGCTGGAAAAACCACAGCTTTGACTATGTGGACCTTTGTCGGCCAAACGTGGCCCTTCAGGCATGGCTCATAGCTTCACTGAGTTATACAAGCCCCTTCACTACAACAAGGCTGTGATCCATGAAGGGGTCACCAAAAATGTTTGTACTGAGTCAAATTAGAAGGAAAAAACCAGATGTATTCAGATTGTGGGGCATTTTACAAGACATCTGATACAGGCTGTTCAAAAATGTCAGTTACAAGAAACACCAAAAGACTAGATTAAAGGGGATGAAAGGAATATGACAATTAAAAGCAATGCATGATCCTCAGTGGATCCTGAATGAGAGGAAAAACAGCTGTAACAGACATTTTTGGAACAACTGAGGAATCTGAATACAAGTGGCATAGGAGATAACATTATTGGGTCGGTGTTAAAGTCCTTCACTGTGATAACTATATCGTTGCAGTTATGTAGGAGAAGGTCCTTGTTCAAAGAAGATATGCGCTGATGTATTTAGAGATGGAGAGTTGTGATGGCTGTAATTTACTCTCAAAGTGATCAGAGAGAAAAAGAGAAACTAAAGGCAGTCAATGTTAAAGAGTTGATGAATCCATGGGAAGGATATACAGACGTTTGATGGACTGCCCTTTCATGTTTTCTGTAGGTTTGAAATTTTCAAAATCTAAAAATAAACACTCAAGAGGAAAAGACTCTTTAAGAAGGAGTCAAATGATCCTTCCCAATTTTTCTGGGCTTTTCCATGACGGGAGATAGGGGCCTCTTCTGTCCTGTAGTGGTCACCTTGGCTCGGAAGCTCCGTCTTCACCCAAATTAGTTCAGTTTAGTCGAACTTGCCATCCCACATGGCTTTTCTTGTTTTGCATTAGGTACCCCTCCTGGATTTCAACAGGGAAAAGTGAAACCCTCCAAGGGCATTTTATGGTGAGTAAATGCTTTATTGAAGGTTTGGGGAGCAGAGGCGGTAGACATGGAAGCACATTTAGTATTTGGCATCCTCTTCTTAAAAAAACTTATCTAAGGGGCTTCCCTGGTGGCTCAGTGGCAGAGAATCCACCTGCCAATGCAGGAGACATGGGTTCAATTCCTGATCCAGGAAGATCACACATGCTGCCGGACAACTAAGCTGGTGTACCACAACCTACTGAGCCGGCACTCTAGAGCCTGTGCTCCACAACGAGAGAAGCCTGCACGCCGCAAAGAAGAGTAGCCCTGCTCGCTGCAAGCAGAGAAAGCCTGAGCAGCAACAAGGACCCAGTGCAGCCAAAAATAAATGAATAAATAATTTTACAAGGTATTGAGGGAATTCCCTGGTGTTCCGCTGGTTAGGACTTGGACACTCACCACCGTGGCCCAGGTTCAATCCCAGTTTGGAGAAAGATCTGTAAGCCACATAGTACAGCCCTCTCCTCCCCCAAAATACCTGTTTAGCTCTCATACACACTCACTTGCACCTCTCCACCACGCAGCTTGACCATCAACTCGATTTCCTCCCTACGTCCTCTCATATCTCCTCCTCTTCTCCTGTACCTTTCTTCCGTCACGTGGTTTCACTGTCTCTTGGTTGAAATCTCCTGGCCTGTGTTCCCAGGGCCAGCCCAAACAGGGTAAACAAAAAGGTGCCTCTGTAACTTTGGTACCAGAATTCCTCTTGGTGAAGCCCAGTTTAGTCTTCCACACTCAAAGGAAGAGTCAAGGCTCCCCACTCCAATGTTAGTAATAATAGCTATCACTCAGTGCAGACTATGACATGAGCTGGATTCTGAACCAGACACTTTGAATGCCTCATCTCTGATCTTCCCAACAGCCCTATGAGGCGGGCACTAAGGAATGTAAGATTCAGGAAGGTTGATGAACCGGCTACCAAGTTGAGATACTGCCAAATATGGAACTTTCAAGATAATCTCCAATCCAGTCCTAGAGCATTTCACAAGCAGAGGCTACATGAGTTCCCTAAGGTCACACAACAGCTCAGATAAACAGAGTGGGGCTTGGGGCTCAGGATGCTTATTCCCAGGCCTAGGTTATCATCTGCTGGCCCAAACTAAAAGACCATCCCTCCTGCAGAACAAGGAAGTCCTGCCCTTGCAGATGATAGCTGGAGAGAAGGTCACGTGGAAAAGAAATCAAGGCAGACACATGTTTGGGGAGTCAGGAGGGGGAATGACAGTTGGTCACCCATCCCCTCCAGTGATCTTAGGATGGGGTGAGAGAGAACATGGGCTGAGCTGGGCTGGCAAGCTTTCTGCTGCAAGAAATATTTCTAGGTACTAGGACTTGGATAGGACCAGGAGGTGAAGCTGGGAAAGGAACTAACAGGACTGGGATAGTTGCGGGGTGGGCAGAAGTTGGAGAAAGAGGGTTCCCATTGATGTGAGTTCAGTGCCCCCACTCTAGGATGTGAATACTGAGCATCAGGAAGGTACTGGGTACCACCTCCCAGAGTGGGAATGGCTGCTCTCCCTAGCCTCTCCCCTCATCATTCCTGACAGTCCAGCCATCCCCAGAGATTCAGCCACCTGTCTCCAAGCAAGCCAGGAGACCCTGGGGAAATAGATTGGAAAACAGACCAGAAACTTAATAAAAAAATAACGGCAATGAACTGTGCGCAGGAAGCCAGGAGGCAATTGAGTTGCAGGCAATAGGTGAACAATGGCAGAGGTTCTAAGGCCTGGGATGGATGGACAGAGGAGAGGGAGGAGGTGAGGGAGAGGAGAGGGGCTGGGATGAGGCCAGCTTAGCAGACACCACAGGGGAGAAGGCTGCATACAGAAAGACCAGGGCTGCTCTCCCGGGAGACTGGGGAGATGTTAGATCTAGTCTAGACAAGGAGTCTGGTATTTCTTCTGAAATGTAAATGAAGATCCTTTCCATCTGGGGCATCTGAGGAATGAACGTGCAGGAGAACCCAGGAACCAGGAATACAAACAGAAGACTGAAATGGGAGAGAAGTGTTTTTTGAATATTTTTTATTTTATTTATTTATTTTTATTTTGGCTGTGCTGGGTCTTTGTTGCGGCACACAGGCTTTCTCCAGTTGTAGCACACAGCTTGAGTTGCCCCACAACATCCTAGTGGGACCCTAGTTCCCCAATCAGGGATTGAACCAGCATCCCCTCTAGCAGAAAGTAGATTCTTAACACTGGACCACCAGGGAAGTTCTGAGAACCAACGTTTTTTGAACACTTTTTCACGAGTCCTCTAATTTAACACAATTATCTTCAGAAGAAGATGATATAGCACCTGTTTTGCAGGTAAGAACACTGAGCTCAAAGAGGTTGGATTATCTGCCAAAGGCACACAGTGAAAGAGCCTTTGACTCCAATCTCTGGGGGGCTGGGGCGACATGGGCATCCATTTTGAACTCATTATCAGATCGGGATTCCTGCAAGCTTCTGGCACCAAGACAAGATCAGTGATGTGGGAGACAGGGGACTTCCTGAGGCCAGTTCCAGAAGCCACATCCTGAGTCCAACAGGCAGGTCTCGGCTAGTATGAACACTGAGGATGGGAGGCAGGTAGACCCAGAGACAGGGCAGCAGGGGTGGGGAGGCAGAGGGAGGCAGAGGGACAAGGACCTCACCTGGAGGTCTACATCATGTCCTTTCACCAGGCCCACAACTAAACTTTGAGCAGGGTCAGTGCTTGCCCAAAAGACGGTGTGAGATAAACGCATCAGTAAAGGAATACAGAGAAAGGTCATGCCCTCCTGGGTGAGGTCCCCAAACAGCAGGGCTCCTTCATTACCATTGTCCCTTCTGTTGGTGGCAGCAGACTCGAGCATGACACCTGATTTTGCTGCTTAGCTTGTGATCGTGACCCATTATACCTCTCTGAACCTCAATTTCCCCTTAGAGATGATAATAGTTCCATTCTCATGGGGGTTCCTGTGAGTGTTTATCAAGAGCATAGTACCTGGAAACCACACCATCCATAAACCCACAACTATCATTTTATTATTCAAGTGTATATTAAACGTCCAAAAAGCAGCTTCTATAAGTTGTTTAGTTGCTCAGTCATGTCCAACTCTTTGTGACCCCATGGACTGCAGCACACCAGGCTTTCCTGTCCCTCGCCATCTCCCAGAGTTTGCTCAAATTCATGTCCATTGAGTCAGTGATGCCATCCAACCATCTTATTCTTTGCCGCCCCCTTATCTTCCTGGCCTCAATCTTTCCCAGCATCAGGGTCTTTTCCAATGAGTCAGCTCTTCGCATCAAGTGGCCAAAGTATCGGAGCTTCAGCTTCAGCTTCATCATCAGTCCTTCCAGTGAACACCCAGGACTGATCTCCTTTAGGATGGACTGGTTTGATCTTGCTGTCCAAGGGACTCTCAAGAGTCTTCTCCAGCACCATGATTCGAAAACTCAGCCTTCCTTATGGTCCAAATGTCACATCCGTACATGACTAGTGCTAGGTGATTCTTTTTACAAACAAAACAAGCTTCTCTGAGTACCTGCTTTGTAAGCTTGTATGAGGTGCTCATATTTGGGGTATAAGTCTGTGTGCTACTACCTAGTCAACCCTAAATTTCTCACCTGCTCATTTGTGCTGCAGTTTTCATCTTTGGCTCTTTTGTCTCCTCCTCATCCCATAGATTTCTGTGGTCATTTCTGAATCCACAGAGGAAATGCAGTCACTGGGAAACCCAGAGTTGCCTGTTGACCTCTTGGGGCCTGGTATGGAAGAGGAGAAGAGATATGGCTTAGCTCAGCCCCATGTGGTTTCCCTGAAGCTAAACCAATGATGCAGGGACAAAAACAACCCCAGGCTTCATTATCACAGTGTCTTTAGGTCAGTTTCCCCAGGAAGCAAGCTCTGAGGCAAAGATGTGCAGGTAGGAACACTGTCGGAGAGGACCCTTCCTAACTGACTTTGAGAGGAGGTTGAAAACAGGATTTGGCAGAGGGAGACCTTGAAATATGATGCAGCTGCAACAGAGGCCTCAGCTGAGCCCACAGGGGGATTTGGAGCTGGCCTCACCTTTAGAAACTGTTCCAAACCAAACCAAGGGACTCAAAAGTTTGCACCTCTGAATTAACCCATCATGGAATTTGGCTGCCCTTGGAGAGGGGTCACAATTTGGGTGAAACAATTCCCTTTGACCAAGGGCAATTCTGGGGAAGGGACCATCAGCAGCCAGCATTAGCAGAAGCTGGGAGATGAGTGCCTTGGTCTTCAATGGGAGGTCTATGTGGCTCACTACAGTATCTACTACAGTCTGCTCCTTGTTCTGCTGGGATCCACTTGCTCCATGTGTTAAGCCCACCCATCTATGGACAGTTCTTCTAGAACTCCCTGTCAAAATGTAAAAGAAGATAGTGGGTTGAACTACAGCTTCTCTGGCACTGAAGTTGCTCCTGATGCTGCAACTGATCCATCTTCTTCCTTGTCTGGAGAATTTTACCTCGTGGGATGAGCCAGGTTCATCTCTGGCTCATCACAGCCATTTTGAGCCATTTTGGCATGGTATCCATGGCATTCTTAGTTCATGGTTGTTGCACTTGTCCATTTACTGTCAAAATTGGACAAGGGAGTACCAAGAGACAACCTAATGGATCACTTGGGTACCAGAATTGACATCATGTGAAATGCTGGATTGGTTGAATCACAAGCTAGAATCAAGATTGCTGGGAGAGATATCAACAACCTCAGATATGCAGATGATACCACCTTAACGGCAGAAAGCAAAGAGGACCTAAAGAACCTCTTGAAGAAGGTGAAAGAGGAGAGTAAAAAGCTGGCTTAAAACTTAACATTCAGAAAACTAAGATAATGGCATCTGGTCCCATTGCTGCTGCTACTGATAAGTTGCTTCAGTCGTGTCCAACTCTGTGCGACCCCATAGACAGCAGCCCACCAGGCTTCCCGTCCCTGGGATTCTCCAGGCAAGAACACTGGAATGGGTTGCCATTTCCTTCTCCAATGCATGAAAGTGGAAAGTGAAAGTGAAGTCGCTCAGTCATGTCTGACTCTAGTGACCCCATGGGCTGCAGCCTTCCTCTATCCATGGGATTTTCTAGGCAAAAGTACTGGAGTGGGGTGCCATTGCCTTCTCCATTACTTCATGGCAAATAGATGGGGAAAAAATGGAAACAGTGGCAAATTTTATTTTCTTGGGCTTCAGAATCACTTTGGATGGTGACTGCAGCCATGAAATTAAAAGACATTTGCTCTTTAGAAGAAAAGCTATGACAAACCTAAATAGCATATTAAAAAGTGGAGACATCACTTTGCCCACAAAGGTTCACATAGTCAGAGCTATGGTTTTTTCAGTAGTCATGTATGGATGTTAGAGTTGGACCATAAAGAAGGCTGAGCACTGAAGAAATAATGCTTCCAAATTGTGGTGCTGGAGAAGACTCTTGAGAGTCTCTTGGACTGCAAGGAGGTCAAACCAGACAATCCTAGAGAAAATAAACCCTGAATATTCATTGGAAAGACTGATGTTGAAGCTGAAACTCCAATACTTTGGCCACCTGATGAGAAGAGCCAACCCATTGGAAAAGACCCTGCTGCTGAGAAAGAATGAAGGCTAAAGGAGAAGGGAGCAACAGAGAATGAAATGGTGGGACAGCATCACCGCCTCAATGGACATGAGTTTAAGCAAACTCCAGGAGATAGTAAACGACAGAGGAGCCTGACATGCTGCAGTCCATGGGGTTGAAAAGAGTCGGACATGACTTAGAGATTGAACAACACCAACTTCCCTCTTTGCACAATCTCATCTTCTGCCAGTTGATCGGGGTCAATTACTCCTGCCAACTTGGTGGCTCTTTTCCTTGCCAGCTGGCCTTTTGGTACAAGGAATCTGAAATGTCCAAGTGGCTGATGTAGGCTAAAGTCTAATGACCTCTTACTTGGAACTCAGGTGAATGTGTTCCCCATCAGGGGACCAGCACAGACTTTAGACCCACAAAGCTTAACGCTTCAGGGACAGGACACATACGTTTCCTGAGAGTGTAGTAAGTGAAGCCACATCCGCCTTGACCCCTTAGACTCCAGACCCATATACTCTACCTACTGGGGACACAGCACCAGATATCAGTCATTCATTTGGGATGTGTGTCATGTGCTGGAGGGTGACTCTCCAAACTCACAGGGTGTCATCTAAGCTGTCTCTCTCAGGTTGATCAGATGCTTCAACTCTCCCAGGACCCAGAAGCACACTGAAGCTATTTTTTGAACAGTGAATCATTTTTCACTGCAGATGGCATGGCCTTGTTCCAGAACTCTAGGGATCTGTGTTGTTAATCTCCTATCAGGACGTGCCATAAACTCCTCCTAGTGTCTCTCCCCACCACAGATACGTCTGTTATCTGTGTCTGCTGGGTCACATGACCCAAGTAGCAGAATGGCTTGTATGTCAGTCAGGAGCTGCTGCAGACTCTTTCCTGCCTTAAGCCCTTGCAGAGCTGGCAGCTCTCCATGTCACTTGGTGCAATGGGTTGGCGATGTTTACCGAGTGTGGTATATGCTGCTTAAAGAAGCTAAAAAGGCCGATCAGATGTTGTGTTTCCTTCTGATGTGGGGAAGGTACAGGATACAGTCGTTTGTCCATTCCTTTGGAGGAGGGTGTTCTGGCATGCCCCAAGCCACTGTACCCCTGAAAAGTTCACAGATATAAACTCCCCGCCTTATGAAGTGTATCTATCTTTTCAAAACCTCGTATGTGTGTGCCACTGCTTGCTCTTCTGGGTCCATTGACATTATGAACAGTTTGATGTTCTACAGAAAGATGGGATTCCCTGGTAGCTGGTAAAGAATCCACCTGGAATGTAGGAGACCCTGGTTCAATTCCTGGGTCAGGAAGATCCCTTGCTGAAGAGATAGACTACCCACTCCAGTACTCTTGGGCTTCCCTGGTGGCTCAGATGGTAAAGAATCCACCTGCAATGTGGGAGACCTGGGTTCGATCCTTGGGTTGGGAAGACCCCTGGAGGAAGGCATGGCCACCCACTCCAGTGTTCTTGCCTGAAGAATTCCCAAGGACAGAAGAGCCTGTCAGGCTACAGTCCATGGGGTCACAGAGAGTTGGACATGACAGTGACTAAGCACAGCACAGAAGGATGGGGTGGGCCAGACTCCTTTAGTCCAGGCTTCCTCAGCCTTGGCACTATTCACATTTTGGACCAGGTAAATCTTTCTTTGAGGGGCTGTCCTCTGCACTATAAAATGTTTAACAGCATCCTTGACATCTGTCCACTAGATGTTCATACTGTCCCTAACCCCATCCTCTCCTCCAGTTCTGACAACCTGAAGCATCTCCAGACATTGCCCAATGCTTCCGTTGAGACCCACTGTTTAGCACTATTTTATAGCAGAGGGTGGCAAAGTTAGCATGTGCGTAAGACAGAACTGTCCATGTACACTGTTATCCATCCCATATGAATGCAAACTGCTTCTGACCACCCTTCCTGATAGAAATGGGGAAAGAACGCATTTGCCACATCCATGGCTGCATACCATGTAGCAGAGACTGTGTTGATCTGCCCTAGCAGAGATTCATACAGCACAGCAGCTGCAATCAAGGCTACTGCTTGGTTGCACTTATGGAAATCCACTCTCCATCTTTCAGAATTCTTTTTTTTTTTTTGCAGGGCCAAACTATTGAAATGAATAAAGTTGAGAAGAGGATCACCACCCAGGCATCTTAGGTCTTTAAAGGCAACACTAATCTCCTCCTGAGGTATGATATTGGGGTTTGTTTGTTTTGTTTTTCCTTGACCAAGATGAAGGACTGTTTCCAGCTTCTATCTGGTCTTCCACCCTTGAATTCTTTTGACAGAGTAAATTACACAACCCTCTTGTTGGCTGCCCACCTATCTTGCCCTTAGGGAACCATTTTCTGTTATTAACTATCTTTCTAGCTTTCTTCAGGCCAGGCTCCCTGCCTGCCACTCTGACCTTGATGCTCACTGCAGTCATTTTTGCCCACCTCATTTTCAAAGTTTAAGTTCCACCAGCAGACCACTATGATTTCAGGATCTCATCATCCCGCTTGCTATCAGGGATCCCAATCCTGTCACAGCATCTCCCATTGTCAGCCTTGGCTTCTAAAGGACACCATCCTGCCATCAGCCCTCTCATCAGTTCATTGCATAACATTTGTGTCCATGGACTGTCCATGGATTGTTCCATGGAGCACAGTGAGCAGGTGGGTTTTCTGGCTTCATGCAGGAGAGCCATGTCAGTGCCAACTTTCCCACTTCCCTGAGCCTTTTGCTATGTCCCCTCACTATCTACCACAGCAGTTTTGGCATTTCCAGTTGACTTTGTGTGAGCCCTTTTTTTTCCCAAGCTTCCTAGCATCAGGTTAGCAGCGTCTCCTGGGGCCTCTGCCAAGTTGTTGGCTCCTACGTCCTGGAAGAATGCTCCCATGTGGATGCCGTCTCCCCATCCATCTTCATGTCCCATTGCCTCTCACCCAGGAACCCTCCAGATCTGATCTAACCCACAGAAGCTCTTCTGATTTCTGCCAGTACCTGTCCACTAGATCCTGCAAGCTCTTAGTCCATTTCTCCTGTTAGCATAATTGGATTATATTGAAACAACTTCTGTTACTAAGGCTAGGTGGCCAGACCAGAAGGTGGAAAAACTTACTGCCTTGCAAGCCACAGGCCCCTGCTTGATCTCAAGCAAGCGGGGAGTGCCTGCCTTTGACAAAGAGGATTGCGCAAGCTCTGCAGGGACCAGAGAGTTTAGGAGGATCTAGAGGTTCAAGATTTTCAGTGTATCAACCCAGATGTCCCCACCCCTCTAATTATCTATCAGTGACCCACTCTTTCTAATCAGGATTCTGACCTTGGAGTAGCTGACTTGCCAGAGTTGAGAATTCAGTCCTCTCTGTAGCTCCACTTATAATGAAATAGGCCTGATCCTCAGCTTCTGCTGTCCTCAAGCTGCAGGAGATGAGAGTCTCTTGATGTATGCTGCCAAGCAGGCTCTCTGGATTTCATGCTTCACTTAAATTGGTGATTAATCACCCTCAGCCTCTCATCGTCTTTCTCTCTTACATTGATAGCTGCCCCATCCCCAGCAATAGTGATCTGACTCCCTAGTCCTTGTAATGATTACATCCTCCAGCCCTCTCAAATGCCTGAGGTATTGTATCCACTAATGCATTCCCTTCCACGGATTCACCATTCCAGTTCCCTACCACTGACAGTTTAGCAACTGCTAATTAAGTTGAATAATACAGCTCAAAAATCCTATTTGAAAGCCTGCTTCCAATAACTTCTTTCAACACCGTCTTCAATCAGAATTCACAGGTAAGGATTTCAGTAAAGGAGAAGAATAGAATTGGGCAGAGAGAGAAGTAGGACTGTGATGCAGTGATAGCAGAGGCCCCAGATAATATTACAGGGAGCTCTGAGGCTCAGATGGCCCTTCAGAGTTGTCTCAAATCAAAGAATCTCCTTCAAGCCTACAAGGAAAGGCACTATCGCATAGAAGTGGAAACTGAGCTCAGAGAGGTAAAGTGCCTTGCCCAAGATTACACAGCTTTAAATGTGGAGTTGGAATCTCTACCCAGAAAAATCTCACTTTAAACAGCTCCTTCCAGCTTGCTCCCCACCATCTCTTAAAATCTTGCACTTCTCTGTTGAATTTTCTGCATCTCATCAACAGAAGAGAAGAGAGAGAGAAAGAGATTGTCTGGGAGGTTCATAGCCAGGTCTGGGTGTGGCAGTCACCACTTCTACCCACATTCCACTGGCCAGAACTTGGTCATGGGGTCCAGGGCCCTGACATACAGCAAGCTGGGAAATGTAGTCCAGCTGTGTGCCAGGAGCAAAGGAGAAAGCTTTTAGGACCGTTTGAGCCACAGTGAGGAACCTGGGTCCCCAATCTCAATAGGGAGCAGTGCAGAGAGTCTACAGACACAGCCTATCTGTTTCATTCCTTTGCTGTTCTCAGGCTGGGGGCCCAGGACTGCCCACAGATGAAGTCCAGGAGCTCACATGGGTGGTAGTGATGGAGAGTGAATTGGGAGGTTTCTAAGAGTCCCAGTCTATCCAGCCCTGCCCCAGGATATCCCTAAGGAGCAGCTTCCTCAGAGGAAGCTGGAATCCAGGTTCATGGGTGTTCAGAGGGACCTGGAAGGTGGAAGCTGCTGCTGCTCCAGGAGAAGGGAGAATCGAGGCCAGGGGATGGGGTCACACAATCCACCTGCCCCTGGTGAGCTGTGAGCCTTCCAGCAGCCCAGGAAAGGTGGGCACTCACTGATATCAGCTTGCCTTGTTCCCAGGGGTTCCTCACTCTACTCACCCCACAGTATTAAGATGGGGGACAGGGGCTCGGAGAGCAAGCTCCCTTGGTGGGCCGGAGTCCTCCACATGGTGGATTGGAGACAAGATACCACTCCTCTCTCTTCCGGAGCCTCTGGGGGTCCCAGGTTGCTTCCTGTCCCTCCTCCCATGAAGAGACATGATACAGTGGGTTAAAGGCTATGAACAGTCCTGCAGACAAAACACTTGTTTACTTTTTATATCACCAATATTTCCCAGCCTCATTTCAAAAGTTTGAAATTGAAAAATACTATTTTACTCAGACAGTAAAGTCTGCCTGCAATGTGGGAGACCTGGGTTCAATCCCTGTGTTGGGAAGATCCCCTGGAGAAGGAAATGGCAACCCACTCCAGTATTCTTGCCTGGAAAATCCCATGAATGGAGGAGCCTGGCAGGTTACAGTCCATAGGATCACAAAGAGTCAGACACAACTCAGCAACTGAGCACCCACAAGGTATAGATAAAACCTAGCTATCCATCTAAATGGCAACCTGGATATGTGCAAGCTATGGGCCCTTTGCCAATCTGAGCCACCAGGAAATGGAGAGCATATGAGACTACCCAGCACATGGGACTTGTTGATGGATCACACAGGATGCTGTGTGTGTTTGTGTGTGTGTGACTTAGCTGGTGGTTTAGAAAATGTAACTCCTCTGCCTCCTCCCCAAGGCTCCGTGTCCCCAGGGAAGACCCCAAACTCCCATCCAAGTGATGTCATCAGAACTCTGCAACCTGCTGCCTTTCCTGGATCAGAAGGTTCAATTCAGCCATTTTTGCTGACAGCTGGAACCACCCAGAGCTCCGAGACAAAGCTGGAGTTTCACCCCTTCCCTCATTCTCCAGCAGCCTGAAACACAGCTGTCACTCAGCCTCCAGCCCCAAGCCCTGTGGACCAGTTCCCATCTCTGGTCTCTCACCCACCCCCAACAGTGTGGGCAGGAAGCTTGATTTCCACGGGCTCTCCTGGCTCAGTGCCCTGATTACGGCAGCCGCTGAAGATGGCCTGCTGACAGTTTGATTACCAGCGACCTTCGGAGCCAGCTGGGCTGGAAATATGATTTATAATCAAATTACAGGGAATTCTATTGCAAGAAGCCTGGAGGACTGCAGCAGGCACCCTCCAAGGCAGTCTCCACCCCACTCCCACCACCTGCAGCTGGTTTGCCCACCGGGGAAATGGGGGCATTGAGAGACTTGAAAGAGTTCAGACCAGGTCAGATTAAAGCTGAGCTCTAGCTCTTACTGGCTGTGTGATCTTGGGCAAGGGACCTAACTCCTCTGGGCTCAATGTTCCCATCTGTAAAATGGGAATGAAAATAGTACTACCTCAGACAGTTATGTGGGACTTATACGCAATCGTATGTGCAAAGTGCTTGGCACAGTGGAGTCACGCACTCAATAAATAGGAGTTCTTATTAGTAGTAAGAGAAGTGGAGACCAGGGACAGTCAAGCTGCCCTAGTGTCAGGGTTTCCTGGGACTTAGGCCTGCTCTCACCTTGTCTTTCTGCAGATGATTATTTATGGGCCTTGCAAGCAGGGGGCAGGGGACCAGAAAAGGTTGGCTATCCATCAAGCATGGAATCCATTCTGTATGGTTGGTACCAGGCCAAATTGCTTGTGAATTCTTTTAAATATCAACTATGTCATGAGCCCAGGGGACAATGAATCTTATAAACCCTGTAGTTAGCCACTGATGAAGTGGGTCTCCCCAACTCGTAACAGAGGGGGCCTTGTGCCCCTCATCCTGGGCGGTTAAGATCAAGCTTCTGTCTGGGTATAAAATGGAGCACATCTGAGCAGGTGCTGAAATGAGTGGGTCACGGTGACCCCAATAACTGTCCTAAGCCAGGAATAAAAAGTCTTCTTGAGTAAGGGCAGAAAAACCCTGGGAGCTGAACAGGAAGGCTATCTCACCTGGCCCTGAGAGCACCCTTGTGCCCAGGACCCAGTTAGGGAGCTTAGGGGTTCCTCATCTGGGAATGGACTGGGGCAGGGGAAGAGGCAGGGAGCACAGAATGGGGAGGTGCTCCAGGGCCGCTGTTAGTGCATCTCATGGCAGCCACGCTGCTGCCTGGAGCACCCAGACTTGATGGTGGGAAAGCAGGTGGGGCGGGGATGCCAGGCACACACACAGAAACACACGCATACACACATACACACACACACACCTCCCCCATACCCATGCACACCCTGTCACACCTATCAATGCACACACCCACACCCCACACATCCATACACACACAATACACACATTCATGCACAGTCCCTCCACATACACACCCATCTTTACACACACTGACACACTACACCACAAAACTCTTACACACACACACTGACACACACCCCCACTTACACACATTCACACACACACATTCAGAGAGGTGTTGATTGGCCAAGAATACCTTAAAAAGGTCACCAAGACTTTTCTGGTTAGTGTGAGAATTAATTAATATAATCCTGGGTCAGTTGTAGCTCAATAAATTATAGTTACTATTAAACATGAACTACAGAGGCTTATCACAATTATATATATATATATTTATATTTATAATCTTTTCCCAAATCCATAAAGTATGGTGTTCATTATCTAATATCTAATTGATCCTCTTTAAATTTTACAGAAAGCCAGGTAGGGTATGTATAAATATATATGCACATCCATCACAAATGTCGATTTCCCTTTGGAAATATTATTTCTGTTCCATGAGTTCAATGGTGAAAGGCTGGTTTAGCAGTCCTTTTAAATCTCCAGCTTGACCCTGGTATACGCAACAGCTTTTCCAGCCTCCTCTCCAGCCCCCAGCCTGCCCTCACAGGCAGCCGGTGACCTCCATTCCTGCTCACAATTCCTGCTTCCCGGAGGATGAGACCTCTGGCTCTCACCCCAGATTTTATGCTTAGCTCAACCTCAGCTCGTCAAATCAAATTAACAACCTCGTTGTGAGCACTCCTTTGGGTCAGGCTTTTATTTCTCTCTCGCCACCTTGTTCCTAGCCTTCCTCCTGATCCCAGGGAAGACATTCTTCCTCCACCAACACTCCTCGTCTGTTTCCTTTGCAAGCTCCTCTTTTGTCACCAATCCTCCTTGTAACTGGAAGCTTCCCACCAAAACTGAGCCCTCCACACACACTCTCCTTTTTTATCTTCCAAGGGTCAGCCATCCCCCTAGCTTTTTTCTCCTGGTCTTCGTCACTGCACGCAGGCTTTTCTCGAGACGCGGTGAGTGAGGGATACTCCCCCGTTGTGACGCTCAGGCTCAGTGGTTGTGGTGTAGGGGCTTGGTTGCCCTGCAGCACGTGGAATCTTCCTGGATCAGGTCTCAAAACCAAGTCGCCTGCATTGGCAGGTGGATTCTTAACCACCGGACCACCAGAGAAGTCCCTTCTAGCTTTTTAAGCCTTGTAAAAAAAAAAAATTTAAACACTACATTTTAAAGATATGAAATAAATAATTCCAAATGGTAGAAGTGACTTAGGCAGAAGCACACAGCAAATTGATGGCAAAACATAAGTTACCCAACAATCCCCCTCCTAGGTATAGACCCAAAAGAAGAAAAAAGGGACTCAAGAGATACTTGCATATTCACAGCCACATTATTCACAATAGCCAAGGGGTTGGGGTGGGGGGGACAACCAAGTATCTATCAACAGATAAATAGGTAAACAAAATGTGGTATCACCATGTGCTCGAATATTATTCAGTCATGAAAAAAGTCCTGACACATGCTACAAATGAATAAACCTTGAAAACATTAAGGTAAGTGAAACAGGCCGGATACCTAGACACAAAAGGACAGCGTGACTCCACTTATTTGAAATATTTAAAGACAAATATCTCTATTTGAAATCCATAGAGACAAAGTAAAATAGAGATTCTCAGTGTCCTGGAGGGAAGGAATGGGCAGTCATTGTTTAACGGGTACAGACCTGTCCGGGGTCATGAAGAAGTTCTGGAAATGAATAGTGATGATGGTTGCACAATGATGTGAATGTACTTAATGCTACTAAAGTATCCACTTAAGAGTAATTAAAATGCTAATTTTTATTTTACATGTTTTACCATAATAAGAAAAATTTTAAACAACATAGTTAAATGACCTGGATACAATTACTACTCTGCCATTAATTAGATCACAAGTCACCTGCTTCCCAGACTGAAGTGCATAAGAAATGTCAGTCACTAGCTATCAATTCCCAGACCCTTGTGTCCAGACCTCAGTAGCCACACTTCACCTTGCATCATCAGCTACTCCCAGGCTCAACTCAAAGAAGGTTATGCTCAGTCTCTTTAAACTTGGAGCTCAAGTTCCCTTCTGCTCTTTCAGTAGGTTCATGTCATCATTCTTTTAAATACCTACCCTATTCACCCCATTTCTCTCATTATTACCTCCTCCTACCCCAGCTCACATAACTTCTGCTTCAGCCCCTCAGTTGTTTCTCCACCCCTATCTACAGCTGCTGTGGACACCATTGTCAATCCAATCAGCAAATCTCAGAGCCAGACAGAGTCCTTCCCTTGTTAACCAACAACAATAAAATAGCCAGTAATTTTACCAGCAAAAATGGTTTATTTGGGAGCAGTAAAGAATTGCAATTTAAGGCATGCAACTATGGTGAACCACGTGCAAGTTGTTAGGCACTGGAGAAGAAACTCTTACAGAGGAGGAGGGGAAATGAGGTGGGACTGTTATAAACAAAAGGTCCATTGGAGGAAATTAGGAGTTTGAAGTATAGTGTCTTTTCATTGGCTGAATTGTGACTGTCTCTCCTTGGCTGAGTTTTCGACAGGCAAGGGGAAATTTTTTCTTCTCCTGCTGGTACTTAGTAGAGTCACTTTCTGCTGGAGACCCAAATTACTTGTCTTCCTGTTGAGATCTGTATTGACCTTGAATGGCGCTTGCATGATAGCTCCCCTTTCTGGCCTTCTGATTGCATTTTAGTGAGGTTTCACCTTATTAATTTTCATATTTCCCCCTTTTGATCAAGATACTTCTCCAAAAGCATCAATAGTGAAGAGCCAGGATTTTTTGTCTTGTTTTTTGCTTTGTTTTGTTTGTTACCAGCATTCAATGGCCTTTTGTCCCTCAGTGCCAGGAAGAACCTTTACTGGGCTCCATGTCCCACATCAGAAGGAAAAAATGCAGACTAGAAAGCTATGGTGGTCACATTTGAGTAACAAGAAGGGATGGAAGAGAGATATCTCAGGCATTTCCCGTCTAAGGTCTGTATCTTAAAAAAAGTGACTACAGCAAAGTGGAGTGAAGTCGCTCAGTCGTGTCCAACTCTTTGTGACCCCATGGACTGCAGCCTACCAGGCTCCTCTGTCCATGGGATTTTCCAGGCAAGAGTACTGGAGTGGAGTGCCATTTCTACAGCAAGGGCGCGCTTAAAACTGAAGGAATTAAGTCTTTATGAAGACACACTGCAGGAATAAACAAGAAGTAATTAAACAGTTTGTTATCTCAAAAGAAACTGTTTAGAACCAAATGTTTTGTCAATATTTGTGAATTCAGAGACCATGAATTTGGACAGAAATCCAGAGTTTGTTTATAGTCTGCATGAAAGAGAGAGACTTGTGTGAATCTAAACCTTCTCGCAGGCCTTGTCCAGACATCTTGGGAAAGCTATCTCATCAGATGTCTGCTTCAATTCTGGGAAATCCTTACCTTTAAGTCACAGATGGTGTATAAGCCCAGTCTCAAGGTCTGGTGCTGCTTTTAGATGTTTCATGTGTATCCAGGAATCTATTCCCTGCAGTTTGTCGGCGCAAGTGTAGGTTCTCAGTGCCTGATAGGGGCCATTTCAGTGAGTTTAAAGACAGTCCTTCTGGAGGTGTCTTTTCCAATAGATGAAATCTCCAGGTTGAAAAGTGTGATGTTTAAGGTTCTCCTCTCCTGAGAGTGCACTGTGAAAAGATTGCTCTTTTAATGCATGGCTATTTGGAATTAAAGCAATTAAGTCTTTACAATATTGAGTTTATCTTCTTTTATCAGCTGCATATCAAAAGAGGCAGGGGCCAGGAGCATTGGGTGATCTGTGACTAAAAGGTGAGCATTCCAAAGGGAATGGGTTTGAGATTGAGAAGTACTAATAGCAACACTTTGGGCCAGGGTATTTGGAGGATCTTTACAAATTTTGCCAATTGGGTCTTAACAGTGAGATTAGTACATTCGGCTAACCATGAGAACTGAAGATAGTAAGCACAGTAAAAAAATATTTATAAAACCAGCCAAACAGCACAGACTTGTTGAAGCACCTGACCAGTAAAATGAGTTCCACGATCAGTATAAAGTTCAAGATGGTTTCCCACGGTAGGGATAATCTTTTCTAAAAGGTTGCCTCTTCTAAAACTGTAGCCACAGAAGAAGCAATGGCCTGTCTGCAAGGGAAGGCTTCAGTCCAGTGAGAAAATATACAGACCATGACTAAAACATATTTATATCCATGAGATGGACACAGCTATATGAATTCCATCTGCCAAACCTCGAATGGCTCATTAAGCAATTCAAGACGTCTGGGAGGAGTGCAAACAGGTTTCTCTGGCTTATATTTTGGACAGATGGGACAAGAGGGCAGATACTTTTTATGGTCTTATTAATATTTTCCCACCAGTATTGGTTCATGGATGCTGTCTTTTTGACAGTGTCAGGCAGTGCTGGGGTGTTTTGTAGTGAAGGAGAGGAGAAGAGGAGCAGGGCTGAAGTTAGTAAATGTGAAAGGCTTATGTGAGGAGCAGTCAGCAAAAGAATTTCATACGATGTGAGGCAACTGACTAAAAAGTGTTGCTGCTGCTGCAGCTGCTAAGTCGCTTCAGTCGTGTCCGACTCTGTGCGACCCCATGGACTGCAGCCTACCAGGTTCCTCCGTCCATGGGATTTTCCAAGCAAGAGTACTGGAGTGGGTTGCCATTGCCTTCTCCTGTAACTGCATGGTGATACACCAATTCAACTTTCAGGAGGGCTTCCACTACCTGGGGTACAAAGGTGGTTGAATGGAATCCCATGATTATCTCTTTAGTGGCCTTAACCAGAGGGCAGTGGCAGGAAAGGCTCTGAGGCAAGAGAGATCCCTATGCCATAGGGTCCAGCTGTTGGCTACAATACTCTACAGGTCGATGATGGTCCCCTTGTTTTTGGGTGAGTGCTCTGAGAACAGTCCCTTTCTTCTCATATACAAAGAGGCAAAAGGGAAGCTGGTAATTAGGATGTCCAAGGGCAGGTGGTCTCATTAAGTTTTTCTTTAAGTCTTCAAAGCCTGTGTCCTCTTACTCTCCTCAATTAATAGGGTTGAGTTTGCTGGGTTTTAATAAGCATATAGGGGTGATCATAAGAGTGAAATTTGGAATCCAATTTCAACAGTAGCCGTATAGCCTGAGGCAATTTCATAATTGGCGCTTAGTCTTTGTTTTGTTTTCTTAAATTTTAAACTCAACTTTTCGTTTATTTATTCATTCATTCTTCTTTCTTTTTTGACTGTGCCGGGTCTTTGTTGCTGCACGGGCTTCTCTCGAGTTTGGCAGATGGGGACTACTCTCTTGTGGTGTGCAGGCTCCTCATTGTAGTGGTTTTTCTCGTTGGGGAGCACTCTGGAGCGAGTGCTTTGTAGTTGCGGCATGTGAGATCAGTAATTGCGGCTCCCAGGCTCTAGAGCACAGGCTCAATAGCTGTGCTCTAGATGTGCTCCAATGTGCTGCATGGGCTTAGTTGCTCCACAGCTTGTGGGATCTTTCCAGACCAGGGATTGACCCATGTCTGCTGCAGTGCAGGCAGATTCTTTACCACTGAGCCATGAGGAAAGCCTGGTGCTTAGTTTTTGATTTGGGGAAGTTCAGGATGCTAGGAAGCCTATCTGGATCCAAACGCAGTCCCTGTTCTGAGATCAGGTGCCCTGTATACCAAACCTGAATTTAAGCAAACTGAAATTTTCTTTGGAGATTTTAGGCCCCTTTAAGGCCAAATTCTTAGCAAGTAGATGCTGTCTTCCTGTGAGGAGATTTGAGAAGCAGAGCATAGGAGCAAATCATCTATATATTGTAAGAAAGTAGAACCTGTAGAAAACTTTACATCAGCCTAATCAGTTTTCAAGATTTGCAAAAAGTAATGACTTTCTGTGAAACCCTGGGGCATCACTGTACAGGTGTATTGTTGTCTGTCCCAGGTGAAGGCAAAAAGATATGGGCTAACCTTATCAAGTAGAATACTGAAAAATACACTGCATAGATTAACTACAGTGAAAATTTTAGCTTCCAGTGGGAACAGATGTCAGTAGCATGTGTTCATTAGGAACAACAGGGTGTTAGAGGATGCACGTTAAGTCGCTTTAGTCGTGTCCAGCTCTTAGCAACCCTATGAATTATAGCCAACCAGGCTCCTCTGTCCATGGGATTCTCCAGGCAAGAATACTAAAGTGGGTTGCCATGCTCTCCTTCAGGGAGACCCAGAGATCGAACCTGCATCTCTTAAGTCGCCTGCATTGGCAGGCAGGTTCCTTACCACTACTGTCACCTGGGAAGCCCTGTCAAAGGATAAGAATGCTTTTGTTGCTCAGAGGTCATCCCTTGGGTTTTCTCACAGGTAAAACAGGGGTATTAGAGGGATTCAGTTCAGTTCAGTCTCTCAGTCATGTCCAACTCTTTGCGACCCCATGAACCACAGCACACCAGGCCTCCCTCTCTATCACCAACTGCCAGAGTCTACCCAAACCCATGTCCATTGAGTCGGTGATGCCATCCAACTATCTCATCCTCTGTCGTCCCCTTCTCCTCCTGCCCTCAATCTTTCCTAGCATCAGGGTTTTTTCAAATGAGTTAGCTCTTCACATCAGGTGGCCAAAGTACTGGAGTTTCAGCTTCAACATCCATCCTTCCAATGAACACCCAGGATTGATCTCCTTTAGGATGGACTGGTTGGATCTCCTTGCAGTCCAAGGGACTCTCAAGAGTCTTCTCCAGCACCACAGTTAGTGCAAGGGATAATGAGGCCATGAGCCTTGAGATCCTCTTTCATGGGCTTTATACACTGAAGGAACTTCTTTACTTACTGTTGTTGTTGTTTAGTCACTAAGTCATGTCCAACTGTTTATGACCCCATTGACTGTAGCCTGGCAGGTTCCTCTGTCCATGGGACTTCCCAGGCAAGAATACTGGAGTGGGTTGATAGGAAATTGATTAATTCTTGGGAGAGGTTCGAAGCGATCTATTTGAAACTTGATGGAAGGTGCACTGTGGATTTCACCAATACCAGTTGGAGATTTTTGCCAACTGAGGAGTGTGATAACTGATTTGATAGGGACAAATAATCAGTGTTTCAAGAATCAGCTCTAGGACTGTCGGAAACAGAAAAAAGATGTCAAAAGATCATTTAATTTACCTGGCTGGGTATTTTGACGGGTACTGTCAAATTTAGAATTATTTCCCCCTTTTGGGAGAAAGGAATTCTTGCATAACACTCTTCCAAGAAGCCTTAACCTAATAATGAATGGAGGCAAAGGAGCTAAGGAGAAAGGGTGTGTATCTCTCAAAGGGCCCAAACAAAAGGGAAAAGGCTGAGAGGCAGGAGCCTGTTGAGGGTGATTAGAGACCCCCTATCTGAACGGTATTAGTTCTCTGCAGTGGGGCTGAGCACCGAGAGTGTGGCTCTGCTCTCAGTAAAGACAGAAGTTCCTTCCTAATTTGGAGAGATGTTTCTTCAAGCTGATTAAGAGAGGAAATTGTGAAGAGCCTCATAGTTCCTTGGAGCCCCCTCACTGGGCCTCAGGAGGACGTTGGAAAGGCTGATGAAAGGGCTGAAAGCTTGAATTTGTAGCAGTCTTTTTTCCAATGCCCTGGCTCTTTGCAATAGTGGAAACTAGGGTTTTTTACTTTGTTTAGGGACCTTCATTTGCTGGAGATGAAGATTAAGAATTTTAGTGGCTTTTCTTTTTGGTGACTTTTTGGTGCAAATGAGCTGACTTGCCAAATTAACTAAATCTGGAATGGACATAGTTCCCCATTCCATCCAGGCCCTTTTAACAAAAGATCCCAGTTCTGTCTGTTAATAAACATGGAGGTAACAGTTACCCTAATGGACTCAACATCTGAAGGAAGATCAGAGTTTTCTTTAAAAGTAACCTGAAGTTGGTTAGAAAAGGGTCACCAGATTTTGGTGTGCAAGGCTGAATTTCGTTCTGATCAACAGGCTTAGGAAAGGCTACTGTAATTGCTTGGTGGAGGTTTTCAGTGTTCTCGCCTCTTGCCAAAAGTTAGGGATTTGCACTTCTAAATCCCCTCCAGGATGTTCCCATGGGGCTATTTTCATCCTGTGTTTGCCTGACTCTCACCAACAAGCACATAAACTATTTGATATAAATCTGAGAAACCAGACTGGCTGGTTTGAACAACTATGTGAAAATCTTCAGCAAACCCATGAGGTTCCTCGGTTACTTTAAGAAACTCCTTAACTATGGTTCACAATTCATCCAGGGAATATAGGTAACCTGGGCTTTATTTGGATGCTCTGAAGATTTACCTTTGAAGGGTCAGGTTCTGATCGGCCCAGAGTAAGATGGCACTAGGGCTGGAGCCTGAAACAAAAAAGAGGAGAGATGAACACGAGGCTTTGGATGCCATTTTGTTTTTCTTTAATCATTTGTTTCCCTCTTAATTTAATTATTGTGTTTTTCAAAGATGTCATATTAGACTCCTGATAAAGTTTGGAAGCTTCAAAATACCAATTAAAATAGGTGTCCAATTCTGTTTTGATGATTTCAGAGCCATGACTGTTTAATACAATTTTGAGAAATGTAAGTTTGGGGAATTCAAAAGTTCTCCATAATGGCCATCAATATTTTTTTTATTACTTTTGATTAGTCAGTCCATTTAGTTAGAAATGCACATGAGGAAGGACAGTGGTTTTTAAACATAAAATCGCCCAGCATTCCTGAAAGAAAGGTGCCCCCAAAGCATTTGGATAACCGGGTCCCATTTTTCAGAGGTTTTTCTCAAGAGCAAAAGAATCATTTCTTAAAAGCACACAAGTCAAATACCCACAGAGTTCCAGTAGGAAAAGTCTGATTTCAAAAGTTTGAGGCCAAAATTCCAACTGAGTGTTCATAGACAAAACAAACAAGGACAAAGCCTTTAACTAGACCCCAAATAAAGCCTGGAAAGCTTCAGAATGCAAAAAGAGTGGAGCTCAGATTCAAGAGGAAAACTTACCCTAAAACTCCAGGATCAGAGAGAAAGCAGTGAACTCAGTGGGCTCTGTGGGTACCAGGATGTTTGCTCACCAGCCTCAGAGTTTTCCAGCTAGGGCTGGGGGTCGGGGGAGATCTTCTCTACATTTTAATGGAACCTCCGTGTAATATCAACCTAAAACAATGAAACTGCTGGCTATTTTACCAGCAGAATGGGTTTATTTGGGAGCAGCAAAGAATTGCAGCTCAAGACATGCAACTACAGTGAATCACTTGCAAGTCCTGTTAAGTAAAGGAGAGGGAACTCTTTTATAGAGAAGGGAAAAGTTGGGTGGGGCTGTTATAAGCAAAAAGTCCTTTGGAGGAAACTGGGAGTTTGAAGTATACTGTCTTTCCATTAGCTAAATTGTGACAGCCTCTCATTGGCTGAGCTGTTTCCAGGCAAGGAGAAAATCTCTTCCTCCTAGTTTCATTCCTGCCAGAGATGCAAGGTACATCTTCCTGTTGGGATATATATTGATGTTGATTGGTACGAGCCTAAGAGCTCCCATTCTGGCCTCTTGACTCCATTTTAGTGAGGTTTCCCCTTATTAATCTGCATAGCCTCTGCCCTCTTCTGATGCATAAATACTCTTTACACAATTTTAGAAAACTGCCTGCAGTGTCAGCTCAAACAGTTCAAGGATTGGGCAATTGACTCCTCCCCATGACCTGTAGGTGGAGTCCAAGCTCCTTAGCTTGGCATTTGGGGATCAGACCATTACCCCCTCCTCCAGCTGACCTCCAGACAGTTCCCCCGCACACATTATGTTTCAACCAACCTGGATAACCCACAAAGTCCAGCACCCACCATGCATTTAAACCTCCATGCCTTTCCTTGATTGTTCTCTCTGCTAGGGATTGCCTTCTAAATCAGAGTAAATCAGGGATTTTCTCTACTCTTCCTTCAAGTCCCAACTATTTATCTCCTCTGTAAAACCCCTAATGCACCTCCTTGACAGCAGAATAAATGATCCATCTTTGTGCCCCACTGCTCTCTATACCTTGCTCACCCTTTAGCTACTTACATCATAATCTTGGTGTCTGAGAGAGGGTAAAATGCCTTATTTCTACAGACCCAAAACGTAACCAGTGCTGGCATTTAACAATTAACTCATATTTAACAGGAAGTTACTGTTATTGATCAGTATACTTTAGGAACAAAAAAGATACATTCCCTGCCCTCACAGAGCTGAATGTCTAGCAAGAGGGATAGAAAACCACCATAGAAAAAGACACATATAAATAACAGTTACTGATAACTGCTAAGGAGAAGATAGGGATATTATGAGAAAAAATAATGGGGAAACCTAATATCTATGTTTGATGAATTAACAAGTCAAAGAATGAATTAATTAAACCATCCAATCAAAAATGGTGGAGAACTCTGATTTTATAAGGACTAGTGTGTGTGTGTGGTGGTTGCAAGCCTGTACACTGGAGCCAGGCTGCTTGAGTTTATATCTTAGATCAGCCACAAACTAGCTGTGTGACCTTGGACAAGTACTTAACCTCTCTGTCTCACTTCCCTCACTGATAAAATGTGAGATAACAATATTACCTCAATTAACTGCTTATTAGTCAGTTTTGGCTGCATAACAAACAACCCCAAAATCTCAATGGCTTACAATCTCTACATTCCTTTTCTTTCTCATGGGTTTTGCCGTCAGCCGAAGTTCTGCTGGGTTGGGTCATGATCAGCAAGTCTTGGCTGAGGCTGCAGATCATGGGTTGAGTTCAGGTTGGCTTTGTGTTTTTTCTCATTCTCCATGGACCAGCAGTTTTCCAGGTTTATCTCTCTCATAAGGAATCACAGGCGCATAGGCAGGCAAGCCAAGTCCTCCAAACACACTAAAGCCATACTAAAGAAGCAAACTGCTGACATATCATTGGCCAAGGTCAGTCACATGGCCACGCTCACTATCAACAGAGTGATGTTATTAGTCTACTTGGGCTGCTGCCGGGGTCCAGCCCTGGTGGACTGGGATTCAGGGAATTCGAAGGGGAGACGGCTTTGGCGATCAGGATACGATAGAATTAAAGATATAAAGAGTGGTTAAATAAGGATAGCTCGGTGAGAAAATTCAGTGGAGAAAAGAGGCTGAATAACTTGGTTTACGTGGAAAGCCAATAAAATTCCAAGACAAGGAATTTGCGTCACCTACATAGGCCGCAGGCGTCCTCCCATTCTCCCGAAGGAGAGGAGACACTAAGGCCTCCCCATTCAGATCTTAGAAGCCCAGGCAAAATTAGTAGACTTGACGAGCCTCCACGCTCCAGATGGGAATTCAGCCAGAAGGTGAGAGAAAGAACGACATGGGGAGACCAAGCTTCGGTGAACAAGGCCCGCACTTTATTTTCCAAAGTAGTTTTTATACCTTAAGTTGTGCATAGAGGATAATGGGGGAAGGGGTAGAGTCAGCAGTAAGCCAGGCTTTCTTCCTGCAAACTTAATCATATGCAAAAGTTTAGGTGATTTACATCATCTTCTGGCCAGGAGGCCTGTTAACATTTTATGACCCTTTCTTCAGAAAACTTATTTTTCTCTAAAGGTGATTATTCTAAAGTCAGGCGCCACCCTCCGAAAGCATTAGATAAAGTTGCATTCCTATAGGGCAAAGGTGTGGTGGGCTATAACAAGAAAAGAATTAACTCAAGGGTCCAAGGTTACAAACATTAAAGCTACTACTTACATTCCTATACACCAACTATATTAATCAATACACTCCCAGGGACACAGTAGGTAAGGGATATGGAAACTTAGCAGCAAACATTGGCCCAAAAAGTGAAAAACCCTTCACCAATACAATTTCTAATCAACCCACTATACTATACTAATAATCTTCTAACTGCTCAAAGGAATCTGTATTTAGAAAGTTTAGAACATCTCGTGCCTCTCATTGTTGAGAGGCTGTGAACAATCACATGTGGCCAGAAGAACCTGTTCAGGCAGGCTAGAGAACTTCCAAAGGAGTTTGTGAACTAAAACACTATTGTCACGTGCAGGAATTTAATTAACTGGAGCTGTAAGTTAACTCTTTTTCAGAGAGAGAGATGGTGGTGAGGGACAGCCCCCATAAAGTCAGAGGTGTAGGTGAGAGCACAAAGCAGTAAAGTAGGTAGACTCTGGTTTGGGGGGTAGATGCTCGAGAATTTCCAGGGGGACTCCTGAGGCTCGATCCCGCCTTTGAGTATGCCGAGCCTCCTTCCTCATGACCTTTGCCACAGGCGGAGTTCCTCATACTGGCTCCCGGCAGGCTGCCATAACAAAACAGCACAAGCTGGATGGCTTAATGACAGAAATTTATTTTCTCGCATTCTGGAGGCTGGAAATCCAATATCAAGGTGCTTGCAGGATTGGTTTCTGGCGAGACTTCTCTTCCCAGCCTGCAGATGGTCACCTTCTCCCTGTGTCCTCACATGGCCTTCCCTCTGTGTGCATTCTCCTGCTAGCTCTTCCTCTTTCTATAAAGACACAAGTCCTGTTGGATTAGGCCCCCACACATAGGACTTCATTTAACTTTAATTACCCCCTGAAAGGCTTTATCTCCAAGGACAGTCACACTGGGGGTTCGTGCTTCAACACAAGGATTTGGACAGACACAGTTCAGTCCATAATAGGTGGGAAATATACTCCCCTTATTCTAGAGGGAGCCCCTGTCATATCACACAGCAAAGGGTGTAGGGGCATAATTCTATATCAAGGAATAAAGAAATGGCAGCAGTAATCTGATTTACCACAAACTGTTGCAAGGGTTAAATATGTTTATTCATGTAAAGTGTTTAAGATAATGTTTGGCATTTAGTAAACTCTAAATACTGAGAAGGCAATGGCACCCCACTCCAGTACGCTTGTCTGGAAAATCCCATGGACAGAGGAGCCTGGTAGGCTGCAGTCCATGGGGTCGCTAAGAGTCGGACACGACTGAGCGACTTCACTTTCACTTTTCACTTTCATGCATTGGAGAAGGAAATGTCAACCCACTCCAGTGTTTTTGCCTGGAGAATCCCAGGGGCGGGGGAGCCTGGTGGGCTGCCATCTGTGGGGTTGCACAGAGTCAGACATGACTGAAGTGACTTAATGACTTTAAAAAAACTCTAAATAGGCTTGGCTATTTGTTACTTTATGGTTCATATCCACCATGAGATGGTTTCACAGATTATATACAAATGTTAGACTTGTCCAAGGGGACAACAGAGGATGAGATGTTTGGATGGCATCACCAACTAACGGACATGCTGCTGCTGCTGCTGCTAAGTCGCTTCAGTCGTGTCCGACTCTGTGAGACCCCATAGATGGCAGCCCACTAAGGCTCCTCTGTCCCTGGGATTCTCCGGGCAAGAATACTGAAGTGGGTTGCCATTTCCTTCTCCAATGCATAAAAGTGAAAAGTGAAAGTGAAGTCGCTCAGTCGTGTCTGACTCTTAGCAACCCCATGGACTTCAGCCTACCAGGCTCCTCTGTCCTTGGGATTTTCCAGGCAAGAGTACTGGAGTGGGGTGCCGTTGCCTTCTCCAATGGACATGAGTTTGAATAAACTCCGGGAGTTGGTGAGGGACAGTGAGGCCTGGCGTGCTTCAGTCCGTAGGGTCGCAAAGAGTCGGACATGACTGAGCGACTGAACTGAACTGAACTGAATATTTTATATACATGTAATTCACCATATATCAATTTTACCTCAATGTATCTATAGGTAGTTAGATGACTGATAAATGGGTAGATGGATAGATAGATTTATTTATTAAAAATCAAGTATTTTCTTGGAACAGAAAAAGGACATCAGTGGAAAGATGAAATGTGAACAAAGTCTGGAGATTAGTTAACAGATTGTACCAGGCTTAATTTGTTAACTTTAATAAATGTACTATAATAATGTAAAATTATCATTAGAGGAAACAGGATGAAGTGTGTACGGGAACTCTCCGTATCATCTTTATAACTTCTCTGTAAATCTAAAATTACCCCAAAAAATTAAAAAACAAACAGTAACCCCCATGACTTCCTTCTGCCTACCAGAGGGGGGAGGAATTTCTGACCTTGAGACCTTGCCTTCCAGATCTATGGGCTAACTGCCAAGAGCCCATCACAGCTCCAAAGTAAGGAACACATAATAGCATTTTAGTGCAAATGAGAAACTGAGCTGAAATGAAAACACTGAAATCACCCAAACTTTTGCAGGCAGCAAGCTGCTTCCCTGCACAAGGGGGGGATCAAGAGCTGCACTGTCCAGCCCAAAGATCACCAGCTATGTGTGGCTACTGAGCCCTTGAAATGTGGCTGGTCCAAATGGGCATGTCCTAAGAGAGTGAAGACTTAGTATGAAAATAGAATATAAAATGTTCATACATGTATGCTAAGTCACTTCAGTGATGTCTGACTCTCTGTGACTCTATGGACTATAGCCTGCCAGGCTCCTCTGTCCATGGGATTCTCCAGGCAAGAATACTAGAGTGGGTTGCCATGCCCTCCTCCAGGGGATCTTTCCGACCCAGGGATTGAACCTGTGTCTCTTATGTCTCTTGCATTAGCAGGGGGGTTCTTTACTGTTAGCACCACCTGGGAAGCCTAGAATATAAAATATCTCATTAATAATCTGTACACCAATTATATGTTGAAATAATAATTTAGATACACTGTATTAAATAAGATAATTTTAAATTAATTTAATCTGTTTCTTTTTATATTCTTTTAATATGGCTGCTAGAAAATTTGAAATTGCCCACATGGTTCATATAATGTTGCCACTGGACAGTGCTGGTCTAGAAGAGGGAGTTGCTCTAAGGCCAGAGGAGGGTCCTCCCATGAAGTCGGGAGAGCAGAGTGGAGGTCAGGCTCGGGTCCAATGAAAGAAAAGAGACCAGGCAGCTTAACACCCTGTGTTTCAATCTGTCCCCAACTTGTGACGTCAGAGGCGAGGAATGGTAATGGAAAAGCAGTGGGATTTACACAGGCCTCTTCATGCAAATCTAACCTTTGTACCTGCAAAGCAGTCGGGCTTTGTTTATGATGACTAGGCTGCCTAAATTAGAACAGGCAGCCAATCATTATGGCATATTGAAAAGGCCAGAGGAGGCTGCCCCAACAGAGTCTCCAGACAGGAGTTCAGGGCCCTACCTGGGTTCATCCAGAAGTGACAAACCACCAGACAGTCGGAAGTTTGTTCCCCCAGGAGCTTGTTCCCCTTTACCTTCTGTCTGGGTGGTCACCTCACCTGGAAAAACATGGCCCCTGGACCTCAGGGATCACCCTCCAGTCCAAAGTCTGGGCTGGAAGGAAAGGCTTCTCTTTCTCCAAGTGTCCATGTGTACAGTCTCAGGGAAGGATTCTGATCGCCCAGCCTGAGTCATGTGCCCATTCCTGAACCAATCACTGTGGCTGGATCATGTGGTCACAAGGTAATGTGATTGGCAGCCCCTTCAGAAGCACATGGAGTGAGGAAAGAGTGAGGAGGGACCAATTCTCCCAAAGGAGAGGGCATTGTCACGGTAAGGGGAGAAGCAGGAAAAACTCAAAACCGCAGACAAACTCTCTACCCTTCCAGTGGCACCTGTGCCCTTACAACCCCGATACCAGCACAGGTTGCATTTTCCCTGTGGGTCAAGTTCAACTGAGTATTAGCCCTTTAAGAGATCATTTATCCCAGAGCTGGTGAAGGGATCTAGGGGTTACATCCCCAGGGATGTTTCTGGGCATCCCTGGACTTGCCCATGTAGGTGACCAGGCAGGAAGCCATTCTAGGTCCTGCACACATCCTGACTCCTGCCCCCTCCAAGGATTTGGTTTTCTCCACAACATATATTTCCTGAGCCCCATGTTGTGTTCTGGGCAGGACACCGGGAACCAAATGTACAGTCAGGGTCCCTTTTCTCAGGAACTCACAGCCTAGGGGAGGAAGTGGGGAGTGGAGAAAGGTGTCTGTGAGACTGGCATCAGTACAGGGAGCTCTAGATCCCATTCCTCTAAGGCTGCACTCCTCCCAGCATCACTTGGTAATGCAGCAGCCTCTATAGCTTTGGGACTCAGTGCTGCATTCCCAGAGTCTAACTCTGGTGATAGCTACAGCTGCAAACGACCTCTGAGTTCTGTGAGGACTCAGCTGGAAGCCTCTTGTCTTCATGCACTGCAGATCAAAGACCTTTCCAGGCAAATGCTGCCCAGAAGTAAGGGGAGTAGACACCCCCAGGGCAACCCTCAGCCAATGGGGAAGGAGCCAATGGATGAATGCTGGGACCCCCTGTCCCTCAGGCGGGCATTCTGGGAGATGTTCTGCCTTCTTCTGAAGTCCCGTGGAATAAGCATCTCTTAGCCATAGCAGCAACCTCCACATACATCTTGTGTGACTTTCCCTCCCTCCATGACTCTCCTCCCCACTCACTCCTGCTTCCCGGTTAAACTGCCTGCACCCAGGAATTCCCTTGTAGTCCACTGGTTAGGACTCTGAGCTTCCATGGGCCTGTATTCGATCTCTAGTAAGGGAACTAAGATCCTGCAAGCTGCTTGGCTTGATCAAAACCTTTTTTAATTAAAAAAAAAAAAAAAAAAAACACCTGCACCCAAGACCTTGTTTCAGGCTCTGCTTCCTGCAGGGGCCAATCCCAACTAAGATAAACAGGTACTCACCGATATCACCAGAATGCGGGGATGAAATGGGCCATCATCGTCTGCTCTTGACACGTCAACTTAGTTACCTGCAAAAGATCCTATGGCACAGGACAGCCAAGGCCATGTCAAGGAGCTTCCAGGGAGAGGCTAGAGGACAGCCCTCAGTCCACTGAGCCCTAAGCCCCCACCCCAGAGGGATTCCCTATCCAAGGCCATACTATCTGGTCCTCACCACAGCCCTGCTGCAGCCCCAGGGAATGGTAGCAGCTCAGTCACCAAAGCCAAACACACAGAGAAAAAGTAATTTCCCATTCTTGACTAATTGCTTTTCAGAGTCTGGCCCATCCCTCCCACGGCCCCTCCTTCCCCTCCTCCCCTTCTCCTTTCCCCACCTTCCAAGGACAAGGACATAGAGATACAGCTGCCCTGGGCCCAGCTTGTCTCTCTCAAAATGAGTTTCTGAAATGTAATCCCAGAAGTGGCAGGTAGACTGTAGCCAGCACAGCCCCCAGGGGAGGGATGGCTCTGTGTGGCTACCAGGATCTTGGGGCTCTGGCCTGGCCTGAGAGGGCTCCCAGGCTGGGAAACCAGCACTCACTCACCCCCTCCACTTGCTCTTTCGTTCATTCACTCCTCACTTCATTCACTTCTTCACTCAGATGTTCTATCCCTCCCTCTCCACTCACTCAGTCACTGTGGCAGAGGTGTTTGTAGAACCCACCAAAAACCTACCTTCTCCTCCAATTTACCACACTCCATGTGGTCAAAAAGGGCTATGTGGCTTGTTCTGGCTAAAAGGGTATAAGAGAAAGTCACATGATTCTCTTCCAGGCTGAAACATTTAAGAGTCAGTGGGTGATCTTCACTTCTCTCACCCCCTGTGATGGCAACCATGGCGATCTCACTTCCAAATATTGCACCTCAAGATGGTGGCTCCTCCATCAGTCTGGGTCCTTTGGTGACTGTACTGGGCATAGCATTCCCCCATCCCCTCTAAACCACCCTGGACATATAATGTGAGAAATAAACCTTTGTTGTGCTAAGCCCAAGGTTTGGGGGTTGATTTGTTACACAGCATAACCTGCCCTGTGCTAACAATACACATGATTACTTATGCAATCCTCTTGCTTCTCCTCCTCCCCTCTATTCCCTCCTCCTGTACCCACCAGAGACGGAAAGCCTGAACTCCTTCCCCTAGATGTACTGAGTAGTCACAGTGGGCTGATCGATGCGAATTTTTTCCGGAAACCCTACAAGATACACAGAGACTGAGGGCAGTGGCTGGACACACAAGTACAGACAGAATAACCTTCTTGTAGCTTGATGGACTTATTAAAAGAATCTATTACTGATCCAGTAGTTGTCATGAAGTAACAATTTCCCAGGGTATCAGTGGTGGCCAAGGAGGAAAAACAGGACGGGGCATGTAGATAAGCTGACACTATGCCAGCATGGAGTGGGGCTCCCACAGAGTATCCTGCTTCAGAGAACCTCACCCTGTCTCACAGATGAGGAAACTGTGG
The DNA here is from genome assembly GCF_055505025.1 of Bos grunniens. Classification (NCBI taxonomy): domain Eukaryota; kingdom Metazoa; phylum Chordata; class Mammalia; order Artiodactyla; family Bovidae; genus Bos; species Bos grunniens. Next base: position 38,754,055 of record NC_141180.1, on the reverse strand, counting down.
CCAGAGAGGTTTGCAGACTTAGCCAAGCTCCCATGATCCCAGAGCCCCCGATTCCCACAAGAACACCTACCTCTTGGGGTGTCCTGAGAATATTTTGGGGGAGTGTGAATGCCAAAGGTACATTTTCTGAAAACTCAAGTCCCATTTATTAAGCACTTCCTATATGCAGAGCCTAAATAAGCTATTTTAAGAAAAACAGAAGGACTTCCCTGGTGGTCCAGTGGTTGAGAATCTGCCTTGTAATGCAGGGGATGCAGGTTCAACTCCTGGTTGGGGAACTAAGATCCCACATGCTGGGGGCAACTAAACCCATGTGCTGCAACTACTGGGCCTGTGTGCAATCTGGAGCCTGTGTGCCACAATTGGAGAGGCTGTGCACCACAACAGAAGATCCCACAAGATGCAATGAAGGCCCCACATGCTGCAACTAAGACCCAAAGCAACCAAATAAACAAATATAACCTTTTAAAAGATAAATTAAAAATAGAAGGAACAGAAGGCCCAGACACTGTTCAACCAGCCAACTTGGGGGAGCTGAGGATCAGTTTAATTCAGTCGCTCAGTCGTGTCCGACTCTTTGTGACCCCATGAATTGCAGCACACCAGGCCTCCCTGTCCATCGCCAACTCCTGGAGTTCACTCAGACTCATGTCCATTGAGATGGTGATGCCATCCAGCCATCTCATCCTCTGTCATCCCCTTCTCCTCCTGCCCCCAATCCCTCCCAGCATCAGAGTCTTTTCCAATGAGTCAACTCTTCGCATGAGGTGGCCAAAGTACTGGAGTTTCAGTTTTAGCATCAGTCCTTCCAAAGAACACCCAGGACTGATCTCCTTTAAAATAGACTGGTTGGATCTCCTTGCAGTCCAAAGGACTCTCAAGAGTCTTCTCCAACACCACAGTTCAAAATCATCAATTCTTCGGCACTCAGCTTTCTTCACAGTCCAACTCTCACATCCATACATGACCACTGGAAATACCATAGCCTTGACGAGTTGGACCTTTGTTGGCAAAGTAATGTCTCTGCTTTTGAATATGCTATCTAGGTTGGTCATAACTTTCCTTCCAAGGAGTAAGCATCTTTTAATTTCATGGCTGCAATCACCATCAACAGTGATATTGCAGCCCAAAAAAATAAAGTCTGCCACTGTTTCTACTGTTTCCCTATCTATTTCCCATGAAGTGATGGGACCAGATGCCATGATCTTCGTTTTCTGAATGTTGAGCTTTCAGCCAGCTGAGGATAAATACCCCCAAATAAGGGACAGCAACAGAATAGCCACATTTTGTCATAACAAGTATAAAGGATCAAATCAAAGTGGGTACCTGGTGGTGGCATTTCCTTTCCTTCCCTCTTCCCAGCCTTGTTCCCTCCTTGCTGAAGCCCAGAGAAGTTACCAAAATCCCTTAGAGAAGGGAATGGCAACCCACTCCAGGATTTGTACCTGGAAAATCCCATGGACAGAGGAATCCGGCAGGCTACCATCCACTGAGTGCAAAGAATTAGACATGATTGAGTGACTGAGCATGCACCCACATCTTTATGTGACACAGGGCTCAGGCCTCCGGATCCATGATACTCACACCCCAAGTGGTAGCTGAGAAAACCACGTGCCAGGGACACCTCACTGTACCTTTACCCAGGCCCCACCTTTGACTGAAACACCACCCATCAGCCCAACCCCTTTGCTAAGTGGGCTCCTATTAGAGCTTCAATGTCCCTCTGTGAAATCACCTCTTTCAGGAAGCTTTCCCTGCCCTCCAGAAGGCTGGCCTTCAACAATGCTTGGTGATCCCTGACAACGTTCCAGCACAGGCCTCATTCAGGCTTGGCTACATTTTGTTTGTCTGTTATTATGTCTTCATTCTCCAGCTAAGAGCAAGTTTTACGATGCTGAGCCGGGACTAGGTTTCATTCATTTCTGATCCTCCGTGCATGACGCAGAACTTGGTACTTCAGAGCTGCTCAATAGGTGTCTGTTGAAAGCATTCATGTACACAACGGGGCTTGAATGTGTGAATAAACCACAAAGGAATGAGTCTTTGCTGGTGAAATTCCAAGTATCATGAGCTAAGTTGGGAGTGGGTTTAGGGCGTGGGGGGCTGATGTTGCTGGGGGCCCATGTCATTCAGTCCCTTTGGCCACACCTCACGAGTACAACCCTCCACGTGTGTGTTTGCAATTTTCATCTGAACTTCTTGTCCTATTGCCAAATAATGCACTCAACCATGTGTTCGGGTTTAGGGTTCATAAACTTCAGTCCCTGGACTTGTAGGTAATTGAGCCGGCTCGTGGCAGTGGACCAAAGCCTTCAAAACATTTCAGAAGCCAGGACATCATGTAGGAGGTGGAGAGAAGAAGGCAGTCTTTGGGGGACCCCTGCATCTCCTCATCAGTCTTGACCTGAGAAGACATCGGGGGCATCTGGTACTTGCAGCACACCTGCTCCCGGCATGTGAGGCCACGCGCCACTGTAGCCGTGGGAGCGGAAATTAGCTGCTCGCATAATAACCTTTGTTCCCCAAAGGTATCCTTGGAACAGGTGGAGAAGCGAGGCCAAGAAGGCGAGGCAGGTTTGGCCCCACACTTCCCAGACGGGAAGGCTTCCCAGCTCAGAGGAACCTCCCAAGCCTCACCTTTTTTTTTTATCAAAGTATATTTGTTTTATTTATTTTTTTATTGAAGTATAGTTGATTTGCAGTGGTGTTAGTTTCAGGCGTCCAGCACAGTAATTCAGTTTTATATATATATCGATATATTATATTCTTTTTCAGATTCTTTTCCCTTACAGGTTATTATAAAATATTGAGTATAGTTTCCTGTGCTATACAATAGCACAGGAATAGTTCCCTATTTTATGTGTGTGTGTGTGCGTGTGTGTGTATTGAGTCACTCAGTCGTGTCTGACTCTTTGCGACCCCGGAGGCTATAGCCCACTCAGTTCCTCTGCACTTGGGATTTTTTTCAGGCAATACTGAAAAATACAGAATACTGGAGTGGATTGCCATTTCCTCCTCCAGGGGATCTTCCTGAGGCAGGGATAGAAACCAGATTTCCTATGCCTCCTGCATTACAAGCAGATTCTTTACCCGCTGAGCCATTGGGGAAGCCCATTTTACACTAGTAGCGTGTATATGTTAATCCCAAGCTTCTAATTTATCTCTCCCCTGCTTCCCCTTTGGTAACGCCAACCCTCACTTTTGGGGTCAGCTGTCTAGTCCCGGACCCTCCTCTGTAAGTAAAATTATCTGATCCCTCCTTGGTCATATCCCTTGTCAGGAGCTCTGTTCTAACCTCTCTCACAGTTCTACCTTATTTGATTGTGTGTCTGTGTGCCTGTTTCCCTCACTGGTGTGCAAAGCCCCTTGTTGTAGGAACTGTTCCTTAATCATTCTTGTACTAGATGTCTGGCAATCAAAGTCTGATGGGTTCATTGATGGATGGATGAATGGATGGACAGATAGAAAGAGATCTGCTCAGGAGACACTCTGTGATACTGGCCACCAGTTTTGAATTTTGTGCAAAGAGCTGTACTAAGTCCTTTAGACATGATTTTTTCTCATTTAATTCTTACAGCAACCATATGAGTCAAGTAATCATAAGCCCATTTATGACAAGAAGATCAAGGTTAAGGGTGTGTGTTCACATGATGTCCCACAGTCAGGAAGTACCAAGCTGAGCAGTGTGAGTGACTCCGGAATCCATACTCTTAACCTCTTTGGCTTACAGCCTCCTTGTGGATATATTGCTACTTCTCTGAGCTTTGGTTTATTCATCCATAAGATGGGGATGATAGTACCCACGTTGCAGGTTGCAAATGTAAGGGTCAGGCTGGGTCCATTGTAGCTGCCAGCTTCCCAGGGATTTGGGGTTTCTGAGTTCTGCAGCTTATGCCCATGGGGACCCTATCCACAAATCCCTTTCTGGGTCACTCCCCTCTCCCACTGTGTCTCCTTGACTTTGTTGCCCATCGCCCTAGTCTTCTGCAATGATGCAGATTAAGCACAAGTTGTATTTTCTTTTGCTAGGGGTTGGGGACACTCACTTACCTCCTGAGGATGAAGCATACTTGTGTTTGTGTGGAATCAGTCAAAATGCTGCGTTGACTCCTACTCACCAAACTTGCCGGGCCAATTGAGGTCCCTTTCAGCACCCCTCCCTGACTGCCTTTTCTCTGCTCTCCACCTCTCCCCCTTTAATTCACCAGGCCATAAATACGGAACATATCAATCTTACTTTTCTGCAAGGAGTAGGAGAACCTTCCCAACCACTGTGGAAGAGGCCTGATGGCTCCACTCATGCACTTGAGCACTTGAGCCCTCACAATGGCCTAGGTGCTCTCAGAATCTGAGAGATTCAGGGTCAAGGCAAAACCCAAAGGCACCAACACTGGAGCCCACATTCCACATTTCTTTCTTAATGTTTATTTTTGGCTCCCCAGGAGCTTTCTCTAATTGCAGTGCACAGGCTTCTCATTGCAGTGGCTTCTCTTATTGCAGAGTATGGGCTCTAGGCACTTGGGCTTCAGTAGTTGTGATGCATGGGTTTAGTTGCTCTGCAGCATGTGGGATCTTTCCAGACCAAGGATCGAAACTGTGTCCAAATCCGGGTGGATTCTTAACCACTGGACCACCAAGGAAGTCCCAAATTTCACATTTCTGATGATGGTGGGGGGGTGGATTCTTCCAGTTTTTCTGGTTGATAAACCAGAGGATAAATTGACAAGGTAGCTTCCTAGAAGCTTGGTTGAACGGGAAGCAAGTGAAAATTCTTCACTGGCCTAACCCAATTCTATCAGAGTGGGCTTCTTGGAAGAGGAGATATTCAAACTAACTGAGGGTAGGAATGGTGAGGAAGTCTGGCTGGAGGAGAAGCAGAGAAAATGAAAAATTCTACTGGAAAGGAGAGAAGGAGATGGTTAAGGAAGGAGGAGTGAGACCAAGGGTATCTTCTCAGCTGTGGAAGAGGGGAGGGGCCTGTGAGGGTCACCTGGATGCAGATGAGTCACAACAGGAACCGAAGGCAAGGATGGAAGGGGTGGGGAGTGGAGGTGGGGAGAAGGGACCTCAGGCAGTTGACGGAGGCACGAGCCTTGTGCCTAGAGAATGGCACTCTCCAAAATGAAACAGCCAAGACCTGGGGAATGAATGGCCTTGCTAATTGGCCATTTTGTTTTTTATGCATTTTCATTAGCGAGATAAAATAACAACTAATCATGTAACTGTCTCTTAGTCTGGGAAATAAACGCTCATTAACTACCTGAGTGTTCTCAGCTGGCGAATGAGTCACAGCTTCTCAGCCCAGAGCACGATGGGGGACAGGGGCACCGGGGCAAGGGGCGAGGAGGTGACCGGCCAGACTCCTGACTCGTACGCCAGGCAAATGCCATGAGTGACACTTCTAGAAGAATCGGGAAGCGAATGGTCACCATAGGTCCACCTTCTTCTATGGTCAGAAGAAGAGTCCTAATTATTTCTCTCCTTACCCAGTAGACTCCTCATCCTTTGCTGGATGAGGATCTCACCCAGACATCTTCCCAGTAGCCATCTCGAGACAGGTGCTCTGGAAAGGGGCAGAGGCAGCCAAGCCAGGTCTCCATGGTGACCCTATCCACTCACCTTCTCAGCACTAACTGGGGGGAAGGGCTGAGGAGCTTTAGTTGGTGGGGAAGTGGGGCAAGACAGCCTGGTTACCCAGGCAACTCCCTGGAGGTCCCAGCCAAGGGCTCCACTCCCACAGGTGGGGGCTGATGTTGTCATAGAAACTCCTCAGCAGCATTGCCAAGGCTGGAGGCCTGGTTCCCTTCTCAACCCAAGGGGCACAGGACACAGGAGGCAAAGGGATCAGAAGCCTCTTAGAATGATGTGACTATCAGAATGGCAGTTTGCTGGGGAAAAAAGTTCCAGAAGACACTTTGTTCCTCCCTACTGGTGCGCGCGCACGCACACACACACACACACACACTCACACTGCCCCTGTTCTCGATCTGCCTCTAGAAATTTGCTGGCCCCCAGCTCTCACTCTGTAGCATGTGCTCCTATCTCTCCCTCTCTTGGCCCTCTTTTTGGATGATGTTGATCATTTCAAGCAGAGAGCCTACCCCAGGGTCGCCATGACGACTAAACAAACCTTTGGTCTCCATGGTGACAAACCCTCAAAGTTATTTTTATTTATTTATTGGAAATTTCAAAGGACTTTCCACTCCCTTGCCCAGGCCTAGCATTTAAGAGACTGAGTTGAACTATCCTTCTCCCCTGGGCCTAGAAAAGGAGAATAAACTTGACAGCTGAGATGGGGCTGTTATTCAGTCACTAACTTGTGTCCAACTCTTTGTGACCCCATGGACTGCAGCATGCCAGGCTCCTCTGTCCTTCACTGTCTCCTAGAGTTCATGTCCATTGAATCAGTGATGCTATCTAACCATCTCATCCTCTGCCAGCCCCTTCTTCTTTTACCTTTAATCTTTCCCAGCATCAGGGTCTTTTCCAATGAGTTGGCTCTTCACGTTCAGCTTCAGCTCTTCTAATGAATATTCAGGGTTGATTTCCTTTAGGGCTGATTGGTTTGATCTCCTTGCTGTCCAAGGGACTCTCAAAAGTCTTCTCCAGCACCACAGTTCAAAAACATCAGTTAAGGTGGCCAATAAATACCTCCTTGAAGCTGCAGAGAGAGAGGGCTTGTGGGCTCCTCCTCAGTCTGCCAGATGCCTGGGGGAGGCTCTCAAAAGCCACTTGGCAGCCCCCATCCTCGAGGAAGTTCCATTGCAGCTTCAGGTGGAGGATGGGCTGGTTAAGATACATCCTGCTTCACTCTAAAGCACAACTCCCAGGATTTACGGACGTGTACAGAGCCTGACAGAACAAATGCAAATACATGAGGGACATGGGGTAAAGGGAAAATAGGATAATGCCTGGCTGAGGGGAGAACACAACTGTGCACCTGCAAGGTCCTAACAATGAGTGAGGTGTGCCACAAATCCAACTCCGAGCTTCCTGGTGGCCACAGCAAAGAAGGAAACGAGAGCCCATAAAAGAAAAAAAAAAAAATTATTCAGGAGAAGTGCTGGATGTTGGGAGAACTCTATGAGGTTACAACTCCAGGCTACCTGGAGTCCTCCCCACTCAGCATCTGACACTTTGCCTTCACTTTTTTGCTTTTTGACCCTTTCTTGTTAGTTTTCTCTTTCTCCAATAAAGCCTCATCCTTACCATGCCATGTGATATTATTTTGTTGTTGTTCTGACTCTGTGGCCCCATGGACAGCACAGCAGGCTCCTCTGTCCTCCACTATATCCTGGAGCTTGCTCAAGGAGATATTGTTTAATTTATCCCAAACCTGGTGCATCTCCGTTCTCCCAAACAGAAAACCCAGATGAGGCCCACCTACTGAATACACAGGGACCTGGAAGGGGCCCCTCTTACACAATAGCTATCATCATCTAAAATCACAGCCATTGAGATGTTTTTGGTTGCAAATCACAACAGACCTGATGCGAAATAGCTCCACAAATACGGGATTTGTCATTTCATAGAATCATTCTGAGGTTGGCTGACTCTACTGGTGAATTCTGAGCTTCACTATGTTGACTTCAAATATAGTCACAACCTAAAATTTGGGTGTCATGTTTTATCAGGACTTCAAGCCCGGGTGACAGCAGCTCAAGTAACCTTAAGAGAACTGCTTCGAGGAGGTGGGGGGCGGGGAAGAGTCAGTTTATATAGAAGTTTGCAACAAAAGGCAAGTAGTCTGACCATCAAAAGTGTTTTTGTGAATCAAAGAAAACCAGAAATCTCAAGTTAAGAATTCAGCACTTTTCTATGTATGGGAAGATGCAGGAGTCTGGGCTCATTGAAATCATTCTTTTCACATGCATCTCAGCTATCTGGGGCCAGTATCTTGTGTTTTTCACTTCCTGAGTTCCGCAGCACTCACCAGCCAGATCCCACAGGTATTCTTCTCCTTCCTGGATGCCCCGGAGGGCTGACATCGCTGATATCTGTGACAACCTTATTTACTGACATGGCAGGAGATACTCCATTTCTCAGCCAGCATCATCCAGGACCATGGTGCCCTTCACCTATGAGCTGGCCCATCCTCTGAGTGTCTCTTTAGCTCCCTCCACGTGGCCATAAAGGCTCCAGCACCACACATAATATGAACAGTAGGGGAAGTGGGTTCTCTTCTGTGCCTCATTGTAGGAAAACCATTTCTAGAAGCCCCTGATGGATATCCCATCAAGTGTCCTTGGCCACATCTGGATCATCTTCTCCCTGTTAACCCGCTCCAGAGCAAGGGAGTAAAAGTGAGTACAACTAGTCACACTAACCAGTATTCATCTGACTCACATGGAGAGAGGAAAGAACCTGGAACAAAACTGAAAGTCGGCCCCTCTCAAAGAGGAAGGGTTTCAGGTAGGTGTCTTAAGTGCGGCCCCCAGAAGCAAGCCCTGAGATGAAGTCTGTGTGCTGGTGGATGATGCAAGGAAGTGCCCCTAGAAGAAACTGTCAAGGGAGCAGGAAAGCAGACGGAGAAACTCTTCAGGGACCTCTGGAGCAGAAGTTGCATCTCAGACATTGTCCCAACTCCAGGCAAAGAAATGAGACTTAAATTCTCCAACTCTCATCAGTCCTTGGCTAAGGGCCACCTCTGGGAAAAATGCTGGTTCTCTGCACACGTACACACAGCAGCTCAGGTAGCCCAAGGGCAGACTTCTGCAGAGAGTCACAGAGGCAGTAGAAGCAAAGCACACAGAAGCTGAGAGCTGCACACACAGAAGCCGTCACCGGGATCCCAGGGGCATTTGGTCAACCAACAGCATCCACTCCAAAAATGACCTCTTCCCCTGCTGGAATGCCAGCACCATGAGGACAGGGAACTGACTGTCTTATCATTTACTGTCTCCGCAACCCCAGGGATTCCCTGGTGGCTCAGAGGGTAAAGCATCTGCCTGCAATGCAGGAGACCAAGGTTCTATCCCTGGGTCGGGAAGATACCCTGGAGAAGGAAATGGCAACCCACTCCAGTATTCTTGCCTGGAGAATCCCATGGACAGAGGAGCCTGGCGGGCTACAGTCCACGGGGTTGCAAAGAGTCAGACACGACTGAATGACTTCACTTTCACTTTCTTTCAACCCCAGCACAATGCCTGCAGATGCCACACTCAGTACATATGTGTCAAATAAATGAATGAATGTCCCAAGATCTGGAGCTTAGAAGGAGCTGTGGCTGGGCCTTGGGGCAGGTCTTTCCAGCCTGAAGCCCCTTGTGCCAGGGGGCAGCTCCCAGCCCCAGCCCACACTGGCATTTTCCAGAGTAACTGCTATCTCCATAGAGTTGAGGGCAGCTCCTTGGGGAGTCCCAGCAAGCCACACTGACCAGGTAAAACCTTGATTGCAAGGCATGGAAGGTGGGGGCCATGCTCGGGAACTAAATGTACCTGTGAGAAACAACTCTGCGTTGTTATTATTTTAAAAAGTGTAAATGAATTCATAGCAAAGGCTTCTACAGACATTACCTCATGCATCTCTCACAACCGCCCTGTGTGTCAGGTGCTACTGTGTCACCATCATCACCCTCAAAGGAAGCAGGAGGAAACTGAGGCACAGAGAAATGAATCCCCTTGTCCACAATCAAAGAGCCCCAAGGGATCACCCCTGGAAGCCAGATCCCACATCACCCTGCCTCCCACTCATGCCAAGAAGACCTCTTTCCTGGCACTGAGCCCCCTGGATCACCATCGACTGTGCATCTGCCTCATCCCTTGCCCTTCGTTCTAGACCATGATTTCACGAAAAGAGAAGACCACCCCTCTTTCTTTGTTATCTTCCAGGCCTGATGCAGCACCTGTGAGACCATCATCAGGGATGGTCACAAATATTCCTTGTCCCCTCCTTCAGAGCATGTGGTAAGGTGATACTTTCCTACCCACTTGAGTTTCTACGTGGCCATGTGACTTGCTCTGGCCCATGAAACAGAAGTGACATCTGTTATTTCTGAAGCTTCAGGAGGAGACAGAGCATGGAACCCACTCCAGTATTCTTGCCTGGAGAATCCCATGGACAGAGGAGCCTGGCAAGCTGCAGTTCACAGGGTCGCAAAGAGTCAGACACAACTGAAGCAACTTAGCAGGCACATGTGTGACAGTAATGTTCAAGATAGTGGCTACTCCACCATCCTGTGGAGAAGGAAATGGCAATCTACTCCAGTATTCTTGCATGGAGAATCCCATGGACAGAAGAGCCTGGTGGGCTGCCATCTACGGGGTCACACAGAGTTGGGCACGATTGGAGCGACTTAGCAGCAGCAGCAGCCACCATCCTGATTCCTAGATTGAAGATCACATACAGCAGAACCCAGGGATGGCCTGATGACAAGGAACTTGCATGAGAAATATGTCTGGTGATCACTGAAATTAGGCCATGTTTGTTACTGCCTACCACTACCCTACCACATCCTGACTGATAGGGCACATATTAGTAAAGACTTCATAAATGTTTATAGAAGGAAATAAAGAAGAGGGAGGGAGGGAAAGGGGGAAGGAAGAAAGGAAGATGGCAGGGATGTGAACAAGAGCCTGTGGTCCCCTCTGAGCAGAAGTTGACACAGATACATCTGACTCCAATTGTATCCTCCGGGAGTAGATTAGGTAAGTGGATTCCTGCAGCTCAGACACCCTTCTCTGCCCTCCTCACTGCACTCCAGGACTCTGAGGTCCAGAGGTAGCCAAGGGGAACCTGGATCTTCCAGGGCTAGTATGGAGAGGGCATCCCAAAGCCAGAGTGTAAAGAGGCTATTTCCCCCTCCAGCTGAAGACTTCTTCAGCCAAATGAATAATTCACTGTAAATGACTTTGAGATGAGTCGAGTCTCCAAGTTGCCACCCAATTATGGGTACCATAAAAGGCAATGACAGTAATTTATCTCCTTTCTCTCGACGGGTGGGTCATGAAGATGGGGAGGAAATACTTGGTGCCTGGCATGGGGTTATGAATCATTCCTCTTAGCAGTTCACCTACAAGCTGCTGACACTTTTACTGATTTGGCATTAAATAATGCCAGCCTTGGTCTGGAAACAGAGAGGGTCTGACTTCCTTTCCTGAGGGAGTGCCTAGGGGAGTGAGAGAATTAAGGCAAGGGGCTGTCCAGTGGGGAGGAGGGCAAGAATAGGGGTGAGGGGGTGTACAATTTGGCCTCATCAGTTCTTTTCTCTAAGATACAGGGACAGAGGCTGGAGCCTGAGCTCTGCATGACAAGCTCACATCTGAGCAGTGTCTGCTGTGTGGGCTGCAGAGGAGGACAGGTAGCAGTGACCAACCATTCCCGGATGCATTCATCCTTTCCAACTCACAGGCAGCTAAGAGACAAAAACTCATCACCCTCCTTCAGGTGATCCCTGGTTTCTTTGCTGGAGGAACCCCAAGAATCTCATAGCCACAGTTGCTTTCTTCTATCTTAAATAGCTACAGGAGTGAACCATGGTTCCCAATTTGCAGATGGACAAACAGAGTCTGCAGTGAGGCTATAATGAGCTCAAACAGTCAATCCTAAAGGAAATCAACCCTGAATATTCATTGGAAGGACTGATGCTGAAGCTCCAGTCCTTTGGCCACCTGATGCAAAGAGCTGACTCACTGGAAAAGAGCCTGATGCTGGGAAAGATTGAAGGCAAAAGGAGAAGGGGCAGCAGAGAATGAGATGGTTAGATAATATCACTGACTCAATGGACGTGAATTTGAGCAAACTCCAGGAGACAGTGGAGGACAGAGAAGCCTGGCATTAGTCCATGGGGTTGCAAAGAGTTGGACATAACTTTGCGACTGAACAACCACGAGATAAAAGGTATAGTCCAAAGAGAGAGAGTGGTGGGACACACATTCTCCAAAATCCAGACCAGAACGTTCTCCTCAACCCATCCTTACTCTATTCATATACAAAGAACATAGAAGGAATCCCAGAAAAATCTGAAGTAGCACAGACAGTTTTACACAACCCTAGGCCCCCTAGACCTACCATCATTGAGTCAGAACCTCCAAGGGAGGGGTCTGTTTGGCTGAGTTTTTTCCAAAAGCTCCCGATAACAGCTGTATTTGTAATATCCCCAAACTATAAACCACCCAGATATACCTCAGTAGGTGAATGGTTACAAAAAAACCTGTGGTCCGTCCACACCATGGAATATTGCCCAGCAAGAAAAAGGAATGATCTAGTGATATAGGCAACAACTAAGATGAAATTTCAGGAAATATATGCTAAGTGAAAAAAGTCAATCCCAAGAGATTATATACTATATAATTCTGCTTATTTAACATTCTCAAGATGATAAAATTATAGAGATGGAGAACAGATCAGTGGCTGCCAGGGGTCAGAGATAAGGTTGGGGTGTGGAGGTGATGAGCCTGGGATGCTATGCTATGCTATGCTAAGTCACTTCAGTTGTGTCCGACTCTGTGCGACCCCATAGACGGCAGCCCACCAAGCTTCCCCGTCCCTGGGATTCTCCAGGCAAGAACACTGGAGTAGGCTGCCATTTCCTTCTCCAATGCATGAAAGTGAAAAGTGAAAGTGAAGTCGCTCAGTCGTGTCCGACTCTTAGCGACCCCATGGATTGCAGCCTAACAGGCTCCTCTGTCCATGGGATTTTCCAGGCAAGAGTACTGGAGTGGGGTGCCATTGCCTTCTCCGGAGCCTGGGATAGATGTGGTTATAAACAGGAGGAATCTCATGCTTATGGAACATCTTGACAAGATACAGACACACAAATTCTACACATGTGATAAAATTATATAAACACACACACAAAAAAACTGTAAAAAAAACAATGAAATCTGAGTAATACTGGTAGATTACATTCATGTCAATTTCCTGGCATGATATTATATTATAGTTTTGAAAGATGTTAACACTTGGGAGAAACAGAGTGAAGAACACATAGGGTCTCTCAATCTTCTTACAACTGCCCATGAATCTACAATTATGTCAAAACCTACAATTATATTAAAAGTTCGATTTAAAAAATTCTTGAAAGCTCCCTGTAACGATCCTGTTCAACCAGGGATAAGGAAGCTTGTCACATCTAGCTTCTCTTTCATTCAACGTTTATGTAATATGAAGAATTCCATGTCCCAATCAGTAGAGTCCACACACTTTCATCTTTCAGTGGTCAGAGAGAAAACATGTACCCCTTCAAGATGTGGGTGTCCACCCAGGGCAGACCCAACAGCCAAAGAAGAATCTCTTTTTTCGTTTATAAATTGGAGGATAATTGCTCTGCAATGTTGTATTAGTTTCTGCTATACAACAATGTAGATCACCTATGTGTATACATACATCCCCTCCCTCTTGAGCTTCCTCTCACCCCATCCCAATCCCACCCCTCTAGGTCATCACAGAGCACAACAGACTATTTCTTAATTGCAAAGCAGTGGAGAAAAGGGGGCTTCTGGACAGGCCTAGCCTCTCCTACTTACAGCTCTGCAACTTTGGGCAAATTATTTAACCTCAGGCTTCCCTGATAGCTCAGTTGGTAAAGAATCTGCCTGCAATGGAGGAGACCCTGGTTTGATTCCTGGGTTGGGAAGATGCTCTGGAGAAGGGATAGGCTACCCACTCCAATGTTCTTGGTCTTCCCTTGTGGCTCAGCTAGTGAAGAATCCGCCTGCAATGCGGGAGACCTGGGTTTGATCCCTGGGTTGGGAAGATGCCCTGGAGAAGGGAAAGGCTACCCACTCCAGTATTCTGGCCTGGAGAATTCCATGGACTGCATAGTCCATGGAGTCTCAAAGAGTCGGACACGACTGAGCGACTTCCAGTTTCACACAGCATCTTTGCAAAGTGGCTTACACTAATCACAGCTGCTATAGCAGTGGCTGAAAGGTTGGCCATAGGGCAATGAGAGCTTGGAAAACAGAAGACGTTTGGGGTCAAAACTGTTGTCAGCGGTTTGCTGGGTGGTTAGGAAGTGGGTGTAGGTCTTTGCTTCCACTGGGAGGGTGCAGGGCTTCCACTTGGTGTGGGTACATCTGCGTACTTGCCACACCTCCACCCCAAAGACACAGAAGCAGCCTGCATTGTACAGAGTCTAGAAGCCAAGGTGAATGGAAGGATTCACCTCTGTAAAGGATTCATCTCTGTATGTAAAGGGTCACAGGGGGAAGCACTTCATGAAAACAGTCTCCCGTCCTGAATCAGACACTGGGACACTGGTACAACAGCCCCAGAAATGAGACTGGAACTGAACTGAACGAGATGTGTCTGATGTTTTCCCAGCTCGTGCATAAGATAAAGCAAGGCTTTTTGTCTCTGTCGGTTGGAGCCTCTGATAGAGTCTGCAGTGTAGACAAGCTGCCCAGCCCTGTGTGTACAGACCCCCTTCCCCGTGTGTGCAAATGAGAACACACGTGTTCACACACATGCCTCCTGCCCAGAAGGACTGGATTCTGATGTGAGAGGGGAGTTTGGGGACGCAGACACCGTCCCCACGGGAATGCCGATCTACCGCAGAGCCGTCTCCTCCTCACCTGGTCCGGGCGGAGGGAAGCGGAGGATGCAGCTGGGACGCCGGCGCTTTCATTATTTATGAAGCTTTCGTTCTTTCCCGTATAAATAATCGATGACTGCAAAGTGCGGCGGGCACCGACACCGAATATTCATGAGCCTCCTTCGCGGGGATTTCAGCTGCTGCCGCCTCGGCCCCAGATGTGCACCGCACTCACGCAGGCACGCACGCCCCCAAATAAAAATCATCATAATAAAGATTTCATCTGTCAGGCTGGGGCCTTGTCTACAGGACTGAGGCAGCCGGTGCGTTCTCGAACTCAGAGGGTTTGCCCGCCCGATGAGGGCTGGAGCCAAGCGCCCAGCCAGCTGGGGGCTGGGGGGACTGGGGCAGGGGTGGGGGGTGCCTGGTAATCCTGATACTCCACCGACGGATTCACTTCTCACCCCAGCCTCGTGAGCCCCTGGAGTTTAATCAGTATGCCCACTCAAAGATCAATAATCCTTTTTTCCGTGTGTGCTCACTGAGAGCCCTGCCTGCTTGGCCCTGGAAGAGGCGAGCTATGCAGACTCAGATTCCTGTGCATTGGGAAAATACCCTTGAATTTCCTCTCTGCTTGCACCATCTGACCTCCTCCCAACCGTGGGATTTCACAGAGGGGGCGGGGCTGGAGGAGCCAAAGAGAAATAGCAGGCACTCCCCTGGAGGCTGGCCCTTAACTTACCTCTCTGGCTCCACTCTGGCTCCCATGCCAGGGTGCAACTCATCTCTGTCTTCCTGACTTTTAATGCTCTCTCTGTCCTCCCAGCCTTTGTGCCTGCTGTTTATGCTGTTGCCTTTGCTTGAAATGCTTTTCCTTTCCCAACAACTCGCGCGCACGCTCAGCCCTGTTGGCCCCATTGACTGTAACCTGTCAGGTTCCTCTGTTCATGGAATTTTCCAGGCAAGAATCCTGGAGTGTGGTGCCATTTCCTATTCCAGGGGAATCTTCCCAACCCAGGGATCGAACCTGAGCCTCCTGAATCTCCTGCTCTGGCAGCGGATTCTTTACTCTAGCGCTACCTGGGAAGCCCCCACGAATGCCTGGCTAGTGCCTACTCACCTCTCAGGTCTCCAGTAGGTGACAGGTCTCCCCACCTCCTCTGGGTCATCTTCTCCAAACCCTTAAGCTGTGCTAGGCCCTTCCTCTGGACTTCAGGGACCTAGAGACCCCAGGTCTGGCATTTATTCCATCATTTTCTAGTGGTAATTATTGTTAATGTCTCTCTCTGCCAAACACAGGGCTTCCCAAGTGGCACAGTGGTAAAGAATATGCCTGCCAATGAAGGAGACACGGGTTTGATCTCTGGGTCAGGAAGATCCCCTGGAGGAGGACATGGCAACCCACTCCAGTATTCTTGCCTGGAGAACCCCATGGACAGAGGAGCCTGGCGGGCTACAGCCCATAGGGTCACAAAAAGTTGGACACAACTGAGCAACTGAGCACAAGCACCCCCATAAACACATACTGGATCGTAAACACGTAAGGACTGCAGACTCTGGCACACAGCAAACCTCAGTTGGAATCCAAGCTCTGCCGCTTACTAGCTGTGTGTCCTTAGGCAAGTTATTCAACCCCTCTGTGCCTGGATTTCCTCTTCTATTAAAGTTGGAATGATAAAAATAGTCAATCTCATAGGGTTCTTATGAGGATTTAATATATTAATCGAATGTTTGGCTCAATGCCAGCACAGAGCTTGGTAAGGGGACAGTCTCCTATCCCTTCTCCACAATTCCAGCAGCATCAAAGCTCTAAAAACCAAAAAGCTTTTTAAAACTCATTTGGCAGCAAAACCTGAACTGAACTGACCTTGGAGGTACTTATAGTCTTTATTTATCCCGTTTGCTGGAACTATTCATATGTATTTTGCTACAGAAATATGAATATATTTGAGTGTTCCATGATTTATAGAACATTACATTTCTAAAATCTGGAAAAATTTCAGACTCGGAAGTGCATCTAGCCCCAAAGGTTTCTATGAGGAATCCTGGATCAACAGCATTCTTATGCTTTCTATGATCGATAGTGTAATAATATTACATGCCCCACAGCCAGCACTGTGCCTGGCACAGAGCATTCACGCATAAACCCTGGGTGATGGTCAGGAAAAGGAAGGAGTTTGTCCTGCTTCGCTGACCTTCTGGGAGACTGTGTCCTGCCATCAGTCCCCTCAGAGCTCCAAGCCCCAGGTCCTGACTTCCCCAAGGTCATCCCTTGCTGTTGCTGACAGAAGCAGGGTTAAATTATATACATCTCCTGACCGAGGTTTTCCTGGCGGCTCAGTGGTAAAGAATCCACCTGCCAATGCAGGAGATCGGGGTTCAAGCCCTGGTCCAGGAAGATCCCACATGCCGTAGAGCAGCTAAGCCCATGGACCACAATTACTAAGCCCGAGCTCTAGAGCTAGTGAGCCACAAGTACTGAGCCCACGTGCAGCAGCTACTGAAGCCCACGCATCCTAGGGCCTGGGCTCCATAAAAAGAGAAGCCACGGCAATGAGAAGCCCACACACCACGATTAGAGTAACCCCCGCTCTCCACACTAGAGAAAAACCCACGCACAGCAAAGAAGACCCAGTACAGCCATAAATAAATGAATAAATACCATTTTTAAAAATCTCCTGACTTCTCTGAGATTTTGCACAGGAAGCCAATTTCATGTACCAAATCATAGCTGAGGAGCCCAGGGCTGCCCCCATGGTGATAACTGGCCCTGTTCCTCCAGGAAAGCAGAGGACTGCTCCAGGCCCTCTCTGGCCCTTCCCCACCATAGCACCAGAGGAAGCGTCTGGAAGGGAACTGTCAAGTGAAATTAGACTGAGTTCCAATCTGTGTGGGGCCCTAAGATGTGTGGTATAGACAGTTGGAATGAAGACAGCAGTAGAGGGTATATGTGTAGATATAGATACAGATGGCTATAGAATTCCAGCACTTTCTTCATTCTTACACCAAGACCATGGGATGGGTTCTGTTAAGGTTTAATGGATCCCAGTAAAGAATCTCACTGTCTCAACACCGGAGTTCAGATCCAATTGAGATAGAGAGGCACTGGAACCCCATAAACAAAGGCTAAATGCCAGCATTAGCATGTGCCCAAAGCTCAGTGGTAGACTGTGACAGTGTGAGGGAAGGCTGGAGGCATTATATCCCTCCTCGTGAAGATGCCCATTTTGTAGATGAGACTGAGGCAAGTGAGTGGAGGACAAAGATTTGAACTGAGGTCTGTCATTCCCACATTATTCTGCCTCGCTTGTTGCCTCCAACAAATCCCACAAACAAGGGCTCAGAACCTCCAGGAGTCTGTGATAAAATGAATCCAGTGTGAAAAGACCTTAGGAGTTGGGGAGCCTGCAGCAGAGCCCTGGGGTCTGGCCAAAGGCTGGTCTACAATTCTCCCCTCTCTCCACCCCTCCTGCTCCCTTCCTCTCCCTTCTTCCTGCCCCTCTCTCCCCAGCCTCATTCTTCTCTGTCAGATCACCATCACTCCTCTCCCTCTGGTTACTGTGCTTGGCAAGGCAGCTCTCCTGGTTCCACATCTGATCTGCACCTGAGCCAAGGGAAGGACTTACTTTCGGGACCAACTTCCATCTCCAGTTCATTTAGCAGCAGGTACTCTTGTCTGGGTTCACCAGTCACAAGCCTGATCCATTTCTGGCAGCTGGAACAAATCCCACGGGAGATTCAAACAATCCCAGTCACTCTGAACACCTTTGGGAGGGCAGAGAACCCAGTGGCTGGAAAACCAAATATCAGGGCAGCACCCTAGAGACTGCCCTGATTCTCTCTCATATATTAGCGATGTCAGTTTACACATCAGGCAAGGAAAGTTCCCAAATCCAGAGATTCGGCTATCCTGTCCCCACCCCCAGGACAGCCTGCCCCTGCAGCAGAAATGGCAAATGCGTTTCCTTTTATAAACCAACCCTATGAGGCTTTGCAGAATTCAGAAGCTGCATCTGAGCTCAGCATGAAGGAGTCCTGTGATTGATTAGGGATGTCTGCCGTGGCTGCAGCCTGGGACACAGTGGTACTCGGGTCATGTGTTCGCTTTCTCAGCATTAATGATGGTTTTCACAACAGATGGCCTTTAGGGAACAGACCCTGTGATTGTGTCACTCTGGGCTTGAGGGTTCTCTGTGTGCATGTCTGTAATTTGGAAAGATACATGTTGACAACAATGCTCGTAAATCAATGGTCAATGAAATCCCTTTCTTCCACACCATATGGCTTCTACCTATGACCTCCAGCAAGCACAGAAACTTCTGAAGCCTCATTGCCACATTTACAAAGCAAAGATGATGCTGCAAGTTGGGACAAAGCTGAATGCATTAAATTCTTCCCTCCACTTTGGCAAAATGGATTTGCATTTTTAAAATTATTATTAAAAAGCCAGACATTCTATAGACCTGAAACAGACAGTGGTTAGCAAGGCATGGAGCCTCACACTTGCTGGTCTCCAGGTCCTAAATACGTAGGAGCAGCAGGAAGTTCAGTTCCCTCCAGGATGTTGCAACCAAAGAACCTTCTGGCGCAGGTGAATTCCACTGTGAAAATCCTGTAAGAGCATCATGTTTGCTTGGGGCAACGGATGAAACCCTTACAATGGGCTGGACTGCTCAGGTGGCACTAGTGATAAAGAATCTGCCTGCCAATGTGGAAGACACAAGAGACTTGGGTTTGATCCCTGGCTTGGAAAGATCCCCTGGAGGAGGTAATGGCAACCCACTCCAGTGTTCTTGCCTGGAGAATTTCATGGACAGAGGAGCCTGACAGGCGGCTGTCCATGGGGCTGCAAAGAGCTGGACACGACTGAGCACCTGAACACACATGCGCGTGTGCATACATACACACACACACACACACACTTGAGCTCTGTTTTCTCCTCAGTGGCCTCTCCTACTGCTTTCCCCTCCTTTACTCCACAAACCTCCTCGCTGTTCCTCAAACTAACCAAGCACACTCCTGCCCCAGGACTCTTGCACCTGCTGTTCCCACTGCCTGCAGCTCCAACCACAGATGTCTTTGCAGCTCTCTCTCTTGATTCCTGTAGGTCTCTGTTTCAAATGTTACCTCTTCACAGCTGCCTGTCCTGACCAATCACCTTCTGTGAAATAGCGCCTCTCCCTCCGCATCATTCTCTATCACCCTTATCCTGTCTCATTTTCTTATAGTACATGTGTTTGTCTTTTGTCTGTCAACCCAACCCCCAATCAGAATGTGAGCTCCACAAGGTTAGGAATGCTGTTGTGTTGTGTGAATTGTTACATCTCCAGTGTAGAGTGCTGGGCTGGCACATAGGACTCAGTGGGTGTGTGTTGAATGGGTGAGTGAGGGCTAGGCATCCGATTTTATGGAAGAACTGAGGCTTAGAAAAGTGGAGTGAGGGACTTCCCTCGCTTGACTCCAGAGGTCAAGATCCCACGCCTCCACTGCAGGGGGCCCAGGTTCCATCCCTGGTTGGAGAACTAAGATCCTGCATGCCGTGTTGCACAAACAAAACAGAAAAAAAAATTCGGAGTGACTTGCCCAACAATTACAGCTGTGTTTTCTCTGTCGAGCACTACACACAGCCATTTACATACCTCATCCTTTAAACTTCATAGCAGCTCCACGAAGCGGGACTATCCCCACACTACAAATGGAGACCAGCCAGGTTGAGGGACTTGTCCAAGAGCACACAGCAGGTCAGAGGGGCAGCTAGGACCTGATGCCAGGCTGCATGTCTCCCGGGCACTCACTGGTTACTTCTTGGCTCCATGACCTCCCAGAGCCTGAAATCAGTGTCTGACCCTCAGTGTCCCCTCAAACAAAGTGCACACTCTGTGTTGAGTGGATCATTTAGTCCACCCCCCTGTCTCCAGGCTGCACTATATCTAAACCACCAGACAGAATCTATCCAAAATTTATAAGCTCCTTGCCAAGAGATTTCACCTTTTCCCAAGTCTCCTCTTTCTAATGATAATTCTCACCGCAGTAAGTTCTTCTTTTGGTCTAACTTAAATCCCCCTTGCTTTATATTCAAACTATTTCTTCTTGTCCACCTTCCACGGAGCTGGGCAAGGCCCAGCTCCCAACACAGGCACCATAACCAGGTTGCTTTGTTAGCGGAGACAGAAGCCAGGGGGCTCTGCACCCCAGCAGTTTACTGCAAACCTGAGAACCTCAACTCCAAGGCTGGTGCTCGGTCAGCACTTGCCTCCCACTCCTCTCCCCAGCCCCGCCTGCCACGGTGATTTATGGGTCCTGTCAGCTTGAAGGCTGAGCTGTGGAGACAGCTGGAAGAAGCAGGAATCAGGAACAGCCATCCATCTGGCCAAACAGGGATGGGATGGGAGAGGGAGGCCCAGAGGGCGGCTAAGGGTTCATCAGGAGGGGGGGTGCTGGGGTGAGAGGGCAAGGAGGTGAGGCAGCCAGACCCCCCAGATGACAGTGGAACAAACACCTGGATGGACACCGGCACAGCAGGTCAAAGAGGACGGCACCAGGGCCAGTAGCTGGGAGACAGAGACGGACAGAATGGAGAACAATGAAACAAGACGGCGGGAGGGAGGGAGAAAGGACCAAAGTCAGCAGCACAGAAATCCACCTCAGGAGTTTCTAATTCTCTTTCTTCTGAAGACAAAAGAGAAATGAAGACGAAAGTCTGTGAGAGATGTTTAGTGGGGTTTGTTTCTCTGCAGGCACTCCCGGAGGACCAGGTTGAAATGCACGCCTGCCACCAGGGACGGGTCGGGGGCAGGGTGGGGGGGAGGGCGGAGGTGGCGGGGTGGGGGGGGTGGGAGATGGGGGGGGGTCAGCATCACCTGCCCCACCCAGCCCAGCCCTGCAGGGGCAGCTTGGCCTCCTCGGTCTCTCCCATCCGGGTTTTATGCCTCCTGGCCCCTGCAGTGTTTCTGGCCTCGTCACCTTAGATTTCTCTTGCTCAGAACTTTGCGACCTGCCTCTCTCTCTGCGGGTCACTTTCTCTGCCAGCCTGTCTGCTTCGCTGTCCCACCTGTCTCGCTGCCCTGGGCATTTCTACCCCTGTGATGTCCCTCCATACTTGCCTCCCGCCCTTCCCAGGTCTCAATCTCATGCCGTTCTTGGTCCCCCATCTTTCAGCTGACAATTGGTCTGTCTCTAATGTCTAAAGGTCACAGGTGCCCTGCCCTGAGCCTGGGCAGTGGGTCCAGGTGGCCTCAGAGTGGGAAAGTGGAACCTCTCGGGCAGGGGTTGCTGTGGGGAGAGGGAGCCCCCACGCCTCTCCTAGCTGCAGGCAGCTTGGCCCGAGGCGAGGTGGTGGCCATCGTTAGGGAAACAGAACAGGCAGCCGGCAGCTCCCTTTTATCCGGAGAGGATTTGATATTCCCGGACACGCCCTGCTGAAAGCCCAGGCGCATGCACACGCATGCACACACATACACAGGGACACAGAGCACAGTAGACACGCAGTAAGCAGCCTCAGATGGCCTTGCAATCACACTCCAAATCCAATCTCTTCACAGGCATCCAGGAACGAGAGACCCCCAACTGCAACCCCCAAACACAGAGAGGTACCCCCACCCCCTGAGCAGCAGGAACCCTTTGGTGGAGAGAGGAATCTCTGTGCACATCCACTGCCCAAAAGAGAAGGACAAACAGCCCCAGATTAAACCCACCTGCACCTCGGAGACCACAGCCTCTCCCCCACGACAGTGGCAGCAGGAGGAGGAACAGCTTTCTGGGCCAGGCTCTTCATTCGGAAGAAGGAAAAGAAGATTCCTTCCCAGCACACCATGCCAGAACCCTGCCCCCTCCCATGGGGCAGGAACTCAGGGCCACCCAAGCCCCTCTGCTGCCTGGCTTCCATGATCTCTTTATTTCCCTCTCTCTTTGTATCCCCCTTGATTTATGAAACTAGAGGAGATGATCTCTTATTTAACTAACTTTGAAGTTGATTCAAGTTCTTTCCATAACAAATTAGTCTCATTAAAAAGCAGTTTCCACCTGGGTCCATGGGGTGTGATGGTGGCTGCTCCCCTGCTGGTTTGGGCAGGGAAGTGATGCGCCCCCTAGGGGCCAGTGTGGAGAAGGCAGTGCCATGTGTCCCCTCTCTCCTTCAACCAGGAGTTGGTGGCGGAGGTGGGGAGGGAGCATCACCATTGAGCACTACACGTGCATGTTAAGTCTCTTCAGTCGTGTCTGACTCTTTGCGACCCCATGGACTGTAACCTGCCGGGCTCCTCATTCCATGGGATTCTCCAGGCAAGAATACTGGAATGGGTTGTCATTCCCTTCTCCAGGGGATCTTTCCCACCCAGGGATTGGACCTGTGTGCTAATAACATATACACTACCTATGCACTCCATGTACACCGTGTACAGCATATATGCACTGTATGTGCACTGCATACATACAATACATACATTACACATATACTATATGCACACAATTCCTATAGGCTGAATGTGTCCCTCCAAAATTCACACATTGAACCTAATCTCCAAGGTGATGGTATTAGGAGGTGGGGCCTTTGGGACAAGATTAGGCCATGAGGAA
This sequence comes from Bos grunniens, assembly GCF_055505025.1. Classification (NCBI taxonomy): domain Eukaryota; kingdom Metazoa; phylum Chordata; class Mammalia; order Artiodactyla; family Bovidae; genus Bos; species Bos grunniens. The sequence goes on along the minus strand of NC_141180.1, from coordinate 38,731,005 downwards.
GGAGGTCATGGTGTCTGAGCCCACAGACTACTCCAGACACATCTCTGACCCTCACCCGGGCTCTGCCACCCGGAAATACCCATTCGGGGTCTCCCGATCACGGCTCAGCCAGTGTTTAGCTCTATGGCCACGTGCAATTAGCTTGACATCTCTAAACCATTGCTTCCTGGGCTGATGATGGGGATAATATTAGGTACCCTCTCGAGAGTCATGAAGATTATTCCAGGGTCAAGTGAAGATATGGGAGCCAGTGGAGGGGCTCCGAGCAGAAATCTCAACTGAAAGAAGAGCTAAAAATGATGCCTAAGGCTACACAGGGACACCCCGAGACACACACACCTTCAACCCAGCAAAGGGAGGCGACAGAGAAAGGTGGCAAGGGGGGTCCCGGGGGCTGAGACATTTCACAGGTACATGGGGGTCTCCAGAGTGTGACATTTCTCTGGCATAGTGCACAGGCTGTCTCAGCAGCTGGGGAAGCGTGGCCCAGTTAGGAACCTGCTAATGACATTCACTGTCAGCTCAGGACTGAGTGAACATGCCTGCAGGCCTCCTTGCCAACTGCAGGTCTCACCCGAGAGCAGAAGTCATGGTGGTGGGGGTCGGGGGAGGCCTATTTGGGCCATGGGACACAGGATGGGGGATCAGGGCTCAGAGAGGGGTCAGGGCTGGTTTTAGCAGGACCCAATAAGATGGAAAGGAAATGGCAACCCACTCCAGTGTTCTTGCCTGGAGAATCCCAGGGACGGGGGAGCCTAGTAGGCTGCCGTCTATGGGGTCGCACAGAGTTGGACACAACTGAAGTGACTTAGCAGCAACAATAAGATGGAGGGACTGGGTGTCAAGACAGACAGTAAGCTGGAGTCAAGCCCAGTGAGGAGGGAGGTGAGTGGGGGATCCACACCAGCCATGAACTCAGAACAGGACAGCCACAGAGCTGGGCCACTGAGGGGTCCTGTTGAGGCCTCTGGGTCGAGAGGAGAGGCTAGAGCCTCCACGTGGAGGCAGGGCTGTCTGCAGCACCCCCACTTGGCAGCTACTGGGAGCTGCTTGTCTGCTGCAGACAAAAGGTCTCTCCAGAGGTGACAGGGCGCTATGTTTCCTCTAAAAATAACAGCGACAGGGATTCGTCCATCTTCTTGTCAGGAGAGAGAACAGCTCAACTCCACTTCTGTCGACAGCTCTGCTGGCTCCTCAAAGCCCCCCACACAAACCAGGGCTAAGCCGGGTGTCGGGTGGGGTCTGAATCAGGCCTTTCTGCCCTGGCCTGACTGCCACCAAGCAGCCTGCACCCTTTCTGTCTCCCCAACCCTCCCACTCAGCTTGATTTTTGCCCCTCAAACCTCCTCCCTTCCCCCAGCAAGGCAGAAGTCCACCCTCCCCCATCCCCTAGGCCCAGGCAAAGCAGTGTGTGGCCTCTCTCAGGCCAGCCACAGCCAAAGATGGGGAGGGAATATCCCTCTGCCTCTCCCTGGCTGGCTTGTGGGGTCCAACCACATAGAGGGGCCATCCACATGCAGGGCCCAGGATCAGCCACAAACCCATTCACAAGGCAGCCCTAATGAAAAATTACATTCTAGAAAATAGGGTGCCATTTCCCATTTGGCTCTGGGCCATCTTGGAGGGGAAGATGGGGGAGGGGTGTGGAGGGTTGGGGTAGCGGGAGTACATTATTCCATCTCTGGGACAGCTGCCTCCTTCCCCACCACCTCCTGGCATGTGCTGTGTGTGTGCTTAGTCACTCGGTCGTGTCTGACTCTTTGCAACCCTATGGACTGTAGCCCACCAGGCTCCTCTGTCCATGGAATTCTCCAGGCAAGAATACTGGAGTGGGTTGCTGTTGTAGCCACGTGTTCCAGGAAACAAACTCACTCAGAAGGACAATGCAGATAGTGGAGTGCAGTTTATTACACAGGTGGGCCCAAGGCAGAGTCTCCTCTTAGCCAAGGACCCTGACCAGTTTTTGTGAAAACCTTACATACCCTAAGTGTAAGTGCTCAAACACACCTCCCCAAATTCTCTGAAACTAGTCTGAACAAAGGAAAAGAAAGATACAAAGTTAACCTGTGATTCGTATACCTTAAGCCTAGGTAGTTAACAGTGGACAATTATCAATAGGCCTGTGGTCACACCCCAATAAGCACAATAGAATGTATGATTCTATTTGGTTACACAGATAATTAAGGTATTCTTTTAGGCAATGGTGAGTCTAGGTACGAGCCCTGGGGCTCTTCCATCCGGGGGGTCTGGTTTTCCAGTTGGTAAGTCGTTTCCATAGATTCTGGGCATACAGCTCAAAGTCCGCAGTCCAGCCCAAGATGGAGTCCTGCTTTCAAGATGGAGCCTGTTCTGTCTGTTTCCTCCTTCATTGCCATTTCCTCCTCCAGGGGATCTTCTCCACCCAAGGATCGAAACTGAGCTTCCTGTGTCTCCTGCATTGCAGGTGGATTCTTTACCCACTGAGCCATGAGGAAAGCCCCAGCAAATGCTTTTTTTTTCTTTTTTTGAAAGTCACTCAGTCATGCCTGACTCTTTGCAACCCAAGGGACTATACAGTCCATGGAATTCTCCAGGCCAAAATACTGGAGTGGGTAGCCCATCCCTTCTCCAGGGGACCTTCCTGACCCAGGAATCAAAGCAGGATCCAGGTAGCCATCTGCTGCAGGTGCCTCTACCTTGCTCTCTCTCAGGGTGCTCAGCCTCACTAGCCAGCACTCAGGCTGGGTGCTCCAGGCCCACCCCCACTTTCCTCCCTGCCTCTCCCACTTTCCAGTATTGGCATTTCAAGTCCTGGAGCAGGAGAGAACTGAGCTGCCCAGCAGGGATGCCCAAAGGAGTCCCCTTCCACAGGTGAAAATTTGTTCATTCATTCAACAAACATTTATTCAGCACCTACTATGAGGTATTCAGTGGTCTAGGGTCCAGGTTGAGAGCAGTATTTAACAGACATGGTCACTATGCTCGTGGAGCTCACACAGGTTGTAGTGAGGCAGACAGACATGAAACAAATAAGCCACGAATGAATGAGGCCAGGTTAGACTTTAAACTTGCAGTGTTAAGTGAGAAAAGAAGACTCTTGAGAGTCCCTTGGACTGCAAGGAGATCAAACCAGTCAATCCTAAAGGAAATCAACCCTGAATATTCACTGGAAGGACTAATGCTGAAGCTCCAATACTTTGGCCACCTGATGTGAAGAGCTGACTCACTGGAAAAGACCCTGATGCTGGGAAAGATTGAGGGCAGGAGGAGGAGGAGAAGAGAATGAGATGGTTGGATGGGATCACCAACTCAATGGACACGAATCTGAGCAAACTCCAGAAGTGAAGGACAGGGGAGCCTGCAGTCAATGGAGTCTCAAAGAGTTGGACACAACTTAGCAACTGAAAAACAACAGCAATGAAACAGGAAGGGCAGCTAAGGAATGCCTGGGATCTGGGGAGACCTGTCTCAGAGATGCTGAGACCTGCAGGATGAGAGGGGCCCAGCCTTGAGAGGATCCGAGGAAGAAGAGAATGGCAGGACAAAGGTACACAGTGGGGCGGAGCTCTGGCAGGCCAGGGCCAGAGAGGACCAGGGTGGCAGGAGGCTGAGGGCGGTCACGGGTGAGAGGAAGCTGGATAAGGCACAAGGGGCTAGATTAGGTGCAGGGCACAAAGAGGACTTGGGATTTTTTGGTAACTAGAATGAAGAGCCACTGAAAGTTTCAATCAGGTTTGGTAAGAACGAATTGAGAGAGCAGCATGGAAACATACATTACAGAATGTAAAATAGATAGCCAGTGGGAATTTGCTCACAGGGAATTTGCTTACAGGGAGCTCAAACCAGTGCTCTGTGATGACCTAGAAGGGTGCGATGGGGTGGGAGGCAGAAGCAAGGTTCAAAAGGGAGGGGACATATGTACACCTATGGCTGATTCACGTTGATGTATGGCAGAAATCAATACAATATTGTAAAGCAATTATCTTCCAATTAAAAATAAATAAATTTTTTAAAGTTTGAATCAAGTTTGTCTTTTGTGATCACTCTGGCTCCTGAATGGAGAGTGGCCTGCGGGGGTCAGGGAGGAGGGGAGGCTCCTCGGTTTGTGCCAGGGCCAGGTGATGGGAACTGACGCAGGTGTTTCCCAGGTCGAGCTGCAGCACTGGTCCACACACTCAGCTTCTCCTGCTGCCTCGTCTCCCAGCAGGCATGAGGAGTGTGGCCTTTATTTCCACAGCCACCAACCAATCTGGGGGCTTGTCTTTCACTGTCCCAGCCAGGTTATAAATCCATGTCTATAGTTGCCTGGAGCGAAGAAGAAGGAGACCTCAGACCAGAAAGGTTGCCCAGTGGCCAGGCTCCAGCTCAGGGGAGAATCCAACTCCACTCCCAGCACCACTGAGAAGCCCAACCCATTTTGCAGGAGGGTATGTGAAGGCTCTAGGGTTCAGGTTATTCTCAGCCTCTTGCTGGGCCTGGGATTCAAGCTCCTCCCAGTACCAGGGGAACAAGTAAGAGCAGTAAGAGCTCAGACTGTACATGCGCAACCTGGGCAAGAACTCCTCTTCCACCAGATCCAAGCTGTGTGACCCTGAGAAAATGACTTAACCTCTCTGAGCCTATTTACTTGATTAAGTCTTGCATTTACTCAACAAATATTTAGTGAGTATCTACAGTGTTCCAGGTCTTATTTACCACAGATGCTAAGAATGTTACAGCAAACGAAAGGATTTATAGCCTCGAAAGGAAGACAGGCAACAAGGCAACAGTTAATATGACTTACAATCTCTGCTAAGAAGTGAAAAATAGGGGTACAGGGACTTCCCTGGTGGTCCAGTGGCTAAGATTCCACACTCCCAATGCAGGGAGCCTGGGTTCAATCCCTGGTCAGGGAACTAGATCCCACATGCCACAACTAAGAGGTTTGCATGCCTCAGCAAAAGACCTGGCACAGCCAAATAAAGAAAAATATTTTTTTAAAAAGAGGGGTGCAATGGGTGATAATAATTAGGATAAAGAGATCTCTTTAGATAGGGTGAGATGTAATGAGATCATATACATATGTCCCTCAACACACAGCTGGGTACGTGCTAAGGGCCAGCACCCATTAGTCACTATTGCTGGGAACATGGAGGGGAAGGTGAGGGCGTCAGAACTGGCCTTCAACTCCAAGCCCAGAGCTGGAGGAAGGAGGGGCCCCAGACAGCTGCCGCTTCCTCCACCACGGGTCAGACTCAGGCCTGGACCCTCTTACAGGTGGGCAGGAAGAGCCCAACTCCTGACTCCAGGTGTTCACTCCACTTCCAGGCGTGGGAGAAGAGGAGACCCCAGCCCCTCCTCCGATGATGTGCCCGCTGGGTCCAGATGGTGGGACACCAGGGGTGGCATAGTGCTGCCCGTTGGGGATCCAGCCTTCCTGGGCTACAGACAGAATTTTCAAAACCTCTGCTGCCCCAGTCACGCAGAGCTGGAAGCCCCTCTGAAATCCTTCCCAGGGACAGTCAAAGAGACACGGGCCCCTTCTAAGTGGTCTTCAGCCCTGTGTCCTGCCTTTCTCCTCTTCCTCTAGCTGTAGTCATCAAGATGGTTTATAACCTCTCAATGGGGAGGAAGCTCCAGGGCTCTAGAGCTGGGCATGGGGTCTGCTCTGACCTTCTCCCGGACCAGAAGGGAGGAGCCAGCATCTTTGAGGGGTTCAGAGTTGGGATGAGAAAGGACAGCAGGAAATCAGTCTGAAATGGTCCTTCTCTATGGGCACCTCTGCTCACGGCCCAAGGAACAGACCATATAGATGGGTCCAGGCTCCGTTAAGAAACCCCCTCCACTCCCTGGGGACACCCAGTCCCCGCCCAGCCCCACTGCTACCTTCCTCACCTCTCCCAGCATCTGCTGCTCCCCTCCTTTCTTCGTCCTGGGACAGTGGAGAGGCACGTGGGCCCCTTGAAAGTCATCCCAGATCTCCAGGGGGATGCCCTGATCTTTTCTAGGCATCTCCATTTCCTGGGGTCTCCTTTGAATTTCTCTTTAATTAATAGATTTTACTTTTAGAGCAGTTTGGAGTTTATGGAAATATTGAGAAGGAATTACAGAGACTTCCCATGCATCCCTTTCCACTGCACACAGTTTTCCCTTTTATTAACATCTTGCATCAGTGTGGTCCTTTACCTTTTCCAGTTCTCCATTTTGAGCACCCATGTTCTGCCCTGGTTCTGCTTCCCCCTCCCTGCTGTCAAATCTAGGGCCCACCACATGCCTGATGCACCAGGTAACCAACGTGCCAGGTAACCAATTTCATCGGGTATCTAATGCACCAGGTAACCGATGCCCCAGTTAATTAACGCACTAGGCAACCAAAGCACCAGGTGACTGACGCACCTGGTGACTGAAGTGGGTGTTGCCCTCCCTGGCGCTTGCCCCTGCTCCCTGCTGTGCCTAGCTCGTATCACCAGGTCTCCCAGGCTCCATCCCCCTAGAAAGACTGATTTATGAGAGGGAGGGAGGGGCGTGGGGTTGGGACGCCCCAACATCTTTGATCTCCAAGGTTCCCAGTCACTTTCTCCTCCAAGGACCTCAGCCAGGTAAGAGACCCAGGTGAGCACTGGGATTTGGGGGACAGAGCGAACACTGGCCTCCCGCTGGTCCCTCTGACTTCCCTTAAGAAGTTAATAAAACTGCAGGCAAGGATGACCCAGAGGACATGATTTACTCAGGCTGGGGAAAAGCTTTCAATAAGGTCCCTCCATAAAAGGCCATTAAGGGAGTGGAATAACCACAGGCTAAGGGGCAACTGTTATGGATTCCAGAGTGGTTTAAGCGGAGGAATTAAAGAGGCATTCGGAGCTGAGAGACGTTATTAATAACCGCACTGGGCTCTTGGAAAGGCTTTTCATCTCCTTGAGCTTCCCAGGCACTGATTCCTCAACACCTGGGTCTCGGTGGATACAGAAGGAACAAGCAAGTGGAGGACAGGCACACCCCACTTTTAAAATTTTATTTATTTTTGGATGTGCTGGGTCTTCATTGCTGCGCACAGGCTGTCTCTAGTTTCAGCAAGCTGGGGCTACCCTCTAGTTGAGGTGCACAGACTTCTCATTGCAGTTCCTTCCCTAGCTGCAGAGCATGGGCTCCAGGCATGCGGGCTCAGCAGTCACAGCACACAGGCTTTGTTGATCCATGGCATGTGGAATCTTCCCAGACCAAGGATTGAACCCATGTCCCCTGTATTGGGGGGCGGATTCCTAACCACTGGATCACCAGGGAAGTCCTCACCCCTATTGAGTAGGACAAGTGGATGGGATGGGATGGGATCTTAGAGTTCAGGGTTCCCTGGAAGAACCTGCATGACACCCTTTCTACTGCTGAGACATGAGACTCTGGAAGGAAGGGCCTGCCCTGCTGGGGAGCATGGGGGTGAGGGCCACGTCTGGCCTCCAGTCTTCCTGCCAGGGCCAAGGACACCATGGGAAACTTACAGCGTGTGAAAGCAGAGAATCCACATGTCCCATTTGGAGGCTCCAGGAGATGAAGTGCTCCCCTGGGGAAGAAGAGGCTACTTCCCCTGGCCTCCTTTGAGCTTGCTCACAGGGACCCTTCTAGAGCCTGAACACAGGCCTGAAGAAGCCTGGGTCTCACCTGTCTGTGGGCACTGCATCCTACCAGGATCTCCTGGACCAAAAGTCCGCCGTCCATAAGGTTTCACCCCTTCCTCCCAACCCATTTTTCAAGGCTCAGTTCAAGTGGCACCTCCTCCATGAAGTCTTCCCAGCCTTCAACCTGAATTTGCCCCTCTGAGTTGCACCCCCTCCACTGCCTACTCTCCATAATACACCCAAGGGCCCCCCACTACTACACGGTTCCAGTCCAGCAAGGCTCCAACCTAGGTCCAGGGTCACCACAGCCAACCCAGTGTCTGCTTTGGGTGTCCCTCAAGATCTTGTTGTTCAGTCGCTCAGTCGTGGCCGTCTCTTTGCAGCCCCACGGACTGCAGCCCACCAGGCTTCCCTGTCCTTCACTATCTCCCAGAGCTTGCTCAAACTCATGTCCATTGAGTAGGTGATGCCATCCAACCATCTCATCCTCCGTTGCCCCCTTAGAGGCCTGTGCTCCTGGAAACAGTGGGCACAGCAAGGCCCTCAGAGGATCTCCCCACGGGGCTGAATTCTGAGCAGGCCTTCCTGGTATCTCCATCCCAGCGCAGCCTTTCTCTGAATGTTCTCCTTCCCAGAATTTATCTCTCCCACTAAAATTAGCATTCCTTTTAAAAGTTTTCACACTCTCAAATCGTTCCTTAAATGTGCATATTAACTGGGGAAAAGACTAGCCTTAGCTACTTCACCCAGCCTCACATTAATCTTCCTACAACCCCATTACAGGTAACAAGCCTGGTCCCCTTGGCTCAGCATCATAAACTCAGGGTGACTTCAGAGCAGTCTTCCGTGCCCAAGGCTGACAGCTGCAGAGGGCAATGCCACGTGGAGGGCTCTGCCTGCTGGCTTTGTCGTCCGCAGGCAGAGACCGTTCCCTTCTGGTTTCCTCATGGTACCCGCACCTTCACCTGGGGCCAGTGACCTCCTTGTTTTGTACAAGGGGAAGCTGAGTGAGTGAGAAGCCGAGTCAGTTGCCCAAGTTTTGAAGCAGATTTGAACTTAGGGCATCTGGGCTCCACCCCCTTGGCCACCACACTGCACTCCCCAGGAAGTGGCTTGCACAGGGACTTCCCTGGTGGTCCTCCTGCTCCCAGTGCAGGAAGCCTGGGTTCAGTACTTGGTCAGGGAACTAGATCCCAGATGCCACGACTAAAGAGTTCACATGCCACAACTAAGACCCGGCACAGCCAATTAAACAAATAAAAATTTAAAGTGGCTTGTGGAAAGATGGTGATGGGCAGAAGGTGGCCATGCCCTGTGAGTTGGCCACCTATTGACTGTGTGACCTAGGCCAGGGCAATTAGGAGATAAGAGCAGATTTTAATTTATAACTGTTCATGTATAATACATTAATCCTTATCACAATTCTACGAAGTAGATACCATTACTACTGTTGTTGTTCAATCGCTAAGTTGTGTCCAACTCTTTGCAACCCTACAGACTGTAGCACACCATGCTTCCCTGCCCTCCACCATCCTCTGGAGTTTGCTCAAACTCATGCCCATTGAGTTGGTGATGCCATCCAACCACTTCATACTCTGTCGTCCCCTTCTATTCCTGCCCTGTCTTTCCTAGCACCAGGGTCTTTTCCAGTGAGTCGGCTCTTCACATCAGGTGGTCAAAGTATTGGACTTCAGTATTAATAAGGCTTCAGTATTAGTCCTTCCAATGAATATTCAGGGTTGATTTCCCTTAGGATTGACTGGTTTGATCTCTTTGCTGCCCAAGGGACTCTCAAGAGTCTTCTCCAGCACCACAGTTCGAAAGCTTCAATTATTCGGCACTCAGCCTTCTTTATGGTCCAACTCTCACACCCATACATGACTACTAGAAAAGCCATAGCTTTGACTATATGGACCTTTGTTGAAAAGGTGATGTCTCTGCATTTTAATATGCTATCTAGGTTTGTCATAGCTTTTCTTCCAAGGAGCAAGCATCTTTTAATTTCATGGCTGCATTACTACTGTTCCCACTGTTCTATATATAAGGACATTGATGCACAGAGAGGTTAAGTAACTCACCTAAGGACGGCTCATACACAGCAGAGTCAGGACTCAAAGCTGAGGAGACTATCCTCTCCCTACAACCCCGTTACAGGTAACAAAACCCCTCAGCACACCATCACTCCACTCTTACAGGCAGCCTCCCAGCCATTAACAACTGGAAACTTCTTGTCCTGATTTCAGTGTAACTTTCAGATCAGACTGCACCTCTGGAGTCTGTACAACCTCTCATTTGGCCCAAGCAAAGATGTCAAAGGGAGCAGGGTCCTACTCCCTGGCTCTGCCCTGCACCCCACCGAGCCAGCCACTACTTGGTGAGAGTCCCAGGGGTGACGACCATCTAGGACCTGAGTGTATTTTGGGTGTGCTGAGTCTTCACTGTTGCAAGTGGGCTTTCCCTAGTTGCCTTGCTCGGGGGTTTCTCTTGTTGCCGTGCAAGGACTTCTGTACTTGCAGCATGCTGGCTTAGTTGTCCATGGTGTGTGGGATTCTAGCTCCCCAACCAGGGACGGTCATGCCATGATCTTTTCCTGCATCCCCTGCACTGGAAGGTGGATTCTTAACCACCTGATCACCAGGGTAGTCTCAATCCTGATAATTCCTCACTAGAATTTCTGGGCTTTTTCCACCAGGACTGGAACCTCCCCATGGGCAAGTCAGGACACTCTCTCTGACTCAGCCTGTGTCTGGGAGGCAGGTCAGGCAGAGTCTGGAGGATTCAAACACTGGGACTCCGTCCCTACCATGAAGATGCCAACAGGATAGGTGACACAGAAACACACTCCCCCACCAGGTCCCTCCACTGCTGGACAAATGTCCCGAAGCCCCCACCGTCAGGCTAGACTAAAACAGTGCCTCAGTGGAGATCTGTCTTCCAGAATCCGGAGATTGTTCCACCTTCTGTCCCTAATAAGTGTCCTCAGCCAGTTTCAAGGGGCAGTGACATCAGATTTCTGAGTTTGCTCCAGCCTTGGAGGGCAGGAGAGAGACCAGAGAGAGATGGGCCAGCTGGCGGGTTGCCGGGTCAGGAACCTGGTCCTCGCTACCTCGCTGGGCAATAGCAGTCCCAGGGCCTCCCGAGGTGATTTACCAGACAATGACAACCTTTAATGTCTGTTCTGCTATAATCTCCTTTATCTTAATACAATCTTTTCCTGTTGAACTCTCCAGAGCCCCAACTGCTATTTTCAATAGAGGGATTTTTTTTTTTTTTATTACAACTTGATACTGTGATTACTGTCGAACTCTCAGTCTTTGTGGAGGGGAAATTAGTAAGTTTTTTTTAAGCGCTCTGCACAGGCACTGCATACTAATTAGGTCAGGCTGGCTCCCCCATGGCCGGAGTCGATTATCAATCTGGCCTCTCGCCTGCCGAGACCCAGTAGCTGTCACGTCTGCAGGGAGCTGGTCGTGAGGTGTCGGCTCCTCCAGCAAGTACTGGCTATCCCCCAAGGGGTCAGGGGCCACCCTGCTCCATTCTTGCATGTGTCCAGGGGGCAGGAATTAGATATAGATGGGGAATCCCAGAACTAGAAGTAACCTTTGTTTTCAGCTCATACAGGCCTCCCCCTGCTGCAGTGCAGATGGAGAAACAGGCCAAGCGAGACGTGACCTGCCCACTCACAGACAGCCAGGGGCTAGCCTGGGGCTGTCACTCCTAGGTTAACATGCTGGGTCTCTCCCTCACTTCCTTTCCTAGAAGGTGTGTCTTCTCTTTCCTTGCTGTCTGACTACAATCCCTCTTGCTGCACTGTTGCCTCCGTCCTGTTCTGATTGGGCTGAAAGACTGACAAGTGAGTTTCTTGTCGCTGCCAGGAGAGGAAATGGAAACACGGCCCTGTCCCCACTGAATGCCACTCTCCTCCCAGCACCAGTCATGTTTGGCTTGATCGAGGGAAGAGCTCCCTCGAGCATCCTGCCAGCCGGGGCTGCCTGCTTGGGCAAGCATGGCAGTGAGCGAACGAAACAAATAGCACCCCCTTCTCCCTTGACTGTGGCCATCCACTCGGCCAAGCTTGTCACAGCTGCCCTGGGGAGGTTGGTGGGGGGCCGGGGAGGGACTAAGCTGACGCTACACCTCAAAGCTACAGCAGGCTTGGCAACAAGACAATTCTGGGGCCAGAAGGAAATGGAGGCACCTCCTGGTCTCAGGACTGGCCTGGGAAGTGGAAGAAAGCTCCAAGGTTGCCCCCGAGAAGACAGCCCATCCTTGTCCCCCAACCCAACTACAATGATGAAGAGCAGTTACTGGGGGCAAAGGGAGGGAGTCAGGTGAGACAGCAGAAGACTCCGATCACAAGGAAGTCTTGGCCCCCCACCCTGAACAGAAAAGAAAATGATCGCAATCAAAGGAAGCTCTAGTTGGAGGCTTGAAACCATCCCCCAGAAATGGACACCTGGGCTTCCGTGAACGCTCTGGTCCTGATGTCCCCGCTCTAGTGGACAATGGGTTCAGGTCATCAGGCCTCGGCTCCTGTTCAACCTCTGTGCTGCGTGATCTTGCATTTCTCAGGCGGCAGAATGAAGACACTGGGCCACTTGTCACCTACAGACATCACCTGGGAGGGGTGCTGAGGAGGGATAGGGGAAGGAAAACACCAGATCCAAAGTCATCTTGTTACAAAGATTGAGGCTCATGCAGTGGGGGAGTAAGACCCTTATGTAGTCATTCATTCGTTTGACAAATGGAGCATCTGAGAGGGTCCCTGTCCTCAAAGGCGCTCGTGCTCTGGAGCCAGAGGGTGGTCATGAAATAGGAAACCACATAAAATGACTTTAGCTAGGGTGAACACTCCCCAGGGATAAGACAGAGCTGGTGAGAGGGGGGATCAACTACAGACCAGAGGTTCTCTGTGCCCTGTGCAGAGGTGACATGGAGGGCTGGGACGACTCAACCAGCTATGTCCTCAGAGAGACTGTGGCCCCTCTACAGTGGGGACAGGTAAGGATTCTCCTCCTCTTGCCACCAGGGGGCAGAAGACAGGTTCCAAGCTGACACAATAATGGGCAGGCCAGTACCTGGACTCGAGAGAGCCCGGGCCATCAGTGGGGAGGCTGTAAGAACCTGGGTGGCCACCTGTTGAAGAAGAGAGGAGGGAGCAGACACTGGGACTGAGCTCTGACGGCAGAGTGACAGCACATTACTCTTACTAAGTAAATTAAAGCCATTAATCACTGTAATTAGCAGAACTGCTCAGCAGGCCTTTAGCCAGGCTATTAATACATTGGCACAGGCTGCCCCATGGACTGGGTGACCTCCCCACAGTTGACCGGTGCAGGCAGGCTCAGGGGTCGGCTGCCAGGCTTGGCAGGAGGAGAATAGAGATTGGGGCCCAAGGGAACCTTAGCAGGGGAGAGGCCCCTGTCCCTTCCACATGTCTACCCATGTCATAAAGATTTCTTTGGATTAAGTGAATGGCCACGTCCCACTAGCATTGTAAGTGCCATGAGGTATGGACATTGTTTGCCTGGGTCACGGCCATGGTCAGCTCCAACATCTAAAAGAGTGCTAGGTACACAGCTGATGCTGGGAAAGTATTTGTTGAATGAATGGATGAATGAGTGAATGCATACATGCGTACTCTCTCACTTCCAGGTAAACTGATCACAAACTGATAACTCTGCTTGGATCACTTCACTTTGCCAAGCTAATTCCTCAGATCCTTCAGGTCTCAGCTACTAAGATACCATCTCTCCTTCTGGTAGAGGTAGAAACCCCCAGGTAGAGGCTATGTACCTCCCTTTCGCACCTGGAGTCTCCTGTGCTTACGCCTGTACTGGAACTTAACACATAACATAACAATTGCTTGTTTATGTATCTCCCTCTCTCCCCACAAGACTGAACTCTCCATGACAGCAGGGGGATCATGGTATCTCCAAGGCTTAGCCCAGTGCTTGTACACAGTAGGTACTCACAAAATATTTGTTGAATAAAGGAGTCAGTGTCGATGAATGAGGAATGGGAAACCAGCTGTGGGCTGCTCTGAGTCTCACCTGCTCTTCTCTGATTCCAAGTGGGCACGAGCAGCAGGCATGGACAGGGCAGAGGAGGCAGAACTGGAGTCCCCAGCCCTGGGTGCTGGGGCTCCTCTTCCAGTCACTTTCATCTCCCTAGGCTCACATTTTAATAATGGAGACATTCAACCATTAAAAAAAAGAGTGAAATAATGCCACTTAAAGTAACACAGTTGAACCTAGAGATTACTATGTGATCTTACCTAACAGCTTATGAAGTCAGATAGAGAAAGACAAATATTATATGATATCATTTATACGTGGAACCTAAAAATAGTACAAATGAACTTATTTATGAAGCTGATACAGATTCACAGGTGTGGAAAACAGTTTTATGGTTACCAAAGGTGGGGGGATAAATTAGGGGTATTGGCTTGACAGATACACATCACCATATACAAAATGGATAACAAGAATTTGCTTGTATAGCACAGGAAACTATATCTGATATCTTATAAAAGAATTGGAAAAAAGAACATATATATACACAGAATATATATATATATATATATATAGGGGGGCAGGGATGCTTCCCGGGTGGCTAAGTGGTAAAGAATCCACCTGCCAACGCAGGAGGCGCAGGTTCAGTCCCTGGGTCGGGAATATCCCCTGGAGAAGGACATGGCAACCCACTCCAGTCTACCTGCCTGGGAAATCCCACAGACAGAAGAGCCTGGCGGGCTACAGACCATGGGGTCACAAAGAGTTGAACACGACCTAGTGATTAAACAACATAGATATAGAAGCAAGCACACACATGTACATAGAACCAAATCACTTTGCTGTATACCTAAAACTAGCACAGTATTACATATCAGCTATACTTCAGTGCAAGAAAAGAAGAGAAAGGAGACGATGATCTCACAGAGCAGAGCCTCCGGGTCTCCAGGAGGGGTGATCCTGTCCCCAGAAGACCTTTGGCAATGCACCCACTGGGCTGTTTCCTCTACCCAGGCCCCAGTTCTCAGCACCCTGAAAAGGAACAAGGCCACACTGGGAGCTTTCTCCAGTGGCAGACAAGCCCCTCGGTTCAGCTTGAGCTTGGCCTTCCTCCTGAAATGGGCAGGCGGGTGTCCTGAGACCATGAGGTGGCCTCAGGGATCAGAAGATGTTCATCCTTTGAGAACACAGGAAAGTGCTCAGGAAACTGCAAGATGCCACCAGCTGCAAGTGGGAGCAGGGGAGATGGTGCGAGCAGAGGCTAAAGGAGGGTTTACTGGGTCTCTAGGAGTGGGTGGGCTGGAGAAGGGGAGGCCAGGGATCAAGATATTAAATTGAGTCCACACTGGGTTCCAATTGAGGTTCCTCACTGGGCATGTGGGTGGGGGCTTGGGGATGCCTCTGTGACCTCAGGGCCCTGTGGGTTCAGTCAAGGGACCTTGGAAGTCAGCACACCTGAGTGAGCATTTTTCTTTTTCTGCTTTCTGAGCCTCAGTTTCTTCACCAACAAAAAGTGATAACACATACCTAATAGGTGTGGAGCTTAAATTAGACAAAGCAAGTGAAATTAACTATGGTGTTGGAAAAGACTCTTGAGAGTCCCTTGGACTGCAAGGAGATCAAACCAATCAATCCTAATCAGTCCTGAATATTCATTGGAAGGACTGATGCTGAAGCTGAAGCTCTAGTACTTTGGGCACCTGATGCGAAGAACTGACTCATTAGAAAAAACCCTGCTGCCAGAAAAGATTGAAGGGAGGAGGAGAAGGAGACGACAGAGAAGGAGATGGTAGGATGGCATCACCGACTTGATGGACATGAGTTTGAGGAGGCTCTGGGAGTTGGTGATGGACAGGGAAGCCAGGCGTGCTGCAGTCCATGGAGTCCCAAAGAGTCGGACACAACTGAGCGAAGTGAACTGAAGTGAAGCTCCTGGCACGTAACAAGTACTCAGTAAATATGGCATACAAGCTTTCCACAAACAATGGGACCAGGAGCCCCACTCAGGACCTGCTCCCTGACGTGCACACCCCTGACACTGCCCGATGCCCCATCAATTTTCTTCTTCCTCAAATTGAAGGTCAGACTGCCTTGATATTGAGTAAACAGTCCTGACCCCTGACCTTTCTGAACAGGACCAATGATTAAACCCTTAGGGACATCCTGATCCACTCCTCTCAGAGTATAGGAGGCCAGCCATTGCCTACTGCAGATGGAAAGGTTACTGGTCAAGGAAGAGGAAATTTTCCTAGGAATATTTTTGTCCCAGGAAAAGGAAATTCAGTCCTAGGACTATAATCTTCCCACAGTTGGGTGAATGTCAGTTATTTCTACAGCCTAGTCCTTCTATTTCCTCTGAGAAAATACCCCCATTCCAGGTGGTACTGGTAAGACTGCCAGTCAAGTGCCAGTCTCTCCCAAAGGGATGGGCACCTGGCTCCACTGTATCCACTCATTCCTTTGGGCAAAAGTGATTGGTTCAAGTGTGGTTACATGACCCAAGCTAAGCCAATCGGATCCTTCCCTGGTGGCTCAGACAGTAAAGAACCCACCTGTGCCACTGGAAGAGACCCAAGAGACCCAGGTTTGATCCCTGGGTTGGGAAGATCCCCTAGAAAAGGAAATGGCAACCTACCCCAGTATTCTTGTCTGGAGAATCCCATGAACTGAGGAGCCTGATAGGTTATAGTTGATGGAGTCACAAAGAGTCGGACATGACTGAGTGACTAAGCATACACAAAATATATGCTGCAAGATGGCAGGGAAGTACCTGAGTCCTGTGACAGGGGTTCCATAAATATTCCGAGTGGATGAGGTGGGGTCAGGGTAACCTGTAACATATAAAGAATCTTACGAGTATTAGGAATAAGTGAGTCTTCCTAGTACATGACTTGGGGAAAGTGCCCCAACACTGCCTTGTACCAGGGCACAGAGCTTGGCAAGCAGAGCTTTGAATGTATTTCAGCTCCCACTCAGCCCCTTAGCAGGGGACTTGAGCAGTTCCTAAACTGCCAATATATGCCGCCCCCACTCTCCCTGCCCTGAGGACAGAAGAAAGCAGCTGGTGAATGAACTCAAGAGAAAGTCAGACAGAGCTGTGATGACATCATATGATCCCTAGACTCACCCCTGGACTCCTGTTTCACTGGAGCCAATAAAGTTCCTTTATTCTAAGCTACTTAAGTTGGATTTCTATAGCTTGCCACTTAAATAGCCTGATCACAACACACAGTCAAGTCTTGGCCTTATAGTTCCTGGGATCCTTAGGTATATGGGGTGCCATCCCCCAAAGTCCATCCCTCCTATGGGCATCAAGCCAAGAATAAGCATGGCTTTTAGGAATTGGACATGAATCGGAAAAACTGGACCCAATTTCTAGCTCTGGTGCCAGCTAGCCTAGATTTGGATCCCAGCCCCTTACCTTCAACCCCTGTAACCTGGAGCAGTTATTTAACCTCACTGAGCCTCAGTTTCCTCAGCGTAAAATGGGTGTAATAGCAGTATCTATATCATAGGGTTGTCAGAGAATTAAGTGAGCTCAGTGACTAGAACTGAAACATGGCAAGTAAATGCAGTAAAGAAATGTCAGCTGGTGGAGTTATTACCAATTTTGGACTCACCTTCCCCATCTGTAGAATGCGAATACAACTCAGAAAGCTTTTAGAAAGGCTAAGCAGGACAGAGTGGGCAAAGCCATGGGCAGAGGGTATCACACAGTCAATGCTCAGTGAACACTCATTGAATCTGAATCTTTGGCTGCTTCACTGAAATCTTTGAGCAGAGTTCTCCTCCTGCCGGAAACTAGCAGAAACAAGCCTGCACTTCAGCGGGAAGCCCAGCAAGGAGGAAATAAATACTCATGCAGATTATTCCTGAGTAGAGTTCTCCTGGGACACTTATTGCTAGGAGCCGTCTCATTCCACAGCCAGACGCAGCAAACACTGCGGCAGTTCACCTCCGGCTCCGCGCTCGCGGGCTCACCCTCCAGGGGCAAGAGACGGGGAGAGGGGACGAAATTGAAAAGTTTGATTTGTCGAGCCCGCCAGCGCTGCCCCCACCTCAGAACATCACTGAGTCCAGAGGCCCGGGCCGCCAAATCACCACCCGGGTCTCTGCCAGTGCTTCTCCTCTGTCTTGTAATTAGCCTGTCTGAGCCTTTACGGCAGGCAGCCGGGCGGGGGCGGGGTGGGGAGCCCGTGGGTGATGCGGAAAGGGGTGGACAGGGCGGGGCACCGAGACTGGGGCTGCAAAGCAAAGCAGACAGCGGACACGAGGCTGCTGAGAGGACCCCTGCCCAGAGGAAAGGGAGCAGTGAGGACTGCGCCCTGACATCCCGTCTGTGTAGACCCTACCTTCCAGAGGGTTCCTCTGTGTTGGCCAACGTGGAGAGTTGTCTCCGTGGCAGACACTGTTCTAAGCACTGTTGTGGTCACTACTGTTCTCGTTAGCAGGCAAAAGGCTTTATCTTGCACCTACTACTATAAAAAAAAGAGTGTGTGTGTGTGTGTGTGTGTGTGTGTGGCGCTAGTGGTAAAGAACTTGCCTGCAAATGCAGGAGAAGTAAGAGTCGCAGGTTCGATCCCTAGATCAGGGAAGATCCCCTGGAGGAGAGCGTGACAACCCACTCCAGTACTCTTGCCTGAAGAATCCCATGGACAGAGAAGCCTGGTGGGCTACAGTCCATAGGGTCGCAAAGAGTCGGACACGACTGAACGACTTGAGCACACATGTACTCATGCGTAGCTGAGTCATTTTGCTGTAGAGCAGAAATTAATACAACACTGTGAATCAACTATACTTCAATAAAAAATAAAATAAGTCCAATGAGAAAAAAATAAGAATGCTTATAGCCAAAGGCCAAGTCAAGTCTGAATTAAATGTTCAAATGTGGGGAAAAAAAGAGAAAAAGGCTTTGTCTGCTCTCATTTCTGTGAGAGCTGAATTGTAAAGTTCCTTCCTGTGTGTTCTCCTCCTGCTGCTCCAGTTTCTTCCTCTCACAGAAGCACATTCCAGGGAGAGCTGTTTCCTTGAGCCCTCTTCAGGTAACCCCGACACAAGATTGCAGCCCGCAGGCTTGGCAGTGCCTCAGCAAATGGCAGGGGCATTTGGTTCCCTTTCTAATCCCTCCTTGGAGCCTCCGACTGTGTTTTCTGTCCAAGGACATGAGGCTGGAAATTCAACATCAGCTCAGAAAGGGAGTAAGACACAGCAGGTGAAAGGGAGGGTGGGACGAACTGAGAGAGTAGTATTAACATATATACACTGCATGCTAAGTCGCTTTAGTCGTATCCGACTCTTTGTGACCCCATGGACTGTAGCCTGCCAGGCTCCTCTGTCCATGGGATTCTCCAGGCAAGAATACTGGAGTGGGTTGCCGTGCCCTCCTCCAGGGGATCTTCCTGACCCAGGGATCGAACCCGTGTCTCTTCTGTCTCCTGCACTGGCAGGCGGATTCTTTACCACTAGTGCCACCTGGGAAGCCCAAGTGAAAGTCACTCAGTCGTGTCTGACTCTTTGTGACCCCAGGGACTATACAGTCCACGAAATTCTCCAGGCCAGAATACTAGAGTGGGTAGCCTTTCCCTTCACCAGGGGATCTTCCCAGCCTAGGGATTGAACCGGGGTCTCCTGCACTGCAGGTAGATTCTTTACCAACTGAGCTATCAGGGAAGCCCATATATATGTGTGTATATATATATATATATATATATACACACTATCATATAAATAGATAGCTAGTGGGAAGCTGCTGCATAGCACAAAGAGCTCAGCCTGTGCTCTGTGGTGACCTAGAGGAGTGTGATGGGAGTTGAGGGTAGGAGGGAGCCTCAAGAGGGAGGAAATATATGTATACATCGCATGACTCATGTTGTTGTACAGCAGATGTATATATATACTATGTTGTATACATTTACAACATAGTATAGCAATTACCTTCCAATTAAAACTTAAAAATTTTTTTTTCTAATTAAAAAAAAGTGGGGGTTGGGAATTAGAAAGCACAGCTTCCCAAGTGAGCTGCTGGGAAATCCTATAAAAAGGCTCCCTCCACTTCCCTAATGTTCAGAGATGATGATTTATGGAGACGGCTGTCTTCCCAGCCTAAATCTACTTCCTAGAACTTGAGCCGTCATCGATGTAAAACTAATGAAAGGTTTATGAATTACTGAGCTCCAGGTACTATTGATAAACTCCCTTTCATGCCGTCGTTCTAGCTCATCGTCTGCACAGCCCTTCTGGGCCTTTGCAGCAGAGAGTGAACCTCAGCAGTGGATCACTGCAAACCTCCCTCCCCTCAGAAGCGGAAAGCCTGCTTGTGCAGCATGCCATCCCTGCCAGCAGCAGGGAGGGGGTCCAGACTGGCAGGAGAACTGGGGGGTCAGCAGAGACCTCGAGATGGCAGGAAAGTTCTGGACCTGGTGAATGGTGGTTGTTGTGAAGCCTGTGTATGTGCTCAATGCCGCTAACTGTGCTCTTCAAAATGTTTATTAAAATGCGAAATTTTATCTTATGTGTATTTTGTGAAAAACTGAAAGTCTTAGTCACTCAGTCATGTCTGACTCTTTTCGAGATGCCATGGACTGTAGCCCACCAGGGTCCTCTGTCCATGGAATTCTCCAGGCAGGAATACTGGAGTGGACTGCCATTCCCTTCTCCAGGGGATCTTCCCGACCCAGGGATCGAACCCAGGTCTCCTGCATTGCAGGTGGATTCTTTACCATCTGAACCACAGGCAATTAAAAACTTTTTTTTCTTTTTAAAGCCATAGACCTTTGACCTCGGAGAAGGCAATGGCACCCCACTCCAGTACTCTTGCTTGGAAAATCCCATGGACGGAGGAGCCTGTTAGGCTGCAATCCATGGGGTCGCTAAGAGTCAGACACGACTGAGCGACTTCACTTTCACTTTTCACTTGCATGCATTGGAGAAGGAAATGGCAACCCACTCCAGTGTTCTTGCCTGGAGAATCCCAGGGACGGGGGAGCCTGGTGGGCTGCCGTCTATGGGGTCGCACAGAGTCGGACACGACTGAAGTGACTTAGCATAGACCTTTGACCTAGCTGCTGCTCCAGTGCTCACTGCAGTTCAGAAGACCCCATTTGTACTCAGGGACAAAGCTGCTCTGAGGCCTCACAGCTTGTGGTCTGGAGGGTCTTCCAGGTGTCCGAGCTCCATCTTTCTTGCTGTGCTGCAAACCCTCATCTCTGTCTGATGAATTGTAGCTTCCTTAAAAAGGGAATGTTGCCTCATATCACAGATGCAGTATATGTGAGGTTAGCAGAGTGGGCTCTGGAGGCAGATTCTAGCTCTGGGCTGTGTGGCTTTGGGCAAGCCACTTACCCTCTCTATGCCTCAGTTTACCTACCCATTGAGAGGCTGTAAGTAGTCAGCACTTTAACCATGCTCGATATGAACCTAACACATAGTAAGTACTCCATAAAAGTGGGTTCCTATTGTTCCCACTTCTCTGAGACTTCCCTGGTGGCTCAGACGGTAAAAGCATCTGCCTACAATGTGGGACACCCGGGTTCAATCCCTAGGTTGGGAAGATCCCCTGGAGAAGGAAATGGCAACCCACTCCAGTATTCTTGCCTGGAAATCCCATGGACAAAGGAGCCTGGCAGGCTACAGTCCATGGGGTTGCAAAGAGTCGGACACAACTGAGCTTCAATTCACTTCACTTCACTTCACTATTGTTCCCAGCTTTCCTTATGCTCCAATCACTGCTGAGAGCATCGTCTTTGGATATGAAAGATGTGGCAATTGAGGGGAGGGTGGCAGCAAGTAGAAGGTAGAAGTGGGTGGAGGGCATGGGATGGCAGCAGACTTGGGAATGGGTGTGCAGCAAAGGTCTGCCTTCCCAGACCGTGGTCGCTCACATCATGATTTCTGAAAAGGAGTCATAGGAACACTGATATCCCGACCTGTAGGGACCAGCCACTCTGGAGGCAGACACAGTCACCTCAGGGACCCCAGGCAGCCACGCTATCAGCAGTGATTGTCTGGAATGCAGGAGAAGCTGGAAACAGTAACTGCTTGTGACTGTTTGTGACTTCTGGGGCCAGTGCATTGAAAAAAAAACAAAACGACAGCTTCTATTTTGTTGTCTCATGTCGCTCACTCTGAGGAAGACACCACCATTTGGGAAACTGAGGCCTCCTGCCAGCAACCAGCCCCGTGGGAGTGAAGCATCTTGGGAGTAGTCCTCCAGCCCTGGTCAAGCCTTCAGATGACCATAGCCCTGGCTGACATCTTGACTGCAACCTCAAGAGAGACCCAGAGTGAACTTGCTCCTGAGTACCTGACCCGCAGAAACAGAAAGAGATAATATATATAGACGTTCATTATTGCTTTAAGTTATTAAGTTTGGGGAGTGATTTGTTATACAGCATTAGATAACTGATACAGACGGGGAGGGAGACAGGTGAGCAGGGTCAGGGGTATCTTACCCAGGGTGTGGAGCTGATAAAATACATTCCCGTGCGTCTCCCCTTCACTTCACCCTGATTTTTAGCCAAGTGAATTCCACTTCTGTTTTGCCGCTTGCCAAACACACCCTGCCTTTCCTACCTCCATGCCCCCAAACGCTGCTTTCTCCAAGACTTAAGGCTGGGGTCAGGGACTCAGCCCTTCTTACCGCTGCAGCTGGCGGCCAGCTGGCTGTCTAATAAAGAGATCACAGCACCACTTGCGGGAGAGGCTCTGCAGAGCATGGGGAGCCCTGTAGATTTTAATCCTTTCTCTCTTTAATCATTCCTCCACCTCTTCTGGTTCATAGGTTTCCACATGCACTGCAGTTTCCAAAGCTACGCGCCACCTCCCCCAGACATGGCAAACCACCCTTCTCTGCTCCAGAGGGAGTAGAATTCAGCTGAGCAGGAAATCCCAGGATCTCCGTTTGCCTTCTGGGAGCTGGAGGGGCCAATGGGTGTTAGGGACCCAGGACCCTCCAGCCCAGGCTGTCATTATCTTTGGCCTCTGACTCAGTCCTCATGAAAACACATAAGACCCCTGGACGTGCTGGGAGCTGGGGATGGGGGTAAGAGGGGATGGGAGGGAGCTGCATGATTCCAGGAGTGGCCGGGTCAGGCTGAGACAGTGGTTTCAGAGAAGGGGTCTTTGAAGTCAGACAGGCCTGGGAGCAAATCTCAGCTCTGCCACTTCCTGCCATGGGACCTCAGACAAATGATTTCTTTCTCTGGGACTTGATTTTGCTACATACTTAATAAATAAGAGTAGGGGGTTGGGGGAGCTGGGGAGGGATCGAGTAGGAGTTTGGGGTCAGCAAATGTAAACTGTTATATACAGAATGAATAAACAGCAAGGTCCTACTATATAGCACAGGCTTCCCCGGTGTTGCTAGTGGTAAAGAACTCACCTGCCAACGCAAGGGACACGGGTTTGATCCCTGGGTCGGGAAGATCCCCTGGAGGAGGGCATGGCAACCCACTCCAGTATTCTTGCTTGGAGAATCCCATGGACAGAGGGGCCTGGCAGCCTATAGTCCATGGTGTCACAGAGTCAGACATAACTGAAGCAACTTAGCATGTACTATATAGAACAGAGAACTAGATTAACTTTCCCGTGATAAACCATAGTAGAAGCCTGGCATGCTGCGGTCCATAGTAGAAGAGTCGGACATGACTTAGAGACTGAAAAACAACAATACGTGTATAATTGAATTACTTTGCTGTACAGAAGTAATTCACACAACACTGTAAATCAACAATAGTTCAATTTAAAAAAGAAATAGGGACTTCTGAGAGAGTCATTTCCTAGGCAGGTTGATAAGGAGTCTAGGGGTCCCCAAGGAGAGAGGGGTCTGGAATTCTCAAGGAGAAAGAAAGGACAAACTTTTTTTCTTTCTCCACATTCCTTAGGATTATATAACAATAATGTATCCTGCCTAAGGACAGTCTCTGGATTAAACCTTCTGTTATCTTAAAATGTAAATTATGGGAGTAGACCTGGTCTTTACAAGGATGTATCCTGCCTGAGGACAGTGTTATCTTAATGGAAGTAGGTCTGATGAGGTCTTTACAACCTCTAGACATTCTTTGGATTATATAACTTCATTGTTAACACTAGCAAGCGGGTACTCTTTCTGCCCCCTTCTGATGCCTATGTCAGAAGCTTTCTCTATCTCCTTTATACTTTAATAAAACTTTATTACGCAAAAGCTCTGAGCGATCAAGCCTCGTCTCTGGCCCCGGATTGAATTCCAGGGGCCAAGAATCCCGGTGTCTTCGCGCGATTCAGCAGCAGCCTTTCACTTCCCTGGTGGTCCAGTGGTTGAGACGTTGCCTTCCAATACAGAGGATGCTGGTGTGATCCCTGGTTCCGGAGCTAAGCTCCCACGTGCCTTGTGGCCAAAAAACCAACAAAACATAAAACAGAAGCAGGATTGTAACAAATTCAATAAAGACTTAAAACATTTGAAAAGAAATAAGCTTTGCTTACAATGGGAATAAATCAATAAATAGGAGTGGCCAGCAGTAGGGCTAGAGTCTGCAGGTGACGCCTCCCTGACCTCAGCCCCCCTCAGCCTTCCTCTCAGTCAACTGGCACGCAAGGCAGTTCTCCCGACTCTGAGCACCAGCCAGGCTGGGACGCCGGGTGACATAAGGACGTTGAGCAATCCTTCAGGCCAGAGAATCCCCACACAACAAATTCATTCTGTGCTGTAAAGAACTTGGCTGCACCCCTGCTCAGGCATTTGAGCTCTGAATTGCTGCCCTGGCACTTTGGAGACAGAGAAAGGAGAAATGAGCTCAGGAACTCTGGGAAGAGACCTTTAAACCTGCTTCAGAAATCAGATTTGTCTGGCCACCCACTCACCTGCCGTCTAGGTTTGTATGAAAGGAAGGGACTCTGGAGGGCTGCCTGTGAGGCATGGAAAACAGAGCCAGGAAGGGCAGGGGTCAGGAAAGGGGTTGAATGGGACACACAGACATGGGGGCCTCCCAAGTGAGACCCTTTCTCCTGACCCCGGGAAGCTCTGGGGCAGCCAGAGGTAAGAGCTCTCTCACTGGTGTTGGGATGAGCAGATGTGAAACTTACAGACACAATAACCAGCCTGCACTCCTTCCATTTGTTCAGGCCAAGCTCTGCCCTCCTAACCACAAGGCAGGTTTCATGCGGACCCTTTCTTCCTCCCCAAAGTGGCCTTGGATGCTTGCTCATTCATTCATTTATTCATTCAACACCCTTCCATTGAACATCCCCCTGGGTACCAGTGAACAGAGAGGGAGGGCAGAGTTGATTAATGAAATTCAAGTTCTAAACTCCAGCTAGAACTCATGGCACCAATCATTACAGCTCAACCCCCTCAGGTATCCATTGAAAAACAGGGTCTCCCCGGGGATGCCAATAGGGTCTCCACAAGGGCTTCTCTTGTGGCTCAGTCGGTAAAGAATCTGCCTGCAATGTGGGAGACCTGGGTTCAATCCCTGGGTTGGGAAGGTCCCCTGGAGAAGGGAGAGGCTACCCACTCTAGTATTGTGGCCTGGAGAATTCCATGTATAGTCCTTGGGGTTGCAAACAATCAGACATGACTGAGCCACTTTCAGGGGTGCCAAAGAAGGTGACCAAAATTGCCCAAGAAAGACTGGGAAGGCTTTCCCAGAGGAGGGCCAATCCGAGCTGGGTCCTGATGGCTGAGTAGGAGTTCATCTCAGAAGGAGAAGGAAAAAGAGGAGAAGAGGAGGTGCAGTGCGGGGTGGAGGGGAGGCAAAAGGGCATTCTAGGCAGAGGAGTAAGCATGTTTAGGCACAGAGGTGGGAAAGTTACGGTATTTGGGGAATCAGCAAAATATAAAAGTGGGGACTTCTCTGGCAGTCCAGTGGTTAAGACTCCGAGCTTCCAATACAGGGAACGCGGGTTCAGTCCCTGGTCAGGGAACTAAGATCCCACATACCATGCAGTGCTGCCAAACAACAACAACAGTGGATTTCTGGATTTCACGCGAACTGTGCAGAGAGGGTACAAGGGGGTGTCTTCCATCAGTTCCACATCCCCGGTGAAATATCTCTGGCCTTGCCCACCTATCTCCTTCCTCACCTGTATCAGTTATCCAGTGCCATGTAACAAATTATCCCTAAAATTAGCAGCTTAAAACAACAACAAACATCTAAATGTATTATCCCTTTCTGTTTCTGCGAGACAGGAATTCAGGAGCAAGCTTGTTCTGGGTCTCTTTTGAGGTTGCAGTTAAGATATCAGCCAGGACTGTGGTCATCTGAAGGCTTGGGGCTGGAGGACCTACCTCCAGGATGCTACACTTTCATGGGGCTGGTTGCTGGCAGGAGGCCTCAGTTCCTCTCCACATGGTGGTAGCTTCCCCAGAGTGAGTGATATGAGAGAACAGGGCAGAAGCTGCCTTTATGTATATGTATGTATGTATGAGTGCTAAGTCACCTCAGTCGTGTCTGACCCTTTGAAACCCCATGGACTGTAACCCACCAGGCTCCTCTGGCAATCGGATCCTCCAGGTAAGAATATCAGAGTGGGTTACCATGCCCTCCTCCAGGGGATCTTCTCGACCCAGGGATTTAACCTGCATTTCTTGTGTTTCCTGCACTGGCAAGCTGATTCTTTACCACTGGTACCACCTCGGAAACCCTATGTATATGTATATTTGTGTGTGTATATATATACACACACACAAATGCGTGTGTGTGTGTGTGTGTGTGTGAACTGGCCTTTTTTTTTTTTTTTTTTGGCCACATCATGCATATGGGATCTTAGTTCCCTAACCAGGGATGTAACCCACACCTCCTGGATTGGAAGGGTGGAATCTTAACTACTGGGCCACCAGGGAAGTCTCTGAACTGGCCTCAGAAGTCACAGTAATTTCTATAATATCTTATTGAACCCTCATTCAATATGAAAGAAGACCATATAAGGGTGTGAATATCAGGAATTGGGGGTTCTCAGGGATACCTCCCTGATAGCCTTAGTGGGGACAAGCCCTTCTACAGAATTTCAGGGAAGCAGACACTCAGACTCCGAGGCAGTCTTTTCCATCAGTTTCTATGAGACTTTTCAAGGCATCTTCCAATGGTGACTGGTGAGGCTATGGTGTCAGACAGCCTAGTGATGACTGACCCTGGGGCCAGAGGGCTAGGGCCAGAAGGACCATCTGTGTCTCTCAAATCATGCCAACACATAAGACAGAACCCATCCCTGGTTGTGGTCCAACTGGCCACATGGCTTCTGGAGTGGTTATCTTCAAAGCAGGCTCATAAATGTGCCCTCCAGCACATCCTTATGACATTGCCAGCTGGATGGCCCACACCAGGCAGGGACCAGTCATGTCAGTGAGACCCATGCCAGGCCTCGGACCCATTGAGAGGTTAGTGTGGTAGTTGGGGCATCTGAGTAAGTCTCTGCATGCCTGGCCCAGGTCCTCGACAGCTCAGACCTGCTGGCCCCTCAGGCTGTGCAGGCCTTATGTAATTGGAATGCCAGACAGCACCTGCGGACAATTTTATCACACTCTGTATAATGTGTAAATACCATTAAGTTAGACAGATTTTCTCATTAATTCTCGGTCCCAGTGACAGACCAGGAATTAACACAATTGATTTTCCAGTCCCTACTCATTATCAATCATCCCCCTAGAACTTAGTCACATTTCATCTGTTCCACCTGGGCCCCAGCATCCATTTGGAGGCTTCAACATATATTAAACTAATAAAGAGCAATGGGCACTGCCGTGTCTGCCCTGGAAACCAGTGGGGAGGCACAAAGAAAGAAATCTTGGGCAAAGAGTTGCTTCTGGGGCTTGTGTATGGAAGAATGGACAGTCCTGGGGGCGCAGTCTTGTCCCTGGGATGCTGGCATTGGCCAGCAGGTGCTCAGGTGGGGGCATTAGCGACTGCATCCATTATGAATTGCCATGTGACAAACCACCCCAAAATTTAGTGACTTGGAACAACAATGGAGGTGTTTGCTCGTGATTCTGTGGGTGGATGACTTGGGCCAATCTTTTCTGGGTTCCTGTGCAGTCAGCTGGTGGCTGGGAAGAACGGAGGGTCTAAAACTGGCCTGGAACTTCCCTGGTGGTCCAGTGGTTAAGAACCTGCCTAGCAAAGCAGGGAATGTGGGTTCAATCCCTGGTCCTGGAAGATTCCACATACCATAGGGGAACTAAGCCTGTGCACCCCAACTGCTAAAGCTGGTGCCCCTAGAACCCATGCTCCATGACAAGAGAAGCCACCACAATGAGAAGCCCGAGTACCGCAACTAGAGAGTAGCCCTCACTCACCACAACTAGAGAAAGCCGTGCATAGCAAGGGAGACCCAGCACAGCCAAAAATAAATGAATAAAAAATTTTAATAATAAAACTGGCCTCACCAACATGTCCGGTGGTTGGTGCAGGCTGCCGGCTGGGTGGTCTGGGGACCTCAGTTTGGACGGCTCCTCTCTTCTTCATGCGGCCTCTCTCCTTTCAGGAGGCTGGACCTGGACCTGCCTCCTTCATGTGGCTATCCACCCAGAGCGAGGAGAACAGAAGCTGAAGACCTGTCGAGGTCTGGGCTGGGACAGTGTACAGCTTCCTTTTCATTATCCTCTATTGGTCAAAGTAAGTCAAGGATCGACTCAGATTTAAGGGACTGGGTAGGAGGCTCTGCATCATGACGGGAAGAGTGGGGCAAAAGCACCCTGCTAAGGGGACCTGCCACAGGAAGGGGGCTTGTCCCAAACAGGGTGCCATAGTCACCAGTCTGGGATCAGGCTCTCGGGCCCTCCTCCAATGGACAGTTTCTTTCTGATCCTTCATGCCAAGGGGAGGTGGCAAGCACTGAAGACCTGACTTTGGTACCCACCAAAGCAGGAATGAAATGTGCATTGCAGTGACATAAACAGTGACCACACCCAACGCTAAGGGAGGGGATAGCAGATGGGGGGAGGAGATGACCCACATCAAACTCTTTCTTAAAAATTTTATTGGAATGTAGTCAATTTACAATGTTGTGTTAGTTTCTACTGTACAGCAAAGTTAATGAGTTATACACATATACATACACTGTTGCTGTCGTTCAATCACCGTCTTGGCTGAGTCTTTGTGACCCCCTGGACTGACCGCAACAGGCCAGGCTGCCCTGTCCTTCACTATCTCCTGGAGTTTGCTCAAACTCATGTCCATTGAGTCGATGATGCCATCCAACCATTTCATCCTCTGTATACACATATCCACTCTTTTTTTAAAATTAGTTAATTTATTTTGGCTGCACTGGGTCTTCATTGTGTGCACAGGCTTTCCCCAGTTGCAGCGAGTGGTGGCTACTTTTGGTTGCTGTGAGGGCTTCTCATTGCAGTGGCTTCTTTTTTTGTGGAGCACAGGTTCTAGGCACCTGGGCTCAGGAGTTGTGGCTCGAGGGCTCTGGAGGGTAGGCTCAGTAGTTGCGGTGCACGGGCTTAGTTGCATGTGGGATCTTCCCAGACCAGGGATCGAATCCGTGTCCCCTGCATTGACAGGCTGATTCTTTACCACTGGACCACCAGGGAAGTCCTCATGTCACAGTCTTAATCCTGCCTCCATCGGACTTCAGTGCCCCAGGGGATGCTTCTGGGCCATCTCACCCACAGGGGTGAGTGGTATTACAATTAATTTTAATAGTAACAAAAGCACACACACAAGTAAATACGTTCCAAACAAGTGCATGTTGTGCGTGAGGTACTCATTCCAGTTCCAAATCCAAAATAATTGTGGATTATCCACTGCTTTTGACTACTTGTTCCATTCCACCCTCACAGCAAGTATCTCAATAAAATATTTACCCCCAAAGCCCTTTGTCAAATAGTATTAACAATCTCTACTAGACAAAGGGCTTTGGAGGGGTAAACATTTTATTGAGGTGTAATGTCCATTCAGAAGAACTCACAAATTGTAAGGGTATATATATCCTGGAGGAGTGACTGGAGGTGAGCAAGCCTTTGAGGCCACTTTCCTTCCATTTTCTCCTGGACAGCGGTCATCACCCAACCCTTGTCACTTGGAAAGCGTGGCAAGCTATTGGACAGTGTGGAAGTCAGGTGAGCTGGCAGGGACGAAGAGAGGAGGGGAGGGTGAGAGACCCTTCCTGAGTGCTTCCTAGAGCAGGACAAAGGGGCTACAGGGGGAGGGGTGAGCCCTCCCTCAGCTCTGATGTTCAGTGAGCCTGCGCGTTCACCAAGAATCATCACTAGGCAATAATAACCATCTTTATGGAGACCATTTCAGATGAATTCTAATGTGCTTTATTATGTGACTTTTTTTTAGAAGTTCTGCTACAGGGAGGTGAAAGAGGTTCTGAATATTAAGTAATATTAAGTAATATTAAGATTACAAAGGGCATCTCTGCTAGGTGGGCTCATCCCCAGTTAATTAGCTCCCTAATACCCATCAGGTAGGGAGGATGGCAGAACAGGGTCTCCCCAGATCCCACTCAAGGATTAGGCTCTCTTTCCTTTCATCAAAGTTGTCCAGGTGGACCAGGGTGCTCTCTGCCACCCTGGGAAACCCCTGGCTGGGGGCCTGAGCTCACCTGTAATCAGCCCCTGGACCCCAGTAGGGGAGGAGGCAGGCAGACAGTATGGTGTGGCTCCAGGTGAGGCTTCAGGGTCATGGGGGATGGACAGGACACTGGGGCCTCCATCCACCCCTTCTTTGCCCCATCTATCCCACTGAGATGTGGAGGAGGCACCAGTGGGGACAGAGGGGGTCCCATCTCTGAGCCTCCAGGGTTTGAGGGTCAGCAGAGCATTTAAAGTTCTCCCCATACTCCAAACAGGTGCAGAAGGGCTAGGATAGTTCTTAAGTCTTGTACTGTCAGTCTCAAAGCAGAATGGGGGCTTCCCTGGTGGCTCAGGGGTAAAGAATCTGCCTACTACTGCAGGAGACATGGGATCGATCCCTGATCCGGGAAGAGCCCACATGCCATGGAACAACTAAGCCCATGGCCACAACTGCTGAGCCTGAAGCCTTGAGCCCTAGAGCCCATGCTCCAAAACAAGAGAGTAGCACCTGCTCACCACAACCAGAGAAAAGCCCATGCAGCAATGAAGACCCAGCACAGGCAAAAGTAAATAAATAAATAAAGCCTGAGTTGAATCTTTATTTTTTAAAAAGAATGGGGCAACCAGTGGTGCATGGAAACAGGTCCCTCTGAGAATTGACTCCCCTAAATCCCTCATTCTCTCATCCAACCCCTCAGGCTCTCCCTCCCAGGGCAGCAGCCCATGAGCTGGACAATTCTCTTCTCTTCTGTCTCCCATCAAAACTCACCACCTCACACAGCACTCATTTTGGGCCCCATCGCCTGTTCTCCATAGCGACGGGTAGATTTTTTTTGCCCTCTGTGAGCCCTCCTCAGTTACACACTTATATTTTAGCAAGGACCTCTGGGAGATATAACGCTTTCATTCACAGGGCTGACTGATGATGGAATCTGAGGCACCAGGCAGGTTGCTGCAGAGCTATTTAGGTGCAGGAGAGCCTCTGAGCTTCCATTAAATCATAGCCACGGTGACCTGATGTAAGAGGATATACTGCGCTTTCCCTGAAAAGTTTTCACCCGCAAACCAGCATGCTGCTGTCACGTGTAGGGTCCTGCCTTTAAGAATGTACTCAGCAGCAGATCACTGAATGAATGGTTGAATCCCAAACAAAAATGCAACCCAGGACTTTGATCTCATCAGCTCTTGACCTCATGTTGCTGCTGTTATTTAGTCACTAAGTGCTGTCTGACCCTTTGCAACCCCATGGACTGTATGTAACCTATCAGCCTCCTCTATCCATGGGATTCTCCAAGCAAGAACACTGGAGTGGGTTGCCATTTCCTTCTCCAGGGGATCTTCCCGAACCAGGGAGTGAACCTGCCTCTCCTGTGTCTCCTGCATTGGCGGGAGGGTTCTTTACCACTGAGCCGCCGGGAAGTCCCCTTGACCCCACCCAACCTCCCAGATTCTGAGAGTCAAGGCAGAAGGCCAGAGGTCCCCATCATCCCTTTCCCCAATGTCAATTAAGTGTCCAGTCCAGGTGGTGGACCTCAGAGAGAAGGAAGGAACCAGTCCTCAGCCAGGGCAGCTCCTCCCCAAGGCTGACCCAGACCACTCAGGGCAAGGGTGGAGGTCCTTCCCGCACCCAGTCCATCCCAAACTCCAAATCCCACAGAAATGCAACCTTCCAGAAAGAGCCTGAAATAGACACACAATTCTGTCTCGGTTTCTCTGTTCCCCCTCCTGCACTTAAGTGCCTATTAGGGATAAAGGGACGGGAACAGAGGACAATAACATCTGTTTTTCCAACAAGCTCATGACAATGTGGATCCGGGGGCGGAGCTCATGTCAGCACAGGCGCCCAGATGCAGCCCCACGGTTGCAGAAGCAACCGGCACTCCATCATTTCTGAGATTATCTCCCCGTTGTCCTCCTGCTTGTTTGCTTTATCCTCACCCGGGGAGCTATCATTGCTCTCCGCAGGATCAGACCTGCCTCTCGGCTTGCTTTTTATCTCTGTCATGGGCTGGGCTTCTGCTTCAGAAGAAAGTTGGGACTCTCAAGTCCTCCGATCTTGGTGCTGCCTTCTCAAGGCTGGGACCAAGGTCAGGATGCTGGTCCACACCACAGAGCCTGGTGGAAAGAGCACTGGGTGAGGAGTCAGAGGACTTGGCTTCTAATCCCAGCTTGGCCACTGGCTCTGTGACCTCTCAAGGATGGATCTATCTAGGGATATTGAGAGTACGGTGCTTAACTTTGCAGCAGGAGCCTCGGTTTCCTCATCTACGAGATGGACGACACAAATCATAACTCCATCCTGGAACTGAGATGAGTCCCACATGTGATGCACACATGAAAGTGAACTGAAAGTGGCACTCAGGCGTGTCTGACTGCGAGTTCACGTACTATGTAGCCTGCCAGGCTCCTCTGTCCACAGAATTCTCCAGGCAAGAATCCTGGAGTGGGTTGCCATTCCCTTCTCCAGGGAATCTTCCCGGCCCAGAGATCGAACCCAGGTCTCCTGCACTGCAGGCAGATTTTTTACGATCTGAGCCACCCGGGAAGCCCGATGATGTGAACCTAATTCAGGTCAGACAGCAGAAACATTGAGGACAAGGGCCCTGAGGCACTGCAGTGTGGGTTTTGGTAGGAAATTTTGTCTGAGGCTGTTCAGCCCAAAGATGATATCTGCCAAAGATGCAGGAGACATGCTTCTGTTCCAGACTGGAGGGACGGCTGAGATGACCTCAGGCTGCACAAAGCAAATAGAATCATCCATCCTCCTCTCAGCAGTGGTAACCCCAAGACGATCTCCCTGATGGGCCCCTCAACCCTGCTTCTTCTACCTCTCCTTCAATAAACACAGGGCAACTAGTTCAAGAAGGCCCCATGTGCAGGGGGAGCTGGAAGAAGGGTTAGGGAGGGAAGCAGGAGGAGAGGCAGGAAAGGGAATGGGAGAGGAAGACAATGATGAGAGAAGCAGCTGTGGTTCTTTCCATATTTTAAAGGAGATTTAAATTGAAAATGAGGTTTACAAAAAACAGAAACAACCCATCACACTTTCCACCACCCTCCCTGCCTTTGTAAGGAGAAGCATTGAAAATGAACAAGATTTTAAACCAAATGAGCGCTGCGTAGAGAGTAAA
The DNA here is from genome assembly GCF_055505025.1 of Bos grunniens. Classification (NCBI taxonomy): domain Eukaryota; kingdom Metazoa; phylum Chordata; class Mammalia; order Artiodactyla; family Bovidae; genus Bos; species Bos grunniens. The sequence goes on along the minus strand of NC_141180.1, from coordinate 38,697,791 downwards.
AGAGCCGATTCAGGTGGAGGATCTGCCATTCTGTGACCCTGTGACCTTGCGCAAGCACTGGTCTCAAGGTTGTGGGGAGGTGGGAAGGAAACCCTCCCAGAGAAAGTGTGGTAAACTTGGAGGATGGAGACTGTACCCCTGGGCAGTGTGGACTGTACCACTCCCAAGGCTTAGACCCCCTCCTCCCAGCAGCCCAGGCCACTTCCAAGAGCAGCCAGCCAGACTGGGTGATCAGACCCTCTGCAAGGGACTGGAGAACGGGTACCGCAGATCTCCCCAGCCGGCAGTGGGGTGTCTGGGGCAGGGCCTGGCCTCTCCGGGGGCGGAGGTGGCGGGGGGGGGGGTACCGCCTGAGGAAGCAGGTCTTCTCCCAGCTCGCAGGCTGAACAGAGGGCTGGGGGCTCAGATTTCACAGCAGTCTTCCCCACCTGACTAATCTTCCGCTCAACACCTCCCCGCTGTCCCTTCTCAGAAAAGCAATGGCTCTTCTCATGAAAGCAGCCCGCCCCATGCCCCACCTCTGTCCTGAGCTGGCAGGATAACGGACTGCTCCATCTCCCCGCTCTGCCCGAGTGGCTTGGGGCTATCATTTGCTCACAGCCCCCGTGGTTTCCTTTTATCCTCTCTGGAATTGCACGGAGATTGGTTATCTGGTAATTGAGATTGTTTTACAAGGTGTCGCTCATTGCATTGAGTTTCATTAATTTTCAGCTCATCCTGAACACCCAGAACAATAACTGCCCTGTCAGTGAGGAAGCAGAGGGGTGGGTGTCCCTGCATGTATACACATGCACACACATACACACGTGTACATAGGTGCACACACATGTATGTGGGCAAGTTTTTTTTTAATATAATGACAACCCTGGTAAAACAGACTTCAGATGTTTGCTGAATGTCCTTCACTGGTTGAACCCTGACAGGAGCCCAAGGAGATGAGGGCATCACTCCCCATGGCACTTAGGAAATATGATGCCCTGAAAATTCCTTTAACTTAGAGATTTTTTATTTTTGGCCACACTGTGTGGCATGAGGGATCCTAGTTCCCCAAACAGGGATCAAACCCACGCATCCTGCAAAGGAAATGAGGAGTCTTTATTTATTTATCTGGCTGCACTGGGTCTTTAGTTGCAGCATGCAGGCTCTAGTTTCCTGACATGGATCAAACCAGTGTCCCCTGAATTGACAGGCAGGTCCAGAGTCTTAACCACTGGACCACCAGGGAAGTCCCTAACTTAGAGATTCTTGAAGCTCCTCTGAATGACAGGCCACTTACATCCGTACATAAGACCATCTGTCTCTCCATCCAATACTCTCTTAGCACCTGCTCAATGGTCAGGCTCCCAGCGCCATGGGGCATTCAAAGAGGAAGCCATTTAGACCAGACGAAAGGCTTCTTGAGGAAGCCCCAAGACCAGAAGCTCAGGGGTACTAGGCTCTGGTAGGGGAGGGCCAACTGTCCCACAGTTACCCCACTGGGATTCCAATCTCCTGAGCAAAGGTTCTAAATGGGTTTCCTCATAGAACCTTGCGTGGGTGCCAAAGCAGAGCCCCCCCCAGGAAATTACTAAATGGATCCCCTCCCCAACGCACACATAGAGTTTCACAGTGAATAGTTTCATTTCTCTTCAGTCTCCCTTACTATTTTATAAGCCCAGTGGGGCACGGACTTGGTCACCTTGTATTTTTAGCTTTTAACACAGCGCCTGACACTTATCAGTGGAACAGTGGTAAAAAAATCTGCCGCGAATGCAGAAGATGCAAGAGATGCAGGTTCAATCCCTGGGTCAGGAAGATACCCTGGAGCAGGAAATGGCAATCCTCTCTAGTATTCTTGCCTGGAAAATCCCAAAGACAGAGGATCCTGGCAGACTACAGTCCATGGGGTCACAAAGAGTCAGACACGACTGAGCACACACAGTTTCAGTTGACACTCATCAGATGCTCAGTGAATGTTTGTTGAGTGAATGAATGACTGTACCAGGTATTGCTCCAGTGCTGTGAAGAACACCATGATGTCAGCTGTGGGTCTTCTGCCCTTTAGTGGGGAAGTCTGAGATCATACAGAAACAACCACACTCTAAAATATTCATCAGTAAGAGAGGAAAGGGGACTCTAACAAATGTCTGGGCTTCTCAGGTGGCTTGGTGATAAAGGATCTGCTGGCCAATGCAGAAGATGGGGGTTCCATCCCGGGGTCAAGAAGATCCCCTGAAGAAGGAAATGGCAACCCACCCCAGTATTCTTGCTTGGGAAATCCCATGGACAGAGGAGTCTGGTAGGCTACAGTCCATGGGTTGGAAAGAGTCAACCATGACTTAACAACAAAATAACAACAAGAGGTGCCTGCTACATCCCAGGTACCATGCTAAGTATTCTCTGAACATATTTCATTTAAACTCAAAAGTACCCTACAAAGCAAATACTATCATCCTCCTGTGTAGAGAAGGAACTGGAAGCTCATGGCTTGGCTGAGCACATCCATAGGGTGAGTGATACAGCCTGAACTGAATTAAACCCAGTGCTGTCAGACTCCACGAGTGTTTCACAGTGAAGTTCCATGAGTGATGTCGGAAGTGCTTGTTTGTCTGTCTTTCCTCTTGGACTGTAAGATTCCTGAGGATAGGGAACTGGTCTCTCTCACCAGTACACCCCAGAGCCTAGTGGAGGGTTGGAACATAATTCTTGCTCATTTAACTGTAACTGACTGTCTCTTCTCACAGCTGCCTGCAGGTGGCGCCAGAGAGAAGCAGAGGTGAGAAAGAGGCTTTTATCCTAGCCAGTGAATTGATCAGAGTCTGCGACAGTGGGGAGTGCAGAATGTAATCTCTGCACAGCTCTTGTGCCTCTGTTATGACACTCAGGATGACGTCAGAATAAAACATGTATGTGTGCTCCCCACCAGTTCACTATGAGCCTAAAAGGCAAGGGCATACCCATTCATCTTGAATCCTAGGACAGAGTTGGCACCCAGTAGGTTCTCAGTGAAGGTCTCTGGCCAGGATAAGCATTGGCTAGAAGGCCCTCACCGATGACCTCTGACCCCACATCTGGGCTCCTCCTCACCTGCTATCCCCCAGTTTCAGTGCAGCCTGGAGCAAGGCAGTCTTCCCATTCTCCCAACACGATGCCTTCCCTGGGCCTTGTCTCTCAAGGCCATTCATCTTGATTAGGTATTGGCAGCCTTGGCTGATTAAATACCCACCTCCCCTCCTGTTTGTGTCTCCGTGAGGAAGTGTCAGGGTTTCTCATTCTTCAGGCTTTGACCTTGGCAGTGATGTGACAGCCCTCAGCACACCTGCCTCAGTGCTGCAGTTGTGTGCTGAGTTGCCAATGACATTGATTAGGGAAAACTTCATCTGCACTCTTGGGCAGCATCCCAGGGACTTTCTCCAGCTAGGCAAATTGGGAACAGCTGTCCACCAGCACCTCAAGCTTCTGAGAAAACCATCAGCCTCATGGCCACCTCTTCCTGGAAGCCTTAATCATGACTCATCATCACCTTCTCCAGGAAGCCTTCCTGATCAGTTCCATCCAGCACCCCATCTCTACCCTCAATGCACTGTGGTTGTCAGGGGTTAGCTGACCATTGACATGCGTCAGCCTCCCCTCACTGAACACAGAGAGGGGACTGTATCCCAAACACATGTAACTCTCAGCTCCGGATGCTGCTCATCCTGAAGGCAGGGAGGGGCTCTGCCTCCCTGAAGAGACTGAAGTCTCCCCCAGCCACATGTTCAGGAAGCAGAGTCACTCATATCCCTGATGTGGGCACTCAGATTCAGTGGCTGGGTGAGGACAGCAAGAAGCACAGAAAATGGAGGTAGGCACCTGGGGGAACAGGAGGAGAAATTTTACCTGAGGATGGACCTTCCTGTGTCATCGTGGGCGGGCAGGGGCAGATTTGACCCGAAACCTCAGCCCACATGGCCAGAGCAGGTTAGACAAGTGGGTTTAATTATTATCTCCACAGAGTTGGCCTCCTGGGGGTGCTGGAGGGCACAGAGCAGACGGTTTGCCCTCTGGTCTTCCTAACCTAGAAGACCAGAGGGCAGCAGCCCAATGCCAAGGCCAAGGGCAGTGCCCAACCCTTGGTACCTACCTCCTCTATGTACAATTGCTTGACTCTTCGGCCAGGTCTCAGGCTCTCTGCTTCCTGTGTTAGAGCACCACCAGCAAGGAGCACACTGTCCTACCTGGAACCACCTCCTTAGCCCTGAGCCACCTCCCTGGGCCCACTGCCGGCCTGGTCGCTCACATACTCTTGGGAGCCACCCCAGGAGCCCCTGCCTAAGAGCATTGGTGGGACTGAGGAAGCGGTGAAGACTGTGTCATTCTCGATGCTTCTAAAATTCCCTTCTCAGGCACCCACACCCCCAGCCTTGCTTCCCCCTCCCTCACCACCCACCCACTCCCCAGGGCAGACCAATTAACTGAGACTCCAGGGTACAAGGCACTGCAGGACATGCAAAGACACAGAAGAGGTGCAGAACTTGCATTGAAGCAGTTCAGGTAAGAACCGTGGCTCTATCACTTACTAGCTGGGTGTGTGAGCATGCCGTCGCTACAGTCGTGTCCGACTCTGTGTGACACTCATGGACTGTAGCCCGCCAGACTCCTCTGTCCGTGGGGACCCTCCAGGCACGAGTACTGGAAAGGGTTGCTACGCCCTCCTCCAGGGGATCTTCCCGACCCAGAGATCGAACCCGCATCTCTTATATCTCCTGCATTAGCAGGCAGATTCTTTACCACTAGCGCCACCTAGGAAACCCAACTAGCTGGGTGACCCTGGGCAAATGTAAGCATCTCCCTCAACCTCAGTTTCCTCTCTCATGATAAAAAAAAGATCTTAATACACCATTCCTGAGGTTTTCTGAGGCTTAAAAGAACGTATTTAGGGCTCTCCTGGTGGCTCAGTGGTAAAGAATCCGTCTGCCATTGCAGGAAACACAGGTTCAATTCCTGGTCTAGGAAAATCCCACACGCCATGGAGCAACTAAGCCCATGCATGACAGCTATTGAGCCTGTGCTCTAGAGCCCAGAGCTGCAACGACTGAGGCCATGTGCTGCAACTACAGAAGTCCGAGCACCCTAGAGCCCGTGCTCCCCAACAAGAGAAGCCACTGCAATGACAAGCCCGTGCACTGCAACTAGAGAGTGCCCGGCTCCCCGCAACTAGAGAAAAGCCCACGCAGCAACCAAGACCCAGCACAGCCAAAAATAAATTAAAAAATAATTTTTAAAATAATAATAATGTAGTTAAGCTTTGAGAACAATGCCTAGCACATGATAGCTTTATTACTGTCATTCACTAAGTATTTCAGGAAACATTTATTTATTTAGAGGCTTCCATGTACCAGGATGGAGAAGGAAATGGCAACCCACTCCAGTATTCTTGCCTGGAGAATTCCATGGACAGGGGAGCCTAGCGGGCTACGGTCTGTGGGATCGCAAAGAGTCAGACACAACTGAGCACGCAGCACGTGTACCAGGAAGATGAGCTGGATCTTAAAAGATCTTAAGAGGTACTGCCCAGCTTCCTTTCCCCTCCCAACCCCTTGCTGCTCAGGGGCAGCTGATGTGAACGGTCAGAACTCTCACACCTGCCGGTCAGCCCTACAAGTCCAGCTGCTCCCAGAGGTGGCTCGGTCCTTCAGCTCCTGCTCTGAGCCCCCAAGCCCTGTGCTTAAGATGACTTAGGTGAATAAAGTACCCTAGTCCTACCAGCTCCTGGGGGTGCTGACAATAGACAGTTGACAAACTAACAGGCGTGTGATACCCACACCATGCTCAGTCCCACCCGGTTACACCCCCTGTGACCCTAATGGGGATAATCCTAAGGCAGGCTAGGAGACAGAGGGACAAGGCTATGGCAGGAGTAAGGGGGTGCGGACTCAGGGTGCCTCTGGAGTCACAGCACACAGAGGGCTGCCTCTCTGGATGTATGGGGTTGACTAAAATGTTCACTCAGGGTTCCCAGGTGCTGTGTGTGTGTGCTCAGGCGTTCAGTTGTGTCTGACTCTTTGTGACCCCGTAGACTATAGCCCACCAGTTTTTTCTGTCCATGGGATTCTCCAGGCAAGAATACAAGAGTGGGTAGCCATTTCTGTCTCCAGGGGATCTTCCCAACCCAGGGATCAAATCTGAATTTCTTTCCTCTCTTGCATCGCCTGGCAGATTCTTCAGCACTGAGTCACCTGGGAAACCCCAGGTTTCCCGTACCTTCTTACAAAAAACTCCAGTGAATTTCTGGCCAACTTAACATTAGCATCATAGGAAGGCCACAGAGCATCTTCCTTTTACCCTTGAAATCTGGTTGAGCACATGTGATCAAGACCCTCACTGTCCCTCTCAGGACCCTGGGGACCTGCCCGGAGCTCCTGCATCTTGAAGTGGGTCAGTGGCACCTAAGGCGGGAGGGTGGGGGCTTTGCCCCGCGGTTACCACCTTTCCCTGGCCCTGGGAACCTGTCTGCGGGCCCTCCTGAAGAGCCAGGCTTGGCTCTTGTCACCCCGTCAAGCAGGGGACCTGACTCGGTTTGTACCACTGTTTGGCATCCTGGCTTAGTCCCTCACGCTGGGAAGGCTGTCCCAATTTGAAAAAGGGCAAATCACAAATGTCAACTGGCTGAGACCCAAGTGCCAGGTTCTTGCCAGAGGCACTACTTTTACACCAGCCTGCACAGTCTGGAGCCCTTAATGAAACAGGCTGACAGTCCATTAGCTGCAGAGTGGTCTGCGGGGCTCAGAGGAAAGGAGCTGTCATCTACCTCCCTTCAAGGGCTTTCAAAGGGGAAATCAACTGTGTGTGCATGTATGTGTGTGATCTTAAAAAAAAAGAAAGAAAGTAGTATCAATCACAGCAGTGCCTGTTAACATGGGCAGACAGACAGCAACCTGACATCAAGAAGCATCAACATGTTTCTTGTACTCTGTCCTCCCAGCCCCTGGGGGGCAGGTCTGAGAGATGATCCCATAACAGAGCACCCACATCACAGCGTGGGAAGACCCTTAAGGTCTTCTCATATACCCCCTCCCCAATGTCCAAGTCTTCGCTTCAGTGTTCCTAACAAGGAATCAACCTTTCTCTTGAATGCCTCTAGTCACAGGGAGCTCACCACCCACTGGGACGTTTCAAACATCTCCCTTTCCAATTCCTCTCACAACTAGAAAGTTCTTCCTGACCTAAGAGCTTAAATTTGGGGCCAAGTAACTTCTACCTGTTCTTCTAGCTTTGCCTTTTTTTTTGGCTGCACTGGGCCTTCGTTGCCTTGCAGGGGCTTTCTCTAGTTGCAGTGAGAAGGGGCTACTCTTCATCACAATGCACAGGCTTCTCCTGCTGTGGAGCACCAACTCTGGGGATTGCAGGCTTGGTAGTTGTGGTCCATGGGCTTAGCTGCTCCATGGCACGTGGAGTCTTCCCAGACCAGGGGTCAAACTCATGTTCCTTGCATTGGCAGGCAGATTCTTTTCCACTGTACCATCTGGGAAGTCCCTAGCTTTGTCTTTGATGTCACACACACCCACACTCACACACACATCCAACCTCTCTCCAGCCTCCTTTCCATGCTGACATGGTTTGAAGTGTCTTCACCAGTCTGCCTACGGCTTTCTGGACAAGATCCAGCTTAGGAATAATATCTTCAGAATGTGGGTCCCACAATAAGAGACGTAAAATCTCTGCCGCAGCTATTACCAGTGTGAAGATGCACGTGTGTGTATGCAGGTAGAGATTGAGTTCCTGGAGCTGTATTTTCATGCATTTCACATTTCACCCCATATTCCCAAACGCCTTGCTGAAATCCCAGTGTATTACATCCAAGGCCTGCTCCTGATCTATCACATTTGCTCTATCCAGAAAAGAACCAAGAAAGAAGGAAGGGTACCCAGGAATGGGCTTAGCCAACCAAACGGGGTCGACAACACAGGGATGGGCAGGACCTGTGCCTTCCTTGTCCTGGACACTAACCTATTCATTCTACCTCAGGTCACATTAACCAACATGAAAGCCAGAGCTCATCACTGACTCCAACTGAGCTTCAGGCCAGGTAACAGGCTGATTTTGGTTTTAATAAAGGAGGTGGTGCTAGGGGTAAAGAGCCCACCTGCCAATGCAGGAGACACAAGAGATGCAGGTTTGAATCCTGGGTTGGGAAGATCCCCTAGAGGAAGAAATGGCAACCCACTCACTCCAGTATTCTTGCCTGGAAAACTCCATGGGTAGAGGAACCTGGTGGGCTCCAGGGATTGCAAAGAGTTGGACATAACTAAGCATACACACACAACAGAAGAGTTGCTAAGATAACGTGATGTATGTCACTGCCCAACTCCAGAAGAGGCCAGCATTGAGCTTCTAAAGGCCTGCTGGGTGGGATTTTGTGCAAAGGTCCTGAAGGGGTGGAAAGTGAAAGTGTTAATCATTCAGTCATGTCTGACTTTTTGTGATCCCATGGACTATAGCCCACTAGGATTCTCTATGGAATTCTCCAGGCAAGAATACTGGAGCAATAGCCATTCACTTCTCCAGGGGATCTTCCCCGACCCAGCAATCAAATCTGGGTCTCTGGCATTGCAGGCAGATTCTTTACCGTCTGAGCTGCCAGGGTGGGGCAGGAGGGAAATGCTTTGAGTAGGTCAGGTGGATGAGGCAGTTCAGGGACAAAGTGAAAGCTTCCACAGGACTGGGCCGAAATGGGGATGGGGTGGCCAGGACAAGAGCCCCCTAGGCCCATGGTACTCAGCAAGGAAGGCTGCTGTCGGGGGGCATTTTGAACGCTTCTAGAGCAGAGTGTCCAAGAAACAAGGGTAAATTCCAGGGCCACCCCCAAGCTTGAAATAGCAGGGAAGCAACCTTACAGACAGTGAGCAGATGGAGCTAGGACCCAGCCAATATTCCTGGCTCTGGCCCCACGGAGGCACAGGAGTCCTGGGCAGTCCTAAGGAGATGAGAACTGACCCAAATGACTGAGGCTGAATTTCCATCCATGTCCACTGGGGGGCAGAGTAAGTCTGACTCACAGATTTAAAAGCAGTGAAGCTGTATCTCAGGGTCAACACCCACCACGTCTGCTGCCGTCACTCCGTGGAGCTTCCCCTTCTAATGGCATATAGTGCTTTGGGGGGGACCCAAGCCCACTGCTTCATATTCACTTGTGGCAAAGCCTTCCTTTGACACAGCAAAGCAGCCTTTTCAGTCTTGCAGAAATTCACCGAACTAGACTGTTATCCATTTTATGTATCTTTGCTGGCTGTGTTCTAGAGGACATACTGTCAAATGCCCAGCAGAAAACCAAACATCCTCTGTCTGCACATTCTCCGTCTATCAGCACAGTGACCCGCTGGAGAAAAGTCAAAGTAGGAAAAAGCAGAGGTTAATCTGGCCTGACTGGCTCTTGGCAAACCCATACTGCCTCAGAGAGGTAACCTCTATCTTTTCTAAGGGCTCGTCGAATCCAGTCAAACTCATCACCAAAGATCAGGCATCCTGCCCCCACCCCACCTATGTGCCCGTGCTGGTCTCGAGGTTTATGAGTCAGAGTTCACAAGCAGACGATGAGATAAGCAGCACGAGGAAAACACAGGGAAACTGGAAGCCAGATCACTGATCCACATTTTCCTTTTTTTTAATTAAAAAAATGGTTTTATTAACAAGTCTAAAGAAAACTTTCATTGAATCAAGGGGTGTAATACAAATTATAGAGACCTGCATATAAAGCCTGGCAACGAATCTGGCCTTTTAGAAAGATTTATATATAAAAATATGCATTAAAACCTGCACCAGAAACAGTGCAGAAGTTAACTGACAGCCCCGATAGAAGGCCTTACCAAGGTGGTCTGGTCTATGGACACAGGGAGCTCTCAGGCCCACAGCTTCAGAGGTAAGACTTGTGACAACGCCCTGCTGGTCTTTGAAGGCAGGACTCCCGAGAGCACCAAAATGTCACAAGCCTGGCATAAAACAAAAATGGTGCTGGGAAGACAGGCAGGAGAGAGTGCTGTCCTCCTCACCCTCCTTACTGGGCTCTGACCACTCTTCGAGGATTCTGGAACTCTGCAGACAAACCACCTTTAACTTTAGAAGAACTGCAACTTCCAACTTCTGCAAATGTGTTTTTTTCCAAGTAAGATGCCTAATTCTAACTCAAGAAGCCAAGTTATAATTGGCCTGATTTTAAGGATGAAGAGTTGGTTCTGATGTTATTTTCTGCAGGTCGAGACCCTGACATACCCACCAGAGTGGCTTTAATCACAACAGAAAAAAATGATGACAACAGCCTCGATCTAGTTCTGTCTTGGACCCAAGGCAACCAAGCAATTCTAGCCCAGAAAGTTATATTGCATGGACAATGATATGAAAACCAGCTTGGATCAACTTTGGAATCTGCCCCCCTCCCCACTCTGGGTGCAAACTATCCCACACAAGGCAAGAGAAGCCTTTGGGAGAATTGGGGTCAGTACAGGACAGAAGTCCCCAAGGAGGAAGACATAGTTTCTTTACTGGTAGGCCTGACATTTTGGGTGATCAGGGTCAGGACTGTTTGACCACTGGCTTATCACTCATGGAGGGGCTACTGTCCTGCATCAGCTCATCCTGTGGTTCTGTGAAAAGGGGCAACCATCCCTGACTCATCTCTGCTAAGCTGCTGCCCAAATAGCAGGGCTCCATAGATTGGAGAAGGAAATGGCAACCCACTCCAGTATTCCTTGCTGGGAAATCCCATAGACAGGTGAGCCTGGCGGGCTACAGTCCATACAGTTGCAAAGAGTCGGACACAACTTAGCAACTAACAGTGGATGGGAAATACACAAATGGGGACCAGGAAGAAACGGAGGGTGGTCATAGGGGAGCACAAGGAACAGCAAAGAAGGGCAAGGAGGGGTGCCCTGTGGGCCTCCAATAGCTGGCAAGGACAGCAGGCCTCCACAATTTCAGAGCACCTGCTAGTCACTAAAAGGACGGGGAGGTGGGCGGGAGGACGGGGAGGTGGGCAGGGGGGCGGGGGGTCCCTTCCTGTCAGACCACTGGGTTCCACAGGGAAACCAGCTGCCCTGCCAGTTTTCTCTCCAAAAGCAGAGTGATTTTCTCAGCTACCTCCAGGGTGGTTTTAAATTCCTTCCAAGCCCCCAGCCCAAATGCTTTGTTGTGTGGCAATCTTGACGCTTTTCCTTAACCGTGGCAATAAGTGAAGGGAGGATGAAAGGGTCTGAGTCACAACTTAGGCAAAAAGCCAGGAGCCCAGCCGGGCTGTTAATAAGCAAAGTCCTCTCTTAAGCAGAGCATTACTGGACCCGAGAGCTCAGGGTGAGACAGGCGCTCCTGGTCACGGGGGATCATCACCACACATCCTGACAGACCAAGGTACGGAGGACATTTGGCTCAATTACTATGGCTCTTCCGGGACAGGAGGCCAATCCTGGCAGCTCCTTCGCCAAGTCTCAGGGCATTTTAATCCACTTAAAAGTGACCTGACAACACCCTCTAGTGGAAATTATAAATAAAACAAGGGCTGTGTGTCCAATTTACCTTCTGAGGCCAGAGTGGTTTCCGGAGTCCCCATAAAACGGAGTAAAATAAGTAAAATAACAAAAACAAAACATTTTCTTTAAGAACGTAATAATAAAAAAAAGGTGGGAGTTCACAAGCCATCTGTAGGCCCCTCGGTGCTGAATCACCTTCTCTCCTCAGATCCTGCCTTCAATGCATCCTAAGAAAGGGGGGCACACTGGATGTGGGGAGGCGGCCACTGGTCCCCTTAGAGTTTGGGCAGACTGCCTGCTGGTGCCAGGATGATGCCGAACACGTAGAAGAGGCCCAGCAGAAGGTTGAGCTTGGCAGTCTTCTGGGGCAGTTTGTTGAAGGTCTGGCTTCGGAACTGCCTCTCAAGGGAGAAGGCCATGGGGATGGTGAGCAGGGGCAGAGCCAGGCTGATGCTGCAGTGCACAGCCAGGATGCTGAAGGCCAGGTAGGGCAGGAAGAGCAGGGTGTTGTAGAGCACATAGGACAGCGTGGGCCCGATGAGGATGGCGAGGGTGACGATGCCAGCCTCCCGGTCCGACTCCATGTCCCGGGTGTTGTTGGAATGGAGGATGGCCTCCGTGCTAAGGGCGAGGGGGATGGCGTAGAGCAGTGGGAAGACCGCCAGGGACCCCACCTGGACGGCGTAGGCGAACATCACAGCCAGCGGGCCAAACGTGATGAGGATGACGAGGTCCCCCAGAGCCAGGTACTTGAGTCCAATTCCTATGGCCAGAAAACCCAGAGAGTTGGTGTGAGATCAGGGCTGGAAACTGCGGGTCTGCTCTCCAGTGGAAAGGCCGGCTGCCTGTGGCTGGGCAGGGCATTTTCTTCTCGGACTGGGAGGCGGGGCACTGGTTGTATTCCCCTCCCCTCCAGAGCAAAATCCGAATTCTCCTCTGGTGATGGAGAGGGTCAGAAAAGACTAATCCTTTCACACCCAGTTCAGTCTGAGTCATCCCTGAGTATTCCTTCCTGCTGTCCCTCAACAAAAGGGCTTCCCAGGTGGGGCTAGTGGTAAAGAACACTCCCTTCCAAGGCAGGAGACATAAGAGACACAGGTTTGATCCCCAGCTGGGGAAGATCCCCTAGAGAAGGGCATGACAAACCACTCCAGTATTCTTGCCTGGAGAATCCCACGGACAGAGGAGCTTGGAGGGCTATAGTCCATGGGGTCAAAAAGAGTCAGATACGACTCAAGTGACTTTGCATCCACATCCCCCAACAAAGCTCTGACACAAAGAGCAGGGGCTTCCCAAACTAGTGGTTACCAGTTGGAGGGGGAGTGGAGGGGCAGAACAAGGGTAGGGGAAGGGGAGGGCCAAACTACTGGGTGTGAGACAGGCTCCGGGATGTATGGTACAACAATGTGAGCACAGCCCATATTTTATATAACTGTAAATGCAAAATAATCTTTACAAATTGTGTACATTACAAACTGGAAACGTTTTTGGAAAAAAAGAAGAGCAGGGAGTTCCTAGTCACACACAGTTCAATGGGGAGTCCATGAAGGCTTTCACAGGCCTTACAGTCCAGGGCTTGGCTTTCTTTCACCATCCACCAGCTCCCCCGTAAGACACTGCTCCTGTCAGGAACACCATGAGATTAGCCCCTCATGGAATATCCATCCCAGCTTCTTCCTTTTCGGCCACAACCTCTGGCAGCATCTTCTGGTTTTGAAAGCCCCCAGTTAACCTCAGCAAAATTTCAGGGTTCCCAAACTCCATACAGAGAAACTTTCACCCACATAATAAGGAAGACAGCTAAGAAGGTGAAGTTACAACTCTGCTTCCCCCGTCTCTGGTTCCCGTGAAGTTAAAACGCTGAATGATCCCTCATTTTTCCTCCTGTGCTGCTGATTGACCTCAAATCCTGTCTTTCAAACCAGCCCAGTTTCTCCATCCCCAAAGCCACACTCCATCCTGCCTCACTCTATCCCCAAGTCCAAGTCAGGGTCATCTTATGCACTACACTCCCACCCCCCACCCACCGCAACATTCAGCTGGTCCCTCAGCTTCGGGTCTCATAACTGCCTCCCCTCCTTCATCCCGAATTGAATCTCCACACTGCAGCCAGACTTTGTTGTTTAGTCGCTAAGTGGTGTCCAACTCTTTGTGACCCCATGGGCTGTAGCCCACCAGGCTCCTCTGTGAATGGGACTTCCCAGACAAGAATACTGGAGTGGGTTGCCATTTCCTTCTCCAGGAGATCTTCCCGACCCAATGCATCTCCTGCATTGGCAGGCGGGTTCTTTACTATTGAGCCACCTGGGAAGCCCCTGCAGCCAGAATGGTCCTCTCAAAACACTAAGCTGGCTGTGCCCTTCCGCAAACACATACCAGAACACCCTTATCAACAAGCTGTCCTCAGGATAAGAACAGCCCCAACTCTTTCACCTGACTCAGCTTTGGCCTGGCCCTGCCCTGCCCCCCTCCTGCCTTGCTCTGAGCTCTCCTCCCCTCCCTACCTCTACATCCTTCAGTTCCCCTCAGTTCCTCAGGGCCTTCAGACACTCCCTCACCTCCAGTCCCTTGCCTGGTCAACTCCTATTCAACCCTCAAGACTTTAAAGGTCATTCTTCAACCACCTTCCTCAGCCTGAGACCATATTCAGCCCCCCTGTAATATGCACCATAGCATCCTGACTTTCATAAATTCCACCACACTCGTAATTCTTTTCTTTTTTTGGTGCCGAGTGGCATGAAGGATCTTAGATCCTCAACCAGGGATTGAACCCATGTCTCCTGCAGTAGAAACACGGAGTCCTAAGCACTGGCTGCTGCGGAATTCCCACACTTCTAATTCTTAATCTCCCTCTCTCCCACAAACCAGTAGGTTTCACGAGGGCACAGCTGGCTCCTCAAACCTGACAGGCTGAACTGAACACAGAGCTACAGTAACAAGCACCTGAAATTTGGGACCAAGATCGTGAAAAATGTCCCACTGGGACTGAAACAGGCAAAGCAGCGCAGGAAGAGTGAGAGGCACCCACTCAAAGAGGTGACCCACATATATATTGCTACAGAAGCTTGGGAAACCTCTGATCTAAAGAAGTTACTAAGACATGGCCCCAGGATCAGAAGGTTAAAAGAAAAAAAACTATCGGGTCATAAATTGCATTTTAAACAAATATGAGAGACATTATCTGTAGGGAATCTAAAGGCTTGGCAGCTGAAGAACAAGACGCAGCGCAAGTTTACCTCCAAACTTGTGGTTGGGACTCTTTAGCGCTAAATGACCATGGTTGGTTCTTGGAAATGAAGCATCTCCAGGATAGGCTATAACAGGCATGCTCCCTGAGTCCCACCAACACCCAGTAAACTCATTCTGTACTCCCCACACAGTGTTTTGATAAATAGTTTGGTTGTGTGAGGACACGCCCTCTAGGAGGAAGGTCTCTCCAGCAGCACATGAGCTCTAAATAAGGAAACTGATGTCTTGTGTGATGTCTCACACATTTAGGCAACTGACAGGCAGGACTGCTCCAACTACCGATCCACCAAGTTTCTCCACCAGCTGCCCATCCCTTTATTTCCTCAGCTCTCCAGGCAGACCTCGGGACTCTATGGAAAGAAACAGAACAGCTCTATAGCCTTGATTGACATCTGGCGAGAGTACCCAAGAGCACCTCCTTAAGTTGCCTGGCAAAAAAAAAAGACGTGAGCAAGGCTGAACAGGAAAGGAGTATGTTACTGATTCAATGGACATGAGTTTGAGCAAACTCCGGGAGATAGTGAAGGACAGGGAAGCCTGGCATGCTGCAGTCCATGGGGTCACAAAGAGTCGGACACAACTGAGCAACTGAACAACAAAAGGTTGAACAGAAACCTGTGCCTGCAAAGATAAGCCCCCACCTTCAACAGACCTTGAACAAAAAAACCACAAAGCTCAGCTAAGGATGAGAGAGGTCTGTCAACCTTCTTGAGGTTATCTGACACTAGAAAATGACATAGCCCTTGAGCAGAAAGTCCTGTTTTCAGAGTGTCTGACCCAAGGCTCACGAGCTCCACCTGATTCAGAGGTGTGGCCCACCTGGGAGTTTCCTTTTAGGTATCCCTTCCTCCCAACTCCCCTTTCCACAGGGGCCAGCACAGTGAAATCCTGGGCCAGTTCTTCACACGGCCAGCCAGAAGGAATTTGTTAAATCAAAATGTTGGCAAGGACATGGAGTAACTGGAACTCTCGTGCCTTGCTGGTGGGAAGGTAAACAAAGTAGAAGCACTTTAGGAAACACTTTGGCAGCTCATAAAGTTAAACATCATCTACTCTTGCCTGGAAAATCCCATGGACGGAGGAGCACAGTGGGCTGCAGTCCATGGGGTTGCTAAGAGTCGGACACGACTGAGCGACTTCACTTCACTTCACTTCTCTTCACTTCACCCTATGACCCAGTAATCTGATTCCTAGGCATTTACCCAAGAAAAAGCAAACACAAATATCCACAGAAGACTTGAAAATGAATGTTCAATCATGATAGCCAAAATATGGAAAAAATCCAAGTCACTGAACAGGATAATGGATAAACAAACTGTGATATGTTCATACAATGGCTACCTCTCAGAGATACAAGGAACTACTGATCACATCACAACACAATGAAACTCAAAAACAGGCACAAGAATTCATACTGAATGATTCCATGTACATGATGTTCTGGACCAGGCAAAAGGAATCCATGTGAAAGAAGTAAGAACAGTGGTTGCAGTGGTTCCCACTAGATGGAGAGAGTGGAGTTGAAACAGAAGAAGCACAAGGAAGCTTTTGGGGGTGATGAAAATGTTCTGTATTATGACAGGGGTATGGGTTATCAATCAAACCAGCCAATCTTAAGAGAGATCAACCTTGAATATTCATTAGAAGGACTGAGGCTGAAGCTGAAGCGCCAGTATTTTGGTCATCTGATGCAAACAGACAACTCATTGGAAAAGTCCCTGATGCTGGAAAAGATTGAGGGCAGAAGGAGAAGAGAGCATCAAAGGATGAGATGGCTGGACGGCATCACCGATGCAACGGACATGAACTTGGGCAAACTTCGGGAGATGGCGAGGGACAGAGAGGCCTGGTGTGCTGCAGTTAATGGGGTCACAAAGAGTCAGACACGACTGGATAACTGAACAACAACAACATGAGTTATACAGCTCTATGTATTAATATCTGTCAAAATTCATCAAACTATAAGGCTCAAAATCCATGCATTCCACTGTTCGTCAATTATATATCAATAAAGTCAACGTCAAAAAAAATCATGTCAGATTATGTCATTCCTCCACTCAATATATTTCAATGTATCCACATTTATTCATTCAATAAATATTAGGTACTGAGTACATGCCAGGTGGGCACTGTTCTGGACACCATGGGGTTCAGCAGAGAACAGAGACTAAAATCCCTACACCCAGGGAATTTACAGTCTAAGTGGGAAGGTAACTAACACAGTAAATACTTTCTGTGGTTAGAAAGTGATGTGTGCTGTGTAGAAAAAGCAAAGAAAAGCAATAAGGAAAATACTGTAGAGGAAGATAGTGTAGGGAAAACACAGAAAGGGTGTGTGATTTTATTTTTTTTAGCTGCTGCAGAAAGCCTTATTGTTTAGTAGTTTTAAATAGGGCAGAAAAAAAGGCCTTACCAAGCAGCTGACATTTGAGCAAATGGGTGGTGGTTAGAAAACAAATCATACACATAGATGGGGAAACAGTATCCTAAACAGAGGAGACAGCATCTGCAAAGGACCCAAGGCAGGAGCACGCCTGATGCATTCCAGATACAGCTGGGAGGGCGGTGTGGCTGGAGCGCGGTGAGGAGGAGCGCAGGTCAGAGAGCTGGGGGAGGTGGGGGGTGAGAAGATCATGTCAGGCCCTGGGAGTCATTGTAAAGACTTTAACGAGATGCGCGCCAAGGAGAGTTTTGAGCAGAGGACTGACACGGCTGCAGGAGTACTCTGAAAGGGACAAGGGTGGATGCATAGAGATCAGTAAAGCATCAGCCACAATAATCAAGGGAAATGACAGTGGCAGTGGTGGGAGGGGATGAGAAGTGGTCTGGCCCCAAATGCATTTTAGGAGAGTCAACAGGACTTACTGACAGTCTGGATGTGAGATGTGAGAAAGCAGAGTCAGGGATGATGCTCATGATTTGCAGCCTGAAGAACCAGAAGGATGGTGTTGCCATCGAGTGAGAAGGGGAAAGCTGAGGGTACAGCAGGTTTTTGGTGGGGGAGAAGATCAAGAATTTGGTCTCAGACACGTCAAGGTTGAGATGCCTATAACCTCTAAGAGAAGTTACTGAAGTTGGACCTTGGGGCTTCCCAGGTGCTCCAGTGGTTAAGAATCTGTCTGCCAGTGCAGGGGACATGGGTTTGATCCCTGGTCCGAAAAGATCCCACATGCCAAGGAACAACTAAGTCTAAGCGCCATAACTAATGGGCCTATGTTCTAGAGCCTGCAGCCGCAACTACTGAGGCTGGTGTGCCCGGAGCCTGTGCTCCACAACAACAGAGGCCACCACAAGGAGAAGCCTGAGCACCACAGTGAAGAGTTGGCCCAGCTCGCCACAACTAGAGAAAGCCTGTGCACAGCCACAAAGACCCAGCACAGCCAAAAATAAATAAGTAAAAAACAAGTGGGATCTGAGTGTGGAGTTTAGTGGAGGTACCTGGTCCAGAGGTAGAAATCCAAGACTCACCAGCTTAATAGATGGCGATAGAAGCCATGAGACTGGCTGAAATCGCCAAGGGAGTAAATAGAGCTAAAGAGGTCTAAGGACTAGGCTTGGGAGTGACGAGGAACTAGCCGAGACTGAGGCCCTATGAGACCAGTATGATCTAGCCCCTACCTCCCTTGACGGCTGCATCTCAGTCTCCCTCTCGATTATGCTGGTCTTTCAGCAAATCCTGAGATGCCAAGTCCTTCCCTACCCCAGGATATTTGCATCTGCTGTTCCTGCGGTCCTGAAGGACCTGACTCAGACCCCAATTCTGCCCCACGGCTGGCTCCTTGTCCTTCAAAGCTTAGTTTAAGTGTCACCTTCACAGAGGGCCTCTTTCTTCCATCAGCACCTTACACATTCATTCTATTTCAGCGCCCTACTGATTTCCCTCACAGAACTTTTTACAGCTGGCTGCCAGTTCACCACAGTTAGTCCTGCTTTTCTTCTTTCTCCTTCTGATGCTCCATCACAGTTCCCGTGGCCAGTCTTCTCCCCTCCTCACTTATTATTGGGGCTCCCCAGGGTATCTGTCAGAGAAGGCAATGGCACCCCACTCCAGTACTCTTGCCTGGAAAATCCCATGGGCAGAGGAGCCTGGTAGGCTGCAGTCCATGGGCTCGCTAAGAGTCGGACACGACTGAGCGACTTCACTTTCACTTTTCACTTTCATGCATTGGAGAAGGAAATGGCAACCCACTCCAGTGTTCTTGCCTGGAGAATCCCAGGGACAGGGGAGCCTGGTGGGCTGCCGTCTATGGGGTTGCACAGAGTCGAACACGACTGAAGTGACTTAGCAGTAGCAGGGTATCTGTCAACAATCCGTCCTCTGGGCTCTCACCCTGTCGTACAACTTAGTATATGTGCAAAGACTCTCAAAAGTCTCTACCTCCAGGTCAGACCTCTCCTCTGAACTCGGATTCAAATCCAACCGTCAATTTGACAGCTCCACATGGAGATCTGATATATTAAGATGTCCAAAGTCAATGTCTCCATTTTCTCTCCACAAACCTATTTTCAATCTTCTCTCTCTCACTCCACATCAACTTCACTATTTCAGTTGCTCAGGCCAAAACCTTAGAGTTATATTTGTTTGGATAGATTTTTTTTAGAGTTGTATTTAATTCCTGTTCCTCTCCTGCCTCACGTTCCATCTATCAGCAAACCTTGCCTACCTCCAAGAAATATTGGGAATCTAACTACTTCTTCCCTCTCCACTAATCCCACCCTGATTCAAGCCACCAGACATCTCTTGCCTGTTTTACTTGACAGATTCCTCCTAGATGTTCCTGCTTCTCCCCTTGCCCTCCTTTATCCATTCTCAATAACTTAGCCAGAGTGACTGTTTCAAAACACTAAGGCCTATGTCATCTTTGTGCCACACTGCCTTGCCCAAACACACTGCTTTTACTTCACCTCCTTTTACTGTCTCCCTCGTGCACACCCTGTACTCCATGCTGTTTTCCAACATTTTCAGGGACACTCCTGGCTTAAAGCCTTTGGCAATTGCTGTTCCAACATACTCTTCCTCCAAATAACTGCTCAGCCAACTCCCTCACCTGTCACCTCCTACAATCTTTGCTCAAATGCTACCTTCTTCCAGATACCTGTTAAGCCAACTCCCTCACCTCCCTCTCACAATCTCTGATCACATGTTATCTTTTTTTGGCTGTGCGAAGGGGCCTGTGGGATCTTAGTTCTCCAACCTGGGACAGAACCTGTGTCTCCTGCACTGAAAACACAGAGTCAACTTCTGGACCACCAGGGAAGTCCCTTGTGTTACCTTTTTTATGAGGCCTACCCTGATCAAACTAATTAAAATTAGTTTGTGTCCTCCTTCCTTGCTCTACTTAATTTTTTTTCCCCCTATAGTATTGTTCATCTTCTCATGTTCATCTTCTCATGTACTGTAACCAAGACACAAATTCTGGTTTCCTAAAGCCCCACATCTTGGAAACACTCTCAGTGCTGAGCAAACCAGGATATTGATCATCCTAACCATAATTTACTATTTTTATTTTCTATCTCTCCTCATGATATATAAAATCACTTCCAGAAGGGCAGGGACTTGACTGTTGTGTTCAGGTAGAACAGAACCTGGCACATAATAGGCGCTCAATAAATAGGGCTTAAACACCTGCCCATCAGCACTTTAATCAGCCTGCTGCAAGGGGTCACCTAGCAAACTAGCTGAAAGTAATTAGGTGCATAATTTAGAGCTCTTCAAATTTAATTCCACTAAAATTTGACACTGTGGCATTATAAGGGCTTCCAAGGTGGCACTAGTGGTAAAGAACCAGCTTGCCAATACACATGTAAGAGAAGCGACTTTCCCTGGGTGGGAAAGATCCCCAGAGGAGGGGGGACCAACCCACTCCAGCATTCTTGCCTGGAAAATTCCATGGACAGAGGAGCCTGGTGGGCTACAGTCCATAGCATCGAAAAAAGTCGGAGATGACTGAAGCGACTTTGCACCCACACACATGGCATTATAAGTTATGAAGAATGAGAGGAAATTAGATACCAAAAATTTCCGTATATACCATATATATGTTATTCCTAACATCCATAAGCCAAGCCAAAAATGTTATCCCCCAAATCCACATGGTCCAAACATTATAGATTTCACATAAAATGGCCTAATTCAGAAAATAACCTTTGACACTTCTTCGAGAGCCCTATAATTCCTAAGCAAACTGTAGTTTCCATGCAACTAAGACTTGCAGCAAATAGGCCAACTTACCTCCTGTGTAGAGAAAGGAGCCAGACAGGCCTCCGAAGTAGATGAGAGCTAAGTGCTCCAGTTTGAGAGGAGACAGACAGTAGAGGCAAGCGGCACAGACACAGCCCAAGGTGTAGAGGAAGACTCCAAACCGAACTACATCCTGGGGCTCCAAGATTCGGTCCACCAGGGTCCTGTCATCACTCTTTTTGTGGTCAATGCCTTTGGAAAAGTCGTAATAAGTGTTGACCAAATTGCCAGCCCCGTGCACCGCGAGGACAGCTATGGCACAACCCACCAACAGCCTGGGATCCAGGGCGCCTTGGGATCTGTATGCCAGGGCACTGCCCAGGGCCACCGGGGTGAGTGAGGCGCTGAAGCTCCAGGGCCGCAGGGCCAGGACATAGGAGGCGCACTTCTGCCTCCACGAGCGCTGCGGAGGTCTGTCCTGCTGAGGACAGCCGTTCCCCAGCAGGTCTCTGTCCTCGACCTTGGCCGTCTCTCCAGCGTGGATGTTAATCTTCTCCGCCATGGAGGCTGCACGTGTGTTAAGTCAGTGGTAGTGAGCCACCCACTGCGCAGCGTTCGCGCTAGGGCGAGGACGGACGGGGCGGGGCAACGGACCTGACCTTTTTCGGTTCCACCAGGGACAGGGACTGGGAGGCGGCGGGGCCCAGGGGCTGCAGCGAGTGGGCCTGACACCCCAAGAGGCCCGGCAGCACCGCCCCGACCTCCTGTCACCTGTGTAAGCCTGCTTCCAGACCCCAGCCCCGCCCGCCCTAGAGCCCGAGCACGAGCCGCGACCGCCACCCCGGGGCTGCCAGGACCGCCGGCGCCGCCATCTTGTGCGCCCGCCACCTCAAGCTCGCCGGGAAACACCGGCCGGCAGCACGGCCCTAGGCCTGAGCCAGGACCGAGGCGGGGTTAGGGGCGGGGCCCTGGAGGGGCGGGGCCAGAGGTCTAGGGGCGGGGCCGAGGTAGGGTGGCGAC
This sequence comes from Bos grunniens, assembly GCF_055505025.1. Classification (NCBI taxonomy): domain Eukaryota; kingdom Metazoa; phylum Chordata; class Mammalia; order Artiodactyla; family Bovidae; genus Bos; species Bos grunniens. The sequence continues at coordinate 38,675,864 of NC_141180.1, read as the reverse complement.
CCAGCAGCCCCGCCCTTCTCTTGCCCAAGGTCGGGGACGCAGTTGCTTTGAGTCTTGTTGAAAACAGCCTAACTTAACGAACGACCGCAAATGCATGTCGCTTTACGACTTACCAAGAGCTTTCACTCACGGAAATAGAACTTATTCTGTTTTTCGTTCAACAAAAGTTAATTGAGCCCCCACTGTGTGCAGCAAGATTTATTGAACACCTACTGCATGCAGCAGTGAACAAAATGGACAAAACCAGGGAGCACGTTGAGGGTGATAAGGTATAATTATATCCCTTCATTTTCAAGTGGGAAAACTGAAGCTCTGAAATGGGAAATGCTGTCTAAGAAACTATTAGCTTTGCCAAGACAGGAAGGAAAACTGAAAGTCCATCTATAGATGAATGGATAGTTCAGTTCAGTCGCTCAGTCGTGTCTGACCCTTTGCAACCCCATGGACTGCAGCATGCCAGGCTCCCTGTCCATCACCAACTCAAACTCATGTCCATCGAGTCAGTGATGCCATCCAACCATCTCATCCTCTGTCGTCCCCTTCTCTTCCTGCCTTCAATCTTTCCCAGCATCAGGGTCTTTTCAAATGAGTCAGTTCTTGGCATCAGGAGGCCAAAGTATTGGAGTTTCAGCTTCACCATCAGTCCTTCCTACGAATATTCAGGACTGATTTCCTTTAGGATGGATTGGTTGGATCTCTTTGCAGTCCAAGGGATTCTCAAGAGCCTTCTCCAACACCACAGTTCAAAAGCATCAATTCTTCAGTGCTCAGCTTTCTTTATAGTCCAACTTTCACACCCATACATGACTACTGGAAAAACCATAGCTTTGACTAGATGGACTTTTGTTAGCAAAGTAATGTCTCTGCTTTTTACTATGCTCTCTAGATTGGTCATAGCTTTTCTTCCAAAGAGCAAGCATCTTTTAATTTATGGCTGCCGTCACCATCTGCAGTGATTTTGGAGCCCAAAGAAATAAACTCTCTCACTGTTTTCATATTTCCCCATCTATTTGCCATGAAGTGATGGGACTGGACGCCATGATATTAGTTTTCTGAATGCTGAGTTTTAAGCCAACTTTTTCACTCTCCTCTTTCACTTGGGTCAAGAGGCTCTTTAGTTCTTCTTCACTTACTGCCATAAAAGTGCTGTCATCTGCGTATCTAAGGTTTTTGATACTTCTCCCAGCAATCTTGATTCCAGCCTGTGCTTCATCCAGCCTGGCATTTCACATGATGTGCTCTGCATATAAGTTAAATAAGCAGAGTAACAATATACAGCCTTGACGTACTCCTTTCCCTATTTGGAACCAGTCTGTTGTTCCATGTCCGGTTCTAACTGTTGCTTCTTGACCTACATATAGATTTCTCAGGAGGCAGGTCAGGTGGTCTAGTATTCCCATCTCTTTAAAAATTTTCCACAGTTCGTTGTGATCCACACAGTCAAAGGCTTTGGTGTAGTCGATAAAGCAGATATTTTCCTGGAACTCTTGTGCTATTTTGATGATCCAATGGATGGTGGCAATTTGAATGGATAAAGATATACCTAAAATGGAATATTGTGTGTTGGCATTCATTGAATGGATAAAGATATATCTAAAATGGAATATTGTGTGTTGGCATTCACTGAATGGATAAAGATATATCTAAAATGGAATATGGTGCCCATGTGTAGAGTTGCTTAGGCATGTCTGAGTCTCTGTGACCCCCATGGGCTGTAGCCCACCAGGCTCTCTGTCTGTAGGATTTCCCAGGCAAGAATACTGGAGGGGGTTGCCATTTCCTCCTCCAGGGGATCTTCTCAACCCAGGGATCTCTTGCATCTTCTGAATTGGCAGGCAGATTCTTTACCACAGGGCCAATTGGGAAGCCCCAAAATGGAATGTTACTGAGCCATAAAAGATAATGAAATATTGTCATTTGCAGCAACATGGATGGACCTAGACATTATCATACTAAGTGAAGTAAGTCAAAGACAAATATTATGTGATATCATATATGAGAGTCCCTTGGACAGCAAGGAGATCAAACCAGTCTATCCTAAAGGAAATCAACCCTGAATATTCATTGGAAGGATTGATGCTGAAGCTCCAATATTTTGGCCACTTGATGCGAAGAGCTGATTCATTGGAAAAGACCCTGATGCTGGGAAAGATTGAGGGCAGGAGGAGAAGGGGGTGACAGAAGATGAGATATGGTTGGATGGCATCACTGACTCAATGCACATGAGTTTGAGCAAACTCCAGGACATAGTGAAAGACTGGGAAGCCAAAGAGTCTGACACGACTTAGCAACCGAATACAACCCCAGTATCCTGGATTTCTGGCAGAGGATGAGATGGTTGGATGGCATCACTGACTCAATGGACATGAGTCTGAGCAAACTGTGGGAGAAAGTGAAGGACAGGGAAGCCTGGTGTGCTTCAGTCCATGGGGTCACAAAGAGTTGGATACCACTGAGCGACTGAACAACAACAACAAAATTTGACTTACTTCATTTTCAAAAATACTTTTTAAAAAAAGAGAAAAACCAACTGACATTCATGTTGGAACTACACACATTGGCCAATGCAACCATAGGGAGGTTACACAATATCAAAGAAAGTATACTGTTAGAATCAATTCGCTATATGGAATTTACAATAAAGAGTTTTGTCTATTTTATTATTATCTGTAAGTTTTGTGCTACACATCCTTCATATTAGTGAAAGTTGTAATACACATATAATATATATGTACACAGGACTGACTATTTTGGTGCCCAGTGCAAGATAAAAATTCGGGACCTCTTATTCAAAAATCATTAAGAATTTCAAGACAGAGCATTCTGACATCACAGGTCACACAGCATGAAGAAAGCCCTGAATATACATACATGCCCCCCTCCCCTCACATCTAGTTGTTAACCATTTACAATTCCACCACCCACCACATACTTGCAAGGCCGGCAAAATCTGAATATTCAATGCTGCCAAATCAGACAAGAGGAAGAAGCAGATATATTAAAATCCTGGCTCCATCACTTACCTACTTTGTGACCCAATCCCTCTGGACATCAGATTACTCATGTACAAAGTGGGAACAACACAACCTGCCTCATTCATAATGTTCAGGAATAGCAGTAACAGCATTTAGTGACTGTTCATATGTGTCACATGGTATTTTGGGTGTGTGTGTGTATGTGTGTGTGTGTGTGTGTTAGTCGCTCAGTTGTGTCTGATTCTGCGACCCCATGCACCACAGCCCAGCAGGTTCTTCTGTCCATGGAATTCTCCAGGCAAGAATATTGGAGCGGGCTGCCACCCCCTTCTCCAGGTATTTTGGGTACTTTACATGTATTAGCATTGAACCCACACAATACCACCTACAGAGGTGTTATACATTATATATATACATATATATATATACATTATATATATATACATTATAATCCTTCTAGTTTTAAAGATAAGAAACTAGGTACATAAGTTCTTGCTCATATAGTCATATAGCTCATACAGTAAATGCTGGAGCTAAGTTTCAGATTCAGTTAGACTCCAAGATGCTTTTAACCACTACTCTATGGTATCCACCAAAATGACTGATACTTTCTAAGTGCTCAATAAATATTAACTATTATTTTAATGTAATGGACAATAAAACTCTGTAACCTGCAAAGAGACCTATAAATGTACTGATGACTATTGCTATAAAACCATCTTTGACGGTTCATTAGAAAACAGGGCCCTACCATGTCTTAGGAAGATAAAAATCCTATATATTGCTGGTGGAAATCAAAACTGGTACTTCCCTGATAAGAAATGAATTTGACAATATCTATTGAATTCAATCAGTTCAGTCGCTCAGTCGTGTCCAACTCTTTGCGACCCCATGAGCTGCAGCACTCCAGGCCTCCCTGTCCATCACCAACTCCTGGAGTCCACCCAAACCCATGTCCATCGAGTCAATGATGCCATCCAACCATCTCATCCTCTGTTGTTCCCTTCTCTTCCTGCCCTCAATCTTTCCCAGCATCAGGGTCTTTTCCAATGAGTCAGCTCTTCACATCAGGTGGCCAAAGTATTGGAGTTTCAGCTTCAACACCAGTCCTTCCAAAAAACACACAGGACTGATCTCCTTTAGGATGGACTGGTTGGCCCTCCTTGCAGTCCAAGGGACTCTCAAGAGTCTTCTCCAACACCACAGTTCAAAAGCATCAATTCTTCAGTGCTCACCTTTCTTTATAGTCCAACTCTCACATCCATACATGACCACTGGAAAAACCATAGCCTTGACTAGACTGACCTTTGTTGACAAAGTAATGTCTCTGCTTTTTAATATGTTGTCTGGGTTGGTCATAACTTTTCTTCCAAGGAGTAAGTGTCTTTTAATTTCATGGCTACAATCACCATCTGCAGTGATTTTGGAGCCCAGAAATATAAAGTCAGCCACTGTTTCCACTGTTTGCCCATCTATATGCCATGAAGTGATGGGACTGGATGCCATGATCTTAGTCCTTCGTGGTCCCATCCCGCGGTACCCAGACAGCGAAATGGGTACCGCCACGGCCCAGGTGCAGTGGGGAACTTTAGTAACGATGCACCGGATGTGTGCGTGGAAGTGACTGAAGTCAACTCACGAATGATTGGTTCTCCCGAGAGGACCTAAGCCTCCTTTCTCCTACCACTGGCCACGGGGTTTGTCTATTTGAACAGTCCCCACCCCCTGGAGAAGCCGGGTCCCGAAGCCTCACTTCTCCTAAATGATTATTGGCCTGTATTCCTGTCTATTTTCTTCTTATGCCCGTCGATTGGTCGTTAGGGCTAGGACTACGCCCTCCCTCCCGCCCGGCTTAGAGGACAGCGGGGAAGGCGTGTGGTGGGGACCGGGCCCTGAAGCGGCGGTACCGGCGCGGGCGGCGGCAGTTGAGGCCTTGGCCGAAGCCGCGCGGTGAGTCTGGAGCCTGGCACCGACCCCTCCAAGGCGGCGGAATGTTCAGACCCACGGCCAATCTGGTCCCTGGGGGCACCCCGGGAAACCGTCCGTCTGGGACTTGGGGTCCCCTCAGTACTGGCCCCATGGAGTTGGGCACCGCCGGAGCCCTTGACCCTCACCTCGCGAGGCTACGCCCACCTCCTCCCGGACCTCCAGGAAACCCCCAGACCCTTTAGCCTATCGTGCGTTTCTGGCGCCAGAAGGCCGGCCCATCAGCTCCTGTGTTGCTGGGGCGCCTTTGGGTCACTGCCCATCAGTCAACCCTTCTTCTGAGCCACCTATACACATTGTCCTCAGAGAGGACCAACGTCAGTGTCAGCCCCTTGCGCTCCACTGTGGATGCCTCTCAAGGACCCATTCCCCGGAGCTGAGCTCGGTTCCACCCTGAGTTTCATCCTCTCCTTCCCCCGCCCCCATCCCTAGTTTGGGCACCTGGCTTTAACTTCTGTAAGCCCTCGCCAAGACCCTTCGTATATTTAAATTCTAGTATTTTCATTGAATTCTGCCTGGAGCAGATAGCCTGTGGGCCTTAGACCTTATGAAGATAGGCTGATTCCTTTCTGAGACTGGAAATTCCTTGCTAGCCTCCCTCCCCCTCATCACAGCCAGCTGCACACACTCTGTAGTAGTTTTCTCCTCTGGAATCCTTGGGGTTCCTCAGCCCTAAAGTCTGACACTTCTTTCTGCAGTCTTCTTCTTGATGCTGGAGTATTTAAAAGCTTCTCAGAATCAATTATTACTGTTTTTTACCCCTCTGGATTTCACAGATTCTTTCAAAAATAAGAAATTTTGAAAATTTGATTTTCTGTTATAACGTAGACAGGTGTATATGTTACTGCCATAGCAGTCTGGCAGAGCTTTATCACAGCTACTTTATTATGGTCACTTGATTATTTGTGTTTCCCCCTAGACTGTAAGCTTATTGAGGGAAGGGACAGTACATAATTGAGGAATAAGTGAGTGATCTCAGGAACATATCAGTCTCTTTTAGCTCATGTTCCAGGTACATTTTATAGAGCAGAGACTTCCCTGACAGTCCAGTGGTAAAAGACTCTTTGCCTCCAATACAGTGGGCACAGATTCAATCCCTGGTCAGGGAAATGAGATCCCACATGCTGCAGGGCAGGACCACAAAATAAAAATAGAAAATAATAAAAAATTTTAAAAATATAGAACTGTGCTGCCCAATACAATAACCATCAGCCACATGAGGCTTAGAGTGCTTGAAATGTGACTAGTCCAAGTTGAAATTGACCTAACTGTAAAATACACACTCGATTTTGGTGACTCGGTACAGAAAAAAAGAATGAAAAAATATGTCAATAATTTTTTTGTATTGATAATGTGTTGAAATGATATTTGGGATGTACTGGGATTAAATGTGTTCATTTTTCTTGTTTCTTTTTACCTTTTCCATATGGCTACTAGGAAATTCAAAGTTACATTTGTGATTCATATTGCTGTTGGGTAGTGCTGCTATAGAATAATAAACAGTGCCCCTCTTTAAATTTTCCTCAAGGAAAGGGGCAGCCTTAGGCATGCTTATTCTCTCCCTCTGCCTCCCCACTCTAGTACCTGACTGTGCCATGTATGTAGTGGTCATAAAGATAATCATACCTAGTAACGATTAACTCACTGTGTGCCTGGCACTGTTTTAATCATTTTTTAACATGGGTTAACTCACTCAGTCCTAACATCAACCTTATGAGTTAGGTACTATTATCCTCTTATTACAGTTAAGGAAACTATTAAGTATCTTCCTCAAGGTATATAATTTTGGAATGAATTCTCACCCAGGTAAGTCTGGCAGCACAGCCCATAATTTGACCTGTGCTACTGTGCTGCCTCTTTTAAACATCAGTCGTTGTTGAATGGCTCAAGGCTCTTTGCATGTTTTTCAGTGAGGTCTCCCAACCTTGTTTGGCTCCCCAGCTTGACTTGGGTATATGAAGATCTGTGTTGAGGAGCTGGGACCATATATAAGTTCATTGCCATAGTTTGTTATTCAGAATATTAAAGGAAGCATCTCTCCAAAGAACCTCAGGGCAAGATGCTTGGAACCGGCCCTGCTGCTGCCACCACAGCTGCCACCACGTCCAGCAATGTGAGCGTCCTGCAGCAGTTTGCCAGCGGCCTGAAGAGCCGGAATGAAGAGACTAGGGCCAAAGCTGCCAAGGAGCTCCAGCACTACGTCACCATGGAGCTCCGAGAGGTTCGGACTGTTGTCGTTGGGGCCATTCATCATGGAGTGTTGGGGCTACCTGTACCATCCCTGGGTTAGATGCCTCTTGACCCCTAAGTGAGGATTCAGAAAATGTAAAGATTCCATTTCAGAAAGGCGCCCAGTTTCTCGTGTCCATAGAATGTGCGGATTCCTTTGCAGCAGTTACACATTTCTGTGGCATTTCCTGAGGTGTGGTATTTTAAGAGTCAGCATAGAGATGGCTGTTTCTTTTCATTTTTTTCTGTTTCATGCCACATTCCAGACCTTCTACTCTTTCTGCCTGATAACAGTGGTTGGCATGGCTTTGAAGAGTTGGTTGCTTGGGGCTTTCTAAACAGAGACCAGACTTGAGGTCAGGGACAATGTCTTATTTGTCCTTATACCTCTGGTACTAGGTAGAATCTAGGACGGTAGGTGGCCTGCTATTGAATAAGATATGCAATAAGTATTTGTTAAATAGACCAATGAATTGCTGTACAGTTTAAAACTAGAAATGGGCAGCAGCCGTGTCCCCCTTGGCTTGAACTGTACCTGCCGGCTGCCTTTCAGGTCCTAACCTTTGGGAGCCATCCCACCATCAGGGAGACATTAGCAGTTGTGCTGAGTACATCTTCTTTTGTAGATGAGTCAAGAGGAGTCTACTCGCTTCTATGATCAGCTGAACCATCACATCTTTGAACTGGTGTCCAGCTCAGATGCCAATGAGAGGAAAGGTGGCATTTTGGCCATAGGTAAGGACAGAGTCTCTGGTGAGGTGGGAACTGGAAATAAAGGACTGCTCACCTTTGTGTCCACTGCACCCTGTGTCTGCTTCCTACTGGATACTTAGTTCACATTTGTTTAAGGAATTTTAAGGAGCCTCATGGCTTTCAGTGTACTTACTCAGCTATTCTAGCAGTAGTCCTGGGACATGGGCAAAGCAGGTATTTTCAGATATCCATATATCTGAACCATATCTCAGAACCATTAAGTAACTTTTCTAGGGCCAGTGTACCAGGGCTGAGACTAGAAGCCTGCTTTCACTCCAGGCTCTGTTTTCTCCATAGCACGGTGTGGCATAGCAGGACTCACAAACAGAAAAGTAGAGTTGGGATGCATTGAATGAAAGGCAGGTAATTTTCAGCTCCCAGGAACTAGTCGTCCATCCTGTGAACTATTATTCAGTCCCAGTTTGTTTTCCTTTTCTTCTTGGGAAAACAAATTGTATTTACTAAAATGAGGTCATTTTGCTTTATGTAAGTAGTTCTAGCACAAATGCCAAATCTGTTGGTTGAAATGAAAATTGTTTGCATCCTTACTGTCTGGAGATTTCAGTCAGTACTTAAAAGGAAGAGGTCACTGGCTGTGTCCCTCTGAAAGCCGCCTACTTTCCTGGGCAGCCTGTGCCCTTCCTCACCTTTTGCCTTCCTGTTTTTTCCAGCCAGCCTCATAGGAGTGGAAGGCGGGAATGCCACTCGAATTGGAAGATTTGCTAACTACCTTCGGAACCTCCTTCCCTCCAACGACCCAGTTGTCATGGAAATGGCATCCAAGGCCATCGGTCGGCTCGCCATGGCAGGGGACACTTTCACTGCTGAGTATGTGGAGTTTGAGGTGAAGCGAGCCCTGGAATGGCTGGGTGCTGACCGCAATGAGGGCCGGAGACACGCGGCTGTGAGTGTCTGGGGAGCAGTGCATCGTGTCGGGGTCCTTTCTTTGACGTGCTCAGGGCCCTGGAAGGCAAAGAGTGAGAGGGTCGCTCCAGGCAGAGGCACTGTGCTTCTTGGTGGCCCTGAATTCTACCCCGGGTCCCTTTCTCTCCTCACCCTGAGCTCCGTTCCTGAGGAGGAAAATTAACGTTCTCTTTCATTGCTTGAGAGGCAGCCCTGTGTACAGTTCTTACCCTGACCTCTGATTTTCCAGTCGAAAACGCTTCCCCAGAAGGCACCGTTCAGCCATAGGAAAGAAGAGAAGCCACAGGCCAAGAGGCTTACAAAGCCTCAGACAGCTGCACTATCTGCAGCATCCCTCTGTCAAGGTCCCTCAATATCCTGTGGAATAAGGAAGTTCTGGGCTGCAGAGAGGAGCAAGGGAGGTGCTTGCTCCCCCTGCTGGGAGAGTGGGTCTGCCTTCTCCCAGGCCTTTCCTGTTTATGTTTTAGTCATTTATTGATTGGTCAGTACACAGTCCAGACTTCCTCTTTCCCCTTGGCTGTTCTGCATTTGAGGGAGTGGTGGCTTCTACCCTCTTCTTCTAGACGCACATCCTCCTCGCTCTCCAAGGCTCATCCCTGAAAAAGACTAGTCTGATGGGCTAAAAATGCAGGCTGGGAGGCGGGGGAGAGTCTGTCCTTAAGAGACAGAATCTATGAACCAGTGTGGTGGAAATAGAAGCTTTAGGCAGATCCTTTCCAGTCGCTTCCCTCTTTAGCAGGCAGCACCATGAGAAAGGAGCCTGCCTGGGTGAGAGGCCTGCCTCTGGTGCCACTCTCTAACTCTAACTTGGGGCAGACCCTCCTGCCCACCTTCCATTTTTCCATGGTCAAATGAAAAAAGCAAGATTAAATATTAAACAGGAACATCCATTCAGTAAAAGTTTATTGACTGCTTAAGTAGTTCAGGTACATTCTAGGCTATTTATCTATCTATCTGCTATCTTCTAGTGGAGCAGTATATAAAACATCAAACACGGCTGCCCTTTCAGAACTTGTGTCCTGACTTTCCTGTACAAGCGTTCTATTTCTAAACACCCTGTGATAATGGACTCTGAGATGTTTGATCAGTTTTACTCTCATTCCTAGGTCCCCAGGAATTCTGAGCTACAAGAGTGGGCAAGTGTGCTGTTTTCCTAGTGTGTGTTGGCTCTGGCATGAAAAGAGGCTGTGTTCCTAAGAGAACAGAACTGTCTGATCCAGATGCAAGATCTCTGTGTGCCTTTCCTCCCAGGTCCTGGTGCTCCGTGAGCTGGCCATCAGCGTCCCCACCTTCTTCTTCCAGCAAGTGCAGCCCTTCTTTGATAATATTTTTGTGGCCGTGTGGGACCCCAAACAGGCCATCCGGGAAGGAGCTGTCGCCGCCCTTCGTGCCTGTCTGATCCTCACCACCCAGCGGGAGCCAAAAGAGATGCAGAAGCCGCAGTGGTACAGGGTGAGGAGATGGTTCCATTCCAGCCTCCAGCAAAGCACTTCGGCCTAGAGCATCACTGGGCTTAAAGAGCAGAAGTAGGCCCCTGGCCACAGAGCTAGTGTCATGTCTACTTTGGTCTTACATGACTTTTTAAGCTCACTGTGAATTAGTAGTTATTTTGTTGTTTCCAACGAAGGCAAAGATCTGTCCATAGCTACGCCATTATTTTACACACCACTAATAGTGAGACTGCAATGCCAGTTACACTCACTGCCTTTTTAACAACAATTATAAGGGATCTCTTTTCAGAGATGTTAAAGTAGGGGAAAATGGGTGTGTCTGGAGGAATGAAATGCAGTAAATACTGAGAAAATACCAGTTCTCCTCTAGTGTTGCGAGTCCTGTGCTGACTGCTGCTACCAGGAGAACCTACTGAGGCTTGTCCTACACCAAGAGCCTTGAACATGGGATTGGATACCTGGGTTCTAGTCTTGGCTGCCCTGTGACCTTGGGCAAGTCACTTAGTTTCTGTTTTTAATCTGCCTCATGGTGGCATTGTGAGAGTTGAAGCTAAATTAGATGAAAGATCTCAATGAACTAGTATTGTTGGTGATACTGGCACAAGTCCCTGAGCAGGCATGGTAACCTCAGAACCCCCCACATAGATGGCCGGGCTGCTTTCTAACTCTGGGTGTTGTGTAATGAAAGCATTCTGCATCTCTCTGTAGCACACATTTGAAGAAGCAGAGAAAGGGTTTGATGAGACCTTGGCCAAGGAGAAGGGCATGAATCGGGATGACCGGATCCATGGAGCCCTGCTTATCCTCAATGAGCTGGTCCGGATCAGTAGCATGGAGGGAGAGGTGAGAAGCCACTTCTGAGGAACAGTGGGGTTAGGGGTTCCAGGCTTCCCACGTGCCATTCTGAGAGTGAGACAGGCGAGATTCTCATCCTCACAAGCTTACATTTTATAGAGAAACAGGTAATAGACAAAGAAATAAGAGCATTTCAGACAGCAGCCAGATCTATGAAGAAATGGAGTGGAGGGAAATAGGATGGAGGGGGTGACTCCCTCCCTGCAGTGATGCCAGTTGAGCTGAGACCACACGACATGGAGGAGCCAGCCTAGCGGCTGGCAGGGAGGTTGTCCATGCAGAGACTTGAGGGTGAAAGAGAGTTTGACAAGTTCAAGCAGGAAGGGAAGTGAAGCTGGTGCACCATGAGTGGGAAGAGGGAGGGTGAGGCCCTACTGGGAGGCTCATAGTTTGTGGTCCACCCAGGCTCTTATTCTTACCCCAGGGGATGATGTGACGGCATGTGTCTCTAACAGTCATTGGCTGCTTGTGGGGAAGAGCTTGTGGAGAGGCAGGGAGGAAAGCAGAAAGATGAGTTAGGAGGTGTATTGGCTCAAAAAGCAGCTACAAAGATGGGTTTAAAAGTACAAGGATTGTATTAGGGAAATAGCCTGTGAGAGAAAATGAGGAGGGAGCTGGAAGAGGCTGGGAGAACCATCAGGCCTCAACGCGTGTCTGACCCTGAGTGAACAAGAGTGGGAAGAATGGGATGGAAGCGTCCTAATCTACCATGCAGAGCCATCCCAGGGTCCTCAGGCCGGACCTGGCTGTCAGAGGAGGCCCGCCATAGCATTCTTACTGCGTTCTCTCGGCTGGAAGCGGCCCCTGGAAGGTGCGGCTGTGGCACAGATACGGCTTCCACTGACTCTGGTAGTGTAGACGCAGAAGTGGATTCAGTGTCAGTCCACTCGTGCTGGATTCAGGGTGTATCTGGGAGGTAGTCTTCCAGTGGGGAACTGGTTGCTGTGGAATTTTACCCCGGGGCTTCCTGCTTTTGGAGGCCCAGTGACGTTTGTCAGTGCCTACGTCCTGGGTGTGGGCACAGTGTGTGCTGCAGCGTGTGAAGCACAGAGTCTAGCTCTGGATCCCCACTCCTCTCTCTGCTGTGTGACTTGGGTAAATTACTTCACCCCCTCAGTTTTCTCAGTTTTAACAGGGTCTTATCCACCTCATGGAGCTCCTGTAAGGTTTCTAAATATATATGGGGTGCTTAGCTCAACTCCTGATTCCTAGTGGGCATTGCGTAAATGATCATCCTCAGAGATTTCCCCACCTGAGTATAACATGCTTTCCACTGTACCCCACACAGCTCTGGGATCTTTGTTGTCTCCAGAAAAACGGGACAATATCACCTAGCTCACAGGTTTAAATGAAATAGTACTTTGGTGACGGTACTTTGTAAATTATGAAGAACTATACAAATATAAGGGCTTTCCTGTTGGCTCTGTCGGTAAAGAATTCTACAGTGCAGGAGACCTGGGTTTCATCCCTGGTTTGGGAAGATCTCCTGGAGAAGGGAATGGCTACACACTCCAGTGTTCTTGCCTGGGAAAATCCCATGGACAGAGAAGCCTGGCGGGCTACAGTCCATGGGGTTGCAAGAGTCAGACATGACTTAGCAACTAAACCATCACCACCGTACAAATATAAAGTATTATAATTTCATAACTTCTTCATTCATTTAACAGAATAGAATGAGCATCTACTATCAGATCAGATCAGATCAGTCGCCCAGTCTTGTCCGACTCTTTGCGACCCCATGAATCGCAGCACGCCAGGCCTCCCTGTCCATCACCAACTCCCGGAGTTCACTCAGACTCATGTCCATCGAGTCAGTGATGCCATCCAGCCATCTCATCCTCTGTCATCCCCTTCTCCTGCTGCCCCCAATCCCTCCCAGCATCAGAGTCTTTTCCAATGAGTCAACTCTTCGCATGAGGTGGCCAAAGTACTGGAGTTTCAGCTTTAGCATCATTCCTTCCAAAGAAATCCCAGGGCTTATCTCCTTTAGAACGGACTGGTTGGTTCTCCTTGCAGTCCAAGGGACTCTCAAGAGTCTTCTCCAACACCACAGTTCAAAAGCATCAATTCTTCGGTGCTCAGCCTTCTTCACAGTCCAACTCTCACATCCATACATGACCACAGGAAAAACCATAGCCTTGACTAGACGAACCTTTGTTGGGAAAGTAATGTCTCTGCTTTTGAATGTGCTATCTAGGTTGGTCATAACTTTCCTTCCAAGGAGTAAGCGTCTTTTAATTTCATGGCTGCAGTCACCATCTGCACTGATTTTGGAGCCCAGAAAAATAAAGTCTGACACTGTTTCCACTGTTTCCCCATCTATTTCCCACGAAGTGATGGGACCAGATGCCATGATCTTAGTTTTCTGAAGGTTGCAACTTTTTCACTGTCCACTTTCACGTTCATCAAGAGGCTTTTTAGTTCCTCTTCACTTTCTGCCATAAGGGTGGTGTCATCTGCATATCTCAGGTTATTGATATTTCTCCCGGCAGTCTTGATTCCAGCTTGTGTTTCTTCCAGTCCAGCGTTTCTCATGATGTACTCTGCATATAGGTTAAATAAACAGGGTGACAATATACAGCCTTGATGTACTCCTTTTCCTATTTGGAACCAGTCTGTTGTTCCATGTCCAGTTCTAACTGTTGCTTCCTGACCTGAATACAAATTTCTCAAGAGGCAGATCAGGTGGTCTGGTATTCCCATCTCTTTCAGAATTTTCCACAGTTTATTGTGATCCACACAGTCAAAGGCTTTGGCATAGTCAATAAAGCAGAAATAGATGTTTTTCTGGAACTCTCTTGCTTTTTCCATGATCCAGTGAATGTTGGCAATTTGATCTCTGGTTCCTCTGCCTTTTCTAAAACCAGCTTGAACATCAGGAAGTTCACGGTTCACATATTGCTGAAGCCTGGCTTGGAGAATTTTGAGCATTACTTTACTAGCATGTGAGATGAGTGCAATTGTGCAGTAGTTTGAGCATTCTTTGGCGTTGCCTTTCTTTGGGATTGTAATGAAAACTGACCTTTTCCAGTCCTGTGGCCACTGCTGAGTTTTCCAAATTTGCTGGCATATTGAGTGCAGCACTTTCACAGCATCATCTTTCAGGGTTTGGAAGAGCTGAACTGGAATTCTATCACCTCCATTAGCTTTGTTTGTAGTGATGCTTTCTAAGGCCCACTTGACTTCACATTCCAGGATGTCTGGCTCTAGGTCAGTGACCACACCATCGTGATTATCTGGGTCGTGAAGACCTTTTTTGTACAGTTCTTCTGTGTATTCTTGCCATCTCTTCTTAATATCTTCTGCTTCTGTTAGGTCCATACCATTTCTGTCCCTTATCGAGCCCATCTTTGCATGAAATGTTCCTTTGGTATCTCTGATTTTCTACTATAGGCCAGTTATACTGTGTCCTAAGAGCTAGAATAATGCAGCAGTGAATAAAACAGTACATACTAGCAAAAGGAGGCAGACAATACACAAATCAATAAAAGTATATATAGTACAGCATATGGCGATACGTGCTGTGGAGAAAAGTAGGGCAGAGAAAGGAATGGGGAAGCTAGCATGGATCAAGGATTACATTTTACAATATGGTGACATTTGAGCATAGCCGTGAAGAAGCTAAGGACAAAGCCATACAAACATCTGGGGATGCCCCTTCCAGACAGCTGGTTCTGTAAGCACAAGGCCCCATGGTAGGAGTGTGCTGCTTTATGAAGGGAGCGAGCTTGCTGTTGTGAGCTGAATGAGAGGAGAGAGGAGTTGGGAGGCAGGGTCCAGGGAATACCTGGGGCAGGAGGGGACTCATCACATAGGATCTCAGAAGCCCCTGCACATATCGTTGGAAATAAATTAATGGAGGGGCCAGGGCTGAGGCCAGGAGTCTAGTCAGGACAGAACTGTAGCATCTCAGTAGAGAACTTGGGCAGTGTAGACCATACTGGGAGCTGTGGTGGTGCCAGGAGGGGTTGGGTTCTAAATTTGGGATTTGGAGGTTGGTGGGAGAGAGAGGAGTCCAGGTTTGGGGCCTCAGTAACCCGAAGGGTAGAGTTGCTATTTACTGAGATGGGAGTAATGGGTCTGGGGTGGAAGGTCAGGGGTTTGCTTTTGAACTTGTTATTGTGCATCTGAGTGGAGATGTTGAGTAGTTTGGGGGAGAGATCTGAGCGAGAGACAGATGTGGGAGTTGTTGGCATGTGGATGTTATTTCCAGTCGTGAGACTAGATGAGAACTCCCCGGTAACTAGGGTGGTTGGGGGAGAGTTGGGGGCTGAGATCCTGAGGAACCCAGGGAGACCAAGGAGTAGTGGTGGTGGTGGGTGTGGGTGCCAGCAAAGCTCAGGGTCCAAGGAGCCAAGTGAGTGAAGGGTGTCAAGGAGGAGGAAACACTGTTGGATCAGATGCTGCAGACAAGTCAAATAAGATGAGGACTGAGACCATTCGATTTAGCAACAAAAGAATGTTGGTGACCTTGACAAAAATAGTGGACAAGATTTTCTGAAAAATGAAAATATCTGTGAGAAGAGTTTGGAAGTCTGGAAATTAATTGTTCTCTTATCTTTCTCAATTTGGACTGCTGGAGGACGAGTTATTGAGCAGTCCTTTGAATAGGTAAGAGGTGTGAGTTCTCAGCCAATCAGCTTGTTCCATGCCTCTTACAGAATTCCTAGGCCTCTGAGAATATCACTTGCCTCCGCTGTTTCTACCTGGGTTTCAGGTGAGAAGAGGGACAGCAGAGCTTCCTTAGCAGGGTGGGGCTGCCCCTCACCCTCTCAGGAGTCTCCTGTCATAGCCATCAACAGTCAGCTTTCCCACACCAAGGGTAGCTTACGGGTCCTTGGGAGCCAGCCCCCTGCTGCTGCTTCATCCTTCAGTAGGTGGTGCTCTTCTGCCTAAATTAGAATCAGGCCCCCTGCAAGGTCCTAGGGAAACCTGAATCCTCAAGAAGAGTGGCCTCCATCCCCTGTGGGAAGAGCTACATTTCAGGGTTGGGTGTGTGTTGCTCATAGACTCCACGGTGCCCAGGTAAATGCCTCTTGTGAGTAAAGGTGACTTCTCCCCCATGTGTACAGCGCCTGAGAGAAGAAATGGAAGAAATCACACAGCAGCAGTTGGTCCATGACAAGTACTGCAAGGATCTCATGGGTTTTGGAACGAAGCCCCGTCACATCACCCCCTTCACCAGTTTCCAGTCCGTGCAGCCCCAGCAGTCAAATGCCTTGGTGGGGCTGCTGGGGTACAGCTCTCACCAAGGCCTCATGGGCTTTGGGGCCTCCCCCAGCCCAGCAAAGTCCATGCTGGTGGAAAGTCGCTGCTGCAGGGACTTGATGGAGGAGAAATTTGATCAGGTCAGTAGCAGGAGGCCTGCTCTCTCTTTTCCCAAGCTCCATGCCTCCCCTTCCTTTACCAACCCTGTGTCCTTCCTGTCTCAGGTGTGCCAGTGGGTGCTGAAGTGCAGGAATAGCAAGAACTCGCTGATCCAAATGACAATCCTTAATTTGTTGCCCCGCTTGGCTGCCTTCCGACCTTCTGCCTTCACAGGTGAGGATGTCCATGGATGCGTTGTGTTGTTACCCATCAGGGGTAATTAAACAGAGAAGACGTGATTGCAGAAAGTTACAACTGCTTCTCATTTGAAGCAGTGACTGCTGAAAGGCCAGTCTCTGGTTTCTTAGCCAGTTTCAGCGGTACGTAGTTCAGATTTTCTGTAAATGTGGCAAACACCGGGACAGTCCGAATGTGCAGGCAGAGGCGCTGCTAGAGCCAAGCAAGTTCTCGCGTGGAAGCCAACATGTTCGTTCACGAATGGGCTCCAGATAGACTGAAGGAAGGGAAGTTTGGGTTTCTGTGGGGTGCAGCGGCTAGTCTGTGGGGCACAGAGGAGCCGATGCAGTCCTGCATCTGCCCCTGAGGTGGGCACCAGGCTGCGTCCTCGCTCACAAGGAGGAAGGACTAGACGCTTTAGGGGCTGGTTTCACGAGTGACAGACTGTGGCTTCCCCCCTTCCTGCCCTGTTCCCAGGGGTTGCTGTGAATTCCTAGCTCCTGAAACTGGCCCAGCTCAGACAGTGGCTTCTCCCTGAGGCCTGCCTGGTTCACTTCAGCTGGAAGCATGCTTTTCCTTTCTCATTATAACCCCCAGCTGTGGAAGGGCCACAGCATCAGACCTGGGGTGAATCTTCCCTTTGTTCTTTTTGCTTGGCTGCGCCTTGAGGCATGCCGGATCTTAGTCCCCCAACCAGGGATCGAACCTGCGCCTCCTGCATTGGGAGCACAGAGTCTTAAACAGTAGACCACTAGGGGGAAAGTCCCAGCCTCTGTTCTTAGCTGCGAAGTTGGGGGCAGATTGTGTGACCTTCCTGGACCTTCACTTCTGGATGGGTCCAGTTAGAGTGACAGTTCCTGCACCATGAGATGGGCTGCCTGAATGTCTAAGCACCTTTCTAAGTGCCTGGTGCAGAGTGAGCTCCAAGAAATAGAAACCATTACTGTTGCTGGCTCCTCTGGCTACTTCAAAGCCTTTTTAATAATAAGGTAAAGGTAAAAATTATACTATTACTCCAGTTGCCTGTTCATACTTAACATCCTGGTCTCACCTGCCTCCTTGCTGGGTGTAGAGACCTTGGCCCTACATCTCTTTGGTCTTCACTGTGGTGCATGCTGCCTGCATTTCATAAGCATATAGGACGCAGTGAGAGCCGAGATGGGAAACGGAAGGCCAGCCTGCCCCTCCACAGATGCCTTTCCCTGGCATAGACTCATCTCATACTGCTCAGCTCAGATGAGACAGCGGCAAAATACAGCTGGTGAAGTGTTAACCTGTGGGGTGTGAGCACAGGCCATGCTGAGTGAGGATGAGACAAATAGCCACATAAAATCACTGAACCATAAAGAAAGGATGTAATGAAAATCACCCGTAGTTTTTCAGTTTTCTATTCTTCCCTCCTGGTGCTCAGCAGCTTTTCTCTCTTTTTAATAACCAGACACGCCCCTATTCAATAGAGCTTTAAATGATCTTGGTTTGAAAGTCTGTGGTTCAAAAGAGAGTAATAAGTAGGCCATATTTGATCAAAGTCTGGCATATTGTGGAAGCAGTTACCCTAGTAAGTTCAAAAGACGGCCTAGCAGCAGGATACAAAGGCTCAGAAGGCCCCCAGGTTTGTTCTTTTGATGTGGGTTTTTGTTGTTTTATTAAATAATATACTAAAATATGTCCTTAATTCAGCCTGAGCAGCCTGTGTAAGTACAGTCTCATTGGGAAAGTGCCACTTTTTAAAGCTTAACAGTTTGGAAGTCATTGCTTGCACTTCCTGATGATGCAACCTTTGGGAATGTCAAAAATACTCCCCTTGGGTTTGGGCTAGAATCTAGCAATGCCAGATTCCTAGTCTCTTGGGGTGCTAAATCTGGAAAAGGAAATTGCCACTATCATTTAAGCTCATTTCCTGCTGAAACACTGCCCTTCTGCAAAGGTCTAGTTTTCCTCCTAGACGCACTCTGATTTGAGGGTGGTATCCCCTTGGTCTCTGACTGTTTTCAAGCCCCAGCGTGCCTCAGCTGGTGGGAGGTCAACTCATTTGACCACGAACTGTGAGAGAAGACATTCCTCAGTGGTGTAAACGCAGTGATGTGTGTTGCTGAGTGTGGTCCTGGTGGCCCTCCCTCTCCAGCGCTCACTTGGGGACGGGAGATGTGTGGTCTCACCTCACCTGACCTCGAGCTATTAGAGGAGACATACGTCAATGGCGGAAACGCAGTGGCGTGTTGCTGAGTGCGGCTATCGTGGCCCTCCACAGCCCCCACTTTCTCGGGGATAGTGGACATACGGTCTCGCCTTCTCCGCTCCAAAGTATGTGCTGCCGGTGCACGGCCTTGAGGCCAGCGAGATGGAAGAGGAGAAACAGAAGCAAGGCACGAAGCAGGCAGCTCCAGCCTTCTGAGGAGTCATAACACTTTAGCTTAAATTGCCCAAGAATCGCCTACCCGTGCACATTGGCTTATGTAAACTTAATGAAAATACACATGTGGCTTTCCAAATTACAGACTAAATCTTATTCTATTAAATATAACTGTACAGAATTCTCTAGGTGATAGCAAAGTGATTTCTAGGCCTAGGCTGAGTGGAATGGCCTGTTTATTGGAAACAATTTTCAATATTACTGTAAATTTCAATATAAAATAGCTTAGTTGATCCTTTCCTCGTTTTAAACCAAGATTTAACATATATTTCTTAAACAAGAGCATATAATCTTTTCCCTCAAAATGTAACACGGATGGGGACAATTAATGTGATTAAGTTTTTTTTTTTTATTAAAGGAGAAAAACAGCTTATATTTCTAATATTTCTAAAAGCTTTATCAGAGGAGTGATGATCAAGCGTAAGAATTTGGTTTGTACATTCTCTCAATTCTCTTTAATGCCTTTCCAACAGGCTTTCTTGATTTATTCTTAAATTGCATGTTGCATAGGAACCCTGACCTTGACACAGAGACCAGCCCTCACCTTGAGCCATATACACTTTGTCGTTTCTGTGCTCAGATACCCAGTACCTCCAGGATACCATGAACCATGTCCTGAGCTGCGTCAAGAAGGAGAAGGAACGGACAGCAGCCTTTCAAGCCCTGGGGCTACTTTCTGTGGCTGTGAGGTCTGAGTTCAAGGTCTATTTACCTCGTGTGCTGGACATCATCCGAGCAGCCCTGCCCCCTAAGGACTTCGCCCATAAGTAAGCATCTTTATTACTATTTCATCTTCCACCCCATTTGGTTGAGGAGAAAGGATGCTCCATTCCAGTTTCTGTGGAGCTTAATCCTGTTCTCTGCATCATTAACCAGCAAATTATATAATGAATAGCCCTTCCTCAATTGAGCTCTGGCCTTTTCCAAATGAAGTGACATCGATGTAAATATTTGGGAAGCTTGAATACCTGCAAACATATTAGATACCAGTGCTGTTCTCAATATGTATATTACTTACTGGGAATCTCCTAGTTCTGTTCTTTTCTCTGGCTTTCAAAGGTCTTATTCTGATAACAACTAAAGTGAGGATTCCCAGACTAGAAATGAGGGGACCTAATGGTCACCCTTTCATCACTAAAGTTGGATACATTATTCTTCCTCTCGAAACCTCCCAATGAATAAAATATGAGAAAGACCTCAGCACCCTGCAGAGTGGCGAGGCTGGGGTATCTTCTCTAAGTCTCAGGGGGTCAGAGTTCATTAGAATTGTGTCTTCATAGTTCCCTGTGTTAGTAGCAAGGATTGTGCTAGTGAATTACTGAGCCTCGCCCATCTCAAGCCCAGCCTTCTCCTCACAGGGAGTAGAATTTCTTCCCACATGATGGCTGTGCCCTTCACTCCTGGTCCCTGACCTGCATCTTGCTCAGTTTGCTTCCTAAATCGGTACCTTGGCCAGCACCACTCTAACCCATGTGGCGCCTTTTGTGTGAATTCTGAAGTGGGCCCCTTACTCAGGAGACTTTACTGCCATCTGCTGGACATTTGTTGTAAATATACAAGTCTGCAGTGACGGCAGTGTGATGGGCCCCACTAGGTCACCTGCACACCCACATGGGGTGGCCCCATTTGGGTAACCTGCCCTGCTTGCCCCACGGTGATTTTGAGGTAGGACATCACAAAATGCCATTATGTCTAAACTGGTCACACTTGGGTTCTCTGCAGGAGACAGAAGGCTATGCAGGTGGATGCCACAGTGTTCACCTGCATCAGCATGCTGGCCCGAGCCATGGGGCCAGGCATCCAACAGGACATCAAGGAGCTGCTGGAGCCCATGCTGGCGGTGGGCCTGAGGTAGGTGTCAGGAACCTGAGCTGTCCCTGTCTCAGTTAGTATGAGGCTCGAGCCACACTCCTGGGTCTGTGTGGAAAGAAAGAGGCATGGCTGTTGGCATATAACATTGACTAGGTAGGATAGCTCACACTAAATACAGAGGCTGATTTCAAATCCATGTTTCATCACTAGCTTGCTTGGTGATTGTAACTAAATTATTTAACTTCTCTGAGCCTCAGCTTTCTAGTCTGAAAAGTGGGTACAATAACAATTCCTATTGTCTGGATTTGTCCTGGGGATTCAGTAGAAGAGTTCACAAAGTACTGTGTGTTTAAGAAGCGCTCTGGTAATGTTCGCAGTTGTCATTTATATTATTATGGGCAAATTACTTAAGCTCCCTACACTTTCGTTCTCTTCATCTATAAAATAAGGATGATGCTGTCAATCTGCTTCCCAGGTAACTTACTGAGACTTGGTTTTAGTGGCTAAATTATAGTAAACAGGTTTGCTCAATATAAAATCATAGATTGTTTTGAAATCCGGAATCAGACCAAGAGATTTTAGGATATATATTCAATTTTATAGTATTCTTTCTGCTGTAAAAACCAAGCAGAGATGGGACCCAGTCCCTGTTCTGGAGAGAAAGGGCTGTTTCTTCTCCAGAACAGACCAGATGTCACATGCCCTTGTCGTGACTGGTTTCCCACCCTTCAGCCCTGCCCTCACAGCTGTGCTCTACGACCTGAGCCGTCAGATTCCACAGCTGAAAAAGGACATCCAAGACGGGCTCCTGAAGATGCTGTCCCTGGTCCTTATGCACAAACCCCTCCGGCACCCCGGCATGCCCAAGGGCCTGGCCCATCAGCTGGCTTCCCCTGGTCTCACGACCCTCCCTGAGGCCAGTGATGTGGGCAGCATCACCCTTGCTCTCCGAACTCTTGGCAGTTTTGAATTTGAAGGTAAGAAAAGGTGGTGACTCTTGCCAAGAAAGTCAGTGACACTGGGAACCTGGAGAACAGACTGAGGGTGCCTAGAATCCCTGGCTCTGGCTTGGGTCTTGGAGACAGGGTGGCTGATTCTGCAGCAGCTCATCCTTCCTATATTCTTTCTGTATATTGTTAATTCCTATCTTTGTTTCTTTGTCTCATACAAAGACAGGAAAAGTGGGTAGGGGGTACAGATATTTTGAAGAATAGTATGCATTAATCCAAAGAACTAATGCTACAGAGGTGGACTCTGCACTTTCTTACCTCCCTGTAGCTGAGATGGTGTTTAATGCTTTAAAATGTATAAGCAGGGCTTGGGGTGTTTTTGTTACTATGGCTGTATGATTTCCAAGAGTACTGTACTATGCAGTTCAGTTTGGAATTCCAAGCTGCAGAAAAACCCACGTTAACACCCTAGGGAGATATATTTCAGGAGAGAAAAATGCACACGTAGATGAAATTTAAGATCACGTAGGTGGTACTGGTCAAGACTGCAGAGAAACATCAAGTATAAGAAGTCTAGATGTGCTGTCTGAGTACTTACGGCATCCATGATTTCCCGTTTCAGTTCCTCCAGTTACACTGATTAACACTCAGGATAATTTATTTCTAATGAATAGCAAGGAGTTATATTTAAACTCAGCCTACATCAAACTCTCTTTTTGATGTTTGAATCTGGAAACTAAAATAGACAAGGTAAATTTGATCAAAAATGGTTTTTCTCTCTGGGAATATGAAAAACAGTGTCAGAATAAAACAAAATAATTCATTTTTTGAAGGAAATAAAAGATTAGGATGGAAGCCTGGGAATATGAAAAACAGTGTCAGAATATAACAAAATAGTTCATTTTTTGAAGGAAATAAAAGATTAGGATGGAAGCAGGAAGGAACTGTCTTTTGTACGTCACCCAGTTCCTTCTCCATCTGCCTTTCTGCCCATTGGAATCCCATTTGTTACCTTTTTAAGAGAAGAGTTCTGGATCAGTATCTTGCTGATCAACATCTTGCTGAAAATTAAATTAGTAGCCACTAAGTGGAAATTGCAGCCAGTGAGTCACAGAGCTGCTGTCCAAAGCAGCGGTGTTCATTCTGTCTTCTCTCTGCCCTTGTATCCAGGCCACTCTCTGACCCAGTTTGTCCGCCACTGTGCGGATCACTTCCTGAACAGCGAGCACAAGGAGATCCGTATGGAGGCCGCCCGCACCTGCTCCCGCCTGCTCACACCCTCTGTCCACCTCATCAGTGGCCACGCTCATGTGGTCAGCCAGACTGCAGTGCAAGTGGTGGCAGATGTGCTCAGCAAACTGCTCGTGGTTGGGATAACCGATCCTGGTAAATTGTGAGATGCAGGCAGTCTAGGGAAGTGTAGGTGCCAGGTGCAGTTAGAAGTAGCCAGCTTCCTTGCATGGTCCTTCTGGAATCCTTCGGCCTCAACAAACTGATGTCCAGCTCTTCTTCTGGCAAGGCGTTAGGTTTGGCCATGCCAGCCTATTGTGTAAGATAATCAGCCTTAAATTCTGTCATCTTTGTCCTTTCAGTAGAGAAAGAAAATGACAAGTTCAGTGAGACAAGGGTGTCTGGAGTCCCCCTCTAGGATGATGGCAGTGGAGGCAGATGTGGGAAGGGACTGGAGGGATGAAAGAGTAGAAGCACTGAAAGGCTCACTTGCTCTTGCAGACCCTGACATCCGCTACTGTGTCTTGGCGTCCCTGGACGAGCGCTTTGATGCACACCTGGCCCAGGCGGAGAACCTGCAGGCCCTGTTCGTGGCTCTGAATGACCAGGTGTTTGAGATCCGGGAGCTGGCCATCTGCACTGTGGGCCGGCTCAGCAGCATGAACCCAGCCTTCGTCATGCCCTTCCTACGCAAGATGCTCATCCAGGTGAGGGTGTGATGGCCACCCCTTGGGGTGGTGGGGAGGGCACGCTCCTGTGAGCACACGCTCCTGTGAGCACTGTATGGGGAAAGAGAGGAGGAAGAGGGAGAAGGGTTGAGACGCCTGGTAGAAGCCACATTTGGTGCCAAGAGTCCACATGTTTTCCCGGCTTGGTAATTGTGGTTCAAGTGCTTATCACCTCATAGGCCTCTTGTCGGTGTGACTCCAGGAGACCTCCTAGGCCCAGGCTGACCTCTCATGCAGCTCTTCCTTTTTCCTGGCAAGTCATCAGCAAATCCACTTCTGGCTCCTCTTTTCTGCATCTGCTGCAGAGGGTGTCAATTGGCCCAGTGCCTCCCTATCCTTCCCCTCCTAATTCTCCCACTGCTGCCAGGCCCGCCACAGAGGCCGAGCACAGGAGAGGTCCCAGCTCTGTTTCTCATTATCACTGCCCCTGCTCTGTGGTCCCTGGCTCCCTGGCTATCTTTGCTCAATAATGCCAGATGCCAAGCTCAGCTGACTGGACTAGAGCCTCAGGTTGACCTTGCTGCTTGAGCTCCTGAAACTTATCCCCTGGTTTTTGTCTTCATCTACCTAAGTAAGTTCTCTGGCCACATTGTGAGCAATGCTTGGGGTACAGTCCTGCCTGCCTTGTGTTACTTCCACCCACCTCTCTGGGTCTCAGCATGGCTTACGCGGTCATTTCCCTTCCCTTCACTCCATCCTGTCCCTACCTCACCCTCAGCTTTGTGACCCTCCCCATGGTTTCTTTTGAAGTAAATAAACGCTTCTAACAAATAAAGCACTTAAACATAGAAAATTATAAATATATGTAACTTTTATCCTAAAGAAATATCATTTATTCACAGTTTATCGTAATTAAAGTAACAGTGAATAAAGTCATCAGTGAACAAATAAATATTATATTTATATTGTCACTTTTGCTTTTAGCTTAATGGTTTATTTCTTAACTGCTGGCCTGTGTTAGGGGTGCCTATCATTTTAAGTCTGCTTGAAATAAGTAAAGTTTGGGGAAGGAAAAGAAATCATTGTTGAGCCTGGCAGCTCAAACTGTACTAAGTAAGCTTGATAAGGATATAATTCCTAATGAGAATATCAGTATGTTCATTCAGACAACAGATGTTTTGAGCACCTGCTATGTTCCAAGTACTGCTGGGTGCTGGAAGCACGTCAGTGAAGCAGCCAGGGGTAGCCTGTGTCGTCGAGAAGTTTACAGTAAGCTGTCAGGCCTTCTCATTTTTATGATACTGGAAAATGTGAAGCATCATTAAATGAATTTACTCTGTACTGAACTCAGCCCTTGAAATACCAGAATTTTATTTCATTTCATTTTTTCTGTTTTATCAGAAGGCTCAAATCTGGGAACACTTTATTAGCAAAAGGAATGAATAAAACAAGGGCTGCTTGGGAAAAAATTTTAAATAATTTTTCTTGGTTTTAAACTTTGATACAAGTTTCCCCATGCTGAATTCTACGTTTTCATGCCTTGGTAAGGGACCACACCCAAGTGTGCTGTGGTCTCTTCTTGGCGTCTTGATCATCAGGGACGGCACTGGGTATTCTTATTACCCACTGCCCTTGCTCAGCGATGCTCTTTGGCTCTGGAGTAAATTGAGGACTCTCTGATTTGGCACCACGCTGTCCCAGAGAATTGTGCATTCCTCCCTGGAGCCGTTTCCTCCCAGACAGCCATCTCTTCTTGCAGTTACAGGTCTGTCCTTAGTATCCCTCTCCATCCCTTCTCACTGCTATCTGTTGTGACCTACTGACAACAGGCTAGGGGCGTCCAGGAAATTGGGATTAGTAAAGCAATAATCTAAGACGAAACATTAACTTGGGGACTCCTCCTCTGGGTAGCTGAGTTAACATGAGCTTTGTTTCTCCCTTTTCGCACTGTGCAGAGGTTTCCTTCTGGCAACTTCAGCTCTCCAGAAGTTTGTCTATATTAAGTTGTTTGTGTCCCCAGGAGCATAACATGCTGATTTGCTGGTGTTTTCAGCAGGTTGGTTAGATCACACATGTTATCTCTGTTCATTAAGATTCAAGGGGATCCTGTTGGTATGATCCCTGTTTAGGTTTATCTAGAGGTGCCCAGAAGCATTGCTAAGTTTCAGTATTTCTTTCAACATCATCGGTCTTCGATTCCATTGTTACCATTTATAGCTACTCTGAGTGATTTGCTGACTGGAATCTGCAAAGATTTTTTTTGCAGAGAGCCCTTGCATCAGTCTTTATTTTTGCAAAACCCTGTTGACAGTGAGCCCTGTGTTTTCTCAGTCTCCTATGACTATCTACACTGTTAAATGCTATGTTTCACTGAGGACCAAGGGCCCGTGGAGCACTATGACGGAAGGGCTGGTTTCAAGCAGTTTTTCCGCTTGTCGCTGCTATCTCCAGGACTGTTCTATGAGCGGCAGAGATGGCCTTGCTTGTGGAGTATCCCCAGTTCTGGTTCCTTCCTCTAGTCCCCGCCTCATTCTCCCTTCAGACACACAGCAGCTGTTGAGTTTCCTCTGCCATAGAGAGCCTTTCTTACCTACAGATTCTCACAGAGCTGGAGCACAGCGGCATTGGAAGAATCAAGGAGCAGAGTGCCCGCATGCTGGGCCACCTGGTCTCCAACGCCCCGCGGCTCATCCGCCCCTACATGGAGCCTATTCTGAAGGTAATCTGCAGCAGACAGAGACAGGTACTATCTCTCCAGGCTGTCTTGGGACAAAGGGAGTGTTTCGTTGTTCACTGGTACACTGAACAAAGTAGATCATTTCTTTGGTCCCACACTCAGGGACAAGAGCCGCATCAAGCACCTGCAGCTCTAGATACCAAGAATTTCACCAGTTGCAGGAAAGTGCTCTCCTCCTGATGTAGTGTTTCAAGCACATCATCAATTATCAAATGTTCTTGGAGAGGAGAAAACAGCAGCATAAAGAAGCTCCCCCAAAGTGAAGAAATAAGTGAGCTTTAAAATCTGAGGCAGTGGGACTTCCCTGGTGGTCCAGTGGCCAAGACTCTGCTCTCCCAGTCCAGGAGGTACAGGTTCGAGCCCTGGTCAGGGAACTAAGATCCCATATGCCGCA
Organism: Bos grunniens; assembly: GCF_055505025.1. Classification (NCBI taxonomy): domain Eukaryota; kingdom Metazoa; phylum Chordata; class Mammalia; order Artiodactyla; family Bovidae; genus Bos; species Bos grunniens. Next base: position 38,648,943 of record NC_141180.1, on the reverse strand, counting down.
GGACACAGGCAAAAATATATATTCATCGGAGACAGCCTTCAAATCTGATATGTTGAGTCATGTGAAGCGTGTCACAACCTATGTGAATGTGGGTACATGGTCACACAGATGCAGTTTAGAAAAGGCATGGGAAACATTTGTGAATCATGGCACTTCCCAGCTCCCTCTTACATCAGACTTGTGTACAGTGTGGAGAAAGGAGAATTTACATTCCAGAGGAACCCTGGATTCATAAAGCCGGAGAAGTAATTTACCTGTGTCTGAGATGATCTCTGGGGTGAACTTTACTTACGTGAAAAGAAGTTTCCTAGTCAATTATCACCAGGATTCATTTTCTTGTACCTTCTTTCCATAGGCTTTAATTTTGAAACTGAAAGATCCAGACCCTGATCCAAACCCAGGTGTGATCAATAATGTCTTGGCTACGATAGGAGAGTTGGCTCAGGTAAGGTGACAACTGTTTTTTCCCGTAGGATGGGAAGAATGTGATTATACCTCTGATGAGGTCAAAATACTTCTTAATGCCATAATTTCTAATGCTGTCTGCCACGTCCTTTTTCATTTTGTAGGTTAGTGGCCTTGAAATGAGGAAATGGGTTGATGAACTTTTTATTATCATTATGGACATGCTCCAAGACTCCTCTCTGTTGGCCAAAAGGCAGGTGAGTAGCACCACTTCCTCTTTGAACAGGACAGGCCCATGAGGCCAGGGACCTCTGTCACCTTAGTGTCCCCAAGCAATGGCTAGCACATAGTGGGTACTTGGAAACATTTGTTGACTTAGTGAAAAGAAAAAAGACTTGGAACCGAATTAGCTGTCATCCTGACCCAGAGTTGTTGTCAGTGTTAGAGCTGACCAGTGCCGTTTCCTCTAGACAAAAAAAAAAATTACAGATCACCCGTCAGAGCTCCAGCCTCCTAAAAGGAAAAAGAGTGCCTTGGCCTCTGGCTGTAGAGGCCAACAGAGCTCCAGCCCACCCTCCCCAGCCCTGGTTTCACTTTGGTCATTGAGATCATTAGGTGCCTAGACTAAAAGTAAGACCAACCTTAATTTCCTTTTGGGTCAGACTTCTTCTATCAATCATCCATGGTGAGAAGGACTGTGTATTTCCTTTGAGAAAGGCAGGTCTGCTCTTTACCTTTGATCCAGTGACGGTTGTATTGATTTGTAGCCTTGTTTTTATATCCCAGCTCTCAGGATTTGTGTTTATGGTTAGTGTCTTCACTGGAAATTCTTTTCTTGTAATAGCCTTTAATTCTTTGTTATAACCATTTAACAAAGAGTATGAAGTATGTTTTCTTTTCTCTCTTACTGGCTGTATGAGTCATGTGACCTTTTTCCTGTCCAGGTGGCTCTGTGGACCTTGGGGCAGTTGGTGGCCAGCACTGGCTACGTGGTAGAGCCCTACAGGAAGTACCCCACATTGCTGGAGGTGCTGCTGAACTTTCTGAAGACTGAGCAAAACCAGGGTACACGGCGGGAGGTAGGAAGCTTGTCAGACTTAGTCTTTATAGACTTGCTGGGAGAATGGAGAGAGAGTGGGAGATGTTTGCGGCATTAACACTCTCCAGCGGTGCTGATGAGACTTCCTCTCCCTTTCTGTTTTGTCCCTGTAGCTGGGAACGGGAGAGGAGTGTCCATGAGCACTGTTTTGTTGTAGTCAGGTGCTGTGATGAATGTTTTCCTTTTCCCCCACCCCTTTCCCACACAGGCTATCCGTGTGTTGGGGCTCCTAGGGGCATTGGATCCCTACAAGCACAAAGTGAACATTGGCATGATCGACCAGTCCCGGGACGCTTCTGCCGTCAGCCTGTCAGAGTCCAAGTCAAGTCAGGATTCTTGTAAGTTGAGGGGATCTGTGAGTGGCTTGCCAAGTGCTTGCCTCACAAAGCCCTCACTGGCTGTGTTTAGAAAGAGCCTGGTGCTGGATAACTATGAAATGATCCTTCACTTGTTCACTTGGTGACTTTTGAATGGAACGTCAGTAGTTTGCTCTTGAATCATAGGAAGGGCGCTGTGTCTAGTCTCCCTGTTTGCCTGGGTTCTTTGTTAAGGGTTAACAGACTATGTCTGTGCTCACTTTTTGTGCTGATGAGAAAGAGGTGAATTATCACCCCATCACATTTGTTCATCTGTCATTCTTTGTTAGTGCCTGTTTGATGTTTTCTCTTCCCATGGCACCCAAGGAGGAAGAGGGTAGAACTGATTGTCCCAATTTTAATTGATAGGGAAATCTGATACAAGGCTCAGAGGGCATAGAAAAGCAGGTAGCAATCCGAATCCAGGGTTCTTTTTCCATCAAGTGGTCTGGCCCTGGAGTTCTTTGCCTTTAGATAAATAGCCTGAGAGATTGGGTAGGGCCTGGGGATGCGGGCAAGTTTTCTAGACTTAACCCACTGTCTCCTTCAGGCAGACTTATCTGAAAGTAGGAAAGTTCAACAGTGGCTTCCCCATCCAGTTCAGCAAAATAAAATAAATAAATAAAGTAAATAAACTAATTGTTTCTGAACTCTGTGGATGGGCCCCTTCTGCTTCCAGTGTGTTCTGTGTGTTAGAGAAGTGTGCCTGTGATGATGCCCTGTCAGACCCCCAGCTGTCAAGCGGAGCCTGAGCCATGTCCTCCAGGTGTTCCTCCACCCTCAGCACCGTGTCATCTGGTCTCTTGGATGTTCTGCTTCTCAGGGTCCTTATTCCCCCACCCTCCATACCCTCTCCACCCCCAGTCCTTGAGATCCTTGTTGTTCAGGTCAGGTAGCATTTGTTGCTAACTTGTCTGAATTCCCCAGGGGGACCAAGCAACTGCTGAACAGATGTTTACCTAATTTAATCCCCCTTACTTTCACTTGGGGGGGTAATTATTTTTATTGATGGTTTCAGCTACAAAGTTGTGAACTGGAATGATAAGAAGCTAAATTAAACACAGCAATTTAAAGCAAACCTATCATGTACTGTTTTAGGCTTTCATAGTTTAGATAACAGACAAGCCAAAAACTGTGTGTCCTTCATGGTGAGAGCCTATTCATTGGTTCCTAATATACCCTGTATTCCCAGTGCTGTTAGAATGTGGCAGGGAGAGAGACACGAATGCTAATGAGTGTCTGGAGGATTTTTGTTTGTTGTTAACCATGCTTTGTCCACAGTGAGAGTCGCGTGTAGCTCACGACCCTCATTGCTGTTTGGTCCTAGCTGACTACAGCACCAGCGAGATGCTGGTCAACATGGGGAACCTGCCTCTAGACGAGTTCTACCCGGCCGTGTCCATGGTGGCCCTGATGCGCATCTTCCGAGACCAGTCCCTCTCTCACCACCACACCATGGTTGTCCAGGCCATCACCTTCATCTTCAAGTCCCTGGGGCTCAAGTGCGTGCAGTTCCTGCCCCAGGTCATGCCCACATTCCTGAATGTCATTCGGGTTTGTGACGGGGCCATCCGGGAAGTAAGTGCCTAAACCCCTGACCCTTGCTCCTCCCTGCCCAGTGCCTGTGTGGAAGGTCCATCTGCGCCGTGGCTTCCTTATAATGGACTCTGCTTGCCATTAACTTCCCTGAGCTTCTGACACCTAGGTGTGCAGGATTCATCAGCTCCGCCCAGCTTCCTGTCATATCATTCAGAATGGCTAAAAGATGAGTGGCTGGTGGGACGGGACAGCATTGTTATTCTCAGTAATCTAGTGTTCAGTCCAGTAATCTGATGGAACATCCCACAGTGGATTTCTGATTTCTTCTTCATGACTAGATTTAAGTCACACACTTCTGTGAATACTCCAGAGGTGCAGTTACAATACTTCTTATTGGATCTGGTAATGTCAGTTTGTCCTGTTATTGTTGGTCCTAAGTTTGAGCACGTGGTACGGTTGGTGTTTATCAAATCTCTCCATGTAAAGTTACCTGTTTGCCTCAGTCATCAGTAGCGTGTGGGGTAATAGCTTTGAGACTGTGTGACTGTCCTCTTCCCCAGCTACCTTTCACCCAGTGATTTTAGCCTCCATTGAGGATCCTTGCTGAAATCAGTTATCATGCTGTTTGTAAAGTAATGACTTTAGTTCTTTTATTCCTTCTGCTTCTAATAGCTGGCATTTTTCTGTAAAGAATAATTTTCCCCTTTCTCTTCCTCTTCCTCTCTCTTGGTCTTTTTCTTTCTCTAAACCATAGAGCCCGCACTGTAGTTCTGTGATTACCATACCTGTACCACTACCTACAGCAAACCTACTGAATACAGTTCAAGGTGGCTTTGCAGTTCCTGCTGTTCTTAGAATATATTCCACAAGGGTATACAGTCAGAGTACTGCCTTTAAAAGATATTGGAAGTAATTATTTTTCCTTCTCTGATCATATGGTCAACTTGATGTACATTCAGAAAAGATAGTATGTTTTTTAGAAAATGTATTTTCTAGCTTTGCTCCTGAAGTGTACAAGTGCAGTTTATTTTTACATAATCAACCTCATTGATTTCTTACTAATTCTAATAAGTTACCTGTATATTTTCCCAGGTTTTCACAAGATAATCATATAGTCTGCAGAAAATAAAAAGCAGTTTTGCCTTTTTTGTTTTAGTCATTAAAGCTGTTGTTACTTTTCTTCCTAGGACCTTCACTGTAGTGTTGAGTAGACTGTAATAGAGGAAACCTTTAATCTTGTTCCTGATGTAATGGGTCTGCAGTTAAAATTTCAGCAATAAACATAATGTTTGCTGTAGGTTTTTGATAGGTAGCTTTTTAAAGATATAAATATTCCCTTATGGTATTATTTGCTAAAGAGTATCTGTCATGAATAAGTATTAGCTTTATCAAATGCCTTTTTTTTTTTAATCTTGTGATAATCATTTGTTTTTTTTCTTTTAATATATTAATATGTTGAATTACACTGATACGTGTTTTAGTGCTAAAAATACCCTTGATATCTTGTGTCAAAATCATCTTGGTTATGATATTTTTTAATACATTGATTTTCTATCTAATATATAATTTAGAATTTTTACATCTGTGTTCCTGAGAGGAATTGACCTATAATTTTTTTTTAACCACAGTTTCAAAGATTTGTTTAGCTTTTCTGTTTCTTTTTAAGACAATTTGAGTCACATTTTTCTAAGAAAGTATTTGTTTTATCTGAATAGTAAAATCTATTGGTATGAAGTTGTTCACTATTTTATATTTTAATTTTTTGGTAGAGGTTTGTCATAGTATTTTTCAAAGAACCAATTTTTGCTTTTGTTTCTCTTCTTTTTAAAAAAGTTTAAAATTTACGTGTATTATTTTCTGGCTGCCCTGGATCTTAGTTTCAGCATGAGGGATCTAGTTGCAACATGGGAACTCTTAATTGTGTCATGTGGGATCTAGTTCGCTGACCAAGGATCGAACCTGCACCCCCTGTGTTGGGAGTCTTAGCCACTAGACCATCAGGGAAGTCCCATGTTTCTCTTCTCTCTTATATCTTTGTTTCTATTTCATTAATCTGCTCTTTACTATTACTTTGCTTCTATTTTCTTATTTTTGCTTTAAAAAAGAATTATTAGATATTAGCTTCTTTATGGTTGATCTTTCTCCTTGTCTAAATGTAATCTGTTAAGGCTGTACATTTAACTCCAAGTTAAATTAGAAGTGTATATTTTAATTTGCAAATTAAATGTAGCTGCTGCATTCAAAAACTTTATTGAGGTGAAATTTACATGCCATAAAAATATATCCTTCTTATGTCCTTCTTGCATGTAAAATCCAATGATTTTTAGTATATTTACAGAGTTGCAACATCACTACAATCTAATTTTAGAAAATTCTCATAACCCCAGAGAGAAACCTCCTGCCCGTTTGCAGTCATTTTCCATTCCTATCCCAACCCTAGGCAACCATTTACCTACTTTCTGCCTCTGTAGATTTGCCTTTTCTGGACATATGCATAGAATTAGAAGCATACACAGTTTTTTGTGTTTGGCTTCTTTCACTTTTGAGATTGATCTGTGTTGTTCAGGTTGTTCATTCCTTTTTTATTGCTGAATAATAATGTATTTTCATTACTGTTCAGAAGTAAGTATTTTCTAATCTTTGTTATGACTTCTTTCATCATCGAGTTAGTTAGAAGTGGGTATTTTAATTTGCAAATGTAGGATTTTAAATCTCTTTCTTGGATAGCAGTTTCTAACTCAATTGCTTTGGGTTTATGATTCTTTGATGTGTGCTGAAACTGCCTTAATCATCTAATGCTTGATTGTTTTCAGCAAACATTTCCTCTGCACTTGGGAATAGGGTGTATTTGCTAATGTTAGGCACAAGATTTTACATATGTTATTAGATTTGAACTTGTATTTGAATCTTTTATATCATTATTAATATTTGTTTGCTTAATCTATCAAGTACTGAGAGAAGTGAAATAAAAATTCTCTTTTACAAGGATAGATTTATAAATTTCTCATAGTGTAGTTAATTTGGGGATTATATCATTAGGTGCATACACATTTTAAATCATCATATCTTCCTGGTGAGCTGAATCTTTTATCATTTTACAGACCCTTTTTGTCTTTGATAATATCTTGAGATTTGTTTTGACTAATGTTAATTTAGTTATACCAGCTTTTTTTGGAGATGCGTGTCTTTTCTTATCTTTTTACTTTTGACTGTCTTGTGACTTTTTGCTTCAGGTTGGTGTTTCATAATAATATATATAATAATATGGCTAGATTAACTTTTAATCTATTTGAAAATCTTTGTCTTTCAAGTAGTACATTTCAGTCCAGTTACATTTATTGTGATTGCTGATAAATTTAGGTTGATACCCACCATCTTACACAGTGCGTTATTTTTGTCCTACCTTGTGTATTTTCTTTCTTTTCTTTTTGGGGCTTGATTGAGCTTTCATTTTCTTATTTCTTGCCCTCTATTTTGTAATGGAATGTTTTAACCATAAACGAAAAGTAGACAACTTATATTAAATTCTCATACTCATCAACAGTTGTAAGTATCTTATCAATTTGGTTTCATCTTATTACCTGCCCGCCCTAGACACACACACACACATACACACACACACACACACACACACACACACACACACACACACACATACACACACACATTCACACACACTTTTTTTCTGGGGCATTTTAAAGCAAATTCCAGATAAAATAATATTTCACCATTCAATTCTCTCCTCTCCGTATAACCACAATTACAACACCTATGAAATTAATGAATTAATGAAATTCTTTAATGTAATCTAATACCAACCCTTCTTCAGATATCCTTGTTTGTCTTAAAATTTTCTTTTCACATTTGGCTTCTTCAAATCAGAATCCAAATAACATGGCACTTGGCTGATATATCTAATTCTCTTTCTGTATCTTCTCCTTTTCCCCTCACTTTTTTGCTTTTCACTCTGTGTATTTGTGGAAGAAACCAGGTCATTTGTCCTATAGAATTTTCCATTCTGGATTTGCCTGCTTGTATTATCAAGATGTCTTTTAATGTTTCTTGTAGACCGGTTAGATTTAGAGGATTCATTATTTTCAGGTTTTATTCTTTTGGCAAGAAATACTTCATAGGTGGTACCATATACTTCGTATTTGGGCATTTAGTAAACACGTATTTTCTAAGTGATCCACTTCTAGTGAAGTGCAGGTTCACCAGAGGATTCAGGCGGTGTGATTCTGCATTCTTCCTCCGCCTTTATCTCAATCACTTTAGTATTTATTGATTATTGTTTCCTAGAACTGTTATTTGAATAGCAGTTGCAAAGTGGTGATTTTCTGTTATTCCTTCTGGATTTATTAGTTAGAAATCATCTATAAAAAACTTTATGTCATCAACAGTTTAGTCAATTTAAAGGCTAGTTCATTCAGGAAGGGCAGAACAGACTCAGGATTCTTTCATCGCTTTTTCAGAATAATGAATCAGGTCCCTGACTGTCTCTCAAAGGGTGACCCAGGCAACCCCCTCGACCCCCTGACATTTTTTGGAATATCACTGCCAATATATGGATTTATGTATTGAAGACAGTCTTCTTTTAATGATCTAATTATTTCAATCTACCCGGCTTTGTGTTCTTTTTAAACTGCCCAGTGATCTTAGTCTTTGATCACTTTCTTTCTTTCTGGCAAAAAAAAAAAAAAGATACTTCAGACTTATACTCCAGCCTCGGCATAGCCACTTGCAAGGAGCTGTGGTTTCTTCAAGTAAGAGATGGAACATAGAGACAGCAGTTTGTATGCTAGGATGCTCTTTGCTGCTGCTGTGTCACTGTTTCTAGGCCTTCTCAGTGAACAGAACTAGAAATATGTAGTTTTTAAAAAGGAAAAATAATCCATACCTTAATACTGATATTTCAAATTTAAGATTAAAGAGTTGTTTTTTACTTCTTTGACTTTATACTTGTATCTCTTTCCTGTTACACTGAAAATCTTGATTCCTTTGTTCTGAGATCTCTGTAAGTACTTGTTTTATATTGCAGAGTATATGTATTGTGTATACATATAAACAGTAAATGACCAAGCATTAACTATGATTACTGAGTGCAGGTCAAGGTTTTTTGCAGTTCGTTTTTGTTCTGAAGATGTGTCCTATTGGGAATATACACCAAAATACTGTGTTCAGAGTCACTTGAAATAATCCTTTGAGTGATGTGAAACCAACTTGGTTTATAGTTAAATTTATTTATTCCTATTTCCTTTCAATTTTTAGAAATTTCTTGTGTTTTTCTAATTTAACTTTCATTCTAGGTTTGTAAGACATTAGCATAATTGCTAAGTCAAAACTGTAAGACAAAAGACTGATATATTCAGCAAAGACTAGCTTCTGTCTCCATTCTCATACCTTGTTTCTTCTTTCCTCTGTTATTCACCTTGCTGTAGCAAGTCACCACCAACGTAGGAGCTTGAAACAACACAGATTGATTGTCTTACAGGTCTTTAGGTCGTCAGTCTGACATCGATCATACTGAACTGGAAGCAGGGTGCGCTTATGGCTGTGTTCCTTCCTGGAGGCTCTAGGGGGAACCCTTTTCCTTGCTTTTTCTGGCTTCTAGAGGCTGCCTGCCTTCTTTGGCCACCTCCTTGCTTCTTCAAAGTCAGCAACACTGTATCTCTTTGACTCTTCTTTTGCCCTCAAATCTTTCTCTCTGAACATAACAGGTAAAGGCTCTCTGCTTTTAAGGATTCCTGTAATTAGATTGGGCCCACCCTGATAATCTCTGTATCTTGGAGTCCTGACCCCCTAATCACATCCTCCAAAGCCCCCCTTGTCGTGTAAAGTAGTTTATTCACAGGTCTAGGAATTAGGACCTGGACGTCTTTGGAGGTGCCATAATTCTGCCTACTATGCTTCCCCCTAAGGTAACCAGCTTTTCCAGTTTTTAAATTTTATGTTTTCACCGTTTATTATTGAAAATATGAGAAAATATTTGTCTACTACCTCCTTTCCTCAGAAGGTAACATAATATAAACCTTCGGAACTTCGCTTTTTTCCCACTTTCACAACAGCATATCCTGGAGTTCACACCATGGCAGTGTATTGAGAAACGCCTTCGTTCCTTTAGAGACACGTGGGACTTCATTGTGTGAACATACCATAGCTATTTGACCAGTTCCTGCTGATGACTGTTTGTATTTTTTCCAGTCTTTGGTATTTAAAGTAATCCCGCAATGAAAAGCTTTGTGTATACATCGTTTTCACCTCTGTTTCTTCTTGTATCAATACTTAAATGGCTTCACTTTTTACATTTAGATCTTTGAGCTCTTTGGTATATGTCCCAGTGTACAGATTGAGAAATGGGTCCAAATTTATCTTTTTCACCCATAAAATTCGATTTGCATATCTTATATAGCAAAGTCTAAAATTAATCATTATGTCTATCCTTTTCACTGAACAATATACAGAACTTGGGATGACTGCTCAAAGTACCTCCCTTCCCTCTTATATTATGTAGTATCACTTTTTTTATACCAAATTAAACCTTATTATTTTATTCAAACAATATTTGTTTATATTTATCCACATTTGCCACTTCATTTCTTATGAAGTGAATCTCACTTCAGCTTCCTCCTAGGGTCATTTTCGTTCTCTCTAAGGCAGATACCTTTTCTGAGCATCCATTGAAGTAAATGCTGTTTTTGTTTATCTGAAAAAAAAAATCTTTATTTCACCCTCTTTTAAAACCTTTTTTTAGCTGAGAATACGATCCTGGATTCTCCTTCAGCTATAGATGTTATCCCACTGTTTTCTGACTTCTTTTGTTGCTCTTGAAAAATTATCGTTCCTTTGTATTTAATCTCCCTTTCCTTTGTGACCGTTTGGGATCTTCTCATTGTTTTGTTGTCCTAAGGTTTCAGGACTGCAAATCTGCGTTTGCATTTCTCTTTTTTACCTTGTTGGGGATTTGTGGACTGTCTGAATATAAAGATTCCATCCTTCTATTTTTCCTTCCAGAATTTGATTCAACATGTGGGGCTTCTCACTTTCTCCTTAATTTCTCTTAGTTTCTTATCGTGTAGTTCATCTTTGTCTCTCAGAGATGCATTCTGAATGTGTCTTCACATCCATTTTCTGTTCATTGATTCTTTAACCATGTCTTTGATCTGTTATTGAGTTTTTAGTTCCTACTACATTTTATAATTTCTAAAGTCATCCTGGGTTCTTTGCAACACGCCTAATATTTTTATAGTACTTTGTTCCTGACTCATTTTTTAAAATTCTCATTCTTACTCCTTTAAGCATTTTAAGCAGATTTGTTTTATATTCTCTGTCCACAAATTCCAGAGAAGCCTGGAGTGCTGCAGTCTATGGGGTCGCAAAGAGTCAGACAAGACCAAGTGACTGAATTGAACTAAATTCCACTATATATAGGATTTTCGATGGGTCTAATTCTGTTGTTTATTGTTTTTGCCAAGTCATGCTGGCAGCAAGCCTGTAAGTCTGTCCTTGTATGTTTTACAATGTTGGATCACGCATTATATTCAGCTGGGCTCCCCCTGGAGCAGTAATACTGGAATATATGCTCTGAACTTGCGTCTCTCCAGCGAGGGTTTGCATTTGCTTCTACCACGTGGTCCAGGAGAACTGAAGTTAGATTCTTGGCTTAGAGTTTCTCAAGCCACACAGGTAGTTAAAAGTTAACTAAACTCATCGTGTGGGTGTGGCCTAAAATTACACACTTTTAGGAAGACTGTCTTCTATCTCGACCTCAAGACTGGCAGATTATTTGTCTCCTTTTGCCAGTGGACAGATTGTGGGGTGGAGAGCCTCACCATTTTTCTTTATATGTAACTTTTTGAAGGTTTGGCTTTATGTAAAAGGTTTCAGTTCAGATAATCTACCAACAGTGTTTGTCATCTTTTATGCATTATTTTTAGGCTTTTCATAGCAAGGGGACCTGGGAGGGCATCTCGAAGTGAAAGTGGTAGTCATTCAGTCGTGTCCAACTCTTTGTGACCCCATGGACTGCAGCTCACCAGGTTCCTCTGTCCACAAATTCTCCAGGCAAAGATACTGGAGTGGATTGCCATTTCCTTCTCCAGGGGATCTTCCCAACCCAGGGATCGAACCTGGGTCTCCTGCATTGCAGGTGAACTCTGTACCATCTGAGCCACCAGGAAAGTATTTTCAGGAACAAAACTATGTGTTCTTTTAAAATACTAATATTCAGGAGGGAAAAGAGAAAAAAGCTTGTGAAAGAATCTAAGGGAGAAGAAATGAGGTGACTGCCTGGGCTCCCTGCCTGGGACTGATGTGCCTGCCTGTGTATATCCTGTGAATCAGCCACTGGAGAGGCTGCCGCTGGACACCTCATGGGAAACGACAGCACGATCAGGATGCTTTTGTCTCGAGGTTTCCTTTGACCTCCCTGCCATCCGCAGTGCCCTGCTTTTCCTCCAGCTTAGACTTTCTACCTCCTCTTATGTTGTGCATCACACAAATTTAACTCAAGAACTATTGTATTTTAGAGTCTCTTGTCCCTTGATCTCTGTAATGTACTGTAGGGACCATTTCACAGAAACTGTCAGCAGCGGTTCTGTGAGGAGGTGCCCAGGAGTTAGGAAGAGATAGTTCCACTGAGTCAGGCCTGTGTCCCACGTGGAACTGGGTTCTAACCCCCTTAGAATCCACTGGTATCGTTGAACTTGGAGAATTATTCCATACTCTCTGAGCCCAGTCCTATAATTGAAGAGGCCTGTCAATCTCACTTCTTTAGGTAATGAGTTCTGTCAGCCCATTACTCACTATTTGAAGCACTTTATTTTTAAAACTTAGCCAAGTTTTAAAACATGGATAAGGGTGGAAATATATATGTATGAAATTATCCTTGTTAGTGGAGGGCAGCAAAGGCAGAGAGCTATAAAAATTGGGGGCATGGGTTTAGAGTATGATTTGCTACTTGATGTTGACATGGAGCACTATCGGAGGATCATAACAAAAACTACGCCTTGAAGACATCTTAAACCTGGAAAGAGTTGGGAGTTCTCTTACCAACGCTGTCCTTACTCCTAACTTTATTTCATGAATGGCATCTCTCGATAGTGGCAAGATACCAGCCTAAATAGAATCTCCTTATCCCATCCCTCCCTCAATTTGCTTGCTGTTTTGGTTTACAGTGTCTTAGAGACACAATTAGCTAATTAATTAAGACCTAATTAAGTCAATTACTACAAATGAATCACGATGCCCATAATGGTTAGAAGTATTTATTTTAGAAAGTAAGTGGTAGTAAATTAAGACAAACAAAATAAGCAAAATAATACATTTACAGTTAATTAACTAAATTAATAAAAGATACGTTTATAGTTAATTAAAAATTTCATGTCCTTTTTTACGTTTTTAGTAATCCTTCACCAGTAGATGGTGTTTGCTGGGCTTTTAACAGTATTTGTGTCCCTGTTCTAGTGCTCTCCAGGTATCAGCACATTTAACTCTTAGACCAGGCCTATGAGATAAGAACTGTTATCTCTCATTTTCCCACTGAAGAGGCTGAGTGCAGAGAAGTTAAATGAAGGTTACGAAGCTAGTAGGTAACAGAAATGACTCAGAACAGCTAGTCTGGCCCCAAAGCCCCCGCTGAGCAGAAACTGCCTCACCTAGCGAGTAAAGCCACTGGCAGTTGTTTCAGCTCCCACCACCATTCCCGCCGACGGTTTTAAATTTCATTCTTTGAAGCTTAGTCTCAGCAGATAGGGTGGTACAGAAGCCAATTCCATGGTTGTCTTTATTGGTTCACGTGGACCCTGGGTAGGCCTGGGAGTTCCACATCGTTTGTGGTGCCAACATGCTGACCTCGTCTCTGTTTCAGTTTCTGTTCCAGCAGCTGGGAATGTTGGTGTCCTTTGTGAAGAGCCACATCAGACCTTACATGGATGAGATAGTCACGCTCATGAGAGTGAGTAGAAATGAATGCTTTGGCCCGTTCCTTGGGGTTTGGGTCCAGGAGCGTCTGGAAGCAGGTTTGGATGACGTGGACATGTTTTTTATGGGTCGTCATAGAGCTGTTACAACCTGAGGATGAAAAGTGGAGCATGGTATCCCAGTGGATCATGAAAGGGTGGAGGGGCCATGGCTACAGGCTCCCAGGTACAGGAGTTCAAGGTGTGAAGTCTGAGGAGAAATCCTGAAGTAATTGTTCTGCCAGAAATAGACTTGAGATCCTTGCCTCACACACAGCAGAGCAATTTCACTTTAATATCACAGCCGTGCTTCACTATTCCCACAAAAGCCCTCTTCCTTACTGCCTATAAAACCATGGCCTTAAGAGAGGACTGAGGATTGGGCCTTCCTGAGGCCATTAAATATGATGGGCTCCTGTCAGACTCTGAGGAGGAAGGTGATGCTTTCCCCTGATGCTTTCTACAGCCTGACTGCTGCCTTCTGACTGCAGTCACATCTGAGAGGGGGCTCGTATCCCAGATGTTATAATGTGCTTTAAGCAGGTACACAGGACACCCCATTGACCCCATAGTATCGTTTTTCTGTTTTGAAGTTGGGGAGGCTGCTTCCTACTGTTCTTTATAATTTCAGTGTCTCTGCTGGGGAGGTTGCTTTGCAGAGATGGCTGTGTCCTAAAAAATTTGGAAGACACTTCTTCCAGTCATTTTTGTTCTTCTACACCAGCCCTTTGTAGTTGGCTTGAAGGAGGCAGCAGGGCTAAAATCAAATGACTGGCTTCAAAAATGGAGCTTCCCCAAAAATGAGTCCTCAGAACCAAATAACTCCTATATGTATAAATAAGTGAGAGCTGCACGGGGCTGAAGAGCTTGTCAGATGGAATTAGGGAAGTGGGGAGTGGCACAGGAGGAAGCAGTGTGCTCTTGGGTCAAAGCTGAAGTAATCTGTGACTTGCTTCCCAAAAAAAGACTTATGGCCAAAGCATAGGGGTTTGGGGCAGGGAGCCTTACACCTGCCAAATCCAGCTTTCACTCCCTTCAGGATACAGAAGGTGCAACAGGGCTCTTGCCTTGGCTCTCGATCCAGCATTTTAGTAAGCTCCCCCCAGCCCAGGGAGAGCTTGGGCTTTGTGAACAGTGATCCAGCTGACATCCCTGGGGAGGCTGTCTGGCTTCTTTGAGGTAGGGGAAACCCCTTGTGAGGAGTTCCGGTAGTCTTCCAGTGGAGAGTAGTAGTTGTAATGTGTGCGTGCTCAGTCATGCCAGACACTTTGTGACCCCAAGCACTGCAGCCCGCCAGGCTCCTCTGTCTGTGGGATTTCCCAGGCAAGAATACTGGAGTGGGTTACCATTTCCTTCTCCGTGGGATCTTCCCAACCCAGTGATTGAACCCCCATCTCTTTCATTGGCAGGCCCACTGAGCCACTTAGACTTCTTTTAAAGCCTTTCATCCAAGGAGTTGTCTTTTTTTGTTGTTTTTTCATTGACTTCTACTCTGATTTAAATGGAAGCCCAACAGGCTTCCCTGGTAGCTCAGTGGTAAAGAATCCACCTGCCAAGCAGGAGACTCGGGTTCAATCCCTGGGTCAAGAGGATCCCCTGGAGAAGGAAATGGCAGCCCACTCCAGTGTTCTTGCCTGGGAAATCCCATGGACAGAAGAGCCTGGTGGGCTACAGTCCATGGGGGTCACAAAAGAGTCGGACATGACTTAGCAACAACCAAGAGTACTAATATGCATATGTTGCCATCATTAAGTCTCCTGGTCTGGAGGTTTTAAATAAAGTACTAGGCAACGATCTTTCTGAATTGATTTGAAGTGACAGCTTTCCTTGGAGTGAGAGGTTAGACCAATTTGCTTTGTAGTACTAAGACAAGATCTGGAGCCAGTTGGCCAGGTTTTCATTTTAGTAACTTATGTGGGATATAATTGGATGACTGTAGAAAAATACTCTTTGTGGCACTCTCTTGTCCTGAAAATGGTTTGGAACAGATGTGAGATGCTGTTGAGCAGTCTATTTAGAAAGAGCAGGAAATCTTGTTAACACTAGAGTTGCCGCCTGGCAGAGCCCAGGTGGTACCCAAAGCAGAACCACCCTGGACAACTAGCGAGCTCCTAGAGCACTGCAGAGCTGTGGTCCATTCATTCTGTAAATGGGTTTGGGTGGCTGGAATATACCAGGCTCTCTGCTGGATTCAGGGAGACAGATGTATCAGCGGGTTTCATGCCCTTAACTAGCCTACAGCTGAATCGAGGGAGGATAGCAAAAAAAAAAAAAATTAAGTATTGCAGGTGCTGGAAAGAGGAGAGCAGAGGGACCCACAGTGGATGATGGAAAGAGACAGGAAAGGCTTCTGAGTAGAAATGAGGCTTGAGCCAGGTCTGGAAAGAGGTGGGGCTTAGCTGACAAGAGGTGGGATCTAAGCAGAGAGCAGCATGAGCGAAGCACAGAGGATGAAAGTAGTCTGGTGCTTTCGGGGAGATGCAGCTTAGCTGTTCATTGTGATGTGGGGTACAGGAGGACCTGGGGAGCGGAGGACAGGGAAGGGTTCCATGGGGAAGACCATGCTCACTGCCTTTCTGCTTCTTTTTAGCTATCTTAATTCCTTGGTTCCTGTTTCAACAGAAGGGCCCCTGACTTTGCTCCTTTGTCTTCCCCCTTCCTAGGAATTCTGGGTCATGAACACCTCCATCCAGAGCACAATCATTCTCCTCATTGAGCAGATTGTGGTAGCCCTCGGGGGTGAATTTAAGCTCTACCTGCCCCAGCTGATTCCACACATGCTTCGTGTCTTCATGCATGACAATAGCTCAGGCCGCATCGTCTCCATCAAGGTAAGTATCCCGGGGCATCCTCTAGAGAGGTTTCCAGAGTCTGTCAGAGTCCCCAGTTGGTCATCTAAGAGACGAGAACCTGTTCTGAGTGACAGGGTGGTACTCAGCCTAAAAGACGGAATCTAGGGAAATACTTCAGTACCTGAAGTGTGCAGTGTGCAGCTTATTCAATGTTTCTGACCCTTTCTTGATTATCTTTATGTTTTGTCTCCTTTAATGGAACAATCTTGGTAAATGTTTATGGCAGAGCAGTTTTCTCTATTACCCAGCCACTGATTCCTTACAATTGAAATACGCTCAGAGAAAGAAAAGTAGCATATAAGCAAAACAATATGAGGGGAGACTGTGCTACCAAGAGAATATAATTCCAAGTAACTTATTAAAGTCTGTTCAGAGTGCCCCCCAAATTTGGAATTATCCTACCACTGCCACCCTTTGTAGACTTAGGGACTTGGTCCCTGACTGTACTTGTTCATTGCCGTGCCTCTGCTCCTCTTTGCAGTTGCTGGCTGCAATCCAGCTGTTCGGTGCCAACCTGGATGACTATCTGCATTTGTTGCTGCCCCCGATCGTGAAGTTATTTGACGCCCCCGAAGCCCCATTGCCTTCTCGAAAGTGAGCACCTGCCCTCTGGGACTAACAGTCATCAATCTAGTTAACCATTAAAATGTCTTGTTGAAAATGTCCTTTTCCTAAGTTCCTGGGCCATCTTTCTTTTTTTTTGTCATTTTAGGTTAGTCCAGAAATGTACTCCCATTAGGTTAGTCCAGAAGTGTACCAGGCTTCTGGAAATCTTAACTGTCCCCATCCCACTGCAGTGCGTGTTGGCTCTGTGCACCCAAAATAACATCAGAAGCCATTCCTTCCCAATAGGTGCCAGTTGTTAAGGTAGCCCTCAGTTGTTTCTGTTACTCTGGGCTCTGTGTCAGTAGTTACTGTATCTCAGCGGTTGTTGTAGGGCCGCGCTAGAGACTGTGGACCGTCTGACAGAGTCTCTGGATTTCACGGACTATGCCTCTCGGATCATTCATCCGATTGTACGCACACTGGACCAGAGCCCAGAACTCCGTTCCACAGCAATGGACACGTTGTCTTCACTCGTCTTTCAGCTGGGAAAGAAGGTGAGGCGGGAGTCCTCGACACACATGCTCTTCTGTCTTAGCGAACTCCTTCGCTTGTCAGTCTGTAGGCCTCAACCACTCTCAGAGGGGAATCATTTACACCCTTTTTCCCTTCTTCATTCAGCAAGTGTTTATTGAGCCACCTCTGTGGGCTGAGTCCTGTTCTGGGGACGATGCAGTGAACAGAATGATGTCCTTGTTCCCACAGAGCTCACGTTCCAGTGAAGCAAAGCTCTGAGACATCATTTATCTCGTGAGGGTGATGGGTGGGGAGAGACGCTGTTTCTTTAGGGGAGGTGAGGAAGACCACTCGGATAAGGTGACATTTCAGCAGAGACCTAAGTAACAGAAAGGCCCAGGCCCAGGGAGCTGGCTGCAGGCACAAGGAAGAGCAAAGGCACAGGTTCCAGAAGGCAGAACCTGAAGGGAGGGAATAGCAGAGTAATGACTTCAGCAGGGGAGCAGGGGAAAGGGCTTGGAAAGATCATAGAGAACCTTGTGAGGGCTGGGCTGGCGATGGGCCCACTGGAAGCTACATATTGTGACCAGTGGTTCTCAGAATGTGATTCCCCGACAGGCAGCATCAGTATCTACATAGCTGGGTGCCATTAGAACTGCAGGTTCCCCAGGACCTGCCAAGCCAGAACTCTGATTGTGAGCGCAGCAGTCTCTGGTTTCATATGCCTTCCAGGTGATTCTGACGCCCACGAGAATTTGCACATTGCTGTTTCATTGTAAGTACTTTGGCTTTTACTCTGAGAAACACTGAAAGTCTTTGGAGAGATTGAGCACAGGAATACTGTGATCTGACCTAACATTTTTAAATGATGGCTCTTAGTGCTGTGTGGAAGAACAGACTGGGCCAAGAGTGGAAGCAGAGAGACCATTACAGTAAAAGCCAGTTGCAGTGACCCAGATGGAAGGCGGTGGGCGTGAGGATCATAGCCCAGGGGCCAGAAAGTGATTCTCCTGCAACCACAGAGCTAGTTCCAAACCCCGAAGTAATAGCTGTAATAAGGCAGTGCTAATAATCTTTTCTCTCTTTCCCACTCTCCAAAGTAATGGTTTCTGCTCTGTTTGCTCTCCTCTTGCAGTACCAAATTTTCATTCCAATGGTGAACAAAGTTCTGGTGAGACACCGAATCAACCATCAGCGCTACGACGTCCTCATCTGCAGGATAGTCAAGGTGAGCTGTGCTTTGTTTCTGCTCTCAAGCCCCCTCATCATCTTTCTTAACTGGTATTCTTAGCAATGGGTATATGTGCAGCTTTTTAGCTCTGAACTGTGCTGTGCTGAGCTAAGTCGGTTCAGTTGTGTCCAACTCTTTGCAACCCTATGGACTAGCCCACCAGGCGCCTCTGTCCATGGGATTCTCCAGGCAAGAACACTGGAGTGGATTACCATGCCCTCCTCTAAGGGATCTTCCCTACCCAGGGATCGAACCCGTCTCCTGAGGCTCCTGCATCGCAGGCAGATTCTTTACCGCTGAGCCACTGAGGAAGCCCTTTGGCTCTGAACTAGGGATTGGCAAACTTCTGTCAAGATAGTGCATTTTTTTCAGTTTTGCAGGCTCAGTGGTCTCTGATGAAACTACTCAGCTCTGCCACTGCCACCTGGAAGCAGCCATAGGCATCCATAAGCACATGAGCCAGGGTGCATTCCAGTAAAACTATTTATGGACACCAAAATATGATTCTCTAATAATTTTCATGTGTTGCAGAATATCAGTCTTCTTTCAATTATTTTTTCAGTCATTTAAAAAAATGTAGAAACCAGCCTTAGCCCTTAGGCCTGACAAAAACAGGCAGCAAGCAGCTCCTTGCTGCCCCAGCTCTTCATCATGTTTATTGCTTATGTGCCAGTTGCATGCTCATACTCCTAAGTCAGTGCTTGTCAGCAACTGGGACTGACCAATGCAGACTGGTCTCAATGCAGAATACAGCCCGGTCATGATTCATTCTGTCCGTACCTGGCTAAATCCTGGCTCTTCTGAAAGGTGGGACCCACCTGAAGGTTAAGGGTGTTTTCTAACCTGGATCAGCTTGCGGAGTCGCAGGTGTTCTGTAAACTCTGGTTGCAGGGGTATACCCTGGCTGACGAGGAGGAGGACCCTCTGATTTACCAGCATCGAATGCTGAGGAGCAGCCAAGGTGATGCCTTAGCCAGTGGACCAGTGGAAACGGGGCCCATGAAGAAACTGCACGTCAGCACCATCAACCTCCAAAAGGCAAGTGCATTGTGTCCTGGGGGGCTTGGAAAGGAGAGCCCTGCTCTTGTTGCTTGTTTGAAACTTTCAGCTCTTGCTATCTTCTGTCTAAAATAACCAAAATCCAAGCATTTTTCTGAAAATCTGGATACCGTGAACTTAGGTCATTTTGTCTTTCTCCAAGTATCTGAAGTATACAGTTTTTTAATATAAGGAAAGTAAAGAACAAGGTGTCCTTTTATGTTCCCTTGGCGCTTTGGTGGTGGAACTTATTTTTTTAATAATTTTATTTGATTATTTTATTTTTGGCTGTGCTGGTCTTTGTTGCTGTGCGGGCTTTTCTCTAGGTGCTACTCTCTAGTTGTGGGTCACGGTCTTCTCATTGCAGTGGCTTCTCCTGTTGTGGAGCACGGGCCGTAGGACACGTGAGCTCAGTAGTGGTGGCTCTTGGGCTCTGAAGCATAGGCTCAGTAGTTGTGGCGCATGGGCTTAGTTGCACCGTGGCACGTGGGATCTTCTCAGATCGGGGATCAAACCTGTGTTTCCTGCATTGGCAGGTGAATTCTTTACCACTGAGCCACCAGGAAAGCCCAGTGGAACTTGTTGCAGTTTGCATTCTCATTTTTTACATGAATAGAACACAACCAGTCAGCCTTGTAGTTAGCACTGAGACTGATGCAGGCTCTTGAAAGCAGTCCTTCAGAAACTTCTCAGACTCATTGGGCTTAACCATATGCTGGGGAACTTGTTAAAATGCTCGTTCTGATTCAGGCTGAAGCTCAGGCCTTGATAGTCTCTATTTCTAATAAGCTCCCAGGTAATGGCTGATGCCAGTGGTCCATGGGACCACACTTTGAGTAGCAAGGATTTTAGATCTCTGCAGGTCAATACTGGATTCTCTGTGCTGACCAAAGCCTGGGATAAAACCAGCTTCTCATCACGTATGCCACCAGCGATCCACTTACAAATAGGCAGTTCAAAGCATCTCTGATGGATCTAAACAGAGTAATCATATACTTCACTGACTTTTAAGTAAATTTATCAGGTTGCTTATTTTCCACATTTTGCATCAGTCTTTAGTACTTCTGGTGACTGAAAACAGCTCCCAGTTTGTATTTCAACGTAGTTTTCTTTCCTTTATTACCAGTTGACCTAAGGCAGCTGCACTTCTGTGCAGCAGCAGATAGAGGTAAAGAACTAGGCAGGGTTGGTCCCAGCTGACTTGGTCTCTTGGCCAAGCCCATAAAGATTTGCATGCAGACCTGTGTGCATGTGCTCACATACAGCTTTGGAACACTGGCCTTTACTCCTGACATCAGCCTTTACCCACATAGGCAACTGCAAAGTAACCACTACTGAGAAAAGTTTGATGATTTAAGATGAAAGTGGTAAAATACCCCTGGGTCAGGAATGATGTTACTCTCCTGTGTGTGTTTTGTAATTGCTAGTCCCAGACCTCAGGAGGAAAAAGGCTGACACCTGGCATTCCCAAGTGTTTGCTGAGGCCACCATGCTAACACCTCACCCTGGAGGGAGGAGCTGGACAAGGAGGCCAGATGCATGTTTCCACCCAGATATTTTCAGCCTGCCTTGGTGCAGAATGTCCTTCCAGCCAGGCAGCTGTCCGCCCTGCTTTAGGAAATTCGCCAGTGGTCTAGTTTGCTTCCAGGAAGTTTTGCCTTTTACCCAGAATTTGAGAAAAAGAAGGCATCTTAGTTTGTCTCACCTGAAAGAACAGATCAAGTTCAAAAACCCTAAGCAAAGTTCTCTACACCTAAAGCTCAGATTCATTTCATCGAAAGGTAAATTGTGCTTCTATGTATTCATGTGATGACAACTAGGGATTGGTATATTTGTCAATTTTAACCAGCCTTCAAAATAATAATTTGCCACCTCAGTCACCCTTCTATTGGCTATGCTAATAGAGGATTTACATAGTACAGAAAACATAAAAGCCATTTATATATACCTCCAGCATGCCTCCAAGATTCTCGGCTGATTTCCTGTCTTATGGTAATTGATCCGGGCTTACCTTCTAAATGAATGAGCTGGCGTTCCATCAGCGTGCACCAGTGTTACAGATAAGGCAGTCAGCAGAAGGTGGGTGATGAGAGGAAACTGGAGTTTGAACAGTTGCTGTAAAACTCAGAGAATTGAGAGTTGATTATGTTTTAAATTACAAAGCAGTAGGGAAAGGCCATTGTGAGGCACATATCGTGTTTGATAGATTGTGCAGTTGTTCACTAAGCCAAAATTTTTTGGAGAGCTATTTGCTACCATTTATCGAATGGTACTAATGTTAATGATCACAATAACCACCATCTACACTTGTTGGGCACTTCCCATGTGTCTGTCAGACACTGTTGTGAGCACTTTATATGTATTGATTCATTTAATCTTCACAGTAACCATGTGAGTTCAGTGCTGTCATTACCATCTCTCTTTTATGATGTGGACATTGGGGCACTGAAAGGTTAAGAAATTTGTCCAATGTCAGCCAGTAGATGGAGGAGCCAAGGATGTGAGCCAGGTATGACTCCAGAGACCAGTCTCTTAACCACTGTGCTGCATTGTCTTTGCCTCACCCAAACTCAGCCTCACATCTTTAGAGGGCGAAAGACGTTAGTACTACTTCCTTGTATATGATTGACTTTTAAATACCTTGTAACATAGTGCTGCTATGCAGAGACTCACTGTGTAGGGTGGAAACCAGCAGTCTGTGGATTGAAAAGCACTTGGTGTTCCCATTTCATTCCACAGAATAAGGTCTAAAAGTCTTTGGTATCTAGTGTCACTCTTCTTTTAGTTCAGGAGTTCTCATTGTGTCAGTGAGAATCGACAAAAATTTTTAAGCTGTCTCTTACAGTATCTCTACTTCAGTTTTTGATGTACAGTAATAGTTGATGTACTGTCACTTATTGGTAACTCGTCAAAAGCTACAGCAGACTTCTGTTTCATCCCAGGAAAATGGTGGGTTGGATTAGTGGTGGTCAGGTTATGTAGCACACACAGGTCTCTTTCACTCCCTGGACGACTTCCCTTGAGAACTTCTGCTCTAACTTATCTGATCCTCCCTTAGTTTAGGGAGGATTGACCTGTCTGTTCTGCCAGAAAAATCTTTTAAGAATATATTTTAGAAGTTAAAGATTTAGTAGTTAGGGCTAGCCCAATTCAGAGAGAAGTCATTTTGATAATAAGAGCAACAATGTTTTGCTCGTTATTCCAGCTAGACCCTTTAGATGCATTTTTTCCTGGAGGAGGAAGACTTAAGACTCAGATGCCACATACGAGTAGTTTGCCCAGAGTTTCTTCAGCAGCTGAGTGGCAGGGCCAGGATTCCAGCCAGGTGTTTCTAACTTCAGAGTAGCAGACAGACACTCACACATAGAGCACTAACTTGTGCTGAGCACTGTGCTAAGTCTGTTACACATATTAACTTAGTTAATCCTTAAAACACCCTCTGAGGTGGGGACTGTTATCCACACTTTACAGAGGAGGAAACTGAGGCACAGAAAAGTTAAGTAACTTGCCCAAGACTAGGCACCCAATACGTTACATAACTGGGATTTGAACTCAAGTTGCCGAGCTGCACAGAATGTGGCTTCTGGCCAGTACCCTCTATTACCCAGCCCCAGGGCCTGAGTCTTTCCATCCACCTCCCTAAGCTGTCCCTGCTAGTAACTCTTGGTGCCAGGAGAGCTCAGAGTTTTGAGGAAAATTGAAGGGGATTAACTGCAAAGTAAAAGTTCTATCTGTTCAGCTCCTTTTGTCTCATTCCAACATAGTGCTGTGTCCTCTGGGCTTTGTTGCACTATTGATGATGGTGCAGATCTGAGCATTTCCCCCTCCGTGTGTGACTGCACTGTCAGATGAGCCAGTGTCCCACTGCAGGGTGCCCTGGGCCCTTCCCACACTGCTGGAGGCCATTCTTAGTGTGATGATCCCCATCCACTCTGGGGTTGTGGAGCTCTCTGCTTGGCAGATAGAGTTGAGCACAGATGAGTTGTAAAACAGGCGTTCTCTATATTGTGTTATATTCCAGAGGTTGCTGCTTTTGTTTTATGACTTTAATTAAATATTACTCTTTTGTATTTGTACTCAGGGAGTTTTGTCATGAGAGGTACAATTGTATAAACCAAAGAAGTGGGATAATCATTAGATAGGCGAGGGCTCCTTACAATAGGCCCTCACAGCTGATGGTTTTCCTTTGTCGCCTGTGGTGTATAGGCCTGGGGAGCTGCCAGAAGGGTTTCCAAAGATGATTGGTTGGAATGGCTGCGGCGGCTGAGCCTGGAGCTGCTGAAGGACTCCTCGTCACCCTCCCTGCGCTCCTGCTGGGCCCTGGCACAGGCCTACAACCCGATGGCCAGGTGCGGTGTGTCAGGGCTCCCTTCTTCCCAGCTTCACATTGTGATCAAGAGGACTAGCCTGTAGAAAGCAATATATAATAATTAGTTTTTATTAACAGTAAGAGTAAAAAGGTATTTTTAATTTCGTTAACTTCTGGGGTAAAAAATAAAAAGGCAAATTGAACATGCTCTTATTATAGGAAGAAGATCCATCTTAACCTTGCTAATAGACCTTTCATTAGTAGATTTAGGTCCAAAATTTTAATTACAAAGTCATTTATAACTCTGAAAACAACTATGTAATAGTTTAATATAATCTGTTTCCAGTAGTAGTGATGTTCCAGTTACATGTGACTGCATAAGTCCCCAAGTCTTAGTGGTGTAAAACAACAGTCATCTAAAATTATTTATTCTACGCACAAATCTGCAGTTTGGGCAGGAAGTGTGGGAACAGTTCGTCTCTGGCCCACCCAGTATCAGCAGGGGTATTAGTCCCGGGGCTAGAAGGTTGACCTCCAAGATGGCCCATTCATACATCTGCCAAGTTGGGGCTGACAGTTGGCCAAAGATTCAGCCCTGGCCAGGGCCTTGGTTCCTCTCCGTGTGGCCTGCTCCACGGGTTGCTTGGGCTTCCTCACTGAATACTGTCTTAATTCAGGAGTGAGTGACCGCAAGGGACTGACACATGACACAGAAGTGCGTGGTGCTTGTACAACCTGCCTTGGGGGTCATGTAGTGTCACTTCTGCCCCATTCTGTTGTCAAAAGAAGTCACAAAGACCCACTCAGGCTCAAGGAGAGGAGACGTGGATGCCACTTTTTTATAGGGGAGTGGAAAAAGGAAATGGCAACCCACTCCAGCATCCTTGCCTGGAGAATCCTGTGGACAGAGGAGCCAGGTGGGCTGCTGTCCTTGGGTTGCACAGAGTCGGACATGACTGAAGTGACTTAGCATGCCTGCATACATTGAGAAGGAAATGACAACCCACTCCAGTATTCTTGCCTGGAGAATCCCAGGGATGGAGGGGCCTGGTGGGCTGCTCTCCATGGGG
The DNA here is from genome assembly GCF_055505025.1 of Bos grunniens. Taxonomy (NCBI): domain Eukaryota; kingdom Metazoa; phylum Chordata; class Mammalia; order Artiodactyla; family Bovidae; genus Bos; species Bos grunniens. The sequence continues at coordinate 38,624,029 of NC_141180.1, read as the reverse complement.
TCACACAGAGTCAGACACGACTGAAGTGACTTAGCAGCAGTAGCAGCAGCAGGATAGATCGTAGAAGAATGTGTGGAACAGGAGCTAGTGCTGCAGCCATCTTTGGAAAATAGAATTTACCTTAAAAATACTGTAAATCCTACACAGTGAATCTTAAATAGTCATTGAAAATTTGGTTTATAAAAAGTTGTAACACATATAGATTCATGGTATAATGTATGTGAATAAAATGGAATACAAAATGGTGCAAATGTGGGATTTCAACTATTAAAAATATGTGTACCTAGGAAAAAGATTATAAAGTAATACAATAATGATTATCTCTAGGAGGATTTAAGGAGCAATTATTTTCTTTTTTTCATTATTTTCTAAGTTTTTCTACAATGGACAGTGCTTATTTGTAATGAAGCATGATTTCATTAGCTATCTTTTCATTGGCAGGAACCAAAAAAGTGAAGTATTCCATTTCACTTTCATCATCACGGCTGGTTTGCTCTTTGGAGTGTATTTAGCAGAAATAGAGATGGTCCCTGAGACTGCTACTTGGATACCATGATTTGGTTCATCTGATTTCTTTCAAATATTTTTTAATGCTTAAAAAAAATTGTTCCTAGGGAGTCTCTGTTTCCATAGTGTGCAGATTTCACATTCTCTATTTCCATAGTATGCAAAAATAGTGTTTCCTCTCGTCTGCTTCAAGTCCTTTTTGAGCACACCCTCATCCAAAAGAGGTTTGTGATAAATACACACACATGTGTCTGTCCCCTTAATGCCAAGCATGTTCATTTGGGAGCCACCGTAGCCTTGGAACTAGATCAGAAAGCTTACTTCTTAATGTACACAGGGCTTCTCTTGGTCTTCATGTTACCCTATGAATTTCAGATTTTGTTTTCTTTCATCAGATTCCAAAATTATGTATACATTGAACTGATCTAACCCTTTAAGTATGTAAATAAAAATAGATGTATAGGCGTCAGGTGCTTAAGCCCATACATTATACAGGCATATCCTGTAGTTTCCAACTCCCTCTCCACACATTCACCAAAAGCGAGAGGGTAGGATTGAAGTCCAGATGTCAGGGGTAGCAAACGTGTCCACCCAAGTGGTGCTGTAGTGGTCTTAAATAGTTGTCGTGATTCTGGGAATGGTACCCCTGCTCCCAGGTCTTCCCAAGGCCCCAGCTGTTAGAGGTTTGGCTTAGGGAAGTTTTAAGACTTACGCATTTGGGTTCTGTTTTCTGATGCTTCTCGTTTCTTAAGCTCTGTTTTCACTTTGTTTATGACCACCCAACTAAGGGTTCTGCTTATGTTTTCAAAAGCAATAGCAAATGCCTACTTCTGGTATTAGTTTTCACATTGCCTGAGAAGAAACATCCCAAGAATCATTTGAAGATGAATGTTAACTGAATCTGTTATGTCAGCTTCTATGTTAAAAGTCCCTTTCTGTCCATCCCCTCCAATGAAAAAGAGTGATGCAAACACTGTGGAGACAAGTCATTTTGTTTTGCTCTTCGTTCTCCCACTCCATCCTGCCCCCACAGTTTTCCCTGGACCTGTGCTGAAAAATTGAACAGTCACTAGAGCCACATGTGCTTATTTCAATTTAGGTTAATTAAAAGTAACTAAAACTTAAAATTCAGTTCCTTAGTCATACTTATTACTGTTCAAGTGCTCATTGACCAGTGGCTGCCATATTGGGTGGGGAAGATAGGAACTATTTCCAGCAAGTTCTGTTGGACTGCCTTGGCCTGTACAACCATTATCAGTGCCAGGAGTAGCTTGTTAAGTTGTGGCTTTGTGGCACCAATCAGAGGCAGGAGGGGCATTTCCAACATTTGTCTCCACTCCTGTCTGCCTTCAGGGATCTCTTTAACGCTGCGTTTGTGTCCTGCTGGTCTGAGCTGAATGAGGACCAGCAGGATGAGCTCATCAGAAGCATCGAGTTGGCCCTCACCTCCCAGGACATCGCAGAAGTCACGCAAACCCTCTTAAATTTGGCTGAATTCATGGAACACAGTGACAAGGTGAGCCTGTCAGGGAGCCAGCTGGCGGGAAGAGGGGAAGCACTACATAACCCACTCTGGCCTGTGGCCTGTCTGCCATTTGTTTCCTATGCTGTGGGGTTTTGCTCTCCTCCAGGGCCCCCTGCCTTTGAGAGATGACAATGGCATTGTCCTGCTGGGCGAGAGAGCTGCCAAGTGCCGAGCATATGCCAAAGCGCTGCACTACAAAGAACTGGAGTTCCAGAAAGGTCCCACCCCTGCCATTCTCGAGTCTCTCATCAGGTAGGCCATAAACCCTTTCTCTTGATGCCTGCGTCTCACATGACCTCTCTTCTCCCACTGCCTGGTGCCAGTGTCCTGGAGGCCCTTGGAGACCTCTGCTCTGTCAAATCTGCCGTCTGGACTGCCACGTGTGTAAACGAGTTGTGGTTGCAGGTGGCCTTTCTTGGTACTCTAGCCAGAATTGTCACTTCTGTTGACCCTTAGCACTTGGGCTCCTGTTCCTTTCCAACCTGTGCTTACTTGTCCTGAGGAAATCAGCCTGAAGCAGTTCTGTGACCAGAGCAGCCTAGGAAAGATAGATTTTATGTCTGGGTTAGACCGCACTCTCTGGCTTAGGAGTAGGAGCTGATTTCTGTGCCTCAGAGACCAGCCAGAGGCAGGCTAGGGTTTTATTGACTAAATATATTGGTACCTGAGTCTTCCTCTGTGGAGTGTGAATGTAAAAGGCAGAGCCATGTCTGAAATCCAGTGGTCTTTTCCTCTCATTTGCTATGTTCTCTCATAAGGTTGTTTTGAGTCTTCTGGGTATGGAAAAAATAGGTTGTTTAATAAATTTTTCACTGTTATGAAATTACAAGCAGCCTTAAATGCTAGCTCCACAGCTCCTAGAGAATTGTTTACTTCCCCTAATGATTATCGGAGAATATTAACTCCGAGATCTAATTATCTTCATGTAAATGCTAACATGGTAGATTATTTCACTACAAATAGTTTAGGAAAACTCATGCAGCTAATCAGGACCTCCACTGTGGCTGAAACAGCCCGCTGTGAGTGGCGCTCCCTTCATTTGTAAGGATAATCAAATAACAAGTTCTCTGCTAGCTCTGCTTTTGAGTAGATGCTAAACTCTGTTCCTTTGAGTGCTTTACAGAGTGACCAAAAAGAAATAGAAGCGTGTTTTTGCCCAAATAAATTGGACTTGGAGAGAATGCTGATTTCTAAAATACCACACAGGAACGTTTATAAATGTGCCATCCTATGGGTAGGCCTCAGTTTCAAATTAGGCAGAAGCGGACACCTTCCTTCCTTCCTTCCGTCTCTGGCTTATATAATGCAATCTTGCTTCAAAACTGGAAGAAGACCCCATAGCTGAATATTGTGACTTAGCATTAAGTAACTAGTTTTTGAACATTAATTTCCTTGCTTGCCTTTTTCTGTTTGATACCTCTCTGAAACTTCCCTCATCCAAGCCCCAGTTTTTTCCATATTTGAGACAATCACTGAAGCATTAGTGTTTATGCAGATATGTAGTAGAAGATGTAGTCAGAGGCCTGGAAAAGTGTTCCAGAAGGTCATTTAACTTCTTAAAGCCAGTGTAATTGAAAATGTTGTTGTTGAGTCGCTGAGTCGTTCCTGACTTTTACGATCCTCTGGACTGTAGCCCGCCAGGTCCTCTGTCTATGGGATTTCCCAGGCAAGAGTACTGGAATAGGTTGCCATTTCCTTCTCCAGTAATTGAAAATACATCCTTGGAATTGCCTGCAGATTGATACTGGCTCTAAGAAAACAAACAAAAACCTCTGGTCCCAGTGAAGCCAGGGCCTCTACACTCTGGTTGGTTCCAAGTCTGGTTCAGCTCAGCTGGTTCAGGTTCAGCTCAGCTCAGCCCTTCAGTTGGTTTCCTGTATCTTCCCAATACCCATCTTTTTTGTTTCTGCTTGTAGCTTTTCCTGCTAAATTTGTAAAACTGCTTTTTCTCAGCACAGTTGCCACGTTATGCCGTCATATTCAGTGAAGAAAGTTTTAAGAAACATCCTTAAGCTGCTTATTCAGAAGTTGCTCTCGGCGTTACCCCAGTCCTCACAGACACTCCTCCCATGGCCCAGACCCTCCTCCACGACTTTGGTTTTGTCTTGGAGGCATTACTGTTCACTAAGAGGTTGGGTTCCCTTCCATACAGAGCTCAAAGCTCAATTCCTGGCCCACCTGTATCACATTGCAGACATCTTACCTGTTTTTTCTACTGCCCAACTCCCTTCTCTAATTTTATTTTTCCTTCTGTTACTTTCTCTTTAGCATTTGTCATTTATTTTAAAGTTTAGTATATACGTTTGAATCAACTGCCTTAAATTCTTTTTGAAGCAATCAGATTAATTGTACACAGAAACATCTTTGCACAATTGATTCTTAGTTTTTATTTTTGTTATAAAAAGCTGTCCTGTGCTGACAGTACTGTTCTCTTGCTGCTGGATCAATCTGTCGTCCTGCCTGTTGAAATTTTTATCCACCTGCTCTAGGACACATTAAATCCACATGTAATCCCCAAACTGTGGCCTACAAACTCTCAACGCTGTTATGTATCAGTGAGTATAACTGCTTATTTGGGGAGCAGAGAGTTAAATGAGTATTTAGGTACTTTGAAACACACGTGCTCCTGTACTTATACATGTGCACAGTTTTTACTTGGTGTATTAGCATTAGGATAAGATCTGGTGTCCTGCTCATTCTTAGTTCATTCAGGACAGTGTAACAAATTACCATAGGCCGGGTGGCTTGAACATCATTTATTTTTCACAGTTAGGAGAAAAATCTAGAAGCTGGGAAATCCAAAATCAGGGTGCCAGCATGGTTGGGTTCTGGCAAGACCCTCTTCTGGGACGTTGGTTGCTCTGTGTGTCTTCCTGGGGTCTTTTTATAAAGGCACTAATCCCTTTCATGAGGGCTCCACACTCATGGCCTAATCCCCTCCCAAAGGCTCCCGTCTCCAAATGCCATCACACTGGGAATTAGCCTTCAAAATATGAATGGGGGATTGGGGGGTGCATCAGGGAGATGCAGATTCTGTCCACAGCACCTGCTTCTCTTTCTCCACCCAAAATAGAAGACAGGGTCTGATCAAAACTGGTGCTCTCACTGCCCAGCCCCTGACATGTTATCCCATTTTAAGACAATTTTCTGATTGAGAAAATTCCAGTGCTTACAATTGGCATCAGCTCTGCCAACTGCCCGTCAGTCCTGTTCTCTTTCACACCCTTTGTACCTTCTCTCGTACATCCTGGAGGGTGTGTCAGAACACAGTGCTCTTTCCCTTCAGGAGAGCTGAGCTCTCCTTTTTGTGCTTCTGTCCTCTTGAAGGTAGAGGCTGTGCTGTGCTCACCTTCAAGTCCTTGGAATCCATGTCACCCTGCCCCCGACAAAATGTTTTAAAAGTGACCATTACTGTCAGAACCTGCACCTCTGTGGGTTACCTTCTGTGTTTTCCTTCCACCTGCTTTCCCTCATCTCTCAGACATTTTCCCAGAAGGGTGAGGTAAACCGCAGGTGCTGAATTAGAGCTTCAGTGTTTTTGTTTTTGTTTTTGTACGGTGACTTTTTTTTTTTTTTTCAACATTAACCTTGCCACAAAAAGGTTTTTATTTCACTTACTCAATTTCATATCTATATAAATATGAGTCAATTTCAGGAACTATAGGTTTTGATTGATATAGGTACTTTGTCCCCCCAACTATCTTGAGAAATGATTTACAAATATAATTGTATATATTTAAATGTATACCATAATGATTTGATATGCATTATAGAATGATTACTAAGATCAACATAATCACCTCACATGGCTAATTTTTTTATGTGTGGTGAGAATGCTTAAGATCTACTTTCAGCAGATTTCAGATATACAAAACTGTTTTGTTAGCTATAGTCACCATGCTGTGCATTAGATCCTAAAAACTTACTCATCTTATAACTGAAAGTTTGTGCCCTTTGACCTATATCTCCACATTTTCCCATTCTCCTGTCCCCTGACAACAACCATTCTAGTCTCTATTTTTATGAAATCACTTTTAAAAACATGACTTTGCATGTGTGATACTATATGTTATTTGTCTTTCTCTGTCTTATTTTACTTAGCATAATACCCTCCAGATTCATCCATGTTGTCACAAATGGAAGAATTTCTTTCTTTGTGGCTGAATAATAGTCCATTGTTTATATTATATATGTGTGTATATATTTACACACACACATGCTATTTATGTATTTGTTTTTGGCTGTGCTGGGTTTTTGTTGCTGTGCGGGCTTTTCTCCAGTTGTGGCAAGCTGGGACTATTCTACATGGCGGTGCGCAGACTTCTCATTGCAGTGGCTTCTCTTATTGCAGAGCTCAGACTCTAGGGTGCACGGGCTTCAGTAGTTGTGGCTCCCAGGCTCTAGAGCACTGGCTCAATAGTTCTGATACATGGGCTTAGTTGCTCTGAGGCATGTGCGATCTTCTTGGATCAGGAATTGAACCCATGTCTCCTGCATTGACAGGTGGATTCTTTACCTCTGAGCCACTAGGAGAGCCTAAAGTACATTTGGGGCTGTTTCCATCTCTTAGCTATTGTGGATAATACCGCAGTGGACATGGGAGTGCAGATATCTCTTCAAGACAGTGATTTTTGTTTTCTTTGAATATGAACCCAGAACTGAAAAATTGCTGGATCACACGGTAGTTCTGTTTTCAATTTCTTGAGAAACTGCCAGACTGGTATAGTGGTTATACCAGTTTACATTCCCACCAACAGTTCCCTTTTCTCCAGTTCCTTGCCAGCACTTATTATCTTTTGTCTTTTTAATAATGATCGTCTTCCCAGATGTGAGTTGGTATCTCACTGTGGTTATGCTTTGCATTTCCCCGGTGATTAGTGACGTTGAGTGCTTGGTCATGTACCCATTGGCCGTTTGAATGTCTTCTTTGGAAAAATGAACTGTTTAGGTCCTTTGCCCAATTTTAAACTGGATTATTTGCTTTTTTGCTATTCAGTCATGTAAGTTCTTTATATATTTTAAACATTAACCCAGGGATTATGGTTTACAGATATTCTTCTCCTATTCTGTAGATTTTCAGTTTTTTTATTGTTTCCCTTGCTGTGCAGAAGCTTTTTAGTTTGAGGTAGTCCCACTTACTTATTTTAGTTCTTGTTGCCTAGAGCCTCCGTTTTCTTTAGTTGTGGGGTATATAGTTTATGAGAGAGAATTACTAGCTACTTCTACCCCAATCATCTTGTGCTCTTCCTTCTCTTCATCTCCTTCTAATCATTTTCTCCTCTCTCCAAGCAGCACTGTGCCCGCTTCTGAGCATCTCAGATCCCTTGCCTGCTTCAAGAAGTTTCTGTCTGCCTGCCTGTCCCATAGGAAGCCCTGCTTCAATATACTTATTCTCTACTCACTTTACTTCTTTGAAAATCCTGGTGATCTTGTTTTTAAGGTCAAGTGGGTTCCCAACAATCAAAGGACCCTAGGTACATTAGAAAATAGTCACTTAGAGAATTATGCTTACCTTACCCTGACTGGTTCAAGGGAATAGTTCTTTTTGGGAAAGAAAAATTACTTCCTGAAGGTCAAAATTATTTGACATCTGTGATGACTAAAGATATTTTTTTCCCTCTGTGTATGTAAGTTTGCTCAGGTAGAAAGTAGGAGTGTTGCTTTGCAGAATATTTTGAATCCAGGCAATGGCCCCAGCCTCTGGGGGGGTCAGGTGGGTAGACCAGAGTCTGACCTCATCCAGCTCCTGCTGCCCTTTCTCTCCCTTGCTTTTCTGTCTTCAGCTTCCTGCTCCTCCCTGGGTATCCCTGAAGACTGCAGCACACCCAGAGTCTCTTTCTCATAGCTCACTCTGATTTTTCACTTAAAACTTTTCACCATGCCCTCAGTGGTAATAGTAATCATTTTAAAAGGAACAAGATTTAAAAGAGTTTATTGTGGAAGGAAGAAAAAAACTGAATGTTGAAAACAAACTACAGTATTTTATTTTTACAAAGCAAAATGCTTATTTATATGCAGCATGAATTATTTATTAACCATCGTGCCATTTACTTTCCTGTTTCAGCCATTTTTTTATAGATGAGATAAAAGAGGAAGCTTTTTGATCCCTTTTCTCATAAAGTAAATAAAAATAGATGTATCTGTATTGACTGAGAAAATTTTAAGTCAGTTTTGTGCGAGTGTCCACAGGGACTTATCTTCCCCTCCAGCTGAGCTCCTGCCAGCACTGGGCTTACTCCCTGCCTCTCAGTGCTGTGCCTGATCCAGGCTGAGCAGGGGAGGTGCTCAGAGACCAGTGCAAGGCCCAGAACCCTGGAGCCTCCTCCGGTCAATTCCAACTTGGGTCCATTCACCTCCAGCCAAACAATTTTTGTCTTTTTTAAAAAAAAAGTGTGTGGACTGAAGGTAATTTCATTGGGTTTAAAAATAGAAACCCCTCGCCCCCACCACCCTCTTCACTCCTTTCTCTAACACCCAAGAGAATCAAAGCAATATGGTTCATTTTCTGCCCTCACATCACCTCGGCCTCAGGCAAAATGGCTAAAATGAACTCACAATTGTTTTTCCTCCACAGAAAAATTGTGTGGAAAAGAGAAGCTGCTGCTACGTCAGGGATCACAGGCAGGGAGCCCCCTCAGGCCAACCCCCTGAGAAGTGTGTGTTTGGACCTGGTGCATTTGAATACTTCCTCCCACTTACTTTAACATTCTCAGCACCGAGTCCTGTTCTCCTAAGAGACCCCCCTCTCCTTGAAGATGATGGGCCACTTCCCGTCCCTCCCCTTTCTAGACTCCCTCCCTCTCCTCTGCCCTTTTCCCAGCCTCTGGTTTCTCCAGTCCTCCTCCAGAGCAGGCCCCTTTCTATGGCTGGAAGTCTTCCGGGCGGATTTTCATCTCCACTCGTTTGAGGGAGTAACTGGAGCCGTGCCAGCCATACCAGGTGATGCCATCCAGGTGCTTGTTGTGCTCCCCGAGGCGATAGTAGACGCCATTGAGGTTGGAGTCTGTGCAGCAGTTGTACCAGTATCCACCTGCGATGGGAAACAGTCAGTCCTCTGGTGTCCTCAGAGACCACTGACACCCTGGGCAGCAGGGATGTACTGAAGCCATTAGGGTCAGTGTCACAAAGGAGTACAAAGCCAGAAAACTGACTGTGCAGCTATAAATCCACTTTCTCCTCCACCAGGACTGTGGCCCTGCCTCTGAACTCCCCGCTCCAGATCCCGACTCTCACCTTTGCGGAGCTGGGCACACTTGTCCAAGCAGTTGTCGTTGTCCTTGTCCTTGGTGCTGAAGGCTGTGTTGTTGTGATAGATGAGGGCGTCATTCCCCACGTCGCCGCTGTAGTTCCCCAGGAAGAGGCGATAGCTGTTCAGTTCATTGCCCAGAACAAAGTGGCTGTACTCTGCGTAGCGCATGTTGCCCTCCCAGTCCTGTCAGGGGAGGCAGAGCCTTAGAAAAACCGGCAAGGCCTCCTGTCATACCACCCTGCCTCTCTTCTCTCTCTCTAGCTGCAGCCATATATCTTCTTACTGCAGGGAACGTAGCAAGACTTTACTTGTCTGTCTCTAGTTTAACACACTAACCTGGGAATCGGACAGCAAGAGTCCTAGATCAGACTTCCCTCCTGAGTCCCCATATGGCTTGATTAGTCTCTCTTTCTCTTCCCCTTCATTCTCTCTTCCGCTGTCTGTGAAGTATAGACCTGAGTTTTGCTGTATCCTACTCTGAGGTGTCATAAGAGTAACTTGAGAATATAGTGACGCTTCAGGGCCTTTAAGGAAGATCACTAACTGACATCAATAAGGTTTGCTTGCAGAGGTCCTTATATCCCAGGCCAGGGCAGGGAACAGTCTTTCAGCCCAGCTGACTATTGGATTCCTCTGCTCTGGCCTGAGTCTGGCCTCTCCTGTACCTGCAGTCTCACTTTTATGAAAAATACAGGGGTAAAAAAAAAAACCTATTCTTCCTCAACTGTCCTACAACCTGCAAGAAAACCATCATAGCAAGTATCCCAGCCGATGGTGGAAAGGAGTAGGAATGACACCCCGGAGTTGTGCAGAGTTGGGCGTGGCAGCCCTGGTCCAGTCCTGGGGACTGCACCTTGTGCTCACCTGCATCTCCACACGCAGCCGGGTGGGCCGCCTGGAGAGCCGGTGGATGTGGTCATTCCCCAGCCAGAAGTCCCCACGGATGCTGCCAAAGCCCTGCTTGTACTGCTTCCAGTCCCGGTAGAAGGAGACGAGGCCACTCTTCCGTCTCTGAATGATGGTCCAGCCGCCGCCTGAAGTCTCCATGTCACAGAACACCTGGAACGGAGGGGACGCCCTGGTCAGGACCCGCCGAGACAGGCGACAAGCCTGAGCACGGCTTCTCACCTTCTCTTGCCCCCAGAGTTGATGGACATATGCCCTTCCACAGCCACTGGCTCACTAGGTAGCAATTCTCCCCAGTATTGGCAAGCTGGGCAGGCTGGTGATTTGCTGAGAAAGATCAGAATTGAGGATGAGAGCAAGTGCACGTAGTTTGAAGGGAAAGCATCCAGGCCCTCTGACATGCTCCCTACATGTTCTCTGTTTCTCCTCCCCAAAGAGTAACTGCCGTAGGCCGTGGCGAGACTTCACAGCACGTAGGTTGTGGTGAGAACGTGATCTAACCACATCAGAAGGATTAGTATTTGGTTGGTAGTGATTTGAAGGAGCCAAACAGATGGCTGGACTTTTTCCCCCTGTAAATGGAGTGTTTAGATCGCTCTCTGGTATTTGGTGTGCTTGCGTCCCTGTCTTGAGTTTCCCGCTCTTTAGACTGACTAGCCCTGCTGTCCCCAGCCTTTGAGTAGGTAGAGAAGAGCTGACAACCCAGGCAGTGGGCTGCGACGGCCTCACCTCCAGTTCAGGGCTGCCCAAGAAGTCGTCAGGAGGAAGCTTATATACTCCAGAGATGCGGTAGTTCTTCTGGTAGAGGGATGAGCAGTCGTAGATGGCATCTGCAGGAGTGAGCCACAGGGTGAGCATCCAGGCCCAGGCTCCAGGGCTGGCCGCACCCCTGCTGCATCTACACTGAAAGTTTAAAAGGGAGACTTCCTTCTGCCACAAAATTCATAGGAGTGTTCATTGCTGCCAGTGTCCAGACTTGGGAGACATGGATATCAGGAGATCTGGAATAGGTATGTGTTGGCCTGAATGGTGGTAGGGCTGAGAGGTAGGGAAGCCCTTCACCTGAGTTACACAGCAGTACAAATATGCTTAAGGTTTGTGTTGAAGTAAATTATCCTGCTGTGGTTCTAGGGCATGAATTCTGGAGTCTTTATAATGTGTGAGGGCCACTAACAGATGCTACTGTTTAATGGATTCAGCTTCTGGGACAGCAGACCTCTATTCCCAGAAAAGTCATGAGAATCTCAGAGGGTTTGGTTTTATTGTTTCTCTGTTTGTTTGTTTTGTTGTTTTTCAGAGGTAATGGCTACTGCTTACCAGATCCCTTATTAGCAAAGATTTATAATTTTATCTTCTCCACCTTAATTCAACACTGCTCGACAAATGAAAATGCAAACAGTCTAAGGAACCCCTGCAGGCCTTCTCCTGGCACTGTTATTAAAACAAGGAAATGAGAGCTTTGGGCAGGCTGGCTTTCTCCCTCTGGTTGATTTTAATGTTTCCTCAGTTGCCCTGGGGGCTAGTGCCTTACGAGGGATTGTGTCTCCTGTTCTGAATATCAGAGAGCACTGTGGAAGGGACAGCCTTTCCAAATAGGATCAGAAAGCAGAAACCCTCGCCTGGCCAGAAGATGCTCCCTGCCTCTCTATCTGGGAGTTCTTTTTTTGGTGATCACTGCACTCAGCCTTCAAGAAGAGGACACGGTTGCAGATGGTGACTCTTCCATGGTGGGAATTGTTTGAGGCAGAGTGCTTTGCAGAGGGGAAATGGGAGACCCTTGTCTTCGCCATCAGAGTTCTTCACTTCCTGTTACTGCTCTCTCCAAGGGGCTAACTCCTTACAGAATGTAAAGGTGCCCCCACATCTGCTAGTAGAGAAGGGAAGTAAGGAATGAGGGCCTGGGCAGTAGAAGGATGAGGCCCGGCAAGGGAGCTGCAGTTGACGCCCAAGAAGCTCCTTGACCTGTTTGGAGGTGGTTCAGGTCAGGTTCCTCTACCTTCCCTGGTCACCTGCATATCTGTTTCATCTCACAGACCCAAATCAGGACTCACTTGTCTGAAAAATGACCTGAAAATACCTTTCTCGTCCCAAGCTGAGAGTCAGGAAGTACATACTGAGAAAGTGATTTACACAAAATTTTTAGGCTTAATTTCCAGTTAAAACTTTTTCTTCATTTGAACTAAGGATTACCAGTGACTTACTCTGTTCTTGTATCAGTAAGAAGTGACATATCTATTGACTCTGCTCCTCGTAACTAATAATTTGCAGATATTTTCAGAAAACCAAATTTCTGTCTAAACGAATTCACCTGGCCTGTCTGAGCCAAGCTAAGTAGAAACTAAGAATTGTTTTGCAAAAGAAAAGAGTAGTAAACATATCTTACTTTGGGCCTACTAAAAAATGCAAATTTCAGCATTTCGTTTTCCTGTATGACTAGGGACAATTTTGAGATTGTGGGGGGAAAAAAATAGAAATGTAGAATTGAGGAACCTTGAGGAACCAGTCCTTTTTAAACACAAAGGACTCCTTAGATGCCCTGGGCAGTGTCTGTGCACTTAATTCTGAGCCAATGAGAAGAGTGAGATTGGCCAATAGGACAACCAAGTTCCATTATTGCCCAGCCCACTAAGTCCCAGGAACCCGAGAAAACGGTTTTTGGTAAAAACTTTGCTTCTAGAGATGTTATGATTTTGGTGTTTGTTCCTCCTTCCTTGGGACTGAGGGGACAGCCAGTCAGCTCTGGGCAAGGAAATGGACTAATCGGGAATATGTGAGCTCTAAGACTTGCTGTGTGACTCTGGGCAGACCGCCTGATCTCTCTGTGCTCCAGGATGGCGATTCATACCTTCAGTATGCCGAAACATTGCAGGAGTAAAGAGAGACCTGGGTAAATTTACAGCATCTTAGGAATCAAAAGAAATACTTTGTAAGCCTTTGCAAAAGAGAAACTAGAGCTGGTGGCACATACCCAAGAAACTAAATTCCATGAGAAACCCCAGGGAGCATTCTGACCACATCACCTAGAAGCAGGGCTGCAGACGGGAGGCACTCAGCTGTGTGAGCGGGAGGTGGCGAGCAGCGTGAGGCTGCGTCCTCCTTACCTGCTGAGGTCTGGGTGACCGTCTGCGCTGCCTGCAGCTGCATAATGCCGATCTGGTTGTTCATCTCGGAGTACTTGCTCTCGGCTTCAGTGAGCCGCGTCTCCATGCTCTTGGCGCTGCTTTCCAGCTCCATCACCTGCATGACCACGCTGACCCAGTCCCTCTCCTGCTTCTTGCCCAGGTCGCTCAGCAGGCTGCTCAGGTTGGCGATCTGGGCCTGGAGCGCCTTTGCCTCCTCACAGCAGGTGGCTGCGGTGAGCTCTGCTGGGGTCTTGCGCTTAGGGGGCTTCTGTGGCCAAACTGGGTGGCTGACAAAGGCCACGAGGAAAATGCAGAGCCACGCCACGGCCGAGAGAGTCTTTTTCAGCATCTTTCGTGGGCCTGGGTGAGGAAGGAGGTTCTTCCTCGGGGGAACCTAGCTATGCCCAGCTGAGGTGTGCAAAACTGTGGCAGATTAAAACCTAAGACTTTCACTCGTGATGGACTTACCACTTTGCTGTTCTCTCTCTCCTTGCTCTTTCTTAGCCTTTCTCAAAACTCGCGTTTCTGAAAGTGCAGCTCAGTTGGGTAGCCCGTAGCTTTTCTTCCCAAGTCTGAATGCTCAACAAACTGAGCATCTTAAATATTGTTTGCTGCTGCACCTCCACCCCTACCATGGCCGAGCGTGGCGCTTTAGCCCCTCCCAGCTCATCTGGGAGGGTCAGGTGCCTGTTGAGTGAAGTCAGTGCAAACTTAGGCCAGAGGAGGGGAGGGGAGAGACAGGGGCGCGTCTTTCTTTCCCTGCCTGCACAGTCTCTGGGCCGAGACCAGAGGGCTGAGTTCGTGTGTTTCCAGTTTTGCCTATTAGATTGTGCCCCTGCCAGCCACTGGCTCAGCTCTATCGGTGAGCAGGGCAGGGTCAGAAGAATTTCCAGATTCCATTCTAAAGGTTACATAACCACGGGGTGAGCACAAGGTAGGCAAAGAGAGTGGGGATAAGACTCTCCACTCACCCCGGGAGACCTGTTAATGCAATCCATGCTGTTTATACGCAGTTCTAGTCTATTTTGGCATCCTTCTGAGTGTGCTTTTAACAAGGCTGGTTATTCCTTTCTCTGATCAGCATTCAGTGTTTTACAAAACCTTCTTTTGGCTAGGATCTAATGCCATCTCTCATTTGAATATTTCCAACCTAGAAAAAGCTTTAGAAATAGGAGGATAGAGTAAAGTTCTTAGGAAGTGAAAAAGGACTTTGTAGTTTGTACTCACAGGGTTTACCCAGTTGTCTGTCTTTTTACATACTTTCTCCTTCAATAAGGAGAGGGTCAGTGTTAGCCTCTTGGCACAGGTGTGTCAGCAATGACAGTGGGGCAGAAACGCAGGGCATGATCCCTACAGGACTTGTTACCTGCGTGGGCATCCGCATGTCCACGGTCTTCAGGCAGATCAAGACACAGGCCCAGCCACAGCCCAGGTTCTGGAAAGTTAAAACATAGAGAAAAGAATCCCCATGGCCTAATAATGCACGTCTAGAGTCTCATTTCCCTTTTCCTGTGGAATATGGTTTCCAGATTCATTATATATGATCTATATCCCTGAAAATAGGGATGTTGTAATCTTTTGTGTCCTGTATTTAAAGGAGATTCCTCCTTTGAAAACAAATGGGAAAAAAGACTGGGTTTTCAGCACATTTTAAGTCTTTAAAAAGCTTTTCACTAAGAATGTAAACAAAGGTCCCTCTCTCTGTACATGGTAACTGTCTTTGGAACATACGCTTGTCATTTCCAGGTACAGTTGTTGTATGTTCTGTGGCTATTCCGTGTGGGCCCTTCACACACAAGCGTGAGGCCTGGCCTCAGGCTCTCCTTACTGCCGTGACCCCCAGAGCCCTTTTCTAGTCAGGGCTTCTGCTTCTCCAAAAGTCATTACTTTTCAGGCAGCTGGAGTTACCAGACACTTTTTTTTTCCCTAGTAAATCAAAAAGGAGGAGTGGATCAGGTGGATCAGGGTTGGTTTGCTTACTGCCTGTCTTCTGTGCCTGCCTAAGAGTGAGGGTGCTGCTGGCGCCCTGTGGCAGTTGTCACTCTGCTCAAAAGGGCTTGTTCAGCATTGGCGCCATCAGCCCACCCCTGCCCTCTCTTGGCATATGTCTGGCCTTAGCTCATGGTGTTCACTTCACTGTGGTGAACCTGGCCACGACCACCAGGTTCACCAGGGTCTGCTAAACTCCACTGGCATCTTCAAGATGATCTCCTACCCAGCAAACGACCCTGAGCTCAAACCATGTGTCACACACTCCTGTGCCGCATCACACGTGACCCTGCCATCTTGGTAGAGAACATCCTGGAAGAAAGGTGCTTTGCAGCTTTCTGGCCAGCTTTCTGTTTATTCTTTCCAGTAGCCACTTCCCCTGCCCAAACAGAAAAATGTTATGAATAGATTTTCATATCTGGGTAGAAAATGAATCAGTTCAGTTCCGTCGCTCAGTCGTGTCCGACTCTTTGCGACCCCATGGACCACAGTGTGCAGGTCTCCCTGTCCATCGCCAACTCCTGGAATTTACTCAAACTCCCATCCATCGAGTTGGTGATGCCATCCAACCATCTCATCCTCTGTCATCCCCTTCTCCTGCCTTCAATCTTTGCCAGCATCAGGGTCTTTCCCAATGAGTCAATTCCTTGTATCAGGTGTCCAAAGTATTGGAGTTTCAGCTTCAGCATCAGTCCTTCCAATGAATATTCAGGACTGATTTCCTTTAAGATGGACTGGTTGGATCTCCTTGCAGTCCAAGGGACTCTCAAGAGTCTTCTCCAACACCACAGTTCAAAAAGCATCAGTTCTTCGGTGCTCAGCTTTCTTTATAGTCCAAGTCTCACATCCATGCATGACTACTGGAAAAAACATAGCTTTGACTAGATGGACCTTTATTGACAAAGTAATGTCTCTGCTTTTTAATAAGCTGTCTAGGTTGGTCATAGCTTTTCTTCCAAGGAGCAAGTGTCTTGATTTCATGGCTGCAGTCACCATCTGCAGTGGTTTTGGAGCCCAAGGAAATAAGGTCTTCCACTGTTTCCCCATCTATGTGCCATGAAGTGACGGAACCACATTCCACGATCTTAGTTTTCTGAATGTTGAGCTTTAAGCCAATGTTTTCACTCTCCTTTTTCACTTTCATCAAGAGTCTCTTTAGTTCTTCTTCACTTTCTGCCATAGGGTGGTGTCATCTGCATATCTGAGGTTATTGATATTTCTCCCAGCAACCTTGATTCCAGCTTGTGCTTCATCCAGCCCAGAGTTTCTCATGATGTATTCTGCATGTAAGTTAAGTAAACAGGGTGACAATATACGGCCTTGACATACTCCTTTCCCAATTCGGAACCAGTCTGTTGTTCCATGTCCAGTTCTAACTGTTGCCTCCTGACCTGCATACAGATTTCTCAAGAGGCAGGACAGGTGGTCTGGTATTCCCATCTCTTTAAGAATTTTCCACAGTTTGCTGTGGTCCACACAGTCAAAGGTTTTGGCGTAGTCAATAAAGCAGAAGTAAATATTTTTCTGGAACTCTCTTGGTTTCTCGATGATGCAAAGATGTTGGTAATTTGATCTCTGGTTCCTCTGCCTTTTCTAAATCCAGCTTGAACATCTGGAAGTTCACAGTTCACGTACTGTTGAAGCCTGGCTTGGAGAATTTTGAGCATTATTTTACTAGTGTGTGAGATGAATGCAATTGTGCAGTAGTTTAAGCATTCTTTGGCATTGCCTTTTTTTGGGATTAGAATGAAAACTGACTTTTTCCAGTCCTGTGGCCACTGCTGAGTTTTCCAAATTTGGTGGCATATTGAGTGCAGCACTTTCACAGCATCATCTTTTAGGATTTGAAATAGCTCAACTGTAATTCCATCACCTCCACTAGCTTTGTTCATAGTGATGCTTCCTAAGGCCCACTTGACTTCACATTCCAGAATGTCTGGCTTTAGTCTGGTGATCACACCGTTGTGATTATCTGGGTTGCGAAGGTCTTTTTTGCATAGTTCTTCTGTGTATTCTTTTTAAGCACCTCTATTTAATATCTTCTGCTTCTGTTAGGTCCATACCATGTCTGTCCTTTATTGAGCCCATCTTTTTTGTTTTGTTTTGTTTTTCAATTTTTTTGTGTGTCTTGTAAATTTTATTTTTAAACTTTACAATATTGTATTAGTTTTGCCAAATATCGAAATGAATCCGCCACAGGTATACCTGTGTTCCCCATCCTGAACCCTCCTCCCTCCTCCCTCCCCATACCCTCCCTCTGGGTCGTCCCAGTGCACCAGCCCCAAGCATCCAGTATCGTGCATCGAACCTGGACTGGCGACTTGTTTCATACATGATATTATACATGTTATTGAGCCCATCTTTGCATGAAATGTTCCCTTGGTATCTCTAATTTTCTTGAAGAGATCTCTAGACTTTCCCATTCTGTTGTTTTCCTCTATTTCTTTGTACTGATCACTGAGGAAGGCTTTCTTATTTCTCCTTGCTGTTCTTTGGAACTCTGCATTCAAATGGGTATATCTTTTCTTTTCTCCTTTGCCTTTCGCTTCTCTTCTATTCACAGTTATTTGTAAGCCCTCTTCAGACAACCATTTTGCCTTTTTGCATTTCTTTTTCTTGGGGATGGTCTTCATCCCTGCCTCCTATACAGTGTCAGGAACCTCTGTCCGTAGTTCTTCAGGCACTCTGAAGTCATTCATATTAGCAACCTGTGGAGTAATCCTTTCCAGGAAAGGTAGAAACTTTTAGCATGAGTACCTCCTCTCTGACATCTCTTTTCTGGAAACTTATTTCTAACATAAGGCATAAAAGTTGGAGACAGAAGCTTTTTTATTTGAAGATTTTCTTAAATTATCTAAACTGCCCAAATCTCAATCCTCCCCCTCCCCCACCCTGCTCCTTTGAGAAAAATAGCTAATTAGGCATATATCCCATGCCAGAAGATCTGTTCTCCAAAACATCCACAACCCTAAATGTCCTAGATTCTGAATTTCTAAAAGAAGGAAAAATAAGTCCTTGTTTTGAGTACAGCTAAGCCAGTAGAGAAAACCAGAACAAATGTGGAAGACTGGAGTGGTTTTCCCTTCTCTGAGAGGCTTTTAATCCTTTCTTTGCCGTTCGGTGAACAAAGTGGCCATAAGAAATGGAAATTAATTAAGAAAATATGAAAAACCTGGGTTGGACACTGTACAGTTTTTCCACTTCTCCATTTTTCTGGTGGTGAAAGAGGGTCAGCTTGGTGCTCCCGGGAAAGATGTTTATAAAAATAAAGCTTATGGGGATTTCCCGGGCAGGCCAGTGGTTAAGACTCTGTGCTCCAAATATAGGGGGCTTGGGTTTAATACCTGGTCAGAGAACTAAGATCCTGCATGCCACAGGGCACAGCCAAAAAAACCAACCAACCAATCAATCAATCTTACATTCTTGGCTGTGCCACTTGGGCTGGCACCAAGGACTGGAGGTATCTGAGCAGCCTGGGGAATCCAAAGCTCAGAAGGGCCTAGAGGTGGTCTTTCCTTCTACCCCAGTGTGTGGACTTCCTATCTCGTTTTCTTGAAAATGTTCCTATTGGAGAGACTCCTTGTTTTTCAGTGTATTCCTGCCCCAGCCTGCTCTTACACCATGCTTCCTAACTGGTGAGGGAGGGACAGCTACCCTCAGTGCCAGACTCTCAGTTTGTTGAATGAATACATCTCAGAAGAACCTGCCTTGTTCCTAGTTGAATTGTGTGCTCATGGTCATGTTTTACTTCTGAAATCTTCTAATGAGCCACAGCTGCCTTTCTACATGTGGCCATTTAATCCTGACCTATCTACCACTTAGTCCTATTTCTTTCTCAGCACAAAGCCCAGGTGCATCACAGAAGGTATGGCCACCTCTTCCCTAAGCCTCCTAGTAACTGCCTCTCATACCTAGGGTGTGGGCTTCCCACGTGGCACAGTGATAAAGAATCTGCCTGCCAATGCAGGAGACACGGGAGACGTGGGTTTGATCCCTGGGTCTGAAAGATCTCCTAGAGAAGGGAATGGCTATCCATTCCAGTATTCTTGCCTGGAAAATCCCTTGGACAGAGGAGCCTGGCAGGCTACAGTCCATGGAGTCTCAAAGAGTCGGACACAACTGAGCTCACACACATGCACCCACGAGTGCACCCTGGACTTAGCAGAAACCATTTCTTTCAGGCCTCCTCTTAGAGGCTACCATGTAATTATAGCGCTTAGCACAAAAAGTCTGTCTCTGACCCCTTTTAGGAATTTGAAGCTTCATGTGTCTCACAGGCTAGTTGGAGAGACAGACAGCTGAACTGCAGGGCTCTTTGACAGGCTGGAGTGGAGGACACAGCAGAGGGGGAATGCCCAACCCAGATGAGGTTCTGGACAGCCCGATACCCAGAGTTTGTGGTGTTTTTGTTTTTATTTTTGTTTTGTTTTTTAAGGAAGAAGTAGCCAGAGATTGGAGAGAACATCCTGAGGCAAAGTGTAGCTGTATGAAAAGCCTGGGCTTATACAATCTAAGTAGTCAAGAGTGGCATGGGGGGCGAGAAGGAAGAGGAGTGGTGGCTGGAATGAAAGCTGGAGGGGTGGAGGGGCACCGGGCCCCCAGGCCCTTGTATTCCAGAGACAGGGGCTGTGGGAGAAAGCCAGGAAGCTTTTACTTCTTGCTTTGTTTTCTTGAGTCTCACCAGAACAGTGGCTCTTTGTAGTTGCCAAACAAGATTTTTAACTGGAAGTTGGTGGCTTAGAACATTGGAATTTCTTAACATTGTAATGCATTCATATTAAATGCCCAGGAGGGCTCATCTGGCTTGAGGATTAAGGAAGCAGTATCTGAAGGACTTCTAAGTCTTAGGTCTAGAATCAGATAAATCTGGGTTCTAATCCCCTCTCATCACTTGATAAGTTATATGACCCCAGGGCAACTTAACCTCTGAGTTGACCACTCTATGAAATGGGATAAAAACTGTAACTACTCCTGACTTCCCTGATGGTCCAGTGGTTAGGATTCCATGCTTCCACTGCAAGGGGACCAGGTTCAGTCTCTGGTTGGGAAACTAGGATGCTTCATGCCGTACAGTGTGGCCCCCCAAAAAAATGTTAGTTAAAATTATAACTACTTTGTTTTGCAGGGTTTTTGTGAAGACTAAGTTAAATATAGCAAAAGATTAAAAATAGCTGAGGCATTTTTGAAAAAGAAAAATAAATTTGGAGGCATTACCATACTAGGGTTCAAGATTTATCTTAAAGCTGCAGCCAGTGACTAGGTCAATGTGGTATCGGCACAGGGTAGACGAGCAGATAAATGGAGCAGACGTGAATGTCCCGCGATAGAGCCGCACATTTGTGAGCTCTTGGTTTATGACAGAAGAGTGAGCTCTGCTGAGTCGACTCCCTAGCCTCGTGGGGGATAAAGGTTCTTGGCCCTCACCCCATACCACACCCAAAACCTCAAGTTCTGGAGATTTACATTATAAATCTGAAAACAGGAGCACTTCCAGAAGATAACATAGGAGATTATTTTCAGCATTTGGGGGATAAGCAAAGATTTCTTAAAGAAGATTTGAAAAACACTAACCATAAAGGAAAACTTTATCAAATGTAATATAGGGAGTCATCTCTTTTCACTGGAAACCATCATGAAGAGAGTGTAAAGGTAATGAGGTATTTCCTGTACATTCCTCTGTGTGTACTATATCCAGAGTATATATAGAACTCTTGTCAAACAAACAGACAAAAAGCAGCCAGTTAAAAAGATGGGCGCAAGATGTGAACAGGACTTATTTCACAAAAGATTATATCCAAAAGGCTGGTCAACACATGAAAAACTGCTCAAGCTCATTAGTCATTATGGAAGCTCAAATTTAAAACTATAAGATGCAACTTACAAAGCAGCCAAAATGGCTAAAAGGGGAAACATTGAATCCCAAGTGTTTACAAACATGTGGAGCGTCTGAGATTCCTGTACCCTCCCACTTACAATGGCCATTTGTCAGTAGCTTCTGAAGCTGAACATGCCCTGAAACCCAGCAGTTCTACTGCGAGGTTTGTTCCCAACGGAAATAGGAGCAAAGACACAAACAGGAATGTTTGTGGTAACGTCAGTAGCCCCAAACTGAGGACAACCTAAAACCTCCATCGACAGTAAGATAGTTCGCTTGTGGTGGGTTCATACAGTGACTATTCAGCAAAAAAAGACAAGCTGCCATGGCATGCAGCAACGTGGATGTATCTCGTAAATGTAATGACGAGTATTTATATAGAGTTCAAAACCTGGTGAAACTAACGAGTTGGGTCAGGAGTGAGATAGTTGCTACCTCTGAGGATGAGGAGGGAAGCTGTGATGGGAAAAGGCTTGAGTGCTTCTGCGGTGCTGGCAGTGTGTTCTGTTACTTGGTTTGGTTGGTAGTTATAATGGTAACTTCACTTTGTGATAATTTATCAAGCTGTACAATTAAGTGTATACTTTCTTGTATGTTGTACTTCAGTCCAAAAGTTTCTTCAAAAATAGATAATGCCCCTAAAACACTTTTTTAAATTAGATTGACATATAGTTGATTAAAGCGCTGTGTTATTTTCTGCTTTATAGCAGAATGACTCAGTTATACATATATGTATTCTTTTTCATATTCTTTTCCATTATGGTTTATCACAGAATATAGACTACAGTTCTATATGGGCTTCCCTCATAGCTCAGTTGGTAAAGAATCCGCCTATAATGCAGGAGACTCCGGTTCTATTCCTGGGTTGGGAAGATCCGCTGGAGAAGGAATAGGCTATCCACTCCAGTATTCTTGGGCTTCCCTTGTGGCTCAGCTGGTAAAGAATGTGCCCAATGTGGGAGACCTGGGTTCGATGCCTGGGTTGGGAAGATCCCCTGGAGAAGGGAGAGGCTACCCACTCCAGTATGCTGGCCTGGAGAATTCCAGGGACTGTGTTGTCCATGGGGGTCGCAAGGAGTTAAGACACGACTGAGTGACTTTCACTCACTCCCTGTGCTATACAGTAGAACCTCGTTTATCCATCCCATATGTAATAGGTTGCATCTGCTACTCCCAATCTCCCAATCTTTCCCTTCCCCAGAACCTCCCCTTGGCAGCCACAAGTCTGTTCTCTATGTCTGTGAGTCTGTTTCCACTTATGTGTGTTGTATTTTAGATTCCATATATACATGTTATCATATTGTATTTGTATTTCTCTTTCTTACTTTCCTTGGGGCTTCCATGGTGGCTCAGATGGTAAAGAGACTGTCTGCAGTGCAGGAGACCCAGGTTCAATCCTTGGGTCAGGAAGATCCTCTAAGAGAAGGAAATAGCAACCCACTCCAGTATTCTTGTCTGGAAAATTCCATGGACAGAGGAGCCTGGCAAGCTACAGTCCATGGGTCACAAAGAGTTGGACATGATGGAGCGACTTCTTACTTCCCTTAGTGTGGTCATCTCTAGGTCCACCCATGTTGCTACAGGCGGCGTTATTCCATCCCCTTTTATGGTTGAGTAATATTCCATTGCATGCACTATTACATGTATTCTTTATTCATTCCTTTGTTGATAGACGATTAGGTTATTTCCATGTCTTGGCTATTGTGCATAGTGGTGCTATGAACATAGCGGTGCTTGTATCTTTTCAAATTATAGTTTCATCTGGATATATGCCCAGGAGTGGGGTTGCTGGATCAAATAGCAGCTCTATTTTTAGTTTTTTGAGGAGCCTCCGTACTGTTTTCCATGGTGGCTTTACCAATTTACTT
This sequence comes from Bos grunniens, assembly GCF_055505025.1. Classification (NCBI taxonomy): domain Eukaryota; kingdom Metazoa; phylum Chordata; class Mammalia; order Artiodactyla; family Bovidae; genus Bos; species Bos grunniens. Next base: position 38,600,988 of record NC_141180.1, on the reverse strand, counting down.
TCCCACTAACAGTGTGAGAGGGTTCCCTTTTCTCTAAACCCTCCCTAGCATTTTTTATTTGTAGATTTTTTAATGATGGCCATTCTGACTGGTGTGAGGTGGCACTCTGTTGTAGTTTTGACTTGCATTTCTCTAGTAATCAGCAATAATGAGCATCTTTTCATGTGCCTGTTGGCCACTGTATGTCTTCTTTGGAGAAATTTCTATTTAAGTCTCCTGCCCATTTTTCAATTGGGTTGTTTGTTTTTTTGTTATTGAGTTATATGAGCTATAAAACACTTTGAATTGTGTCTGACACATAGTCCGTATCTAGCAAATCTGAAGTAGTATTAATTTAGGTGATGGATTATCATTTCATCAGAAAAACCTCCCTGCCCACTTAAATCTATTTTCCGTCTTTGTGCGTTGTCTTCTTCAGGTGCTTACCTATTTCCATTTGCATTTTGCTTATCTACTTCCCTGACCTGTAAGCTCTGTGAAAGCAGAGACCTGCCGTGGTTTATCTACCACAGTAGATCTAGCATCCAGCACTCAGCACAAAGGCTGGGACAAAAGAGATACTTGCCAACTGTAAGAATGACTTCCCAGAAGAAGATTGTCTCCCGCTAAATAAGCATGTGTTGTGGAGGCTTAGTCTCTCTCTCCATGGTCATTGCCAGTCGTCATCATGGTGAGTTCTTCATTGCAGGGCATTGTCTTCTCTCCTGCTTTAACATTTTCTTCCATAGGTTTTAGTTATAGAATCAAAGAAAGTGAGAACTGAAAGAGTTGGGATCATTTGGTTCAGGCTTCTTCTTTTTTAACCAATAACTTAAAGTAGCATCTTTACTGTATAACTTTGTATCTCTCGAAATCATGGATTCACATCTCACCCCCAGTGGCTCAGTGGTCAAGAATCTGCCTGCCAATACAGGAGACACAGTTTCAATCCCTGGGTGGGGAAGATTCCCCAGAGAAGGAAATGGCAACCCACTCCAGTATTCTTGCCTAGAAAATTCCATGGACAGAGGAGAGTGGCGGGCTACTGTCTGTAGGATCACAAAAGAGTTAGAGACTAAAGCAAACAGTGGCAACCTCTTTTGTTACATATGAAGATGAGTGAGAGGGCCTCAGAGCATTTGGGGTAGGGATTTCCCCTCTCCTGTATATTCTGAAGGCCTATATGAACGGCATATGCAATAGCCTGACCCTGCTTTGGCCTGTCAGTTAATCCTCATCACAGCCTAAGGGGCCACACGCAGAGGTTCATGTGAAAGAGAAAGTAACATGTCGTATATCTGAGCAGCTGTGTTCCCCATAATTAATCCAGGAACCTAACAGATCTTGTTTGTTTCCAAAGAGTAATCACACGCACATTACCTTGTAATTGTAGAAAATCACCCTTCACCAGAGACGGATCCCAGCCAGGGTGCAGGACGAGATGGCAAGTCCACGCGCAGTTGCCCAGGGACCGAGAAGTGTCCCCTTGGCTAGGCCTTAGCTTCCCTGACTTAGGCAGCACTAACGGGAAATGGCCTGTAACTCTCTGAGAATGTTAAAGAAATTGAGCCAGTTTGTGCCTGAGCAACCAGTTAACGGTGAGGGTGACTGGGCTTTACAGCCTACAGACGAGAGGCTGGATGACAAACAAGCCCACTCTGTCTTAACTCTAAACACGTGTTCCCAAGGTGTCTGTTGTGTTGCTTGGAAGCATGAGCCTAGCCTTTACAGTTGTTTCCTGGCTTCCTGAAAAGGTACAGTCTTGTTCTCTTTCCCGCACCTCTGCTGGAAGAGAATACACTCTGTCCAGGGGGTGAGGATTTGCTCAAAGCTCCTCTCTTCTTGGTAAAAACACATTCCAAATGTCTGGACTCATGCTGCCTTCAGAAGTGCCAGTGTTCCTCTAGGAATCTGTACCCTGTAGAAAAGCTCCAGGCAGCAAAGAGGGGGCAGACGAAGGAAACCCTAGTGTAGGCAGAGCACGAGCACAGATTGTATCTTTCTTTCTCAACCCATCTTTTTCTTTAATGCCCTTACATCCAGCCGTTACCCAAGAGGCCAGGTCCCTCACCAGTCACCAGTAGAGCTTAAATTTATTTCTGGCCACTCTGAAGACTTCTTACAGGTTCACTTTACAACAGCTTGCCTCTGTAGAGCATCTTACAAACTCCAAGGAAAACTGCTTTCAGTACAGAAAGCTGGCTGTCAGTGAGGAGCTATACAAAGGGCAGAGATCTGGTGTTTCTCCCAGAGCTGACCAGAAAGACAAGAGAGTCTTCCATTGCACCCACGACCATTCTAAAGGGCACAGCGTGCTGCTGCTGTTGTTACTCAGTCACTAAGTTGTGTCCGACTCTTTGTGACCCTGTGGACTTAAGCAGGCCAGGTTTCCCCACCCTTCACTATCTCCCAGAGTTTGCTCAAACTCATGTCCATTGAGTCAGTGATGCCATCTAACCATCTCATCCTCTGTCACCCCCTTCTCCTGCCCTCAACCTTTCCCAGGATCAGGGTCTTTTTAAGTGAGTCGGCTCTTCCCATCAGGTGGCCAAAGTATTGGAGCTTCAGCTTCAGCAACCCCATGAACACAATGAAAAGCTTGCTGTTGGTTAGTAGTTAACCTCTGCCCTTCCACTGCATCTAGCTCATCCCCAGGAATGGCTAGAGATTTAAAGGGACCACTCTTATGGTGAGTTAGCAAAGGTGCTTCTGATTTTTATGTACCTGTATGATGAGGGGCAGACTACTGGCAATTAAGCTGGGTCATGGTACTCTGAAACCTTGAATCATAAGCTGTATCATGATTTCAGAAATGTTAAGAGTGCATCTTAGAACTGATGAAATACAGTGGGTGCCCCATGGCCGTCTCTGACAGTTTGTCCCAGTGACAGTGAAAAGTGTCAGTGATGACACCATTGGTCTCTCGAGCTTCTTTTCGACATCTCACTGGCTGTAAATCTTGATGATTCAGTTAGTGTGTTGTAGTCCTCATCTGTCAGCTCTTCCTTACCAGGAAGGTAGGCATATTTTCCTTTTCCCGATTCTAGGACGGGCATCAGTATTTCTACAGTGTGGCCTCACTCTACCAGAGCACAGGGCCAGGGCACATCTCCTTACACAGTTATAAGTGAGGAGAGTTCAGAGCTGCCAAGTCCCTGGATGCCAGTTCATTTAATTTTTGTTTCCCAACTTCATCCACATAATAGCCTGAGTCAGAGCTCTTGGACACGCAGCAGCCAAGAAATCAGGATGGATTTTTACCCAAAATATCTCCTCTATTTTGAGTCAAAGTAGTTGAAAATAAGTTTTGGGTTCCGTCTGTCAACCCTCTCCACTTTGTTCTGTTTCCCTGACAGCTTCTTCTCCCTAATGTTCTCTCTCAGATCTCTTCATTTCATTCTGGATATGAAGAAGCAGAAAGGAGGAGAAAATCCTCCAGGCCTCACCAGAAAAGAAGCAGTGCTCATTGTTGTAGAATAAAAAGATAATGGCCAATTTGTCAAGAAGTGTTGACAAGAAAGATAAAGTTGGAAGTAATTAACTGGCTGACATGCTGGGAGTGATGTGCCTGCCAGTGGCTCCCTAAATCAGCCAGAGCCTTGGAAATGTGACAGCCATTCATCATTTTTACAACACGCCTCTGACAGGCCCCTGGGTTGCAAACCTGGCCAGCACAAATCGTGTGCTTTGACACTCCAGGGCTCTGCGGCTTCTCAGTGCCTCATGCTGGTTGTGCTAGGGCATTTAGGCCCCGTTTATCCAGCCAGGGGATGCTGGAAGTGATGAGTGAAATGGGACAGCTTGTCCAGCTTATTGCTGGACCCTGTGTCCATCCTCTGGGTGGCTGCTCTGATTCCCAGGGGCAAGCCTACAGACACCTGCAGGACGAATCCCCTGTGAGCTCCTGCCACACCTTGGTGGCTTAGCTAGTGCTGCTCTCACCCGGCCACAAGGGTGTGCCCAAGAGACTGGTTTAGACATAAGATCCAGCGCAGGACATTTTCTTACACAGCTGTTAAAAAGTTTTTGTGAAGGCTCCGGATAAAGTGGGAAATGCCTGTGTCATGTAAAAAAGCAGAATACAGTACTATATCATCACTCTGACTAGCACTATGTCTAAAATATGCATTTATACAGAATATACATAGGCAAAAGTATCATTTTGATATCGTGAACTCCCACTCCAATTTTTTAAATTAAAAAATGTCTTATATATATATACACAGACACAGACACACACACACACACCTCCCGCTACCAGTATTGAAAGGGGCTTTCCAGGTGATGCTAGTGACATAGAACCCATCTACCAATGCAGGAGATGTAAGAGACGTGGGTTCAATCTCTGGGTTGGGAAGATCCCCTGGAGGAGGGCACGGCAACGCACTCCAATATTCTTGCCTGGAGAATCCCATGGATAGAGGAGGCTGGTGGGCTACATAGAGCCCATGGAAGAGCCAGACACAACTGAAGCAATTTAGCACATATGCACCAGAATTGAAAAGATAGGAATTTTTTTCTCTCCTTTCCCTAATCTGCACTTGTTAGCTTCTGTCTTCTAAATTCTTTTTGCTTTTCATTTTTGGCTGTGCACGGGCTTTCCCCAGTTGTGGAGAACAGGCACTACTCTAGTTGCAGTATGCAGGCTTCTCATCGAGGCAGCTTCTCTTGTGGTGGTGCACAGGCTCAGCAGATGTGGTACCCGGGCTTGGTTGCCCCGAGGCATGTGGACTCTCCCTGGACCAGGGACCAAACCTGTGCCCCCTGCATTGGTAGGTGGATTCTCTTTTGTTTCCTTCAAATTTATTTATTTTTTAAATTGGGGGATAATTGCTTTATACTGTTATTTGGTTTCTGCCATACATCAGCATGAATCAGCCATAGGTATACATATGAACCCTTCCTCTTGAAACTCCCTCCCACCTCATCCCAGCCCTCTTGGTTGTCACACAGCTCTGGGTTGAGCTCCCTGTGTTATACAGCAACTTCCCATTAGCTATCTATTTTACATTATAGTAATGTATATATTTTAATGCTACTCTCTCAATTCATCCCACCCTCTCCTGCCCCTGCAGTGTCTGTAAGTCTCTTCTCTGTGTCTGAGTCTCTGTTCCTATCCTGCAGATGTGTTCATCAGTACCAGTTTTCTAGATTCCATATATATGCATTAATACATGATAGTTGTTTTTCTGACTTACTTCACTCTGTATAACAGGCTCTAAGTTCATCCACCTCACTAGAACTGACTCCAATTCATTCCTTTCTATGGCTGAGTACTATTCCATTGTATATATGTACCACAACCTCTTTATCCACTCATCTGTTACAGACATCTAGGTTGCTTCCATCCCTTGGCTGCTGTAAATAGTGCTGCAGTGAACACTGGGGTGCATCTGTCTTTTTCAGTTATGATTTTCTCAGGGTGTATGCCCAGTCGTGGGATTGCTGGGTCATATGGTAGTTTTCTTCTTAGTTGTTTTTTTTTTTTTTTTAAGAAATCACCATACTGTTATCCAAATAGATGGATTCTTAACCACTGGGCCAAAAGAGAAGTCCTGTCTTTTTTATTTTTAAGGTCCCACTTTCTCACATACAGATCTGGCAAGTCTTCTAGGTACTATGACAGACATGTCACTTATACCGTGACCAGACAAAGGAAAAAGTGGAGACAAGTCAGAACTCTTCACCCTTAATCCACTCTGGGGTAAGGCGTCAGGAGCCCATTTGATGCCGAGGCAGCCCACCTCTCTTGTATCACATTCTTTTTGTCTTCGTGCCTTAGGCCCCCAAGAGTTCCAGGGACACCAAATGTCCCAGCTTTGAAACCTTCTAACAAGGCCAGCCTCCACTTTTTTAATGTTTAGAAGAGAAGTAAAGTTACTTTTCCTAAGTTCTTGGAGCAAGAAAGGAAAGTTTGACCTGCCAGATCCTGGGTGCTATCTTCACAACCTGACTGTGACTTTAAGTGAGGGAACTGTAACGCCTGCCGGTTCCCTCTGCTCTCCCTGCCACCTGCTTTTTAGCTGCCCCACTGCCTTTCTCTGGCGTGCATTTTAGACGTTCTTACCTTGCCTTCTGTCTTCACTGCTGTCCTGCTCAAAAAGGCACTGTCATCCCCTTGAGCTCCCCAGAGCCCCAGGGAGCTGCCTCATGATAATAGCAGGGCCCGACAAACCCTGGATCTTCCTGACTCTGTACAGGAATCAAGCAGTTGTGTTTCTAATCACCCATTGGACACAGAGATGAATCTTGGTGCTAGAAAAAGTGACAGGGATGGTCTGAAGCAGCTACTGGTTCTAAGAGAGAAATAAGAAAGATACAGCTTGATTCAGCATAAAATGGGTCCCATTGGCCTCACAACTTGGCTGGTCACGAACTCCTCAGCGAGACCTGCCGAGGTCCCTTGTCAACTGTGTTGCGTGTCACCAGCCCAGCACTGAGGGAATTCAGAGAATTCTTCCTTGACAGGAAACCAAATAAAATGCAGACGGTAGTCTGCACTAGAAATAGACAGGAGAGAGAAGGCCCAGAGCCATTTGGGAAGCCAGTGCATGACATTCTCATAAATTCCTGACAGGAGCACCAGGAAGCCTGAGTAGTCCCCCAGATGCCACTGCAGACGCTCCTCGTGTGACTGGCTTTGCTGTGGGTTCCGGCTAGTGTTGAGTGCGCCTGCATCACTTTGCTCTTAGTAGCCAAAGGTCACCAAGGCTGAGAGATGGGGTCGATGACCAAATGAACTCTACCGGGAGGAATTCCCAGGCCAGAGGATTTTGGATTTGACGTCAGTCCAGAAGCCTGTGGAACAGTGACTTAGGAGACGATAGAGTTCCTCAGGTTTCCCTTCCAGTGGTAGGAATGGCATTTGGATGGTGAGCCAGCGACCCCCCTATTGGTTTGCTAACAAGTTGGGGTTAGAACCTGGAGCAGTTCATGATCTACCCTTTGTTCAGGAGCATCCTCAGTGATACTGGTCGCCACTTGCCTGTGGAAAGCCCTGAGGAAGAGCTCAAAAGGGAGAGTCATGGGAAAGCAGACAGGCCCTGCACCGAGCACTCGCTTCTCATCCATCACTCTTGACAGGAAACCCACCAAGGCAGTGAGAAGCTCCCTCATGCCTGAGTTCCTTGCTCGCTTACACACTTTCCCTACATTTGGAAAGAGATTTTCAGATAGTGAAGAAAAGATGCCTGGGGTAATCTGTGTAGTATAGAAGACAATGAGGCCATTTCTTATTGTTAATTTGACTCAATTCTAGAAAGTGCTTCCCTCACTTGTGAATTTTCCCAGTTTCAAGCTCTTCAACTCAGCTTCCTTTAATAAAAATTAAATCTTGGAATAGGAGAGGGGAGGTGGGCATGAATGAGTGAATATGTCTGAATAATTGCCTTTTCCCTTCTTGACATCCTAATTCATTGAGTTTTCCTGTCTTCATTGTATTTCTAACACCAGGTTCATTTGTGGGCTCAGCGTTTTATTCTGTGGGTAGGCAGCTTCTGTTTGCTGTATAGATTCGCAACTATATGAAACCTCAACTGGTTTTTCTCACTGGGATATGAAGTAAAATATAAATATACCACAACACTGATGCTGAAGACAGCAGCTAAGCCATCTTAGCCTTCTGGCCTCAGTGGGCATGGAGAGGAGATAGGCCCTGTGGTCGACTGTCATCTCTATGTTGTTGTGGGCATATTACTGTCGAAGCCTCCCTCTCTCTAAACTTGTTTGTCCGCCCAACCAGCGTCAGTGAGGTCTGGTTTGTGTCGTTAAGCATTCCTCTGCTGTTGGGCTAATTTTTGAACAGTTTGCCCTTTATAAGCCTCCAGCGTTAATAGGGAAAGACTCCAGGGTACACACGGGAACGTTTATAGAACAGGCTGTGGAAGACTCCCAGCTGCCCCGTAAATGAGAGCTCCTCATCAGGGGGACTTCTGAGCAAAGGTGATCTCTGCACGTGAGTCACACATACTGTCTCTCCCTTCAGTGTCATAAAAGCACATCTGAGTTTCAACGGGGAGTATCTCAAAGGATGGTCTTGTGTCACCCAAGTAGGCAGGCAACAGGGGACTTAGTAGCTGGGAACTGCTGCATTTCCGTGGAGGCTTACTTATGCCCCACTTCACAGCCTGGACTCTGTCTATATGCCTGGCAGCCTCAAACAAGCGCCCCAGAAAAATCCGCTGTGGCTGCATGGGGACTGTCCTCCTGGGAGGCATGGAGGCAGTGGCTTCTGAAGGGAAATCAAAAATAGGGAATGGGAGGGACTTCCCTGGCAGTCCAGTGGTTACGACTTCAGCTTCCAGAGGGCTCGGGTTCAATACCTCCTTGGGGAACTAAGATCCCAGAGGGTAGGTGATGCAGCCAAAAAAAAAAAAAAACAAAACTAGGGAATGGCAGCTTAGGGGTCAGAGCAGGGTGTCAACCACAGTATGAGAGAGGAGGCTAAAGTGAAGTGCAGTAGGGCTCCTGTCCTGTATGGTTCCATCTGTTCCCTGCTTTCAGTCACTTACTTCACATATACTTGCTTGGTGCCCACTGATGCGGGGAGTAGACAGCTGACACACTTTCCTCCTCCTGCAGAGCTGTACCCTTAGTTATTACTTGAGATCCTTTTAAACGTACAGTTTTGAAGTGAAAGGATAGCCCTCGGGGCTACAGCTTCTTTCTATGCAAAATGGAAATGTTAATAGTAGTGTCTACTTCGTAGGGTTAAGAGATCATGGATCAGCAGTAGTCAGCACAGTGCCTGGCACCTACAGAGCTCTCAGTAAATTTAGGTATCTTGTTGTTGCTAAAATCCTTGGCCTCACATGATGAAGTGCCAGAAGCCGTGGAGGAGGGATAAAAAGTTAAGATCTTAAATAAGGTGGCGGACTCTCTGAAGCACTGAGAGAATCTACAGATCCTCAGCCCTGCACTGTGTCCTCCAGCAGCCTTGCAGGCACATGTGGAAGACTCCCTGGGGGGAAAAGAAGAGAGAGGTGCATTAGGGAGAAAGTTCTGTGGGAAAGAAGAATGCAAACAGGAGAAAATTAACAGGGAGAGAACAGCCAGTTAACTTGAAATCTCTCCTCTCTGAACAGTTGACTGTAGGTGCATACGGTCTCCTTTCTTTCGGGTCCTCAAACCAGAACTTAATTTATCAAAGGGACCCTTTTTCTCTGCTCACGCTCCTTTTTCATGGGTATGTTTTAGTCCATTTAGTCAAAGTTGTTGTTTTTCAGTGACTGTCCTTACAGTTGGACAAGAGCTTAGCTTGCATGTCAAGCTGTATGCCCAGTTTTCCTGACCATTGATGGAGGGCTGGTCAGTAAGTCCTCAATGAGCCCAACCCCTCTCCTTCCCACAGGGCTCTGTCTGCATCCTCACCTGCCTCCACACATACTCAAGTGGGAAGTACTATACAGGTGTCTTATTTGAACTTGCTCTTAAAGGAGTTGGGGCCATGTGATGAGTTTTCTTGTCACATTTGCAAAGCTATGTTGGTCTGTCCTTAGAGGAGGTAGGTCAAAGTCATTGCAATAGTAAGGTAAAATCTGTATTTCTCCTCTGAGGTCTCTAGTTACAACTTCCTGATTTTGATCAGTTTCTTGTAAAATTCTCCTTTTTATGTATAATGAGTAGGAGAGTGAAGGGGGAAATGGCTTTCGCTTGCTTTTGTTTTTGTTGCTTTATCCCAGAGGAAGGCGAGTTTTGGTAATGTTTATAAATTGATCTTGAAAATAGAATATGTTCCAGAACATGAGATTGGAAGACAGTTCTTAGAACTCCTGGACTTTTTATGTCTGATTCTTAGAGTTAACTTTTTTTGGTTCAGGCAAAGAACACTTTCCGTATCTTTCTCATCAAAATACTTTATATTCCTACAAGGGCCATCCCAGTAGTCCACATTAGGACTCAAAGTAGTATATAGACTATATCATTATAGATAGTTACATATGATATATTACATATTTCAGTATGAAAGTGTTAATCGCTCAGTCGTGTCTGACTCTTTCTGACCCTATGGACTGTAGCCCGCCAGGCTCCTCTGTCCATGGGATTCTCCAGGCAAGAATACTGGAGTGGGTAGCCATTCATTTCTCCAGGGGATCTTCTCAACCTAGCTATTGAACATGGATCTCCCACATTGCAGGCAGATTCTTTATCGTCTGAGCTACCAGAGAAGCCCAGTATAATATATCATAAGTAATATGTAGAATATATACTGGATTTCTTATTTCCTGTCTTCTTATACTGCCAAATCTTTACTTGGGCTCAAGGAATTAGATGATCACAAATATATATACCCAGTAGTATTGATTACTAATACAGTTTGCACAGCCCCACATAAGTGAGAACAAAGTTAAGAACTTGACTTTTGAGGCCAAGAGGAATAGGAAACTGCCTGACAGTGAGCATGCAGTGGAGGGAGTCCCTTCGGACTCAGATTTTCATTCTCAGCTTTGAACTCTCACAGGGCTGCCTAAAGAAAACCATGACATTACAGCATCACTTTGAAATTAAAAATATTTCTGAATCCTGCAGCAGAAAGCTATGGAAAACATTCAGGTTCAGTGCTTTGCTTGGGACCTGCTCAGAAGCGCCAAAGAGTCTGTGCAGTAGATTCCACACAAGGTGACCTGTCTCCTCCTGTAAGTAAAGGAGAAGGGTGTCTGTACAGCTACTTTCACCTCTGTACAGACCTTGAGCTTGGAGCCCACTCGAATAGTCCTGTTCAAGATGGAACTTGCATGGATGGTTGCCTAGTGCTGGCTCAAGTCTGAACATTCAGTTCAGTTCAGTTCAGTCGCTCAGTCGTGTCCGACTCTTTGCAACCCCATGAATTGCAGCACACCAGGCCTCCCTGTCCATCACCATCTCCCGGAGTTCACTCAGACTCACGTCCATTGAGTCAGTGATGCCATCCAGCCATCTCATCCTCTGTCGTCCCCTTCTCCTCCTGCCCCCAATCCCTCCCAGCATCAGTCTTTTCCAGTGAGTCAACTCTTCGCATGAGGTGGCCAAAGTACTGGAGTTTCAGCTTTAGCATCATTCCTTCCAAAGAAATCCCAGGGCTGATCTCCTTCAGAATGGACTGGTTGGATCTCCTTGAAGTCCAAGGGGCTCTCAAGAGTCTTCTCCAACACCACAGTTCAAAAGCATCAATTCTTCGATGCTCAGCTTTCTTCACAGTCCAACTCTCACATCCATACATGACCACAGGAAAAACCATAGCTTTGACTAGACGGGCCTTTGTTGGCAAAGTAATGTCTCTGCTTTTGAATATGCTATCTAGGTTGGTCATAACTTTTCTTCCAAGGAGTAAGCGTCTTTTAATTTCATGGCTGCAGTCACCATCTGCAGTGATTTTGGAGCCCCCCCCCCAAAAAAAAAAAGTCTGAACATTAGACATATGTTTTTTCTGTACTCAAACATATAAGTAAAATTCCAGAAGCTTCTATCCTTGGACAAAAACAGATGAAGGAAGAAGCACATATAAGAACCTGTTTATATGCTTAATTTCATATCCATTATTTCATTTGATTCCCTAAAGAATGCCGTGAAGGAGACAGTAAGATTGCTTCAGGTTGTATGGAGACTGTCCCTGTTCATGTGGGCCTTGGGGAAAGTCACTGCCCTCCCAGGCCTCTGTCTCCCCAGGAGTAAAACAGGCCTAATAATACCCTTCCCTACCCACTCTCTCAGGGATGCATGAGGTCAGAGGAGCAATAGATTGGAAAGATTGTTTGAGATGTGATTTGCAAACATGAGGCATTCGATTATTACTTTCACAAATGTTAACTTTTCTAGTTCATCAGATTTCTGGGCAGTTACCTCTCAGTTTTATTGGAAGAAATGTGGTGGAATTTGAATTTTTAAAAATAGTATTTTATAACACCAATCTCTTGCCATATTACCACGTTGAACCCACATCCTGGAATTTCCCAAAACCACTTAAAAATTAATTTGAATCCAGTAGACAGTTTGTCCTTAGGGCAGTAAATTAGATCCTAGCTTGTTAAACCAGTCTGGACTCCCAAGCTGGTCTGTCACATTTTGCTCCCTACCTGTGAACAGACACGGTCATTATTATACCATAGTTTTCTCAGGCCTGCTCCCTCCCTCTCTTCCTTCCTTCCCATAACTCAAGCTCATGTTTAGTGTAGGGTTAGCTGCTCTTTACCTCCCTGTTGGAACTAGGGACTGAGCCTTGCAGCTCCTCTCCATTTCAGAATGTCTTCACAGCCTCTCTGATGAACCAACTCCAGGCGGCAAGCCTTCCAGCTTTTCTGCCTAGTTGCCCCAATATAGTTACAGTCCTCCAGCCCCAACTGCCCTTAGGATGACATCAGCAGCGTTGTGTGTGGTTATGAAAAACATTTCTCCACCAGAGACCAGGCAAGTGCCTTGGGATGTGGTCCCTTCACAGCCTGCTTCAGAGGCAGAGCACGGTCTTGCGAGAGGGACTAAGGGGGCATCTGGATTTGAAAGACATGGACCTCATCAGTGAGCAGTTGAGACAGCTGCACAGCCATAGGCCCCAGGGTTCTCTGTCATTGACGTGGATGACCCAGCCTCAGGGCCACTTCTGTGTCTCCCACAGAGCCTGATGGTTTCTATTTGTTTTGGTTATTCTTATCATTGAGACATAAAAGCTAAAAGTTCAGAGGTACCTCATCTGTTGTGTTGGTTGGGATGGTTCTGGAGCCAGGGTTTCTTAGTTCAAAAACAGACGTGTGCTGCCTGACGTCTGATATCAGAGAGGAAACCAGTCAGTCTGCTGCTTGGAGGAAGGGCCCCAGGCAGGTGAGGCCTCCTGTCCACCAGATGTGGCCCCTTCAAGATAAGGAGTGTGAGGTCAAGATGAAATTATCAGGCCACAGTGGTAATATAATAGGTAACTGATGTTCTTTCTGCTTCTGTAAGACGTTGTCCCCAACGTGCTGGTGAGCCATCTGCCCACAAGCGACCCTGCCCTTCCCACCCTCCGACATGTTGAGTATAACCTCCGCTTCCTTTTGTTTTCCCAGCATTAATAATAAGCTGCAGCAGCCAGAGGCAGCTGCTGGGGTGTTGGAGTATGCCATGAAGCACTTTGGAGAGCTGGTAAGTGTCTCATTCCTTTTAGAAGAGCAAGGGGCAGCTACCTGGCTAGGGAAGCACTAGGCCACAGCCTTGAGAAAGTTACTTTCCTTTTCTGTTTTTTCCCCAATTATTAACAGCCTGATGCTGACTTACCTGTATCTTGAGGCTGAGGGAAGCAGTGGCCATATAGAGTATATTCAGGCTAAACAGAGATTGTGAGGACAGAATCTAATGAACAGTAATGACTTGTATTTATCAAATAGCATATGCCTAACTCTTTGCTATGTGCTTTATGTACTTCATCTAATTCAGTCCTCATAGCAACCTGTGAACAGGTACTATTGTTATCCCATTTTACAGGGATGAGAGGGACTTGAGGCTCAGTATATACTTCGGAAGAAACCATGACTAATTCTCCAGAAAAAATATGCCATAATTTATACATGATATTGAGGGATTGTTCCATTTCATTACTGCTTATATAGTTTCTTCCTTCCTGCCATCTTTGCCCAACCAATATTAAAATGTTTCCGTTACTCTCTGTGGTCTTGGGCGGGTGCTTTGGTAACTTCCTAACCATATATAAACATTGATTTAATCAACTTAACACTGGCTTCCTGGAAGTTCAAGAAGTTCTGGGTCCATATATTTGATGAGGAACCTTTTATTAGTTATGCCAGTCACTTACTCCAGTTTGCCTTAATCAAGAGCCCAGTGTGTTAGAGTAAAGAAAATTGACTACTTCACTGCCTTATGTAATGGCTGGTCAATTGGACTGAAAATTTTAAGGGAGTATTTTGCCATCTTGAGCACATGCCTGTAACTCAGCTAAGAAAGCATCTCCAGATGACAAAACAGAAAGGACTGTGTCTCATCCATCTTTGCCACAACCTTGTTTGCAGAGGGAAGAAAGTCAGAAGAGAGGGTGCTTAATGTAGTCCACTCAGACAGAGATATCCTCTCCTTTGATATCCTTAGAGCTCAGACTGCAGTAGTTGAAACAAGGATTCCACAAACATCTGGTATTTGGGTGATTTTATATGCTGGTGGCTCAGAGTGCCAACCTTAAATGAAAAGATCCCCATCTCCAGGTTCTGAAGGTGGCCGTTAGCTCCAGGATTATTGCTAAACCCTGGTGGATTTTCTGTTATATTTAGGTAGCTGAATCATATTAAATTCGACAATGGTTTGCTTTTTCTTGGCAGAGCCTGTGCTTTCTCAGCACAGTTTATGTAACAGCAATCTCATTAGAATTGTGATTCATTGCTTAAACCTTATAGTTCCTGCAATCTATTGCAACTCAAAATATCCTGCCCCCTACCTGACCTGCTCCATACGCTGCTCCCCCTACTTTCTGCTTGTTCATACTGAGTGGGTACCATATGTTAGTACCCACTTTTCCACCCAGTATAGAAATTCAAAATGGGAAATGTACCAGTGTTCCTTTTTAATTTAAGAGTTTTTAATGTTACAGTCTCTGAAGCCACTCTTTTCTAAGTTGTGTCTTTCATATTTAGGCATAGTGGAGCAGTATGATTCTAAACGAGCTCAGGAAATGAAGCTTAGAGCCCATTTTGACAAACTCCACTGCACACGGACACTGGGGCAAAGGCTGTTGTGGCCGCAGATGAGGACAGGGCAAGCGGAGGGGACTGGCTCTGCCGAAGACAAATGAGGGGAAGTAGGCACAGGTTAATGGCCTAAAATAGACATGACCTCCTCACAGCCGTTCAAGAAGAAAAGATTCTTTCAGAGAACTTAATAGCACATAGCTGTGCTCATACATGCTACTCAAATTAGAGTTTTATTTGGCAAGGAGAAGGAGCGTAATAGGGAGAATGAATGGGGGCCCTGCATCGTGTCACACAAACGCTGCTGCAGGATCAGATTGTTGTTAAAGAAATCCCTGGAGAGCTGCTCCCTGGCCTGGTAGAGAACTAGTCGTCACCAAGCTGGCGAGGAAGAAGCCCAGAAGACAGACTGGGGTGGCGGCAGATGGAGGGCAGACAGAGACATAAAACAGTCCTCGGGCCATTCAGAGAACCGTAGTCTGCACCTTCTAGACTGCAGTGGCTGCTCATTCACGTGGCCAACACTGAATGGCAGCGTGGCACGCCATCTGCTGGGTGATGGAATCCGTCCTTGGGCCCCTGCCAGTGATGAAGCTGCCAAGTGCTCAGAGGAGGGAACATTGGATGGGAGACTGTAGAAGAAGGGAGGAAGATTTTTCCAAAGAATTTTAAGTGGCAGTGTTATATTGTATTTTAAATTATTATTTCCTGAAAGTTTAAAAATGTATTAAGTAATGCAGAGAATAAAGAGCTTTTGAAAAGCGAGTTGTTTTCCTCCAGCAAATATGCAGATGTGGCCTGGTCTCTCTGGCCTCATCAGGAAAGCAGCTGCTGGCCCTGCCAGGCGGCCCACTGTCAGCATTCCAGCAGATCCAGGCCTTGGCCTCCTTACGGGAGCCCTTGTCAGGGCTTCCTGCCATCCAGATGATTTGCCCTGTCCTTGCATGCCCACATGCTGGAGTTCTGGTGACTCCTGTGTCTGAGCAGGAAATGATGGGGAAAGACATGGCCTGACAGCTACTCTCACGTTATCCCCGGATTGTTCCAACACTGTGCCAAGGAGCCAGCATCCCCACCAGCACTGTACATACCTCTGGATACTCTGAAGGCCTACTGTGCTGGGTGCGGTATCACGCATACAACGTGGCATGCTCAAGGAAGGAAAGTCTGTGGATAAATAAAACACAGCCTTATGTTCTCTGTGCCTCACAGCAGTCCTCTCTTTTCTCCCTGGCAGGAGATCCAGGCTACCTGGTATGAGAAGCTGCACGAGTGGGAAGATGCTCTCGTGGCCTATGATAAGAAAATGGACACCAACAAGGACGACCCAGAGCTGATGCTGGGCCGCATGCGCTGCCTCGAGGCCTTGGGGGAATGGTGAGCTGCAGTGGGATGGAGGCCCAACTGCCTTGGAAAGACTTCTCCCAGAGCTCTCTCCCAAGACTCCCGCTTTTGCTTTCATTTGTTTTCCCAGGAAGCATCTCTCACTTGGGAGTGTTTCTCTATTTTGTCTCAGTGATAAATAGAAAGATTCTTTTCTTTCTCTCTCTCTCTCTTTCACATAGTCTTCGTAATGCTCTAGGACAGGACAGGAATGGGTGTGTTCCTAGGATCTACACCTGTTCTTTCTGTCTCTTAACCTTGACTGGCTGATGAAGACTTCATATTCTTACTCTGCAACCTTGATTTTTCTTTTCCTCTTTATTACCTATTGCTAGTGATTTTAGGAAAGAAGAACAGATGCCTGCTTGCAGGCAGTTACTGTACAGTTACTGAGCATACAGGGACAATGGTCTGTAGACAGCTCTGAAAGACGCACATGAGGGTGGGGCAACCTTGCAGTTTTCCTGGAGGAAGGACCAAGGCTGGGAGACAGGTGAAGAGAGTGGAGAGCGGGGATAAGGGTATTCCAGGTGGAAGCAACAGGGATGCTCAGCTGAGGACATTTGCCATGGTCTTGGTCTGGGGAGTTGTTAAGAGATGTTTTCCAGCATGAAGTGCAGTTTTTTTAAATAGCTAAAATAAAATGCCATACCACAGTCATGAACTAGTTTAACTACAGTTTTTAATAACAAATGCCTTACTACCTCCCCAGGAGCAGATATCTCTGCTTTCTCTTGCTTGTAAGACTGAGGGCCCTCCATTCATTCATTCAACCAGTCATTATTGAGTGCTTGCCCACTGCCAGCATCTGTGCTGGGGCCCTGAGGACACAGTGTGAACAAGAAGGGCACAGCCCCTGCCTTCTCAGAGCCGACAGGGCAGATGACCAGGCCGCTGTAGCACTGAGTGAATATAGTTATAAAGGAGAAGCCCAGGGTTGGTGGGATAGAAGAAGGGGCCCTAATCCTGACTTGGAAGGCTCTGGAAGGCTTCCAGGAAGAAGTGCTCTAACTCGGGCCTAGACAGTGAGGAGGATTGAGCACAGTATTATGTTACGGGTTCTGAAAGTTCAGTGTGGCTGTGGGGTCAGGTGTGATACAGAAAAGAGATAAGAGGTGGGGCAGGAGAACTTGGCAAGGCCCAGGCCAAGTCGGGCTTGTAGACCAAGTTAGAGCTTGAACTTTATTTAACCAAAGGGCTGTTGCTAGGCCATTCTCCAAACCCCACAGAATTTTTTTCTTTGCATTCTTTCATTCATTGCCCTGGATTGCTCACCTCTTCCCGTTTTTCTCCTTTGAAATTCTCTGCATCTTTCAAGCTGCACCTGAACTGTTTCTTCCTCTTGGAAACCTGTCCTGCCTTCCCCCTTTCACAGTTAGAAACAACCACTGTCCAACCCAGGGCTGGCTTGGTTGTGAGAAGTGACTTTAGGTGTGATTTTGTCTCATCTCCCCATGTGACAGTTGGGAAACTGAGACTCGTAGAAGTTGACATCTCTGCCCTGAGGCCTCTAGAGAGCAGAGTCTTCTGGGCCTCCTGACGCTGCACTTCGCAGTGCCATCCACCCCTGAAGTCTTGGATTCCTTCCAGCTTTATAATTACCTATAAAGTGTAAGTGGCCAGTGATGCTGACCAAGGGGTTTAAAAATGCAGCAGAGTAGAAGAGATTTTTAAAAGAGATGAAAGAAGCAGAATTCTTTTCCTGATCATATGCAGGTTTTTTTTTTATATGGTTTATTCAGTCAATTCTATTTAGAGTGCAGTTTTTAAATTGCTTTTGCTTTGAGTATATATCCTGAACGTGCCTGAGGCAGGTGTTCACCGGAGGTGGCTGTCTGGCACGATCTGGGATTACCAGTGAGTGGAAGACCCCCTTTCCCCATGCTTACAAGAAATAGCTCCCCCTCCCCCAGCTCCAGCCCCGGCCACACCTGCAGCCACATGAAGCTAAGTAAGCCCCCTCCCCACAGTTCCCTTGCATGGCCTCTGCATCCTGAGGACAGATTCCCTGGGAATGACATCCCAGACAGCCAAGTACTTAGGTGTTCCAGATCGAAGAATGCTCCCCCAGGCTTTTGGCTGATGCTCTAGGCAAGAAAGTCAGTCTTGGAGGACCTTTTACCCAAACCTCCTTGGAGTCACAAAGAGTTGTCAGAGAACCTCTTCGTGGTTGTCCCATAGACAGTCTCATACTTTTTCTCTATTTGGTTCTTTTCCCCTCCCCGCCTTTGAGAGTTAGGTAGGAGTTAGTATATTCTGCATTCTTATTTGTAAGAAGTCTTTGTAGGAGAGGAAGCCTGCCTCTGTGCACACTGACCAGGGTCTGACAGCTGTTGACACAGTTGCAGCTCGAAGGCGGTGCCCGTATCCTCTGGCGGGCCTCCTCTCTAAGATGCCGCTCTACAGTGCTCCTTGCTTTGTCTCTGGAGGTGACAGTATGTGGTGTTTCACACTGAACTCACTCCCCGGCTCAAGGTGAAGAGCAGAGCAAAATCTCAGACTTGGAACACAGAAATGGAATGTCCTGACGAAACAGTAGAGGGAGGCTGAAGTGCCTGTGGCTGTGAGCTGTACAAATTTGAATTCTAGAGTTGGAAGGACCATTCAGAGTGAGAACATCGCTTTTCTTTAGCTCCAGGCAGGATTCCCACCAGAATACGCTGCCCAGAGGATCTGTGCTGTGCCCTGAGCCAGTGGTTCTCAAACAGTGGCCCTTGGATCACAGCATCTGTATCATCTAGAAACTTGTTGTTTAGTCACTCAGTCGTGTCTTTTTGTGACTCCATGGACTGTAGCCTCCCAGTCTCCTCTGTCCGTGGGGTTTCCCAGGGAAGAATACTGAAGTGGGTTGGCATTTCCTTCTCCAGATCTTCCCAATCCAGGGATCAAATTTAAGTCTTCTGCAGGAAGAGCTGCTACTGTAGGAGAACCTCCAGCAGGACCCAGAGTGAAGGTTTCTAGGTTTAGGTGGCAAGAAACCAACACTGAGGTCATCCAGCTGCTGTCACTGAGCTTCAGTAAGTCCATGGGGCAGGATGGCTGCCCACCTCCTCCTCTTTTTTATCTTGGCCATGTATTAAGCTAGAATGCTCATGTCCCTGACTGTCTTCATTATGTGCCGGAGAGACAGTGGAAGGTGATGACTGCAAGGTCGCGATGCTGGATAGTGGCCCCAAGCAGTTCTCCTGGATGTGGTCACCAGTCAGCTTCTAGGGGAGCTCAGCCTAGATCCCTTCAGCATCTTTATCTCCTCCCTATTCACAGTCCCCCAGGTCACCTTACAATGCACTTATGTCCCCAAGGCTTCTGAGCTGGGCCACTTGGAGCTTGTACCTTTTCTCTTGACTCCAATCCCAATACCAAGCTAAAATATCCTGCAGTATCTCTTTCAGAAAGCAGGAGAGATTGAGGAGTCTCCTAGCTGAGTCTTGAAGCTCACGTGAATGCAGGAGCTCATATTCCTACAGAAGCAGAGTTTTGTTTCCTTTCACTCAGAAGTGCCACATAGGAGGGCAGCAGTTTTAACTGCCAACAGGACATCTGTTCTTAAGGGATTCTGCTCTGTGTATCGAATGCATCTCATTATCTCCTAATGACACCTATACTCACAGTCATTGTACAAAATTCCGAGAGTAAACAGCATTTGGATTTCTGGTGGATGTTACCATTGTAGAGCCTTCTTCCTCTGCACAGATTGATTTCATTTGAATTTCATTTCAGACTGCAGCCATTTGTATAATACTTATAAGAGCCAATTGTCCCTATAGCTTTGAACCCAAAGTGAATGTCCAGATGTGTCTCTTCTGATTGCTTTCTCTGTAGGCCTGCCAAAGGGAAAGAGCCCAGAGTTCATTGGCATAGGAAAGAAGTTATTTAATATTTATGAAGAGGGCCAGATGTTTAGGACATTTCACGTCACATCGAGTTAGACACAGTCCCTCTCTTTGATAAACTCATTGTCAGGAAAATTCTGAGCCACCAGGCCATAGAAATGACAAATCACCAGACACTTCTCAATTATTTCATGAAAGCACTTTTTCTTTAAAGGCTTCCAGATGAAGGCAGGCCCCTATCATCCAGTTCCCCTGCAACCCCCCAGCTAACCCAAGGGGCTCTAGAGAAAAATGAGCAGGTCATGGAGGTGATTTCAGTTAACCTGATTATATAATTCTTTTCCTGCAGGGGGCAGCTTCACCAGCAGTGCTGTGAAAAATGGACTCTGGTTAATGATGAGACCCAAGCCAAGATGGCCCGCATGGCTGCTGCAGCTGCATGGGGTTTAGGTAAGGCTGCCCTCCCAGGCATGGGGAGGACAGTGAAGCTGGAGGCTCGCCTCTGAGTAGCAAGGCACTGTGGCTGCAGGCAGAGTGTCAGGTCTACAGAAGCGTGAAGCCATTCATGTCCACTTCCACCTCTTCCGTTGGTCCTTTCTGTCTTCATGGCTTTGATTAACTTGTTAGACATGCATGAAAATCTCTCTTCACAGGGAAGCCAGGGAAAACAGTGTGCAAGCATCAACACTGAGATGATTAGTGAAGTTTGCATTCTGGCTCCGTTGTCATTAGCCTCTTTCTGCGTTTCTGCTTTCCCTGGGGCCTCTGTGTCATGATCCAGTATGATTGCTGGAGTTCTACCAGCATGTTTTTACCCCACAGGAATAATGAAAGAAGTCAGCTGTCTATCTCCTTGATTTCTTAATTTTATTGTAGAATTTTCCCAACGATGATAAAAGTAAATAGTACAATGAGTCCCTATATGCTGTTCACTTCCTCCAGCAGTTACAGACATTCTGATAGTCTTGTTTTCTCTCTTCTCCTCCTTGCTGCCCAACACTCACCCACCTTTCTCACTCCCTGAGTGTTTTCAAGCAGCGATTTCCTTTTAATCCCCACAGAAAAGTGTCATGTTCTGATCTCAGGCCCCAGCAGAGAGGATTATCCATGTCTGTCCCAGAAGTACTCTTGGCCAGAGAGGGAGGGTCCGTGGGTGTCCCAGGTGGAAGCTGCACCTGTGGAGTCCAGAGGAAGGTTACATAACGTCCGCCTCCATCCCCACCCTCTGAGTCACAGAGCTCACATCCTCTCCTTTCATGAGCTCTGAGCTGGATCCAGAACATTTTTCAGAAATGAATTGCTTCCTGAGGAGTCACTCTTTGTTATTCACTTTTGCCCAGAGGCACAGAGAATGGATGCACCGGTGGTCTGGAGTGAAAGGCAGGGAAAGGCCTCATAAAATTGGGGGCCCTGCAGCGTGCAACTAATGAAGCCAGTGTCTTTTCTGCAGATGGTCATAGAAATCCTGGCATTTGAGACATGCTCACCCCACCAGGGGAAGCAAATATCGTTCCCAGATGCCACCATTTCCCCAGCCTGCCATGATATAGGACTACTGTGCTATGACCTAGCCCATCTTTCTGTTGTAACAGAGCCTCTTAAAATATTTATCGCCTCCTTCTGAGGCAGAGGTGCTGCCAGCATGAGATGAGTTAACTGTCTCATCCTGTCCCCTGTCCAGATAATGATCCATATCAGTTGTTTTCGGGAAAATGTAATTTCCAAGGTATTACTGAACTGTGAGATGCTCCACTGGTAGGGGAAAGGCTCTTGGTCTCACTGAGAGAGTCCCTGGTGAGTTCTCTAGGTTAATGAGGTGCTGCACTCCCCCTCCTGACCTCTGGGCTCATACTCATGTAGCTCCTTCCATCTCTCATGGAACTAACTCCCAGGGGCAGCCACAGAGGCCTGTGTTTGGAAGACAGCTATGATGTTGTTAAATTGGCTTGTTCAGCCTCACAGAGTATAGAGGCTCTCTGCAGGATTCTGATACATCAGCCTCAAGATTGTCCTATTTGAACCCCAAGCTAAAAGCAAGTAACAGTGACAAGGCCTATTTGATATACTGCCTTTAGCCCAGCAAGCTTACCACTCTGATATTTTCTCTGTGTATGTGTGTGCGTGTAATGCACATGTAGGTCAGTGGGACAGCATGGAAGAGTACACCTGTATGATCCCTCGGGACACCCACGACGGGGCGTTTTATAGAGCTGTGCTGGCGCTACATCAGGACCTCTTCTCCTTGGCACAACAGGTAAAAATCTATGTGTAACCAAAACTTTCTAGTATGAAATGGTAATCAAGGGTGCCCAGTTAGCTCCTAAGCACAGGGCACCTATGTAAACAGGCTCTGGCATTTGGCTCTGTGGGCTCGCTAGAATGGCTTAGGAGCCTAAGACTCAGTGAGAAGACAACTCCTAGCACATCAGCCACTTTCTGCTCTGAGAGGGACACCTGTTCTGGAAGTTACCATGTAGATTGCTTATGGAGTTGGCTTCTTGGGTCATCATGGCCTCCTTTTTACCATGTTGCTTTAGTGTTCCCTATGGTGGAGAGAAACTGTCCACTAAAGGAGGATTCAGAGAGCAGTGCGCCCCTTGCAGCAGAAATCCCACCTCTTCTGGCTGTTAGGGTATGTCACACACTGGTCACCTTCTAGGGAAGCCAGCACTTTATTTGGAAATCCTCTGCTGTCTAGCAGACTAAAATAATGAGGTGATCACACCCACCCTGTTGGGCACCAGACTGTCTTAGGTGAGGTGCTTGGGTGAATGCCCTGAGCACTCCAGGATGGGCACGTAGTCATTAACCTGAAACGTTCAAGAAAGGAAGAGTTCCCCATGCTGGGGTTTTAACAGATGAAACAGAGAAGCCTCAGACTGCAGTCCTGTGAGCTCTGGTTTACACGATGTGAAAACAGCCCTGGGCCATTCATGTTCTAGACACAAAAGCTCCCATTTACCTGGAAAGGATCGGGCATTTTTCTGCCAGTTTCAGAGACCCTCTCTTAGGAGGACAAGGTGCTTAAAAGCAGGTGGGTCATTTGAGTGCTTGCACGGTCTGTTCTTATCAGTATCCCCAGCAAGAAGAAGTTCAAAGCAGATGGATCCACAGGCTGTCCTCTAGAGATGCGAGAGCACAGTGATTCTCTTTCTAAGCACACGTCTCCCTTCCTTTGTCACCCAAGCTCTAAGACGGTGAGCTTTTGGCTGCCATATATTTCTGTTTTTTCTGAGAAATCAGAGAATGCTTTTATCTGGGCTTTCAAATCAGGTAAAAGGTTTCTTCCCTTCTTCATCACTGGGATTTCAGTGAAACAGGGAATTTGTGCATCTAGTGGGGAAGCCCAGAAATCACAGTGCTCCCCTCAGCTCCCAAGCCTGAAGCTCCATTCCTGTGCTTTTCTCGTTCTCTTCCAGTGCATCGACAAAGCCCGGGACCTACTAGACGCGGAGTTAACGGCGATGGCGGGAGAGAGCTACAGCCGGGCCTATGGGGTGAGTGTGGGCTGCCTGTGCAGTGCCAGGTTTCCAGCTCAGTTCAGTTCTTTTTGCAGAGTGGGCTCATGAGTACACACAGGCTGCTGGGAGTGTGCCTGTGGGACCAGAAGGAATGACTGAAATGAAGCCTGGCTTTTGGATTGTTCATGCTGTATTAAGTTGGAATGTGATTTGCTTCCATCAGGCCATGGTTTCTTGCCACATGCTGTCTGAGCTGGAGGAGGTTATCCAGTACAAACTTGTGCCCGAGCGACGGGAGATCATCCGCCAGATCTGGTGGGAGAGACTGCAGGTGAGCCTGGTGGAAAGCCCTGTGCCACCCTCCCCACTCCTCCAATCCCCACTGGCATCCACTCCCTGCCTCCTCACTGAGGCCCGGTATACATTCAGAGCAGAACACCCACAGACTTTTCACCTGAGCCTTTAGCTGTGAGAGAATGACCACTTTCCCAACCTCATTTTACCCTTCTCAGGGAATAAAAGAAAATAATTTTTTTTTTTTTGGTCCATGCCCCATACCTTGTGGGTTGTTAGTTCCCCAATCAGAGATCGAACCCATGCCCCCTGCAATGGACGCATTGAGTCCTAATCTAACTGGACCACCAGGAAATTCTTGAAAATATCTTAAATAAGTGACATTATGGCCAGCCAGTTGAGAATCTTGACCTCAAAATCAGTGGTTCTCAACTTCAGCTATGTGATAGAATGACCTGGTACTATGTGTTAAGTCAGTTCAGTCATGTCCAACTCTTTGCAACCCTATGGACTATAGCCCTCCAGGCTCCTCTGTGGGATTCTCCAGAATACTGGAATAGGTTGCCATGCCCTCCTCCAGGGGATCTTCCCCACCCAGGGTTTTAACCCAGGTCTCTTATGTCTCCTGAATTGGTAGGCAGGTTCTGCACCACTTGCACCACCTGGAAAGCCCAGAATGATCTGGAAAGCTTTTAAAAATTGAAATACCCAGGTCACGTCAGACCACATCAACAGAAGTCCTGGGGATAGACCCAGGATCGGTATCTTTCCAGCCTTCCCAGATAATTCCAGGATGTGGCTGATGCTGAGATCCACTGCTCTAAATCCACTTGCTGGCCACCTTTCAGTTGGAGTGGGGAGGCTGATGTTTTCATTTACTAACTTCTGCGGTTTACAGTTCCTCAGGTCTTAGTCACGCGATAATCTCTGCAAACTTTTTTCCACCGAAGTTTCCCCTCATCGAGAGACTAGTCCAAATTCTCCATTAGTATTCACATTGTACATTCTGATCATTTTAGCATGAGGAGCTGTCGATTCCCAACCTGGGAGTCAGGAGTCTCAAGTGTTCTTGGAAAGGACAGTTCTCCCACCCCCTGAGGAGACAGAAGGGAAGTTCATTGGCAAAGCCTTCACTGCTCCAGAAGGCACTTGTCCCCCTGCTCATCGTAATCAACCTCCCTCATTGTCAGCGGTTTCCTCTTGATCCAATCCACACTTAATTCCAAATTCTGTCCCCAGACCAGTCGAAGTTTGTGCTTCCAGCTTTTCAGCAGGCTGTGACAGAGCCTTCTGACTCCAAGTTGCATTCTCGTCCATGGAGTTCCGGGCACATTCCTCTGGAAAGGAAAGGAGTGGGGCAGAGGCTCGCCTATGAGCACAGTCGTTTATGCCCTGAAATGAGCACATGCAGTTCCTTCCCATGTTTTATTAGCAATTATGAAATGTCCAGTGAATGTTTTGGTGGAAAAATTGTCTATTGAACCCCAGAAAAGAATTCCACAAAGCCAGAATTTCCCGCTTGTCCACACCCTCGTTTTTTTTTTTTTTTTTTTTAAAGTGCCTGTAATGGGGTGAAGGGTTTCCAAATCAGAGATCTGATGAATCTTCTGCCCTTCTAACAAGTGGGACTTTGACCAGACAGAGACTTAGAAGGGGGTGGACTAGACGAGTCTCGGAGAAGGGAGACCCATGTTTGACTTTACTGTGTCCATAATACCATCATCACCTTAGGCCTTCGTGACCTTCCTACCTTGAGACAGAAGATACTTTTTGCTTTTCAGAGCCAAGGGATTTCAGCATGTGGGAGAAGCTGGCAGATGAGAAGTCACCAAAACAGTCACTCAGTGTACTTTGTTCTGTTTTTCTAACTTTCCAAATCATTGTCGTTAATGGGATGAAAGATGATGGTCCAAAGGCTAAAAATACAGTGTTAACTTTGCAGTAGGAATTTGGCTCTTATGGATGGCTTGCTGTCCTAACACTCAACTAACTGCTTAGGCTGGAAGACTGCCATTTTGTGATCCATTCAGCTGAACTCCCCAGCCAGTAGCTCCCATGGGACAGTATGAGAGGTCAGCCTTACTTGCATTGGGTTCTTTTCTTGCCTTGGGTTCTTTATTCAGACTCAGTCTGTGTCCTGTCATGTTTAAAAGCCTGCAACTGGACTTCCCTGGTGGTTCAGTGGTAAAGAATCTGCCTTCCAATGCAGGAGACAGGTTCAATCCCTGGTCTGGGAAGATCCCACATGCTGTGGAGCAATTAAGCCCATTCACTGCAACTGTTCAGCTGGGAACCACAACTATGGAGTCCCCATGTCACTGCTACTAAGGCCTGCTTGCCCTAGAGCCCATGCTCCACAACAAGAGAAGCCATTGCAATGAAGAGTAGCCCCTGCTCACTGCAACTAGAGAAAAGCCTGCACAGCAACGAAGACCCATCACAGCCAGAAATAAATAAATAAAAACTATCTGTGAAGTTATTTTAAAGCCTTCAACCATTGTTGCTAGACTTTTAGACCTACCTCCATGGAAGACAGCTTGTTTGGTTTCATGAAATTCTCTGATGAATTGATAGATCTCAGAACCCCGTCCCCCCAGTATTCGTCTCTGCATCTGATTTTTTATCAGGAAGGTAGAGGAGGAGAGGCTTACTGTGTTCTCAACAGTCTTTTAATATAAAATTAACTTGGCCCTTTTGATAGTGATTAGTTCACTGTTTTTAATTTAAAAGAATTTATACATGTGAATGAATGAGGTCTTTTCCCTTCTGTGTATGGTTTTTGATCTGAGATATTTAAAAAAAAAAAAATGAAGAGGAAAGACAAGGCCAAGATCTGAGTGCAAGTTTAGGCTCTAATAATTTCAGGAATATAAATGCCACCAACTTTCAAATAACATCAGTTGAAACTTCAGTTATTTAAACTTTTTTTTACACTTAAGTAGTTTTTAAAATTTTGAATGATACATCTTTAATTTTTGTCAGCGATAGTCATCTTCAACCAGAGAGACTGAGGCAAAAAAAGTTAAAAATACATTATTTACAATGCAGAAAAGAAATTTAAATAATTTAGTTCATTTAAACTTCACCATAGCCCCATGAAGTTGGTATGGTTCTTATCCCATTTTACAGATCAGTCACAGAGAGGTTAAGTAACTTATCCAGAGTCGCGATAGGTAGTAAGTGGATGGGCTGCGATTCAGGCTCCAGAGGTCTTGCTCTGTAGCTTCTCGAATTTTGAAAAGTTCCTAAGAGGCGTTCACTCACATACCCTTCTCTTGAGAAATATGAGATTATAAAAATGAATCTCTTTTTTTGTTTCGGGGTGGGTTTCACCGTTGCCCTTGAGGGGGTAAGATGTAGCAGAGCACATATCTGATCCTCACTTGTGAACATCCCAGGGCTGCCAGCGTATTGTGGAGGACTGGCAGAAAATCCTCATGGTGCGGTCACTCGTCGTCAGCCCTCACGAGGACATGAGGACCTGGCTCAAGTACGCAAGCCTGTGTGGCAAGAGTGGCAGGCTGGTGAGTGTCCCGCCCCTCCTTGGGGTGGGGGCTGAGGAGGGCACCCTGCTCCTGGTCCAGTCCTGTGTCTAACCTGACCCCTTGTCTTGAAGGCACTTGCTCACAAAACCTTAGTGCTGCTCCTGGGAGTTGATCCATCTCGGCAACTTGACCATCCTCTGCCAACAGTTCACCCCCAGGTGACCTACGCCTACATGAAAAATATGTGGAAGAGCGCCCGCAAGGTCTGTACCCGACTGCAGCAGCAGACCACGTTTCTGTAGAACACTCGCCTAGTCTGCTTCTCACTGCCTCCTCCAGGCCAGAAAGGAGACAGTGTCCAAACCACCATGTCAGGGAGTGTGCTTCCGTGGGGAGGCTATTTGGGCCAGATTTCAAAAAGTGAATCACATTCGGGGAGATGCACGTATACCCATGGACCAAACCAATGCATGTAATCACAGTTTTTTTTATGAGCAGCTAGAATGTGCTGCAACAGAAGAAGCATGGTTTCTTGGTGTGTTTTGTTTTTTTCCCTAAGAGAAGTACCCAAAAAAGCAGTGTATTTATGAAAACAGACTGAAGCTTTCGTAAGACCAACTTGGTTTTTCAGACTTCTTGTCTCCTCTGCACTCGTCAGTTTAGATTCACAAGCAGCAACACCCAGGGCGTAATGCTAGAAACAGAGAGGAAACTCATCTTGAAGCCAGTGTGGTATTCCTCTGACTTTATTTACAGACAGGGCCTCGGGAAATACATGTGACTTCTGGTGGGATTTTTTTCTATTTTATTTTTAAAAACAATCTCCCTGGCTGATGGTGGTGATTAACCCAAAGTAGGTCCTGGAGGCACCGTCAGCACCTGCTTTGGCTCCTCATCATCCTCCTAAGGAAACAGAGGGGGAAGTCCCAGCTGTCTTCTCCCTTTTGTGCCCACAGTGTCCCTGAGGTGAGGAAGGAACATAGAGCAGCCACTGAAGCCATGGCTGTGGGAGATATGAGAGAAGAGCAGTCAAGTCTGAGCTAAAGGCCCACTTGGGAGATCCTTGGACTGTGGCTAGGAGTTGACCTCTTTTGTGGGTACTGGGTTTTGTGACTCTAAATGCCACCCAGGGTGGGAGCCACAGCCATGCACCCAGGTCCTGTCTTTGATTGGGGCATACTTCAAAAGTAATGGCCCAAGTGTCCTTCTCCAAATGTGCAGTTTAAGGTTTTTCTCTTTTGTTGTTGTTTGGGAGGACGTGTTTGTTTAGTCTCTGTTTAGTGTGCCTCCCAGGCCAGAGCACTTCTGATTCAAAGCCTGCTCTTCCTCCAGGCAAATGAGAAAAACAGAAGGTGCTGGATCTGAATGTAGTCTGGTTTCCTTCCTATGTGTAGCCTCCAAGTCTTTGAAAGTCTTGCCGAAGGCAGGCATAAGGAATATCTTGGCTAATATCTCAGCCACGGAGTGGCTTCTTTCAACATAGGACTACAGCCCAACTTCACAGATTATGGCCTTTTCTTAGGAGCCCACATTCTGGAGGCAGACCACAAAACCACATGGATTAAAAATTTAGAAATCAATTTAAAATTAGGTGCTTGAACTTCAAGCCTGGAACTAGAGATGCCACATCTTCATAAGAGTTCAGGAGCTACTCCGAGAAGACTGATTATTAATACTAACTGTGCTGTTGAACAAGTCACTTTACTTCTCTGAGCATTACGTTCTTCCTCTGTAAATAAGGACTGGACTCTGCCTTGCCTCAGTCAGGTAGACATGGGGAAAAGCAGGTCCCCTTCTGCAGGAAAACATCAGGCAATAGGTGTATGGCCAGTGTTCTTCTAGAAGAGACAGTTCACAGAATCTAGAGACAGTCTGGTTCCTTCTGTAAACTTCACTAAGCCAAGAACCTAGTTCTTGCCCACAAGCCCCCAGGCAGTCAAGAGCCAGAAGAGTCTGCCCAGCTCACACTCAGCCTAAGAGAAGCCCTATCCTCCAAGTGAGTGATCTATCTGTAAGAGAGAAAGAATCATTTTTCCCCCCTCCTCATTTCCTGGAGATGAAGAAAAGAAGGAGGTTTTTTTTTTATAATTATTTACTTATTTATGGCTGTTCTGGGTCTTTGTTCCTATACGGGCTTTTTTCTAGTTTCAGCGTGTAGGGGCCACTCTTTATTGTGTGGGCTTCTCTTTGCAGTGTTTCTCATATTGCAGAGCACGGGTTCTAGGACTCGCAGGCTTCAGTAGCTGTGGTGTGTAGACTCGGTAGTTGCATCTCCCAGGCTCTGGAGCACAGGCCTAGTAGTTCTTGTGTGTGGGCTTAGTTGCTTGCAGCATGTGGGATCTTTCCAGACCAGGGGTCACACCCACGTCTTTTGCATTGTAGGCAGATTCGTTACCAGCTGAGCCACCAGGGAAGCCCCAGAGTTATCCTCCATCTTTGTCATGAGAGGTCAATTCTCTTTTCTCTCCCTAATCAGATTTAAGTCTAGTCAGTGTAGTTTCCATAGAAGAAAAACTAAAAGAATACTTATACTTCCCAGGTGTGGGAGGCTAATATAGTTCATTTTTCAAAGCCAGTGGTGAGGAATGAAACTAAAGGCAGATGTGAGGGAGACAGGTGTCTTGTTAAGTGTTAGAACATGTGTGTGTCTGCGCTGTCCTCATGTGTGGATTAGTTCCCTGGTAAAGCGTTGACACGTCATTCTTCCTCTGGGTGAAGCCCTCTGTCTCTTGATGCCAATTAATTACTTAATTCTTTATATATTAAAAGTATCTGAGGTTGGTTCTGGCCCCCAAGCAAGGGAATTTCATTTTCCTTCAGAGCTATCATTACTAACATGTTTCCACTTTTAAAAAAGAAAGAAAGGAAACCTTATATAATTTATAAGGAGATCATTTTGACCTTATTTATTTGAAGTGTTGGGTTTTTCTCTCCTTTCCTGTAGCAGAGAACACATATTCTCTTTCATTTTCTGTCCCATGCCATTTCCCCTCTCTGTGTCGGTGGATTGGAATCCACTGTTTTTCCCACTTGTGCTTCTCCTGTCTGTGTGTTCTGTCTTCATCCTTAAAGCCCTTTAAAGAGTTTGGACTCCATTTATCATGATGCTGGTACATGTGGACATGGCAGGTTTATAAGTGGCTTGTAACTGAGTCCAAAACCTCTGACTCTGGCTCTACTCTTCCCTAGTTCCACTATCTGTTATGAACTCAGATGCCTCCTGCTCACTTTGTATAAAATCATGTAAAGAGATGGAACTGCTTGAGGACCCTCTGAAGCCTTTGCTTCTTAGCCAACCTGTTCAACTAAATGCTTGGCTAGTGTCTTCCCCACTCCACTTGGATATATGAGGGGTCTCACCCCATCTCTGTGTTCTTATTTGGGTACTAAGGGTTCTATCAGATCCTTTTAATGTATTTTATTGAAATATAGTTGATTCACAAGGTTGTGTAATTTCTGCTATATGGCAGTGATTTAGACATGTGTGTGCATACACACCAGGCACACTGTTTTTTATATTCTTTTCCATTGTGGTTTGTCCCCGGATCTATTCGATTTTTTACACTGTAATTTTTCCTGTGCTAGTGTCCAGGGTATACAGTGTCTTAAACAAATACTAAGGGTTCACTAGCCTGAAACAACTCCCAAGAAGTCTGATTTCCCCCAGGGCAGTATATTGATAGTGAATTAAGCAGTGATTTCCGATTACTTCATATGGATTGTTATTTGGGGAAGTTGGGCAAGTAGATTTTCTAAGCCTTGTTAAACTAGTAATTGCAGTTGGCCAAGGAGAGTTACTCCTTGAGTTAAAAAAATATGAATCCTCTTGACAAGTCCAGCCATCGCTCAGCATTATGCCCTTGCCCCTGTCCTACCCCATGCTCTAGGGTGTTCTTTGGGAGAGGGTGAATGGCAGTTCCTTTCCCCTGGTGTTGGGCCAGACGCCAAGTGACTCCCTGTGCCTTTGCCCTACTACAGATTGATGCCTTCCAGCACATGCAGCACTTTGTTCAGACCATGCAGCAGCAAGCCCAGCATGCCATCGCCACCGAGGACCAGCAGCACAAGCAGGAGCTGCACAAGCTCATGGCCCGGTGAGCTCCCTATGGCCAGGCCTATCACACCCCAACCCTGCCCCATCAGCGGCCTCTGCCCCATGGTCATGGTCAAGGCTCCCAGAGCAGCCAGTTGCTTGCATCTCTCTCACCTTTTCCAGGGCTCCACAGTCTCTGCCACTTATTTTCCCAGGATCCAATAGCCCAAGAGCACCCGTGTGCTGTTCTCCTGGTGTCCAGCTTCAGAGTTGACTCCTAGCTTTCAAATGCTGCTGGTTTGATGTGTGACTTTAGATAAGTTACTTACCCTCTCTGTGCCTCAGCTTCCTCATTATCTAAAAAGGGGATAGTAAGAATTCCTTTTCCCTAGGGTGGAACAGGATGGTGTGAGGATTAGTGGAAAGAAAACGTCAAGCACTTGGAGCAGTACCTGGAACAGAGTAGCAATCAGTGAACGTTAGCTGTTAATTCCATCATACAAAGAATGAAGGAGGACGTTGCTGGCAATCCGGTGATCAAGACTCCATGCTTCCACTGCAGGGACCTTGGGTTCTATTCCTGGTCAAGGAACTAAGATCCCTGCATGTAGCATGGCACAGCTAGAAAATAAGGGAGAAGCCGTAAAGCAATTGATGAGAAAAATTACTTTCAGCAGCTGCCACCCACCGAAATGAATTTGGGGAAGCCAGGTCCATTCAGACTTCAGTGTGCCAGTTACCTGGTTTATGTTAGCATTGACAGAGAGCAAGAAGAGACCATCCCTTAAAAACTTGGTGCCCAAAACCTGTCTGTTTTCCTCCAGGTGGCTGAGAATCCAGGTGGTTCAGTCATGTTGCCTCTGTAGACCTGGAGTCAACCATAGGAAGGCCATTGCGCTCCCAGGATGTCGTCCTCCTCAGCACGGCTCTTCTAAGGAGGGAGCAACACAGGGTTTGTTTCTCTGTTTTCAGATGTTTCCTGAAACTCGGGGAGTGGCAGCTGAACCTACAGGGCATCAACGAGAGCACGATCCCCAAAGTCCTGCAGTACTACAGCGCCGCCACAGAGCACGACCGCAGCTGGTACAAGGTAACCAGAGATGGGAGTGAGCCGGGCTCCCCACCGCTGCCTCCAGACGCCGGCCAGTGCGCCCCAGGGCGCTCACGCTTCACCGCAGAGCCTCGGTGGCCTGGTCTGGTACCACGAGTTTGATTCTTTGAGTGCCAAGAGCTAGTCAGTCAGAGGTCTGACTGATAAAGAAAGATTGAGAGATTCTTTCACTTGAAAAAGATTTATTACACCATGAGTGTGTGCATGGCTGTGGAGATGCTGTTGTCTTTTTATTCTTTTTTTAATGAGAATATAGTTGCTTTACAGTGTTATGTTAGTTTCTGTGTACACTGAAGTGAATGAGCTATGTGTGTACATATATCCCCTTCCTGTTGGACCTCCTCTCACCACCTCCCCTTATAGGTCATCCCAGAGCAGAGCTGAGCTCCCTGCGCACTAGCTATCTGTTTTACACACAGTAGTATATGTATGTCAATCCTAATTTCCCAATTCGTCCCACCCCCCCCTAATCCCTTGGGCCCACATGACCACTCTCTACATCTACATCTTTCTTCCTGCCCTGCAAATAGGTTCATCTGTACCATTTTTTAGATTCTACATATATGTGTTAACATGCTATGTGTTTTTCTGACTTACTTCACTCTGTGTGACAGACTCTGGGTCCATTCACATGTTTACATATGACCCGATGTTGTTCCTTTTTATAGCTGAGTAATATTCTGTTGTGTATATGTGCCACATCCTCTTTATCCATTCATCTGTTGATGGGCATTTAGATTGTTTCCATGTCTTGACTGTTGTAAATATTGCTACAGTGAACATTGGGGTACATATCTCTTTTTGAATTATGATTTTCTCAGGGTATATGCCCAGTCTTGGGATTACTGGGTCCTGTGGTAGTTCTTACGGTAGTTCTGTTAAGTTTTTAAGGAACCTCCATACTATTCTCCATAGTGGTTCTATCAATTTACATTCCCACCAGCAGCACAAAAGGTTCCCTTTTCTTCATACCCTCTCCAGTCTTACAGACTCTTAGCAGCTTGTTTTCCTAGACCATGTGGACACACAGTTAGTCTCTGGAACTTTATCTTCCCTTGTAGTCTCTGGAACTTTATCTTCCCTTGGGTCATCTGTTCCTTCCCAGCTTCTTTATGATTCCCATCCCTGCCTGCTCCTCATCTAAGAACTGAACTTTCTGTTTCTGTTGGAAAGCTCTGTTTCCAGAGTAACATCCTGTTATATAATAGAAAATTTTTCAAGAAGATAGAGAAAACTAGAAAATGTATAAAAGCTTGACTGGTAGAGGAATAAGTCTTGGAAGTACACACCTCCGGTGAGAGCATGCTTTCTCATGTGTTTTTTATATCTTTTCTGAGGGGCCTCCTGGTTA
Source organism: Bos grunniens (assembly GCF_055505025.1). Taxonomy (NCBI): domain Eukaryota; kingdom Metazoa; phylum Chordata; class Mammalia; order Artiodactyla; family Bovidae; genus Bos; species Bos grunniens. Next base: position 38,567,419 of record NC_141180.1, on the reverse strand, counting down.
GACTGCCTGTGAGGCAGATGTCATCCACTCCTTTCCGGTGTCTCTTTGACCTGCTAATACTCTGGGAATGAATCCCTCTGGGGTCAAAACCTGCATCTGAAGGCCCTAGAAACATCTACAGTAAAATTCTTGCCATGCTTTAAGCATGTATCAGTCTGATCTGAAAAATGCCCATTTTGTGAAAGCAGCAGTAATTATTCTCTCTAGGACAGCTTCAGTCCAGGACTGGAAGAATATATCCAGTGAACCTTTGCCCAGCTGGAGCCTTACTAATTAGAACTGTGTCCTAACCAGATTGCTTTCCTTCAACTTTTCTGAAAGAAATGAATCAAAGGAAAAAAAAAAACAAAAACTGGCTTTAGTCTGGGCCTATTGAGTCTGTGCTGTTGTCTCCCATCAGTGATGCATGTTAGTCCTACGTGCCTGCAGGACTCTTTCTGTCTTGTTTGCTGTGACCCCCCAGCTCACTGTACATATACAGGTATTTGTGGATTAAATGAAGGTATGGGAAAGCTGAGCCTAGGTCACTGTAGGATTCTTATTCATCAAGTAGAAGTTGATTGTGATTCATCTACTCTGCTTGGCTGGGAAAATGGACACTTCTGTGTTAAAGCAAGGTTTTTAGCAAGGGATTCAAAGAAATATACCAGTTATCCAGAAAGTTCCAACTATGAGTGAATTATTTAATGTCTTGCTGTCATCGCAAATTTACAAAGTTCCAAATCAAACTCTTCCTCATTGCCCTGTGCACCAGGCAATGCTATCTCAAAGCATTACTACCGCTCAAACCCTCAGAGGTGTGAGTAGTTAGCACCAAAGGCTTCTTCTGGCTGGCAGTCACTGGCCACTGATCTCTGACAGGCCCTCAGCCAGGTGTGAGGGACAAGCAGTGACCACGAGTCACCCTCCATGGCTGGCCTGTTCTTTTAGTGTGCCCCCTTTCCCACTGTTCTCTGCCTAGTTAAGACCTCTGCCTTCACTCTCTGAACTTCTGCTCTCCTCCATCATCTGTTTTGTATCTGCTGCCAAAGGAATTTTTCAAACCCAGCTTTTAACCCATCTCTTTTTTTTTTTTTTTTTTTGGCAGAGCCACACTTTGTAGGATCTTAGTTCCCTGACCAGGGACTGAACCCAGGCCCTAGCAATGAAAGTACCAAGTCCTAATCACTGGACCACCAGGGAATTTCCTTAAGCTCTTTTTTTTTTAAACTATACTTGTTTATTTGCTCTTGGCTGTGCTAGGCCTTTTTTGTTTTTCTCTAGTTGCAGCAACTGGGGGCTACTGTCCGGTTGCGGTGTGCGGGCCTCTCACTGCAGTGGCTGCTTGCTGCAGAGCACAGGCCTCTGGTGCACTGGCTTCAGTAGCCGCACAGCCCTGGCTCTAGAGTGCTGGCCCAGTAGTTGTGGTGCACGAGTTTAGTTGCAGCACGTGGGATTTTCCCAAATCGGGGATCGAACCCGTGTCGCCTGCGTTGGCAGGCAGATTCTTAACCACTGACCTTCAGGGAAGACCCTTAAGCCATCTTTCAAAGCTCTGTTGGGAATTCCATGCCCTCCTGTGTGTGTCCTGAGCTTCAGGCACATGTCTATTTTCTGTGAACCACGCTGCTTGCCCACCTGCATCTTCGTCCCTGTTCTTACAGGACATCCTTGCTGTGCCTTCCTATTCCCTTCTCACCCATCTGGCATGGCTCAAGACTTGCCCCAAATCCCTCCTCCATGAAGCCTTCCCAGCCCTGCACCTGGCATTCCCGTTGTCTCCCTCTCGTTGCCCCTGTCCCATTCTGCCTATTTGTAGGTCTTTGAGCAACCTCTTCTCTAGATGAAGAGGTCCTGAGTCAAGGCCCGTGGCGTGCTTCTCTTCACAGGCCGCCCTCATCCTATGTCACCCGCCGAAGTCCCTGATGCAACAGATGCACCACAGGATGAATGATCACACTGGACTTAGTGAAATGCCCCATTCCCAAGTGTTCTGCTGAAGTGAAGTGAGGATTCGCTTTACTGACCACTGAGAAGAAAGGGCAGCCCTTGCTTAGCCTCAGCTGTGGCCTCACACCCCTCGAGGCTCTTGATACCCGAGCCTCCTGCCCCAGCTCTTGTCATAGCCCCCGTGTCTGTCCTCTCATCCCACCCCCCAGGCCTGGCATGCGTGGGCAGTGATGAACTTTGAGGCTGTGCTCCACTACAAACATCAGAACCAAGCCCGCGACGAGAAGAAGAAGCTGCGACACGCCAGTGGGGCCAACATCACTAACGCAGCCACTGCTGCTACCACAGCGGCCACGGCCACCGCCACCACCACCAGCACCGAGGGCAGCAACAGCGAGAGCGAGGCTGAGAGCGCCGAGAACAGCCCTACCCCGTCTCCTCTGCAGAAGAAGGTCACTGAGGTACCCGCCCCCCAACCCCAACCCCCCACTATCACGGACTGACTCAGGCACCAGGCGCCCTGAGGATGGAGCCCTGGTTAGCCTTACAGGAGCCTGAGGCTCTGCTCTGAAGCCCTGGAGGAAGTCAGAAAGCATGGCTTGCCATCCGGCATTGTTTAGACAGTACTTCTGTATGTGTATTTGTGTTTGGGGACCTGACGTAGCCTCCGTGCTGAAGAATGAGGTCCTTGTCATGCCTCCCACGGAGCTGAGCTCATTCTCCTAATGCCCAGCACCTGTGTGGGGGTGGCCTACACATCTGCGGGCCCACTCTGAGCACAGAGCCCAGCAGAATCCACTGTTTTTTTCTCTCCCCTTCCACTTCCCCTGGGGCAGTCAGTTCAAGCTCTGGGGCAGCTGATAAGCCCAGAGATCAGCATGTTCAGGGCCTTGGCCCCACCTCCTCTGCCGCCCTGTCCAGGAAGCTACTCTTAACCCAAGATATTAACAGTTAGGGCACCATTGTAGTTACAGGGTGCTTGCTACATGTCAGATGCTGATCTAAAGGCTTTTTGTGCATTAACTGATTTAATCCTCATAACCACTCTTGGAGATGTGCTGTTTAGTGGGCTGTTCTGCCCATTTTACAGATGAGAAAGCTGAGGTGGGAGTGTCACTAACATATGTGTATTCCAACAGGATTTGTCCAAAACCCTCTTGATGTACACTGTCCCTGCTGTCCAGGGCTTCTTCCGTTCCATCTCCTTGTCACGAGGCAACAACCTCCAGGACACGCTCAGGTATCAGGAAGGGAAGTCCTGGTGGGCCATGTCGGGGGCAAGTCACAGGAGTCACCCATAAAGTCCTCTTTCCCTCCCCAACCCCGTGAATACATCCCAGAGTCGCAGCTGACTGGGCCTCACTCATGTGAGTGAAATATGCAAAGAGGAAGGAGCAATGCCTGAGGACTCCGGTGTGTAACCTGTTATGTAGGAAAAAGAAGCCCAGCTCTTTCTCAGACTTGCTAGAATCCCTTCAGCTTTTGGAGGTGACTCTGAGAGGCCCAAACAAATAGCACAGGCCAGTCAGTCCAGAGGCTGTCAGTGTCCAGCCCTCCTGTGTCTGGGGGTTTCCCAGCTAAGTGCCAAGTTTACTAGTTGCTGCTGTGTTAGAGGCAACTCTTCCTACACATGCAAAGCTTATCCATGGACTCCTCTCTTAGATGTGTGAACTGGTGGCATGGTGATCCCTCCCTGTTGTCTGGAGTGACATAGGCCTTCCCTGGGGATGGTCTGTGTCCAGTCAGGCACTGCCAGCCACCACCACCCCACTCCTAAGTGCTCCTGGAACCAAGCACACTGGAGCCACTGACCTGGGACCCCGCCAGCACTTCTCTTCAAAAGAGTCTCAAAGATGACAAAACAGGCAAAACCTGGCAAATTAAAGTTTCTATGACTTTCCTTTTTCTTTTCCAGAGTCCTCACCTTATGGTTTGATTATGGTCACTGGCCAGATGTAAATGAAGCCTTAGTGGAAGGGGTGAAAGCAATCCAGATTGACACTTGGTTACAGGTAAGGGCACTGGGTTACGGGTGAGGACACTGGGTTACAGGTGAGAGAACTGGGTTACAGGTAAGGACACTAGGTTAGAGATGAGGGCACTGGATTACAGGTAAGAGCACTGGGTACAGGTGAGGATGGGTCAGGTCTTGCTCGTTTTCTCTCTTGGAATCATGCAGTGTTGAGAGGAGCAAGGAAGCAGGCACTATACAGTGGTAAGGAAGCAGCGATCAACCCCAAGGTCAAGACTCCATATTTTCTTCAGTTCCTTTAGAGAACTGAAGAGGATGAACCATTTCCATGCCCAGCAGTATCTATCAAACCAGTTGCAAGAGCTGTTCATGTCTCAGAAGAATAACTGGAGTTGTTTCCACATCTCATAGGCTGCATACTGTGTCTTTCTGAATATCAGGTTATACCTCAGCTCATTGCAAGAATTGATACGCCAAGGCCCCTGGTGGGACGTCTTATCCACCAGCTTCTCACAGACATTGGTCGGTACCACCCCCAGGTGCGTGGAGACCCCGGGCAGTTTTCTGTCTAACCACTAACCTTTGATTTGGCCATCAACCTTTCCTAAAACTGCTCTAGGGACACAAATGCCCCTGGGAGCCAAGAGTCCTGTCCTGCCCCCAGGAGGGTCTGTCCAGCTGGCAGGCTCAGGGACCCAGGGTCTTCTGGAAAAGAAAAAATTCCGCCCAAGGCCACACAGCCCCTGCCTGGTAGACTCAGATGAGTGTCAGCACCATACTCTTGTCATCCTTCTTTTACACGTTTGCAAACGCTCCTTCTGTGCTTGCTTCAGGCCCTCATCTACCCACTGACAGTGGCCTCCAAGTCCACCACCACAGCCCGGCACAACGCAGCCAACAAAATCCTGAAGAACATGTGCGAACACAGCAACACCCTGGTGCAGCAGGCCATGATGGTGAGTCCGGGCAGACTCGAGGCACCAAGCAGAGGTCTCGAATGAGACACTTGAGCCACCAAGCAGAGGTCTCGAATGAGACGGCCTTTCTTTCTCAGGGAGAGGCCGTGTACTCCCTCTGACGGCAGAAGTTCCTCCTGTTTCTCCGAGACGGGTCTTTCTGAGCTTAGCTCACCCTGAGCACGTCCCTCTGTCCCCTTTCTGATCCAGGTGAGTGAGGAGCTGATCCGAGTGGCCATCCTCTGGCACGAGATGTGGCATGAAGGCCTGGAAGAGGCGTCTCGCTTGTACTTTGGGGAGAGGAACGTGAAAGGCATGTTCGAGGTGCTGGAACCCCTGCACGCCATGATGGAGCGGGGACCCCAGACACTGAAGGAAACATCCTTTAACCAGGTAGAAAACATGAACCGATGGGACCCCAAAGTCCTTAGCAGTCTCCTTTCCCTCTAACCTTTCTGCTGACTTGAATAAAATGTATTTTGATGGAGGGAGGTCACAGGATATAAAACACCAGAAATAGAATTGTCATGAAGTTACAAGAACCCTTCCAAAACTTTAACTAGAAAACCACGAGGTACCTCACAAGGCCATCTCGTCTCTCTTCCAACCTCACTTTACCTGAGAAGCCATTCTAAGGGTTGGGCTCCAGGACTGGAAAGTTGCCGAGCAACCCAGCCAGTGCCATCCAGCCAGCGTACCCTCCCAAGCAGTTCTGCTGCCTGCTGGGGACTCAGAGTTGGGCTTAGTCAACGCAAGTGACACCTTGCGCATTCTCCTGCTTCCCCTCTCAGGCATATGGTCGAGATTTAATGGAGGCCCAGGAATGGTGCAGGAAGTACATGAAATCAGGGAATGTCAAGGACCTCACCCAAGCCTGGGACCTCTATTACCACGTATTCAGACGAATCTCCAAGCAGCTGCCTCAGGTAGGATCTCATGGCTCTAGCAGGGTTACCAGTCATTATAGTCCTTTCTGTTCCGCTGCCTGTGAACATTCTGATACTAAGTCCCCAGCACCTGGCTCCACTTCTATCTGCGGACTTTGTGACAAGGCATGGCTACTAGCAATCCATTGAAAAATATGTAAACAGCATTTCAGAGGCAGAAAGCTAAACCCTGTGGTAACTATTCACAGCTCACATCCTTAGAGCTGCAGTACGTCTCCCCCAAACTTCTGATGTGCCGGGATCTGGAACTGGCTGTGCCGGGAACTTACGACCCCAACCAGCCCATCATTCGCATTCAGTCCATCGCGCCGTCTCTGCAAGTCATCACATCCAAACAGAGGCCCCGGAAGCTGACGCTTATGGGTAAGGCCCCTCATGCACTTGATCGAGTCTCCCTCCCAGCCCGGGGGACCCCTCCCCTCCTGACGTGACTGCTTGCTGTCCACACTGCTAACCTTTCTCCCATGTATTGAGAGTCAAGTGGAAGACATCCTCGCTGGGACTTCTAGTTGATTCCTACTGTTGTGCTTCCTTAAGTGAGGCCTATCAGCCCCACCCCAGTGCAGGTGGAAGGGAACCATGCAGGCCTACAGCATGGAGGTGGGTTTGGCAGGGGGCCGGTCAGGGAGCCGATGAGGAAGAAAGAGGCTGCGGATGCAGCACAGCAGGTGACAGGCCACGTTGAGAAGGGCCACCTGGGCTGGAGTGTCCTTCTTTATACTTCACATCCTCTCTTTGTGGGGATGCTTTGTAAAGTGAACTTAGTGAAGCAGTAGTTCTGACAGTGCAGTGTGCTACCAGGAGGGTGGTTTTGAAGGCCTGAGTGTTCTGCTGGTACTCGGAGCTCTCGCACCTTTAACAGTACTCATGTTTCTTAAACAGTGATTATTCACCAGCAGTGGCGAATGCTGGTCCTTGGGTGGTTGTCCCTCTGTAGGCTGGTCTCTTCTAATACTAACATGCGTGTTGGTCAGCTTTCAGCAGCTTCTAACTAAAGGGACTTTAACGAAGGACTGTTTTCAGAAGTATGGCTGAGTTAAGAGGGCCAGCAGTATGACGTGTATAATTATTCACCCCCGCCCTTCAGACCTAGAGGGCACGGAGTCCGGCAAGGGCTGTAACCTGGAAAGAGAGGACATCCCCTGATGCCGTGGTCCAGACCAAGGGAGGGAGCTACTTCTAGAACCAGAACCTGGCCAGTTGTCAGGGGCAGGTACCCTGACCTCTCCCTCTTCCACCCTCTAACCTCCTGCCAGTGACCCCATTGGCCAAGCACACCAGGGAGCCCAGGGGATGTGGTGTCTAGGAGTCAGGCTTCTAAGGTCAGAGCAGGACAGAGTGGGTTGGGGAGGTAACATGTAGAGTGACCATCTCTGGCACTTGAAGGCAGAGCTTTTTAAAAAACTTTATCTACTGTTGATTGGAACATCTCACTGGGGGACCATCAAAAAGAAGGCCATTCTTTTCACCCATTCTAGGGCGCGTTTCTTCCGTTTGTCAGGACAGTGTGACTGGGTATGGTATGTGTCTGCCGACCTGCAAATGCAGCAGTGGTGCCCCAGCCGACAGGATGGAAACCCTCTGATCCTCGCTGACTGCTCCCCACTTCACTCCCCGCAGGCAGCAACGGGCACGAGTTTGTCTTCCTCCTGAAGGGCCATGAGGACTTGCGGCAGGACGAACGGGTGATGCAGCTCTTCGGCCTGGTCAACACCCTTCTGGCCAATGACCCGACGTCTCTTCGGAAAAACCTCAGGTATTCAGGATGCCACAGAGACAGCCCTAGATAACTAGAGAAATCTAGTTATTTCTTACTTCTTTTCCAGGTCGTCACTTAACCTTTGCCAAGTAAATGATTCTGTATCTGACAGGAGGTCATCAGTAGCCAAGATGTCAAAGAGAAAGACTCTCCATTGGTTTTAGAGTGTTCTCAGGGGAAGTCCTTCAGAGGACTCAGAAAGGAACATTTCATGGCCTTTAGATGGGAGATTTGACAAATTTGATGGGTTCTATGCCAAATGAAATGACAGCCCTAATAAGCCTTCCTGTCCTCAGGCTTCTTTCACTCCTCTTTCTGTTAAGAACATGGATGTTTAGTGGGGAGGTCATTTTAGGCTTAGAAGTCATCATGGGATTGTTCCCCCAAAGCGGTGAGTTTGTTAGGCAGGTTGGGAACACTGGTGGTACCTTTATACCATCAACCCTGATTGTGTTTTAGGCTTTATGCTTCGTACCATGTCCCTCATCACATGCCCCACAATAGCCTTTTGTGGACAGGCTCATTAAAACCAGTTTGCATGTGCCATGAGTGGCTTAAAGGTCTGCTCTGTTTTCTGTTCATTGACCCTGCTTTCCTGTGGGCTTTAGCATCCAGAGATACGCTGTCATTCCATTATCAACCAACTCGGGCCTCATCGGCTGGGTCCCCCACTGTGACACACTGCACGCCCTCATCCGGGACTACAGGGAGAAAAAGAAGATCCTTCTCAACATTGAGCATCGCATCATGCTGCGGGTACGTGATGAGGCTGCCAGACCCAACCCTTCAGTGTCTTGAGGGTGAAGCTCAAAAGTCAGTTCAGGAATTGGTACAGAGCTGTTTTCCTTGTTCCATTACTGAAAAATCTATTTAAGGGAATTAGCTATTGACGAAGGATTAATGGTATGAGTCTTCAAGCAGATAACAGAATCCTAAAGCCTAGCAATTAGGTTTTCATCACCCTCCATGAGACTGGACAGTATTTTACTCATCAAGCAACATATATCTGCTGATCCTAACATGGTACACAGAGCGCTGACTGGCTGAATGGGGAAGCAGGGAAGCGGTGTTCAGTAGGTGTGTGAGGGAGAAAAGTGAGAAAGTTTATGAACCTCCCAGTGCTCTCGTTCACACTGAAGCTGGTACCGAGGCAAGGCCTGATGCTTGCCCTTGTCCCCTGGCCCCTCCTGTGGTCCTCAGGTTAGAGTGGCCACTGCTTCTCCTTATTCCCCTTCTCCTTTTGGTGGCAGTGGTGAAATCAGAACCCATCTCTGCCTGACCTCAGAGCCTTGTTTCTTCCCGGATATGAGTTTCTCGTCTCAGACTTGTGTCTTGGTGCAGATGGCTCCAGACTATGACCACCTAACTCTGATGCAGAAGGTCGAGGTGTTTGAGCACGCCGTCAACAACACAGCTGGGGACGACCTGGCCAAACTGCTGTGGCTGAAGAGCCCCAGCTCCGAGGTATGGTGCTCCTGCCCCGCCAGCCTCCCCTCTGGTCAGAAAGGCTCGTTTGCTCCTGTGCGCCCGGTGGGTGTGTCCTGTAATGACTAGCTGTAGGTGATGGGTAGCTTTTAGAGCAGAAACCAAATGGCTGAGCCACATAGTCTAGCTGCAGTTAGTTTCATGTTTCAACCATTGCTTACAACAGTATTTTATTAAGACTGTTAAATCTTTTTCATATATATTATTAATTTCCTATAGATCTGGTTTTTCAGTTTTGTTAATAGTATGTTTCTAGGCTTGAAGTTTTTATTTTGTTTTGGTTTTGATGTACATTTTTAAATGTTAGAAGTTAATAGATTTTTTTAATCCTTTCTTTAAAGTTTCTTTGGCTTTATATTTAGAAAGGCTCTCTCCACCTCAAGATTTTCTTGTACTAATTATAAGATTTGTTTTTACATTTAAATCCTTAACCCAAGTTGGAATTTAAAGTTAGGGTATAGATTTTCTTTTTTTAAGGTGATAACCAACATGACAGTATTACCAGGAGCTTCCCAGGTGGTGCTAGTGGTAAAGAACCTGCCTGCCAATGCAGGAGATGTAAGAGACACGTATTTGATCCCTGTGTTGGAAAGATCCCCTAGAAGAGGGCATGGCAACCCTCTCTAGTATTCTTGCCTGAAGAATCCCATAAACAGAGGATCCTGGCAGGCTATAGTCCATGGGGTCGAAAAGAGTCGGACACTACTGGAGTGATTTAGCACACACACACAGTATTACCAAATAATCCATCCTGTAACAGAGTCAACTTTTATTATATACTAAATTCTTATATGCCCTTGAATTTCTTTCTAGAATTTCCGTATCACTGATCTTTTCTGCCTATTTATCCTCAAGTATCCCACTGTTAATACAAGTCTTTTCTCACTATTTACATGTAATTTTTTTCCAGGTAAATTTTAGGATCATTTTGTCAAGATTCCCAAGAAAGTGCCAATGAACTTTTATTGAAACTACATTAAATGTATTAAATAATCTGGAAAGATATTACATCTTTTCAATCTTAAGTGGATAGCCTTAAATGGATATTTTCTTTCTTTTTTTTTTCTTTTTTTTTTAAATGGATATTTTCATTTACTGTAGTCTTTATATTTCTAACCAAAGTTTAATTTACTTAGTCATCTAAGTTCTACACATTTCCAATTAAGTTTATTCTGAGCATTTTATTAATTTTATAATTATGAATGATTTTCGTTCCCTCATACATTCTAACTGGTTATTGTTGGACTATAAGCAAACAACTGATTAGGATGTAATTTGTATTGAAAACCAGTTAGTTTTCAGAGCCTCGGTTCGCATGTGCTTCTGTGTTCTAGGTGTGGTTTGATCGAAGAACCAATTATACCCGCTCTTTAGCGGTCATGTCTATGGTTGGGTATATTTTGGGCCTGGGCGATAGGTGAGTGAATTTGTTTCTTTGAATCTTCTTTCTCCATTATATAGTTTTCTTGAATGATTTCGTTTTCCAGTGAGCTTTATGACCGTTTGATAAATATTTGTATTTTGTACTTTAGCTGTTTTTGCAGCATCAACCTTAGTCCCCTATTATTGTCCATGCCATCAAAACAACACGTCAAACTAAAGAGAAGAAAAACCATAGTTCAGGGGTGCTTTCTCCATAGGTTGGTTTAATGTATTAAAAACCATATGAAATCCAGTTGATTTTATTGATTCAATAAACATTTATCAGTCATCACTATGCTAAGACAAATAATCCTATTTCTATAATTAAAACCAACCAAAGTAGATCCCTCTGATATTTCTACATATTAAATTTCATACAAATGTACTGACTGCAAAAGTCATTTAGGAATGTTCAGAAATTTTAAAAAATAATAATATTCTGATGTCTACAATTTTTCTTCTGGGATCATTCCCATGCAGTTATTTGAGAGTGAAAAAATTTAATCCCACAAAAATAATAAATTCCTGTTTTTAAAAAACTTAGTAGAGCACCTGTCCAGAATACCCAGATGATTCTGCCTGGAGGGGCTCAGGGACTCAGGGAGATGAGAGCCCATCTCGAAGAGCCTTGACACTCTGAGATCCCAGCGCTGCCAGGAACCTGTGACCATTTATCCTGTGACCAAAGACCTTGGGAAAACAAACTGTCTTGGTATCATGGGGCAACTTGTGATTCACACAGATCAATTCTCATTTGAGCTCTAGAGCAAGGGTCAGCAAACTTTTTCTGTAAAGGGCCAAATAGTAAATATCTTAGGCTTCACTGGCCTTACAGGCTCCATCACAAGTACTCATCTCTGCTGCTGCAGCACAAAAGCAGCCCAAAACAACGCATGAACAAGTGAGCATGACTGTGTTCCAATAAAAATGACTTGTAAAAGTTGGGGGTGGAGTGCTAGCTTTGGCCTGAGTGCTGTCATTACCAACCCCTGGCCTACAGTCTCACAGACTTGGGGATTTGTTCATCCGAGCTGTTCTCTCCTGTTTCTCAGACACCCATCCAACCTGATGCTGGACCGGCTGAGTGGAAAGATCCTGCACATTGACTTTGGGGACTGCTTTGAGGTGAGCATATGTTCCAGAACCCAGAGGACCACCCTCTACCCTGCTCCAACCATTTAGGCAAACTTAAAAGCCCAAATGTCGTACTCTTACCCCTGACTCTTCTCTCAAGGTGATAGAACATCAGTCTAACAGATGAAGTATGTGCTATTTGATTCTTGCTGTTACAGGACTCAGAAAAGGAGATGCTGGTTGAAGGCCTGGGCATGATAACACACTTATCTTTTTTCTCTCTTTCTCCCTCCCCACTCCCCCACCTTCTCTTTTTTTATTTTTAAATTTTTAGCTGTCTTAAATTATAGCGATAAGTCCCATCACTAAACTAGACTCACTGTTTCCTTTCTATGCTCTAATTGAAATCAGTGCCGGTGATGCAAAGGAAAGCCACTTACCTGCACCTGGCTCCAGCTGAGGAAGGCAGTCTAACCAGTGGACCTGATTTTTCCCTTATTACCCTTAGGTTGCTATGACCAGAGAGAAATTCCCAGAGAAAATTCCATTTAGACTAACAAGAATGCTGACCAATGCTATGGAGGTGAGTGGATGTTGGTAACAAGCTGCTTTGAAGTGGGACCAGTATAGTTCTATCCCCTCTCCAAGGACAGACTTCCTTCCTTGTTAGATCTCCAGCTCCGCAAATGCCCAGCTTATGCTGTAGTCATATCCTCCTGGTATTTTCCATCCTGTTAGAAATGATCAGTCTTTAAAAGTCTTACCCAACCTTTACGCCAGACCTTGTTTCATATGAATGACAGTCCTGACCCTTTGCTCTGAGGCATTCCCAGCCTGGCCCTTCAGTGATGGCCATGTTCTCTCTCTCTGAGTGGGGTGACACACCCTCTGAGGTGACGCTGGGTGGTAAGGCCTTCGGGGACCAGCGTGGTGACTTCCGTGGTGAGCGGCTCTGGCCCATCTGCAGGTCACGGGCCTTGATGGCAACTACAGGATCACGTGCCACACTGTGATGGAGGTGCTCCGGGAGCACAAGGACAGCGTCATGGCCGTGCTGGAAGCCTTCGTCTATGACCCCCTGCTGAACTGGAGGCTGATGGACAGTGAGTCTCAGCAAGAGCCCGGGTGCTGGGGTTCACCCCCTCCCACAATGGGCATGGCCAGGTCACAGTCCTGCCCCTCTTCACACACAGAGCCCAAGACCCAGTACTCAGCTGCCACACCACACTTCCACAGGGCCTCTGTGGTAGCTGGAAATCAATTTCAAGTATTTTTATTAACTAAGAAAACTCTGGTCATCAGTTTAGATCTTGATTAAAGCATTTTTCAGAATAAATAAGTACTCTAGTGACTTTTGTTAGGTTTCATGTTGAATAGCAGATGGAATTTTTACAGGATTTGCAAACAGTTGTGTTATCTCAACAGTGTCTTAGTCTACTCTTTATTCCAACCTCCTCAGAAGGTGTTTACTAATCAGAGGCGTCTTCTCTACTGCAGTTGTCACACACTCACTTGTTATCCAGTTTACATCATCTGAATCCCACTCAGCCATATAAAATGCCCCTCAGGATCAGATGCCTTGTGAACATCCACCCATTTACTCCTGAGTGTTACATTTTTGGTTTTATCTTAGTTATGGCTTTTGGGAAAATTATATTTTTATGATTAAGGGAAAGTATATCAGCCAAGTTTTTTCAAAGTTTGAAGCGCTTTTTAACCCTCCTTTTCTTTCTTTCCCTAGCAAATACCAAAGGTAACAAGCGATCACGGACGAGGACAGATTCCTACTCTGCTGGCCAGTCAGTAGGTGAGTGCTGCAGACTCTCCTTTTTGTCCAGGGTATTTCTAGAATAGGGCAAGCCTTGTCACTGCCTTTAGAAGACATGACTTAAGTAATAAGCATCTAATGTATTTTTTATTTAATGACTCTCAGGAAGAAGTGGGTACCTAAAGCTCAGAAATTTTGATCACGCTATCCAATCTTAATCTACATGTAAAAACATAAATCAATTAAAAGTACATCTGAATTGGACTTCCCTGGTGGTCCAGTGGGTAAGACTCCACACTCCCAATGTAGGGGGCCTAGGTTCAATCCCTGGTCCAGGAATTAGATTCCACATGCCACAATTAAGGTCAGAGATTCCACGTGCTGCAACTAAGACCCAGCAGTGTCAAATAAATTTAAAAAAAATTTTTTTTAAGTATGTCTGAATAGTAGTCAGTCTTTAGCATGCCCTTTAATAGTGTCTGGGATAATTATTAGCTACATTACCTTAATTCTAAAGCTTTGGGAATAGCTCAGAAATGGGAAGATGGAAGCAGCGGAAATACACACACACTGCTACCTGAGCATCTAGGAAGCCACAGGAAACACTGTTCCCAGGAATGTGGTCCATAAAGCAGGGTTACAAGAAGATAATGCGCCTCTCAGAGCCAGAACAGGCTCTGTGTATTCCCTGCTCTCAGACGTCTTAGAGTCAAGCTGTTTGACTTGTTTACCCTTCTCCTTTGCCCCTTACCCCTAACCCAACCCTTTGACCCCCACATTCAACAACATCCTACATAGTCATATTTAGGAAATACCACTGGGATGTTAAACAGTTAAATATTCTCTCCAAATACTTATGGAACATTTGCAACCAGTTACCAGCTAGGCCAAGTGGTATTCAGAGGTAAGAAAACAATGTGACATACTGAGCATGCTCTGACGAAGCACAGAATCCCGGAGTGTATATGGAGTAATAGAGCAGCTCACTGCACTGTGCAGGCAGGTGCCATGTGGTTTGATTGGGAACCAGGGGGTGGTAGGCCTTAGAAAGGAGGTATCACTCTGAACTGCGAGGGTTAAGGGAGCCCGTGGGGTGGTAGAATTGAAGCTGAGCCTTACTGGATGAGTGGAATCTGGATGGGTAGAAAGGAAGAGAGTGTTTTCTCCAGGAAATGGGCATCCTGGATCCGTGTCATCCACAAATAGCTTGGACTCTACCCTGGACACCATGATAGGACTTGGGAATCCCTGAATCACCCACAGTGTCTGGGGGCCTTGTGCAGATGACTGGTCTCACCCAGATTATGTGACATTGGTATAACTCTCAGGGTCTGCCTTGTTAATACATTATTGGGTGACTCCCATGTGCCGCCTGTGATATACCGAGGGGAGTTAGGACAGCTTGTTCTGGTGGCACCAGTGGTGTAGACCTGGTTGCTTGTATGTGCCTCAAAAGTTAAGTTCCAAGGACTCATTAATTAAAGTATTATCATCACTAGCTTCGGTTTGAAGACCTGTCGTGTCCCAGGGCCGTGTGTAAATAGCTTCAGAGTTCTGATTCTAGATACCTCTCCTGAAGGCCACAGTCAGCAGAGGGTGAGCCTAAAGCCTGTGGACTTCTCCTGAGAATTGATGTATAAATTCCTCCAAGGAATAACATTTCAGTCACATGTGTGATCCTTTGAAAGCTAGTTTTCTTTATGTTATGACCAGTTTGGGTCCAACCAACCAAATTTTGTGGCCAGATCTTTGACCTATGAGCCTATTCTGTATGTCAGAACATTTTATTAATGCTGTGTGTTTGCAAATTCATGCAGATTTCAAAACTTTCTTTGAGGGGGTGGGGGAGCTATGCCCTGTAGTTTGCGGGATCTCAGTTCCCTGACTAGGGATTGAACCCAAGGCACAGCAGTGAAAGCACTGAGTCCTAACCTCTAGACAACCCAGGAACTCCCTAAAAAATGTTAAATTCATAAAGAGCATAACACTTCCTATTTCCTTTCTCCTCTGAGACAGGTGGGGCAGGTGTTAAAAGAGAGATCGTATGTGAAGAATTAGAGCCAATACCTTGGAACAGTGGCTTCTTGGTGTTTGAATTTTCTGCTGCTTTTTTTTGTTTCCTCCTAGAAATTTTGGATGGTGTGGAACTTGGGGAACCAGCCCATAAGAAAACGGGGACCACAGTGCCAGAATCTATTCATTCTTTCAGTAAGTCCAACCTCTGAGGAATTACATCAGCGACTAGCTCATTAAGAAAAGAGCAGCTGTGAACACCAGGAGGAGGGTCAGTAAGAGGAAGCAACAGAACTGCCTTTGAGCAGCAAAGGTCCCATGAATTTCTCATTATATTCTGAGGACAAAGGTAGACAAAGAGGAAGAATTGCTCTACACTTACAAAAGTGAATATGTGAGAAAAACAGGGGTGTGCATTGAACCTGTTATGATGATCCAGTCTTACTATTATTTCTGCTTTTGTTTATTCCAGTTGGAGATGGTTTGGTAAAACCAGAGGCCCTAAATAAGAAAGCAATTCAAATTATTAACAGGGTTCGAGATAAGCTCACTGGTGAGTGTGTATATGTGTTTACTTAAAAGGAACATAAAATCTCCTTGAGTGGGTGTTCAGCCCAGTTTCCAGTGGTTATTGGTGCCTAAACTGTGACTCTGTGGTGCTAACTGGAGTGTCTCTGAGGCCATCAGTGAAGGATTCTCTCTGATTCTCTAATGACCAATGAACTTCCTTTAAGTAATGTTATTAATCTCATTTTAACAGTGAAGTTTAACAGTAAAGTTCTATTGAGTCCAAAGTCAGCCAAATTCAAGAAAATTAATCATCATGGCTTAATATTAGAGCAAATCTGACCACTTGGTTCACTGCCCACCTGTGCTCAGATAGCTGTTACGGAATGTGGAGCCTGGATGGGAACACCGTGTACTTTTGAACAGGAGATGTGTTACGCTGACCAAGTGGTGTGACATGGGGGTGGAGGCAGGGAGGCCAAAGGCCCAGCACCACTGCTGGGACCCCACAGGCCTGTGTCTCTTCCTCTGGCCAGAAAGTGACAAGAACACCTCACTCGGAAGGCGGTGAGGATGAATTGGGACGTGGGAGGCCCAGCACGTAAGCTCTATCATCAAGGGATATTGGTTCGTTGAGCACCTGCAAGCGCTAGATGTTGAAGAAACAGTGTGGGTTAAAAACAGGCATCTTCCCTGCTTTCATGGGACTTAGACTCTAAAGAGGAATACTGTTGTAAGTGGAAGAGAGACTAGGGCTGTGAGGACAGTAACAGGGGAATTTAAGTCCAAGAGTTCCAGAAACGCTTCCCTCAGCAAACTACCTAGGAGCCAAAATTTGCTAGAGGAGTTAATTAGGGCAGATTCTTCCAGGTAAAGGAAACAGCGTGTGCAAAGACCCTGTGGTAGGAGGCAGGATGGCAAGAATAAAAGGTCAGAAAGGCTGGCAGACCAAACTGCCCCCAAGAAGGTGAGAGGAGCACGATGCAAAGTGTTTGGACTCTGAGAGGGCCAGGGCCAGACCATACAGGGCCTTCTGTTTTTACCCTGTATCTTGTGGGCAGTGAGAAACCACTGAAGAGTTTTAAGGGGATGGAGGGGAGCTGGGCAGATTTGCATTGTGAGATCCTGCCTGCTCTGACTGTGGGGGAAGCAGGAGCTGGAGGGGAGGAAGCGGCTGCCACAGTCAATGCCAGTTGGACAGTTGATTAGACAAGGATGGCAATGGAGATGGAGTCAAGAGCTGTTTAGGAGGAAAATGCAAAGGACTGATGATGGGCCGTGAGGGGTGGGGAGGGATCAAGGGTGGTTCTAGGTCTCTGGTGGCCTTCTGAGAGCTCTGATGAGCCTGGCAGCCATAATAATGCAGTGGAAGAGAATGCGAAGTGAGAGAGAAGGAACAGAGACAAGTTTCAAAGCTCTCAGGAAGTCTGGCTTTGTGGGGAGGAGAAAGGACATAGCTGAAGAGGGAGAAGTTGGATGAACGGCTCTGTTTCCTTCAACAGGAGGAGGAATGTGTTTACAGAAAGTGAGCACATGGGCGGGCGGGGGGGCAGTGCAGACATGAGTGAGAGGCAGGATGGTCGGTATTGTAAGGCTCCTGACAAAGAGGAGGCGGTGGATCACAGTGCAAGTGAACTTGGCCTTAAATGGGAGGAGGGCCCACTCTCCGGGGTGATGGAAAGGAAGAAGGGGGAGCTCGTGTTGAACAAAGCTGGCACCTCGAACATTGCCCAACATATCAGGGCTCTGAACTCTGCCCTTAGTGAGTCAGTTGGCTCTAGAGGAGGAGATGAGGGCACCTGCTGAGGGTAAGGAGCCAGAGGAGGTTTGGATGCTCAAGGAGAGGAGAGAACTTTGTGGTGGAGATGGAAGGGCGTATAGCCAGGGGAGCTGGCCAGGCAGTGCTGAGCGCCCATGTAAGGCGGGAGACTATGAGTGTGTGATGAAAGCAGGCAGCCCTGCAGGACAAAGGGGCTGGAAGGAGAGGCTGGTAGGATTGAAAGAGGCTTCTTGGCCACTTGCCCGACTCAGGGGTGATTATGGAATAGAAGCCCACTGGCCAGATCTTTGCTACTCCTGCACTCTGCCCACTGTAGGACTTTACCTTCTGTAAACCAAGAGCCGAGTATATATGAGTGTGTTTATTAGTATATATTAGGTGTTTATGGGTCACGTGGAGGTGAATTTAAAAATCCAAGTATTATATAGCATTTATATTCACGTACGAGGGGGAACTGATTCAGGCTGTGTGGACAGTTGAGCCTGGCTGGGGACTGTGGAGCTGGCTGGTATGGTACCTGGTGCACACTGGACGTTTTTGCTCCTCGTGTCCTAGGTCGGGACTTCTCTCATGACGAAACCCTGGATGTCCCAACACAAGTCGAGCTGCTCATCAAACAAGCGACATCCCATGAAAACCTCTGCCAGTGCTACATTGGCTGGTGAGCACCTCTGTTCAAATAAGCAATCAGGCCCCTACCCTGTGCCTCAAAGCCAGAGTCACAGAAAAAGATATGGGGGCTTATCCATACAGGGAAATTGGGTATCCATATAGGGAAACTGTGTCTCAAATCTCTTCTAAAGTTTATACTGACTGGGTATGCTCATTGTTCCAAAAATGGGAAAATGGAGACATATGGATGTGTATTTGGAAGGCAAACACCAAAGTGAATTAAAATGACATGTTAAATTGACTTAGACGAATAGGTGAGGCCCCCTTATTTGAGGAGTGGGGGTGTTCTTTTGGGGGTTTTGCTGTCAATTCAGAGATACAGGAAAGGCAAAGGAGAAGAAGCCAGAGGGGTGACAGAGAGGAGATGAAAAGACAGATTTATCATCCACGTTTGTAACCTCAAGGACCACTCTGGGGTCTGCTTTGATTAATCGCCTGAGGCATGCTTGAAGGTAGAAACTAGAGAGAGGGGGTGACAGAAAGGCGTCCTTGCGGGACCACAGCAGGCGTCTGGCCTGGGCTGGAAACGATAACGCCTGTCCTGCACAATTAGCTGTGGGAGATCTCAGGGAGGGTCCCGGGGGTGGGCAGACCTTGCTCTTTCCATTCTCAGTATATCTGCATAAAGCTTTGAAGAAGCGCAGATTATTAAAATATTCCTTTTCTCCTTGTCTCATTAGGTGTCCTTTCTGGTAACTGGAGGCACAGACGTGCCCACAGCACTTCTCTTGAGGCTTTTGTACTTTGGTATCTGCTTCCACTAAACTGAAACCATGGTCAGAAAGTTCAGCTCTGAAATGTAAATGAAAAGAACTACTGTATATTATAAGTTGGTTTGAACCAACTTTCTAGCTGCTGTTAAAGAATATATTGTCGGAAACACAAGGCTTGATTTGGTTCCCAGGACAGTAAACACAGTAATACTACGGAAATCAAGCCCTTGATTTTGGGGAACAGAAGATCTTTAACTTTAGAAATACGGGTTTTGACTTAACTCACAAAAGAACTCAGAAGTGTTTGCTGACAGGAGAATGGCCTAGTCGTTCCTCTCAACATGGACACAGCAAACTCAGCACAGTCACAAAGCCTCAGGTCATGGAGGACACGGATTAGGACTCTGGATTGTAAAGACATGGAGAAGCTGACTTCATCGCCTTCGCCCATCTCATTACCTCACTGGTCCGTGGACGCAGCAACAACCCTCGCAAGATGGGCCAAAATGGGTGGGAAAGGTCAGTCTTCTGCCTCACCCGCCGCGCTGCGACATATACACTTCAAGCCAAGACCCGAGCCACTCAGAGGAGAATCTGTTCAGGTCGCCGGGCAGCCTCGGCTAGGCAGGCGCACAGAGGAGATCACAGTGCAGTAGGAGGCCCACACTGGCCTTCCCGGCCTGGTTCTGGGATGTCTTCAGTGAGGTCTGAATGCCCTCCGTTTGGAGCAAGGCCTTGGAATACAGAAATGCTGTCATGGAGGTGCTGACAGAGAGAGGGAAGGTCTAGAACATGTTGGGAAGTAGGAGCAAAAAAAATCTTAAATGCACAAAGTATAAAGTGTAGCCATGTCTAGACACCATGTTGTATCTGAATAATTTTTGTGCCAATAAAAGACATCAGAATTTTAAAAACATGAATATGAGTGGCTTTTTATTCCTGTATATTAGTTCATGAAAGAAACAGTTATTCCTTCAACATTCACTGAGTACTGGGACTGCAGGACAGTCCTCGGCGTGTTCCCAGGCCAGACAAGACAGAGCCACATCTCTTAGAAGCCACCCGGCCACCTGGTGAGAAGAGAGAGCCACAAGAGCCTTGGGGAAGGGGCACTGGTTCCACTGGGAGCCTCACAGAAAGGGGACACTGGCCGGGGGTCTTAAATGGGAGTGGGAGTCTGTCAAATGAAGCAAGTCAGGATGTCCTCATCAGAAAAGAGGTGTGAAAGCACAAGACCGTGCAGGAAGGGCACGTGTGAACCCGAACCATGTGAGACTGCAGGTATTAGGACGCTCTTTATACATCAAAACAGCAGTTTCACACACGGACCTCACGGTTCAGCATGCCCGGCTCAGTGGTCACTGGGAAATAAAGGAACTAAAAGGAGGCTAGAAAGTAGATCCAGGCCAGACCGGCTGCCTCACAATCCAGCGGCAAGGAGTCTGAACCTGATGCTGTGGATGGCAGGGAAGGAACCATGTGAAGTTTTAAAACAAGTAGAATCTCAGTAGGGTTTTTTTAAAGCAACTAGTATCAAACAGGTGGAAAGAAAATTAAAAGTTTGCAAAACCCAGTAAAAAAAACTGTTGCAATAATGAAGAGAGAACTTAAACAGAGCCGGCAAGCACTAGGTAGATTCCTCTAAAGAGCATGCCTAACGAGTTCTTCCAAAAAAATACTGTTTTCAGTTGTTGAGCTAGATTTCTTTTTCTAAGTTCCTGTGGACCACAGCTACCCAGTGAGAACTACTGACTCATAAAAGTGATTGAAAGAACTTGTAAAATGGATCTAGAGATTATCATGCTAAATGAAGTAAGTCAGAAAGACAAAGACAAATACCATATGGTATCACCTATATGTGGAATCTAAAATACGACACAATTAGAGACTTTTCTGGTGGCCCAGTGGTTGAGACTCTGTGCTTCTACTGACGGGGGCAAGGGTTCAATCCCTGGTTGAACTAAGATCTTGCATGCCGCACCATGCAACCAAAAAATAAAATGAAAATACAACACAAATGAACATATCTACAGAAATGAAACAGACAGCTATAGAGAACAGACTTGTGTTTGCCAGGGGATAGGGGGAGAGGTGGAGGGAAGGATTGGGATTGGGAGTTTGGGACCGGCAGATGCAAACTATTACATATAAAATGGATAAACAACAAGGCCCTACTGTGGCACAGGGAACTGTATTCAATGTCCTGTGATAAACCATAATGGAAAGAATCTGAAAAAGAATAACTGAGCCATTTTGCTGTACAGCAAAAATTAACATTGTAAATCAACTACACTTCAATAAGAATTTTTTAAAAAGAACTTATTCCCTGGTGGCTCATATGGTAAAGAATCTGCCTGCAATGCAGGAGACCCAGGTTCAATCCCTTGGTCAGAAAGATCCCGTGGAGAAAGGGAATGGCAACCCACTCCAGTATTCTTGCCTGGAGAATCCCATGGACAGAGGGTCCTGGCAGGCTACAGTCTATGGGGTCACAAACAGTCAGATATGGCTGAGCGACTAACACTTGCACTTGGATGAGAATTATAAGGCCAGGAACCATATTTTATGGGACTTTGTATCCCCCAAATCCGTCAGAAAAGCAGGTGCACTGTGGTGCTCCATAAACACTTATTGGAGAACTCCTCTGTTAAAAACAAATATAGACTTAAATCTCAGTAGTGGGACTTCCCTGATGGTCCAGTGGTTAGGAATCAGCCTTCCAATGCAGGGAACGAGGGATTGATCCCCGGTCGGGGAACGAAGATGCCACGTGCCAAAGCCCGCATGCCATAACTATGGAGAAGCCTGTGTGCAGCAACGAGGAGCCCATGTGCTGCAACCAAGACCTGACACAGCCAAAAGTATATACTTTGCTCCCCAAAATATGACCAAGTTCTACGTGAAATAACTATCAATGACTATAGTGATGTCATCATCACTGTAAGACAAATGACATGAGAATGGATGGACTCAGAAAAATGGTGGCCACCTATGATAAAGACATATTTCTTAGGACATGGAAAGTTCTTGGCATTAAGATGTTTGGTGAATCCAATGGGTTTTAAGTTATATCTAAGCAAAACCTTCTGACTGCTGAAATGACTTAGCAGAGGAAGGTGAGGTGCTAATAGAGGCTTTTATATTATTATTACTACTAATATTATGCTTTACCACATAGCTTGTGGGGTCAGAGTTCCCTGACCAGGGATTGAACCTGAGCCCTTGACGGTTTAAGTTCAGAGTCCTAACCACTAGACTGCAGGGAATTCTGTAGAAGTTTTTAAAGACAGCCTAATCCCCCTATTAATCCAGGATGGTTTCAAGTAACCAGTGTGAGGGGAGGGCCTTAAATACCTTAGAGACAACTAAAGCAGTGAGAGTTAAGGCTGTGGTATCAAATTGTTGTTGTTCAGTCACCAGGTTGTGTCCGAATCTTTACGACCCCATGGACTGCAGTACACCAGGTCTCCCTGTCCCTCACCATTTACCCAAGTTCATGTCCATTGTATCAGTGATGCCATCCAGCCATCGTATCCTCTGATGCCCTCTTCTTCTGCCCTCAATCTTTCCCAGCATCAGGGTTTTTTCCAATGACTCAGCTCTTTGTATCAGATGACCAAAATACTGGAGCTTCAACTTCAGCATCAGTCCTTCCAACAAGCATTCAGGGTTGATTTCCCTTAAGATTGACTGGTTTGATCTCCTTGCTGTCCAAGAGACTTTCAGGAGTCTTCTCCAGCACCACAGTTCAAAGGCATCAATTCTTTGGTGTTCTGCGTCCTTTACAGTCCAGCTTTCACAACTGTATGTGACCACTGGGAAGACCATAGCCTTGACTATAGGAACCTTTGTCGTCAGAGTAATGTCTCTGCTTTTCAACACACTGTCTAGGTTTGTCATAGCTTTCCTGCCAGGGCAATCGTCTTCTGATTTCATGGCTATAGTCACCATCTGCAGTGATTTTAGAGCCCAAGAAGAGGAAATCCGTCAGTACTTCCACCTTCTCTCCCTCTATTTGCCATGAAGTAACGGGGCCAGATGACATGATCTTAGTTTTTTTAATGTTTAGTTTTAAGTCCGCTCTTTCACACTCCTCCTTCACCCTCATCAAGAGGCTCTTTAGTTCCTCTTCACTTTCTGCCATTAAAGTGGTATCATCTGCATATCTGAGGTTGTTGATGTTTCTCCCACCTATCTTGATTCCAGCTTGTAACTCAGCCCAACATGTCTCATGATGTGCTCAGCTTATAGGTTAAAAAAACAGGGTGAGAGCAGACAGCCCTGTTATACTCCTTTCTCAATCTTGAACCAATCAGTTGTTCCATACAGGGTTCTAAACTTGCTTCTTGACCTGCACACAGCTTTCCAGGAGACAGGTAAGATGGTCTGGTATTTCCATCTCTTTAAGAGCTTTCCACAGTTTTTTATGATCCACACAGTCAAAGGCTTTAGCATAGTTGATGAAACAGAAGTGAAAGTCGCTCAGTCATGTCCGATTCTTTGTGACTCCATGGACTAAACAGTCAGTGGAATTCCCCAGGCCAGAATACTGGAGTGGGTAGCTTTTCCCTTCTCTGGGGGATCTTCCCAATGCAGAGAGCGAATCCAGGTCTCCGGCATTGCAGGCAGATTCTTTACCAGCTAAGCCACAAGGGAAGCCCTGTACTACCAAAAGAAGCCCAATGCATTTCCAATCTGACCAGATCCTGCAATTCCCAATCTGTGTCCTCAAAAACCTCATGGTCACCAGCAGTGCTTCTATCCACATAGATCAGAGGCACAGCCATGACAGACTCACTTTAGGACTCTCGACCCTGAGGCAGGCAGCCAAGAGAGTGACCTCTAGCCTGAGAGACGTTCCTGGAGCTAGAGTTCCACCTCATTCCCAAACATGCTCTTGCAACTTTCAGCTCCTAGCAAGGCTAGGCGCTTCCACACAGGGGGTCTAGGTAAAAGCACATAGTAACAGCATGGATCACAAGTCCCTTGAAAGTCTGCGATCCAACAGATTAGGTTAGTAGTTCTAATTCCCCACTCAGTTATGAAACAGCCAAAGAGAACAGGAAAAGCTGACCCAGAAAAGAAAGTTTGGTCCACATGCTTTGCCCATTTCTGGCCGCCTCCCTTGCAAGGACGCTGGGTGTCTCTTGACACTGGCAGGTCAGCATAAACCCCCTACAATGCTCCCCTTTTGGGGGCTGCCTTCAGTCATTATGAGGCACCATGAAACCGCAGAGCAGGGCTCATCACTTGCTTTGCGCAGGGCGTGTCATTCATTCATACAAGCACACTGTAGAGTTAGTAAATAAGAAAACGTGTGTACTGAGAAAGCAGAGAGGCTAGAGCTCTGAGGGTTCTTACCTTATCCTGAAGATCCTGGGCAAACCCGTAAGATGATAGCTTACGGTGAACAGTATTGGATTTGTGATCTCTGAAGATTTAGCTTCGGGACCAGGGACCAGCCTTGATCACTCAAGAACTTTTGTGTAGCAGAGTTTTACTTAGGGATAAAAAGGGACAGAGAAATCTTCTAACATAGACATTAGAAGGAAAGTGCCCCTGATGAAACAGAGGTAGATGTTTTTCTGGAATTCCCTAGCTTTCTCTATGATCCAGCGAATGTTGGCAATTTGATATCTGGTTCCTCTTCCTTTTCTAAACCCAGCTTGGACATCCGGAAATTCTTGGTTCACATAATGCTAAAGCCTAACATGCAAGATTTTAAGCATGATCTTACTAGCATAGGAGATGAGTGCAATTGTCTGATGATTAGCACATTCTTTAGTACTACCCTTCTTGGGAATTGAGATGAGGTTTGACCTTTTCCAGTCCTATGGCAACTGCTGGGTCTTCCAGATTTGCTGGCATAATGAATGCAAAACTTTGACAGCATCATTCTTTAGGGATCTGAATAGCTCTACTGGAATTCCATCACATCTACTAGCTTTATTAACAGCAGGGCTTCCTAAGGCCCACCTGACTTCACTCTCCAGAATGTTCGCTCTGGGTGACTGACCACATGATCGTAGTAATCCAGTTCATTAAGATCTTTTTTGTACAGTTTTTCAGTGTATTCTTTCCATCTCTTCTCGATCTCTTCAGCATCTACTAGGTCTCTGCTGTTTCTGTCCTTTATTGTGCCCACTAGGTAACAAATTAACTAGTTTCAAATCTCAACTCTGTCTCATCCTACCAGTGTGACTTCAGAAAAGCTCCTTATTTTCTGTGTTTGCTTCCTCCACTGAAAATGTGAGTCTACCCCATCAGGTTGTTTTGAGGGGTGCAAATCCATGTAAAGCACCTCAGCACAGCCTAGGTTGAACCATACGCCTCCCAATGAAGAGGACGCTGGTTCAATCCCTAGTCAGAGAACTAAGATCCCCCATGCCACAGGGCAACTGAGTCCATGCACTCTAGAGCCCATGCTCAGCAACAAGAGAAGCCACCACAATGAGAAGCCCATGAACTGTAACTAGGGAGTAGCCCCCACTCGCAGCAACTAGAGGAAGTTTGTGTGCAGCAGTGAAGACCCAGGACAGCCAAAAATAAAACAAACCAAAATATATTGGTTTTTTTTTTAAAGAAATAGGCTAGCTTTTGTTCTGCCATGGTACCTGTGTACCTGAGGTACACAAATAGCTGGGGAGGGGATGGGGAGACTGAAAAAAGCATCCTGTTAATAAGATATTCTGACTAAGATAACAGCTAAGGAGGGAATTCTCTAGCAGCCCAGTAGTTAGGACTCAGTGCTTTCACTGCCAGGGTCCAGGTTCGATCCATGGCCAGGGAACTAAAATCCTGCAAGGCCTCGCAAAAAAAAAAAAAAAAGTAACAGCTGACATTTATTGAACACCTACTAAGCCAAACAAACTGTATTACGGGTGTGTCGTCCCCGATCTCAGGAGAGAGGATACACCCTAGAGGCATCCCAAATCCACTCCTGAGCTGCCTAATACTGCCTCCCTCCTAACAAGAACTCTTGCAGATATTCATTTCACAATCGTTTGAGTTCACACTGAAGTGCCTTAGGTTGTGTTTCCAGCGGTCGTGTTTTCAGGAGAAACCTCTAACTGGAGAAGTTCCAGAGCGCTGGAGGTAACAGACGCCTTTTCCAGTAGCTTACCTATGAAGTGCAAGAGAAATGTTGCGGTGGCTGGAAGGTGTGGGGTGGAGTGCCGTTCTCTGTCTTGCCTTTCATTTGGGAGAGATGCCAGCATACTTGTAGTCTGTTACGGAAGAACCAGCAACGAGGGAAGACACCAGACAGGGAGAATTGCAGGAGTCAAATCAAATGGGTCAGGGGGACACGAAACCAGAGCCTAAGAAGAGCTGGCTTTAAATCTGAGAATTACTGGGTCCTCTGCGTCTCACCTACGAGGTTAAAGAAAATGTCAGCCTCCCTAGGTAGCGGCGGAGTGGGGGTCGGCTGGAGCCAGGTTCTCAGGCTGATTCCACCCCAACTCAAACTCCCCAGCTCGCCCCCAGCAAGAACTGCCTCCGCACATGCGCAGTGCGCGCACGTCGCGCTGGCCGAGGCACTCTCGCGAGAAGAGCCGCGCCAGCCGGAAAAATGGCGCCTCCCAGTCCCCGGGAGTCTAAGGCCCAGTCAGCCACGACCGCGGCCAAGTCTGACGGGGAAATGGTGCTGCCGGGCTTCCCGGACGCAGACAGCTTCGTGAAGGTGAGTTCGTGACGCCTCGAGGGCATCGGGAGCCGCCCGCGGCTGACCGGAAGCAGGCCCGGACCCTCTGGGCGGCCGCCCACCCGGCCGCGTGCACGATGCAGCCGAGCCGCGGGAGAGGGTTAAAGGGGCTTGTGCCCTCTCCCGGCACAATCTGCCTCTTCACCCTCCGGGGATGGGGCTTCGCTCGCTGACACTGGGGGACTCCCCACACCCCAGGGTCCTGGATCTCCCGTTTGAACCCTTGCAGTCCCGAGCATGGAGAGCTGTCGCCACGTCATAGGAAGGGATTCCTGGTCACCCTGAAGCCCCCAGTCCTCGCGACCTCGACCCCGCCCAGGCCTGAGCCATTCAAACAACTCTCCGGAGAGGCTCGGCTGCTTCAAGCTGCCCACACTTGCTGTCCTCCCCTCCCGCGGCGGGGATGGCCCTTCTTCCCTCTCCTGAGGTCCAGCCCTACATAATCCTAAACCCTGGGTTTAATGTAGAGCTGCCACCGAGTGTCCCTCCTGCAGGTGCCATAGAACATTGATCAGTGCCTGCTTCCATAGAGTTCATTTGGATTATTTGTCTAATGGTGCTTAAATATGAACAAACAAATCTGGAATTAAACATCTCATGCATAGCTCTTACAAGACCATGCAGCTAAAATAGCTTGTAAGTTAGCACTACAAATTCCCTAAAACTCCACTTGCATTTTGTCTAATTTATCATTACCACAAATTCATTTATTTGGTTCTGATTAATTCCTGGGTCACTAGCCATGGTCCTGATTGGGTGGCTCTGTGCTACCAGGAATGCCACCATGATTCAAGTTCCCATTTTCTCTCTTTTTTTCTTGGAAAACATTTATAACACAGCTTACAGTGATGTCATTTGGCTTTCATGTGACCAACCATCATTTACCCATGAGTGCCACTTCAGGTTTTTTCCCATTACCACACAGAAATTGAAATAGAGACATCCTTGACAGTAACTGAGCCATAAACACAAGTCCGGTTGTGGATGGTAACCATTCTAAATCAGTCATATGAAAGATCCAGAATATTCTTATATTGTCGGTATCTATTATGATGATGATTATTATTATTTAGCTGAGCCATGCAGCTTGTGGGATCTTAGTTCCCCAACCAGGGATTGAACCCATGCCCCTATCAGTGGAAGCACGGAGTATCAACCATTGGACCACCAGGGAACTCCCTTACACTTGTTTATCAAATTCAGAAACTAAGGTTCAAATAAATAAAATAACTTGCCTAAGGTCACAGTACCAGGCTGTTTTGAATCTTAGCCTAATTATATATGTATTTGTTATTTCTATACCCATTCTCCCAAGAATGTAAGCTCCAAAACTCGTTTTCACGTTCATTCGTGTATCATAAGGGTTGGGGTAAAATCGGCACTAAATGATGCATGGAGATTGGGTATCTTCATCATTGTTGGGAAGCCCAGTACAAAATAGCTGGTTGGAAGAAGTCCTTGGAAAAATGGCGAAGGGCCAGAAGTACCCCGGCTTGATGTGCTTGGACAGAAAAACATCTCCTGCCTTTGGTTATGTCCGGCGCCAAGATTTAATAATAAATATTAAGGATGTTGCTTGAAAAAATGGGTTATGAGATAAACACATGGGTCACTTAGAGCGCGCTGTCCTTGAAATATTTTTACTGATTAGGTGTTAACCCCGTACGCGCTCTGCTGGCTGTATACTCTAAGCTCTTTGTTCCTACTTCTATAAAAAGGCTTGACTACAGAAATAAACATGTCAGTCCTTGCAAGAGACTGTCCGAGTGTCCTTCTTTCAGGTTCGTCACTTCCAAGTCCCGGGAAAAAAATCCCCAACAATCATCTAGGACAGTTCCTTATATATAGTAGATCTTGGAAAAGAAAATGAGCTGCTGGATGAATGGTGACCCGTGTCTAAAACACGCTTGTTTTTCTGGTTTTGACAGTTCGCTCTTGGGGCAGTGGTGGCAGTCACCAAGGCGTCTGGGGGCCTACCACAGTTTGGTGATGAGTATGATTTTTACCGAAGTTTTCCTGGCTTCCAGGCATTTTGTGAAACACAGGGAGACAGGTTGCTTCAGTGGTAAGTGCTATATATTCTTTTCTCATGTTGAAAGAAATGACTATGAAGAAGTAGATGATTTTTCCTGAGATTTGTATTTTTTTCTTACCATAATTTTCTGTGCTTTGGAGCTATAAAATGTAAAAATGACGATGGATTTTGATTAGGGAATGTTACTTGGTAAATTTTGAGTTTAACTTTAAAAATATATATGTTGACTATTGCAGCTATAGACAGTGAATCTTTTTAAATTAACATGGGACTTGAAAACCTAGAGCCAAGATTCTCTCACACAACCTGTGGAGTCACAAGTTTTAGCTTTCTATTTTTTTTTTAATCTATTTTATTTTTTAGTAATGGCTTTCTAATAAGTGTATTAGGACAGACATTACACAGACACTGGTTTTGTTGAACTGTTGCATGACAGAATTGGAGAATCTGTTTTAGATTTCATGTTAAAACAGTGAATGCAGAGTACATCATTTACATAGTGTTATATATCTTTTTAGAATGTAAACAAAGCCTTGGGGTAATTTCTTCCACCCCTTCAAATAACGAATGAAGAAAATAAGTCTTTGTGAGATTTAGTGAATTGCCCAGTGCCATACAACTAGCAATGTTTTTTGCTATAAGGGTGCAGGTTTTGTTAGTTTGATCTAAAAGTATTAGGGAGGACTTCCCTGGAGGTCCAGTGGCTAAGACTCTGCCCTCCCACTGCAGGTGGCCCAGGTTCGATCCCTAATCAGGGAACCAGATCCCACATGCCATAACTAAGAGTACACATGCTGCAACTAAGACTCAGCACAGCCAAATAAATAAATATTTTGTTATAGAAAGTGTTGGGAATAATCTGAGCTAAGCCTTGGGAGCTTTCTGCCAGATGAGTAAACAAGCAAACAAAAGTATACAGACTGATTTGGGTTTTCCTGTCCTTCCCAGCATGAGTAGGGTGATGCAGTACCACGGGTGCCGAAGCAACATTAAGGACCGGAGTAAAGTGACCGAGCTGGAGGACAAGTTTGATTTGCTGGTCGACACCAATGATGTTATTCTGGAAAGAGTGGTGAGTATTTCA
The DNA here is from genome assembly GCF_055505025.1 of Bos grunniens. Lineage (NCBI taxonomy): Eukaryota > Metazoa > Chordata > Mammalia > Artiodactyla > Bovidae > Bos > Bos grunniens. The sequence continues at coordinate 38,537,601 of NC_141180.1, read as the reverse complement.
CCTCACTCTTAAGGTAACTAACAAATGAAGAGCCTTTGTATTATTAAATAATGAAAGAAAACCCAGGCACTTCAGGAAATGAAAAGAAAGGAAGTTTAGCATTTCTTGCCCATAACAATATTCCCTCCTCTGATGATTGGCTTCTTTTCCCCCAAAATAACACAGTTGTCTTCAGATACATCACTTCAGAATATTACTTCCCCTGGGGATGCCTGTTTTTAAAGTGCCTTTATCAGAAATCTACCCTGCAGATTTGCCAGTTCCATTTTGTTGCAGGAGAAGAGGCCTCTGGATACAGGGCACAACCAACATTTAATCCGTTTTTACTAGGTTTCCCAGGTGGCGCTAGTGGTAAAGAATCTGCATGCCAATGCAGGAGACACAAACAAGAGACTTGTGTTCACTCCCTGGGTCGGGAAGATCCCCTGGAGGAGGAAATAGCAACCCACGCCAGTATTCTTGCCTGGGAAATCCCACGGACAGAGGAGCCTGTTGGGCTACAGTCCATGGGGTTGCAAAGAGTTGGACACGACTGAGCACACACACGTTCGGTCTTCTTTGAGATAGTGAGCCAACCGTCTTCTTCTGCCTAATTCTGTGGCAGAATATTCCTTACAGAAATGCACAGCTTGTCCAAAACATAGCTAATGCTCAGCCATATGACAGTCCTGTGGATGTTTAAATCATGCTGTCCTGTCCCATGAAGTCATCTCTTCCATGGTCTAGATGCCCACAGGTCTTTCAGTGGTTTGCTCAAATTTTCTGATTTCAAGTCCTACCATTTGTCAGCTAGGTGCACCACTGTTGGTAGTGCCCAAACTGAGACCCCACATCTGGTGCTGCTGTACAAAATACGGGTAGATGAGGACAGCTGTCATTCTCACTCTGATTACCATTCCTCAATGTTTAATGCAGGCTAGGATGGTAGGCCACATCATCCTGTTAAGTCACTTTTGAATTTTCAGCCCAATTCAGAACTGTGAAGAGAGTCAGTCAAGGGCTGGGAGTGCCTGATCACTGCCCTACCTTTGAGCAAGTAATGCTTTAATTACTTGGGTTGACTTTAAAATCACGTCTCCTACAGTTATTCGCTCTTAAAAATGTGTACTCTTGGATGTAGTTCTCTGGCTATGTTTCGTAAAATTTTAGGTAATTAACTCTGTTAACCCTTAAAGGGAGATACTAAACTAATACCTCTTGCACTCTTAGGGCATTTTACTGGACGAAGCATCAGGCGTGAATAAGAATCAACAACCTGTCCTCCCTGCAGGGTTACAGGTCCCCCAAACCATAGTGTCCAGCTGGAACCGGAAGGTGAGGGCTGCTTTTCAGAGGCACTGGAGTATCTGATATCAACCTTAGGGTCTTTGCCCTTTCTCATTTGCATTTCTGTTCTAATTTATTGAACACAGAACTCGCCACTGCCTAACTTGTTCTCATAAACAGACACAATCTAATTCCACCCTCTAGTCGACTTTGCAGCCACCACCCCACCCCAGGGTCACACATACATTCTTAAATGGGTGGCCGTTGGCGTAAAACGGAATTTAGTTTTCTAAGTTTTCAAGTTGCTGTGTTATAAAGTATTTGTATTTGTTGATCATAGGCAGGAGAATATAGCAAAAAAACAAAATCTGAAACTTTCCGGCTGCTTCATGCAAAAAACATCATCCGACCTCAGCTTAAGTTCCGAGAGAAGATCGACAACTCTAACACACCATTTCTTCCCAAAATCTTCATTAAGCCCAATGCTCAGAAACCCCTCCCTCAGGGTAAGTGGTACCAACTCTGCCCAACAACACAAGTGAAGGGGGAGAGGTCTCCCTCCCGTCTTCCTTTGTTCAAATTCAGAGGGAGCCAGTTAACCCTTGGTAACTAGACAAAGTGTAAACCTGTCTTTGTTGCTGCTTGGGTCTCCAGCACTCTCCAAAGAAAGGCGGGAACGCCCACAAGACCGCCCTGAGGACTTGGATGTCCCCCCTGCCCTGGCAGATTTAATCCATCAGCAGAGAACCCAGCAGGTGGAGCAGGACATGTAAGTGTTCACCTGTCTGAGTGTCCTGTTGTGAGACTTGACCACCATGTGTGTTTTCACTCTGCATCACTTTTGTAAAATGTGTGAATGAGAGCAGAACCTGAGGAGTGGGTGACTCTTCCCCTCAACCCAAGGTGAATCTTATCAGCTGACCTCCTGCTTGTGTTCACAGAGGGCCTCACACAGTCCTAAGAGCTGCCAGTTGCTCTCGTCCCTGCTATACAGATGAAAGAACCAAACTTGAGATGCTAACTTCCCACAGAACTAGAACTTCAAACCCAAGTTTTCTTAGAATTTTCTTTCCTTTGTACCACTCTGCCTCTCTTGTCAGGTGGGGTCTCACACAGGAAGGTAAGGCTCACTTGTAAACTTAGCACAGAAAAGGCCTTCTCCCTGGCAGTATAGGCAACTTGGAAAAACTTTGCTATAAACAGACAATAGGACTTTGCCTTCAGTGTAAAGAAAAAAGATGAGGGGGACTTGGTCAGTGTTGGTCCTTCTCTCACACTTAGCCAGAGTGTCGGGGCATTCATGCCTCAGCCCCAGCTCTGCACTGTGAGGCCTCCAATCAAGTGCTGGAGAAATAAAGGTGCTGAAAGGCGGCCCTGCCCTCAAGGAACTCAAAAAAGACAGGATTCTTATGCCAGAATCTGATAGCAGATTCTTATGCCAGAATTCTGATAGCAGAACTGAAGAAAATGCATCATTTAGTATATGACAGCTGAGGTATTTGCCCCATCCTCTCTCACCTCACAGATCCGTTATTCCAGATCACAAAAAATTATATATTTCACCTTTCTGTATTATCTGCAGTAGCAGCTATACAGTGTTTTTCCAATTAGTGCTCAAATCTTTATAAATGAATAGATTTTTAATTGTTATACTTTTAAGGGTGAACAAGTTGCACCTAATTTTTTTTTTATGCACTTGAATTATCATTGAAGCAATGATGCTTTTTAAAATATTTTCACAATGGTCTTTTCTTGTTTGTTTTAACAAACTGGATTAAAAGAGTTGTTCTTCCTTGAATCATGGAGTTAATCACAAAGATTTTTCTTTTTGTTTTTTTTTTTCGTTTGTTTTTTATTGTAGTGTAATTGCTTTACAGCATTGTGTTTCTGCTGTACAACAAAAGGAATCACCTGTATGTACAAATAAATCCTCCCACCTTCTTGAGCCTCCCTCCCACCCACCCCTTCAATATCCCACCCCACTAGGTCGTCACAGCACCAGGCTGACTCCCCGTGCTGTACGGCAGCTCCCCACCAGCTGGCCATTGTACTCATGGTAGTGGATGTCTGTCAGTGCCACTCTTCATTTGTCCCACCTTCTTCCCCACCATGTCCACAGGTCCATTCGCAACATCTGCATCTTTCTTCCTGCCCTGCAGATAGGTTCACCAGTACAGTTTTTGTAGATTCCATATATGTGTGTTAATATACCATATTTGTTTTTCTCTTTCTGACTTGACTTCAGTCTGTTTGACAGACTCTAGGTCCATCCACTTCTCTATAAATGACCCCGTTTTGTTCCTTTCTGTCTAATACTCCGTTGTGTATATATGCCACGTCTTCCTCCACCCATCAGTAGACATTTAGGTTGCTTCTGTGTCCTAGTTGTGTATAGTGCTGCAGTGCACAGCGGGGTGCATGTGTCCTTTTGAGTTACGGTTTTCTTAGGGTATACCCCTGGTGATGAATTGCCGGGTCATACGGTAGTTCTGTTTTTAGTTTTTTAAGGAACCTCCGTGTTGTTTGCCATAGTGGCTGTATCAGTTTACATTCTGACCAGCAGTGCAAGAGGGCTGCCCTTTCCCCACACCTCTCCAGCATTTATTGTTTGTACCTTTTCGTTTTACTGATTCAGGTTTGCGCATCCTTATCAATATGAACTAGATCACTTCACGCCACCAGACTCAGTCCTTCAAAAGCCAGAGCCTCAGGTGAGTGCCGATCTCAGCTGATGGTGGTTCCCAGGTAGCCCAGGAATAAGCAGGTACATCAATGACTGGATGCAGTTTTGGCTTTCTTTAGTTGCTTTTATAGTATTGGGGTGGCCAAAAATTCGTTCGAGTTTTCCCGTAAGATGTTATGGAAAGCCGAACGAATTTTCTGGCTACCCAAATAGAAGGGTGTGACTTCAGATCATTTCTTGGACTCATAATTCACTTTGTCCTTTAAGGAAAGACGATGGTTCATAGTCTTCTCCTTCTCCCTGTACTTTTGTGATGCAGTTATACAGACCTGTAGGAGAGACACCCTGCCACTTCGTGTCCACACTGGATGAACTAGTGGAACTCAACGAAAAGCTCCTGAAGTGTCAAGAATTTGCGGTAGACTTGGAGGTAACTTTTTAGTGACCTAGAAGGAAGTGTTTACATTTTCTGTGAGTTCACCTATTCAAGAAGTATAAAATTAATACTAATTTAAACCTGTTTTTTGGTAATAATCACATTATTTATTACTGATTTTTCAAAATCAATTTAACTGTAAGCCTGATACAAATGCTTTTTTCGCTGTTTCCCCTTCTTTCTGTGTATTTTAGCACCACTCTTACAGGAGCTTCCTGGGGCTCACCTGCCTGATGCAGATTTCCACCCGGACAGAAGACTTCATCATTGACACTCTGGAGCTTCGCAGCGACATGTATATTCTCAACGAGAGCCTTACAGACCCAGCTATTGTTAAGGTTAGCCAGCCTTTTCCCACTCTTACATGTGAGCACACGATTTAAGTGCTTCCCAATTTACTACTGTCGTCATTTCAGCATAGCCCCGGGAAAGCTGAGAGAAAAAATTGTAACTTCCTCCACTCGTGTGGGCTTCCCTGGTGGCTCAGATGGTAAAGAATCTCCCTGCAATGCAGGAGACCCAAGTTTGATCCTTGGGTTCTGGGTCACCACCCAGAAAAATGTTAAAGCACTTTAATGAATACTGCAGCGAGCCCTTGATCTCAAGATTGTTGGACTTAATGACTGTCCTTGAAGCTAGCAACGTGGCTTTCTTAGCGTCATCAGCTGTTAGCACTTAAAAGCATGCAATTAGGATTGTAGAGGACTGTGGCCCAAACTAAAAGAAGCATGTAAAACTGAACCATCTTATTCTTTATCCTGGCATCTATTCCAGTATTCTAATAACCTAGGGACAGAGTTCATTTCAGAGCACAAACGGCCCTGTGCCTCTGTACTGCACGGCTTTGGTTTTATTTTCAGGTCTTCCATGGTGCTGATTCAGACATAGAATGGCTCCAGAAGGACTTCGGGTTGTACGTGGTGAACATGTTTGATACCCACCAGGCAGCTCGCCTTCTTAACCTGGGCAGGCACTCCCTGGACCACCTGCTGAAGCTCTACTGCAGCGTGGAGTCGAACAAGCAGTACCAGCTGGCCGACTGGCGGATACGGTCAGTTTGTTCTTGATGAGCAAACAGGGCTGGCGGAGGGAGGCCTGGGTGGTTGTAGCACCATTTGGATCTCTCTTTCTTTTTTTTAAGTTTATTTTTGGCCGCACTGGGTCTTCATTGTTGCAAGCAGGGCCCACTCTTTATTGTAGAGCTTGGGCTTCTCATTGCAGTGACTTCTCTTGTTGCGGACCCCAGCCTCGAGGGGTGGGCTCCGTAGTTGTGGTGCATGGGCTTAGTTCCCAGACCAGGAGTCGAACACCTGTCCCCTGCACTGGCAGAGTCTTACTCACTAGACCACCAGGGAAGTACCCCATTTGGATCTTGAGTTGAATGTCATTGGGCTTTTCTCCATTTGTTTTTAGTGGCATAAGGACAGCTGGAAGGTTTAGAATAATGTAGAGTTAATGTTGGACTGATTATGTTACATAGAGGAGAATGTTAATAAATTTCAGTTTAGTTTTGTGATGTGAAATATTTAAAAGTTTTAAAATGGAAGTAAATTTCGTTTAAAAAAATGCTTCATATTTATCGAGGAGGAAATTAGATTGTGCTTGAACATAAATTATAAGAAAAATTAAAGTGAAAAGAATGTTTCATGTTTGAAAAAGTCAGGAATTACTATCTTAGATAAACAAATAAATAGTGCATCATGCTGCATGGAAATAGTTGAAATTGCCATGCCATGTCAGCGTTTGTCCATGTCAGTCTCTTGTTTGTAATCCACATCTCCCTGGTACATGTGTGTGAAATGGTCTCCCATAAGTGTGAGAGAATTCTAAGAACAGAGCTGACTTAGCTTTGTAAGCAGTATTTACTGTAATCTAAATAATTTATAGTGGAGTAATTACTGTAGAGTAATTTACAGTATAGTAAATATAGCACATCGTAAATATATACTATATAAATATAATAATTTATAGTATAGTAATTTATAGTATTTACTATAATCTAAGGCTGTTAGGGAGTCTTGCCACACTTTGTGGGATTCTTGCTCCCCTTGGTCATTTTCAGATGGCTGGCTTCCTCTCTGAGGCTGTAGCTATTGTATGCAAAAGCACCAAACTCTTCTGCACGTCTCATGCCAGAAAGTCTCAAGAGAATTTAGTAAAGTTGAACTATAAGATGAAAATTGATAAAATCTAAAAACCACTTCCTTTTACTTGACCATTGCCACATGCCACACAGTGGGATAAGATTCACATTCAACACAGGGCCCTGATTTTTAACCACATCGTTGCCCTACTGCCCCTTCTGCCCAGCTGTGGAAAGAGCGGCTTGTCCCATGAGGATGCTGGAGAAGCTGGTGGGGCTGTAGTATTGGCCAGGGGAGACTCTTGAACTTCAGCAGGAACCCACAGGGTAGATGAGTCAAATTGCCACCTCGGGGGAAACCAGGGAAACAGCGTTCTCTGTTGCAACCCTAGACCTCTGCCGGAGGAAATGCTGAGCTATGCCCGAGACGACACTCACTACCTGCTGTACATCTATGATAAGATGCGGCTGGAGCTGTGGGAGCGCGGCAACGAGCAGCCCACACAGCTGCAGGTGGTGTGGCAGCGCAGTCGCGACATCTGCCTCAAGGTACAGCCCGGGCCCAGGTTCTGTTCGGGTCCCCGTGCTCTGCTTTGCTCTTTTATTTTTAAAAAATTTTTGAAATGAGTTAATTTATTTTGGCTGTACTAGGTCTTTGGTGCTACACACGGCTTTCTCTAGTTGCAGCAAGTGGGGCCTACTCTCTAGTTGGGGTTTGCGGGCTTCTCACTGCAGTGGCGTCTCGTTGCAGAGCATGGACTGTAGGCACACGGGCTTCAGTAGTTGTGGCACAAGGGCTCAGTGGTCGTGGCGGTGCGTGTCTGCTTTGCTGTTTACGTTCATGAAAGAGCCCAGTGTCCTGAAGAGCCCAGGGCACAGTATTGATTCCCACTTATCTTGAATGTTCTTTAATATTTTGCAGAAATTCATCAAACCCATCTTCACAGACGAATCTTACCTGGAACTCTATAGGAAGCAGAAGAAGCATCTGAACACACAGCAGTTGACAGCCTTTCAGCTGCTGTTTGCCTGGAGGGATAAAACAGCTCGTCGGGAAGATGAGAGTTATGGGTAAGGGACTGTCGATCCCTTTCATTCTTGCTAGGTCTGGTGACAAGGAAATAATGGGCTTTTTCAACTTTTTTCACCATGAAAGTTGATTATATTTTCCCAGGGTTACAGCACATCATGGAACTTGTTGGCAGAATTTAATGGGATCCTGTTGTGTGTTTTATTCCAGATACGTCCTGCCAAACCACATGATGCTAAAGATAGCTGAGGAGCTGCCCAAGTGAGTGAGGGCTGATTAATGTGCTCTGACTTCCTCAGTAGAGAAAGTACTTGTCCTTCAGATCCGGCTTCCCTGATTGTTGTTACCTCAGAGCTGTTTACTCAGAGCAGATTAGTGCTCTGAGGAAGTTAGCAAGTCCAAGGAATGCAGAATCTCTGCCCGTGCCCTGCCATTTAGGAAGCAGAGCTTCTGAACTGGAGCTGTTTCTATGTTTATCCCTTATATGGACTCCCGTGTAAGTCTCTGGGCTTCTCAGGTGTCTCAGCAGTAAAGAATCCGCCTGCCAATGCAGGAGACATGGGTTCGATCCCTGGGTGGGAAAGATCCCCTGGAGGAGAAAATGGCAACCCACTCCAGTATTCTTGCCTGGAAAATCCCATGGACAGAGGAGCCTGGTGGGCTACAGTCCATGGGGGTCACAAAGAGTTGGACGCCACTGAGTGACTTAACAGCAGCCTCAGCGTGTAAGTCTCTGAGCCTGGAGCATCCACTTTAAAGGAGAGAAAATGTCTCAGACTCTTTCATCTGTACCTCCTTCTGGATTAAGGTGGCTCATGATTTTAGATTCTTATGATGTTAATTGGAGTGTAAGCAAAGAATTAAAGCTCATCATCACCTGGCACCTCCTTGCAGGGTTGCAGGTGAGCAGAGCTGTGGGGCTGCGTTCCAGCCCGCCCTGAGAGCAGGAGGCAGCAGTAGGAGGCGTCTGCTCAGGGCTAAGTGCAGCAGAGAGCACGTCTTGGAACAGCCAGCGGGGCCACCCTGACAGACCATGTTCCCTCAGTTCTCACCTGAGCGCCTACAGTCTGGCTTCACCGGGTCGTTGTTACTTCCTGTAGCCTTTGTGGGCCGAGCTCCTGGGCAATGTTGAATGTGTTCTCACTTCCTTCAGGGAACCTCAGGGCATCATCGCTTGCTGTAACCCCGTGCCTCCTCTTGTACGGCAGCAGATCAACGAAATGCACCTTCTGATTCAGCAGGCACGAGAGATGCCTCTGCTCAAGGTAAGAAGCTCCCCAACTCCACAGGTTCTCAGCTCTGTCTGTTGGCGTCTTGCTCCTTATAATCTCCTTCACACGTGAGTTGGTCTCCACTCTGAAAAAAAGCAAGAGGAAATAACAGGATTTAGGAAATCCAGTGGGTGTGTCTTTTTGATAGTCAGAAGCTAAAGTTCATCCTTTTTTTAAAAAAATTTTATTTGTTTATTTTTGGCTGTGCTGGAGCATCATTGCTGCATGGGCTTGTCTGTATTTGCGGCAAATAGGAGCTAATCTTCATTGCAGCATGCAGGCTTCTCATTGCAGTGGCTTCTCTTGCTGCCAAACACAGGCTCTAAGGCGCACAGGCTTCAGTAGTTTGGCTCAGCAGTTGCAGCTCCTGGGCTCTAGAGCACAGGCTCCATAGCTGTGGTACATGAACTTAGTTGCTCCACAGCATGTGGGGTCTTCTCAGACCAGGGATTAAATCCACGTCTCCTACATTGGCAGGCAGATTCTATACCACTGAGCCACCAGGGAAACCCTCATCCTTCTTTCTTTGCAACCTTATCTTTGTTAATCCAAGGGCCAGTGATGTCTCATGATGTCTGATGATGGGCTGGTTAGCTGTTGTCCCGAGGCAGTCAGCCTTGCAGGATAAAATGGAGTGGGGATCTCAGCACAGAGACTGCATTTTGGAAGGCTGGCAGTAGTCCAAACTGAGATGATAAGAGCCCTGATGAGTGTGTCGGTCACAGGAATAGAAGGGAAAAGACAGGTTCAGGAAACATCTTCAAAAGCAAAGATTGATGGGACTTTATACCAGGTGGTGACAGTGGCCACGGTTCTTTTCTGAGCACCATGCTAAGTACTTTAGAGGTGTTCTCTGAATGGCAAGTAGAGTTGAAGATAATGGAAGTGGAGTCAAGGACCACTCACTCCACACAAGAAAGCCGAGGTGACAAGAAACAGGAGCACCCCGGAGAGAAGGGAATTCAGAAAGAGCTAACTGTGAAGATGCTAAAGTTTAGGCAAATTTAGATGAAAGCAGGACGCCCAGCCCATAATACAAACCCATACGTACACACATACCAACACACCGGTGTTCTTGTGTAGATATTACAGTATGTCTACACAAGATTATGTGTAGATTTACATATGTGTGTGTGTTTTGTTTTGTTTTTTAATCCATACAAACGTTATTCTGCCCTTGCCATGGGGTGGGAGAGAGGGTGTTCAGAAAGATATGCATGTTTTGATTTGTGTTTTAATTGGCACAGTTTTTAATGTTTTGTCTCAGTAATAATATTAGCATGTGTAAAACATGTTTGTAACTTTTTGAAAGATTATTGATCACAGGCGACTTGAAATCAGCCCCTTTGAGGTAAAAAAAAAAGAGAATCTGAGGATAAGCACATTTAATGTCTTCATCCTAATATTTCTTTCTTGACTCTATACTTTGTCCAAGTAAAGAGCAAAACGCCAGTGACTAGACAAAAATCTTTCTCAGGCTCTTTGGAATCCTTCTGTATTGTGCCTCACTGTGATAAAGGGTTTTATTCTTTCATCCAACAAATAATTACTGAGCACAAGTAATTACGGTGCCAGGCACTGGAAGGGGTGAAGGGACGAGAGAAAGTCTCGGGCGCTTGAGAGACACCGTCTAGTGAAGAGACATGTCTGCACTGAGAGAAAAAAGAGAATGATTGTGTCAGCAAATTTAGGGAACTTTCCTCACATTCTCTCTGTTTTGACTCTGTAGTCTGAAGTCGCAGCGGGAGTGAGGAAGAGTGGGCCGCTGCCCAACCCTGAGGTACCGTGATGTGTTCATTGTGGCTTTTTCAGAGGGAGGGAGGGGGATCCAGTCACAGCCTGGACAGACCCAGCCTCCCTCACAGACACCAGGGCCTGTCACCTGGTCACAGAGCTGCCGCCTGCCTGCAGGTCCTTCACGCCGGCCTGTTGCTTTCTTTTTGACACAGAGATTGGAGAATGTTCTCTTTGGCCCCCATGACTGCTCCCATACCCCGTCAGATGGCTACCCTCTCGTCCCAACTGACGGTAACGAAGAGGCCCCTGGCACGTCCTGGGGGTGGGGCTGCCCGGTGTGCCGCCCCGTAGGCTTGGCCCATGCTGACTCCCCTCCCTGTAGGGCCTGTGCCGATGCAGAAACAGGAGGGCCTCCTCTCCGCCCAAGAAGACGAGGAGACCCTGCCAGACATCAGATGTCTCGTCGCTACCGCTGTCGTCACATTATTTAACGTGAGTGACACCATCCGGGACGTGACCCAGACTGGGGGGATGTGCTGGCTTTATCAGACAGGAGGCCGTCTGCCGGAAGTGGAAGCCAGTGGCGGTGGGGGTGGGCGGGAAGCCCATTGGCCAGATGGTGTTTGCTGCCCTGATGAGGTCTGTGAGGGGAGGTGAAGGGTTCTGTGTGCTGCCTGAGGAAATCCTCAGGGGAAGTGCCCCCAGGGAGCCGGACAGGAGCTCCAGGGACATATAAACAGGGGTCTTTCTTCCCCATTCATCCAAGGTCAATCGAGGGCCAGTTTATCCTGATTCCCAGAAGGGGTGAAACAGCGTTTCCAGTGAACTCATAGCGTGTGCTGGGTATACTTTCCTGACGACCGCCAGCATCATCTATGTGTGCTTTGGATGAAAAGAAGGAAAAAAGAAAAGCATTTCTCCCCAATCTGGCCTGTTAGATTAAGTGAGCAGCAGGAGATGCAAGTACCAGGAAGTGGGTAGGAGCTTGTTCCCCACTCCCAGGGAGGCTGAGTAGAGACTCCATCCAGTGTGGCACACTTGGGGACCTTGTTCCTGGAGTCCAGCCTGGGATACGATAGAGCTTGTCCTGGTCGATCCCACCCATCACGCTTCTCCTTTCCACCACAGACATGAGCTCTGGGTTCTGTGCAAAAGGAAGACCAGGGTGTATGTGCTGGTCAGGATGGATAGTTACTGAGGTGACCAGGAAAAAAGGAAATCACACAGATAAAATCTGAATACAGCACACAATAGATGTGAAAGAAAGTGAAAGTGTTAGTCATTTAGTTGTGTCCAACTCTTTATGACCCCATGGACTGTAGCCCACCAGGCTCTGTCCAAGGAATTCTCCAGGCAAGAATACTGGAGTGGGTGGCCATTCCTTTCTTCAGGGGATCTTCCTGACCCAGGGATCAAACCTCAGTCTCCTGCACTGCAGACGGATTCTTTACCGTCTGAGCCACCAGGAGAGATGGAACAGATGTGGTAAGAAGGAAAAACTATAATTTCTGGAAAGAAGGAACTGAGAAAGAGAAGCAAGAATACTGTCTGGATAAAGAACAAGTTTCATTCTTAGCACATGTTCAGGTGGTAAGAAGCTGGGTGGTCCAATCCCATTCACAACTCTCCCATCACACTCAGATGCTGCGCCAGAGCCAGGGAGGTGAAGTACCACTTGCAAGATGTATTAACTGTCTGGGAGTGAACTTTCCTTTTCTCTTAACTACATACAGTTAGTCTTGTTTGAGTAGCCAGTGCAAAAAGAAGTCTAGGACCTTTAGTTGACCAAGGTGATTAGGCAGCTAAAGATGTGAGCATGAACTTGCAGCTGTATGGATGTGTAAGTGCTGTGTGTTGTCTAGCAGAGGCTGCATCCGTGTTCCTGGTGCTCAGGAAGCCTGACTACAGAGAAGGCCAGGGGCTAGCGCAGGCTGATGCCCCTGGTGAGAGCGACATTCTGTTGCATAGTTTTGTTGGTCACCTATAAAGGTGTATGACTTTAAATTTCAGCTAATTTCAGGTTACAACCCCAGGTTCTCCAGTCAGCCAGATCTGGGCTTACATCCTTATTCTGCCCCTATTAGCTGTAAGGCTCTGGAAGACTTTCTTAAGCTCTCTCAGCCTCAGTTTCCTCATCTGTACGATGGTGAGAGTAACACCACATACCTTGTAGGTTGTAAGGATGTGGTGAGAACTCATCAATTCAATGAGTGTGTATTGGGACTTCCCTGGCACTTCAGAGGTTAAGACTCCACGCTTCCACTGCAGGGGGCACAGGTTCAATCTCTGGTTGGGGAACTGAGATCCCACGTGCCGTGTGGCATGGCCAATAAATAAGTAACTTTAAAAAGTCAGCTGTTGGCGTTATTACTATTACTGTTACTCCTCTTGCGGCATCTAATATCATAAAATGGTCACGATTGTAAGCCATTGTTTTCTGTCCCTGCAGGAACCTAGTGCTGAAGGAAATAAAAAAAGTCCATTAACGGTTGCACAGAAAAAAGCCCAGAACATAATGGAGTCCTTTGAAAATCCATTTCGGATGGTAAGTACTGGTTACATATGTTAAGGGCTGACAGAAGAGGCAGAGCTTTCTGCAGCTGTAGGTGCCTTTTGCCTGAAAAAGGAACCGAGAGACTTCAGAGACCGAAGAAGCCTCACCACCGTGACGTCATCCCTGGCAGTTGGTAAAGACCCCGAGTCAGGTCTTCTGAGACCAGGTCAACAAGAGGACCCCACTTGAGGGCCAGGCAGCTGCAGCCAGGCTGACACTTTGCATTGAGGCCTCCTAAGATGTAACCAGCAAGACACCCGCATCTGAGTGCCACTGAATTCTGGGTCCAGATTCTGTTTCTCAGCATTTAACATGACTGTTTCCATTTCTCCAGTTTCTGCCTTCAGTAGAACACCGGGCTCACATTTCTCAGTCAGCAAAGTTTGATCCATCATCGAAAATCTATGAAGTAAGTGGATTTGTCACCCTTTCTAAGAGTGAACTTTCTAAGAAAAGAGGACTTCTTAATTTCTTAAACCAGGTTTCTGTTCTAAACAAGCCCATCTTTGAACCTCCCTGAAAATGAGTGCAAGAAACACTTCATATATAAGCATTGTTTCCAGAGAGAGGAGCCAGACTTTAATCAGATTCTTGAAAGCATTGGGGAACTTTTTAAAGAAACAGGTCTTTGTTTTTTGTTTTTTTTAATTAAAGTTTAATTTACAAGGTATACAGTATACAGATATGAAATGTACAGCTTGATGCATTTCTATTTATGAATATTACTTTAACGCTCTTAAAGATGACAGCTTAAATTTTGAAACATTCTATTGTATGTTGTGTGGTTTGTTTTAACAGCATTTTAAGTAAGAATAAGAATCCATCTTCCCTGGATCCCCATGAGATATTCCTGGGAGCCGTCATGTTAATTGTCTGTTAAAAGCCCTCTTCCTCCCTGCGGGAGGTGGTGCTCTGATCAGATGGGTGGCCTGGCTCCCTCTGCCCCCGACCGACCCCCACCCCTGCACTTCTCTTTAGGCCAGAGAGTCAGGCCAAGGGACTTCTCTGGTAGTCCAGTGGTTAAGACTCCACGCTTCCCAATGCAGGGACGAGAGTTCCATCCCTAATCAGGGAACTAAGCTCATACGTGCCATGTGGCACAGCCGAAAAAAAAACAAAACAGAAAAGAGAATCAGGCTGAAATCCTGATGGGCCTCTGCCCTGTTGCTGTTGGTAAGCCTGCTGTTTTTAGAAACAGGGAGTCAGGTGAGGTTTCTGCTGTCTCTTCTCTTCCCCCCGGTTGTGGCTTACTCAGGGCAGCCATCTGTGCCCCCCCACCCCCCTGCCCACCAGACTTACCATTTCCTGTCACCGAGATGTGTTCTCATGCCCCAGGTAAATGTGTTGTAAAGAAGCACATTAGACTCGCAGAAGTCCTGCCTTGAACACCATCTCTACCATTTATTAATCATGTCCCCTTGGACACGTCACTTAGCTTCTCCCAACCTATTTCCTGTCTGTAAAGTGGGTGTGATGATGGTACCTCTGCCTCAGAGTCATAGAAGGGACTGAATGGTTGGATATGCAGACATCCAACCCAGTGCCTAGATAATATAAGTACTTTATAAATAAAGCCAGCATGAGGTCTTATTTTTCATGTCATTAGATACAGGATCATTAGATAATGGGACTTAGGACCTAGAATGTATATAGCTACCAGTCAGCATGCTCTGCATCACCTCATTAAAAGAATCATCCTAGGCAGCTGAGTTTTGGAGATTTTTTGTTGTGTTTGTTTTCATTTATAGATCAGCAACCGTTGGAAGCTGGCAAGCCAGGTACAGGTACAAAGAGAACCTAAAGAAACTGCCAAGAAGAAGGCAGCTGAGCACACAGGTAGTGTAGCGCCCACCCCCTTGTCAGCTCAGCCGGCACCTTTGGTTGAGAGCAGCCCTGGCTCACTGTTCTGTCCAGTTACTCGAGCAAAGCTCTAGGCACAGCCGAGCAGCCCCAGCCCTCCCCTCCACGGCCTCCCTTCTGCCGAGGGGTGGAAGGCAGTGAGCCGGAGATGTGTGAGCTATCAGGGCAGCGGGTACTTACGCAAAGAGAGAGGAAGGAAGTGCTGCGGCTGGGCCTAATGGGGTGCAGGCTGCTTCTGTACAGCAGTACAGGAGGCGGTCTAGTGAACGTGACATTGAGCCAAGACCCGCAGCCATCAGGGGAGAGTGTTCAGATTGGCAGCCCAGCGAGGCCAAGGCCACAGCTTGCAATACTGCTCAGAGTGACCCAGGAGGCCAAAGGGATGGGGGCAGGGGGTGGGTGGAGGGTAGGACAGAGAGCAGGCAGGGGTCTGTTGTTGGGACTTTTACTCCAAGTGAGTTGGAAGCCATGGAGGGCTCTGAGCAGGGGAGGGCCGTACCCTGACTTAGGTTTGGAGGCCTCACCAGCTGCTGGGCAGAGGACAGGGCAGACAGTCCAGTCAGGAGGCAGCACAGGGTGCAGATGAAGGGGGACACTGGTGTGGATGTCATGGGGGCAGGGCAGGTGGTGGAAACTCAGAGCCTGTCATGTCGCATAGAGAAGCTGACAGCATTGGGTGAGGTAGTCCTGGACAGGAGGTTTTATCCTGAGCGCCTTGGGAGGCGGGGCTGTGTGAACAGTGAGGCTGCAGGGGGCCCGGTTAGAGGCGGAGGAGGTTTTGGTTCTGGTCCTTGACCTGTTAAGGTTGAGATCCTGACACCGCGTCCTCAGGGGAGTCACAGAGGCCGCTAGGTGAAGAGCAGGCAGGGATGTGGACCCCAAGGTTGGTTGATGAGGAGAGGAACGTGGGCTGAGCCGCGAGGCAGGGTCCTCCAGGGATGTGGGGGTTGGGGCTGAGGGACAGGGTGGCCGCGATCAGCAGGGGTGATGCCGCAAGCAGTGTGGCCTAGAGACCCGGCTGCCGCCACAATCACAGAGACCATTCTCTCTCTCTTGCAGCTGCCCGGGACCAGGCCCAAGAGGAGTATAGGGCAGCCGCGGAGCAGGCCGTGTCCGTCCGCCAGCAGGCTGCAGTACGTGCCTGCGTTTCTGCTTTCTCTGGTCGTGGTCTGGGGTGGTGTGGAATGTTGGGAGGGCTCACCCTCAGCGTTGGGTTGTAGGCGTCTTCCGGTTGCCGGTCCAGTAGTGCTGCCTCGTGGCCACCCCCTGCCCCCCACCCAGAAGGTTGACGTCACTGTCCATCTGGGATGGTTCTCCCGCTGCATTTGGGATAAACATGCCTTTGGCCTGTAGAAGGAGGTGAGGCATCAAGCCCACTCTGTGTCCCACTCCACCTGGGAGCTATTTCACCCCCTGCCCCCCGGCTCCCCAGCACCCTGGAGTGCTCAGCTCTGGCCTTTCCTAGTGGCCTGACGTCATCCTCCAGCTGGGAGCTCGGCCCCCCACCGCCAGTGCTCCTCTCTCCGTCCCCAAGCCTGTGTTTACAGCTCTGGAGGCATCGTGTGCCTCACAGGGTGCTCACAGGGGTCACACACACAGAGTGGCCTCCTGCCCTGGTCGTGGCTGTGCTTCCCTCTTACAGATCTGTTCAATCCACAGCTAGAGAACGCTGCCAAGAAGAGAGAGCGGGCGACGAGTGACCCGAGGACGACAGAACAGAAGCAAGAGAAGAAACGCCTCAAAATTTCCAAGAAGCCAAAAGACCCAGATCCACCAGAAAAAGACTTCACTCCCTATGACTACAGCAAGTTGGATTTCAAGGCTTTTGCTGGTGAGGCCAGAGTGGGTGTCCCGCAGGGACCACCTGACCACATCCCATGGGGGGAAGCAGGTGACAGGGAGGGGAGGAAAGAGCAGAACTTCAGTGGAGATTAAGCTCCACCCAAGGCCAGGCAGGCAACCTGGAATTGTGAGGGCAACACAAGGACATGACAGGGACAGGGCAGAAACCCACCACCCTCAGCCCCCAGGGCTGAGCTGCAGGAGCCACTCTGGTGGTTCATCAAGATAGTGTCCATTCTGTTAATAATTGTGGTCCAGCCTTCTTCACAAGTTGTACCCAGAAACACATTTTCTCAGACATACACACATAGAGGAAAGATGTGGATTGTTGAGAAAGATGTAGTTTGTTGAGACAGCCTGGTGCCTAGAAGATGACGCTCTGTGCCTCCTTAGCCTGTGAGAGCCTGTCTGTTGAAAGGACTGCAGTGACATTCCTGATGACAGAGCAGCCTCCTTGGCGACACAGCCGTCTTTTCTGCAAGAACATCCCCTCTCGCCTCAGTTTACAGACAGTGGCTTCATCCTTCACAGAAACCAGAGGGATTTCCTTGATGTGAACTGGCCAGTGCTTTAGCCACCGGCCCCTGACCTGAGAATAGACCTATGAGAAACGAGCCTGGCCTCTGGGCTGCCCTTAGCTACTGAGAACATGATTTGTGAGGTGACAACAAGCCAGAAGTTTCTGTCTGTGAAGGGCTAGTGAGCTGACAGCCCACACTGCCTGGATCTTGTGCACCTGGCCCGGTAATGAGTCTGTGGTGTATATTAACTCACTCACATGGTCACCGGCCTCTCTTTTCTCTTACCTTTCAGGAAACAGCAAATCCAAACCTTCTTCCCAGTTTGACCCAAGCAAGCAGCCCCAGTCAGGCAAGGTAAGAAACAGACTGAGAATTCCAGTGGGCTTGAGGTGTATGTTGTTGACCCTCCACTGCTGGCAAGACTGGCCCATCTAGGAATCCTCTCTGTCTGCATAGCTTTTCCCTCACCTCATTTCTTCCCAGGCACAAACAATACCCATCACCTATTTCAGCAAGAAAAAAAATGTTGTGTCTCTAAAAGTGGGTGTGTGGTTTTGAAGGGTGTTACTGTTTGCTGCCTTGGGAATTATAGCAGCAGGCTGGAAACACTCCCTGTGGTACCAGTACAGGCCTGCCATTGCCCGAGTGGGCGTTGCTGCCGCCAGAGTGCAATGTGACTGGACGTCTGGCGTGGGGAGGGCAAGCGAGCCCTGTGTAGAGCCTGGCCATTCCCTCAGTAGCTCATCTGTACAGCCTGCCTTCTCTAACACCCAGAAATGTCCAGTTGCAAGGAAACCCAAGAGTCATACCCTTGGCACCGGAGGCTCTGATGGGCCGTCTGAGCCTAGGCGTGTTTTCCTGTGCGTCGTGCGGTTATGGTCTTCACTCAGCCTAGATGGTTTCTTGTCTTTTCAGAAATGCATTGCAGCCAAAAAAATTAAACAGTCGATTGGAAACAAAAGCATGTCCTTTCCAACTGGAAAGTCAGACAGGTAACGTGCAAGATGCCATCGTGGCCAGGGAAACCCGGGGAGGCCTCACCTAGAGAGAGTCTCAGAGCACATCTCCTGGCCTGATCCCCATCTTTGTCAGTCAGAAAACTGAGCTGGGAGGAGGAGAGGTGATCACTGGAAACCACAGTCGTAACCACGCCTCCTAGGACTCCGTCACCCTTAGCCCTCTCCCATCACCACATGGTCTCCTAGGGTCATCCCAGAGCAAATAGGTTTGAAATCTGCCTACATCAGCCCCTTTCTGAGGAAAGAGGAAAAAAAATCAGTAAGCAAATATGGATAGTCATTGTTGTCCAAGAATATTTTAGGGAATTCCCTGGCAGTCCAGTGCGTTTGCTGCTGATAATCTGGGTTCAATTCTTGGTTGAGGAACTAAGATCCCTCAAGTCGCATGGCATCGCCCAGAAAAGGGTAATTTAGTTAAAAGCCTGAAACCCTAATCCTTGCAGCAGACCCTGAAGTCGGAGGACACGCTCCCAGGATGTGGCAGCGGAGGAGGGACCATCCTCAGCTCGGCCAACCCTCCCTCACTAGGCCACAGGGCGCTGCTGCTCCCGCCTCCACTCCTGTCCCCTGGAGTGCCCTTGGAGTGCCGGGGGCACTCTACTGCCCAGCTCAGTTCTCCTCAACCCCAAACAGACCATTGTCCCTCAGTTCTGCAGTGTTAAGGCTCACAACATTTTATAAACTGGCTGACTGCCACCGTTAAGCCAGACTGCAAGAACTAACCCTTTTGTTTTCACACTGTCTCTACAGAGGTTTCAGGCACAATTGGCCAAAGAGATAGTGTTGGAAGACAGCTTCAGGATCCCCTGGTGGACTGGAAGCACCAGATAGTGGTGCTGGTTTTGTACAGACTCGTTTTTAAACCATTAAAAAATAATTCTTGCTGGAAGAAAGCGGGTGCCTGACTTTTCTTTTGCGGCCACTCCAGCTCTGGCAGGCAAGAACACACCTCGTCCTGTCCAGGTCACCCTCTTCAGCGGTCTGGGGTAAGTGTGCCCTTGGAGTGTGGTTTCCGGAGAAATCCAAAACTTCCCCCGAGGAGGAATGCAGGAGACACCCAGGACTCAGGAAAGAGAGGCCTCCACAGGCCAGAGTTATGCCCACCTAACTCTCCATCCTGAGAGGATGCACTTGTCCACGCCTGCACATCATGCAAATGAAGCCAGATGGTGAAAAGTACCTTCAGGAAGAGGGACTGATGGGTGCTTAGAGCCACTGGGGCTTCTCGACAGCCTGGTCTCTTCTCTATTCCTTTCTCTCTCTTTTTTTTACATTTTGTTTTTTCCCCGTTATAAAAGTAATAATATGTTTATTATAGGAAATGAGAAAAACATAGAAAAATGCAAAGAGAAAAATTCAATCATCTTTAATCTTGCGGCACAGAGAGAATGTTTACTATTTTGATGAAAAGGCTTTTTACCTTACTTGTGAATACTTTCCAAACGACCTTATATTTCTGTAGTGTTTCACCTTTAAAACTTATATTATGAGACCTTTCTCATCCTGAAATTCATTTTAGCTAATGCACATCATTCAACATTTAGGTTTCCATTTTGTACTTTTTTTTTTGATTGCTGAACTCAAGCTTTTCTCTAGTTGCAGCGAGCAGGGGCCACTCTGTAGTTGCGGGGTTCAGGCTTCTCATTACACTGGCTTCTCTTGTTGCAGAGCACAGGCTCTAAGGCCACATGGGCTTCAGTAGTTGTGGCACATGGACTTACTTGCCCCGTGATATGTGGGATCTTCCCGAACCAGGGATTGAACCTGTGTACCCTGCTGGCAGGCGGATTCTTAACCGTGGGACCACCATTTTTGTACTATGCTTAATGTAACACTAAACTTTTTGTATAAATTCCTGACCCAGTCTCTTGATTATTCTTCAAAATTCCATTTGATTTTAGTCCTTAGGTGGGCTATCAAGAAAGCACAGAATGATACCAATATTTTTTTTAACAAATATTTAAACAAGGAACCTACTTTTTTGGAAGTCTTTCCCATGAGTTATTGAGCGGGCTGACTGTGTGTGAGACTCCACAGGGTTGCCAAGCCAGACCAGACATGGCTGTGCTGCGGAGAGCAGTCCAGGACAGCCAGAGTGTGAACAAGGCAGGACTCGAGTGGTCGAAGGTGACAGAAAAGCCAAACTATCCCTGGCTTAGCAAAAGATGTCTTTTCTCTGAATGGAAACGGCAACCCACTCCAGTATTCTTGCCTGGAAAAGCCAATGGATGGAGGAGACTGGCAGGCTACGGTTCATGGGGTCGCAAAGAGTTGGACACGACTGAGTGACTTCACTTCTCTGTAAATGCAGTCAGCCCAGAGCTGGTGCAGTGACTGGTGGTCCTCAGACTCTGACTGCCATCTTTTTGCTCTACCATCCTTAACTGGAGCACAGGACTCCCACCTCCTGGGCCTGGTGACTGCCCCCATGCCACCCGCCACATCCTCATTCTGTTCAGCTGGAAGGAGGGGAGACCAGCACCCAACCTCCACTCCCCACTGGCCAGAACTTAGTCACATGATCACATCAAAGGATACTGAGAAACTCACTAGTTCAATGCCCAGCTGAAAATCCAGGGTTCTGTAATTCTATAATTAGTCAGAATTTGGTAAGAATGGACATTGAGGCAGTCATCTGCCAGAAAATGAGAGGAGTCTCCACTATAAAAGCTAGATGAGGGAGTTCTCTGGCGGTCTAGTGGTTAGAACACCAGGCTTTCACTGCTGTGACCTGAGTTCAATCCCTGGTCAAAAAAAAAAGAGATGGGAATTTTTTTAAGAAATTATATTCATGGGACTTGCCTGGTGGTCCAGTGGTAGAGACTCCACATATCCAGTGCAAGGGGCTACAGGTTTGATCGCGGGGGAACTAATTCCACATGACACGTAGCCCAGCCAAAAAAAATTTTTAACCAAAGAAAGAGATTATATTCTACTGAGGATGCCCTGAGGAGGCTTCATAAGGTAAGAAGTGCAGAGAACCTTGTTGCCAGCTTTACTCAAAGAGTGGGCAGAGCCCCAGGTTCTCCCGAGACCAGCCCTATCAGGCTGGGGGAGTGGGCCCACCCCGTCCGAACTCTCCTGGTGGTTCTTTTGTGTGTGCTTAAGTCTGAAGGCCAAGGGCTGAACGCAAGGCAGGGGGCCTCATGTTTAGGGGGCTCACCACCTCTCAGAGGTGAAATGAATAGTGGTGACAATGTAGTAAATTCCTCATGGAGGTAAAATGAGTCCTTGTCCTGTATTTGGAAGTTATCCTTGCTCATTTTGTCTGGATTTTGTTGTCATTTTGGTTTTGCTTTTCCCACACTGCACTGTATGTGGAACTTCCCCAACCAGAGATCAAATTGTGCCCCTGCAGTAGAGATGCAGAGTCTTAACCCCTGGACCACCAGGGAAGTCGTGATTTTGTTTTTTAATAAGATGGAGACTGTAAACTGTACAAGTAGAGGTCTTTTCTAAGTGTCTTATGCAAAAAAAAAGTTAGCAACCTGATATCAGTGCCCCAGTGTGTTTTTTTAAGTTTTATGGGTCCCTGGAACCCCAAAGTCCAGGACCACTGAGCCAAGGGATGGAGCCAAGGGCCTTGGAGGTTTGGAGAACATCTGTAGCTCCATTTCACTGAAGCTTAAAGCCGTGGGGAAATTGATTGGATGCTCAAGGACCAGGGAGGAGCGTGAGGTGGGGGGTGGGGGGTACGTGTCAGTCTGGAACTGCTTGGTGATTCCGAACCGTGGAGGCTGTGAAGGGCCCTGCGCTCTGGGAAGACAACCTGGCAGGACCGGGTGGGGTTGGAGGTAGAGAATTTAAGAGCAGAAGCGGAGCAGAAGGGCTTTTTGCTCAAGGAGGTACACTGCTGTTTGTGGCCCTTAGGAAGCTTGCCATAAGCATTTTCAACCGAGTAACACCGTGTACTGGCCAAATTCGTTTACACTCAGAACCACAGCTGTCTACCTGGCTACACACAATGCTTTAAAAAATGACTCCCAAGTGCTAATCAGCGACAGAAACACATTCCTGCCCTGTGGCAGCCCCATCGCCTTGGACGGTAGCCATTCACCCCCTCCTGTCCTCTTATAAACTAGCTGCCCTTAGGAGGCTGAGACGGTTGACCTGCTGCACGGTGCCGCTTTACCACTGAGTTGTAAACACACATTGGTCTGAATGCAAGGGAACATTTCAGGCTTCCCCGTCCTGAGTTTCCCTATCAGTTGTAGATTTAAGGGGGCTATATGACAGGGGCTACTTCTGGCAAAACCAGTTTTTCCTCCTTGTGATCTGAAACTGGGTGACCTTTCTGGGCTCGTGGTCCCTGTACATCTGGGGACTTTTTCACCTAAAATGTATTCAGGACCTTCATTTTCTTTCAACTTGGAAGGTCTGGGCTACTGCTGTACAAATTATCCTAGAGGTCCCGCTTGTTATTGGTATTTGAGGCTAAGACCACAGCTCTGTCTCCTCTACAGGAGGGTCAAGGGTGTCATTTATTGTCCTCATTTGCGGATGCACGTGCTGGAACAGCTTTGTTTAGCTTGCAGGAGGGACGAAACAGACTTGACCTCCCGCTGCCCCACCCACACCCCCATGCAGTGCCCCGGGAATGCCAGGGCCCTGACCTGGGCTCAGCTATGCAGTGCCTGGGTGGAAGCCAAGACAGCTGATTCCACCGGGTGCTTGGGCCCGCGTCCTGGCCGCCCATGTTCAGCCTGTTACCCAGTGCTGCCAGCTATAAACACCATCCCTAGTCTGCTTACAGTCTGGCTCGGGCCACACAGAAGTAAGCAGACTGTCACAACTCAGAGTATGTATAAGTGTCTTGATGTGCAGGCGGTGATGTAAGCACCATGACCCAAGTACAGGGCTGAACCCAGGCAGCCTGCAGTAACTGGCATGGGTTGACTCTCTTTGGCTGGCTGTGTGATCCCGACCCTGAGTAGGTTAACAGTTCCAAGGGAGCCGTCTTCTAGCAATTCTTTTTATAAAAACTTTTTATTTTGTATTAGGATATAGCAAAGGTAAAAGGAGAAGGGGGCAGACAGAGAATGAGATGGTTGGATAGCATCACCAATTCAATGGGCATGAATTTGAACAAACTCCAGGAGAGAGTGAAAGACAGGGAAGCCTAGTGTGCTACAGTCCATGGAATCAAAGAGTTGGACACGACTTAGCGACTGAACAACAACATAACTGAAAGTGTCAGTTGCTCAGTCATGTCTGACTCTTTGTGATCCCATGGACTGTAGCCCACCAGGCTGTTCTGTCCATGGGGATTCTGTAGGCATGAATACTGGAGTGGGTAGCCATTCTCTTCTCCAGGAGATTTTCCCAACCCAAAGTTTGAACCTGGGTCTCCTGCTTTGCAGGCAGACTCTTTACCATCTGAGCCGCCAGGGAAGCCATCACAACAACATTGCCAATTAACAATGTTGTGAGAGTTTCCAGTGAACAGCGAAGGAATTCAGCCATACATATACATGTATCCATTCTCCCCCAAGAGCTTCCCTAGTAGCTCAGCTGGTAAAGAATCCACCTGCGATGCAGGAGACCCTGGTTTGATCCCTGTGTCAGGAAGATCCCCTAGAGAAGGGACAGGCTACCCACTCCCGTATTCTTGGGCTTCCCTGGTGGCTCAGATGATAAAGAATCTGCCTGCGATGCGGGAGACCTGGGTTCAATCCCTGGTTGGGAAGTTCCCCTGGAGGAGGGCATGGCAACCCACTCTACTATTCTTTCCTGGAAAATCCCCATGGACAGAGGAGCCTGGCAGGCTACCATCCATGGAATTGCAAAGAGTCGGACACGACTGAGTGACTAAGCACACAACACACATTCTCCCCCAAACTCTTCTCCCATCCAAGCTTCCACATAATTGCCTAGCAATTCTTTTACTGCTTTGGCTCATTTCCCCTTTAAAAGGAGTTTAACTCAATCAAGGCTCATTGCTATAAGACGTGAGGCTTGTACTAACAAACACCAGTGTGTTTTTCATCTGGGTCAAGAGGACACAGGCTTCCCACCTCCAAGTGGAGGTTGAAATTGATCCCATGCAGGGCCCTGTGGGGCTCCTGGGCACAAGACCTTTCTGTGTCCCCCATTTCTTTGATTATAGGAAACAGTCTTTATTCAGCCCGCATGACCTTTCCTGGGTTCCAATGGGCAGATTCAAGCCGCTGTTAATTAGGGAAGGAAGGGGATGTGAGACCAGGGAGAAACAGTCAAGAGCAGCTTTGAGGCAGGGTCCTGTTTCCCCATCAAAGGATACACACAACAGTATCTCTGAGCTGCTCTACAGATACTGAAACCCCCTCCAGGTGGGAGAAGTTAGTGATTAATGATGGTATGTTGCCCACAAGCTTGTAGACCCCACATCAGTTGGACCTGAAAGTTGATGATGTGGACTCCTATTTACCTCAGCACCAACCCACTGGAAGAATGTCTACATTGGCTACAATGTCTACAGTCCATGGAGTCACAGAGTCAGACATGACTGATCGACTAAGCACCTTAGCACGTAAGTTATTACAGGCTTCCCTGATGGCTCAGCAGTAAAGAATCTGCCTGCCAATGCAGGAGACAAACATTCATTCGATCCCTGGGTCAGGAAGATCCCCTGGAGGAGAAAATGGCAACCTGCTCCAGTATTCTTACCTGTAATATTCCATGGGCAGAGGAGATTGGAGGACTGTAGTCCACTGGATCACAAAAGAGTCAGAGACGATTTAGCAACTAAACAACAGGGCTCCCATGTGGCAACACCAGGGAATCCTTCCCTATTGCATCAGGCTTTGCCTGTGATGGAATGTTGGTTGGGATTTTCCCTTTTGGACTAGCCTTGTTATGGGCAACCAGAACTCTGTTGCATCTTGTAGCCCCCTCGTAGGGTATGTTTACAAAACTCTTGCTGTTCAGTTGCTAATAGTACCCAATTTAGGGACTCCATGGACTACAGCATGCCAGGTTCCCCTGTCGTTCACCGTCTCCTGAGTTTGCTCAAATTCATGTCCACTGAGTCAGTGACGCCAGCCAAACATCTCATCCTTGGCAGTCCCTTCTCCTCCTGCCCTGTCTTTCCCAGCATCAGAATATTTTCCAGTGAGTCAGCTCTTCGCATCAGGTAGCCAAAGTATTGAAACTTCAACTTCAACATCAGTCCTTCTGATGAATATTCAGGGTTGATTTCCATAGGATTTTGTTAGATTGGATTAAATCTAATTGGGTAAATGGATTTAATTGGGAGTGGGCTAGAGATTTGGTTTAACCCTTCAAAGTTTTCTTGGAATTCTGCTTACATGACAGCTTGTGAGTTCCTTTGCTTTTAAGTAATCTGTATTTCCCATTGAAATCTTTTACTTTGGTTAAGTAAATATTGTTTGACAGGTTCTAAAAGGGCTTCCCTGGTGGCTCAGCAGTAAAGAATCTGCCTGCAATGCCCGAGACCCGGCTTCGGTCCCTGGGTTGAGAAGATCCCCTGGAGGAGGGCATGGCAACCGACTCCAATACTCTGGCCTAGAGAATCCCATGGGCAGAGGCACCTGGCCGACTGTAGCCCATAGGATCACACAGAGTTGGACACGACTGAAGCAACTAAGCAGCAGCAGAAGGCCAAGGCTTCAGAGAGAAATACTTAATAATTAGTATGTTAAATTTCATGGGATTTCTAAAAATCTGGTATGCCCCAGTAAAATGTTATCTCATTGTTTTCTAGTTGTTTTAAAATGTTGCATGTCATAATAACTCAGTTTATTTTGTCAATCCCATTGTGGCCAAATGTTTATGACTTTTTAAATTCCTTTTTAAAGTCTTTCTTGATTTATAGATGGCTATTGTTGTATTCATGTATATTCATGTATGGACATGAATTTGAGCAAACTCCAGGAGATAGTGGAGGACAGAGGAGCCTGGCATGTTGAAGGCCATGGGGTCGAAACAAGCTGGACATAACTCAGGGACTGAACAACAACAACACTGTTGTAGTCTGTTAAATCTCAGGTTATACTGGGGAACTAGGTAAGGAAGAAAGTCCTAAGGGAAAGCCTGATCGCTTCATACAAAGTTAAAAACAGGATTGGTTACTAAATGGACTGTAAATTATGGTGATAAATTTATGGGTTTTATCTGAAATGTCACTGATTTTAACTCATGTTTTCCAGATATAGGGAAGCCCTTCTCCTCAAGTTGGTTATGATTTACAACAGTTTGGTAAATTATACCTCTGTGAGTAAAACAGAGATATTTTTCTTTTCCCTCTGCCTGTTCTGTTCAAACATTGTAAACTCTTGGGTTCTGAGCAGCCTTATCAAACAAATGGGAAAGACTCTTCTGGCATGTGGGGGGATCTTGATAGTCTGAGGACTTCTATAGAAGACAGAAAGTCACCTAGGCAAAATCTGACGGCAGGCCTTTGACATGGCTTTTTTGGTCTTGAGGGGCCTTTTGAAACTTTCATCTGAGACTCCTACTGAGGAATTACACCAGAATCAACGTGGATGAATCCATGTGGTCAATGGACAAAACAGTTTAAAAATAAATTAGTCTCAGCTGTACCTGATGAAAATGGAGGTGATTCTAGAAAAAAGAGGTTTCACTGAATGTTAAATTCTAGTGTTGTTAAATAAGGTCTGTGTTTACCCACTTTCCTTGTTGTTGCATCATATTGTTACAAAATTTAATTGTCAGAAGAACACTAAGTTTGTTTCTGAAGCCTAACTATGTAATTAATCTTTGGATAAAGATCTGATGCTCCATAATCTACAACCAGGAGATTAACACCAGGCCATGGTCATTTAAATTTACAGGCTTCCTTATGCTGCTGCTGCTGCTACGGCTAAGTCTCTTCAGTTGTGTCCGACTCTGTGTGACCCCATAGATGGCAGCCCACCAGGCTCCTGCATCCCTGGAATTCTCCAGACAAGAACACTGGAGTGGGTTGCCATTTCCTTCTCCAATGCATGAAAGTGAAAAGTGAAGGTGAAGTCGCTCAGTCATGTCCGACTCTTAGCGACCCCATGGACTGCAGCCTACCAGGCTCCTCCATCCATGGGATTTTCCAGGCAAGAGTACTGGAGTGGGGTGCCATTGCCTTCTCCGTCCCTTATGCTGGGGACAATTAAATCATACTAAGGACTAATACTGCTAGCTATGTTATTTTTTATTTTACCTGTTTTACAAAAGTATTGTTTACCGCATTATCAGATATGTGACTGAGCCTCTGATAAAATAATGATATATAGTTCCATATGAGATCAATGACTGTAACAGTATAACTCTAGATATGGGAAGAATAAGAGGCAGTATTTTCCTAAAGAGGCTAGTGACACAAAGGGTCCAGAGTCTTTTGCCACTGTTAGAAGGAGGCCTGGTCCAATGATAGCAGCACACTGAGTGGCCTGTCTTCACCAGACCTGGGAATAAGCATTCCTAGCACCATGGGATGAAATGGTCATTAAATGCCCCCCAAACCATGGTCACATACATGACCCTGAAGGGACCCTGCCAAATGAAAATTGGCGCTTGCCATCTGCCTCTGCAAAGATGAAGTCCATGGCTACTTCAGTCATTGAACTTCAACACCCCTTGAATAAAGGAATTAAGAATGGAGATCAGAAATGAGGCACTCTGTGCCCTGAGAAAAACTGGCTGAACAGGACTTCAGGTAGTTAGATATTTTCAGAAGATTTTATGAGCCTGAATTCTTGCATTTTCCCATATCTAGAAAAGCAATGAAGTCATTAACAGTGAATCTGCTTTAACACTGGGGAGGGGAATGCATTTGAAAGTCAGAATGGAGTACTAGGTGACATAGTGGCTGTAATTTCAGATGTGATCGTTCCAGAATTGTTGCAAACTTGAATTTTCTGAGGTATATCACAATCCACAAGGATTTTAAAATTCCCCCACCCTCTTCAACAAGATTTTGGCTAAAGATTGAGAGGTTGAATAGAGACTTTTCCAGTCAGAAAAGAAAAGGCATTGGAAGTGACAAAAACCCTTCTTAAGGAAACTATAAAGAAAAACTCTTAACTATAAGGTTATAAAGAAAACTCTTGCCAAGCAATGCAAAAAACTCATCTAAAATGGGACAAGGTCTTGCCAATTTCTATATTCAACTGACTGGACAACTATTAACTGCTATGCATGAGTTTGTGTTCCACCGGTCGCCCCCCACCCCCACCCAGAAGCTTCCTTCCATCCCTTCAGAGCAAGAAACTGAATGCTACTGAAAATGTGAAAAAAGCAATAACCTGAGCTGCAGCTTGAAAATAAAAGAAGGGACCCTATAACATTCTTCTTACTACTTACTATTCACACCTCTCTAAAATTGGATGGGGTAAAACTGTGGGTACATCACACCAGAGTAAAAAGATTACCAGATGACCAGCCAAGTCAGCAAGCAGACTCCTGAGAAGCAGACATTGTATTGTTCCAACAAGCAGAGTGAAAATTCTGTGTTCTTACCCTTTCTTATACCTTCTACCTACAGATTCATTCTAACTGCTAGTTATGTGGCCAGCTTCCTATTTCCAGGTCTCCCCTGGATTCTGATGGGTTTTCCCCATGTAGGGAATGGCCTGGAAACAACTGGCTACAATAAGTCTCTGAAGTGCCAGTTCCAGACTGGTTTTCAGACTTATTCTCCTGAATTCCTAAGGAAACGAGATCTGTTCTGTCTACTAAAGTTCTAGCTGTTCTAACTTCTAAAGTTCACCTCTAACTGGGTCTGCTGCACCAAAATGGCAGAACAAGGGATTGAGATTTAATCATATGAGACCTGGATCCAGGACATGGAACTCAACTATTTCCAATTCAGTATCTATTCCCCCAAAGTTGGCAGGACTACGCCCCATCTCAGCTTAAAGTAGTTACAGTGGTCATCACTTCATTCCCTGAAAGATTTGGGGAAAGATAAAACCAAGTGGGGATTAAAACTGAGTTCCCCCAAAACCAAGTTCCTCTGATGTGTGTGTGTGTGTGTGTGTGTGTGTGTTGCTCAGTCATGTCCGGTTGTTTGTGACCCCATGAAGTATAGCTCACCAGGCTCCTCTATGCATAGGATTCTCCAGGGAAAAATACTGGAATGGGTTGCCATTCCCTTCTCCAGGGGATCTTCCTGACCTGGGGATTGAACCCAGGTCTCCTGCATTGAAGGCAGATTCTTTTCCTTCTGAGCCACCAGGAAATCCCATCCTCTGCTGAGTTCTACCCAAAAACAATTATTCCCTTTTCTCATCCAACATCTGTTCTCAAGGTTGAGGAGTATCAAAGAAAAGGAGAGTATTGATCCCATGCAGGGCCCTGTGGGGCTCCTGGGCACAAGGCCTCCATGTCCCCCATTCCTTTGATTATAGGAAACAGCCTTCATTCAGCCTCCAGGAACTTCTCTGAGTTTCAGTGGGCAGATTCAAGCAGTTGTTAATTAGGGAAGGGAAGGGATTCAAGATCATGGAGAAACAAGCAATAGTGTTTCTCTATCAACAGATATATACAACATTCAGTTCAGTTCAATCACTCAGTTGTGTCTAACTTTTTGTGACCGCATGACCCACAGCACACCAGGCCTCCCTGTCCATCACCAACTCCCAGAGTTTACCCAAACTCAAGTCCATCGAGTCAGTGATGCCATCCAACCATCTCATCCTCTGTTGTCCCCTTCTCCTCTTGCCCTCAATCTTTCCCAGCATCATGGTGTTTTCTAAGGAGTCAGCTCTTCACATCAGGTGGCTAAGTACTGCAGTTTAAGCTTCAACATCAGTCCTTGCAATGAATACTCAGGACTGATCTCCTTTAGGATGGACTGGTTGGATGTCCTTGCAGTCCAAGGGTCTCTCAAGAGTCTTCTCCAACACCACAGGTCAAAAAGCATCAGTTCTTCAGTGCTCAGCTTTCTTTATAGTCCAACTCTCACATCCATACATGACTACTGGAAAAAACATAGCTTTGACTAGACGGACCTTTGTTGGCAAAGTAATGTCTCTGCTTTTTAATAAGCTGTCTAGGTTGGTCATAGCTTTTCTTCCAAGGAGCAAGTGTCTTGATTTCATGGCTGCAGTCACCATCTGCAGTGGTTTTGGAGCCCAAGGAAATAAGGTCTTCCACTGTTTCCCCATCTATGTGCCATG
Organism: Bos grunniens; assembly: GCF_055505025.1. Classification (NCBI taxonomy): domain Eukaryota; kingdom Metazoa; phylum Chordata; class Mammalia; order Artiodactyla; family Bovidae; genus Bos; species Bos grunniens. The sequence continues at coordinate 38,507,186 of NC_141180.1, read as the reverse complement.
AAGTGACGGAACCACATTCCACGATCTTAGTTTTCTGAATGTTGAGCTTTAAGCCAACGTTTTCACTCTCCTTTTTTACTTTCATCAAGAGTCTCTTTAGTTCTTCTTCACTTTCTGCCAAAAGGGTGGTGTCATCTGCATATCTGAGGTTATTGATATTTCTCCCGGCAACCTTAATTCCAGCTTGTGCTTCATTCAGCACAGCGTTTCTCATGGTGTACTCTGCATATAAGTTAAATAAGCAGGGTGACAATATACACCCTTGGCGTACTCCTTTCCCAATTTGGAACCAGTCTGTTGTTCCATGTCCAGTTCTAACTGTTGCTTCCTGACCTGTACTCAGATTTCTCAAGAGGCAGGTCAGGTGGTCTGGTATTTCCAACTCTTCCAGAATTTTCCAGATTATTGTGATCCACACAGTCAAAGGCTTTGGCATAGTCAATAAAGCAGAAATAGATATTTTTCTGGAACTCTTTTGCTTTTTCTATGATCCAATGGATGTTGGCAATTTGATCTCTGGTTCCAGCTTGAACATCTGGAAGTTCATGGTTCACGTATTGCTGAAGCCTGGTTTGGAGAATTTTGAGCATTACTTTACTAGCGTGTGAGATGAGGGAAATTGTGCAGTAGTCTGAGAATTCTTTGGCATTGCCTTTCTTTGGGATTGGAATGAAAACTGACCTTTTCCAGTCCTGTGGCCACTTCTGAGTTTTCCAAATTTGCTGGCATATTGAGTGCAGCACTTTACTAGCATCATCTTTTAGGATATGAAATAGCTCAACTGGAATTCCATCACCTCCACTAGCTTTGTTCGTAATGATGCTTCCTAAGGCCACTTGACTTCACATTCCAGGATGTCTGGCTCTAGGTGAGTGATCACAGCATCGTGATTATCTGGGTCATAAAGATCTTTTTTGTACAGTTCTTTTGTGTATTCTTGTCACCTCTTCTTAATATCTTCTGCTTCTGTTAGGTCCATACCACTTCTGTCCTTTATCAAGCCCATTTTTGCATGAAATGTTCCCTTGGTATCTCTAATTTTTTTGAAGACATCTCTAGTCTTTCCCATTCTGTTGTTTTCCTCTATTTCTTTGCATTGATCGCTGAGGAAGGTTTTCTTATCTCTTCTTGCTATTCTTTGGAACTCTGCATTCAGATGCTTATATCTTTCCTTTTCTCCTTTGCTTTTCGCTTCTCTTCTTTTCACAGCTATTTGTAAGGACTCCCCAGACAGCCATTTTGCTTTTTTGCATTTCGTTTTCTTGGGGATGGTCTTGATCCCTGTCTCCTGTACAATGTCACGAACCTCATTCCATAGTTCATCAGGCACTCTATCTACCAGATCTAGGCCCTTAAACCTATTTGTCACTTCCACTGTATAATCATAAGGGATTTGATTTAGGTCATACTTGAATGGTCTAGTGGTTTTCCCTACTTTCTTCAATTTCAGCAAATTTGGAAAACTCAGCAGTGGCCACAGGACTGGAAAAGGTCAGTTTTCATTCCAATCCCAAAGAAAGGCAATGCCAAAGAATGCTCAAACTACCACACAGTTGCACTCATCTCACATGCTAGTAAAGTAATGCTCAAAATTCTCCAAGCCAGGTTTCAGCAATACGTGAACCGTGAACTTCCTGATGTTCAAGGTGGTTTTAGAAAAGGCAGAGGAACCAGAGATCAAATTGCCAACATCTGCTGGATCATCAAAAAAGCAAGAGAGTTCCAGAAAAACATCTATTGCTGCTTTCTTGACTATGCCAAAGCCTTTGACTGTGTGGATCACAATAAACTGTGGAAAATTCTGGAAGAGATGGGAATACCAGACCACCTGACCTGCCTCTTGAGAAATCTGTATGCAGGTCAGGAAGCAACAGTTAGAACTGGACATGGAACAACAGACTGGTTCCAAATAGGAAAAGGAGTACGTCAAGGCTGTATATTGTCACCCTGCTTATTTAACTTATATGCAGAGTACATCATGAGAAACACTGGGCTGGATGAAGCACAAGCTGGAATCAAGATTGCCGGGAGAAATATCAATAACCTCAGATATGCAGATGACACCACCCTTATGGCAGAAAGTGAAGAGGAACTAAAAAGCCTCTTGATGAAAGTGCAAGAGGAGAGTGAAAAAGTTGGCTTAACGCTCAACATTCAGAAAACGAAGATCATGGCATCCGGTCCCACCACTTAATGGGAAATAGATGGGGAAACAGTGGAAACAGTGTCAGACTTTATTTTTGGGGGCTCCAAAATCACTGCAGATGGTGACTGCAGCCATGAAATTAAAAGACGCTTTCTCCTTGGAAGGAAAGTTATGACCAACCTAGATAACATATTCAAAAGCAGAGACATTACTTTGCCAACAAAGGTCCATCTAGTCAAGGCTATGGTTTTTCCTGTGGTCATGTATGGATGTGAGAGTTGGACTGTGAAGAAGGCTGAACGCCAAAGAATTGATGCTTTTGAACTGTGGTGTTGGAGAAGACTCTTGAGAGTCCCTTGGACTGCAAGGAGATCCAACCAGTCCATTCTGAAGGAGATCAGCCCTGAGATTTCTTTGGAAGGAATGATGCTGAAGCTGAAACTCCAGTACTTTGGCCACCTCATGCAAAGTGTTGACTCATTGGAAAAGACTCTGATGCTGGGAGGGATTAGGGGCAGGAGGAGAAGGGGACGACAGAGGATGAGATGGCTGGATGGCATCACTGACTCGATGGACGTGAGTCTGAGTGAACTCCGGGAGTTGGTGATGGACAGGGAGGCCTGGCGTGCTGCGATTCATGGGGTCGCAGAGTCAGACACGACTGAGCGACTGAACTGAACTCTGTGTATTCTTGCCACCTCTTCTTAATATCTTCTGCTTCTCTTAGGTCCATACCATTTCTGTCCTTTATTGAGCCCATCTTTGTGTGAAATCTTCCCTTGGTATCTCTAATTTTCTTGAAGAGAGCTCTAGTCTTTCCCATTCTATTGTTTTCCTCTATTTCTTTGCATTGATCACTGAGCAAGGCTTTCTTATCTCTCCTTGCTGTTCTTTGGAACTCTGCATTCAAATGGGTATATCTTTCCTTCTCTTTGCTTTTTGCTTCTATTCTTTTCACAGCTATTTGTAAGGCCTCCTCAGACAGCCATTTTGCTTTTTTGCATTTCGTTTTCTTGGGGATGGTCTTGATCCCTGTCTCCTGTACAATGTCACGAACCTCATTCCATAGTTCATCAGGCACTCTATCTACCAGATCTAGTCCCTTAAATCTATTTGTCACTTCCACTGTATAATCATAAGGGATTTGACTTAGGTCATTCTTGAATGGTCTAGTGGTTTTCCCACTTTTATTCAATTTAAGTCTGAATTTGGCAATAAGGAGTTCATGATCTGAGCTATAGTGAGCTCCCGGTCTTGTTTTTGCTGACTGTATAGAGCTTCTCCATCTTTGGCTACAAAGAATATAATCAATCTTATTTCAGGGTTGGCCATCTGGTGATATCCATGTGTAGAGTCTTCTCTGGTGTTATTGGAAGTGGGTGTTTGCTATGACCTGTGTGTTCTCTTGGCAAGACTCTATTAGCCTTTGCCCTGCTTCATTCCGTACTCCAAGACCAAATTTGCCTGTTACTCCAGGTGTTTCCTGACTTCCTACTTTTGCATTCCAGTCCCCTGTAATGAAAAGGACATCTTTTGGGGGTGTTAATTCTAAAATATCTTGTAGGTCTTCATAGAACTGTTCAACTTCAGCTTCTTTAGCATTACTGGTCGAGGCATAGAGTTGGATTACTGTGATATTGAATGGTTTGCCTTGGAAACGAACAGAGATTATTCTGTCGTTTTTGAGATTGCATCCAAGTACTGCATTTCAGACTCCTTTGTTGACTGTGATGGCTACTCCATTTCTTCTAAGGGATTCCTGCCCACAGTAGTAGATATAATGGTCACCTGAGTTAAATTCACCCATTCCAGTCCATTTTAGTTCACTGATTCCTAGAATGTTACCGTTCACTCTTGTCATCTCCTATTTGACCACTTCCAATTTGCCTTGATTCATGGACCTAACATTCCAGGTTCCTATGCAATATTGCTCTTTACAGCATCAGACCTTGCTTCTATCACCAGTCCCATCCACAACTGGGTGTTGTTTCTGCTTTGGCTCCATCCCTTCATTCTTTCTGGAGTTATTTCTCCACTGATCTCCAGTAGCTTATCTCCAGTAGACAACATTATCTTTGAACTATTTTGCAGATATGGAAACCCCCTCCAGGAGGGAGAAGTTAGTGATTAGCAATGGTATGCTGCCCACAGGGATAGGGAAACAGGATTGAACAATTCTATGAAGACCTAAAAGACCTTCTAGAACTAACACCAAAAAAAGATGTCCTTTTCATTACAGGGGACTAGAATGTAAAAGTATGAAGTCAAGAGATACCTGGAGTAAAGGCAAGTTTGGCCATGGAGCACATAATGAAGCAGGGCAAAGGCTAATAGAATTTTGCCAAGAGAACGCACTGGTCATAGCAAACACCCTCATCCAACAACACAAGAGAAGACTCTACACATGGACATCACCAGATGGCCAACACTGAAATCAGATTGATTGCAAGTCATCTTTGCAGCCAAAGATGGAGAAGCTTTATACAGTCAGCAAAAACAAGACCGGGAGCTCACTGTAGCTCAGATCATGAACTCTTTATTGCCAAATTCAGATTTAAATTGAAGATAGTGTGAAAACCACTAGACCATTCAGGTATGACCTAAATCAAATCTCTTATGATTATACAGTGAAAGTGACAAATTGTTTCAAGGCATTAGATCTGATAGACAGGTTGCCTGAAGAAATATGGACAGAGGTTTGTGACATTGTACAGAAGGCAGTGATCAAAACCATCCCCAAGAAAAAGAAAGGCAAAAAGGCAAAATGGTTGTCTGAGGAGGCCTTACAAATAGCTGAGAAAAGAAGAGAAGTGAAAGGCAAAGGAGAAAAGGAAAGATATACCCATCTAAATGCAGAGTTCGAAAGAATAGCAAGGAGAAATAAGAAAGGCTTCCTTAATGATCAGTGCAAAGAAATAGAGGAAAACAACAGAATGGGAAAGACTAGAGATGTCTTCAAAAAAATTAGAGATACCAAGGGAATATTTCATGCAAAGATGGGCACAATTAGGGACAGAAACAATATGGACCTAAGAGAAGCAGAAGATATTAAGAAGAGGTGGCAAGAATACACAGAAGATCTATACAAAAAAGTGACCCAGATAACCCTGATAGTGTGATCACCCACCTAGAGCCAGACATCCTGGAATGTAAAGTCAAGTGGGCCTTAGGAAGCATCACTAGGAACAAAGCTAGTGGAGGTGATGAAATTCTAGTTAAGCTATTTCAAGTCATAAAAGATGATGCTGGTAAAGTGCTGCACTCAACATGCCAGCAAATTTGGAAAACTCAGAAGTGGCCACAGGACCGGAAAAGGTTAGTTTTCATTCCAATCCCAAAGAAAGGCAATGCCAAAGAATGTTCAAACTACCACACAATTGCACTCATCTCACACACTAGCAAAATAATGCTGAAAATTCTCCAAGCCAAGCTTCAACAGTACGTGAACTGAGAACTTCCAGATGTTCAAGCTGGATTTAGAAAAGCCAGAAGAAACAGAGATCAAGTTGCCAACATCCATTGGATCATAAAAAAGGCAAGAGAAAACATCTGCTTCCAGAAAAACATCAGCTTCTGCTTTATTGACTATGCCAAAGGCTTTGACTGTGTGGATCACCACAAACTGTGGAATATTCTTCAAGAGATGGGAATACCAGACCACCTTCCCTGCTTCCTGAGAAATCTGTATGCAGGTCAAGAAGCAACAGTTGGAACTGGACATGGAACATCAGACTGGTTCCAAATTGGGAAAGGAGTATATCAAGGCTGTATATTTTCACCCTGCTTATCTAACTTCTATGCAGAGTACCTCATACGAAATGCCAGGCTGGATGAAGCACAAGCTGAAATCAAGATTGCTGGGAGATATATCAGTAACCCCAGATATGCAGAGGACACCACCCTTATGGCAGAAAGCAAAAAAGAGCCTCTTGATCAAAGGGAAAGAGGAGAGTGAAAAAGCTGGAGAAAAAACTCAACATTCAGAAAACTAAGATCATGGCATCCAATCCCATCACTTAATGGCAAATAGATGGAGAAACAATGGAAACAGTGACAGACTTTATTTTCTTGGTCTCCAAAATCACTGTGGATGGTGACTGCAGCCATGAAATGAAGATACTTGCTCCTTGGAAGAAAAGCTGTGACCAACTTAGACAGCATATTAAAAAGCAGGGACGTTACTTTGCCAACAAAGTTCCATCTAGTCAAGGCTATGGTTTTTCCAGTAGTCACAGATGTGAGAGTTGGACCATAAAGAAAGCTGATTGCTGAAGAATTGATGCTTTTGAACTGTGGTGTTGGAGAAGACTCTTGAGAGTCCCTTGGACTGCAAGGAGATCCAACCAGTCAATCCTAAAGGAAATAGTCCTGAATACTCATTGGAAGGACTGATGCTGAAGCTCCAATACTTTGGCCACCTGATGCAAAGAGCTGACTCCTTAGAAAAGACCCTGATGCTGGGAAAGATTGAAGGCAGGAGGAGAAGGGGATGACAGAGGATGAGATGGTTGGATGGAATCACTGACTTGATGGACATGAGTTTGAGCAAGCTCTGGGAGCTGGTGATGGACAGGGAAGCCTGGCCTGCTGCAGTCATGGGGTCGCAAAGAGTTGGACACGACTGAGTGACTAAACTGAACTGATGCTGCCCACAAGCACATAGACCCCATACCAGTTTGACTTGAAGGTTGAGGATGTGGACTCCTACTTACTTTACCACCAACCCATTAGAAGAATGTCCACGAGCTGATCATGCCCTCTTTAAGCAATGACTAGAAAACTTGTCACTGTCTTCCCCAAGTTGGGGACACATGGTTTTGAGGGCATGAGCCCTCTGTATCCCCCTTTACCTGGTGAAGCAAGAAAGCTACCCTTTCCAGTAGAAAAGGTATAGTATTTGGGTGAAGAATCACCCAAAACTGTCTCTGAGATTTGATTCTGCAACAGTGTACAGAGAAGCTGAGCTTTCAGCATTACAAAAAGTCCCTCAAAAAAAAAAACACCCTTGTCATAATGTCACCCGTGGCTTATGCCAGTTTCACCTCCCTGCCCTGGCATGCGAAGAACTAAGCATGTAGAGCAATTAGCATTTAATATTTGGTAATTAGCATGCTTAATGTGATTCAGAAAAGTTCCTTGACATTTTCACAAAATCAGAAAGCACATTCCCGCCCACCTTTCAAGGAGCGAGGCCCAGTTCGTCAAAAAAAAAACAACAAAAACCCTGTGTGCCAGTCTTTTTTGGTGCTGAATATGCATGTGTTGGCCTCTTCCGGGACACTGCTGGTAAATTTAGAAACTCGTTTAGAAAAGAACTCTTTCTCATTCAGCAGCCATACGCCCAAGGATCAGAGAATCTAAGGGGAAATGCCTAAATCGAGCTTAAGTCCTGGGGCTGTGATGCTATTCTCAAGTAAATATAACCCTCGTTGTGCCCCCGACCAAGCACACTGCTGTGCTGAAGTCCAACACGGACTCAAATTTGCGGACGCGGTAAAGATGATACATTCATTCTACTCTAGCTCCAGCGAAACAACCTAACTCTTCTTTCGACAGTGTAGCCACCCGGTCCAGTGTTTCCAGCCCAAGGGTTCAAGCCGGCAGCCCTGACGTCTCGGCGCTCCGACACGCCGCGCCGGGCCCGAGATGTCAGCTCAGGTTTCCCTTGCTGAGTCGGGTACCCCTCACTCCCTCTCGGGCCAGTCTGTGCCTCCCCGAGCCCGGCCCCACGTGGCCCAGGGAAGCTGCCTCACTAGCCTGCTGCCGCAGACGGACGGCCCGCCGCAGCCACTGGACGCCGCGCTGCAGGTCGGAGACCAATGAGTGCGCTCGGACGCCGGAGGGGGCGGGGCCGCCAGGCTGCCGAGCACAGGCGCCGCCACTGGGGGGCTTGGGGCCCGCCCCTGGCAACAGGCCCCGCCCCCCCGGCCGGGTTAGGTTGCCGCGCGGGCGGCGGGCGGAGTTGGTCCCGTTGTGCTGTGGCTCCGCGCGGCCTGCAGTCCCGGGCCCGCGCCCCGCACCGCCAGCCCGCCCGCCCGCCATGGAGCCTGGCCCCGACGGCCCTGCCGCCCCCGGCCCCGCTGCCATCCGCGAGGGCTGGTTCCGCGAGACGTGCAGCCTGTGGCCCGGCCAGGCCCTGTCTCTGCAGGTGGAGCAGCTGCTACACCATCAACGCTCGCGGTACCAGGATATCCTCGTCTTCCGCAGGTACCCGCGCCCGCCCGGCCCAGCGCCCCGGCCGCCCGGCCCCGCGCAGCCCGCCGGCACTCCAGCCCTGGGCTCGGCCCAGCCCGACCCTCTTCCTGTCGGACCCCTGTCCTGCGCGCTTTACCTCCGGACGCCCCCCCGGCCGTCTCTGCCCGCTCCTTCCCCTGCAAAACTGTCAGAAGTTCTCGTGAACTAGGCCCGTCTCTTCCCTCCGTCCCCTCCCCAACCCGCATCCTTCTCGCTGGGCTGGGGACCGGCTTTTCGGGCGGTCCACCTCGGCGGGGAGGGAGCCGGAATCTGCGCCGACCCGCTGCGCCGAGCTCCACGTGTCAGTCCCGGACACGTCAGAGCCGGGACCCCGCGTCCAGCCTCCACCCAGCGGGCCCGCCCGCCGATCCTCGCCACGTGTCACCCCCCGGACTCACCCCTGGAGCCCCCTCGGCAGGTTGGGAGAGATTCTTCTCACCCTGGGCGAGTGGGGGGCACGTTGCCCCCTTCCCGAGGAGCCCAGGTCGCTGACTGTCACTCCCGCCCTCAGTAAGAGCTACGGGAATGTGCTGGTGTTGGACGGCGTTATCCAGTGCACGGAGAGGGACGAGTTCTCCTACCAGGAGATGATCGCCAACCTGCCCCTCTGCAGCCACCCCAACCCACGCAAGGTACCCCATCCCAGCTAGATCCAGCCCTGGGCCGAGGGATAGCCCCCACAGAACAGTGCTGGGGGCCCCAGGAGTGCCCAGTGCTCAGCCCTGCCCAAAGGGTTGTCAGAGAAGTGATAGCGAGGAAGAGGGGCCTAGAGGGGAGGAGCTGCCCATTTCACAAGGGGTGGGGGCTAACACCGGGGCTGAGACCTGAAGCTTGAGATGGAGCAGCCTTGGCAGGAGTTCCCAGGCAAAGGGGACAAAGTGGAAGATGAAGTGATTAGGTCTGTGACACAGGGAAGCTGAGAAATTGTTCCAGGGAGCTGTGTCTGCTCAGTGCGGTTTAGGGGGCAGAGAGGCCGGCCACTAACTCCCGCTGGAGCCTATTTGGTGGGGCTCCTGCCCGGCTCCTGGCTGACTCTTCCTCCCCTTGGCAGGTGCTGATCATTGGGGGCGGGGACGGAGGCGTCCTGCGGGAGGTGGTCAAGCATTCCTCTGTGGAGGCCGTGGTCCAGTGTGAGATTGATGAGGTGAGCGCACAGCTGGGTGGGTCTGGGTTCAAGTCCCAGTTTGCCCTGAATTGGCTGTTTACCACCGGGCAAGTTGCTTAACCTTTCCAGGCCTGTTTCTTGGTCTCAAGAGCACGTTGGAGGCTTCAGTAGGAAAAGCAGACAGGAAAGCACTTAGTGCACAGAAGGTGTGCGGCTGATGTTATTTCTTAGTAACACTGAGAGCTGATGCTTCGCAGAAGTCCCGAGGACTCCTTTTGTCCTTTACAGCAGCTGGGGGCTTTCATGAGCATTTAGGTGCCAGGTTCACTGGTACATCAGCAGGTCTAGTCCTGCCTCCTTGGAGTTGACATTCAACTTAGGAGTCAAAGGGTTATCTGATAAAGGTGTGCGTAGTGAGGCATACAGGCCAGGTGGAATTCCAGCCCTCTGAAATAAATTCCTTACTCTGAAATAGTAAGGAAACCACTCTCCTGGGGCACTTGGGTTTGGGGAGGGGGAGCAGGGGTGGCGGAAGTGTGGTCCAAGCTGCTGGTGGGAGTCAGCCCTCTGAGAAGGGGAGGTACCAAGCTGCTCCCTGCTGTACAGATGTGCAAACTGAGGTTCCACAAATGAATGGCTTGTCTAAGGTGAATCAGGCTCTGAGAAGGGGTCCCACTCAACTCTGGCTCCAGGGTCCACAACCCCTGTGGCCCAACCTGTTACCTCCTGTCCCCTCCCCAGGATGTCATTCAAGTCTCCAAGAAGTTCCTGCCCAGCATGGCCGTTGGCTACTCCAGCTCAAAGCTGACCCTACACGTGGGTGATGGTTTTGAGTTCATGAAACAGAACCAGGACGCCTTTGACGTCATCATCACTGACTCCTCAGATCCCATGGGTAAGCGGGTTTGGCCTGGGGCCTCTGGCAGCCACCAGAGGGGAGGCCAGCATCTCCATCTGTGTCCCAAGCCCGAGTTGCAGAATAGAGGATGGAGGGGCCCTCCAGAACTAGTGCGGCTCTTTTCCCTTCTGAGGTGTCACCTACCCCCTCAAACATGGCTCAGCAGAGTAGGGCCACTAGGCTACTGCCCAGAGTTGGTTTAGAGCCTGGAGGAGAGTGGGGCCTTGGTCCACTGAGGCCCCAGTTTCCTTCTCAGCCTCCTCTCTGCCCCCAACAGGCCAGCATCAGGATATGTGCAAGGATCTCATCTTTTTTCTTTTCTTTTTTAACACTTATTTTTATTTGGCTGCACTGGGTCTTAGTTGTAGCACGTGGGATCTAGTCCCCCCACTGGGGATCAAACCTGAGCCCCCTGCATTAGGAATGCAGTCTTGTGATACAATCTTAAACCAAGGCCCAGGCTGGAGACTGCCCTGATGCAGTGCCAACAAGAATCCCCCAGGAATGGGGTTAAAACGTGTAGCCCCTTCGCACTGGGGCACTAGATCCCTGCACCCTTCCAAAGCACCCTCTACTTGGTTGGTTTCTGAGTTCCACAGGCCTGGCTTTCAACTTCCAGCTCTGCCCCCTGGTGGCTGTGTGGATGTGTATCTTGGGGTGAGAGTGGCCCTCATGCCCCCAAAGGCAGGCTCAGGCGGTGTCCCTTGGCGCTTATCCCCCCCCACCCTCGCCCCCCGCCTCTGCAGGTCCTGCTGAGAGCCTCTTCAAGGAGTCCTACTACCAGCTCATGAAGACTGCCCTCAAGGAGGACGGCATTCTCTGCTGCCAGGGTGAGGGGGCTAGGGTGGACTGGGTGCTGCTGGGTGAGCCGGGCTCCCGCCGGGAGGGGTCCGGCTGGGGCTGGACCAGGCACTGCGCCCAGCCAGTGCTGATATCATCTGACCACCCGCCCCCGACCCCCCCACCATAGGTGAGTGCCAGTGGCTGCACCTGGACCTCATCAAGGAGATGCGGCACTTCTGCAAGTCTCTCTTCCCAGTGGTGGACTACGCCTACTGCACCATCCCCACCTACCCCAGCGGCCAGATCGGCTTCATGCTGTGCAGCAAGAACCCAGTGAGCCGAAGTGGACTGGCCCCCGGGTGGGGGCGGGAGCCTGGCAGGTGGGCCAGGAGAGCATGTTCTGAGACACACCCCTGTCCCCAGAGCACCAACTTCCGGGAGCCCTTGCAGCCGCTGATGCAGAAGCAGGTGGAAGAGATGCAGCTGAAATACTACAACTCCGATGTGCACCGGGCAGCCTTCGTCCTGCCTGAGTTTGCCCGAAAGGTGAGCCCCACCCCCCGCGGGGCAGGGCGTACCCAGGGCTCCCTGAAGGGCCATCTTGCCCACCCCCCCAGCCCAGCCCCCTCCTGACTAGGCCTTGTGTCCTTCCAGGCCCTGAATGATGTGAGCTGAGCCCGGGTACTGCTGCTGACACCGCCCACGACCTCGGACAGGGAGCCTCTGGGGCACCTGGGTCTCGCCAGCCCCGGACAAGACCCCTGCTGGCTTGCCCACCAACTGACTGTTACAAGCCCCAGAACGCTGTCCGGCTGGCCCTAGCGGGTGGACTGTCTGTCTTCCTCTGGGTGGCATTCAGCCACCAAACCTATACCAGCTGTGTACAGCATCTCCCCCACCTCTGTTGCCCCTCACTCACCAAACACATGTATTTATAACAAAATTCTGGATTGTGTGTCCCTGGACTTCAGATGGGCCCAGGCAGGGGCCACCTCAGCCATCAGTGGGTTCTCCTGTGTGCCAGACCCTGAGTTGGCCCCCCTGTCTGGCCTCCAAGTATCTGCTGTGGGAGCAGGCAGGCTGCTCCCTGTGTGACCTTGGGCCAGCCCCTTGAGCTCTGTAGGACCCAGAGATGCAACAGTTATCACACTGGCCCAAGTCTGTCCTGAGAAGCAGCCCTTAATCATTCCATCCCCAAGCCCCACACAAGGTTGGTGGTATTAGACCCATGGGGTCTGGGCTCAGGAGTTGTCAAAATCAAGGGATTTGCCTTCCCTTGGGGCTGCACAGCAGGGCTCTCAGAAGAATCTGGGCCAGGTCGCATTGTGGGGAAGGTGGTGGCAGTGACCCCAGAGGCAGCTGTCTGGAGCTTGGTTGGGATCCAGTTCCTTGGGCGTGCACATTAGGTACCTTGACTTGGCTCAGATTTTAGACCTGGGTTCAAATCCTGCCTCCCCTCCTCATGAGTGTCCCCTCTGGTAAGTTCCTAGAAACTTCCCCCAAGTGTTGAGAGGCTGAGAAAGCAGGTGCGGGCAGCTGCCCACGAGGACTCTGGGCACAGGACTGTCCCCTCTCCAAGGTGCTGAACCTGCAGATGCCTCAGCCCTCCTGGCTGCCAGGACTGGGGCTCTGGTGGTGGGACCAGAGTCACCACAACAGGGTACAGATTGGGGAAGGGGGCATTTAGCCCACTCCTGACTCAGGATTGGCAAGGAAGGTCCTCACTCCTTGCAAGAGCTGGCCTCACCAATCCCGGCCCCACATCTGCCCTCGGCAGTGGTGTGGCTAGGGAACACGTTAACCTGGGAGACTGAGGGGGCAGGGAGCAGGACAAGAGAGTCACTCCAACCTGGTGGTAGTTGGAGGGTCCCCCCAACCCCACCCCTACCCTGGGCACCCACTTTGGAGTCCCCACTCAGCAGGGGCTAAGACTGCAGTCATAATGGGATTGGGAACAGGGGTCCGGCTCTGCCACCTACTCCTTTGATGGCCTCAGGCCAGTCACCACCCTCTCTGGGCTTCTCCATCATCCTGAAGCTCTTGGACTCTGGGCACTTTTTGATGTTCATCCCTGGTCAGCAAGTCTGACCCCAAGCTGAGTTCCCCATTCCACCCCAGTCTTCCTCCCTGGGAGGCCCGGTGAAGTCAGGACTTATCTGGGCTACAAGGTGAGTACCAGGCAAAGGAAGACTAGTGATGGCCAGTTGAGGAGCACTGTCCTGTCACCTGCTTTAATTCCTTTAACCTTAATTAAGGAAGGAAGGTAGATACTATTAACTCCACATAGCATCAGGTGACCTCCCAAGGCCACACCAGACTGTAGGCCTCTAGGAGCTGCTCCACTCCATCTGCAGGGCAGCTCAGCCTGAGGACCCTGGTGCTCCCAGCAGGGTGTCTGCCCGGACCTCCACTGTTCGTGCCCTACCTCCCCATCTTAGGCCCGACAGTGACCAAGCTCCAGGAGGGCCCATCTTGAGTATGATCAGAGGAATGAAGGAAGGCAGTGAAAATGGGTTCCATCTCTGGGGATACTGGACCTGGGTCACACTAACTGTGACACAAGTGTTAGTTGCTCAGTCATGTGCAGCTCTTTGCAACCCCATGGACTGTAGCCTTCCAGGCTCATCTGTGCATGGAATTCTCTAGGAGAAAATACTGGAGTGGGTTCCCATGCTCTCCTCCAGAGTATCTTCCCAATGCAGGGATCAAACCCCAGTCTCCCACATTGCAGGCAGGTTCTTTACTGTCTGAGCCACCAGGGAAGCTTGTGACTTAGATATAACTCCTGACTCAGTTATCCTGTCTGTAAAATGGGAGCAATGGTCCTAAACGGTTACAAGGTTTCATCAAGGAGCACATGTCTGATGGTTCTCACTGAGCTGGGGGAAATCAGAATTCTTTCTCAGGGCAGCGGAAGAAGAAAGGGCCCAGGTTGCAGAAATAGCAGCAAGAATGCCTGACCTGGGACTGCCCTGGTCATCCAGTGCTTAAGAATCCACCTGCCAGACAGGGGACTTGGATTTGATCCCTGCTCTGGGAAGATTCAACACACACACACACACACACACACAAAAGCCTGACCTGGAAGTAGAGGGTATCTGCTGTGTAAATCCCTCCACTCCTCCAATGTGAGTAAAGTCTATACATCTCAAAAGGATGGATCTTCAGGAAAAGCACTGACCCCACAGCTGGGTGGATGTGATGTGGACACAGACTCATCTGCGGAAGCAGGTGTTTAGTGGAGATGTGAGTCGAGTCTTCTCAAGTCCCCAGAAATCCAGAAGAGGGCCGTGAACAAGTCTAGTCTCTGACTTGGAGAATAGAATAAGAATCCTATCTAGAATCCTGAAGTTCAGGTATTAAAATCAGCCCTGCCCCCACTTTAAGGACTCCAATAGATCCCACCTGAGCTGTTAGGAGAAAAATAGCCCCTCTGTATGCCCACTCTTCTCAGAGGCTGCTGCATTCACCTTTTCCACTGATTATTTCGGTATTTACCATCTTGACTCTAAACAGTATGCTTGTTGTCAGTTTTAGTCACAATCTGTCGATTTCCCATTTGGGAAGATGAAGATGTAGTAGCTCTCTGCTTCCCTGCCCTTACCACACTCTCAACAATTAAATGACAGTCTCAGTTGGCTCCACATTCAGTGCTTGCACCGTTACAAACACGCAAATAATATTTGCAGCTGAGACTCAGAGGAAAAAAAAGAAAACGATACCTTCTTATCTCTGGCATAGCTTCTTGCTTTCCCTGGAGACTTTTTCCATTTGCTTAATTTTCACATTCATTTAGGAAAAATTATTACTGAAAAAAAGCTTTTTAAAGGATCCTTGGGCTCTACAGGTGTTTTATCTTTCCATCTTTCTGAAAAGTCTGTTCTGTGTCTCCTGACTACCCAGATGGAATTCCACTCTTGATTCTCTGAGCTCGTATCCTTCTGTTTCTTGGTTTACCCCCTTGGTTTGGTGGAGCACATCCTTGAGATGCTTTCTGAGAAAGGGGACAAGAGATGAAAGTGTTAAAAAATCTGACAGGCATGAAACTCTTTATGCCATCTTCATGCTTAACTGATGGGTACAGAATTTAGGTGAGTATAGAAATATGTTAGCAATGATCTTCCTTCAACATTTTGAGATTTGCTGTTTTCCATTCTTATCATTGCAGCATTTAAAATTAGCCCGAAATGTAGCACATGGAAACAATCAATAGGTTGAAAGAGTAACAGTAAGCATGTCTCTTGTGGGCCAGGAATTTAGGAGTGACTTAGCTGGTTGGTTCAGTTTAGGGTCATTCATGAGGCTGTAGTAAAACTGTCGCTATTGCTGGAGGGTCAGCTGCCAAGATGATTCAGTCACGGGACTAGCAAATTACAGAGGTGGTTATCAGGAGAACCCATTTCCTCTTGAAGTGGACTTCTCCATAGAGACTTCTCACTCATGATGGCTGACTTCCCCCTGAACAAGTGGTCCAGAAGAGAGCCAGGTAGACTCTGCGAGGCCTCAAATGCCTCGCCACACATCACATCCCATCCTTTCAGCCGAGTCCTATGTTGCTGTTGAGTTGCTAAGTTGTGTCCAGCTCTTAGTGACCCCTGGACTGCAGCACACCAGGCTGCTCTGTCCTCCACTGTCTCCTGAAGTTTGCTCCAGTTCACGTGCACACATGAGTCAGTGATGCTCTCCAACCGTCCCCTTCATCCTCTGTCACCCCTTCTGCCTTCAGTCTTTCCAGCATCTGGTCTTTCCCACTGAGTCAGCTCTTCACGTCAGGTGGCCAAAGTATCGGAGCTTCAGCATGGGTCCTTCCAATGAATACTCGAGGTTGCTATCCTGTAGGATTGACTGGTTTGATCAGTGTGGAAGAGTTCTACACCTGAGGATGTGAATATTCCAATATGGCACTCACTGGAGTCTGGCTTCTAGTTTCCAGTGTTGCTTTGAGAGCTCCGGGATCATTTATATCTGATCTCTTGTATGTGATTTTTCCCTCTGCTTCCCTCTCTGTACCTCACAATTTGTAGAACATGATTTTTCTCTCTACTGTGTTGAAATAACACGTGTAAAGTTCTATTTTCATGTGTTGTTCCAGGCACTTGGGTGATATTTTCAATCAATAAACTTGCATTCTCTTCTGGGAAATTTCCTTATATTATTTTGTTTATAATTTCCTTCCCTCTGCTTTCTTTGTTGTCTTTTCCTGGAATTTCTGTTTTTCAGTCTTTGACATACTATATAGGACTTCTTAACAATGATTTTTGTTTGTTTAGCTTTTTATTTTTTGGCCACAGAGTGGGGCATGTGGAATCTTGCTTGGTTCCCCAACTAGGAATTGAAAAACCACATCCCCTACATTGGAAGCTCAGAGTCTTAACCATTGGACCACCAGTAAAATCCCCATATGAGACTCTTTACTGGTTGTTTTTTTTTTTTTTTTTTCCATTATTTTTTATTTATTTATTTTTTTAAAATTTTAATCAGCACGCAGACGGCCTTCGTCGCCATGACTCGGGGGAAAGGCTCTCCGGCCCGGACCGCTAGGGACGCCCCAACCAAGTAGAGAAAATGACGCCGCAGAACACACGCCGACGCAAAACCTCCATTATTTTTTAAACTCCATTTTCTGGAAGATTTCTTCAGCTTATCTTCCAAACATTTTATTGAGTTTTTCTTTTTTTCTATAATATTTTTATTTCCACAAACCATGTTTTGTTATCTGAATGCTCTTTTAAACAGCATCCTGTGCTTGCCTCTTGTTCTCGCCCTCTTCCTTTGAAAATAATGATTGCTCCCTTTTAGTTTGGACATATCCCGCTCACTGATGCTTTCTGTTTTACTGTTGTTGGTTGGTTGGTTGGTTGTATTTTTTGGTCTTTCTAATGTATGAGCTATTCCTCACCAGTCATTGAAAGTTCTGCTCATATGTAAGACTGGGGACTAAAAAGCTAATTGGAAGCTCTGAGCGCATGACAGGGACTATCGGTGACCTTCACGGTGGATGACATGCTGAGCCATTTGCTTGTAGAACCTTCAAGTCAGCATCTCTAGATCTTTCTTCCTGACCTCTTCACTCTTCCTGGGAAAAACAGAGCAGCTTGGGGGCTGTCAGATTCTCGGAGCTGACCCCGAGGAAGGCTGGTCTGTCTGCATAGAGGCCTTGTTTGCATTTGAGCCCTGCCATCCTTGGCAGGACCTGGGACTCTCCAAATCCTTCCTCCAAGAATGCATGCATGTGTGCCAAGTCACTGCAGTCATGTCCAACTCTGTGTGACCCTATGACTGTAGCCTGCTAAGTTCTTTGTCCATGGGATTCTCCAGACAAGAATGCTGGAGTAGGTCACCAAGTATCCTCCAGTGGATCATCCCAAACCCCAGTCTCCTACACTGTGGGCAGATTCTTTACTGTCTGAGCCACCAGGGAAATCTGTGACTTAGATACTCACAACTCCTGACTCAGTTATCCTGTCTGTAAAATGGGAGCATGGTCCTCAATGGTTACAAGGCTTCATCAAGGAGCACATGTCAGATGGTTCTCACCGAGCTGGTGGAGATCAGAATTTCTTCTCAGAGCAGGGGAAGAAGAAGAAAGGGCCCAGATTGCAGAAATAACAGCAAGAATGCCTGACCTGGGACTGCCCTGGTCATCCAGTGGTTAGAATCCACCTGCCAAGGCAGGGGACATGGGTTTGATCCCTGCTCTGGGAAGATTCAAAACATAATTAAAAAAAAAAAAAACAACCTGACCTGGAAGTAGAAAGTGTCTGCAGTGTAAATCCCTCCACTCCTCCAATGTGAGTAAAGTCTATACATCTCAAAAGGATGGATCTTCAGGAAAAGCACTGACCCCACAGCTGGGTGGATCTGATGTGGACACAGACTCAACTGCAGAAGCCAGTGTTTGGTGGAGACGTGAGTTAAGTCCTCTCAAGTCCCCCAAATCAGGAAGAGGGCCATGAACAAGTCTAATCTCTGACATGGAAAATAGAATAAGAATCCTATCTAGCTCAAGTCCCCCAAATCAGGAAGAGGGCCATGAACAAGTCTAATCTCTGACATGGAAAATAGAATAAGAATCCTATCTAGAATCCTGAAGTTCAGGTATTAAAATCAGCCCTGCCCCCACTTTAAGGATTCCAGTAGTTCCCACCTGAGTTGTTAGGAGAAAAATAGCCCCACTCTGGAGAAGGCAATGGCAACTCACTCCAGTACTCTAGCCTGGAAAATCCCATGGACGGAGAAGCCTGGTAGGCTACAGTCCATGGGGTCATGAAGAGTTGGACACGACTGAGCCACTTCACTTTCACTTTTCACTTTCATCATTGGAGAAGGCAATGGCAACCCACTCCAGTGTTCTTGCCTGGAGAATCCCAGGGACAGAGGAGCCTGGTGGGCTGCCGTCTTTGGGGTCGCACAGAGTCAGACACGACTGAAGCAACTTAGCAGAGCAACAGCATACTCACTGTTCTCTCCAGAGGCAGCCGAATTCACCTCTTCTGTTGATTATTTTGGTATTTACCATCTTGACTCTAAACAGTATGCTTGTTGTCAGTTTTAGTCACAATCTGTCGATTTCCCATTTGGGAAGGCGAAGATGTAGCTCTCTGCTTCCCTGCCCCCATCACACTCTCAACAATTAAATGACAGGCTCAGTTGGCTCCGACTCAGTGTTTGCACCATTACAACCATGCAAATAACATTTGCAGCTGAGACTCAGGGGGAAAAAAAACAAACGATATCTTCTATCTCTGGCATAGCTTCTTGCTTTCCCTGGAGGCTTTTTCCGTTTGATAATTTTCACATTCATTTAGGAAAAATAACTACTGAAAAAAAACAACCTTTTAAAGAATCTTTAGGTTCTACAGGTGTTTTATCAATTCCATCTTTCTGACAAGTCTGTTCTGTGTCTCCTGAACATCCAGATGGAATTCCACTCTTGACTCTCAGACAGCATATCTTTCTGTTTCTTGGTTTACTCCCTTGTTTTGGTGGAGCACATCCCTGAGATACTTTCTGAGAAAGGGGACAAGAGTTGAAAGTTTTAAAAAAATGAAATGTATGAAACCCTTTATTACATCTCATGCTTAACTAATGGGTACAGAATTTAGATGAGTACAGAAATATGTAGGCAATTATCTTCCTTCAACATTTTGAGATTTGCTATTTTCCATTCTTATTGTCTATTGCAGCATTTAAAATTAGCCCGAAATGCAGCAGGTGGAAACAATAAGTAGCTTGAAAGAGTAACAATAAGCATGTCTTTTGTGGGCCTGGAGTTTAAGATGACTTAGCTGGTTGGTTCAGTTTAGGGTCACTCATGAGGCTGCAGTAAAGCTGTCTCTATTGCTGGAGGGTCAGCTGCCAAGATGATGAAGTCACAGGACTAGCAAATTCCGGAGGCGGTTATCAGGAGCACCCATTTCCTCCCCAAGTCAACCTCCCCATAGAGACTGTTCTTATTCATGGTGGCTGACTTCCCCCTGTACAAGTGATCCAGAAGAGAACCAGGTGGATGCTGGGATGCCTCGAACGCCTCAGCACACATAACATACCATCCTTTCAGCCGTGTCCTGTGTTGCTCTTCAGTTGCTAAGTTGTGTACAACTCAGTGATACCTTGGACTGCAGCACACCAGGCTCCTCGGTCCTCCGCTATCTCCGCTACTGAAGTTTGCTCCAATTCATGTCCATACATGAGTCAGTGATGCTATCTAAGCATCCTCTTCATCCTCTGTCACCCCTTCCTCCTTTGGCCTTCAATCTTTCCCAGCATCTGGTCTTTTCCATTGAGTCAGCTCTTCACATCAGGTGGCCAAAGTATCAGACCTTCAGCATTTTTCCTTCCAATGACTATTCAGGATTGATATCCTTTAGGATTCACTGGTTTGATCAATGTGGAAAAGTTCTATACATGAGGATGTGAATATCCCAATATGGCACTCACTGGAGTCTGGCTTCTAGTTTCCAGTGTTGCTTTGAGAGCTCTGGGATCATTTATATCCTGACCCTTTGTATGTGATGTTTCCCTCTGCTTCCCTCTCTGTATCACGCAATTTGTAGAACATGATTTTTCTCTCTACTGTTTTGAAATAACATGTATAAAGTTCTATTTTCATGTCTTATTCTGGGCACTTGGGTGACATTTTCAATCAATAAACTTGCCTTCTCTTCTGGGAAGTTTCCTTGTGTTACTTTGTTTATAATTTCCTTTCCTCTGCTTTCTTTGTTGTCTTTTCCTGGAATATCTGTTTTTCAGTCTTGACATACTGTATAGGACTTCTTAGGAATGAATTGTTTGTTTGTTTAATTTTTTATATTTTTGCCACACTGTGGGGCCTGTGGAATCTTGGTTCCCCAACTAGGAATCGAAAAACTGCATCCCCTGCATTGGAAGCTTAGAATCTTAACCACTGGACCACCAGGTAAATCCCCATATAAGACTTCTAATCTTTACTGGTTTTTTTCATTTATTTTTAAACTCTATTTTCTGGAAGATTTCTTCGGCTTATCTTCCAAACATTTTATTGAGTTTCTCTTTTTTTCTATTGTGTTTTTATTTTCCCAAACCATGTTTTCTTCTCTGAATGCTCTTTTTAAACATGTGCTTGCTGCTATTTCTGCAATCTGGGCCCTTTCCTCTTCTTCCCCTGCCCTGAGAAGGAATTCTGATTTCCACCAGCTCAGTGAGAACCATCTGACATGTGCTCTTTGAGAAACCTGTGCTTGCTTCTTGTTCCGGCCCTCTTCCTTTGAAAATAATGATTGCTTCCTTTTAGTTTTGGACATTTCCCTCTCACTGATGTTTTCTTTTTGCTATGGTTGGTGGGTTGGTTGATATTTTTTTGGTCTTTCTCATGTATAAGGTATTCCTCAGTAATCATTGAAAGTTCTGCTCATATGTAAGACTGGGGACTAAAAAGCTAACTGGAAGCTCTGAGCACATGACAGGGACTATTGGTGACCTTCATGGTGGATAACATGCTGAGCCATTTGCGTGTAGAACCTTCAAGTCAGCATCTCTAGATCTTTCCTCCTGACCTCTTCACTCTTTCTGGGGAAAAGAGAGAAGCCTGGTGGCTGCCAGATTCCAGGAGCTGAGTCCAAGGAAGGCTGGTCTATCTGCGTAGAGCCCTTGTTTGCAGTTGAGCCCTGCCATTCTCGGTATGATCTGGGACTCTCCAAATCCTTCCTCCAAGAATGCATGCATGTGTGCCAAGTCACTGCAGTCTTGTCTGACTCTGTGTGACCCTATGACTGTAGCCTATTAAGCTCCTTTGTCCATGGGATTCTCCAGACAAGAACGCTGGAGTAGGTCGCCAAGTATCCTCCAGTGGATCATCCCAATGCAGGGATCAAACCCCAGTCTCCCACATTGCCGGCAGATTTTTTACTGTCTGAACCACCAGGGAAATCTGTGACTTAGATACTCACAACTCCTGACTCAGTTATCCTGTCTGTAAAATGGGAGCATGGTCCTCCATGGTTACAAGGTTTCTCAAAGAGCACATGTCAGATGGTTCTCACCGAGCTGGTGGAGATCAGAATTCCTTCTCAGAGCAGGGGAAGAAGAAAGGGCCCAGATTGCAGAAATAGCAGCAAGAATGCCTGACCTGGGACTGCCCTGGTCATCCAGTGGTTAGAATCCACCTGCCAAGGCAGGGGACATGGGTTTGATCCCTGCTCTGGGAAGATTCAAAACAAACAAACAAAAAAAAACAACCTGACCTGGAAGTAGAAGGTGTCTGCAGTGTAAATCCCTTCACTTCCTCAAATGTAGGTGAAGTCTGCACCCACCTCACAGAGATGGGCCTTGAGAAAAAGCACTGACCCCACAGCTGGGTGGATGTGATGTGGACACAGACTCATCTGCAGAACCCAGTGTTTGGTGGAGGGGAGTCAAGTCTTCTCAAGTCCCCAAAATTCAGAAGAGGTCCGTGAACAAGTCTAGTCTCTGACTTGGAGAATAGAATAAGAATCCTATCTAGAATCCTGAAGTTCAGGTATTAAAATCAGCCCTGCCCCCACTTTAAGGATTCCAGTAGTTCCCACCTGAGTTGTTAGGAGAAAAATAGCCCCTCTTTGTACCCACTCTTCTCTCCCAAGGCTGCCGCATTCACCTCTTCTGTTGATTATTTTGGTATTTACCATTTTGACTCTAAACAGTATGCTTGTTGTCAGTTTTAGTCACAATCTGTCGATTTCCCATTTGGGAAGGCGAAGATGTAGCTCTCTGCTTCCCTGCCCCCACCACACTCTCAACAATTAAATGAGAGTCAGTTGGCTCCACCTTCAGTGTTTGCACCATTACAACCCTGCAAATAACATTTGCAGCTGAGACTCAGGAAAACAAAAACAAAAACAAAAAATGATACCTTCTTATCTCTGGCATAGCTTCTTGCTTTCCCTGGAGGCTTTTTCCATTTGCTTAATTTTCACATTTGTTTAGGAAAAATAACTACTGGAAAAAAGCTTTTTAAAGAATCTTTAGGCTCTACAGGTATTTTATCATTTTCATCTTTCTGACAAGTCTGTTCTTTGTCTCCTGACTGCTGCTGCTGCTGCTGCTGCTAAGTTGCTTCAGTTGTGTCCAACTCTGTGCGACCCCATAGAGGGCAGCCCACCAGGCTCCCCCGTCCCTGGGATTCTCCAGGCAAGAACACTGGAGTGGGTTGCCATTTCCTTCTCCAATGCATGAAAGTGAGAAGTGAAAGTGAAGTCGCTCAGTCGTGTCCGACTCTTAGCGACCCCATGGACTGCAGCCCACCAGGCTCCTCCGTCCATGGGATTTTCCAGGCAAGAGTACTGGAGTGGGGTGCCATTGCCTTCTCCCTGTCTCCTGACTACCCAGATGGAATTCCACTCTTGACTCTCAGAGCTCGTATCTTTCTGTTTCTTGTTTTACTCCGTCGTTTTGGTGGAGCACATCCTTGAGATGTTTTCTGAGAAAGGGGACAAGAGATGAAAGTTTTAAAAAATCTGACAGGCATGAAAGTCTTTATCCATCTTCATGCTTAACCGATGGGTTCAGAATTTAGATGAGTATAGAAATATGTTGGCAATGATCTTCCTTCAACATTTTGAGATTTGCTGTTTTCAATTATTCTTATCATTGCAGCATTTAAAATTAGCCCGAAATGTAGCACATGGAAACAATCAGTAGGTTGAAAGAGGAACAGTAAGCATGTCTCTTGTGGGCCAGGAATTTAGGAGTGACTTAGCTGGTTGGTTCAGTTTAGGGTCATTCATGAGGCTGTAGTAAAACTGTCGCTATTGCTGGAGGGTCAGCTGCCAAGATGATTCAGTCACGGGACTAGCAAATTACAGAGGTGGTTATCAGGAGAACCCATTTCCTCTTGAAGTGGACTTCTCCATAGAGACTTCTCACTCATGATGGCTGACTTCCCCCTGAACAAGTGGTCCAGAAGAGAGCCAGGTAGACTCTGCGAGGCCTCAAATGCCTCGCCACACATCACATCCCATCCTTTCAGCCGAGTCCTATGTTGCTGTTGAGTTGCTAAGTTGTGTCCAGCTCTTAGTGACCCCTGGACTGCAGCACACCAGGCTGCTCTGTCCTCCACTGTCTCCTGAAGTTTGCTCCAGTTCACGTGCACACATGAGTCAGTGATGCTCTCCAACCATCCTCTTCATCCTCTGTCACCCCTTCTGCCTTCAGTCTTTCCAGCATCTGGTCTTTCCCACTGAGTCAGCTCTTCACGTCAGGTGGCCAAAGTATCGGAGCTTCAGCATGGGTCCTTCCAATGAATACTCGGGGTTGCTATCCTGTAGGATTGACTGGTTTGATCAGTGTGGAAGAGTTCTACACCTGAGGATGTGAATATTCCAATATGGCACTCACTGGAGTCTGGCTTCTAGTTTCCAGTGTTGCTTTGAGAGCTCCGGGATCATTTATATCTGATCTCTTGTATGTGATTTTTCCCTCTGCTTCCCTCTCTGTACCTCACAATTTGTAGAACATAGTTTTTCTCTCTACTGTGTTGAAATAACATGTGTAAAGTTCTATTTTCATCTCTTGTTCTGGGCACTTGGGTGACATTTTCAATCAATAAACTTGCATTCTCTTCTGGGAAGTTTCCTTGTGTTACTTTGTTTATAATTTCCTTCCCTCTGCTTTCTTTGTTGTCTTTTCCTGGAATTTCTGTTTTTCAGTCTTTGACATACTATAGGGCTTCTTAGGAATGAATCATATTTGTTTGTTAGTTTAGTTTTTTATATTTTTTCCACACTGTGGGGCCTGTGGAATCTTGGTTCCCCAACTAAGAATCGAAAAACCACATCCCCTGCATTGGAAGCTTGGCGTCTTAATCACTGGACCACCAGGTAAATCCCCATATAAGACTTCTTATCTTTACTGTTTTTTTTTTTTCTCTTTAAACTCTATTTTCTGGAAGATTTCTTCAGCTTATCTTCCAAACATTTTATTGAGTTTTTTGTTTCTATCGTATTTTTATTTCCCCAAACCATGTTTTGTTCTCTGAATGCTCTTGCTAAACAGCAAGCATCCTGTGTTTGCTTCTTGTTCTGGCCCTCTTCTTTTGAAAAGAATGATTGCTTCCTTTTAGTTTTGGATATTTCCCTCTCACTGATGTTTTCTGTTTTGCTGTGGTTGGTTGGTTGGTTGGCTGATATTTTTTGGTCTTTCTCATGTATGCGGTTTTCCTCAGTAATCATTGAAAGTTCTGCTCATTGTAAGACTAGGGACTAAAAAGCTAATTGGAAGCTTGGTGACCTTCAAGGTGGATAATATGCTGAGCCATTTGCATGTAGAACCTTCAAGTCAGCATCTTTAGATCTTTCCTCCTGACCTCTTCACTCTTCCCGGGAAAAGAGAGAAGTCTGGTGGCTGCCAGGTTCCAGGAGCTGAGTCAGAGGACGGCTGGTCTGTCTGCATGGATCCCTTGTTTGCTGTTGGGCCCTGCCATCCTTGGCAGGATGGGACTCTCCAAATCCTTCCTCCAAGAATGCATGCATGTGTGCTAAGTGGCTTCAGTCATGTCTGACTCTGTGTAACTGTATGACTGTAGCCTGCTAAGCTGTTTGTCCATGGGATTCTCCAGACAAGAACGCTGGAATGGGTCACCATGGTCTCTTCCAGGGTATCTTCCCAACCCAGGGATTAAACCTGTGTCTCTTTCGTCTCCTGCTTTGACAGGTGTTTCCTCCAAGAATAAGTCACCCTTTTCTGCTGGGGTTGGGGGATGGGAAGCAGGGATTGGCAAGATGCTTACTTGTGTCCAGAAGGACTTGGGGCCGCAAATTCCTGATTTCACTGCAAGCTCAGAGTTGCTTCCTGGAGCATCATTTCCACCTGTCCATCTGTTTCTCCAGCTTCCTAAATGTCGATTCCATGTCCTTGCCCATGTTCCCCATTGTTGTGGACTCGTGTTTTTAAAGCTCCCCTCTTCTCTCTGCCAGGAGGGAAAGGTAGATGCCTGTGTGCCTCCCCCATGTCCACCTAGAAGCCACCACCTTTGAGATCATTGTCCCCAGGACTCTGCGTGACCTTGGAAGTCACACACTGCTGGGGAACCCCAGAGGTCAAGGGTGAAGACAGAGCTAGCATTTGTTCCCAGGCCTGGCCGTCACCCAGGCCCAGCCCCTGGCTCCTGGAGCATCCTGCCCTCGCTGCCCAGAAATCTGGGGAGGCAGGAGTCATGGGGTCTGTTCCCAGAAGGCCAGGGTGGCTGGGGGCAGGGCCAGGCGCTGGACAAACAGATCAAAGGTGAGGCTCCCTGGGCTCCAGACGGTGCCTAGTCAGCCAGAGGACACCGAGTGCACCATGAGGTGGGTGGAAGCCCCCAGGACCTGCTTGGCAGGGGTGAGGGCTGAGAGCAGGCCTCACCGTCCCTGCCCTGCACCGCCCTCAGGCTGCTGGTCTTCCTGGGCCTGCTGTGGGGCTTGGTGGCTGCGTCCTCGGGGCCACAGTGGCCCAAACCAGTGTTCGGGCGCCTGGCATCGCCCGGCTTCCCCGACAAGTACGCCAACAACCAGGAGCGGCGCTGGGCCCTGATGGCGCCCCCCGGCTACCGCCTGCGCCTCTACTTCACCCACTTCCAGCTGGAGCCCTCCTACCTGTGCGAGTATGACTTTGTCAAGGTGCCAGCAGGGCAGGCGGGGGGATGGGACACCTGGGAGCAGGGTCTGACCTTGGAGGGTGGGAGGGCAGTCAGGCCTGGCGTCGCGCCTTTGCTCCCCGTGACCCCCGAACCCCCCAGCTGAGCGCCGGGACCAAGGAGCTGGCCACGCTGTGTGGCTCGGAGAGCACGGACACAGAGCGGGCGCCTGGCAACGACACCTTCTACTCACCGGGCTCCAGCCTGGATGTCACCTTCCGCTCCGACTACTCCAACGAGAAGCCGTTCACGGGCTTTGAGGCCTTCTACTCTGCAGAGGGTGAGCAGGGGAGGAGGCCGGTTGTGGGGGCGGGATTCGGTCTCAGGCCAGACTGGTCCTCCCTTTGGTCTCCTCCCCACCCCCACTCTAGTCCCTGAGGCTGGCTTCTTGCCAGACCAGCAGGAGAAGAGTGCATACCTGGTCTGACATCATCACAATGCAAATATCCCTAACAGGCCATGATCTCTGCTCTACACTAAGCCCCCCTTGGGTGCCAGGTGCTAAGACTGAATGCCCTTCTGTGCCAGGGACATCCTTAGGGGCCCCTGTGATGCAAGGGCCAGGTGAGCCCATTTGCAGATGGGTAGGTGAAGCCCCACTAGCTTGAGTACTGCGTCTGCATGTGGACTTCGATGCTTGATTTCAGATTCTGGCTCTTGCAGGGACTTGCTGTGTGGCCTTGGGCAAGTGGTTCAACCTCTCTGTGTTTGTCCTGAGGCTGCTCTAAGAGTTCAGTGAAACCTGTACAGAGGCCTACCCACCGGGTCCCCTTGTAGGCTGCTCCCTGCACTGGCCTGGCTACGTGGAGCAGGACGCTTCACCTTCATTGGTTTAAAAAGGGTGAAATTGAGGTCTCCCTCCACCTGCTGCAGGAAGGCCACAGTGACCTTTGTTTGGCCTCTCGCACTTGGCCGGGCACAAGCCACCTCCATTCCCGAGGAGGCTCCTCTCAGGGCAGCTGTGAGGCTGGGGGCCTCTGAGCCTGAGCCCGGGCCTCAGTGATATCCCCTCTCCTTTCCTGCTGCCTGCCTGCCTGGCCCTCCCCCAGACATTGACGAGTGCCAGGTGCCCCCAGGAGAGGCCCCCACCTGTGACCACCACTGCCACAACTACCTGGGTGGCTTCTACTGCTCCTGCCGTGTGGGCTATGTTCTCCACAGGAACAAGCGCACCTGCTCAGGTGAGCCACAGCTGGAAAGGGGAAAAGGGGGACACTATGCCTGGCCCAGCCCCCACTCTGCCCCAAGATACCACTGGCTCCTCAAGGCCACAGTTGCTCTGCCCAGGCGACTGGAGGGACCACTGGCCTTGGCCCTCTAGACACTTCTCCTAGGTGGTGGCCCCTTCTTGGTCTTCTGTCCCTTCTCACCATCCACCCATTCATCCTCTACCCAACTGTCCATCTGTCCACTCACCCATCCATCCATCCATCTGTCCACTCACCCATCCATCCATCCATCTATCCATCTATCACCCATCCATATATCCATCTATCTGTCTATCCACCCATCCATCTATCCGTCCATCTATCCACACATCCATCCATCCATTCACCCGTGCTCTCCAATTCCTCACTCACCTCTGCCCTGTCCTTGGCTCACTCTCATCCCCTTCAGCTCATTCACTTGGTGAGCATGTGTTAGGCTCTCACTCTGTACCTGGCTCACCCTCCCTGGGGTGGGGGGGCTCCAGGATGGAGGAGTGGGGGGCCCCAGGCCTGCTTCACACAAGCTTCCCTTCATGGAACCTCAGGGTGAGGGCAGGTCCTGCTCAAAGCTGCTGTTTGGTGCCCAGCCAGCCAACCCCTTTGTCCTCCACTGCCTGGATGCCCCTCTGCGCCTTTGCCAGGGGCCTGGATGGAAAACCAGCTGGCGCCCTGGGGAGTGAGCAGCCGCATCCCTCGAAGCTGACCCTGTGCCCCCTGCTCAGTCATCCCTCCCCCGTGTCTCTCCCTGTCTCTGTTCTCTTCCAGAGCAGAGCCTCTAGCCTCCCCTCCAGCTCCCATCTGGGTTGGGCAAGTCTGCTGCTGTCTGCAGCCCCCACTGACCGCCCCCTTGGACCTAACAATAAATGTGGTTCCACCTCCACCTCCACCTGCTGCCTGTCTCTGGGGGGACAGTGGGGGAGGGCCGTGATGTGCTTCCTGGCCCCTCTCCTCTTCCACCCTCATCTCAGTCTGAGGAGCCCCAGTTGGTGGGGTGGCCCCCTCCATGGGGCCACAGGCGTCTTTCCCAGAAGGGCTTGCTCTACCTCCACCCTCGTTTTGATGGTGGGGCCTTGAGGTCCAGAGAGGGGGCATAGGCTTGCCTGAGTTCCCACAGGGCAGCCAAGCTCTTGCTGCTCCCCTACCAGGAATCCAAGGACTGGGCTCAGAGCATCCTTGGGTCCACTTCCTATTCAGAGGGCAATTCAGGTCCTGTGTGTGATGGGCTAGGGGGAGCCTGACCCAGAGCAGAAGAGGCCAGGGAGGTTTTGATGGATGGAAACTGATTGCCCATCAACTCACTGACAGGTAATCTGGTCCCCCACATCTGGGGCTGACTGCCTCTGCACCCTGGGAAGCAGCCACGTAGAAGAAGAAAGGCAGTGCTGGGCTCCTACTTCCTGAAATGTCCCCTGCACCACCACCTGGGGGAGGGGGGCAGGACCCTCCCATGAGTGATGCTGACTTCCCTCTTCAAAGGCAGAATCAGCTGTTTCAGTGGGGAATGTGGGCACCAGACTCATCTGTGATCAATGTGGACTTGAACTTCCCTCAACTGCCCCCCTGTCTTGATCCAGGGAAGGTGGGTGGGGGGAGGGCCCAAGGGAGGCTGGGCTGGACTGTCCAAGACTGGGGGAGATGAACTTGGGGGTTGCTAGAGTCAGGGGTGGGTGGGTGACCCTCAGCCCAAGGAGATATCCCTCCTCCCATCCACTCCCCACCCAATTCCTGGGGAATAAGGAAAGTCCCCTTCTCTTCTCTTGGTGCCTCCTTCCCCCGGGCAAATCCCACACCCCTCATTCCTGGAATTGGGACTCTGGCCCAGTGATTCCTGCAACAGAAGCCTTGGCCTAGGGCCCCCACCTTCCCTGGGGGTGTGAGTGCAGCCCCAGAGAATGTACATTCAAGTGTCGAGGGTGTCAGCTAAAGCCTGGAAGCCAGAGGAAGCCCCTCCCTAAACTGTCCCTTCAGCCCCTGGGTGGAGTGTCCTGTCTCTGGAAGGGCTTCTGGGGCTGGTGTCTGAGCTCGACCAGTAGCCTGAGCCAGGCTTCTGTGCCCGGCTCACCGTGCCTGTCTTCCCCCCTCTCCCCAGCCCTGTGTTCTGACCAGGTCTTCACTGCCCGGTCTGGGGAGCTCAGCAGCCCTGAATACCCACAGCCATACCCCAAACTCTCCAGCTGCACCTACAGCATCCACTTGGAGGAGGGATTCCACGTCATCTTGGACTTTGTGGAGTCCTTTGACGTGGAGACGCACCCCGAGACCCTGTGCCCCTACGACTCCCTCAAGGTCTGGTTCCTCTGGCCCCCACCTCATCTTGGCCCGGTAGGTCCTGGGGTGACGGGTATCTCTCCGTTTTCAGATTCGAACAGACAAGGCGGAATACGGCCCGTTCTGTGGGAAGACATTGCCCAGCAGGATTGAAACCAAGAGCAATACCGTGACCATCACCTTTACCACCGATCAGTCGGGGGACCACATGGGCTGGAAGGTCCGATACAACAGCACAGGTGAGGGCAGGTAGGGACTCTTCCAGAAGCATCAAGGAACCACAAGGGATGGAACTCTTCCTGGCTGGGCCCCAGAAACTGGGAAGGGACAATTTTTCCTTAACCTGCTCAGTGTCCCTGGATAAGTCTGAAAAGCAAACTGAAAGGTTAATGGGAAAAAGTATACTTGTTCATTTCATGTAAGTTTTATGTGGCACTAGGGCTTCCCAGTGGCTCAGATGCTATGAATCTGCCTGCAATGCAGGAGACCTGGGTTCACTCCCTAGGTCAGGAAGAGCCCCTGGAGAAGGGAATGGCATCCTACTCTGGCATTCTTGCCTGGAGAATCCCATGGACAGAGGAGCCTGTTGGGCTACAGTCCATGGGGTCACAAAGAATTGGACACGACTGAGTGACTAACACTCTACACACACTCCATGCTTTACATGGCACAACTGCCTTCCTAAGGAAATGAAGACCCAGAGACACAGCTGTGTACTTCTGTGCTGGGTCTGCTAAGGAGTGTGACAGGTTGAGGAATATAAAGTAAGGGTGGTGAACTGGGGGAAACTTGTTGTTCAGTCACTCAGTCATGTCTGACTCTTTGCGACCCCATGGACTGCAGCATGCCAGGCTTCCCTGTCCATCATGAACTCCTGGAGCTTGCTCAAATTCATGTCCATCGAGTCGGTGATGCCATCCAACCATCTCATCCTCTGTCGTCCCGTTTTTCTCCTACCCTGAGAAAGCCCAGCATCAGGGTCTTTTCCAATGTCAGTTCTTGGGATCAGGTGGCCAGTGTTGGAGCTTCAGCTTCAGCCTCAGTCCCTTCAATGACTCAAATGTAGCCAGCCTTGTTTGTTAGGATTCTTCTTGGCATCCCTTTGTCTTTGGTGATAAGGCTTCCCTCTGAGTGTAGGGAAGACACCTGTCACACAAGGGTCTTATAACCTGCTTCAGGGGAGAAGGGAGAGGTAAAGGGAGGAATATGGAAGGGTGTTGTCCCAAGGGCAAGGGAACTGTTATGTGCAAAAGCCCAGAGGCTCCATCTTTCTTGGTGTGAAGCTGCAGTGGGTGTGATGGGGTGGGCAGAGATGGGGGCTCCCGTCACACAGAGTTTGGACAGGGCATCTGCAGCTGGGGCTACACTCTGCCTCCCTGATCCGCCTCCACCCTCCAGGCCTCTTGGGCTTTCCCCACCTCTTCCTCATGACAGACCCTCACACACTGGATGGTTCTTGGTACTTCCTCCTTAGACACAAGTCCAAGTCCCCCATCTTCTGGGCACTGACCGCTGGATGTGACTGTCCCCCTGAGAGTTGACACTCTCAGCCAACTGGTCTCTGAGGATGTTTTTGGAAGGGCCGAGTAACTGAACTGGAGAAACTCCAAAGCAAAATATTTGCAGCCCAAGCTGTGCTGAGAGTGCAGGCTGAGGGTCAGGCTGCCCAGCTTGATGTCCCAGCTGTAGTGCCACCTGCTTCCTGGCCGTGTGACACTGAGCTTCTTAAAGTAACTTTCCTGAGATATAATGTCTCAATTATCTAATGAAGGATAACATCTCTGTGGAAAGGTGGGGGTTGGTGGGCTAATGTAGAAGGCATGGGGTGTGTGTGAAGGAGGTATTACTTTTTAAAATGAGGAGACTGGATTAACAAAGATTAACCTTTGGGCCGCCTCTGTTGGACATGTGGGAAAGAATGAGAGCCTGGTCAGGAGGGCAGAGACCAGCACTTTGGGAAGCCTTTTCTTTTTTTTTTTGATGTGGGCCATTTTTAAAGTCTTTATTGAATTCGCCACAATATTGCCTCTGTTTTTGTTTTTTTTTGGCCGAGGCATATAGTATCTTAGCTCCCTGACCAGGGATCGAACCCACACCCCACTGTGTTGGAAGGTAAAGTCTTAACCACTGGATGGCCAGGGAAGTCCCAAACATTTCATTATTTAAAAGCCTTTTGTTTTCCTGTGGGTCAAAGTAATAAAATTTCTAAACCTGGAGTACTGGTTTCAGAGCGAGTAGGAGGGAAAAGTCAGGTTTGCCAGCTGCTGAGTGAGAAGGGGCCGGCACATGGCCTGGCAGTGTGTGTGAAGGAGGGTGTGAGCAGGACCCTGGCCTGGGATTAAGACGGTCTCAGTAAGCCCTGGGATGTCCCTGGAGTCTCTGGGGCCTGCCTGGGACTGAGAGTCACCCAGACACATAGAGATCGGCTGCTGGAGGAAGTGGAGGACAGGCAAATGGCCTGCGTGGGCTGAGGGGTGGCCTTGGGGGATTGTCAGCCATGGGGGATGGGCTGAAGCCATGGGGTGACAACAGGCCAGGGTTTGGGGGCCAAAGTGGAAGCCAGTCCTGAGCCCTGTGGGCACATGCTCATGAGGGACAGGAGAGGCTTCCCAGGTGCCAGTCTGGCTCTGAGCCACGAGGTCTGCTGGGAGGGCTCCCTGGCTGCGACCACCTCTTCAGTTCAGTTCAATTCAGTTCACTCAGTTGTGTCTGCCTCTTTGCAACCCCATGAATCGCAGCACACCAGGCGTCCTTGTCCATCACGAACTCCCGGACTTCACTCAAATTCATGTCCATCGAGTCGGTGATGCCATCCAGCCATCTCATCCTCTGTCATCCCCTTCTCCTTCTGCCCCCAATCCCTCCCAGCATCTGAGTTTTTTCCAATGAGTCAACTCTTCGCATGAGGTGGCCAAAGTACTGGAGTTTCAGCTTTAGCATCAGTCCTTCCAAAGAACACCCAGGACTGATCCCCTTCCAGTGCTTATTCCCTGGTGACTCAGCCGGTAAAGAATCCGCCTGCAATGCAGGAGACCTGAGTTCACTTCCTGGGTCAGGAAGATCCCCTGGAGAAGGAAATGGCAACCCACTCCCGTATTCTTGCCTGGGAAATCCTACAGATGGAGAAGCCTGGCGGGCTACAGTCCATGGGGGTCACAAAGAGTAGGACACAACTGAACGACTAACACTTTATTAGCAAAGCACGTTCGTCTGTGCTTCACACTCAGTCCTCACAAAACCCCAGGAGGTGAGCAAACAGTCTCATCAGACTTATGGATGAGGAAACTGAGACTTTCCTGTGATTTAAATGCATGTGGTGCAACTCTTCTCCACTCCCGCCCCCACCGCCCCCGTTACATTCCCCAGTTCTCTGCAGTGTGTGTGAGGCCCCTGGTGGGGACCAGACACACCCTTTGCAATGACCATGCTCCCTTATTGCATGCCTGATTTTCTTTCCATCACTTTGGCTGAAGCCCAGGCCAGACAACAAATCCTAATTTGTACAGTAAGCAACGGAAAATTTAATCTTGCCTTTGGATTTAAATCTTAAGAACTCTATCCCACTTGTGGAAAGCTCTCTCTACACAATAAGTGTTTCACTTATAAATCAAGAACTTCTAATTGCTCAATTCAGACTTGCCTGCTGTAGACCACAGCCAAACCCATTCGTCTCATTTCCTTGCTCAGCTGAGCCTTGCCCTGATCCATTGGCGCCACCTAATGGCCGCATCTCCCCTGTGCAAGCCAAATACATCCTGAAAGACCACTTCTCCGTCTTCTGCGAGACCGGTTATGAACTTCTGCAAGTAAGTTAATATAAAACTGCTAACTGCAACCACAATCATGATGGTTTTTAAATGAATACACATTTATATCAGCAAGTATGTGAAAGGAAGATGGGAAAACAGCTGTCAGCATGGTGGTTTCTTTTCCCTGTGATTAAACAATAAAATTCAAAGAAATGATACATTTGCTAAGAGAAATGGCTATAGAAAAATTTCTGTTCTTAGGAATTCTGCTATTTAAAAAAAATAATTAATTTGTTTATAGCAGTGCTGGTTCTTCCTTGCTGCTCAGGTTTTCTCTAGTTGCAGCAAGCCGGGGGCTACTCTCTAGTTAGTGTGTGGGCTTCTCATAGTGGTAGCTTCTCTTGCTGTGGAGCACAGGCTCTTGAGCACAAGGATGAAGGGCTTAATTGCTCTGCAGCATGTGGAATCTTCCCGGAACAGGGATTGAACCCACATCTTCTGCATTAGCAGGAGGATTCTTAACCATTGAACCACCAGAAGTCCCAGAACTCTGCTATTTAAAAAAGCTTTGTCTTGGGGAGCGCTGGTGATATAAATGAACACCTTTCTCAGTTCCCTGGTAAAGCCACTGAAATGTTTGCCATTGTGCTCTATGTTATCACCTTGCTATAATCAAACTCCTCGTGGTCAAATGACCTTTACCTGAAACAACTCCTGGGCCCACAAAAAATTAAACAGCCCTTGCAAACAGTATATTCTGCAGAGTTATAAACAGTGACCACTGTTAAGGGAGAGGGAGGATAATTTCAAAAAATGCTTAGTGTGTTGCTTTAGGGGCCCAGGTAGGAGATTAACATGTCCTCTTTATGTTCTTCAAAATTGTCACTGAATCCCAATGGTAAAAAGTAATAACACTGAAATGATAGCTGGCTATGCAATCCAGTCCTGTGGAGGGGGGAAAAGTGAGACACTTTTCTCAATTCGCAAACTTCTGGGCGGGCTCTTACCATAGCTCCTTGAACTGCAAATCTGTTTTTCTTTTTAAATAAACATCTATTGAACATCTAGTTTTATCAGCCATTATCTTTAAAGATATATATATATTTTGCTATGCCTCGTTGTTTGTGGTTCCCCGACCAGGGATTGAACCCAGTCCCTGGCAGTGAAACCTTGAAGTCCTAACCATAACCACTGGACTGCCAGGGAAGTCTCACTCTCTTTTTTTAGTATTTCCTGTTCAGTCTCTGATGAAAGAAAAAAAAAAAATCATCCTGCTCTCCTTTGAAGCATAAAGCTTCTGTCAAAGCCACTTTCTTTCATTTAAAGTCCGTTTCAGGAAAATATCTCAATGTCAAAAATGTCCTTCTAGATATTAGCAATGGAACTGATAGAAAACACCCTTGTGAAGTTTAAGGAAGTATTTTAAATGACTTTCCTCCAGCTAATAGCTGCAGGGTAGAAAAATCCAGACATATTCATTCCATGCCTGATCAGGTTGACCTTCCCCAGACTTCTGACCATCACCCTTTGGCACTTAAAGAAATGGTGCAGCATCAGCAGGAACTTGAAATCTGACATGTTCTTGGATTAAAATGGAAAGCAAAAACTGCTGCAAGAGGTCTCAGGAAAGCAAAAACTGCTGCAAGAGGTCAACATCTTTGAGAGACACACTCAAGAAGACATTACCAAGCACACACATGTATCGAGGTAGCTGGGCTGTGTCATGTGGGTTCATCACCCTCCTTGGGAGCATCTCTCGAAACACTGGAAGAGGAACTACTGTGGAGTGCTTTATGATGAAAACGAGGAAATTAATATTTTCTCAATTCCTCTTTAGGGTAACTTAGCCCTGAAGTCATTTGCTGCAGTCTGTCAGAAAGACGGGTCTTGGGACCGACCGATGCCAGTGTGCAGCAGTACGTATGTGCGACCACAACGCCCGCAGCTGCTTCTGCTACTACTGCTTTTGGTCTTTTTAGAAAATGATTTTATCAGGGCTTGAATTCTAAGTATGCTTGTCTTACCCAGTGTCTAGGTGTACTCTTAAGCAGTTAAAATGGGACCATGCTACTAGGAAAAGTATTTGCTTTAGTATATGCAAAAGTACTTTTCTAAGTAAAAAGATGGGGAACAGAGAAAAATTACATTGTAATACTCATAATCCCACTGTATCAGAGTATAACCACTGTTGCTATTTTGGTGTATATCTCAATTACATATATCACACATACAAACATGTTCAGGCCACCACTTGATGCAGACAACTGCGGTATGTGTATGTGTATATACACGTACATACACACAGACATATATCCACATCAAACTGGGATGACAATGTCCATTACCATTTTGTGAACTGAGTCATGTATCTAATGAACTGTTACATGTTCAGTTCAGTCACTCAGCTGTGTTCGACTCTTTGCAACCCCATGGACTGTAACATGCCAGGCTTTCCTGTCCATCACCAACTCCCGGAGCTTGCTCAAAGTCACGTCCATCAAGTTGCTGATGCCATCCAACCATCTCATCCTCTGTCGTCTCCTTCTCCTCCCATCTTCAATCTTTCCCAGCATCAGGGTCTTTTCCAATGAGTTAGTTCTTCACATCAGGTGGCCAAACTATTGGAGTTTCAGCTTCAGCATTAGTCCTTCCAATGACTGATCTCCTTGTAGTCCAAGGGACTCTCAAGTCTTCTCCAAGAACCCCAGTTCAAAAGCATCAATGTTAGTGGAAGTAACAAATTTACAAAACAAAAAAAAGTGAAAACCTCTCTTGCCCAAATCCTCAAACTGTTGATACCTTTAGGACACTGGGGTCCATTCCTTCACATTCGTTATCTCCTATGCTATTCATACTAATGTATTTCACTATTACATACTTTTGAACCAAAGTGGGATTCTCAAATCTGACTGCAGTTTACCCTTCCCCTCCATAATTGCTGGGCTATATCTTTCCACATCAATTCAAGTACTAACAGAGCTGCTCATTCTTATTAATGACTGTCTAGTATTCCATGAGACCTGATTTTCAGTCCATGCGATCTTTATTTCGTTTACCATTACAGATGCTGTAGTTAATACCTCTGTACCTATATCTTCACCTATCTTGTTCAACGGTTTCTACAAAATTCCTAGGGGAATTTAAATATTTTCATCTCTAAAATTTATATTCCTGTCAGAATATACCACCAATATACCACCAATTTTTAGTTTAAAAAACAGTAAGAGTTGGCACTGAAGGGAGTGTTGGAGTAAGAGGTATGGGTGTGAGCCCTGGTTTTGCCACTTCTGTGGTTATGCGCATATTACCTGTGGAGAAATTACAGACCATGTGGACTAAGCACTTGGCACAGAGCCAGATACACTGCTATTAAGCTGCTGAAAACCAAGTATTATTTTTTTAGTATCCACAGAAATACATCAACAACGTTTTATTGTGTACAAAACTATGACTTTCAGACTGATACCACTTTCTCACAAACGGGTTAGTTATTTCACATTAATGTCCGAACAGGTATGAATTCCAACCCAAACTCAAGGTAGCATGACTTCTAGGCCTTCTAAAAAGCTAAGGATCATAACAAGCTGAGTCCTTCAGTCATTTTTGTATTGTTCTACCCTTAAGGCCAATCAAATTGCACCATTTACATGGAGCCAGACTGTACATGCCACCTGCACGCCGCGCTGTTTTCTTCTGTTGCAATTTTGTTGCACGAGGAGATATTCAATAAATGCCAACCACTTTTTTTACATGTGGGAATGCTAAGGAAGTCCAAGTGGTTTCAAATCCCCTTCCTTTAGGGAAAGCATACTACCCTCCTTGCCCAGGGCCTTCACTTCAATCTAGCCATTTACTGAGGGATAGGAAGGAGTGACGCTTTAAAACCACACTTAAGGTGATGCTCATTTTCAGAGATGAAATGATGTCCACCTTGAATGTGCCTTCAGGTTACAGCACCACACAGCCAACCACCATCACAATCTCCACACATCATTTTAATGTTAGAATTCAGCACAAACTGACTTCCCTCTCCCATTATTTATTATTTATTAGTTGTGGACTGTGGCCCTCCTGACGATCTACCCAGTGGCCAGGTGGAGTACATCACAGGTCCTGCTGTGACCACATACAGGGCTGTGGTTAAATACCGCTGTAATGAGTTCTACACGATGACAACCAACGATGGTAAGCAAACTGTTCCAAGTTGGGGGTGGGTAATATTTGGAACCTAAGCCCTCATGATCTGAAAATAAACTTACCCAACATTTTTGGCTAAGGCTAGGCAAAAGATTAAAAGGCACGTCTCCCACCTGCTAAGTGAAATATTGCAGCTGAAGTGACTTTAATGTCAATTTACAAGAATCTGAAAACAGATCTTATCTAGTAAATGACTACCACAAACACACAATATATTCCAAATGGTTTAATTTAACAAGTCAAAACCTTATCATTAAGCACTTGAGATCTTGATACATATTCAAGTTACACGTCTAAAAGGTTTCCACTTTGCAAGCAAACATGGTAATGCAGAGACCTCCTATTTATGAAATCATGTAAAACGGTTATTCAGAACCTCTATTTCCCACTGATGCTCAAGAATCAACATTTTTCAAGGGGGTATTCAAGCAAATGACAACCACCTTTTACATGCAGTTAAACATTTTTGTTTTTCCAATGATTTGCAGGTAAATATGTGTGTGAGGCTGATGGATTCTGGACGAGCTCCAAAAGAGAAAAATCACTCCCAGTCTGTGAGCCTGGTAATGGATACATTTATACAAGAGATTTGTAATTGATGGAAAGTAGAACTGGGTAGAAGACAGTAAGTAGGGCTTTAGCTGTGTTGGCAGAAATGTAACTTCAGCACTTGGCTCTTAGACCAACTTATTATTTCCAAATAATATGTTCTCATTACCCCTTTCCATGTGGAGAGGTTTGTTAGGTCCTGACTGCATCAGTCATTTGATTATTTTTGACCTTACAACTAGGCAAGCATAAAAAATTAAATACTTAAAATTATCTTGAACCATTTATACATTTATAAACACGAGTTCTTCTGTTACTTTTCTTCTCTATAGAAATGCTATTAAAACCCAAAGCTAATAACCTCATTATTTCCCTAAGCAATTGTTTCCAATGACATCTAGTTTTTAAACATTAATGCAATTTGCCTTTTAATAGTACTCAGAAAAAGTTTTTACCAGAATTGGCTCTGAAGATATAGTTGACAAAGAAGAAAAAAAATCAGAAAAGTAATAGTATATCCATTACCCCTGTTACTGGGTTTAGTCTTCTCAGTTGACACAATGTTTATAAGCTTTCATAAGAGTATTCTGCCACAACAGGAAACAGATTTGCTACATTAATAAGCATATTTAGTTAGCAATATACAGTAAAGTCTAGTGTCTGGAAGGAACAACTAGACCAGAAATAATTTCTGAACCTGAAGGTTCCTGGCTACAACTGTAACATTCTCATTTTTAAAACATTTAAATGTTCAAAGGTGAAAGTAGTCTGCAAATCCTATGATACTGACCCTAGTTCCTGCTTTCCCAGAACTACAGTGTAGATACCCCATTTTACAAGGAGGAAAACAGAAGCAATGGAGAGGTTATTTACTTTCACTTCCTGTGCACACCAGCTCAGACAACTCCTGTTAGCCCTACCGAACACATTCCCAGTCCTGAGACCAAGTTACTTTGGCAAAACAAATTAGTTTCTACATATTAATTTTCACTCACCTCATTTTCTGAGGAGCTAAAAAATACCGAATGGTTTTATCGGATCTTTGAACAATGTTTCGAGCAGTAAAACATATATATACTATACTCACTTGCCTGTACAGGTGGACAAACACCAATTCGTGT
Source organism: Bos grunniens (assembly GCF_055505025.1). Taxonomy (NCBI): domain Eukaryota; kingdom Metazoa; phylum Chordata; class Mammalia; order Artiodactyla; family Bovidae; genus Bos; species Bos grunniens. The sequence goes on along the minus strand of NC_141180.1, from coordinate 38,467,801 downwards.
GATACAATTTTTGGGTGACATGAAACATGAGTAATTGACAACTCCAAAGTGGTAATAATTAGAGAAAAACACCATCAGGTTTCTGTAAAGCCTCTATACATCTGCTTATTTCCCCAGTGTGTGGAATATCCACCCGTACTACAGAAGGTCGTATATATGGAGGACAAAATGCAAAGCTTGGTTATTTTCCTTGGCAAGTGCTGTTACTAGGTAAAACTATGGCAGCAGGTGCACTTCTGTACGACAACTGGATCCTAACAGCTGCTCATGCTGTATATGACCAAAGGGAAGACACTGCCTCCCTACAGATTAGAATGGGTGCCCTGAAGAGAATATCACCTAATTATACACAAGCCTGGGCGGAGGCCATTTTTATACATGAAAGTTACATTCATGACGCTGGTTACGATAACGACATAGCACTGATTAAACTGAAGAACAAAGTTGCAATCAACAGCAACATCATGCCTATTTGTTTGCCAAGAAAAGAAGCAGAATCTTTCATGAGGACAAATGACATTGGAACTGCATCTGGATGGGGATTAACCCAAAGAGGGTTTCTTGCCAGAAATCTAAAGTTTATTGACGTACCAGTTGTTGACCATCAAAAATGTACTGCTGCCTACGAAAAGAAGTCCTATCCAGACGGAAGGGTAACTGATAACATGCTTTGTGCTGGCTTGCAAAGTGGGGGCAAGGACAGCTGTAGAGGTGACAGTGGGGGGGCATTAGTGTTTCTAGATAATGAGACCCAGAAGTGGTTTGTGGGAGGAATAGTGTCCTGGGGTTCCATTAATTGTGGGGAAGCAGATCAGTATGGGGTCTACACCAAAGTCATAAACTACATTCCCTGGATCAAGAGCATCATTAATAGTAATTTTTAACTTTGTGTCTTCAGCTAGTACGTGATTCTTTGTTTTAAAAAATATCCGTAAAAGATCTTAGTGGCAAATTGACCTGAGAAACATGAACAGGAGCGCTGCCATTCCACCCCAACTGAACCCGACTGCAGGTGAGCCTGCCTTTCAGGCATGTGTCCACGCCACTCTTCCACCACTTAACTCTCTGATTCAAGGGGACATAAGCCACTGTAGTGATACTCATCTTGGCCAATCCATTACAAACTCATGGATTAAATCTGCATTTACTTACTTAACAAAGTCCAGTGTCTTTTTCTACTATCCATTTGCATTTCTATGAAATTTCCTATTCATGTTCTTTAACTATTTTTGTATTTGTTCTTATTGATCTGAGAATGTTATATATTACAGCAGTATTGGTTCAGGAGTTACTTTGAATGTTTTTCTTGGGTAGATAAATTGGAAATAGCAACACTTTGGCCTATGTATAGATTGATTTCCATGTTAAAACCAACACTATCATTTTTTAATTATAAAAAACTGCCAAACAAAGAACACGAACAGCACTATTTCACATTGTCAAGAGATTTTCTAAAGGACAATTTGGCAATATATTTCACAAGTCTTAAAAGCGTGCATAGTCTTTGACCTGGTAATTACAATGCTAAGATTTTAATTTAGCTGTGAGAATATTCCTAGCACTTGGAAATAACCTAAATAATGTTCAAATTCAGAAGACAGTTGATTCAAAAGTGTCATTTTCATAAGAAATATATTAAAAATAAGTGGCAGTATTATTAATAAATGTAGTTTTTTTTCTTACCATGAACATGAAATACTTGGGCACACTTAAAAATAGATTACAGATCGTACAACAGCTGAGTACAGAACTCAAACACACAGTTAAGAGTTGCTCTCCTAGTAATCAACAACAAAAAACTATTCTAATTATCACATACATCTGAATTACTATGTACTTAACATCTTTCCTAAGGACAAAATTTAAGCCCTGACCCAACCTTAAAAAATTTCATTTAGTTGGCCTCCCTAAAAAGTTTTAATACCTAACACTCAACAAAATTCCTCATTCTAGCCAAAGAGTCACCATTATTATGTAGAAATTCACTGTGATTTCAACTAACTTCTCTTGTACATATAAAGTGCAACTTCTAGAGACTCACTTTTTAAAGCTAACTTTCCAGCATCTTTGTCACATAAATAAAAAAAGAAACTGTATTTTTCCAGTAAGACTCCAGACACTAAACTGTGGTGGCAACAAAAATTTTTATTCAACTGGTTCAAAAAAGTTTTTAGAATGAATGCATTTAGATGACCAAATAGACTTAAACAAATCTTTGCCAAATAGTTTACTTCTAAACTTCAATTTTTTTTTTTTAGGGTAGAATTAAATACCCATAGCTATGTAGTACCATAAACATGTTAATAGAAGGCTACTCAACATTGAAAGCCTTCTAAGACTGGTAACTAGATTTATACAAGTGTAAATAAGGGATTAAAACCATGCCATTGACAAAGTTAACTTACCCCTGGGCTTCTTGAAGGCTTGTCAGTTTAGTCTTTGGAGGTCCCCGAATACCATTTTAAGTTACCATGTTACTGCTGCTGAGTAATAGTGCAAGTGCTAAAATGCAAAATTCAGATGGTACAGGGTTTGGAAATCATGCAATTTAGATGCAGAAAAAAAAATTAAAACAACGCAAGATCCTTTACAGAGGAAACTGAATAAAACAATGTGGCGACCATAAGCCTAAAAGACGACTTCATTTATAAAAGTTTAAAACACATAACTTGCAAGACGACAAACCTATTTATCATAATCTAATTAGATAAGGGCATTAGGTAAATTATCAACACAAAAACTGTTACATTCTTCCACTAGAAAAGGAGCTGACTCTCACATAAGTTAGTTACATTTTAAGTACAATAGAGAATCAATATATTATTGCTTTTACATACTTAACAATGCACCGTGAGAGTCTTGAGTTTTGTAGATTTATTTGACATTATACTATCTCCCCACCTTTGGAAGACAAAGCCCCTTTCACTTAACACTTCCACAGACAGACAACCCACCCTGCTAGTTCTTAAAGCTATCAGGCTTCTTAATGGATTTCAGGCACAAGATAATTTGTGGTTTCTTCTACTTTATCCCTATTGCAATTAATTCCACTTTTCAAATCCCCATCTAGAAAGGTGCTGATATTCCCTTCATTTCAATTGATAGGCTTTGCTACAAAGCATTTTAAATTAACATTGCTTTGCCCACTCCTTCAAATAAGAATATTTTTAGAAGGATGATTTCCCAATGGAGATTTATACAGGCCATGTAAATAGAACATCACCCAAATGCACAGAGGCACTAAGAAAAAGCTGGAGGGTACTGCTTACCATTTTAGGTGTGGTCACCCAGACTTATTAAAAACTAGATTTGAAAAAACAAAAAACAAAAAAAACTTTTCACTTTGGACAATGCAAGAACAAATAGCAATTAAGTCTGGGTATCAGGTGTCAATGCATGACAGGTGATGAATCCATTTGACTTGAGACAACTTTTCAAATAAGTTTATTTGAAGCAAAATAAACTATTGCCAAGAAACTTTATGAAAGTTCCATCTCAAAAGGGTCAAAAAAAGGGGAATTAACTGCTATGAATTCTTTGCATTCAGGGCTGCAAAACAAAGACACATATTATTTAAATCAGTTTTATTTAAGAATTTCCAACAGTGACAACTCTTATAAAAAGCATCCAAGCACAGGACACAGAACTGCAGCAAACAGCATTCTTATGGGTAGCTAACAGACATGAGAACTTCCACCCTGCTTTGAGACACCCCGAGCTCACTGGTGAACTCTGCTTCCAAGTACTCCTGCAAAGCACACCACAAGCTCAGTCCATGTTCTCAACCCATCAGCTTCAGTTCACATTACCACACTTACAGATCAGTAACAGAAGAGAACACACACCATACAGCATTCACAGCAGTTGACAAAGGGGTAAGGGAAATACAAGTATCGTTTCACTTAACACATTCAGCTAACGTGGGTCATCTAAGAACAAAACTCACTTAAAAGTCTTCCAACAGATGTGGATGTCCTTTGAATGCAAAAACATTCGTACATTATTTGCTATCCTTGCTCTCTGCACACTCTCTCACCAAAGCCACAGGATTGAGAGACACATCTCGCCAAGTTAAAAAATATCCATTATGCACCACCAAGTCTCTGCACGCGCTCTCTCCTTTTCTCGCTCATACTAGCCTCTCATGCCTCGGCACCACCATCAATCCCACACAAGGTTTCAAAAGTTCAAACAGCCTTCTGGTTCCATATCACAGCCTTGCGTTCATAGCGTTGATACGACTCCATGAAATAAAGAGTAGCGGATAAAAATGGGACACCCACCGTCAAAGACGCAGCCTGCGCAGCGTGATGGCGAGTTCTTGAATGAGAAAGCATGTAGACAGAAGTATTCCTATGGCAGAATATTTACAGCACTACTTTCAATGAAGTGCTTCTTCCATAAACATTTGAAATGAGATGAACTGCAGAGATTAAATGAAGGCTTCATATTGTACTTTTGTATATGAAGGGAGACAAGTGTTAAAACAAAAACAAAAAAAAACAAAAGAACCAACCACTGTGACACCATGATCTCCAAAGAGGAGATTTTCCTAAGGAAAGAAATCCATATGGTGGGGTTCAAATTAAAACAAGGAGAAAAGAATGTAGTCCTAATCAATGGTTTCCATTTTGAACATGCAAAGAATTCACTTGACAGTCCAGGGATAAAATATTACAGGAGAAACCCTTTGATATCAATTGTAGTGTGTTGGTTTACCAATCAGGCAAACAGCAGTTCACGTTCAAACACTCAATATTTCAACCCTTTATGTAACAAAACTTATAAAATTCCTTTAGCTCTTCCTCTTTTTCTAAAGAAAAATGTCAAAAATACTGCTGAATATACTCCACACTGAACAAACCAATTTTGAAAATTCTTACATGTTATTTTACAATATACTTACCATGAGTTTAGAAAAATTTGAATTCCCACCAGTATACCAACTAACTGTAACCCAATGTCTACATTCCCCAGCCAGAAGATTTAGAATCCATGCTAGAGCCGAAGCCTCCATTAAAACCACTGCCTGACCCTGCATTTGATGCCGATCCCCAACCAATCGCTGCACCTGAATTAGAACCACTGTAAGAGTTATTTCCAGAACCAAAAGCCTGATTTGGCTCCCTCTGCATGTTGCCTTGGCTTTGGTTATTACCTGATGGGCCAGACTGGTTCTGCTGACTGGCTAACATGCCCATCATACCCCAGCTGCTCTGCAGAGCAGCCTGGGCTGCAGCCATCATTGCTGGGTTAATGCTAAAAGCACCAAAGTTCATCCCTCCACCCATATTACTACCCTGATTGTTTCCCAAACCCGCTCCACCCCCTCGACTATTTCCAAATCCACCCTGATTCCCAAAGCCACCTGGATTACCACCAAATCTTCCACTTCTTTCTAACTGTCTATTGCTATTGTGCTTAGGTTCAGCATTGGATATATGTACGCTGATTCCTTTAATGATCAAGTCCTCTCCACAAAGAGACTGGGCAACCTATAAAAAATAAGGGATGTAAATAGAGGAGATTAAACCATTGATTCATACAAAGTAGCAATAAAACTTAGATTTCAAGCCATCATCTACGCTGGAGAAAAAAATCAGCAAGGAGCACTTATTTCCTTTAAACCCATAAAATAGCCTTTAGCTTTATAGTAATGGCAGCAGGGATTTTTCCGTTCATTTTCAAAGGATGTGTAACACTCCCACTTAAATGTCACATATTAAAAATATACCTAAGGGGTTTATCACAAATATTCAGACCCAAATACAGGGTCAGAGAGCTTAGTTAGTAAGGATGGTAATTAGCTGGAAGGGCAATGTTCAACAGAAATCACCTAACTGGGGCAAAGTTATTAAGAGAAAAATACCTGATCATCTGCAAACGTAACAAAGGCAAAAGCCCTGAACGGTTTGGGGATGAAGACATCTACCACTTCTCCATACTGGCAAAAGAACTGCCGCAGTTCATCAGCAGTCATGTCCTCTGTACAACGCCCAACAAACACCTTTCTGCTTCTCAAAGGCTCATCTGGGCTTTGCTGATCAAATCAAAAGGAAGAAAAACCATCAGAAATATTTTACAAGCAATGAAAACAGCATTCTGGTGGAGGATGTAACACAATCTACCTGCCTTTTCTTTAGGTGAGTGCTTAAAAAGTAGGTACATCCTTTCTTTTTTGTATTAGCACATCTTCTTGTAAGACTTCAATGCTTTTAATTTTAAAGCTGATGAAAGTATATTTGGATTAAGGAAAGTTGATGAATTAGAAATGTCCTGGCAAAGAGGATAATGTTCCAAATAAGCAAGTCTTGCTTGCTTGGAATAAGTAAGGCTTTTGTAACAAGATCAACATATTCTAATTGTCTTTGTTAACACTAACGAGATCCACATATTCTCTGTTCACATGTAACTATGTAAGAAATTGCTAATTCATTAAATAACAAGAGAAGGAATAAAATGAATCATGTTTTATTCTGGAGAAGCAATAAACTAAGTATTTCAAACAAATATATAAAATATTCACCATGCATTAAGGTCCTGAGACTTTTAACAAAAGATTTCAAGAACACACCCTGCCACATTTTCCAATTGTAATGTTTTATTTTACAGTGTCTTTTAATTAAGTTTGTCACCACAAATGGCCAAAGCAGAGAAAACAAGAGAAAGTACCTTAGAATTTGGAAGTTTACAGTCACACCATCGTCCATCTATCATATGTCGTTGTGACATTACTTTCACCTGGGTTTCATATTCCGTGAAGCGAACAAAGCCAAACCCTTTTGAATGACCAGTTTTAATATCCTTCTTGACCTAGAAAAAAAATCATTTAAATTCACTAAATCTACACACACATATAACCAACCCAGAGTACACACATGAAGGGAAATAGTATAAACCAAATTTCTTTTCAGCACCCATTACGCATACATATAATAAATATTAAAAATATCACCTACTGAACATGAAGGGTAGCATCACCAGAACAAGGAGTTCTGGACGCTCATTCACTGAAAAACTGTTAAGTGAAATCAAAGCTTACCTGAACCATAAGAACTTCTCCAAAGGTACTGAAGTAATCTTTCAGATCCTGTTCAGTTGTTTTCCATGGGAGACCCAACACTATTAAATCAGATGTTTTCTGGACCGCTCTTTTCACTTTCACTGCTGATGAAGCATCTGTTTCATCCATTTTTCTTTTGTTATCTAAACAAAATGAGCAGAAATCTTTTAGAACATTCATTTAACACTTTAAACACTTCACCCCCTTCATGCAGAAATGAGAAACAAAAACATTCTAGGAATAGTAAGACACTGGAAACTTCTGGTAATGAGTGATGTTAGCTCTCATGGACAGAATAAGGCTTAAATAAGTGGCTCGGTTGCTTTTCTGGAGCCAATCTGGGGATTCTAACCTCTGGTTCTGTAACAGCTCAAGATTACAACTGTATGTTCTCCCCTCTCAAAAGATGTATCAAAACAAAAGTTCCTTTATTTTCACTTTAAAATACATTAAGGAAGGAAAAAAAACAGGTTGAAAAACAATGATGCTATCTTTGTGCCTATTAAATATATTTCCTTGATTATTTTAATGTCAATAATCTGACTACCACAAAATTAGCAACTGTAATCTCCAGTTATAGATTTTTAAGGCTGATTTCAGTTTTTCTGTTTTATGTCCAAACTTTCAACATCAAACTCACATTAATTTTATAATAACAGAAACTTAAGGTTATTAAAAAAAAAAAAAACCAGTATTTGGAAGAGCAGAGAAACTCAATGACATTTGGACAAAAGACAGACCATTTTTTGGAGTAGCGTTATGTTCACAGCAAAATTGAGGAAGGCATATTTCCCATATACCCTTCCCTCTACAGAGGCAGAGCCCCACCCCATTATAAAAATCCCCTACCAGGGTGGTACACTTGTTACAACTATGAACCTACATCAATACATTACTATCTAAATGACATTTCAAATTTGGGTAAGTATTTATCTACAACCAATGGATCAAGAAACTGCAGACTAAAAGAAACCAAGTTGATTCCAGTAAAATTTTTCTTGATACATGAAAAAATCTCTTGAGGCAACATCTTAAATACTGACCAAATAGTACACCTTTGTTGCAATATAAAGTTACAATAAAAGTAACAGATCTATCAACTAGCACAAAGTACCTACTGATAAAATGTTCTTAGTTCCTTGGCACACTTCTAAATCTTCATGCTTCCTTTTAGATTAAAACCATCACTGATAAGACACAGTGAGAAAAAGCCCAGACCTAAAACTATAATTAGGACTGAATTACTTCAAGATTTGGGCTATTGCAACTGATGTTCATTTAAGGGGGGAAAAAAAAGGAGTAAAATTAGCTTAATGAATGACGTAGCTTGCAAGGATTAAGAACAAACCAAAATATTGAGGCACTTCAGAGGACTATTTTCAACAGACTGATAGAACTGCAAAGCATTCTTAATTTCTTAAACTTGGCATTAGTTCAGCAAAATTAGTGCAGATAATTAAACACATAGTTTTAAAAACATGTTCTGTATTCCAATTCTCACTCATTTAGTGGTCTTCCAAGCTTGTCTGACAGTAACTTTTGAAGAAATACTTGGGCAATAAATAGGAGATGGTTTACCACGAAGAGACCATGATCTATGCTTGAGAACGAGATACAAACCTATACTTTAGGATCACTGCAAAACCAAATGGCAACAAACCTTTGGGATAGTTGACAACATATACCAGATTCCCCCAGCCAGCATCGGGGGCGTGCAGAATTCCTTCTACCAGACGGACACCTCTCATACACTGAGACACTGGATTCCGGTAGCGCAGCCCACATGCCCCTGGAAACTGGGCTGTAACCGTGGACAGCAGCACTGTCCCATCGTCTTCCGATGGTATCTCAATGGGCTCGTCATTCTCATCTTCGGTTACCCGAATATATTCAGACATCTTTGTTTCTCTTAAAGGGAAAAGAGATACAAATGACTTAACAATTGTGGTCAAAGTAACTGTTTCCTTATCCCAGCTGATTTATACGTCACTGTTTTGTAACTTGTAGAAAAATTCTCTGGTCTCTGGATTCTTACAGGTGTTGATTATCCCCGAAAAACGAGAAAGTAAAGGCAAGGATAGCTACTGAAATGTAATGCCTCGCTAGTTCATTAAGTATTTGATGAATGCCTACTATACATCAAGTGCTGCCATTGTGAAACTAGTCTCAGATGGCATGCTAGTGGCAAGGCGGGGGAGGGGGGGGGAAGGGGAAAGCAGGAGAAAGATCTCAAGCAAGTACTTATTTTATTACAATCGTGATAAGTACTACTGGAAAGTAGTCTGAGGGTGTTTGGGAGAACCTAAGCTGGTTGAGATGTGTTGTGTGTGTGGGTGTACAGGGGTGTCAAAGTGACTTCCCTAAACAAGCGATGCAGAAGCTGAGTTTTGAGGACTGAATAGGAGCAGTGAGCCAGCCGAAAAGAACAACGGAAAAGTTCCTCCCTGTTCCAGATGGTGGGCTGTCCAGAGGCTCTCCAAACTTGAGCCGCAGGGACAGCGGCGACAGGTCCTTCGCGACGCGGGCCGCCGCCTCCCAGAAGCCAGTGCGTGACAACCGAGGGAGGAGTTTCTAAGCGCGGCCGAGGCGGGACCGCTGGGGTATCAGGCCCTAAACTCCGTCCCGGTGCAAAAGTACGAAAGCACAAAGCAATACCCGCGCCGGGAAGCCAGGCCAAACCGCTGCCTCGGGCTGCACAGCTGCGTGGGCCCAGCACCCTAGCTCAGGCGCCGGCTGCCACCCCGCGCCAGGCCCTAACGTCGCTCCCACACGAGTCCGCTCCGGCAGGACCAAGCAGGCCTGGTCCCACGACTCCCTTTCCGGGGCGGCGGCCGCCCCATCGCGGGAGCCGAGGCACACAGGGCGTCCTTAGTGAGAAGCATCTGCAACTCACCCGCTAGGCCGCTGCTAGGAAGCCCGACAGGGAGAATGAAGCAAGGAGGAATCCAAGAGCAGCCCAGCTACCACTTCGCTCCCACAAAATGGCGCTAGGGCCGCCTCCTCCCCACTCCGGCCATCGTCCTCTCCCACCGGCTTCCCGTCCGCAGGTGGGGGGGACCGCCGCACAGAGACAACGACCCTCTCCCCAGAGAGGCAGAACCCCCCTCCCCTCAGTCTGAGCACAGGGAGTGAACTTGAAGGCTATAAGGAGGCCAGCACCTAGGCCAGAAAGGCTAAAAATGGAAAAAATGTAGATGGGTAGGCTTTTACCTCCCCCCACGTAGCGTAATAGATGGCTTCGCCCGACCAACCGCCGGCCCCGGGTCTCCGCCGGAGCTCGCGCACTTTTAAAATGCGCGAGACTAGCGCAGGGGCTCGGCCGGACCGGGCGGGGCGGGGCGGGGCCGAACCGGGCTGGGCGGGGCTGGGCCGGGCTGGGCGGGGCGAAGGCCCTTAGGTCATCCTGACCCTCGGGAGACTGGGAGAGGGCTGTTGAGCCCAAGCCATTTTTAACCTAAGCCCAGCCAGGTGCGTCCTCTATTCTCCCGCAGTCAACATCCACACCTGGAGAGAATAACTTTGTTCTAAAGAATAGCAAGCATAGCACCTACTGTGTACTGCTGCTGCTGCTGCTAAGTCGCTTCAGTCTTGTCCGACTCTGTGCGACCTCATAGACGGCAGCCCACCAGGCTTCCCCGTCCCTGGGATTCTCCAGGCAAGAACACTGGAGTGGGTTGCCATTTCCTTCTCCAATGCATGAAAGTGAAAAGTGAAAGTGAAGTCGCTCAGTTGTGTCCGACTCTTAGCGACCCCATGGACTGCAGCCTACCAGGCTCCTCCGTCCATAGGATTTTCCAGGTAAGAGTACTGGAGTGGGTTGCCATTGCCTTTTCCGATTGTGTACTAGGTACTACCTAAGTCATCACGTATTTAATTACCCCAACAGTCTTGTATGGTAGGTGCTATTGATGTTATCCGCATTTACAGGTGAGGACGAAACTGAGACACAGAGAGGCTCAGTATCTTGCATAAGTAAGGTCAGATGCTCAGTCTTGTCCAACTCTTTGCCACCCTATGGACTATAGCCCCCCAGGCTCCTCTGTCCATGGGATTTTTCATGTGAGAATACTGGAGTGGGATGCCATTTCTTCCTCCGGGGAACTCTTCCAGACCCAGGGATTGAAGCTACGTCTCCTGCATTGCAGGCGGATTCTTTACTGCTGAACTATTGGGGAACCCCAAAGTAAGGTTACCCAGGTAGTAAATGGTGAACCTGACATCTGACCCATAACTCTAATGCTGATATAGTCCACGTACTGTTGAAGCCTAGCTTGGAGAATTTTGAGCATTACTTTGCTAACGTGAGATGAATGCCATTGTGCGGTAGTTTGAACATGCTTTGGCATTGCCTTTCTTTGAGATTGGAATGAAAACTGACCTTTTCCAGTCCTGTGGCCACTGCTGAGTTTTCCAAATTTGCTGACACATTGAATGCAGCACTTTCACAGCATCTTCTTTTAGGATTTGCAATAGCTCAACTGGAATTCCATCACCTCCACTAGTTTTGTTCCTAGTGATGCTTTCTAAGGCCCACTTGACCTTGCACTCCAGGATGTCTGGCTCTAGGTGAGTGATCACACCATCGTGGTTATCTGGGTCTTGACAATCTTTTTTGTATAGTTCTGTGTATTCTTGCCATCTCTTCTTAATATCTTCTGCTTCTGTTAGGTCTGTATCATTTCTGTCCTTTATTGTGCCCATCTTTGCATGAAATAGTCCCTTGATATCTCTAATTTTCTTGAAGAGATCTCTAGTCTTTCTCATTCTGTTGTTTCCCTCTATCCCTTTGCATTGATCACTGAGACTTTCTTACCTCTCTTTGCTATTCTTTGGAACTCTGCATTTAGATGGGTATATCTTTCCTTTCCTCCTTTGCCTCTCACTTCTCTTCTTTTCTCAGCTATTTGTAAGGCCTCCACAGGCAACCGTTTTGCCTTTTTGCATTTCTTTTTCTTAGGGATGGTTTAGATCACTGCCTCCTGTACAATGTTACGAACCTCTGTCAATAGTTCATCAAGCATTCTGTCTGTTAGATCTAATCCCTTGAATCTGTTTGTCACTTCCACTGTATAATCGTAAGGGATTTGATTTAGGTCATACCTGAATGGTCTAATGGTTTTCCTTTCTTCAAGTCTGAATTTTGCAATAAGGAGTTTATGAGCTGAGCCACAGTCAACTCCTGCTCTTGTTTTTGCTGACTGTATAGAACTTCTCCATCTTCGGCTGCAAGGAATATAACCAATCTGATTTCGGTATTGACCATCTGGTGATGTCCATGTGTAGAGTTGTCTCTTGTGTTTTTGGAAGAGGATGTTTGCTATGACCAGTGTGTTCTCTTGACAAAACTCTGTTAGCCTTTGCCCTGCTTCATTTTGTATTCCAAGACCAAACTTGCTTGCTACTCCAGGTAGCTTTTGACTTCCTACTTTTGCATTCCAATCCCATATGATGAAAAGGACATCTTTTTGGGGTGTTAGTTGTAGAAGGTCCTGTAGGTCATCATAGAACCATTCAATTTCAGCTTCTTTGGCATTAGTGGTTGGGGCATAGACTTGGATTACTGTGATATTGAATGGTTTGCCTTGGAAATGAACAGAGGTCATTCTGTCATTTTTGAGATTGCAACCAAGTACCGCATTTTGGACTCCTGTTGACTGTGAGGGCTACTCCATTTCTTCTAAGGGATTCTTGCCCACAGTAGTAGATATAATGGTCATTTGAATTAAATTCTTCCATTCCGGTCCATTTTAGTTCACTGATTCCTAAAATGTCAATGTTCACTCTTGCCATCTCCTGTTTGATCACTTCGATATTTACCTTAATTCATGGACCTAACATTCCAGGTTCCTATGCAATATTGTTCTTTACAGCATCTGACTTTACTTCCTTCACCAGTCACATCCAAAACTGGGCATTGTTTTTGCTTTGGCTCAGCTTCTTCATTCTTTCTGGAGTTATTTCTCCACTCTTCTCCAGTAGCATATTGGGTATCTACCCAGTGGGGAGTTCATCTTTCAGTGTCACATCTTTTTTGCCTTTTCATACTGTTCATGGGGTTCTCAAGGGAAGAATACTGAAGTGGATTGCCATTTCCTTCTCTAGCGGACCACGTTTTGTCAGAATTCTCCATCATGACCTGTCCATCTTGGGTGGATCTACATGGCATGGCTCATAGTTTCATTGAGTTAGACAAGGCTGTGATCCTTCTGCTCAGTTTGGTTAGTTTTCTGTGATTGTGGTTTTTATTCTGTCTGCCCTCTGATGGATAAGGATAAGAGGCTTGTGGAAGCTTCCTGATGGGAGGCACTGGCTGTGGGGAAATTTGGGTCTTGCTCTGATGGCCCATGCTTAGTAAATCTTTAATCCAATTTTCTATTGATAGGTGGGGCTATGTTCCATCCCTGTAGTTTGGCCTGAGGCCAAACTATGGCAAGGATAATGGTAGCAATGGTAACAACCTCCTTCAGAAGGCTTTATGTCAGCATGCTACCGCATGGTGTTATATTCAGTGCCTCTGACCCCAGGGCAGGCCGCTGTCAACCCGAGCCTCTTCCAGAGAGTCATGGACACTCACAGGCAAGTCTGGTTCAGTCTCTTTTGAGGTCATTGCTTCTTTCTCCTGATCATGGTTTGCACAATGTTTTGTCTGTGCCCTCCAAGAGTCTGTTTCCCCAGTCCTGTGGAAGTTCTGTACTCATAGTCCACTGGCCTTCAAAGTCAAATTCCCTGGAGCTTCTCAGTCCCTTTGCCAGATCCCCAGGTTGGGAAATCTCCTGGGGGCCCTAGAATTTTCACAACAGTGCAAGAACCTTTTTGGTATAATTGTTCTCCAGTTTATGAGTCGTCTGCTTGGTGGCTCTATGGTGGGGCTAATGGTGACCTCCTCCAAGAGGACTTGTGCCACATGCTGTGCCTCCCAGGTCTGCTGCAGCCAGAGCCCCTGTCCCCACGGCAGGACACTGCTGACCCGTGCCTCCTCAGGAGACACTCAAACCACAAAGGCAGGTCTGACTCAGCCTCTGTGGGGTGTCTGGGTCCTGGTGTGCACAAGGTTTTATTTGAGCCCTCCAAGCATCTCTGGTGAGTATGGGGTTTGATTCTTAAACACAGTTTTGCCCCTTCTACCGTCTTGTTGGGGCTTCTCCTTTGCCCTTGGATGTGGGGTATCTTTTTTTGGTGGGATCCAACATTCCCCTGTCAATGGTTGTTCAGCAGTTAGTTGCAATTTTGGAGTTCTTGTAGGAGAAAAGTGCACGTCCTACTCCACCATCTTGAAGGGACGACAGACTGATTCCAACTTGGGAAAGAAGTACGTCAAGGCTATATATTGTCTCGTCCCGTTTATTTAACTGATATGCACAGTACATCATGTGAAATGCCAGGCTGAATGAAGCACAAGCTGGATTTAAGATTGGCAGGAGAAATATCTGTAACCTCAGATATGAAGATGACACCACCCTTATGGCAGGAAGTAAAGAGGAAATAAAGAGCCTCTTGATGGAGGTGAAAGAGGAGAGCAAAAAAGCTGGCTTAAAACTCAACATTCAAAAAAGTAAGATCATGGCATCTGGTCCCATCACTTTATGATAAATAGATGGGGAAACAATGGAAACAGTGACAGACTTTATTTTCTTGGGCTCTGAAATCACTGTGGACAGTGACTGCAGCCATGAAATTAAAAGATGCTTATTCCTTGGAAGAAAAGCTATGACCAACCTAGATCAGATCAGATCAGTCGCTCAGTCGTGTCCAACTCTTTGCGACCCCATGAATCACAGCATGCCAGGCCTCCCTGTCCATCACCAACTCCCGGAGTTCACTCAGACTCACGTCCATCAAGTCAGTGATGCCATCCAGCCATCTCATCCTCTGTCGTCCCCTTCTCCTCCTGCCCCCAATCCCTCCCAGCATCAGAGTCTTTTCCAGTGAGTCAACTCTTCGCATGAGGTGGCCAAAGTACTGGAGTTTCAGCTTCAGCATCATTCCTTCCAAAGAAATCCCAGGGCTGATCTCCTTCAGAATGGACTGGTTGGATCTCCTTGCAGTCCAAGGGACTCTCAAGAGTCTTCTCCAACACCACAGTTCAAAAGCATCAATTCTTCGGTGCTCAGCCTTCTTCACAGTCCAACTCTCACATCCATACATGACCACAGGAAAAACCATAGCCTTGACTAGACGAACCTTTGTTGGCAAAGTAATGTCTCTGCTTTTGAATATGCTATCTAGGTTGGTCATAACTTTCCTTCCAAGGAGAAAGCGTCTTTTAATTTCATGGCTGCAGTCACCATCTGCAGTGATTTTTGGAGCCCAGAAAAATGAAGTCTGACACTGTTTCCACTGTTTCCCCATCTATTTCCCATGAAGTGGTGGGACCAGATGCCATGATCTTCATTTTCTGAATGTTGAGCTTTAAGCCAACTTTTTCACTCTCCACTTTCACTTTCATCAAGAGGCTTTTTAGTTCCTCTTCACATTCTGCCATAAGGGTAGTGTCATCTGCATACCTGAGGTTACTGATATTTCTCCTTGAAATCTTGATTCCAGCTTGTGTTTCTTCCAGTCCAGTGTTTCTCATGATGTACTCTGCATATAAGTTAAATAAGCAGGGTGACAATATACAGCCTTGACGTACTCCTTTTCCTATTTGGAACCAGTCTGTTGTTGCATGTCCAGTTCTAACTGTTGCTTCCTGACCTGCATACAGATTTCTCAAGAGGCAGGTCAGGTGGTCTGGTATTCCCATCTCTTTCAGAATTTTCCACAGTTTATTGTGATCCACACAGTCAAAAGCTTTGGCATAGTCAATAAAGCAGCAATAGATGTTTTTCTGGAACTCTCTTGCTTTTTTGATGATCCAGCAGATGTTGGCAATTTGATCTCTGGTTCCTCTGCCTTTTCTAAAACCAGCTTGAACATCAGGAAGTTCACGGTTCACATATTGCTGAAGCCTGGCTTGGAGAATTTTGAGCATTACTTTACTAGTGTGTGAGATGAGTGCAATTGTGCGGTAGTTTGAGCATTCTTTGGCATTGCCTTTCTTTGGGATTGGAATGAAAACTGACCTTTTCCAGTCCTGTGGCCACTGCTGAGTTTTCCAAATTTGCTGGCATATTGAGTGAAGTACTTTCACAGCATCATCTTTCAGGATTTGGAATAGCTCAACTGGAATTCCATCACCTCCACTAGCTTTGTTCGTAGTGATGCTTTCTAAGGCCCACTGGACTTCACTTTCCAGGATGTCTGGCTCTAGGTCAGTGATCACACCATCGTGATTATCTGGGTCGTAAAGATCTTTTTTGTACAGTTCTTCTGTGTATTCTTGCCATCTCTTCTTAATATCTTCTGCTTCTGTTAGGTCCATACCATTTCTGTCCTTTATCAAGCTCATCTTTGCATGAAATGTTCCTTTGGTATCTCTGATTTTCTTGAAGAGATCCCTAGTCTTTCCCATTCTGTTGTTTTCCTCTATTTCTTTGCATTGATCGCTGAAGAAGGCTTTCTTATCTCTTCTTGCCATTCTTTGGAACTCTGCATTCAGATGTTTATATCTTTCCTTTTCTCCTTTGCTTTTCGCTTCTCTTCTTTTTACAGCTATTTGTAAGGCCTCCCCAGACAGCCATTTTGCTTTTTTGCATTTCTTTTCTATGGGAATGGTCTTGATCCCTGTCTCCTGTACAGTGTCACGAACCTCATTCCATAGTTCATCAGGCACTCTATCTATCAGATCTAGGCCCTTAAATCTAGACAGCATATTAAAAAGCAGAGATATCACTTTGCCGACAAAGGTCCATCTAGTCAAAGCTATGGTTTTTCCAGTAGTCTTGTATAGATGTGAGAGTTGGACCATGAAGAAAGCTGATTGCTGAAGAGTTGATAGTTTTGAACTGTGGTGTTGGAGAAGACTCTTGAGAGTCCCTTGGACTGCAAGAAGATCAAACCAGTCCATCCTAAAGGAAATCAGTCCTGAATATTCATTGGAAGGACTGATGCTGAAGCTGAAGCTTCAATACTTTGGCCACCTGATGCAAAGAACTGACTCATTGGAAAAGACCATGATGCTGGGAAAGATTGAAGACAGAAGGAGAAGGAGATGACAGAGGATAAGAATGTTGGATGGCATCACTGACTCAATGGACATGAGTTTGAGCAAGCTCCCGGGGTTGGTGATGGACAGAGAAGCCTGGCCTGCTACAGTCCATGGGATTGCAAAGAGTTGGACATGACTGAGCAACTGAACTGAACTGAATATGTTCCAGCTATGTATACTAATAACAATAGTATATTTCATCTATCAATTTTTTTTATCATAGCTTTTATTTATTTTTTGCATATACATGTATCCATTCTCCCCAAACCCCCCTCCCATCCAGGCTGGCACATAGCATTGAGCAGAGTTCCATGAGCTATATGATAGGTCTTTGTTGGTTATCCATTTAAAATATAGCAGTGTGTACATGACCTTCCCCGAGTCCCTAACTGTTCCTTCCTCCTGGCAACCATAAGTTCATTTTCTAAGTCTGTGAGTCTCTTTCTGTTTTTAAGTTGTTGTTGTTCAGTTGCTAAGTCATGTCTGACTCTTTGGGACCCCATGGACTGCAGCATGTCAGGCTTCCCTGTCCTTCACCATCTCCCAGAGTATGCTTAAACTCATGTCCATTGAGTTGGTGGAGGCATCCAACTATCTTATCTTCTGTCATCTCCTTCTCCTCCTGTCCTCACTCTTTCACAGCATCAGGGTCTTTTCCAATGAGTCAGTTCTTCACATCAGGTGGCCAAAGTATTGGAGCTTCAGCTTCAGCATCAGTCCTTCCAATGAATATTCAGTATTGATTTCCTTTGGGATTGACTGGTTTGATCTTCTTGCTATCGAAGGGCCTCTCAAGAGTCTTCTTCAGCACCACAGTTGGAAAGCATCAGTTCTTTGGCATTCAGTCTTCTGTTATGGTCCAACTCTTACATCCATACTTGACTACTGGAAAAATCATAGCTTTGACTATAAGGACCTTTGTCGGCAAAGTGATGCCTCTGATTTTTAATATGCTCTCTAGGTTTGTCATAGCTTTTCTTTTTTGTTAGTAAGTTTATTTATATCATTTCTTTTTAGATTCCACATATAAGAATGTCATATTTAAGACTTTCTAATATCAATATGTAATTTCAGTTCCAGTTCCACTGATGATATGTCTTAGTTTAATTGGCAATACACTTAATTTCCTAGTGTGTACCATCATATTGGATTCAATGAAATGCAATACTAGCAGAGCGCTCTGTAATTATGTGTTGATGAATCTAATCCTCGGGATAACCCTACAGAGTAGCTGCTGTTGTTATTGTTCCTGTTTTATAGGTGAGGAAGCTGAAGCATAGAGGTTCACAGGGCAGGAACATGGTGGAGTTGGGATTTGAACCCAGGCAGCCTGACTCTGGAGTGGATGCCTCCTGCTTTTTATGGCCTCCTAGGGAAGAAATATTGTCCTGCACATCCATCTCTGATACCTGCTGTTGATATTGACCAGATTATACCTGAACCAACTTGGAGAGATGCTGAGTGCTGAAGAGTTGATGCTTTTGAATTGGGGTGCTGGAGAAGACTCTTGAGAGTCCCTTGGACAGCAAGGAGATCAAACTAGTCAATCCTAAAGGAAATCAACCCTGAATATTCATTGGAAGGACTGATGCTGAAGCTCTAATACTTGGGCCACCTGATGCAAAGAGCCAAAAAGACTCTGATGCTGGGAAAGATTGAGGGCAGAAGGAGAAGGGGGTGACAGAGTATGAGATGGTTGGATGGCATCACCGACTCAATGGACATGAATCTGAGCAAACTCCAGGGGATGGTGGAGGACAGAGGAGCCTTGCGTGCTGCAGTTCATGGGATCACAAAGAGTCAGACATACTTAGCGACTGAACAACAACAAAATTTGGAGAGATAGGAAGGAAGGAGTGGAGACAGTAAGAATGAGTGACTTTACCCACTCCACCCCGCCAGGGATAGCTGTGCAAACAAGGGACAAAACTGGACAGAAGGCCCCTGATGGTCACTAAGGTTTCCAAACACTGGATGAAGCGCAGAGGCCTCATCGTCACAATCCACCCAGTTTTTTGGGGGAGTAGTCAGTTTTCTAAAAAAACGTGTTCTGACGTTGCTAGGTCCCTGTTGCTGTGCACAGGCTTTCCCCTAGTTGTGGCCGGCAGGGGCTGCTCTCGTGGTGTGCTGTGTTGTGTCTAGCTGGCTTTCCACTGTGGTGGCTTCTCCTGTTGTGGAGCATAGGCTCTAGATCTCAGGCTCAGGAGTTGTGGTGCACGGGCTTTGTTGCCCCGTGGCATGTGGAATCTTCCTGGACCAGGGATTGAACCCATGTCCCTTGCATTGGCAGGCAGATTCTTAATCACTAGACTATCAGGGAAGCCCAAGAAGTCAGTTTTACTACCTCCATTTTCTGTTTTTTTGATGGGATCTTAGTTCCTCAACCAGGAATTGAACCCATTCCCCCTGCAGTGGGAGCTCAGAGTCCTAACCACTGGACTGCTGGGGAATTCCCACTTCCCTCATTTTGCAGCAGAAGGAACTGAAGCTCAGAGGCTGTATGAATTGCGTGAGAATGTTACCTGGCCCGTAAGTCACTGTCAGGGTTTGTCAGGTCCTGAAGCTGTGCTCCGTCCGTCTCCCTGGCCCACTCTCTCTGGCAAGACTGAGGCTGAGGTACTGGGTGCAGGTGGCTCCTCCGGGCCTGGGATGCTTGCTGCAAGTGGGCAGAGCTGAGTATGCAGAAAAGGGAGAAAGTTCACAGAGGGACAAAACCACAACGTCTGTCCCTTTCCCCAGAAGTTTTCAGGCCAGTTGGGAAGACCAGCAAACACAATCTTGAAGAAGGTAAATAACTCCTTGAGGAAGAGAATTGATAAGGCCAGAGGGAGACAGTCCTCCCACTCCTAGCCAAGTTCATCTCTGAGTTTCAGCTTGAAACAGTACTTTCGAAACAGGTCAAAAGTTCTGCTTGTTTACACCTGAAACTAACACAACATTGTGAGTCAACTATACTTCAATTAAAAAAAAAGTTCTACTGGTGGGTGGGAGGGATTGGGGCATTGGGATTGACACATTTACACTATTGATACTTATGTTAAAAGTAGATAACTAATGAGAACCTACTATGTAGCACAGGGTCTACTTAATACACTGTGGTGACCTGAATGGTAATGAAGTCCAAAAGGGAAGGGATATATGTACAGGTATGGAAAAAAGTGAAAGTGTTAGTTTCTCAGTCATGTCCGACTTGCTGCGACTTCATGGATTGTATATGTACAGCTGATTCATTTTGCTGAACAGCAGAAACTAACACAACATTGTTAAAGCAACTGCATTGTTTAGTTGCTAAGTCATGTCTTACTTTTTCTGCGATCACATGGACTGCAGCCCACCAGGCTTATCTGTCCATGAGATTTCCCAGGCAAGAATACTGGGGTGAGTTGCCATTTCCTGCTCCAGGGGATCTTCCTGACCCAGGGATCAAACTCCAGTCTCCTGTATCTTCTGCATTGGCAGGTCAGTTCTTTACCACTGAGCCACCAGAGAAGCCCTAAAGCAACGATATTAAAAAAAAAAAAATTTTTTTTTAAAAGAGAAAAAAGTTCTACTTACTTGCGATGTGCTTTATAAATTATCTTGGTTTGTTTGCTTGTGTGTTCATATCCCTTACACATTAAGCCCAAAGGTTGTTAGATGGCCCAAAAGTATCTGTTCTTACCCATATCCTATCTTCTGAGTATTTATTTATTAAATGCTTTCTGAAAATAATGGATCAGAAAAGATTTTCTGAGCTCTTATGCCTTATGCTCTTCTGCCTTTAGCACTGTGCTAAAACTATAGTGTAAAAACACACAACCCAGTCATGGCCTGGATGAAGTGGTCTAATCCAGGCGGGAGTGGCAACAGAATAATTGGAAAGCATTTCTAGAGTATAAAGCACGTGGGTGCCAGTGCTGGGCAGATGCTGAGGGCTTGAGGGGTTCCACAGTAGCTTTTTTGGGGGGCTGGCTTCCAGCATAAGGATGAGGCAATTCAGCTGGAAAGAAAGGATACTGGCTGAGAACCAGAATGTCTGGGAACAGACTTCAGTTTACAGCTCAGTCACTTGGCCATGCATGCCTCCTTACCTTGGAGTCCCAGCTCTGCCAGTTCCATGAAGTCAACAAGTATTCCTGAAAACTAAAAGAAATGCCAACATAATACAAGGTGTTTAAATAAAGGTAACTTTTTTGATCAAGATTTAAATGTTTTCTTAATCCCTATATTTTTAGGAATTGCCTCCCCAACTGGTCCAGGTCTAACTTAGATTTTTCTAAAGATTTTTTTCTCTGAAATTATTTAAAATTTTGGATAGAGTTGCAAGGATAGTAGAAAGAACTCCTGTGTACTCTTTATCCAGATTCAGCAACTGATAAAATTTTGTCACATTTGCTTTATCACTCCCTCTCTCTAGATATATAAAATAATAAAAATGTGTATAATTCAATATTGTGCTATTATCAAATTCAGGAATTTTCTCATTAATATAATAATTTTTGGCATGAATACCATAGAGGCAGTGCGGTGTATTTTTTGTCCTGCTATTCTCCACTGTAAACTACCATCAGCATAAAAATACCATTTCCCCCCTTTTGGAACTAATAAAAGTGAAAGTGTTAGTTGCTCAGTCATGTCCGACTCTTTGTGACCCCATGAACCCCCACGGACTGTAGCCCACTAGGCTCCTCTGTCCATGGAATTCTTCTCTGGGCAAGAATACTGGAGTGGGGAGCCATTCCCTTCTCCAGGGGATCTTCTTAACCCTGGAACCGAACCTGGTCTCCCGCAGATTCTTTACTGTCTGAGCCACCAGGGAAGCCCCTAATAAATAAACCTAATAAGGAATCTAATAATTAGGTAGATACCCTGAGATGATTCCAAATACTGTCTGATTGGTTGAATAGGAGGATGGGGAACCACAAATACAGAGGAACATTATAAATTACACTCCAATTTTCAAATTTTTGGAGGGTCAATATCCCTAAGCCCTGCATTGTTCAAGGATCAACTGGATTCGTGATACATTCTGGAGTCACCTGATTTGTTCCTCATGACATTCCTTAGCGCATTCCTCTCTCCTCGTTTTTCCTGCTCTGTGGTGTAAAGTCTTGATCAAATTCAGGTTAGATAATGGCCAGGTCACTTTGTGGGTACAGCCAAATATGTCCTATTACACCCGTCAGGAACACAATGTCTGATTGTCTTACTTTCAATGATGCTAAATTTGGACTCCTTAGTTAAGATTGTGACCACTGGATCCCTCCACAGAAAAGGTATACTTTCCCTCTGCAATTTGCAAGTGATCTCTGGATGATACTCAGGCATAAGGCAAATATCCCACTTCCCTACAACCTTTTACTTAATGTTTTTAACATCCACTGACGATCTTTGCCTGATTCAGTTACTTCACTGGGGATTGCAGAATGGCAAAATTTTAAATATATAATTTATTCTGCATTCTTTTGTAAAGAAGAACTTTTCTTCATTAACTGGAGATGAACTGCAATTCCCCCTAAATGCTTAACTTGTTATCAATTTTCAGAATAGGTTGGCCTAATAGTCCTCTCCTGTAGATAGTCATTACCCGCAATGCAGACGACCTGGGTTCGATTCCTGGGTTGGGTAGATCCCTTGGAGAAGGAAATGGCAACCCACACCAGTATTCTTGCTTGGAGAATCCCATGGACCGAGGAGCCTGGGGGGTTACAGTTCATGGGGTCGCAAGAGTCAAACACAACTTAGCAACTAAACCACCAATAGTCATCTGCAATGGTAACTACTTTTTTTTTTTTTTTTTTGTAGTTACCATGAACTCTTGGATTTTATTTATTCAATGTTTTGCAATAATTATAGTCATTAGTGTTTTTAATGATCAAATTGTCCTGATTATGGCCTGGGGAAGCCCTTTAAACTGGCTTTTGGTCCTTTTGATGTGTTCCCATTACTCTTTGAGTACATTCTTGCTTTCTGGCATAACAAAGTGTTCCAGGCTCACCTTATACTTTCCATGTGCCAAGCCTGGAATCAGCCATTCCTCTAAAGAGCCCTGGCTCCTTTCAGTCAGAAGAGACATTTAGAAACTAGAAGCCAGGCATTAGGTGTACTCATTACTGCTTTGGTCGCCAGAAGCATTTTTGAAAGATAAAATAATATAATACCAAGGCAAGCTGTTTTTCTTTCATCATGACTTACTTTCCTTTTCATTTAAATATCTTAGAACCTGCCAGAATTAAGATCTGCCTCCCCTATTTGGCCTAGGTCTTAGATTAAAAAAAGATTTTTTTAAGTTGTTTATTTATTTGTTTTCGGCTGTGCTGGGTCTCACTGCTGTGCAGGCTTTTTCTCTACTTGCGGTGCTCAGGCTTCTGGTTGCAGTGGCTTCTCCTGTTGGGTGGAGTGCAGGCTCCAGGATGCATGAGCTTAATTGCTCCATTGCATGTGGGATCTTCCAGATCAGGCATGGAGCTCATGCCAATGCAGGGGTGCCAGTGTCTCCTGCACTGGCAGGTGAATTCTTAACCACTGAGCAACTAAGGAAGCCCTAAAATGCTTTTTGTTAAAAGCCAATTAGTGCCAAAACACCAGTAATGAAGGCTGCAGTCCCATATTCTCTTCAATCCCCACCTCCCCTTTCAAAGTAACCATTCTTTTAGTTGCTTCTTACAGATTTCCTTCTTTTTAAATAGTACAGCTGTTATATAATATTTTGATTCACCTATCTTAGAGATCACCTGTTGATTTCCTGTTATGATCAGCGAGGATTTTTTAAAATCTATTTCTCTCTCTTTTTTCCTTTTTGTTTATTTATTTGCCTGTGTTAAGTCTTACTTGAGGTGCGGCGCCTCTCCAGGAGTGATGCTCAAGACCTAATTGCCCCATGGCCCCTAGGATCCTAGTTCTCCAACCAGAGATTGAGTGTCCCCCTGCACTGGACCACCAGAGAAGTCCTGATTGGTGAAGATTTTTAACTCATATGCTCCATTATTATTTCCTCCATTTTTAGAATATAGTTATATCACAAGTTTTGGTTAAATACACATATAATATTTTTTTTTTATTGTGACTACATAAATTTTATTCAATACTGAGCCAAGAAGTAGCTATTCCTGTGCAACTTTTAATTTTTTTTGTTATTAATTGCCTTGTTTTTTCATTTGTTTTGTTCTCTTTGAACATCTCCATCTCCATCTCCCTATACCTTCCAAAAGGTGTAGAAAGTTCTTAAGGTTTTCCTTATAGTCCAATCTGTCCGATAATTATCACTTTCATTTTTAGATTTTTTTTGAGTCTTCAAACCTTATTTCTCAGTTGCTTTCTGGGAGTTGTATCAGCTGTCATCCTGGGACTTCCTTACAATGGCTTTATTCCTTTTTCAAACTTTACTGATAGTCTGGTTGTATACAGAATAACAGGTTGAAAATTATTTTTTCTCAGCCCTTTGAAGATATTTTTTTCCACTGCTCTCTAGCTTCTCTTGTTGTTTTGAGAAGGCCGTTGTATTCTTGGTCATTCAAGTAATCTGCATTTTCTCTAACATATTTCATAATCTTCTTACCACTTGTATTCTGAAATTGAAGATGGTGACTTACTTTGTCTTCCTGGAGATCTTGTTTTTCATTCATTGTTCTGGGCATAAGGTGATCGCATCTTTCCAGATAGTCTTCTCTTTCAATTCTGGAAAAGTTTGTTACATTATTACTCTGATAATTTCTTCCCCATGGTTTTCTTGGTTCTCTCTTTCTAAAATTCTTTAGTTAGCTACTGAACCTCCTGCAATAACACATCATCTAAAAAATCTTTTTTTCTTGTGTTTTTCAAATTTTTCTTTTTGTTCTACTTTCTGTAAAATTTCTCCAACAACTCTACTTTCAGTCTTTCTATTTGAATTTTTTTAGCAGCTATATTTTCATTTTTCAGAAGATCATTCCTATTCCCTTATTTTCTCCTTGATTATAGCCATGATTCTTGTTTCATACAGGCAATATTTTTTTTATTTAACTCTCTGAAGCTATTAATGATAGTTTCTCTGATATTTTCTTGCACACAACATTATGTCTGTTTCATCAGAATAGTTACTTTCTGTTTGTTTGTTTTGATCTTGTCTCTCATGTTAGATGTTTCCTCCACTGAATCCTTGCTCAAAGCCCACAGCCCAGCTCCTTGGACCTTTTGGAGTGTGTCACATGGGATTGTTGTTCTGACTCCTTTCTTAATTTCCCCTGGGGCAGAAATTGTGGGTCCAGAGTGGTAACATACTAACGTACCTGAGCACTTGTGTGCTAAGCTATGTTTTGAGTAATTTGATTTTTACCTCAACCCGATGAGGCAAGCACTACTGTCCAGCTGAGGATACTGAGGTACAGAAAGCACACAGGACTTGGTCAAGGTCACACAGCCAGTATGTGGCAAAACTGGGGTTCTTGGCTCTAGAGCCTGTTCCCTCAATCATCTCTTTGTTGCTGTTATTTAGTCACTAAGTGGTCTCAACTCTTTGCGACCCCATGAGCTGTAGTCTGCCAGGCTCCTCTGTCCATGGAATTTCCTAGGCAAGAATACTGGAGTGGGTTGCCATTTCCTTCTCCAGGGTATCTTCCCCACCCAGGGATCGAACCCTCGTCTCCTGTACTGCAGGCAGATTCTTTACCATCTGAGCCACCAGGGAAGCCCTAATTACCTGTGCTCACTCACCTTGTTTATACCTCCGGGGCATACGATTCTCTCTGTTCTTTATGGAAAACAGCCGTAACAGTATACTGTTCATTGACCAGACACTGTGCCAAGCCTTTTCCTGTATGGATTCATTCCGTTCTCACAGCAGCCCTAGGAAGAAGGTCCCATATTTAGTTCCATTTTCCAAAGAACCTTTGAGAAGTTAAACTTGCTCAAAGTCACCAGATAGTGGGGGCAGCCTCAGAATTTCAAATCTAGGCTCTCTAGCTCCAGAGCCCTGATTTTCTTTTCTTCTTTTTTCCCTTTTTTGTTGCCTCAGAAGTGGAGTTTCATTTCTCACCCAACTCAGTTCATGATTAAATGTCATCTTTCTCAGTCTGAGTGAAGTTTTTCTTATTTCATTATTTTTCTCATTTATTCCCAATCCCTATTCCCTCCTAAGTGTCTCCTCAACCCTCAGTCAGGCGTTTGTGTGAGTCGCTCAGTCATGTTCGACTCTTTGCAACCGCCTGGACTGTAGGCCGCCAGGCTCCTCTGTCCGTGGGGTTCTCCAGGCAAGAATACTGGAGTGGGTTGCCATTTCCTTCTCCAGGGAATCTTCCTGACCTAGGGATCGAACCCAGGTCTCCTACTTGACAGTCAGATTCTTTACCATCTGGGCTACCAGGGAAGCCCTCTCAGGTGTTTATCTGTCCTTAAATATGCATGTGCCCTTGTAAGACAGGCATGGTTGTTGATGGTAAGTGCACTCAGCTAAAAACAGACATTTCTGCAGCACCTACCATGGGGCCAGGTGTTCTTCCAGACTGATAGTCAACAAACTACAGCCTTTGGGCCAGATCCAGCCCGTTGCCAGATTGTATACAACCCACGAGCTGAAAGTGTTTTCACATATTCAAATGATTGAAAAAAATCCAAAGAAGGATAAAATTTTTTGATACATGAAAATTATATGACCCTCAAATTTCAACGTCCATCAGGAAGTTTTAGTGGTACCTGGCCTCACACCTTAATTTCTGTGCTGTTTCTGACTGTTTTCAGGCTTCATCAATAGGTCACATAGCACAAGGCCTGAAATATCTATTATCTGGTCCTTTATGAGGAAAAAAGTTGCCAACCTCTTTTCTAGATGTTGGAGGATACATGAGTGAATGTCTGTTTTTTGGAAGAATTATTGTTCTTGCTTAATTTTTTATTTTTATTTTTTTAGATAGGAAGAGACTAGGTGCTTATCAAACTGTCTCCTTGTGGTTTCTCTTTTGTCTCTGGATGTGGGGTATCTTTTTTTGGTAGGTTCCAGTGTCCTCCTGTTGATGGTTGTTCTGAATGTCTGTTTGTAATTTATGTAACAAGAATGATGGTTTAACTGGGGAGGGCACATATAATTTATCATTTGATCTGTGACTTTAGAGAGTGAGATATGGGCTATTATTTACTGGGACAACCTGGGGTAAACTAGTCTTTCTCTGGAAGTCTCGAATGTGTGGTCATTTCTCTTTAACCCCCATCCTATCCAAGATTACCAGCCTTGTTGGTTGTGTTTTTGGAATTCATCCATGTTGTTGACACATATCTAGAATAGGGCTCAGCAAATGATGGCTCATGGGCAAAGTCTGAGCCCCAGCAGTTTTTTTTAACATTTTTAAAACATTTTATTTTGTACTGGGGTATAGCTGATTAACAATGTTGTGATAGTTTCAGGTAGACAGCGAAGGGACCCAGCCATACATACACACGTATCCATTCCACCCAAACTCCCCTCCCATCCAGGCTTCCACACAACATTGAGCAGTTTCCTGTGTTAAACAGTAGGTCCTTGTTGGTTATCCATTTTAAATACAGCAGTGTGTGCATGTGCATCCCCAGGTCCCTAACTATCCCTTCACCCTGTTAGGGGAAGCACACTGATTGAAACCACCCACCCCAGCCAGGCACCATAGTAACCATTTGCATGAGTTGTTTTATGGCAGGAGATCCTGATAAGGAATACGGAACTAATAAGCCACCACCAAGTGGAAGAGTTCAGGAAAAGTCCAAAGGAGACACCGAGTGTCCGTCCACTTCCCAGAATCCCTCTCGCTAGCATCCATCTTGGCTGAGCGATGCGTGCACCACCAGGAAAGACTCTGGATTAGAATGATTGGCCAAAGACCACCCGGAAACTAATCCCATCACCATAAAACCTGAGACTGCAAGCCACGTGGCAGAGCAGTTCTCCTGGGTTCCCTTACCCTATTGCTCTCCACCCGGGTGCCCTTTCCCAATAAAATCTCTTGCTTTGTCAGCACATGTGTCTCCTTGGACAATTCATTTCCAAGTGTTAGACAACAGCCCAGTTTTGGGCCCTGGCAGGGGTCCGCCTTTGTGCAATAACCCCATCCTTCCCACTGGCAACCATAAGTTCATTGTCTAAGTGTGTGGATCCCTTTCTGTTCTGTAAGTCAGTCCATTTGTATCATTTCTTTTTAGATTCCACATATGAGGGTTTTCATACAATATTTCTCGTTCTCTGTCTGTCTTCACTCAGTAAGACAATCTCTGCTGCTGCTGCTAAGTCACTTCAGTCATGTCCGACTCTGTGTGACCCCGTAGATGGCAGCCCACCAGTCTCCTCTGTCCATGGGACTCTCCAGGCAAGAACACTGGAGTGGGTTGCCATTTCCTTCTCCAATGCAGGAAAGTGAAAAGTAAATGTGAAGTCGCTCAGTCGTGTCCGACTCTTAGCGACCCCATGGACTGAAGCCCACCAGGCTCCTCCATCCATGGGACTTTCCAGGCAGGAGTATTGGAGTGGGGTGCCATTGCCTTCTCCAAGACGATCTCTAGGTCCATCCATATTGCTGTAAATGGCATTATTTCATTCTTTTTAATGGCTGAGGAGTATTCCATTGTGCATATGTACCACATCTTCTTCAACCATTCCTCTGTCAATGGACATTTAGGTTGCTTTTGTATCTTGTGGGTTGTGAACAGTGCTACAGTGAACATTTGGCTACATGTATCCTTTTGGATCACATTTTTCTCTGGATATGTGCCCAGGAGTGGAATTGCAGGGTCATGTTGTAGCTCTATTTTTAGTTTTTTAAGGTACCTTCATGCTGTTCTCCATAGTGGGCTGTACCAATTTACATTCCCACCAACAGTGTAAGTGTTGGATCCACAGTGTAGGGCTCACACCTTCTCCAGCATTTATTGTTTGTGGATTTTTTGATGCTATTGATGCTATTTGATGCTATTGTTCCATTCTAGCTGTTGTGAGGTGATATCTCATTTTAGTTTTGATTGGCATTTCTCTAATGATTAGCGATGTTGAGCATCTTTTCATGTGCCTCATGGCCATATTTATGTCTTCTTTGGAGAAATGTCTATTTAGGTCCTCTGCCCATTTGTTGATTGGGTTGTTTGTTTTGATGCTGTTAAGCATCATGAACTGTTTGTAAGTTTTGGAGACTAATCCCTTGTTGGTGACATTGTTTGCAAATGTTTTCTCCCAATCTGTGGGTTGTCTTTTTGTTTTGTTTATTGTTTCCTTTGTTGTACAAAAACTTTTGAACTTAAGTAGATCCCATTTGTTTATTTTAGTTTTTATTTCCATTATTCTGATATTGCTTCGATTTATGTCAGAGAGTGTTTTGCCTATGTTTTCCTCTAAGAGTTTTGCAGTGTCCAGTCTCACATTTCCCAACAGTTTTTGAGCAGCCTGCAAGCTAAGATTTTTAAACAACTTGGTGGTGGTGGGGAAACTCAAAAGAAGATTAATATTTTGGGACACATAAATATTATATGAAATTCAAGTTTGAGAGTTCATGAATAGTTAGTTCTGTTGGAACAGCCTTGCATATCATCTAAGGCTGTAACAGATCCTGTGGCCTGAAAAGCCTACAGTATTTATTATCTGACATTTTACAGGAAGGTTTGCCAAGCCCTGCTCTGGATGATCACTTTTTATTTTAAGTCTTTATTGAGTCTGTTACAATAGTGTTTCTGTTTTGTTTTGGCTTTTTGGTTGCAAAGCATGTGGGATCTTAGCTCCCCAACCAGGGATCCACAGCCACCACAGCCCCTGCCTTGCAAGGCAAAGTCTTACCTGATGGGCCGTCATGAAAGTCCCTGGATGATCGCTTCTAACTGCTGCAGCATCTTCTCTCGTGTGGCTTTCCCACATTGACTCACTTGTTCCCTGGATTGTCCCCTGGTTTGCCCCCTTTGTGAACCAGACGAGGAACTCTTGAGATACATCTAAGTGAGACAACTGCCTCACAGAGTGGTCAGACACTTAATTTTCCTTCCGTGTTGTCCCAGTTTTCAAGATTTTCAATTTTTAACTATTTGATGTTCCATCAAGTGGTGCTGAGATGTCGCCTTCTCCCCATACAATTTGTAAATGCTTTCATTTATTCAACAAATATTAACTGAGTTAGTGTTAGTCTCTCAGTTGTGTCCGACTCTTTTCAACCCCTTGGACTATAGCCCACCAGGCTCCTCTGTCCATGGAATTCTCCAGGCAAGAATGCTGGAGTGGGTTGCTATGCCCTTTTCCAGGGAATCTTCTAGGCACTAGGATGCAGCCAATGACAAGAGAAAAGGCCTTGCCTTCTGGGAGCTCAGGCTTGCCTGTGCTGTTTTCAGAGCCCTTACTTGGCATAGGTGCCCTTCCCAGCACTGGGTGTCATTAGCTGTTGAAATCCTCGCAGCAATTCTATGAAGTAGATAAAATCACCTCCATTTGCAGATAAGGAAACCAGCTCAGGAGTGCCCAGGTGGGTGTGCCTTCCCCAGACTGGTTGTGGCACCTGGGCTCTGAGCTCTTTGCCTTCCTGCCTCTCTGCACAGTTTTGCCAACATTCCTCCTCTCTCATTTCCACCTCCATAATTTTTGCTATTCTGATGAGTGTAAATCCTCTGTCGTAATGTTGTTTTAATTTGCACTTCTCTGGTATCTAGTGAATTTGAATATTCCTAGAATCTGGGCTCTTAGCTGTTAATTTGCTTCTTGAAATAAAACTACAGTAAGTCCCCTGCTTATGAAGGATTTCTGTTCTGAGAGCACATTCGTAAGTCCCAATTTGTTCATAAGTCCAACAAAGTTAGCCTAGGTGCCTTAGTAACATAATTGGTAATATAGTACCATACTGTAATAGGTTTATAATACTTTCCAGACAAATAATACATGCATAAAAAAC
Organism: Bos grunniens; assembly: GCF_055505025.1. Classification (NCBI taxonomy): domain Eukaryota; kingdom Metazoa; phylum Chordata; class Mammalia; order Artiodactyla; family Bovidae; genus Bos; species Bos grunniens. The sequence goes on along the minus strand of NC_141180.1, from coordinate 38,436,816 downwards.
AAACACACAAAAACAAAACATTTTTAATCTTACAGTACAGTATGCAGAGTACATCATGTGAAATGCCAGGCTGGATGAAGCATAAGCTGGAATCAAGATTGCCAGGAGAAATATCAATAACCTCAGATATGCAGATGACACCACCTTTATGGCAGAAAGTGAAGAGAAATTAAAGAGCCTCTTGATGAAGGTAAAAGAGGAGAGTGAAAAAGTTGGCTTAAAACTCAACATTCAAAAAACTAAGATCATGGCATCTGGTCCCATCACTTCATGGCAAATAAATGGGGAAACAATGGCAGACTTTATTTTCTTGGGCTCCAAAATCACTGCAGATGGTGACTGCAGTCATGAAATTAAAAGACACTTGCTCCTTGAAAGAAAAGCTATGACCAACCTAGACAGCATATTAAAAAGCAGAGACATTACTTTGCTGACAAAGGTCCATCTAGTCAAAGCTATGGTTTTTCCAGTAGTCATGCATGGATGTGAGAGTTGGACTATAAAGAAAGTTGAGGACCAAAGAATTGATGGTTTTGAACTGTGGTGTTGGAGAAGACTCTTGATAGTCTCTTGGACTGCAAGGAGATCAAACCAGTCAATCCTAAAGGAAATAAAGCCTGAATAATCATTGGAAGGACTGATGCTGAAGCTGAAGCTCCAATACTTTGGCCACCCGATGCGAAGAGCCAACTCATTAGGAAAGACCCTGATGCTGGGGGAAGACTGAAGACAGGAGAAGAAGGGGACGACAGAGGATGAAATGGTTGGATGACATCACCAACTCAATGCACATGAGTTTGAGCAAGGTCTGGGAGATAGTGAAGGACAGGGAAGCCTGGCAGGCTGCAGTCCATAGGGTTGTAAAGACTCGGATATGACTGAGTAATTGAACAACACCTGTACAACAGCTGGCATACAGAGCCTGGTAGACAGGCACATTTGCAGCTTTTAAAGTTTGCAACTTGAAAGTTTTCATGTAAGGGACTTACTGTACTTTATCTCCTACACAAGGTGAAAAAAGAGTGTAACCAAGAAATTGACAGACATTTATATGCCTTCCTCCCTTGTTGAAAGTGCAGGCTTGTGTCTCAGAAAGAGAATTCCCAGATCTTGGCATGATGCGCTTCATGCAGACCACCTGGGGTCAAAGTTCAAGTCACTTACCAGCTGTGTGACTCTTAAAAATTACTGACCACTCTGGGCTTCTCTTTCCTCTTCTGTAAAATGAGGGACAGTAGTTGCCCCTGCTACCTATGATTGTTGGAGAATTAACATGCTTGGCACACAGAAAGTGCCAATCAATAATAGTGACTATTATTTATTTTTTAAATTAGTTTTTATCAGAGTATAGTTGATCTACAATATTGTGTTAGTTTCTGCTGTATAGCTGTGGATCAGTTGTATGTATACTTATATCCACTCTTTTTTAGAACCTTTTTCCATATAGATCATTACAGAGTATAGAGTAGAGATCCCTCTGCTATACAGTAGGTCTTTATTACTTATCTATTTATATACAATAGTGTATTAGTGTGTATATGTGAACCCTAATCTCCCAATTTATCCCTCCTCCCCTTTCCACCCTGTTATTATTATCCCCATCAGTGCTCACAAGAAAAAGAATCATTATATGGTGATGTCAGAGAGTTTAGCATTTTCGAGAGGGTCTCCCATGACACCAGTGTGAATAATCTCAGTATTTAGTTTTCTCAGGGGTAAGTTTTGCTAAACTAGAGCAATTACAGGACCTGAAAGTTTATATTGGGTGTTAAAGTTGTGTGACTGTTTGTCAGTACGACTTGGGGAGAGGCTTGCGAATCACTGCCCTCTTCCAGCTGTTGGGTGAGAATGAGGGTATTCTAGTTGTCTGCTCACAGACTTAAGGGTTTAGTGGGGTGCACACTCCCCACTGTCCCAGATCTGGGGGTTTAGGTACCTTATGAGACATCAGAGGCCCGCTTGTGTCTCAGCTGTCCTGGGGTCTTCACTCAGGAGTTGGACAGAGGCAAGTGAAGACCTAATCACAGGAGCGCTGCCTGAGAAATGGGAGTGAAGAGAGGGCTGGACTTTCCTCCCACAAATGGTGACTTACACCTTGAATTTCAGTGCTAGGATGAAGGCATCTTCATTCCTTTCACAGTGTTCCTGGAGGGCCTCTCTGGAAAAACACCAAGTGTCCTTTGAAACCAGAGCCATTCTCTGTGCAAGGGAAGTCATACCTGACCTCAGTCAACTCTGACCGAGCTGGACTTGACTCCCTCCTGGGTGACCTCGGGCAAATGTCAACTTCTCTGAGCCCACTTCCTCATGTCTGTCTCACTGGGCTTCTTCCCCCTTTATGTATTACACATGAATCCCTTGGATGGTTGATGAAGTCAATGGACTTCCTCTCAAGATAACTTCTTAAAATGCATATAATAAAGAACTTCCCTGGCAGTGAGATGGTTAGAACTTTACCTTCCAAAGCAGGGGGTACGAATTCAATCCCTGGGCTGGGAGCCAAGATCCCACATACCTTGCGGCACCAAAACCAAAAAACATAAAACAGAAGCCATATTGTAATAAATTCAATAAGGTCTTTAAAAAAGATTAAAATGCACATAATAAAATACATGATATAACAAAGAAATAATTATATCCAATCCAAGTTTCCATAGATGGATGAATGAGTAATAAAATGTGGTACATACATGCAATGGAATATTCAGCCTTAAAAAAGAAGGGAATTGTGACACATGCTTCAACACGGATGAACCTTGAGGATGTTAAGCTAAGTGACATAAGCTAATCACAAAAGGACAAATACTGTATAATCCCACCTATTTGAGGTCTGGCTAGTCAAATTAGAAAGAAAGTAGAATGGTGATTGCTAGCAGCTGAGGGAGAGGAGAATGGGAGTTATTCTTTAATGGATGTAGAGTTTGAGTTTTGTAAGACAGGGTTCTGGAGATGGATAGTGGTGATGTTGGCATAATATTGTGAATGAAATCAATGGACATGAGTTTGAGCAAACTCCGGGATAGTGAAAGAGAAGTCTGGTGTGCTGCAGTCCATGGAGGTGCAAAGAGTCACACACAACTGAGCAACTGAACAACAATTAATGCTATTGAATTGTATACCGAAAAATGGTTAAGATGGTCAATTTTATATTACTACCTGGGTTTTACTACAAATAAAAATGATAAAAGAGGTGGTTTACAAAACCCGATATCAAAACTCCTATCTGGGTTATCAAGATACTAAGCTAATGTATAGGGGCTTTCCCAGTGGCTCAGCAGTAAAGAATCTGCCTCCAATGCAGGAGACCCAGGTTCAATCCCTGGGTTGGGAAAATCCCCTGGAAGAGGGCATGGCAACCCACTCAAGTATTCTTGCCTGGAGAATCCCATGGGCAGAAGAGCCTGGTAGGCTACAATTCATAGGGTTGCAAAAAGTTGGACATGACTGTCAAGTGACTGAGAAAACACACAAACTAATAAGGTATGATGTGTGATAGAATAAGCACAGCTTTATTAGGATTTAAATGTGTGTGTGTGTGTGTGTGTGTGCGCGCGCGTGTGTTCAGTTACTCAATTGTGTCTGACTGTTTGCAATCCCATGGACTGTAGCTCACCAGTTTCTTTTGTCCATGGAATTTTCCAGGCAAGAATATTGAAGTGAGTTGCCATTTCCTACTCCAGGGGATCTTCCCGACCCAGGGATCAAACTCTTGTCTCTTGTATCTCCTGCATTGGCAGGCAGATTCTTTACCACTGTACCACCTGGAATTTAAATGGCAGCAGATTAATTCACTATTATTTTTAAAAAATAGTGATATTTGTAAAAGATCTTGATATCTCTGTATCAACTGTCATGTTGTACGAAAATATCTGGGTTTTCCACTGTGGACAGAGTCATAATAATGATGAGGCTTGTTGTCTTCATTGTAATAAAAATGCTAAATTCCAGTTAGAAGTTAATGGGAATAAAGATGTGATTTTCTTTCCCATCCAAGTTGAAGAAACCCCCAGTTCTATACATGTACCCTTGGGGTGGACCCTGGGTAAGAATTCCCACATTGGATGTTCCATGTTTTAGAACCAAGCCTGATTCTGGAATCACTTGATAAATGATGGTTCTTAGCAGCAGAAAAACTGGTTGCCCTCTTGGAGGGAAGGATGATAAAAGATTTTCATTCTGTTCCCACATGGCAATAGTGGTAAAGAACCTGCATGCCAATGCAGGAGACATAAGAGGCTCAGGTTTGATCCCTGGGTCGGGAATATCCCCTGGAGGACTGCATGGCAACCCACTCCAGTATTCTTGCCTGGAGAATCCCATGGACAGCAGAGCCTGATGGGCTACAGTCCATAGTGTTGTAAAGAGTCAGGCATTACTGAAGTGAATGAGCACGCACGCCAGGAGAGGGAACTCCTCTCAAGAATAAATTAGATCACTGCTTCTAATAGAGCAAATAAGAAAGTTGGGTTTTCTTATCACAGCTCATTGACCATTCATTTCCTGGTTCCCAGGGTGCTGTGTGTGTTTTGCAACTGACTAATCAGTACCTTTTTAACAAGCCTTGTAATTGGTTGGTTAAATGTCAGTTTCCTCATCTATAAAGTGGTAATGATGGTGCCAGATCTCACAAGATGGGCCAATTTAGAATACTTTGGAAGCTTGGCAATTGGTGTTAATATATTTTATTAACCTTTGACCTCTAAGTATCAAAGGAAACCAGTGAGTGGGTCAGTGGTTTCTGTTTTTGAAAAACCAGCTGAGCAGGTAGAAGAGCCCTTCGTTTAAAAAGGATTTCACAATTTCTTATTTGCAAGGGAGGGAGGGTGTTAATAAATAAAATTGTGGTGAAACCACGCTGGGACTGTGATTCAGTCAATTCCCGAGGCATACAGTCTATTGAGTAAAAGCAATTTTCAAAATGTGATTTTTCCCAAATGGAGAAATAAAATTTGAGCGCAAATGAAAAGATCCCAATGAAACCACTTTCTCTAAGAATATCCAACACAGGAGCCCTCATGTGTATATATATGTGTGTGTGTGTGTGTGAAGGGTGTACGTGTAAGGGTTTGTATAGGGGTGTGTGTGGGAGTGTGGAGCTATGTGTGAAGCGGAATGTGTATGTAGGAGAAATGGACTTTGGGTTGTCAAATAGAGAAGAAACTTGCTTTTCAATTCCTGTTTCCTCTTCTCTTTTTCAAATTTAAACAAAGACATAGAAACAAACCTGTGGAAAAGAAAAGAAAAAGAAAACAAACTTATGGTTACCAAAGGGGAAAGGGGGGAGGGATAAATTGGGAATTTAGGATTAATAGACACACAACAGACCTACTGTATACTATATATAAAATAGATAAATAACAAGAACCTACTGTATAGCACAAGGAACTATATTCAATATCTGGTGATAACCTATCATGGAAAAGAATCTGAAAGCATATATCTATATCTATAGATATATATGAAACTGAATCACTTTGCAGTATACCTGAAGCACTGTCAGTCAATTAGACTTCAAAAGGGACTTCGCTGGTGGTTCAGTGGTTAGGACTCCGAGCTCTCACTGCAGGGGCAGGGTTCAGTCCCTGGTCAGGGAGCTAAAATCGTACATGCCATGCAGCAAAAACAAACAAATAAGAAACCATACTTCAATTTTAAAAAAAGATTTAAACAAGAGCTCAGGGGAGATTCTCACAGGTTCTTTTGAGTGAGATGAGGATGCACTGGCCTTGGCCTTCTTCGGTGAGACCTTCTGAAGAGGGCCAGGGCCTCCAAGCCCCTTGGTACCCTCCAGAGTCCCTGTGAAGGTTTAACCAGCTGTGTGTTCTGCTCTTGTTTGCTTCTGTTGGGTGTTGTGAGTGCCTCCCATCCGTGCATGGATAGACCCTGGTGATGAGCAGCCCCTGGGCACCACAATGGGGGCCGACGTCCAATCCCATGTTTTCTCACGTGGCTCATGATAAATCCAGAGCAATGTGGGATTAAGGAAAAGTTGATCAACAGAGAGATGAGTTAAAAAAAATAATAATCCGAAACAGATGGAGCAATAGCTCAACAGTCTAAGTAGAATCTCGGTGGTAGGTACATAGGTGTTCACTGTACACTTCTGACTTCTGTTCATTTGAAAATTATCATAATGAAATGCTGGGTAAAGGGAGAGACCCAATTGAAAAATAAGGTCTTGTTATCCCTGAACCCTCAAATTTAAAATTTTTATATAACTGGGGTAATTTTCTTCCAGCTCCATTTAAAAAATCCAAAAATGATGAACAGAAGTAACTGGATTCCTATAGATCCTGAAAACAGACTTATGATTCAGTTCAGTTCAGTAGCTCAGTCGTGTCCAATTCTTTGCGACCCCATGAATCGCAGCACGCCAGGCCTCCCTGTCCATCACCAACTCCCGGAGTTCACTCAGACTCACGTCCATCAAGTCAGTGATGCCATCCAGCCATCTCATCCTCTGTCATCCCCATCTCCTCCTGCCCCCAATCCCTCCCAGCATCAGTCTTTTCCAATGAGTCAACTCTTCACATGAGGTGGCCAAAGGACTGGAGTTTCAGCTTTAGCATCATTCCTTCCAAAGAAATCCCAGGGCTGATCTCCTTCAGAATGGACTGGTTGGATCTCCTTGCAGTCCAAGGGACTCTCAAGAGTTTTCTCCAACACCACAGTTCAAAAGCATCAATTCTTCGGTGCTCAGCTTTCTTCACAATCCAACTCTCACATCCATACATGACCACTGGAATAACTATAGACTAGATGGACCTTTGTTGATAAAGTAATGTCTCTGCTTTTCAATATGCTACCTAGGTTGGTCATAACTTTTCTTCCAAGGAATAAGCGTCTTTTAATTTCATGGCTGCAGTCACCATCTGCAGTGATTTTGGAGCCCCTAAAAATAAAGTCTGATCAAAGGGGAAATATTAGCAAAGTGTTGGAAATAGGGATAAATCAGGAGCTTAGGGTGAACATATGAACAGTACTATATATAAGATAAATAACCAACAAAGACCTACTGTATAGCACACGGAACTCTACTCAATCCTCTGTGATAATCTATATGAGAAAAGAATCTGAAAAAGAATGGATATATGTACATGAGAGCCTTCACCGATGGTTCAGCAGTAAGAGACCTCCTGCAATGCAGGAGATGCAGGAGACTTTAGTTTGAACCTTGGGTTGGGATGATCCCCTGGAGAAGGAAATGGCAGTCCACTCCAGCATTCCTGCCTGAAGAATTCCATGGACAGAGGAGCCTGGTGGGCTACAGTCCATGTGGTCACACAGAGTCGGACATGACTGAGCACTCAGCGTAAGTACATATGTGTCAGATCAGATCAGATCAGTTGCTCAGTCGTGTCCGACTCTTTTCGACCCCATGAATTGCAGCACGCCAGGCCTCCCTGTCCATCACCAACTCCCGGAGTTCACTCAGACTCACGTCCATCGAGTCAGTGATGCCATCCAGCCATCTCATCCTCTGTCGTCCCCTTCTCCTCCTGCCTCCAATCCCTCCCAGCATCAGAGTCTTTTCCAATGAGTCAACTCTTTGAATGAGGTGGCCAAAGTACTGGAGCTTCAGCTTCAGCATCATTCCTTGTATCTATGACTGAATCACTTTACTGTACACCGGAAACTAACACAACCTTGTAGATCAACTATGCTGTGGTTTGGTTGTTCAGTCACTGAGTCGTGTCCAGCTGACTGCTCTCACTCATACCCTTAGTCTTATCTTTCCACGGCTTTCCATTCTTCCTCAAACCTCGAATAGAAACACTTGGGTTGAACCATTTCTTCAGTTCAGTTCAGTTCAGCCTCTCAGTCGTGCCCGACTCTTTGCGACCCCATGGACTGCAGCACGCCAGGCCCTGCTGTCCATCACCAGCTCCTGGAGTTTGAACCATTTCTCAGGGTCTTCATTGTCTTATGAGGGCTCCCGTGTCCTGTAAAACTTCTGTGAAATAAATGTGTATGCTTTTCTCCTGTTACTCTGCCTGATCAGTTCAATTTTGAGACCCCAGGGACCCTAAGAAGGTCTAGGAAACTTTTCTTTCCTCCCTCCACAGGCTGCTCCTGCACGCAGAGGTTGAGCCCTTGCCTTTCTATTAGAAGGCATAGATGACAAAAGAATGGTGATCTATTGTCATCCTTCTGATCCCCACTCTTACTTGGGGCCCCCAGAGCTAAAACAGGAGTTGGGGGATGCTTCCTGAGTGACCCTTGAGACCTGCACTGGAGGAGGCAGGGAGAGGCTGACCTTTCATTCATGTGCTTGGAACTGCTTCTGGGTGAAATTGTCAAGTGCTAGAGAGAACTGCTGAGCCTGAAGACATGATAAGGGTTCCCAGTGGTCATTTGATGAGTGTTACTTATCCAGGGCGTCCCCAAAGGTCTCATCTGGCTACTGTGGGACTCAGGGAGGCCACTGGAGTGCTGAGCACTGCTTGGAGCAGAAGCCAAATATTTCATCAGAATTCTGAAACTTTGCAGCTAAGTGGGTGGTGTGAGGTGTGACCAAGTCTGGGTCATTCTGTCTTGTGAAGGAGAAACTGGAACACGCCTTGTTTTTCTTAGAGGGGATCCTTAAAACAAATTAGGGTTCATATTGACTGAGAGATGCTTGATCTCAAGCAGTTTTTCTCTTTTTAAATATTTATTTTTACTTACTCATTTTTTCTTTGGCTGGTTGCGGCACACGGGATCTTTGATCTTCGTTGCGGCATGCAAACTCTTAGTTGTGGCATGTGGGATCTAGTTCCTCGACCAGGGATCAAACCTGAGCCCCCTGCATTGGGAATGTGGAGTCTTAGCCACTGGACCATCAGGGAAGTCCCTCAAGGAGTTTTCAAGTGGCAGGGGCTCTGGTCACAAGTTAGTGAATGGTCAGGATGTGGAGAAAATGTCATTGGTCTCAACAGCAGGACTGCTGCCTCCTTTCCCCAGCTGAGACCACTTTTCAGAAGCACTTTGAAAAGCTCCTGTGAGTGGGAAGGGAGGTCTCCAAGGGCCGGCTTGAATGGCAACAGTAGCTGGCTGTTGTCACTTCCCCTGGGGTGGGAGCTGGCAGATGACTGCAGGGCTTCTGTTTCCAGTTTTGTGGGTGGAGGAGGGTGGGCCAGGAGGAGGCTTGGGCTCTGTCCTCCTTGAGGTCCCCAGGACCCACCCACTTCTCACAGATGCCCAACGAGGGGGCTCAGCTTCGGGATGGGGTGTCATTCCACCCTGCAGCTGGGACAGGCAGATTCAGGGGCCACCTCAGCTGGGTTGCAGAAATGAGGGCGCAAAACACAAATCTGCATCTTTCTCCGAATTGTTTGTCAATCTGCAGTGGGTCAGAAACTCAAGGAGGAGAATTGGGTACAGAAGCGGGGGTGGCTGTCCACCCATGTCCGGTTTTGCAAGGTCAACTTTGGGTAGTTTTCCTTCATGCAGAGGCAGAGGCAGGAATTCCCCCGTGAGGACGGTGCTAAATGTCAGAGATGACTCTTTTCCTTCCCTGGTCTATTTCTCTGTTCTCCTTTCAGATTAACTCCCCCGCAGAGAAACTTACTTCAAGCCCAGTTGTCCCAGCCAGGTCTTTGTTTTCTGAATTAATCAAATAATAATAATGCTCCCTGCCCCTACTGAGAGCCAGTGGACGCAGAAGATTCAGAGAGTGGGGAGGAGCCCGTCTCCTCCGAAGGGGATCCCAGTAGCTGGTGAATTTGGTGAATAAAGTTAGGCAGCTGGCAGCTTCCTGCTCCTCTGGCTCTCAGGCTGCAGCCTCAGCTCAGATTCCCGGCCAGGGAATCACCCTGTCATTCTTGCCAACTCACTCTGGGGAGGCTGTGGGTTCTGGCAATTGGCCTGGCCCTGGCCCAAGGCTCGATGACAACAATCTTAGATGGAATCACAACGCCCTGCTCTGCCCTTTTCTATTTAACTTTGGGCTTGCCTGGAGGCTCAGACAGTAAAGAATCTGCCTGCAATGTGGGAGACCGGGTTTGATCCCTGAGTCAGGAAGATCCCCTGGAGAAGGGAATGGCTACTCACTTCAGTATTCTTGCCTGGAGAACTCCATGGACAGAGGAGTCTGGCTGGCTACAGTCCATGGGGTTGCAAAGAATCAGACACAACTGAGTGACTAACACACACACACACACTATTTATTTATTATTTTGAATTGGAGGATAATTGCTTTACAATATTGTGTTGGTTTACTATATATCAATGTGAATCAGACATAGGTATATGTATGTTCCCTCCCTCTTGAACCTTCCTTTCACCTCCCACCCCATATATTTAACTTTTAAAATTGAAGTCATAGGCCAAAAAACCTTTAGATCTTGTTCAAGGAGAATTTTTTAAAATAGTGTAATCGTGACTTTCATACAAATATTAAATGAACACGTAGGGACTTCCCTGGCTGTCCAGTAATAAGAACACAAGGCTTTCATTGCAAGAGGCACAGGTTTGATTCCTGGTCAGGGAACTAAGATTCTGCATATTGTAGGTTGCAGCCAAAAAAAAAAAGGCACATATTAACTCATTTAAGTAACACATTATAATCTGCTCAAAGGAGACTCCAAAGAACAGACACACATATAGGTAGTCAGGAATGCTGGAATGAATTTGCTTAGTAGATACAAAATTGCTCAATATTGTAACTCCAAAACGCCACTGGATACAATATACCCATTTTTGTAGATAAGAATCATTAAAAATATATATATTTATTAGGCTGCACGGGGGGTGGGGAGGGTTGGGGGGTTGGGGGGGTTGGGGGGGTGGGGGTGGGGTCTTAGTTGCAGCGTGTGGGATTTTTAGTTGCTGCATGTGTGATCTAGTTCCCCGACCAAGGATCCAATCCAGACTTTCTGCATTGGGATCATGGAGTCTTAGCCACCGGACCACTGGAAGTCCCAGACAAGAATCATTTGATGAAAGGTGCACAGAACCAAATAATCTGGAAGTGTGCACTAGACAACTCCTAGTTTTCCAATAAAGACACCTAATAATCTTTGAAATCTATTTCAAAGGATTTCAGTTTTCCCTTCAGCTCTAGCGTATGACTCCTTCATTCGTTGTTCCATAGTGACCGCTCCTGTAAATACCATCCAGAACAAGAAACATACCAACATTATCATCATCTCTTTGGTGGTCCTTCTTGGGCTTCTTCTCATTCATTCATTTCTCTTGTCTTCCTCCCTGTAGGCAACTACTCTCCGGGTTCCAAACCCAAGGGCTACTTTTGTCTATGTTTAAACTTCTATCACTGTGATTGAAGAGCATATACTCTTCTGTGTGTGGCTTCTTACCCTCAGCAAAGTGTTTCTGAGATTCATCCATGCTGTTGTACATATCAGTAATTCATTCCTTTTCATTACTCAATAGTTGTTCATTGGATGAACTTACCATTGTATTAATATCAATAACCTCAGATATGCAGGTGACACCATTTTTATGGCAGGAAGTGAAGAGGAACTAAAGAGCCTCTTGATAAAGGTGAAGGAGGAGAGTTAAAAATCTGGCTTAAAACTCAACATTCAAAAAATGAAGATCATGGCATCTGGTCTCATTACTTCATGGCATATAGATGGGGAAACAATGGGGAAACAGTGAAAGATTTCATTTTCTTGGGCTCCAAAATCACTGTGGATGGTGACTGCAGCCATGAAATTAAAAGAGGCTTGCTCCTTGGAAGAAAAGCTATGACCAACCAGACAGCATATTAAAAAGCAGAGACATTACTTTGCTGACAAAGGTCCATCTAGTCAAAGCTATGGCTTTTCCAGTAGTCATGTATAGATGTGAGAGTTGGACCATAAAGAAAGCTGAGTGCCAAAGAATTAATGCTTCTGAACTGTAGTGTTAGAGAAGACTCTTGAGAGTCCCTTGGACTACAAGGAGATCAAATCAGTCAATCCTGAAGGAAATAAAGCCTGAAAATTCACTGGAAGGACTGAATCTGAAGCTGAAGCTCCAATACTTTGGCCACCAGTTGCGAACAGCGACTCACTGGAAAAGACCCTGATGCTGGGAAAGATTGAAGGCGGGAGGAGAACAGGATGACAGAGGATGAGATGGTTGGATGACGTCACCAAGTCAATGGACATGTGTTTGAGCAAGCTCCAGGAGATGGGGAAAGACAGGGAAACCTGGCGTGCTGCTGTCCATGGGGTTGCAGAGTAGGACACGACTAAGCAACTGAACAACAACAACAACTGCTGTATCTGTTCTAGTATTGACGGGCATCTGAGCAGTTTCTAGTTTTAGGAAGTAATAGTGTTGCAGTGAATTCTTCTCTGTGTCTTTTGGTGCCTATGTGTCTGCACTTCTGTTGGAGTGGAATTACTAGAGGTCAGAGGGTGGAGGTATGTTCGATTTAGCAGATCCTACCAGGCTCCCAGGGGCTTCCCAGGTGGCACAGAGGTAAAGAATCTGCTTACCAGTGCAGGAGACGCAAGAGACTTGGGTTCGATCCCTGGGTCAGGAAGATCACTTGGAGCAGGAAATGGCAACCTGCTCTAGTATTCTTGCCTGGAGAATTCCATGGATAGAGGAGGCTGGCAGGCCATAGTCCATGGGGTCGAAAAGAGTTGGACATGACTGACACTGCACACGCACATCAGGCTCCTAACGTTGAGCCAATCTCCTTCCCACAGGAAGGCACGACCTTTCTCACTGCACTGCATCCTACTGTCTCTTCCTGTTGTAATCGGTCCTTCTTTCTGGCTTCTAGCTCCAGGATTACTTTCTGAATTTCCCTAAGGAAAACTTCCTCCCAGGAAGCTTAGGTTTTTGCCTACAAGTCATTTTAATTTTTTTGGCTGCACCACGCAGCTTGTGGGATCTTAGTTCCCTGATCAGCTATCCAACCTGTGCCCCCTGTGATGGAAGCCCATGAGTCCTAACCACTGGACCACCAGGGAATTCCCTAAAAGTAATTTTTTTTTTTTCTTTTGAACTTTTTATTTTGTATTGATGTATAGCCAATTAACAAAGCTCTGATAGTTTCAGGTGAACAGCAAAGGGACTCAGCCATTGTATCCATTCTCCCCCAAACTCCCCTCCCATCCAGGATGCCACATAACATTGAACAGAGTTCCTTGTGCTATATAATAGGTCCCTGTTGGCTATCCATTTTAAATATAGCAAGTGTATGTGATCATCCCAAACTCCTTAACTATCCTTTGCCCTTATCCTTCTCCCCAGCAACAGTAAGTCTGTGCATCTCTTTCTGTTTTGTAAGTTCATTTGTATCATTTTTTTTTTTTTTTTAGATTCCATATGTAAGGGATATAAGTCATTTATGGTCCAACTCTCACATCCATACATGACTACTGGAAAAACCATAGCTTTGACTAGATGGACTTTTGTCAGCAAAGTAATGTCTCTGCTTTTAATATGCTGCCTAGGTTGGTCATGGCTTTTCTTCCATTTGACTGTGTGGATCACAACAAACTGGAAAATGCTTAAAGAGATGGGGATAGCAGACCACCTTACCAGCCTCCTGAGAAACCTGTATGCAGGTCAAGAAGCAACAGTTAGAACCAGACATGGAACAATGGACTGGTTCAAAATTGGGAAAGGAGTATGTCAAGTCTGTTTACTGTCACCCTGCTTATTTAGCTTCTATGCAGAGTACATCATATGAAATGCCAAGCCAGATGAATCACAAGCTGGAATCAAGATTGCTGAGAGAAATATTAACAAACTCAGATATGCAGATGACACCACCCTAATGGCAGAAATCAAAGAAGAACTAAAGAGCCTCTTGATAAAGGTGAAAGAGGAGAGTGAAAAAGTTGACTTAAAAACTCAACTTTCAAAAAACTAAGATCATGGCACCCAGTCCCATCACTTCATGGCAAATAAATGGGGAAACAATGGAAACAGTGACAGATTTTATTTACCTGGGCTCCAAAATCACTGCAGAAGGTGACTGCAGCCACAAAATTAAAAGATGCTTGCTCCTTGGAAGAAAAACTATGACAAATGTAGATAGCATATTAAAAAACAAAGACATCATTTTGCTGACAAAGGTCTGTATAGTCAAAGCTCTGGTTTTTCCAGTAGTCATGTACAATGTGATAGTTGGACCATAAGGAAGGCTGAGCGCTGAAGAATTGATGCTTTTGAATTGTGGTGCTGGAGAAGACTCTTGGGAGTCCCTTGGACAGCAAGGAGATCAGTCAATCCTAGAGGAACTCAACCCTGAATATTCACTGGAAAGACTGATTCTGAAGCTGAAGCTCCAGTCCTTTGGCCACCTGATGGGAAGAGCTGACTCCTTGGAAAAAACCCTGATGCTGGGAAAGATTGAGGGCAGTAGGGGAAGGGGGCGACAAAGGATGAGATGGTTGGATGGCTTCACCAACTCAATGGACATGAGTTTGAGCAAATTCCAGGAGTTAGTGAAGGACAGGGAAGCCTGGTGTGCTGCAGTCAATAGGATCTCAAAGAGTTGGACACGGCCTAGCGACTGAACAACAACAACAGGCGCAGACGAGCTCGTCTCTCATTCAAGTGAAAACAAGCTCAGAAGGACAGTGACTGACTGTTTTGTTCACACTCTATTCCCAAGGCCAGTGCCTGGCACACAGTAACTGCTTAGTAAATATTTCTCCAGTAAATGGTTTTGGCTGCAGCCTAGTCTGCCCAGAAGACAGGGAATGATGGACAAAGTAATGGTCTGGTGATTTGTCTATTTCCCTTTTCCCCCTGACCCATAAAAGGTAAGCTCCATGAAAAGGCATAAATTGTGTCTAACTTATTTACCATAGCACTCCAATCCCTTGCCCAGTGCCTGGTAAATAAATGTTAAATACATGTTTTTTATTCCAAATACGTGCAGTTTTCTGTAACCACATGGGAAACAATACCAAATGAGATGGCATAATCTTGTTGGACATAATATAGTTCCTCAAACAGAGTCTTGCCCAGGCCTCCCTAATGCATAGAGTTGATAGAGACCTTAAATTAAATAGACTCTAAACATGACTTATCTGACAACTGGAGAAATCGGGAGATGGAAAAATCTTATCTCCTGGGTTAACTTCTCCCTCAACAGAGACATTAAAGCTGCTGGAAAGAATAAAGATACATGGGGCCCTGGGGTTAGACTATCAGGTTTCAGAACCTGGATATAGCTGTGTGACCTGGGCAAGTTATTTAACATCTCTGAGACTCCATTTCCTCTTGTGCAAAATAGGCACATGTTCAGACTTCCCTGGAAGTTCAGCCTGCCAACACAGGAGACACGGGTTCAACCCCTGGTCTGGGAAGATTCCATGTATCTCGGGGCAACTAAACCCACATACCACAACTACTGAGCCCATGTGCTGCAGTGACTGAAGACCATGTGCCTAGAGCCCGTGTTCTGAAACAAGAGAAGCCACTACAATAAGAAGCCCTCTTAGGACAACCACTAGCACAGCCAAAAATAAATCAATACATCTTTTAAATGGGCACATGTTCAGTAAAGGACTAATTTGCCCATAGAAAGGTTTGGCCCTTTGCCCCCAGTTTCTGGGAGATAAATTCTAAGCCCTTGGATTATCTCACCTAGTAAGTGTTTTTCTGTGTCTACCTGGGGGCCTTGGACCACACAAGATACTCTGTGCTAACTATGTGATATATGGTAGAGGACCTTGAATTTTATGATATCAGTTCAGCCTCTAGAGGGGCTGAAAACTAAGGTCAGCCACACAGGTGGTCAGCCATGCCTATGTGACTGATCCCCAGTAAACTCTCTAGACCCCGAGGTTGGGGTGAGCTCTCCT
Organism: Bos grunniens; assembly: GCF_055505025.1. Lineage (NCBI taxonomy): Eukaryota > Metazoa > Chordata > Mammalia > Artiodactyla > Bovidae > Bos > Bos grunniens. The sequence goes on along the minus strand of NC_141180.1, from coordinate 38,421,052 downwards.
GGTTGGCAGCACCCTGACATATTGTCATCGTTGTTGGAAGGGGGTCATTCTGTCCACTCGACTCCACCAGGAGAGGGTGACTAGACACTTGTACCAGAATCTGTTCTGGGTTCTGCTCTGTGTGCCTCTCCCTTTGCCTGATCTCCATCTGTATCTTTTCACTATGATGAATCAGAACCATGAATGTAACAGCTTTTCTGAGTTCTGTGAGTCCTTTTAATGAATGACTGAACCCTCAACTTGAAGCTAGTGTCAAAAGCAAGGTTAGTCTTGGGGACCCCTGAGCCAGCACCTCCCTCCTTGGGTACCAAGAAGATAAAATGAGACGATGTACGTACAACATTTAGAATAAGTGTTCAACAAAGATGTGCTACTTTTCTTTTTGGCTGAGCCATGTAGCAAGCAGGATCTTACTTCCCTGACCAGGGATCAAATCCAGGCCCACTGCAGTGGCAGCATAGAGTCTTAACCACTGGACCACCAGGAAAGTCCCATGACATGCTATTTTTCTAGTGTCCTCTATTTGGTGTGGTGGCAGAGCCTCACTGGCTGGGGTAAAATCCTCTGGCTCACTGCTGTGGGAACTCAGATAAGCCATTCCTTCCCCTAGACCTTGGTTTCCTCATCTAAAAGTCATGCTGTCATGAGGATGGGTTAATGGACATAAATCCCTGAAGGCAGGCCTGGCACATGCTCCGTGTGGTGGTTTTCATTACTAAAACAAGTGCTGAATTCCGAGTCAGAGGATCCAGCCCCAGTTCTGGCACTAGCCAGTGACATGACCATCAGCACTTAGCCTCCTAATTCCTCTCTGGGAGAATGAGAAACTGAAATCCAGGCTTCTGAGACTTCGCTAGTGGTCTAGTGGTTGAGATCTGGCCTTCCAATGCAGGGGATGTGGGTTCCATCTCTTGTCAAGGAGAGAGCTAAGAGTCCACCGGCCTCAGGGCCAAAAAAACAAAACATAAAGCAGAAGTAACATGGTAACAAATTCATTGAAGACTTTAAAAATGGTCACTATCCAAAAGAAAAAAACTTTAAAAAAAAGGAAAGAAAAATCCAGGCTCCTATAGAAGGCCTCTTACTTCCCAAGTGACCCGGTTTCACCAGGCTGCTTATTAGTCTGCTCAGTGGGGAAATTGCCAAAGCCTGATGCAAGCCATAAAAACATCATTCATTTACCTGTGAAAACTTCAGACACAGGGATGAACCTGTCCTTGTTTGACCCAAAGGGAAGGTGCCCTAGGAGCACCACAGGTGAACACAGTTAAGACAAAGGAACAGGGAAGGGCTGTGGGTGGGACAGCTGCTAACGATCTAATTTCCTTCATTCAGTCCATTATATTTATTTGGAGTGCCCACCCTGTGCCATGACCAAGACAGGGAAAGACTCACCAAAAAACAAGTGAAGAAATAAATGAACAAAGTAATCTCAGAAGACGATCTAGCTCTGAAGAAAGTAAAGCAATGCAATACGAAGAGTTGGGTGGAGGAAGGTCAGTGTTAAAAGATAATTAAAAAAAAAAAAGGTAACATCATGACTCTTGTACTGATTTTTTTAAATGTTAATGATTTTATTTAACTAATTATTAATGAGGGAATTGGACAGAGGTTACAACCAGTTCAAAGGAGAAATCAAAGAATAGACACATTTATAGATGAAAAATGTTGGAATGAATTTAGAAATAGACTGAAATTGGCTTCTTCCACGGAGGGTGATGGAAGTCGATTGAACTCCCCTGGATGCAATTTATTTGCCCGTCCAAAGACAAGGATCACTCATTGCCATGGGTGCTCTACAACTTCCAGTGCTGTAAAATATCTCAGAAACGATGAAAAGCTGGAGTCAGATAGCAGGAAGGGTGCCCTGTTAACACTGGAGACAGGCAGTAATCTTTTCTGCTTATTCCGAGTTTCCTGTATCAGGATGACAGAGGATGAGATGGTTGGATGGCATCACCAACTCAATGGATGTGAGTTTGAGCAAACTCTGGGAGATACTGAAGAACAGGGAAGCCTGGTGTGCTGCAGTCCATGGGGTCACAGTCAGACATGACAGTGACTGAACAACAATATCAGGGTAAAACATTGCTAAGAAGTAGTATTTGAGCCAAGATGATGTGTCAAGTAGTCCCAAGAGAAACTCTGGGGAGGGGGCATCCCCAGCAGATGGAATAGTAGGTGCAAAGACCCTAAAATAGAGGATGAGTTAGGTATGTTTAAGGAACGGAAAGAAAGTCAGTGGGGCTGGAGCCGGTGACTAAGGGACAGGTGGTGGGCACAAGGTGAGATGAGCAGGCAAGGGGGCAGAACAAAAAAATTGAAGACTGGTACTTTATCTTAAGAATGGAGATTCTTGCCCTGGAGAAATCTGAGCAAGGAAGGGACAGGATTGCCCTCATATTTCAAAAGAATCTTTCTTGCTGCTGGGACTGTGGCTACTTAAAAATGACTTGTAGGTGCAAAAGCAGAGACATTATTTTGCCGACAAAGGTCCGTATAGTCAAAGCTATGGTTTTTCCAGTAGTCATGTATGGATGTGAGAGTTGGACAATAAAGGAAGTTGAGCGCCAAAGAATTGATGCTTTTGAACTGTGGTGTTGGAAAAGACTCTTGGACTGCAAGGAGATCAAACCAGTCAATCCTAAAGGAAATAAAGCCTGAATATTCACTGGAAGGACTGATGCTGAAGCTGAAGCTCCAATGCTTTGGACACCTGATGGGAAGAGCCGACTGACTGGAAAAGACCCTGATGCTGGGAAAGATTGAAGGTGGGAGGAGAAGGGGACATCAGAGGATGAGATGGTTGGGTGGCATCACCAACTCGATAGACATGAGTTTGAGCAAGCTTCAGGAGTTGGTGATGGACAGGAAGCCTGGCATGCTGCAGTCCATGGGGTCGCAAAGAGTTGCATATGACTGAGCGACTGAACTGAGCTGTAGGTACACCTAGGTGTTCACTGCAGCACTGTTTACAACAGCCAAGACATGGAAGCAACCTAAATGTCCATTGACAGAGGAATGGCTAAAGAAGATGTGGTACATATAAACAATGGAATATTACTCAGCCATTAAAAAGAAATAATGCCATTTGCAGCAACACGGATGGACGTAGAGAGTGTCATACTGAGTGAAGTAAGTCAGACAGAGAATGACTTATATGATCCATTGTATCATAGAAAAAGCAAGGGACTTTCAGAAAAACATCTATTTCTGCTTCACTGACTACGCTAAAGTCTTTGACTGTGTTCAGTAAAGTTCAATCACTCAGTCGTGTCTGGCTCTTTGCGACCCCATGGTTGAATTAAAAATGACAGCTTTTTAATCTGCTGTCTAGGTCTAGCTCATCATTATTACTACCATCATTATCACTACCACCATCATCACTATCACCACCACCATCACCATTATCACCACTATCTCTACCACCATTGTGACCATCATCATTGACATTGTCATCATACAATCAGTTCACAGAAAGAAACTGAAACTAAGAAACTGGTATATGTGCACACACCCACACTCACAGAGAACAGAAGTGGGATTCAAACCCAGGTGTCCTGTCTCCTGTTACCATTAAGTCACATTGTTCTCTATCTCCCCCTATAAAACATGGTGGTGAGGTTTAATGGCCTCAAGGATCTTGCTGCTCAATGTATGGTCCCTGGACCAGCAGCACTGGCATCACCTGGGAGCTTGTTAGAATTGCTGAATCTCAGGACCCACCTTGGACCTGCTGAATCAGAATCTGTATTTGAAAAAGACCCCCAGGTGATTTGTAGGCACCTGAAGATTGAGCTGTGTCTTAAGGCATATCCCCTCTGACTTTCTATGGTATGATCTCTGCATGGAGTAAAGGGTCTTTCTCAGTTATGAGAGTAAGACTCCTCTGTGCCTCTTCCCAACCATTCCACTGAAGTAGGGCTGGGAGAAGCATCTTATTGTTCAATAGATGAAGTAGTGTATGTCTCAAACTATTAGGTTGGCCAAAAAGATTGTTCTAGTTTCCACACGCTGATTTGGAAAAACCCAAACCATCTTTTTGGCCATCTCAGTACATGCCTTTTGGATCCCAGGAGCCACTCCGGGGGGTTGAGGCATGGCTGAGAGATCCCACACTTGCCAGGTAAGGGACAGTTGTTGTCTGGGCAGATACCTCACCTAGGGAGAGATGCCTATAGGTATACTGCATCCCAGAGCCTTTGCACTGCCTTTCCCCTGCCAGGAATGTGTCTCATGGCTGGGACTTTCCTGTCACTCAAATCTCTGCTCAAAGGCCACCTCCCCCAAGAAGCCTTCCTGACTCTCCATCCAAAGCAGTCCCCGCCTACCTCCAGCACATATTACTTAAATGATCTTAAAATGATCTTCTGTAATGTTCACCTGCTGTCATCTTCACTCCCATCCAACAGAAGAGCTCTACAAAGGCAAAGCCCTTGTGTTTCTGATTTATTCCTATGTCTCCAGAACCAGGAACACACCCTGGTACTTAGTAGATGCTCAATAAATATTCACTGAAAGAGCGAAGAGCCTGAAGCCTTTCGAAGAAATACCCATCTGGTGCTGATAAGCTCCACCATCAAAATTACCAAGAAAAATAAATGGATGATTTATTTTCAAGGGGTGATTTCTACACAGTTGAAGCAGGAAGCCATCTCATGCTTTGTGGGAGAATTGTGTCAGGAAAAATGGCAAAAAAAAAAAAAAAAAAAAGGGAATGGTATCACAGAAAACTTTCAGCTATGGGATTGCCAACAGAAGAATGGGGGCGGTGGGTGCCACCAGATGGTTACCTGGAACCTTCCAGAAAGAACAAGGGTGGTTGTTGTTTTTCAGTTGCTAATTTGTGTCTGACTCTTTATGACCCCATGAACTGTAGTCTGCCAGGCTCTTCTGTCCGTGGGACAAGGCAAGAATACTGGAGTGGGTTGCCATTTCCTGCTCCAGGGGATCATCCTGACCCAGGGATCCCACCTGCGTCTCCTGCTTGGCAGGCGGATTCTTTACCACTGAGCCGCCAGGGAAATCCAGGAACACACGTAGAGTGTAAACTGCCTGCTTTCCTCTGTTCTCTCCATCTTGGGCACTGCAGAGCAGATCCTTGAAATTCCTCTTCTCTTTTGCATGAAAAGAGAAAAATTGAGAAGAGGGACTTTCTGCTCTCTTTTAGAGACTAGCAACATCTCTCAGGGCCCGTGTTCATTCTGGAAATCCTTAAAGTACCCTCTGGGACTGGCCAAGCCTGAATCTGTCCTGGGAGGGTCAACTGCCCAATGGCCGGCCAACCTGTGATGCCTGGGGAGTGGCATTTATGTATTAAAAAGGCACTTTTCGAGGAGAAATGCTGTGGATACATTAAGCTGTCGCCCATTCTTTAGAGAGCCATTATTAATGGAAAACAATAGATTAATAGTTTTAAAACGCTTGTTCAATAAGTAATTTTTATGGCTCTGGATAGAGCCCATTAAACATTTCTGTGTGTTATTATAAAGAAGTTTTAAGCGTAAAATCATAAAGTCAATAATCAGAGAATTAGTCACAGCGGCCAGCCACAGGCCATTAGTTTTAGGCGCTGTCAGAGACACCTGTGGCTTTCGTGGGCGCGTTTCCTTTTCTTGCAGCAGCGCCAGGTGGGGCTGGAGAAATGACAGTGCCTGCTGCCTTCCATAAACTTGAGGGGACAGCAAGCAGGTGTGAGCAGCGGGATGCCAGGCAAATATTTACAAAGTGCAAACGTGAATGCAAAACTAAAATGATGCAGGTCAATTTGCACATCCAGGCTAAGACGCTTTATTTCCCCAGCGATCAACCTTTCAGAACTTCCCTCTGCCAGAGGCACGGCCTTGATCGTTTGCTAAAGATAGAGGTGGAAGCTGTGTGCATTTAAAAGGAAAACATGTTGCCAGAGAATCCCCTCCAGGTCCCCCAGAAAGGCTTCCAGAGCTGTTCTTTGAAATAGCACATTCATCTTCTATCAAATACACAGTTGAGTCAAGGATTTGAAAAAGAAACCGTGAGCTTTTAAAAATGACAAAAAATCATGACAGCAGCAGTATGAGATAATTATGGAGACTAGAGAAAATTTAAAAACTACCCATAATCTCTCTATCCAGAGATAGTCCTTTGTGTGTTTCACTCATTCAACACGTATTTATTGACAGCCCTTTAGATGCTTGACTGCTCAAGGCACCAGGGATGCATATGTGCTCAGTCGTGTCTGACTCTCTGTGACCCCATGGACTCTAGCCCACCAGGCTCCTCTGTCCATGGGATTTCTCAGGCAAGAATATTGGAATGGGGTGCCATTTCCTCCTCCAGGGGATCTTCCCAATCCAGGGACTGAACCCACATGTCCTGCGTCTTCAGCATTACAGGCAGATTCTTTACCACTGAGCCATTGGGGAAGCCCTGCTAGAGATGCAGCAATAAGCAAAAAGACTCCTTGGCCCCACAGAGCTGACATTTGTGGGGAGGGGGAGGCGAACCTTAAATATAACAAATCAGATTAGAAGGTATCAAGTGCTACAGAATAAGGAAGCAGAGGTGTAGGATAAAGCAGGTCAGGGTGGGCCTCACTGAAAAGGCAACATTTTTGCAAAGACTTGAAGGAGGTCGGGGCGTGTGCTGTGCAGATATTGAAGAGGAGTTCATGCAGAAGGCACAGCCAGTGCAAAGGCCCTAAGGAAAGAGTGTTCCTGGCATGCTTGAGAAATAGCAGGAAGCCAAGGTGGCTGGAGCAGGGGCAGGGAGGTGAGTAGGTGGGAGAGGTCAGAGAGGGGAAAGGCCTTCAAGGACATTGGCTTTTCTTTGGAGTGAAAAATAGGGAGGGTTGAGCAGAGGAGATACATGATCTGATCTAGTTTTGAACAAGTTCCTGCAGCTGTTGCATGGAATGAAGACAAACAGGGGTGAGGGAGGAAGCCCAGAGACAGGGAAGGGGAAGCTGCAGAAACCCAGGGCCAGAGTGGGGAGAAGGGGCTGGATTCTAGGTATATTTTGAAGGTAAAACCAATGTGAGGGCTTCCCTGGTGGCTCAGTGGTAAAGAATCTACCTGTCAATGGAGGAGATGTAAATTTGATCCTTGGGTCAGGGAGATCCCCTGGAGGAGGAAATGGCAACCCACTCCAGTATTCTTGCCTGGGAGACCCCATGGACAGAAGAGACTGGTGGGCTACAGTCCATGGGTTCGCAATAGAGTTGGACGTGACTTGGCAACTAAACAACAACAAACCCATGGAATATCCTGTTGGTGTGTACCTTTCCAAACTTTCTCCTATTACTGCTGTTTAAAAAATCTATTTCATGTAAGGGGCTTCTAGGCAGAGCAGCCCTTTAGCTTCTATCTGGGTGTCCGAGATTTCCAGCCTCGCAGAGAAGTAGCCTGAGCAGGTTCAGCCCATGATTCTGTCCTCTTCTCATTACAGGGACCTGGAGGCCCCCAAACGCTTGGATTCTTTTCCTGCCAAATGTGACTACTTCCTGCATCATGATCCTGATGGTAACTTCATTCTTTAAAAAAAAAACATTTATTTTTACTTATTTATTTGACTGAACTGGGTCTTAGTTTCAGCATGTGGGATCTTTAGTTGTGGCATGTGAACTCTTATTTGCAACATGTGGGATCTAGTTCTCTGACCAGGGATGGAATCCAGGCCTCCTGCACTGGGAGCTCTGAATCTCAGCCATTGGATCATCAGGGAAGCCCTGGTATCTTCATTTCACAAGCCTGATACTTAGCCTTCTTCATGCAGAAGGAGGTGGGTTTGGGCAATACCAGACTTGGTGATGTCTCTTGGGAAGCTTCCATTCTAGGAGACCAAAGGTGCTAAGCCTGAGCTCAGATGTCCAGAAAGGGGACACTGCCACCCTTCCTCCATAGAAACCCAGCTGAGAGAGACGGACAGAGGGAAGATCAGGTCTTGCCTTCTCAGAGTTTATGGGCACAGATCTAGGAAGACTGCTAAGCTCAGATGCTGCCTTCTCCAGGCAGTCCTCCTAATAGTGGATCACTCCTCTTCTGCGCACTGTACCTGCTTCTACCACAACGCCTGCCACCCTGATGAATAACATCTGCTCACACAGCTTCTCCTGGTAGGTCTGGAGTGTGTTTGGGGAAGGGAGTCACCCCCACAGTGTTTGCCTTAGGGCCTGGCACATAGTAGGTGCTCAATTATTGCTTAATGGGGGGTTGGGGTGAATAAAATGCTGACTGACTGTGAAGCTGATAGAGCATAAGCTCAGGGTCCCTCACATGCATGGTCTATTACTCACAAGACCATATGATTCAGTACAATTTGCAAAAGTGAGATATGTTTGTATTTTTTTCTTAAAAACCACCTTCTTCCAAATTACACAAGCTGCAGACCCCATACGACCTGGACCATGCCCAGGGAAGGCTCAGAGAAGCAGGTTTCAGAGCTGCGGTTGGAGGGGTGGGCTCATGCCGGCTAGAGGGGCGGCAGATGCTTCTTTGAGAGTCAGGAAGACAAGAAACCGCCCTGATTTAGGCAGCAACTGATAGCCTGGGGGGCTTCCCTGGTGGCTCAGATGGTAAAGAATCTGCCTGCAATGAAGCAGACCCAGGTTCAATCCCTGGGTGGGGAAGATCCCCTGGAGACGCAAATGGCTCCCCAGTCCAGTATTCTTGCCTGGAGAATTCCATGGACAGAAGAGCCATGGGGTTGTAAAGAGTCAGACACGACTGAGCGGCTAACACTTTCACTTTCTTCTGATGGCCTGGGAGCCCAAGGGTTGCGGCTCCCTGAGCACACCTGTCGCTTCATTCAATTGCTTGGCCCCCAGGAGGGTGTGAACTGCTCCTTGGACCCTCTTGTTTTCCTCTTCTGTTTTTCTCCTCACTTCCATTTCCTCTTTCCTTCATTTTTTGTCCTCCCTCCCTTAACCCAGCCCAGAATTTCTCCCGGGAGGGTTGTGGTCCATAGTGGGGGAGAAATTTCAGTAACTCTCCTTTCCCTTCTCTTTCTTTTCCTTTCTGTAATCACTCTCCTCTTTAACGTCCCCCACCTTCCACCCCACCAATACACTCTCTTCTCAGGCCCCACCACATAGCACTGACCTGGGTATGTGCTGTGTGACTGACTGAGGTCAACTCCAGCATCCCTCACGGGAACCACTGCTTTGACATCTTTGAAGATCCGTCTTGCTCATGGTTGAGTGCTGGAATGAGCCAGGCAGTCTCAGAGTGGCGACATGCCTTTGGCTTGGTTATTTACCTCCTCTGAGCCTCAACTGATTCATCTGTAAAATGGGAATAAGAAAGCCAACCCTATGGGATATCGGTGAGGGTCAAGGGAGACAAGATATGAGGAGATGCTTGACACCGGTCAAGGGATGTTCAGTCTGGCAAGGCTGGACTTTCCTGAAATCCACAAGTGTCCCTTGGCTTTAAGGGCTTCCCTGGTGGGGGTTGAACTACTGGATTCTGGAAGCTGGACCCAGATTTTCATCCCTAGCAGCCTCAGCTCACTTCTTAGACTCTTCCATGAGAACTGCCCAGCTTCCAGTGGGTTGATGTTAATCATATTTGCCATGAACAGTCACTGACCTATAATTGCAGCTTATTAACTATGTTTTCCTCTTTCATTTGCACACATGAATTTTTCTCTACTTCCAGAAAACAAATTATGGGTTAGAAATCAGAATATCCCAAAGGAGGGGTGAAAAGTTTGAAGCAGAGTGACTGCTACATAATGAAGTGTCCAGTGATCATGTCCAGATGGGGACAAGAATGTGTCCACTGCTGGCCCACGTTCATTCAGCTAAAGGGCTCAGAGGCCTGAGGGTGGGGTTGGGGTTCCCAGGCCGAGTTTCCTTCCAGAGGCCATGGCTCTTGAGCCTCAAGATGTGGCTGGGCCCACAGGTGGCAGCTGGAAGTGACAGGTGGCACAGTTCTCCTCTAGACATTCATGGGCACTGGCTGGATGCCCGGGTCCACTGGGCTGTTGTCTGAGCAAGCTGGGAGGAAATGGGATGGAGTAGGGGTGGGGGTATTAAAGATCCCGAGCTAATGTCCTCCACTTCCCATCCTCGCTGGCACTGGAGATAGTTGGAGGACAGAGTTAAGCTATAGCTTCTCTGGTGGCTAAGATGGTAAAGAGTCTGCCTGCTATGTGGGAGACCCAGGTTTGATCCCTGGGTTGGGAAGATCCCCTGGAGAAGGGAATGGCGACCTACTCCAGTATTCTTGCCTGGAGAATCCCATGGATGGAGGAGACTGGAGGGCTACAGTCCATGGGGTTGCAGAGTTGGACACGACTGAGCAACTAACACACTCACACTCATTGAGTCTTTGTCCTCTTTTTCCTCCATTGGAAAAAGTTGCTAGTTTGCATGTTCCTTCTTGACCTGGGTAGTGTCGAGGAATTATAGACTTTTAGTCATAAAAGTACCTCCAATACAATCAGGTATAATGTCTCCATTTTAAAGATTAGGAAACAGAAAGAGAAATGTAAAGAGTTTGGTGCAAAAAACCTGCTAACGACAGTCACCCAGCAAGCATTTATTAAACATCTCCTCTAGGCCAGGTGCTGTGCTGTTGCTAAGGGAATAGATTTGAATGAGACATGGAGCCTTGCCCAGGAAGGGTTTATATCTGTGTTTTCTTTTATTGGCTACGTTACACAGCTTGCAGGGTCTCAGTTCCCTGACCAGGGATTCAATCTGTGCCCCTTGAAGTGTAAGTGCAAAGTCCTGACTACTGGACCACCAGAGAATTGCTTGTAGTTGTGTTTTCCTCAGGTCTGAATTTTAAAACAAATGTGCCTGGCAAGGAGAGTCCCCAGACCACAGCTCAGAGGATCTGAGCTCCTCCAGCTCTGAGCCTGGCTCACGGCTGTCATGGGCAGATGGGCTGGCCTCTCTGAGATTCTTTTGCTTCCCAATCACAAGGAGCAGGGATAGAGCGGCAGGGCTTTCTCTGCCTACTTGTCTTTTTTTTTTTTTCTTTTCTCCAGATATTATTTGGCTGCATGGGCTCTAAGTTGCAGCATGTGGAATCTAGTTCCCTGAGCAGGGATCAAACCCCAGCCCCCTGCTTTGGGAGCATGGAGCCTTAGGCACTGGACCACCAGGGAAACCCTGTCTACTTGCCTTCTTAGTGGCACAAGTGGCCAGGCCAAGTCTAATGCTAGTCCTCCTGAGAATCACAGGGCCAGACCTCCAGAATCCCTAAGCATCGCCCCAGGGCGTTCCACTGACATTCCTGCGCCGGTCACCTCTCCTCTGCTACGGGCCTGTAATTCCGGGAGCTGCCGCCAGGGGGACGGTGTTGCCGGTGTCATGCGACACGGGGCCGAGTGACTGAGAAAAGCAGGACTCACTCCCGGCCCAGGCGACTGCTTTGTCTCCAGCCACCTGCCTTTGAAGCCTGGATACCCGAATCTCAGCATCCTTTTCCAAGTGAGGCGTGGGTGTATGCGGTGGCCCCCTCATCCCTGAACACAGATGCAGAGAGGTGGGCAGCAAGTACTCAACAGAGGACAGGTCTCCGCTGCCCTGGCCTCCCTCCCTACCACCCCCTTCCCCCACCTGAGGACCTCATCGAATTGACTGATTCATTCCTGGTGACTTCTGCAGCCCGCTTCCGCGTCTGCACCTTGAACTTGCTTTAAGTTTTAATTAAAGCCGTTTCACCGGCCTTGCCCTTGGCTACATGCAGCTGTGGGCACGGGGCACATAGATATTTAATACTCTGCCTCTCCCCACTGAAGGCGCAGGGTGCCCAAGGGTGTACCCGAGCCATGCGCGCTCTCAGCGATCCGCGAGCTCACTTAAGTGTGCCCACAGGCCCCGAGCGGGAGGCCGAGCAATAACTATTCATTGCCCTGGGTTAAGTGTGCCCAGGGGCACCCGTAAACTCAACGCAGTGATTAGCGATTGCTCCCAGAGAAGACTGCCCGAGGTCCTGCGGAATGTCCTCGGCCCTAAATATAGCCTCCGCGTGGGGCCTTAAAGGGCACCGTGCGTTTTTGCTTCGTTCTTGTCTTCCCTTCCTTCTTTAAGCAGAACTCTTCCCTCCTCAAAGCCCAGCCTGCAGCAGCTCCCCTGCCTTCCTCCAGGCTGCGGCGGAGGACAAGAGCAGGACCGCGCTAGTAGTGGCAGAGGAAACGCTGAATCCTCTCCATCCTCTCACCAAGCCTCAGGAATCCGCCCTACTCCTCTTTTTTTTTTTTTGGCTGTGGCACCCATCATATGGTGTCTTATTTCCCCGGCCAGGGATCGAACCTGGGCCCCCTGCATTGGAAACACGGTGTTCTAAACCACTGGACTGCTAGGGAGGTTCCTCTGCCCCATTCCTGCCTCTTCACTCCCCAAGCGAAGGCGGCACCTCCAAAGGAGACACTGGGGCTCACTGGAGGGGCTCCCTGGGGGCCACTGCGAGCCTGCTGCAAGGAAGGGCCGAGGGGCCAAGGGGCAGCAGAGCTGGGGAACTGAGAAGGCTGAGCTGGCTGGGGTCTCCTCAGGTCCCTTTTGTTTCTTTCTGCTCCTGGGAGCCCCTCTCTGTCCCTCTGTATGGAGGAGTTAGAGGGTAGTCTTGGATGGGGGTGTCATTAAGGCAAGTCAGTCCCCTCTGGCCTCACACGTCCCCACCTTGGATGGGATGTGGTCAGATGATCTCTGACGGACCCTTGGCTGGTCTGTGACTCTCTTCTTGTGCGGAGACTGCCCTGCCAAAGCCTGAAGCAAATGCGAGGTGGAGTTTGGAGAAAGTAGGAAGAATTGAGAGGATGGCAGGGTGGAGGGCTTGGGCTGCAGCAGAAACTCCTGGGAAGGTGTCTCGCCTGTACCATCCCTTCCCTTCATCTGTGATGCGAGAAGACTGGTTCCCTGAGGGCATGGTCTTGAGGCTCACAGGGAGGACGGTGACCCACCAGCTCAGTTCGCCTGGGACTATTCCTGCTTTGGCCCTAAGTCCCACACCAGGGGGGCCTGCTCAGTTCCCAGGAAACTGTGATGTGTGGCCACCCCGAGTTCAATGCCAGTGGTGAGTGCACCAGCCCTTGGAAGCACTCCTTCCACCTTTGCTTATTGGATTTGAAAAGGAAAGAGAAAGGGTGAGGGAGAAATGTGTGAACTTGGGGGATCCAGAGAGACCCTTCTGCCACGTTCATGCGCTCTTGGCCTCACCAGCTGCGCCCGGGACCTCCTCCCTGCCTGGGACCCCTGCTGCCCCCTTGGCCGGGCCCAGGGAAGCAGCTGAGGCAACGACATTTCCCTGGGTCTGTTGACACTGGCGTCTCAGAACATAAATGATTTTCTTGTCTTAATGAGCAAACAGCCCAGCCGCAGGGCTCCCTCACCAGCCTCCCGCTGGGGTAATTGCCAGCACTTCTGTGCTCAGGCAGAAATGTTTATTCTCACCTTTGCTTACTGCTTGCCAGGAGAGGTTGCTTGCTTTCTGTTCTGCAGGTCTCCCCCTCACCCCACGAGAAGCGCCTGTGGACAGATAGCTGGGGCAGGAGCAACTTTCTTGAAGGTTCTGCCAGGTCTGGTGTTTGGGGACGCCCCAAGGCAGGAGGTGTTGACTTCTGTTCTCCTTTGGAGAGTATTAGTGGGTGCGGCTGAGTGTGCTGGGCTTGGGCTGTGGCGGTGGAGTTGGAAGCATACACTGGTACCTGCAAGCAGAGGCCTGAGACCATCCAGGAGAATCTGAGGAGGGGTCCTGGCTTTGATTGGGAGGCCTCCGAGGTCTACCCAGTGCTGTGATTCCCTCTGCACCGTCTCCAGTGATGGAAGCTCATGTCTTTGCAAAGCCACCTGTTCCCGTACTGCCCAGCTCTTTCCCCAAACTTTCCATCAGCTGGTCCTCTGTTCTCCGTGGCCCCCTGGGAGCAGGCGGTCCCGTCTTCATTTCACATCCCTTTGAATATGTGAAGTCAGTGAGCTTTCCCTTCCTCAAATCTTCTCCTGAATGCCTCCTGCTAGTCCTCCTAGGATAGGGACTGGGGGCCCCTCCCCGTCCCCTCCCCGTCCCCTCCCGCCATCCAGGTACCCGTTTGCCAAGGTCCTACTAGAAGCTTGCAAAGGGAACTGAGGCAGCATGCAGACTGGGTGGAGTGCAGGTCACCTGACGGCCTTGCTAGCAGGGGTCACGGTGCATTGGATCTTTCAGCCAGGTTGTCTCCCGGCTCTGGTCCTGCCAGGGGTCCCCTGGAGTATAAGGAGTCAAGCGTCCAGTTTGCTTTCCTCTCTGAGTGGCCTTTTCATACTATTCATGGGTTCTCGATGGACATGAGTTTGAGCAAGCTGCGGGAGTTGATGTTGGACAGAGAAGCCTGGCATGCTGCAGTCCATGGGGTCGCAAAGAGTCGGACACGACTGAGCGACTGAACTGAACTGAGTGGCATGCTGCCTGGCCTCGCGGTCCTGCCCATCCTCCCCTTGACCCTGTGACCTTCCTGAGTATGTCTCCTCAAGTTCACCTTCTGCTTGAGCCCCCAGTGACCCAGTCTCCTTGGCCAGACTCTTTAAGAGTGTGTCCTGTTTATCCAGACCCTGTGTCTGCTGTCTCATAGAGGGGAGCTGGCAGCCTCTCTGGGCAATGGCAGCTTGATGGGATTATCAGCACGGTGATGACCAGTGTGGCCATCACCACCACCCGCCTCCCCTGACAGAGCCCAAGGCAAGACGCTGTCCAGAGGCGGGAGGTCAGGGGTGGACAGCAACCATGCCAGGTGGGGAGCCTTGAGGCGTGGCCCCTTGGAGAGGCCCCAGAGAACAATTCCCTGGGGCTCAAACACTGATTCAAATGTCCACCTGGAGACTGGACAGATTTAGGCAGGCGGCTTCGAAAATTGGGCTGCATTAGCATCAAGTGCTCTGGGAGGCAGACGGGGGGCTTCTGCAATCACGCATTCAGCTCGTCGTCCTGATCATGGTGGCAGGAGCGTAATTACCATCTCTTTAAATAGCCCAAAGTTGCCGTGTAAGAGAAGATGGCTCACATGACATTTGCTCTGAGCTGGCTTGCTGCTAAAAATATCTCAGCTAAATAATATTTCCGGTGGTACTGGAGCCACAGTCCCTGACCTGAGCTCTATGACACTTGGGGGTTCAGTCCAGAGGCTGGTTGGAATGTCGGAGGGGGTCTGCTTCTGGAGGAGCAGTTTCTGAGGTCACGGGAGTCACTCCAGCCTCAGCAGGTGCTGCACATCCCCCAGGGTCCCTGCTGCTTGTGGGGAGCGGCCACTATGCCTAGGCTTTATTTTTTGGCTGAGACGCACTGCAGGCAGGATCTGAGTTCCCCCACCAGGAATCAAACCTTTACCCCCTGGGTTGGAGGAAGCTCTGGACTACCAGGCAAGTCCCTACACCTAGTCTTTGGGAGCCGCTGGCCCACCGGGTGAGACCCAGGGGTGCCCCCAAGGTCCTGCCTTTCTGGCTGCGTTGTTCTCTGGTCCCTTCTGTGTTCCTCCATCCTCTGGGCACCTTGTGCCAGTGGGTCCACCCCATCTCAGCCGTGCATTCTTGAATTGCTTGGCACAGACAGACCTTGGCTCTTCCTGGTGGGTATGAGTGTGTGTGTGGAGTAGGGATGGAGTATGGAGACTGGATGAAAAGTGGAATCATCTGCTTTTCCAAACCCGGGGGTCTTCAAACTCCTAGGAAGTCCGAGGTGGCCTCCAGGGGCTCCGAGAACATAGATGAGAGAGGGTCCTCTGTCTTCACCAGGCTCTCCAGGGCTCTGTGGTCTGACAGTGGTCGGGACCCCTGATCTAGACCCTGGATGTGATAACTATTTCATCCAGCGTGGGGTGTGATACAGAGGGGCCGGGAAGATCACTTCCTACTTTTGGGGAATTAAATTTTAAGGAACTCTGTGTGCGGATTTAGGTGGATCCAAGGCTTCATCCTGAGCGGGTAGATCTGAGGTGACTAAGATGTGACATGGGTGTATTAGAATTTTATCATGGGCCAGATTTTACGACGGGGCTCTGGAGACTTTAGGGCACTGGGGATGGCCTCACCAAGCCCTCAAACATCTCTTTTCTTATTCACAATGCTTGAAATCCATTTACTCAGAGACAGATGCTTTCATTTAGCCACTGCAGAGCTGGCTTAAAACGGCCCCGTGAGAGGGCTGACACGACAAAATTCTTGCTAAAGTGTAAACAACTGATACAAGCTTTATTTCTTAAGAGCAGCTTTGGTAATGAAAGGGGCACCAGGCTAGGTCACCGAGCTGAAGAAGTCTTGGCTGAGACATCTCTGTAGTTCCCCACAGCAGAGCTGCTCTCAACATCTGCTTCCTTGTGGGCTTCTGAGTATGGTGGGATCCCCCGGTGCTGGGGATGGCTTTTCCTTCTCTTGCTCATCAGTGGCCACGTTCCAGCCCAGGGAGTGATACTCAACACCAAGTAATCTCGTGTTGAGCGAGCAAGTAAGCTAAGTCACTTCAGTCATGTCTGACTCTGTTCAACCCTATGTGCTGTAGCTGGCGAGGCTCCTCTGTCCATGGGATTCTCCAAGCAAGAGTACAGGAGTGGGTTGCCATGCCCTCCTCCAGGGGATCTTTCTGACCCAGGGATCAAACCTGAGTCTTTTACTGCTCCTGCGTTGGCAGGGGGGTTCTTTACCACTAGTGCCACCTGGGAAACCCAACCTCATGTCACCGATCCCGAAAATGTACTATGCCGGCCACGGCCGTGGCCCCTGGCTGTGGTCCTGCCACCACCCTCTTGTCCATGTGACTGCAGAGTGTGTATCTTTCTGTGTCACGTGTTCTTCCAGAATCATCCCCCCAGCCAGAGTTGGGGGTCTTGTTCATGTCCCAAAGCAGAGACTTGATCTGGTCTAAAGAGGCTCCTACTCAGAGGAGTGAGTGAAAGTCGCTCAGTCGGATCCGACTCTTTGTGACCCCATGGACTGTTGCCCACTCGGCTCCTCTGTCCATGGAATTCTCCAGGCCATGGAGAATACTGGAATGGGTAGCCTGCTGTTCACTTTTCCAGGGGATCCTCCCAACCCAGGGATCAAACCCAGGTCTCCCACACTGCAGGTGGATTCTTCACTGTCTAAGCCACAAGAGGAGAGCCTGAGCCTAAAATTCCTGAGTGTTCCAGTCCTACATCTTGAAGACAGAGACTGTGGTGGTCTGTGTCCTGGAGGCTGGGGTGTACCAGGTCCAGGCCAGGGTCTTGGTAGTGGTGTTGGCTGTCCTGCCCCTTCTGAAGGCCCCTTCTGCTCAGGCCACTGAGGTGGTGAGGAGTCAGAGACATGAGTGCAGCACGGTGAGGCCAGCAGGAATGGACCTTTGCCACTTACACCCTGGAAGCTGCCGCTCTTGTCAGGGTGGCTCCATGGGAGGGACAGCCACAGGGCGCAGGATGCACTGTGACACATGCAAATAACACCTCGTTGCCCTGCAGCTTTGCCAGGAGGCCCAAGGAGCCCCGGGAAAGCAGGCTTTCTATAGGATGGCCCTGAGCTGGAAATTTGCTCCCCCACCCATCCTCTGGGGTTTTTCCGGTGTATGGGTGAGAGTCACGGAGAGGGCTGGTTCTGCCTGTGGCTCCTTCTCCCATGACAAGGCTTCCTATCCCCTGGCTTGACACGTCCCACACCCAACCAGGGAAGCAATGGCATCAGGCACACTGGCTGGAACTGGCCCAGGAACAGGAAAGCCGAGGGAACCGGTGATGATGTGGTTGCTGGCTGATGTGGTGATGTGGTCAAAGTGCCGGGGAGAGGGAAGGCACACGTTAACTTTCTAGCTGCAGGACCTCAGCCTTTTTTTTTTTTTTTTACCTGCAAAATGAGAATAGGGGTACCTGCTCTGAGGACTGGAGGTGATGGTTCTTAGGAGCTCGGTGGGGTTCCTGGCACAAAATGAGCCACTTCCATTTCGATCCTCCAGCAATCTGTGTGGGCTCCAGCTTCTCGGGTCACCTACAGGAGGGAGTAGGCTCTTCGGCAAAGAATAGTACTTGATGCCATTTATTTCTGAGCCCAAGTCGAGCCCTCTTCTCCACGTGGTGTGTGTCCTCTCCAAGATGCTGGGATTCTCCGCTTGAAAGGGGTTTTTGGTGAAAGCGCAGTTACCAGACAACCTGGTATTCGCAAAACCACCAGGAGCAAAACCCATTGAAATACAGCATAAGGAAATACACATAATTCACAAATGATGTTGATCACTTTCATCTTCGACTTCCTAACTGTCCTCAATAGAAGACAGACGCGAAGGAGATTTAACTCAGATGTTAATAGTGCAAGAATGCCCCGTTACCAGGATATGATGTTTCGGTGCTGCATAAAAATGTAATTATATTCAGAAGTATATTTAAAGATTAAAAGGGGGACTGCCTACCATCTAGCCCCAAATTCAGAATTAGAAACAAAGGAAGAGGCGGGGCGGGGATGAGTTCTAACAGTCTGCTAAAAATGGAAAAGTTTCCTGAAAGTTTTTACACATTTCGGCTGTTTTTGTTTTAACAGTTTCCTGCAGCGATGACATTGATTTTGGAAAGGGAGGGCCAGAATTTTATCCAACAAATATTCACTAAGCATTTGCCACGCATGAGGCCCCGTGGGAGGAAACGGAGTTCACCGGATTCTGTCCTTGCTTTCAAGTACTGGCCTGTCTGGAAGGGGAGAGAAGAAATGTCCAGGGAAAAAAAAAAAAAAAGAAATGTCCAGGGAGTTGTAATGGAGGGCAGGCGGGTTTGGGGAGGGAGACGCCAAGGAGCACGTGACCCTTGTCTAGGGCTTTGAAGAGAGGGTAGGTTCTTGGTAGGGACCTAGTACATAAGATACAAAAATAGCTGGCAACAGCAATAAGAACATTTTAGGAAGTCTTTTTGGCCTCTCTCGAAAGATTTACACAAGGAAAGAATGTTCTCTTCCTTGTTTTATTAATTTAATACCAGCAGCCAGAATGAACCTCTCCCCTCCCTGGTTTCCAACATGCCTTCCCTGTATATCCCCTGCAGTTTCTAGGTCTTTCTATTCTTATTATAGTTATTGGTACACGCTCCTGTCTTGTCCTGCGGTCTGGGAACTCCTTGCCATCAGGGGCCCTGCCTGGTTCAGCATTTTGCTCTTTGTGGGCCTTATCAGACTGCCTTGGCCTTGGTAAACACTTAATAAATGCCCATGGGATTGAATTTTCAGCAGGAATTTTTAAAAAGTTTTAGACAAAGAACATTTCTTTGAGATAATATGTGGGTAATCTATTGGAATATTAGTGCCTAAGCACTTGGAGGTTACAGATTTTTTTTTAAACTGTTAGTCTTTATTTACTTGGGTTTCCCAGGTGGCACAATGGTAAAGAATCCACTGGCCAAAACAGAAGACAAGGGAGACTTGGGTTCGATCCCTGGGTTGAGAAGATCCCCTGGAGTAGGAAATGGCAACCCACTCCAGTATTTCTTGCCTGGAAAATTCCATGGACAGAGGGGCCTGGCAGGCTACAGTTCATGGGGCCACAGAGTTAGATGTGACTGAGTGACTGAGCACACACACACACTTTATTTTTTTTAATTTTTGGCTACACCTCATGGAGGATCTTAGTTTCTCAACGAGGGATCAAACCCAAGCCCTCTGCAGTGGAAGCACAGAGCCCTAACCACAGGACTGCAGGGAATTCCTCTTTACAGATTTTTAAAAATCTCCTTCCTCCCCCGCAAAAGGTGATTAGAACCTATGGGAGAAATCCTAATTACTTAAGATCAGAGGTGTCAAGGACAGTGGAGGCAATGGAGTGCCCAGCCTGGAAAAGAAACCAAGAGGGTGGTTTAGCTAAACCTGTTTTACATTTTAAAGCAGGAGTGAGGGTTAGAAAACCATCAGGGGCCCTGCCCTGTTTAGCATCTTGCTCTGCAACCACACCTGGCCCAAGTGTCGGATGACAAAGGCCATGAAGCTCAGTGTAGGAGCCACAAGGGAGTGGCGGGGACTCTGGTGCACTGGCAGCCACCAGACCACTTTAAACAGAGTAGCTTTGGACTTTCCTGGCAGTCTAGTGGTTAAAACTCTTTGCTTCCAATGCAAGGGCATGGGGTTGATCCCTGGCATGGCACTAAGAGCCCACGTGTTGAGTGGTGTGGCCAGAAAAGAAAAAAAAAGAAAAGTAGCTTCACTTTACTGGAACCCATTCCTGCCTTGTAGGGAGGCAGGCTGGCGTGGCCAAATGTGACTTTTCAGGAAAATCTGTTTATAAAATTTTGTCAGTTAATTTAGAAAATATTTAAACCCTCTGCAGGCCAAACCAAACATGTCTAAGGGCTATATTTGACTTGTGAGCCAGAATTTGCAACTGGGTGGGGTGCATTTTTGCCTCCCGGGGGACAGTTAGCAGTCTGGAGATGTTTCTGATTATGACAAGGCAAGGCGATGCTATTAGCACGTGGAGGGTAGAGGCCAGGGATGCTGCTGGGGTGCACAGGAGGCCCCCCAACAACAAAGAACGATCTTGCCCGGGATGTCGACGGGGTCAACGCAGAGTCTGTTCTGGATGGTTCCTGGGGCGGAGCTGATGGATTTGGTCTCAACACAGGGAATGGCTCAGAGGTGGAACCAGCTGGTGGCATCAAACAGAGAGGCAGAGAGTTGGGACCAGGGGCAATTTACAGAAAACCTGGGACTTCCCTGGTGGCTTGGTGGATAAGACTCCATCTGCCAGTGGAGGGGACACAGGTTCGATCCCTGGTCTGGGAAGATTCCACATGCCGTGGAGCAACTAAGCCCGTGTGGCACGGCTACTGAGCTCGTGCTCTTAAAGCCCACTAGCTGTAACTACCAAGCCTGCACGCTGCAACTGCTGAAGCCTGTGTGTCTAGAGCCTGTGCTCTGCAACAACAGAAGCCACCTCCACGAGAAGCCCGAGCACCATGAAGAGTAGCCCCTGCTCGCTGCAACTAGAGAAAGCCTGTGTGCAGCAATGAAGACCCAGCAACAAAAAATAAATAAATAAAATTTTACAGAAAAGCTGAAATTGTGATTCAATTTCAGAAATAGATTTTGGTCTCAAAAAGGACTCCAGGTCAAGGGTCTGTGAAATTCAACCGATGAGGACAGTTTCTACTCCAGTGCTTGAACTTGAACTCCAAAGCCTGTTTCCCTGTCTGTAAAAATGGCCCCTCCAGCAGGGTGTCGGGAGGATTCTGCTCTCTTAGGAGAAGGACTTGATCTCTGCCTCCTTTCTGAGAGGTTCAGGAAGGAGTTGTCTGCTTCAGCTGCCATGCTGAGGACCACTCCCCACCATCCCCAGGAACCCCTCCAGCAGGAATGCCATCTGCCACTTTCTCCCAGTTCCAAACTGAGGACCAGCTGCATTTGGAGGCCTCTCCAGTGTTCTTGCCTGGAGAATCCCAGGGACGGGGGAGCCTGGTGGGCCGCTGTCTATGGGGTCGCACAGAGTCGGACACGACTGAAGCGACTGGGCAGCAGCAGCAGGAAGGATTTTCTTTCTTTCTTTTTTGTTAACTTTAAACATTTTATTTTGTATTGGGGTATAGCCAATTAATGGGGCTTCCCAGGTGGCTCAGATGGTGAAGAATCTACCTGCAATGTGGAAGACCCAGGTTCGATCCCCAGGTTGAGAAGATCCCATGGAGAAGGGAATGGCAACCCACTCCAATATACTTGCTTGGGAAGTCCCATGGACAGAGGAACCTGGTGAGCTATAGTCTATGGGGTAGCAAAGAGTCGGACACAACTGAGCGACTAACACACACACACACACAGCCAATTAACAATGTTGTGGTAGTTTTAGGTGAATAGCAAAGGGACTCAGCCATACATATACATGTATCTTTTCTTCTTCTCCCAAACCCCTCCCATCCAGGCTGCCATATAACATCGAGCAGAGCTCCATGTGGTATACAATAGGTCCTTGTTGGGAGGGGCTTTGTCAGAGCTTCGCTCACCATGGAAGTCCAGTTCCCATGGACTGGCTGATGGAAGTCCTCACCCTGACTTCCACTCACGGGTTCCCCTAAAGGGCACAGCCCCACGAGGCATCAGTGGACCCAACCAGGCACAAGGCCCCTCTCTCACCACCATTCTTCCAAAGGGAGCCCCACTCTGATCTCTGGCCATGTCTCCTCCTCCTCAAATGCTAGCCATTTTCTCGATAAAACTCCCCAACACTACCCGCCCCCAACCCTCGCTGAGAGCTCCCACCTGAGTGCAGCCCAGCTGTCCTGCCTGGCTCACATCCCTCCACGGCCTTGGGACTGGGCACGAGGAGGCAGTAGGGAGGGTCTGTGGCTGTGCACAAAATCAGGGGGAAACTGAGGCACATCTCCACAGACTTGTGGCCGGAGCCTGGGAGCCAGGCCTAGAGAACCAGCCTCAGGTCGCAGCTGCCACCAGCTGCCATTCTTAGTGGCCGAGACCACATCTTATTTCTGGAGATTTTTCTCTCTCCACCGCTCTCTCGCTGCAGAAGGGGCTTGGACCATTTCTGCAAACAGCCAGCCTGTGCAAGAAGATGCTCACCTACTGGCTTCCCTTTTCCCTTTCCCAGAGGATCAGCTCCCCCAGGGAAAGTGGGGTGACCTGGTCCCCTCGTCTCACTATAGTAGTTGTCCAGTTCTTCCTGCCCCCAGGGAACTTTGTCTTCAGCTGTCTCCTTTCTACCTGGCTCTCTGGGGGTCTCAGGTTATCTGTGACCCTGACAGTCTAGGCCTGAACAGATCCTCCCTCCCCCCAGCTACCAGGAAGTCCTCTCCTCCCGGAGGACTGTCACAGGGGGAGGTGGCAGCCAACTAGACCATGTCTGGGGCCCTGGCCAGGCCAACAGGAGGTCCAGCCATTGACAAGGTCCTTGAAGACCAGCCCGGCTGGAGAGGTGTTGGCTTCCCACTGTCCCCTGAGAAAGTGCTAGCCAACCAACTCCAGAATGGAAGCTGTGGGGCCACCTGGGGAGGGATCAGAGGGCACCTGGATCTGTCATTCCCAGAACCAAGTCGGGACCTGGGGGGGATTCACCCTCCTTCTGGGGGCACATGCCACCATCACTGCCCCAACAGTTACTTCCAAGGTGCAGTGCCAGGCCTTGGTGCCCGTCTGAAGGTCTCAGACCTGAGCCCAAGCCAGAGCACCGGGAGGGCCCAGCCGCCCTCCTGCCAGTTCTTACTGCTGAGAAGCTGCCAGCAGAGTGCAGCCACCTGACAGCCCTTCCTGAGAGCTGTCTGTCTTCTGCCTCCTAGAAGGCCACTGACTCATCTATGGGAGAGTCATACAGAGTCCAAGGCCTAAAGTCAGTGCACAGCTGGCCAGTGGAGCAGGCTGAGTGGGGGTGGCACACACACGTCCAGCAAACAAAGAGCTTACAAGCACCCATTTCCTCACCCAGCCTAGCTGAACCTAGAGACCCTTTCCCTGCTGGCCTGGGGAGCCCCTAGCAGGAACCGACAGAGCCCATGTTGGCATCAAGCCCTGGAGGGCACAGGCCTCATGAGCTTCAGAACTTCACGAGGGCCTTTGAGAGACTCCCTTAGTGGGGTGAGTCCTGGCAGTGCCCCAAGGGATGACTAGTGCAAGGAAGGGGGTGGGTGGGCATCATTTGGGCATGGCTCCCTCCTGCTTGGGGCTTCCCAGGTGGCTCAGTGACCTGCCAATGCAGGAGACATGGGTTGGATCCTGGGGCTGGGAAGATCCCTGGAGAAGGGAATGGCTACCCATTCCTGTATTCTTGCCCGGAGAATTCCATGGACAGAGGAGCCTGGCGGGCTACAGTCCACAGGGCCACAAAAGAGTCAGATAAGACTGAGCACACATGCATGCACACCCACCTGCTTGGACGACCCATGAGTGCACGGGGAAAAGAGAAGGGTTGTAGGCTCTGCAGCCAGGCTGCTGTGGTTCAAGTCCCAGTCCCTTCATTCTTTGGCTGGGTGACTTTGGGCAAGGCACTAACCTCTCTGTGCCTCAGTTTCCAGATCAGTTACACAGGGGTTGACAATGGTTTTTCCCAACAGGTCTGTTTAGGGGCCACTGAGAAGATGGACACAGGCTTCTAACTCAGAGCCTGTGAGCCACTCTTGAGGTCATTTCTGCTGCCATCTAGAGAAGCTGAACAGTCAGGCTCCCAGGCCCAGGCAGAGAGGATGGTTGCTTATTCCAGCAGAGCATGATAAGCCTTCAGTCATAGCTCAGGATGTGAGAGTTGGACCATAAAGAAGACTGAATGCCAAGGCTTTCGAACTGTGGTGCTAGAGAAGACTTGTGAGTCTCTTCTAGTGCAAGGAGATCAAACCAGTCAATCCGAAAGGAAATCAAGCCTGAAAATTCATTGCAAGGACTGATGCTGAAGCTGTAGCTCCAACACTCTGGCCACCTGATGCAAAGAACTGACTCATTGGAAAAGAACCTAATGCTGGGAAAGATTGAAGGCAGAAGGAGAAGGGGACGACAGAGGAAGAGACAGTTGGGTGGCATCACTGACTCAATGGACTTGAGTTTGAGCAAACTCTGGGAGATGGTGAAGGACAGGGAAGCTTGGTGTGCTGCAGTCCATGGGGTCACAAAGAGCTGGACACAACTTAGCAATTGAACAACAATAGTTCAGACGTCTTCTGAGAAGGTAGGTGTTGATAAAGTGCTGTGATGTGAGAAGTCCTCTCTCCTGGGCCTCAGAGGGCCACGACCCCAGGTCATTAAAGAGCCTCATGGGAGGAACCCCAGGAGAGGAATGGGGAGTGCTGCTGCTTTGCTTTCATGACTCACCACTCCCTTCCTCTGGTTCCCATGGCAGCAGCTGGCACTCTGCTGGCTCGGACAGCTCCGGTGACCCCTGTTGACCCCCAGGGACGCCAGTGTTCCCAGGCTCTCTAGCCCAGAAGCCCAGCTGCGGCCTGAGCCAGAGCGGGTACTCAGCGCTTCCCCGGAAGGGTAGCAGCCCCACCCCCACCCCCAGGCTGGCCCTTCACTGGAAGTGGGATTTGAAATGCAGCCAAGAAGAGGAGGCCTTCGGCAACGCCCGAAACGCAAAATAAATAAATAAATAAATAATCAGGGTTGTCTTGGCTGATAAACGGTCTCTATCTCGAGGATGACTTCTCCCCCCACCCGCCCTCCCTCCTTCCTACTTCTCCGGGCAGATCCATCCCAGGCAAAAGCTTAATAGCCCCATTTAAGGCTTTTCCTTTTCACCACGGAATTGAGCTGCTCCTGCCATTACGAGGTTTTCAGCTTCTCTCTGAAATCAAATTACTGACTCCATTTAATTTTTTAAAAGCTCAGATGATTTCCCTTCTTGAATCGGAACCGTGACTCCAAGGCCTGCCCCCTCCGCACCCTCCCCGCCCCTCCAGGCGTTTCCCCTGTGGGTAGCCGCTGCCCAGGGATGGCGGCCCCCCATGCCAGGGCAAGCCTGACACCTAGAGGGGAAGCCGGTAGGAGGAGGACCAAGCCTCTGACTGCTGCCCTGGACAGCTGGCTGGGTGGCCTGGACTGGTGAAGAAAGAAGGCCTGACCTCTTCGAAGCCTGGAGCAACTCACAGGAAACCAGGGCTTGGGGGGCTAGAAGGTCTGCAGAGGCTGGTGGGGCAATGGTTGGAGCCCAGCGCTGCTGTCGTGGGCTCACTGTTGGCTGGTTCCCCAGATCACTCCCCTTCCTGTAGAGCATCTCCTGGACTGCATCACTTAGTTACGGAGTGCATCCTCTGTGCAGGCACCGGTCCACTTGCAGAGGAAGGGGAATGGGACAGAGAAAGCCCCACACGCGTGCATATGAGGGGCAGGCAGAGCAACAGTGAACACATGCATGGACGGTTCTAGATCCCACCAAGTGCTCTGAAGAGCCCCAAATGGACAACGTGGGCGGGCACATCCTAGGCTGCTTTGGGTGGGATGGTGGGGGCGGACCCTGACCCTCTGAGGAAGTTGGTCTGGAAAGAGCTGGGGTAGGGGACATCCAGGCAGAGGCAAGGCAAGTGCCAGGGTCCTGAGGAGGGTGGAAGGGACAGAAAGACGGCCTTCCAGCGGGAGAAAGTAGGGGGAAGGAGGGGACCAGCAGAGCCTGAAGGCCGAAGCAGGAGCCTTGTTTTATTCTGTTTTAAAAAACTGGACATCAGATGGACAAGAGCAGCAGGGAGGGGACAAGGGGAGGGCAAGAGAGGCCCCATGAGGAGAGGTGACTCCAAGGGCTCCTCGTTGAGGGCTTGGGCCACTCTCGCCCTGCACCTGGAGGACTTGGGGTGGCTGGAGTGGTGGGGGTGACTGCTGGTGACATTTGAGACATGTCACATCTTCTACCCCAAAACACCAGCCTGCAGTCTTTCTTTCTTCTTTTCTGAAATATATTTTCTTGGCTGCCCTCAAAGCACATGGGATCTTAGTTCTCGGATCAGGGATCAAACCTCTTGCACTAGAAGCTTGGAGGGGGAGTCCCCAGGCCTGCAGTGTTTCTGTCTGGAATCAGTCTCTGACTCAGTTTGTCTTTCATCTGCCCCGTGGCCCTGCCCCACACCCACCTCTTCCCCTCTTCACCTCTGCAGAGCCACTCAGCCTCGGGACCTCAAAGACCAGAGGCGCACAGCCCTCAGCAAGTCCTGCCAACCAGGCTGACCCTTTACCAAGTCCTGCTCACATTTAACCACCCGCGCCCTTGGAGACGAGACACAGGGAACGAAGTTAATGAAATCGCCCGCCTTTACCTGGCATAAATGGCTCTTCACCCCCCAGGCGGGCAGCGATTTGCAAGGCTGAAAGGGTCTGGACATTAACTGCTCTGGGCACTCTTCCCAGCTCAGCTCGCTGCACAGCTGGAACAAACCACTTTCCTTTTCTTCCTTCCCTTCGCTCTGCTCCGCATCGGCTCAAAACCGGGACAGTCATACTTAATTAGAAAGTGATCCCGCTTCTCCGGAGGGCTCCTGTTCTCCCTCAATATAGGACAACCCTGGATCTGGAACCGGGGCTCCAGGTCTGGCAGGGCCTGGGTGGCACCCGGGTCTGACCCGCAGCCGTGTGTACACGTGCCCCAGTGTCTTCTCTGCCCTGGGGACCTCCGGTTTTCCTGTTGAGACCTCCCCCGTGGTCATGCAGTCATTTGTTTACGGCTGACAGGTGACACGAGTGTAATCGGTGAGATCCTGGCAGACAGTGGCTCTGCCCCTCCCGGTCAGTGCCCTGCTGGGTGGGATCTCAGACAACCTGAGATTTGGGGGTAGTTAGAAATCTGGGGCCCCCTACCCTCAGCAGCTTGGATCCTCAGCATTCCCCCCATGACTCTGTGTGTAAAATCCAGTGTCTGATGTGTTTATTGTCCTTTTCTCCTGTTACGGGAACAGTCAGTGATCCAGATTCCCTTTTGGGTTTTCCCTCCTTGAGCACAAAGCCATTTTTCACGCTCTAAAACATCCCAGCTCCTTGTTTTTCCCTTGTGGAAGGTCTCGAATTTCCAGATTTTAGATGCTTCCCACGTCAGACCTCTTCCATCACAACATGCTCTTTCAGCCTTAGCTGCAAGTCTCTGTTGGGTATTTGAATATTACTTAAACTGGAATTGGAGTCATCAATTTAGTAATCTTCCAAATTACTGCATAACCAGAGAGGCAGTGTGGTGAGAAGAGCTCTCTTCTGGGTGTCCTGCCCAAGCTGTGTGACCTTGAGCAAGTCAGTTCACTTCTCTGAGCTCCTACCTTGGCATGCGGCTGTTTGGAAACAGGAACCGGTGCTCCAGGGCAGCAGTCTCCAACCACTGGACTGGTTTTGTGGAAGACAGTTTTCCCATGGACCAGGGTAGGTGGGTAGATTGGAGGGATGGTCTCTGGATGATTCAAGCACATTACATGCATTGTGCACTTTATTTCCATCATTAGTACATCAGTTGCACCTCAGATCATCAGACATTAAATCCAGGAGGTTGGGGACCCCTGCTCTAGGGTGATTTGGCAGTCAACCCCTGAAGATGGCAATCAAGAATCTCTAATGCAGCTCTGAGAGAACCCATCCCCTTCCAAGGTCCATCCTGCCCAGGTCAGTCCACCTACTGACATTCATGCTCACAGGTCTGGACTCGGGGTAGGGGCTGGCCAAGCCAGTGGGGAAACAAGACGGGGTGCCGTGGACCCATCCTCATTCCCATGGAGCTGGCTACAGCTCAGATCTACCTGACTCTACAGGTGACCTCCCACCTTCTCCTCATGCCTTCCCTGAGGCCCAAGCTGAGCTGTCTCGCAGCCTAGATCTTAAAACCTTCGGAATGGTGGTTCTCAAAGTGGAGCCCCCAGACCAACAGCATCAGCTTCACCTGCTAACTTGTAAGAAAAGCAAATTCTTGCCTCTACCATTCAAAAACTCACAGGGCAGGACCCAGCAAGCTGTGTTGTAATAAGTCCTCCAAGTGATTCTGACGCACAAGGCAGCTGAAGACCACCCCTGGGAGAATCTGTGCCAGGGGCCCCCTGCCCCCTTTGGAGTCTGAGAACTCCTCTGCCTCCATATACCTTCAATACTTGCACTCAACAGCATCTAATAAATTTCTGCCTCCATCTGCTCACTGCATCTAGCACTATCCCTCTGAGGAAGAGAGGACTTGTTCTTCCCATTTTATAGATGACAAAACTTGGCCTCATCACTTTTCTGACAAAGGTCTATATAGTCAAAGCCGTGGTTTTTCCAGTAGTCGTGTACAGATGTGAGAGTTGTACCATAAAGAAGACTGAGCACCGAATTGATGCTTTTGAACTGTGGTGCTGGAGAAGACTCTTGAGAGTCCGGTGGACTGCAAGGAGATCAAACCGGTCAATCCTAAAAGAAATCAACCCTGAATATTCATTGGAGGGACTGATACTAAAGCTCCAATACTTTGGCCACCTGATATAAAGAACTGACTCATTAGAAAAGACCCTGATGCTGGGAAAAGATTGAAAGCAGGAGGAGAAGGGGATGACAGGGGATGAGGTGGTTGGGTGATATCATCTATGGACATGATATCAATGGGTGATATCAATGGACATGAATTTGAGCAAGCTCTGAGAAATGGTGAAGGACAGGGAAGCCTGGCATGCTGTAGTCCATGGGGGTCACAAAGAGTTAGACATGACTTAGCGACTGAATAACAAACTCAGCCTCACTCAAGGTCACAGCTAATAGGTGGCAGAACCAGGGTTCGAACCCTGGCCTTCTCATTCGAAGGCCAAGGCTCCCTCCTGGACACCTTGGGTTTCTGGGGATCCTTAGGTCAAAGGAATAAATACATGTCCATCAGCCAGAAAGGAAATTCCCCCTTCCGGCCCCTTCTCCCCTATTTCCAGTTGCAATCCCAGGAGAAAGCCTCCAGGAAACATAAATTTTGCCTGGCAGCTGAATAAGAGCTCTGAAAGGAGTTACACGTCAGGGAGATGGGACTTTATTTCTCAATGAAATAGCCTTTTTATGGTTGGAATAAAAGTGCCAGCGGGAGCCTAATGCCAGGAAGTAGCGAGCACATTTGATAAACTCCAGCCAGGGGTGGGGCGGCCTGAGTGGGGGTGGCCAGAGAGCGGGTCCCATGCTTCCAGAGGTGTGTTTCTTTTTAGGCTAGAGCCTGGAGGATCCTGGGGTCCGTCTAATGGACCTGCATCTGGAGAAGGACTGACCCTGGACGAGCCCCGCTGCTTTGCTCAGCCGCCGGTCCCGGGAGCGGGGCTGCAGTGTCAAGAGCAGCCAGCAGGGGGCAGCATAACCCACCGTTCCAGCCGGGAAAGTGGGCGCTAGGTGGGGGGCGTTGGCAGGGGGTCTCTGAGGCTTAGCCCTCAGAGGGGGCCAGCAGCAGCCCTCTCCCTGGGACCTCTTCCACCTCCCTTGGCCCTTCCTATCCCCAGCCCCTTCCGAGGACAGTTTGTCATCGTTATCCCGGCTGCAGCCCCGGCCAGACCCAAATCTTAACAGGGGTGGGCATGAGTGGGGGAATGGGAGCTTCTTCATCCCCATGCCTACCCTCTGGCCAGTTTCTGGAAGCTTCTCCAGGTTTGGCATGAACCTGATTAACCCATTTGCTTCCTTCTGAGGGGCCTCTTGCAGGGTTCAGAGTGTCTGTGTGTGGGCAGATGGCTGGGGTACCACAGCCTTCATGGTCCCTGGGGGCAGGAGAAAACCCTGAAGGACAAAGAGAAAGCGGGGAAATCTCCTCATTTGAGAATATGTGTGATTGGCAGGTTTACGGCCTCAGGAAGGTGCGTGGTATTCTGCACAATCAAGTCATTTTTAAAAATAATCTCCCTGCTTAAGTCGTACAGGCTGCTAATTGCATTTTAATAAGTCTCTTAAAATCTTGCCATATTTTTTAATATCCTAATATTAGGTAAGTGATTGCGGGGGACACTGGAGGGCATGGGGAGTTTATATAAGGGAAAGAGGGCTGTAATGAAGCTGGGGGTGGCCACCAAGTGGCCTGTGTGTGTCTTCGTGTGTGTATGATGTGTGTGGTGGGGGATGAGTGCGTGTCCATGCACGATTGGATATGATGTCTGTCCATAGGCCAGGCTTCCCCTCTGGCCAAGCCCATCCTACCCTCTTTTTTTCAAGGATGACGATCCTGAGCCCAGAGAGGGAAAGTGATAAGCCCAAGAACACATACATAGCAAGAGGGAGACCCATGGGAACTCCTACCCCAGTCTTCTAAGAGTGGGAGAAGGACCGCCTTGGCATCATCCCAGTCGCAGCATCTTTGCACACAGCATCGCTCATGCTGTTCAGTGACGAGGGTAGGGGATAGTGGGAGCTTCCAATGGTAGCTTGTGCTCATCCCATGAGCAAAGAAGGGCAGAGCTAGGATTCGAATAGTCGATTCCTGTGCCTTGGGGAGGCTCTTAGCTATGCTAGAACAGGAAGCCAAGCTGGGGTCCAAACATTTCCTGCCTCTACGAGGCTCCAGGGCCAGTGAAGACCACATTGGGAATAGCAGGGGAGAATGGCAGAAACTGGGAGGGAGGCCTATGGTGGTTGGCTGAGGTCTCATTTGCTTGCCTGATCCCTCTGTTATGACAAGAGAGGGTGTCCAAGGGCAAGGGCAGCAGGGTGTCTTCTCAGAACCCCCAGAGGTTGGAGGCCTGGGAGGGCCATGGCTGAGGTTGGCAGGCCTTGGACCTCAGGGAGCGCTGGACTTCTGGGGGCTCTCTGCGGCCCCTGCGGGCCTGGCCTTCCTCTTCCCTCCTTCTCCTCCTCGCTCCATGGCACCAGCGGGTGGGAGGCACATGGTGAGCGAACTTCTGAACAGGAAGTCAGGGTGCAGGTCGTCCCAAATCTCTTTTCATGTGGTTTCTTTAATCCCCCGGGCTGGGTTTCAGAAGCGTTTTACAGTTTCAGTTTTACAAAGCTACGCTCCCTTTAATGTTGGCGTTTTTCAGGAGGTGGGGGGAGAACAGCTTCAGTCAAAACATGTGTGTTTTACATCAGCCAGCTGTGGACTGCGTGGCCCAGGGAGGGGAGGCGGCAATGTGGCCTCCAGGCTCAGAGGCCCGGGTGGATGCAGCAGGCCAGCCAGCTGGGGTGAGCCTGGAGCCCCACTGGCGTCTCCCCCTCTTCCCACCTCCATGCCCGCTTCCCTCTCCTGTCCAAGCCTCCGTGGAGCTCGCCCCAGCCAATGGGGCCAGGGTACCCAGCGTCCAGCCCCGAGCCACCTGGTGTCCCCCTCTGGCTGATGCTGGTCATTGTACCAGCTCCTGCTCCCCAGACACAGGCAGCTGATAAATCACATCCTCCTTCCACCTGTGTTTTTAGTTGCTTAGTATCATCCCTTAAGTCAATGCACCTTTCTCACTTACGTAGACACCACCTAAGCCAAAATATCTGTGAAACTATGAGTTGGGTGTGCTAGTTACATCTCTCTGGTCTACTACAGAATAGAACAAATCTGTAACAACTGAAGTAGAAAGAAAAGGCTATGTAGGAGCTTCCCTGGAGGCTCAGTGGATAAGAATCAGCCTGCCAATGCAGGAGACACAGGCTTGATCCCTGATCCAGGAAGATCCCACATGCCACGGAGCAACTAACCTCATGTGCTGTAACTATTGAGCCTGCGCTCTAGAGCCTGGAAGCCGCAACTACTGAGCCCACATGCCACAAGTATGGAAACCCGCGCGCCCTAGACAGTGTGCGTGGCAACAACAGAAGCCGCTGCGATGAGAACCCCATGCGCCGCAACTAGAGAGTAGCCCCCACTCGCTGCCAACTAGAGAAAATCCCGCACAGCAATGAAGACCCAGTACAGCCAAAAATGGATAAATAAACAAAATTATAGTTTTTTAAAAAGGCTATTTAACACCTAAGATAATCCTGCCAACCATGCATGTTTCAGGAAATCCCTGGAAGAGAAGAAGGTCTCGAGGTGAGGCGACCTGCCCAAGGCTCCAGGGTTGGTGGTTTCCCCAACCAGTTTGTCTGTCTGCAAGGCCAGGGTTCTTCTGCTCCAGCACATCTATCTACAGGGCAGGCTTCTCGGCCCTGGAGTTTCAGACTATGCTGCTCTGAGTGCGCTGAGAGAGCTGGGTTCCTTGGCAGGTTGAGTGAAAAGAACATGGACTTTGGAATCAATCAGACCTGGCATCCAATGTGGCTGCCTTCCCTCCTACGTGTGCATTTGTGAAAGAGCCTTGATTCCCCAATCTGTGAAATGGGTACGACCATGCATGAGGATCGAGATGCACCTGGGAATGACCTGCGTCTGTTGTTGTTCAGTCACTCAGCTGTGTCCAGCTCTTTGTGACCCCATGGGCTGCAGCATGCCAAGCTTCCCTGTCCTTCACCATCTCCTGGAGTTTGCTCAAACTCATCATGTCCATTGAGTTGATGATGCCATCCAACCGTCTCATCTTCTGTCATCCTCTTCTCCTCCTGCCCTCAATCTTTCCCATCATCATGGTCTTTTCCAATGAATTGGCTCTTCCCCTTAGGTGGCCAAAATATAGGAGCTTTGGCTTCAGCATCAGTCTTTCCAATGAATATTCAGGGTTGATTTCCTTTAGGATTGACTAGTTTGATCCAGCAATCCAAGGGACTCTCAAGAGTCTTCTCCAGCACTACAGTTCAAAAGCATCAATTCTTCGGTGCTCAGCCTTCTTTATGGTACAACTCTCACATCTGTACATGACTACTGGAAAAACCATAGCTTTGACTTTACAGACCTTTGTCAGCAAAATGATGTCTGTGCTTTTTAATACACTGTCTAGTTTTCTCATAGCTTTTCTTCCAAGAAGCAAGTGTTTTTTAATTTCATGGCTGCAGTCACTGTCCACAGTGATTTTGGAGCCCAAGAAAATAAAACCTGTCACTGCTTCTACCTTTTCTTCTACCAGGGGTTGTCCAGGAGCCCTCGGGACATGGGTCTTACCCACTTGGCTCTCATCTGCAGCCCTGGCTCCACCACGTCTCCTCTCTGACCCGAGGGGCTCGCAGGCCCAAGAGAAGAAAACCTGCTCTGTGCACTGCTGTGCCCTGAGCAGTGTGAACCAGCAGTGTGTGTGCGGGGATGCAGTGAGCAGGATGGTGCAGATGGTGCCCTGTGCCAGAGGAAGGGGACAAAGGTGATTCTTCCTCTGAGGTGAGGCAGCAGCTGGGAGACTCCAGAAACTGTTTGGACAGGGATTAGGGCTGAGGACACCCTGTCCATGCTGCCAGGATGATATAGGGTCTGAGATCACAGAAGCCACGCCCCTAGTACAGCAGATGCCCAAAGCCCTGCTGCTCTAAAGGATCCTGCAGCCCCTGGGTCTCCAGTTGCCTGAGGAGGGGTCTGCAGGTCTGGGGAGGGGCCCACCAAGGTCTCAGATGTGAATGTGAGTCTATCATAGCCAGGAGGTCCCCGAGAATGATACCTGCGATCTGAGCTGCCGTTCTTGACCCAGAGACGTCAGTGGTCTTGGTCAATGTTCCTGCTTTCCCTTCTAGGCCAGGACCTGCCCCAAAGGGCCTAAGAGAGAGGAGGTGGCAGAGCCCAGGCCGAAGCAGACGGCCATGACCCTGAGGGTGGGCACTCTTTCAGCAGCTGATCCTCTTCTCTCAGTGCCTGGGCATGGTTAAGAGACCCTGCAGAACTTGGCAGTAATGATGCTGATACTGCCTGACATGTACTGAGCAATTTCCACATGCCAGTCACCATGCTAAGCACTTTACACACGTCATTTCCTTCCATCTGCTCCATGATATGTAGTTGGAGGGCGCCTAGAACAGTGCCTGGCACACAGTTGTTCTTATTCAGTCACTGAATCACCTCCGACTCTTTGTGACCCCATGGACTGCAGCATGCCAGCCTTCCCTGTCCTTCACTATCTCCCGGAGCTTGCTCAAACTCATGTCCGTGAAACTGGTGATTCCATCCAACCATCTCATCCTCTGTCACCCTCTTCTCTTCCTGCCCTCAATCTTTCCCAGCATCAGGGTCTTTTCCAATGAGTCAGCTCTTTGCATCAGGTGGTCAAAGGATTGGAGGTTCAGCTTCAGCATCAGTCCTTCCAATGAGTATTCAGGGTTGATTTCCTTTAGGACTGACTGGTTTGATCTCCTTGCTGTCCAAGGGACTCCCAGGAGTCTTCTCCAGCACCACAGTTTGAAAGCACACAGTAGGTCTACAACAAACATTTGTTGGATTAAAAGGCTTAGGGAGGTAAAGGGATCCACCCAACTCTCAACCGCCACGCTCTTGTGTTTCTTCATAAGGTCTGACCACTGACGGTGGATGCTCAGGCATTAGCAGAAGAGAGATTCGAGTCTGCAGGCGCCCCTGCATCTTACACATCACACCTGCCCCATCCTCTCCAGGGAAGCTGTCACTCTTCCCTTGGGTGGGTCTGTCTATGGGAGGGTAGATGCCCCAGGATGGAGGGTGCTTCCTCTGCTTACACTCCAAGCCACCCAGGGGAGAAACCCTTGGCCTGGGGCTTCTTCTGCTCCCCGGGTGCAGCGAGGGACCGGGCCTGGCCCGGTTGCAGCTCTGAGGGCCCAGGGAGGGGGGAATCAAAGGCAGCCATGTGGGCCCGGCTTTCATCTCCCGGCTTCAAAGAGGTGCAAACAAACTCTGTCCCCGTGCCAGGCGGCAGCAGCTCCCTCCTCGAGGCCCCAGACTGCTCTCCCCCTCCTCCTCCTGCTTCTTCCCGGAAAGCCAGCAGCGTCTCAGCCCCAGGGGCACCCCAGAGGGGCCTCCCTTCCCCCTGGAGCAGGAAAGGGGAGGCTCTGCCAGGCCGAGGGAAGGAAGGGGCTGGGACCTTCACACCTGGATGTGTTCCCACCTCGGACCCAACTGGAAGCTGGAGGCTAACACACCAGTGTCCTCTGATCTCTACTGAACCTCACAGCCCGAATATGTGCTGCCCAGTACGACGACCACACGTAGCACTGAATGGATGGCAAGTCCGTAGGAAGGAGTGCCAGAAAGGGATACGCATAGGATTTCTCGGGGCCAGTACAAACAAAAGCATGTCAAATATCTCATTCATCAGTTTTACATCGATTGCATGCTAAAATGATAGTATTT
Organism: Bos grunniens; assembly: GCF_055505025.1. Lineage (NCBI taxonomy): Eukaryota > Metazoa > Chordata > Mammalia > Artiodactyla > Bovidae > Bos > Bos grunniens. The sequence goes on along the minus strand of NC_141180.1, from coordinate 38,385,632 downwards.
TGGAGGTATTGGGTTCGAAAGTATGCTATTAAAATTAATTTCACCTGTCATTTTTTTTACTCCTTTAAACATGGCTACTAGAAGTTTTAAAATTACATTCATGGCCTGCAGTATCTTATTTGGACCCCCTCTGCTCAGACAACATTTGAATTTTGGAGATGAGGGATTGGAGGCTCAGAGGGGTTTTGGCATATGACTGCCTCGTGGTACTCAGGAAAAACTCTATGGAATGAATGAATGAATGGATGGGTGGATGTCTAGTGCTGGCTGTGGGGGAGGCATCGAGGAACCTCAGCCCCTTTTCCTGTCCTCAAGGAGCTCCCAGTCCAGAGTCTGGTCCAGTCGAGGGGCAGGTAGTGATGGAAGCAGAGACACCAGCTCTCTGGGGGCCTCCTGGCCTCCAAGATTAAGAGGCTCCTGGGCCCAGATCCTGGCTTCACAATTTACCAGTTGTGTGACCTTGGACCAGTTACTTAACCTCTTCCCGACTCAACTTTCTCAGCTGTAAAATGGGATTATGATGGCAACGATGATAGCTCGTTCATGGGGCTGCCAAGAGGATTAAAGGAGTTAACGTATTTTAGGGGCTTGGCTTATGGTAAGCTAGTTTGTCACTGATTAGTGATCATTTGGGACAAACACTACAGAGCATGTTTCACCAGGGCACGGTCTGGTACTGGAGAGAGAGCTGCACTCCCAGCTGATCCCAGAGGTGGAAGCAGAGGGCACTCTCTGACTTCCCTCTAAAGCACTTTGCTGACTCCATATGGGTGGGTGTCTGAGTGCCTGCCTTCTGGAGTCTCATCTCCTGTGTTATCAGCCCTTTGCTCCCTGACACACCCACCACCACCCTATCCAGCTCTGTCTCTGAGGTTCAGCAACCCCTGGAAGTGGGGACTATTTTAGGGGCTATTTTCTTTTGGAGAGAAATGCCCTCCAGGTAAACACACCTCTGGCTCACTCTTACCAAGGACCTCCCAGGAAGGCCTGGGTGTGGGGACAGAGGAGTCCAGCACAGTGCCTGACATGGAATGCCCCTCCCCAGGAGTTGAGAAGGACCAGGCAAAGGGGATAGTGGGGTTCCTAGATGTCTGGGCCAGACCTAGAAGGATGAGGGTGGGCATTATCAGAGCCAGGACACCTCAGAATAATGGGCAGAAGGCACATTGGGGGACAGTGACATGACCCATCATGCTCATGAGAGGGGTCAAGGGGAGGTCCACAGGGCTGTTGGGGACCCTCACCCCTGGGGATCCTCCCCCAACCAAGGCCTTATTGCAGGCTGAGGGAAGGAGAGAGGGAGGGGTCTGTTCCCACAGATAGGGGGGCAGGGGTTGGGGTGCCCAGAGACGGTAGCAGGAAGTGAGACAATTGGAACCAAACAGGACCAATGTGAACCAGATGGGATTAGGGTTGGGGGCTCTCGCAGGAGGGCTGGGGGAAGAGATGGGAACAAAGCATCTGTTCCCCGCCACCCCCAGGCCAGGGAGGCTCTGCAGCTGCCAGTCCCTGCTCTTGCTACACCCAGGAGGTGATTTGCATAACTGCTCCCATCCTGCCAGTCTCTGGGGAGAGGGCTGGAACTGTGCCTTCTCGGTGGTGAGACCAACGGCCTCCAGCCCAGGGTGCTTGGGATTCCAGGCTTTGGGCTGCAGAAAATACTGCCTCCGAGTCTGCTGCTGCTGCTCTTCAGCTGAGTTACTCACAGTCCTCACTCCTAGCTCCAGTCACTTCTCCCAGGAAGTCTTCCATGATACTCTGGGTAGATTAAGCACCTTCTCTGGGGTCCCAGAGCTCCTAATGTTTACTGCACTGGATTATAACCTCCTCATCTAGTGAGCTACTTGACATCCTCCTGCACTCAGCATTGGTCTTAATAAGGTAACCCCTTTGGCCATACCCTCCAGCTCCTCCAGGACTCTCTGGACCCTAACCCCTCCCTCATCCCCACCCTCTAACCCTCCTATGCCCACTTGAACTTTATATATATATTTAATTGGTTTTTTAAAAATCATATGAGTTATTCAAGAATTACAAACCATACAGAAGCATAGAGAGTGAAATATGAAAGACCCCCTTTACCTGCACAAACCCTAGTTCACTCCCCTCCCCGTGGCAATCACGGTTAGATCTGGTGTGAAAGTGAAGTGAAAGTGTTTGTTGCTCAGTCATGTCCAACTTTTTTGCAATCCCATGGACCGTAGATCACCGTGCTCCTCTGTCCATGGAATTCTCCAGGCAAGAATACTGGAATGGATAGCTATTCCCTTCTCCAGGGGATCTTCCTGATCCAGAGATCGAACCTGCATTGCAGGCAGGTTCTTTACCATCTGAGCAACCAGGGATGCCCAAAATCTGGTTTAGGGCCTCTAAATCATTTTTGGTATATGTGGTAAGACACACATATCACAGAATTTACCATTTTAACCGATTTTAAGAATACAGTTCAGTGGCATCAAGTAGATTCACATTGTTGCGCAAACATCACCACCATCCATCTCCAGAACTTCTTCTTCCTAAACTGAAACCCTCCCCATAAGCCACTAGCTCCCCATCCTCCCTCCAATCAGCCACCAGCAACCACCATTCTACTTTCTGTCTCCATGAAGCTGACTACTCTCCATCCTTCCTAAATATAGAATCACGTATTTGTCCTTTTGTGATTGGCTTATTTCACTAGCATAATGTCTCCAAGCTTCATCCATGTGGTAGCATGTGTCTGAATTTCCTTTTAGATCTTTTAAAAAGTCATCCATGGGGCTTCCTTAGTAGCTCAGATGGTAAAGCATCGGCCTACAATGTAGGAGACCCAGGTTTGATCCCTGGGTTGGGAAGAACCCCTGGAGAAGGAAATGGAAACGCACTCTAATATCCTTGCCTGGAAAATCCCATGGACAGAGGAGACTCGTGGGCTACAGTCCATGGGATCACAGAGTCGGGCATGACTGAATGACTAACACACAAAAAGTGATCTACATGTATAAATATGCATATACAAGTGTGTTTTATCCAAAATTGAAGGCAAACCACAGATTTGGCTCTGAGACGATTTGATCGTCCCCCTGTAGAATGTCCTGGGAATCTCTCCACAATGAAGACTGACCTCATTCTTTTGCAGGGCTGCATAGTACTTGGCTGCTTCCAATTTTTCCAGTGAGAAGCTGTGTGGCAGCAAACATCCTATTGTGAACTCCTTGGTGGGTGTTTCTCCAGGCTACATTCCTAGAAGTGGAATTGCTGGGTCAAATACTCTGTGCATTTTAAAGATCGATAGATGGTGTATGTTAATCGTTTCAAATCACAACTCCACACAAGACCTCTGGGATCAAGAATCTACAGGGAAAAGTCCAAATGTTTGGAATTGCCTGGCAGTCCAGTGGTTAGGATAGCATCACTGATTAAATGGACGTGAACTTGAGCAAACTCTGGGAGATAGTGAGGGACTGGGAGGCCTGGAGTGCTGCAGTCCATGGGTTGCAAAGAGGCAGACACGACTTAGCGACTGAACAGCAATAACCAGCAGTGGTTAAGACTTGGCACTTTCAGGCCTGGTTCAATCCCTGGTTGAGGAACTAATGTCCTGCAAGCCTTGTGGTGTGGTCAAAAACAAAACAATGAAGCAAAAAATGCCGTGGTTTGGTGTGCAAGGCCCTTCACAGCCCCACCCCTGCTTCTTCCTCCAGATCTATGGCCCCTGCATCTGTGATTTTCAGGTTGTGGCTCACTGATGGGTCATGAAGTCAATTTAATGAGTGATGACCAGCATTTGAAAAAAAGAAAAGTAATGAAACAGGATAAATGAGAATAGAAAACATCAAAGTGCACTGCATGGAGAAGGGTAAGCACTGCTTTGTGAAATTTTTACTCATTTGTATATTATATATGTGTATATTGCAAGTAAAATGTATTATTTCCTACTTTGAAGCTGTGGTCAAGAATTCTGAGAAGCACTGCCTGCATTTCTGCACTAGCCAAACCCCTTAGCATGAGGAGCACATTCTTGACCCAAGCCTTTGCCAAAGGCCTCTTCTTATGAGGTACCCTGATCCTCGGCTACCCACGTCTCAGTCTTTCCCACTCTTCAAAGCTCAGCTCAAATGCTCCCCTTCTCCAGGAAGTCTTCCCTTCCCTTCCCAGCCGCCACGGACCTCTCCTTCTGGTTCCCGCAGCCCTTCCTGTCTCAGGTCCTCCTGCGGCAACTGAGTACACACCGCCCTGGAGGAGGATGACCAGGACTTCCGATCAGGAGGTAAGCTTCTCTAAGAAGGGGCCTGTCTGACACCTGTCTCCATGTGGGTTCTAACCTTCCGTGTGGCCTTCACATGGAAGGGCTGGGACCAGACTTATAACAATAACCGAGATGACATTGTTGCTGGTGTCTGTATTCACGTGCTGTTGACAGTAGCTGGTGTCATTGTAGGGGACAGTTTTCTTGCTTATGGGGCCACTCTGTATCCTGTAACTCTCTTCCTAGGTTCAAGGTGTCTCCCATACTACGAGTCTTATTCCACAAAGGTAGAAATCAGAAATTCACTTTCTAGGGACTACCTTGGCAGTCCCATGGTTAAGACTCTGTTTCCACTGCAAAAGGCACAGGTTCGATTCCTGGTCAGGGAACTAAGATCCCGCATGCCTCATGGTGTGGCCAAAAAAAAAAAGAAATTCATTTTCCAGTCTCCCTTGCAGCTAGTGTAGTCGTGTGCTCTCACTTCCATCAGTCAGATGCAGACACAGGGCTCTGATGTAGCAGAGGTACATGGCAGGCTCGGTGTGGATGGGTTTGTTGGAGAGACAACCAGAGTCCAGTGGAAACATGGGTGGGGTCCCGGCAGGGGCTTCCCTGCCCACATTGGTGGTGCAAGCCCCCACTCCTTGTGCTCAGCAACAGCAACAGAAGCCTCTCCTGTATCTCTGGGTGCTGTTCCAGGCTCCAAGTCTGATTCTATGGAAAATTAGTATGTTCCCAAATACCCACTTATTTCAGGTTTATTGAAGTATAACTGACATCCAGCAAAATTACCCTGTTTATATTCACAATTCTATATATCTTAACAAACTTACATAGTCGTATAGCCACAGCCACAATCATGGAATATTTCTGTCACTCTCAAAAGTTTCCCCGTGCAACTCTGTAGTCCATCCTAGTGCTGTGCGAGAGCTGGCTAGTGTCACTTTGTGAGAGTCAGTTGTTAAATTTTCAGGAAGTTTGCAAGCTGATTGTTAAACATAGCCCTCATTAAATGTTAAATTACATAAACTAACAAATAACTTGTATTAAAAACAACAGTAATAAACTCATTCAGATCAGATCAGTCGCTCAGTCGTGTCCGACTCTTTGCAACCCCATGAATTGCAGCACGCCAGGCCTCCCTGTCCATCACCATCTCCCGGAGTTCACTGAGACTCACGTCCATCGAGTCAGTGATGCCATCCAGCCATCTCATCCTCTGTCGTCCCCTTTTCCTCCTGCCCCCAATCCCTCCCAGCATCAGAGTCTTTTCCAATGAGTCAACTCTTCGCATGAGGTGGCCAAAGTACTGGAGTTTCAGCTTTAGCATCATTCCTTCCAAAGAAATCCCAGGGCTGATCTCCTTCAGAATGGACTGGTTGGATCTCCTTGCAGTTCAAGGGACTCTCAAGAGTCTTCTCCAACATCACAGTTCAAAAGCATCAATTCTTTGGTGCTCAGCCTTCTTCACAGTCCAACTCTCACATCCATACATGACCACAGGAAAAACCATAGCCTTGACTAGATGAACCTTTGTTGGCAAAGTAATGTCTCTGCTTTTGAATAGGCTATCTAGGTTGGTCATAACTTTCCTTCCAAGGAGTAAGCGTCTTTTAATTTCATGGCTGCAGTCACCATCTGTAGTGATTTTGGAGCCCCAAAAATATAAAGTCTGACACTGTTTCCACTGTTTCCCCATCTATTTCCCATTAAGTGATGGGACCGGATGCCATGATCTTCATTTTCTGAATGTTGAGCTTTAAGCCAACTTTTTCACTCTCCACTTTCACTTTCGTCAAGAGGCTTTTTAGTTCCTCTTCACTTTCTGCCATAAGGGTGGTGTCATCTGCATATCTGAGGTTATTGATATTTCTCCTGGCAATCTTGATTCCAGTTTGTGTTTCTTCCAGCCCAGCGTTTCTCATGATGTACTCTGCATATAAGTTAAATAAACAGGGTGACAATATACAGCCTTGATGAACTCCTTTTCCTATTTGGAACCAGTCTGGTGTTCCATGTCCAGTTCTAACTGTTGCTTCCTGACCTGCATACAAGTTTCTCAAGAGGCAGATCAGATGGTCTGGTATTCCCATCTCTTTCAGAGTTTTCCACAGTTTATTGTGATCCACACAGTCAAAGGCTTTGGCATAGTCAATAAAGCAGAAATAGATGTTTTTCTGGAACTCTCTTGCTTTTTCCATGATCCAGTGGATGTTGGCAATTTGATCTCTGGTTCCTCTGCCTTTTCTAAAACCAGCTTACTTCCTAATGATTTTGCTACCTTTTGCTACTTATGCTTGTGAGATTATGTTTATTATATTTGGTAGAAATACTATGTAATGATAGCTCTTTTCTGCTCCAAGTTCAGTGACCTCATGTTGGTGGGAGAATTTGCACCAGAGAAATTGATAGCTACAGATTGGGATTTGACTTACTGTTTTGTTGATTGTCTAGACATAAGAAAATGATGGAGAAAATATAAATAATGCAGCTTAAACTTAAAAGTGTGCTTGTCTGTAACCATTACCTTGCAAATGGCACAAAAAATTAAGGAAATATTCTTCTGTTATTTAAGCACAGACTTCCCTAGTAATTCAGACGGTAAACCATCTGTCTGCAATGCAGGAGACCCAGGTTTGATCCCTGGTTGGGAAAAATCCCCCGGAGAAGGAAATGGCAACCCACTGCAGTATCCTTGCCTGGAAAATTCCATGGACAGAGGAGCCTGGCGGGCTATAGTCCACGGAGTTGCAAAGAGTCAGACACGACTGAATGACTAACACACATTTAAGCACTATTATCTGATTCAGCAAAGAAGTCATTCACGTCATTGGTGAGTGAAGGAAGTTCTTATTTTTCAAAATTCAATTAACTTTTAAATTATATTTTTAAAGTGAAGCTGATGTACAGTGTTTCAGGTATATACAGCAAAGTGACTCAGTTTTACATATGCATGTACTCTTTTTCAGGTTCTTTTCCATTATAGGTTATTATTAGATACTGTATACTGTTCCCTGTGCTATATACTGTAGATTGTTACTGTTTACCTAGCTTTATATATTAGTTTTTATCTGTTAATCCCCAATTACCAATTTATCCTTCCTCTTTTTTCCCCTTTGGTGACCATAAATTTGTTTGCTATGTCTGTGAGTCAATTTCTGTTCTGTGTATAAGTTCATTTATATATTTTTTTAAGTTTCCACATATAAGTGATGTCACATGCTATTTGTCTTTCTTGAAGGAAGTTTTGACATATATATTCGTTGTTTTCTTCTTGTCTTACTCCCCGAATATCACCCCCAATACCCCATTGATAAGACAAAGCTGAATTTATTTCTCACCATGGTAAAAAAGACCTAATGCACTGACAGATTTTACTGTGTGTCAAGGTGGGGAGGCAAAGTCAGAATTCGTTAAGAATTAGAAGTTTGTTTTATGGAGGATCTTTCAGTGCAGGGCCTGGCGTATCGAGGAGTCTTGTTACTGTAGACTGGGTTGGGGGGAGTGGAGAGGGTTTGAGTCTTCAGTTTCCAAGCTGTGTGAGCGTAGGTGGTTTCAACCTCACTCTTTAATGTGAGGGAAAATATCAACCGACATTCAAGTTGGAGCAACACATGTTTGTCAGTTGCAACCACAGGTTGGCTACAGATTCATGAGTTTGGTGAAATTAACTACAACATTCTGTGAGAATCCACTGGCTGTATGAAATTTACTATTTTATTATATGTAAATTGTATGCTATAAATTCAGCAAAATTACAGGGTATAGGATCAACATACAAAAATCAGTTGTGTTTCTATAAAAGCAATAAACTATTGCAAAGGAAATAAATAAAACAATTCCATTTCCAATAGCATCCAAAGATGAAAATACCTAGAGGGAAAAACTCAAGGAGGTGAAAGACTCATACACTGAAAACTACAAAACTTATCTGAGAGAAATCAAAGACTTATTTAAATAGAAAGATATCCCATGTTCATAGATTGAGAGACTTAGTATGTTTAAGCTGGCAATTTTCCCCAAAGAGATGCACAAATTTAGTGTGATCTTATCAAAACTCCAAAGGCCTCTTTTTTGGGTAAAATTGAAAAGCTGACCTTTAAATTCATACAGAATTGCATGGGTCCCCAAATAGCCAAAACAATATTGAAAAAGAAAAATGAAATTGGAGGAGTGTAATAGTTTGCTAGGGTTGCCATAACAGAGTGCCACGGAATGGATGGGTTAGACAATGGAAATGTAGTTTCTCACAATTTTGGAGGCTAGAAGTGAGGAAGGTGTCAGGCAGGTTTGGTTTCTCCTGAGGTCTCTCTCATTGGCCTGTATGTGGCCTTCTCCTTTGTCTTCACATGGTCTTCCCTCTGTGCATGGTTGGTGTTGTTCAGTTGCTTAGTCATGTCTGACTCTTTGTGACCCCATGGACTGCAGCACACCAGGCTTCCCTGTCCTTCACTATCTCCTGGAGTTTGCTCAAACTCATGTCCATTGAGTCGGCGATGCCATCCAACAAGCTCATCCTCTGCTGCCCTCTTCTCCTTTGCCTTCAATCTTTCCCAGCATCAGGGTCTTTTCCAATGAGTTGGCTCTTTGCATCAGGTAGCCAAAGTATTTTAACTTCAGCTTCAGCATCAGTCTTTCCAGTGAATATTCAGGGTTGATTTCCTTTAGGATTGACTGGTTTGATCTCCTTGCTGTCCTGGGGACTCTGAAGAGTCTCCTCTGGCACCACAATTTGAAAGCATCAGTTCTTCAGCATTCAGCCTTCTTTATGGTCCAACTCTCACATCCATACATGACTACAGGAAAAACCATAGCTTTGACTAGATGGACCTTTGTCGGCAAGGTGATGTCTCTGCTTTTTAATACACTGTCTAGGTTTGTCATAGTTTTCCGTCCAAGAAGCAAGTGTCTTTTAATTTCATGGCTGCAGTCCCCATCTGCAGTGATTTTGAAGCCCAAGAAAATAAAATCTGTCATTGTTTCCACTTTTTTCCCTTCTATTTGCCATACAGCGATGGGACCAGATGCCATAATCTTAGTTTTTTGAATGTTGAGTTTTAAGCCAGCTTTTTCACTGTTTTCTTTCACCTTTATCAAGAGGTTCTTCAGTTCCTCTTTGCTTTCTGCCATTTGAGTGATATCATCTGTATATCTGAGGTTGTTGGTATTTCTCCCAGCAATCTTGATTCCAGCTTGTGCTTCATCCAACCTGACATTTTGCATGATGTGCTCTGCATATAAGTCAAATAAATAGGGTGACAATATGTAACCTTGTCATACTTCTTTCCCAATTTTGAACCAGTCAGTTCTTTCATATAAGCAATATAACTGTTGCTTCTTAACCCACCTACAGGTTTCTCAGGATACAGGTAAGCCTGGTATTCCCATCTCTTTAAGAATTTTCCACAGTTTGTTGTGATCTGCACCGTCAAAGGCTTTAGCATAGTCAGTGAAGCAGAAGTAAATGTTTTTCTGAAATTCCCTTGCTTTCTCTGTGATACGATGAGTGTTGGCAATTTAATCTCTTGTTCCTCTGCCTTTTCTAAACCCACCTTGTACATGTAGAAGTTCTCGGTTCACATACTGCTTCAGCCTGTCTTGAAGGATTTTGAGCATAACCTTGCTAGCCTGGGAAATGAGTGCAATTGTAGGATAGTTTGAGTTGGAATTGAATTGAATTGAAATGAAAACTGACCTTTTCCAGTTCTGTGGCCACTGCTGAGTTTTCCAAATTTGCTAACACTGAGTGTGGCATTTTCACAGCATCATCTTTAAGGATTTTAAATAGCTCACTTGGAATTCCATCATCTCCACTAGCTTTGTTTGTAGCAATGCTTCCTAAGGTCCACTTGACTTCACATTCAAGGACGTCTGACTCTAAGTGAGTGAACATACCATTATGGTTATCCTAGTCATTAATACCGTTTTTGGTATAGTTCTCCTGTGTATCCTTGCCACCTCTTCTTAATCTCTTCTATTTCTGTCAGGTCCATACCAATTCTGTACTTTATCCTGCCCATCCTTGCATGACATATTCCCTTGAAATCTCTAATTTTCTAGAAGAGATCTCTGGTCCTCCCTATTCTATTGTTTTCCTCTGCTTTTTTAAGAAGGCCTTCTTATCTCTTCTTGCTAGTCTCTGGAACTCTGCATTCAGTTGGATATATCTTTCCCTTTCTCCCTTGCTTTTTGCTTCTCTTCTTTCCTCAGCTATTTGTAAAGCCTCCTTAGACAACTGCTTTGCCTTCTTGCATTTCTTTCTGCTTTCTTGCAGTGGTGGTTTTGGTCACTGCCTCCTGTACAATGTTACGAACCTCTGCCCATAGCTCTTCAGGCACTCTGTCTACCAGATCTAGTCCTTTGAATCTATTCATCTCCTCTACTCTGTAATCATAAGAGATTTGATTTAGGTCATACTAAATGGCCTAGTGGTTTTCCCTACTTTCTTTAATTTAAGCCTGAATTTTGCACCAAGTGGCTCACGAGCTGAGCCACAGTCAGCTCCAGGTCTTGTTTTGCTGAATGTATGGAGCTTCTCCATCTTCGGCTCCTAAGAATACAATTAATCTGATGTCATTATTGATTATTTGGTGATACCCATGTGTAGAGTTTTCTCCTGTGTTGTTGGAAAAGGTTTTTGCTATGACCAGTGTATTCTCTTGACAAAACTCTATTAACGTTTGCCCTGCTTCATTTTGTACTCTAAGGCCAAACTTACCTGTTACTCCAGGTATCTCTTGACTTCCAACTTTTGCATTCCAGTCCCTTATGATGAAAAGGAAATCTTTTCTTGGTGTTAGTTTTAGAAGGTCTTGTAGGTCTTCATGGAACCATTCAACTTCAGCCTCTTCAGCACCAGTGATTGTGGCATACTGTGGCATACACAGGAATACTGTGATGTTGAACGGTTTGTCTTGGAAACGACCAAGGTCGTTCTGTCATTTTTGAGATTGCATGCAAGTACTATATTTCAGACTCTTTTGTTGGCTATGAGGGCTTCTGCATTTCTTCTAAGAGATTCTTGCCCACAGCAGTAGTTATAAGGGTCATCTGAATTAAATTCACCCATTCCCATCCACTTTAGTTCACTGCTTCCTAAGATATCAATGTTCACTCTTGCCATCTCTTGCTTGGCAATTTATCTTGATTCATGAACCTAACATTCCAAGTTCTTATGCAATATTTTTCGTTATAGCATCGGACTTTATTTTCACCACCAGATACATCCACAACTGAGCATCATTTTCTCTTTGGCCCAGCTGCTTCTTTCTTTCTGGAGCTGTTAGTAATTGTCCTCCAATTTTTTCCAGTGGCATATTGGACACCTTCCAACCTGGGGGGCCTCATCTTCCGGTGTCATATCTTTTTGCCTTTTCATGCTATTCATGGGTTTCTCGCACCAAGAATACTGGAGTGGTTTGTCATTCCCTCCTCCAGTGGACCATATTTTGTCAGAACTCTCCACTATGACCCATCTGTCTTGGGTGGCCCTGCACGGCATGGCTCAGAGCTTCACTGAGTTACGCAAGCCCCTTCACAAGGCTGTGATCCTTGAAGGGGCCCTTTGTGCATGTCCATGTCCAAATTTCCTTTTTGTGTAGAGACACCAACTATATTAGATTAGGGTCTGCCTGGCTTCCCTGTGGTTCAGATGGTAAAGAATCTGACTGCAGTGTGGAAGACCTGGGTTTGATCCCTGGGTTGGGAAGATACCCTGGAGAAGGGAATGGTAACTCGTTCCAGTATTCTTGCCTAGAGAACTCCACGGAGAGGAGCCTGGCAGGCTACTGTCCATGGGATCACAAAGAGTAAGACACAACTGAGCATCTAACATTAATGACCTCATATCAATTTGATTACCTCTCTAGTAACTATTCCAAATACAGCTGCATCCTGAGGTACTAGAGCTTAGGACTTCAACATGTGAATGGGGGGGGGGCAATTCAGACCATATGAAGGGATCACGCTTCTCAATTTTAAAAGTTACTACAAGTGAAAGTAATAAAAACAGTGACATAAGGATACATATATAAACAAATGGGATAGAATTGACAGTTCAGAAATAAACTGGACATCTATGAGCAATTGATTTTCTGCTAGGGTGCCCAGACCATTTAACCGGAGAAAGACCAGTCTCTTCAACAAGTAGTTCCAGGTCTGGGACTTGATTGGTTTTCCAGCAGTTGAGACTCTGCAGGTCCACTGCAGGGAGAGTGAGTGCCGATCCTGGTCCAGGAACTACGATCCTGCATGCCGCCCCATGAAGTGCTACCGCACCTCCACCTTCCCCTACCTCCTCGCCAGAAAAAAACCAAAACCAAGTAGTTCTGGGACAACTGGATAACCACATGTAAAATAATGAATTTGGACACTTACCTCTCTCCTTGTACGAAAATTAACTCAAAATGGATCAGTGACCTAAATATAAGAGCTAAACGGTAACACTATTATAAGAAACACAGGAGTACTTCTTCATGATTTCAGATTTGGCAACAGAATCTTTGATTTGATACTGAAAATGCAAGCAGTAAATAAAAATATAGATGTGTTGGATTCCACCAAATTAAAAACTTTGGTACATTAAAGGGAATTATCAAGAATATGAAAAGACAACCTATGGAATGGGAGAAAATATTTGCAAAGCATGTATCTGATAAGGGTGTAATATCCAGACTATCTAAAGAATTCTTACAACTCCACAACAAAAAGACATACAATCCAATTTAAAGTGGGTAAAGAATTGAGTAGATGTTTCTTCAAAGAAACATGGCCAATGAGCATATGAAAAGATATTCAATACCATTTGTCACTGCTGCTGCTAAATCGTTTCTGTCGTGTCTGACTCTGTGCGACCCCAGAGACGGCAGCCTACCAGGCTCCCCCATCCCTGGGATTCTCCAGGCAAGAACGCTGAAGTGGGTTGCCATTTCCTTCTCCGATGCATGAAAGTGAAAAGTGAAAAGGAAGTTGCTCAATCGTGTCCGACCCTTAGTAAACCCATGGACTGCAGCCCACCAGGCTCCTCCGTCCATGGGATTTTCCAGGCAAGAGTACTGGAGTGGGTTGCCATTGCCTTTTCCGCCATTTGTCACTAAGAAAATGCAAATTAAATCCCAGTGAAATACCACTTCATACTCATTAAAATGGTTATAGTAAAAAATGGGGGGGAGGCAAAATAATACATATTGATGAGGATATGGAGAAATAGGAATCTGTACATTGCGGGTGGGAATATAAAGTGGTACAACCACTGTGGAAAACAATTTGGTGGTCCCTCAAAAAGTTAAACATAGAATTACCATATGACCCAGCAATTCCATGCCTAGGTATATGCATGTGTGCTAAGTCGCCTCAGTCATGTCCGACTCTTTGCGATCCTATGAAATGTAGCCAGCCAGGCTTCTCTGTCCATGGAGATTCTCCAGGCAAGAACACTGGAGTGGGTTGCTGTGCCTTCGGCCACCTAGGTATATACCAAAGAGAGATGTATATATGACTACTGGAAAAACCATAGCTTTGACTAGATGGACCTTTGTCAGCAAAGTAATGTCTCTGCTTTTTAATATGCTGTCTATGTTTGTCATAGTTTTTCTTCCAAGGAGCAAGCATTTTTTAATTTCATGGCTGCAGTCACCATCTGCAGTGATTTTGGAGCCCAAGAAAATAAAATCTGTTACTGTTTCGATTGTTTCCCCAATCTTTTTGCCATTAAGTGATGGGACTGGATGCCATGATCTTAGTTTTTTGAATGTTGAGTTTTAAGTCAGTTTTTTCACTTTCCTCTTTCACTTTCATCAAGAGGCTGTTTTAGTTCCTCTTTGCTTTCTGTTGCTATAGTTTTGCCTTTTCTAGAATGTCATATAAATTGAATTATACAATATGTAGCCTGTTGAGTCTGGCTTCCTTAACTTAGCATATGGCTTTTGAGAGTCTCCAGGTCATTGCATATGTCAGTAACTTGTTCCCTTTTATTGTTGCATAGTAACAATATTGTAACAACTATGTTGTTACTATGTAACAATTATGTTACAAATTTTATTGTTGCATATAGTACTGAATGGATGTACCATAATTTGGTTATCCATCCATCTGCTGATGGACATTTGGGTTGTTTCCAATTTTTGGTATGAATAAAGCTTCTATAAACATTCACATGCCATGCTTTTTTTCTGACGAGGACGTATATCTCAATTTCTCTTTGGTAAATACCTAGGAGTGGGATTGGTGAGCCATGTGTTAAATATATGTTCAACTGTACAAGAAACTGCCTAACAGGTTTTCAAAGAGGGTGCATCATTCTGCATTACCACCAGCAATGTATGAGAATTCTAGCTGGTCTGCATCCTTGCTAGCATTTTTTACTGTCAGTTTTAAAAATTGGAACGGTTCAAATAAGTATGCAGTGATATCTCATTATGGTATTAATTTTCATTTCCCTAATGACTACTGATGCTGAGCACATTATACCCAAATACCTTCTTTGGTAAAGTGTCTATGCAGATCTTAAGCTCATATTTTTATTGGATTGTCTCTTTACTTATTTTTGAGTTTTGAGTGTTGCTTGTCTATCTGGTTACCAGTCTTTTGTGAGATATGCATTTTGCAAATATTTTCTCCCAGTCTGTAGCTTGTCTTTTCATCTTCATCACAGTGTTGTCAAAAGCAGACATTTTAAATTTTGGTGAAGTTAGATTCATCAATTTTCTTCTTTTATGATCTATCTGTGCTTTTGTCTTAAGGAATCCTTGCCTAACCCAAGGTCTTAAAGAATTTTTCTTATTTTTTTTTCTAGGTGTTTCATAGTTTTGGATTTTACATTTAGATGTTTGTCTACTACCCTTTAATAATACCTTTCCAGTTAAATCAGAGTAGGTTCTGTTGTCTGCAACTGAGAACACAGGCTGATGTGGAAATGATGGTCATGGCGGTTTTGCTCATGGCATTGGTGTCAATGGTCTGGTGGTGCTGCTGGCAGCCGTGACTTGACAATAGTATGAGTGCTGCCAGTTATGATGGAAATAAGGGAGATGTTAAGTAGTGTCTATGTGAAATCCTACTGTTGTGAAAACCCATAGCAGTCTTGTCCACTTCTAGACAGAGTTACTGTTTGTTATCAACTTGTCTCTTCTCATTAAAGATCCATGGGTTTTGCAAACTTGAGCTTTTCAGTCTCTGTTAAAATGAGAGAGAAAGTTGAGTGAACCTTAACATTACTCCCAGGAATGTGCTGGGGACACACTTGTAGAAGTATTCAGAGGCACTCATATAGTGATGTCTGTTGCATCATCATCTATTGTAATCAAAAAAGTTAAAATGGCCTCAATGTCCACCAATAGAAGAATGGCTGAATAAACAAAGGTATATCAGTACTGTGGAATATTAAGCAACCTTCAAATAGAATGAGCTAGATCTTATGGATTTCCAAGGAAAGGTACCTATAAAATATTGCTAGGTGCAAAAAACAAATTGCAACAACATATATGATCTTGTTTTTTAGAAGATGCATACAGAGGTTTGCTTGTACATGCACAGAAATTGTCTGGAAACACACAAGAGTCTATTAATAGTGCTTCCTCCAAAAGAGACTCCTCACTTCACATGCTTCTGATCTGTTTGAATTCATTGCCTTGAGCACTTACTACTTTAAAAAGAAAACACACACAATCACACATACACAGTGGGGTGGGGTAAGATTATTCTCTTTATTTGAGAAATACAGGAATAGAGGCATGGGGTGGGGGTGTTGTCCTGACTTGCCCAGGTGGGTGGTGCAGGGAGCCAGGCGGAGGAATTGGCTAGACAGGAATCCTCCTGTCTGGTTTTCCAGTCTCTGCCCCACCCCTGCCTTCCTCAGAAGCCAGGAGTCCTCCTTCCTTGCCTGTCACAGGATGAAGCTGACCTCTGAGCGCTGGTCAGCCACAGAAGTGTGACAGAGGGCTGCAGCCTGGACCAGCCCCTCTTCAGCCTCACCTCTGGTCTCCCTCTGTGGCTTTATCGTCTCTCCTTGTTAGGGGGGCGGGTCCCGGAGTCCTAAGGAGTGGGGTCCCACTAGCCCAGGGAATACTTCTTGTGGGCTGAGGTGGGATGCTGTGCAGAGGGATCAGCTGGGCAGGGGCTGAGGATGGGGAAGATGAAGGAGTCTGAGGTCCACCTACACCAGGATCCCCTGGGAAGGGCATAAGAGTGTTGACTCCTGGGTCCTACCTCAGACTCGATGAATGCAAAACTCTGAAGAAGCCTAAGTTCGATAGGATCTGGCAACTGGTGGCTCAGACAATAAAGAATTTATTGCAGGAGACCTGGGTTTGATCCTTGGGTCTAGAAGATCCTTGGAGAAGGGAATGGCTACCCATTCCAGTATTCTTGCCTGGAGCATTCCATGAACAGAAGAGCCTGGCAGACTATACTTCATGGGATCACAAAGAATCAGACACGACTGAACAACTAACACTTTCACTTTTCAAAAGTGAGCGACTAACACTTTCACTTTTCAAACACTATGTGAGATGCAGCCCAAAGCTTTAGTCCTCAAGACTGGCTATTTGTCAGAATCACCTGAATGCTTTAAAAAATGCAGGTGCCCAAGTGCCATGCCAGAGACTCTGATTTAATTGGCCGAGGATGTGGCCTAGGCATTGGTATTTTTTCAAAGCACACCCCCAACCCCACCCAGTTGCTAGTCTTCCTTTTCAATGATACCAGAATCTCTGGGTTGGGACCCAGGCATTCAAACTTCTTCAAACTCTACAGATGATTAGAATATACAGGCATATTTAAGAGTTGTTAGTATGGAGCTTTTATACTCAAAGCTCAGAGGAGTAGCCTCTGAGGAGTGATCCTCAGAGGAGAAGCCTCAGCTTGTTAGAAATGCAGAATCCCAGGCCCCAACCCAGAGACATCTTCAACAGAGGCTGTGTTTTATCAGGATCCCCAGGTGATTCCATTAGTCACGTACAAATGTGAGAGTTGGACTATAAAGAAGGCTGAGCGCTGAAGAATGATGCTTTTGAATTGTGGTGCTGGAGAAGACTCTTGAGAGTCCTTTGGATAGCAAAGAGATCAAACCAGTCAATCCTAAAGGAAATAAAGCCTGAATATTCATTGGAAGAACTGATGCTGAAGCTGGAGCGCCAATACTTGGGCCACCTGATGCAAAGAGCCTTCTCATTAGAAAAGATCCCGATGCTGGGAAAGATTGATGGCAGGAGGAGAAGGGGACAACAGAGGATGAAGATGGTTGGATGGCATCCCCAACTCAATGGACACGAGTTTGAGCCAGCTTCGGGAGATAGTGAAGGACAGGGAAGCCTGACGTGCTGCAGTCCGTGGCGTTGCAAAGAACAGGACATAACTTAGTGACCGAGCAACAACCAGGTGATTCATGTGCATGTTACAGTTGAAGGAGCTCAGGAAGATTTAGCTGAAACAGGAGGAAGGTCCTCAGTGTTAGGACAACCTGGGAGTTTATAAAAATCCTGTTGCCCAGACACAACCCAGGCCACTTCAAACTTGGGCATCAGTGGTTTTAAAGGTCCCCAGATGATTCCAATGTGCAGGGCCTAGGACCAGTTTGTAGAAGGTGTAGCTGGGGCATTCATGCAGGATAAGGACAGCGTTTGAGGAGATGGTTCCTTCTGAGGGCAGGGCTCCTCTGGGGTCAGCCTGGATTTCTTTCCACGTCCCACGTCCTGTGACCTGGAGCAATTCAACCCCTCAGAGCCACAGCCTCCTCATTTCTAAGACTGAGATACCAGTGGTGCCTGCCTCCGAGGGCAGTTAGGATGAAGTGGGGTAAACCAGGATATCTGACTCTCAGTAAAGTGCTTCATGTCAGCTCTGGCTTTTGTTATTATTTGGCAGAATCTTCTGGTATGTTTAATGGAGCACAGAGGGTTAAAAGTGGACAGTGGGAAGACAAACCCACCACACCAAAGTGTGAAGTACAGGCCCACTACTTAATCTCTCTGAGCCCTGCTTTCACATCATAAACCATTAATAACAGTAAGAGGGGACTTGGTGGTGGTCCAGTGGCTAAGACTTCAGCTCCCGATGCAGGGGGCCTGTGTTCGATTCCTGATGGGGAAACTAAAATCCCACGTATGGGTTTGCAGGCTAAAACTAAAGATCCCACAGGCCGCTATGAAGACCGCAGATCTCTATGTCGCAACTAAGACCCAGCACAGTCGAATAAATAAGTAACAGTACCCACTCTGAACGTAGTCACCTCTCACAGGAGATGCTCAGGTCTTTGCTCACCTGGAGGCCATATAGCCCAAACAGACACAACTCCATATCATGTATCAAGAGACGGATGACATTTTATTAAAGATTTCCTAAGGAGTCAAGAAGGTATTCTTGTCATGTCACTAATGGCAGAAACTTTTCTGAACTGTCCACTGGAAATCAAGTTCACTCCAGGTTCCTCTGCCATGCTGGCCACCCCTTCTCTCCTTGTCTTTACACAGCCTCTGGAAACCCCTTCTGAAGAGCCATTCTACAAAGCCACACCTCCCTCGCCTCTCTTAGCAAAACAAGAGCTACCTGCCAGGCACTGTTGAGAGTACTTTATGCCTCCAAGAATCTCACCCAGAGTTCACAGTCATCCTCGGAGGCAGATCTATTACTGTGCCCATTATGCAGATGAGGAAACTGAGGCACAGTTTTGGCAATTGTTTCAAGATTATAGTGCTTATAAGTGTGGAATCACCAACCAAATCCAGGCTCAGCATCTGTCCTTTTAGCTTCTCGAATGTCTCCTGTGCTGGGGTCCCTCTTGGTCCACGTAGAGTTAGAGTGAGAAGCAATTTGAGCTAGTTTCACAGAACATTCAGGTAACAAATATTTATTGAGCACATACTATGTGCTAGATCCAGGGACACAGCTGAGCAAACAAGATGTGGCCCCTGTCCTCACAGAAAGAGTTGGTTGAATTGTTTGAAAAGGAAAGAGGGACTTCCCTGGCACTCCAGTGATCAAGACTTCTTCTGATGCAGAGTATGTAGGTTCAATCCTACTGAGTCAGGGAGCTAAGATTCCATGTGCCTCGCAGCCAAAAAAAAACACAATGTAAAACAGAAATGATACTGTAACGAATTCAGTGAAGACTTTTAAATGGTCCACATGAAAAGAAAAGAAAAAGGTCCAGGTAAATCAGGAAGGGG
This sequence comes from Bos grunniens, assembly GCF_055505025.1. Taxonomy (NCBI): domain Eukaryota; kingdom Metazoa; phylum Chordata; class Mammalia; order Artiodactyla; family Bovidae; genus Bos; species Bos grunniens. The sequence continues at coordinate 38,366,243 of NC_141180.1, read as the reverse complement.
ACAGGCGTTGTCTCCAGACCCTCTAAGACTGGCAGGTCTGCTCGGCAACCTCACCCCCTCCCCATGATTCACCCAGAGAGTCAGGGGTGGGGGGGACAAGCCCCTCCTCCCGCTGGCCCTGTGTGCGGGCTTGGTCTCTGGTGACAGAAGAACACGGTGGGTCACCTGACGGCAGGACCTTGGTCTTCAGGTGCCACAGCCGCTGCCCAGACCTCAGCAGCTTCCCGCCAGGATCTGGGTGCCCCCCTTCGACTTCCTCTCTGCCTCCCTCTCCCCAGATGCTGGTAATTGGAAGACAAAGGAGTTTCAGACAGTTGGGGACCCGCGTCCTTTGAGTCTCTGAAAACATGCTATCATTAATTAAAGACTTTGGCTTCTGCAGGGCCCGGGCCTGCCTTTTTCTGGCTGGGCCTCAGACTTACGTCTTTCCAGTAGTGTCTTCTTGCTAAATTTTTCAGTGTTTTTAACATCAGACTGATGTTACGTATAATTACCAACTTTGCACCCAAATTATATTTGACATGGCTTGTGCGGGAAATTAGACCATTTCAGCGCCTACAAATTCACCTGGGGAAGCCAAGGCAGGCATGAGGGCGTGCTGCGGGGAAGTAATTTAAATATTACATGCGCCCTCGTGAAAATGCCAAAACTCTTTAAACTGCCAAGAAGAATTCTATCTCCCCCTCCACTTGGCCCCCCTCACCAACCCCGACTTACTGAGTGTGCAGAGGGTCGGGAAGCAGGGCTCTGTAGGTGCGGGGCCATGGGGAGCCCTTTGCATGGAGGGGATGCAGTAGGACAACCTGGTTTGTCAGGGGAAGGGCCTCCAGGGACACTGTGGGGACCCTGCTGTCCCCTCTGTGGGCAGGACCCACTGCAGTGGTGTCTGTCTGATGGTCTGCCTTTCCCCTCTCTCCCTCTTGCCTTTGACCCATCAATTCCTGTGCCAAGGGAGCCAAAGTTCCCCACCTCACCCCATTCTAGACAAGGAGGAAGATGGGGTTGGGGAGATTGTGGAGTGTGCCCAGAACCCAGGCCCTCCCAGGATGCTGAGGCTGGGGCCAGTCTAAGCAGAAGCCTATCATTGGAGTCCCCTTTGGACTGGACAGGCCCTCAGGAGTTTTGCTTTGTCATTAAAATAATAATTTTATGTATTTATTTATGTGGCTGTGCTAGGTCTTCGTTGCTTTGTGGGCTTTTCTCTAGTTGCGGAGAGCAGGGGCCACTCTTTAGCTGCAGTTCACAGGCTCCTCTTGTTGCAGAGCAAGGGCTCCAGGGCACGCAGGCTTCAGTAGTTGCAGCACATGGACTCAGTAGTTGAGGCTCCCAGGGTCTAGAATGCAGGCTTAGTAGTTGCGGCTCGTGGCTTTTGTTGCTCTGTGGGATCAAGGATTGAATCCATGTCTCCTGCATCAGAAAGCAGATTCTTTTATCGTTAAGCCACCAGGGAAGCCCACTTTGTCATTAAAAAAAAATTATTCATTTATTTTTGGCTGCTCTGGGTATTGGTTGCTGTGCACAGGCTTTCTCTAGTTGCAGTGCCCGGGTTTCTCATCATGGTGGCTTCTCTTGTTGCAGAGTACATGCTCTAGAGCGTGGGCTCGGTAGTTTCGGTACACAGGCTTAGTTGCTCCATGGTATGTAGGATCCTCCCGGATCAGAGATGGAACCCATGTCTCCTGCACTGGAAGGCAGATTCTCAACTAGTGAACCACCAGGGAAGTCCTGCACTGTCATTTCCATCAGGAAGTTCTGTTGAAATGACAATAGATCCTAAATACCTACTATGTGTTGGGCATTAGGGATCCAGAGAAGGATAAAACTCATTCATTTAACAAATGATTATTGGTGCTCTGTACTGGGAATACAAACTTTGAAAAGATTCATTCATTCGTTTATCCATTCAGCATATGCTAACTAAAAATCGACGATGTGCCAGGTGCTGTGCTGGGTCACAGAGATGAAGAGGTTGTGCCAACCCTCAGTTGCTCACAGTGAAGCTGTGAAAACAGATTTCCAGGCAGATTCACTGCATTCATCAGGCTGGAAGTCCAGACTCTGCCTCAGTTGTCTCCTTGCTGATGGAGGCTGCCCAGTGAAAGGAGGGAGACCCTGCCAGCTGCTGACACATTGCTATGAGTCTGATGAAAAGGCAGGGGCTCTGCTGCTGACAGGTAGCCCTGCCCCAGTCCATGGGGGTGGGGAGATGCGAAGCCCAGCCTGGCAGTGTCGGTATGAGAAGCCTCCTATTTTCCCGCTTCTTGCTTACTGATCCCTGTCTTAGCCTACTGAAGGACAGCTGGCCCTTTGGCGAGGTTTACCACCTGCTGGGAGGCATCCTGGGAACTCCAGAGGCAGGAGTGAGAGCAAGGATGCAGGAGGGGCGAGGATGCAGGAGACTGAGGCTTGCTTCTGCTCCCTTTCCCTGGTGCCTGGGAAGGCCCAGCACCTGACACAAGGCAGCCTGATGCAGGGACCCTCAGCCTGGAATAAAGGGGCTCCATGGGGATCCCAGGTGGCGCAGTGGTAAAGGCTCTGCCTGCCAATACAGGAGATGCAAGAAACCTGGGTTCGATCCCTGGGTTGGGAAGATCCCCTGGAGGAGGGCATGAATCTGCCTGGGAGTCTGTTTTCCCAGCTTCACTGTGAGCAACTGAGGGCTGGCACAGCCTATTCCATCTCTGTGACCCAGCACAGTACCTGGCACATCGTCAATTTTTAGTTAGCATATGCTGAATGGACAAATGAATGAATGAATCAATCTTTTCAATGTTTGTATTCCCAATGCATAGCACTGTGCTTGACACATAGGTACCCAATAATCATTTGTTAAATGAATGAGTTTTATCCTTCTCTGGATCCCTAATGCCCAACACATAGTAGGTATTTAGGATCTATTGAGTTGAAATGACAATGTAGGACTTCCCTGGTGGTCCAGTATTCTTGCCTGGGAAATCCCACGGACAGAAGGAGCCTGCTGGGCTATAGCCCATGGGGTTGTGAAGAATCAAACATGACTGAGCATGCATGCACACAAGGGCATATTCTGCCCAGGCCTCAGAGCTTTCCAAAGTTTGGAAGGGCCCTGGAACCTCAGCCTTGGGTGGCGGCAAGGAAGGCTGAGTCTAGGCAGCATCCTTGGTAGACCATTCAGGAAATCCTAATCCAGAGTATCAGCCTCTGTCCCTGGATGGGAACTAGACCTCCAAAATTTTCTCTCTTCTTTCCTGTCTATTCCCTGGTGTCTTTTTCTTCCCTTCCATGGGCACACATGGCCTGGCACATTCAGGGCCTTGTACACCTGTCCAGGTGCAGCCCTGATTCCTGAGATCACCTGGGCATGTCTACACAGATATGGATATGGCCTCCAGTGTTCCTGGGCTGTGTGTGTGTGTGTGTGGTGACGCTAGAGTGGGGTCTTGAGGAGCAGAGGGTCCTGGAGCTGTTGCCACAATTAAAGCCTCAGATTCTCCCTGCATTCTGAGTTTCATTCAGTCCTGGGGACAAACCCACCCATCAAGTAGTAAGATAGTAGCTCTTATTATTCTTCATTTCACCAACAATGAAACAGGCCCAGAGAAGTTCAATAACTCATCCAAAGCCTCACAGCTAGGTTAGAGTCAGGCATCCTGGAAGCTTTGAGCCCAAGGCCCTAACCACCAGGTGATGCTGTGGGCCCCACACCCTGCTACACCACAACTTCCCCTGCTTGCCCTCCCCCCTGCTTGCCCTCCCCCCTGCTTGCCTTCCCCAATGCTTGCCTTCCCCCCTGCTTGCCCTCCCCACTGCTTGCCCTCCCCCCTGCGTGCCCTCCCTGCTGCTTTGAAGTCCACAGTACTTTAACCATCTGTGCTGGTTAAACACACAGAGAATTTCTGCTATTTGCTTTTCTGTCTCTTCCTCTCCCTCTCCCCACCTGTTGCCTGCACCCCACCCCAACTAATACAAGCTCATTTACTTTCAAATAAGCAAGGTCCGTATAGTCAAAGCTATGGTTTTTTCAGTAGTCATGTATGGATGTAAGAGTTGGACCATAAAAAAGGCTGAGCGCCAAAGAACTGATGCTTTCAGATTGTGGTGTTGGAGAAGACTCGAGAGAACCTTGGACAGCAAGGAGATCAAACCAGTCAATCCTACAGGAAATCAACCCTGAATATTCATTGGAAGGACTGATGCTAAAGCTGAAGCTCCAATACTTTGGCCACCTGATTTGAAAAGCTGACTCATTGGAAAAGACCCTGATTCTGGGAAAGATCTAAGGCAGGAGGAAAAGGGGACAACAGAGGATGAAATGATTGAATGGCATCACCGACTCGATGGACGTGAGTTTGAGCAAACTCCGGGAGATAGTGAAAGACAGGGAAACCTGGCGTGCTGCAGTCCATGGGGTCACAAAAAGTTGGACACGACTGAGTGACTGAACAACAAGCACCTGCCCTATTTTGTTTGGCTGCACTGGATCGTAATCGCAACGTATGGGATCTTTAGTTGTGGCATATGGGATCTAGTTCTCTGATCAGGGAGCCAACCCAGGCCACCTGCATTGGGAACCTGGAGTCTTAGCCACTGGACCACCAGGGAAGTCCCAGGGTTTTGTCTTGTTCCCTCTGCCTCCCCAGTGTCCTGCCGCATAGTAGGGACTCAACAGGCATGTGTTGCATGGAAGGACTTGGTGCCTGAATGGACAGGGTCATCCAGCCCTGACACCCAGGACCTCCTGCTGTCCTGGGTCCTGAGGAGGGAGGGGATGTGATGGACAGGAGGCTGGGACACTTGAGGGCTGCAGAGGATATTCCCAGCTCCTCCCCTGCCTCACTTCTATTCTCCCTCAATAATAGCACAGGCATCTGAGCTATGGCTGGTGGGGCTGGCGGGGACCCCTGAGCTGGCACAGGGCGCCCTGGAGGTGGCTCCTCCCTGCTCTGTTCTCCCAGGAAGGCTGCCAGGCCTGGGGTGGGGTGGCCTCTTGAGTGCACGCTAGCCCCAGATAGTGCCCAGCAAGACAGGTGAATAACTGCTCCTGACCTCTTCTCCCCTCTCTGGTATCCATATCTGGTATCCACAGCCCCACCCTGCCCCCGCCAGGCCCCCTGATGCCCCCACCCACCACTAGGTGGCACCAAGAGCCCTGAGACAGTGGGGAGCTGCCCCAGAAGGGCTCACAGGTCGGGGTGGGTGGACCGGCTGGTCCCAGCATCCCTCATTCTGACACTGGCTGGACTTCCTGCCCCCACAGCCCTTTCTTTGAATGGCGCAGTGGCCCTAAATCCCTGTGCTAAAGGATGTTCATACTTTGCCTTACATTCCCCCACAAGGCTTGCAAAGGCCCAGTGAGGAAGACACCATTCCTGTCCCCATTTTACAGATGAGGAAACTGAGGCACAGGGTGGTTAAAGCAATGTATCCAAGTCACAAAGCTAGCAAGAAGGAGACCCAGGATTCAAACTCTGTCTTCCTGGTTCCACTCTTAACTACTGGTTCCCTAAATCTCTTTCATTAGGGTCAGTGGCCCCCCAGAGTGAACCGTGGGGCCCCAGAGCTAGCTGGCCAGAGGCTGTGAGGAAGCTTTCAGAGTACGGGGCTGACTTGGAGGGCTGGGGTGGGTTTGGGAGGGGAGAAGCTAGGGCCTGAAAGCAGGATGCATGGGAGGATGGAAGAGCCATGATCCTGACCCCCCAGTAGCTGCCTGACCAAAGGTCCAGGAAATGGAGGAGAGAATACGGGAGATACCTGGAGGGGAATCCCGGGTGGGGAAGCAGAGCCAACTTTCCTAGAGGGCCAAAGAAAGCTGGGAGGAACTTGAGGGGCAGGTATAGGATGGGGGAGGTGCTGCCCCTGGTGTTAGAGGGAGTGCTGGCTCCAGGTGGTGCTGAAATCCAGAGGCCCTGTTTTCAGCTGTGTGGGCTACAGTGGTCCAGCCCAGACTGGGGGCTCTGGCTCTGGTGGGCTGGAAGAGTCCCCATACGTGGGAAGCTGGGCCTGCCCTGGGAACTCTGAGGATTGAAGCAGGATAAAAGGCTCAAATGGTTTCAGCCTCAGCCCACCATGGCATCCAAGTGGCAGTGCTGTCTACCCATCAGTTGTCTACATATTGATTGTGCATGTGCCAGGAACTGGAGACCTTGCGATGAATAAAGTCCCTTTCTTCTTGGGACGTAAGCTCTACTTTTGGAAAAATAGGCAATAAACAAGAAACAAAGAGATAAGACAAAAAGTGAAGGAGGATCAGGTTTAGATTGGGTAATCCAGGAGAACTCCTCAGAGGAGGTGGTATTTCATGTAAAGGGCCAGAAAAGACTTTCCAGGCAGAGGGAACAACAGAAGTCCAGGCCCTAAGGCAGAGGTGACCTTGAAGCGAAGACATAGATCAAAGGCTAGTGGATCTGATGCCCAGTGAGCACTGGGCAGCGGGGAGGGGAAGGAGGTGGCAGAGGAGGTCAGAGCCAGAAGAAGGAGGACCCTGGCAGGGTACAGATTGTTTCCTAGGTGGGAGAGAATGTGTTTGAAAGATGTTAGCACAGAAGAGGCAAGATTTGGTTTGCCTTTTGGAAGATTATACTTGTTGATATTGGAGAATGGATTACAGAGGGCAAGGGTAGGGCAGATCACCCCAGAAAGCCAGGGGCTCAGGCTGGAGAGGGTCACGCACCTGGGTAGCTGGAACTGTGGAAGGGGCACTGAACTGAGACTCTGTGCTCTGCCCTGGATTCTAGCCCTGACCACATCCTCATTGGCTCTGTGACTTAGAGATCACTGTCCTTCTCTGAGTCCCAGTGTCTTTATCTGCAAAATAGGGACAAGAATAGCTGCCCAATCTCCTTCCCTAGGATACAGTGGTGGTCAGGATGGGGGAAGGACAAAAGGCCAGAGTTTTATAAACCACAGGGTCCGAAGGATGTATCCAGAAGATGGGAGATCCTTGAAGCTGGAGCTACTCTGGGGGGCAGATTTTTCCTAGAGGGGAGCTGTAAAGGGGGGTGGGAACATTGTGATTGAAGTTATCACTGGGGGTCAGCCCCCACCCCTGCTCTGAGTTCCCCAGTCCTGGCCTGGGAGCCCAGCTCTACTCTGATTCCCAGAGGCTGCCAGCACCCCTCCCCCACCCTCGGTCCCTCGATATATTTTTTTTCTTGCATCTTCTTTTTAAAATAAAAACGCCGACCGCTCGCGGCTCGCTGATGTTTATGCCTCAGTAATACATTATGTATTATTTTGTTTTAAGCACAGCTTTTGCATCCTGACAGTAACAATAAAATGTGACTATGGGATTGCTAATACAGACAGACTAATGTTTCCATCGCCCGCCTCTTTTTTTTGCGTCCTAAGCACTTTTGAAAAGCCTCCTTTTATATTCCTAATAAAATTATAGCAAAATACATCGATTTACTGGAAAAGAGTTTAGGGTCGAGGTTGAGTCTTTTTCCTCCCCTTCCCCCTGTGTGGGCTTCATCTCCCCTCCCCAAAGACTGATGAATATTCTGAATCAAAGCTTCTAAGTGCTTTTTGACCCTTGACCCCAGGTTGCCTCCACCCACGGTGGGACAGACTATACTGATCACCTGGCCCCCTGCCAGCTTCAGGACAGGCGTGTGCGTGAACTGAGGACTTGGGGTGTCAGAAGTGGGGGGTGTATCTGTGTTAGGGAGTCCGTGTGTTGAAGTGTGTGGGGGGCTACATGTAAAGATGATGGTGGTCTGACTGTGTTCAAGGGTGTGTGCTAGCGTGTGTACCCACTGATTATTTCTGTGCGGGAGGGGTAGGGAGTTGTGAGTGTTAAGGTGTGTGGACTTGTGTGTTACATTATTTGTAGGGGGGTCCCCTGGAGGCAGGATATGGTGAGTGTCGGGCTGTGGAGTATTTGTGGGTTAATGGATGGGGGGTCATGGATCTATTTGGAAGATAGTGTGGCCACTGACCATCAGAGTCAGGATTGTGTGACCATGAGGGGAGGACTGAGAAGTGTCAGCTTACATCAAAGATAGTAACTGTATTTCTGTAGTTAGTTCTTTGCAAATTCGTGTTTTATGTTGTCCAAAAGACTACAGATCCAGGAGTCACTTTCCATCTAAAGAATGGGGTCTCACTCCCGTTGCCCACTGTGTCTTTTCACGCTAGTTGTGTGTATATGTGTGCGTGTGTGTGCCTACACGGGGTTCTGTGAGGTCCGGGCATGTCCGAATGGGTCATGGCAAGGTGGTTCTGCATGTATGGGGACCACTGCTCACTGTGACTGTGACGGGCTGGGTGTCACCTAAGTGCACAGGCAGACATCAGATCTTTGGAAGGATTTCCAGGGGGCACCCCTGCGCCTGCAGGTAGCTTCCTGGCAGGGGTGGCCTGGGGCAGCAGACAGGGGCCGCAGGAAAGAGACGCTGTGAATGAACAGAAGGGAAGGGGGCCCAGGGAGGGCAGGGGCTGGCACACTGATTCCCTTCGCCAGCGTCAGTGCCCACATCTAGGCAGCAGGTCCTGGTAGGCTGAGCAGGAGAATGTCGCCTAAACCCACCCGGGGTATGCGCTTGGGGGCCCGACCCAGAGTCTGGGGGGTAAAGGCTCTCTTTCTAGCTCCTTGTGTCTGGGTTTCCTGGACCCAGATCCCACCAGCTTACACCCTGCATCCAGAATCAAAAGTCTCAGAAATAAAGAGACCCCCAGGCACCCCTCCCCAACCTCCACCGTGTCTACCTCTTGGCATTGGGAGCAGCACATCCTTTGAGACCCTCGGGACCCCTTGGCCAGGGGGCTGCTTCCCAGACCCGGAGGTTAAGGGAGGCGCCCACGGAGAACCCTGGGTCCCCGGCACCCCATCGGAGCAGCTGAGCGCCCGCAGCCACTCCTGCCACTCCGGCTGAGCCACCCGCCTCCCCCACTCTGCCCCGCTGCCTTCTCTGAGTGTATGTGGATTTGCACGATTCAGAAACAGGGAAGGGAAAAAAAGAAAAAGGAATTGGGTTTTGTGTACTAAGCACTTTTGAGGGCAATCTGGGGCCCCCTAATCCAGAGGTTTATAACCTCCCCAGCTAATGCTCTCTGACACTGTGTTTTGATATCATTACTACATTATACTCACAATTTTTGAGTGAAAAAATACAGTACTTAGAAAGTCGAAATTCATAAATAAATTCATGTCAAACCGCACTTAATATTGATTTTGTTAGTGTTCAGATTCAATAATAAGGTACTGCGTGCATGAATATTTAAATATAATCATCATTTCTGCATCTCCTAATGGCCTCTGCTCCTCTACACTCAATTTAAACACAATTTAAAAACTATAATGTATTGAAAAATACTAGGATTTAGCAATAAATCATCATCGGGAGATTCCAGGCCTCTTATAGGGTGGCTCGATATGGGTTTCTCCGGGGACTGTACAATTAGATTCATGTTTTTAAACTTCTCAATTATCCATATACCATAATTTTATGTGAAAGTTTGTTTCGCTTCCCCCCCTCGCCCCCGCCCCTTGTCGCCCCCCCCACCAGCCTTTCTCTGTAGGAAGCGGTAGGACATCGCTTAAGTGTTCTCTTAGTCAGAGTGGAGTGGGGTCAGAGGTGGCCGTCCTCAAACTGAATTAGAGGCCAGGCCTGCCAGAGGCAGCCGGCGCTGAGTCACTTAATCACATTATTTGGGAAAAATATAGGGGGGAAAGAGATAAAATGACTTAAAATGAACTTGCCAAGGAGGAAGTGGAGTTTTTTAGATTTATTTAAAAAGCAATCCTTGGCCTGATGAAATAGAGGCAGGGCTGCGGCAGGATGTGGTATGAGCAGCGGAGGGGCAGGAGGGGCGGGGGCCCTGCTGTGGGAACGGAGGGGCTTCCAGCCCAGTCCCTGGGCCCCAGGCCTTGGTGAGGAGCCCCTCGGGATGCGGAAAAGCCCTGGGATGAGGATAAAGGGGGTGCTCTCAGGATTTGGGGAGGCTGCTGGAATCCCTGCATCTCAGAGCTCAAAGGCAGGCTGAGGCAGTAGGGGGTGGGGGACATAGGGTATGGCAGGGCCCCCGGGCCTTGAGTGGTGCCCTGGTGGCGGCAGGCAGCAGCTGGTGCTGACAGATGGCTGCAGAAGTGGCACAGCAGTGCTGATTGATGACAAGAGTGGATGGGACCCAGGGACCCGGGGACGGTGCCCACTGGCTCAGAGCACTGAAATGCACCTCCAGTCGACAGAACAGTCATAGACCATCTCCCACTTAGCAAGCCCCTACTGTGTGCCTGGTGCTTTACATATGGCTCATGTGAGCCCCATATTCCCTGTGACTATGAGGCATGGTCATGCCCATTTTATGGATGAGAGAGCTGGAGTTCAGAGCTGTGAAATAATCCGTCCAAGGACTCACAGCTGGGACAACAGGAGGGTTTAAACCCAGAGCCAGCTCCCTCAGGAGGGTTTAAACCCAGAGCCAGCTCCCTCTAGAGTCAGTGCTCTTGTGCCATGCTTCTCTTGAGGGGGCTTCCCAAGTGGCACTAGTGGTAAAGAACCCTTCTGCCAATGCAAGAGACATAAGAGATGTGGGTTTGATCCCTGGGTTGGGAAGATCCCCTGGAGTAGGAAATGGCAATCCACTCCAGAATTCTTGCCTGGAGAGTCCCATGGGCTGAGTAGCCTGATGGGCTACAGTCCAAAGGGTTGCAAAGAGTTGGACACAACCGAAGTGACTTAGCACACACACATGCTTCTCTTGGAAGGTGCAGTTGGAGGGTGGGTAGGATGTTGGCCCTGAGCCATGGCCTCTGACGTGCTCCAGAGTTGACGGGCAGCTGTTTACAGCCGAGGGAGACAGGGCCAACATCCGCCCATATGGCGAAGGGGCAGGGACTTGGCACATCTTGATTCTGGAAAACTGCCTCGTCCCTGTGGAGCCAGGGAGGGTCGCTCAAGGGAACCCGGAGCTGGACCTCTAGCCTTGTTGCTAATCAAATCCACGTGTTGGACAGTGAGGGATGCCCTATGGCAGTGGTGTCCCTGGGCTGCTCTGGAACCAATGGACAGGCAGTCAATAGGAGTGGACTCTAGCATTCTCGGTGAGGCTTACCACACTGGACAAAAATGCCAGGACAGAAGCTTGAACTGGGGAGAGGAGGACCATAAGAGGAGTAGCATCCTGCTGCTTCACAAGCGGAGAAACAATTTGGCAGGAGGATCAGAGTCATCACCAGAGATGTTTTTGGGTACTTGGACTGCAATCCCAACCTATCAGTCTGAGTCTTATTCTGTGTATGCTCAGTTGCTCAGTTGTGTCTGACTCTTGCAACCCTATGGGCTGTAGCCCTCCAGGCTCCTTTGTTCATGGGATTCTCCAGGCAGGAGTGGGTTACCATTTCCTCCTCCAGGGGATCTTCCCGACCCAGGGATTGAACCTGGGTCTCTTGCATCTCCTGCATTGGCAGGTGGATTCTTTACCACCATGCCACCTGGGAAGCCTAAGTCTTATTCTACATCTGTGAAATGGGGAGAAAGACGGCACCTCCCTTGCAGGTAGGCTGTTCTAGAGAAGAAACACAAGCTTGGTATAGGCCACAGTAACTGCTATTATGACGGCGTATCTGGGGTCCAACTTGGGCCCTAGACTCCTCCAGAGAATATGGGTTTTTTTTCCTCTTCTGGTCTGCATTTCCTGGGTCCCTTTAGGTGGGTTTGGGGCTATGGAGCTGGATGCTAAGAAGCCATGTCTCTGATTGGGTGAGAGCTGGCTTCCCACCCTCATCAGCTGGTTTTGCCATGGGGAAACCCAGGAGGCCGTGTCGGCGGGTTGTCTTTCCCAGGCCAAGGGCACAGGGCAGCAGGGAGATCAGGAGAGGAGGCATCAAGGGCCTGAGCACCTGGCCCTGTGGCTCAGCCTCTTCAGCAGCCCACAGCTTCCACAGTCTCTCTCTGAGGCCATTCATTCATTCATTCATGCACTGTTTCAGCAAATACCTATCACAACCCAGGCACTGTTCGAGGGACAGGAATATACAGCAAACAAACCAGGACTCACAACCCAAGACAAAGCCTCTGCCTTTTTAAAAAATTTAAATTGGAGGATAATTGCTTTACAATGTCGTATTGGTTTCCGCCATACAGCAGCATGAATCAGCCATAGGTAAACATATGTCCCCTCTCTCTGGAACCTCCCTCCCACCCTCTAGGTTGTCACAGCACCTGGTTGAGCTCTCTGTGTTATACAACAACTTCCCTCTGTTTTACACAAGTTAAGGTGTATGCCTTTTGCCACTAGCACTTTGTCTCACTTTCTTCACCTGTGATGGGGGCTCTGCCTGTTTCGCCTGCTTCGGGCTAAACTGTGTGAGATCACAGGGGTGAAAGAGATACAAGCTGCCCCCAGATGAGCTATTGTTCTTTTTCCAATGAACTGGGCCTGATAAGACCCTCATGGATGGAATCATTTTTCTGTCTGCTGCCCTACCAGGCTGGGGCTCCCAGATGGTAAGGGCAGGAGCCAAGGTGAAACAGGATAAAATGTGGGAAATTTTGGGAAAGTGGAAGTTATTTTGGACTCTTGAGCCACAGCAGGTCATCAGGGAGGCCTCTCTAGGTTTCTCTGTTCCAAAAGGCCTGGGAAATGCTGGCTCTTTGAGAGGCTGGAGGGTGAGAACATGCTGGAGGAGCTCTAGCTGAGATCTTCAACTAATTCCTGCACGCCAGTTCCTGGCTCCCGCTGACCTGGTTGTGGGCCTGGGTTTGGGGCAGTATGCCTCTCTCTAAGCTAGTGGCTTAGGAAAGGCAGTGCCCAGAGCCTCAGGTCTGTGACTCCCCTCTTCTGGACAGGAAGGAAGTTGCCAGGGAGAGAGAGGGCAGAGCCTGGCAGAGTGTGAGCAGACACGGACAGCAGCTCCCATCCCTGGGGCGGCCCTCGCCTCTGCAGGTAGGGAGAGCAGAGCCTATGGGGGTTCTTCCTCTTCCCCCTTCAATCGACTTCCCTCCTAAGTGCCCCAGACCTTCGTCCTCAGGAAACCACCTTGTGCCCGAGGACCCCTGAACCACTCTCCAGTTCACCTCCGGTCAGCACACTTTCCTCAACTTCCCCTTCCTGCAAACCTCAGTTTGCACATCTGTCAAGTGGAGCCACTCAAACAGAGTCCCCTCCAGCAGGGCTGCCAGGGGAACTCCCTGGGGCAGGTGAACAGGAACGGAAGTGAGGGACACCCCGAGAGCCCCACGGACTGGTCAAGGTCCAAGGCCACCGACCAGCATCTGAGAATGCAGGCCACGCCCTGGTCCTCTGCCCCGGGGAGGGCTGGGTACCTCCCGCGGCACTGTCACTCTGCATCCAGAGCCCGTTTTTTTCTGGAAAACAAGCAACATTCATCACGAGTGACAGCCGGGCCCTAATGCAATCTCAGCCGGAGCCATGAATTGCAAATATGCTGCAGTGGGGAGGTTGCTCCATTAGGCCCCCTGGGGAGGTCACAGGCCCTGGGCCCAGGGTGAGGGGCGCTGGTCAGTGGTGGGAACACCTCCCAGACCCTGGGCCAGGCCCCAGCTGCCTCAGGGTCCTCAGGTACTTGGGGTAGGGGCAAGGGTAAGACTTCAGAGTGGGCGGAAGCGGGGGCCGGTTCCTGGTGACTCAGAACCTGCTTTCGTCCCTCGGAGAGATTCACCGGGAAAAAATAAAACACCCAGGCAATTAAATGGAGCAAGTCAGGTGAGTAGGGCGGGGAGGGTGGGGCACTTGCCAGGCAATGGGGGGGGGTTCCCCCTCCACCCTGGCCGGGAGCACTCATGTGATGGGGGAGCCCTGCTGCCGCCACCTTGGGGAGCCCTGGGGCTCTGCCCCTCACCCCAGGGGACCCTGAACCCCCACCCCCATCTGGCCTCCTTCCAGCTGCCCACACACACGTGCCCTCAACCTCCACCAGCGAGCCTGGGCTGCGCTGCATTCCCGGGGCCCTACCCTACATGTATGCCCAGCGCTCTCAGCTCTCCACAAGTCTTTGTTGCCGCTCTCCACTCACATGCATGTGCCCAGGCCTCACGTGTATGCCCAGCTCACTGCCAGCCCAGCTCTGAGTCAGGACGTGCCAGCCTGCCTTTGGCACATTTTGTAGCCACTGTGGATGGGTGGGTTTGTTTTCTCCCTGTGTGTTTTGGGTTCAGGAGAAAAAAAAATATCCCTAAATGAGCTCCCCCTTGGGCGATTTTCCCTTCATTTTTCTGCCCAGGTGTCAATAAAGGGAACTTCATTGTCTGTTTCAAATTCATTTGCACTTAACTCATCCGGAAGTTTTGCAAGAGCTGTTTGATGTCCAAGAAGCTTCTGAGCACCCCCTCCCCTCCTCCCCACCCCTGTAATAAGCCCTTTAACCCTTGGAGACCCAGAACTGCCTTTGGGTCTGAGTCAAAGGTCTGCTGTCCCCTCCTCCCTCAGTAGGGGAGGAAGAGCTCAGGATGGGGTGGTCTGAGGGAGCAGTATGGGTGGGGAGGCTCTGTCCAGTTTGCCACACTGCCCGCATCTTACCCACCCGGGACAGCACCCGGCACCCCCCGCATCCCAAGGCCCTGGCTCCTTCTGGGTACAGGGCCCAGCTGTTGGGGTTTTGAGCCTCCCCTACTAATTAATGGGTGCCTGTGAGGGCTGACCCAATCAGGCACCCAAATTAATCTCAATTATAGCGATTTGGTAACTGCAGCGCTAGCCAGCCCGACTGAGCTGGGATTTCATCACTGAGAATGGAGCCGGGACAACTCAGCCTCGATGTTATCAGCGGGGGTGGAGTGGGGGGCTGGGTGAGGCTCCAGGGCCCCAGGCAGGCCAGCCTTTATCAGCACCATCAAATTAGTTCACAGCAGCTAATATTCACATTGGCAGCCTGGACTCCCCATGCTCCCCCTCTGCAACCCAGGTTCTAAAGGCAGGCGATGGGAGCTCCTGCTGGATTTGGGGCTGCCATACTCTCTTCCCACCTCAGCCCTTGAAGCCTGAGAAGAGAGCAATGGGTGAGCCCGATGGGCTCTGGGACTCCGAGCTGGGCAAATTCCAGGTTCTGTGACCCAGGGTCCAGATGGGTTGCCTCCTTCTGGGCACAGAGCTGCTGGAAGGCAGACGTGGGCTGATGACTCCTGGGTGCTGGCAGCTCCCTGAAGTTTCTAAAGCCCGTTCCCAGCCAGTCACACTGGTTTTGTCCCTGCAACATCCCACAGGCAGGGCGGGGCAGGGGTTATTAACTCCATTTTACAGAGGGGGAAGTAGAGGCCTAGGGAGGAGATGAAGCTTGCTCAGGGAGCCAGTGCAAGAGCCAGGGCTGGACCCAGGCTGTGGGACTCCTCATCCAGTGCTCTTCCCAGGAGAACACATTTCCCGAGAGACGGTCCTCTGGCCCCTTCAGTGCTCCACCTCCCATCACAGGCCCTGCTCACTCAGGCCTCCTCCGTGTGCCTCTGGCTACCCTGTGCTGTGTGCTCAGTCAAGTCGATTCTTTGCGACCCTGTGGACTGTGGCCCACCAGTCTCCTCTGTTCATGGGATTTCCCAGGCAAGAATACTGGAGCGGGTTGCCATCTCCCACTCCAGGGGATCTTCCCAACCCAGGGATCGAACCCAAGTCTCCTGCACTGGCAAGTAGGTTCTTTACCACTGAGCCTACACCGTTGCCATTTGCGCAAACAGGTGGACTGCTCTGAGCCTCAGGTTCCTCGTCTGTAAAATGGGTGTGGAAACAATAGTGCCTGCTGCTGCCCACCCTCGCTAGACACTTTTCATCTGCTAAAGCTCTTTGTAAACGTTAGGCATTGATCGTGTCTTTATTAGCAGTGATGGTAGGAGTGGAGGGTGTAGGGTTGATAGTTCATCTGTTCCCCAGCCATGGGGCATTCCTTGTAACCCAAGAGGAGCAGGTAAGGTCACCCTCCCCTGGGTGGGGAGTTGGTTCTCTGCTGGTGAGATCCAGGCAGCCGAGGCCAGCCATGGAGGAGGTGCCTGGGGCTCTCTCTCTTCACTCCGGCCCACCCAACACCCACAGTTGAGACTCCTGGGTCATAACCCGCCAGCTCCTGGAGGGCTGAGAGGGCTCTCGACGGTCACCTCCCCTGTCTGCTGGGGTGTGGGGGAGGTGCTTGAACCCATCAATGAGCGAATCAGGTCCAACTTCCCACTCGGGAGACACTTACCCCGGCTTACGCAGTGACACTCACCCTTCTCCTCATGGCCCTCCACCCCTGCCTCCCGGGGGCATGTTCTACCCAGCTTATCCATCCCACCCTTGGCCGCACCCCTGGGGTAACTCCCACCCACACTGCCTCTGGGCTCAGGGCTTGGTTCGGCCAATAGGGAAGGGGCCTGGAGCTGGGGATGGGGGTCTGTTGGGAGTGTCCCCCACTGGTGCCACCCCACCAGGGAGTGTGTGCCCTGCGAGTCTCCTGCCTGCGCCCCCCCCCCCACCCCACTTCCCGCAAACACAGTGGCAGAATGATTGATTTTGCGGGAAGAGCGGCCACCAGGGGGGAGCCAGGGTGCCAGGGGTCCTCACTCCATTTGCTTGTGGCTGCGAGTCAAAGCTAGGTCCCTGGAGGCAGGGTAGGAGGTGCTCCCCAGCTGCTCAGGCAAGTTGTGGGGGGACAGGGAGGGCCCTATGGGGACTCCACAGCAAGTCTTGGGCCATGGGCAGGGGGAACCCAACAGTATTGGGGAGGCCTCTGACACCCTGGGCTCATGGTCAGCACCTTAGAAGACATGGCTGGCTGGGTTTAGGGACCACATTTCTCCAGGGAACAGGTGTGTTGGGAGGGGCAGCCCTCTCAGCCCTGCCTTGCTTGGTGGGGTTTGTGTGGACTCTCTGGAGGGGGACTGGAGGAGTGGGGAGGTGAAGTTCTTCCCCACACTCCCCAGCAGACCCCAGTCTGACTGGGACTCTGGCCTTGTGATCTAGGCCCAGAGGCCTGTAGTAGGGCCCTAGTGAGAAAGGAGGGAACTCTGAGCCACTTGACAGCCATGTGTCTGCGGCCCAAAGACACACACATACACCAGGAAGTCACAGGGCCAGAGTCAGGTCATTGAGATACCACACCCGCAGAAATGAACACTTTACACAGGTGTGCTCTGTCGCAGGACTGTACTCACACAGACCCACGTTCCCCAAGAAGACACAGGGCAGGAATAACCACCTCCTTCCAGACCAGTCCAGGGATGCACACACAGACAACAGGGTCTTCAGTGACTAGAAACAGGATCTTTCCCCCGTTTCTACTGGAGAGATGAGCAAACCGAAACCTAGGAAGGGGAAGTGATTCAGACTCCGAGTGAGTCAGCTCCAGAAAAACAGGCCGGTGTCCCTCTGTGTGTCACTCTTGCCTTGGTGCCCCTGGGCCTGGCACGGGTGTGCTTTCGGAGAAACAGTTCTTTCTAGCAGTGCTGCAGAAGGGGGTCCTTCCTGCCTGCACCGAGCACCACAGGGGGCTTTCTGGGGAGGGAGTGGGGGGTCTTCGGACAGGAGGGGAGCAGGAATTGGGGGGATGGGGCCCTGTGAGGCTTGGTGTCAGCTAAGTGTCTTGGCATGGGACAGTGAACAGCGGCAGCCTCTGGGGGTGGAGTACAGCAGGAGGCAGTGGGCTTCCTGCATGTGCAAAGGCTGTGCTGGGTGCCCTGTGAGGCCTGGGGAAGCCCCCAGAGGCAGCCTGGCCTCCAGGGTCTTTGCAGGTCAGCTGAGGGGATAAATTGCTTCCCTCATCCAAGTACAATCACAAAATCATTGTGGAGGCATCAATAACCGCCGTCCCCGCCCCCCTCCACCGCCAACTCATTCTGGTGACTCAGTCCTTGCCACTGGAGCTCAAGGGAGCTGGGTCGCTCTAGGCTTCCATGGGGAGAGAGAGGCCCTGAGCATGGGTAGGGGTGGGTTAGTGCAGAGAAAGGACATCCCGGATGGACAGAGGCTTGGCAAAGAGACCGGAAGAGGCAGACCAGGTCCAGGCTCTAAATCCTGTCTGGGAAGGCCAGCACAGAGGCCCCCTAGGGGCCGAGAGTGGCACTAAGCACCCCTAGTGCCAGTTCATACCCAGGGATTTGTGCAGCAAGGACTCCCGTCTTACTGACAGCTATCACCTGTGCTACAGTAAAGGCTCTGAGATTCCTGCACGGGTGAAACTTCTTGTATTTCCTCTACCCGACTGTGGTCTCCTTTCTCTGACCTTATGGAACTTATGTTTCAGTGATCATCTACCAATGCGCAGTTTGGAAAACTCTAACCTGAATCTTTAACATTCCCCATCCCCACCTTTTCCTGATTACTAAGGCATTTCAGTTTTTTCATGTTCACTGCAAGAAATCTAGAAAATATAATAAAGAACAGGAAAGATTGTTTAGGTCTTCCAATACCTGATCACTCAGCAGGAACCACTGTTAACATTTTGGTCCATTCTTTTTCAGTCTTTTTATTTTCTCTGAATGTGTGAAAATGTAGGAAGGTGCATGTGCTGTGCTGTGCTGTGCTGAGTTGCTCAGTCATGTCTGATTCTGTGACCGCAAGGACTGTAGCCCACCAGGCTCCTCTGTCCATGGGGATTCGCCAGGCAAGAATACTGGAGTGGGGTTTCCATTCCCTTCTCCAGGGATCTTTCCAACCCAAGGATCGAACTCAGGTCTCCTGCATTACAGGTAGATTCTTTACCATCTGAGCCACCAGGGAAGCCCAGGAAGGTGCATAAAAACATGTAAATCTAAATTAGGATAAGGTATCTTTGTATCTTGCTTTCTTCCCTGCATTTTTATGAATTACTTAATACATATAAAAGTACACATACAGTTTAAAGAACCGTAATAAAACAGCCGGGTATCCACCACTCAATTTAAGAATTATATACTATTTTTTCACTTAGCAGTAGGCTCTGAACATTCTCCTGTGCCATTAAATATTCTTTGAGGACTTGACTATTTGGCTGCCTGGTATTCCTTCAAAGGGTGTGTCGTATTTTATTTAACAACTCTTACCTTCTCAGAAATTTAGATTGTTTCCAATTTCTTACTATTAAAAGAACTCTGTGATGAACACTATTCTATGTAAATCTTTGTCCCATAATCAGAACCTCTGACTATTTCTTTATAAAATTATAAGATCAATATTTTAAAATAGTAATAGCCAACATATGCCAAGCATATCTTTGCCAGGGATCGGACAGCTTTAAATGCATTAGCTCACTGAAATGTATAATTTCATGTAGTGGGAACTATTGCTATTTCCATTGTACAGATGAACAAACCCAAGGTCAGGGAAGCTAAATGAATTATCTCAAATCGCATGATAGTAAATGGCAAAGCTGGTCTTTGAACACTACCAGTAGTCTGGTTCCAGGCCCGGACCTCTCAGTCACTATGCCATGCTTTGGATGGTTCATTCATTCAAGTGTTTACTGAGCACCGACTATATATGCCAGGAACTATTACAGGTGATAAGTACACAGCAGAATACCAGACAGATAAAAATCTCTGCCCTATCTTCTAGCTGGGGAGACAGATGGTAAACACTGTAAGTGAAATCCTTGTGTTTTTGGAAGTTAGAAAGTGTCCTGGCCAAAAACAAGCAAACGAAAACAACAGAATGGGAACACAGAGGTGGATGTGCAGTGTAGAATAAGGCGGCTGGGGAAGGCCTCACAGAGGAGACATTAGAGCAAAGTCTTGAAGGAGGTGAGCAAGGGAGCTGGACGGGGATCTGAGGGGAAAGTACGCTAGATGGAGATCTGCAAGTGCAAAGGTCCCGAGGCTGGAGTGAGCTGTCCGGGGAGCACAAGGAGACCAGGGGGGCTGGACTAGAGTGAGAGATGGAGCGTGGGCACAGCGAGGTCAGAGAGGCAATGGAGGGGGTACAGATCTTGGGGCTCCGAGGGCCACTGTAAGGACTTTGACTTTTTTCTGAGGGAGGTGGGCGCGATGGAGGGCTTTGAGCCAAGCAGTGATGTGGTCCAGTTTACCTCTAATGGGATCCTGCTGGCTACCGGGTAGAGAATCTCTGTAGGAGGCAAAAGTGGTAGTGAGGGGGCCCCTGTGACAGTGGGGCTGGAGATAAAAGAGGCTCAGACCAGGTTGGTGGTGTGGGGGCGGGGGAAGAAGTAGTTTCCTTCTGGATATATTTTGAAAATGGAGTTGACAGGATTTGCAAATCACTTGGCTGTGGAATTTTTTTTAAAGAGAGAGGAATCAAGGATGCCTCCAAAGTCTGGATCTTGAACCCTGGAGAGGAGGAGATGTATTTAGTACAGCTGAGAAAATCTGGGAACTATCACTGCCAGCCTGGTATCCTGTTCTCTACCTGGCACATAGGAGGATGGTACTTCCTGCTCTGTTGAAGTTAGACATGGTCATGGGATGAACTCCAGCCAGAGAGTTGTGGGCAGGAGTGAAATGTTTAACTTCCGGGCTGAGGCTTTAATCACTTCCAGCTCTTCTGGTCTCCTGCCAAGGCTATCTCTGGAATTTGGTGGAACTTCCATCAGCCTGGGACCCTAAGTGGAGGAGAGCCCTTTGCCCACATGCCCTGGACATGTGTCATCACAAAGAAATAAATGTTTGTTGTTCTAAGACACACTGAGATTCAGATGTTATTTGCCATCACAACATAATTTAACCTGTCCTGAATAATACAGGGGCCTGTTAGTAGGACTGCCATGTAAGGTTGCACAGGTTGTACACTGAACAAGGGCAGCATCTCCAAGAAGGTTTCTTCCTGATCATAGACTTGTCTAACTTCTAGATCCTGAACATGCATGAAGGACTGTGTCCTGTTGCAGTCATGCTCAGGGCATCCCCTGAGGCTGCTCTTCTTGTTTACCAAACTCTCTTAGGGACCTGATTTCCACGCCCTACTCCCACCCAACCCTAAACCTAATACAGCCGCCTCACAGGGCAGGGGTGGTGGGAGGAGGGTTCACTGTGTGACTTGCCTGAGTGCCTGGGTACAAGTGAGCAAGAGTGTGGATATAAGCCCCAGTCAGGGTTGCTGCTCCCAGGAAAGTCCTTCTGAGCAGATCTAGGCCAAGCAGAGGGGGTGTGCCAGGGGGCACAGCCATGCTCCAGAAGCTTCACCGCTTCCTAACAGGACTCATATGCTCTGGCCACAGATTTAACAAGAAGTCTGATTCATGGACCTGCCATTCAGATGAACTTCAGGTGGTTGCTGCTATTAAACCCCAGAGCCAGTGCTCCCTCCCTGTCTCCCCCTCCCATCTCCCTCCTTTATACAAGAGTGAGTCTGGGGTTGCCCAGCAGAACCTGGAACAGGCAGGTGCGTTCTGCTTTCTCCTGGCCAGCTTGCCTACAGTCAGACAGAGTAATACATAGTATGAAGCTGCTTTGTTAAACTACTTAAGAAAAGTACTTTCTTCTAACTTGCAAAGGGCTGTATGAGTTAGAGGCAGGTCTGCCTGTTGCCCAAATGAAGATGTTGAGTGACAGATGTATGGACAAGACCAGAGCACTAGGGAGAGGTATGAGCCAGAGAGACACATTTGGGAAGTGTCAGCAACACAAAGAGTGTCAGCAAATACAAACTATTGGTATTCAAAAAGAGCCATGGTACTGGGAGGAGGGATACAAGGAAAAGAGTCAGAAGACCAAGCTTCTGATACTGCAGAGGAGACAGGAAGGAGCATCGGGGGAGATGGGAGGGAACCAGTGGAGGGAGGAAAGTGTTCCAAGAAGGAAAGAGTGACCACCTGGGTCCAGAGCACTGATGGGGCCAGTAAATTGAGAGCTGAGAATTAACTGCTATTGCACTTAGCGACATGGAGTCACTGGTGCTGTGAACCAGAGCAGTTGCATGACGTGGGTTCAGAAGAGGATGGGAAGAGAGGGACTACAGAAGAGTGGGCTCAGGGACATCTTTCAGGGAATCTTACTGGGTAAGGGCAGAGAATAGGGTGGTAGTTGGCGGGGGAAGTGAGGTCAAGGGAGAAGTGACACACAGGAGAAAAATGAGGTTGATGAGAAAGAGTCCTAAGATAGCGCAGAAGTCACGGGGGCCAGAAAGTCTCCCATTCCCGACACCGCCCCCCAGCAGCATGTGAGGGTGACCTGTTTCTCCTGCATGCCCCACTCCCCACTGGAGCATTTAAGCTTTTTGCAACCACACGTTATGGGGTTTCCAGTCCCCTCTCCAGCTTGGGTACAGATCTCTGGGGATCTCCTGCAGAAGCAGGGATTAGAATACAGACCTTGATAAAGCTATCGATGAGGAAATGGGGGTCCAGAGAGGTTAAACAACTTGCCCATGATGATGCATCCATTAAGCAGAAGAACTAGAATTCGACTTTTGCCCAACAGCGTCCTCCAAGGATAAATAAGGGGAGGAGAGGTCACAGCCAGAGATCCTCATGGGCTTTCCAAATTTGGCCTCCTGATTAGCTCTGGTGGTTATTCCTTCATTACAGGTGTGCCAGTTGGGGGGCACTGCTGGTGTCAGGATCCCCAATATACTACACAGAGAGAAGCCCAACTGCCTCCCCTCCACCCTAGACTCACAGACCCTCTTTGTTGTTCAGTCAGTAAGTCGCTGCACTCTTTGGACTGCAGCATGCCAGGATTCCCTGTCCTTCACTATCTCCTGGAGTTTGCTCAAACTCGTGTCCATTGAGTCAGTGATGTCATCCAACCATCTCATCCTCTGTTGCTCCCTTCTCCTCTTGCCCCTAATCTTTCCCATCAGCAGGGTCTTTTTCAATGAGTTGGCTCTTGGCATCAGGTGAACAGATCCTCTGGGGTGGCCAATCCTTGATCCCAACGACTAGCCCCCAGGGTTCATGGGGGCTGTTCAGGAGGTCGGTACAAAGGTGGGCACCCTTTGTCAGGGGTTGGGTAGGGTGGGGATCAGGGAAGGCTTCCCAAGGGATCTACTTCCAAGCAAGAGGCCAAGGAAGAGTGATGTTCAGCTGGGTGAGGAGCGATGGGGGGCGCGTCCCCGCAGAGGGCACAGCACGTGCAAAGGCCTAGAGGAGGGAGAGGAGTTCAGGAAACAGCAAACAGCGGCCCTGGGCCGAGGTGGGGCTTCGGAGGCTCCTGCATCCCCTCTCATCCCACAGCTGCCCGCCTGCCGCAGGGGCCGCCTCGGCGGAGCCAGCCTCGCCCCGCCCGCTCGGTGGTCGCGCGGCCGGCCGGCCGGGGGCGTCTAATGGGCTGCCCGGCCCGCGTTCCGGGGAGTGGTCCCCGGCCGCGCTAATGTGCGGTCGCCCCGCCCGCCGGCAGCTGGTGCCCCCGCGCCGACCCCGGGCGCCGATCGATACGCATCAGGCGGCGGGCGGCCGGGAGCGCCCCCTCCTCCGGGCGCCTCTGACGGTCGTTCCGGGGCCTCCCGCGCTGGGGGTGGGGGCGAGGGCGGGCTGGACGCGGGGAGGGGCGACCCGCGGTGGGACCTTCGGCCCTGCGCCTGCCCGGCTCCTCTCCGCCTCTCTCGGCTCGCCCGCCTCTCCAGTCTCCTCTGTCTCTGTCTCTCTATCTCTGTCTCTCTCCCCTTCTTCTGGTTCGGTTTCCTTCTACACCTCCTATTTCTCTGTCTCTCCCTGTCCAAGTCTTGGGAGGACAGCTCAGCCACCCCAGGCCTTTGTCCGCAGCCTGGGACATGACACTGCAGCTTCCCGCCTCCGCTTTCTAGCGGCTGGGAGCCTGGGAGTCCCCGGTGGGTCTTTTGGGGACAAGGCCAAGGCCAGGGGCACGAATTCTGGGATCCACGACCGAGACACAGGTGGGGCGAATGAGGCACTTGGGTGCAGAATTTAAGGAGCATCAGGAAAAAAAAAACACCTCTCAGAAACCAAGATTAAAAAATACTCTAATGCAATAGTTTTAAAAAAGTAAAATTAATGCCAAAAATTCAGTGGTGAAGAAAATACCTACATTTTAAAGATGAGATCAGTAACTACTCAAGTGAGCCATGTTGGAGCCTATGGCAAAAGAAAAACTGGGAACAGTATACTGTTTTATTTAGAATGTTGGTATTTCATCCATCATGGATTGTTCACCATGATTTTAAAGGAGACTGGATTGTGGGCAGGAGTCTACACCCATGACTGTGATTAGTCAGTTATAAAGTATCAAATGCAAAAATCTTAATTATCTTTTAACTTAAAAAAACCAGCTTTATTGGGATATAATTTGCATATCATACAGTTCACCCATTAGAGTGTCCAGTTCAGTGGTTTTATTCAGATTGTGCAACCACACCGATTTTGGAACATTTTCATCACCCCTCAAAGAAACGCCATACCCACTAGCAGCCACTCTCCAGTCCCCTCAGTTTCCTCAGCCCTAGGCAAGAGTCAGACACGGCTTGGTGATAAACAGCAGCGGCAGGCAACCACGGATCTTTCTATTCCTATGGTATTTGCCTGTTCTGGATATTTGATATAAGTCAAACTATACAATAGATGGTCTCTTGTGAATAAGTGTTTTCACTTAGGTATAATGTTTTCAAGGTTTATTCTTGCTGTAGCATGCATCAATACTTCTTTCCTTTGTATTGCCCAGTCATATTCTGCTTTATGGCTATACCATTTTACTTATCCATTCATCAGTTGATGGACATATGGGTTTCTACTTTCTTGGCCATAGTGAATAATGCTGTTACATACATTCATATACAAGTTTCTGTGTTTTTTTCATTTCTACGGGGTATATACCTAGGGTAGAATTTCTGCGTCATGTGGTAACTTCATGTTTACCATTTTAAAGAACTGCCAGATTGTTTTCCAAAGTGGTTGCACCCAGTACATCCCCAGCAGCAATATATGAAGGCTGTCATTTCTCCACATCTTCACCAACACTTGCTGTCATCTGCCTTTTTGATTGTAGCTTTCCTAGTGGGTGTGAAGTGGTTATCTCACTGTGATTTTGATTTGCATTTCCCTCTTGGCTAACGATGTTGAGCATTTTTTCCCTTGCTTTTTGGACATTAGTATATCTTTGGAGAAGTGTCTGTTCAAGCCTTTTGCCAGTTTTTCAGATATCTTAATTATCTTTTATGTAAATGGCATCACACCACGTTGATTGTTCTGACTTGCTTCTTTGTACTTGACAGTATGCTACGGAGGTCTTTCTGTGATCTTTATAGATTTTTATAGGTTTGCCTCACTTCCCCGGTGGCTCAGATGGTAAAGCGTCTGCCTGCAATGTGGGAGACCCGGGTTCAATCCCTGGGTAGGGAAGATCTCCTGGAGAAGGAAATGGCAACCCATTCCAGTATTCTTGCCTGGAAAGTCCCATGGACAGAGAAGCCTGGTGGGCTACAGTCCATGAGGTCTCAAAAAGTCAGACACGACTGAACGACTTCACTTTCCATTTCACTATTTCTAAGCACCTAGTCAAGCTTTCATAGTTTGACTGTGCTATAAGTATTTATCCAATCTCTGACTGATGGACATTTATGCATTTTCAAAAAATGTTTTCTATTGTAAACAAGGTAATAGACATCCTCACACACATATCTGTGCACCCAAGTGAGTCTTTTTGGTAAAGAAAGCCCTAGAAGTAGAGTTGTTGGGTGAACATTTTTTTAAATTTTAGTAGATATTAACATTGTTCTCTCAAATTTTGAGTCATGTATGCCTTTACCATGCCTTTACCATCTCTCAATATTATTAATCTCCTTAATTTTTGCCAATTTGTCAGGCAAAAAACAAAACAGAAAATTCATTGCTGTTTTAATTTTCATATACCTGATTACTGAATGTGAACTTAAAAAATATATGATTATTGGCCATTTAAATTTCATCTACTGTGAAATGTCTGTTTATATTTCTTGTCCGTTTTTCTAATGGACTATTTTTATATATTGTGGCTATGAATCATCTTTCTCCCAGCCTACTGATAATCTTTTTGACATAGAAATGTTAAATTTTGGCTTCTGGCTTTCATGTCTTATTGTTCCTATTCAGAGAATATGAAAATATTTTCCTCTAGTAGTTTTATATTTTGGATGTGATGACAATATTGAAGTAATTCTTAAATGAATAAATAAATCTAATGCAGTCTCAATGAAGTTCCTGGCATAAATTGTTGTCAAATGTGATAGTCCACTTGTAGAGTTCATATGAAAAAGAAAATGTGCAGTAATATTAAAAAAGAAATTTCAAAGGTGAATAGCCCTAACAGTTGGCAGAATATAAAGCCATAGTAATTAAAAGTGTAGTATTGGAATGAGATTAGATAAATCAATCAATGGACAGGAACAGTTCCATGTTTACATGAAAGTTTAGTTTATAATAAAGGTGACATTTCAAAAAAACAGAATTTAATAAATAGTCTCGGTTCAAGTGACTATCCACTTGGCACTGAATGTTTATTCATTATTCCATCAAATATTTATGGATGCTAACACAGGCTAGGCACCATACATGTGGACACTGCTGGGGAGGAATAGTGAACGAAACAGACA
Source organism: Bos grunniens (assembly GCF_055505025.1). Taxonomy (NCBI): domain Eukaryota; kingdom Metazoa; phylum Chordata; class Mammalia; order Artiodactyla; family Bovidae; genus Bos; species Bos grunniens. The sequence continues at coordinate 38,339,891 of NC_141180.1, read as the reverse complement.
AAAGGACAAAAATTCCTGGCCTCGTAGAGCTGACATTCCAGTGGTAGAGGCAGTCAGTCAATAAAATAAATAGGTAAATTATTTATGTGTTAGAAATAAAAGAGAATAAAGGAGAGGTGGGGGATGAGGAGAAAGTGGCAATCAAAAATAGGAAGATTAAGGGGCTTCCCCGGTGGCTCAGATGGTAAAGACTCTACCTCCAATACAGGAGACACAGCTTCAGTCCCTGGGTTTGGAAGATTCCCTGGAGAAAGGAATGGCTACCCACTCCAGTATTCTTGCCTGGAGAATTCCATGGACAGAGGAGCCTGGCAGACTATAGTCCATGGGGCTGCACAGTCAGACATGACTGTATGACTAACACTTTCACTTTTATGGTGGTACAGTGGATAAGAATCTGCTTGCCAATGCAGGGGACGTGGGTTCGATTCCTGGTCTGGGACAATTCTGTGTGTCACGGAGCAACTAAGCCCTCAAGCCACAACGACTGAGCCTGTGCCCTAGAGTTCGTGCTCTGCAAAAGAGAAGCCACTGCAATGAGAAGCCCACACACCACAACTAGAGTATAGCTTCCACTCACCATAACTATGGAAAGGCCGCTCGCAGCAACAAAGACCCAGTGCAACCAAATAATAAAATAGAAAGATTAAGAAAGACTTCAATTAAAAGCTGATATTTCAGCAAAGGAGATGAGAGCATTGACCTTGTAGATATCTATGAGAAAGTCCATCTGGGCCAAGGGAACAGACAGTGCAAAGGTCCTGCGGCAGGGATGTGTTTATGTGTGTTGAGGTTTACGGACTTGAGCTTTCACTATGGGTGGTACTGAAGGGTTATGAGGTGTGACAGGTGCTTACTTATGCTTTTACTGGATCACTCTGGGATTTGGGTAGCATGTCTTTGGTAGGGATAAGGCAAGAGTGGACTCAGGAAGACCAGAGAGGAGGTGACCAGAGTTATCTAGGGGAGAGGTGTTGGTGGCTTGGACCATGTGGCAGCAGTAGAGGAAGTGGGAAGTGCTCAGATTCTGGATGTATTGTGACGACAGAACAGATAGGATTTGTTGATAGATCGGATGAGTGGGGAGAGTTGGCAGGGGAAGAAGAGTCAAGGGTCACTTTGAAGATTTTGATCTGAGCCTTGGAAGGCTGGAGCTGCTATTAATAGAGGCAGGAAGGCTGTGGGTGGCGCTGGTGTGGGGAAGAACAGGAGCTCAGCTTTGGAAGTCTGGAGTTTGAGATGGCCCTCCCGCCTCCGAATAAAGGTATTGAGTATGAGTGTCTGCTGAAACGTGAGGTCTAGGCTGGAGGTATGGGTTGGAAACAATCAGTGTAGAAACCTTAGCTGTCCCACACAGTGGCCAGGCATCACATGTGGCTACTGAGCACTTGAAATGCAGCTGGCCTGATTGAGATGGGCTATACACGTAAAAGGGCTTCCCTGGTGGCTCAGATGGTAAAGAATCTGCCTGCAATGCGGGAAACTGGGGTTCAGTCCCTTGGTTGGGAAGATCCCCTGGAGAAGGGCATGGAAACCCACTCCAGTATTCTTGCCTGGAGAATCCCCGTGGACAGAGGAGCCTGGCAGGCTACAGTCCTTGGGGTTGCAAAGAGTCGGACATGATTGAGCCACTAAGCACAGCACATACGTGTAAAATGCACACTGGGTGTCACAGGCTTAGGATGGGAAAAAACTGCAATAGCTCATTATTGCTTTTTTTAAAAGTTGGAATGATAATGAAATAACTTTGGATGTATTTGCTTAGATAAAATACAGTATTTACCTTACAGTTTTCTTTAAAAAAGTGTCCAGTTCAGTTCAGTTCAGTTGCTGAGTTGTGTCCGACTCTTTGCGACCCCATGAATCGCAGCACGCCAGGCCTCCCTGTCCATCACCATCTCCCGGAGTTCACCCAGACTCACGTCCATCGAGTCAGTGATGCCATCCAGCCATCTCATCCTCTGTCGTCCCCTTCTCCTCCTGCCCCCAATCCCTCCCAGCATCAGAGTCTTTTCCAATGAGTCAAACTCTTCGCATGAGGTGGCCAAAGTACTGGAGTTTCAGCTTCAGCATCATTCCTTCCAAAGAAATCCCAGGGCTGATCTCCTTCAGAATGGACTGGTTGGATCTCCTTGCAGTCCAAGGGACTCTCAAGAGTCTTCTCCAACACCACAGTTCAAAAGCATCAATTCTTCGGCACTCAGCTTTCTTCACGGTTCAACTCTCACATCCATACATGACCACTGGAAAAACATAGCCTTGACTAGACGGACCTTTGTTGGCAAAGTAATGTCTCTGCTTTTTAATAGGCTATCTAGGTTGGTCATAACTTTCCTTCCAAGGAGTAAGCGTCTTTTAATTTCATGGCTGCAGTCACCATCTGCAGTGATTTTGGAGCCCAAAAAATAAAATCTGACACTGTTTCCACTGTTTCCCCATCTATTTGCCATGAAGTGATGGGACCAGATGCCATGATCTTCGTTTTCTGAATGTTGAGCTTTAAAAGCCAACTTTTTCACTCTCCTCTTTCACTTTCATCAAGAGGCTTTTTAGTTCCTCTTCACTTTCTGCCATAAGGGTGGTGTCATCTGCATACCTGAGGTTATTGATATTTCTCCTGGCAATCTTGATTCCAGCTTGTGCTTCTTCCAGGCCCCAAATATTAAATTGCCCAAGAAGTTTGCATGCTATTTCTATTGGACAGCATTAATCTAGATGGACATTAATGGGCAAGTAGAATGGAGTTGCCCTGGGGGTGACTTTGGGAGAGAAAGCCTGAGGATGGACCCAAGGTGAAGAGGGGGAGGAGGAAACACGCAGGAGGTAAGGAGCCACCTGGGAGGTGGGAAGCCAAGGCAGGAGAGTGTTCCAGAGAGGGGGGAGGTGTCCTGTGAACTGTGCTAACGATGGGCTGAAAACTGACCATTGAAATTAACAACGTGGTCCCCAGTTGACCAGAGCACTTCATTCAGGCAGATTTCTCAAGTTCCCACAATGTGATGTTGCTGAAGATACAACTAGAAAAAGAGCTGGTCCCTGCCCTCCAAGGGCTCACAATATAGGGGTGGGGTGGCAGTCATTCCCCCCAAATAATAACTTGCTAGTCACCTGGGGATGAGGAATATTCAGGAAGTCGGAAAACCCAGAGTTAAGGTTTAGAGGCGAGCCCTAAGGGCATAGGAGAAATCTCTGCCCACATTTTGAAAACCCCCATCCCTGGGGCCAAACCCTCCTGCCCTCAAGCCCCAGCCTCAAACCCTGGGCATAGGAGGATCAGAAATAACTTGCTAGGGGTTTACAGTGACAGAGTCTTCATAGCACTACAAGGGGACCAGGATTTGAACCCAGGGCTTTCTGACTCCAAAGTATCAGCCCTCAACCACTCTGCTCACTGCCCTTAGGACCATAGGGATGCAGTTCCTACAGGATCTTCTCTGACAGCTGGAAGCTCTCAGGCTACAGAGTCCCCCAGTTCTGGCTTTGTGGCCAGTGTCAAATACCCAGCACTTGCTCCCCAAGTTACTTTAGTTGAATTCCTTCAGGCTTAGTTTGCTCATCTGTATAATGGAACCAATAAAATGGAGCAACAGCACATTAGTGACCACACCACACCGTCTATGGTGGGCAGAGCTAGGCTGGGAGGCTCAAGTCAGACCATACAACTACAAGGTCTTAGAAACACATTTCCCAGGGAAAGTGGGCAGGATAAGTGACCACAAGCTCACCTGAATAAGGGGGGGCACTGGGGCAAGCGGTTCCTCCCTGGCCTGTGTCCCAGAGAGTGCTGAGCCCTGTTCCTGTGCCCCCTGAAGGTCAGGCATCCCCTCTGCCCCCCACTGCCCCCTCCTGCCTCTGACTGTCCCCTCCGCACTGGATAAACAACACCTCTACCCGCCTGCCTCCTCAATCCCTCACGCTTCACCAGAATTAAATTCATCATTCATTTTTTATGGTTTATACATGGTGTAATTTATGTTTTCAAATATATTGAGGTCACACTTTAGCAGAAAAAAAGTATTTCACATTGAAATTGAAGGCATGTGTGTTCCATTAAATGAGGATGTTTGGGATAATTTTAAAAGGCTAAAACTAGTAGAAAGTAACATTAAAATAAAATTTGAGAGATGTAATTACCCCTAATCGCACCATAAAATAATCAATACTGCTTTCCATTATTTCTGACTTCCCTAGTTATAGCTTTTTTTGTTAAGCTCTTGAATATTGATGAGGTGAAAGGGTCGTGTCTTCTGGCAGAGGTCTGATGGAGGTGGAATTAAGGTGGTGTCCTCTCTGATTATCCCGTGGAGACCATGAGCACCGCTCCTTCCCAGTTACGAATCCCAGGGGGCAGCACCAGGCTCCCTGATCTCCTGGCTGATGATCTTCCGTCCAGCTCTTCTCACATAGGGCTTGGTGGGAGCACAGGTTTGTTTGTTCGGGCTACGTTTTTGGAGCACTCACTGCGTGCTAAACTCTGTGCAAGCCTCCTGACTATATCAACTCATTTAACTCTTAGAGTAACCCTCTGCAGTGGATGTCAGCAAGACTCCCCATCTTACAGATGGGCACACTGAGGTTCAGTGGGATAAAGTGAGTTACCAAGGAGTGGAGTTGGGATTTGCCCTCAGGTCTGTGCTCCTGCCATTATCTATGCCACCTCCTAAGGAGTCCATTTCCTGGCTAAGGGCCAGGGCAGAATGTGCAGGGGTTCTCAGCGCCCTGGGGGAGGTTGACCTAGTGCCAACCTCCAGGGCAGTTGCCACTGGTCACGGTGACATGAGTTTAGCTGGAAAACTTCTGGGTTCCCTTTGGGGACACCTGAGAACTTCTGTCCCTTTTCTACATTTCAGACAGGGATTCACTTCCTTGGACCTTCATGTTCCCATCTGTAAAATGGAAATGACATTAGAAGGCCCTTTAAAGTGTGTGGTTTAAGGGCACTCATGCTAGAAAGTGCCAATCAGTGGTAGCTCTGAAGTTGTGGGTGACACAAGAGGTCTCCCCTCTTCTCTGTCTTCAGTTTCCCCATCGCCAAAATGCCCAGGGAGGGCTACTTGAACTGGACCACAGCAAGGCCTTGCCCCTCTTTGATCATCTGTGTTCTCTGCTCTATGCCGCGAGGTGCTGCCAAGTAGGCAGAGACTTCTGTCTGTGTTGCTAGCCTGCAATGGTCCCCAGAAGGTCATCTTGTCCAGCCTTAACCATCCCATAGTCATGTGTCTGAGGGCTACTCCCCTGCCCCCTTCTCCCCACCTCAAGGAAACTGCACGCCCCTTTTATTGGAGTATAATTGCTTTACAATGTTGCATTAGTTTCTACTGCTTTACGATGTTGCATTCACTTTTTACAAAGAAGTGAATCAGCTGTAAGCACACACATATCCCCTCCCTCTTGGACCTCTCTCCTACTCCCCTCACCCACCATCCCACCCCTCTAGGTCATCACAGAGCACCTGAGCTGAGCTCCCTGTGCTATATATAGCAGCTTCCCACTAGCTAGCTATTTACACGTGGTAGTGTATACATGTCAGTTCTAATTTCCCAACTCATCCCACTCTCCCCTTCCCCGCCTTGTGTCCACATGTCCATTCTCCAGATCTGCATCTCTATTCCTGCCTTGCAAATAAGTTAATCTGTACCATTTTTCTAGATTCCATGTTGTTGTTCAGTCGCTAAGTCATCTCTGACTCTGCAGCACCATGGACTGCAGCGTGCCAGACTTCCTTGTCCTTCACTATCTCCCAGAGTTTGTTCAAACTCATGTCCATTGAGTCGGTGATGCTGCCCAACCATCTCATCCTCTGTCATCCACTTCTCCTGCCTTCAACCTTTCCCAGCAACAGGGTCTTTTCCAATGAGCTGGCTCTTTGCATCAGGCGACCAAAGTACTGGAGCTTCAGCTTCAGAGCTAGATTCCACATATACACATTAATATATGATATTGGTTTTTCTCTTTCTGACTTACTTCACTCTGTATGATAGACTCTAGGCCTATCCACATCTCTGCAAATGACCCAATTTCATTCCTTTTTGTGGCTGGAACCTGTACCCTTTCAAACTGCTGATAGTCTCCCTGGGGCTCAGGCTGGACCCTATGGGAGCCCATCTACCTAATGAGAACACCAAAGGGGTCTTTCAGGCCCCCGAGCTGGGCATGTGAAGCCTGGACATCCTCATGTATAGTATAAAACCTTGACCTTTTATCTGCTCTCAGGACATCTGTGCATCAGAATAGAGACATCTCCCTACTGAGAATGCAGAAAACTATGATTGAAATATGGATACTATTCATGGTAGCTAAAAGGTGGCAACAACCCAAATATCCATCAATGAATGATGGATAAACAAAATGTACTCTATCCACAAAATGGAATACTATATTGCTGTAACATGGGATGAAGCACTGGTAGAAATGGCAACCCACTCCAGTATTGTTACCCAGAAAATTCCATGGACAGAGGACCATACCAGGCTACAGTCCATGGGGTTGCAAAGAGTTGGGCATGACTGAGTACATACAGACTATGCACTACATGCCACAACATTGAATGAACCTTGAAAACATGATGCTAAATAAAAGAAGGCAGATACAGGAAGCTAGATGGTGTGTGGTTCCACTTATATGCAGAACCTGGAAGAGACAAATTCATAGACACAAAAGTAGATCAGTGGTTACCAGGGGCTGGGAGGAGGGGAAACAGGAGTTGGTGTCTAATGGATACAAAAAAGGCAAGTCCATAGAGACAGAAGGGCTTCCTAGGTGGCTCGGTGGTAAAGAATCAGCCTGCCAAGCAGGAGACAAAGATTCAACCCCTGGGCCAAGAAGATTCCCTGGAGAAGGCAATGGTAACCCACTCCGGTATTCTTGCCTGGGAAAGCCCATGGGCAGGGGAGCCTGGTGGGCTACAGTCCATGGGGTCACAAAAGAGTTGGACATGACTTGGCAATTAAACAGCAACGGCAAATAGAGACAGGAGGCAGATTAGTGGTTGCCAGGGGATGGGAAAATGGAGAGTGACTGCTTCACAGGTAGGCAGTTTCTTTTGGGGTGATGAGAAATTTCTGGAACTAGACAGCTGCATAACATTGTGAATGTAGTTGATACCACTGAATTGCACACTTCAAAAGGCTTACGATGTTAAGTTTTGTGTTCTGTGTATTTTATCACAATAAAATTTTTTTTTACTGTCTGTGCACCCTGGGTCCAGTCCCGTGGACTGAGACCCACTCATGCTCCACGCAGGGCACCAGGCAGCGGCTGTCCCACCCAGCACATTAGAAGCCTGGGACTACAGGGAACTGATGAGCAGCCTCGCTCCCCGTGTCATTACCATTAATAATAAACAACAATAGAGTGTATTTTTAAAACTTTCCCTAATGGAGATTCCCAAGCAGCAATCAGAACACTCAGATTACCCACTGGTCCCCTAAAGATACTGACGCACAGAAGCCATGCAGGCTGCAGAGAGTGGGGCGCAGAGGATGGTTCCTGGCATCTGGGAGACGCCCTTCACTCATCCTCTTCACCACCAGCCCCGCTCCCTGGCTTTGCCCAGGTGCCAGGGACAAAGGCTAGACAAGGGTCTCCCGCATCCTCCGCGTCCTTGCCAGGACCTTGGCCCTTCGACTCAGTTTCCCCCACAGGCTCCTGTTTCTGCCTGTCTCCTCGGAGGCTGTGCTTAGGGGTGTTGGGAGGGACATTAGGCAGTAGTGAGTGCAGTGCAGGGTCTTAGAAAAGGCTGCAGAGACCATCAGTCCTTTCTGATATATTTCAGGGGGTCCTGAGGCCCTGATTGCACAGGGAACAGGTTCAATGGCCTCCCAGGAAAGGAACTGTAGAGCAGGGGCTTTAAGTCCTGGCGGCTGATCCACTTTTAATTTTTCCACTTCATTCTCAGCAAAGGCAGAGCAGTTACTGACTCAGACTCTGGAGGAAGAGAGACCTTCCCCCAAAGACCAACAGGCCAGGCAAGTCCTGGACTTCCCCGGCCTCAGTTTCCTCATCTGTGAAGGAGGCAAGGACAGCACCTCTTCATGACCTGGGCGAATTACTGAGATGACACATGTGATGTCTCAGCACTGCTGAGTAAATGGTGACCATCATTCCAAACACAAGGCCAAACATCAGGCCTGTGTGGCCTCCCCTTCTCCCAGCCTCCCTGGGTCCACCTGGACCCAGGCCACAACCGCCAGAGCCCTCTCCCCACTAAGCTCTGATGTGATGAGACCCATCCTAGAACTGGGTATTCACATGCTTTCAAATAATCTTTCCCGCAGCCCTGGGAGAGAGAGACTGCTGTTCCATTTTACAGATGAAGAGACTGAGGTTCAGAGAGGCAGAGAGCTTGCTGGATGTGGGATTTAAAAGTGGTAACTTCTGATCCAAGAGTCATTGCTTTTATTTATTTATTTTTGGCTGTGCTGGGTCTTTGTTGTTGCACAGGCCTTCTTTCTCTAGTTGCAGTGAGTGGGGGCTACTCACTAGCTGCATGTTTTTCATTGACGTGGCTTCTCTTGTTGTGGAGCTCAGGCTCTAGGAGAGTGAGCTTCAGTAGTTGTGGTTCCCAGGCTCTAGAGCACAGGCTCCATAGTTGTGGCACACAGGCTTAGCTGCTCTGAGGCATGTGGGATCTTCCCCGACCAGGGATCGAACCCATGGCTCCTGCATTAGCAGGCAGGTTCTTTACCTGTGAGCCACCAGGGAAGCCCACCATTGCTTTTAAACACTATACTGTGACTGAATGGGGGTTGCTATGGTGTAGAACATCACAAGGTCCCTACAATCTTGTAATCACTGGGTAAATTTTTCTGCAGGGAGGGCACATAGCTCATCCCATTCTCAAAGGGATTATAGACCGATTTCTGTTTAGGTCTCAACTCCTCCACTTGCTGACTCTGTGGCCTTGGGCATGCCACTTTCTTCTCGGTACCTCAGTTTCTCCATTTTTCAAATGAGGGGTTTGACTGGGAAAATCCCTAAGGCTCCTCCAGGCACGGGCATTTGCTTATTCCTGGAGCTGCCCGGTAGATCCTCTCTTCCCTCCACCACCCACCTCCTTCCTCACCCTAGTCTTGGCCTCCCTGGTGCAGCCTTGCCAAGAGCTAGAGGCCCAGGCCAGCCGCTGGGTCAGGGGCCCGAGGAGAACCCCTCCCCGCCTTGGGGAGGTCAGGGAGACAGCAGCTGACACCCAAGAGCCTGGGGCTGGGCCTCCTCTGCCTCCTTCTCCAGCATTCCTGAATCCCAGTCCCCCTCTGTGGTCAACAAGGGCCCCAGCTATACCCTGTCCAGAGGCCCCAGATCCCCTTGATGACCCCTGAGCCAGCCACAGCCCACCCATCCGGTGAGATTTAATTGGCTTCAATTGACAACCATAACAAGAAAGCTCTTTTAGGAAACTTCGGAAATGGAAGGGAGGCCATTAGGAAATTTACATTTGTGAATATGATGTTTAATTAGCAATACCAATAAATTAATAGGAGAATCTTGCTGCGGTTCTGGGTTCATAAAACACCAGCCTCAGTCAGCAGGAGAAGGCAGCAGCCAGGGGCTGCCTGAGGGGAGAGGAGGGGGCCCTTGACTTGTGGGGAGTATCCAGTGCCAGCCATGCTGGCACCCCCTCAGCCCCCAACACATCCCTTAGTGAGAAGGGTAGGGAAGGAGGAAGCCCACGTGGACCAGGGAAGCGGAAGGCTCTGAGTTCACATCCTGGCTTAGCCACTTATTCCTGGGAGAAGTCACTCAGCTTCTGAGCCTCCATGTCCTTATCTGTCAAATGGGGATAATGCTACTAATATCCACCTCTGTGGGTTGTTGTGAAGATTAAAGGAATTAATACGGGTAAAAGCACATTGAACAGAAAGGAGCTGGCACAAACTAAGTATTACTTACTACTGCTGCTGCTGCTCCTACGATTGTTATTATTAATGGGGTAACAAATGGAAGCACCTGGCATGGAGGAAGGACTTGATAAATACTAGGTGTTACTAGCTTTTAATTTTTCTTTCCTAAGCTTAACCCCCTCTTCTGGGCTCCTGGGTATCTACATGGTTACCCCGGTGACACTTTTACCACCAGAGTCAGCGGTCTGCCTGGGTGGAGGACATATCTCGCTTGTCACCGCATCCCTGGCCCTGAGCAGGCATTTGGACACATCTGTAGATAAGCATGGATACTCAGCTCTGACCAGGGCCCACCCAGCCTCAGACCGCCCAGGGCTCCTCATCCAGGATCTTGCCCGGGCTCCTTGGTGCCATCCCTGCAGGCCTCTGTGATCCAGCCGCCTGTCTCCCACTGCCTAGGACTTTTTCTTCTTCTTTTTTTTAAATTTGTTTTTGGCTGCATTGGATCTTTGTTGCTGTGCACAGGCTTTCTCTAGTTGCAGCGAGCAGGGGCAACTCTCTAGTTGTGGTGCGTGGGCTTCTCACTGCAGTGGCTTCCCTTGTTACGGACTGGCTCTAGAGCACGTGGGCTCAGTAGTTGCCGCACAGAGGTTTAGTTACTCCATGGCATGTGGAAACTTCCCAGGCCAGGAATTGAACCCATGTGCCCTGCACTGGCAGGCAAATTCTTAACCACTGGACCACCAGGGAAGTCCAAGGCTCCACCTTCTGCCATGAAGCCAGGCTTCCCCCTACGCATGCCAGCTCCCTCCCACTTGTAGTTCTGTGCATGTGCGGGGTTCACTTGGAGTTTTCTTCTCTGGCTGATAAACTTCTGTTTCTTCACCAAGACCCCAACCTTATCCAGTTCCCTTTGATTCCAAGTCCTGGGGCAGCGGGCTGGGAACCAGGAGATCTTAGTCACCAGATCCCTTCTCCCCCTCTCTCTCCAAGTCACTACTGTGCCCAGCACTTGTAACAGCTACTTGCCAGTCCATCCTGTCAGAAGAGCTGTGCATGGTCCTTGAGCCTATCCCCTGGAGGCTCAGATTACTCACCTTCTATGGGTCCTAGAAGACTTGTTCCAGGTCTCCTCCCAAGCAAAAACCTTCCCTGGCTGTCTCTTCGGCTTCAGTGCTCCCACTGTTTCTACCTTCACCACCGTGTTGCCTGTTATGTTGCAATACTTTGGCCACCGGTTGTCTCTCCCCCTGGGTCTTGGCTCAGAATGGGGCCTTCTATCTCTTGTTCTATCCAGGAATACAGCCTGCTCTGCTTGAATGGATGAATAAACAAGTGAGTAAAACAGGGAATGTGTTTAAATGTTGCCTCCTCCAAGAAGTCCTCCCTGGCCGTCCTGGCTCAATTTGTATTCTCTGCATGTATTTATTGTCTGTCTACCCCTCCAGATTGTCAGCTCTTAAAAGGCAGGGACCTTCTCGTTTTATTTATCGTGACCTTCCTGGCACCTCTCCTGGAGCCTGTCATGTGGCTTAGCTAATGCATATTTACCAGATAAATGAATGAATGAATGAATAAATGAATACCTGAATGAATGTGGGGTCGAGTGAATGAATCAATGACAAACTGGCTGGAGAATGAATGAACAAACGCGTGAAAGAATGAATGGATGTGACCATGAATGACAGGTGGAAAGTGCTTCCCAGGGCCGGGGACAGAGCCCAGCTTTCCCGAGCCCTGGACCCCAAGAAGATTTTGTTTCCCCAACTGTTTATTAAATTGTGTTAAGCGCATAGAAAACACGACAATAATTAAAGCAGACACAACAACAGGTAATTAATTGTATTTCCAAAATTTGATCCATGCATATGAATGAGTGGGAGGTCACAGATTCAGTCACAGAGGAACCCCCATGCTTCCCCAGCTCTCCAGGGAACAGAGGTGGCGCGTCTCTGTGGGGTGGAGTTTGCAGAGGTAGAGAGGACGTCCCTCCGAAGACTGTCTCCTCTGCCTCGCCCCCTTTCCTTGGCAATGCAGATCCAGGGTGGGGGGGATGATTAAGGAGAGATGACAAAGGGAGCTATGTGGGAGGGATGTTCCCAGGAGCTCATGGTGGCCACAGGAAGTCTGTGGTGGGCCAGGGGAGGTAACCATGAGCTCAGTGCAGAGCAGGAGATGGGTCCCCAACCCAAGTCCACTAGTAGCATTGGGAGGCCCCGGGGTACTTGCTTGAAAATGCAGAAGTATTCTAGCCTGAATACTCTGAGTCGGGAGGTCTGAATGAAACCTGTATCCAAATTTGAAGCAAGCTCTCCAGTCATTCAGGAAGCTTTGGGAACTTCCTGGTGGCTAACCTCAGACAATCCCTCAGGTCCTAAGCCCGAAACTGCTCTTTCTCATCACTGACTGCTGCCTAGACCCTCCACCCCAACCCAGCAGCATCAGGGGTGGGACAAAGTCAGATTGGAGGACAGCTGTCCTGGTGTCCAGGATGATGAAGCGGCAGAGTTACCAGCCCCTCCCAGCAATTCAATATTAGCTACCACAGCCGGAAGGAACTTTGGACAGTGAGGGTGAGGTCCCTCTAGGCCCCAGGACAGAGAAGAGAGTCTCTGGCTCAAAGTTCTGCTAGAAAGTGTCCCCTCCTCCAGGAAGCCTTCTCAGCCCCAGAAGTTGAATACTCTGCCTCTGGGCTCCGAGAAAGGCCAGAAGACTCTCTCAACATTCATTCTCTGGAAAACTGGGCTTTCTCCCACCCCCTTGACAAGCTTGCAGCTGAATCTGGCTGGTCTCTGACTCCAGAGCCTGGTGTGGCCCAGAGTGGGCACCGATATTGGCAGGAGCAGCTGTTGAAGAGGAGGGAAGAGGGGTGGGCACTGGCCCATGCTTTGTCCTTCCACCTGCCCCCGAAGGCACCTGCAGCTTCTACAGAGGGCTACCATCACTCTGACTTCAGCACCCCAAGGACATCTCTCTGGTCTTTAGGTGCAAGCTCCACCTCCTGTGACTCTCATTCAACCAATCAACCAATGACAGATGGGAGTTGGTGGATAAATTGCACCCTGCCCCGCCCCCACCCCCACCAACACACACACCTTGGGACAGTCCTGAACTGTGCTCTAGTCTCTGCAGGACTCATGAGCCCTGTGGCAATTGCTCAGTGACACATCTTCCTCCTCCTGCCTCCCCACCCCCTCACTGTTCTCCTGTGGGATCCCTCTCAAATGGCACACACCCAGATCCCTGGTCTGCTTTTGGGGAAACCCAAACTAAAAGAGCCACCAGTGAGGACCCCAACTTACTAACAAGAATTATCTTGGCAGGACCCTGGGTTGCCCTACAAAATCCTGCACATCCCTCCACTCGCCTGGTCCATGTAACCCCCTGTGATATGGGTACTGTTTTTATCCCCAGTTTACAGATGAAGAAACAGAGGCTCAGAGAGGTCAGACTTGTTGGGTGAGGCAACAGAGCAAAGCAAAGTCAGACAGGGTCTGGAACCTGGGCCTCACTTGAAGGAGCAAGATTCCAGGGTGAAGGTTGCTAATAGGTTGTCAATCATTGCCCTGAACTGTTGTTTTCGTAAGACCCAAAGCTATTTGGGAAACTAATGGGGGACCATAGATTTCCCATGTGTGGTGATGCCTACCAGTCCCCAGGACACTTAAGTTTGCAACCCATTTGTAGTCATCCAGACCAGGTGTTGCCCCAAGATTCCACCAGGAGCACTGTGATCCAGCTTGGGATTCAAGTCTGACCTCTTAGCGGAGTGTGGGGTCCAGGCCACAAGAGGACAATCTGGGCAGAGGGCTAGAGTTCCTCCTCCCTGCCCCAGGCCTTTCGCCTCAGGCTCTGCAGAGTGTACGTCTGAGTTCAAATCTGAACTGGGTGGTCTTGGGCCCATGACTGTACCTCTCGGAGCCTCAGTTTCTTCATCGGTAGCGTGGGGCTCACAGTCTGCCTTCCCAGGGCATTGTTGGGCCTAGAGACCCTAACATGTGCCAGTCTTTCAGCAGATGCCCGAGAGATTGGAGCCCCTTCTGAGAGGTTGGAGTTTCCAGCCTCTGGAAGGGTCGCCCCTCCTTAAGGCTGGACAGTAGATCAGGCTACAGGAGGAATGACTGGGAGCCTGGGGAGTGTCAATAGAGTCTATTCTCAATGAGGAGAGCCCCTGCTCCCCAGGGCCTGCATGACCGGGAGGAAAGCAGCTGCTTGCTCAAGGGAGATCTCTGGCTCCCTTTTCATCACCTGCCTGTTAGGATGCGGTGGGCCTGGGGAACAAGCAATCCTGGCAGTGGAACCCAAGATCACAGCCACTGGGGATCACTCCAGGCCTTGGGGGGATCAGATTATCAACCTTGACCTGTGCCCTCTGCCACCTGGCATTTCCTGGTTGAAGGCAGCCAAGAAGGTCCATTCCTCCCAGAAAGGAGGCTCCCAGGAAGACATTTTATTCTAAAATGACAGATGATCACACATATATAGTGGGCTTTCCCATATTTTAAATTAAAAAAAAAAAAGGCATCTCAATGTTCTAAATGTTCTACAGAAACTTGGAAACACTTGTGATAGTGTTGGCACTAATTTTTTGATAACATTAACTTAATCAGATAATTATATATTTAGATATTTACCATGAGCTATAGAGACCAAAATGTCACCAAATAATTTGTACTAATTTTTATAAGCGGATTAAGCCGTGTTCTCTGCTCTCCCCCACCTTCCAGCAGGTCCTTTTTGGAGGCCACACACTTCCCTCTCAGCTCAAATCCTGGTACAGAAGCCGTGGGGTGAGAGGGAGGTGGGCTTCCTCATCCCACTCCCCACTCCTGGGATCAGAATCCCTAGAGGCTTGTCCCAGCTTTGTGCAGCCGCCCCCACCGCCTCAAACGCCCTTAAAGCAATGCTCCCCACACAGAAGGAGGGAGGGTAGCCCGGAAACGGCAAGGGCTTGACGGCTGGATCTAGGAGGGATGACAGGGGCGGGAAGTTTCCTCCTTGGACCTGGGCGGGGCAGTGAGACCGGGCCTGTCCACCTGGTCCCTGCGAGGTCCGGGGCGCGGCGGGGCCGTGTCCCCGCGGAGCCCGCGGCCGCCGGTAGGGGGCGCCTTGGTCATGCATTATTCATCGCCGAGCAGCCAGCCCGCCGCCTCCCTTGCTTTCCCCGCGCGGGCTGCGGGCTGCGCGGAGGAGCGGGAGCGCGGAGCCTTCACAATATTGTGGCAGCTCCGCGAGTGACGGCTCAGGAGAGGCGGGGGTGCGCAGCCTTGGCGGCAGGCGGCGGGTGGCAGCGGGAGCTGGGGCGGGGAGGGGTCGGGGGGTGGGGGCGATGCTGGGTCACGCGGCTCAAAGGGGGCTCAGACTAGGAGAGGGTGGTGCACGTAAGGGCAGAGCCTTTAGCATCCATCCATCCATTTATTCATCCTTCCATCAAGTCAACTAACGCCTAGAAGCGTCTGCTGTGTGCCTGGTGTAGGGGATATAAAGGTGAATGCATTAGACAAGGTCCCTGACCTTAAAAACTTAATCTCCAAGTGAGGGGAAGAGAGATAAAAAGCATGTACACGCAAATTAAGATAATCCCAGTTACTGACAAGTGCTCTACTTAAAACAAAACACGCAGGCGTGATGGGGAGTATGTGTCAGTGTCTGTCTAGGTGGCCAGGGAGGGCTTCTGTGAGAAGGTGACATTTGTGCAGAGATCTGAAGAATGGCAAAGATGCACCTGACCTTGGCCAGTCCCAGGGCCTCTGGGGCCTCCCCTTGTCCTGCCCCTGGCCTTCTGGGGGTGCTGTAAGGCCCCACCCCATGCACTCCCAAGAAGCAAGGAGGAAGGTAGGCTCCTATTCGGGCTTAAGACTAAGCCAGGGGAGCATTCCTGCTCAGTCTGCATCTGGGCTGCAGGTACCAGCCAACAGGGAGGCAGGAGGCCAGGCAGCCAGCCCTGGAGCCGTAGCTGCTGAAAGGAGCAGCCTTCCACTTGGAATCACAGGGCCTCAGCATCTCAGCCTTCTACAGGGTCTCACCACCGCACACCCCTTCCCCCAGGCCTCCCAGGTCTCCGCTCCAGGCGGGCAGGGGGCTTGGAGGGCGTGTGCTCGGGGTCATCACCAGCATCGGATTTCCTTTCACTTGTGCAAAGACTCGTTGACGCCTGAGCACATCAATATCCTTAATGACAGTGAGAGGAACTGGGACTCCAGACGGCCTGCGCCCCCCTTCCCCTCTTGCCCCTCCCCTCCCCACTCACTCTCCCCCCTCCTTTCTGCCCTCCCTTGACTCCCCTCCCCTCCTTCCTTTTTCACTCATGCCTGTCTCCCCTCTTGCTCCCCCTTCTCACCCTCCCCTCCTTTCTCCTTCTCTCCTCTCCTTTCTCTCTCCCCTCCCAGGACCCCACAGCTCTTGTGCATTCACAAACTTTCACCCCACAGCTCCGGGGGGGGGCCCAGCTGGGCCAGCCCCTCTGTCTGTCTGTCCATCCCCAGCTGGGCCCCGATGCCTTCCGGAGCCTGGAGGCAGGGCCCACGCAGTGGGGCCCAGGGAGAGGCGGCTCAGTCCTGCAACAACTGCCCCAGAGGCACACGCTCAAGCTTTTGCCATGTGCCCAGAGGCACACGGGCTTCCATGGCCCACGCCACACTGAGAAATTACAAAGTCAAGTTTGGGTGTGGGATGCCACAGGAGAGGGGCGAGTTTTGGGGAGGATTTTCTGTTTTGTATTTTTTATGACCATATATAATTTCGCATTTCTCCCCTCAGCCCCTGCCTCCTTGGCTCCCAGATGTGTCCCACATTGAAGAATTATCTCTCCTCCCTAGAGTGAAATAAATGCAATCAATATGAGTATTGCTCTCAGGGCCTTGAAATATTACATTAATGTTCCATGTGGTGACATTTTAGCTGGAATTTTCAAATACATTATGATGGTTCAAATTAATATTTATCAGATCAGCTTTTATATTTTGCAAAAGAGAGAGAGAGAGGGAGAGAGGGAGAGAGAGAAAAGGAAAGACAGAGAGAGAGCATTATTAAAATACAAAATGCAGATCAAGTCTAAAATCGATGGTCCATTTTCCCAGCACTTTCCAGGGGCTGTCTTTAGCTTTCTGGGTTTGTTTTTAAATTTATTGGTGTTTCAGGCAAATCTATTGGGCTCCCTTGGCCCCCTGGTCGGCCCTCCCCTCCTCACTGCCTCTCGCAGGCTACGGGCCCTTCCTTTGCTGTCTTTCTCTCTTTATTATCCTGAAATGTAAATTACGACATTAGCTCGGTCCTTATTTTTTTTTAAACTCTCCGATGATTAAATCTGCTACACGACATCCTTGTCCTTTCTATAAATTAAATCATCTTGGCTTTGCACCTCCAGCTCAGGGTGGCCGTTGCCCCGGCATCACAGCACTGGGAAGCTGCGGCTAAGGGCTGGGGTCTTCGTCCCCCTCTGGAGCGGACACTGGGCCTTTGTGGGGGACAGGGAGGCCTCCTTCCTGGCTCCCTGATTTTTCGAAAATAAGAAACACGGACTAAAGGGAGGAGGTGGTGGCAGTCGTGGCTTCCACTTTATTTCAGTCACTTCCAAACTGATTACTCTGTGAAGTGGAAAAATCTGGGCAGATTAATGGTTTAATTCCCTTTCTCTTTGGCTTTTTTTCCCCTCCGCCTCCAGTTTTGTTTTGTTTAGTTTTGTTTCTCCCTTTTTCTATTTGCATCTTTCCCCCCTCGGAGGAGTTGTATTCTTAAAAAGACTCAGATGCTTTGGTGAGGTGCAAGCGTGAAAAGCCAGTTGGGAGACCTTCCCAGTCTTCCCAGCCCAGATTCTGCCTGGGAGCTGCACGGGTTAACGATGCCCACTCCTGCCCTCAAATTTTTCTCTTTGATGATTTTCTGTTTCCACCCTCCTCAAGTTCTGGGTGAGAGTTTGAACACAAAGGTACACACACACACTTATACACTCACACCACCCCCCACTCAATCGCAGATTGCTCGTGTGGACGAGCGAGCACACGCACACAGAGACCCAGCGATAGAGACCTCTGAGAGGATCTGCATAAGAGAACTCCCCTCCTGGTTTCTCTCCGCTGCTGATCTGGCCAAAAAGAACGACAGGAAACTTAAAAAAGAAAAGGAGGAGGGATCGATTATTCGACCTGTACTTGAACCCGACTGAAAGAGATAAAGCGGAATTTTCAATAGGTCCCCTGCCCTTTTCACCAGGAGGGAAAGAGGAGAAGAAAAACAAGAGATATTTATATGACAGCAGCTGCTGAAAATAGCATTTCAGAGCCATAAAAAAAGGCAAAAAGAAATTCAATGGTAGAAAAGGCAAGAAAC
Source organism: Bos grunniens (assembly GCF_055505025.1). Taxonomy (NCBI): domain Eukaryota; kingdom Metazoa; phylum Chordata; class Mammalia; order Artiodactyla; family Bovidae; genus Bos; species Bos grunniens. The sequence continues at coordinate 38,321,724 of NC_141180.1, read as the reverse complement.
TCCTGTCTGCTCCCCAAAAGGCCAGGCAGGCAGCGAGTGTCTGCGGCTGGAAATGCACGCATGCCTTCTATAGATCTGTTTGAAATTATACTTGTCATTGAGGGGGAATTTATGCTTCTATTGATCTGCAAAAGGAAAATATTAAATGGTTTGGTTTTGATCTTTCGGTGACCCCAAGGTCAAGGGTAGTAGCAGATTAGTATTCATAGAATTCATCATGGAATTGCAGCCTGCATCCACTTTATGCAAACATGCTCCAAACACGCCTGGTGAAGCAGGCAGCAAATGGCCAATGACAAGAAAAGAGTCAACGGTGCCCCCTCCCACCCCCTAGGGCTCGTCTCCTTCCCATCCCTCGGGGAGAAAAAGGAAGCACTGGGACTGGAGATGCTTTCCGGATGGAAGAATGAAGGCACCCCAAGACTTAGGGGTTTGTGCAAGAGACGGGGTTCCCCTTTGGAAATTCAGATGATCACCCGCAGTTAGGGGTTATGGTGTGGGTCTGAGAGACATAGGAACACGGTGGGTGGGGGGGCCCAGGTGGATAGGAGAGGGCACCCATACCTGGAGTGGGACACCACCCAGAAGGTGATGACCGGACATGACACGCATGCGCACACACACAGCCCGTGGAAGCCCCGGTCTTTCCTGAAGGGAGGAACACAGCATGCTGGCCAGTGAGCCGAGAGCTCCACTCCTCTCCAAGGGTGACATTGCTTCTCGTTTCACGCCGAGGAGCGTCCTTAGTGAGAGGCACCCACGTGCCCAGCTGGGAAGGAGAGAAAGTCCAGGCGTGCATGCTGCCTGGCTCCACCCAGGCCTTCTGCTTTTTGCCAACGGCTGCAGAAACTGTGTCCAAATGTGTTTGCAACGGGGACACACGTGGAGCCCCCGGGGACGGGCCGCAAACACCCCTCCCCACCCTGGGCTCAGCACACAAGTGCCCTCTTAGCAGAGTTTGTCCCCAGTGGTGGGAACATTTGGTCAGTAACAGTCACTTGCCAACAAACTAAAAATAGCCCACCCAGCATATCCTGCAATGGCAGGAATTCTGGCTGGCCCTTGTTCTGCCGGCTGATCGGGTGGCCAGAGGGGGCTACAGATACCGACTCCCATGGGGGCCCAAGGAGCAGACCTCTGGGGGCCACCTACCTGTGCTCCGTCTTTATGGGGGTGCTGGCTACTTCTGTGCATTACCTGCGGTATCATCTCATTGGTCACTCACAACAACCCTACAAGGCAAGGGGTTGTTACTATCCCATTGTATAGATGAGGAAACTGAGGCTCAGAGAGGCTAAGCCATCTCCTCAAGGGCTTGGCTCTGTCCTCATGCCAAAGTCCATGCTCTCAACTGCTCTGCTCTCATGGCCTGGCATCGTTTGGGCAAATTCTAAGGTTGGTCCACATTTGAGGTTCAGGGAGAGGGGAGTTTGAAATGAGGACAGACAGGGGTGTGGAGGCTTTGGGGGTTCTGGGGAGCTGTGGGGAGGGAGAGGGAGAGTCGCCCCAGCCCTGCCTCCCCCCATCCCTGAGAAGGAAGACAGCGTTTTGCCTATTAATCATGTTTCATTTATATTAGCTTGACTCGATCTACTGTATATTTGAAATGGATTTAATTTTAGATCACGCACTATGGAAGGGGGCCAGTTTGGTGTAAGGAGCATTATGAATATTTTCCATAAGCTGGATATACATTATCCAGGGACAGATATACGAGCAGAGGCCCAGGGCTCCTGGCTGGGGGAAGGGCCCGCTCTTGCCTGCTTCTCCACCGCTCCCCTGCAGCCCAGGGTCACAGGGCTTCAGAGGGAGTCCTCTCTGCCTGCTGTCCCCGCGGTGCGAGGTGGGGGTATCTCAGCCCCATCTTCCCCTTGCCCATGAGCTCATCCCCACTGACCTTGAAGCCTCTGCTTCTTCTTGGCTCCCGGCTGAGTTGCCAGCCTGGGAGGTGTGTGGAAGAAGGGGGGGATGCCAGAGCCGTGGGGCGTGCAGGGCCCAGCTCAGGGTACAGGAGAGGAGTGAGAGTAGAAGGGAGGGGCCTCGGACTCTCACCTTCAACCCCAAGCTCCAATGGAGACAGAGAAAGCCCGGGTCCTGGCTGCACAGCTGGTGTGAGGGCCAGTCCGAGCTGACCTTCAGCAAAGCCCCCCTGAGCCTGGGCTGAGATCCCCTTTTCCTGGGAGCGGGTCCTGGGCTTTGCCCTTTTCCAAGAGCACCAGAGCCAGGGGGTCCCCCTTGAGGATGAGAACTCGAGCTAGTCCGGGGACAAGCCCAGGGACACACAGCAGGGGAGCAACAGAACGGGGTGACAGCCTCCTACCCTGCAGTGCTGGGTGCTGTCTCTCCACCCAACCCTGAGTCCCCTCCATTAGCCCCACCTGGACAAGTGGAGTCACAACTCATACCTTCTAGGTCATTTCTGCATTCCTCATGCCCTCACCCCCACCCCAGGCTCCCACCCCTGCAAGCTCTGACCTTCTCACATGGGATCCAGGCATTGCACTGAGCTTTAGAGTTGGAGGAAACTGTGGCTCAGGGGGGTTGTGATATCCATACCCAAACCTAAATCTTTTCTCTCCTTCCACCTTCCAACTGCCCCTCCACCTCACTCCCACCTAGGCTCCCCAAGCTGCACACACTCCCCATACAACATGCTCATCCCCACCATGACCACTGTGATCCATCCCATCACAAGTACCACTCAGGGTGGTCCCCTTCTCTCCCTCGCCCCTGTCCCTCTAGTCCAAGTGGCCACTGTGTTGCTCCAGGAGCACTGCGTGGGCCTCCTGGAGGGTCCCCAGAGCCGCCGCCAACTCCAGTTTTTCTCTGCACGGTGGCCACAGAGACCTTGTTTAACGCAGCACGGTTATACTGTACACACCTCCCGCAGCCCTGCCATCAAATCCCAAGTTGTATGCTGGCCAACACGGCGTGTCAGGGAGTGGACCCTGCTGACTTCCCCAGGGTCACCCGCTTGTCTACAGCTCCATTTCTGGTCTCCACCATCTTTCTAGCTCTTTACCTGCCTTGTGCAGTGGTTTCTCCCACACAGGACCTTGGCACAAACCAGTCCCAATGCCTAGATCATGCCCTCCCCACTTCACCTGGATAACTTCTCTCTCTCTCTTTTTTGGGCTGCACTGCTTGGCATATGGGATCTTAGTTCCGCAACTAGGAATCAAACCCATACACGTGGAAGCTTGAAGTCTTAACCACGGGATGGCCAGAAGAGTCCCACGCTAACTTCACTTTAATGTTCAGGCTCTACTTCAAGTTCCCTAGGAAGACTGATCACACATCCCTGCCTCCCCATTACAATCTGGATCAAGCCCTACTTTTGCCTTTTGCAAATCCTATAGTCATAGGGGATATTTGGGGATCTGACCATTCATACCCAGCCCGTGAGACTCTGGGCAGCCCCAGGCCTTGTTACGGAGGGTACCAGCCAAGTTCCTGCCTCGCTACCATTCCCACATCTGTCACCTCCTCCATCCTCTTGGTGTATAACACACCCGTCACCCACCCCAGCCTGGCTGGCAGCCTTTCAGAAGTGGCATGCGACGCTTCCCTTATTCAATTCTTAATTTAAGGTTTTGTGAGTTGTAATAACCCCCCTTTCCCCCAAATCACTGGGGATGGGGCCTCCACGTCAGCCCAGGACCAGGAGAGCTGAAGGGTAATTGCATTGCACGTATGCTAATAGTTGTCTGGAGAAGACAATGGCAATTGGAAGCTGGGGTGGGGCCTTACTCCACCCAGAGTGCCTGCAGAGTAGGGGGGCCCTGATGATTTGAGGGGCTGGAGTCAGGAGCCTGCTAGGAGCATTCTGTGGGGCCCACAGTCCATGGTAGAGGAGAAGAAAGGGACTAGAGTCCCAGTCTAGAGGGCCTGATGGGGAACAGATAGGCTGGGAAGGGAAGCGGAGCCCTCTTCTTCCCCCAGTTTCTCCTGCCCCACCTGTTCCCTCTTTTCTGGGGCCAAAATGGCTCCCAAGCAGGAGGAGAATCTAGGAGCGTGGACATGGGGGAGGTAGAGGTCACACAAATCTTGCTCCTGTTTTCCCACAAGCTGTGTGACATCAAAGAAGCCACGTAACCTCTCCGAGCCTCAGCTTTCTCATCTTTAAGAGTCTCCTCCACTTTGATTTTTTCTATTTATTTTATTTTTTAATTGTAGTATAATTGCTTTGCAATGTCGTGTTAGTTTCTGCTGTACAACAATGTGAATCAGCTATATGTATACATCTATCTCAAAAGTCTTTTATGAGTATCTCCCTAGAGCTTGTTCTGTGCATTAAAAGAGATCATGAAAACGAAAGTGTTAATCGATCAGTCGTGTCCAACTCTTTACGACCCCATGGACTGTAGCCCACCAGGCTTCTCTGTCCATGGAATTCTCCAGGCAAGAATACTGGAGTGGGTTAGCCTTCTCCAGGGGATCTTCCCTACCCAGGGATCAAACCTGAGTCTCCCGCATTACGGGCAGATTCTTTACCATCTGAGCCACCAGGGAAGCCCAAAAGAGATCATACAGAGGAAAATTGCAGAGTGCTTGGCATTCATAGGCCCTTAACAAGTTAACTTACAGCTGAAGCTTTTACAACTATTAATCCACTATGGGTCTGCCCACTCTTAGTAATGAGGTAGAGTATGAAATCCTGGCTTCCTACCTGGAGAGGAGGTTACCTCCAGGATGGAAGGAGCGTCTTGAGGTTCAAAGCCCACCTCCTCAGAGAGGCCTCTGCCCCCTCCCTCTGCGGAGCCTTCCTTTTCATGTCCACAGTGGCATGATCTTGCCTCCTTTGCTGAGCTTATTCCAGATGTAACTACATACTTGCTTTTCTGTTAATTGTCTGTCCCTCTCTCTAGACTGTGGGCCTATCAGGGTACCTGGAACAGTGCCTGACACACAGTAGGTGCTCAGTGAATATTTGCCAAATGAACATGTAATCAAATGAATCCCAGGCAGAAAAGTGGGAGGCAAAGGGTGTGTGGGTGTGGGAGGGTTCAGGCATGGTGGGGTGGTCTCCTGGGCCCACCTTACCTCTATCTTTGGCCTCAGGAGCAAGCCCTGCCCTGCCAAGATCCCTTCCTGTTATGTTACTGAAATAGACCTTGCCTACTTCCCTGCGGATTCAGGAGCTGGTGAGAAGGGCAGGAGGGAAGCTAGGATGCTCTCTAGGCATGAAGCGGGGTGGAGGGCCTTTCTAAGGCTGGACGCCTCTAGTGTTCCTCCTCAGGCTCTTCTGCCTGCCTTAGACCAGCAAGTTGTCTGGGGCCCCTCACCTCCCTGACTCCTGAGGCTGAGGCATGCTCAGGGCAGCTCAGTTGTCCCTCCTCAGGGGGCTTCCCTGGTGGCTCCGATGGTAAAGAATCTTCCTGCACTGTGGGAGACCCAGGTTCAATTCTTGAGTCTGGAAGATCCCCTGTAGAAAGGAATGGCAAACCATTCCAGTATTCTGGCCTGGAGAACCCCATGGACAGAGGAGCCTGGTGGGCTATAGTCCATGGGGTCACAAAGAGTTGGGCACGACTGAGCGAAACACACACAAGGTCTTAACAGAGGTCTGACATCCATCCCTTCCCTGGGGAGGCTGCAGCCCTTAAATGGAGAGGCAGGATCCAGGATCTTGAACAGTTTTCACAGGGTTCTGGGCACGCCTGGGGGACTCATTATAGTAGCCAAGGATGGTGGTGAATAAACTTTGGCAGTGCCCCCTCCCACAAGCCCAGCCCCACTGCCATGGCCCACTGGTTGACAAGATATCCAGATCTCACATCCAAGACCTCCCCAACTCTACCAAAGAGAGGTGCGAGGCCAGCAGCCCACTCCTAGCCTGAGCCAAGAGATGTCTGAGCCAGGCCAGTCTCTGCCCCTGCCCCCTGCCCTGGGGTGAGGGGCTTGTGGGTTGTCTGTGGGCCACGAGGACACCAGTGACCCCAGAAGGGCCCATGCCAAGGCCCGGCTGAAGTGCAGCTCCTCTCAGAAATTCTGAGTAGTGGGACTTGCCTGGCAGTCCAGTGGTTAAGGCTCTGTGGTTCTGCTGCAGGGGGCATGAGTTCGATCCCTGGTTGGGGAACTAAGATCTCGCATGCTGCATGGTGTGGCCAGAAAAAAAAAAAAAACACAGAAATTTTGAGTAGTGAGGCTGAGGGAGAAAATAGATCTGACGATGATGACTTTGGAGGGTGTGCTGTAAGGGTGGGGATTCTGTGCCAGAGAGAGAGCCGGAGAGAGTGGGGAGAGATAGGAGGGGAGAGAGGGCAAGAGAGAGACACAGAGGCAGATTTATCTAGAACAGGAGAGGGAGGGAGAGAGCAAAGAGAGAACCAGGAGAACAGAGACAGACTCAGAGATGGTAGAGAGGAAGGAGAGAGATGAGGGGTCACTCAGAGACAGAGAGACACACACCTGGGGAAACTGAGGCAAAGAGCTGGAAGGAGAGGCTGGTGGGGAGCCCTGTGTGTGCAAGGCAGGCTGAGAGGTGGAGTGAGTGTGGGGCCTAGTGTGTCTGGGGCTGGGCATGTTGGGTCTAGGACTGAGCACCCTGCCAGGCACAGAGTCATTTGTCTGACCCTTGCTGAATTTGATGGAAAATAGAGAGGTAAGGGAGGCAGGTGTTTTTGCATCCAAGAGAACACATGTCCTCCTCCTGTGACCGTTCCTGAGTGTCTGTGATCACACATGTGATGTGTGCACGCATGTAAGTGGGTGATGGTACGCAGGAGGGCAGGGTGTCACCCCCTCAGCTACCCTTATGCCCCCTTGCTGAGGAATCTGTGTATTGACCACCCCATCTGGTGGGCTGCAGGGTCAGGATGGGTGGGCAGCCTGATACACACCCTCACAGGGGGTGGGGTGGGGGTGGGGGAGGCCAGGGAGCTGTCAGCAGCCAAGAACCGGGCAGGCAGCGAAAGTGAGCCATAAAAGGGCCACTTCTCCCGGCCGCTGTTCACTTGACACTCTCTAACCCAGAAGCCACCTGTTCAGCCATCAGTCACGCAAAGAAAACACAGCTTTCCTGAAACTGGGAATTGGACAAGACAGTCCTAGGAGGGGTGAGCATGGGAGAAATATCCGCCCCCCTGCCACTTCCAGGGGGCTCCCAGCCTCACCCCGAGGTAGGGCGGGGGCAGGCTGGAAGGCTGCAGCCAGCCTCAGAGAGCCAAAAATAAAAAACACCCCACCACTCTCAATTTGGCACCACGAGACACATTTGAGGGGCACAGGGAAGGTGGGGGCCCAGAAGTGCTCACGGTGGGCTGATGAGGATATGGCCTTTGCTAGGGTGGCTTAGCAAAGGGCTGCACCCCAGAGTTGCTGCCACATGGGCTGTGGGACGGGGCAAGGGTGGGTGTGGGGTGGGGGTGGCATGGAGGGAGGCCAGACCTTGGGGGGCGGGCAGGGCTGCTGGAGCAGAGGAGGGACCTGGCTTGTAGGCAGGCCTGGGGCTCTGGCCAGCAGCGGTGCCCGGCCAGCGGAGGCCCCATCGTGCCCCGCCGTGCCCCGCCTCGGGTAGCTTGTTAATTTCATCGTTTAGCCCGTTTATGGTGTTCCCAGTTGCTGTTGCTTTTATAAACAAGCATTTTGGTGACCTTCCCCTCCGGACATCAGCTCTGCAAGAATCCCGGGCCCTGAACATTTATAAATAAGCCTTCTCTCAAGTTCCACAACAGGTGTGACCTCCCCCCGCCCCCCTCCTCTGTCCTGTCCGAAAACTGAACAGTTTCAACAAGCAAAGGGAGGCCGCCGGGGCTGTCTTAAAGGGGTCGAGTGGAGGCCACGGTGTGCGTGGCTGCAAGGGGGGCTGCCCTGCCTCCTCCTCCTCCGCCTCCTCCAGGCTGAGGGTCCTCAAGGAGAGGGACAGGCTGGTGGCCAATTGAACCCCTGACCCCACTTCTCCAGACACCCAACTGGAGACTATGGTCTGAGAAGGCTTCTCAGCTGATGGAGTATATCTGAGTCAGGTCTCCCCCTACCCAGCAAGTTTTACCAAACCCCCCCAAACTCTCCTCCCCAGTCTGATCCCCCTTTTACTCCCTTCCTTGGAGGAGCATAGTACATCTCCCCCTCTTCTTTCCTGCCAAAAGCTCTCTGATTCATGATTTGCAACATTTCATACATTTATTTAACAAGCATTCATCTATTCAACAAATATTTCCTGAGCACCCACTCTGAGCCAGGCTCAGCGCCAGGAATATAAAGCTGCAGAAGACATGGCCCTGCCCCCAAGGAGTGCACCATCAAGGGGAAAACAGAAGAGCCGTGAGACCAGGGGATCAGGGCTTGCCAAGGCTCCTGATCTTAGGGAGCAGAGAAGGGGATCCTAACCCAAACTTGAGGGTGAAATGCTTCCTGGAGAGGGGGTTGATTCTTAAGTCATTACCATGGAGGCGTCAAGGGGAAAAGCATTCCATGCAAAGAAAACTGGCAGAGTAGGGGCACAGAGGTGAACAAGCCTGGAGTGAGGATGGCAATGGTGGTAATCATGGTGGTCAAAGGTGGTGGTCCTGTGGATGGTTGTCATGGTGATGTCGGAATAAAACCACAAGGAGTATTTCCCTCCGTGTGGACCAAGTCAGGAAGGTGGGAGATCCAAATCATACCTGTGAGGGGCCATCAAGGTCACAGTTATTTCTGTGTGTCAAGAGTGATGATCAAGGTAGGGGTGGAAACATAGCAAGAAGCAAAATTCCTGGAACCAAGAGGACCGAGTGCTGGACTAGGCTGGAACTAGAGGGCACTAGGGCCCAGATACAAGTATGTCAACGAGGGGCTTGGTGGGCATTGTCTTTTGCCTAGCACCTGCATGGTCCAGGGTGGGCCTGGTGACCTAGGAACTCCTGCAGGGCCTGGACTCTAGGGGTGAATAATATCAAGAACCATGGCGATGTGGGTCCTGGGTGTACCCAAGGACACAGGCCTGGGGAGGTTCTCATGGGGAAACCTGGGGACCTCAGACCCCTGTCTATATAGGTGACTAAGGAATAATTCCTCGAATGTGTCCTGTGAGTCCCAGTTTAAAAGACGTTTCCCCTTCCTTCTTGTAAAACACGACATGCTTTGAGATGCATGTTGTTACCATTTTATAGACCAGGGTCTCCTCTCCCTGGAAGCTTCTTTCTCTTCCTCTTACCCTGAGTTACTCCACTTGTTCTTTTGGCCAGCACAGTGGGCACGTCCTCCGGGAGCTTCCCTGACCAGCCTTAACTGATTGGCCATGTCCTCTGCGATGACCACACCACGTTGCAGTGGTCTGGTCTTCTGTCTCCCTTCACAATTAGACTGATTATTGGCTCATTGAGGGCAGCGACTTGCCTTTTACCTCCAACCTCGGGCACCCAGCATAGGGCCTGTCTCAGAGCGTGCTTAGGGAAGGCAAGATTGATCGACCTTGGTCCCCAGCTGACTCAAGGCCCCTCTGCTGCCCCTGGGGCTCCCCGGAGTTGGCATCCCCACTCAACTCTCACACAGGCACCTGCTGGGCCTCAGGAGGGAGTAGAGAACGTGGGTGGGCCTGGTTCAGCTGCCAGTTCAGGGCCTGGGGACTGAGGATTTGGGGCTGGGAATGCAACAGCCGGGTGGCTCCTGTGGGCTGAGCCTCTTTTTAATGCTCTGTCTGTCCTGAGGGGCTGGCTAATGGCTAATTGGGCACCATGAATTCAACTGTGTCAGACTCAAACCAGCCATGACTGCACTTGACTTGTCCCTGCCCCCAGAGACTGGGGGCCCCACCAGGGCCTGCCTTAGAAGAATCAGTCAAGCCCTGAGGTGCTTGGGCTGGATTTTAGCCAGTAGACCAGAGGAGAAAGGGCTCCTTGGGCCCTGTGGGTGGCTGGGTGGGTCTAGTGGGGCCATGGCCGTGAACCTTAGGACAGACGAATGGCCTCACCTCTCCAGGTCCTAGAAGATCAAAGAGGCTCCACCCTGCTTTCCTCTCTCTCGGAGTTGCTTGTCAATGTGGATAGATTTTTTAAATATGGATTTACTTTTATTGATTTATTGGCTGTGCCAAGTCTTCATTGCGGCATGTAGGATCTTAGTTCCTCAACCAAGGATTGGGCGCACACAGTCTTAACCACTGGATCACCAGAGAAATTCCCACGGTGGGTACATTTAAATCATCCTATTCATGGGCTTCCCAGGTGGCACTAGTGGTAAAGAATCTGCCTGCCAATGCAAGAGACACATGAGACACATGTTCAATCCCTGGGTTGGGAAGATCCCCTGAAAAGGGAAATGGCAACCTGCTTCAGTATTTTTGCTGGAAGAACCCCAAGGACAGAGGAGCCTGGTGGGCTACAGTCCATGGGGTCTCAAAGAGTTGGACACAGAGTCGTTGTCACATTTGCACCTTAGCAAGACCCTGAGAGTAGATGGGGAAACAATGATAGTAATAGTAACCCCTCCCCTGGCTGCAGCACTGGCAGAAGGCTTTATCCTGACACTTGGGGTCTTCTGAGGCTCAGACACTCTCCTCTTGCAGGTCTCCTGCTCAGTGGCTCTGAAGAGGTCATCCCCACTATCTCCCAGCCTCAGCTAACTGGAGCTGGTTGCTCTGTCCTGCATTCAGGCCACCAGAACAAAACCCATTGTTCTGATGTGGAAACTGAGGCTGGGAAACAAGTCTGGGGTTCACGCCCTGCTCTGCCTTAAACTCTGTGGCAAGTTCCTCACCTCTGTGGTCCTCAGTCCCCCACCCCCCGCCCCCACATCTGTTTAATGAAGGGAAGGTGGGGCACTTGACTGAATGATCATTGAGGGTTCTTTGACTTCATCCAGTTTACAGTGTCTTCTGAGCACCCAGAGTCTGCCGGGCACTGTCCTAGGTGCTGGAGACCCAGTGATGGATGAGACCCACATGAGTGCTGCCTTCATTGAAGTTACAGTCTGGAGGGAAGACATGAGGCAATGAGGAAAAGGAAACCAGATAGTCATGCCCTGGTAGTCATGGCCCTGAAAGACCAACAGGACAAGGGTCAGTGACAGTAACTGGGGCTTCCGTGGGGGTGTGGCCAGGGCTTTCTGAGAGGTGACATTAGCCTGAATGACAAGAACAAAAGAGTCCTGCCTATAGGCAGCTTCAGCCACCTGAGAACCATCTGAGATCATGTGGCCAGGAAGTGACAATGGTAAGACTTGAACCTGTGTATTGGGACTCCCATTGCTTTCAGGGAGCCATTGGGCCAAAGCTGGCTGGGCCCTGGGGGAAGCGGATCAGCATGCTGGTTAAGACTGAGGTTTGGTTTTGAATCCTGGCTCCCCTGCTTATGAGTTTTTTCCTTCCTTGTGCTGCAGCCTGGAAACTCTCCAGGCAGTCAGCTGGGGCAGTTGTAGGGCCCAGCTTATTTGTCTTCTCTTTGGGATCACTGTCCAGTCAAAGGGTGTGACCTATTCAGGGTTTCAAGGGAGGCAGTGATACAGTCAGAACTGGAACTTGGGGCTCTAGATTCCTGGCATGGTGCTCCTTCCTCTGCCCATGTCCCTGTGGCAAATAGGAGTGATGGGGTCCCTTTGCTCTGGGCTCAGCTGTAGGAAGTCCAAGGCCTCTTGGGGCAGAGGTGATAGACATGGGATGGGAAGGCCAGGTCCCTGGCTTCACAGAGCCAACCCAAGAGCTACTCCATGGCAGAGCTTCTGTCTCTTTCCAATAAAATGACAGCCTGTAACTCAGCATCAGGACAAGTCAGGCACACTCCATGTGCCATCTCATCAATCCTACACCTTCTGATGAAATGCCTCCCACTTCACAGATGAGGAATCTAAGACTCAGAGGTGAAGGAGCTTTCCCCAGGTTCCACTGTGGGAAGGTGGGTGAGCTGGAATTCAAACCCAGTTCTGCTCATCTCTCTCTCTCTCTCTCTCTCACACACACACATACACACAAACGTATTTGACTAAGCACAGCTCAGCACCAGGCAGGGACACAGTCTTGGCTCTCAAGGAGTTCAGTCTGGTCAGGTGGCAGATGCTAGACTGATAGCAAATAAAGCTCTCTTGCTTACTGTAAACACCAGGCAGCTCATTCTCACACTTTCTTTAGATTTTGACACAAAAGTCACCTTCTCAGTGAGACTCACCTGGACAGACATCTTATCTAAGCCTTCATCTGCCTCCCCCTTTTGTCTTTGTTGTTGTTTTTCTCCTTGGCACTTATCTAAAATACCATATTCTTAACTTGTCTTGATTGCTTTCCATCTCTTGCACTGGATCAGAGGTTGGCAAACTATGGCCCATCAAATCTGGTCCACCACCTTTTTATGATTAGCTGGTGAACTAAGAATGATTTTTACATGCTTAAATGATTTAAAAATTTTTTTATGTATTTCATGATATGTGAGGGCTTCCCATCCAAGGAGCAGCGGCTGCACGGGCACAGGAGAGCTGAGAGGAGCTACTCCACATTCAAGGTCAGGAGGAGCGACCTCGTCCAAGGTAAGGAGCAGTGGCTGCACTTTGCTGGAGAAGCCGTGAAGAGATACCCCACATCCAAGGTAAGAGAAACCCAAGTGAGACAGTAGGTGTTGCGAGAGGGCATCAGAGGGCAGACACACTGAAACCACAATCACAGAAAACTAGCCAATCTGATCACACGGACCACAGCCTTATCTAACTCAATGAAACTAAGCCATACCATGTGGGGCCACCCAAGATGGACAGGTCATGGTGGAGAGGTCTGACAGATTGTGGTCCACTGGAGAAGGGAATGGCAAACCACTTCAGTATTCTTGCCTTGAGAACACCATGAACAGTATGAAAAGGTAAAATGATAGGATACTGAAAGAGGAATTCCCCAGGTCAGTAGGTGCCCAATATGCTCCAGGAGATCAGTGGAGAAATAACTCCAGAAAGAATGAAGGGATGGAGCCACAGCAAAAACAATACCCAGTTGTGGATGTGACTAGTGGTAGAAGCAAGGTCCAATTCTGTAAAGAGCAATATTGTATAGGAACCTGTAATGTTAGGTCCACAAATCAAGGCAAATTGGAAGTGGTCAAACAGCAGATGGCAAGAGTGAATTCGACATTCTAGGAATCAGCGAACTAAAATGGACTGGAATGGGTGAATTTAACTCAGATGACCATTATATCTACTACTGTGGGCAGGAATCCCTTAGAAGAAATGGAGTAGCCATCATGGTCAACAAAAGAGTCTGAAATGCAGTACTTGAATGCAATCTCAAAAACGACAGAATGATCTCTGTTTCCAAAGCAAACCATTCAATATCATGGTAATCTAAATCTATGCCCCAACCAGTAACACTGAAGAAGCTGAAGTTGAACAGTTCTATGAAGACCTACAAGACCTTTTAGAACTAACACCCAAAAAAGATGTCCTTTCATTATAGGGGACTGGAATGCAAAAGTAAGAAGTCAAGAAACACCTGGAGTAACAGGCAAATTTGGCCTTGGAGTATGGAATGAAGCAAGGCAAAGGTGAATAGAATTTTGCCAAGAGAATGCACTGGTCATAGCAAACACCCTCTTCCAACAACACAAGAGAAGACTCTACACATGGACATCACCAGATGGTCAACACCGAAATCAGATTGATTACATTCTTTGCAGCCAAAGATGGAGAAGCTCTATACAGTCAACAAAAACAAGACCGGGCTGACTGTGGCTCAGATCATGAACTCCTTATTACCAAATTCAGACTTAAATTGAAGAAAGTAGGGAAAACCACTAAACCATTCAGGTATGACCTAAATCAAATTCCTTATGATTATATAGTGGAAGTGAGAAATAGATTTAAGGGACTAGATCTGATAGATAGAGTGTCTGATGAACTATGGACGGAGGTTCGTGACATTGTACAGGAGACAGGGATCAAGACCATCCCCATGAAAAGAAATGCAAAAAAGCAAAATGGCTATCTGAGGAGGGCTTACAAATAGCTGTGAAAAGAAGAGAAGTGAAAAGCAAAGGAGAAAAGGAAAGATATAAGCATCTGAATGTAGAGTTCCCAAGAATAGCAAGGAGAGATAAGAAAGCCTTCCTCAATGATCAATGCAAAGAAATAGAGGAAAACAACAGAATGGGAAAGACTAGAGATCTCTTCAAGAAAATTAGAGATACCAAGGGAACATTTCACGCAAAGATGAGCTCGATAAAGGACAGAAATGGTATGGACCTAACAGAAGCAGAAGATATTAAGAGGTGGCAAGAATACACAGAAGAACTGTACAAAAAAGATCTTCATGACCCAGATAATCACGATGGTGTGATCACTGACCTAGAGCCAGACATCCTGGAATATGAAGTCAAGTGGGTCTTAGAAAGCATCACTACAAACAAAGCTAGTGGAGGTGATGGAATTCCAGTTGAGCTATTCCAAATCCTGAAAGATGATGCTGTGAAAGTACTTCACTCAATATGCCAGCAAATTTGGAAAACTCAGCAGTGGCCCCAGGACTGGAAAAGGTCAGTTTTCATTCCAATCCCAAAGAAAGGCAATGCCAAAGAATGCTTAAACTACCGCACAAGTGCACTCATCTCACACACTAGTAAAGTAATGCTCAAAATTCTCCAAGCCAGGCTTCAGCAATACTTGAACCATGAACTTCCTGATGTTCAAGCTGGTTTTAGGAAAGGCAGAGGAGCCAGGGATCAAATTGCCAACATCAACTGGATCATGGAAAAAGCAAGAGAGTTCCAGAAAAACATCTATTTCTGCTTTATTGACTATGCCAAAGCCTTTGACTGTGTGGATCACAATAAACTGTGGAAAATTCTGGAAGAGATGGGAATACCAGACCACCTGACCTGCCTATTGAGAAACCTATATGCAGGTCAGGAAGCAACAGTTAGAACTGAACATGGAACAACAGACTGGTTCCAAATAGGAAAAGGAGTATGTCAAGGCTGTATATTGTCACCCTGCTTATTTAACTTATATGCAGAGTACATCATGAGAAATGCGGGGCTGGAAGAAGCACAAGCTGGAATCAAGATTGCAAGGAGAAATATCAATAACCTCAAATATGGAGATGACACCACCCTTATGGAAGAAAGTGAAGAGGAACTAAAAAGCCTCTTGATGAAAGTGAAAGAAAAGAGTGAAAAAGTTGGCTTAAAGTTCAACATTCAGAAAACTTAGATCATGGCACCTGGTCCCATCACTTCATGGGAAATAGATGGGGAAACAGTGGAAACAGTGTCAGACTTTATTTTTGGGGGCTCCAAAATCACTACAGATGGTGACTGCAGCCATGAAATTAAAAGACGCTTACTCCTTGGAAGGAAAGTTATGACCAACCTAGATAGCCTATTAAAAAGCAGAGACATTACTTTGCCAACAAAGGTCCATCTAGTCAAGGCTATGTTTTTCCTGTGGTCATGTATGGATGTGAGAGTTGGACTGTGAAGAAAGCTGAGTGCCAAAGAATTGATGCTTTTAAACTGTGGTGTTGGGGAAGACTCTTGAGAGTCCCTTGGACTGCAAGGAGATCCACCCAGTCCATTCTGAAAGAGATCAGCCCTGGGTGTTCTTTGGAAGGAATGTTGCTAAAGCTGAAACTCCAGTACTTTGGCCACCTCATGCGAAGAGTTGACTCATTGGAAAAGACTCTGATGCTGGGAGGGATTAGGGGCAGGAGGAGAAGGGGACGACAGAGGATGAGATGGCTGGATGGCATCACCAACTCGATGGATGTGAGTTTGAGTGAAGTCCAGGAGATGGTGATGGACAGGGAGGCCTGGCGTGCTGCAATTCATGGAGTCACAAAGAGTTGGACACTACTGAGTGACTGAACTGAACTGAGATAGCACATTAAAAAGCAGAGATATTACTTTGCCAAGAAAAGTCCATCTAGTCAAGGCTATGGTTTTTCCAGTAGTCATGTATGGATGTGAGAGTTGGACTGTGAAGAAAGCTGAGCGCCAAAGAATTGATGCTTTTGAACTGTGGTGCTGGAGAAGACTCTTTAGAGTCTCTTGGACTGCAAGGAGATCCAATCAGTCCATCCTAAAGGAGATCAGTCCTGGGTGTTCATTGGAAGGACTGATGCTGAGGCTGAAACTCCAATACTTTGGCCACCTCATGCGAAGAGTTGACTCATTGGAAAAGACCCTGATGCTGGGAGGGACTGCGGACAGGAAGAGAAGGGGATGATAGAGGATGAGATGGCTGGATGGCATCACTGACTCGATGGACGTGAGTCTGGGTGAACTCTGGGAGTTGGTGATGGACAGGGAGGCCTGGCGTGCTGCGATTCATAGGGTCACAAAGAGTCGGACATGACTGAGCGACTGAACTGAACTGAACTGAGGTCTTCCCTAGTGGCTCAGATGGTAAAGAATCTGCCTGCAATGTGGGAGACCAAGGTTCAGCCCCTGAGTTGAGAAGATATCCTGGAGAAGGGAATGGCAACCCACTCCAGTGTTCTTACCTGGAGAATTCCATGGACAGAGGAGCCTGACAGGCCACAGTTCATGGGGTCACAAAGAGCTGCACATAACTGAGTGACTAAGACACACACCAGACCCAGGACGTGAGAATGATATGAAATCCAAATTTCAATGTCTAAATAAAGTTTTATTGGAATGCAGCCATGCTTGTTCACTTACATGTGTCCATGCTGCTTTCACACTGTAAGGGCAGAGTTGAGCAGTGGACACAGAGACTGTATGCTGTTATTGCAGCCCACTCCTTCTGCCCACTTTACTGCAGTGGTGGTGATGTGGTTACAACTTGACTTTGCCTCTTGGTCCACAAAGCCTAAATATTTACTACCTAGCCTTTGACAGACATTTACTGACCTGTGCATTAAAATGCAAGCTTCAAGGATAGGGGCTTTTGGTCTACTTACTCCCTACAGTGTCCCTGGCATCGATTTTTTAAAATGTTTGTTTATTTATTTGGCTGCACTGGTCTTAGTTGTAACACATGGAATCTTTAGTTGCGACATGTGAAGCCTTAGCTGAAGCTTGTGGGATCCAGTTTCCCGATCTGGGATGGAACCCAGGCCTGCTATATTGGGAGCGTGGAGTTTGAGCCACTGGACCACCAGGGAAATCCCGCCCCCTGCATCTAGAACAGTGCTTGGACTTCTGTTCCTAGACATGATGGAGCAACAAGACCAGTCCTCACTGTAAAGGGCTAGAAAACTGAAAAAAGGCTGTGAAACGATGGTTTTCTATGTTGGGTGACAGGACAGCAATCTCTAAGAGAAAAAAAGCACAAGATGAGTCCTATGATTGTCCCAGCTTGTCATTTAGAGAGAGAAGTACCAGGCCAGAGCATAGGGAAGGCAAAGAGGAGCATACGGAAGGCAAATGGAGGCTAGTGGTCTCACTGAATTGAGGAGAAACAGTCGAAGTTCAGGGAGGCCAAGGGACCAGAATCTGTGGGAGCAAAATACTGAATAGGAAGTTATTGCACAGAGAGTACATGCAGAGATGTGAGAAGGGGGCCCCTCTCACACCAGACAGAGCTGAAAAGACTTCCTTCCCATTAGGTAGAGGCCTTGGAAAGGCATTGCCTTAGCAGAAGGACCAAGTGAGCCCCAGATTAAGGCTGCACTTAACTAAGGCTGAAAGTAAAAGTCACTCAGTTGTGTACAACTCTTTGTGACCCCATGGACTATACTGTCCACGGAATTCTCCAGGCCAGAATACTGGAGTGGGTAGCCTATCCCTTCTCCAGTGGATCTTCCCGACCCAGGAATTGAACCAAGGTTTCCTGCATTGCAGGCAGATTCTTTACCAACTGAGCTATCAGGAAAGCCATTAACTAAGGCTAACAAAGTTAAAAACCAAGCATTCCTCGATGATATCAAGCCAACCCCATGTAACATAGTAACATTAAGCTAGTAATATTTAAAGGAATACAACCAAATCCAGTCTGCAACAGTGTACAGTTTTAAATATTGGTTGAACAAATAAATGCATGGATGGTAGATGGTGGGAGCCACTTTTCTTGTGATTGGAGAAGGAGGTTATAGATAAGCAAGGATGGGAAGTTAGAATGAACTCTGTGGGTTAGAGTTGGAGACATCCCTATCAAGTAATGTAGATACAGATGGATAGATGCGGAACCAATTACAGACATGCGTGTATGCATGGTTATGTCTGCTCTGAGGACCTAGAAATAATGGTATGTTAGTAGCAACAACCATACCCAGTCAGATCTTGGTTTTTAATACCATTATCAATATGATAAGGAAAGTGAAAGTGAAAGTTTCTCACTGGTGTCCAACTCTTTGTGACCCCATGGACTGCATTGTCCATGGAATTCTCCAGGCCAGAATACTGGAGTGGGTAGCCTTTCCCTTCTCCAGGGGATCTTCCCAACCCAGGAATCGAACCAGGATCTGTTGCATTGCAGGCAGATTCTTTACCAACTGAGCTAACATGGAAGCCCATGGTAAGGAAGACAATAATTAAATTCAATGTGATACTCTGGATCAGATCCTGGAAGAGAAAGAGGACATTAATGAAAAAACTGGTGAACCTGAAATGCAGTCTGAAATTTAGTTAATAGTAATATGCCAATATCAGTTTCTTAGGTTTTGTAAATATACCATGGTAATGAAAGATGTTGACAATAGTAGACACTGAGTATGGGGTGTATGAGAACTCTCTGTACCACCTTTGAACCTTTTTTGATAAATCTAAAATTATTCCAGAATTTAAAGTTTATTTTTAAAATGTCCATCTCATAAAAATTAACAGGCAACAAAGAAGGAGAAAATTATGACTCATAACCAGGAGAAAAATCAGTCAATAGACATAGACCCAGATGATACAACTGGTTGAAAAGGGCTTTAGACCAATGAATATTAATATACTCCTCATGTTTAAGAAGGTAGAGGAAAACATATACCCAATGAGAGAAAAAAAAAAAAAAAGAAGTGATCAAATTTCTATTGATAAAAAATACAACATCTGAAGTAGAAAATATACTGGATGAGATTAACAGCAGTTTAGACGTGGCTGAAGAAAATATCAGTGACCTTAAAATCATAGCAGTAGAAATAATCCAAAATGAAATATAGAGGGGAAAAAAAGAACAGGTGGAGGAAACCTAACAGAACCTCAGTGACCTGCAGGACAACATCAAGAGGTCTATGTAAAATTGAGTTCTAGGAGATGTGAGGATGGAAAAGATATTTAAAGAAATAGTGTCTACATTTTCCCAAAATTTGATGAAAACTATAAACCCACAAATCCAGAAACTTCATGAACCTAGAAGAAACTTGAAGAAAACCACTCCTAGGAACATCACACTCAACTTTGTGAGAACCAGTGAGGAAAGAAGAGCAGAACAGAGTAGAAGAGAAGAGAATAGAGGGGAATACACAAATATTCCATAGATACTTGTCATTATTGAAATGAATGAAAATAACAAATACAAAGAATGTCAAATAAAGGCTATGAAGCATAATTGTTGCTGCTGTTCAGTCGCTCAGTTGTGTCTGACTCTTTGTGACCCCATGAACTGCAGCACACCAGGCTTCTCTGTCCTTCACCATTTCCTGGACTTTGCTCAAACCCATGTCCATTGAGTTGGTGATGCCATCCAACCATCTCGTCCTCTGCTTCCCTGTTCTCCTCTTGCCCTCCATCTTTCCCAGTAAAAACCCAAAGGGAAATGATGGTGATTCAGACTGGGAAGCACCTATGCAGATGGTGAGAAGTGGTCAGAGTCTGGATCCCTTTTGCAGGCAGAGACATCAAGATTTGCCAAGGGGTTGGATGTGGGATAGAGAGAAAGCGAAGTAAAAGAAGACCATAAAGTGTTTGACCTGGGTGACTTAGAGGAATTGTGTTGCCATTTATAAGGGAAGACTTGGTGATGAGCAGGTTTGGAGTAGGATGAGGATCAGGGACAGCATATAGACAACCCTCTCTACCTGTCACAGTGGCAAACATCACTGATGGATCACCTCACTCTTTTTCACAGATCTTCTCAGCACCGTGCATGAAGTAGGCCCTTAGTAGGTCGCTTAGGAGGTATCAGGTGTAGTCATTAAGAGTTTAAGCTTGGGGGCCTGATTCAAAGCCTGGATCCACCACTGAATAGCTGATGACTTTGGGCAAGTTGCTTCACTACTCTGAGCCTTGGTTTCCTTATTTGTTAGATATTTCTGAATTTCCTAGTGTGAGTATAATTAAGTGGGTAATATTTGGCACTGATCTCATTCAATTTTTGTGATGGTTCATTGAGAGAATGCATAAAAATCCCTACACACAGTGCCTGGAACAGAGTAAGGGCCCCCTAAGAGGTGGCTGGCCTAGACCAGTATGGTTATCTGCTCATTCATTTGTACTTTGCCTGAGCAGGGGCCCCAGGAAAGGGTGAGACCAAGACTCAGGACCAGTTCTGGAGAACTCCATGTGGGCCCAGATGAAAACTCTCCCAATTTTGGACAGAGTGGGCTGTCGTTGAAATATGAGAAGTCCCTGTTGAAAAATGTCCCTGCTGTGAGCACTGCTGGGTGGATTAGCTGGCATTCCTTCTCCTCCATTGAGCAGAGTCGCAAGCTAATAAATATTTCAGAATTGGCTGTATTCAATCCAGCCCTCGTCCCGTTTGACGTCTGTTCTCTCAGCTTTCAGAAGGAGACAGGTGCAGAAGGATGAAAAGGGATTTAATTACTAAACATCCCCAACTCCCTATGTGCAAACACATGCTGTCCTGTGCACACGCCTCCTGCACACGGTCACGCAGACCCCTTGTGCTTTCACATGTGTGTGGGCACAGCCCTGGGCACACATGTCCCCTGGGGACCCTCAGCACACCCATGTCTAGGGGTCTGCCAGTGTGGTGCTGAGTTCACACATCGTGCCTGCACACGCAGGAGCCACATATAAGCACACGGGCAAACAGGACATATGGACAAGCATGGGTCAGACACGGATGCAGGAGCTGGGGGTGCTAACAGCAGCGGGTTTACAGTCGATGTGCATGGATGTTCATGGACACATGCATGTATAACGTGTTCACACCTATCTAATAATATAGTCACACACATATAAGTATCTACAGGCGTCCCATGTGGCGCTAGTGGTAAACAATCCACCTGCCAATTCAGGAGACAGAAGAGACACGGGTTCGATCCCTGGGTCAGGAAGATCCCCTGGAGGAGGGCATGGCAACCCACTCCAGTACTCCTGCCTGGAGAGTCTCACGGACAGAAGAACTTGGCAGGCCATGGTCCCTAGGGTTTCAGAGTCCACTGAAGCTATTTAGCATGCACGTACACATGTGTCCACACATACATGTGTGTGAAGGGTTTCTGCTGAAAGGAGAATTAGAAGGCTGTATCATTGTCAAGCCATCCTGTTCACTGAGGGGAAGTGAGGTACTTTCAATGAAAAGACAAAGGGAAGGGGGCATACGGACCTTTCACACTGAAAACTTCTATTTTCTTGACACATCATTGAGCACATGCACACAACACACAAACACACACCTGTGCACACGGACCTACAAGCCCACGTCCATTTTGGAGACTATATTATGCACACTCACAGTGGTGAACGGCACACACACGCACACACACACACACACACACACACACACTCTCCTTGGCTGGGTATCTCAATTCTTCTCTTGTCTCTGAGAACTCTTGTCCGCCTCTTGCTCCCTGCCCTTTGAGCTGCTGGGAGACCTGGGGAAACAGGAGCACTGCCAGAAACGCTTGACCAGGCATTTGGACCTGTTGTGAATAGAGGGGGTCATGCCTCTGGATCCCATTTTAGTTGTGGGGGGCAGAGGGGTGGTGCGGGGGTGAGGCAAAGCTGGAGATAGGATTCTGACTAGCAGCTTTTAGATAACCTGACATCCATCCTCAGGGCTGCCCACCATGGCCCAGGGGACCAGGCCCCACCTCAGGAGTTCTGGGGACCCCATGGCTAAGAACTCACTTGAAGATTTGAGAAACCCAGGTAGCTAGCACCTGCTTTACCCCCATCTACAACTTTGCTATTTCATTGATGCAACAGCCCATAAGCACCTGCACGAAGTGAGAAGTGAGACTTGAAGAATGTTATTTGCTCTGTGCTAGTGAGCAATGCTTAAGGGCCAGGATCTCAGTGGGCACCCAGTCCCACCCAGGCCAGGCCTGTGGGGAGCTTAGCTTCCACCTGGGTCAAGCCGAGCCAGGTGAGGCTATTGCAAGCTGACAGGGGTTGGGGGAGCTTTCAAATAACCAATCAGTGGGTCCTATGGAAATGTATGCAAATGAAAGATGCAAATCACCTCAGAGTCTTTTTGCATCTGCAACCAGCTCCACCTGCCCTAGGTGAGCACTTCCTTCCCTTTGACAGGAAGGATGGGCGCTCTGGTCGCAGCAGGAAGCAGGCCTCCGGCTGGAGGTCTGAGGTCCTGGCCTGCTGGCCTAGGGGCCATCCTTCTCCCCCCACCTCCTCACCACTGCCAGGCCCAGCTGGCTCCCCAGCTTGGGAGTGGGGGTCCCCCCTTCTCCTGCCCCAGCTTCTGGTGATCCTGTCCACACTCAGTCATACCCTCTCACACTACACTTGTTTTTAGTCCAACACAAACTTAGACATGCACAAATACTCATTTGTGTATCTATATCTGTACACACCTAGACACTCATGTATGTGACCACTTGTGTTACCGACTCATATATATGCTCACAGACTTATCATACACACCTTTGCACATTCTCACTCACACTGTCATATAGGCACACATGCATTTGTATCTTTGTGTTTGTACGTTCTTATGCACTTAGACCTCAGCACACTGCTCACACATGTGCACATCACTTACATGTGTTAACATACACCCTTGCATATGCCTGCACACACCTGTCCTTGACCTTCATGAGAGACCGTGGACCTGGGTCCCATCCAAGTCAAGAGTCCAGAATCTGGGGATAGGCAGTGGGTAGGGCCATGGGGCGGGCAGAGTGTCCCCACTGGAGGGCCCACTTCCTGAAGGCAAGGTCAGGCCCAGCCTGGCCCCTTGGAGGCTCCCCTGAATGGATGGGGACCCCTACCATAAACACCCCAGAGTCCCTGGGACAGGCAGGAGAGCAGGCTTTCCCGGGATAATGCCTCCCTTGGGAAGCGGTAATTGCGGGGTAGAGAATTAGATAATCAGCACCGCCAGGAAGTGGGGCTGTGCCGCTCTGCCTTTGTTCCTAGAATGAGTGAGTGGGGGATGGGAGGGAAGGAACCCAGCCAAGGTCGTGGGTGGCTGGAAGGGGGAGCAGGGCGCTCTTATCCCTCATCGGCTGCCTGGTAGGCACCTCTATGAGGAGTAAGGCAGCACTGGTAGGCCCCGAACACAGCGGGGGTGTCAGGAGAGCCGGCTGGGCCTTGAAGGGGCCTGGGAACCAACTCACTGCACCTAAGCTAAGTCACCCATTCCTGACTCCCCTGGGCCTTCCCCTCCACCACTGTGCATCAGAGACAGCTCAGAAACAAGGTGGAACTGAGTTCAAATCCTGACTATAACTTATTAGCTCTGTAATTTTTTAAACAGTTTTTATTTTATTTTTAAAAACATTTAATCTGGCTACATTGGGACTTAGTTGTGGCACTCAGGCTTAGTTGCCCCATGACATTTGGAATCCTAGGCCCCCAATCAGGGATCAAACCTGCGCCCTGCTACGTTGGAAGGCAGATTCTTAACCACTGGACCACAGGGAAGTCCCTGAGCTGTGTGGCCTGGGTGAGTTCCTATACTCTTCAAGCCTTGGCTGCTTCCACTGCCTTGCTCTAAGGCCAGCACCGCAGGTACGGTGCTCCTTTCCAGCTCACTAGGAAGCCCACACCCAGCACTGACCCTGTGCTCAGACTGTGAGGGGGGCCTTGCATGCAGTTTCACTGAATCCTCCTCTAAACCCCACGAAGCTAGCACCCATTCTACAGATGAGGAAACCGAGGCACGGGGAGGTCCTGTGAATGTCGGGGGTTGTACACCTGTTAAGTGGCAGAGCCTAGGCTTGAGCCCAGGCACCTGTAACTCCAGGGCCCACAAGTTCCTCCTCCAGCAGGCTGTCACCTCCTCCTTTTTAAAATTTTTATTTATTTATTTGTTGGTCACACTACATGGCACATGCGATCTTAATTCCCTGACCAAGGATCGAAGCCACACCCCATGCAGTAGAAGTGGAAAGTTTTAAGTGCTGGACTGTCAGGGAAGTCCCAGGCTGTCACCTTTGTCTGCCTGCAGCTCCCCTCTTGGTCCCGGGAAGGGCCCCACAGGCTTCTTGACACCAGTCCAGGGAGACTTTGCTTGAAGAGCATCATCCAAGGAAACTAGGCAATCACAGTGGAATTTAAGAGTGGGCGGGCCACCTTTTCAGCCTCTCCTTCATCCCCATCTGCATCCCTGCCAGGTGCACTGCCGTTTGCCTCCACGCCTGCTGCACGTGCCCTCAGACACTTGCCAGTGTTGCCTTGCTCTAAGGGCCCTTCTGTGTGTGCCAGCGTCCATAGCAGGTCCCTTTGGGAGAGTCTTCCCACTTGATCTCTCAGGCTGCCCCTTCCTGGCCTAGGATGGAGGGAACACCTCCCACCCCTTGGGCAATTGGCCTTTTATATCCATTATAGCCCCAGCCCCATTGTACAGATGCAATCACTGAGGTTGGGGATGCATAAAGGCTTTTCCAAAGGCAGTCTCTGGGCCTTGCTTTCTGCTTCTGTAACATGAGGGGTTTGGACTTCTCAGAGCCTCCTGTCTTCACCCACATGGGCATCAGGTGACTCAAAGCCAAATTCAAAGTGACAAGGAAGGTTTCCCAAAGCACAGGGATGTTAAACCCACCTCCACCCACACTCTGTGAAGATGGGTTGAGCATGTACTTAGTGTGGGGCATTTGCTCCTTCTCTGACTTCACCATCTTATCCTCCACCTGTTTGGTATCAAACAGGCAGAGCACTGGGGCAGAAGTCCCAGCCTGATGGTGTCCTGACTGTACCATGCGTCACCTCTGACTTGGGACAGGAGAGCTTAGCATCCAGCACACAAGACGTGACTTATTTCCTGCCCCTTCTCAAGCCTCAGTGTTCTCATGGGTAAAATGGGGATAATGATGCTACCTTTCAGGAGCTCACATGCTACAGGGTAGATAAACCAGCACAGAAACTTGCTGAGGGCCATTGTCAGCACTGCTCTTGGTGCATCCTTTGTGAGTCCAGACCATGGGCCTGTCCCTGTTCTGAGTCTTCCACCTGCCCCTCCTCCAGCCCCATAAAAATTCTTCAGGGCAGGTACTCTTAACATCCACCTGCTGTTCCCTCTGCCTGGAACGCTTTTCCCTGACTTCTGTCTAGCCAATAACCTCTTTTGGAGATTTTAAAAAATATTTATTTATTTATTTGGCTGCATCAAGTCTCAGCACGCAGGTTCAGTAATGGTGGCATGGCACGTGGGCTAGGTTGCCCCACCACATGTGAGATGTTAGTTCCTTAACCAAGGATCAAACCAGAGTCCCCTGAATTGCAAGGCAGATTCATAACCACTGGACCACCAGGGAAACTCCCCTCTTCTGGTGATTGACCTCTCATCTCGTGTTGTAACCCCCTTGCCCACTTCCTCTACTTCCCTCCTTATCTGTCTAAGTATTTAATTCTCTTGCCTTTTAAAAAAGAGAGTTGAGAGTCCCTTAAATAGCAAGGAGATCAAACCAGTCAATTCTAAAGGAAGTGAAAGTAAAAGTCACTCAGTAATGGCCGACTCTTTGCAACCCCATGGACTATACAGTTCATGAAATTCTCCAGGCCAGAATACTGGAGTGGGTAGCCTTTCCCTTTTCCAGGGGATCTTCCCAACCCAGGGATCAAACCCGGGTCTCCTGCATTGCAGGTGAATTCTTTACCAGCTGAACCACAAAGGAAGCCCGTCCTAAAGGAAATCAACTCTGAATATTCATTGGTAGGACTGATGCTGAAGCTGAAGCTCCAATATTTCGGCCATCTAATGCCAAGAGTTGATTCATTGGAAAAGACTCTGATGCTGGGAAAGATTGAGGGCAGGAAGAGAAGGGGACGGCAGAGGATGAGATGGTTGGATGGCATCACCGACTCAATGGATGTGAGTTTGAAATTCTGGGAGACAGTGAAGGACAGAGAAGCCTGGCATTCTGCAGTTCATGGGGTCGCAAAGAGTCGGACACAACTTAGCAACTGAACAACAGCAATAATTTATTTATTATTATTATTTTTAATTACTTTGCTGTGGTGGGTCTTCATTGCTGTCCACAGGCTCTCTCTAGTTATGGCAAGTGGGGGCTATTCTTCATTGCACTGCAAGGGCTTCTCATTGCAGTGGATTCTCTTCTTACAGAGCACGGGTTCTAGGCACTAGGGCTTCAGTAGTTACAGCTTGTGTGTTCAGTAGTTATGGCACATGGGCTTAGCTGCTCCTTGGCATGTGGCATCTTCCCCGGACCAGGGATCAAACAGGTGTCCCTTACATTGCATGGCGGATTCTTAACCACTGGACCACCAGGGAAGCCTTAATTCTCTTGATTGTTGTCTGGCTCTTACACTAAGATGTGAACTCTATGGTGCAGGGGTTTGCATCTCTTTTGTTCACTCCTGCTTTTCTGGCACCCAGAGCAGTGCTCAGCACATAGCAATGGCTCAGTAAATATTTAGCAATTAGACACCCATTTTACAGATGAGGAAACTGAGGCCCAGAGAGGTTCTATGAGCTGCTCCAATAGGTAGTAAGACTTGAGTGCAGTCTTCTCAGGGTTCCCCAGCCCCATGAGACACCCACCGCCCCAGTCTTGGCCTGGTAACTGTTTCCTCTCCATGCTTCTCTAGGTCGCAGTGGTGGTGGGCAGACAGTCTCCTCCGTCCTCCACCCTGTCCCTCCCACCTTCCTTCAGGGAACAGAGGCTGGGAGGGGTCATGAGGGGTTGAGAAGGCGCCTGATCCCTCCCCTTCCCCATCCAGGGCTGTCTGCACCCGCCACCCCAGGCTAGAAATCTGACACCCGAGGCACATCTGCTGCCCTGCTGTCCTCCCGCCCCTGGAGGCCGCTGGGCTGGCGGCTGTGAAGCAGTGATTGTTTGGGGCTGAATGGGCAGGCCTGGTGCCCACGCCAGGTGCGCCATTGTGAAGGCTCTGACACCTGCCTGGCGGGGCGCAGGCCCTGCCCCATGGACCCTCACCCAGCTGAGACGAGCCACCCACCCGCCTCCCAGGATGGGGCTAGTGGCCAGGCTCCTGCTGCTCCTCCAGGGGTAGAGAACCCATGACACGCTGAGTCCTTACTCTGCTTGTGTCCGTTTCCAAACTCCTCCACCTCTCTACTGCTCTCTTGGCCTCTTAGCCACTTGGGAGCACGTCCTGGGGGTCAGTGATGCTACCGCTTACTGTCTGTAATGGGCAAGAGACACAAGTTCTCTGAGCCTCAGTTTCTCTCATCTGTAGAATGGGGATAATCAGAACCCATCACATAGAAGCATTAGGAAGATCATAGACTATAGTCCATGGGCCGTGCTGAACTCATTGAGGGTGACAGAGAAAGGCGATTATTGTTACTAAGATCTAGCAGTGTGCAGATGGGGACCCAGAGGAGCTGGTCTCAGCCCCCAGCAGGCCCAACCCAGGGAGCCCCCAGCCCGCCGCCCCCCTACCCCCGCCTGCCTCCCCTTGCCTGGCCTCCCGCCCGCTCTATGAAAATTTAATGCTGGGTAATGACAGTCTGGGCTAATGAAAGAGCCTTCTCTTCTGGCAAAAAGAGAAAAACAAACAAAAATCAACAACCTGCAAGGGGGCATTAACTTTTCATGAGATGCTCTCCCCACTGACACCCCACCCCCCTGCCCTGGATCACCCGGGCAGCGCCAAGTCCCCTCCTTCTGTCCTTCCCTCTAAGCTGGGCAGCCTGGGGTGGGGGTGGGGCCTGGCTCTTTGGTAGGGGGGACATCTTCCCCAGAGCTCCTCTACAAGGCATCTGCCAGCTCCGGGGATGGGAGGGGAGCCCCTGAGGGTCTTTGGGAGCCCATGGAGGGCTCTGGGATCGGGGCTCCAGTCCAAAGAACCGTCTCTGGGCAGTGGAGGTTGGGGAGAGATGACACTCAGATGGGTGGGAGAGAAGAGGAAGGGCTCAGGGCACCCCCCCACCCCATCTGCCAACAGCCTCCTGTGCAGCGAGAGGCTTCCCCAGCTCGCTGCGTCTGCTGCCAGCCAGGCTGGAAGTGGTTAGACGAAAGGGCATGCCGCGTCTCTTGCTCTCTTTCCCCCTCTTTGTGGTATCCTGGTGAGGCATTGGCTGTTGCCTGTGATATCCTGAGAGATGCGACAATTAATTTTCTTTTAATCAAGGTCGGATGAAGTAAATTGGTGTGGTTCTGCAGCCCTTCATTTTCTGTTTTTGCAGTGATGCAAAACAAATATGATCAAATTATGCTCCTTCTCACCTTATTGAATTAGGAAGCATGACTGATCAGAGGGAGTGGAAATGTTCTATACCGTGTAGCCCCCACCTTGCTCCCTCCCCGCCCTAGCCTCAGTCTCCCTGGCTTCACCTTCCCCAGGGACCCCAGGGCTTTGGAGGACAGAAGCCAGCATAGTGTGTGCTCAGCGAATGAGGGATTAAATGAATGAATGAATGAACAAGTGAGCCATGGATAGATATCATTAGATACAGCCAGATTAAGCAAAGAGAAGGACTCACGTTGGTGAAGCCCAGCGACACAGCTTCTCATGCTCTCTCTAGAATATTACCTTGCTGGCTTCTTCCAACGATTGTCACCATCTGAAATTATCTTGTTCACATGTCTGTCAACACATATATTGTTTCTCTCCCCCTCTCGGATGTGTCCTCCATAAGCTCAGGACCTCATCTGTCTCACATACTGTGAATCCTGGCACACAGTGAAGTGAAAGTGTTAGTCACTAGGTCATGTCCAGCTCTTTGTGACCCCATGGATCATAACCCACCTGGCTCCTCTGTCCATGGAATTCTCTAGGCAAGAATCCTGGAGTGGGTAGCCATTCCCTTCTCCAGGGGAATCTTCCTGAAGGAAGATTCAGAATCGAACCCAGGTCTCCTACATTGCTGGCAAATTCTTCACCATTTGAGTGCACATAGTAGGTATTCATCAAGTATCAGTTGACTTGGTCAATGATTCTAATACATCCCAACTGAGTGGCTGAACTTCTGATTCAGCAAGCACGACAGGTATTGACAGTTTCAATGGCCATGATGTTGGTGTCACACAGAGATCCGAATGCAGGGCCACCTGAACTAACTCCCTGTGGGTCATCGAGGGGTGACATTAAAGCTGGGTCTGAAAAGGTACATGGGCTTGGACCCAAAGACAAAGAGAGGGAGAACTTTGGGGCAGGAGAATTTTGTATGTAGAGGCTGGTGGTCTGCAATGGCGGGGCTGGTTAGCTTGCCTCGCAGGAGAGATCGCCATTAACGGGCCATTTGGAAGGAATGATGCTAAAGCTGAAACTCCAGTACTTTGGCCACCTCATGTGAAGAGTTGACTCATTGGAAAAGACTCTGATGCTGGGAGGGATTGGGGGAAGGAGGAGAAGGGGAAGACAGAGGATGAGATGGCTGGATGGCATCACTGACTCGATGGATGTGAGTCTGGGTGAACTCCGGGAGTTGGTGATGGACAGGGAGGCCCAGTGTGCTGCGATTCATGGGGTCTCAAAGAGTCGGACACAACTGAGCGACTGAACTGAACTGAACTGAACTGCAGCTCCCTGGTTAGGCCTGTGCCCTGGGGCACCAGTTAACCTGGACTCAAGTCCCTCCTTCTTTCTGGGAAATTTCAGATTTTCCCCATTGTCCTCTTTACCCTGAGGATGACCTTTGACATGCCATCTCAGAGTCATCCGAGGAATGAATGAAGTGATAATTATATCAGGTGTCCTCAGGCAGTAGGTGCAGGAAAATGGCAATCACCATCATCACCACTGGTTTTGTTTCTTTGTGTTTGTTTTTTAACCATAGCTTTTATTTCTATTATGAAAGGCAGGTCAGAGCTAGATTGAGAAAGGCCTTGAATGCCATGCCAAAGAGGAGGACAGCACAGATAGGTATGTGGGCTTCTCACACTGCCGGTGGACCCAGCCTACTATGCTCACATCAGTGCAGGCAAGTTGGATCTCTATGTGCTTAGTTGTTCAGTCGTGTCCGACTCTTTGCAACCCCATGGACTGAAGTCCGCCAAGCTCCTCTGTCCATGGGGATTCTCCAGGCAAGAATACTGGAGTGGGTTGCCATACCCTCCTCCAGGGGTGGATCTTTATGGGCAAATTTATTTTTTAGGACCAGGAAAGCTGGATGTTTGAGGGATCCTGCTGAACATCTTTTCTTAAGCAAAGACTTTCTGTAAAGTAAATGATCCCTTGGGCATCAGATTAGTTAGAGTCCAGGGGCTAAGACCCCACGTACCCAATGTAGAGGGCCTGGGTTCGATCCTTGGTCAGGGAACTAGATCTCACATGCCGCAGCTAAGAGTTCACATGCTGCAACCAAACAACCAAAGACTATATGTATGCCTCAACCAAGATCCAGTGCAGCTAAATAAGTAAATAAGCAAAAATAAATATTAACAAAAGTTACTTTTGTTTACAGCGAGACTTGAGCTGGACTGGAAGCCTCTGACCCTCCACTGTGGAAAGTAGTGGGGAGGTGGGGATAGAGGGCTGTGGTGATGTAGTTACCACCTTGAGGAGCTTGGCGCCTTGCTGAGGGACAAGACATGCACACATGTGATAAATGTCATGAAGTAACAAACGAAGGGATACACACACATACACACACTCTGAAGAGAAAGACAAAGCACACTGGAGAAGTTAACCAGCCGCCCAGAGTCAGGCATGCTGATTCCAGGGCACTGGGGTGGAGGGCCAGACGGCATAGGGGGCAGGAGTATGCTGGAGGAGGCTGGAAAGCTTTAAGTAGGGGTGCAGGCAAAGTATTCCCAGTGGAAGGAGAGGTGTTTGGGGAGGCTCAGGAATGAGTCCCTGCAGGTAAGTGAACAAGTGGGATTGTCCATCTCTCACTCCTGGGGGCGAGGCCTACTGTGAAAATCTCCCACAAATCTGGTCCTTGGGAGCCTTGGGGAAGCCCCCCTGAGCACCCAGGCCCTCAGAACCCCTCCTTGTGAGTATTCCAGAGTTTGGAGCTTTAGGAAAAGCCTTGAGCCTCACAGCTGCACCATCTCCAGCCAGACTCAACTGTCATGGGCCAGCTTTAGACTTTCATCTCTATCATGTCTGAGCTGTGCAACCTTGTGCAAGTGACCTAACCTCCCTGGGTTTGGATGAGATGAACCGCACAAGACTTGAAATGAACCAGACTTTCTGTGTGTGTGGCTCAAGCAAATTCCTTGATCTCGTTGGGTCTGCCCTGCCTCGGAGGAGTCAGCTGGTTCTGAGTCCTCAGCCTGGGCTGAGTTGTAAAGAGGCCAGGGGGTGCCTGAGCCATTGAGCTGATGAGTGACTGAGCATTGCTCCACGGGACTTCCCAGCGTGTATTTGCTGTGCCCGTGGGCCTGGGCTGCAGCCTGTGGGACCAGTCTCTGGGTAGGGATGTCTCACCAGTTGAATCATCACTCCCGGGGTGCAGCTGGTGACCCAGATGGGGCAAGATCATGACATATCTTTATCTCTGCTATCTCCCCTTCCCCTTTCTCTTCCTGTTCCCACCCCCTTGTCTAGTCATTGGGTGGTCAGACTGAGTCTGTGACTTAGCCCCAAATCTTTCAGACACTGGACAAGATCTGTGGTCCTCCTAGGCCTACTGTCTCTTATCTAAGTTCAAGGACAATAGTAATAGATGAGTACGTAGCAATTATATAGCGTTTTGGATGCATTAAATCTAATCCCTCTATTTGGTGAACTTATTACTATTATCCCCATTTTACAGATGATGAAAAGTAGGCTTAGAGAAGTTGAGTGGCTGGCTTACGGCCACAGAGCTAGAAATGGCCAGGCTGGGGTTTTAAGTGGGTGCTGTGATGTCAGAGTTCATGATCCTTCTATGATGCTTTGTGCAATTTGTCTTTATTGCATCTCTTCTAACTCTCTAGTGGTCCTCCCTCCTCTCAGAGTCCTAGGAGCTCTCAACTGATTCCCTTGAAATCAGCTTGTCCCAATCCAAGCCCACCAGGGCTCTGTATTCCCAGCAGCTGATCCAGTCACTCCATCTAGCCACTTTCATGGGTCACCTCCCCCAGGAACTTGCTAACTCTATCAGAGGAGACCTCTGGAGATGTTGCCTGAGTCCAAAGCCATGAGGCCAGTGCAGGGGCATCTCCAGCAGGCCCCTCAATCTGCTCCAGCAGTGGCTGGGGTGGAGGGCACCTGGGGCCTTGTCCCCAGATGGGAATGCAGGCCTAGGATGCAGGTTGGAGGTGATGAGAGGGAAGGGGTGGTGCCAGCATTGCGGTGGGGGGGGCACCCAGGTGGTGAGCGGTGATCCTTCTTATCCAGGCATCAGCGCATCGCTGCTTTTCCAGGCTGAAGTTTCAGATCTCATTTTCACTTTGGCCTTTGATCATACCCAGAGTGGGTGGCAAGTGGGCCAGGGAGGGGTGGGGGTAGGGGCCTTGAACGGTGAGGGGGAGAATGGTGTCCAAGGCAACACCTCCTCCCTGGGCATGTACCAGTATCTGCCATCAGAAGTGATGCTCTGAGGATAAATGACAAGGGTGACCTGAAGCGCTCCAACAGTGAAGTCCCAACCTGGGCATCGCCTCTGGCCCACTCTTGGGAACTGCTCATTTTGTTTTCCAAATGATAATAGCTTTGCTAGTTCCCCCTCCTCTGATAATTAAAGTCACTTATGTTTGCTCTAGGAGGCTCAGACCATATGGAAGAGAAGACCCCAAATGGTCCCTCCCCATCACAGACATTGAGGGAAAAATTCAGCTTTCAATGCATGTGTCCACACAAAGGTCTTTCTCCACTAGGAAAAGCAGGATGCTGTGCATCAAACTGTTTTGGAAACTGCCTTTTCCACTTCCGACGTCTTTTGAACATTTCTCCATGTCAGAATATATCAAAAGCTATGATCACTGATTCCATAAGGTTCCTACTCTGTGCTCTATTTAACCAATTCCTTCACGCTGGATGTTGAAATTGTTTCTGATGTTAGGCCCTCCCTGGGCCGACCCAGGCAATGGGTACGGTTTGATGTACCGAAAGGAACATGAGTGTGAATTCAAGGGACCTGAGTTCAAACATCACTCTGGTTTATCTGAACCACGAAGACAGGAATAAGCTCCTTATTTCTATGAACCTCAATCTTCCAATCCAAAAAATGGAGGAAGTAATAAGCTCACATGGCAGAGTTGATGAGAGGAATGCCTGAGCTTATGAGTGTGGCGTGCTCATTCCTGGGCTGGGGCACGTGCTGGGGGCTCAGCAGAGAAGAGGGGGTTTGTGCAGTGGTGCAGAGGTGGCCTGAGCCAAGGAGTGGAGGGACCCTGAGGCCCTTACTCCTTCACCCTCTTACCCACCAGTTGCCTCATTTTTAGCCTTCACTTTTAAGAAATCACACACACTTGCTCATTGTGGAGAAATCAGACAACACATAAAGATTCTAAGAAGCAAATGTAAATCCTTTGCCATTTGAGCCCTGTGAATTAACTCCTGAGAACATTTTCTGGTTATGGATTTGAAAGGCAGAGCCCTTCTGTTCCCCATGGGTCTTCCACTACAGAACCAGGAAGCTGGACTTGGTTCACGGCAGATGGAATTTAGGGCCGATTCGGGAGGCACTGTCCCAGCTGAGAGGGTCAGCATCCCTGAGCCAGGTGATGGAGAACAGACAGGGACTGGCTGCTGCGGGGCCAGATGCTGCGGGAGTCCCTGCCTGGGGTCCTTGGAAGTGGCATCCTTGGGGGTGCTGAAAATTGAGAGTGGAAGAAGGGCCAGTAGCATTTTGGAGGACAGACTCTTACAGAGGGGAGGATGGGGGAGGAGAAAAGGAAGGGGGCAGGGAGGGACCGTTTGCAGCCAGAAACCTGTGTCTGTGAGGGGGGCTGGTGGAATGAAAGATGGTGGTGGGCTCTGAAAATGTGTGTGTCAGCAGTGGGCAGACCCCGCCAACACTTAGAGCTGCCAGGCAGGGAGGCACTTTCAGGGCGAGTGGAGAAAGGGCCAAATAGCCGGGTCGAGCGATAAATCTCATCAGAACCTACTCACACACCGAGAACCCCGTCTCCTCCAGCCATCCCAGAGGGCTGGGGATCTGGGGTCCCTTCGGTCATCCTTCACCATCCCCCTGCCATGGCTGTCTCCCCAGGAACGTCCTTCATCCGGCCCGCAGGGTTCATGTCACCCCATGGAGCGCGGGCTCCGTGCCACTGTACACTTCGGAGAATCATTAGCAGAAATCATTAGCTAGAATACAGCCTCCCCCATAAATCTCCCCTGCACCTGGATCGTTTGTCCGTGCCTAATTTCCATCTCCCGAACTTTATGATTTGTCCCTCGTTTGATGAGCGCTTCTCCCATCAATTGTGCCGTAAGTGCTTGCAGAGAAAGACCCCCTGCACTGACCCCATCTCAGATGGACGGGCTTGGGCTTCTCGTCCTGCATGTTGGGTGGAGATACCCCCCCGCCCCCTCCTCAGTTCGTCCCTCAAAGGGCAGCTTAAAGACGATGCTGTGCCCGCACCCTCCCACAGTGATGCGAGGCAGAGCTGGTCCCAGGGTGTGGCTGGGACAATGTGAGGAGGAGGGAAGTAGGAAGGGCCTGTGGCTGGCTGGGATCTGGGGGGGAAGAGTCCTGGGATGAGGGTCAAGGGGCTTGTGTTTTCATCTCTGCCCTCAGCTCGCTGGGTGACCTCAAGCCTGTTGTGTTCCCTCTCTGAGCCTCACTTTCTTCATATGACACTCAAGGAAAGTGCTGTCCATCTTTTACAGTTATAGGGAGGGTGGAGATCATTCATTCACTCACTTGTGCTTTCACACATTCGAACATCCCTGGGAACCGTTCATCTACTTTGGAAGCACTCATGGGACACCTGCTCTAAGCGCAGACTGAATCAGCAGGAGCCTCGCAAGCTGGCGCAGCTGGAAGGAACCTTTTTGGTTAAAAGCCAGGGCCTTTGTGTCCAGGAGATGTGGGTTTTGAATCCTGGCTCTAACACTGATGAGCTCTGTGACCTTGGGCAGGTCCCTGGACCTGTCTTAGTCTCAATTCCTTCATCTATAAAAAGAGGGGGAGATGAGTAATTGTACGGAGAGCACCTAACACACAGCACATGCTTGACACACAACGTCCACTGCCGTGGCTGTTTTGTCATTGTGAGGACACAGAGGGAGGCAGTGGCTTTCCTAAGGTGCATAAGGAGTCGGGAAATGTGAGTAAGAGGATTTGGAGAAATGTGAAGAGGGGAACAGAAGCACAGGGCCAAAGGCTTCAGCCTGGGAGGGACTATTTTTCCAGCCTGGCCTCACTGGCCAGCTGACACATTTAGAAATATCAGATGAACCCCAGGAAAGGGGCAGAGAGGAGGTTATGTGGAACTCAAAAAAATTTTTTCAAGATATTTTATTTTTTGGTCACCCCGTGGCGTGCAGGCTCTTAGAACCAGGGATCGGACTTGTGCCCCTTGCAGTCTTAGCCACTGGGCTGCCAGGGAAGTCCCTGGAACTCAAATTTTTGGACCTTACAAAGGAAGGGTGATCTCAGGGACTGTTCTCAGGAGGCCTTGGGGTCCCAAGGAAGTGCCTGTTCCCCAGGCTGGGGCGAAGACGTGGAGTTTAGGAAATTGGGAAACCCAGCTGGCAGGTCCTTCCCCAGGCAGAATTACAGATCTGAAAGGCTTCCCGGCTGTGACGTGTGTACCTGTGAGCTTTGGGACACTGAGTTCAACCCTGTCCAACCCACGGCAGGGGCAGGCCCCTTGGAGACCAAGCTGGGGAAGGGGAACACCTAGTTTAATGCTCAGGACTGACCCCCACCTGGAAAAAAATGGAGGGTTCAGCCAGCACAGTGATCGCTGTGCCTGGCATTCACAGGATGTCCTTAGCTCCCACTGTGGGAGGCCAGGGAGCCTGGTGGTTGGTCATGTAAGTCATGGGGCCTCTGGCAAGTTACTTAACCTCTCTGAGTCTCAGTTTCCTCTTTAAAAAAGGCAGGGTTTGGGAGGGTCTAAGGCTTCATAAGATGGTTGGAAGGTTATAAACCTCTTAATCTGGCCTCTGGCACATAGTAGGTGCTCAGTATGATGGTTGTTGTCATCATCCCATGCTATGACACACCCTTTCGCTTTATTGTTTGTTGTTGTTGTTTAATTCCTAAGACGTATCTGTCTCTTTGAAACCCCAGGAACTGTAGTCTGCCAGGCTCCTCTGTCCATGGGATTTCCCAGGCAAGAATACTAGAGTGGGTTGCCATTTCCTTCTCCAGGGGATCTTCCCAATCCAGGGATCGAACCTGGGTCTCCTACATTGGCAAGCAGATTCTTGACTGCTGACCCATCAGGGCAGCCCTTTATTACTATTACCTTCTTGCAATATGACAAAGGGCAAGATTTTTCGCTTCCATTTTAAAGGTAGAGAAACTGAGGCCCAAAGCAGCTCAGAACTTACACGGTTTTAAGCAGCTGGTCAGTGGTGATGCTGGAACTAGAACCCAGGCTTCTAGGGCACAGGGTGTCTGCCCCAGTGTGTGAATTCCCAGGAGCTGAAAACAAAGAGCCGGGATTCAGACTCATCAACACACTCCCACGGGGGTGACTCACCTGGGAGAGGAGAGCCAGGATCTGCCCCGGCACATTTCCGCCCCCTGGCCTGGCAGCAGCAACCCTGCTGACCCAAGGGCCGGGGCAAAGGGGGTGCAGAGGAGGAGGGGGAGGAAGAGGCCCTCACTATCACCACCCACTTCGGCAGACCCTGGGGGCTTGGGGCTGGCCACCTCTCTCAGCCCGAGGGTCCCCAGTGGTCTGACAGCCTGAGCCCCGTGGGACCGCCAGGGTAGCAGACTGGGCCCGAGGGCAGGAGAGTGGAGGTGGGAGTGGGGCGTGGGGCCCGGGCGCCACTGGTTGGGAAGCAGCTTGCAGATTTTACAGGTCACATTATCTTTTATGGGCATCCTAAAAAGAATGTCAGGCACTAGAGGGGTTTTTTCCCCCCTCCTCTCTCTCTTTCTCTCTCTCTCCTTCTTTCTCTTTGACTCTGACCACTGCAGTCACCACTGCGGGATTTTTATTGCGGGCCTGGCCCCCCGAGATGCTGGGCAGCCCACCGGGATCGGCTGAGCTCTGGGTCCAGGGGAAAGTTGGTTATTTCTTCCTGAAGTAGGTAGAGTGGCGTGGCTGGTGGTAGCAGCATGCCCCCTCCCCCTTCAGACTAGAAAGGGCCCATGCCTCCCCCGTCTAGCTAGGGTATCAACTAGACTTCCAAGTAGTCTTTCCCCTGTTTCTCACCACGTGTTTCTGCC
This sequence comes from Bos grunniens, assembly GCF_055505025.1. NCBI lineage: Eukaryota > Metazoa > Chordata > Mammalia > Artiodactyla > Bovidae > Bos > Bos grunniens. The sequence goes on along the minus strand of NC_141180.1, from coordinate 38,284,362 downwards.
CACGAGAGGATTCAGTCCACAGTGGGGATGAAGTCACTTTCAGCATCAACTCTATGACTCTGCTTATCTGGGATTTGGGGGTTGGGGGTTTCCCCAGCCGGACCCTGACTGTCCTCACCCTTTCCCAGATGGCTCAGTTTCCCCTTGGTCCCATCATTCATTGATCTTGATCCCTGAAAGAGGCCCAGCCCTTGCGGTCTCCAGATACCAGCTTTGGGGCCCAGAAGTCCTGCCTGGGCAGCCCCACTTCCCTCGTCTTTAAAATGAGTTCAATCTTTCCCACTTCACTACCCCCAAGGGCATTGTGTTTGGGGCTTTGGCTCCTTAACCTTGAGGAAAAAATGCTATTCTGGAACTGACAGAGAAAGTTCTAGAAGACAAAGGTGTGTTGCGGGTGGGGGGGTGTGGGGGCAGGGGGGAGGTGGTAGGTGTGCGTTTAGCCAGGAGAAGCTTTAATATTTTGGCCACCTGATGCAAAGAGTCGACTCATTGGAAAAGACCCTGATGCTGGGCAAGATTGAAGGCAAAAGGAGAAGGGGGCGGCAGAGGATGAGATGGTTAGATTGCATCACTGACTCAATGGACATGAATTTAAGCAAACTCCAAGAGACAGAAAAGGAGAGGGAAGTCTGGCATGCTGCAGCGGGGTCACAAAGAGTCGGACATGACTTAGCAACTGAACAACAAATAACAAAGGGCATTCATAGGCTCTTTGAGTTCATATGGAAAAGTGTTTAGAGGCATTGATTTTGGGGTCCCGGTTTCACCACCTGCTATCTCTGAGCCACGATTCCTCTATCTTAAAATGGGAGTGATAATAGTCCACACCTCAAGAAGGTTGCAGGGGGAAGTTACTGAGTTCACAGGGCCTGGAACTTAGTAAGTTCTCAGTAAATGCTAATGGTCATAATTAGTGCTTATTAATGAAGTCTGAGCTGCCACTCTCTGTGCCTGGGGACTCCAGGAAAAGGGGATGTGGGCCGACACGGCAGAAAGAGGCATCGAGGTGACACAGCAGGAAGAACTGCAGGCCACGATACCAGCAGTGAGGGGGACGGGGCGTGACGGCTCTTTCCTCCAAAATGGTTAAGAAAGAGGAAAGACTTGCCAAGACAGCAAGTGCCGCCCAGGAAAATTAGGCAGCAGGCCTAATGAAAACCAGGCAGCGGGCCAAGCAAGAAATGTGACCTTCCTCCTGCCTCTCCTTTTTCTTCCCTCTGAGTCTGGGTGTGGGGTGGGGCAGGGTCTTTGCCTTCAGCTGGGTCTCGGGCAGAAGGTACCACTTGGGCGCATACTGAGAGTAGGGGTGGGTAGGGGGGAGAGGCAAGACCATGGGAAGATGGGACGGGATCAGAGGAAGCAGGTTGACAACATCTGGCCTTAGGGTCCGACAGGTTTTTCGGGCCTGCTGGGACCCTAGAGAGGCTCTAGAACAAGCCCATCATTTTACCAACAAGGAAACGACGACCCAGATTGGTGAGGAGGTGGGCAGAGCCAACAGGATGAAAGCCTGCCTCGAACTTGGGCTCTTGGCTTCTATCTCCTTCTGGCCTCCCTGGCTCTGAACTTGGCCAGAGGAGATTAGCCCCAGTCCTTTGGACACCTGGCTTTCTCAGGTTGGGTCAGCCCCATTGTCAGGGCACAAAGTCTCAAACCTTCTCCCCCAAAGTGCCACTAAGGGCAGCTCCTTACCAGAATGGCCTGGTGCTATCCTATAATGCAGGTGTCTCCAGCCTCTGGGGTCTAATGCCTGATGATTTGAGGTGGAGCTGATGCAATAATAATAGAAATAAAGTGCACACTAAATGTAAATGCACTCGAATCATCCCCAAACCACTACCCCCCTCCCTCACTGGTCCAGGGAAAAACTGTCTTTCATGAAACCAGTCCCTGGTGCCAAAAAGGCTGGGGGCTACTGCCATCATGGATCCGTGTTGCTTAGATAACGTTCCTCCCAGCCCCTCCCCCCAAATTTAAGTAAGACATTGACATACTGAGACGATGTGCTAGGTTTATCTCCTGGCTTCATCTCCCCCCACCTCCAACACAGGGCGATGTCTCCCCCAGCTAGAGGAGCTCAGGGTTCACTGATCTACCAGCCCCTCGAGGACAGATGATTTTGTCACTTCTTTTCACTGCTGTGTCGCCAGCACCCAGAACAGTGTTTGGCACCTAGTAGCTGCTCAATAAATATGTGTCGACGGAATGAATAAGCAAGATTGTCTGGGGAGGCCTGCCGGAGGAAGTGACACTCCAGCTGAAATCTGAGGGGTGAGGAGGTGGAAAGAGAAGAGACAAGCCCCTGGGTCAGAGGGCACAGCAGGTGTGAAGGTCTGCAGCAGAGAGCCCAGAGTGTTTGAAGAGCAGAGATGATACACCTGGAGCTGGAGTGTGCTGCGTGGGGCGGCCTGAGGTGGGGGCTGTTCAGCCCAGTCCCTGTCCTTTCTGGCTGTGACCTTGCACAAGCTATTGGTCCTCTCTGAGTCTCAGTTCCCTGGTCTGTCAAATAGGATTTAAAAAAAAGAGCTACCTCATCGGGACTTGGGAGGACGAGGGGGGTCAATGCACAGAGCCAGCCTATGGCCATGGCTGAATATTCAGTGGCTCTAATAATATTAGCTTAAAATTAAATTGGGCTTCCTAGGTGGCTCAGTGGTAAAGAATCCACCTGCCAATGCAGGTGACACAGGAGACTCGGATTCAATCCCTGGGTCGGGAAGATCCCCTGGAGAAGGAAACGGCAACCCACTCCTGTATTCTTGCCTGGGAAATCCCATGACCAGAGGAGCACGGAGGGCTACAGTCCACGGGGTCACAAAGAGTCGGACACAACAGCACGCACACATGCATGTACAATGAAATTAATAATTAAGGGACATCCCTGGTTGTCCAGCTTTGTGCTTCCACTGTAGGGGACCCAGCTTCAATCCCTGGTCAGGCAACTAAGATCCCACATGCCACTGGAGACAGCCAAAACAAATTTTCCTTTGATGATAAAGAATAAAAGAAACAAGATGAATAAAAACTAGAAACAGAAAAATAAAAATGACTTAAAAATAAATGAACGATTAATAACAACTACTAAATAATAATTCCAATTACCATCTAGAAGCTCTATTTTTCATTTTGCACCATGCTCCATGCCCCATCTCAAACTCAAGCCAAGCTACAGCCTGGAGGTGCCCCCTTCCCTCTTGTGCCCCGCCTGAAGGTCAGGCCTTCCCAAGGTTATCTCTTGTTTTTCTCTGGATTCTGTGAAGTCGCACAGGTCACACTCTGGGGCTGAAAAGTGTTGCTTTTTATAGCCTTCCCTGATGGCAAGGAATGCCTGTGGGGCCCATCGTGGGGAGTCCTGGCCCTGGGCAGAGATACCTAGGGGGCTGGGGGCCCCGCAGCCACACTAACCTGACACCCCAGCCCTCTGAAACCCTTCTAGGCCAAGCTGCCACCCCTGCTAGGTATCACAGGACCAAGGATGCTGGCCAAGAAGGTAGAAGTGCCCTGAACAGAAAGCCAGGACTCCCTGATTCCAAATCCAGTCTTGGGTAGGCCACTATCCCGCTCTAGACTTTACTTTCCCGTCTGTAAAATGGGACTACAGGCCTTGTGTGCCTCCCATGGAGGTGAAGGGCCTGGAAGCTTTGGGGAGAACTGGGCAGAGGGTCAGCAGGTCCCAGGGCCAGATCCCTGTGATGGCAGGAGGGAGAGGGACCAGGTATAAGGCAGGCACAACAGTGACGGTTTCAAAGAACCTGGCAGAGGGAGGGAAGAGTGATTCAGTGTGGCAGGCCCTCCGCCTCCTTCACCTCCTGGAATCCTGAACCTTGGAGGAGGCAGAGCGATCAGCATCACTGACCGGAAAAGCAAGGCTGGAGAGCTCAAGTCATCGCCCAGGGTCACCTGCCTTGTAAGTGGCGGAGCTGGACTCGCACTCAGATGTGTCCCTCATTTTGGTCACTTCAGCAGGCAGCCCCTGGTGACAGCTGACCGCCAAGAAGACCAGCTGGGGGACCGTGTCCCCTTGCAGGAGCCCTCAACTCACAGAGTTCCCACCCCTCGCTCCACCAGGCAGGTGCCTGCAGCTCCTCTCCCTTCTCTGCATCCCCGCCTCTCCCAGGCCCCTCACCCCCATCCCCAGGAAGAGGCCTGGCTTGTGGGGTCCTGGCCAGACTCTAGCCAGGGCCCCAAGAGCAGCTGAGGGCTTGCTCAGCATGACCGGCGCTGCCCTTTGCTTCTCCCCCACCCCTTTACCCCCACCTGTGCCTCCCCCTCCCTCCTTTTAATCTGGTTCTTATCAAGGATGATAACATTCAGCAATAATAAAACCCGGGTCCACTTTCTAACAGCTGATTGCCCCCACGCCCTGATGCAGCGATAGGGAACCTGGGTCTCGTGCTGACCTGAGGAAGGCTCCGTGCAGCCCCCACCCCATGGGGCGTCTCCAGGGGCCCTGGATCACTCCCACCCCTGGCTGACTCCCTGGGGAACCTCTGGAGAGAGGTTACAACCTCTCTTCTCCCCAAGAATCTCAAAGCTGCTTCCTTTTTGCCAGGAACTGCAGGAAGGGCCCACGACCAACCTGTGCTATCCAACTGTCCATCCTTCTCTCCACAGCACAACACGCAACAGTTATCCCTTTGGGCACCGACTTTGTGCCATTAATAGGTTCTTTGGTAGTGTTTTCAGGCATTTTCTTAAGGAATCATGAATAATACATGTTGCCCGTAACCCCGTTTTACTCAGCTATGAGCAAACTGAAGCTCAGAGAGGTCAAATCACTTGCCCAAGCTCACATAGTGGGTAGGGGCTGAGTTAAGATTCAAATTTAAGGGACTGCCCTGGTGGTCCAGTGGTTAAGATCCTGCACTTCCACTGTAGCGGCTTGAGTTCAATCCCTGGTTGGGGAACTAAGTTCTCACATGCTACTCGGTATGGCCAAAAAAATTAAATTAAAAAAAAACAAACAATATGCCTTTGTTGTTATTGTTTAGTCACTAAGTCATGTCCAACTCTTTTGAGACCCCATGGACTGTAGCCCACCAGGCTCCTCTGTCCATGGGATTTCCCAGGCAAGAATACTAGAGTGGGCTGCTATTTCCTTCTCCAGGGGATCTTCTCCACCCAGAGATCAAATTGGCATCGCTTACATCTCCTGCAGTGGCAGGCTGATTCTTTACCACTGAGCCACCAGGGAAGCCCAACATGATTTTAAGGAATACCTATATAATGAAATGATATTAAAATGTTTTTGAATTTAAGACTGCTGGGCTCCAGAATCCATGCTACTGAGTGTCTTGTCTCCCACCTCCTGCCTGTGCCCTGCCAAGTGGGAAGCACCTGCTGTTGCTGCATCCTGTCCTCACATAATGGGGGGTCCTGCCCCAAGGAAGGGAGACCCGGGACCCTGCTTCTTCCATCTCTTCCCTGAGGTCTGAGCTGGCAGGGCTGAGAGTTGGGGTTCCTGCAGCAGCCCAAGCCTGGGCTGGCTGCCAGGGCTGAGCTGGGGTGCCTGCACCCCATGAGGACCTTTGTCCCTTTAATAGGCCCTCCTTGGTACAGGATGTCCCAGGGCGGAGGGTGCAGTCTGAATGCCAGGCCTGGGCAAGCCCTGCCCAGGGCACTCCCCATGTTCTGGGGCTGGGGGCAGGGCACCCATGTCTTTGACAAACAGGCATTGGTTGCCCTGTGCACAAGAACTGGGGCTCCCAGTCACCCCCAGCCAGAGCAAGACTTAGGGGGTCCCTAAGATGGGCAGATGGGCAGTCTGGATCTTTCCCAAATGAAATTCACAGACAGGACCATCTGTGTTTATGCAGATGCCCCATCTGCCCCCACCTTGCTTTCAACTCCACAGCCCTGTTCCTCCCATCTCTATCCTAGCCCCTACCATGCCTGGAAAATATCTACTACCCTCCTCCCTGCCAACTTTTGAGCCTCTACAGTCCTCAAGGCCCTGCTCCTGACACCTCCTCCAGGAAGTCCTCTCTGACCGCTGCCGCTCACAGTAATCTCCCTTCCCCACCTGGAACTCACAAAACCCTAATGTAGAACACACAGCACCCAACGGGGCTCCTCAGCCTGCTCTGATGGAGCCTCTATGGTATGCCAAGCACTGTGCTGAACTTGACGGAGTGGAGGAAGAGAAAAAATTATTAACACACGGTCCTGGCCCTGGGAGTGCGCTCAAGCCTGTGGGGGTATAGATCACATCACACATTCCTGTAGCACTTTTCTAAATAGTATGACCCCCCCGCCCCCACCTGTGCCCCCCAGGACCCCAGATCTCTAGTCCCCAGGGGTGCAGGCACCTCAGGCTCAGCCCTGAGGCTAGCCCTCTCTGGGTAGTGGCCCATAGAGATGCCCAATAAATACTGGTTGGATGAAGAATGAATTGAATGAATGAATGACTTGTAGGTTTCCCTCATTTCCTCCCCTGGAGGCTGAGCTGCGTGAGGGCAGGGACCAGGTGATCTTACACTCAGGAGAAACAAGGGTTTCTGGGAGCTTGGAGGAGGGTCACGTCCAAGACTAGGGCAGGTGGCCGGGAGACCTGACAACAAAGCAGTAGGGGCAGGGACCGATCAAGAAAGCCTGGTCCTGTGAAAACGCCGTGCTACGGGCAAAGGCCAGGGCCCAGACCACAGGGTGCTTTGGCGGGAAAGCAGAAAGCTATGTGTCCAGGCAGGGGGAGCCAAAGAGGAGGGAGGAGAGGGTGGCAGGGTCACACCAAGCGGGACCTTGGGAGTCACAGGAAGGAATCGGGACCTTTGATGGCCTCAAATCCACTGCTGCGTGACAGCAGGTGGGCAGGGCCAGCCTGGGGCCCCTGTCCTTTCAGGAGGCAGTTGCAGAACTTCAGGACAGCCTGAGCGTGTCTGGATTTACTGTTCCTCCTTCCTCATCTAGGAGAGTCTGGGGTCCCAGATCTTAGCCTCTGGGGACCTTTGGGGCTCATTCAGTCTTGCTTTCAGATGCAAGATGGGAGCAGTGAGGCCCAGAGCTGGGAAGAATCTTACCTGATTTTAAGAGCAAGTTGGGGGTGAGAATCCAGGGCCGAGGAGGTCTCAGCCAGGGAGGCCCCTCCCCATTATGGAGCAGGCAAAGGTGGAGCACCTTGGTGGGCAGGGGTCCACAGGGAGCCACTCATTCGGGTCACAGGCAGACAGTCTTGAGTGGCCCTGGCAAGACTAGGGCATTTAGAATGGCCCAGTACTGGGGGTTGAGGCTGAAAGAGTCTGTCTGAGCAACAGGGGTTGGGGAGCAGTTGGAGGACCAGGCTTAAGTTCGATACAGGGTCCTGAACCCACAGAGCCCCCAGTCCTGGGGGCACCCCTGCCAGCCTTGCTGCTTTCAAACAGGCTGCCTGAGTCACAAAGTAATATGATTATTACTCTAACTACAGGCAGTGATAGCAATGGTCACCCTCTATCAAGCACCTCCTAGGTGCCCAGCATTACTTCACTGGGCCCTCATGATAACCCAGAAGGAGGTTGTGTTATTGCCCCATCTTACAGATGAAGAAACAGAGGCACAGACCAGTGATGTCACTTATATGGCAGCTGTGAGTGAGAGAGTAAAGATTTGAGTCTGAGAGGCCTGACCCCAGAACCATCTCTTAACATCAGAGGGCCAACCCTGGTTATGCCAAGTTGAGAGTCGGGACAGGGTTCAAGTCTGCTTTTAAGTAACCATGAGCCAGTGAATTTCTGAGCCTCAATTTCCTTCCTTCTCTTCCTAGAATCTGAGAATGTGGACGAGTAGACTTCAAGGAGTTGCTGTGAGAACACAGGAGGTGGTGCATTTAAACTGCCTGGAACACAGAAGGGGCTTGAGGAGCACCGGCTCTGGCCCTGCCAGGCCTCTGATGGCTTTCGACACCTCTCCCGGGGCACATTCAGTCTCCACCCCACGCCCATCTGCATGCCAAGCTGCCAGCCTTGGCAGGTGAGCCAGGCCTGCCTCCTGCCCTCCCCTTCCTGTGCATGATCGGGCCCCCCCTCTGGTGGGGCTACCCTGGTTGGGGCTGGGCACAGGGTCCTCTCCAGGCTGGGCTCTTCCTGGGCGGGATTGGGGGAAAGTTGGTACTCGTACAAGGGCGGCCAGACTCTCTGAGGGCTCAAGAGTTCTGGAGAAAGGGGCAAAGCCCCCCGCCCTCATTTCTCCAGCTCACTTCCTCCATCCTTGATAAAGGTGTTTAATGAGCAAACACACGTTTGAAGAGAAGGCCCGTTTCTGGGAAGAATCTGGCTTGCCTGAGATGCCAAATCAAAATTTCCTCTCTCACCTCCTCTGATTGACTTTGGTTTTGATGTTGGTTCGGGTGAGTGCTCTGAGCCTCAACTTCCTCATCTGTAAAATGGGGATGAGACTTTTCTGGAGAGCTGGAGGGGGGGCTTCAATAAAACATTTAAGGTGATACTATTTTAGCCTAACCAAATATTCTCCTGCCTCATCCAATTCCCAGTGCAAAGTTGCCTCTCTTGGGCACCTGGAGAAACTGAGGAATTACACCCCAAGTCCCAGGGGTAGAAGTGGGAACAGAAGCCCGGTGTCCAGTGTCCCAGCTCTGGGTTCTGCCTGGCCTCGAGGTGGCGGTGCCGAGATACCGTCTCCAATCCCAAGGGCCCAGAGGAATTTGGACGCCAAAGAAAAACAACAAGTCCCAGCCCAATGTTTTTCATTTTTGTCCTGAACAATGCCGTTTCTGGGCTGATTGTTAAGCAAATATTGCAGGAGGTGGGCCCCAGAGCTGACGCAGGCTGGAATATCATCAAAGCTACAGCCCCAGGGCCCTGCCACCCACAGATTCTGTCTCAGACTCCAGGGGCCACTTGTGGCCCTTCCTGAGTCTGGCCACCTTGGAGGAGGGAGCTTCAGGTTCTGGGGTCCCAGGGAGTCCTGACTAGAGAGAAGGCATTGTGGAGAACACTTCTGTCCAGCACTGCTGGGTCTCCCCTCCCCCTCCATCCTCTTTAGGGCACAGGGGGTTTGGCTGACTATCCCTGTTTGCTCTGCACTGTAGGGTTTCTTGTGACAGGGAACTTTCAGTGCTAAAATTGGGATAGTCTTGATGAACTGGCTTCCGCAGTGGCTCAGATGGTAAAGAACCCGGCTGCAATGATGGAGACCTGAGTTTGATCCCTGGGTTGGGAAGATCCCCTGGAGGAGGGCATGGCAACCCACTCCAGTATTCTTGCCTGGAGAATGCCCATGGACAGAGGAGCCTGGCGGGCTACAGTCCATGGTGTTGCAAAGAGTCAGACATGACTGAACAACTTAGCACACACACATAGCATGGCACACTTGAGTCAACCAGGATGGTTGTCACCCTATAGGGTCAGAGAATTGAGAGTCAAGTGCAACAATTCCTTAGATGATTATAATGATAACATCTACAATTATGACTCCCACCGTTTATTGAGTGATTACTATGTGCCTGGCACCCCACATAAGGGGCTTGACATGTATCACCTCACATATCCCCGTGAACAGACCCGTGAGTCCCATTATACAGCTAAGAAAACTGAGGCTCAGAAACTGACTTGCATTGAGCTCATGCACGTGGCTAGGAAATGGGAGAAAAGAGAGTCAAACCCAGCCTGATTCCAAAGACCTAGATTCCAGTTACCTTCTGCCCTGTGAGGGAGATTGACCTTGGCCAGCAATAGATGGTAAGACCAAGGTCAAGACAGTGGGAAGAGCTCAACTCCAAGCTGGTGCTCCCTCAGTGAAGCTGGCTTTAGGACACCCCTGCCCATCAGTATTGGGAGGCCCCATTGCCCCTTGGTCTAGCCTCTGAGAAACACATCCCCGTTGACTGGGAGTAATAAGATGCTTCTGTCTGGTCTTAAGGTGTTGCAGGAAGGGGGACCCTTCCAGGGCCTGAAAGGGGGCTCTTGTCTAACACTCAGAAATTAATTGTCCAAAGAGACATGCGTGTGACAAAGCAAGAGACTTTATTGGGAGGCTCCCAACCGGGAAACCAGGAGGACTGCTCTGCCACGTGGCTCAAAACCTTGGGTTTTATGGTGATGGATAATTTTCTTGGTTTTTTTTTTGGCCAATCATTCTGACTCAGGACTCTTTCTGGTGGCACATGCATTGCTCAGCCAAGATGGATGCCAGCGAGGAGGATTTTGGGAGGTGGTTGGACACGTGGCATCTCCTTTTGATCTTTCACAAACTCTCCCAGTTGGTGGTGGCTTATTAGTTCTGTGTTCCTTACTAAGACCTCCTGTCATAAAATAACTCAGGCAAATAGTTACTATGGTGCCCGGCCAGGGAGGGCAGTTTCAGTCAGTGTGTTGCCCCCAAGAAGGGCTCCAGAAACTGTCCAGAAACTATGGGAGGTCAGTGGAGCCTCTGGAATCCAGCCTTGTCTTGAGAGCCTGTGGCCTCATTGGACAAACCCAGGCTGAACAGTCTCTTCCAGAGCCCTGGGCAAGGCAGGGTCCCAGGACTCTAGCCCCCACTGGTTTCTGAGTCCTGGAAGGCAGTGGTCAGAGCTGGTCTGGACTCTGTTCTCACCAGAGGCTGGGCCTGGGGCTTCCCAGGCAGCCCCCTCCTCTCTGCTCCCCTGCTTTGCTTGGCTGCTGGTGCTTTGGCCTCAGGCCTCTGTGATGGTGAGGGCACTGACGCTCTGGGGGTCTGTTTGAGGTTTCCTCCAGCGGCTGGTGGCGGCGGGTACAGCTCACTAATTAATTAGCGCTTAAGTACTTAGCATCCTCCTGCATCGTGTCAAACGAGGATTTGAGTCTTAATTCCCTGTGTAGGTAACGGTGGGAATGTGCCGGGGAGGGCGGTCAGGACTTAGAGAAAATGCTTCCCCCCTACTTGGATGCTGCTAGAAACACTGCTGGTGCAGAGGCAGAAGGACACCCACGGGGGCAGAGCTCCTGGATGCCCCTCATGCCCTCCTCCCCACCCCCATCACCATTTGCTTATCCTCCGTGGCACAGAGGGATAATACCCATAGGTCCCGCAGCCCCACTGCCTGCGTTCATTTCCTAGCTGCCCCCACCTGCTCTGTGTGTGCCCATGAGGGAGTGACTTAATCTCCTTGAATCTTGGTTTGCATGTATATAGGTGATGAAGATGGTATCTACCCATAGGATTGCTGCAGAGAGTAAACAGCTACTGAAATTTTAGAGAACATGGCTGGCACGTGGTACCTCCCCTTCCTCCTCACACTGATTAATAGGAGCTGCTTTCTTTCATTTATTCACTCTCTTGGTCATGTTTCTATTTCTCTCACAAGCATTTATCAAGCGTCTACTATGTACCTGCTGGGCACAAGCCCAGGTGCTGGGAGCACACAGCTAAGGATTTCCACCTCTTTAAGTCTTAGTCTGACCATCCATGACATGGGAATAATGACAGCCTCTGTCTATGAGGTTCAATGAGATACTGAAAGTCAAAGGCTGAGCCCCATTGACCTCTGGCTATTAGTGGGGGGAGGAGGAGCAGCAGTTCCAGCAGAACTGAACTAGGGGCTGCAGGGCAGACAGGATGGCCCTCTCTCCCTGGCTCATGGCCCAGTATCCCTCAGAGGACCCACCTGGAAAGATGGTTCCATCCCTTGGTTTCCCGGGTTGTACCTGAATGAGAAGCTGCCTATTCAGTGCCCGGACTCAGGGACAGTGAGTGAAGGTCTGAATGGGTCATTGAAGGGAGAGCCACAGGGTGGGTACCTGCTAAGTTGCTTCAGTCATGTCTGATTCTTTGTGACCCCATGGACTGTAGCCCACCAGGCTCCTCTGTCCACGGCATTCTCCAGGTGAGAATACTGGAGTGGGTTGCCGTGCCCTCCTCCAGGGGATCGTCCCAACCCAGAGATCGAACCCACTTCTCTTTTATCTCCTGCTTTGGCAGGCGGGTTCTTAAAGACCAAATCTGATCCTTCTTTTTCTAACACATTTGACCTGTTCACACTCCATCAGCATCACCTGGAAAAGCTTGGTCACAGAAATGGGTGGTTTCCACTGTTGCTGTCACAGAAGTGGCACCTGTGGGGTCTCTAGTGTAAGCCTCTTCTGACAGTGAAACTGCATGGGGTGTCTCAGCCCCATAGAGTGCCAGGTGACCAGTCAAGGGTGCTGGAGAAGGCTACATCTGTTGTAAGTAAAAGTTATCATCAAGAGGTGGGGAGAAAGGAGTGGAGGGGGGGTGAGACAGAGGAGGGGAATGGTAGAGGAAAGTGCTGGAAATTGAGTCTGAGGTTCTTGGATTAGCCACATGCCTCTGCTCTGTGACCTAAAGAAAGCCACACAACCTCTCTGAGTTTTAATTTTCTCACGTGAAATGAGGATATCAATCCTGCAAGAGACAGCGTCTCCAGCTGAGTACTCTGTGAATTGACAATGTGTCATAAAACTTCAGGGATTGCGTTATTTAGGTACCAAAATGGACTAACGATTCTACAGAAGACTTTTTCCACTACAGGAAGTTTTACAGAGACTCAAATTCAGCTGCACATTCTAGGGTTCTAACACTGAGTTCTGCCTGCAATAAAAATAGACACCATTTCTGCAGGGCCTACTAAGTGCCAGGAACCATGCTAAGTGCAGGGCATTCCTTAAGTCTTATCAACTCCTCACAACAGGCCCATGAACTGAGCACTCTTAGCCCCTCTTACAGATGAGGTATCTGAGGATCAACTGGGTTAAGGCATTTTTCTAAGTTCTCCCAGCTAGTCAGGATTCCAACCCAGGTTAGCTGCACTTGACAGTCAGCAAACACTTGCTGAGTGAGTATGCGAACAAATGCATGCGTGATTACAGGAAAATAGTTGCTTAGGGGACAGTGAGTAGGGTCTTCCTTTTTAGGGAAGCTAGAAAAGCAGGGGCAGCAAGGAAAGAGTACTCCAAGGCTTTTGTCTGTCTTGAGCTACCTACGATTGCATAGAGCCCCAGAAGTTTAAAAGAGACGGAAAATATAATCCTAGCCCAGAAGGAAGAACGGACAATTCAGGTACTCACTGGTCTCTGTGGTGTGGCAGCCACATGCCAGATACTTGGATAGGATCCACAATGTAGCCCTGGATGGAGTAGACATCATCCTGCCCTCGTGATGCTTACGACAACTGGCAATGGAGCCAGACTTGAAGCACAATGGCCATGTAGAAGGTAACACTTTGGGGATGGCCGATGAGAGGCTTGGGACCCACCAGCTCTCAGCTGTTTCTATGCCTATGCTCTTACACAGAAGGAAGAGCTTGAGAACTAGGGTGTTGTCTAATCACATCGCCTCTCTTACATATTCAGACCCAGAGCCTGAAAGAAATTAGATGGAGACAATAAGGGGCAGGAGGTTGGAAGAGTGAAAGTCATACTAAAGCCTACAATCTGCTCCTTGACCAAAATGAGAGCTCACGTCCAATGAGCACCCACTATGAGCTGGAAACTGTGCTAAGACCTTCACCTATGTTATCTCACTCGATCCTTGCAATAACACGTGATAATTGAAATGCTGAGGCTTAGAGAGGTCACCTTGCCCAAGGTCAAACTTGCTAGCGAGTGGCAGAGTTGGGATTCAGACTTCAGGATGTATGACTGCAGACAGTGAACTGTCAGTGTGAGCTTTGCTCCCTGGATGAGCCTATTCTTTGGGTGGCAAAAGCTCCCTGCAGTCTGACTTCATAGAGCATGATGGGCTGGGATGAGTAGGGAGAGGGCAGGGGAAATTCCAAGACTGGTAGCTGGTCTCCAACAAGCAAAGCTGCTTTAGCACATGTGGCCCCAACCTCAAGGCAACTGGGGGGAAGAAGAGGGGCTGAAATAGAAGAGCTTGTGAAATTCACTGTGCTCTGAGTTAACGACAGCTTGGAAAACCTCTCTGAAGGTTCCTGGCAATGTCCCTGTGGGAGCCAGCTCATGTATTTTAAGAAAAAAAAAATCATTAAGGAACTTAGGACTATGGAGAGGCTGTAAATGTAAAATATTGGTGGTTCGACAGTATATCCTTAGCAGCTTCAAGCAGAGTTCATCTTGACGAGCCAGAACCGTGTCCAAGAAATAAATCACTCTGTTTTCTCCCAGATGGCTCCCACCTCAATCCATCTAGGATGTCTGCTCACCTAGTTTGGGACCGACCAAGACTATGACCGCACCTCACCAGAAAAGGATGGAGTATTGGCAGGATTACAGAGGGAACTGAGCCCCACTCGGTAGGTGGAATGAGAGAGAGCCCAAGCAATGAAGCCCTACATCTGCCCTTACTTTGGCTGTCAGTAGTTATAACTATGTACCAAAAGCACTTCATTTACTTACAGACATTCTGGTCGTAAGGCTGTTACTGTGGCACCTGCTAGTACTGGTGGCTCAGTTGGTAAAGAATCCACCTGCATTGCAGGAGACCTGGGTTTGATTCCTGGGTTGGGAAGATGCCCTGGAGAAGGGAATGGCTACCCACTCCAGTATTCTGGCCTGGAGAATTCCATGGTCAGAGGAGCCTGGCAGGCTACAGTGCATGGGGTTGCAAAGAGTTGGACACAACTTTCAGTTTCAGACATTCAATGCTGCTTGTTGGTGCCGGGAAGAAGTCAATGGTTTGGGTCACAGCCATAGCACCTGCTTGTCCCTTGTCTCGTGGGTGTTTTGTTCCCTTCCCTCTGCCCTGTTTCCCCACAGGAAAGAAGGTGCCATCACCCAGTCAATCTTTTATTCCACTTCCTCTTTCCTTTAGTGAGCTAAAGAGAAGGTTGGGAATGAGTGGATTTAAAAGTGTTGGGGACCACCCCTGCCCCCAGCCCCATCAGCCCGGGCCTGGATCCGGCCCAGACAGAGGATCTGAGGCTGGAAGGAAGATTACCAAGGTCCCACTGTAGCCTTCGGCCCCCATATCCAGGGTGACTTCTAACAAACCACCTGACCCCTCCCCACCTCCCCCTTCCCAGCTGGGAGACAGGGAGGGTGACATTGAGCGCCGGCTCTGGGGCGTCCTAAGGGTTAACTAATTAATGGTCGGAAAGTGCTTTGAAAAAATAAAGTGCTGGATAATGGGAAGGGCAATTATGTTGGGAGAAACTCCTAATTTGGCTGGAATTGATGTTAATGATAAAGTATCTGAAACATGTAGCAAGCAAGCGTGATTGTATTTTATATGACAGAGAGAGACACTCACACGCAGGGGACATGGAGAGTAGTTAATTTGGTTAAATAAAGTGAAAGATAAAAGGAACGCAGACGCCACGGACCTCGCTGTTTATCTGGACTTGGAGTAACACTTTGGAATTGGAGTGGGCCCTCTGACTCCTATTTATTTGTTTGTGATTGAAATAAATGGGGAAGTGCCAGGCTTACGTTTCAAAAAGAGCCCATGGAAAGCAGACTCTGATAGAAGGCCCCAGGTAGCTACAGCCAGCATTCCGGGAAAGAGCCAAGGTCTTTGAGAGAGTCAAGGTGGGTGAGGATTGTCCCCATGGTACCCTGTCCTGCACACAGAAGCCTTGCCCATCAAAGCTGGAGGGAGCTTAGAGGACAGCTAGTGTACCTCTCTCATCTTCCAGAGGAAGAAACTGAAGCATGGAAGAAGAAAGAGTACTAATCGGTATTGTTGTTCAGTCGCTAAGTCATGTCTGACTCTTTGCGACCCCATGGACTCCAGCACTCCAGGCTTCCCTGTCCTTCACCATCTCCCAGAGTTTGATATATTAATCGGTATAGGAATGAACATTTATGGAGCACTTCTGTTTGCCAGGCCTGGTGATAAGATATTATGGTGGTAGTGGCTGGTGGTTTAGTGGCTAAGTCATGTCTGATTCTTGCAACTCCATGGACTGTAGCCCACCAGGCTCCTCTGCCCTTGGAATTTCCCAGGAAAGAATAACTGGAGTGGGTTGCCATTTCCTCCTCCAGGGGATATTACTGACTCAGGGATTGAACTCGGTTTCCTGAATTGCAGGTAGACTCTTTACCACCTGAACCATTATGATCCCATTTAATCCCCAAAGAGACCCTATGAGGTGGGTACCATTTTCATCCCCATTTTACAGAGGAAAAAACAGAAGCTCAGAGAAGCAAAGCTACGTGTTCAAGGTCACAGAGCCAAGAAACAGCAGAGTAGGAAGGCGCAGGCAGCCCCATCCTGGGAGTTAAGCTCTGTGATCATGACTTTTGGATTAATCAAGTGCACTCCATATTCACAGGCCTCCCAGGTGGCTCAGTGGTAAAGAATCCGCCTGCCAATGCAGGAGACATGGGTTCGATCGCTGGGTGGGGAATATCCCCTGGAGGAGGGCATGGCAACCCATTCCAGTATTCTTGCCTGAAGAATCCCATGGACAGAGGAGCCTGATGGACTACAGTCCATGGGGCTGCAAAGAGTCGGACACTCCTGAGCAACTGAACATACACGCAGTCCATACTCACAGCTTTGTTCTCCTTGACTTGATCTACTGAAGTAGGGAACAGGACAAGGAAGTGGGGAAACTTCTATCTCTGTCCAGTGAGCACTCAGTGATGGGGTCTTCTGGCCGAGGACCCTCTCAGGAGGGTTTGAGCCATAGTTTTGGGCCTGATGAGAGAGTGTGAGGTTGCCCCAGGGAAGAGCAGGCGCCTTGGTTTCTGGAAGGTCTGTGAGGTCCCTGCAGGTCCAGATTAGTATTCAGTATTTATAATATTTCCATAATGGTAAAACAAAAGAAAACAAGCAGAGAGAATGCATTTTTAATCACCAATCATTTCTCTTTGTTTGTTGTGAATGAACAGCGAGGTGAAATAGTATTTCATAATCACCCCATTCGAATTTTCCTCCCCACAAAGCACTGAGAAATCTCTAAATAAAATAAATAAACAAGCTAAGACCTTAAAATAAATTCCAGAGGGCAGAGTGCTACATGTGGGTTATCACAGCTGCGGGAGACAGGAGCTCAGAGGTGGGGAAGGGAGGACAAAGGGACAGGGGCCTTGTCAGTTACCTGGAATCAGAGATCCAGGTCTAGGTGACCCACAGTAGGTTAAGAAAAGCAGATCAATGCTTTGAAGATCTACACAGTGGAGTGGAGCTGGGGCGGACTCCCCATCCTTCATCTCCTCATTCTTATTCTTCCAGCATCTTCTGTCCTCATCCTGTCAGTGTAAACCAAGGGAGCTCCTGTCCCCTGGCCCCTTGGAGCTTTACAACTTCCCAGCATTTAGGAAATCTTACCTACATGGTGTCCACCAGCCCTCTGAGCTAGTCTGACTCTCTCAATTGTTAAACAAAGAAACCATAGCAAGGAGAGAAGGGACATATCCAAGACCTTGCAGCAAGCTAGTGACAGGGCTAGACCTGGAACTCTAGGGGCTTGACTCCCTGTTTGGTCACCTCATCTACCTGCACTTATCTCTAAGTGTCTTTGAGAAGTCTCCTTTGCCATGAAAATTTTCTTCATAGGCTGTTCCCAATATTTTGTTTTATTCATCTCAGCATCTCCAGACCCTCAGGTTCTAGCAAGGTGCCTGGTGCATGGGGGCACTCATTCAGAGGTTTGTTGGATGTATGGATGGATGAGTGGATGGTTGGGTAGGTGGATGGATGAGTGGACATATGGATGGATAAAGAGATGGATGGATGGAAGGATGGATGAGTGAATGAATGGATGGATCAACAGATGGATGGATGGATCAATGGATGGATAGATGGATGGATGAGTTGATGGATGGATGGAAAGTTGGATGGGTGGATGGAAGTTTGGATAGATTGACAGAAGTTTGGAGGGATGAATGATTGGATGGATGAATGGATTGATAGATGAAAAAATAAGAGGCTAGAGCTGATTTGGTCCCTTCACTGGTCATTAGCTCTCAGTAGATAGATAATGCTCATCATACTGGGTTAGTCACTAAGTCGAGTCCGATCCTTTTGCAACCTTTTGCAATGGACTGTAAACTGTCAAGCTCCTCTGTCCATGGAATTCTCCAATCAAGAATACTTGGAGTAGGTTGCCATGCCCTTCTCCATACAGTCTAGTTAATATACAGGGTCCTGATGCCTTGAAATTATGTCTCCAAGCATCCTCTGAAAGACCCTGGGGGAAAAAATCATCTTCTAGCAAGTCAGAGCCCTTTAAGGTAGAAATTTGAAGCAAAGCTCTAGGGCCAGGCAGACCCCCATTTTCAAGTGAGACATGTGGTGGTAAAGAGCATTTTCCTGGGGTTAAGGGACCTGGGCTCTGCTCCCACTCTACCATTAACTTGCTGTGTGGTCATAGGTGAGTAAGTGACTTCCTCTCTCTGGGCCTCAGTTTCCCACTCTGAAGTGTCCTCTGTTAAATGTTCTGGGCTCTGAATCCAGTCCCTCCTATGTGGACAACTCAGCCAGAATGTGGAAGAACTACCTCTGGAGCACCTGTTTTATAGGCTGGGCAGCCCTCTCCCTCAATCTCTAAGCCCTTCCAAGTTTAGGAGCACTGCTCAGCCCTCTCCAGCCTTTTCCCTGGTGGGGCAGTTGGAATGGGATAGCTCAAAGCAACGGGGTATTCTCAAAGCCCAGCTGAATGTTCTAGCCATGGCCAAGGCCCACACTCCCTCTGAATCCTATTGAAAAAATAATAAAAAGGTAATTACTTTGTCATTACTGAACACTGATTTGTCTTTTTTTTTTTTCTTTCTTAAGGCATGACCATAAATAACCAGCCCATTACCCTTCCGAGTGGACACACACATCTACAGACCCCGCCTCCCTGTACAGGCTGGTTCTCCCCTCATACCACCACCCTGGTATATACCACACATCCACACACACATGCCCATCACACACAGAGATGCTGCTCCTTCACCTGACATTTTCTAAGCATTCTGCCAGATGCTGGGAATAATCATAACAATGGCCATTATGCGTGAATCCAGGCTAAGTGCTTTGTGTAAATGATCTCAGTTAATTTTTCCCTGTGAGGTAGATATGTATTTGTTGCCATTTTAGAGAGGGAGACACTGAGGCTGAGGAAGGTCAGGAACTTGCCCAAGGTCATACTGCTAGTGAGTACCAGAGCTGGGACTTGAACCCATGTGACCCAATTAGAAATCCAGACTCCAACAGACCAGTTGATTAAACATGGATTTAACACACACTCCCCTCCACACACACAGTCTACCAAGATAATTATAACCCAGTGTGATTAGTGCTGCAACAGAGGAGTCAAGAGGGCTGTGGGAGCCCACATGGAGGCATCTAACCCGGTTTGGAGCAGAAGGACTTCAGGGAAGGCTCCCCAGAGGAGGTGACACTTGCTTAGGCTTCCCAGGTGACTCAGTGGGAAAGAATTTGCCTGCCAATGCAGGAGACACAAGTTTGACCCCTGGGTCAGGAAGACTCCCCCAGAGAAGGAAATGGCAACCCACTCCAGTATTCTTGCCTAGAGAATCCCATGGACAGAGGAGCCTGGCAGGCTACAGTCCATGGGGTTGCAAAAGAATTGGACACGACTGAGTGGCTAAACAACAACACAGAAATAAAGAAGGGGAGGTGAGGCCTTCTGGGAACAGCCTGGATGAAGGCCTGGAGGGGAGACCCAAGCAGGTATGTTTGGAGCCCTGAGCAGCTCTGTGTGGCTGGGGCAGAGGGTGTGCAAAGGTGTGACAGAGTGTTGAGACGTAAGGCTGGAGAGGCAGGCAGGTCTCACATCCGGGCCAGGCTGGCACAGCGGGGAGCCCTCCTCCACCCACAGTCAGCTACCTGGCACTCCTGTCCATGTGACACGAGGGCACCTCATCAGCAAAACAGCTCTTTCCTGCCTCCCCAGCCAGCCCCGCCCTCCGTGAGACACAGTGCCATGGGCAGCAGCCAGCACCTGTACAGGTGCCAGTCGGGAGCCAGCATGGCCACTTCCGGAGATTGATGGCGGCTTCCTCTTGCCCGTGGTGTGGCCACACCAACCTCAGGCAGGTTGCCTCCTGGGACAGAGCAGCACAGCCATGACTAGTCCGTTTGGCTCCTGCCCTCAGAGATATGTGCTGATTTCAGATCTGAGAGAGGGGGAGGAAGAAGCAAGGGCCTGGGGCTGAGAGATGGGTCCATGTGGTACATGGCAGGAACCACCAGACCCCGGGAGTGTGGCTGGTGCTTTAAGGACAGGTGGCCCCTTTAACTTCTCCATCACTTGGTTTCCCTTGGTCAGTAGGGTTCTGGCGGCAGGCGTGCCCCTCCCTGGCAGGCATGGGAGGGGGTAGGTGTCACCCATGGATTTATTTTTTAAGAGATGATGTCACAAGTCAGCCCTGCCCCTCACCTGGCTGTACTTTTCTGTATTCAGGTGTCTGCTGACAGCATGAACACAATCTTTCAGTGTGCAAATAGAGCGAGGTCTACCTGCATAGACCCAAGCCCTCCTTTAAAGGGATACGTGTCCCACAAATGTATGTGCATGTGCGCACGTGCACACACACACCCACTCGCCCATACAGATAAAATCAGACACATACCTCATTGCTTGGCATGAAAGACACTCCTATCCACACACACATCCCAAAAGTCTGCCGAGGTGGGCTCAAAAAGATATAACTGGTGGATTTCACTTAAATTCATTCTTTTAATTTTTAAAGTCCAGTTCACACCCCAGTACAGGGCTCTCAGACTGTGGGTGTTTTGAAATTTTCTGCATTCTGTTTATATTTGTATTTTTCTGAACTGTTAGTATTGAATGTGAGTTAATCTTTTTACCCCAGAAATTTAAAGCTATTAAAAAAAAAAAAAGAGGATATCAAAGCTGAAAAGGATCAGAGAGATCAGACTGGGATTAGGGTACATTTCCTAAAAGGAAAAAATTAGTCACCTTCAATTCTTCTTGTTCCCAGGTAGGGGTAAACATAAATACCAAAAAAGTAAATTAGTTAGAACCAACTAGAAAAAGAAAAAGTTGAATCAGAGAGCAAAACAGTCTGTCCCTTGACTAGGGCTGAGTGATAGCTCAGGCGGGGAAATGAAAGCAGGTACAAAGTGTGGATGCTGAGCTTGAAAAACAGGTAGTATTTATGGCATAGAAATCCCTAAGGCTTCTCTGTCGAGAGAGGTGTCTGCAAGGTGTGGGCGGAGAGGTAGGAGGAAGCAGGAGCTCATTTCTGTTGAGACTGACAGACCCCACCCCTCTGCCCCCAAGAGTTGAGCACATGCCCAAGAAGCCTGGGCTCAGGTAGACAGTCTAGAAGCTCCCCCAGAACCTGTAAGAGATCTCTGCTCTCCCCTCCAACTACCCACTACTAAGCATTTGTTTTTCTCATCTCTGCCCGAAGCTGTGGGTCTGAACAAGGCCGCTCAAACCTTGAAACAGCCCCTGCTTGTGGCCAGCACGGTTCTAATAAGGATTCATTACTAGAATCACAGACTCTTTCACCCATTAAATTAACAGGGGTTTAAAAAAAAAAAAAAAGAGTGAGAATACCAAAAGCTGAAGAGCATTTGGAGAGATGGGACTTGCTCACAGGCTGCTGGCTGGAGGGCAAGTTCATACAGCCTAATGGGGAGGGGGCACTGGCAACTGGGAATCAAAGCTCTGAAATGCGTGCACACTCTTTGACTCAACAGTTCCACTTGAAGGAATGTACACTATCATTTATGGACAAGGATATTCATTAGCATTATTTGTAGTAATGAAATGAATTGGGAACGAATTTGATGTCCAAAGTTTCCAATAGTGGGGCACTGGTTAAGTAAATTATGATCAAGCTCTGCTATGGGTCTACACAACATCGTGTTGTGGAATAGCATTTAATGATGGGAGAAAATGTTCATGTCACATACACATGTGTTGGTATGTGCTCAGTCATGTCTGACTCTTTGTGACCCCATGTACTGGAGCTCTACAGGCTCCTCTGTCCATGAAGTTACCCTAGCAAGAATACTGGAGCAGGTTGCCATTTTCTTCTCCAGGGGATCTTCCTGACACAGGAATCGAACCAGAGTTTCTTGCATCTCCTGCGTTGGCAGGCGAGTTCTTTACCACTGAGCCACCTGGGAAACCCTACATACACATAGCAGACTTAAAAAAAACCTGGAATGTTCAGTGTGCTGATTGTATAAAACAAAACAAAGCAAAAACAAAAAACAAACAAAAACCCTAGACTGGCAAGAAATACACTGAAACATCAGCAGTGAATTATTCATGGGTGGTGGGATTACAGACAATTAACTTTTTCTTCCTGTTTATCTGTACTTTCTGAATTTTCTACAATAAATACATTATATATATATTATATATATATAGTCAGAAACAAATAACACGTGCTTTGCAAAAAGGAATGAGGGAATTTGGGGGTGGAAAGGCTTGGCAAGTTGGTCAACTTGGATGAGATTTGAGAACCAAGCTTAGCATTTGGGAAGAAGCCCCTCTCTCCCCTCCTCCCACTCATGGACTCCCAAGAGAGACATTCGTAAAAAAAAAAATGCACTCAGCTTTTTTTATTTTTAATTACAACTTGCCCAGTAATCACCATAATCACTTATCCCGGGCATTTGTTTAATTATTCAGTCACTAAGTGTCTATTGAGCACCCACTGTGATGCCAGAACCAAACGAGACCCAGTGAACCCAAAAGACACAGACCTCACCCAAGGGGAACCTCAAACTTAAGGCAGCTTAGGAAAAAGGGAAACAAGCATGTAGTCTGTAATTTTTACATTTAAAAATAGCGATTCTTTGCCAATACTTACTGAGTGCTTCACGTGTATAAAATCTGGTGTTTGGTCCTCTGATTTCTTTGATTCTTTTTGTCTTTTACTGGACTGAAATAAGATTTTATGGTTAAAGAACAGATTTGTTCAACTTCTCTTCCTCCTCTTTTCTCAATGCACTCACATTCCAATTTCATCTTTCTATGAAGAGTAAAGATGTAAACGCTTGTTGCACTGGGGTAAGTCATGGAGTGAGCCTTTGGTCACCTCCCCATCCCTGCAGCTGGTCTTGGCGGTAAAAGGCATCAGCTCTGGAGTCAGGTAGCACAGCCTCAGCCTTGGGAAAGTCATTCACTGTGCCTCAGTTTCCTCATCCGTATAATGGGCATATTCCTAACAGTAACTGCTTGGTACAGCTGTTGTGAGGACAACACATACAAGTGCTTAGTGTGCTGCTGGCACATTATAACCGCTCGGTAAATAACAGCTATTGACGCACAATTAGGTCTTGCTTTCCATCACCACAGAGGACCAGAAACCAAAAAACTGTGACCAGGAAGCTGAGCTGTGATTACTTTCAAGGCTGTGCCAATTACACAAACAGAGACAGACTTAAATTTACTTGTTCAACAATCAGTCATTGAGAGCCTCCTGGGCGGCACCATACTTGGCTCCTCAGCTTCTGTGACAAAAGCACAGACCCTACCACAGGGAAACTCACAGTCTAGTGGGGAGGGTCTTCCCAGGAGATTTAAAAATGGGAGAGGCTCTTGATCATGGGCAGCCTGCCCAGAAGCAGGGGGCTAGAAGGATGGCTTCCATAGGGTCCTTAGTTGACCCCACTTCCCCTCCTGCCTATGCAGCCTCTTCTGTTGAGGCTTGGGTCACCAGAGCCATCTGCTTCCCCACTATCGACCCCTGGCCAAAAGCCAGAGAGTGGAAAACTTGGCAAAGGCACAGATCCAACTTGGCAACTCCTGGCAACCCTCAGGTTGTACCAGTTCCTCCTCCCTCCCCCAAACTTTGTCCTGGGCACTTTCTAGTTGTTCTTCTGCAGATATGTCCCTCAAGGGCAGGGGACCATACAGGCTTATCTCCATTCACCCCAAAGAGTAAGGACCTACTAGGTACCAGGCTGAGGTGTTGAACACATAAGGGGGCACACCTCCAAGGAGGTGCCTCCCTGCCTCCAAGGAGCTCCCACTGTAGCAGGGGCAGCTGGACAGGAAATACAGAAACAAATGAATAAGCAAAATCTCTGAAGACACTCAAACAGAGTAAAATGAGAGAGAAAGGCTGGGAGCTGCTTTAGGGAGAAAGCCTCCCTGAGGAGGTGACATGTGAGCAGAATGATGCAAGGAAGCAGCCAAAAGAAGGGCATTTTGGGCAGAGGGGACAAGTGCAAAGGCCCTGAGGTAGCGACAAGCTTGGTGATTTCCAGGGCAGCAAGAGGCTAGTGTGTTGGGACAATGTGACCAAGGATAGGGTGGAAGGAGGTGAGGTCCAAGGGCAGGCAGTGGCCAGATCTTGCCAACCATGGGAAAGAGTTTGTATTTTATTTTAGGGAAAGCTCAGGAAATGCTAAGATGAAGCAAATGAGGAAAAGAGCATCTGATTTCAGTCCCTGTGAAAGGAACAGGGGTGGTGGGGGGAGAAGGTACTAGAGGCTTTCAAGATGAGGGTTACTTTTTGGGTGGAGTGCTTTTTCCTGATCCCTCAGTTTGTTTGTTTGTTTGTTTGTTTTTTCAGTTGGGTTGGTGGGAAAGGAAGAGGGAGCTCTCCCTTTTCACCTCACCCCAATGTCCACCTCTCTCCTCCCAGGCTTGCCACTGTTTCCAGCTTCCACCACCCCAGATGAGGTTCCTTCAGAGGAGATAGAAAGACATCTTGGGGGATGGGAGAGTTGTGAAGCATCCGAGGAAAAAAATGGAGGGAAGAATATATGTTTTAATAAAAGTTTGGTGGTGACTGTAGCTGTTGGGGAGTATGTGGAGAGGGGCAGTTGAAGCCTTATAGTGGGAAAAGAGGGAGGGGAGAGACAAGCAAACTCCTCAATCAGTTCCTCAGAGGCAAAGCCTCTTAGTTCATTTTTATCTCCCTGGCCTTGGGAAGGATGCACTCTTCACTGGGGCTCGGCAAATGCCTGCTGAACAAATGACTGAGCGCAGGACTCTTGTGGGAGAAGAAAGGACAGAGGAGGAGAAGGGAGGGAGAGAGGACAGGAAGAAATAAGAAGAGAGGGAACACTGGATGTCCAGGGAGCAATGACAATTACTGGCATTGATCGATCACTGCCTTGGCCGAGTCACTTTTCCTGCATTAACTCATTTTAGCCTCTCAACCCGCCCTGGCAATAGTACTATTATTATCCCCATTTTACTGTTGAGGAAACTGAGGCACAGAGGGGTCAAATATCTTACTCAAAGTCGCCCAGCTGGTGAGAGACTGAGGTCTGACCCCAAAGTCCAAGCTGCCTACCACGTATTTACACTGTCCTAGGAGTGGAATGAGCCCAAATCAAAAGTTGGAATACCTACCTCCCACTTCTCAGGTCATCACTGCTCCCTAGTCCCGAGAGGCTTTGCTGAGACCTTGCAGATGATGCCCCGAAGTCTACCAAGCCACAAAGGTGTTGACCAGCTGGTAGCACTTCCTCCTTCGAGACTCAGCCTGGTGTGGCCACCTCAAACCACCTAGGAGGTGGGCAAGTTGGGCAAAGGGACAAAAGGGGGGTTGATCTCCAATGGAGTATGAAGGTTTCCCCTCAAAGAGGCCTTCTTTATTGCCTGGGCAGGGGAAATTAGCTCTCCCAAGATACTCTTTACCTTACTACCTTATTTTATTTTCCTCAAGATCCTTTCACTCTCTGAAATAATATTATTCATTTGTTTTAATGTACATTATCTGCAACTCTCTCCCGCCCTTCGTCCCGGGCCCCAGGTTCATTTTTCACGACCTATCTTGTTCACTTAGGGATTTATTTCTTGCACAATGGACTGAATGAAAAACTCCCTGGCAAAGAATAAGTGCAAAGCAGGTATCAAACAGTGAGAACATCACATCCTTTTGGGTTCAGCAATTCTAACATCCTAACTTGCAGAAAAGAGCTAGTTCTTCAGTGGAAAAGTGGGAAGCAGACTGGCTCACAAGGTTCAGAACAGGTGGAAAGTAACCCACTCCTGTCCCTCCTCTCTTGTCCCCCGGCCTCTACTCCACTCAGTCTGGGGTGGAGAAGGCTTCTCCACCCGCAAAAGGGAGTCTTGAGCTCACATGCTGCTCCGCAGGCCGGGTCTAACCGCGCGTGCCAGCAGAGCTCAGCCCGGGCGATGGGTGGGAAGAAACCGGGAGGGGAAGGTCTGGGGGTGTGAGGGTGGAGCAGAGCCCGGCCCCGCGATCCGGCCCGGGTTTTGCATGCCACCCACTCGCCCGCTCTGCCGCGGAGAATTCCATAATCACAGCGGGCGAGAGCGGAGACTGGGAGCGAAAAATCCGGGATCCGGCAACTTTGGGCAGCGCATGCGCGCCCGCGGCGCTCCATCCCAAACACACACACATTTTTCCCCCGGACTTGGAAAGTCACCCAAAGCCGCCCCAAGTGCAGGTAAGAGACTCGGCGCTCCCTCCGCCGCGCCCCCCTCGACCCCCTCAGTTCCGCAGCCCTCCCGGGGTGCTTCCTCGCCTCGCCCCCTGTCAGGGTGCAGTCCCCCACTCCCGGGGCTGCCGCTTGCAGCCGGGAGCGGGCGAGCGAGCGAGCGATCGAGAGAGCCAGCCAGCCAGCCAGCCAGCCTGCGCGCGGCGGCTGCCACCCAACTCCGGCCGTGCGGGAGGCAGGGGACACGGAGGGCTGGCACCCGGGCGCAGGGCGGCGCGTCGCCCGCCGCGGCCAGGGAATGCCCAGCGCGCGATTCCGGGGAAGGAGAGGGCTGCTGCTCCTGGGGTCACTTACTCCAACTGAGGGGGCGGCGGGGTAGCGGAGAAGAGGGGGAGGCGCCAGGCGCGAGTGCAGGACTTTGCAAATAGGGTGGGGGCGCCCCCCGCGGTGCGGGCTCGGGCGGGGGGCAGGTGCTCGCGAATACCCTGTAATCACTCCTTCCCCCTACGCTCCCCCCAGCCCCCCGAGCTGCAGGGGTTCGTGCGCTCTCCAGGGCAGAGAAGGAGGCAGGGGTGAGGGGCGCCTGGGGTGACTTTGCAAGACTTTGTTCAAGGGAGGGGGTGGGTGGGGAGCCCCTCCAACCGACTCTTGTGCCCCAATACTGGGGTGTAAATGCTACCGGCAGAGGTAGGCAGTGTTCACTGTGGGGTGCCAAGGGGTGCCTCCTGGTTGGAAAACGAAGGCGAGAGGTTGCTTGGCTGGGGGGAACGGCGCCCCCGTTTTCATTTGTGCCTGGGAAGTTTGTCTCAAGTGCGCTGCTCCGGGCGAGGCAAGTGGCGCTCCTCACTGCCCCCCACCCCCACCCCAGCCTCCCCGGGCGCAGGGCTGGCATGGCTGGGCACAGGGAGCTGGGGCGCCGGCTCAGGGCCGTGTAACTGTCGGCCGGAGCCCGCCTGGGTCCCGGGAAAAGTTCGGGGGAGTTGCCGCGGTTGTCGTGTGCGCTGGAAGAGAAGTTGCGTCCGGAGACTTGGGACGCCGGGCTGGCGGGCCGGTGGGCGGGTGGAGCCGTGAACTCCTAGGAGGCTCGGCCGAGGTGGGCGAGGGTCTGGTGGGGTCTGTACCCTCCAAAGTGGGCTGATAGTGACCTCGGGGCTCAACAGTTGGGGAAGGGGAGCCCTGAATCCAGGGGCGCACGGTTGAAATAGGCACCAGGAGGAGGACCGAGAATGGTAGCTTGTGGGAATACAGGGGGGCACCCAAGGGGAGAGGCCCGGGCCGCCTGGCCACTTGGGGTCGAGTTTCAGGGCAAAGGAGCGCGCGGTGGCAGGCGGAGGAGTGTCGGGGAGCGGGGCTCCAGGGGGCGCATCGGAATGGGGGATCCGGCCGGACCGACAGTCCCGGGGCAGGGGGCTGAGTCGTGCGCTCAGGGTGAGCCGGCCGGGCGGAGCGGCGGCCGGTTTATTTTTACTCGGTGGCATTTGCAGAATGTGCAGCTGATGGCCGTCGGCCGCCAGGAAGTTTTGCTTTCTGTTCTTTCTCTCTTTCCTAAGCCAGCGCGGCCGGGAGCGGGCGGGCTGGGGAGCCGGGCCTGGGAGGGGAGGGGGCGGCCGCTGGGGTGGCAAGGTACGAGGCAGGGGTGCACTGGGGCGGCGGGCGGGGGCTGGCCGGGCGAGGGTGGCGGGCGGGTTCTGGGCCGCTGCAGAGCTTTGGGGTGAATGTCTGTCCCCAGCGTTGGAAGCTCCTCGGCGAGGGGAACAG
The DNA here is from genome assembly GCF_055505025.1 of Bos grunniens. NCBI lineage: Eukaryota > Metazoa > Chordata > Mammalia > Artiodactyla > Bovidae > Bos > Bos grunniens. The sequence goes on along the minus strand of NC_141180.1, from coordinate 38,256,429 downwards.
GTGTATGCGCCGTCAATCACGGCGGGAGGGATACTTTGGGGGCGTAGATTAAGATAATAATAATAGATTTTTCTCCAGGGGGTGGGCGCAGATTCTTCTTCCAAGCCATCCCCGACCCGGGTCCGGAGTTGGGGGAGGAAAGGAGTGCCGAGGGAGTCAGGGGGCCGCTTCACCCTTCCACACAAGTTCCTCCTGACCAGCCTCAGCTTGGGAAGTGGGCCCTGGGTGCGGCCAGGACCTCCTTCCAGTCACGCTGGGGAGGGTGCGGGCGCATGTACGGTGTGTATGACTTGTCCACCAGCGAAGCAGCAACAACACCCCTCCAACGAGCCTGGAGCTCCCCCAGACCCGGCTGGACCAAGGGGTGACTCCGGGTTATGCGTCGCTGCCCCGGCGGAGTCTGAGGCCACGACCCTTAGAGTGTGTGGTTGTCCCGCCAACATCCCGTACACTCAGACATAGGGACGGCGAGGGGGGAAAGGCCAGGGTAGTCGTAGGGTAAAGTTGGTAAATTTAGGGCGCTTCTAAGCTGGTACAGACGCGCGATGAGAGCGCGCGAGGGGACTGGAAAACGGATCGCTGGGCAAATTGGTGCGCCCCCCCCCCCCCCGCCCACCCCACGGCGCGCGCGCGCGCACACACACACACACACACACACACATACACACACACACACACACACACACACACACACACACACACACGTCGCCGTCCTAAAGGGAGCTGTCCGGGCTGAGCAGGAGCAGCTGCGCCGGGCGTGGTGAGGGGGGTAGTTGGTCCCCGGGGGCTGCGCCCGGGCTGCGCTCCACGTGCCCAGAGGGGGCGCTGGGCCATTCGGCGCCCGAGCGCAAAGCTCTGGGTTTGCGCCCTGGTGGCGGCGAGGCTGTGCGTCCCGGGCGGGCGTCGCGTCCCGCGCCATCTCCGGCGATTCGCACTGCCTCCGCTGACGCCCAGCCTCTTTCCCACTTCCCAAACTTCGGCATTCTGGCTTTCACCTCACTGGAGCTCTGAGACTCTCTCCAGGGCAAGGTGGGAAACTTTTCCCTTCCGGGCAGCGGCCACCGTCTCTCTCCCCGGAATCCGGCGAATTGGAGAGATTGACACCACCACCCCCATCTTGTTAGCCACCTTAGAGGCGGTTAACGAGAGTTTATGGGGAATATTGTTGAACTTCAGTAATCAGGTTTCCAGCGATCTTATGCCTCCTGTTTAATTTATTAGACTAGTTATTTATTCTGTTGATGATAATCTGTTGCTGGTTTCTATGGAGATGTTAAACTGATCTCTTTCAGAAATCAAACTCCATATGCACTAAAACGTTTAAAGGGGCAGTGCCTCCCTCCTTTTTCCGCCCCCCCTGCCTTTTTTTGTTTTGTTTTTTAGACTTTGCACCTTGCAGACACTTCGCGTCTTTCTCTGAGTCTCGGTGCGTTTTATTTCCTTCTTACGAAGGAGAGGAGCCCGGAGACTCACGCTTTGTGGCAAGTACTGCTTATTATGGCTAGAAGAAAGCCAAGGCTTTGATCCCTAAGTTGCATCATCATTTAAAACAGATCATTTCACCACCACCCTCTTCTCCCCATAATATAAGAGCAAAATTCTTTCAAGATCAAAGAATCCAATCTTAAAAAAAAAACAAAACACTATTGTTAAAAAAAAATAGGAAGTCAGTCAAATGTGAACCTCTCCTATATATCTGCTCTCCTTGTGTTTAAAGAATTTTTTAATAAGAAAAACAAAACTTGTAGCTCAGCTAATTTTTTATACTTATTAATAGTTTATCTTGCCCCCCCCCCACACACTTTTTTTTAATTTAAAAAGAAGTTCAAAGTTAGATTTCTCTGCCTGTGGGGGTTGAGGTATATTTGCTTCTCATTTAGATCCTGACCATCTGTTTTTGGAAAACTAGCCTCTGGGAAGAGGGGGAAAGGAGTTTTTAGTCAAACTTAATGGAGTACTTAAAAAAAAATACTCACCCAAATATTTTAAAGTCTTCATTTTTCTACTTTTTAGGAGAATATCAGTAACCTCTGTCTGGTGTGTGAAAGCATATCAACTTTCCCCCCCTTTTCCTTTTCTCTTCTCCTCAGGTATTTTTTCTGTAGACTTCTGACTTTGAAGGGAGTGGGTGCAGTGAATTAAGAAAGTAAGGCAGAAAAAAATTATCTTGGTTTGTGACACTCTGAAGAATTGCAAACCCACTCTGAACTCAGATATTTATCATGCTGACAGATATGATACAAAGCGATTGCATTTCCTAATGATCCTCTGGGACTAAGTTGTAGGTAAAACCATTTAATGCATTTTTAATATTAAAGTAAGGCCTGGGTTCCATCTTCTTGAAGGTGAGGGGAGTGGATGTCCTTCTCTGGAGCTGATGCTTTCAGAGTATACTGTTTTGCTTTTTCAACTCGAGCCCCCCACCTCCACTCCTTGATATCTCCACTTACTTTGGGGAGAGTTGAGCCTCACACAGGGCATTTGGCTTTATAAATAAATTTATATCTGGCCAGAAAGTCCAATGCTAAATAAGAGCACACTTTTGAAAAAAAGAAGAAAAAACAAACCTCAGACTCCACCCCTGCTATAGGAAATAAAACAGAGGCAATACTTTTTTTTTTTTCTCCTTCTACCATCCTGGTTCTCTTTTATATTATTTTATTTTGGAAGAGGGTGGAGTGGTTGTTACTTCTTAGCTCAGAGGAGAGAGGAGTCATTCCTGTTATTTCCCTCTTTGCTATATTTTAAAAATTTGTTTGATTTGGATTGCAAACAGAACAGGCTTACGGGTAGAAAAGAGCACTGTGGCTTTAAACTCACGAGTTTGCATATTCTCCTTGTATCTTTCCCCTTTGCTAATTATTGTGTTGTTTTCAGAGCAAATATGTCATATCCATGGCGACCGGGCAGGTTTATTGTCTTTCTGAAGCAATAGCTCACATAAGTAATTAATGACTTTCTTTTTTTTCCTCTGGCTTAGGTTAAACAGATCATTCAAGGAAAGTCATATCTCTCTTCTCTCTCTCTCTTTCTCTCGCTCTCTTTTTTAGCCCAGTGACATAAGAACATGAGTTAGAACAAGAAGATACTTTAACCAAGAAGTCAACAGCTTATTTTCCTCCATTTCTTTTAAAAGCTAAAGTGTCAGCTTTCAGACATATGAGGCTGTCATTCTTGCAGCCGAGAGCAGTGCAGTCCACGCCTGGGTTGGAAATTCATCTGAAGGTTGTACAGCAGGGGAAGTCTTGGCATGGGGGGAGTAACCTGAAGGAATTTGCTTTTGAGCTGGGGGGAGGCACTCCAAAATGAGTATTTCTCCTGTATTTAGCAGAATTTAATTACATTGTTTACAGGAAAGAATTAATGAGTTGGTAGTAATGTGCAGGCCCCCCTCACCCCCGCCCCCTTTTCCCAGTCTGGTTAATTGGAAAGACAAAGTTTTTCTTTTTGATTCACCTTGAACTTCAGCTTTCTCCAGTCTTTGTCTCAACTGCTTTTTCCTGGAAAAGTACCTTTTGGAATCCCCTTTAGTTAGTATTTCCAGAATAATAGCGGGGGGTTATTTTTGTTTTTTATCCCTTAGACCTACATGCAACTCGAAGCTGGTTTCTGCGTCTCAGGAATCGACAGCTATGGTGATTGACTATGACTTGGATTTTTAAACTTTTTTTTCCTTTTTTGAGGGGGCAGCTTTTGAGGATGTAAAATGATAGAGACAGCACATCCCCTTTCCGTAGCTAGTAATAGTATCGGGGAGGGTAGAGGCAATGTTTTCCTTTTTTTTTTTTTTAAAAAAAAAAAAAAGGAAATCACCATTTATGTTCCACCTTTTTCAAATGGACCTTTTGCTAATAAGAAGCTTTATGATGTCACCCCGTAACTTTAGAAATATACTAAGTGTCCAACTGATATTCTCCAGCAGCCCCCACAATAGATAGACACTAATTAGGCACATTTATATGCTGCTGCCCCTCTTTTTGAAATTTCACATATAGCCAAGGGTTTGTGTGTGTCCTTAAGAAAAGGGAATGAGATAAAGAGAAAAGCATTTATGTTATACTTCTACTTGGACACAATTAAAAAGGATAGTTCCCCCATCTGAAGTAAGTTAAAAAAGGCTGTGACTCAACTGAATGAATCTTGAGGCTTTTGGCATTCACAATAAAAATAAAAAGCAGAAGAAAGATTTATTTGGGATCTGGTTTCTGAAGAGGAGAAGAGAAGGCCAGGCAAGTCTGATGCTAAGACTCCAGCGGAGTTGTAATTGAGCCCGTAACCTCTTGATGTCTATATCAGAAAAACAGACACGAGCAGAGGGAACGGAGGAGAGGCAAACAAGCCTTGTAGAGGAGGGAGTGCAGGGGGAGATTCACAGAGAGAGAGATTTAATTTATAGACATTTTAAAAACCGTAATTTCATTAGGATCTGTTCTTCCCCTTCTCTGAAGGGCAGCCCGGCAGACCGATAAGGCCGGTCCCTCTGCCGGGATGCATGGTGTGGCTGGGTGGGCAGGAACGTGGGCATCCTTGTCAGTTTCGAGGGAGCATTGTTTCCCCTCTGCCCACTTTCTGCTGGCCTCCTTATTTTGGAATTTAAAAGTCCCACATGGCCAAAAGTTAGCTGTGGCTGGCTTCTGGCTGTCTGGTTATCTCCCCTGTGGGTGCCACGCCGCTCTGTGAGTGGGTCTGTCTCCTGCTTGGCCTTTGGCATCAACGATGCGTCTTCCTTCTGTCGCCAGGCAGCCCGTGGTTCCAGCCATGCAAGACCACTGGAAAGGGGGGCACCCCTGTCTCTGCCCCCCTCAAGTTCACCAAGTTAAGTTGCTGTCGTTCGGAGGCCATGGTGTCGGGGTGGGGGGGGGGGGCAGGATGCTAAAGCCCGTCGTAAATTCTGCAAAAATTAATCAACCGTTTAAGAGCTGCACGTTAAGAAGGGTGTGTGGGCAAGCTGGGCCCTTCTCCTGCTCCCCCTGTTCAAAGTCCAGCAGAGCGAGGGGTGGCCTGGACGGTGGGAAGGGAAGGGGGAATTGTGTGTGTGTGTTTTTAATCTGAATAATTGAGAACAACTAGAGAGAGGGAAGAAGAGAGAGGGATTTGTTGAATATAAATCCTCAAGTGCCCTTGTTCCATATTGTTGGAATTTTTTTTTTTTTCCCTTTTGGTCTGGATTTGTCCTGTGTGTCTTTGGTGGAAAAGACACGTAGAGAAAGAGAGCAGAGGGGGATAGGGGTGGGGAGAGAGAGAGAGGGAAGGATGGAGAAGAGAGAGAGAGAGGGAGACGTGTGGCTCCTTCGAAACTCATTATCATTCTTAATAAGTCTTAAGGAATAAAGGAGAGCATTGAGTGTAAATGCTGGGTAATCCTAACACTTCTCAAGGTGAGAGGAGTCTTGAGGACACAGAGAAAAGAGAGAGCAGAGGAGGGGGTGGGAGGGGCCCGAGCAGCTCTGGGGGAGTGGCAGGCCCAGAGTCTGGGGGACTCTGCAGGGGGCCTGGAGGCTGGGGTGGGGGATACCTGGAGGAACCCAGAGGAGACAGTTGTCCAAGACGACCCTGGGGATCTCCAGGAGACGGTGACTGCCTGGGACAAGGAGCAGGGGTGTTGGGAACATCTTCCCGGGGTCAGCCCTGCTGTTGGCTTAGGGCCTTTGCACCTTCCTGGGCACTATCTCCCCAGGCAGCTCGGCCCCCGCTACCCGCCGGCTTCAGGTTCCTGGAGAAGGCCCTGGGCTCCTGCTCTGGCTCCGGTGCATTGTCCGCTCTGGGAGGCGGGAGAGAGAGCCACTGCCAGAGCTCAGCTCTGGACACTAGGTGGCTTAGAGCATCTGCGAGGTTTTCCAAGACCAGCCGCCGCTGGCTTCCTCTCTTCTCCTGGATGGTGGGCTCCCCTGTGCCTGTCCTCTGCTGGGTCTGCGGGCAGCCCTGGCTGACAGGCAGGAGGGGCAGTGGGCACAGGCCCAGGGGGCATGGCACGGCTCCCAGGGCCAGCGATCCCAGTGAGCAGCTTCCAGGCGAGGCGAGGAGGAGGCCAGGGGCAGCTCCCATGGGAGGAAGGCCGCCGGTCAGGTCACTTACAGGAGGGCCAGTTGGAGCCCAGCCCTGTGTTCTCTGCCACTTGGGCCTGAGGCACTGCTGAGTCCCTGATGGGGGTGGGGTTGGTGGGGGGGCGTGTCTTGGCTTCTTCCTCTTTTGAGTTCATGTGCGCCCCTTTGAGAATGTTCTTAATTAAAAAATCTCATCAGCACAAATACTGCTTATACTTTGAAGGATTTCACAGATCTTGTAAAGCCAACTAAGGACCCTCTAGGGTCCCTAGCTCTGGTGGGCTTCTTTCTCATGCTCCAGGACTGTAGGGAGGAAGTGGGCAGTGAGGAGGGCAGTTCTCGCGGCCACTCCCACCCCTGCTGGCCTCAGTACCTGGAGAGCAGAGCCATGTCAAGCTGTGACACCAGGCCCCCGCAGGTGGATGGGTGCCAGTACTCAGGCTCCCATCTGAAGAGCCACACCTGCTTAGGTAGTTTTCCTCCTCCAGGCCAAAGGCTGGCTCCCCCTCATCCGACTGGCATTGTCCAGAATTCCTAGGGTGTTTGAGAAAGGGTCTTAGCCAAGGTGACATCAGAACCAGGGATTGTTTTCTCTGGGGACAGAGGTGGGCAGGAAGACACAATTCAGGTTTGACTTACTGTAGTCAGGTTTTGTGTGTGTGTGTGTGTGTGTGTTTAAAACTCTGTTTCTTTTGGAAAGCAACTTCTGGGGAGCATGCAAAAGGGGGTGCGTGGGAGTTAGAGATGAAGGCTGATGACTGAGCTGGTGTGAAGCCCGGAGGGGGAGCAGGACGGGTTAATGGCGGGTGGATTCTGCTTTTCTGTGGTTTAAAAGCAGTAATGACCAAATTGCATGCCCTGCGTGTGCCTTGCTGACGAGATTTACCGAAAGGAAGCTGCACTGCCTCTCTGCTGCTGGTCTCGGGGTGGGTAAGCGTGTGTGTATGTGTGTGTGTGTGTGTGTGTGTGTAAATGAGAAGACGGGGTGGGGGAATTAGCTCTGCCAGGCTGGCACCCTTCCCCAGCACTAATTGCTGGCAGAGTACCCACGGGGGCTGTGCCAGCGTCTCCAGCTCCACCCGCCCCCCTCGCCCCCGGGGAGCTCAGCTGTGCAGCTCGCTATGTGAGGGCCATTTCCGGGCCCACTAGTCCCGGAGGCTCCTTTGGGAATTTCAGGGAAATCTGATCCTTGGTTAGGAGTAGGGGGGCAGGAGGGCGGGGCTGGACCATGGGCCAAGCCCCAGCACCCCTGATCTGGGATGAGGGGACAAGGTAAGTCTTGGGTGGTCCAGAGCTCTGCTGAGGTCTAGTTGCAGGCATCAGGAGACCCCATTCCAGTTTTGATTCTGTAGTAAATCACTGTGTGGCCTTGGGCAAGTCATTTGACCTCTCTGAGCCTCAGTTTCCTCTCTTATCAAATGGCCTCTGACACTCTTGCCCTTACAGGGTTCCCCTGATTGTCGGCTGCACTTGTAGCTGTGAAAGCCCTTTGAAATAATTAAGCGTAATGAAGAATTTATCATGGTTGTGTTGTCAAGTGCAGGGTGCCCACAATGTCAGGGGAGCCGGTTTTATATAACATGGTATTAGTCTCAAAGGGGACCCCTGTGAATTCCATTCCAGAAAGCCTCGAGCCTGGATATTGTGTGGTGCTGGGCTTTCATTTCTGTATCAGGTTGTGATGTGGTTCTTTTTTTGAGGGGGAGGGTAGATAAGTTGTGTAATTCAGTTTTTAGAAAATGAACAACTAATAAAAAAAAGAAAGAAACTGAACAGTTAAACGTATCAATCTGTATGAATCTCAAAAACAATATTAAGACCAAAAAAACAAGTTATCAAAATCACTGTGAGCTTGGGGCTGAGTTGGAGGGTGGTGTTGCTTTTCAGGCAGTATAGGGGAGCCCATTCCGGATGTGTGGTGTGCTTAACTGTGTGGATATGTGGATTCATTGAGGAGCTGTGTATACTGTAGAGGATGCATTCTGGAGCACGCTAGCTGGGGGCCAAAATCGTGCCCTTACATTGCTTACTTAATTAGCCTGTGCCTCAGTTTTCTCATTTGTAAAATGGGGGTAACAATCCCTACCTTGTGGGGTTGATGTGAGGATTAGATAAGCTAAAATGCATGAAGTGTTTAGAACAGGCCTGCGTATTCTAGACTCACGTCAGGGTGAGTGTGCACGCATTTGCTGCACACCAGGGAGTAGATGTGAGGGTTGGGGGAGCTAGCCCTCTATGTATCTGGGGGCGGGGGCCCTGCTAGGAGTGGGTTACTATGGGATCAGTTGGAAATTCTGAATTTTGTGTTTTATCTATGGACTGCCTTGGAGTCCTCCTGATATTTTTTTTGGTGATGAATCAGAAGGGGATGAGAAGTAAGACTGTGCCCACTTTCAGAGTTAGATGCCCCTAGTCGGGGAGGGGTCATTGGTCTCTCTTTTCTGTTGTCAGACTGACTGTTCCTGGAGCTGAGGGGGTGGGATGGGGGGAGGTCCATCACAGAAGCCGTTGGACATGGGAGGCAAGGGGGTTGGATGGGGGGCAGATCCTGGGAACTCACTCCGGGTGTCAGTGGCCTCTGTCTGTGTTTTCGCGGCCCAGGAGCCAAATGCTGAGTGCCGAGGGGTGGAGGGGCCGGGGGGTCTGCGCGTGCGCAGAGGCTCTGCTGTGGTGGAGACGTGTGGCTGGCAGAGGGTCAAAAGCTGCTGTTGGAGTTGGGCTGAGCCCCGTGTGAACTGTGTTTCTGTCAGCTGGGTGGATGAATTCCTCTAATTCTTTGTTTCCACGTCTGTAAAATGGGAGTTGGAATTCCTACCTTGTGAGAATTAGGTGAGAGGAGAGTGATCGTAGCTACTGCGCGCTAAGGATTGACGTCCAGTACCCTTTCACGGACCGGGCTTTGCCCAGCTAGCAGCATACAGTAGGGACCGTGGGCTCAGGATCAGGTGATTGACAGGCCAGCCCCTGGCCAAGCCTAAGGTGGGCCCCTGGATGCCCTGAAGCTGGCTGGGGTGCAAGTGGGCCTAGCCAGGGGAGCTAGGGCAGGGGCATGATGTGGGTGGAGCCAAGGTTTCCCCCTCTCCCCTTCCATGATCCTGCCTGGAGCCGGGATTGGGGGGAGCACTCCCCACGCCTGGGCCAAGGTGGGGAAGGAAGGGCCCAGAGCAGAAATAGAGGAGGCCCCGCAGCAGTGACCTAAGGAGGCAAGGGCATGGGGGCTGTGAAGTGGGGAGCACTGGAGGGTCGAGGGGCACTTATGGAAGATGAAGTGTATGAAACTCCATCGGCCTCTCCCATTTCACTGTGCTATGCCAAAACACCCCGGTTCTTGTTTCACTATCTGAGATCTGGGAGCAGGTTAATTTCCATGACGAACTCCAGGCCACGTGCTCTGAGGATTTATCTAATTAAATTGATGCTTTTTTCTAAGAAAGAAAGAAAGGAGGGGAGGGAGGGAGAAAAAGATAGGGACAGAGGGAGGGAAGGAAGGAGGGAGGAAAAAGAAATAGAGGAACTGAAAGAAGGAAGGAATGAGAGGGAGGGGAGAAAGGCAAGAAGGAAGAAAAGAAAGATAAAAAAAAGAAGGAAGGAAAAGAGGAAGGGAGACAGATAAGCTGGAAGCAGACCAGTGATTTCTGAAAGGCTGTGACAGAGTGGAGGAGATGCCTGGTGGTTGGGGCCAGGACGGGCTTGGGGGTGGGGTGGGGGTGGGGGGCTTACTAATGGGCCATGTTTCTGTCTTTGGTTACTTTTTGTATATTTCTAACATAGCCCTTGGGTTCAGAGGGAAACGGGTAGCTGGAGGGATTCTATTCAACACAGTAGCCACCAGCCCATGTGGCAACTTAGATTAAGTTCATCAATGAACTTGCCACATTTTTAAGTACTCTGTAGCAGGCAGTGGCTACTTTGTTAGGCAGCACAGAGAAAGAACACTTTGATTACATAAAATTCTGTTGGACTTTGCTGCTGCTGCTGCTAAGTCGCTTCAGTCATGTCCGACTCTGTGCGACCCCACAGACGGCAGCCCACCAGGCTGCCCTGTCCCTGGGATTCTCCAGGCAAGAACACTGGAGTGGGTTGCCATTTCCTTCTCCAATGCATGAAAGTGAAAAGTGAAAGTGAAGTCGCTCAGTCGTGTCCGACTCCCAGCGACCCCATGAACTGCAGCCTACCAGGCTCCTCCGTCCATGGGATTTTCCAGGCAAGTGTACTGGAGTTGGTTGCCATTTCCTTCTCCATGTTGGACTTTAGGAGGGTACTTAAAGTACCCTTACATACCCTTACATGTAAGTACTTACATCTGAGGAAGAGGGATACTCCCCTCAGAGCCTGGGCTAAAGGGATGAACCTTCAAGGGACAGTGATGGAGATAGGGGATAGGTGGCAGGGATGTTCCCACAAGTCAAAGGGGCCTCCCTGTCTGGAGCCAAGGCCTCCATGGTGCTGGGGCTGTCCTCTCTATAGATCCCACGCGTGTTTCCTCTCTCTCTGTCCGGGCAGGTGGGGCTAGCATTCAGCAGAGCAGGGTTAAACTCCTCCTCCCATGTACTGTCTTTGTGACCTGGGCAGGGGTCTCAACTCTCTGAGTCTGTGGAATTGGGCTGACAGTGGACAATGCCTGCCTGCCTGGGTCTTTGTGATAGTTAACTGAGCTGATGAGTACCCATACTTAACGTCTGGTGCTGGGCAGATAGCGAGCAAGCACTTGAGAAATGGGGACCACTGTTATTATAATCACTATAATTATAAATGTTGATATTATTTTCACAATGATTATTGAAGAGCTTTTGTGCTGCTAAGTTGTTAGGGACACTCCCTGACTAAATGCTGATTTCTTTTTAATCAACACTTTAACGGAATCCTCCCAGACTTCTTTCTTCTGGGACCCTAATATGAATTCCTTCTTTCCCTCTCTTCTCATCCCTCCTTTTTTCAGGCAAAAGGAAGAATTGGAACTGCCCCAGAATTAATTCTTGGAGGCCTTTGTAATTTTGAGTTAGTCACCACCCCCCACCACATCCAACACACATATAAATATGCTTATATATGTACACACACACACACACACAAACACTCTTCTCCATGGGTCAAACTACATTTTAAAAAAAGTTTTGGGGGCAAAGCTGGAGGAATAGATGTGGCCCTGGCAGGGCTGGCTGGGTTATTTGGGGGTGGAGGTGGGGTCGGCGGCCTCTGGGAGGGACGTGTGTGTTTATTCCTGGACATTGCCCAGTGCCCTGTGTGCTAATGTGGAGCTGAAAAGTCCCCTGCATTGTGCAGGCTCCTTTCCCCGTGAAAAGGCAATTGAGTCAGTGAGTTCCGAATGGATTGGAGCTGACAGTAAATGAGAATTTGGCAGTGGGTAGAAAACAAGCTCCCTCACCCCTACCCCCCACCTAACACACACTCACTCTCAGCCCTCCCTCAACTCCCAGTGCTTGTCTGGTTTTGAGAGGGGGTTTGAAAAGAATTGTGGTTCCTTTCCCTGTGTACCAACATTATCAGTAGGGGTTCTGCCCCAGCCTCCTGCCCCATCCCCAGGAACAGACTAACCGCCTCCTCCAGGTTGGTGTAACCCCACCCCTCACCCCACTCCCAGTCGCCTCCGTGGCTCCGCCAGTGATCCCGAACGAGTTAAGGGCTGAATCAACTCTAGACCCAGCTGTACATTTGACTCTGGGTTCCTGAATGAAGCGATGTGCTGTGCTCAGCACGATTGGAGACTGTCTGCCCCGGGTGGCCCACCCGGCCCCCACCCTGCGGGGCTCCACCGCCTTCCATGGGACCTGCGTACTGGTGGCTGGAGAGCTGGTAGCCCATGCTTCAGGGACCTAGTTTGGTGCCTTCCCCAAGGCCAGCCTCCCATCAAGGACGTGTTGTGCTGCCACCATTTGGAGCTGGCACCATCCCCACTTTTACAAGGGAGGCATGCGATTTTGAGGGTCTGTATGTGCCACAGGCCCCCTGTCCCATGTTTTCCCTCTCCACCTTGTCCACACCAGTAAATCAGCCAGTGGATATTTACTTGAACCTGGCTCTTGCCCATGGTCCCAGGTCCCTGGAGAGGCAGGGAAGGAAATACCACCATCTTGCAGACTCTCCCGCAGTCACCCCATGTTTGTAAAATGGCTTCCTGACTGTCCTCTCTCGGTGGAGCTGTAGTGTCTCTCCTCTTCCTGAGGGGGCAAGAAGGCACTCATTCTGGCAGAATTCCAGCCAGCTCTTTGGAGGTATGTGTCTCCCGGTGGCTGGGGAAGCCTCCCAGGGGCCCCTTTCTGGAAGAGGCCTGGTGGAGTGTGGCTGCTTTAGCAGCTGAGTTGGGAGAGTGGCCCCCATGCAGAGATACAGGTTCAGATCTCTACTCCCTCGTGTATCAGTACTGTTACTTTAGGCTCTTCCCTAACCCTGTGAGCCTCAGTTTCCCCATTTGTAAAATGGGAATAGTGCCACTGCCTATAGTACGGGGCTGCTGTGATGCGGTGACAAAAGGGAGCTGTTAGTGCTCCTCTTATTCTTACTATCCATCCTTCCCATGTATCATCAGGAAGGCAGGAAGGCAGAGGGCTCAGGCCTGTCCCTGTGTCCGGGCTCCAGGACACCCAAGGTCAGGCTGGAGCCCCGGCTCAGAGGCCATGGCCACTGGAGTTTTGCTGAAGCATACGCGCCAAACCAGCAGAGCAAACACGTTGGCCCAGTATGGAGCCCTGGAGGTAGCAGGGAGGAGACTTGCCATGGCCAGGGCTGGACTCTTGGACACCCCTGAGGTAGCAGGCCCTGGGCTGGGCTGGCCTGGCCTGCCTGGCCTGGGGAGGAGCCGCCTCCCAGATGCTGGCGCCATCTTGCTTCTCTCTTGGCCTCTCCTCTGGGTTGGGAGCGTGGCCCTTGCCCTCCCCCAGGAGCAGGTGGCCTTTGCAGCCTGGCACCTGTCCCTGGAGGGTGGCTGCCAGCAAGGTGCAAACCTGGGGATCTCCCTGTGTGTCCTCTGGGTCCTCACACAAGGCCTGTTTGCTCCCGGAGGGGCTCGCCTGGGCCTATCCTGGTGGAGGGCCTCAGAGAGGGGCTCGTCCTCTCTTCCCAGAGCACCCCCCGACCCTGCAACTCTCACCCGCCAGGTGAGTCATGGGAGAGTCAGGACTACCATCCTGAGGTTTGTGTGCTGGAGCCTTGCTGGTAGGGGGCGAGGGGAGATGGCTTACAGGATTACTGGAGGAAATCGAGGAAGGGGCAGGTAAAGCATCCTGCTTTTATCTCCCAGGGGCACCAAGCAAGCTGAGTTCGTCTTATTATTTTTTTAATTTTATTTTCTATTTATTTATTTTTTGCCAAGTTGGTCTTACATTTTCATTTCATTACAAGAGGAAGGAAATAGGTATTTACCGAGTGCCAACTATGTGTCAGATGCTGTGACTTTTGTGGGACTGAAGGACACAGACAGGTAGTGGTCTGATTCCCAGGGCACCAATCAGGAAATAAGGCCCAGAGAAGCTCGGCAATTTACCTGAGTTCACCCAGCTGGTAAAAGGAGAGTCAGAGTTTGAATGCACGTTGATGGGACTCTAACACAGAGGTTCTTCTCCATATGCTGGGAAAATAGAACCATATTTAAAATGCTTTTTGAAAATGCATAAAAGGAGAAAAATCCACCTGTAACTGAACTATCGTTAACACCACCTCGTTTAGTATTTAGTATATTTCCTTGTGTTTTTTTTTCCCCTTTGCTGACTATGTATATATGTAATATACATTTTACATAATTATAATCATAGGAGAATACGGTTTGGGTTGAGACCCAGGACCAGGTGGTAGGGTCTCCTGAGCTGGGGCCACTGGGTAGTGATTGATTCTCAGCAAAATGGAAACCTGGCTTTGGCCCAGAGCCATCATTTTGGTAATGAGGTTCCTGAAGTTGTGTTGGTGAAAGCAGACTGGGTGAACAGGGCGGCAAAAAAGACCCTTGCCTTCCCTCCTGGGTTGGTTTTTACTCAGTTAAGTGGTAGAATTTTCCTTTTAACTCACTTCCTTCTTGCTTTTGACAAATGGGAATATTTGTACCATTTTCCCGAATGACCTCCTCTCCTTGGGGTAATGAGAAAATGAAAGTCCTTGCTAAGTGCTTTGAGATATTCAGATATAAAAATGGAGAGCTGAGTGTTGTCATGGGCCTTTTTGCTGCCAGGGCGCTTTATAAAGAGGAAGTGCAGTTTGTAGGGGTGAAGGTCAGCGTGGGGATGAAGGCCATTGCTGGAAGCAGCGTCTCTCCTGGCACCAGGGCAGGGGTGCCTGTGGCCTCGCACAGGATGGGCAAGGTTTCAGTAGAGCCCTCCTCCTCAACTAGGTACACACTCCAAGTCCAAATTCCCGTGGTCAAGGTGATCCGGATCACTCAGGCAAAGCCCCCACCTTGGTTAGAATCAGGTGGATAAATGATTCAATTCAAGGAGAGGTCTCCCCCAGCGCCCTTCTCCCCTTCTCGCCTGGTAGCATCGGCCCGAGAATAACACGCGGAAGAAATACTGTCACCTAGGCACATAATAATCCTCCAGATGATTTCGAAACATGGAAAAAATGCTTATTATGTGAGTGAAAAAACAAAACAACATGCTGAGGGCCGAGGGTGGCAAACGCCAGGGTAAAAACCATATAAAAATCACAGATGCATATGGACAAAGGTGATCCTCTAAAATGAAGATGAGAGCGTGAGGGTGATGGGATGACGGCGATTTGTTTTTTATTTCACAATATTTTCTTTAAATGCCCCCCTATGATTAAAAACCGACGAAGCCAACGTGTCGGCCCAGTAGGGAGCCCTGGGGAGGGGGTGGGGGTGGGGCAGCGCCAGGCGAGAGGGCGCCTGCACCCACGGCCCCCGCAGGGTGCTGAGCTCATGGCTGTGCCAGCCACAGAAACCTATGAGATCTCCAGAAGCCGAGGCGTATCGGTGACTCAGACCTTCGTGTTATGCTGTTCAACAATAGCTTTTGTCCTTTGCCCAAAACCCTAGGCCAGTGTGTTTAAAAAAATTATAAAATTATGAGATAGTTTGTACTTTCCTTACCAGCCTGTGCCAGCTTCGGGTGCTTTATTTATCCAAGGTGGGGAGGCAAGGAAGGCGGGGTGGGGGTGAGGGGCAGACAGAAAGGAAAAGAAAAACAAGGTAGAACTCGGACAAGGCCCAAGAAACGTTTGAGCCTCAACAACAAACTTTCTTTTGTTTTCCCAGTGGGGAGAAAAAAAATAAGGAGGAAAATATGTGGAGGACCAGTTTGAACCAAATTAAACGACTCACGTTTTGGGGTGTGGGGTTGCCTCTTGCAGGGGTTTTGCCTTTTGTTTGTGGAAGGTGAAAGCTACTTCATGACGCTCATCTCTGGGGTGGGAGTGGTGGGATCCAGGCAGAAAGGGCCGGAGCAAGGACAGCCAGGTTGGCCTCTGGTGAACATTTCATTGACGGTTCCGGCCAGTACTGCCAGCAGCCTTTGCCCTCACTTCCGGTTGGGTTTAAAGAAGGTTCCCACTTCCTGATGTCCCAGAAGCGACTGTGTGGTAGTGGGACTCAGAATTTCATGTAAGTCAGGGGTGAAGACAAATTTGCCTGGTACCAGTTTGGACTAGCATGTTCCTCCCAGTGTTTACTGGAAGACATTTTGGGAATAAGATTTAGGAGAGAAAGACCTTGGGAGGGGAGGGTTGGGAACAGTAGGGAAGTGTGTAGTTGTGTGTGTGAGAGTGTGTGAGTGATTGTATATGTGTGAATGATTCTATGTGTATATTGTTGTATGAATGATTGTGTGTGCCTGTATATGAGAGATTGATTGTGTGTGAGAGATACTGAATGGTTGTATAACTGATTATATGTGTGGTTGTGATTATGATTGTGCATAATTGTGACTGTGTATACAAGTGTCCCCTTTAGTCTTAATCACTTTTTCCCCTGGTTCTAATAGCTAGGCCAAGTAAAATATGTGGGGGCTTACAACAATTTTTTTCCCTTATTACCTTTTCCTTCTACCCCAAACCATCTCTCCTAATGGACCTGTTAGATGGCCTGGACCCTGGGCTGATTGGCAATTCCTTCTTCAAAATTAGTTCAGAGGATTTTGTAGGAATAATCTGGGGCCTTTGGTAGCAGTAAGAGAAGGAGGCTTGTGGGTTAAAAAAAAGTTATAGGGTGGTCCAGTGGTTAAGACTTTGCACTTCCACTTTAGGGGCATGGGTTCAATCCCTGGTCAGGGAACTAAGATCCCTCCTGCCTTGAAGCACTGCCCCTGCCCCCCCCCCCCCACAAAAAAAGAAGTCATGGAGGTCTGAGGTGGCCTGGCCTGAAACTCAAGATACTGAGGTCTGAGACCCTGATGAGCATCCCAGCCCTGTTGGCCTCATTTTGGGACTCCTACCAGCCTTCGCAGAGACCATCTCAGAAACGGATTTGCTGTCAAACTTCTGAGGCTCCATGGGCTTGAATGTGACTTCCTGATCTTTCAGTCATGGGGACCATTCTCAAGAAGGGAGCACAGGGATGGTTGCGCTTGTTCTCCAGATGAAAACTGAGGCCCAGGGAGGGGAGGTACCTTGTCTAAGATCACACAGCTAGTCAGTGATAGATTTGGAACCAGGACTTTGTGCCGCTTGGAAACATGGTCATCTCTGTTGATGACTCACAGCAGGGCTGACCAGTCCCCAAGGACAAGGAGTCCTGCTTTTGTCCGCTTACAGGAAACAAAGGGGCCCTCCTGGTGGTTCAGACACTTTGTGGCTGTGTTTGGGGTGACTATCTGTTAGGGAAAGTGCTGGATGGTAAGACAGGATGAGGGTGTTCTAGGCTCACCTCTGTCACCCACAAGCAGCCACTTCCTAAGCCCTCAGCTCTACTGTCTGTGGATTGAGTAAGAACCTGGACCCTGTGGTTTCCTTGTCCCTTTCTACTTCTGGACGGCTGAGCTTCCTGCCACAATCCAGAGGCCCCAGCTGCGCCATGCAGCAAACCGTCCCCCACAACCTGTCAAACCAGAGATGCCAGTTTTCCCAGGGCTCCCAGGAACTCTCTGCCTGCCCCTTTCTTGTGCCAGGGGCAGTCTTCAGAGGCTCATGAAGTGATGCCCCCAACCCCATGCCCCGTGCACCTGCTTATTGATAACTGCATGTCTGAATGTGCCTCGTGTCAGAGCCCTTTGCTTTGAGTGCTCAGAGGCTGAGATGTGAGAAAATTAAGAGCAGGGGTGAGAAGTGGTACCCTGTGACGAGAGGCAGCTGTGGTGAAAGGGGCAGGCGCCGTGCCCGGGGTGAGCGCCATATGGGCAGGAGGCCTGGCTTCCAGCTGTGGGGGCTCCGGAAGGGCAGAGCCTGGGAGGAATGATTTTGAAGCCACTACTATGGAGATTAAGGGGATGAGAATGTAAATCTCAAGTAAAAAGGTAATTGAATGTAATAGCAAACACTGCTCGCTCTATGTTAATTTTAGCTCTTCCCCTGGATACAAGGCGCTGTATTAGTGTTTTATTACCATTTTGTTTGCACTAATAAAATAGTAAAATTTATTTCAAGGAAGTTGAAGGATGGTTTTACAATGCAAATTTGAAGAAATTGGACTTTTCATTTATGCCTCTGCTATTTTAAACCCTGACGGGTGTAAATTAGCCACAGGGACAGAGCAGACCCCACCAACGGGGACTTGGGAAGCAGGAACCATGGCAGAGGTTCCAAACTAGCTTAGTGCATAAAGCAGAGAAGCTGGGGGGACACAAGGGCCTAATTGGGTGGGACAGGGTAGTGGGTGAGGGTGTGTCAATCACGAATGACTCTGGTTATAGGCAGGCACGTCATACACCAAGCCTGCAGGGAGACACACGTGGCCAGTCCTCAGAGCTGTGTCTTTCTTCTCTGCCCTTTGGCCTCCTTCTTGTCTTGACATTGAGCCTCAATTAACCTGCCAAACCCCCAAGGGAAACTGAGCAACTTTTTCCTCTGTTACTCAAAAAAGAGGGGTAGACCAGATGTCCAGTCCACACACCACCCCTTATAAAGGGGCTGCAGGTCTAGGGGGACCATAGGAGCATGGAAGAAAGACCCTGAGCCTAAAAAAGAGCAGGGGGAAAGACTCAGGCCAGCCTGGCAAGAGGCTCCCTGACACAGTCCCCTTCTCCATTTTTCCTTCTGACTCGAGCATATTTGAGAAACTGGACAAAAAATGTTTTCAGTAAGCCAGTATTTCTTTGAGTACCAAGTGGTGATGTCCATGAACAAAAAAGGCTAGAAGACTGAATTAAAAAAAAAAAAATCGAGTTGTTTGAGTTTTAGGAAACTGGATAAATGGCACAGGAAGGTAGAGAAGGGAAGGAAAGGGGTGATGGGAGAGTTTCATTTTGAGTTTTGGGTAAAGAATTCAGGTTGGTTCTTGTTTTATCCAAACCGGTTTGTTTATCTCTGAAAAATTATCAGCAGCAGTGGCCCGAAGCGCTGCACTGGGGGACCAGCTTCCAAAGTGTAGGGACCCGAACAAGTGTTCTAATGTCTGGCGAGGTCCACAGCTTGTATTGCCCTGGGTTCTCTGGCTGCCTGCCTGCTGTGGGGGAAACGGTGAGCTGCTGACACTGGCTTCCAGCCCCAACCCTAGGTCTTGTGGGGTTTTTCTCTATGCGTTTTCACTCCCTGTTGGGGAGTGGTGCATCTGTCTGTGTGTGTGTGTTTAATGCAACAATTCAAACTGTTGATACAGGCAAGGCCAGAGTTGAAAACCTGGGGCAGAAATGGTGGCGGAAGATGCTTGAGACTTCCCTTGACTGCAGACCTGTGAGCTCTGGGTCTTAGCATTCTGCTCTGGGGCTGCAGAGAACTTGGCACCGCGGCAGGCAAGGGTAGGCACAGGCTCCCAGCCTCCCCTGATGGCTCCTCTCGGGCCCACAGAATCATGTTTGGAGTGGAGGGGTCTGGGTTCCATGTGGTTATGGTTGGAGGAGGAAGGTTTTCCATCTGGGGCTTTTGGATCAAGTGGCCTTGGATGGAATTTCTTGGGATCCTGAGGCTTAGACGATGTGCAAAAGGCAGGGGACCCCAAGCCCAGACCCACAGCAGTCCAGGAAACCTCTTTCTTCCCCTTGCTGGGAACACAGGAGATCCTGTGGTTCTGAGGGGGCAGAGAGAGAGGACCAGTGCTGACCAAGGTAGCCAGGGCAGCTTTGAGAGTGTGGCTGGAAGAAGCCAGCTGATGAAAACATTTAAAAGGGGTGCGCCTTTTAGCTTTGGAAATGGTTTCCGATTCTCTGAGAGCAGGGAGAGTGCATCAGGGTTACACTTTGGGTGGATTGCAATCCAAAACTGTAATTACATCTAGGAGCAGACGGAAATGGGAAAAGAGAATTAGTCATGTGGCCTGCTTGGGCCTGGTGGTGGAAGTGGCAGGCCTGACCTCTGTGCTTGGATCGTAGCAAAGGTGGTTCACCCAGGAACACCCCAAGGACCAGCCTGGGCCCCCCTTTTCTTCTAGTCTACTCTTCACTCACCCTGAGCCATCTCTGGAGGGCCGAGTCCCCTCTGAGTCACTCAGGGCTGCCCCCTACCCTCCCAGCTTCTTCTGTCAGCTCTAGCTTAGAGTAGAAGAAAGCTCCATTGTGATTGATTTGACAATCTTTTTGGCACGGGGTATATGGGTGAACTCCGGGAGTTGGTGATGGACAGGGAGGCCTGGCATGCTGCGATTCATGGGGTCGCAAAGAGTCGGACACGACTGAGCAACTGAACTGAACTGAACTGAACTGATACGCGTATGTGGGCTTCCGCGGTGGCTCAATAGTAAAGAATCCTTCTGCTAATGCAGGAGATGTGGGTTCAATCTTTGGGTCGGAACGATCCCTTGGAGAAGGAAATAACAATCCACTCCAGTATTCTTGCCTGGAAAATTCCACGGACAGAGGAGCCTGTTGGGCTACAAGTCCATGGGGTTGAAAAAGAGTCAGACACAACTGAGCAGCTCAACAATCCAAGCCAATCTGTGTATGTGTGTTTCTGAGAGGTGACCCTAAAGGATACCAGCAGATTGTGCTCATAGGTGGCCAGTAAGCTCTGGAAGCTAGCCCCACCAGCTTCTTGGTCCTGGTTGGTTTGGAGGAGTGCAAGGCCTGGATTTCTCCTTTAACTGGGAGAAAGGGCAGCCAGGACTCTTAGGTCTTTGGCCCGCAAGCCTCTGACTCTTCCTCTCATCCCACTCAGCTCCCCTGGGGTGTGACGGTGATATCCCGAAGTATTCTGAACCCCCAGCTCACCTTTCTGTTCTCCCTGCCCCCCTTCCTTGCACCTGTCAGCTGTTTCATTGACTGTCTGGCTTGGCTGCCACCCATCCTATCCTTCCAGGCCAGCTCCTCCCTCCCCCCTCCCCCAGGCCTATACTTCCCCCCCTTTCCTGTCTCTGCCCACGTCTGCCTCTACCTGCCCGTCGCCAGCACACCTGAGGATCCGAGGCTGCCTAACGGAGTGTGGGGCTGGTTCAGGGTGTTTACCAGACAGCCGGGATAAGGTATTAAATCCTGTTGCTGTCTTCCCAGGGCCGGGTTCCTCAGATGGTTTTCCAAATTCCTAATCTCGGTGCCCACATCCCTGCCTGGCCCCTGTTTGATGAGTGCCTTCCTTTCCGATTGAAGCTGAACCGAGCAGGATCTGTCGTGAGGTTGGGTCTGGGTTCCCACCGGTGCGTGATGACATGGAGGTCCAGCCCCTTCCTCCCTGGAGGAAGGAGGTTCTTCCTTCCTCTCTTCCTTCCTTTCTTCGGGAATCTCAGGGAGCAGGGGCCAGGATTCTGCCTCCAGGTGTTCCAGAGCCTTCTTGAGTGCCCACCTCCCCCACCAGTGTGGTCATGAGGCAGGGGCAGGTAAATGACAACCTTTCCTAAGCCCAGCATTGCAGTTCTTCCTGTTCAGAATAAAAATGGCCAGGGTGGAGTTTTGCCCACGGTACTGAATACCCTGGATTGCCCCAGAAGAGTGTTTCTCCACAGTGTCTCTGCACTGTTTTTGGAGCACTGAGTAGGAGGCATGCATCTGTCTGGTGTTCAGGTGGACACCTATGCTTAATAAGCTGGCCTAGCCTCTGGGATGACAGGAGGGCTTAGATGAGTCCCTGTGAACACGGACACGGAGGCCATAAGCAGCTTCCAGGGGTCTTCCCTTGGCTGGGACATCTGAGTCTTGTCTAGCCTTCCTGGGATGGCAGGATTGAACAGAGAACTAGGGGGCTCTTTCCCCATCCTCAGCCTTCTGTCCCAGAAACTAGGCTAAAAGGGGCAGATTAGTTGACTTTCCTGTCCCCTATCCCCTGAGCTGTGAACTCTCTTAGTTCCTAGACTGGGGATTAAACCTACATCCTCTGCCTTGGAAGTGTGGTGTCTTAACCACCAGGGAAGTTCAGAGCTGTGAGCTTTCTACAAGGGGAAGACCAGGACTCTACACCCGTGATGGCAGTCTGGATCTACCCTCAGGAGGTGCCTGGGACTCACAGATGTGGGCTTTCTCTGTGCGGCCACACGACCTGGACAGACCTTGCTGGTTTCAACTTCTATTCTCTGGCTCTGTGTTCCCTCTTCCCCTTCCCTCCTGTGCCCTCTCTCTAACTTCCTCCAGGCAACCAGAGGTCTCTTGGGTTTCACAACATTCGGAGCTTCCCATCTCTTCACCTTGTATCTGTTCAGGCTGCAGGTGGCCTGAGACTCCACCCTCTTCCTGTTGCCTTGGCACTCTGTGCTGCACTGGGCTTTCTTCTCTCTCCAGGAGCAGAGGGATATCTCTGGGACTGAGCACAGAGGGGTTTGGCCTCAGTGAAACAGGGCTGGGGACAGAGCAATGGGCACAGTGGCAGCTGCACACTGGGTCTTCAGCCAGAACCCTCACATCAAGGTTTCTTCCATGGTCATATATATAGGGAAGGGCTCCTGTAAGAGTCCTCGGTGCCAGGATGCCTGACTTTTTTTATTTCAGGGGCTTCCCTGGTGGATCAGATGGTAGAGAATCTGCCTATAGTGCAAGAGACCCGGAGTCAATCCCTGAGTCAGAAAGATCCCCTGAAGAAGGCAATGGCAATCCACTCCAGTATTCTTGCCTGGAGAATTCCATGGATAGAGTAGCCTGGCGGCCGACAGTCCATGGGGTCACAAAGAGTCGGACACGACTGAGTGACTAACACACATCCTTTTTCTAATATGTGTTGGGCAAGAAGTAAAAAGTGGAATAGAAAAAAAAAGAGGGCAAAAAAAAAATCTGGAAGATGACATTGCCATGAGGAGGAGGAGGGAAGAGGTGAAATTGATTCATTAGAAAAACTTGTTGACTGGCTTTACTTAGGCGCCTCCATTTTAAAAGTCTACATTTACAATAAGTTGCTAATTAAAATACAAAATTAAGCAACAGCTATGTTTTTTTTTCCTCTTACACTTTAATTGCATGATTTTTTGTGATGTAATTTCTGGAAACACCCAGTGTACCTCACAGGGCTGATTGTTTGATAAACTAGGAGCACCTGAAACCAACCCCCAAAAATAAATATATAAATCCAAGGGGAACATAAGGTAGATTGGAAATGACAGAGAACTGCAGACAGCACAGAACCAAAAATCCATAATAATAATAATAATAAAAAACTTCTAAGTAAGGACATTTATCCTGCCTACCCTGAAACCTGAACAATCTGTGCATCTCAGTGGATAAAAAAAACACGTTGAATGGAAACCAGATCAAATGGGGATAATTGCTCCCTGTCTCCCACCCTTCAGGTTGGTGCTATGGAAAAAAAGCAAAAACAACTCAAAATCCAATCCTTCCTGATTCCATTTCTAGCCGGGTTCAGTACTTGCTGGGCCTTTTTCCTTCATCACAGATTTTTCAAAGGGAATTTCTTCATCCCCCTGTTCTGAACCTAATTGCAGTCCCAAGAGTGGGTGAACGAGGCCAATGACAGTCCCCCGCTGGGAGAACAACCCTCTCCATGCCCACAGAGGGCAGATAGCATATCCCAGGCTTGGGCTGCTGGCCCAGAGCTCTTGGCTCTTCTAGAAGGTAGTAACGTGGGGCTTCCCTGGTGGCTCAGTGGTAAAGAATCCGCCTGCCAATGCAGGAGACGCCAGTTCAATCCCTGGGTCAGGAAGATCCCCTGGAGAAGGAAATGGCAACCCCCTTCAGTATTCTTGCCTAGGAAATCCCCTGGACAGAGGAGCCTGCCAGGCTAAGTCCATGGGGTTGCAAAAGAATCAGACACAACTGAGCGACTAAACAACAGCAGTAACAACTAGAAGGTGGTGGGACAGGGGTGGTCTGTGATAAGAACGGCGTGTGCTGCCTTTTGCAGACAGCCCCGTGGCCTGCTGCCTTCTTTAAGACGCAGACCTGGGTGATGATTGCAAAACTGCTGAGAAACCTGTTAGGAACTGACTCCAGGGTGGGGCTGGGAGGAAACTGGATCCTACTGGCAGCCTGGCTGCTGGAGGATCCTCAGCCCACCATCGTCCGTCCTGAGGCCCCCTAAGCACCAGGCATCTGGCAGTAGGAGCAGCAGGGACAGAGGGGACCTGCAACCACACTGCCTTCTCTTTTCTCCATTCAAAAACTGGAGGCCCCGTTGGCCAGGGGCCCCAGTAATCTCTCCACAAACTTCCCTCCTGGGGAAAAATAATTTGCCTCTTTTTGGTCTTTTTAAAAAAGACATGTTCTTCCTGATTACAAGTCATGTTCATGGCTCATTGGAAAATACAAACAAACAAACAAACAAACAAAAACCTGTGAAGAGAATAGTTTAAAAATACATAGTGTAGTTAAAAGTACAGATCAGGTCAACAGAGAGACCTGGGTCTGAGACCCATCTTTGCCGCCCAGCGCTGTTACTTTGGGTAAGTTACTTCTTATTGCTGAACCTCAATTTCCTCATCTATAAAGTGGGGATAATGCTCATATGTATCTTGGAGGACAGTGACAATTCAGTGTGATGATCTGCTTGAACTATTGACCACGGAGCCTGACACATGGCGTAAACATTAATACTTTCTATTGTTATAGTTAATAATGATTATTCTACTGCCTTGAGATAACAGGTTTTAAATCTTTTATTAAGAATTTTTTTTTACATTTAAGAAAATCTTTCTTTAAACCTGTGCTGTCCAATACAGTAGCCTTTAGGCATGTGTGGTCACTTAAACTAAAATTTAATAAAATTAAAAATTTAGCTCCACAGTCACACTTGCCACGTTTCCAGTGTTCGGTAGCTGCACCTGGCCAGTGGCTGCCATACTGAACAGTACTGAGAGTTCTACTGGACAGCCTTCTAAATGGTAGAATCATATGAATTTTGTCTCTTAACAATGTCCTGCTTTCTGTAAATGTCTGTTGATGACTGTAGTGGTCCATACTATGGCTGGATCACACTTCTTATTGGTTTCGGTCCTTGTTCCTGCGATGTTGGAGCATTCTCTGGGCTCTGATTGGGCCCCCTGGGTCACCCATCCCAGAACTGGTGAAGTGGCGCTCTCTGATTGGTGCCAAGCGGCAAAGAGTTCTGGGAGGAGCCTGGCCTCACCTGTTGTTTGGCTCCCACTAGTGGTGCCAGGGAAAGGGGTGGGACTCTGCTTTTCTTTCAGTGAGTCCTGTCGGAGCAGAAGGGGATGTCCCCCTCAGCCCACCGTGAATCCCCTCAGACTGGCTCATCCACACCCTTCACCTCACAGGGCAGAGACCAAGAAGAGGAGGAATGTGCTCGAGGTGGTAATAATGAGCAATCATTATTTCCCTCCACTGACCAGAGGGTCCTAGGTGTTCCTCAGGAACCGCCCCCACCCTGGGAGTCCCCAAAGAGTGGATGGCCTTTCTTGGTGGGGAGCAAAAGCCACGGTGGGAGCTGGCCTGGCTCCTTGAGGCCTGCCCAGGCCTCCAGGTCCTAGTGAGGGTCTTCTGGCTTCTGGAAGGGCCCTGACTGAAGATGGTTGTAATATTCCAGGGTGGGGGGGGTGGGGGGGGTGGTCGTGCCAGGGTGCTGGCGGGGGGTGGGGTGGGGGACAGCTTCAGAAAGACTCAGAAAGACACTAGCAATGGTGGGTGACCATCCTGTGACCGGGGTTGGTGGAGTGAGCATCAGGGTGATGCCAGGGTGGTGGCCTGAGTCTCTTTACCAGCTGGGCAGTCCACGCCTTCCTGGGTGGCCAAGGGCAGAGCTCTGGGTGGGGGGCTGTGGGCAGGGCTGGCTGGGTAAGTAATCCCCGGGGCAGTGGGTAAGACAGATAGGGAGCACCGAAACTGGACCTGCTGATGTGGCCCTTTCTGCTCACAGCAGATCATAAAATATGGCTCAGATTTTCATTACGGGCTCTATCGATTATCTTCTGGGACGGATGAATTATAGAGAACATTAAATTTTTTTTAAAAAGCAAGTGAGAAAGGAAATATCTGAATGAGTTTGGGTGGTCGATGGCAGAAAGGGCTGAGCCACCAAGCCTGTGTGGCCTCCGTCTCCGAGCAGGGTAAGAACCAGACCATTCAGGGTGGGCAGCCTCTGACTCCAGCTCTCAGCCTCCCAGGCCTCCTGCGCATCCCTGGGCCTGACCTGGCAACACGGGAGGCCTATGTTCTCCTTTTCTGTGCCCTGTCCCCTCCAGGAATCTGCCTGGGTTCTTAGAAGGCAGACACTTGGGTTCTTCCCAGGATCTTTCCCAGGCGTTGGGCCCTCATGGATGGGAGGTGGACCCAATAACTCTGCTGCCTCCCTTCCAGGGACCTCTTGATTCTGGAGAGCATCTTTTGTCTCCTGGGATCAGGATTGGAACAGGACCTCCTGAGGAATGTGGATACCTGAGCCTGTTGACCATTTCAGCTTTCCTCTACTTATTCCTCCCATCGGTGGTCACTGGTTCGGTGGATTTCCGTTTTCCTTTGTAAGCTTGGAAAAAAACACATCTGGATTGCACTGCTGTGCATCTAAGTCCCGTCTGGAAAGAGAACCTCCTGGAAGCTCATCCATCCCTCTCTTGCTTCCTCCCCACCCGCTTCCCTCTCCTTCTCCTTGCCAAGCAGCGTGTTGTGTAGGTGTCAGACAGGCATGGGTTCAAATCTCTTCCTGATATGTGACCTTGGGTGGGTCACATCCTTCTCTGAGTCTTCGTTCCTCAGCTATCCAGTTAGGATAATAACCTGCCTCACTGGCTTCTTGTGATGGTTATTTGTATTAATGTATTAAGGTCCTCAGCACATAGTCCTTAATAAACATGAACTATCATTCTTTTCCTCCTCAACTAGGGCAGAAGCTAGAAACCATTCCTCCTTTCTTTTCATTTAGCCCTTTTGACTGATTTAATTTCTCAAGTACTTTTAGCACCTACTGTGTGCCAGCTACTTTTCTTAGCATGTTACACATAATACAGTGTTTAATCCTCATAACCATATGCAGGAAGGGCATTATTATTTTCATTTTATTGATGGAGAGACTGAGACACAGAGAAGTCAAAGGAGTTTGTTTGCCCAGGGTCACACAGCTTGTAAATGGCAGCTCAAACCTGGCAGTCTGACTCCGAAGCTTGTACATGAAATTACTATGGCCTCCTGTCCCAGTGATCTGGTGAGGTGGTGTGTGTGTGCACACAAGCATGTGTGTGTGCACTCGAGTTCCAACAGCCCTGCCCTGGTGGTGGTCTCCGGCTGACCCCACTTCCTGACCCTCCCCAGGAGACGTGCCTCCCTCAGGTCATCAGCGATCCCAGCATTTTCTGGGGCCCTGTTCTGGGTGGAGCCCCCCCCACCCCCCTCCCCCGGCTTTACCTAGGCTACTGAGAAAAGGTGGCGGTTTCCATGGATATCCGTCTCCCTCTGGCGACACGCCCTATTTTGTATAACTCTGTTCCCTAGAGTTGATTGTTTTTGGCACACAGCTCTGTAAACTCATCCAACAATTAAAAGGGGGGAGGGGTGGAGCAAACAGGAGACAGATAGTAACTGTGGGGTAAGTGACACACAGGAGGGGCCTTTGGGGTGTGCGTTCCCTCTCCGGCCTCTGTCGATGGCGGGACAGCACCGTCAGTGGAGAAAGCCACACAGCCAGCTGGCCTGCAGTTCCGCTGGTTCGGAGTGCTCAGAACTCCACGTTTCTTTCCACTGGAGCTTGTTCTTGCCCCATTTATTCCTCCCTCAGGAATCTAAGGGGGGCCCATGCTTGGAGCCAGTGTAGCCATCTCCAGAGGCCACCTGAAACCATGCGATGTCAGCTCGGACCAACCTGAATCTTTGCTGCCCTTGTTTTGGTTCATTGTATGTATGTTTGCCCTGTTTATGTACCATCAGACACCTCCTGCGTTGGGCGTACCCGTCGTAGGCTGTGTGAGATCACAGATGAAAAATGCAATGAAAAACATTTTCGTGCCACAACACATCGTGTAGGATTTTTGTATTAAGATGTGGATTTTTTTATTGTTTTTTTTTCCCCTTTTCCATACAGCCCTGAAGTTGGGCAATGTGCACGTCTGTGTTTTTGTTTTCACTCCAGGTGGTTTATGAAACCTGCTCATTAGGGCTCTGTCCTCTCCCCACCTGGCCTGATCTTCCACCTCTTTATCCTCTGGGATTTGGATCTTTCCCTGCCACACCTCCCGTGACTTCTCACCACTGGGGAGATGCTAGGTGACGCCTGCCTCAACTGCACATTCACCTGGTGAGGGTCAGGGGGTCTTGTGGCCCTGCTTTTCAGCCCTGCATCTCTGAAGCAGGTGTTCATTGCATCAGGAGGTATTGATGTGGGGAAGGAGGCCGAAATCTCTGTGTACCCACCCACCCACCCTGGCATAAAGCCTCTTGGCTTACTCTGGGTCTGGAGAGAAGACTTAAAGGTTGTCCCATGCCCAGAGGGCCTCCTGACTCAGAGTGGCCCTTTCCTGGGTGGCTGCCTCGTCCTTATCCCATCACGTGACAGCGTCGGGTGGCTCAACCTCTTTCTTCTCCAGGAGGTCATACCCACAGCTGGGACCCTGTTGACCAGGTGGATCCAGGGGTTCCTCCTGCTCGCCAGGTGCATCACCATAGGCCTCACCTCCTTCCAACCTAAGCCTGGACTTTGCCTTCCCTCTGGGCTGTGATCTCTGAATGCTTTCGGGTGACTCTGAGGATTTGATGGAGACCTGTTTGGAGGGCAGGAGAACTGAGATTCAGGAGGGGAAAAAACATTAGGTGTGGGTGGGGACTGAAGTCATGGGTAGGGACGAGGGGAACTTTTAAGTGAGTTGGGCCTAGGAGCCTGTCAGCCTGACTCCAGGCCTTGCTCCAGCACTTGTGAGCTATATGATCTTTGGAAAGTCACTTGGTATGTATCTCTGTGCCTGCCTTCTCCAGTCTACCCATGGGGATCATAATCCTTCCTACTTCATGTTGTAAAGATTCAATGAGGTCATACATACACAAGTACTCGGCACGCTGCTTGGTGAATAGAAGGCGTCTGGAAAATTAATATAATTTCTTCTCACATAGGCCTCTTGGCAGAGGGTGTGCCCTCCACTCCCACCATGTTCCCTGCACATAGTAGGTGCTCAATCACCTCTCACCAGAATCAGCTGGAGGAGGGTCATGTAACCAAGCTGCCTCATTGAACCTGAAAGTTATGAATTCATGGTGTTGATGGAGGAGCTGGGAGAGACCAGGACACAGGTTGGGGCTTAGAGGAACGAAACAGAAGCCAGCGTGAAAGTAGGTGATAAAATTTCCTGTCGGAGGAGGGGGATGAAGCTGCGCCAGGCCCATCTGATTCTGACATGAAATCAGGGACTAGTTCAATCTCACAAACACTTGTGCTGCCCACAGCGGGCCAGCTGTTGTGCTAAATGCTGGGGACGCAATGATAATTAAGACCTGGTCTCTGCTCTTGAGTTAAAAATCAACGATGGAGACAGACTCGTGCACAAATGACTTTAGTCCAGTTTAAATGCCACAGGGAAGGTTTCACGAGGAAGGGAGTGGAGGGGCATATGGGCCTGCTTGAGGTAGATTCTGAAAAGTTACCTTGAAGAGACTTGCAAGAAGAGGGTGCTGGGAGTCAAGAGCGTTTCTAGAACGCTCTGAAGGCCTTTCACGTCCTTGCTGGTCCTCCGCGTCTGCTAGGTAGGCGGGAAGAAGGCGTCACCGTCGTTGGCCCAGGAAGTTTCGGGCCCTGGGGAGAGTACGTCGCTTGTCCAAGGGCCCACAGTGAGTTAAGCGGCAGAACTGGGACTCAGACCCGTCTTCTGAGTCTCAGCCCAGCGTTATTTCTGTGCCTGCACTTGACTTCTCACCCCTTCACTTGCTGGCCAGAGAGCTTGGTCCTTTGGGCTCTGAACCTACTGACCAAGATTCCTGCTGCTGCCATGGCCCTAGGGCCTGTGCTGTGGGAGGGCCCTGACCATGGCAGGCCCTGGGGCCTGTGCCCTGGTTTGGTAAATGGGTCAGGCCAGTTGGTTGGGGACGGTCCTGGGGCATGGCCGCACCCTGGCAGGGCTGGAGGATGCAGGAATGGGGAGGAGGAGGAGAAGGCCTGGCCACACCCTTTATTCAGTTGTTCTTACTGCCAAAGCTGAGAAGGTCCCTCTGCCCAGGACCGGCCCCTCCCTCAGCTGGAGGAGGCCAAAGTCCCCACCAGGGTCTGGAAGACCCCCTTCCCCTGTAACTGGAAAACCCCTTCTGAACTAGGATGTAAGACCCTGGTTTTATTCATGTTCACCTTTTGTGTGTGGTCAGACTCAGGTTTTTCTAGCTCTTTGCCAGGAGCCAGGGAGGAACCCTACCCTTCGTGTCTCTTGACCTTTTCTCTGGGGAGACGTGTGTGCCTGGAAGCAGGGAAGTATCCTCCAGCTGTGTAAGCAGCTGGCTTTCAGGTGGGGCAGCAGTCCTTCTGATGGGATATCTGAGTACAGCCCCCCCAGAAGAAGCGTGATCTGGGGGTAGGGAGTGGTAGGTGATGGCTGGCACCCCATCTTCCAGCTCAGAGATGCTTGGTCAGTGGGTGAGCTGCCCCAGGCTTTGGGGGGTTCTGAACCAACAGTGAGAGGCGTGTCAGAGCCTAGAGGAGTGTCTCTCAGTGGCCCTGAAGTTCCCATTAAAGTGTTTTTTCCTCTTTTTTAAAGAAAAAAATATTCCCAAACTGGAAAACAAAGGAAATTCACTTCCCCCAAATCACACGAAACTCACATTAGGGGCCTGGCGGGAATCCATGGAAACCAGGAAACCCGCTGTTAACCCTGCCGAAGGGTGGGGTGGGAGCTGGGCTGCTCCAAGCCCAGGACCACTGTTGCAGGGCCATCCCGAAGCTTCTCCGGGGAGCTGGGCTCGGTGGCATTGCCCAGAGCAGAGGTGGGGTGGAACTGGTGCTGGAAACTCTGGCCTTCAGAGTACCGACTACCCCCTTCCACTCATGGCCCAACCTTGGGAAGCAGGAGAGGAGGGGTTCATGCACTCCAGGGAGGCCCCAGGGGATCCAGGGGCTGGGCCAAGTGGGAGAACCTGCTAAGCAGCTGCCCACACCATGCCACACTGTGGAGTCAGGGCCGAGCCCACTCACAGGCTTTAGGAATACACAGGCCAGGCGCGGGTGCTGCAGTGACCCGGCAAGGGGGAAGGGAAGGACCGGCCTTTTAGGCTCCACCCTCCCTGATGCCAGCCCTGTGTGTGCCAGGTGGGTGTGAGACCAGAGAGACAGCCCCCTCGGGGTTCCTGCACCCCACTCTCACATCTGTGAGGCTGGAACTCCAGGCCCGGGAGGCTGTGTGTCGGTGGTGTTGTGTCTGTGTTTGCACGCACATGGGCTAATTTTTCTAAAAAGGCTGAAAATATTTACAGGTTTGGAGTTGAAACGCAAACAGGAAAAGCCCTTTAAAAAGTGAGTGTAGTGGATATTCAAAACAGGAATCACCATGGAAACACCACAATATTTGCTTAAATTGACACAAAGGTTGCCGGTAGCAGGGCAAACCTCCCAAGTTTCTTTGGCCACTTTTTTCTGGCCCAACACCTATATCACAAATGATATGCCCCCCTTTTGGGGGGCATGTGTGTGTACCCTCTTTTCTTTTTTTTATGAGATGTAAGGGCACAGAGCCAGCATGGGGAGGGGGAAAGAAAGAGAAGAAGCCAAACTCACCATCGTAGTAGCTGTAGAGACACCTGCTTATTCCATTTTTAGAGACTCCCATAAGGCCACTGTGGGGGTCAGGGGAGCAGGTGGGAGCTGGTCAAGGGGAAGTCTGGAGGGCACAGGAGGCTGGAGAGGCCAAGGGTTGGTTTGGTTGTGTGGGTCTGATCTGGTTTCCAATGTCAGCTTGATTCATTGTCAGCCTGACCTTTCACCCCCGGTGCCGAGTCTAGGGTGTGGTCACTCTGTTGTTACCTGGGGTGGCACCTGATTGGCTTATTTTCGTTTCTACCCATTTGATTCTTTCTTTAGGTGGGACAACCTTGTAGCAGCTGGCTAATAATCGTGCAAAGGGTACATTGGTTATAGGGTCAGGCATGGCATGCACCACGGTGATGCCAGCTGCCGATTGCTAGGTAAGGCCTGAGAATCTCTTACCTTGTTGGCCAGTTGCCGGGCAAGGTGTCTGAACCTTACCCTCTATTGTCTTTCTCTCTGAGTAGCTCTGTAGGTCTCAACAATAGCCAAATAAATCTGTTTTCCTTTCTCCTTTTGGTAGGCAAACAGACCTCACTGAGTGAAGGTGAAGACCATCCATCTTACCTGCCTTTCCTGCTGCCTCGGCCCTTCCTATAGAAGGGGGTCCTGCTGCTCCCGTGGTGTGTGTGGGAATGGACTTCGGACCCCAGGTTCTTGGGATGCAAAGGTAACCACTCCCAAGATTCCCAAGATGTCACTGAGAAATGTGGGTGGGACTGTCGTTGGCCAGCCAGGGTTTCCTTCTTAGGGGAGAGACTGTATTGGCCTTTCTCAGCGGTGGTAGCTTAACTCCCCTAAGCAAAACCGAGAATATGCAGGTTTGAGAAAAGAGCCAGGGCCTAGGAATCTGCATTTTGGCCCTGGCTCTACTTCATCTCACTGCTTTTTCCCCTCTGGACCTCTGTTTCCCCACAAGTGAAATAAAGAGGTGGGACTCACTGACCTTGAAGAATCCTCCCAGCATCACCACTGTATGACATCGGGTGGTGCTGGCAGCGTGTAGGTACTCCAGGTGAGGCCTGTGGCAAACATGCCTCTTGGAGCCACCTGATGGGTCACTTCTGAACATCATCTCTGGGAACGGTACAACCCATCTATGTATCCAGCAACTCTGGCTCTGCTCTGAGCTCAGGTGTGACTTGTTGGGGCTCTCTTGGTGGCCCTCCAGCCCAGGCAGGACCCACCTTAGAGAAGAGGACACAGGTATTTTTGACCCTGGCTCGGAAGTTAGCCCCATGCTTAAGACAGGTACTTACACCTGGGATGGGTAGCCTATGGGGCTGGTACTGTCAGATATTTGCCTGCAGGTGTCAAATGTGGCAGATCATAAGGTAGATGTATGTGTGTGTGCTCAGTCACGTCCGACTCTTTGCAACCCCATGGACTGCCAGGCTCCTCTGTCCATGGAATTTCCCAGGCAAGAATACTGGAATGGGTTGCCATTTCCTGCTCCAGGGGCTCTTCCTGACCCAGGAATCAAACCCGTGTCTCTTGCGTCTTCTGTATTGGCGGGTGGATTCTTTACCACTACACCACCTGGGATGCCCATGGGGGGAGGGTTGATACAAAGCAGGTAACTTACTACATGCTTATCATTAGCCAGTATTGTCTTACGACCTGAAGGGACCAGCCCAGAGGGCTTGGGTTGATAAAGTTGATGGACAGCATCTTAGGGTGGGGGGCTGAATCTGAGGCCCTGGAGTGTGGCTGGGAAGGCAGGCCTGGGGGCTGCTTCTCCTGTGTGTGCCAGACTGGAGGCGGCAGCCCGGACTCACCCACCTGTGCTCTGGTTGTAGGGTCAGGCATGGCAGGCACCACAGGCGCCAAGGGCAGGCGTGTCCCGCCCCTCCCTCCAGTGGTCAAGTGCTGCAACTCTAGACTTTGAACTTGCAGGGAGGAGGTACTTGCAGACATGGGTGCCTTGGTGCTCCTTGAGGTTTGAGTGGTCCCCAGAGCTGCAGGCCTGGCCATTTTGGGGCATGCCACCTTGGGAACCAGCAGAAGTCATGGATCAGGGCTAGAGATTTGCAGATCAGCTGTAAGCATGGCCTTTGGTTGCTGTGGTGGAGTAACTGTGTGGCTGAGACTTGTCTTCCCAGTGTCTAGGAACTGGTCCATCCACATTGAGGATGTGCAGCTGTTTTTCCCTGATGGCAATGGGTCTGTATAGACTGGTGGCTGTGCAGTCGTCCAGTTGGGTCAGCACCAACTCCTGTACGTCTCTGCTCCTTTCCTGGGCTTTTCTTGTCCAAGTCTGCTTCCTTGATGATCATGGGTCTTGGGATGACAAGCCCAGGCACCCTCAAGCTTCTGGATGGTCTCCCCAGCTGCCTGTGCCCTGAATGTGAACAAGTTGCCAGAGTGTCTGTGGAGCCCCTTTTCCAGGGGGCAGTGTTTGGTGGTTCTGTCCTCAGTGGCAGGCTTTTTGTTTTCTTCTTTCCTTTGGCAAAACATGCCCATTAGTTTTTCCCTTTCTGAAGTTTCCACTCACTGTTGACTCCCAGGGGCCACGCCAGCTGGGGTTTGTACCAGGCATAGGGTATGGGCTCTGGGAGTCCTCGGGGACTCCTATATCCTGGCATCGGCCGTCTTGGCCCTGGTAATGAAGCTTGGGAACTCAGAGGGCTCCTAGCGGGAATGTCATGGCCGAGCCCCTCCTTACTCACCTGGCCCTTTGGCCACAGCCTAGGGTCCTCTGTAGTCTGAGTGACCCGAGGTCTCAGAGGTGTCCTGCCTCACCACACAAGAGTGTGGGCTTGGGGAAAGTCTGTGCTCAGGTCTGGTCTGCAGACCTGGTCCTGTCTGACTCAGATTCTCCCCACTTCTGGCTGTGCCACAGAAGATCTGGTTATGTTTATTCAATACTTATGGAGGGCCTGGTGTCTTCTGATCATTAGGGATAAAGTGACAAGACAGTCCAGCTCTTGTGGAGTTCTGGTTGGGTAAGCAGACAACAGATAAACCCACACCAAAAGAATGACAAGGAAATCTTCAGTGCAGAATGGAAATAGGATGAGGTGGTAGGAAGTGACTGGGCAGTACAGGGGCCTCCTTTGAGGAGATGACAGTTGGCTGAGATGGAGGAATTGAAAGTGGAAACCCATCCTAAGAGGGGTGGAATATTTTCAGCAGGAGAGAAATAGTCTACAGGAACTGAGGCTGAGAGCTCAAGGTGCTTGGTGGACAGAAAGAGGCCCCAGTGCTGGGAGTGGACAGGGCTAGGCCAGGGTTTGTAGGCTTGTGTTGTGCCAGGGGAAGTTGGGGCATTATTGTTTGGGTGATGGGGGAGTTGCTAGAGGGTTTAAAGCAGGGAGATGAAGTGATCTGATTTTGTTTTAAAAAGAAGCCTGGGGCTGCCATGGTGAACATGGATTGAGGGGGCAAGGGCAGAAACCAGGAGACGAGGCTGCTGCAGCCACTGGAGTGAGAAGCTGATTCAGCCAACCAGGTTACATTCTGGGAGGCGGCTTTTGGTGATTTTAGGAACCAAGTGGAACCTTTCTCTTTCCCCTGGGAACATCCCACAGACAGATTTTATTGTTGTTCTTATTCCTTTCCTCCGTTTGACATCAGTTGCAAGTGACTGAGACAGAAGGGGGAAATGGAGAAAAGAGGGCAGAGGCCCTGTGTGTTTACAGGGAGAGTGAACTGGCCTTGCTGGTGGATTGATCAGGGACAGAAGAGACAAGATCCCAGGTTGACTCTGGCATTCCAGGCCCCTGATATGTAGCCCTACATCTCCTCTCTCTCATGTTCCCCCTGACAGTGCCAAGGGGAGAAGCACCACTCTGGGCACTGGGCTGTTTGCTAAGAAAGCTTGGTGGAGTGCATTAGCACCCCTGGGTCATCTGTGGAGAGAAGGTCTGAGGCCTGCTTATATCCGGTGCCAATTTCAGCAGAGATTTCCCAGCTCATTGTCCTTGTGGCTTTAAGATTTTGCATGGAAGCCTGTTTTGTGCCTTTGCTCCATGGATTCTTTGCTGGGTCTGAGGTTGTGCCTAGAAGCTTGTATAAGTTCTCTCACTGTGGCTTTAAATGTTATTTCTGCACCTGGATACCAAGAACCTCAGTTGATCAGCTTTGAGAGCTGAGAAATGGGTTTGTCTAAGACTCCCTCATTTCCAGAAATGGCCAGTTTAGTCTCCAGCCCCAGCTCATGGATAGAGATCCTAGCTGTCTTTCCACACAGAAAGTCTTTCCACAATTCACAGTGTGAATTGCCGTAGATCCGTCCTTAGGCTTGACCTAGACCATTGTGCTTTTCCAGGGTCCTTGACGTGAGGCCCCGCTCTCCTGGGCCTGGAATCATCTGCTTGGGCCAGGACAGAACAGGCAGTCCCAGCAGTGATACTGTAATAGCCAAACCATCTACAAGCCCCCCAAGTGGTCACTGTGTAGCCCAGAGAGCAGCCAGAGGCCTGGCTGGAGCGAGTGTGAAACTGTCACAGCCAACCGCGGGGGCCCCAGTGAGGACTCGCCCACCCGTGCTGGCAACATATTCCCAGCCATATGGGCTGGCTCAGCCCTCCAGGAACACTCTGGAGGCCTGACCTCCAGGGGGAGTGACAGTAGAGAGCAGAAGGGCGGGCTGGCGACGCCGCCTTGCAGCGGGTGATGGGGATGTCCCAGGCGTGCAGCTGGTGCCTCAGGCTCCAAGGGGGTGTCAGCCAGTCTTCCCGGGTGTGTCTGCCGACATCAAAACACCGGGCTGAGCCCTGGGGGCGGGTGCGTCTGGGTGGGCAGCCGTGTGTGTCTGTGCATGTGTGGGAGGCTCTTCTGCTTTCTGCCTCCTTGGCCTGCACTAGATCCATGGCCTTCACTCATAACTGGACTGGACAGTTCTAACTCCGTTCTCCAGGGCTTTGATCTGATGTGGGGCTGGCCGCTCCAGAGCCTGCAGCTGGGGTGGGAGTGTGGAGGGGCGGGATTGGGAGAGGGAGGTGCTGGCTGAGGGGAGTGGGGGCCTATGTCCTCCACCTGTCCCCCCCATCCCCAGGTGGCAGCCTGGATGAGTGGACTCCGTGGTCACAACACTGTGGAGCTGGGCAGAGACGTGATGGGGAGATGGTTTAGGAAGAGTTACTGAGTGTTCTGGCTTCTAATCTGTGCTAGGATTCTGCTCGGTGTTGCCAACACCCCCATCTTGCGCCTCCTTCCCAAGTTCTCCCTCCTAGCAGGGTTGGAAGCCCCTGGGGTCCACCAGGCACTGACCCAAAGGGAAAGGGATCAGGCAGGGCCGGCAAGGCCGGACTGCCGGGACCTACCCAGAGTGATCTGCTCACTCCAAAAGGGACAGAGAGTGGCCCATGGTTTGGGGGGTTGATGTCTTGTGGATGAGAGGAGGACACTTCCACCCTGCCTCTGTCCTGTCACCTTGGAGCCTCCACTGGGAGAACACACTGGCATTGGAGAAGCAACAGTGGGTTTTGCACCCAAGGGGAGTCCCAATGGCTGCAATCACATCATCTTCTCTTGCAGATCTTCAGGCTCCCCAATTTCATCTTCTCCCAGCTTCCTGGGACTCTCTGATTCTAGAATGCACCCAGGTATAGTCCTAGTCCTTGTGGAAGTCCTTCAGCCCAGTGGACACCATGCTGAAGCCGTAAGAGGACCCTTGGATGGGCCCACCCGGGCCTCCCCACACCATCAGCTGCTTGCTCTGTTAAATCAGCCCCCAGGATGGTCTCCACTTTCAGCTCACCACCCAGTCTGGTTTGGTTTCTTGGCCCTTCATAAGCATGAGACTTTTCTGATCCTGAGTCTTCAGATGGTAGCCTGGTGTCGGGACCTCTGCGGCACGGGTGGTTGAAGGGAGGGAAGGTGTAATTAATCACTAGTTTCTTCTCCAGAAATGCTAATCGGAAAAAGCAATTAAAAGCAACTTTTTTCCCTTAGTAATCTGTGTTGAGAGCTGGTAATGAAGTTTAGGGCCGCTGTGACTCAATATTTCAGCTTCACCGACTCAAGTCAAAACAATCCAGGCCCAAGAGTTTGCTGGCATCAGAGCTGGGCCTGAGGAAGCAGCTGGGAGTCCTGGTGTCCCCCACTCTTTGCTGTCATCACCCTGTTCTGTTTCCAGGGCAGAGAGAGTAACAATCCCTTCTGGTAGCGGAGGGTCGGGCGGCAAGGAGATGGGTGCCCCAGGACATCCCTGGGAGACCCTGAACCTAGAAATGCATCCACAGGGAAATGCTAGGACTGTGGTACAAGTAGCACCTAGTGTGATGCAGAGCCGGGAAGGGCGGGCTCCAAAAGAGTGGCGGAGGAGGGACGGGGGACTGGGGAGCCCCCCAGGGTTGGCCAGGACGCAGCCACATAGAACTCAGAGCTAGCAGAGGTGGCGGTCCAGATTCTGACCTTTAACCTCTGGCCATTCATGTTTCTTTTTCATCCATTCCTCAAGCATTACTGATGCTTGACGACGCTACAGACTGGACTGGAAGTGCATCAGTGAACCAACAAGGCAAGAATTCCTGTGCTTGTGGCATTTGCATCTTTGTGGAGGGAGGCAAATGATAAATGCAGTAAAGAAATAGAGTAGATATTGGATGGCGATGTGTGTCTGGGAGAAAAGTGAAGCAGGTTTGGAGGACAGAATAGGGAGTGTGTGTGGCAGGAGGAGGTGGGCAGATGGTTTGTCATTTTAGGTGTGGCGTCTGGGGAAGGCATCAGTGGGATAATTGACTTTTGGGTAAGAACAGAAAGGAGCTTCCCTAGTGGCTCAGTGGTAAAGAATCTGCCTGTAGTGTGGGTAGACCTGGGTTCAATTCCTGGGTCGGGAAGATCCCCTGGAGGAGGAAATGGCAACTCCCTCCAGTATTTTTGCCTGGGAAATCCCATGGACAGAGGAGCCTGGCAGGCTACAGTCCATGGGGTCTCAAAAGAGTCAGGCACGACTCAGTGTCTAAACAACAACAAGGACAGAAGGAAATGAGTGAGCGAGCCTCCCAGAGGCAAGAGCTCCCCTGGAATGTTGGAGGACAGCAGGGAGGCATGGTGTGGCTGGAGTTGGGGAGGTGCCCTGTGTGGTCAAGGGAGTTGAACGGGGGTCCCCCAGCTCCTGCAGGCCTTGAAGCCATTGTGAGAACTGAGGCTTTTGCCCCGAGTGGAATAAGAAGCTTTTTGAAGAGTTCTGAGTGACATGATCTGCTTAGGCACAAGCTCTTTAAAAGCAAGACCCACTCTGACTGGCTTCTCCTCTCATGGGCTGTCTGCACCTGGATACAGGTGCGTCCACACACACCTGCTCCAAGATGCTCTCCTGAGTGGACAGAGGAGTGAGGTGGGGCGGAGGGTCTGTCAGCAATCACCCTGCCCTGGCCCTGCCTGCCAGCCCAGCCCCACCTCGGGGAGCAGTTCAGAAACGGAGTCTTGTCACTTTAAGCCGCCCCCCGCCCGGCTTCCCTGGCCTGCTTTATCTGAAGTCCAGGCGCATGTTGTTCCAGGACCAATCCGCTTTAGCTAATTAATAATCTGACAGGAGCCACCCAGGGGATTAGCCGCTGAACTGAGCTCCACCAGGCCCCAGCAAATGAGCCCTGTACTCCTTGGGGACATGGAGGTGACTTTGGGGGGTGTGGGGAGAGGGGACCCCCTACAAGTGAGCCATGGCGTTGGGCAGTGCAGTAGTAACCAGTGAGGGGAAAGGGTGGGCAGGGGACAGTTACAACCAGAGCTCCTTGAAAGGAGACAACTGTCCTGAGACAGCAGGGGTCTCCTGTCCCTTGACGCCCCCTTCCTCCAGTCCCCCCTTCCACCAGAGACCCTCCCCACTGGCCAGGTGTTACCTGCTGAGGGGTGAGGTGCAGGCACATATGCACGCTCGGTCCGACTGTTTGCAACCGTATGATAGCCTTGCCCAGTTTAGCCAGCAAAAATACAGGATGAAAAAAAAATACAGGATGCCCAGTGAAATTGGAATTTCAGATAAATAGCAAATAATTTTCAGTGTGTGTATGTTCTATGCAATAATCGGGACATACACTGAAACAGTATTCGCTGTTTATCTGAAATTCAAATCTTGCTGATTGTCCTGCATTTCCCCAGGCAACCCTGAGCATGGGGGGCCAGAGCCTTCAGAGCTCCCTCCCTGAAACAGCCTGGAGCTCCCTCAGGAAGAGGCAGCACCCTTGGGGGGCTGCTTGGGAGCTTGGCAAGCAGAGTGGAGCTGTGGCACAATGACCTCCACTGCCTTGGTGCCGGGACAGGAGGATGGAGCTAAGGGCAGCCACCAGCCGGAGTCTCCAGCCGCTCTTTGGGCCCAGGTGGCCCTTGATGAGTGGAGTCCACGTTTCTTCCAAAGGCACCAGGGTCCCTGGGCTGGGGAACAAGTCCCAGGGCCGCTTCTTCCAGATGAGGCTGCCTCTGGGAGCAGTCTGTGGCCTCACCTGAGATCGAGACCCGGAGTTCTAGGGTTTGCTGGGTGAGGCAGTCATCTGCTAAGGGCGTCTGCTCTGAGCCCAGAAAGAGGCCAGAGGGATGGCCCCTGTGTGGGAAGGAGGCCAGCCCAGGTCAGGCCCGAGATCAGGAACAACAGCCTGCCCTGCAGGGCCACCTCTGAGTTGCACGGCCTCTGGGCACTGACCAGAAATATCCATCCATCTACCCATCTCTCTGAGCTTATCTGGAGGTGGCCAAGTAGCCCCTGGCCAGCTTCTTAGGGAGGGGGTGCCATCCAGGGGGGCTGGGCTACCTGGAATGTCAGTCCAGGAGTGGGGAGGGGTGGTCTTTATTGGCAAACGTGATGGAGTCCTAATGCTCCCTCTCATGACCCCTCTCACCGGGGCTCCCTTCCCTGGGGTCAGAGAACTCAGGGCAGCGAGAGGGGCCTGCTGCCAGCTGGTGGTAGTCCAGCCTCCCGCAGCCAAGGGGCCTGATGCCAGGGCACTGCCCCCGAGGTGGGAGCCCTCACTCTGCCTTGTCCTCCAGGAGTTAACAGCATCCTGAGCCTCCCCCGGCCCTGGACAGCCCTCCTCCCAGCCTTTCCCGGCACAGCCAGCTGGGGAGTCTTGCGGTGGGAGCAGAAGGGGGCTGGGGGTGCCGAGCTGAGGGGAACCTCTTCCGCTTCCCGAGCGCTCAGCCTCTTCCCCAGCGTGCCCAGCGGTTTGGCCCTGTTTCGCGAGCTGTCTGCTGCCCGTGCTGCCTCTGACCGACATCGTTAGCGTGGGTATTTATATTTCATTAACGACATTAAGCCCAAATGGCATTAAAAGCAAAGCTGGTGATAAATAGCTTATTAATAAACAGGGAGTGCTCCATGTTGCCTGGCCTCTCCCAGCCCCGCGTTAACTCTTGCAGCCCCAGGTAAAGATTTTTCACCCCAAAAACCATCCCCTACTAAGATGGGCCCGGAGGAGCCCGTCACGTGTCTATGTTCTCCCAGTAGCTGTGGGGTCAGTGCCTCTTAGATCCCGGGCGGGCCAGCCCTGGGTTACTCAGGCTCAAGGAAACCAAACCAAACCCCTCCTAGCTTCCGATCAAATCAGTATTACACTTAGTTTTCATTCTGGGCATAAAAAATTCAGGAAATGTGGCTTTCCTGGGCTGTAAGCTCAGATCTTCCCCATGACTTTGTAACTCTGTCTGAAAGGAGGTTCCTAGAATATTTGGAAGCAAAGAGTGATGCTTATGAAAATGAGAACAGTCATGATCCCAGCGAACGTGTCCTGAACGCAACTGTGAGCAGGCCTTCGGCCCTGTCACGCCACATGCACCAGCTCCTGGCCACCCGAGGGATCATCCAGCTCAGGCTCATTTTTTAAGTGGGAAAACTGATGTCCAGAAAAGTGAAGCAGGGTCACCAGCTAGAGACCATGTCACATAGCTGTTGGCACCAGGGCTCGGGCTGCCGAGTGATGCTGGGCTCTGGTCATCGCGCAGTCTCCCCCAGAGCAGGACCTGTTGCAGAGGGCCGTCCATCCCGGCTCCTAGGCCTTGGATCTTCTAGGGCTTCTTAGCTGTGGCTCCTTACCTTTGGGACCACACAGCTCTGTTATTCAGCACAACTGCGTGGGCCAGTATCCCTGTACAGGCTGGCCGCCTAGAACGCACAGCTGTGCCCTTTGCAAGCCACACCCCTCCAAGGATCTGGAGGTGCCAACAGACAGCCAACGGGATGTCCGTGGTACTGAAGAGGCCCTAACAGGCTTCTGCTTCTGCTTGTGTTGTAGTTGTTCAGTTGCTCAGTCATGTCCAACCCTTTGCAACCCCACGGACTGCAGCATGCCAGGCTTTTCTGTCCTTCACCATCTCCCAGAGTTTGCTCAAATTCATGTCCACTGAGTCCATGATGCTATCCAACCATCTCATCCTCCGTCTGTAGCTTCTACGTGGTACCCTCCTGCGGGAGGAGGGGGTACCAGCCAGGCCTTGTTTGTTTGGGGTTTTAGTATTTTTTTTAACTTTTATTTTGCATTGCGTGCTAAGTTGCTCCAGTTGTGTCTGACTCTTTGCGACCCCATACACTCTAGTCTTCTAGGCTCCTCTGTCCATGGGATTCCCCAGGACAGAGATATTGGGGTATAGCCAATTAACAACGTCGTGATAGTTTCACGTGAACAGCGAAGGGACTCAGCCATACATATACCTGTATCCATTCTCCTGTTTGGGGTTATAAGTTGGAGTTTCTTGGATGTAGGACCATCTCTTAAATCTTCCAAGGAATAAGGGCAGACTCAGCCCTGGGTCCACCTCCCACCTCCACCACGCCCACCCCAGCTCCCTGACTGAACTGTCTGGAGGCAGGAGGAGAAACTGCAACCTGCCTGAACTTTGGCCCCACCTAGAACTCAGACCTGCAAACCTAAACCAGGGTTGTCATTGTCCTCCCTGCCCTTTTGGGGCTGTCTAGGCCCAGGCCTGGCAGAGATGGAGAAGGAGGGACTCTCTTGGGGTTTACAAGGAAAAGATGCAGGGGGGGTGGCGGGGAGAGGGGCATGAGGGGAAGATGCCGTGTGCTTCCAAGGGGAGGGTGGCAGGAGAGGGCGCATCGCGGGGACCATCTGGTTGTGTCTGGTGAGCACTTGAGGAAGATGGAAGGCTAATTAATTAGCAGGACTCCTGCTGCCTCTGCCAGGGGCCTGGGCTGCTGCTCTCAACCCATTCCCAAGCTGGGGAGGAAGTTGTGGAGCAGTAACCCTGGCCCTCCTCATCCAAGAGGAATTCCACTTCTCATCCTTATGGATAGAAGCCTGACCACCCCCACCCCACCCCACCCCACCCCCATGGAGGAAAGAAAGCAGGAGGGAGCCAGCAGGGAAGCCTCTTCTAACTGCCATGGTGATCTGGGGTCTACCTCGGATTCACACCTGCTTCTCCTCCTGGGAAGACCTTCCAGCTTGCTCTGGCCGTGCAGGCCTCGGCCATCGCAGCAGGGCATGGTGGGTGGCTGGGAATGGGGTCATGTTTGTTACCTTCATCACACTTTGCAGGCATTAAACCGGCGACCTGTACAGGAGATAAGAGGCAGGAAGAGGTCAGCCAGGCCTCTCCTGCTTAGATGTTGTGCTCAGATGGGAGAACTAGCTGGGAGAAAGGTATGATGGACAGAAACAGACTTTGGAACCAGGCCGAACTGAGCTGCAGTCCTGCTCACCGTCCTGTACATTTGCAGCCATCACTTCGCCACACTTAGCCTCAGCCTCCTCCTCTGTAAAATGGGCACAGTAGTACCTTCTTTGCAAGAACGCTATGTCTCAAGTGCCTATGACAGGGCCTGGGACCGTCAGATGCTGAATGATGGGTTGTTGTTTAGTCTCTCAGTCGTGTTCCACTCTTTTGAGACCCCATGAACTGTAGCCTGCTAGGCTCCTCTGTCCATGGGATTTCTCATGCAAGAATACTGGACTGGGTTGCCATTTCCTTCTTCAGGGGATCTTCCCAACCCTGTGTCTCCTATATCACATGCAGATTCTTTAACTACTGAACCACCAGGGTAGCCCACTGTGTGAGGGGTATCTGCCCCCTTATGGCTAGTAGACCTACTCTTCATCTGTGGTTGCTAAAGTGCTATCCCAGAAACAGGAAAGGAAACAGGTAAAGAATATGGTGTAGGCAGCAGGGCATGGCCTGCCACTCTGGCTGGGAGGCCAGTCCACTCGAGCGAGGGGGCCAGAGGGGCTGGAGCACATCCTCCTGCTCTCGGCTTAGCAAGAGCAGGAGCAGAGGAGAGTCAGTTCTGGAAGGGGAGTCGAGTGGGACAGCTCTGGTTCTGGGCAGCTATGGGGAGCAGGATGGGGGTCTTAAGAGTGGTTGCCCCTGCTGTCACTGATGCCAGCTGTGGTCAGGCATGATTTCCCTCTCCCCTGCTGGGACGTGCCCACTTGTAGTGCGCTGGGCTTTGTTTGTGAGTCCACCTCACCATCCTGCCACCATGAGAAGGCACTCTGTGAGAAAGGACCAGTACAGCAGCTCCCACTCCATCCTTCGCATGGGCTGGGCCATGTTCCACCCCTGAGCCCTTCCCCCTGCTGTGGGGGCAATGCCCGCCTTATGTCGTTAGGACCTGATCATTGTTTTAACATCGCTGGAGGCCACTGCCTCCATCATGTCTGGCATGTGCTTCTCGGCACCTGGCAAGTTCCCCTCACCTGTGGCATTTGATTGGCCCACTGGGTTGTCCCGTTGGTATGAGAGTATGGACATCTGCCGTCTGCAGGCCCCCACCTTACCAAGCACAGTTTATCCTTTTATTCCCAGCACCACCCTTTGTCCCAGGTCGCCTGTGTTTTCCCAAGGCCAGAGGTTGGACAGGGGCTGGGGAGAGGATCATGGAGCAGCCTTCAGATCCCTGAAAGGCCTGTGTGAGCTTTCCTTGTCTTGGCAAGATGGAACAGTGGCTGGGGGTTTTCCGTCACGTGACACTTGTCACCCAGAGGATTTCTGAGTGTGTCCTAGTGAGGGGGTGTCCCTGAGGGGAAAAACCTGCTTTGCAGGATCTCAGAGCCACCCAATTCCACATGGGCCCAGGAGAGGGGTTGGAGACAGCTCCAGGTATGGGGACATGCTAAGCAGAAATATTGGTCGGTGGCCAAAGAGATGGGCCTTGTGGCCAGATGGGCAGACCTTTGAGTGGGTCAGAGGCCACTCCAGACCTAAAGCTTTCTCCTTTCTGGGCTCCCTCAATTTCTGGGCTGGTAGAAACAGCTCACCTTCCGCTTGACCCATGGCGCTTCAACCCCAGGCCAGCCTCCGCTGGCTGTGGTGTAGGGAAGTCCTGGGAGAAGGACCCAGGACCAGGGCTGCCCTCGCCCAGGCTGTGCACTGCTGCCTTGGCTCCGTGCCTGTCCCCGCAGTGGGCAGTGCCTGCCTGTTCAGGAGGCTCTCTGATGCCTGCCATAGGCAAGAGTAGCCTTCATGCGAAGCCACTGGACTTGGGATCGGGGGACCA
Organism: Bos grunniens; assembly: GCF_055505025.1. NCBI lineage: Eukaryota > Metazoa > Chordata > Mammalia > Artiodactyla > Bovidae > Bos > Bos grunniens. The sequence continues at coordinate 38,211,861 of NC_141180.1, read as the reverse complement.
CATGCCTGTTCCTCAGGGAGCCTTCGCCTACTTTCATTTTCTTTTCGCCACTATTTTTTCCTGGGGTCTAATTAAAGACTTGGAGCCATTTACAGCCTGTGGTTGGCTTTTTATTTGGGTCCTTGGCAATTACCTCCTGCCCTAAAATAAGTTTCGATGGAACAAGGGTAGGATTTTTCCTTTTAGCCAAGTTCTCAGCTTTAATTTTGCCGTCTGTATGTGTATATGTGTGTGCGCATGCATGCATGTGTGTGTGTGTGTGATGTAGTGTAAAAAGGTCTTTCCTTCCTCTTTCCCAAATCCTGCCGTCTACTCTTCCTTCTTACTGTCCGCATCTCAAGTGTCCCGTGACCAAGGCCACTGGACAGTGGGAACAGTATGTCCTCTGCGTGTCTCTGCCCAAGGCAGCTTTGTGACAACAGGCAGATCAGCTGTCCCAGTTTCTTCACCTGTGAATGGGGCCAGCCAGGTCAGGCCTGCCAGAGGCCTCCCTGCCACACTGCTCTGGAAGGAGACCTCTTACCACATGGAGTAGGTCATTCTTGGGTGGGGAAAGCCACCACCAACGCAAACAGGCCTCACTTCCCCCGCTGGTCAGCACACCATGCATTTGAATAGGAACCTGTAATTGTGTTCCCAAAGCTCTCTCCCCACTTTACTTCTCCTGGTCCTCCCGGCCACCCCAAGAGTGGTGTGATCACCCCACTTTATAGATGAGGCTCCCTGCAGCCAGAGATAATTAGTGGCTTTTCTGATGTCACTCAACTTATGGGGAATAGAGCCTTGGGCTTGAATCCCAGGTCCTCTGATCTTCTAAAGCCCACACCCAAGACCAGCTTCATAATTAGGGAGGGGGAAACCTTGTTCAAAATGAAAATACAGGACCCCTCATTCTAAATTTATTAAGAGGACTTCCCTGGTGGTGCAGTGGGTAGGAATCCACCTGCCAACATGGGGGACATGGGTTTGATCCCTAGTTTGGGAAAATCCCACATGCCACGGAGCAACTAAGCCTGTGCGCCAAAACTGCTGAGCCTGTGCTCTAGAGCCCACAAGCCGCAATTACCGAGCCTGCACGCTGCGACTACCAAAGCCCATGCATCTAGAGCTTGTGCTCCACAAGAGAAGCCTCCACAATGAGAAGCCCAAGCACTGCAAGGAGGAGTAGTCCCGACTCAATGCAATTAAAGAAAGCCCACGCACAGCAACAAAGACCCAGCACAGCCAAAATAATAATAATAATAAAATTATTAAGGATTGTATAATGGCGACTGCAGGCAGGACATTGAACCCCCATGCGCTTCTGAGCATGGGGCCCTGTGTGACCGCACCCCCTTGAATCTCCTCCCTCTGTTTGCCTCTTTTCCCACCCGTGTGGGAAGTTAGATAGGAGGCACCTGTGCTGTGTCCCTGGCCACTGGAGTTTTTCCCTGTGAACAGAGGCTCGGGTCCTCCCCAGTCTTGGCCTGTCCAGCCCACCCCTCATCTTATGAGAAAGCACTCACAGTGCCTTAGCATGCCATGAGCTTTCTGGGGTTCCCTAAGCCTCTTAGGGGGCTTCCCTGGTGGCTCAGCAGTAAAGAATCCATCTGCCAATGCAGAAGACGTGGGTTTGATCCCTGGGTCAGACAGGTCCCCTGGAGGAGGAAATGGCAACCCACTCCAGTATTCTTGCCTGGGAAATCCCATGGACAGGAGTCTGTCTGGCTATAGTCCATGAAGTCGCAAAGAGGCAGATACGATGTAGCAACTAAAAGACAACAGTACCAAACTTCTTAGGATCCAGGCCTATTGAAGACTACCTGAGGTTTTAGGTCAATCAAAGGCGAAGAAATTTTTTTTTTAGTGGACAAAGAGGATTTGACAAGCACTCTCTTTCTTTGGGCAGAGTGTGCAGCTTTGGGGAGATCAGTCCCATACAGTGTCATTCATGAGCTCTACAAGGTCAAGGTGAACTGAGTGGTGACCTGCTGAAGTATGCAGGTCTTGCAGGACTCTGATGGTTGTACTTGGGGTGGCAGGTCAGGCAGCCATCCGTGGTCTAATCTGGGAACTTCTAGCTGGCTGCTGGGGACTTAGAGTAGCCTCAGAATCTTGCGGGGTTCACAGAGGTTTCCCAGGAACGGGTGGGTTGATGGAGCACATGGCTGGGCATGCGTCCACGTGTACACAGGTGTGTGTCTGCATCCTGGTGAGGTTTCAGCTCTGTGTGTTGGGCGGCTATTTAAAAAGAGCTGTCAGGCTCTCACTGGCTCCCCTGCAAGGAGCAGCCTTTGCCTGCCTGTCTTGGGACCACGGACCTTGTCAGTACATGCCTGCCCGGCGCCCTTTGTCTCTCCCGCTGAGAAGCAGAAGCCTGGGTACCCAAGTCCTGCAGCTCACACCCCACCCTCGGCGCTTCCTGCTAAGAGTGGAAACCTACTTCTTAGGGAACCTTCTGGATTCTGGACCTCGGGTGAACTTCAGGATGAGATGTGTCCTAAAAGCCACAGCAGCTGTGTTGATGGGGGGGATCGGCTTTCTGTAAGATGGGGGGACAGGCTGGGGGTGGGAATCCCAGAGGCGGAAGTTGTGCGGCGGTCTGATCACAGGAGGGAGCGAGGGCCCGAGTTTCCAAGGACTGATTAGATGGCATGCCAAGTGTATTAAATTTTGCAGACATTTTAACAGCAATATGCTAGATAGTTGGGTGTCCCCTGAGGCGGCTGGATTTTTTATATCCTTCACAGAAGGTCGGAACCCTCTTCTGCCTGCCCCCCCACTCCCTCCACCCCAGGCTCCGTGATTCTCTCTCTTTCACCCTCCCTTTCTTCAACAATTTTCCTTGCTTCTTGCTCTCTGCTCATAGAGAAACTGAATGACACCTCTAGTCCCTGCCCGACAGAAGGCATTCTCTCCCTCCTGCCCTCTTGTCCAAAGATCAAAGATCTCCAGGACCAGGTGGGGGGTATGAATTGGGGGGAGGGCTTCTGATTTCTATTTTTTTTCCCCTCTGCCCCTGCTTCCCCTCATTTTGGAGATTGTCATAAGACCTACTCCCTCCCTCCTTATTTTTATAGGAAAAAAAAAAGGCAGGAAAAGAATCCATCTGGCATATGAATAATTGAAATGGCTCAACTCTGTTCCTGTTGCCGCTGTTTGTTCTCAGCTCCCCCAGCCCCCAGCCCATCCCCCTGAGTGCGGGTCTCTGAGCAGAGGATGTGTGGGCATTCTTAGGAGCTTCTCGGCAGAGGCCCAGGGCCCTCCTTCATCTCCAGCCCTGGCTTCCTGTGAATCTGTAGGTCTGAGTCGGGGGCGTTTGGAGATGTGGTGGGTTTTCCTTCTCCTGCGGGCAGCCACCCCCTGGCTACAGTCTCCCCAGGTATCAGTCTAACTAGAGTCCTTCAACCCTCAGACCTCACTGGACAGCTTCCCTGGATCCAGATTCCCACCCCCCAAAGTGTTTCCCTTGGATTCTCTGGTTCCAAACTCCTCTCCCCCCAGCCCCCAGCCCTGTGTCCTCGGCTTCAGCGGCCGGGGGCTCCTGTTTGGGGAACACTGACCTTTGCTGTGCTCACTGCATGCCCCTGTTAGCACTCCTCTAGGGGGCTGCTGCCAGCCCCAACCCACAGCCCGCACCCAAACATCTTGCTCAGAGATCTTCAAGTCCTCGCACACCCGCTCCTCTTCTCCTGCCCTTCATCCTGCCTAGCCAAGGGCTTTGAAGTTCTTCACTCTGTATAACAGCCTTTGGGTCAGAGGCCCTGAAAGCCAGAGACTTTTAAACTTCTTTTCATGGAGAGTAATTGGGAGAAAACACAGCGGCAGCAGTTTAGGGCCGGGGCAGGAATGGGATGATAATGCACTCTGCTTGGCTAGAATTGACCACCCATTCCCTTCCTGGAGGCTGGACCAGCTGTACACTGAGCCCCCCATGTCCGGGCCGAGAATCCACCGTCTCTTGAAAACCATTTAGAGGAAAAACAGAACTTTAGTGCATTAATTCTAGATGAAGATGGGTCTCCAGATGACAGGCTGATCCACATTATTCCCCATAAGACAACTTCCCCTCTGTCCTCTTCCCCCTCCCCCCTTCCTGCCCCTCTGCCCAGCACTCTGTCGTCATCCACAGCTTGTGGATGGAAGGCTGACACACGAGATGTGTGCTTTACGTTAGAAAAGTCAATACTTCTGTTTGTCTGCTTGGGACCTCATGTTTGTGTCATGTGTGAGGTATTGACTTGCAGCCGTGGGTCCTGTGGTTGTAAAGTGCTGTGAGCAAGTGAGTGTGCACTGCCGAAGTGCCCAGTGGCCATGGGGGGCAGAAGGAAGGACGTGTGGGTCACGGCAAAGTGGTGCGGGGGTCTCTTTCCCGGAGCTTTCTTGGTCAGGCATGTCAGGGCTCATAAAATGCCCTCTTCACAGAGAAAGTGTGAGCAGCACTGAAAACATTCTAGCTTTTCTGGATTTGTTAAAAAAAAAAAAACTACCCACTAAGCAAAAAATAATCCCGATGAAATTCAAATCAGGTTTGTTAATATATAACTATATATGTGTGTGTGTATATATGTGTGTATATGTCATTTATAAAGACTCCTACACATGTTATAAAAGCTGCAAAATGTCTGGCATTCCAGGGCCTGCTACGAATAATTAGATATTTATATCCAATAAAACTGGTTTGATGGGGAAATCGCTTGCCTCTGTGTGGATTCTCAGTTGAGGACGAGTTTCGGTGGTTGGGTTTGTTTTCTCCCCCGACAATAAAACCAGGAGTTTGGCACCAACAAATGTTATTTGCCGTAAATATCTAAATCTCTTTTTTCCACCGTGGCTCTGCTCAACGGGCCCCATCATGCCAGCCCAGCACCGCTCCCCTCTCCTGCCTTTGCATTTTCGCTGGAGAAACATGTACACAAAGCCCCCTCCATCACCCCAAGCCCTCCTGTCTGCCCTGTTCACCCTCCTCCCACTCCCAGCCTCGGGACCCACGCCAGCCAGTCTTCTCTCTCTTCTTGTCTTTGCTTTTTCCTTTGAGCACTCCCCTGGAATGGGGCTTCTGCTCTCAGTCCTCAAAACCCAGTCTAAGTACTTTTCTGATTTCGTTAAGCACCTCCTATCCCCAGTTTTCAATTTCTCTCCCCACCTTCCTGAGCTCTGCCTGACCTCCTGGCCACTGCCCGCAGGGCCTCTAACACAGTGTGGGGCAGCCCTGGGGAGCCAGTCTGCCTCCCTGCCCGGCTGGGGGACACCCCCACCCCACCCTTGTTTCTCTTCCATCTGTTACACAGTCGGGAACAGATGGAGCCAGAAGGAACCATAGATGGCTGTGCCCGCCCTCTCCCATTCTACGGATGGGGAGCTGAAGCCCCCAGTGGGGCATCGGGGTTCCTCACGCGCTGGGGGTGTGTGAACTGGGGTGGGAGGCACAGCCTCCAAACTTCCAGCTGGTTCTGGGAGCAAGAATGGCACACCGGCTTCACTCTGCCTCTCGCCAACAGTTTCTGTGAGACCTGGATCAGGTGGCCTCACCTCTCTGAGCCTTGCTTCTCCCTATTTGTAATCTGGAATGGGTCATTCTTGTCTATGCGGTCGCTGAAAAGAGTGACTGAGCCAACACGTGACCAGCTTTGGCCCTTCCCCGGGATTTGGCGGTAGGCGTTGTTTCCCTTGACTGTAAAAGGGCTACTCACTGGGACCCGGGGCCAAGCCTGGCCCACGAAGGTGGCACCCACTTGACCTTTGCTCCTTTCTCTCAGTGAGAGGCTGTCACCTTTCGGGAGGAACCCGGCTGGGCTCAGAGAATGTTGCAGTTTCCCGGAGGTCAGGCCCTGAGCCAGGAAGGAGAGGAACAGCGAAATAGTTGGCAAAACTCACGTGCTGGAGTACTGATTTCTCATCAGGAACTGGAACCCCAGAAACAGGGCCTGAAGAAGGGAAGGGTGGACTGTAACGAGGTTTGGGGGTTGATGCCCTTGTTCTGACAGAGGCCCTTCGGATCCCAGATCTGAAATCTCCTGAAGGATGCTTGGATGGACAGAGTGGCCCAGAAGGCTGGAAAAAGGTGGAATGGGTCCAGTGGGAGTGAGGGGCGCTCTGGGAAATGTCTGGTAGCCCAAGTGGAAGCAGTAAGTTTAATTACAGAGCAGCGAATGGAGTGAAAATAGACAGCCCTCCGTGTGCAGCTGGGGCTACTGAGCTGGGCCACGCCAGCCACGCCCCCTCCCTTCCCCTGCCCCTGCCCCTCCCCATGCTCCCCTCCCCTCCCCTCCCCTCTCCCTTCCCTCTCCCCCCTCCCCCCATGCCCTCCTGTCCTCCTGCATCCTCACCAAAGGCACTGCCCTCCCAAGTGGTCCAGGCCCCTGGGATGATGTTCCCGCCAGTAGCACACACAGAATGGCACTGCAAGTTTTATCTGACCGGCTCCAGAGAGCAGAAGTGACCACAAACACCCCCAACCAGATTGCGGGCCCACACAGCTCCCGCTGCTATGGGTTTAACACACTTTACACAGAGGAGGATTGGTGCCCGGCCTGAAAACAGACGCACCCTTCAAAAGACTCTTGGGTGTCTTGTTGTTTTTTTTTTCTTTTTCTGTCCTTCTTTCCTACACCCCTTCCAAATTAAAACAGAAAAGAAAAAGAAAAACTCAGGAGAAGCAGAGCCCAGGCTTCCTATGACTGTCTCTCAGAGAAGCCAGTCAAATCTCCCCTTGTTGAGAACATTTTGACAGCATAAAATTGCTGCCGGAATGTGACTTTAGCGAAAAGTAAAAAAAAAAAAAAAAATCCTTCCTTCATGCATATGGAGTTTTTTGGAAAAAAAAATGGTATTTTAATGCTTTCTATTAAATTGGGACTAAAAGTGGTGTCTTAATTTGCATGCATTAGCATATTTGCATATAGATCACTGAAATGGTGGAAGAGAGAAGAGCCTTTAAATGAAAATTCTTTTAAAGGCACAGGCCTGCCTCCCTCTTCATCTCCCTCTGGGATTTATGCCTGATCTTTTCCCCTCACCTCGCACCCCACCTTTTGTGTCCTCACTGGGAATGGACAGGGACCAGAGAGTCAAGGCTCTTGTCTCTGGAGCTGGCTCAGGTGGAGTCAAGGGGCTGAAGACAGCCTGACCCTTGGTCACCCCACAACCCTGCAGCTCCCATGCAGGCAGGACCCATGCAGGCCTGGCCGGCCTCCCTTCTGTCCTGGTGGTGGCTCTGGATGAGGGCCTGTATTCACAGCCAGCAGGCAGGTGGCCTCGAGCCCTTGGTCCTCTGCCAGCCATTGTCCTTCCTCCCCTCCTACCCCTCCCCAGCCCATGCTGATGCTCTACCAGCCTGCCAGCCGCTGGCCTAAGCCTTTGGCCACCTGGCACCAAAGGAAGGGGTCTGTGGGTGCTCCTTCTGGCATCTTCCCCTGTGTCAACCAACTCCCGGGCCTGAGACCTTTCCCACCCGCCTTCCCACCTTCCTTAACCAGAAGGCCCAGTTGCCGTGTTCCCTTTAATCATTCACTGTATCTCTGGTTCAAATGTCACCTCTTCAGAGGTAGCTGCAGTCGCCCTACCTGTCCCCTCTGTCACTCTCTATTAAGTCCCTTGTTTTATCCTCCTCTAAACTCGTTAATTGTTTACTGAATTATTTGTCGGCCCCCACCTCCCACCCCCATCTCACCCCCACCCCCACCAAGGCTAAACCTCATGAAGGCAGGGATTTGGGTCTGTCTCATTCACAGCTGTAACCCTGGGACAATGTCTGGCACACTGTGGAGTTTGGGAACTGTTTGTGGAATGAGTGAGTGGGGGAAGAGTTGGTAGCAGGACCCTTCAGGGCTGAGACTGCCCCTGGGGTCAGTGGCTGGCTGGACACAGTGCCCCCAGGTGCTGAGCCCCAGCCTGCTGGAGGAGCAGGGGCCAGGAATTGGCTGGCACCTTCCAGTCTGATCTGAGGCCCTAAAAGAGAGCGCAGCAGCCCACTCTTATTCTTTTGGATGGTAAGTTGGAGCCAGGCTCAGGATGGCTTGGGAGGACAGGAGGCCAGGGTGGCCCGTGTGTAACTTCCAGCCCAGAGGAACAAGGGTCCCCTTGTGGTAGCCTCAGGAACCCAACTCTATAGCCAATGGAACTCCTTCTCAGACTTCCCCGAGATGTAAGGCATTGGAGGCGCCCCAGAAGTTTCAGGATGAGCAAAAGAGAGCCTCAGCTTTCTATCACCACGTCACCTTTGCTGGAGTCCTCAGGAAACCCCACCACCCTCTGTGCTGCACAACGGGGCCAGCCCGTGAAGTGAAGTCTGGCCGCGGGGGCCCTGCACCTCCCTGCTCTCCCGCTCCGGTGGGTTGGGCTCTCTGAAAGGCCCCTCCAGGCTGACGGCTGCCTTGGGCTCCATGCCCAGCCCAAGGAGGGAGGGCAGAGGAGGGTGAGGGGGACGCCCAGGCTTGCAGCGGGGCTGTGCCTCCACCGCTAATGAAAATCGGAAACCAATTGAGCAGGACAAGGTGCCCAGCCAGCAGGTTGTGGGAACAAGGGGCCTAATGGATGTGGCTGGGGGGTGGAGGGGGAGGAGGGGAGCGGATGCCTCATTGATCGCCCCATGGCTATATTTATCCACCTTGGGTCCGTGGCCCCAGCAGCTGGGTGGTGCAGGGATAAATAAATGGCCACTAAAATATTCATGAGTTGTACATGCACATCCGTGGTCAGGGGGACCGCCAAGGGCCTTCTCTTCCTTCCTTTGCCCCATCTCTCTGCAGAAGCCTTTCAGGAAATTCCTCCCACCTGGGCCAGGTGAAGTGTGGCTCAGCCCTACTGGGCATGCAGCCGGCTTGGGGACCCTGAGGGAGCGCCTCCTCCCCTGGGCTGGCTGACGGGGTACATTTGTCCCTGCCTTCCCTTTGTCCTCACCTTGGCTCCCATGCCCACATCCCTGTCCCTTAGTGATGGATTGGACATGTTTGGCCTTGCTTTTTGCTTGCCCCTCTGTGTCCCCACTAGGCTGTGTACTCCTTGGGAACAAGTTTATGGTTCACTGGTCCCTATTTCCCATGTGGCCTGGCAGGGTGCCTGACACAGCCTTGAGGGGGGCATTGCATGGGATGGGGAACACCTCAGAGGTAGCTTTGAATCTCAGCTCTGGTCTGTTTTCAAAAGTGATTTAACCTCACTGGGACTCAATTTCTTCATCTGCACAATGGGGCTAATAACGGTGTTGCTGGTGCTTCCTAATTGGGGGACTTACGGGGACTGCCAGCCTCAGATTCCCTTGTGGAGCAGGTTGTTGTTTAGTCACTCAATTGTGTCTGACTCTGCGACCCCATGGTCTGCAGCATGCCAGGCTTCCCTGTCCTTCACCATCTCCCAGAGTTTGCTCAAATTCATGTCCATTGAGTCGGTGATGCCATCCAACCATCTCATCCTCTGTCACCCCCTCCTCCTTTTGGTTTCAATCTTTCCCAGCATCAGGGTCTTTTGCTCTTTGCATCAGGTGGCTAAAGCATTGGAGTTTCAGCTTCAGCATCAGTCTTTCCAATGAGTGGTGGTGGAGCAGGTTAAGAATCCAGAATCAGAACCTCTGAAGCAGGGGCCTGAGGACCTAACGGGTTTAATGAGCTTCTCCGGTGATTCACTGCTCATGAAAGTTTGTAACTCCTGGTGTATTGCCTCATGATACCTGTGTCCAGGTAGCAAATGGAGTTCTCCTCTGTGTTCTCCAGAACCCAAGAAACAAGGCCAGGCACAGGAGGAGAGAAGCATGCTTCTTGAGCGTCTGTGGACCCAGTATTGTGGGAAAGCTGCCTGGTCTGACCAAGCAGAACTTGGTCCAGCAGTGCCTGATGTCAGGGCCTAGAAGTGCTGCCCATCAGCGACAGGTGGGTGGGACCCAGGCGTGGGCATTTGGGCTCCTTCCACTTTCCATAGGGCTTCCCAGATAAAAAGCCCGCCTGCCAGTGCTAGAGGTGTAAGAGATGCAGTTTCGATCCCTGGGTCAGGAAGATCCTTGGGTGGCAACCCACTCCAGTATTCTAGGCCTGGAGAATCCCACGGACAGAGGAGCCTGGTGTGCCACAGTCTATAGGGTTGCTCGCACAGAGCCGGACACGACTGAAACAATTTAGCATTCACATACCACTTTCCAGCCCCAGCCTCTTTGGTGTTCCCACAACTTGGGCAGGATAGTGCCAGTCAGGGTACCAGGGGACCCAGACACGGTGCTCTGTGGGGTCTCCTCTGCCTTTGACTCTCAGCCATTCTTCCCCGTTCAAGGAAGGCAGGGTCAAGCTGCCTCACCCTGGGGTATGAGCGAGTGGCGTGGGGTTGGGAGCATAGTTGCCTAATCAGAGCTGGCCAGCCGGTAAAGCACTTTCTGCAGCCAGATGTACCTGCCGCCGCCCGAGACCACAGGCTGCTGCCCCTGGCTGCCCCAGGCACCTGCAAAGCACACTGCCCAGCTGGTGCAGCCCTGACCATGCGCATTTGCGTGTCGGGTGGCACCAGGCCTGTCCCCTGGTAGGCAGATGCTGGTGGCTCAGAAACCGTTTGACCCTGTTTAACTGAAGAGAGCGGGGTTAAGCCGCCATCTGTGGTGAATTCTCTGAGGGCTCAGGGCACAGAAACTGGGAGCCAGTGGGGTCGGGTGAAGGTACAACCTCTGTCCCTGGCACTCAGCTGAGAGGCACCAGCCAGCCCTGCTTCTTGCCTGGCCTCCCCCGCCCCCATCCGAAGTTTGATCCAAACAGAAGCAAACTTTGGGGACAGCCCTGGCGCTTCGAGGAGCCAGCTGAGCCTGCGAGTGGCAGGGAGAGCAGAGGGAGGCAGCCCCCAGCAGCCCTGGCGCCTGACTCCACCGGTCCCCCGTCCCCTCCAAGAGCTCCCCATACGCGCCCGCGCTTGCAGGCGCCTCGCTCGTCAGCTCAGAATGCAGCTTGGGACCCGTGGCGGCTCAACCTTTCCCTCTCCCAGAGCCCCGGTCTAATCAACCCCTATAATTTATGCAGAAAATATGATTTATATTTAATTTCACCACACTTGCATTGTTAATTTGAGATGTAATTAACCCGTCGCCATGACAACTAATTTTGTGATGCCGTAAATTACCGCCGTCTTTTCATCAAAATTCAGTTACTTTGGCTCCTGTGTGCAATGTACTGATGCAATTAGGTTGCTAAGGGCAACTCAAAAGTGTTCAATTTCTTTTGTGCAACTGCAATGGGGTAGAAGCTCCCTTGCGTCCTCCCAGGGTCCCGTTGGCCGTGGGGCGGGGAGTTGGGGGTATGTGGCCCGCCCTGGAGGAATGCCATTGGAAAGCCGGACTGGGTGGGCGCCTGCTGCCCCGTCTTCTCCCTCTCCCACCCTCTTCTCTCCAGTAATTATTTTTCAAGAGTGACCCCTGGACACATGCTCCCCGTGCCCCCCACGGGACCCCAGGGCAGGCAAAGGGACTCCCCTCCAAGCCCCTGACCCTCTCTCTTACACTTTCCTGTCCCAAGCATGCTGGTGCTCCAGTTAGAAAGGAGAGAGAACCACCTCGCCTTTCTTGTCTCCTGGTGTCTAACTTGTTTATATAGATCTTCCCCTCTCCCTCTCTCTCTCTCTCCTTTTTTCTTTATTTAAAACAAAAACCCTCTGTGTTGCTTTTGTCACGTTAATTCCCATTTTGCCAACACCAGGGGCCCAGGCAGACGAGTTACCAAGGAACACAAAATTTTAATTAGTGTATTTTAATCATTCAGGCTTTCCGAGCTAATCCACATGCCCTAGAGAATTCCCGAGATGCAGCTCTGCCCTGCTTTACCATTTATTGTTGAGTCTATTATAATTACTGTTAGCAGGTGGGGACTGGGAGATGTTTATTATGAGTTTTTCATCTTTAGTATAATTACCGAAAAAAACAAAATAAAAAGATGTCGTTGTATTTTGTTTCCTAGAATTTTTTTTTTTCCAGGGGAGGGTATGGCCGTGGGATTTTTTTTTTTTTTTTCCTGCTTCTTCCCAGGCAGGTGACTTGGAGTTTCTGGGCTGGAAGATAGTCCTGAAGATCAGCAGAGTTGTGCTCAGTACCCCTCAGGCTCAGGAGAGGTGGGCAGTGCCATCTCTGCCTATCACCCGCTGGACCAGGCTCCAGGGGTGTCCCTCCTCCGCTTCCTTGTATATATGGAAAGGGTCAGAGGTTGAGGCTGAGAGGGTCAGGGGTCTATCAGTTCTGCTCTGGGCTGGCAGCTCCCCCTGGTATGGGCTGGTCTGGGGCTCTAACCAGGGTGGGCCCGTCAGGAGTGAGAACAGAGCTTTGCATGGTTATAAATACAACAGTTAACTCAACCCTGAATATTCACTGGAAGGACTGATGCTGAAGCTGAAGCTCCAATACTTTGACCACCTGAGGAGGAGAGCCGACTCTTTGGAAAAGACTCTGATGGTGGGAAAGATGGAGGGCAGGAGGAGAAGGGGGTGACGGAGGATGAGATGGTTGGGTGGCATCACTGACTCAATGAATATGAATTTGAGCAAACTCTGGGAGATAGTGAAGGACAGGGAAGCCTGGTGTGCTGCAGTTCATAGGGTTGCAAAGAATTGGACATGACTTAGCAACTGCACAACAACTTGTATTGAGTTTAGTACATGCTAAGCCCTGTGTCATACTCTTTTACCTGCATTATTTTACTTAATCCCTCAGCAACCCTATGAGGCAGGTACTAATAACATCTCTGATTTATAGAGGAGGGGGCCATCACTTGGGATCACAGAGTTAAGAAGTAGGATTCAAACCCAGGTGTGTCCTCTGTAGCCCAGGCTCCTACTACCTACACTGTACTGTCTCTTCTTCTGGGTCCTCCAGATGCCACCTCCTCCCAAAAGCCTTCCCAGATTACTCAAGACTAAGTTAGGGTTTTCTTTCTGTTTTCCCTCCTCTTCACAGTCTGTGTGCCTGTGCCACTGAGTTGTAGTTGTCCTGTTACTTCTCTAAGAACAGAGACCTGTGAGGGTGGAGGGCTTTCTGCCATTGCCCCTGAGGACCCCTAGCATGTAGTGCGGTGCCTGTACAAAGCCAGCTCTTGGTGCAATCTGTAGGGTGGGTTGGCCTGCAAGTGTGTCTGTTAGGGTACTTCCCCCTGAGCCTCCACTTAGGGTGTCAGATGGTAAGGACTCAAGGCAGACATTCAGCAGGTTGAATGTCCAGAGATGCCCTCTTAGGTGCCACACTCAGCAGAAGCCATAGGGCCTGGGGATCCCTGAGCTTCAAGTCTCAAGAGGAGGGGATGACCTGGGGCCCAGGTCAAGTTTGAGTACTGTTCTGAGGACTCTGTGTGTGAGATGAAAACACACAGCTTCAGCTTTCGCTTCCCTAGCCCCGGGGTCCTAGGCAAAAGCCTGGTGTGCCCTTTCATTTCTTTCTCCTCTTCAAGGTAGTTTTCAAATGCCTTCTCTTCTCAGTGATGATTTTGAAATTTTCCTGGAAAATTCCACATCTCTGCACCAGAGCCAAGCTCAGGGCTGAGGACCACTGGTTTTCCCAGGCAGAGCAGAGTGAAGTGAGCTGGAGCTGACTTTTGCTCATTTCCAGCCTGGTTGCCCACGGGACCAGTGGGGGAAGATAATTAACACGTCCCTGGGAAGGGGCCCAGAGCATTCTGTGAATTGCACACAGGTGGCAAGAATCCCTGCTCCGCTCTAAATTCTTGGGCACCCCCTCCAACAATTCCTCTTTACATTCTGATGGGGCAGTGGGGCTCAGGCCCTACATTATTAGAGGCCACCTTGCCCACATCCCTCGACTATCGCCCCACCGGGCTAGACCCTGCTCAAGCCCAGGGCAAAAGTGGCCGCCTCCTTTCATTCTCCCTTTTCCCCTCCAGGACCTGAGTTGTTTTTTCAATACCTGCTGGTACCATCTTCTTCAGTCACCATGCTGCCCAATGCTGTATCTTTCGCCCTCGGATGGGATGTGGAATTCTCAAATGCCCTGGCAGTGCTGAGCATGCAGCCCTCACCCAGTTCAAGGCCAGCTGCGGGGGCAGAGGCTGATCCCAGCTGAGCCCCACTCCACAGAGCCCAACAACATCATATTCTTTGCTCCTTTTTCTCTCTGTCCCACTGTCCCAAGCCAGTGGTTCTCAAACTGCTGGTCAAGCACCTATTTACACTCGTAAAAAGTATTGAGGATCCCAAAGAGCTTTGGCTGATGTGAGTTACAGCGATCAATAGTCTCCATATTGTAAATTAAAACACAGAAATTTTTAAAAACATATTTATGAATTCATTCAAGATAGCCATGAAACACCAAGGACCTACTACTGTATAGCATGGGGAATTATATTCAGTGTCTTGGAATAACCTATAATGGGAAAGAATCTGAACAAGCTGAATCACTTTGCTGTACACCTGAAGCTAACACAGCATTGTAAATTAACTATACTTGAATTTTTTTAATGGGGGGAAAGAGAACAATGATAAACCCATTATATGCTAACATTAAGAGCATATTTTTATGAGAATATCTGTATTTTCCAAAACAAAATTTTAGTGAGAAGAGTAGCATTGCTTTTTATTTTTGCAAGTTTCTTTAATATCCAACTTAGCAAGAGTAGCTGGATTCTCAGATGCACTTCTGCATCCAGTCCTTGCTGATGTGTTGTTTAGTGAAGTGAAACTGTTAGTTGCTCTGTTGTGTCCGACTCTTTGGGACCCCACGGACTTGTAGCCTGCCAGGCTTCTCTGTCCATGGGATTCTCCAGGCAAGAATACTGGCGTGGACTGCCATTCCCTTCTCCAGGGATCTTTGCAACCCAGGGATCGAACCTGGGTCTCCCACATTGCAGGCAGATTCTACTACGTTAGTCTATGAAGAAAACCAGTTTCCCACAGATGTGTAGTTGGAGAAGAGAGGACAGTTTTAATAACCTTTGCAGATAATGGTGGCTATTCTCCTTTGATACTACACTAAAACTTGCTGAGTGGTGGTTTCTCAAAGGTTAGCTGCAGTGTGGACTCTGAAACTACATCGGTGAACCTTATGAACTCTTCTTACATGAAAACCCTTTGGTCTGTCTTGCACTGTGAATGAATCATCCCCCTGAGTATGACTTTGGTCACGTAGGGGTCATTTGGGGAATACGGGTGGCACTGAGGAACAGAGATCTGCTGTGTGTGACACATTGCACTACACGACGTGTGAAAGAAAATGACTCTCGTTAGTATCATCACCTGTCTCATCAGAAAAGCTGTTAAGTTTTAGGACACTGTCAGAGTCACGGTGGCAGATATTTTCCCCAAAGTCTGGTTCCCAGACTAGGAAACTCTTCAAAGCTCAGATTTTACCATTGGCAACAAATATTGCCAGTTTTTCTTCCCCCGCAAAGTGACAGTCTGACTTTGTTCACTTTTGAGAAAATGTCTGCCAAATCCTCAGATCTGAAAAACCAGAGTGTATCTGTCAGTCAGTCGCTCCTTCAAGTTCAGAGAGGGCTCTATGAAAAGAGCAGCTGGCTCAGCGTCAGCGCAGTCACCTGGGCACTTTCCCGGGGTGAACTTCAGACCGTGGGGTGCAGCACAGTGCTTCACGAGTACTTCCCCCTCCATCCTTCAGAATATTAAAAACACATGTACTCAGGGCTCAAGAGTTCGTAAAAATTAACACTTTTTATAGCTTTGTCAAGCACATTCTTAAGTGAATATGGCTCTTTCTTTTAACTGAAGTGCATGGCACTGAAGAACACAGTAGTTGCCAGTCCCACACTGTGGTCTGTGCCAAGGCATCAGCCCTTTTACCCACCATTGCTTTTGTACCATCAATGCCAATGTCACCACAGCAGGGGAAAAAAAAAGGCAAATTGCATTTTAGTAGTATCATGAAAGGGTCTCAGGAATCCCAGAGGCCTGCAGACCACACTTTGAGAACCGCCACCCCTGTCTCTGTCTCTCTTTCTCTGATCAGAGCCCACAAAAAGCATTTCACTCTGGCACTTGCTTTCTGTCCTCAGAAAGGGCTAAGTTCTTGGGCTGATCCAGCACCACTTCCTGGCTCTTCTGGCCTCTGTCTGGAGCTGCCGTGTGGCGATGTGACTGTGGGGTCCTCGTGGGCAGCCTGGGAGAAAGGCAGGGACTGCCTTGCAGCCTGTGTTTGTGGATGCCAACATCCTCTGGGCCCGCGGCCCAAGTCTCCCCTGCAGAACCTTGTCCTCCCCCAGCAGACCCTCCCGCAGCCTCTGACTCCGTCAGGGCTCAGGCCTGTCCTGAGCTGGGGCTCCAGCTGCCCCGCCGCACACGGCCCAGTTTCCCGTCGGCCACCTGCCTTCACGCTGAGGGCCATGGGGGGGGCCGGAGCCAGAGGCGGGTCTCCGCCTCCCTCTGCTTCCCCTCTCCGCTTCCCCCAGCTGTCCCCCAGCCGCCTCCCCCTGCACGGCAGCCTGTCCGAGACACTGGGTTTTGTCCCCTCGATCCCAGCACCCTGAGAGTGAGAGAAAATAGCTGTCCGGTGAGCGGTGGGGGAAAGCCTCTTGTTTTCACCTCTCAGCGGCTGGTTTCCCAACTTTCCCATCCCAGCTCCTGAGGAACAAAGGGCCTCTGGCCCCCGTGTGCTGGGCCGGGCCCAGCGAGGGGACTCACCAGCAACTCTTTATTGAGTCTTCAAGCGCCGGCCAGGCACTCCATTAAAAAGCCATTCCCCTTTGTGCTGCCCGGCCCCCAGCTGTCCCCCCTCTCATGTGACGGTCGGTCACAGTTGTAAAACAACAACACACAGAGTTGGCAACTAACGAGGCTTTTTTTCAAGCCAGGGTCTCCATGGCAACCCCTGTCAATCACCCCTCAGGAGTGCTTTAACCTGACCGAGAGGGGGAAATAAAAAATAAAATAATAATAATAATAATAATAATAATAAAAAGCCAAGAAAGACTTGGAAAGAGAGCGAGAGGCCAGTAGACAACTGGGGAGGGAAACAATTCAGAAAGTTTCTGGAGTTTGCTCCGTCAGTTGGAACACAAATGAAACTTAAGTCTGTTGGATGGGAGTGTCCCACTGACCCGAGGGGAAGGATGTTCATTGTAATTTTTACATATAGTTTGCAGGTTGCAACTCATTTTGTGAAGGCTTCCGGCATTTTCCCGTGGTCCATGAAATGATGGAACATGGTTGTCTGTGGGCAGCCTGGGAAGGAGGGCAGTCCTATGGGCTGTTAGAGAGAAGATATGGTGCCATGGGCCCAAACCCAGAGATGCCCAGTTCATGGCCTCAAGCCAGCAGGGAGAGCCATTCGGAGCCTGGCTGGAGTCCAGCAGAGTGTCTGAGTCCTTCCATGCGAGGCCTGGTGCCAGTGGGGATGGCCCATGGTATGTGGTGGGCGTGGCGCCAAGGGGACATTGGAGGGCCCCACGCGCCATGCCACACGGGGCTAGAGTGGACCTACCCCCGTGACGTGTCAGGGGGAGCCAAGGGTGACAGGCGATGCTGGGACCCCTCATTCCTCCTACGATGCCGTGCCAGCAGATGCCCACTCCCTGGGCACGTGGCATCCCGCCAGGGGTGAGTTCAACCTTCCACGTGTTGGCGTGGTGCCGGGGGCATGGTAAGCCTGAGTCCACCCCCCCAACCCCACCCCGGCACTCATACATGCTGTCTGGCTGCTAGCCAGGGGCTCCACAGGTTCCGAGGTCTGCACGGTCTGGGCACGGGCACGGTCTGGGCATGGCAGCGGGCAGCCTGGCAGCCACTGCCAGGCCCTCCTGAGAGCTCAGATCAGGAAGGAAGAGAAGGCCAGCGTCTTGGCCCAACCCTCATTTCTCAGCTGCGGACATCTGAAATTGAGAGCTCAGGCTCCTTTTCTCCATGAAAGTGTTGAAAGGCCAAGAGTTCCTCGCGGGTTCTCTGCACCTTGGGGGAGGTTTTACTCATTTGTGGAGTCTAGGAATCTGACTGGAGGCCTGAGGGGAGTAAGGAAGGGAGCCCTGGGGCAGAACCTTTCAGAGAACAGGCACAGGGTTCCCGCCATCCCGGGCGCTATGGGGCTGTGCGGTGTCCCCAGGTCCTGGGGATAAAGAGGCTGAAATTCTTGAATCTGTGGGTTTCTGGGAGGCTGGATTTTTTTTTTTTTTCCCCTGGACTTCCAAGGCCTCGTATGAACCTGGCACCCAGAATAGCAAACCCAGAACAGGCAGATTGTTGTAAATGGATAGATAGACAGATGACTGAGGCAGAGCAGGCGTTCCTTGGGCCACTTCCTGTTCTGAGGGCTGCAAGCCGGGCTGGAGAGACACGGGGTCACCGGCTTGCTCCCGCCGCTCTACCTTACACCCAGGTAGCCCGGCTTTGGCTGGCTTGACGCTGCTGCTCGACGCTGCTCCAGCCCTTCCTCCCTGACCATCTCTCTGCCCGTGCTCCTTCCACTCTGGCTCTGCCCTCCCTCACAGGCTGCAGGCCTGACATTGGCTCCCCAGGTGCCCCCTCTGCCCTCACTCAGTCCTCAGTCCTTCTTGCACACATGCTCAGGGGCTCTGTTCACTTCCAGAGCGAAGTCGGTGAAAACCTTTCCGGTGGCGCTGCAGTACCCCCCCAGCAGTTGGCCCTCCTTTGTCCCAGCTTCGACAGCGGGAAGCTGGCCCCAGGCCCCATACAGCACTGTTTACATGACATCTCAGTGGGTCAGGCAGGGACTGACTCAGCCTGGGAACACTTTTCCCCCAAGACAAGAAGGTCAAGGACAGCCCCTGCTTTCAGGCAGCCCTGTCCAGTGGCTCTCTGGCCTCTGGATCCCTCTGCTGGAGAGAGGACCCTCTAGGGACTGGGACAGCCTTGGCCAGGGCCCCATCTCTGCTTCTCCTTTCCTGGGTGCCCTGGGAAGCTCCTGCAGGAAAGGAATGCTAACACTCTACTGGTGTAGTAAGCTGGCACTGTACCCAGGCAGGGGCCGCTGAGTGCCAGAGCCTAGTAAAGACGTTGGCGAGGCCTCCACTCCCCACGCCCAGAGTTTCCTCTGTCCGGATTGGCTTGCGGCCTTCAGCCGAGCCCCAGGCAGCACGGGGAGGGGGTGGCCTGCTCTGCAGGCCCCGGCCCAGCCAGCCCAGAAGACCAGAACTCCTCCCCACTTCCCTTCACCTGTAGCCAGAAGGACCAGGGACAATTATGGCAATACATATTTTGTTGTTGCTCAGTCGCTAAGTCATGTCCGACAATTTGCAACTCCATGGACTGCAGCACGCCAACCTTCCCTGTCCTTTACAATCTCTGAGAGTTTGCTCAGACTCATGTCCATTGAGTCGGTGATGTCATCCAACCATCTCATCCTCTGTCACCCGCTTCTCCTCCTGCCTTCCAACTTTCCCAGCATCAGGGTCTTTTCCAATAAGTAGGCTCTTCTCCTCAGGTGGGGCCAAAGTTTTGGAGCTTCAACTTCAGCATCAGTCCTTCTAATGAATATTCGGGATTGATTTCCTTTAGGATTGACTGGTTTGATCTCCTTGCAGTCCAAGGGACCCTCAAGAGTCTCCAGCACCACAGTTCAAAAGCATCAATTCTTTGGCACTCAGCCTTCTTTACAGTCCAACTCTCAGGTCCATACATGACTACTGGAAAGTATTTTGTAGCATTTTTGTGAAAGGAGAAGCAAGGTGTGGGGTGAGCCAGGGCAGACGGGATCCTAGTAGCAGCCAAATTGTGAGACCTGACTTCACCTCTCTAAGCCTCAGTTCCTCCTCGGTAAAGTGAAGCTATGAATAGTATTCCATTACCACTTAATGTCTGGGTTGGGGAAAGCCCTCCATAAATGTTAACAATGAATGTGATTAGCGGTAGTGGTCATGATGATAGTGGCTCCCCCATAGTTTGGAGGTGTCAGTGAGATGATGTGTGTAAAGCATGTCAGTGTAAAGCATTGCTATGCAGTGAGTGCTCAGCAAACGTTAGCTGTCATCATTATTATTGTTATTGTTACTATTTTCTGGTGCGCTGAGGTAGAGCCTCACGCATGCCCTGAGCCTTGCTCTTGCTCCTGGGAGGCCTGGGGTTGCTGCCTGCTGATGAGTCCAGCAGGTCCTTTTAGAATGCTCCACAGCTCCATCTTCCCCCTCCCATTTACTCTGAAGCACCCGCCCTGCTGTCTTACAGGCCCCTTACTGTCCTCTCCCTGTCCCAATGTCACTGTCACTCTCCCATCCAGGATTCCCCAGGCGCCACCGCTTTGGGGGTTTCCTGGGAGAATGGGGTCCCCAGAACCCTGTTTCTGCCTCTTACCCCAGCCTGGCCTCCCCCAGGCCTGGAATCTGACTGGGTATTGTAACATAGTAGCTGAATGAACTCCAGTTTCAAAGGTTAATATCAAAATCTGGAGTGGATTACCTAAAAATTACTTACAACACCATTAAAATTCTGAACTCTTTTTGTTGTGGCTGTAAATTAATTTAAAATGTCAGGTTTTTTGAGAAATCCAATAAGAAATTGAGCCAACAGAGCAATCTGCAAACTGTCTGGCAAAGAGGAAAGTGTGTCTCTTCAATCGACAAGGAAAAATATGGAGCTTAACTGGAACCATATGGCTTAGTACTTGAGAGAAATCTGCTGAAGAGGGAGGGCGGCTAGGGGGGAGAAGGGAGGTAGGAGCTCAGCTGACAGCCACACACATGCAGTGCGAGGCCAGAGGGGAGCAGGGCCAGCGCGGCAGCCTTGGCGCGGCCGAGGGGCCTGGCAGGCGCCTGGCACATGGCCTACTTGGCTGCCCCCTGTCCGCGGTCACCAGGAGGCCCCAGGCGGCAACTTGGTCCGTCCACCGTCTTAACACATTCTCGCTGTGTCCATCCAGCACTTCCCGGCCAGTTTGGGACTCCTCCCGGCTCCCCTGGGGGAGCCCAAGCCCCCCCCCCCCAAATCTGCCTCCTTCCAGGGGAGCATGGGCATGAGTGTCCCAGCCTGGGACGGCCACCTGCCTGTCTTGTGAAGGCCACCTCCTCCCCTCAGCCCTCTTTGAGCTTCCTCCAGCCAACATGTGGTCCCCATTACTCCTGAATTCCCCCAGATTTACAACACATTAAGTAATTTGTAGGTTATTTCAACTTCAATCTGCTAAAGTTGAGAAAATCAAAATTAAATTCAAACCACAAGGGAACTTCAAAGAAAGAGGAGGAAGAGGACGAGAAGAACCCTCGAGTGCGTTCTCCTCTTCAGTCGCATGTGTCCCCTGATGTCATCCTCAGTGGCGGGCGGCCCGCTCTGCCTGCCTTCCTCTGTGCCTCCCCTCTCCCTCCTGCAGGCCCCCACCTCTGGACAGGACAGTGTCCCGGGTGTCCCCTCTGAGTGAGGATGCAGAAGCCCAGGGGCACCCTGGGGTCTTGTGCGGGCCCCGTGGTCTGGGTTGCGGGTGAAGGCCCTCTAACTTGTAACACTCTCCCCACTCCCGCTGCCCAAGCCCTCACTCTGCCCCAGCTGGTTAGGGTATTCTGGAGCTCCAAGGCCTGTCTGTTTCATTTTTCCGACCCATTTTGAGGGGAATCTCCATCAATGGCTGTTCTAGCTCCCCACGCGCCTGGGACAGCTGACAGCTGGTAGGTACCACCTGGCCCCCTCAGTTTAATAGCTCAGGTTACCTTATTTTGCTTTCTACCCTTTAAAGCAGCCTTGTAAATAAGCAAACACTCGGTGCCAAGCACCTTCGGCACCTCGCCAGGCTGGTAAATATTTTAGTAGTGACTTGGTAACAGTTGTGTTCACTTTGATTTCCTCAGAAAGGTTCTTGGTGCTGGGGAGGGGGCTGGCTCTGGGAAGCGATTTGCTGGTTATTTATAGTCCAGCTCTGGCCACATGGCCTTTGCTCTAACCCTGCAGATTGTATGCTGGGGTATTTTAAAGCTGGTGTGGCCTGACTTACACCCCTTTCTACAAAGATGTGGGGGGCATTCTTCTATCTCTCTGAAAGTGCCCCATGAAGAAAGAGCTCCAAGGTCCTGGATTTGGGAAACAGAGTCTAGATTTGTCCCCACCCAGAACTAGAATGAACTGAGAGACTCGGGCAGATCCTATGTTGGGTGTGAGTTAGGGACTAACCCCTGCTGATGTGGTTTGAATTTAGGGAGAAGCCCAGGATCTGGGGAAGGGATGTCCTTGGGCTTGGGGTGTGTGACACTGAAGCAGCGCCACCTGAGATGGCCAGAATCAAGCTGACCATGAGAGCAGCCAGGTTTCGGGAGGGAAGTAGGTGGAAATGCATCCATGGGATGTGTTGTCTTGGCATCTGGTTCTTAGAGGAGTAGCACCACAGGGAAGGAGAGCCAAGGTAGACGAAGCAGGGTAGGGAGCCTGGAATATGATACCCCGGGGTCCAGGTATTCCCTCTAAGCCAAGGGTCCCCAACCTTTTGGGCACCAGGGACCAGTTTTGTGGAAGACAATTTTTCCACGGACCCTTCAGAGTGGTTTCGGGATGATTCGGGTGGATTACATGTATTGTGCACTTTCTTTTTTCCTTTTTTAAACAATTTTATCTCTTTATTTTTGGCTGTGCTAGGTCTTCTTGCTGCTCAGACTTTTTCTCTAGTTGCAGCGAGTGGGGAACCACTCTCTAGTTGTGGTGTGCTGGCCCCTCATTGTGGTGGCTACTCTTGTTGCGGAGCACGGGCTTTAGGGCATGAGGGCTTTGGTAGTTGCAGCTGCCGGGCTCTAGAGCACAGGCTCAGTAGTTGTGGTCCCTGAGCTTAGTTGCTCCTCGGGTGTGATCTTCCTGGATCAGGGATCCAACCCCTGCCTGCTGCATTAGCAGGTGGATTCTTTACTACTGAGCCACCAGGGAAGCCCTGTGCACTTAGTCTAATGCTGCCGGTGATCTGCCAGGAGGCACTGGTCTGTGGCCAGGAGGTTGGGGACCCCTCCTCTTAGCCATGAAGGGGCCCCGACAAGTGCAGGGCCTCTCTGCCCAGTGCTAGGAAGCTGGTCTCACCCAACCAGACCTTGCTTATCCCGCCTTCCATAGCCTGGGTCGCCATGTGCTGCTCCCAGGCTAAGTGAGAGGCCATGGGGTAGGGGGTGGGCATCTTTAATAAATAGACTGCTCACAGTCTCTTTTGTTTTATTAGAGGTTTCTGTGCAGATGGGTTGGTTTTAAAGGGGTTCAGACTCAGCACAGTGAGGCCATATCAATGGTCCCTGAACCCTAGTGCCCCAGGATGTGCTTGTGAGTGTCCGCAAATGGACCCAAGCTAAGCAGGAGCAAGGCTTGTCTGCTCTCATTGGCTAGTGGTGGTGGGGAAGGCTGGGGAACATGGGTGCTTCTGGGCCACCTAAGACAGGATCAGTGTTCCCTGAGGACCCTTCTTTGGGTCCCTGCCTGGGGGTGGGGCCTTCACACCTGGCGCTTACAGCTGAGCTCTGTTCAGCTGACCAGCCAACCTGCTGCCACTCCCCAGCCGCCCGCCCTTCCCCCCTGGGCCCCTGGCGCCATGATGCTTGCATCCCGTCTGCACCCACGCACATCCCATTGGTGCTCAGCTGTCGTGGGCGCGAGTCAGGTGAGCGGCAGACCAAGTGGCAGACCGGCTCACCTCCTTTCCTGCGGGACTGGTGCCAGGGCTGTGTTCTTCCCGGAAGGCTTCCAGGCTCCCCCGCATGGCATCCTGTTGAGCCTGTTCCCGGGGTGCGGGGGCAGGCCTTTTGGGGGGAGAGCGTCTGCGCCGTGCTGCCCTGGCGCCAGCTCTCCCTGGAGGCCCTGGTGGAGTTGCCAGAGGGAAGCGGCTGGGCCAGGGCAGGAGATGGGGACAGCTGAGATGGGGGTCATTGGGAGGCGGCCACCTTCTTGCCACCACCGTGGCCCTGTTGGGAGTGACCTCTGACCCCTGTGCTGGTGTGCATTGGTGTTCACTAGATCACTGTTGCTTCCCTGACCTCCACTGACTTTTCCTGAAAGATACAGAGCCCTCACTGTACCCTCAGCTGGGCCCAGCACCCGCAGAAGGTCTCTGGGAGGACCCCCATGGCTCCTTGGCCTTGTCACACTTGTTCCCCAGTCCCCAGGTTTCAGTGTCCTCAGAATCTCTGGGGAGTCCCACAGGGGAGACGGGAAGGTACAGAGGCCTTCTTTGAGTGCCCAGAATGTTTATGCTCGAGGGCTCAGCGATCAGCCTTCTAAGCTATTGGAGCTCAGAGTCTTGCCTTCTAGTCTTCACTTGTCCGCTGGCCCCTATGTGGGAAAGAAGCTGCTTTAGCGAATCTTCTTCTGCCCCTTGGCCTCGAGTGTGGACTCTCTGGCACCCAGAACCCTGTTGTCCTTTACCCGATAACTTAAGCAAAACGTGTCTTTTCCAGTCCCCCTCTGTGGCCTTTGGAAACAAGGATATCCATCAACAGTCATTCCCCTCCCTGGTCTCCCTAAAGGAGGCCTCATAGTCCTACTGAGGGGTCAGAGCTGCTCAGGGGAGATGAGGCTGTGACAGCTGACCCTTCAGTGCAGTCAGGGGAGAAGGGGTGACATGATACCCAGTTGCAGTGGGTCCCTTGTTGTTCAGTCATGTCTGACTCTTTGCGACCCCATGGGCTGCAGCACGCCAGACTTCCCTGTCTTCCATCACTATCTCCCGGCGTTTGCTCAACCGTGTCCATGTGGCATATTAAGAAGAAGATGCCACACCATGTGTCAGTTTCCCCAGGTGATTTCTCTCCACAAGTGCTGTGAGGACCTCAAGGTGAAAGAGCATTAGAAGCAAGAGAAGAGGCAGTGAAGGGCGGTAACCAACAGGACCCTAATAGGCTTTCTCTCCTTGGAACACTGGCCGGCCTCCACCTCACCTTCAAGAGGGTAGGAGCAGATGGCAAAAAAGCAGTTGACCTGGAGCAGGGCAGGAAGGTATATGGGCTGAGGCCTCCCCCTGCCTATCAGATCCAGTGGAGATCAGGCCTCTTCTCTTCCAGTCTGAACATCAGCATCTAAGTGGCGAAGTGCACTGCAGGAAGGAAGATGAACCAGCAAGTTCTGTAGAAGGTCGGGACTGCCCTCATGGGGCCAGAACTAATCGGAGCCTCCACCCTCGTTGGCCCCAGACACAGTTCTGGTGGGAGGGGCCTTGCCCACAGGTAGCCGGTTGCCCTGTTTCTCCTTGATGCCTCATGGATGAGTCCTGGTTTCAAGCTCCCTGAGAGCTGGGAATGGAGGAGATCCTATGAAAATGATGATATGTGACAATCAGTCACAGCAATTAGTGTTTTGGTTAACAGGCCTTTTTTGTTTTCTCTCACCCAGACAGAATGTCACAAATAAATCCTCTCCTGCATTTGCATATTAATTGGATCGGAGACGTCAAGCATCTTTCATTAAAGAAAATGATCTGCATATTTGGAGACATAAAATAGTTATTTTGATGGGTTTTTTTCCTAAGATCAGGGGGTGGGGGAGGTAGGTGATGGGAGCAGTAGAAATTGAGGTAGAGTGAAGGCAAAGCCAGCCAGCCCCTCCTCTGGAGTTAACCCTGTGCAGTCTGGAAGTTGATGGGCCCCGCTTGGACAGAAGATCATTTATATGTGAATAAACTCAAGATTCAGGGGCCCTCCCAGGCCTTGAGTGGTTGTCCAGGGGCCCAGCTTGACCCCTGAATAGAAGGGGTCTCCACTGGCGTTTTGGCGAGGAGACAGGCTGCAGGCCCCACTGCCATCCTGCTGGGAGGGGTCCGGCGCCCACCTGTGTCTTGGAGCTCTGGCTGGCTTTGCCCAGCTCTCTGTCCTTCCCCTCTCACCTTGACCCCTCCACTCTTCCAGCCTCCTGCTCTTCCTCTCCCCTTGGGTTGCCCGTCTGTGCCCACTTTCTGCATCCTCTCTGACCTTCGGCTTCTCTGTGCCCTTCTCATTCTCTGCCAGCTGTCATCCCTCTCCCCAGATGGAAAAGTTGTCTGGGGGCAGCAGACACAAAGCCTGGAGTCATTATCACACACACTTGAAATAACCCAGAAAGCTGCTGGACCCATATTAGGGCATGAGTCCCCATGGAAAGCTGTGTGAATGTAGGGTTTTGATAGGCAAGTGTGACCACCACAGGTCATCCTGTTTCTCCTCCTGCCTTAAACCCTAGGTCCTCGTTGGCTGCAGTAGCCGAGGGTGATGGGCAAGACCTCTCCTAGACATGTCTGAGCCCCCCGGGCTCTCTGCCATCCCAGCTCCAAAGGCACAAACCCAAGTGCTGTACTCTGAATAGAGAGGTGTTTAGGTGATGACGACGATGATGACAATTGCCATCACTTTTTGCACGTATAAAATGTGTAGACGCTTTGTAAGAGCTTTGTGCTCATCGTATCCCAGAATCCCCACCACAGCCCTCTGAGAGCAGCACTGTGAGTGAGTGAGTGGTGCTCAGTCATGTCTGACTCTTTGCGACCCCATGGACTGTACCCCACCACTCTCCTCTCTCCATGGAATTTCCCAGGCAAGAGTATTAGAGTAGGTTGCCATTTCTTACTCCAGAGGATCTTCCCGACCCAGCAATTGAACCCGAGTCTCTTGCGTCTCGTGCATTGGCAGGCAGATTCTCTCTGAGAAGGGCACACATTTCATGAATCAGGAAACTCAACCTCAGAGAAGCCAGATAACATGCCCTTCAATACCCACTGGGGTTCAGAACTCGTGGCCAGAGCCAAGCTCTTCACACTGGGCTTGGAGAGGGGGGCCTCTGGGCCATGGGCACCAGTGGGAGTCTGTTTCCTGGATTGGTGGCAGCCAGCTGTAATTCCTGGGCATGAAGTCAGAGGACTGGTGTGGAGACTCTGTCTCTGCACTGCTGCCTCCTGTCACCCCACCAGGAAGCCCTGCCCATGTTCCCAAGATTCACCTTCCTTTGAGGGGTACAGAGGGCTTCCCTGGTGGCCCTTGGTAAAGAATCTGCCTGCAATGCAGGAGACGCAGGTTTGATCCCTGGATCAGGAAGATCTCCTGGAGGAGGAAATGGCAACCCACTCCAGTATTCTGGCCTGGAAAATCCCATGAACAAAGGAGCCTGGTGGGGTACAAGTCCATGGGGTCGCAAAAGAGTCAGACATAGCTTAGCGACTAAACAACAGTGAGAGGCAGAGAGCTGACTCCAGTGTGTTCTGTGGGCCTTGGGACCCTGGAGGTGCCTGTTCCAGGCCTGCTAGAATCACTCATGCTTTTTGTGCGTCAAGTTGGGCCAAGAAATTTGGCTCTAATGCTGGGTCTTGCCTTGTAGTGCGCAGGCTCCTGGATGCACAGGGGTTGGGCTATGCCCCAGTGCATAGCCTAGCTCCCTGGCTGAGTGGTACATCTGCTCACCTGTGTACCATCCCCTACCTGTGCCCTTCAGGTGGGCCAGCCCCTCTTCATGCCCTGGTGTGGGCTTGGGCATCTAGTGGGAACCAATTGGTTTCATGCTGCTGCTGCCCCACAGGGCCATCACCTTGAACTTCAGGTCCTCTCTCTCTTCTGCCATCTTCTTCCACTGGCCATGGCACTTGGGCAAGAGCACTGCTCCCAGATTAAGGAGAAGGCAGAGTTCTTGTCGAGTGAGGGTTTTTCATTTAAAAGAAGGAATCAGTTTGGATTCTGGCCTGGCTGTATTCATGAGCTATGCACCCCGGGAAGATCACCTCTCTTCTGTGAATATCAGTTTCTTCCCTTGCAAAAAGTGGGCCATCATTCCTCCTGTGGGCAGGGGCTGAGGAGCAGTCTGGTTCCTCTCTGTTGAGTGCCCCAATGCAGGCCTGAGACATAATTATATTCAAAAATTCAAATAGCAGTGCTCAGTCATGTCCAACTCTTTGCAACCCCTTAGACTGTCAGCAGGCACCTCTGTCCATGGGATTTCCCAGCCAAGAATAATGGAGAGGGTTGCCATTTCCTTCTCCAGGAGATCTTTCTGATCCAGGGATTGAACCCACATCTCTTGCATCTCCTGCATTGGCAGGATTCTTACCACTAGTGATAATAGCCCCCGCAAATGCCAGCTGAGGGGTTTGTGACTCCCCAGTGGATCAAGACTCTGGAAGGGTCTCCGGGCTGAGGGATGGAGGTGACTATTTCCCAAAGCACCTGGCAGCTCAGCCCCAGCATGTTCCTTTTCCATTCTCTGGCCCTCAGCATCTTTGCGTGTGCTTCTAGCCGGGCACGGGGGAGGCCTGGTGGTCTTCAAATTCGGGGTCCTTGGAGAAGGGCCCCTGGGTGCCCTCCTTGGGGAGCACACGGACAGCCTGGGCATTTTATAGAATGTGGGGGAGTCCGGCGGCAGCTGTATCTGTTCAATGCCAAGAAGCCAAGTTGGTTTAATATGATTGTAGCTGCTGCTTTGATAAATCAAAATAATTAAAAATAATAAATTTGATTCCTCAACCAACAGGCTGTGTGTGGGCGCAGGGCCTGGGCTGACAAGCTAGGGCCAGGGAGGTGGAAGGGGGGCACTGGGACACGGGAAGGCCTGTCTTGGTGGGATCGTAAATGGGGAGGTGGGCGTGAACTCTGCAAATCGATTAAGTGAAGAGTCTTTCGTTCGGCAGAGCTGTTGGCCAGCCTCGGCTAGAGCTGCAGCTGGGCTTGCCGCTGGCTCTGAGGCCTCAGGCCAGCCTCGATTTCCTCATCTATCAAATGGGGTGATAGTTCTGCCAGCTTCCCTGGTGGCTCAGATAGTAAAGAATCTGCCTGTAATGCAGGAGACCCGGGTTCTATCCCTGGGTCAGGAAGATTCCCTGGAGAAGGGAATGACAACCCACTCCAGTATTCTTGCCAAGGAGAACTCCATGGACAGAGGAGTGTGGCGGGCTACAGCTCGTGGTGTCACAAAGAGTCGGGCACAACTGAGCGAGTAATACCCAAATGGGGTGATAGTTCCACCACCTTGCAGGGCTGTGTAAGGAATCAGGGCTTTGCTGAACCCGTGGTCAAGCCTGACAGGAACATGGTCAGCCCTGTGTTTCATGGGTATCGTTGACCCCTCTTGGCCCTGTCCTTGTACTCTGCTTGGGTACCGTAGTGGCTCAGGCCACCTGATGTGTGCGCAGTGGCCGAGCAGCCTGGTGGGCCCGGCGGTTTACTGGGGGTTCTTCTAGCAGCTGCTGGGTATTGTCCTAGCACAGGACTACACTGTCATGAAGTCACCCCCCTCTCACCGCCCCCACCCACCCGTTGCAGGGCGTGCCTATTGATTGCTCCCTCTGGCTCCAGAGCTGGGACAGGAAGCACAAGCCACTCCCTGTGGACCTGAGTCCCTGGTCAGGGTGCTGGCCGCTCTGACACAGGTGGGTGGGAGTTGGAGCGGGCAGCCCTCCCGCCCCTTGGTTTCCCCCACCCCCCACATCCTCCCGGAGGAGCCGTATTTGGTGTCTGATCCACAAGAGCCTGAGCTGCTGGAAATCTGAACTGAGTGGAGGGGGCAGGGGCTGGTGGGAAGGGAGGGACAGGGTGTCTGTCTCTTTAAATGCACTTTGTGTCAGTGTGATAAGGAATTTGATGGCTTTATCAGAAATACCAAAGCTTTATTTAGCAGGGTGAGGCTCACACCACTCAGCTCCACACAATCTGCTGATAAATTGCAAAAAAGAAAAAAAAACCCCACCGTCTCACCAACACCCAGCACAGCAAGAAAGGGAGGACGCGGCAGAAGGAAAGGCTGAAAAGCAAAGTTGGGAGTTTTGGGGGGCTGTGATGTTGTCAGGGGTGGGGGCCGTGGGACTGCAGAGACTTCCTTGAAAGAGCTGATGGATGGGCCTTCTTCCACTGTCCTTCATTTGGATAGATTTTTCTGTTATTAAGTAAAAAATACAGTAATTATTTTTGCTCTTCCAGAGAAAGGGCTGGCTATAGAGATGTGTTACCTAATTCTTGCTTCTGTTACTCCATCAGCCTGGCTCACCCCGGGCTCTCAGGGAATCCGCCAGGTTACGCACTGGTTGTGCTGGTGAGGGCAGGACCAGCCTCGGGATGGGGATGTTGGACAGGATGCAGGACAGACTGCCAGAGAGTAAGGAGCCACCCCTAGTCTAGCCATCCCCACTCCGTAGAGTGTGGCTGTGGCCGAGGAAGCCGGGCAGGGGAGGGCGTGAGACAGCCTGCATGGGATGGGACTCCACGCCAGGGTGAGGTCTCCACCCAGGTCACAGGGGAAGCCGAGGAGCCTGGAGTGACCCTGCCTGCCTGCCACATCCCAGCACTTTCCGTGCTCCCTGTGGGTTGGGTGGCTCTGGGGGAGTACCCCCGGCCATTCTAGATCTCTTATGCCTCCAGAGGGTCAAAGAGCAGAGCGACATTTCCATGCCTGTTTTCCACTGTGAGCCTTCTCCTTGTGCCCCGTGTGTGTCTTCCTGCCCCTGCTTTGTCCAGGAGAGCCCTGTGCCCGGATCCTCGAGTTAGCACACAGATCGAGTGCAGCCGCCCGTGCTCTTCCCCTTGACTGTCCACAATGCTCCTGGTGCCCTCTGTTCCCCAGAAGTCTTCTGATGTGAGCAGACTAGATTCAATCTCATGGTCCCTACCGATGCCTCTCCATAAGGCTTTGTCTCCTCTGACCAGCCTGTGTGTGTGATTTTCCCTGGAAATCGAGGCAGGTATCAGAGCTCTGTGTCCACACCAGAGCTGTGAAAAAGGGAAGTTGGGTACTGGGCATGGTGGGTGACAGAGAAGGAGACATCTCTGCGTCCCTGGCGTCTTGGGGGGCTGTCCTTTGTCTGGCTGCACAAGGGGGCTTCTTCCGGCCCAGCTCCCCCGCTCCTCACCCCTTTCTGATGGCGCTGGGGGCTCTCACTGCATGCCCTGCCCATCCCAGTTTCACTTTCCACCACCCAGCATTCCTCTTGGTGGCTTACAGACTTCGCTGTGGGGAGGTCTCTCCCTACAGAGGGGCCCCCAAGCATGGCTAAAGGGCCAAAGCTTTCCAGAGCCCACAGGCTGCCCCCTCAGACAGGATGGAGGCTTTGTTGTTGTTCAGCCGTTGTGTCCGACTTTTTGTGATTCCATGGACTACAGCATACCTGTCCTTCACTGTCTGCCAGAGTTTGCTCAAATTCATGTCCATTGAATCGGTGGATAGAGGCTGGGCAAGGTCAAAGGATGCCTCAGGGGCAGTAAAGTCAGACTGACCGCAGGCAAGGTTCAGCGGAGTTTGAGAATAACTTTGCACTGAGGACCCTCTCCCGAGCCAAGGAGGGCCGAGCCTATGCCCTCCCTAGAGGCGGTGAACCAGAGGGACCCCAGGCAAGGTGAGGCCAGCAGGCCTAGAGAGCCCTGAGCGACAGGTCAGTCTCAGAGGAATTCCTCGCTTTAGATAGTGGAGCAACAGGATTAGCCCAGCTGCTCAGAGAGGGGAAGTGCAGGGAGGAGAAACAGGGGAGCTTGGAGGAGAGGGCGGGGGCTGATCTGGCCAGGGAAGGGCAGACGGTGGAGGAAGCTGCAGAAAGGCCGCGGCTGGGAGACAGACAGGAGGAGTAAATGGAAGTGACAGGGTCAGGCCAGACCTTTGTCCTGAAGCCTGATTAGAGAGTCTGCCCTGGATTTCTGAAACTTTGGGATGTTGTCGGACAAACTGGAGCTTAATTCTGTCAGAGCACTGGGGAGATTAGAATTGACATCCTGGGAGCACATTCCTGGCTGGGCAGAAATCCAGCCCCTGCTGGGAAAAACCTGTGAAAGCATGGCCAGCCCAGTGGTGGTGGCAGGGGGTGCCCAGCGGCCTGAGTAGCCACTCCAGGCTTGTGGGTTGGAGCCAGGACGTTTTGGAAGGCCAGGCCGTGTCATTAGACAGCTATGGACTAGGGGAAAGAATGGAGGCCCAGCAGGGTCACTTCTGAGTCCAAATCCTGGTTCTGGGCCTAGCTGTGTTGCCTTGGGAAGAGAGCTTTGGTTTGTTGAACCTCAGTTTTCTTGTCTATAGAATGGGCCCACTAAGTCTGCCTTCTGGGCCCACTAACTTTTCTTTCCTTTGAAGTGGGAGGCATAACCTTGGGAAGCTGAGAGGAATGGATCAGACTTCTTTGTTTTAAATTTTTTTCCTCTTTTTGACCATGCTGCACAGCTTGTGGAATCCTAGTTGCCTGACTGGGGATTGAATGTGGGCCCACAGCAATGAAAACACTGAGTCCCAACCACTGGCCCACAGGGGATTCCCAAGTCAGACTTTTCTGTACTCTCAGCTGCAGCAGAGCCAGGGCTTGCTGGTGCACAAGGACGGTTTCCCTCATTGAGCACCCTGACGTTCAGCATTTGTTCACTGGTCAGGCGAACCTTGGCAGTGTCACCCTGACAGAGTGCTCCAGCCTCTTGCCTCTGCACCAAGGGGGTCCTTTCCAGTAGCCAGGCTCCTCAGCCACAAGCAGCCCACAGGAACCCCTGGAGATGGCCGCCTCACTCTCTAAGAGCTCCAGGGAATCCCCTGCTCAAACTGAGTGAGCTGAGCAAGCCAGACCCCCACTCCAGGAGATGGGCGTGGAGGACCAGAGTGAGGACCCAGCCCTGCAGCTGCAGAGCAGGCTGTTTCTAGAAGAACAGAGCGGTCCCTCCCCACTTCCCTCCTGATCCTAATGACTTTCAAATATTGGTAAATATTTTGGCTAATGCAGGCTCTCATGGCAGAGAGCAAAGCTGTGTGCAGTTCAGGACCTACAAATTATTTATTAAAGATCGGAGATGCGGTGCAATTATGTGGAAAGAACCCCAAAAATTAAATAAATAAGTAACAAAATAAATAAATAACAGCCACACTGGCCTCTTGAAGGCTTGGGGAGCTGCATACATGATTGCCGTCTTGATGAAATCCCCTCGGATGTAATGAGCTGATTTTCTGCTGTTAATATTGCATCTGCTGATGAAGGATTCGTTAGGATAATGGAACGAAGCTAAAATATAAATGACTCCCTGTCAAGAAGCAGCTTTTGTTTGTTGATCTCCTGACAGTTCCCGGGCCAAGACAGGGGTTTCTGTGTGCACACGCATTCGGGAGCAGCCAGGAGGGTGGGCTGAGGGCTGGTGGGGGCGAGAGAGACTGTCCCGAGGGCCCGGCTCCCTGGTTATCCTTGGCTTTTCCTGCAAGGTGGAACTCCTGGTCCTCGGGGAGCCTTGGAGTCCTGAGCAGTGGGGAAGCAGTTGACTCAGACCCTTTTTCCCCCATGTGGAGGGCAGCGTATTGCGCTAAGATGCTGGGCAGCAGCAAGTGTTATCTGGGGAGCCTGGCAGAGAGATGGGTGGAGTGGGCTGTGTGCGCTGAGATCCACATGTGAGAGGAGCTGGACCACGTGTGTGCAAACGGTTGGCAGTGCTAGAGAGACTGGACCGTAGGCTCTTGAGTGACATGTTCTCCAATCTCTGGAGCCACCCTAACCTTCTCATGTTATTTATTCCACCAGCGCACATGTGAGGCCTAGGAACACCTGGGGCAGGAGTGCACGATGTCCTTGAGGACAAGAGGGAGAGGGGACCTATCTGAAAGAAGGCTAATTCACCTTCCGCCCCCTCGCTTGGCTTGTCTAATATCCGTGCCGAGCCACCACGCGGGAATAGCCTTCTTCTCCTAGATGGAGCTCCCTCTTTTCTTTTTTTAAAAAATGTATTTAGTTTTTCTTTTAGCCACACCACACGGCGTAGGGAACGTTAGTTCCCTAACCAAGGATAGAACCTGTGCCCCCTGCAGTGGAAGTGCAGGGTCCTAACCATTGGACCGCCAGGGAAGTCCCTCCTTCGTCTCTTCCTCCTCCTCCTTCCTCAGCTATAGCATTTCTCTGTGTTGTGGTAAAATGCACATAGTGTAAAATTTACTGTTGTAACCCTTTTAAACTGTACAATTCAGTGGCATTCCATCATCTACAGTGTTGTGGAACCATGACCAATATCTGGTTCCAGAAGGTTTTCATCACCCCAAACAGAAACTCTACACTCGTTAGAAGTCCCTCCCTGTTTCCCTCTTCCCTCTGCCCCTGACAACCACTAATCTGTTTTCTGTCTCTATGGATTTGCCTATTCTGAATATTTCATGTAAAAGGAACCATATAGTGTGCGGTGTTCTGTGTCTGCCTTCTTTCACTTAGCATAATGTTTTCAAGGTTCATTCTTTGTAATGGCCTGTATGAGAACTGCATTCCTTTTCATGGCTGAATAATATTCCATTGTGTGGGTCACTCCATGTTGCTTATCCACTCATCTGCTGATGGACCTCTGTGTTGTGTTCACCTTTTGGCTATTGTGAATGGATCCTCTATGACCATTGGCGTACCAGTTTTTGTTTGAGTCCCTGTTTTCCATTCTTTCAAGTACATACCTAGGAGTGAAATTCCTAGACCTTTCCCCTGCTTCTTAAAGGCAGGACTTCTGAAAGCTAATAACAGGTAATATTTGTTGAGCATGTACTATGTGCCAGACCATGGTGCAGTGTGTTATTTCACAGAAAGAACCATAGAACGGGAGCTCTATGAGGACTGTCTTTGGTTACCAGTGTTCTCCAGGTCTAGGGGAGTACTCAACATACGGTAGGTGCTCAAGAAATATTACTGAATGAACTGTGTTTGAGGTGGGGGTTCATACCCTCTGCCTCTTTGGTTGAAGAAGCTGAGGCCATGAGAGCTTAAGCAGTCTGCCTGCCGCAGCAGACACCACGGAGGGTAACAGAATCAGGACTCAGAATCGGGTCTTACCTACTCTGCTGTTGCTCACGGAAGCAGTGTATTTTACCTTCCTGAGGCCTAGCACAGTGTCATGAGCACAGGACATACTCAGTGAATATCTGATCATCATTGTGAAGTAGGGACGGGAAGAGATCTAAGTCAATGCCCTAGAGGAGGGCTGGGCAGCGCCCAGAGCAGGTGTTGTCCGTCTGTGCATCTGTCTGGTAGAATGCACCGTCTGTCCAAGAAGGCACCGCCTCACCCACAGCGAGCCCTGAGCTACATAGACCACATTGGACACTGCTGAGCGCCCCTCCCAGCGCCTGGCTTCTTGCTGACAGCTTTGCCAGATCCATTCTTCACCTTGACCTTCGAGGCCCTCAGACAGGGCAAAAGCCCAGCCACTCACCTGGGCCGCTCTTCTTGGGGAGAGCATGGATGCCAGGAAGATCTGAGCCACCTCTGCCTGGAGTGATCAGGCGGGGCCTCTGAGGGCTCGGGAGGAGCAGGGAGGCTGGCCCTTTTCCTGCAGCCCTAGGGAGAAAGGCACGGCCTCCCCTCACAGTCCAAGCCTGTGGCGGGGCCTGTCTTGGCTTCTGAGACAGGAAGAGGGAGGGTGAGCCTGCTGGGAGGACCACAGAGGGCAGCATCAAGCCAAGGAGCCAGGGGCCTGGGCAGGGAAGGCATGCGACCCAGAGGGCAGGGGAGGGGTGCTGAAGCTGCAGAGGCATCAGCCCCTGCAGGACGGGTGGGTCAGCTGGGTACCTACTGAGCCAGGATTTTCTCGAGAACAAGGTGGGAAAATCCCTTCCCAGCTCCAGACTCCTAGACCCTTCCTCTTGACTCAGTGCAGAGTTTTCAGGATTCTGGCCAAATCCCAGCCCAGGCTGTTTGCAAACCCCACTCTCCTCCAGAGCCAATCCAGAGGCCTGGCGCTGACCCCCACCTGCCTCGGGCCAGCCTTGGAGTGCGGGGCCCCAGCCACCGCCTCATCTGGGTCCGGCACCTGCTGGACTGTGCGGGCCCTCGGCCCCCCCAGCGTCCTGCTAACCACTGTGTAAAAGCTTGGGGCTTCCTTTGACCTTTCCGCTCTGCCTGGTTATGTGGCGGCCATCCCGCTGACATGCCTGCCCAGGCGTCATGGCCGGGCAACTGCTCAGGCCCTGCCCATGGCCTGCGCCCAGCAGCTTTGCCATCCGCTTTCTCTCCTTCCCCCTGGTTCCTCGCTCTCCCTCTCGTTCTCTCTTTCTCCTTCTCCCTCTCTCTCTTTTTCACTCTTTTAACATGGTTTTCCTAAAAAGTTTTTTAATCAATCAAATTTGAGGCAGAAAATAGGTTTTGTCACGCCTGGTCCCGGGGTGGTGTGGCTCTCACTCAGGCTCCTGACAGCTCCTCAATGCAGGAAGGAGGCCAAACAGAATATTTCTTGGGGAAAGTGCCCGTTTCCATGACACTGCCCCTTGTTGTCTGCGCTGCCCCCCTCCTCAAGCTGCCGCTGACACGGCCTCAGCCCTGTGAAAGGGCCTGGCCGGGCAGGGGGCTGTGTGCGGGTGGGGGAGGGGGCAGGAGGCAGCATGGGGATTTGGGGGGGCGGGTAGATGGGGGGGCGGGTAGATGGGCCGACAGCTGCCCCGGGCCGCCCCTTGTGGCCTGAGAGGGCTGGGGAGCAGGTAGGGGCGGCAGGGCCGGGAGCCTGGCCCTGTGCTGCGTAATCAGCTGAGCCTCATAAATATGAAGCCAGGGAACTGGGGGTGAGATGCTCCGAAGCCAAGTCCCAGAGGGTCGGCGGCTCCAGCCAGAGGGGACTGACTGCAGGCGAATGAGGCCTCTTCGGGTCCTGGTACGCTGGTCACTGCAGCTTCTTCACCCTTCCCTCCCTGCCCCCCTGCTCTCCAGCCTTCCCTTCCACCCCTGGCCTGTGGCAGCCCCCTCCCCACCATCTCTGACTCCCTGCCTGCCCTCCCTCTGCTCCAGCGCAGCCTGGGCCTCTGGTCCCTTCCGTCTCCCGGGCCGGCAGTCCCGCGGCGAGCTCCTGCAGGCACTCTGCACCTTGTCTGTCCACCCCGCTTGCCCTCGCCTCCTTCCCACCTCACTCTTTTACCCTCTCCCCTCTCTTCTACTCTTCTTGCTCTCTTTTATAATTAATGATTAGTTTTAATTGGTTTGCTTAGGCAGCCTGACAGCAAATTAACAGAAGCCAGCTCAGGGCTGCCAGGCTTGGGCGAGAGACCACTGCACTTCCCAACTGGTCAGGGGAGGGCAAGGGCGAGGCTGACCTCCAGACTCTGCCTGGGCCTGCGGGCTGGCCAGGCGGGCTCTCAGCGGATGAGAGAGGCCACACCTGGTCTGGCGCGGGGGCCAATGGGAAGAAGGCAAGAGGATCCTCGCATACAATCCAGGCTCACTTTTGTCATCTTTCTCTGTGGGCTTTTGTTCTCTTTCTCCTCCTCATGTCCCCTTCCATATTCTCATTCATGTTAGGCATCGTCCACATCTTCTGAGATTAAGGTCAGGTAAAAGGAGGGCAGGGGCCCTGTCTTTAGACGGGGACAGGGCTTCATTCTGATCCTTCCCTGTAGCTTTATGGGGTTAGAAGCTTGATGGGTCTGGGCCAAGATCTTGCTCTTTCACATGGACAGGAGGGAGCAGGTAACAAGGCTTGTCGTCATTGTTAGCTCAGCTGCTGGTCTACAGTCAGCTACCGCAGCACAGAAACCAAACAGATCCGGTTCTGTTTCTGATTTGCCCTGTACCTACCTCTGCACAGAGCTCAACCTCTTGATCCTCAGTTTTCTGGTCAGAATACTTAAACATTAGATGAATGCATGGATGGGTGGATGGGTGGATGGATAGGTGGATGGGTGAATGAATAGCGGGCAGAGAAAGTGGCCAGCATCCCTGAGCATGGTACTTCTCTTGCTTAGCTTAGAAGGGTTGCACTTATTCAACCTTCCTAAGTGTGGGGGCTCCTCTTCCACTGTGTTTTCCTACTCTGTACCTCCCCCCGGCCTTGCAGAATCCTGCCTTAACTATAGCAGCTTTCTGATTCTCCACCAAGCCCAGAGTGTGCCCAGTCACTCACTCACACAAGCCAGAACCAAACTTCAGCAGCAGTGAGAGGCAGAGAGAGACAGGAGAAGATGCCCAGGCAGGACAGAGAGATAAAGTTGAACTTCTCAGGTCCCCTCCTCCGGGGTTCCAGGATCCACCGAGTGTCCCAGATCCCACCCAGAGACAGCCTCCATGCTCCAGTCAGCCAGGCCCTTGCCCCAGGGGCAGGGGAGGGACAGGACCCCAGTTCTCGTCGTGGTCCCCGCATGGTAAGCGTCTCGGCCCCTCCCCATCTCTCCGCCACCCCCAACCAACTCCTGGAAAGTTTCCTCCCCGATTGTTCTGTGTGATCAGATCTGTGAGTTGCTCTCTAAGCTTCTTGTCACATTTTGACTTAATGAAGTGCAACTGCTGAGGGATTTGGGTTCAGCGCTCCGGTCTCCTGCGCTCCCTTGTTGTCAGAAAACAGGGGTGGTTGGGGACGGCAACACTGCGCTGCAAGTCGTTATCATTCCGGTCAGTCTGTTTAACACAAAATTAAACAAAGAACTAATTAGTGCCTCATGAATTAATAAATGCACAGTTGCCGGGGAGGATGGGAGGGGAGAAAAAGGTGGTAGAAGGGAGATACTGGAGTTGTGGAGTTGGGGGGCTTTGGGGGTTCAAGGGAGGCTGGCCGGGGTGCCTTGAGAGATCTCAAGCAGTCGGGTGTGGGATGGACTGGACAACGACGACGCCCCGCCAGGTCCCTGGCTGGCTGGCTGGGATGTGAGCTCTGACAGCCAAGCCCGCCCGTTGCTTCTCAGCAGAGGCTCAAGGTCTCCATCCTTTGCCCTGCGGCCCAGTCCCGCTTGGCCTCCACTTCATCCAGCTCTCCTCTCCGACTGCTTCTTTTTTCCACTCTGCCGACCTCTGCCCTGTCTTCCATCTCAGCAGGGCTCCCCTTTCCTCTCTGCTGCCCCCTATCTCCGTCAGCCCAGCTCTATGCAAAATCCTAGCTTCTCACCATCTTGGTCAGAAGGGCTTCCGCAGTCTGTGAGCAACACCCCCCACCGCCGCCCCAACTGCTCACAGCCCACCAGAAAGCCCTGTGTCCAGCAGGGTAGGCTCCGCCCCAGTGGACATCCTCCTCCCAGGCAGCCCAGCAAAGGCAGCGAAAGCTGGCTGAGGACCCAGCCCTCCTTAGGAGGATGAGTCAAGTACAATTAGCATTATCTATCTAAATATGTCCTGGGAACTCGAGGGCGGGCGGCGGGACTGGGTGGCATTCCGAGAGCCGGGTACAAGGTCACCTCCCCTCTCGCAATCCCCCCAATCTGATTTGGGGATTACACAGCCTAAGGAAATTGGTGTTATTCCTCTTACATCATTGATAAGCCACAAGTAAGGGAGTGGGGAGAAAAAAAACAACAAGTAGTAAACAGAAAAACAGTGTGGGTGGAGTCCTGAAGGCCATGGGGATTGGAGTGGGGGCTGGGAGTGGGGGTGGGGATGCAGGGCCTGGCTCAGGCAAGGGCAGGTGGGCACAGGTCAGTGGGCAAAAAGCTCCTTGGGTTTTCTGTCCACACGAGGAGTCGGTCCCATTTGAACCTGGCTCCCCAAATTCACACTCTGGGCAGGAGGGACTGGGCCTGGCAAACTGGGCTGAGTTGCATGTTGGCTAAAGACCACCTATCCTGTTGGACCATCTTTCCTCTCCCTGCGTGGGCCCCTAGCATGGGTTGGGACTTATCAGTGGGACCGCAGGGTGGAAGGTGCTGTTTGCAGCCTATCTCTGGGAGCTGAGGCTCCTTGGTCCCCTGGCCCCTGGTCCGCCCTGGCCCCTCTGTCACCCACCTGCTGTAGTGAACAGCTTGGCATCTGTCGTTTTTATTTTCTGGGGCCAGGGGAAGAGAGTGAAGGAATGAGTACTGCTGAGTCCTGTTACTCTCCCCAGGCCCACTTGCTCAGCCGCTGGAGCTCCAGGGGAGCACCCAACCCTTACGCACGCATCTCTGCTTCCACAGACGTGCGTCCAGTGCAGCTTGACTTCTCTATCTTTGGTTAGGGAAGCCCCGAGGACCATATTTTCCACTGTGATCAGCCTCTGCTGCTTTCTGAATTTTTTCAAATTTTGGTTTGGCATGTACTTCAGTGGTCCAAAATCAGTGCCCACTCCAGGTATCTGAATTTTTGACACCCTTGACCGACCTGGAGCATCAGTCCCTTGGCCCTGGGGTGGTGGTGACACACTCTGGGGAATTGTATGGGTCCTGCCTTGAAAGGCTAAGAGGCTCTTTCTTCTCTGTCCTTCCTCAGGATGAAGTGACAACCCCACCGCAAGAGAGGAGCCTCTAGGACCCACGACAAGGTAAGGCCTGAGCCCTTCTGGATCCTTGCGTCCTTCCCCCTGCTGGAGACCATGCACCTGGTATATGGTCTGAGCTGGGCCCAGTCCTGCTGAGCACCCAGGGTGGGTCTGGAAGATGGAGATAAGGAATCGGAGGCACACTCTCCATTTGAACCTGGCAGGAAAAGATAACCCTGGTAGAAGTGTCTCAGATTGATAGGCTGGAAATGGGCTGGGGACCTGTGGATCACTGACTGTGGGCATGAAATCTGTTCAAGGCAACATCAGGCTAAGGTGTCAGGTGCCTGGCAGGACCATGCACAGCTCTCCATAGTGCTGCCACCCCCTCTGGCTGCTGCCTCTCTCCCTGGAGGCTCTGCTTGCAGCTTGTGCTTGGGAACCACACGGACTTGAAAGCCCTAGAAGTCCAGTCCTGCCTCTCCTGGGAGCTGCCGCCCCACCCCCTGGCCTCCTCCTCCCTCCATGGGACACTGGCAGGGAAGAGGCCCCAGACTCTGAGCCCAGAGCAGGCTGCTGTCCTTCCTTCCCCTGGCCTGGCTGGGCCTTCACAGACTGTCCCAGTCCTCCAGTGGCTGGAGGAACCTCGGGGGCCACTGGGCCTTGGCCCCAGGCAGTGCCGTGTCAGAGGTGACCGGTGGAACGCCAGTGTTATGTAAATAGCGGGGCCTGCCCGGCGGGCGAGCTAGCTGGCTGCAGCCATCCATCATCCGTGCGCGGCGGGGCGGGGGACAGACACAGCACCGTGCGCCTGGCTCCAAACCTGTTTGTTTTCCCTTTGTCTCACGCTTTTTGGGGGCCCGGCTGTGACCGGCTCCGGGTTTTGTCCTGCTGGCCCCCTCCCCTGGGAGGATGGGGGGAGGGAAGAGATTCGCGCGGCTCCCACCGCGGCATCCCTTTCGGACTTCAAAGGCTCCCCCAGCATTGTCTGTGCCGGCGGGCAGTGGCCCTGAAAACGTGATCAGAGGCGGCCGGTGTAGGGCAGGCCCGGCCCGCGCCCTGCGCTCTCGCTGGGGCCCGTGGATTCCTCCCTTTGCCGCCAGCACCACCCTGGTTACAGCTCTGCTCCCTGGGCCTCTCTCCTCGTCTTTCTCTCCCCTGGCATCCCTTCTGGCCAGCCCAACCTTGCGGCTGCCCACTCCCATCCTCTCTTAGCCATAGCCCAACACCTCTCTCTTGGCATCAGGTCTCCTGGAATGTTGAGAGCTGCAACTCTCTGCCCCTTCATGCCATCTGAAGCACAGTGGAGGGCTTTTGGGATGCTAGGAGCTGGGAAGGACTGGTTTCTGAATATCTGTTTCCCATGCCAGCCCTAGTTTTCTTCTTTTCCTCCACCCTCTTCGGGTAAGGAGACCCTGACTTGCCCTCCGCCCAACCTTTCTTTGTACTTCTTGGCAAGGTTCAGATTGGCTATTTCTGTCCTGAAAGTCAGCTCCAGGTGCTTCCATTCTCTGGAGCATGGCTTGGCAAAATATGGCCAGAGGGTTAACTTTGGCCCCCTGCCTGTTTTTGTAAATAAAGTTTTATTGGAACATAGCCACACCCACTTATTTGCGTATCAGTTATGGCTGCTTTCACTCTAAGATGGCAGAGCTGAGTAGCTACAGCAAAGCATGTTTGGCCTGAAAATTTTACAGTATTTACTCTCTGGCCCTTTACAGGAAAAGTTTATTATCTCTCACTCTGGAGTTTCTGGCTCCTGTCTGCTGCTCTCTCTCTTTTTTCAATTAGTCAAATAGACATACCATGAAGTTTACCATTGTAACCATTTTTAAGTGTGCTGTTCCCTAGCATTAAGTACATTCACAGGGTTGTGCAACTGCTATCCTGCTCTGTGCTCATGTCTTGCTCTGAGGCGCCTGGGCAGTTGTCAGGGAGCCCCATCCCTGAGCTTATGGGACTGCTTGCAGTCCTGGTCCCTTTGGGGCCCCCCTTTCTCTCTCTCGTCTTTGTAGGACCTCATCTCCTCTTGAGTCCCACCTCCCGAGAAGTCCCGATTGTCTTCTCCTTGACAGTTTCCTCAGAGCTCTTGCTCTCAGCATCCCAGGAGCCTTGTATCTCCATCCTGTAGCCTCTAGAAGTTCTCAGGTCCAGTTTCCTCTTCTGCAAGGTAAGCAGGTAGTTGTTGCGGTTCAGTTGCTTGGTCATGTCCAACTCTTTGAGACCCCAAGGACTATAGGCCACCAGGCTCCCCTGTCCTTCACTGTCTCCTGGAGTTTGCTCAGATTCATGTCCATTGAGTCAGTATGCTTTCTAACCATCTCAAGCATGTGAGTGGATGGGACTGAAGGTGTCTGACAGGTAAGCAACACCTACCTCCTTTGTTCCCTCCCTCCTTTGTTCCTTTATACCTGCCAGAGTGGGGGTCTTCCCCTGGGCATTTAGGAGGCAGCAGTCAGCCCTCAGCAGGTTCCATGCAGAGCCCCTCTCCTGCCCCAGGACCTCTGAGTCCCTCATCTTGGAGAAGCTGAGGCTCCTCACTTGAGCGAGTGCTGTGCAAGATGTCCCTCTCCAGGGGGTGGACTGGGCATCCCTGAGTTCTCAGGTCAGTCCCACGTCCTGCCTGTCTGCTGCAGGGCCCTGGGAAATTGCATCACCTCTAGAGCACCAGTTTTTTCATCTGTGAAAGGGATTGCCATGCTCTCTGGTCTTCAGGCTTGTTGCAAACAAGAGCTAGGATACAGGGGGAAAGCTGTGATCCTGGGGGCTGCTGAGGGCAAAGGAGGCTGAGTTGGGCTTCATTCTGGGAAAGGTGGGAACCAGGCTGCAGTTCTAGGGAGCAGGCCCTGGATGTTATGTGGGCACTTGCTCTGTCCAGGGGCAGGGACCAAGGCTGCACATCACTACTGAGCTAATCTGGGATCCGGGCTCCAAGCTCCAGAGGAAAGGTTGGCAGGGAGAGGGAGAGGGGAGGAAATTGAAGCTGTGCAGCTGTCAGAGGTCTGAGCTGGAACTGGGTCCCCGCACAGATCACTAACTGCCCTTTCCTGCTGCTCTTGCTGCCCTCTCTCTTTCCGTCCTGTCGTTGAGGGCTCCCGGCCTTTTGTAGGCTTGTGTTCCCCTCCAAGCCTTCTCTCTATATCCCATTAGTTTCTCTTCCTCCTCACCTCCCCACCACCCGTGC
Organism: Bos grunniens; assembly: GCF_055505025.1. Taxonomy (NCBI): domain Eukaryota; kingdom Metazoa; phylum Chordata; class Mammalia; order Artiodactyla; family Bovidae; genus Bos; species Bos grunniens. The sequence goes on along the minus strand of NC_141180.1, from coordinate 38,168,829 downwards.
TGCCACCCCCAACTCCATGGCGCTCTCTCTTTCTCCCTCTCTCTCCTTTTCATCTACTCCGAAGGCTTTACTTTACTTCCTTGTCACCCTAATTGATTGCATTAACCTTTCAGCGTATTGGATTTCCTCGGCAGCGTGCAGAGAGCCCTGCGCAATATGCTTATAATCTGAGCCATAATGGACAGTTTGTAGTCAACAAGCCCCTTCTCCCATCTCTGCCATCGCTCCCGTTGACATCTCTCTTGCCCAGGCCACCATGGCCACTTCCCCTGCCAGCAAGGGTGGGGCAGCAGAAGGGGGCTAGGAAGCAGCAGGCAAGAGCTGGGACCCACTGATAGATTTCCCTGCCTCTCCTCTTGTGGCTCTGCCCTTGCCCCGCCTCTGCTCTTCCAAGCCCCCCAGTCCGGGTCTTTTTCTGGTGAGTCCTCGCTGCTTCTAGACTCTCTGCCTAATGAATGACTGATGGAGCCAGCTTGGATTTGGCAAATAAGAGAGTTCCTGGGCTTCCCTGGTGGCTTGGTGTTAAAGAATCTGCCTGCCAGTGCAAGAGACATGGGTTTGATTCCTGGGTCAGGAAGATCCCCTGGAGGAGGAAATGGCACCCCACTCCAATATTCTTGCCTGGACAATCCATGGACAGAGGAGACTGGAGGGCTATAGTTAATGGGGTTGCAAAGAGCCAGGCATGACTACATGACTGAGTGTGCGTGCATATGATGATTCCACCAAATGGTCCTCAGAGGAAACCTCGATTGCCTGGGAGGTTTGGGGGAAGGTGACGGTGACCACTCCAGGAGATCAAGGGGAGCTAAGAGGAAGAGTCTGAGGTTTCTGGGCTTGCCTGGCCCCTGAGCTAAGCAGAGGCCTCTTTGGAACTTCTGGAAGCCAGGCCCACTCCTGGAAAGGTATGGTAGCACAGGGGAGACACAAAGAAGGGGATCTGCTAAAGGCAAGGGAGGAGAGACAGACAGTGCTGGGGCTGGCCTGGGTGCTCCAGGTAGCAGTGGCCTCTCCCAGTGGGTGAAGAAGTGGACTTGTGGACACAGCGGGGCCCTGTCTTCTCCATGGTCCCAGGATTGTATGATCTGGATCCTTGGTGGGTGATGTCTCAGTCTCTGTTTCCCATCTGATGTTTGTCAGCAGCTTTGAGCAGAACTGCTTGCCAGGTGACACTAGGGGTAAAGAACCTGCCTGCCAATGCAGGACATGTAAGAGACGCAGGTTTGATCCCTGGGTCTAGAAGATCCCCTGGAGGAGGGCATGGCAACCGGCTCCAGTATTCTTGCCTGGAAAATCCCATGGACAGAGGAGCCTGGTGGGGTACAGTCCACAAAGAGTCGGACATGACTGAGCAACTCAGCACGCACCCATGCACCTGCCTTCATCAAAGGAACACAGACGTGAAAGAGGCAACAGGGCTCCAAACCAGGGAGAAGCCTTTGCAGGGCCAGGGGGCTTGGCCGGGCAGGAGACTGGCACTGGGAGAGGCCGGAGAAATGAGAGCTGGCTTCTCAGGTTGGTAAGAATGGGCTCCCTCTGGTGGGTTCTCAGATGGGCACCTGCTCATCCAGCATCAGGCAGAGGACAGCCCGTGCCAGCCACCTGGTTCTGGGATCTCAGTGAGTTCTGGCCCCGTTGGTCCTGGCCAGGGCTGCCAGCCCTCAGACCCGAAGCCCGGTCAGCTGAGTCTTCATTCATAACAGGATGGACACGAGGTTGAATACATTAGTGTCAGGCCCGAGGAGTAGGATGCAAACTCCCCTTAGCCCTGGTGGTACTGCTCTCTCCCTCCGCCCTCTGTCCATCATCTTCCCCTTCTCACCATCCCTGCCCCCAACCTCCCATCGCTCCATCACTCCAAAGGGCAGGCTTTGCTAGAGGAGGCTGGACTAGGTTCTTCCCATCCTCTCCCAGGGATTTGGGGGGTGGGCAGAGGGCACGGCAGGGAGAAGCCAAGCAGCGAATTAAAGTTTGGTGATTGTCAGTGTCAGGAGAGGCTAAATAACCCTGTAACTAGTATGAAGGTGAATTCACGGTCTGCTGCACATGGAAAATATGAGTGCTCTGTGAGACGGGGAGAGTGAGCGCAGAGTCTGCCCGCTGCGGTGGGTAGCCTCCTCTCCAGAGACCCGGGCGGGGAGGCAGGAGGAGGGCCGCACACTCTCCCATGCCTGCCAGGGAGCAGACGCCCAGGAACCCCAACCAAGTATTGAGCAGGGGTGGGTGGGGGGCAGCTCAGAGGCTTGACAACCTGCTGGCGGGGCCCCCGGGCCCCAGGTAGACATTTGCAAGGCCCAGCAGTACGCGCTTATGGAGACCAGCCCAGGCCCAGGACGCCAACTCATCCTCCCCCGATCCACACGAATTGACTAATCACCGGTCCTTATTGAGCACGTCCTCTGTGCCAGGCTGTGTGCTGGATATGCCCTTATGACAACTCAATGCCGTAAGTGCTATTAGCATTCCCCCTTTTTGTCCCCACTTTTTATAATCGCTTTATTGAGGTGTAATTCACATGCCAAGTGCACAGTTCAGTGGTTTTTAGTATACCCACAAGGTTGTGCCACCATCACCAGGATCTAATTTTAGACTATTTCCATCACCCCAGAAAAAAAAAAGCCGGTGCTCATTAGCAGTCACTCTCCATTCTCCCCGACCCTCAGCCCTAGGCAATCACTAATTATTATTCACTTTGATGCTGAGAAAATGGAGGCTCAGAGAGGGTCAGTGATTTGAGTGAGGTTACACAGCTGGTGAGAGATGGAACTGGGATTTGAACCCAAGTAGTGGAACTCTGGTGCCTGTATTCCATGAGGGACTGCCTGATGTCCTGGCCGCCCCAGCACATGCAGGTGCCCTACCAGATGTTTCTAACAGCATGGGCTCAGGCGTGTATGAGCACCATCCAAACACGTAAGCCCAGGCGGCAACACGCATTTCTCTCCCCAGGTACACTTGCAATTCCACGTAGAAAAATTCACACCCCCTAGAAGGACAGCCAATCTCCGCCCCCTTCTCCCTCAGCCAAGCTCCTGGAGGGGAGGGGTTGGCACAGGGACTGACAGCAACAAGGGAGCCAAAGTGGCCAGTGAGACCTGGGTGGTTTGGAGCTTTAAAATGAAGAATACCCATTATCTCCTGTAGCTGATAATTGTAACTGAAATAAAATGCCAACACTACATTCCAGAACAGGTCCCTGCCCAGGTTGGGGCCACAGGCTGGGCCGTGCCCCCGGGGGCGAGGTAGCAAACTCAGCTCTCTGCATCGTACTTTCTCTGTCTTCTCTTCTCTCCTTCTGTCTCTTTCTCATTCTCTTTTACTTCTCCCTGGTTTCTCTTTCGCTTTTTCCCCTCCCACCTGCCTCTTTCTTCTCCACACACCCACTTTCCCACCCTAAAACAAAACAAAACAACCTTCTGTGACCATACTTTTGCACTTGAGAAATTAGGAAATTAATGTGAAACTGTTACTGTTCTGATAAGAGATACATACAAGGATGAGAGACAAAGGGGAAGGGAGAGAATGAGTCTGTTGAATTTGGTTTAGGGTTTTTTTCCTTCTTCTTCCCTCTCCCTCCAAAGCGGAAGATCCGGCCGGGCCAGTTTGGATATTTATTAAGAAAAAGCCAAAGATAATTAACTTTTTTGTTTTTGTTTTGTTTGCGGGTGCCTCCCCTGCTGGCACTCCTGACTGCCTGGCAAATTAAACCTGCTCCCTGCTCCCGGGAGCTGGGCTGCCAGCAACTCGGCTACTGCCCGCCCCTGAAACTGCCGGGCCCAGCAGCTGCCCACCCAGCCACCCACCTTGGGTTGGAGATCTATGATCACTTTATGCTACCACCGGTGCCACCTCCCCAGGCTCTTCTGACTCCAGGAGCAGCCTTAGAGAGTGGGGTAAGTGGCCTGGGATGGCGGGGGGTGAGAGAGGAGGGCCTACTATTGGGGTTACGGCCAGCACTTCCCTAAAAGGAAATGGGGGTGAAAGAGTGAGCTTTCCCGTGGGGCAAGGGTAGTCCTTCTGTCCAGTTAAGCCGGTTGGCTTCCCAGAAGAGGGGAAGAACAGGGAATGAGCTGGAAGTGCAGGGAGAGGCCAGATTTGGGCCACGTCCATCCCCGGCTCTTCTCCCAGAAGGCTGGTACACTGCCAGGGCCATGGCTCCTGGGAATGCTCTGGAGAAGGCTGGGGGCCACAGGACCATCCCATGATGTCTGGCCACCCTGGGCATCAGGCCCTGTCCTCCTCTCACCTCTGACCCAGCCCAGGCCATTTGGGGACCCGGCCTGGTGCCTGGAGAGCCAGCACCTGGGTCAGAAGCTGGCTGCCTCTGGTCTGCTGCCCCAGAACCATGCAGAGCCCTGAGGCCGAGCTGTGACCTGGGCCCAAGCCATGTCCGTGGGCCAAGGAGGTGGCACTTATAGACCTCGTTCTCGGTAGGGGACAAAGTTGAGGGCATCTGAGAAGCCAGGACAGCGAGTGAGGAGGCGGGTCCTCTCCAGGGCCTGCCCCGGCCCTGATGCTCGGGGGTGGAGGTGTGCTTTGCCCCTTTGCTGAATCAGTGTGCCTCAGCCCCTTCCCTGACAGGGCCCTCTCCCTTGCCGCCCTAGCTTCGTCCCCAACCGGGCAAGCAGGCATCAGTGCGTGCGGTCCCTCCAGGTAGGGAACCTGCTCTGGAGCTGGGCACAGAGAGGAGGGCATCTTCCAGGGATTTTGCTGGCCCCCTTTTTTTTTTCTCTGAAATATAAGGATGTGCAATTTTTTTGGTTTCAATTTAGCATTGGAGAATTTTATAATTTAGTAATTAAAATCTCTGATAGGCTTTAGAAATTGCGGCTAATTGAATTTAATGGGAAGATGATTTTCAATTTTATTTGATTACCGGGACCCCTGGCATCGGTATTTATGGGAAAAAAATGGGAAATGTGCTGTGTGGGCTAAGATGGCATAATTGAATTAGGGATAATCGGATTTCTCCGTCATGAATTTCACTATAATTTTCCTATAATTTTCCATTAGATATCTAGTTTACAAATATTCACAAAGAAATGAAGCTCTTTCGGAATGGAGATTGCTGGCTAACAGGATTACGGGGCCGAGCGTGCGGCGGCTCTGCCAGCCCCTAAACCGCCATAATGCGTTCCTTGTATCTGCCTTACATTTAGCTTGAGCCCGGCCTCAGCCCCTGGCTCTGCTAGGCCTCCCTGCCCTTTGTTTCCTCTTCATCCCGTCTTCCCTCAACCCGGACACCAAAACCATCCAGGGCCCAGGACCTCTCTCACCCAGCCTCAGGCTAGCCCTGTCCCCTGTGCCAGGAGACGGGGCTCTTCCCTCCGTCCCCACCATCCGTCCCGTCCACACTTTGCTGACTTAGGGCTTTCTGACACTCTTCCGCTGTCCGCCCGGGGAGGGCACTCACACGCGGGCACACGGGCTCCCTCGCAGGTGCGAACATGCTGGCTCACAGGCACACAAAGTCGTCTGGCCAAGGCTCCAGTGCCCTGGCCCAGTCGCCTCAGAGGGAACCAGTTTATTGGGATCCTGGGGTGGGGTGCAGGAACAAAAGGAGCTTTGTTCAAGTTTATGTGAAAGTTACGAATTCAAAGTGAGAGCAGATAAAGCATGAGATACCTGGTGTGTAAACAGGTTGCTGAGTGAGAAGGCCCTGGGCCCGGGAGGGAGAGAAAACGAGTGGGCAAACCGGGGATGCGAGGGCACTGGGAGCCGTCGAGGGAACCTGCCCGGGAAGAGCTGACAGGTTTCCCGAGACCCCTGCGAGGGGCCTGATGGGTGGCATGGCTGTGTAGGGCTCCTCATTTTCCCTCAGGGGTGGGGAACATGAGGAGGAGCTGGTGGCTCCCGGCCCAGGGCCTTGAGACCAGGAGGAGCTGTGGCTTTGGGCTTTCCATCCCCGGGGCCCTGGGCACAGAAACTGTGGCCTGGCCTCAGGGTTACAGGAATGTTACCACATCAGGGTTCTCAAGGCAAAATGGGCCACAGGCTCAGAGGTGCCAGAGTCTTGGGCCTCTCGCCTTCACATAAAGGGAAAGAGATCGGGGGACCCCGCCGTGACATGGCCTGTGACTCACATCCATGACCTCAAAGCCTCAGCCTTCTCAGGTCTCAGATCATAACATGCCAGGATGGCCTCATTTTCTGTGTGTCTCAGGAAGGAAGGCCCCTCACTCTTGGGCAGCGCTTCTTATGCCAGCAGTGGCTGATGGTGGCCATCATCTTGGCAGAGCTGAGGGTCTCTGGGCCATTCCTGCCTCCCTCTACTACTGGCTGTGCTTGAGGGGGCCCCTCTAGCCCACCTTGCCTGCTCCCCCTTCCTTCCAGCTCTCTCGGTTCTACCCTTCAGCCATTCCTCTCCAGCCTTGGTCCACCAGAGGTACCAAGTTATTGTGCAGCCAATCCTGTGGGCCCTGTGGTGGGTAGCTGGGAGGCAGGCCTTCCAGGCCCTGATCACCATCCTCAGAAGCCCAGAAGGACATTCATAGGCAGCCCATAGGCCATGTGGGTATATATGCAGGGAGCTCACCATAGGTGCATATTTCAAATGCACCCAGAAATTCCCCTTTCACACCTATGTCTTCAGGCTTCTGTCTACATCCCAGTTGCCCACATCGGGAAGCAGACACTCAGATTGGGATTTGGGTTGTACTGCCTGCTGTTACAACCCAAAGCTGTAAGCCTTGCTTTGGGGAGTCAGGGGTGAGAGTACCCAGAAGCATGTGTGTACCCCAGAGCAGTCCTGGAAGCCGCAGTGCCCTCTCTGAGATCCTGTGTGGGGAGCGGAAGCTCGTGGCCTCACTGCTTGATTGCCCTGTGCCAGCAACATCTAGGAAACACTGGGCTTGGTTTGTTTAAGGAGCTCGGATCACTTATTCAAGATTTTAGGGCTGGGGTACACTTAGAGTTCTTGGGCCTCTCCAGCTATTCATCCTCTGTAATGATGGGGCAGACCTGAAGGGTAAAGGTGAGGCCTTTTGGCCACTTGAGGACTGTGAGGCCACTAAAGCGCAATTAAAAAAAAAAAAAGAAGAAGAAGAACAAAAATAAGGGAAAAGTGGGAGAAACAGTAGATTGTTAAACTCCCTGACTTCTTTGCCCCAAGGCCTCCCTGGGCCTCTCCCTTTGCAAAATAGAAATATTGCAAAAATAATCCAGCGCCATTTTGCTGAACTTTGCCCAAAGAACAGAGAGCAGAAAGCCTGGGTTCTGAGCCCCTCATTGAAGTGTGGCCTCCCCTGAAACAGGATTGGGAAAGAAGGCAGCAGGCTGGGTGCAGGAGGGCCCGAGGGAGAGCTGGGGACAGTGAAGTCCAGGTGTTTCACCTGCAAAACCGCCAGCTTCCTGCTCACCTGCCTGCTTCCTTCCTCGGCAACCGCGCCCCCCCCCACCCCCCAACCCCCACCCCCGTGGGTAATCTAGGTGACTAAATTTGAAGGAATCTCAACATATCTGGCTACAGCGGGGACTTCTGGGAACAGAAGGACCCACCAAAGTACTTTCTCAGAGGGTGAAAAGAGGGAAAGGAGAGAACAAGTTGCCTGGTCCAGCGATGAACTGGCAGTTAGGAAATGTGGCGATGTCCGAGGGGGCAGGCGGCAGGACTCGGCGGAGGGTTGTCTGGGCCCTGTCTGCCGGGCCCTGATGGGGTGTGGCGGAGGCAAGAGGGCGGGTTGGAAATCCAAGTGACAGCGCGGATCCGTGGTGGGGGCGCTCCTAGGACTCATAGCCAAGGTGGGGTGAGAGAAGAGATGCTGCCCCGGCTGCGGGGCTGGGGGCTGAACTTCCGGGCAGCAAGAGGAGTAGGAAGGTCCCGAAAGTAGAGACGCGGAGGGGACCTGGGTAGACCAGGGATCGGGGTGGGGTGGGGTGCCAGGGTGCATTTAAAGGCAAGGCCAAACCGAAGTGGCGGAACCCCGGGGGTCCCTGCACTCGTGAAGCCTGCGGGGGGCCACGGTGTGCGAAACACCGCGAGCCGCCGCGCGTGTTCCGCGGGACACCCATGCCCACCGCCCCCGAGTCTTTTCTCCTCACAACTAAAAAACACCACCAACAACAGGGATGGGGGAGGAAAGAAAGCCCCTGGTACCCCCGCACCCGAAACCCGAGGGGCGCGCGAGGGGGGAGCCGTGGAGTAAGGCTCAGTAGGCGCGACCCCGCGGCGCTCACACCTGCGCCCACCCGCGCCCAAAAGTTTGCTCGGCCGCGCGCGCCACGAGCCCTTGGCCGGCCGGCGCCGGGGAGTGAGTCCGCGCGCGGCCGCCATCGAGTCGCGCTCGCGGGGCCGGAGCGCAGAGGGGAGCTTGCGAGCGCGCGCCCGCCGGAGTCCGGCCAGAGTTGGCGCGGGGGCGCGAGAGCGGGCCGCCGGCTCCTCTCGGACCGCCGAGCCCCCGCCCGCCTCCCTGCTCCCGCCCGTCCCCGGCCGCCGAGTCCCCGCCTCCCTCCTCCCTCCGAAGTCTAAGGTTTGGGCAATCGCTGAGCCAATAAGGCTGGCCGCCCGGGCCGGTGCGATGAAGTCGCGCGCGCTCGCGCTCGCGAGCGGGCGCCGGGCGGGGGCGCGCGTGTGAGCAGAGCGCGCGGGGAGCGGGAGAGGGGACCAGACGGAGGCGCGCGTGAGGGAGCGGGCGCGGGGCGGGCGAGCGCGAGCCCATTCACTCCAGCATCCCGGCGGGCGGGCGCGCGCGGGCGCGCGGGCGCGGGCGCGCCGAGCTCTGCTCTTTCACCTGCCGGGGCGGCGCGGGCCCGGTCTGGAGGAGGCGGTGCCGCGGCCGCCCTGCCAATCACCTCGGCGCCTGGCAGCGCCCCCGGCCGCTCCCGCCCGCCCGCTCCCTCCTGCCAAACTGTTACCCTGAGTGTTACCGTCAGGAGCAATGACATCAGGGCTTTAAAACAACTTGTTATTCGGGGAGTAATCAGTTGCAATTAGGCATTAATTAAGTATTATGAAAGTTGATTATTTAAGTGAATTCGGCTTTCGACTCTCCGACTATGGTGAGTACGCGAGTGGGGCGGGGGAGGGCAGGGGGCGCCGCCGCGGGGCTCCGACCCGGGTGCTGGGCTGGGGGCGCGGCGCGGCGCGGCGCGGCTGGGCGGGGCGGGGGCGGCGGGTGCCTAGCCGGGCCGGGCGCGGGCGGGGGCGCCCCTCGGTTTCGCAGGCCGGCCGGGACCCCGGACCCGAGCCGTGTCTATAAATAGTTTCTCTTTTAGTTTAATAAAGTCGAGAGCGGCGAGGAGCTGCTTTGAGTGTGCAATGCCGGAGCGCGAGAGCCAGCGGGGCGGGAGGGAGAAACTTTCGCTCTGCCTCCGGGTCCCCGTTCTCATCGCTCCCCTCGTCCCGGGGACTTGACCGCCCCTCGATGGGGGGAGGGTGCGGGGAGCCGAGGGGGGAGGCTGGGGTGGGAAGTGGGGGGCACTGCGAGAGACTAAACAAATTTCTTTTCTTTCCTCTTCTTTTTTTGGCGATCCTCGCAGAGTTTGGGACCAAAGAGAGAATGGATCTTGGTACAGGTACCGGCCGGTGGGAACCAGGGGGTGGCTCTTTCACTTTTCTTTCGGTTCTTTTACGGAAGTTATTATTTTTAGCCCAATGAGGTAGCAGCTGAGCAGGGGGTGGGGGCTGGCCTGGAGAGGGTCTGGTGCCGGCTGCGCTTCTCGCCCTGGTTTCTGGATTGCGAGGCTTCTGATGATATTATTGTTATTATTTGTTACTTGCTTAGTGACTGTGACTAATTTGATGCTCGTCATTATGAAAGAACAGAGAGGAGCGGGAGCTGGGGGGCACCCAGAAAGAGGATTTAGGGGTTTTTTGTGGGGTTTTTGTTTTTTTCTTTTTTCTTTTTTGTTCTCCGTGTTTTTTGAATGGCTGCGTGTTTTTTCTGTACCTTTTTTTCCCCAGGAAAGATCTCTATGCGTCTGGCTGTGGGGTGTGTGTTTTTATTTTTTTAGTGGGGGGGGGGGGTTGGTTTAGTTTTTGAAAGCAGCGTCCTGTTGGGAAAGGTGGTTAGTCTGGTTTCGGGGCGACTGTCTCAAGGTAAAGGAATTTAATTTATTTGGGACAAGGCCTTGTCGGATGAACAAGCTGCTTATTATGGCTAATGAGTGTTTTTCACCTGAGAACCCGTGGGATGAGGCGGCTGTTATCAGTTCAAAGTGAGGGGCCCAGGACTTGCTCCCATCCCCCTTAGCCCCCACCCTGGGAGAGGGTAGACCAGACCAACTACTCAATTTGGACGTCTGGGTTTTGGGGTGCCTAGTATGGCACCTAGTTTAGGGTTCAGATAGCATAGTGCTGGCCTGGAGTAGAGTTTATCCTGAGATTTTGGTGTTTTATTGGTTTTAATTTAATTGTATCAACACTTCTTTTCCCATCTGAGTCTAGAATGATGGTTTACTTTAAATTCCTCAAGACTTCGCATTAGCCCTCTGTATTGAAATGGAATTTTGACCAGGACCGTCATCCTAGACACTGTCTTCTTCCTAAATGTTTTTAAATCTGTGCTAAACAGGTTGATAATTCCTGGAGATTGATCTCTGAACCCTTCTGTTTCATTTATGGAAGGTGGTTTGGGTCTGAGTTGTTGTTTATAATGGCCCAAGTCCATGGCATTGCCCCTTGGGACAACATTTGACCTTTTGAAGTCAAAAGGGAGTGGGCAGAGAGGGCAGGAGGCAGCACTGGGGGGCCCAGTGACAGGACCTGGTGGCCAGCGTTGGGAAGGAGGGAGATGTGTTTGTGGGGGAGGGAGTATTAAGACTGTGTTCCGCCAGGTGTGATCTTGGTGAATCCCATGTGGAGGTCCACACGACCTCCGTGCCCAGGAAGGGTGCGACACCCCCTGCTGGGCAAAGTGGTTAAGGTGTCTGAGGCCAGGGCTGCCACCCTGCCCCTCCCTGCTCTTCCCTCCGAGGGAGAAGCAGCCCGCCCCCACCTCTAATCAAGTGTCTCATCAACTCCCTCTCAGGCCCCACCTCTTTTCTTTAGAAACAGGGGGCCCCCACCCATCCCAGCTGAGAAGCAGACCTTATAGATGGACCAGTGGTGATAATGCACTGCCCGCTACTCAGGGCAAATGATCCTGTGCTTGTGGGTGGGCACAGGGGACTCAGGCATTACTTAGCTGAAAGTTGGGCCCTCTTCATCTTCCTCCTTCCAACCCCGATGGCAGCTGGAGCTGGCGTCCATCCTCCCGCACTACATCAGCCTGCTCTTGGGGCATGCTCCAAAGCCCTTCCATAGGGTATCCCCAGCTGGAGAGAGGGCCTGCTGGGCTTGTGGGTGGCAGAATCTCTTGTCGCACTTACTTGTCCCTGCACTCTAGAGACAGACTCTGGGAACTTTTCCTGGAAGTTAAAAGGGCCCCTGAGGTCAGCTGGTTCCTCCCATAGCTGGAGCAGGGCACTCTCAGCAGGACCCAGGCCTGGGCTCTGGCCACTCAGTGAGGGGAGGTCCAGGGTGTCAAAGTTCTGACTGTTTCCTGGAGGAGTCATCTGGTGATACCATCTCAGCCTTTTCTTTGAACTTGGAAGTTTCACTTAATCTCAGGGCTTCAGAAGAAAAGCACTTTTTCCCCTCTTCACAAAAAAAGGGAAGCAGGTGGGAACTCTGAGATCCCCTCTGAGCCTGTCTCTGGGCTCACACCATCTCATCTTTTGTCGACTTCTTGAATGTACTTCTGCTCACAGCCAAGGCCAGGTGCCTCGTTTCTGGTGTAGTGAGGGGCTCTCTTCTTTGAGGCCATCACGGGCAGCTAGCACTGTACAAGGCTGGAAACACAGGCCCCAAAGGGTTGCTGGCACGAGGGACCCAGTAAACATCGGATTGTGGGTTAACATCATCTCCAGCCTCGGACAGGTCTAGGGAAGCACTCCAGCCATAAGTAACTCAGTGGTGGGAGAACCATGACTTCACCCGGGGGCTACCTCAAGCAGGACTTCAAGGCCCTCGGGGACCATGTGGACCCCTTTTCTTCCACCATAGTTCAGCCAAGGGCTGGATCAATCTGGACGTCTTTAGCAATAAAAAATGCCGATGTCGTCCTAATTCACCAGGCCCCGAGATGACAGCAAATTTACATTTTTTAATTAAACTAGCAGCCAGTTTTTATGAGAGGGGGTTGGGTTATGCAAATCAAATGGTTGTGTACGGAAGATTAGGAGAGTTTGGGAATAAATTCCACAAATGCTAATAAAAAAAAAAAAAAAAGGAAAGAAAAAGAAAGGGAGGGAGGAGAGAGAGGAAGAGAGGAGGACATAGTTCCATTAGGCCCTTTTAGAGTGATTTCCCTGGGGGAGGGAGCCAGGAGGGGGAGGGGAGGAAGAAGGAAGCTTTCAGACACAGGTGAATCCAGGCTGCACTTGGGAGGCTCCCCAGGATTAGGCCCCACTAGGCTGATTCCCAGGCCCTGAGAAAACCTGGAGGCCAGGGTGAAAATGATTTTGAAACAGCGGTTAAGCTTTAAGAAGGAACTTATGCCCTTGATTCTTGAGGATCTAGTTGTAAGTGCCCCCCAGCTCCCTAGGGAGATCCTGAGAAGATGGGGAGGGGCTCTCCAGGACTGGAGCTGTCCATCAGAGGACCCAAGGTGGACTCTGCCAGGTAAAGGGCAAAATGGGCAAGAGAGCAAGTTCAAAGAGATGACCAGGGACCCCAGCGGGAACCACGAGGGCCAGCACTGCACACTGAGCCCTGTGGCTGCCGCTGTGTCGTCAAGGTGAGTCAGGGGAGGGATCAGTGGTGCTCACTGAACCAGGCCTGCTTCTTTTTCCCTGGGATCAGCTCAGCTGGGACTCTAGACCCAGACCCCCTTTCATGGCATACAAACCCCCCGCGTTGTATCCTGGCCATGGGCTCAGTTGTGGATGAGGCCAGGAGTGATGGGGTCAAGGGAGGCTGAGACAGATTGGCTTAGTAGCCTAGTTCTTGGAGTGGAATAGCGTAGTGGTCATGTGCTTGGAGGATTCACAGTCTCAAGGAAGGAGAGGAAAGGCTGCAGACTTCTAACCCCAGAGAACAAAGACTTCAGCTTCCCCAGCCCAGCCCCTGCTGGGTCTGAGTGTCAGACCACCCCTAGACTCTCAGGACTGTTGTAAGCCACGGTTGAAGGCCAGGGCCTTGCCAGGAGTAGAGGCTTCTAGGAACCTTGCTGGCTGTGGTTACACTTTCACCCCAGTGTACACTGGGGACTGGGAAGGTTTTTGTGGTGTTTCTGAAGGAAGAGATTCCATGCTGGGCTTGGGGCAGAGCAGGTTGTCCTCTGTTTTCCTTCCTCGAGCCTTTACTTGGCCAGATACACCCACTCGACCAGTCTAAGTTGGGGCCGGTCCCTACCAACTGTCAGGTTGAGCACCGGTTTTGCCAGTCTGCTGCAAGGTGTAGGTGCTTCGGTGCCATCTTGGCAGGAAGGAGCAGTCAGAGCCAAGCACAGACTGGGCCGCCTCGGAAGTTGAGGGTTTCCTGGTACCATTCAAGCAGAGGCTGGCTGTGACATTTGGAGGGATGCAAGCATCAGATGACCTTTAAGGTCTCTGGTTCTCTGACTCCCAAACTAATTTTCCCGAGAGGGTTCAGTGGGACACCCTGGGGAGGGGTTGAGTGGACCTGCTCTTCGTAAGAAAGCATTTGAGAGAGGCAGCTGTGGGTTGCGAAGTGGCCCCTTGAACCAACCCCAGCACTAGTTATGTGATATCAGAGCATTACTCTGGATCAAAAGCCTGGCGTAGCCATTCTCCTCCAACAGGAGACAGAGGCAGTGAGGGCAGGTCTGAAAGAGCCCTTGGGGGACCCCATCCCAGGCCCTTTTTCCCTTTGGGATCAACCCAGACGAACCCATAAGTCTCCCCTCTAAGGAGGGCACTGGGGCTAGTTAGTCAGTCCTCTCTGGGCCGGTCTTCCCCCATCCCCCATGGCCGGGGAATCTGGCTGAGTTGCAGCTTGGGTTTTTTTATGATGGAAAAATAAAATAAATGGAGGCACCTTTGGAGGGCTGAGTCACGCAGCAGCATCTCCTCATTAAAGCTGCTGCCCCTGGCTCGAGTCCCTGGGCAGGGGATGGGGTGGGGCTCCAGAGGCTCTGAGCCTGGACTCCTCTTCCTAGACCTGGCAGGTTAGTGATGCACCCACCCCGGCTCGGGCAGCCTCCTCTCCCTGGCCCAGCATTCTTAGAATATAGTCCGGCCACTTTTTTACACACACACACACACACCTGCTCCCCACCCCCAACGCCAGCCCCCAAGGCGTGTCCTTTACACTGCCCTCCCCGCACTGGTTTTCAAACCTTGACCACCTGGTGCTGCCACACCTCCTCCTGCTCCTCCTTGTCCTTCTCCTCCTCCTCATCTTCGGGGGGAAGGAAGTTGCTCTGTAGTAATTACAGCCTGTGGGTCCCCACGGCAGGCAGCAGCTGTTCCGGGGTAGCTGGGCCAGGGTTCGGGGGAGGAGATGGCAGTGGAGGAGGGCTGGTGGTCCCAGGGAGTGGAGGGGGAAGGGGCCGCTTCTTGGGGATGAGTTGGGACAGGGGGCAGCTTGGTGGTCCAGCGCTCACCCCTCTGGCTGTCTGACCACAGTGTAGAATCCTCATAACCCCGACTCACAAGGACATACTGGTGACCCCCAGAAGGGGAGGAAACCCCAGGCAGGTTGTGGGGCCTGCAGTTCTTGGTAAGCACTGGGGAGCACCCACTGTAGGAGCTGCAGCAATGAAGGCCACCTGGTCCTTCCTAGCTTTCTGGGGTCTGCCTGGTGGAGGGAGACGGATGTGTTTACCTGTCCCACCAGGCAGAGGAGCGCCCGAGAGGAGAGCCCAGGGAGTTTTGTGAAGGAGTGGCCTTTGAACTTGATAAAGGATGGGAGGTATTCGGACAGATGGAGATGGGCAGACAATGTTTCCTGCGTCACCCACGCCTTCCAGACTTCCGCCAGTCCCTTGCCTCTCTTGCCTCGTACTCTTCACTCTCCTCTACCTCTCCCCTCCCCCAACCTGAAGAGCAGAACTCTTGCTTCCCATTATGCAACCATAGTTTTCTGCCCTTTTTGGCCCAGGCGACCCAGCTCCCTAAAGCCAGGCCCTCCTGCCTACCTTCTTGCCCCTCCCCCTTTGCAGCCTCACACCCAGTTGGCCCTGGAAGGAGATAAGAGATCAGAGCTTGGCCAGGGGCCTGCTGCTCTGAGGATCTGGTTATACCCATGACATTGGTGTGTCAGGGCAGCACTCAGACTACTGTACCCTCCCCCAGGAGGCCAAGGCCAGGAGCCCTGCCTTCTGCTGCTGCTGCTGCTCATAATGGTGACCATTAGAGTTAGCCCGGCATCCATGTCTCCTCCAGCGCGTGGTCCAGGGCCGGCCCCGTGCCTTCCCACCGTTAGTGCTGGTGGAATGGGTTGATTAATGTGCCTCTCCAGGTTCTGAGCGGGGGCAGCAGGAGGCAGGCAGGAAACACTTGGCTGATTGCCTTGGGACCTGAGCTTTGGCTCCTCCAGAGCTTTCTAGGCCTGGTTTACAGGAAGGAGTGGGGCTGGGATGAGGGATGACATGAGGGGGAAAGTGGGCATGAGGATGAAGACAGGCAGCAAGTGGTTGTCAGGGGCCCCATTAGCTGCTAGCCATGACCGTGGTTTGGGGTGGGGAGGTCACACACCCACAGTCTGCTGCCCTGGAGGGGCCCGGGGCAGTAGCCAGTGGAGGGTCCGGAACTCTCCTCTGCCTCCTCCTTTGCCTGTCTCTGTCTCCCCCAGCAGAAACCTCACTGTGGCATGTCCGTCTTCTCTAGGTCCTGCCCCCCAGGCCCAGGACCCCTCCAGCTGGGTGTACGCAGTGCCTGGAGCAAGGCCAGAGAGCAGGGGTGGCGTATACCAAGCCCCTCTGCCCCTGGCGTGGTGGTTTCGGCTGTTCCTGCTCTGGCTCTGGGATCTGTTCTTAGCTTCCCACGGAGTCCCTCCTGGGGGCTTTTCTGGCCAGTGCTGAGGGGTTAAGGAGTCCTCCTTATTGTCAAGAAGGCCCTTTCGTGTTGCCTTCCACCCTGAGGTTTTGTGGGAGCAGGTTGGCCCAGGGGAGGCACAGACACATGGCGTGGCTCCAAAGACCAGGGGTTCTTAGAGGAGACCTTCCCAAGTGGAACTTTGGCCTATGTTGGCTTTTTCTTCTAGAGCTTTCTCCAGGAACTCAGGGACCCCAGGGAGGGTGGGGGACGATGCGGCATGAGAGCTGGAGGTGCACTAGATGGGAAACTCCAGCCCAGTGAGAAAGTCAGAGGCATCCAGGAAGTCAGCGGGGAGAGAATTCTAGAGCTTTGTGTCATCAGGCAGTGCATCGCCTCCTTGGTGATGATCTTCATCGCCTCTAGGCCCATGCCTTCCTCCTTGCCACCCCTTCAGCCCAAGAGTGCAGGGCCCAAGGCCAGCCAGGAGGGCTGCCTGGGAGATAGGGGAGCCTGAGGAAAGGACAGGCCAGGTGCCACACCGTCCAGCAGGGGGCGCCCCCCTGTATCTGCCCCAGTTCAGGGACAGGGACGTTGATCCCCAGTCTGGTCCAAGCCTTTCAGCCGTGGGTGGGGGAGGAGAAGCCTACCCTCCCCACCCCCCAGAGGTTCCTTGGCTGAGTTTGTTTTGCCAGGGTGACCTGTTTAATCATCTCATTTTCTGGTGGCCGTTTATTCCTCGTTTCCACGGTTACGGCCCCATTAAGGGGAGAAGCAATAAGGCAGCGAGTCAAACAGGTAATAAAAACATTAAAGCCCATGTGCACTGAGGGAGGGCGGGCGGGTGGGCAGGAGCTCAGCGAGGTGAGACGGCCCAGGGAGAAGCAGAGGTGAGAGGCCGTCTGGCCTCGTCCCCCAGAGGCCCCCAAGAGAGCTCCTGGCGGGGTAAACAGAGGGCTGCTGCCCACACCCCTGCCTCCAGGCCGTGCTCTTTCGGGGCCAAGACCCGGTGCTCCTGTAGAACCATCCCCAGCCCTTGGTCCCCTGGCAACAGGCTCTATGTTGGGAAGTAAAACAGGAAGGAGAAAAGTGAGAGAGCGTGACAGAAGCCTCCCCCAGGAGCTGGTTGTGTGACCTGCTCGCAGGCCCCACCTCACCCTCCCTGTGTGGGGGTAGGGGATGATTTCTGACATTGTTTCCAGCTCTAGAACTTTTTTTTCTGCCAACTTTATCAGAAAGCATATTTGTGGTGAGTGCTGCTAACAGGGCCAGTCTGGTGAGTAAATATTCCTGGTGTGGACAGCCCTGCGACCTTGAGAGGGACGAGCCCGGCAGGGGGGCCAAGGGCAGGTAGGGCGAGGAGGCCAAGTGGCCCCGCTGCTGGGTTGGGGGGTGCCTTCCGAGGACGGGTGAGGGGGCCCCCCGGGGTCCAGTTTGTCCCCAGCAGCTCGGGCAGTGGCTGAGCCAGGTGACCCTCCCGTCGGGGCTGGGCCTGGAGCCCTTGTGTTTCTCCCTGGAGGCCTGGCTGGCAGGTTCTCCGGTGGCTCCACGGAGAGGCTGCCCTCTCCCCCTCCCTCCCTCTCGGAAATGGCAGCTGAAAGGAAAGTCAGCCACTGAGCCCAGGGCCACGTGCCTCCCTCCCAGGGCCTCCGCCCTGGGAGGCTCCTGAGCGTCCCGCCCCACTTGAGGTTGACGAGTGAGCAGACTGGGTCAGTGGGACTGACCGGAGGGGAGAGGGAGAGGCTGGCCAGGAAGGGGGAGGGGGGAGCAGCGGTGCCTGTGGGTGCTGAGCCACCTGCTCTGCCTGGTCTGGCTCTGAGGTCTGCTCGGGGCACGCTGGCTAGTGAGGACCTTATTTCTTTCTCTCTCTCGTGCGCTGATCCTTTGCAAACTCACAGAGGTCTGTGCTTCCAGTTATTACTTTCAAAGTAGATTTCCAACTGGAGAGGGAGAGAGAAAAAGGTCTGGGGAATGGGGGAAACCCTCTGGCTGGGAAGTGTGTCTTGGGAACGGGCGGAGATGAGTTAATATTCCTATCAAACAATTAAAAATAGAAAATGCTCCCGCGGCACCAGCTGCTGAGGCTTTTCAACAACTGTCACCAGTGGGTTCATGGGGCAGGTGGTGCTGGAGAGGAGCGTTTCCACACATAGCAAATATCAGACACGGTGGTGTACCCCCCACTTCCCTCCCAGGACCCAGGCCAGTTGTTTGGGGGCTCCCAGTCCTCCTTGAACTCCCCTCCAGGGCCGGGAGCCAGGAGTCTGTGCAGCTTCAGGGCCGCGCTTCTCCCCTCCAGGGCCCGGCCGCAGCGGTGAAGTCATTGCCAGATGCCTGGGTAATTGCTTTAAGAATCGAACTTAAAATAAGATGAAAACTTATATTCCTGGGTAAGGAGTAATTTTCCATTGAATAGTAAATTAATGAAAGGATTATACCAGGGGGTCTGGCTGGGAGGCCGTGCTCATCTGATAAATCCAAGTGGCTTGGACAAAACAGCTCTGGACCCTGGGGCTCCCCTGAACCTCAGGCCAGATCTGCTCCTGACTCATCTGGGGCTCCACCCTGACCTATTGAGTTGGTGGGGGACACATTCCATGTGTGTTCAGAGTCCACCTCAACGATGGGAACCAGCTTTTCAAATCCCTGAAGTGGAAGGGGCTCAAGTCCTACCTCCCACAGGCAGCGTACCCAGGAGGTGGGGTGCTTGCCTTGACACCCAAGAAGGCGGGGCTTTGGAGAGGTTCCTAGCTGTCACTCCACATAGTCAGCCATGTGGTGACCACCCGCCCTGGTTGGCCCAGGACTGGAAAAACCCATGTCCTGTGAAGCCCCTGGGGCCTGGAGGCAGGAAGATGGCCTGAGTGACATGGCCCCTCCCTCAGGGTCCTGGGGAGCCCAAGCACCTGTGGAATAGTCTCCGTCCAGGCCGGGTTACTTACAACTGCGTGTGCGGGTGTGCTCAGTCATGTCTGACTCTTTTCGACCCCATGGACTGGAGCCCATCAGGCTCCTCTGTCCATGGGATTTCCCAGACAAGAATACTGGAGTAGGTTGCCATTTCCTCCTCCAGGAGATCTTTCAGACCCAGGGATTGAACCGTGTCTCCTGTGTCTCCTATTTACAACTGGCTCCACCTAAACTTGCCCTGCTCCGGGTCCATGGGCTGTGTTTAGCCACGTGCCTGTGGACTCGAGTGGGTGTGCACACACACCTTCCCTGGCACAAGAGAGCACCACCTGAAAACCTCTCCTTGGCATGGGAAGGGTCTTGCAGCTGAGTCCCTAACCCGCCCTCCCCTTTTAACAGTGAGCCCCCTCCTCCCTGGAGAGGACGGGGTGCAACATGCAGAATCACGGCAGTGGAAACCCGCTCAGCCTCCTCAATGCCTCCTTCCGACAAACTCTAACACCACACCGACTATCCACTTCTTCTCAGCTCCCTTGGAGAGAGACACAGGGAGTTGTCCCATTTCACCAGTGGGGCAACAGGAGGCCCAGAGACACTTAGGGATTTGTTTCCAAGTGCAAAGAGATGGGGTCTTCCCTGGTGGCTCAGATGGTAAAGAATTTTCCTACAGTGCAGGAGACCTGGATTCGATCCCTGGGTTGGGAAGATCCCCTGGAGAAGGGAATGGCTACCCAGTCCAGTATTCTTACCTGGAGTATTCCATGGGCAGAGGAGCCTGGCAGCCTCAGTCCATGGGGTCGCAAAGAGTTGGACACAACTGAGCGACTAACACTTTCAAAGGGAGACAGACCCAGAGTAGGGCTGCCCTTGAAGAAGGGGGCTTCCCTAGGGACAGTTCCAATGGCAGCATGGAGTACAGTCCTCTTTCAGCCCTCCAGGGCCAGGATGGTAACTCTGCTGCCTGGCCTACATCCCCAACACCTCCGGGCCCCACCTACATCCTCACCATAACCCATGGACACATCCCTGGGCCTGCCATTTTGCAAGATAAAATGCAATTGTTGATGCAAATGCATTTTGAACTTTTTGGAGGAAGCCTCCTCTAAAAGCTTTCATTACTGCCAATCTCCTGAGAAAGGGGTGCTGCCACCTATTTGCTGGGAAGGATTGAAGGGGAGTTGAAAATATTCTGACTTGTTTCTGTTGGAAATGAACGGATGGGTCGAAGAGCTCTTCAGAAAGAAAATCTAAATGAACGGGCGTTCTCCTGGGAGGCAGTTGTGTGGCTGCACGTTTGTCAGATATGTTTCTGTGTAAGTGTGGATTTTGCTGGAAGAATGGGAAACCCTTGCCGCTCAGCTCATCACTGGCCCTCATCTCTTCTGGAAGTAACGGGGCCACCTTGGGAACTGTACAAGATTGACTTGATGCTCTGCAGACAGTTGCCCCTGAGTGGGGGCTCTCATCTGGGGACTGGGTTGTTTGTGTAGGTGTTGTCTGAGAGAGGACCCAGCCCCTTGCCTGGTGTTAACCACACCATGCTTTCAGGGGTAGAGAGCAGCCAGGTGTTCTTAGGAAGACTTGTGTTGCTCCAGTGGCCGACTCTGCCCTCCCACCCCCAGGGGAAGGAATTACGGGGCAGTAGGACTGAGAATTCCTAGTCTAAACAACCCAGCAAAGCATGCTCAGAGAGAGCCAAGCCAGAGCCACAGATGGTGTGATCCGGGATTGTAACTGGAAGGATGGTGGCTTTGAATGTTAGATGTTATGTGGCAGTTGCTGTTCAAGCAGACAGATTGGTGAATTCCAGGCTGCAGGGATCTGAGTGGGCCCTCTTTTATTTCTCTTCTCTTCCACCCGGGGTCAGGAGGTAGGGACAGGAGTCGGTCAGACAGAATGGACAGGCAGCCCTCGAGAGCAGGAGAAAGGAGTCAGCCTGGGAGCACCCTGGCTCCAGCCACTCAGAACACCTAGTCCATGGCCAGAGGTCCTGGCCCCTTGCTCAGACCACATGGGTCCCTTTCCCTGGCCCGCCTGTTCGGAAGGGTCACTTTGGGGCTCCTGGGGAGGCCTTCAGCTGGATAGCTGATGGAGCTCCTCCCTCGAGGCCCTGGGGGCAGGGCCAAGAAGGAGATGGGGATGTTTTCTGTTTCCGGGTCCCTTGGGGGCCCAGGGGCAGATTGAGACAGGCTCCTTGCAGGGAAGGTGTTAACAAACAGCAGGTGATTAAACATGACAAGCGGTGACATTTCTGTGCAGGGTTCTCAGTCCCGGCAATGCCAAGAATGAAGCTATAAACCCTGACATTTTGTGTTATGCACTGAGAGGTTTTTAATAGACCTCTCTCCCTCTTCCCCAGTCAACTTCTCGTTTCCTCCTTCGCCACCTCCCCCCCAACCCCTGCCACTGTACCCTCTGCCCCCACGTAAACCTCCTGCCTCCCCATTCAGCCTGGTGTCCCAGGGCCTTCCTGGGCCCTCTGGTTCTAGGTGTCTCTGCGGGTCTCTGCCCTTTCCCTCCGCTCATCCTCAGGGCCCTTTCCTGTGACTGCTGAGCTGGGCATTCAGTGTTCTCCAGAGTCAGTTTTCTTTGATCTTTCCTGTTGCCCCGTGTCCCACCGCCCCCCCCCCCAATCCTTCCCTCCCTCACCTCCTTTTTTTGGGTCCTGATCTCACAGCCTCACCCTTTGCTGCGGCTGTCCCAGTTGTCTACAATGGCAGGTGGCTGTCCCCATGCCCTCTGCGTGTTAATAACATTTTCAGACAGACTGGATAGCTGGGGCTAGGAAGGTCGTAGGGCTTGGGATGGGATCTTTCCCCATTTTTTTTTTTTTTTTCAATTTCCCTTTCTCCTTTTTGGGACAGAGACAGGAGTAGTGGGAGAGAATCGCGAATCGCACTATCCTGCAAACAGTTGCTGGATTTATTCAGCCAGGGCCTGGCCGGCAGCAGTTGCTCCTCTCCCAGAGCAATGTGGGAACAACTGGGGCCTCCTTTGTTCTCCAGGCAGAGCCCTGGGAAGGGCATTTGGAGGTGATCCTGAGGCTCCAGAGGGCCAGAGACCAAGGAGAAGGGGTTTCAGCCTCAGTCCCACCTAGTCCCAGCCTCACAGATAGGAAAGACCCTGGAGCTCCACAGGGGCTTGGAACAGAAGTCAGGCCACACACACCCCAATCCCAGCTCTTCCCATGATGAACTTGAGAAGCACTTAGTTTTCTGTATCCGTTCAGTAAATATTTATTGGGTCAGGCGCTGTGCTAAAACAGTGGTCCCGTCCTGCAGATCTTGCAGTCTAGCAAGACAGAGGGGTCATTAACCGAGTTATTACAGAAGTGCTAGCTAACAGCAGCATGCAAAGAGAGGGCAGAGGAGGGGGGGCCCTGCAGTTTGGAGGGCTTCCCGGAAGAAGTAAAATTTCAGCCAAGACCCCCTAAGGAGTGTGTAGGAGGAGGGGTGAAAGTGTTGGTCGCTCAGTTGTGTCTGACTTTTTGTGACCCCATGGACTGTAGCCCGCCAGTCTCCTCTGTCCATGGAGTTCTCCAGGCAAGAATACTGGAATGGGTTGCCATCCCCTTCTCCAGGGGATCTTCCTGACCCATCTTCCCAACCCAGGGATTAAACCTGGGTCTCCTGCATTGCAGACAGATTCTTTACCAGCTAAGCCACCAGGGAAGCCCAGGAGGAGGGGTAGCCAGCCTGAGATACAGGAGTGTTTCCTCAGTTGAAGGAGTGAGTGGGGTGAGAGCCAGGTGCTCCTGCTCCACAAGCTTCTGGAGTTGAGGTTGGGGGCTGTGAGGAGGCACGCAGAGGGGAGGAGAAGGGTGCTGGCTGGCGGGACGGGTGGGGACCTCACCGCCCTACTGGGGCTGAGCCCCTTCAAACTCTGGGCATCTGGCCCAGAACTTGCTCTTCCAACCACCCTTCTACCAACTGTGCCAGGTCTGGTGCCTCAGGAGCAGAGCCAGAATGCTGCTCTGTTAGCTGCACCTCAGCTCTGCCCCCAAGGGGAGGGAGAGTGATCAGGAAGTCCAGAGATGCCCCTGAGGCCGGGGTTCCTCGTGCCCTTCGCGGCTCCCTCACCCACCCTGCTGACAGCTCGCAGAGGAGGGGACCAGGAGACAGGATGCCGACCTGTGTGGAGGGCAGAGCGTCTGGAGGGGCAGGAGCCCCGCGGGGCCACGCCCTGGTCCCCCACCTTCTGCACCTGCTGGCCTCCCAGGCACGATCTGGGCCTGGACACCTTCCTGGAACTCACAGCTGGCCTCCCCTCTGTGCTTTCCATGGTGTGGGGAATGCTTTGGTGCTAGTGGGTCTTCCCCATGAGAATCTGAGCTCCCTGATACCTGAAACCATTCTCCCTAGATCCCTAGGGCCAATGGGGGACCGTGCCCATAGGTACTTAGGAATGTATTTGAGAAGCTCAGCTGACCCAGGAAGGGGAGGACTTGGGTTAACCCTTAACACAAGATCCAAGAGGAGCCTGCAGACTGACCGTGGGTCCCTGGTGTCTGGGCAGGCTGGCTGCCAAGATCCAGGTTCCACTACCTTGCCCAACCCCAGAGTCCTTCAGCCAGAGCAATAGGGTAGCCGTGAAGCCTGCTCCCGGAAGAGCCTCACTAAGAGCTTCCAGAAGTCAGACCCAGGACACCCCACCTTCCTGTGGGTTCTCTGAGGGGGAGAACCAGATTGGCTTCCTGTCCCTGTGGAGGGTCCAGGGCAGGTTTCAGCCATCAGTCCCCTCCCCAGCCCCTCCCAGTCCTGCCTTCCCACCAGACTTGGCCTGAGTCCCACATGCTACCCATGACAGTCATCGACAGTCCAACCAGGACCCCATGGAGGACCCAGAGGCCCAGGCTTTCTTGGCCCTTGGCAGCTAAGAGGGAGGGGGTATGTCGAAAGGGGAGGTGAGGGGAGTCCAAGGGCCAAAACTTGGCCCTCGGCCCCTGTAGATCCGGAGCCAGGTTTTATTGTAATCCTTACATCCTGTTGCAGATCCTTAATCAGCTGGAGCCCAGGTTGGGCTGGACCCTGTGGTGACACTCAGGGCTGTAGCCTGGAAAACCTGAAGTGGAGCTTCTGGAGTTGAGGTTGGGGGCTGTGAGGAGGAGGCAGGAGGATGGGAGGAGAAGGGAGCTGGTGCAAGCACAGGACGTGGATGGAGCCCAGACCTGCCACCCACCTGCCCCAGGCCGGGGGTGGAGGAGCCCAAGCAGCTGTCACAGGCTGGAAACCAGGGATATGGGAGGGTGAGCAGGGGCCTTCATGGGGCCCCCTGGAGAACATGGGAGCTGCTATAGTGCCTGTTAGCACCATGGAGACAGCTAGCCCTGGGGTTGCTCTGATAGTGAGCAAGGACTCCAGCCAGGAGTCAGCAGAGAGGTGACCCCGGGTAACATGGGTTCTGGTGGTTTTTACTGACTAGGGGCCAAGTCCAAGGCTGGAAGTGGTCCTGCCTGGCTGGGAGGTCTGCTTCATGAAGATGGATGAGGCAGAGGGCCCTGGGTCTTCCCATGGGTTTGGGAGCAGCGGGTGCCCCTTATCAGGGACCCCAGGATTGGCCCTCCTTTTGCCAGGGGCAGCTGACGCTGGCAGTCCAGCCCAGCTCTACGGTCCCCACACGAGTCAGGGGAAGAGTGGGGGCCAGTGGGGAAGGTACCCCATCTGGGACCTCACCTTTCAGCCCAAGGAGCAAGGACAGAAGATAATGAGGGGAAATACAAGGACTAGAGATAGCCATGGAGCGGAAGCCAGGAGTGGGCTGGCTGGCAGCGGGCGGGCAGACGGGCGTCTGTCCTGCCGGGTGCCCAGGCTGGCTATGCAGACAGCCTCTTTTCTATATGGAAATGAAGAATTTAGGCTAATGGAGCTCAACCATCTCTAATTTTGCGATGGCAGGAGGATTTTGATTGAAAGTAATTAAGCAAGCTAGCTGTAAAATTAATTAAAGCAAAAGGGGGGGATTTTTTATTGGATTGGATAGCGATATAGCGTCTGTCAGGCGGGGGACGGATGGGGGTGACCTGAATCCTCTGCCCTCCCCCCTCCCACTCGGGACGTTTATGTCACTTTAATCTCCTTACAGCGGCTGCTGTGCATTTGTTTGAAATAATCAAGGAAATATGGTCAGAAATTGTCAGCTTTCAGATCTAATTTACCTGACGGCCCCTGCGCGAGCCGGCATGGCCCAGGGAGTGAGCGTGCGTGAGCGGGCGGGGGAGCTCGAGTGGGCGCAGAGGACACTGGGCTCTCCAGTCCCCTCCCCCGGCCCCAGGCCCCCTCCGAGGGCAGAGAAGGTGCTTCCTAGCCTGTGGGCATCTCCCTGGGACAGGCCCCAGCCCCCACCCACCTGCTGCCTCCCCCCTTGAGCTGTAACCAGCTTTGGGTTTAGGGACTATAGGATCAGGAAGGTGACAGTAATTCCTTACTCCAGATGGCTGACAACTGCTAAACCCCTCCACCAGGGCCACAGTTTTAAAAATACTCCTAAATTAGTCCCCTCATGTCGTTGTCATTGGCCTCAGCCGGGGGATTGTGGAGATGGGCTATAGGGAGGGTGGGGGCAGCACATCATCCGCAGCACCCCTCTGCCACCTGCTACCATCCCCACCTTCTTCCCGGGGGCTCCCGGAGGCTGTGCTTACCTGCCCCGGACCTGTCTCTGCCAGGTCTCTCCTCTCCTCCCAGAATGGTGCTTGCCCTGATTCCCTTTCATAGCACAGCTCACAAGTTCTGGCGGGTGGCGGGGGTGGGGGGGTCGTCCCAATTCTTGAAAGAGGAAGTCCCTTCCTGCAACACGTTGTCACCCATCCAGGTGTCCTGCCCATTTCCTGTGGTAAGCCAGGTCACAGAGCCAGACACCATTTGTGCTTCCCTGAGTGAGTTGAGGAGCCTGACTTGCGGCCCTGCACCCTAGGGGGGCTGCTTTAGAGCCATCTAGGGTCCTTGCCCAGGGGAGTGAGTGAGGGGCTTAAAGCCTCTCCAGCAGGGAACCCTTGTGTAGTTCGGGGCTGATGGGCCCTGGGGGGGCGGGGGGACTTGTCTCCAAGGCTGCAGGAAATTCAACTTTTAAACACAAATGAGCAGTGTGATCATTTGTCATGAGAGGGCCTAGGTGAGAAATTGGGTTTCTGGATTTGTTTGGTCCCGACAAGTGAGTGACCTGGGCTTTCGACAAGTCTCTCAGCCATCTTGGGCCTCAAAGTCCTTCTGGTTCTAAAGTTCTGTACACATTTAGGACAGCCTCTGCCCCGAGAGCTGCCACACTTGGGAGCGCCTTGTCCAGCCAGGGGTCCTTGCTGGGCTGTGGCGGGCAGGGGAGAAGCTGGGGATTCTAGAAACAGTGGATTAGAATGAGCAACCTGCCCCCAGTTTGCCCGCCTTAGAGCACAGCGGTTAGAAGTTCTCTGTCCCCACCTGCCGTCCTTGGGGCCCTGCCTTCTGCCAGTCCTCCTCCTAACCCCCAGCACGCCCTCCCTGCCCCTGACGCTGGGTAACTCAGTCGGCCTCCTCTGGCCAGGGCGTTGGAGCCCCTGTCATTCTTTGCAGCCTGGCTCCTGAGCAGAGCAGCTGCGCACTTGGGAAGTGTCACTCTCCCCTCACCAAGAGTCCTTCATCTTGGGGCAAGGGGTGGAGCCCCAAAGAACTGTGCCTGGGAAAGAGGGAGAGGGAAAGCTGCTGGCTCTTCTCCATGTCTTTGGGGCACAGTTTGTGCCCAGATCCCGGGCAGCACTGAGAGCCTTGGGGCCCTATCCTCCCTGGCCAGCTGGGTCTGCAGGGGCCTTGCAGGGAGGCAGCAGCATGGCCAGGCACCATGAAGGCCCAGCCTGGGTGAGTTCCTGCCCTCTATGCACGCCAGCAGCCTGGGAACCTGGTCCCAGGAGACATGAGGCTGGAGAGAACCTCTCAACTCAGCCCAGCGTCTCGCCTCCATGCACGGCTTGCAGCCGCTCCTGTCAGCCCCTGCAGCTATGATGTGGAGGAACCAGCAGGGGAGCTGGTGCCAGGACCTGGTGGGGCTGCTTGCCTGGGGCCAGAGGCTGCATTCCGGGCTTGACGTTCGTGCAGGCTGTCCATGGTGGGCACGGGGGTGGAGGGAGGCTATGGCAGAACTGGGGTCCCCAGGCAGGTGGGAGGGCAGGTTGGCTCACGGAGACCCAAGGGAGATGGAGAAGGCCAAGAGAAGGGTGGAGACCGCTGTCATGGTCCTCATGGTGGCCCCACACTGGACTGTTTGCTCTGCTCTCGTGGGGAGAACCTGAGTTGGGGATGTCATACTGAAAAACACTTTGGAGAACTAACGTTCTATGGTGAGAACAGTGACTGCAGAGAGGCTCTCCTTGGACAGGAAGGGCTGGCGAGGGCAGCAAGACTGGCTGTGAGCTCTGGGTTAAAAGAGGACAGCCTGCGAGAGCACCCGGCAACACAGCCTGTGACGGCCAGGGCCTGGGGAGTCGGGAAGAAGTGAGAGGGCAGCCTGGGGGCCGGTGTGTCCAGGGCCCGCCCAGTAGTACTTTGGTACCCATCGCCTGGTCAGCGTGGGATAACACGTGTGCACTGTGGCCACTTACCATTCCTGCAGTCCCTCCTTCCCCAGCTCCCAAGTCATTGAGAAAACAGTACCGAGCTCACTGGCCTCGTCCAGGTGGAGGCCCTCCTCTCTGGTTCTCTGCTGTCCCCTTCCCCCATCCCTCAGGATCTCTGTCTGCCCCCAGCCCAGGTGTCTAAGTATCTAGGTAGAATTTGTGGAGGTAGACCAGGAGAGGCGAAAGATGAGTGGTCTGGCCTTAGGCCAGCCCCCCAGGGCTGGCTCCCTGAGGACCTTTGCAAATCAAGGGCCTACCAGTGGGGCCCACTTTGGCCTAGCCAGCCAGGTGCTTCCTCCCTTCAGGCAGGACCCAGCGATGGTGGGCCAGCTGGTCTCCACCTCCCAGAGGGTGGAGAGGAAGGCTCCCCCTGAGTCTTTACTCATGCTTAGTAGAGGCCAGGGGCTTTGGGACAGTTCTCAGCGCTACAGTGCCCCAAGCACAGGAACAGGGAAAAATCCCTGCCTGACTGGGAGAGAAGCCAGAGTGGTCAGGGTCCAGCCCCAGGAATGAATAGCTGCAGGGTCTGGTGATGCCCACAGGACCAGGGTACCCGATAACCCCCCTCCCCCGGTCAGGTCCATGCTGGCGTTGGCTGGATGTGACCAGGGCACTGGACTCCCAGCAAGGCCCAGGGCCAAACTGGGCCCTGGCATCACAGAGCCTCTGCAGCCTAGCTCGGTGGACTTACTGTGGCTATCAGACTGCTGCTCCTGCTCCCCCCACGCCCAGCCTGCCACCCAGGATCCTGGCGGGGCTGGTGGCCCCACGGATTCCAGAAGGGCTTCCCAGCAGCCTTCTCATCCCCTCCCTCCCGTCCAGCCTCAGTTTCTCATCCTCCAGGCCCGGAGTCTCCCCGGCCCAACCCTGGCCCAGCCCTCTGTCCCCCCTGGCTTCACAGTCGCATTTTGCTGCCAGCGCAGGGCACTGAAAAACTGCTGGCACTGCCAAAAACCCTGTGTGCGCTATGACTCCCCAAACATCCCTTTATTTTTATTGTTCTGTTAATTACTGTTTAAACTTTAATAAGTCACTTCGTCAGGAGGGGGGACCTGCCGTGAGCTTTTCTGTGCAAACACGGGCCCGGGAGTGACTCGGGTGTAATATAACCCTTTATGTGATGTGGGAATGTTTAGATTGTAACAGAAACTTGTTATTTTAATGACAGTTGGGGGGTAGAGGGTGGGCTGAGCACCAGTGAGGAGGAGGGTGGGCGCAGCCCTGCTCCACTCGCATCCCGAGAGGGCTGGGGTAGCCTGACCACAGGCTACCCCAGGGGTGCTCCCATGTGGCTGCCGCTGAAGGTCGAGGATACCATGGGGCCCTTCCTGGGCTGCCCATGGTCAGGCTCACCAGGGAATGGGATGCGTCAGGAGAGATGCTCGGGGGCTCCAGGGTGGAAGTGTCCCAGGAGAAAGTTGAGCTTGGGGTGCAGGGGGAGGCAGGAAGAGGCCTCCCAGATCTCTGGGCAAAGGCTGGGCCGTGCAGGGCTGGACTCTGCGCTGACCGCAACAGCCCTTCCTGCTCCCAAGGTGGGGACCCTGTCCACAGTCACCATCCAGTACAGTGGCAGGCACCCTGCTGCACAGCACTGTGCCAGACATGTCACCCTACATCCTCTTTTTTCAACAATCCGGCATCTCAGGTGAGGACACGGATGTCCAGGGCAGAGATATAACTTGCTTCAAGTGACACGTTTTTAAGAGGCGGTCCAAGTTTCTAGGACTTCCCAGGTGGTGCTAATGGGAAAGAACCCGCCTGCCAATTCAGGAGACATAAGAGACACAGGTTTGATCCCTGGGTCTAGAAGATCCCTTGGAGGAGGGCATAGCAACCCACTCCAGTATTCTTGCCTGGAGAATCCCATGGACAGAGAAACTGGCAGGGCACAGTCCACGAGGTCGCAAAGAGTCAGACACGACTGTAGTGATATAGCATACACACCAAGTTTCTAATGTCAGTTTATCTTATTTGGAAGCTTCTAAAGGCCAGGAAGAAAAGTTATGACCAACCTAGATAGAATATTGAAAAGCAGAGACATTACTTTGCCAACAAAGGTCTGTCTAGTCAAGGCTATGGTTTTTCCAGTAGTCATGTATGGATGTGAGAGTTGGACTGTGAAGAAAGCTGAGCACCAAAGAATTGATGCTTTTGAACTGTGGTGTTGGAGAAGACTCTTGAGAGTCCATTGGACTGCAAGGAGATCAATCCAACCAGTCCATTCTAAAGGAGATCAGCCCTGGGTGTTCTTTGGAAGGAATGATGCTAAAGATGTCACCCACTTCTGCAGGAGGTGACAAAGTACTCCAGTACTTTGGCCACCTCATGCGAAGAGTTGACTCATTGGAAAAGGCTCTGATGCTGGGAGGGATTGGGGGCAGGAGGAAAAGGGGACAACAGAGGATGAGATGGCTGGATGGCATCACTGACTCAATGAACGTGAGTTTGAGTGAACTCCGGGAGTTGGTGATGGACAGGGAGGCCTGGCGTGCTGCGATTCATGGGGTTGCAAAGATTCAGACACAAGTGAGCGACTGAACTGAAACTGAACTGAAAGTCCAGCTGCCCAGGTGTGGCTCAGCAGGGTGAACGCAGTCCCAATCCTCCCTGGGAACCAGGGTCATCCCTCTCAGTCTTGGGACTGGGCACCCTTCAGGCCCTCCACCTGCCTCAGCCCTCAGGATGAGGGTCTGGAAGGCAATGGGGACATGGAAATAAGGATCGTCCTTAAGTCTTAAGCCACTTGCCCTCTTCCTCACAAGGTTTGGCTCCATCTCAGGGAGTTAGGGGTTCAAGTGTAGGGTCAGGGTGGTAGTGGCCAGGACACCCCTTCTTCCTCTGGTAGCCCTGATCCTTTACACGCAGAAGCATTCCTGCCCCAGACCCACTTCTGCAGGAGGTGACACCTGGAGAGGGAGCCTTTCCCAGGCACCGTGAGTCTCCAGCGTGGACCCCTGTGATCTGGACAATTTCCTGCTTCATTTTCATTTGGTCCCTCTGTCTGTTCATCCACAGAGCTGAGTGTCCACTCTGGGACAGCCCTGGAGTCCTGTGCTTGCCCTCACGGGCTCATGCCTGACTGAGGTTAGCGAAGGGGTGTGGGGGGAGCATGACCACGGGGGCCCAGCCCCTCCCCAGGCTGGGTGTTCCCAGGGCTCTGTCTGGTCCCTCCTCTCCCTCTGTGGCTGTGACCCTCTGGGGCCCCTCCCCGCCTCCTGCCGGGCAGGGCCCGAGGTTCAGGGCTCTGGCGCCCTCTCACTGGGGGCTGGAGGTGGCAGCAGCCCCCCAGATGGCAACGGCAGTGTGGGCCACAAATCGCTGAGGTTTTCCTTTTCCGAGCAGCGCGTTTCCCTAAATTGTCTTTGACTGCGTGCATGGGTAATGAAAGTTTATGCCCTTGTTAGAAGGACAGGCGGCCAGTTCCAGTTAGAACTGGGGCTCTCTCCCGGCCAGCCCCCCGCCCCCTCCCCCAGCAGGAGCAAGAGCGTGAGCGCGAGTGGCGAGTGTGCGTGTGCGCACACCCCCCCATCCCCGGTGGATAAGAAGGCTGTTAGGGGAAGGGAGAGGGGACGGGGAAAAAAAGAAAAAAAAAATTTCCATATTTGTGTAAGTTGCTTTAAAAGCATTTTATCATGTCATAAAAAAGGGAAAGTACTCTCAGAAATTGATCCTCTCCGCCAGCCCATTGGACAGAAGGACGTTGGGATGTTAATGGCCATCCTGCTCCAGGGTGGCTTATTAAAAAATTTATACATAAATGCTTAAAATTGCATAAATTATTTAAAAAAAACCAACAAAGTAAGCAATTTGAATTCCCTCCTCTCCTCCCCTTGGCTCAGTCCCACTTCTGCATCCCCCCTTTTCCAAGCCCTCATCATGATCCTCCCGGTGGTCCCGGGGCCCATCCTCTCCTCTGGGCGTCCCCCCTTTTTTCCACTTCCCACCGCACCCCCAGCACCATCCACCCTGCCCTCCTCCGGGGTTTCCCTGCCTCACCCACAAATTAACGCAACAGCACACTCACATGCACACGCACTAATAAAAACACCACTAATAATGCCCCAAATCGCAGAATTAAATATTAAGGCCAGAGGAGGCGGACGTGGAGAGGAGCAGCCGCCACCGTAGCCGAACTTGGAGCTGATGAGTGTGTGTCTCGCAGGCGTGGAATGTCACCCACACATCCTGGAGACTGGAGTGGGGAGTTTTATGATGGTTTTTCATTGATTTGTTTCCCCAGCGCAGCTGCCGACCTCTATTGAGGGACAAACATAATCAGCACTGACGCAAATTAGATGGTTATTCGTTTTGAAAATTGACAGAAAAACAATAAAAAAGATGAAATGCTCCCAAATCAATAGATATAATGAAATTCAAATAATCCGAGAGATGAGGTCTCCATGGCAACTGATAATGTGGAAAAGAAAACAATTTAATAAAGGACAGACACACTTTGAAAACAGATTGGGCCCCGGGAGGGGGGCGGGCTGGCGGGCGGAGGGCTGGAGCGCGGGCTGGCGAGTGAAGGATCACTGTCCGTCCCAAGGACACCCGCCATAATTAAGCGAGGCTTTCGGCCCCAGAAAGTGCAGATTCAGGTTTTAATACACAAAATTATTTCAGGAGCAGTGAATCGGAAAGTCGTTTGTAATGACCTTCCTGAGAGGCCCGGGCGCAGGGCATGTTGGAGGCTGGGCGGCCGGGCCGGCTGAGTTATGGCATATTTGTGTTTTTATAGTGCGGAGGGGAGGGGGTGGGGGGGAGGGGGGGAGAAGGTTAAACAGTATTTACAGCTCAGTTGTTTTCAGAGAGGAAAGAGAAATAGAGTTCATGGGGAGATGCAGCGGGCAGGCGGGCGGGTGAGCCGGGGAGGCCTCTGGGCGAGGTGGGAGAGGCGGTGGGCCTGGGCGGGTCTTCCGCCCTCGGACTGCCCGGCCTGGCCTTGGGGACCCTCAGAGAATGCCAGGAGCAGCCTCCCCACCCCCGTTCCTGGTGGGGGCCTTCTAGGTCTGGGGCCTCTTCTCTGGGGACAGGGTGGGAGCCTGTGTCCAAGCTCTGTGCATCCAGCCACATCTCAAGTGAGGTGAGGCATTCCTGAGGCTGCTGCAGAAAGCTCGCCTTGCCGGGCATCGTCCTGGGCTCTGCATCGAAGCTGGTCGATCGTCCGGATGGTGCTGCCCTCCTTGAGTCACGTGCTGCATCTGGGGTGTGCCCAGCCTTGGGTACAGGGGACGAGGGCCTGTCAGTGGCCTGGGGCTGACAACCTCCCTGCCCCGTCCTTGGGCACCACCTCCCTGCCTCCCGCACACAAAAGGGAAAAGCTTGGCCCCTTGGGGTTTGGCAGAGGCAGAGGCCACAGAAGGGGAAAGCACCCAGCTGAACCCCCTCCTGGTCCCACCGCCCTCCAGAGCCGCCTGCCTGGGCAGGGCGGCGCAGGCACTGAGAGCGCAGCCCTGGGGGCTCACCCCTTCCTCAGGTGTGTCCCCCTCGGGCTGCAGTAGCCACGTTCGTGCATCCATGTCGTGACGCACGTGGCACAGCCAGTCTCCGGGCCGCTGTGTGTGTACACATGTGACTATAATGTGATGGTACAAATACCGAGACGCCCGAATGTGTGTGCGCGCGCACAGTCTGCGTGTGCGCTGTGTGTGTGTGTTTTAAATCTCCCCTGGGTGGTAACTTTTTTTTTTTTTCTCCCCTTCCTGTTTGGCTGTGACCTGGGGGAGATTGATGGCCAGCCTGTGCGGTGGATGCTAACAGTTTCCCTGATTTATAGAGTTACTTACGCTAAGTGAGGCCACTTAGACGCGTCTGGATAGTAAACCTTTTAACTGGACTAAAAAATCATAATAAATAAATAAACCAAGGGGCACACGTAGGGCCCAGCAGCTGGGCCCCCCCAGTTGCCCACCTGGAGCTGTTGGGGACCAGGGGGCCCAGCTGAGGGCCTCGAGGAGCAGTGGCTGCTCCTCTCTGCCAAGTGAGGCACAGGATTGGGCCCAAGAGGGAAGGAAGGACACCCCTGTTCTCCTAGGGCACAGGTCGTCTCTGGGGAGACGGGGCTGGAACTGTTAAGATAGAGTTGGGCTGCGTGGTAGGGGGAAGAGGGAGGCAGGGGGATGGTGGGGCCCCAAGGGAGCTCGTGGGGGAGCAGAGCCAGGACAGGTGTCTCTGGGAACCCTTCCTTGCTTCCTAGACTCACCACTCCTGTGGGACCGAGACTTTTCACCACAGTGATCACACTTGTAATGACTTGAGCAAGCATCTGCCCCCTGGTCTAAATTGAACCATCCATCCTGGCAGGAACCAGGGCAGTCCGCTTGCTCTTGTCGTGTCCTCGGAATTCAGCCCCCGGCACCCCAGCCCTGGGGCTGGTGGCCCATCAAGTGCAAGTCCTTACGGGTGGCAGGGAGGCTCCGAAATTGCTGCCACCCTGGTTGGGAGGCTGTGGGAGGTACACCTAGGGTCTCAGATGGTGAGACATCTGAGTCCAGCTCTCACACGGATGCTGGATGACTACGACAGTTGACAGCCTCGCTGGGCTCTGCTTTTTCATCTGGAAATGGTCAGGATGATGGCTGCGCTGGGATGGGGGTGGGTGTGTCACTGAGGCTCTGAGTGGTTACCCAGTGCTGTCCCCAGCGCAGGGGAGGTGCTCAGGGTGCCAGCTACCATATTGCTCTATGCTGTGCGGGCCAGGGCGGCCACCAGAGTGGCCTAGTGGTGCCCGTGGCCCCCGAGCCACCTGGCAGCAGACAGGCCGGCCCCCTGGACCACCCCCACCAGAGGGGACGGGCACCTGGCCCCTGCCTCGCCACTTCTTGATATACAGCGGGCATTAGGCCGCCCAAAGGGGACACTGCATCCTTAGGAAGAAATATGTCCTCATTTTTCTTAAACACCGTTTCCACTGAGTGAAATGTTTAGAAGGGACGCGCAGGGAGAACTTTATTTCCTACCAGGGAGTTCAGAGCCACCAGGCAGAGCCCATAAAGCACCCGGAGCCTGGTAGCTGACAGTCCGCCCGGCCCCAAAACACATTACTCACCGGTGGGGAGGGGCTGCCAGCCCTGCCAGCCCCTGGGGACTAGCCCCCACCCCACCGCCCCAGGCTGACTCTGAGACCCAGTCGTGGGCATCAGGCCCTGGAGTCTCCGGTCCCCTTGAGCCCAGGCTACCCAGGGCTAGGAAGGACCTGGCCCTGACCAGGAGAGGAGGTGGAACCAATCCAGCCACCCGCTTAGTCCCCAGGGATCAGGGATGAGGGGCCCAGGTGCAGCTAGAGGAGCCCCCTCCCTCCCCCAGAGCTGGCAGTAGCCCTGGCCTTCCCCAGCCTGTGGAGGGAGTGATGCGGTTCCTGCCATAACGGGCCCTTCTCCCGAGGCCCTCCCTTCATTCGATTTCTGAAGCTGGCTGATTTGCATATTTATAAATATCAGTAAATTATTTATTGTAGCAATCTGCTGCACCATTTTACCCATCACAGTTAACACTTTAGGGGGCTCCGTGTTATGGGAACCGGGAGTGGGGGTGAGGAGGAGATGGGCAGGAGTGGAGAGGAGCCCTCTCGGGGTGGCCTGGGACTTCCTGGAGTCTCCGGAGCCGCCACGGGGACATGGTGGCAGCCCCGCACCTTGCTGCACCCTGGCCTTCAGGCGCTCGGGCTCTGGAGTGTCTGCACGGCTCCAGGGTCAGCTTCCTCCTCTGTCAAATGGGACGACGGCAGTACCTGCCTCACGGGGTCATGGTGAGACACCATGAACTAGCGCCTACAGGTGTGAGGACAGGCCAGTTCTTGCCCCTCCCTTTCTCCACCCTGAGCAAGACCCCCCAGCTTGGAGACAGAGCTGCTTGCAGGGGGCTTGTTGAGTTTGGAGCCCCTGGAGGGGAGGCTTAGAGACTTTCTGGGAGCCAGGGAGAGGTCATTTGTTGCCCACAGCCTGGGCCTCCAGCCTCTCCTGTGCCCCCACCAGCAACCTCTTCTGGCCCAGGTGTGGTTTCCTGGTCTAGCTAGGGATCTCGTGCCCAGAGGTGGCACCACACTTGCCTGTTTGTCCCCTCCCAGAGCTCAGCTGCCTTTTCCCAGATGCTTGACTGTCAGGACCTGTGCTTGGCACAGACAGGCACCCTGTCACCTTAGTCCTGCAATCCTTTCATGGTGGGGAAAGCTCGCTCAGAACCCAGAGCTTAGCGAGGGGCAGAGCCAGGCCCTGAACTCACAACTGTCTGCCCCAGAGGCCAGGGCACACCATGGTGCAGTGCTGCCTCCCAGGGCTCACCCTGGCCCATCCAGCGTCCCTGGGGCCAGAGGTTGCAGGCTGGGAGACGCCCTGGGCTGGCGGCCCACAGGCAGAGACCGGCCTGCTCCTTTCCCCGGGGCCCAGCTGGGCCCACTGCAGCCGCCCTGCCCCTCGCCTCCTCTCTGGAGCCAGGTCTCAGGTTAGCGGTACGGGAGTCCCCGTGCCTTCCCACCCTCCAGCCCAAGCCGGCCTCCTGGGCAGTATTGTTCCCAGAGGAAGTTCCCAGTGTAAATAGAGCAGCGGGCAGGCTGGTGGCGGGAAGGAGATGAAAGGGGCAGTGACAGGGCCGGGGACGGATGGCTTCCTCCCATTGAGGCCCGGCCACGGCGTTTATATTTTAGGGAAGAAAGTCAGGGGAATGTTTACATGGACAGGAGCCTGGGGTCAGACCACGAGGGGGGTAGTCTGCAGGTCCCAGGGTCCCGAAGGAGGGGTAGAGGAGAAGGCCCCACGGGGTGGGCCGGAAGGCGGGCGGGCAGGCAACTTGAACCTCAGCTCTTACACACACACACACCCCTCTACGCACAGCCCCAGACTCTCACGCGTGTGCACTTACAAGGAAGGCCTGCTTTTGCCTCCTGCCCTGCACCCCAGGCTGACATGCCTTCCCCACCTCCACCCCTGGGAGCAGCGGGAGGCAGAGGGAGGGCAGCATCTGGAAGGCAGGTGGGCGGGGCAGAGCAGCAGCTGGAGGGCAGGTGTCGGGGGCGTGGGCGGAGCCACGGGGCCTGCAGGCTGGGGGGGCCCCCCGGCACACAGCTGCAGCACATCTGGTAGGGGCCCGCAAGGGACTGAGCCAGGCACACGGCCGGCATCAGGAAAGGGTGGGCAGGGCTGGGTGGGCCCAAGTGCCAGGAGGCTCCAGGATGGGTGGGGGCCCAGGGACGGGGTGTCACCAGCAGCAAGTGCAGCCCTGGGAGCTTCTGCTTCCCTCTTCCTTGGGATAAATATTTATAGATTCATTTGCCGTCTGCCATACACACTTGGCTGCTTACCTCCTGGTAAAAATAGAGCAGGCTCCCCCACTCCCACCCTCCTTCTCTACCAGGGCCGGGGGCAGAGGGGCCCAGGTGCGGCCTGCCCCCCATAGATCTGCCTGAGGAAGCCTGGTGTCACAGAGCCTGGTGGCTGGCCTGGAGGTCAGGTGGGATGGCGTGATGAAGGGCCCTGTCAATGAGCCTTGAGAAAGAGCCCATGATGGTGCTTGGAGACTTGGGTGTGGGCAGTGCAGACTTCGAGATGTGGACAAACATGGGTAGAGTGGGCATCCGGCTAGGGCGAGGGTGGGGCCCGGAAGAGCCAGGGCCACAGGACTGGAAGAACTGGGCAGCTGGCTTCAAGACAAGGACCTGGGGCTGCCGGGCATTGTCTGTATCGAGGGGCCACCATCTGTGTGCACAAGCCAAGTCTGCCTACAGATGAGGTCCTGGCCCAAGTGTGCCCATCTCTGTCCGAGTCAGCCTCTCAGTGGGTTCCTGGCATGTGTGTTTAGGCTCTTGATCCATTATAGTGAAGCCCCTTCTGACTGTGGGCCTGGGAGCAGAGTTCCTCCCTTGGCTTAGCCTTTTGAGCTGTGTGGAGATGAGGCCATGCCCACCCCCTGGGAGCCCTGCCATCTAGAGGCTTCGATGGGGCCCCCTGTGCAGAAAGGGAGTGTGAGCCACGACTGTGTCTGCCGTGGCCACCGCCCCACCCCTGGCGCTGCCATGTAGGAGCTCGCTGAATGGATGGGTGGACAGACAGATGGACCGATATACAAATAAACCGGTGTAGGTGTGTCAGCTTTGGTTGGCATTTGTGGCAGGTTCCAGCTGTATGGGGGTGGTCTTGCCATTCCCCTCCCAAGACCCTGGGCTCCCTGCTCAGTGGCCGAGAGGGAGGTGGCCAGTGCCCGGGCAGCCTACTTACAGTTCCAGGCCGTTTGCATCGCACTGTCATGCTCAGGGATGAGGCACTAGAATGGCAGCCTCTGGGCATTCCACTGGGGATCTGAGGAATCCCAATCTATTCCCGCTTCTCAGATCTGGAAAGTGGGCTTCCTGGGGCTAGCCAAGCCCCCCAGGGCTGCAGGAGTTGGTGGAGGCAGAGTGACATCCTGAGGCACAGCTGGCCTGGCTCCCAGGGCCAGACACGGGGAGGAAGTGCTTCCAGAAGCCAGGGCTGAGAAGAAGACTGTTCCTGTGCGTGAAGTCATTCGTCCATTCGTTCGTTCATTTACAAGATATTTCTGAACCACGGAGTCCATGCCAGGCTCTGAGAATAGAACCCACAGTCTAGTGAGGGGACAGACATGCCTGGTGTCAGGGCAATGGGGTGGAATGTGACTGGGCAGACCTCTGGCTTGGGGGATGTGGGGCTGTTGAGGTGGGTGGCGGTGCCTCTGACCCCTCTCTTCCATCCCCACAGCTGAAGGCACCCGGTGCACCGACCCGCCCGCAGGAAAGCCCGCGATGGCGGCCAAGCGCAAAGGCGGCCTGAAGCTCAACGCCATCTGCGCCAAGCTGAGCCGCCAGGTGGAGGTGGAGAAGGGTGGGGAGGCCGGTGCCCACACTGAGGGCAGCCCGCTGCGGCCCCGGGACAAAGAGCGCAGTGGCCCCGAGTCTGGGGTGGCCCGGGCCCCCCGCAGCGAAGAAGACAAGAGGCGGGCGGTGATTGAGAAGTGGGTCAACGGGGAGTACAGCGAGGAGCCGGCACCTGCGCCTGTGCTGGGGCGGATCGCCCGGGAGGGCCTGGAGCTGCCGCCCGAGGGCGTCTACATGGTCCAGCCCCAGGGCTGCAGCGACGAGGAGGACCACGGCGAAGAGCCCCCCAAGGACAGCAGCGTCCTGGAGGAGAAGGACTCAGACGGGGCAGCCTCCAAGGATGACGGTGGCCCCAGTGCCAAGCAGGCTTCAGGTGGGTATCTAAGCCCTGGATGGGACAGAACCCCACGAGGAGGAGGGGTGGTGTGTCTACAGAGCACGCCCTCTTCCCTTACTCTTGCTCCAAGTAGTGACCCCTCTTTAGGGCCCATGGAGGACTCCTGAGGGGGTGGGGGCTGGGGCCGAGGTCACGGCTGGCATGGGGGAGAGGAGTCGGGCAGGGGTTGGGGGGGGGGTCGTGTGGCAGGGGTGAGAAGGGAAGGGCCTGAGAAAGCAGCTTTCCACATGTGTGAACAGGGTTGCGATGAGCTGCTGAACACACAGTGGGTCTTCAGGAAGACAAATGAATGGGTGGACAGGCAGATGGATGGATGGATGGATGGATAGTGTGTGGGTAGATAGCTCACCACAAGTACCTGCTTGGGAAGGAGCCTGTTGGGGGGCGTAGTACCTGGATATGTGGAGAGGGACAGCCAGCCAGCAGATCCCATTGCACCCACCTGCCCTGGACACGGTCCCCTGGCTGACGTCTCTCCCATGAGATGGCTAAGGCCTTGCTCTTCTGGGGTCCACGTGTCCTTAGATGCAGAGCAGCCCTGAGCTCCTTCTGCTCTGCGGAGGAAGGACCTCAGTTCTGGGTGGGAGGGGGCATGGCCAGGGCTGGAACTTGGGGCTCGGGCTCTCCTCAGCTCCCCAGCCTCCTTGCAGCGGGCGCCTAGCATCCCGAGCCTCCCCTTCCCCTGCAGCAAGGGGCGCATCTCCTCCCTGCGCGGGGAGCCCTGCGCAGCCACATAATTATGCATATAAGATATAAACAGAGCTGTTTAATTATCCTTCGCCACATCAGTGACAGAGTAATTAACAAACATTGCAAGATCAATGAGGAAAAGTGTGACCTTCAGTTTCCTCTGATAGGAAAAGCCCTTGCCGTTCCCAGACACAAGGTGACTGTGCTGGGCCTGAGGAGTGGGGAGGGACAGGGACCAGGGCCACTGTCCCTTCAGCGCCCCAGTTCCTCCCGGGGGAGTGGCGAGCCAGCACATCAGGAGGCAGGGCTGGAAACTGCCGGTGGCCTCATGGCTCCAGGCCTCACCCCCTCGGGTTTGGGATAGCAGCGGGATGGCAGCATGATGCCAGGCAGGCTCCTCAGCCTGGGCCCTGGAGCTGGGCAGCCAGAGCCCAAGCTGCCCACAGTGGCCTTGGGACTGCAGGCCTCTGGGCTGCCCCCGGGACCCCTGCCTGGCCCCCTCCCTGCTCTAAGCCGTCTGCCCTTCAAAGCCTTCTGATTCTCTGCCATATATAGCGAGGGCTCAGCTGCCTCCAGCTATTTTTAGCCCCTTTCCCTGGTCCCTGAGCCACTGAATCTAGCATCCAGAGCCCACCCCTCCCAGGCTGGGTCCCCCACCCCAAGTGGCTTGAGGTCAGGACGGCAGCCCACCAGCCAGCCAGCCCAGGGGGACAGCCATCTGTTGGTTCCCTGAGTCACTCTCCCCACCTTGGGGGCCGGGTGCTGTCCATGACTGTTCTGTCCTCACCCGGAGGGCCCCAGACCCCACAGAACTTCCCTCCTCCCCTCCTCCCAGGAGCGCGGAGGCTCTGTCTACATGCTGCTAGGTTTTCTCTTGTGCTGGAGCCCAGACCGGCTCTCAGACCACCTCCGGGTGGGGTTGGGGGTGGGAGAAGAGCCCGCTGCTGGGGGCTGGCCACACCTTTCCCTGGCTGGGCTGTTAGGACCTCCCAGCCTGGAGCTCTGTGCCCGAGTGTGCAGGCTCAGACAGGAGTAGAGAGAACACATGTCCTCTGGGGCCCGACGAGTCTCACCCACCTGCGTGTCCCCACCCCTGACTCGGGGTGGCGTATAGCTGGTGGTCGGTGTTAGTGAGTGCGCAGGAAGACACGTCCTGGGGGTGGGGGCGTCCCACAGGCTTGCAGTGGTGGCACATTGTGTGTGGAAGGGGGTTCGTCTCCAGGGAACAGCCCCAGGCCAAAT
The DNA here is from genome assembly GCF_055505025.1 of Bos grunniens. NCBI lineage: Eukaryota > Metazoa > Chordata > Mammalia > Artiodactyla > Bovidae > Bos > Bos grunniens. The sequence goes on along the minus strand of NC_141180.1, from coordinate 38,128,269 downwards.
GGGACAGTCTTGGGAAGCTGGATGTGGAGTTTGAGGTGGTCTGGATACACTTGTATGTGTGTCTCGGACGATCACTAGGACATGAGCTTGTGAGAGTGTGTGTGCATGCACGGCCCCACGGGGAGGTGGCTGCGGGGGACTCCCCGTGTGCCCTGCCATGGACACTGAAGTGAGAGATGCGGACTGTCAGCTGCTGTGTCTCCGGCCCTGACTCTCCTCGGGGTGGCCCACCCTTGTGCGTGAACACGAGTGACCAGAGGGTGGCAGGGAGGTTTGTAGGCCTCCCCATGTCATAAGTCTTGGCTCGGGTGGGGCCTTGAGGGAGTCTGAGCCTCACATCAGCAGGCTCTCTGCCCCCTTGGCCTTGTTGTCTGGGGCCGTTAGCAACTTGGGGGTCTGGGAGGGGCCAAGAGGACAGGTTCTGAGGAGGCTTCGGGCAAGCCCCTCGTCCTCCTCCCGAGGATCAGGGGTCTGTGTGTCCATTTCTGGGGGGAGTGAAGGTCTGCCAGGCCAACTCTGCCAGGCCCACCCCGACCGGTCCCCAAGGGTCCTCCTGACTGCCCAGCCACTGGCTCACAACCCTACCTGTCCCCAGCCCCCATTTCCACCCCCACCCCAGAGGCAGGTTGAGATCTGGCCTTACTTCCAGTAAAATGACTTCTCTTTCATATTAGGCCAAGGCAAGAGAGCGGAGACATTTATGAAACTTTGTTTAATGTACTGAAAAGCCATCGGCCAGAACATTTAGGAAATTGATTTTCCTGGCATTGATGAACTCGTTTTATTTTACCCCAGTATTAATTACTTTTTTTTTAAACAAATTAATTTAAGAGTCGTAAAACCTAACAAGTGAGCCAAATGTCCATAGATCATGTCCTGCTCCGCCCCTCCCCAGGCCGGCCCTCTCCCTCTCTGGGGGTGGCCTGTCCCTTGGCTACCCTGCTCCCTCCCAGAGGTGACAGCCCCTCTCCTCTCCCATAGGAGAGGCCTCTTCACTTCGGGACTACGCGGCCTCCACAATGACTGAGTTCCTTGGCATGTTTGGTTACGACGACCAGAACACGAGGGACGAGCTGGCCAGGAAGATCAGCTTTGAGAAGCTGCATGCGGGCTCCACCCCCGAGGCGGCCACCTCCTCCGTGCTGCCCGCCTCCGAGGACGCCCTCAGCAAGCGGGCGCGGTTCTCCAAGTACGAGGAGTACATCCGCAAGCTCAAGGCTGGCGAGCAGCTGTCCTGGCCGGCCCACGGCACCACGGCTGAGGGGCGGGCAGGCAAGGAGGCGCTGGGCCCCCTGCCTGGCCTGCGGCTTCCCAGTAGCAACACGCACCTGGAGACCAAGGCCACCATCCTGCCCCTGCCCTCGCACAGCAGCGTCCCCATGCAGGGCCTGGTGGCCCGCGCCTCCAAGTACGACTTTTTCATCCAGAAACTGAAGACGGGCGAGAACCTGCGGCCCCAAAACGGGAGCGCCTACAAGAAGCCATCCAAGTACGACCTGGAGAACGTCAAGTACCTGCACCTCTTCAAACCCGGGGAGGGCAGCCCCGACATGGGTGGGGCCATCGCCTTCAAGACGGGCAAGGTGGGGCGCCCCTCCAAGTACGACGTCCGGGCCATCCAGAAGCCTGGCCCCGCCAAGGTTCCGCCCACCCCCAGCCTGGCTCCTGCACCCCTCGCCAGCGTGCCCACCGCTCCCAGTGCCCCTGGGCCAGGCCCTGAGCCATCTGCCTCCCTGCCTTTCAACACTCCCGAGTACCTGAAGTCAACCTTCTCCAAAACAGACTCCATCACCACGGGGACCGTCTCCACTGTCAAGTAAGGCGCGCGCCACCCTCACTGCCAGCCCTGAGTCCAGCACTGGGTGACCCAGAGACCCATTTTCTGCCTCTGAAGCTCACACTTGTGGACACATGTACCCGCATCTTACGCACATCCACTGTGCACCCAGATTCTCACACGTACTTACACACACACACAGCCTACATAATCACTCACACCCAGTTCACAGACACACACACTATACATCTTGCTGTGTGCACACACCCTCACACACCACATACAGGCAAACCTTGTTTGCGCTTCGAAGATGTCGCGTGTTCTTGTGCACTGAAGGTTTGTGGCAACCCTGCGTTGTCAGCTGATGGTTAGCGTTTTTTAGCAGTAAAGCCTTTTTTAATTAAGACATGTGCATGGTTTTTCCAGACATGATACTATTGCACAATTAATGGACTACAGTATGGCATAAGCATACCTTTTCTGTACTCTGGGAAACCAAAAAAGTTCACGTGACTCGCTTCATTGTGACCGTCACTTGATCATGGTGGTCTGGAAGCGAGCCTACATCATCTCCAAGGCCTGCCTGTGCTTCTGTGCACTTGCTCCCCTGCTGACACACCTGCCACAGAGTACTGTAACCCCATCTGCCCACAGCAGGCTTTCTCTGCCTGCCACCACGAGGGTCAGCTGCGGGCTTACGGTTGGCTGGGAAAACCCTACGCTGGGTTGGGGGTTCTGGGCTCCAAGCTGGTGGCCTTGGCTCCTGGATTCAGAGCCTGGGCTGTGTGACTGGCAGCAGGAGGTGGTAGGAGGCTGGGGCGGGCGGACCCCACGTGAAGCCCGCGGCAGTGGCAAAATGACAGATGGATCCATGTGTGGGGCTGAGAACACCTTTCCCCACAGCCATCCCTCTTGGGGGAGGGCCAGAAACCTGAGAGCTGGTCTAGAGAGCCGCCCTCGGCACGGGGGGTGTCGGGGGGCTTTTCCGACCCCTCAGCCACACTTGCTTGGTGCTGCTCTTGCCCTTTCCCCCGGGGTCTTCCCCAGTGGTCCCTGGTACCCCTCTTCAGCCAGCAGTGTCCTGACCCCGCTGTGTGCAAGAGGGGCTTGGCCCCAGCTTCCCAGGCCTCCTGAGGGTTAGACTCTAGGTCAGACCCATGTTCAGGGTGGAGCCCTCCAGCCCTGCCAGCTTGAGACAGCCTAGTCCTTGCCGAAGGTGGGCCAACTGAACCCAGCTGTGCTAGTTTTCTGCCAAAGGACTTTTCCCATCCCACCTCAAGTGCCCAGGATGCTACAGAGCAAGGGAGATGAGGGTCAGGACCCCACGGCAGGGAGCTGCCCCCAGACACGCCTGGGGCAGGAGGCCGCCTCGTCCACTCATCAGCTGTGCCCTGTGTGTCTCTCACCAGGAACGGATTGCCCACAGATAAACCAGCTGTCACTGAAGATGTAAACATTTACCAGAAATATATTGCCAGGTAGGCCCCTCGGGAGGAGACTGCCCTGGAGAGGTGGGCGGGGTAGGAATGCTGGGGACCGTGGGATCGCATGCCCATCTGACCGCTAGTATCAGCTGCCTGCTGCCTCCTCACCCCCACACACTCCTGCTTCCAGATTCCCTCCAGGGACTGCCCTCTGCCCCATCTCAGAGCCCCCGCCCCCTTCATGGGGTCCAGACCACAGACCCTTAAGTAGCTTGTACCCCAGGCAGGACTCGGGTACCTGAAAGGGCCCGCTAGCAGGGCCCGGCCACAGGTGAGCACAGGGCCCCCCTCCACAGCTAATCCAGAGCCTTGGTGGGGGTGGGGTGCAGGGAGGGCAATGCAAGCCACTGTGGAACAGTAAGGGGATAAGAAGGGGTGTGGTCAGGTGGCCTCAGTGTGCAACGACCCCCCCCCAACCCCAGGCTAGACCTTGACCCTCACCACCTGACTGCAGGCCTGCCCCTTTACCTCCTTAAGGCAGCGGGCTTGGCAGGTGAAGAAACTTCACCTCATCAGATTCCCCAGCTCAGGCCCCCGGCGGGCAGTACCTGGCGGAGCAGCACCTGGCTGGGGCAGCACCTGACCGGGCCAGGCCCCGGCAGCCGTCTTTCTGCTAATCTCCGTCCCTCTCTGTGTCTCCCTCCTGTCCCTCCTTGTCTTTTCAGCTTTGCTGTGCTCTCTTTATTATTATTATTATCATTATTATTAGTGCCTCAGCAGATGGCTCTTTTGGCAGCTTCAGCTTAAATCTTTATTCGCAAGTGGTTCTCCCCGTTACATAGGCTTCCCCTCACTCGCTCCATGGTGGGGCAGGCAGGCTGAGCCCACCACCGTGTCCACAGTTGTCATGGTGTGTTCTCCCCAGGTGGTCATCATTCAGGCTGCAGGATCCCCCACTCTGGCAGTCTTGGACCCCGGAGATGGCCCAGGGCGCTCTGGACCACAGGCGGTGGTGGCCAGGCAGCTAGTAGGGGCTCCGAGCTGGGGAGTTGGCCGGAGAACATGCTCCCTACCACGGGAAGCCAAACAGATGCTGGGCTTTAAAAATTCATCACTCTGGACTGTTTCAAGTGTCGAGAAAACCCAGGACAGAGAGAGCCCTTTAACACTTCTCAGTCACAGGGCCGTGAGCTGGCCCGACTGGGGTCCCCAGCACCTGACCCGGCGCTGGGTGGGGAGTGGGAGGGCAGCACCTGCAGAAACAGCGGCTGGGCTGCCTTGGGGCTCATGCCTTCCCCACCTCATCCCATCCCATCCTAGGCTTCTTCCCCTGACCCTGCTCTGGCCTCTGCCTTGGCCCCGCTTCCTCCATGCAACATTGGCACCAGGCCTCTGTGCCCCCCAACCCGGCCCGGCATTCCCTCTTGGGGCAGATAAGGCTCATTCTGCAACTCAGTGGGTCTGGGATTCCCAGCGGCCCCCTCACTCTCCTTGGCCTTCTCAGCCTCTGCTTCACGGACACAGGGGCTACCTCTGCCCCTCCAGATCTCTACCCAAGGCCCCCACACCCCAGAAGCAGTCCTCTGGAGCACAGACACAGACTCTTCTCAGCCACAGAGGCTGAGGACCCTGGAGCTGGCATCCAGAGAGGCCTGAGCCCACCCCCTCTTCCCTGCAGGTTCTCAGGCAGTCAGCACTGTGGCCACATCCACTGCGCCTACCAGTACCGCGAGCACTACCACTGCCTCGACCCCGAGTGCAACTACCAGGTATGTCCCGTGGGCACTGGCCGTGCTCCTGCAGGCTGGCACAGCAGCGGAGGAGCCTCCTGGAAGTAGGACAGGACTGCTGGGTTCTGCTTGGGCCACCTGAACTTGACTTGGGCAGGAAGAGAGGCCAGAAAAACTCCCAGCCTGTCCACATTCCCAGATTGCTGCCCACAGGTGTCTGATGGGGTCTGGAGCCCTCTGCCTCCCCAGTAATAATTATTCTTGCTCCAATGCACTGAGTCCACCACGCACCAAGGACTTCTCAGACAGCCTGCATACCTTGTCTAGTCAGCTCTTTCCAGTGTCCTCATGAGGCTGGTACTACTGCCCCATTTTACAGATGATTATGTTGAAGTTCAGGTAGACTGTCCCTTATGTTCAAAGCTCATCCTCTGGTGAGTGCAGAGCAAGCAAATGAGAGGGGAATGCAGGTGGTCTGTCTCACCAGGGAGCCCAGCCTGGCAGGGCCCATTGGTGATACTAGACAAAATGAGTTGTCACCTGTCAGAGGCCTTGGCTGAAAGGCCTGGCTCGGATTCATCTTCTCTGCTTCCGGGCCTGATGATGGAGAGACATGGAGAAGGTCAGGGAAGGATCTGTGGTTCTGGAACCTTCTAAATTATTCCCTCCCAAGTCCAGGGTGCTGGCCTTGGGGCGGTCTGGGCTGCTTCGACCCAAATAGAGTTCTTTGTAAGGAGAACAGGAGGGCCCTGGGGCCAGGCGCGGCCTCCCACCCACCAGGCCCTCTCCCGGCAGAGGTTCACGAGCAAGCAGGACGTGATCCGGCACTACAACATGCACAAGAAGCGGGACAACTCCCTGCAGCACGGCTTCATGCGCTTCAGCCCGCTGGACGACTGCAGCGTCTACTACCACGGCTGCCACCTCAACGGGAAGAGCACCCACTACCACTGCATGCAGGTGCCCCGCCCCCACCCTCGCCCCCACCCTGCCCTGGAGGCTGGCCTGCCCAGGGCAGGGCGCCTCCCCTTCTCCTTTCTGTCAGAGAGGGTCTCTGGGGCTCAGGCTCGGGCAGTGCCCGGTGGGCCCGGGTGGGGCCTTCCCCATGGCCATACTTGGTGTGGGTGCAATTCAGCGAGCTGTTTATACAGACCGACATTTTTCAGGCTTTAACACCAAGAGCAGCATTGCAAATGGTTCCTGAGGAGGTTTTTGTTTAATTCTTTGTTTTAATGCCACGCAGAGTCTGGGCTTTTTCAAGGTGTCAGGTCCAGGGGGAGCGACTTTGGGTTGCAAATAGCAGCCGCCGCACCTCCCCCGATATTTGTCAGGGGGTTGTTATGGCCTCTGTGAAACAACCTGGGCCAGGAGGAGAGGGGGGCTTGCTCTCCGGGCTCTGAGATGGTGCAGACACTGGCACGGCCCAGCCCTCAAGAGTGTTCGGATTCCACTGGTTTTTACTCAATATGGCAACGCTGCCTGCCTTGGCCCAGCTCGGGTGGGGTAGGGAGGGCCCGGTGCCAGGAACTGTCCGCCAAGCAAGTCCCTGGGCTAAAGGTGACTGCCAGGCCCCTGGGTCCAGCCCTGCTCACTCAGGGGGCTTCAGAGGTAGAGCCACAGATTGGGGACCCAAAAGCTACCTCCTGCAGCACAGGACTCCCACGCCTGTGTGGGGAGGTGTCCCAGGCTCTCTGAAGACAGACTGTACTCAGCACAGACCAGGCCCTGGGGGCCTGATGGGTCATCCTTCATTAACTGCAATCCCACCAGTTGGATGTTGATGGGTGCTGAAGCTCCCCCACTGGGGTCAACTGCACCTGGAGGAACAGCCTCCCTGAGCTCACCGGGTGCCTGGCCCCCCTGACTGCCGATCTGGCCCCTGCAGGTGGGCTGTAACAAGGTGTACACGAGCACGTCAGACGTGATGACCCATGAGAACTTCCATAAGAAGAACACCCAGCTCATCAACGACGGCTTCCAGCGCTTCCGTGCCACCGAGGACTGCGGCACGGCCGACTGCCAGTTCTATGGGCAGAAGACCACGCACTTCCACTGCAGGTGAGCGGAGGCGGCTGGGGAGGCTCCTGGCCTGGGGAGGGCCGGAAGGCAGGGCCCCAGGTCCCTGGGTGGCTCGGAGCCCCGCCTCCTCAGGGCAGTAGGAACAGGAGCCAAGGGCTGCTCAGAGGCCCCGCCTGAGCGTCCAGCCTGGTCTTCCACCCCGAGGCCCATCCCTCCCGGGGCCACCGTGGGAGCAGGGCAGGGAGTCCTCCTGACCTCGCGAGGCCCCATGACAGCCTCCCTATGTGCCCTCCCTTACCCCCAGGCGCCCCGGCTGCACGTTCACCTTCAAGAACAAGTGTGACATCGAGAAGCACAAAAGCTACCACATCAAGGACGACGCCTACGCCAAGGACGGCTTCAAGAAGTTCTACAAGTACGAGGAGTGCAAGTACGAGGGCTGCGTGTACAGCAAGGCCACCAACCACTTCCACTGCATCCGCGCCGGCTGCGGCTTCACCTTCACCTCCACCAGCCAGATGACCTCGCACAAGCGCAAGCACGAGCGCAGGCACATACGCACCTCCGGCTCCGGCGTGCTGGGGCTGCCACCCTCGCTGCTGGGCGCCAAGGACACGGAGCACGAGGAGTCCAGCAACGACGACCTGGTCGACTTCTCGGCCCTGAGCAGCAAGAACTCCAGCCTGAGCGCCTCCCCCACTAGCCAGCAGTCCTCCGCCTCCCTGGCCACGGCCACTGCCGCCTCCGAGGCCGTGCCCAGCGCCACCAAGCCTCCCAACAGCAAGATCTCGGGGCTGCTGGCCCAGGGCCTGCCCAGCTCCATCCCCCTGGCGCTGGCCCTCTCCAACTCTGGCCTGGCCAGCGCCGCACCCTACTTCCCCATCCTTCCTGGCCGGGGCAGTGCCTCCCTGCCGGTGGGTGCCCCCGGCCTCATGGGTGCCATGTCGTCCGGGACAGCAGGCTCAGCAACCCCTGACACGCCCGCCCTGGCAGCCTCGGGAGCTGGTGACTCGGTGGCGGCGGGGGCTGCCTCAGTCCCCGTGCCCCCTGCCTCCATCATGGAGAGGATCTCAGCCAGCAAAGGCCTCATCTCGCCCATGATGGCCAGGCTGGCCGCGGCCGCCCTCAAGCCCTCTGCCCCCTTTGACCCAGGTGAGCAGGCTGGGCCCTGCCTGGGAAGCCCACTCCTCTCCAACCCCAGGAGCTCACTGACCCCCGCGCAGAGCAGAGTAGGGGTGTTTGGCAAGGGGGCCTTTCTATCCCTGGCCCCAAGTCCCCTGCACCCCTCTTTCCTGGTCTCTGCCTCCATCCTCTTTATTTCCTGTTTGGGGCCCCTTTCTCTGACCTGCCCATCCCAGGCAACTCCTGTTTCTGTCTTTTCATCTGTGAAGTAGGGGCAGTAATCCCGGCCTCACAGGGTACCTGTGCATCCCCAGGGCCTCTGCAAGCTCCCCCTACCCTGCCATGTCACAAGTCCAGCCCCAGTGGGAGCCGTCCCTGAGCCCCAGGCTTCCCTGGGACCTCCTCCAGATGATGGGAGGGGACACGACTTCAGCCCAGGGCTAGGGTGGCCACACTGCAGGGATGCTCAGGGGATTCAGGCCTGGACAGCCCCTTGAGACCAAGGATGCCTTGCCCAGGCTCTCGCTCTCCATCAGCACTGTAACAGTCGCACGTTCTGTGATAGTGGAGGTGTTCCATTCTGCACTGTTCAATATGGTAGCCCCTTGTCACGTGGCTGTTGAGTGCTTGAAATTGGCTAGTGGGACCAAGACCTGGATTGGGGTTTCTTTCAGTTGAGCCACATCCGGTCAGTGGCTGCTGTGTTGGAGTTGCCAGGATCATGTCTCTGTCTTTCATCTGGCCCATCATAGAAAGTGATTCCCCTTTCTCTCAAATTTTCTGCTCCTTAAAAAATTGTTCTACTTTTTTTCCCTCTGAATTTTTTTTTTTTGGCTTTTTTGTTTCCCTTGCTCCTCTTTATCTGTTTCCCCCCATCCAGGTAATAAGCATTAGTAAGATCTTTAAGAAGAGTTCTGCTTTTGTCTGGGACCGGGCTCACTTCATTCATCCATTCATCAACCACTTTTGCTCACTGAGGGCAGCTTGTTGCAGAGCCAGGAGCCAGGCTGGGGGCTGGGGACATGGCGGGGAAGACAACAAAGTCCTTGCCTTGTAGAGCTGATGGAATAGTGGGGGGATATACTGATCCCAAATACACCCCCTGGGAGGTGGCCAAGTTGGCCCTCAGTAGTCTGGCTCCTGAGAATGTCTCGAGACTCACCAAGACTGAGAGTCCCTGTGGTCCCCCCGAGCTTGAGCTGGCTGGAGGGTCAGAGCCCTGTTTCCCTGGGGACCCTGCGCTAGTGGCTTTGGGCAGCTCCTGGAATGTGGACTCTGAGTTCTGAAAACTAGAGCGTCTTCCCACTGGGATACTCCTGTCAGCCGACACCCACCTTCTACTCCACGTGTCGGGAGGGTCAGGCCAGACTGCCCAGGGCCGTGAACCTCTGGTCAGGTGCCTGCAGGCTGGGGCCACACAGGGCTTGGTGGCCAGGCTGTCAAGTACTTTCTTTTCTTAAGAAAAAGCTCCTTCCCCGAAAAGAAAGGTCAAGTGAAGGGGAGGGGGCCATTTTCCTTTATTTTTTAATAAAATGACACTTGCTGTCTGTGAAGCAGCTCTCTGTCAGCTGCAGCGCCTTGGGGCAGATTAATATTTCAGTCACTGGGGATTGTGGGGAAAGGCTCCGTGGACATGTTCCTGTCAGCAACTTCTTTGGCCCTGTTCTGCTTGGCCTCCTGAGTCTTCTGCCCACCCAGCTCCAGCCTTTGCACCCATGCCCACACCCCGCCCGCTCCCCCCACCCACCCCATCCAGCCCTGCCTGGCAAGGGTGGGCCTCATATCCCTGCCCTGGACAGCTTGACGGGCGAGGTCACATAGTTTGAACCGCTCTGATTGGCTGTCAGCTTCCATAGCCCTGACACAGCAGATGCCCCTCCTGGGCATGCTCAGTGGAAGGCAGGGCCGTCGCCCCGGCAACAGTGGGGACGGGACCCGCGGAGGGGGCGCAGCTCCCAGTCTAGATCTGCCACTTTCCCTCAGCATTAACAGAGTCTTTAATAAAAGCCTAAGCGGCAGCCCCACAAATTGACTGTGACAGTCGGTGGAGAAAATGAAGGGCCCCCACCCCCGTCACAGCCCCCTCCCCAGCCTACCGCCCTTCTCCTCCAGGAGGCCCTGAGCCAGGACAACTTTGACATAATTTTGCAATAATTATCACTTGAAGAATTGCCACACAGGGGGAAGCGTCACAAGCGATCTTGTCAGTGGGGAGAACCACTGACCAGCAGTCAAGGCTCCCCGAGGGCCTCAGCCCACCCGGCCCGCCGTCTTCCCCTTGGGGGGTTCCGGTTGGTGCCCCTATGAAGCCCTCGGTCCCTCTAACACCGTCTTCCCTCCCCTCCCCTGTAGGAAACGGGCAGCAGGCCACCCCTGCCAGGTTCCCCCCAGCCCCGGTGAAGCAGGAGCCCGGTGAGAGTGCTGGCGCCCCAGGTCCCCACGAGGCCTCCCAGGACCGCAGTTTAGACCTGACTCTGAAGGAGCCCAGGTGAGGGGAGGCCCAGGCCTCCCAGCTCTGCCCCCTGCAGGAGGCTCTGGGGACAGCACCCTCAGAGCCAGACCCCTTGGGGCCAGGGGCCCATCTCTCCTGACCAGGGGTCACCCACCTGCCCTGGGAAATGTAGCTGGGCGGGGCCAGTGCCCCATGGGCCGACTGGGAGGGGTGACTCTCCGGGCTCGGTCCCACGAACGTCTGAGCTAAAGCCCCTTGGTTTGTGTGTTCCAGTAATGAATCAAATGGCCACGCAGTCCCGGCAAATTCATCTCTTTTATCCTCGCTTATGAATAAGGTAAGAACCATCCATCACACGCCTCCCATTCCCCCACCCAGAGAAATTAAAGCTATGCTGGGGGGTGGGGGGGATGTGTTTGTTTTTTAATGTTTTGCCTCTAATAAGATGAGTTTGTACCATTTAAATTTTGAGGCCATTTTTCATCGGATATAATTTCAGAGCCACTGCTTACAAATTAATTTAATGAACTGGCTGAAGAAATATATTCCAGCCTCTGACACCCTTTTTTTTTCCCTTCAGATGGAGGGTTCCTAAAGCTTTTCCAGAGCCCTCTAACTTCTTTTGCTCTTAGTTATTAATTTTATTTATTTTATATATTTTTTGTTTGTTTAAAAAGGTGGGGGGGGATTAAAGTGGGAGCAAAGCATCAATTTCCACTTTTCGGGTTGAATAATGGTCTTGGACGCCTTCTGCAGAGGTCGCTCCAGAATATTTATTTTAAATAATGCAGGGTCTTTGTAAATTATACATCATCTCAAATATATTTTCCCCCCTTCACATGATAAATTTGACTACGGCAAGATTAATTTGGTTACTGTACACAAGTGACTGCCGAGGAGGGAGCTAGGTCTGGGCCGGACCTCACTGGGTGGGAGTCCCACTGGGCCCTTGGGCTCCTGTTGGCCTTGGCTCCAGGGCGCCCATGCCTTCCACCTTTCCCCCTCCCCTGGTTGCTCTCTTGCCCCCTTTTTCCATCCTGGGGTCACTGCTCCCTGCACCCCCTTGTTCCTTCCTGTCGGAGCCCTGCACCCCGCCTGTGTGGGTCGAGCTTTTCCACGGGCTCCCCGCCCCCCTCCGCTCCCAGCGGCAGTCTGCCTGTCTTGCTCTCACCCCGTGAGCCTCCCTCCCTCCTTCTCGGCTCCTCCTTTGTGTGCCTTCTCTTGTTCTCAAGGAATTCGTGGGGGTTCCCCCGCATCCCTCCTCCTCCTGCACTTCTTTTGAAAACCTGGCAGGAAAATAACCAGGGAGCCGCGAAGTCTGGGGAAAGCTGGGCTGGAGTGTGTGCCCTGAGTCTCGGCCACAGATTGAGTGATGGCTCCTAGCAGCACGGGGTTTGTGTGGCGGAGCCCTGGCAGCTCTGTGGGGCTGAGGAGGCACAGCAGGCTGCCTGCGGCGGCATCCATTCATTGTGGGCTCCTGTGCAGCCAAAGCTGCGTGGGGTCGGGCCTCCTCTCCTCCCAGCTGCCAGCACCGTGATGCTCTGGTCAGTTTGGAGAGATCCAAGCAGCCTAGAGCTGCTGCTGGTCCCAGGGCAGTCGGGCCAAGTGTCCTGAGGTCCCCAGCCTGAAGCTTGGGCCTGTCCTCCTGGCAGATGTCTCAGGGCAGCCCCAACCTCGGCAGCCTGTTGAACGTCAAGACGGACACAGAGGGAGGCCCCGCTGGGGAGTCCCCCCCATTCCTGGGCAAGGCTGTGAAGGCGATGGTTCAGGAGAAGCTGTCAGAGCCCTGGAAGGTGTACCTTCGCAGGTGAGGGGCTCTGGGTGAGCAAGGGAGAGGGGAGGGCCAAGCCCACCGGTCCCGGGGGCCAGGGGCCAGGGGCCAGCCCCACCACCCACCCTGGCCTGCCTAGAGCCCCGGGGTCTCCTCTAAGCGGCTGGCTCCTCTGCCAGGTTTGGCACCAAGGACTTCTGCAACGCTCAGTGTGACTTCCTCCACAAGGCCCACTTCCACTGCGTGGTGGAGGAGTGCGGCGCGCTTTTCAGCACCCTGGACGGGGCCATCAAGCACGCCAAGTGAGTGGGGGTCGGGGACCCGTGTAAACCAAGCCCTGTTCATCCCAGCCTGGCTCAGGGCTCGGGGCTGCACAGGCCTCTAACCGCCTTCCAAGCAGGACCCCTGAGACCTCAGAAGCTGAGCTGGCTTCTCAGGCGGTGCTGCCTGGCCAAAGGCAGACTTTCCCATCTTCCCACTAGGTCAGCCCCCAATGAGACCCCCTCAGCCCACCCAGGCCCCACCTGGAGCAGGAGCCCCTTCCGCCCCCAGACCCACCCCCATGTAGCCCTCAGCCCTCCTGCAGACCCAACTCTGACCGCAGCAGGGACGCCAGGTGAAGGCCCTTTCCAAGCCACAATACTGCATTTGTAGATTCTCTTTGACCTAAAAATAAAAGAAATTAATTTGTAAAGTTCATTGAGCTGAAAAGCAGCAAGCCCAACCGTCTGCTGTAATTGAACCCAGAACTTGTAAACATTTAAAACAGATCTTCACTGCTCTTTAAGCCGCAGGTCAGGCTCTTCTCAGTGCTTAGGCAGCTCCAGCTCTTGGCCTGAGACCCATCTTTAAATCTCAGAGCAGGTTCTTAAAGGGTGGGTTTCCTGAGCCGGGACTTGCTGTGTCCCTAGTAGGGAGGAGCTAGGGACAGTGCATCTAGAAGGTCACCAGGAGGTGTCATTAGGACAGAACCAGGAGCCCAAGAGCTGTTTGCTTTCAGTCCTTCCCTCCTGGCGGCACCTGGCACTGAAGACAAGGTGGGGCACCGGCCCCCTAGGCTTGAGATGGGATTGCCCTCAGGCAGGCAGGCAGGTGCATGGGGAAGGGCGCTCTCCACCCCCACCTGAGACACCCTCTTCTGCCTCTCACAGCTTCCACTTCCGGACGGAGGGAGGAGCAGTAAAAGGAAACCCAGAGGCTGCCTTCCCGGCCTCAGCTGCTGAGACCAAACCCTCCTTGGCCCCCGCGTCCCCTCCAGTGCCACCCGTCACCACAGCCACGGCTTCCTCTCTCGAGGGGCCCACTCCCAGCCTGGCCGCCGTGCCCTCCACCCCCACCCTGCTCGCCTGGAAGCAGCTGGCTTCCACCATACCCCAGATGCCTCAGATTCCAGCATCAGTGCCTCACCTGCCCACTTCGCCCTTGGCAACGACTTCTCTAGAGAACGCCAAGCCCCAGGTCAAACCCGGATTCCTCCAGTTCCAGGAGAAGTGAGTCCCTCGATGAACCGGGAGTCCTGTGTCCCCCGGGTGTCTTGGGAGTAGGTGCTAGCCAGGGCCACTGAGGAGGCACTGTTCCTCGTCTTGCAGGAGCCCCGGCTGTCCCCAGCCTCTCTGGGACCCGGTCACCGGGTCATGTCCTTCTAGCCAAAGCTGCTGCTGCTGCTGCTCAGACCTCACTGCCTGTTCCTGGAGCAAGCGGCCGGGGTGGGGGGTGATGGTGGAGGTAGTGGCCACGGTTCTGGAGAGACCGGTGGCAATGCTGTGAGGACCAGCCAGGGTGGGCTGGGAGGGGTGGGCCTCACCCAGCAAGGAGGGCTACGTCTCCCTCTGGGCCTCCCTGTTGGTCTCTGTGGTTCCCGCCCATAACTGAATCTCTGCAGGGCAAGCCAAGTCACAGGGGGCAGGGGCAAAGGGGCTAGACCCTCCTCTGGGCTCCCGCCCGCCTGCACAATAGCCTGAGCTCTCAGGGGGTGGAAGGGACCTTCCTCAATGGATGGGGTGGCTCCTTGCGGCGAGAACGGTGACTCTGTATCATGATGCGTGTGGCTTCCTGTTCTCAATAAAAGTAATAAATTGGATGTGAACACACACCGCCTGAGTGGCAGCTGTCCTCCCTGTCTGAGCACCTGGGGCTGGGCCCACGGCACGGAAGGGCACCTGCCCTCCGCTCTGACCCTTCCCCACCTTCCCTTCCTCTGTTCACCTCCCAGCCCTCTTAGCATCCTGGCCTTGGTCAGAGTTTCCACCCAGGCCCGATGTGAATGTAGAGGGCAGCCGTGTTGTCAGCCAGGCCAGGAAGGGTAGAAGCCAGAGCACAGTACCCTCCACTACTGCCAGAAGCCTGGGAAGCAGGGGTCTGGGGCGGGGGGCTGCCACTCAGGACAGGCAGGGCAGGGCTCACGGGGCACCCCGCCCCACCACTGAGCTGGCTTGCGTTCTCTGCGTGGGTGGGCAGCCCCGAGCTCCAAGCTGACCCTGGAACCAGGACCTGACACCAGGCACAGGTTCCCACTGGCTGAGGCCCCGCGGTAGCAAAGCGTCCTGGTAGGGCTGCCCACCCATCTGCATGCTGTCAGTCAGCCACAGCCAGGGCAGCGCCCGCGCCACGTCAGCCAGGCTTGCGCTGGCATCCCGCCAGGCTGGCAGCACCATCTCTCATTTTCATATCCAAGAAATGATTGCAGCCATCCTTATCTATAAGCCTGAGGTGTGGCCGTGGAAACTACGTGTCCCAGCATGCAGTGCTCTGGGCAGCCTGCATACCGCAATCCCTCATGCTCCAGCAGAGCTCCAAAAAGAGGGCAAGGTTGCATGCTGGGATTTGTAGTCTCCTCTGGCCAAATGGCCCTGTTGAGCAGGAGGGCAGTCCTGGGGCCATTCCTCTTGAGGGCACCACGGGAGACTGGGGAGAAGAACCCCAGCGTGAGCCAGTGTCAGGACATCGGCGGGGAGGGCACTGGGAATGCCAATGACCTGGGCCGTGGTTTCATTCCAGCGATCCTTGCCTCGCAACGGACTGCAAGTATGCCAACAAGTTCCACTTCCACTGTCTCTTTGGGAACTGCAAGTACGTCTGCAAAACCTCTGGCAAGGCCGAGTCCCACTGCCTGGACCACATCAACCCCAACAACAACCTGGTGAACGTGCGAGACCAGTTTGCTTACTACTCCCTGCAGTGCCTCTGTCCCAACCAGGTCAGCAAGGTGGACGGGCAGGGTGGGGCCTGGGGCGGGAGCAGGGAGGCACAGGGCCATGGATCAGCTCCTCCTGGCAGAGACTCTGTTTCTCACACCCTTTTTAATTGGCTTCCTCCAGACTCTGGAAAGGACACTGTCTGCCCCAGGTCCCTGGAGACCCCTGGGCAGCAGTTCAGCTTGGTGCTCATTTGGTGAGGTCTGTCATTTTATCCTAACCCTCAGTGATGACTCTATGATGAACAGCCACTGGGCACTTGGCATCATTCTGCCCATCCTGGAATGGCTACGCTCCTTTTCTCTAGAGGCCTGGAATTTTAAAACATTGGACAGATATTGAACTGTCTGCGCTCCAGACAGGAAGGGCAGATCAGATTCATTATAAAGGCCTACCTCCAAGATTTGTAGGGGCCACCTGACAGTGCCTTGAGGAGGAGTCTGAACCTAGATCCGGACAAAGAGGTGTACCAGGGTAGATGAGTGATGTCTGCCTGGGTCTGGGCACGCAGAGAAGAGTGCTGGGATAGATTAATGATGTCTGCCCAGGTCTGGGCACACAGAGAAGAGTGCTGGGATAGATTAGTGATGTCTGCTCTGGGTGTGGGTTTAGAGAGATTGGTATGACACCAGATAGGATGCCTTAGTCAAATGACAGAAGGGACTTATGGCTTTTTAAAACGTGAATGATCTTTACACAGTTGTGTTTGCTGATACTAAATGCGGAAGGACACACAAATGCAAAGGGCCAGCCATAGCCCAGAGGCCTGGGGCAGGTGGGGCTTATGGCCATTGCCTGCCTGGTCCTGACTTTCCTGTCCCTCCCTGCAGCACTGCGAGTTCCGGATGCGTGGGCACTACCACTGTCTCCGAACCGGCTGCTACTTTGTGACCAACATCACCACCAAGCTGCCGTGGCACATAAAGAAGCATGAGAAAGCCGAGCGGCGGGCAGCCAATGGGTTCAAGTACTTCACCAAGCGCGAGGAGTGCGGCAGGCTAGGTACCGCAGGCCAGGGCTGGGGGCAGGAAACTGCCGCGGTGGGCAGGGCTGTGGCTCTGGCCCCAGAGGCCCGGGTGCCACTTCTTGTTACCACACATCAGGCTCCATGGGTTTTTTTTTAAAATGTCACAGACCAGGCATTGTCAAACTGGGAAAACAGTCAAAACCCCAAAAGCCTGGAAAGAGGGGTGAGGGTGACCCAGAACACTCCAGTCACCCCCAGGGCAATGGCCTGGAGCCTCATCTCTGGTCTCCAGACTTGGTTTCTTTTCTTTTTCAAGAGGGCCTTGCAGGTAAGTTTTAAAAATTCCTGACATTCTCTGCCCTGGGATGTCTTTCCATGGTTTTAACTATTAGGTTTTTATCCATAATGGGCTGTATGATGTTCATTTGTTCATTCACTCACTCAGCAGACATTTTATTTTTTTTATTATTATTTTTTTTTATTTGACTGTGCTGGGTCTTCTTGCTGTGCAAGGTCTTTCTCTAGTTGCAGCGAGCAAGGGACCACCCTCATTATGGCACATGGGCTTGGCAATGCGCTTGTTTTGTTGCAGAACACAGGCTCTAGGTGTTCAGCCTCAGTAGTTGCGGCTCTCAGGCTTATTTGCTCTGTGGCACGTGGGATCTTAGTCTCCTGACCAGAGGTTGAAACCCATTCCCTGCATTGGCAGGTGGATTCATAACCACTGGACCATCAGGGAAGTCTCTCAACAGAGGTTTATTGAAGAGCAGCCATGGGCCAGGCTCTTTGCTGTTGCAAGAGGTGCAGGGGGTGGGGGGTAGACGTGGCAGCTGAGGTCTTTTTTGTCTACTGTGACTGGCACCAGGCTTGGTGCTGGGGATCTGGTGGGACAAGCAGGTACTTGGTCAGTTCAGGCCAGGGCATTTGTAACCTGGGGTGACCTGGAAGGAGGTGGCCACGGGGCAAGAAGTGACCTTGAGCTCAGGGACAGGTGCTTCAGAGTTAACTTCACTGCTGAGAGCTGGGCTGTTGGCCAGGAAGCTGCCCCCAACCCCAGAACAAGGCCTCCCTGAGGAGCTCGCTGGCCCCAGCCCCAGGATGCTGTGGGGAGCGGGCTCCATGCAGAGTCCACACTCTTGCCTCAGGATGGAGCCACGTGTCACGTGCAGACATGGGGCAGTAATCTGCCCAGGAGGAGACCGGACACTGGAAAGCAGGTGGGAGCCAGGCAGGCTGGGTGCGGACACCTGTGCCCAGGTGACTCAGGTGGCCACGGCCACAGGGTCCAGTGGGTACAGATGGGGGCTACTGCCTGCAGCCAGCGGGCCATTACCTAGGGGAAGGCTGAGAGATTCAAAGTCAACTGCCAGAAATGAAAGGAAACAAACCTTTCCTTCAGGTATTCATTCAAAAATAATTCAGAGCCTGAGAGAGGGCTGGTTATCACAGCAACAGATATCAACACTTGGTGACCCATGCTGGTCCTGGGTTCGGCTTACAGGTGTCGGGGATTCTGTAGTTGCCGTTATTGACTCAGTTGGGGTGTTTTGGGTGGTAGCTGGAGCCAAAACAAAGCTGGGGGATGATATAAGACACCTGGCCAGCTCAGGTGCCATGGCAACGGGCAGGCCTTCACCTGCCCTCTGCTGATACCATTTCAGTCTGGCCGCTGTGTTTGTCAGCCCAGAACAAAACCCAGGTGGGTGGGGGCAGGGCAGAGGGCTAGCCGGCCTGCAGCCATCTCTACAAGGTCAAGGGGGTGGGGGGCAGCACCTGGGGTCCCCAAAGGAGAGCTGGGGACAGATGGCATGCTGGGAGGCAGCTGATCAAGTGGACAGGTCACTAGGGTCCCCTGCCCTGGAGCCCATGGACCTCTCAATGTGCGGCACAGGGGAGGGGGCCAGCCTGCCATCGTCCCGCAAGTCCATGCTAGACTGGCGGGGAGACCCAGGCTCTGGACATCCAGGTGGCCGAGGACTTTCTGGGAGTGGGGGGTGGGAGGTTCCTCAGGGGAGCGCCATCACGGGCAAGTGCCCTTTCCCCATACGCCATCTTCCTAGCATGTGTGCCCGTGCCCAGAACAGTGCCCGCCATGCAGCGGGTACCATGAGTGCCAGCTGGCCCGCAGGGAAAGCTCACAGCCGAGTGGGGCTGTGTCCACAGGCTGCAAGTACAACCAGGTGAACAGCCACTTCCACTGCATCCGGGAGGGCTGCCAGTTCTCCTTCCTCCTCAAGCACCAGATGACCTCCCATGCCCGGAAGCACATGCGGAGGATGCTGGGGAAGAACTTCGATCGCGCACCCTCCTCCCAGGTGAGCCGCCCCTCCCCCGCCTGGGGGCCAGAGGGCATCATCCGTGTCCCACTCTGGCAGCCGCCGGAAATGACCACATGCTCCTTGTGGGCAGCACCGCCTCCAGCCCAGCTTGCTCAGGGGCCCCCTGCTTCTTTTCAGGGCCCCCCAAGCCTGATGGACACCGAGACAGACGAGTACATGGATTATACTGGCTGCAGCCCAGGCGCCATGTCCTCCGAGTCCTCCACCATGGACCGAAGCTGCTCCAGCACCCCTGTGGGCAACGAGAGCACCGCGGCAGGTGAGCAGGCGGCCAGGACAGGGCCGCGAGGGTCTGGGAGGCGCCCGGCCTGGGACGGGCCCTCCTCCTGCCAGGTCTGGCTCAGGACTGGAGCATCATGGCCAAGTGGCCTCAAAGGAGGACAGGCCAGTGTGTGGCCGGGCCGGCTGGTCTGTGGGACATGAGTCCCCACCTTCTGCTGTCCTGCCCACCTCCCCCGTACTCTGCCCTCGGCTTCCATTTCCAGGAGAGGACCCGGGTTTGAGCTAAGAGCTATAGCCAGAGGGGCAGGTGGGCCCCACCCAGCCCTGGCCCCTCCTCTGGCCTCTCTGCCATGGTCCCAAGCACAGTTCCTGGGCCCCAGAGTGGGGTCCTCCCCATGGGCCCTCCCCAGCCCACCATGACACCCCCATGCACTGCCACGCCCTCCTAGTCTCTCTCCTCTGCCACCCCCTCCCCTCTCTTCTTCGTGGCATCTGTCTGCTCATCTGTCCACGTATTTTCATATCATACTTGCTTCTGCCATTGGGTTTCTCATTTTGGTTCTTTTGTTTGTTTGTTCTTTGTTTTGGTTTTCTTTTTTTTTTTTCTGCTTTTCTCCACCCTCTCCAGGCTGCCCGGCTCCTCCTCCTCCTCCTCTTCCTCTTCCTGCTGCTGCCGGTGACGAGGCTGCCCGCGGGGCTCTGCAGCCCCCACTGACCCCATCCTTCTCTCCGGCCGTGCTCCGGGCGCCCCTCCCCTCCCTCCCATGCCTCTTTTCTCCACCCTGTCTCTCATACTCTCTGCTCAGTGCCACTCTCGGAGCCACCCGGGGCCTGGCCCACCCCATCAGCAGCCCGCCCAGCTTCCCGCCTGTCACTGCCACTCCATCTCCAGTAAAAAGTGACGCCCCCCTAGTTCAGGATGCCGCAGGTAACTCACACACACCTTCTCCACCACTGTCTTATCACCCTGGCCGAGCCCCAAGGCCATGGTCCAGGATCTGGCCCTCGTCTGTGGCCTGCCAGGCCAAGGACAGGGCCATCCTGCTCTCCTCACAGCCTAGCCCCACCTCTCCCCAACCCCGCCCGAGACCAGACAGCCCGGCCCCTGTCCCGAGGACACCTTCTCTTGGTTCCTGCTCGGCAGGCCAGAACATCACCACCAGGGCTCCCTGGGGCTCACCCCATCTCAGCTACTGGCCAGAACCCTGAGATGGCCGTGCCCACCCCACTCCCCCCCAACCCTGCAGCAAAGCAGAGCCTGTCTCCCGCGCTCTGGGGCATTCACCCAGGACCCAGGACGAGGGAGGGACAGAGATGTTCTTGGAAAGCTCCTGATGTCTGGGACCCACCCAGGTTTGGAGGGTCCTGACACCAGGCTGAACCCCCATCCCTGGAGCCACACAGGATGAGGCCTGAGCCCCGGGCAGTGCTTCATAGCAGAGGTGACTCCCAGCCTCACCCTGTACCTACTGCCCGGCAGGCACGGGGCCTGCCCGCCCCTGCCCTTCGCCGCACCACCCCAGCTCTGCCTCTTCCGTTTGTTCTTCCCCGGGGGCTGACAAAGAGCGCGGCAGAGGGCTCCCCCTCATGGAGTTAAGCCCCTGTTCTGTTGCTGGCATAACCAGTGATTTCAAATCCAAAGCAGCTACTCCTCACCCACCTGGATCCCCAGGCCCCAGACCCTCCCTTGCCTCATGCTGGGTACCCCAGTCCATCACAGTCCTTGTTTCTCTCCACCTGCTGAGGGGCTGGGATGGGGGAGGATTGGGTCTATTCCCAAGATGGGTGGTACTGAAGCCTAGTGCCTGGGGTGGGTGTTCTAGACAGGTTCAGAGAGGGCTGGGTGGGTCAACGCGTTGGGGGAGCTTGGACGGTGCCTACCCTGCCCACTGCGGGGGGGCCAGGCCTGGGGTGTGGAGCAGGGAGTGACTGGGACAGCCACCCTTTCCCCAGCTACCTGTGCAGAAAGTGGTCTCGGAGGCATGACCGAACAGTGCAGTTGTGGGTGGCAACGGGGCATCCTGAGCCCAGCGAGGCAGTTGGGACCAGGTGGGAGAGCACAAGTGTGGCCCATCTGCCGGCCAAGCCTGTGCTCCAGTCCTGGCTGCTCAGCATACCTGCCCTCTCCCAGCCCAAGACATTAAAAACCTTCTGGTACCAAGGAGAAGGTTGCACACGAGGCAGGGAGTGACTGCTGCAAACAGTTCCAAGGCACTCGGCATCCCTGTGGCAAACAGGCTGGTCCCAGGCGCAGACAGGCGGGCAGCCCGGGAAACTGGTTAGCAGGAGGGAGAAGGAGCCGGCCTGTCCCTCATTAGAGGCAGGCACATGATGGCGTCTGGCCCCGGTCCAACTTGGGTAATTACACTGCCGACCTAGATTCCCCCTTCAGCTTCAATTAGCGCCAGGACGTGTCCTCACTTCCCAACTTCCCACCCAAACGGGCCAGGAAGCAGCCACCACATCCCCCAGAGCTGCATGCTCTGCCACCCACGAGGGTGGACGCCTGTGCGATCAGCCTGCAGACAGGGATGACTAAGGGGGAAGCCTGGGGCTCCCCCGGCTATCCTGGGGGGCGGGTCACGGGAGAGGCCCGGGAGCCACGGGGAACCGAGGGGTTGTCATCGAGTGCAGCCCCCTGGCCAGCGAGCCAGGATCAGGGGCCACGAGTGAGTGTGATCCTGGGAATGGTGCCCGCGCTGATCAAGCCCCCCTCCCCAGGGAACACCATCTCCATGCCGACAGCCTCGGGGGCCAAAAAGCGCTTCTGGATCATTGAGGACATGTCTCCATTTGGCAAGCGGCGCAAGACTGCTTCCTCACGCAAGATGCTGGACGAGGGCATGATGCTCGAGGGCTTCAGGCGCTTCGACCTCTACGAGGACTGCAAGGACGCGGCCTGCCAGTTCTCGCTCAAGGTCACCCACTACCACTGCACGCGCGAGAACTGCGGCTACAAGTTCTGCGGGCGCACGCACATGTACAAGCACGCGCAGCACCACGACCGCGTGGACAACCTGGTGCTGGACGACTTCAAGCGCTTCAAGGCCTCACTCAGCTGCCATTTCGCCGACTGCCCCTTCTCAGGGAGCAGCACGCACTTCCACTGCCTGCGCTGCCGCTTTCGCTGCACCGACAGCACCAAGGTCACGGCGCACCGCAAGCACCATGGCAAGCAGGACGTGATCAGCGCGGCGGGCTTCTGCCAGTTCAGCTCGAGCGCCGACTGCGCCGTGCCCGACTGCAAGTACAAGCTCAAGTGCTCGCACTTCCACTGCACCTACCCCGGCTGCCGCCACACGGTCGTGGGCATGTCGCAGATGGACTCGCACAAGCGCAAGCACGAGAAGCAGGAGCGCGGCGAGCCGCCCGCCGCCTCCCCCGGCCCCGAGGGCCTCGCGCCCGGCCCCGGCGCCGCCGCCGTCGCCGGCCTGGACGGCGCGCCCCCGCCCGGCGCCGAGCCCGCCGCCGCCACCCTGCTCTTCTTGCCCGGCCCGGCGCTGGGGCCGAGCGACGACCCCGGCCCGCCCGACGCCCCCGGGCCCCGCGTCGGTCCCGCCGCGCCCGGCCCAGCGGCCGGCGAGTCGTCGCAGGAGGACGACGAGGAGGAGCTGGAGCTGAACGAGGAGGCGGACGATGACGACGACGAGGAGGAGGAGGACGACGACGAGGACGACGACGAGGACGACGACGAGGACGACGAGGACCTGCGCACCGACTCGGAGGAGTCGCTGCCCGAGGCGCCGGCTGTGGCGGCGGGGCCGGGGTCGCGGAGCCCGGAGCTGGCGGCCCTCGGCGCCCCCGCGCCCCCCGGGCCCGCGCCCGCCGCCGCCTCCCCGTAGCCGCCCGGCGGGTGGCGCGTCGGGGGGGGCCGGGCGCGCGCGGCGCCCTCGGGATCTTGCCGCTTTATTCTATTGTTATTATTATTATTAATTTTGTAAGAAACGGTATTTATCTGTAAAGCTTCCCTTGTCCAGAGCTAGGTGTCGGCCGCGTCCCGGCGTCGGGAGGCGCTCCGGCCCGGGTGGGCCCGTGCGCCCCGCCGGTGCTTCCGGACCCCGAGTCCGTCTCAGGACAGAGGCGGGGGGCGGGGGGGGGGCCTTCCTCTGGTGCTTCGGGGCCGTCCCCGCGCCCGCCCGCCCTCGCGGCAGCTCGGCGGCCGGCAGGACAGAAGCTGCCCGGGCGGGACCCTCCTCCGCCGCGGTCCGGGGATCTTCTTCAGGGAAACAGAAGGTGCTCTTGTCCGGGGTGGGACAGGGGCCCCGCAGGGTGAGGCGGGCGCTGACCCTGCCGCCCCCCACCCCCAACCCCACGCCGCGCCGCTGGGATTCCTCATTGCTCAGGGCTGGGACGGGCGCCAGGGGTCACCGTGACCCCCGCCCCATACCCCCGGAGGCGGGCGGGCACCTGTAGCATCTGCAGGGCCTCCCATTCGTGCAGCTAAGACCCTCCCTCCTGGCCCCGGGGGAGGGCGGGGCAGGAGGCGGCCGGCGGGTGACACTACAGGGACCGCGGAGGGAACCTCCTGGAACTGGCCAAGCTGAGGGCTCCGGGACACTCGGCCCCTAGCGCGGGGCCTGGCCGGGTGTCAGCCCCGAGGGCTGGGGCCTGGGAAGGGGGCACCTCGGCCTACCCGCTGCCTGCCAGCCGGTGCTGGGATGCTGGGCCCTCAGGGGGTCTCCGCCACCCAGGTGGTAAAAACAGGAAGGATGCGACTGTTTGGGGCTTTAATAGTCAACATGGAAAAAAATTCGAGGAAGTTGTACAGTATTTTTCCTGTAAAGGTTTATTATTCTACACAGAACAAAATAAAAACAGCAGGCGGGCGCCCAGAGCACAGACCGCCTCCGGACCAGCCCTGAGGTTGGAGACCCGAGTGCAATTGCTCACGTGGGGTTTTGTTTAGCGTTTAGTTAGAGGCCTTAACCAGGTTGAGGCTGTCTGTCTTTACACTAGCACTGATGGGAGCTGCGTGATTCCAACTTTTAACTTGAATTTTGTAGAGACAAGAAAAAAGGACTATTACTGTTGATAGAAGTTTGTAGTTAATTTAACATTTGAGTTTTTCTCTATTGGTTATGCGTGTGGCTTTATAGGGCTTTTTTTTTTTTTTCCAGTTTGTTTTATTATTTTGTTTGGGATACTTCTTTGCTGGTTCAACCCACCCAGATTTGGTTCCCTTTGCAAAATACACCCCTGTCCCCCATCACCGCCCCCTTCAACGATGAGGTCACCTACCCCAGAGCTGGCCCCCACCTGCCAGGCACACACCCAGCCGATGGCTCTGATGGCGACAGGGACTGAGGGCACGCTGCCCAAGGCCTCTCCTGTTCACCTTCTCTCCAGGTCAGGCCGCGTGCCCCATCTTAGTTGGACCCTGTGACATGGCCACAGGGAGAGCTCTAGGTCCAGCCTTGGGGAGGGGCTGTCACCATAGCCTCCTACCCCTGGGTCTCCAGGGGAAGCCTGACCCAGCTGTTGGAGGCGGACAGGGCAGTCGTTTCCTTTTTTTTTTTTTTTCCTTTTCTTCCCAATTTTTTTTTTTGTCCTCCTGGCTGCCCACAGCCAGAAAGCCAGGACCATCTGAACTGGAGAGAACGCGGGAGGGACTGGTGAGACGGATGTACCTGATTCAACAGGAAACAAGTGGTTTTCTAGAACAGCCCCTACCAGAGCCTCCTGAATTCTGTGGGCACCATGTGCTGCTGCTGAGCATTCGCCCAGACTTTGTGCCCGACCACAGAACCGTGGAGTCTGTGGAAGGAGTTTTGTAAAGGAAAATAAAATTTTTTTCAATGTAGCAAAATCAAAAAAAAAAAAGAAAAAGAAGATGCCGACAGTGCGAAGTCTAGCCTTTTGTAACCTTCATATTGCACACTAGGACTATAAGCCATTGCTAGCTCATTTTGAATTTTAATGTGTAATTTTTGTTTTATTTTCTTTCTGTGGGGAAAACAATGCTTGATCCACCAATGCTCTTTTTAATGTTTTATAACTATGTATGTGTATATATATAAATATAAAATAATATGTATGCACATATGTGTGTATATATCTATATGTATATACATATATAGATATATAGAGATATATAGAGAGGTTTTGAGACGAAAATGCAGAACGTGAAAACCGAACTGAACAGCGTGTGCTCTGATTACTTGAATCTGGTCTCCTCGGCACCTGGTTATTAAGAACTGAATATTTTTCCACTTGAATTTAGTGCTATTAGAAATTTAATATATGTGTTTTATTTATTTGATTTTTTTTTTGCATGACTGATGCAAGGTTTGACATTTTCACTCAATAAAAACTGGAAAAAAAAATCTATCAAGTTATCTTTTATTTTTGAAATCAGCCCCAAGCGGCTGGCAGTGACCCAGCTGTGCAGCGCGGCACAGCCTCCATGGAGGCCCGGGCTCCCTGTGCCAAGGGAGGGGAGGAGGGTGTCTGTCACCCTTCAACTCTGGGAGGGAAGAGGGCAGCCTAGTTTCACCTCTGGGATGGGGCCAAGTGCTCCCAGGTGGCTGGGAACAGACAGTGGGGGACTTGGGCCCAGCCCTGCCCGAAGGCCCCATGGAGGCTCAGAAGCTACGTGGCCTAGACGCCTTAGGCCTCCAGCATGGCTCCAGGGGCTCCCAGGCCCCCACCCTGGCCAGCCCTCTCCCCAAGCAGCCAGGGCTACTGGGCAGGCGCTTGGCAGGGTCCTCCCTCTGCCTCCTCCCTCGGCTCCTTCCTCCTTCCTGCAGGGACCTGCCCGGGCTGGGAACAGCGCGTACCCGGATCTGATCCGGATGCTGGCTCGGCTCCTGCCAGGAGCACAGGGGGGCAGAGCCGGAGGGGGCTGATGCCTGAGTCTGTAGCCACCAGCCCCAGGCCCGAGTTGCCAGCTCCGGTGGCACCATGGCTGGGGCTCCCTCAGAAGCATGGGTGGCACGAGTACTCCAGTCAGGCCCCGCCCAGAGCAGGCCTCCTCCTTAGCCCTGACACTTGTAGGTGGTGGCCTGCGTCTCAGTAAACCTCCTCCTCTGTACCATCTTGCCAGCCCTGCCCTGAGTTCACCTCCTTCCAGGTGGCCAGGCGTTCAGGGCCTGGGGGAGGAGACGTGACGTGTGCTGGGCCTCCGGGCTCCTCAGCCTTCAAAGGTGGAGCCTCTCCCTCGATGTCACATCCTTGCAAGGAGGTCGCCCCTTTCCTGGGGAGCCTCAGCCAGGTGTCACCTCCCCACCCAGGACTGCAGGGGCTGCGGGCAAGGGGGACCGCAGGGGGCACAGGCGAGGGGGCTGCACCGCTCCCAGGGCCCCCCTCAACATGGTCACTTTTTCACTGTGAAAGCCTCTTCTCTAACCCAGCCCCAGCACAGAGGGCCCTTCCCTTTCTTCTCTCCTCCTGGAACCCAGCCCACAGGCTATTTACATAAATATGTTTGTAATAGACACGAAAATATATACTTTTTTCTGTCTTATTAAAATGTTCAAGTTGGAACTCGCCTATTGTTTGTGGA
The DNA here is from genome assembly GCF_055505025.1 of Bos grunniens. NCBI lineage: Eukaryota > Metazoa > Chordata > Mammalia > Artiodactyla > Bovidae > Bos > Bos grunniens. Next base: position 38,101,751 of record NC_141180.1, on the reverse strand, counting down.
TATCTCAATTCTGTTAAATAAAACAGTGACTAATTTATGGGCTAAAACACAAGTTCAACAAATTAAAACCATTACTGGAGCTTCACAGGCCCTGGTGGGCCGAGCAGCCCTCCCGTGGGGCCTGAGGGGAGGCAGGGAGCCAGGTTCCGACCTCAGCCCTCAGCTGGGTGGGTGGGTGCTGCGACCACAGGGCTCCATTTGGGCACTGCCGGGGGGGCAGGGCCCACAGAGGCTCCAACTCCAGGTGGAGGGTGGGGGGAAGGTTAGGACTCGGGATAGACCCCAAAAACTGCCCCTCTGCAGCTGCCCCCAGATCTCCTGGGGCCGGATGGACCTTGGGAGACCCAAACACGGGTAAAGAGGAGGCTCAGCCTAGCTGAAGGCAAGACTAGCTTTTAAGCTCCACTCAGGACAAGACAGGGCCCAGGGAAGGGTGGGCTGGGCCTCAGGGCACCCCTCAGAAGAGTCTCAGGGAGACAGGGACCTGGGACACAGGAGGAACCTGCACCCAGGTCAGCCCACAGCCCTGAGCCCCAGGCACCGCCCCTTGAGACCAGGTGACCCGCCCCCAGGAGGGAGGGGCCTGCAGTGAGGAGGCGTGGTTGGGGGGCGGGGAGCCGTCGCCCCGCCCCAGGGTGCAGGGTGGGCCTGGGTCCCGCAGTACTCCCTATGGCTTGTTGGACTCAGTAGGAATTGCAGTAAAACATGTTTTCATTCTGGGGTTTAATTAGCTGTGGTGGTGTGATGCTCCTACACCCAAACGGGCAAATTCAAGAGTTTTGTAACCTCTTGGAAAGGGCCAGAACCAGCTGCACAGGCTCATGCTGAGCTCAGTGGCCTGCCCACCTCCCACAGACCTGGCCCTGGTTGGGTGCTACCAACGGCTGAGTCACCCATGGTGTCAGGCCTCGGCATTCACGGGCAACTGGGCCTCAGACCATCTGGACCCTGGGCCAAGACAGCCTGTTATCCCGTTCACCTTCATGAGAGGTGGCTTTGGCCCCTTGGGGAGCCTTGGTCCCGGCTAGGACACAGGGGTAATGAAGTGCTGTCGCCCCCAAGAAGGCCTCCAGGAAGCAGGTCCCCTCGGACCAGCTGGCTTCCTGGGGAATGAACAGTGGCTGGGCCTGTGCCACCCTAGCAGGAGGAGCCACCCCACCTTAGGGGGTGGACAGGACGTGCCTCCCAGGGGTGCACTTCCCAGGGGCACACAGCCAGCACAGGCCCAGACCCAGCGGCTTCTCCTGTGAGCCCCTCACCCATGCCACTTGGGAGAAACACCGGGGCCTTAGAAAGTCCAAGGCTTTTTCCCCCTCAGAAGACCCCCTGCCCCTCAGCCCTGCCCAGAGAGCCTCCCTGACGCCTGGCTGCTGCACACTGTGTCTACAGGGCACCCTGGAACTAATGACCTGGAAACAGCCTCCTGGACCTACTGGGCTAGGATGGGAGCACTGGGCACCTGAGTTTCCAAGATGAGTTTTAAACATGGCCTCATCATTATGAAGAAGGTCCTCCCAGACGTGTCAGGCCAGGGAAGGCTTCAGGCAGCCTCCTTATGAAATGATAAAATCTCACCTCCTCTGCTAGGACAGCAAGAGCTTTAAAATGCTTGACGAAAGTAAACTGGTCAGGTTTGTTCACCACTCAGGGAAAAAGCACCACATGGCTAGAGATTTAAACTCCACTTCTGGATTAGAGCGGAACCAGAGGGAGGGTGTGGCTTGGGGAGGGGCTGGGCCAGCTCTCAGGGAAGAAGGTGGTGGTCACACACCATCACCTCAAGCACCCTGGAGATGTCTGACCTTAGCAGGGGGTAACCGATCCCGAGATGGAACACACCTGTGCAGGATGAAGAAGCAGGGACCAGAGAGGTGTCTGGGGCAGGGAGGGGTCAGTCAGGACTGGGTCTACGCCCAGGTGAGCGCTTCACCTGAGGCTGGAGCCACCACCACCTTCAGGGTCTCCCTGGTGCCTTCCTGCCTGCTATCTGGAGACGCTGACCCTCTTCTTTGGGTGCCTCGGCAGAAACAATTGTAAACAGACAGGTGAAGAAACACTAAGGGTTAAGTACACTCCTGAGGATCAGGTGTGAGGCCAGTCTGCTGCCCTGGGTCTTGGTCTGCGGCAGGGGTGGGGTGGGGCAGGGCTGGGTCTGAGGCAGGGCTCACCAGAGGAGAGGCAGGTTCTAGGCCAAAGCCCGAGAAGCAGCACCTAAGTCCTGGCTGGGTCCTCAGGGAGACGCCTTCCAGAGAAGCCCTCCCCTCCCAACTGATGTGTGCCCCGTGGGCACACACGCTTTACTTTCAGGGAGACAAGCAAGCCACACAACACTGAAGAGCAACTTCCCGTTTTTATTAAAAAAGACAGACAAAGAGAGATGGACTACAACCACACACCTGTGAAACCGAGTGGAGAGACCAAGAGGGATTTTGTCCCTTCCAGTCCTTCAATACGGGCTGGACTGTTTGAACAGCTGACATGAACCTCCACAGTACGAAAAAGAGAACATTTTACAAGCTCGGCATCCCTCTCCCCTCGCTCAGAACGCTTCCCTTCCCCACCAGGGTGTCCCAGGACACCGACGGCTCAGCCCTCGCAGGAGGAAGCCGACTGGCCAGGGCAGACAGGGCAGAAGCGGCTGCCTCGCCTGTTCTGGGGGCATCGCAAGGAGCAGGGGAGCAGGGGCTGCCCAAGGAAGGACCCTGCCCAAGGCAGAGCCCACAAACACCTGGGGCAGCTGTCGAGACCTCGGGGGCCAGAGGGCCGTCCTGCAGCCTCTGAGCACCAGGGTGAGTTCTCTCTTAAAAGACGCTTTACAAAAATACTTTGTAATTGAGTTTAATAATCTTCTCCCTTCCAGAAAGGGCCTGACAGGCGCTGCCTGCTGCTCACTTCTGCCCCATTCCAAATATTTTTACCTTATTTGGATGAAATGCATTATTTTTCTAATGAAAGGCTTTTTTTTTCAAAGGGCTGTTTTCCCTCCGTCCAGCAGCTGCCTTTATTAGGCAGCACTCACGCCGTTTTGGGGAGGGGTTTTTTTTCTCCCTGAAATCACGCCAGATTCTCTGTCCTCAAAAGCTGAAATCGTCGCTCGAGACCCACAGGGCAAAGGTCCCCCAGGCCCAGGTTTCCGTCCCTCTCTCCCACAGTGAGTTTGGGGACCCGAGAGACCCCTGACCCCCCAGGTTGGGGAAGATGTGCTCCGTGATGCCCTGCGGCCCCCACGCCAGCAGCTCTGGCTGTGTCTCTGTCCCAGGCTGTCTGCCCTCTGACCCCCTGCCTGGTCCCACTGCAGGAGAGACCTCTGCGAAGTGATAGGCCATTAGAAATGTCACCAAGCAGAGGGGGAGCCCTCGAGATGGCTCACGCAGGACCCAGGCTTCCATTCTCCGAGGAGGTCATGGGGGAACCCTGTCTCTAGCCCCCGAGGCCGAGGGGTGCTTCCGACCCAGCGGGCAGCTCCTTCTGTGCTTGCCATCTCAGGTCTGCCTGCATGACTCCCAAAAACTGGGTCCTGTATCCAGATGAGGCAGGGAGCCCTGGGGATGGAGAACCCTGGCTTCTGTGGGGGTGGCAAGAGACAGAGGTAACTCAGAAGAGGGTCCCTGGGGAACATAAGCTGGAACACCATGTGAGGTGATAAGCATCAAAAACCAAACCTGGGAAACCAGGGAGTGGGCTGGATACTCAAGAGGGGCAGGGTGAGGGCCCCCCCTGGAGAGTTAGGAAGGAGCTCGCTGCAGGAGCCGAAAAAGGGGCCTGGGTGAGAGTGGAAATGTTTTCTGAGACAAAACACCCGCCTGCCAAGTGTCTCACCCTCAGCCTGTGGCTTCCTCCCTCCCCAGAGCTGGGTGGGTGGGAGGTCGGCAGTGGGTCAGGAGGCCTCGGCCCCCTCCACTCCCCAGAGGGTACATACCCGCTGCAGCTCCACCTCCATGGTCCCTGCACTCTGTCTCCAAAGCCTGTGTCTACACGAGGCCCAGGGTGGGACCAGGCCTTCTGACCCCTGCACCAACGGCCACAGCCCCGGGCACTCCCCGGAAGGAGCATCTAGTGCTGTTTTCCTGGGTTTAGCTAAAAGCTGTGTGAAGGTTAAAGGGAGACAGGGAGGGTGAGAGGGAGTGGAGACGGGGGAGGAAGAGGGAACGAGACACTCTCTCCTGGGAGCACACGCATCCATTTAAGGAAGGCGAGCTCATCACACTCCACACCAGGTCTATATACAGTAACGTGAGGTCCCTTCTCCTCCTGGGGCGGAATGTCGCCCTGCAGCAGCCACTCCGGACCCAGGACGACACCCTCCAACTGTGGGTGAGCAGTGGTGACACCTGCCTGGTGGGGGAGACTCGATGAGGGAGGCAGGCCCACCACAGGGCTACCTGGGCCTGACCCCACGTCCCCTCCCTGGGACCCACCTGGTGCGGCCTTGACCGAGATCCACCCCCAGGGCTGGGGTGCCGTGAGCAGACAGGGAGCCACAGGCAGGAATTAAATAGTGGCAGCTCGTATTTATTACAATTATATACAGTCGGATCTTATATTCTGATACCAATACCTGATCACACAAAAGAACACGTTTGGGGGCGGGGCGGGGGACAGACAGGAGGGCCCCGGGCCTGGCTCCTGGTGGGGTAGGACACCTCCCCAGAGCGGTAGCGGAGCCACCATGCGGCAAGCCAGCGGTCAGGAGCAGTGCGCTGTCACGTGTGGCGGGCGACCGGGCTGGGGCTGCGACAAGTACACATGGGCAGCATTGTCCGGGCAGGGCCTGGATGGGGGACCGGGGGACCCTCGCTCGGAGGGGAGAGCAGGGCCATCGCTTTTGGAATCACGACAGTGTGGCCCCCGTGGCCACTGGTGAGAAGCAGTAAGGGGGCCGGGGCAGAGGGAGGGGCCGGCAGACGCCGGGTCCCCAGGCTCCCCCTCTGTGAGGGTCAGGAGTCAGGTAATAAAACTACCTCTTGTCATGCACGGTGTTAGGTTGGCTAAGACACTCAGCTGACGCCCCTGGACCGGACCTCTGTCTGGGAGGGGGCTGAGGGGCTTGAGCCCAGAGAGTTCGGAGCCCTCGACCTGAATGAGATCAAGGTCAGAGGCCTGTCTGTCCGGGGCGGGGTGGGTGGCCAGGCTCCGCCCTCAGTCGCCCGGGCCCTGCCCGCCTCAAGGCCCCACCCCACCCGCTGGGCCCCGCCCCACTCCGGGCCCCGCCCCCCAGGCCACCTAGTCCCGCTCGCTCTCGTTGCTGGCACCCTCCGGCCGCCGCAGCTTCTCCACCTGCTCGTTGATCTGCCCGTCCCCACCCCGGCGGTCCTCCCTCTGCACCCCCAGGCAGTCCTCCTCGTCCACGCGGCTCACATCCTCGTCCTCCTCATATTCCTCGTCCTCCCTCTTCTCCTCCTCGCCCTGCACCTCCATCCTCACCTGGCCCTTGACGTCTACCACCCCCTCGCCCTCCTCCTGGGGGCCCAGCAGGTGGTACGTGGCTGTGGAGCCCTCGGGGCTGTGGCCTTCCTTCACGGGCGAGGACGATGTGGACTCGTTGCTGACGGGCGAGATGTCGCTGCTGCTATGGTGGTTCACCGCCGCGGGGCTGGAGGGCGAGGGCGACTTGACCGGGATCTGCCAGGAGGGGATCTTCGGGGCCGACGGGGAGGGTGGGAACTGCCTCCTGGTAGAGGAGGGAGAAGACGGCCGGGTTTGCCCTCAGCAGAGCCGCCCCTCCAGAACCCCAACGCTAGCGGATGGTGAGCAGGGCCAGGGCCAGCCCACAGGGGATAGGACGGGGCTCCGCCACACAGGCCTGGTGCCCTCCCTTCCCTTCCTCTGGAAACAGGCCTCTTGGTCCCTTGGAGGTTAGAGAAGCTGAGACAGAACCCAGAGGCACCAGGGCTGCCTGGAGAGTACCATTCCCACTCAGGGTGCCATCTGCGGTCCCTCTGCCCGGGGCCAGGCCCACCCTCCCTGGCAGCTGCAGGACAGTCAGCCCTGGGGAGCTTGCCACACCCCAGAGCCCATTCCCTCCGGTCCTCGCAGCAGTGTCCAGTGACCTCCACTCTCATTTGGTCTGAGCAAAGATAGGTGGAGCAGAGCCTGGCCTGGGCCACGGGGTCAGAGACATCAGACCTGGACTTTTCTAGAAAACTTCCAAGCTCAACACTTGACAGAAGAGCCAGCTCTCCCCTTCCACTCCCGTATCCCTGCCCTGAGCCATGGGCTGGCAGCCAACCTAGCCCAGACCTGGGAAGTCAGGTCCGCTTGGCAATGGCGAAATCAAGCTCAAGGACAGCTGGGACCAGACCACCCCGGCCTGAGCCCAGAGGACAAAGGCCTGCTGCCTCCTGGGCTGCATACCAGCTCTGGTCCCAGACAGTCCTTCCCCTCAGACCCTGCCACATGAAGCCCACCACCAGGGCCTCAGTGTTCACCACATCCCCGAGGGGCAGCCCACTAGCACCCCAAGCTCAGCCACACCTCTCCTAAGGCCATAATTTTGTCCCCACAGAGAGCCTGAATGTGGGTGACTTGGAGAACTGGGTCCTCTGGTTGTGATCACAAGACCCTACAGGCCCCCTATCCTGGACCTGGAGTGAAGTGCAGCCTTGTTCAGCCACCCACTAAGCCCTGGGACACTCTGCAGGTGGGGCGGCCAACTGTCCCGGGGGCCCAAGACACAGGACTTTCAACTTTAAAACCAGGCGGGCCTGGGCAAGCCTGGACAAGTTGGTCACCCTCCTCTTGGGGCTGCACTGGTACTGTCCCTGCAGAGGGACACAGCGAGACCACAGGAGCTGGGGGTGGGGGATGGGCACTGCGCAGCCCTCTGCCTTGAAATCAATCACTTCTGCCCTTCAAACTGAGCGGGAACAGAGAACCCTGGCCTGGCCCTCGGGGGATCCTTCTCTGGGACCCAGCTGTCACTGAGAGCTCCAGCCAGGCCTCAGGACAGAGAGAGTGGCCCTGCTCGGAAGGTGGGCATTCTCTCCTTTGCTCAAGGTCCTGCTCTGGCTCCAGCTGTCCCTAACCAGGTATGGACAGGGCTGAGAACTGTTTGTATCTCAAAACTCTTGTGGGCCTTTCAGGCGGTCACTCCTAAAGTGGGGAGGGAGGGACTTGCCAGGGAGGGTAGGTAGAATCGCCAGAGATTCCCAAACTCCATGATGCAGTTCAATCCAGGGTGGGAAACACGGGGCACCCCTGCCCCAGGAGATGCCCCACTACCACCCACGACAGCAATAGCTGGATGGGCCCCAAGAGCTCCCTCCCCCAGTCCCAGGTGGAGAGCAGAACAGAAGCCCACGCCTTTGCAGCTCCTACCGATTCAAAAGAAGCCCCTTCAAGGAGTTAATTTCCGACTTGAGTTCATTGATGTTCTGGGACTCCAGGATCCAGTTGGTGGACGTGGTGGCCTGAAAGTCACAGCAAAGGGGATTGAGGATCAGTGTGGCACCTCCCTCCCACCCCTCCAAACTCAGACGCTGAGATGGCAGGAGGACCCAACCCCCTCGGGAAGGTTTGCTGCGTCCCATTCTGGGGTCTGCTTGCCTGGATCTCTGCTGAAATGACAACTCCCTTAAAACAAACATCCTTGCAACTCTATTTGGATAGCTGACGATCTTAGGGAAACATGACATGTATTCAGGTGTAACTGGTATCCTGGTTATGAAAAAATAAAACAACAAGAGAGCCCTCATCTTTTACAGATACAAACTGAAGTGTCTGCAGTGTGAAATGATATGCTGTCTGGAATGTGCTTCAGAATAACCTCGGGCAGGACAGGCCCGAGGCAGCGGCTGCACCGTGTGGCCAGAGCATGTGGGTTCACTGAGTGGCCCGCTACTCCATGAGTGTCTAAAACGTTCCATTAAAACCAAACTAAGAAGATAAATTCCATCTCTACACCAACTACTCCTTCCACCTAAGTCCTCCCTACAGAGATCACACCTCCCACCCCGCCCACGCCCTCCACACCCACGGGAGCCGTGGGGTTGAGACAGGCAGCCACTTCCAACCACAGGCCTGGAACCTGGAGCTGCTGTGGAGCGTCAAGGGGACACCTGAGCACCTGCCTGGCCCATCCCCCGGCCCCCCACTCTTAATCAACCCTGAAGGCAGGCTTCACCTGCCTGCCCCGCCCCACGCGCTGTGACATCAGGCCCCACTGCCTGCAAAGCCAGGAACCCCGAGTCAGGCGGCTCACTGACATGCGTTCTTTGGGATGACCCCGAGACTCTGCAGAGAGAAAGACAGTGATCTGGAGGAGGGCCCACAGGGGAAATAGCCACAATGACCCTGGACAGATGCCAGCCTCCTCTGCACAACTTCTCCTTTGAATTCTGACACCACTTTCCATGTAAACTTCAGAGAACCACCACACCTTTCTTCAGCAAATTTTGTTGGGATAAATGGAGGAGAGGGAAGCCAAAACAGTGATCCCCCAAATGGGAGCTGCCTGTGGCCAGCTGCCTGTGAGGTACTTACAGGCCAATTCCAGGTATGTGGGACTCGGGCCTCCAGGTCAGAGGCCACTTCCAGGTGCAAGACTCCTGCCCCTTGACACCACTGTTCCCACCTGACACAAAACCCCCGGGCCATAAGTTCAGGAGAAAGTAGGGAACCCCAGGCTGGCAGAACAGAGGGGTTCCACACATTCCTGTCAGCCTGCGGGGGCTCTGAGGTAGAGTGGGGGCTGCTGTGGGCACCACCCAGGCAAGCAGCCTAATGGTGGTTTAGTTGCCAAGTCATGTTCAACTCTTGAGACCCCACGGACTATAGCCTGCCAGGCTCCTCTGTCCATGGGATTCTCCAGGCAAGAATACTGGAGTGGGTTGCCATTTCCTTTTCCAGGGAATCTTCCCAATCCAGGGATCGAACCCGGGGCTCCTGCATTGCAGGTGGATTCTTTACCAGCTGAGCCAACAGGGAAGCCCCAGCAAGCTGTCTGGCTGGGCACACTGGCAGGAAGAAGCCCCTGCAAGGGGGCAGCCTGGAGCGAGCACACACAGACGCCTGCCGCCCTCACACACATCCCCTTGGGGCCGTGCTCCAGACCACCAGACAGCACAGATCCAGAAGCCACTGTGCTGGCTTCTCAGAGGCCCTGAAAGCTATCACAGCCCATTAACAAGGGAGCAATTTCCACTCACCGGCCGACAAAGAACTCAAATTTCCAAACGCATCTGGTGCCAGATGCCAGGATTTAGAAATAAAATCTGACATCTGGGGCTTTTTAGCCAGTCTCTTTAAAAAAAAAACAGTTGTAGAAAACTCCCAGTCTTCAGTTTTATATAGGTTTTTTAATTACTTAACGCTCTTCTTTTTAATTTTTTACAGTGCTGCAGTAGGAGTTTGGAAGCCAGATATAAAAACTTACATTACAGCTGAGAAAACACAGGTCTGAGTCTCTGGTTTATGGGGTAACCGAAGTCACACACATATGGGTTTAGACCAGTGAGCCTGGCTTCAGTGGAGAGAATGAGAGGGGCTGGGGTGGGGGGGACATCAAGGAAACAAGCCCAAGAAACTCCCAGGGGCAGCTCTCAACCACCAACGCCATCCTGGGGCCCCCTCCCCTCTAAAAAGCAACATGTGGTCTTAATCTTAATGCTTAGCATCTGAAAACAGTTTTCCAATTTCCGGAATGGCTTCTGGCCACTGGCAGGCCGCCGCTCCCAAAGATAATGGAGGGGAGCAGGGCACGGGCTGGCAGCCCCTCCCGGGCTGCTTTATGGACTGCTGCCCATGGGGAGGGTGCGTGGTGGCTGGCAGTGGCCACTGGTAACCATGCCCATGTGCAGAGGCAGCACCTCCGTGGGTGAGGCACCCCACGAGGGGATTCCCAGGCACCCTCTTCGCAAGAGCACAGGGACCTCGAGCGGTGTGCTCAGGTGGGGCTCTCCTGGAGGAAGCCACTTCTCTCTCCTTGGGGTGAGAATTGCATGGAAGCAGCCAGAAAGCTACATGGGAGGTGGGGATGGAGGAAGGGAGGGCAGCTGACGCCATGGACCACTGTCTCCTGGACCAGGCTGAGTCAGGAAGACCGTGACACACACACACAGAGCCCAGACCAAAAGCTGCGATCCTGGGAGCTGACAGGAGCCAGGCACTGTTCCCAGCAGGTGTACACGATGAGGGAGGTAGGGTTACAGATCCATTCTACAGACAAGGGAACTGAGAATCAGAGATGGCAAGTGACTTGTCTGTGGTCACACAGCCAGCACGTGGCACAGAGCTTTAACCTGGGCAGTGTGATCCCAGGATCTGATATTGCCATGGGGGTTCCAGATATGGGAAGTTGAGGCAATGAACCCGCCTCGGTCATCCTAGGTGGGTCTGCATCTTTCAGGAGTTACTGGACCCCAAGACCAGGGTTTAGAGAACTTGGCAACAGCCACATTTTAGCCCAGGGCCTGGGCACCCTCTCCCACCCTGTTCCCTGAACTGTTCTTGGCAACGCTGGGGCCTGTGACCTAACTTGTAGGTGGAGACCATCCTGTGTCTACACCAGCTACCACCAGAACTGTAGTGTGTGCTGCCACGGTCAGGGGGGTGGGCCTCAGAGACAGAAAGGACAGCCCTCGTCACTGAATGCTGCATCGCCTGCCTGGTGACCGCCTCCTTTCTCCACAAGAGCAGTGTAACCAGAATCAGAAAAGAGCATCAGATGCGCAATGAACTGGCACAAGGATGAGCAAGAAGAGCCTGGAGGGGCCGGAGGGTCAGGGACAAGTACCTTGGCTGTAGCCAGCTCATGGGCCAGCTCCTGGACTTTCTGCTGCTGCTGAATCAGCAGCTCCTGGACTGAGGCGAGGGTCATCTGTAACTGAGTCACTGGGAGGAGAGAGCAGGCGCATCTCTGTTAATGATACATGAAGATTCCCCCTTCTGTCCACACACCTATGAGCCGCTGCCTCTAATTTATCTGCAGACATCCCCCCGCCCTCCAGCAATCCATATAATTCATCTGCACTCTGGGTAATCTACCTGCACTGTATCTAACCTCTAGTATTTCTACTTTATCTTTCTATTGTGCAGTTGTCCATGGTCAACAGTATATCCGTCCAAAACCTCTCCCCTCTAATTATATCTGCTTATGATTTGCTTGGCTCTTCCAACCTCAGGACTGCCTGCCTGCCTCATCTCCTGGGCCTCACTGTGTCCTTGTAAAACTCAAAGCAGAGTCTCCAATCCTGGGAGGCACACAGCTCAGGTCCACAGCATCCAGAAGTGGTGAAAAACTGCCAATCTCGTTTCCATATGGCTCCTTCCTGCCCTCCCCACCCAACCTCAAGGCTGCTGGAGCTCCCTGTCCACTGTCAGCCTCGGGGAGACTTGCCAGCAGGGTCTAGGCCCAGGAAGGTTTCCGGGGGCTACACAGACACACCCCTTAGGGGCAGACTCTGGTCTGGGACAGGCAGCTCTCTCTGTGCCCAAGTTTTTAGATTCTGAGCCTCCATCTAGTAAACAAGCTTATATGGGAGGAAAAACCACTCCTGGAGCGACAGGTCCCAGCTAATCTGGGCCACCAGTGGGGCACTGGGTAATGAACGTGGGCCCCGTGGAGTCGATGACAGAGGAGGTGGCCGGGGTCCCCGGAGCCACAGTAATTACAGCCTCTCTTGACCCTGTGTGGGATTCTTAGAGAGAAGGGGGAAAATTGCTGAAAACCCCCCTGAAAACCTCATGGAAGCAGAAATTAAAAATGAACTTTACAGCCCTTAGAAAGGCTGTCATTTTATTCCCCTTATTAATATTCTGAGGTTGGGAGCCTTTCCGTAAAAACATAATTAATTGAGGCCGCGCCGACAGTAAACAAGCAATTTCAAATTAAACCGAAATGACGGCGGCTTCATTTGCAAATGTGAACAGATTCTCAGAGCAGATAAATGAAGTCACCACATAAAGTGGAGACGGAGGGGAGAGGGGAGGGGGCAGAGAAGGGGCTGCTCGGAGAAGGCTTTGAGGGGTGACTTGATGGAGTCATTAATCTTTACCTGTCTGGGCCACGCTGCCACTCAGCTCCGACAGACTTGCCTCCATCCGCTCCAGCTGCTTCCGGTCCTCCCGGCCGCCCATGATGAGGGGGAGCAGGTACTTCTGCAGGGAGTGGGGGTGCGTGAGGGATGGGTACATACCTGGGGTGACTCCCCAACCAGCTCTCCAATTCTACCCGCCAACTTCCTCTCCCTCACCCCTGGGCCTTGGAAACCCTAGGCCGACGCCATAAGTGAACAAGACATCCGAAAGTTAGAAAGGCTGCGAGTAGAACCAAGTGAAAACTCCTGAGCCAGGACCAAAAGGAGGGAATGGGGACACAAAAAAATCAATCTGACCGACTGCGATGGGGCACTTTTGCGTTCTTTCAGTTTTTTAAATGGTGCTATATATAGAGTTTCTGTGGCCAAGAATACTCAGAATTCTACTTTAGAAGTTGTATGATAAAACTGTAGAAGGTTATACAGGAAAGTGGTACCACTGGTGGCTTCCAGGGAGGAGCAGGAGGGAAGTTTGCGGTACATTTTTCTGAACCTTTCACATCCTGCACCAAGGGAACAAATTATCCATTCAGAAAGAAGGGAGTAAAACTTAGAAATTATTGAAGAAACAAGATCAAAACCCACAGTAGATCTGCAGGGTGGTCACATCCAGTCTTTTCTAAAAGTCTTGTATCCTGTGAACAGGTTTCCTTCAGGTAAGAGTTAAATGGAGCTGGATTCTCCCAAAATGGAGACCCTGGGCAGAGGGGGAGGAAGGGGCAGAAGTGGGAGAAACTGACCACGAGGGGAAAAGGAAGGGGGTGCTGCGGAGCAAACCAAACAAGGGGCCCAGGACGCAGGGGGCCCAGACGAGGTGAGGATGAGAGTCCTGGAACATTCAGGAAGAAGGCAGGTGGGGTGCAGCCGCTGACCGGTGGCCAGTTCGGAGGTGTGCAGGGTGGAGGTGGACGGCAAGCTGCCCACTGGGATTGCTGGATGAAAGAATCCAGGCTCCAAACTCCGCAATCTCAGGACTCAGTGCCTGCCCATCTCAGAGGCCTGAGACCAGTCGCCAGGCTTACTGGGTGGTACCAGGGGTGCCCGGTGTGGGTCTGGCAGAGGTGGTAACTGGCAAGTATGACCAAAGGAGACTGGTTCTCATTCCATTTGAGGCGCAGACAGGAAAAGACAGCAACTGCTCCATTAAGGCTTCTGTATGGGGGAGGGATAGGGGTTCTCTCACAGGGGTTTGTGGGAGAGCTCATTTCAAGAGCAACTCCTGAGTGAAGACCACCATTTAGGACACGTAGGGAAGCACTTCCTATTTTGCAAAGTGTTTTCCGACCACTGTGTTAGTTTATTACCCACAACTTAGCTGAAACTCATCAAATGTAGCCTTATGTTCCAGGTTGGAAATTTCCTAAGTATAACGTCAAGAAATTCTATACATGTAACGGACTAAAACTCCATTTCGAAGATCAAAAATTCCAAGGAAAGGAACACATTCCCAGCCTGAATCTTCAGGTATTTATAAAATGAGAGCTTACGTTTCTTTTTTGCTTTTTAATTTTGCAGGTATTTTTAAAATTCTCTTGTCATGATCGTGACTGATCTTTTCTGTCTCTTCTTTCTTAGAGCAGAGACTAAAGATCAGAGCTTGGTGGAAACAACTGATGCTATCTCTGCTCAGCTCCAAGGGGAGCTACGCCTTCTCTTTCCACCAGATCACAGGCTGCCCGAGGGCAGCCACGTGACTAAGCGGGTCCTGCTCAGCAGAGCCAGGACAGGAATGGAGAGTTCTGTCTCAGCTGTTTCTCCTTCCTAGTGACTGTACGCACTTAGGGACTGAGTTGACAGGCTTTGAGCACACAGGGAGAGTAGATGCACCATGTCAGAGCAAGCAGTCCTGGGACCCACCACATCCTGCTTCCCGATTTCTAAGGTGGAAACTTCCAACTTCAAGAATAACTGTTACACTGAAAAGATCAACTTCACTTCAGTCAAAAATTAAGAGTCCCAGGAAGCAATGCGAAAACATATTCCATGTGCTAAAAGTTACAACCTGAGGGAATCCCCTGGGGGTCCACTGATTAGGACTTTAAGCTTCCATAGAGGGGGCACAGGTTTGATCCCTGGGATACTAAGACCTCACAAGATGCGTGGAACAGCGAAACAAACAAAGGTATGGCATGAGTCTGGATATTCATTCAGAGTCTTTTTCTTTTTTTTTTTCAGACTTTTTATTTTATATTGGGAGTATAGCCAATAGTTCAGATTCTTTTCTTTTTAAATCTCCAAACGAGGGATGGAGTTGCAGGTGGCCTCAGAAAGAAAGAAATCTCTCTCTGCAGGACCGGCAGAGGTTAAGTCCTCCAGCCACCAGTTTACCTTCTGTCTCTATTTTACCTACCCCAGCTCTGCATCTTCTAAAAAACACTCGCTTGCTTCAAATCAAAGTCAGTACGTGGTCACTAGTGTCTGATCAGGATCTGGTGTCAAAGAAGTAAATGTTACTTCACGCCTGCAGCTCTGCTGGAAGCAGTGAACTCTGGAGTCCTGGGGGCTGACTATGAAGACCGTGAAAAACCCTAGATTTACATGGAAGCCAACAAAATATACAGGAGGAAAAAGTAGTAAATATGATCACACTGAGTCTCAAAGCTGGTGTTAAATACTCAGGTGAAATGAGAGGGTACAGAGCACCTGTGATGTGCTGGGAACACAGTCCTTTCCAGAGGAGCCCAGCTGCTGTGAGCATCACCACACCCTCTTGAGGCAGATCCTACTGTCCCGTTTTACAGGTGAGCCCGCCGAGCCTGCGGTCACACAGCTGCTGAGTGGCAGGGCCCAGATGTGACACTGGCAGCCAGGCTCCAGCCTCCGTGGTCTTAACTGCACATTGTTCTGTTTCTTGCGAGGGTCCAGCCTGCTCAGAGCATGCTGGGAAACGTCCTCAGTACTTGACACGGCTCCGCATCATGGGCCCCGTCACCCTGTGCAGCAGGCAGGGTTTGGAGGAGAGATTCTGTAGGTGAGGCTGGTCTGAAGGCCCTGAGCGCACCCACCTGGGTGGGGGCAGGACCAGGACTTGACCCGGACGCCCCTCCAGAAAGCACGTTCATCTGGGCACTCAGCCTCCATGTGCAGGCCCACTGCTGTCCCCATGCTCAGGGCAGCACCAAAGGGGTGCGGGGAGGGCGGCTTACCTTGTAGAGCTGGTGAAAGCCGAACGTGATCCCTGCCATGATGATGGCCAAGGCGCTGTAGTCTCTCCACCGGGAGCCCGCAGGGCCTGGGGTCAGGAGAAAAGCTGAGGTCAGGAGGAAAGGCCCTGGCGTCCCCTAGGGGCAGAGAGCACGTGGACTCAGCCTCCTTGTCTCAGTCAGGGTGTGTCTTGTGCTCACATGGGGGGTGAGCATCAGAACGGGGCTCGGCTGTCTCCCTCCTCCTCCTGGGCCTCTAGACTGTACTGTGCCTGCCGTGGGGTGCTGTCTCAAGGGACTGAGGTGGGGGTAGGGGGAGAACAGCAGAGGCAATCTAAAGACCTGGGCACAGGCTCCACGCTCGAGGAATAAAGGATCCAGTGAGGGTGCTGTAGCACCCGGGTTGTTCGCACGCACACGCCTCCTACATGAGCTGGGAGCCACCTGAGAGTCGGGGCCAGAGGCTGTGTCCCTGCCTGTTCAGCTTTATGAAGTTCCGACAGTGCACACGACGTGTGCTGAGGGCACGGTGGGCAGTGGTGGCAAGACCGCTGTCCTGTTCTGTTCTGGTCTCACTCAAGTGAGGCTGGGGAGAGGAGCAGCCCACACATGGCTGAATGAGCTGATGCCAGAGAGGGATCGAGAACACAGACAGGACAAGGTGAGGGGGGTGGCGGGGCCTCGGTGGAGGACAATGCTGAGACCTGTGGGGTCTTGGGGCACAGTGCTCCAGGCGGGGGACAAGGAAGTGCAAAGGCTGGGGTTGACCTGTGCTCAACCAGATGGGGGAGCCCCTGGGCCTTCCCAAGGAGGGGGCACTGCTGGCCAAGAGAGACCAGAGAGGAGATGGGAGGAGTAGTGAGGGGAAAGGTGGGAAAGGCCGGGCCCAGCAGAGAACGCATCCAAGGAACCCGGCCATCGCTTCATAAGCAGCGGGGTCGCTGATGGCTCTGAATCAGGGAGTAACGTGGTTGGCTCCGTGCTTTGGGAGAAAGACATGGGGAGCACCATGGACAGCTATGGGGGGTGGGGGCTGTGGAGGTGAGAAAGCAGGAAGAGACCACCACCAGGGCCACCAAAGGCAAGCGGGACAGGCCCAAGATGGAAGGTCTTGGGGATCCGGACGTGGGCAGCTGGTCTACACACAGGAGTGGTCCCTTCAGCACAAAGCCCCTCCACCCCTGAGTATATCCTAGCTCCAAAGTGGGGAGGGGAGTTTTCTACCCCACAACCTCCCCATGAACTGCTCATGATGTGCTTTCAGGTCCATAATCTGATCTGACACCTGGGGACTGGGAGGCGCACAGGAAAGCATGAGCTCCATCTGGAGTGTCCATTGGAGCAGGCATGTCCAGGCTGCCCAGCGGCCGTCTCTCAAGGGACCAGTCACGGGGTGTTGGGGGGTGGCCAAGGGCCACTGTCTCCAGAACCGTTGGTGGTGCAGGACACCCCCAGTCTGTGGACTCAACCTCAGCACCAGGGAACGTGACTCAAGGTATGCACCCAAGGCACATGTGCATGACAAGGACCTGGGACTGGGAGGGGAGCCTGGGGGAGACAGGGGAGGAAGAGCCACCGCACTCCCGGGAACCCACGTGTGGCCAGGCCCAGCTGAAGGCTTTGTCTGCTCCAGCCATCCCCTGCCTCCCTGGACCTGCAGGTACTGGCCATGTTCTGGCCCTTCACAACTGAAGGAGAGCAGGAGGCAGTGCTTCTGAAAGGCCCTGCTGGATGTGGACACGTGGGGAGGAGGGGCTGCTGGCACCCGGTCTGACTGGGGAACCCAGAAGCAAAGACCTCCATGGGGATGAGGGAGAAGCTCCCCGCTCCCTCAGCTGCTGAGAGGGGCTCCCAGGAGATGGAGACAGAGACAACAGTGATGGAGGAGGCTGGAAGAGGCTCTTCTTGCTCTACCCCCACCCCCCACCCGCCTGTGGATTCCACTTGAGTAGAATCAATGTGGCCCAACCCCAAAGTCTCCTGCACAGACTGTAATCAACTCCCCTCTCTGGTTTACAGTTTCTGAATAGGAAACACACGCACATGGTCTGGGCTTCCCAGGTGGCTCAGTGGTAAACAATCCGCCTGCCAATGCCGGAGAAGCAAGAGACTCAGGTTCGATCCCTGGCTCAGGAAGAACCCCTTTTGGAGGAAATGGCAACCCATTCCAGTATTCTTGCTGGAGAATTCCATGGACAGAGAAGCTTGGTGAACTATAGTCCATGGGGTCGCAAAGAGTCGGATATGACTAAGCACTCACGCACATACACACGCACGTGGTCTAACATCATGCAGCACACGTCAGTCTACTGCAAACAGGCTTCCTCCACCACCACAAAACTCTGTGCTCATAGTGTCATCTTTATCCAGCCAAGAATTCTTATACAAACATGAGGCAACACATACAGGCATTATTTTCTTTCCCCTTTCCCCGTCTCTCATTCTTCTTTTTGGCTAAAGCTGCATAATATTCCATTAAACAAACTCCCTACAGATGGACATTTAGATGATTTCTAGTCTCTTACTGTTTCACTCAAAGCTGCCATCAGTAAGCGTGTACACACAGCCTCTCACATCCATGTAAAAGGCCATCTGTAAATGTGAACTCCTGGCAGGCTGGGTCAGAGGTACATGTACCAGCAGTTGTGAGACAGCCTGCCAAACTGTGCTCGCTGGGGTTTGAACCAGTTCATTCACAGCCACCCCAACGTTATGGGTTAATCACACACATAGATTTCTGCTAATACTAGAGCAAAAAAAAAAAACACTACTTCACTCTAGCTTTAATTTGCATTTATCTTATTACAAGTGAGGAGTGAGCATCTTTTCATCTGCATCTCCATTTTGGTAACTGTATGCTCCCTACTTTTCTACTCCATTTCTTTATTAATTTCCTTCATCAATTCATGGAACCTTCTTATACAACAAGGAAATGAGCCCTTTGTCTGTGACAGAAGTTGTCAAAATTTTTCCTAGTATATTTTTCTTTTGACTCTGCTTCTGGTCTGCTTTTGTGGCATGCAGTGTTTTCCTGTTTACATACACTACCCATCTACTCTTTTATGGACTGAGGGGTTTGGGTCACGGCGAGCCAGGACTCCCCCCTCCCCTCCAGGGTTGAGTAGTGACACTCAGGATCATGTCTACACACTGTCTCCAGAAGGGCGCCCTCCTGCTCTGACCAGCACAGAACATCCTCCTCTGAGGTGGAGCGACTCAGATAAGCCACAACTGCTCGTGAAATGGAAAACTCTTGAGATCATCGAGGCAGACCTTTCACCGTGACCTTGAGAAGCTCCGAGTTCCATGCAGGCACCTATCTCTTCCCAGCCTGCTCTGTTCTGAGTGTCTTGGTTCCAAAATCCAGTGCAAGCTCGTTTTTAGGAGGAAATAGTGAAGATAAAGTAACTACGCCACTTTTCAAAAGAGTCACTGTTCCATGGGGCTTCAATCCACCCCCAGAACACCTATCAGTGCTGCCCAAACCCCAGAGAATGTATTCCAAGTGGGCACATGTCCAGAACGTTCTATCCCAAGTGATTTCTCAAATGCCCACTAACACCTTATAAGAACACAGCTGCACTGGGCTGAGCACTGGACCAGAACCCCAAGTCTGCAGCACCCTTCTTCTTTCCTGCAAACACTCAGGGCATGCCTCTCATTCTGGGTACTGGAGCCCAGGCTGAGCAGACGCTGGCGGGTCAGGGGTCTGAAATGAGGACCCCTCTGACAGCTGCTCCCCATTCTGCAGAGTGCGACCTCCTGGAGCACAGGAGACACCTGTGGCTCCCTGTCGGCCGCACCTTCACCCCCGCGCTGCTCCTTGTTTCTGCCGTGCTCGCGTTAAGAACATTTTATTGCCCCCTGGTTTTCATTATTAATGAAAAGGGACCAGAATGATCTTTCCTAAAGTTCAGAGAGTCTATAAAGACAAGAAGCTGAAATGCCATTTTACTCGTTTTGGAGATGTGTGATACAATCCTGTCTTGTGGCAAAATGAAAAAAGAGGAAAACTAAGAAGGAGATAACTCTTCTTCCGCTGCCCATCTTTCAAAGGGTACAGACCAGGATAGGGAGAAGGCACGTAACGTGATGCCACACTGGCCCGCACCCCAAGCCACGACCACCGGCAGCCCTCGCGCTGCCTACCCTGGGGCCAGTCGTTCCCAAGCCCAGTGTGAACCCCAGTGAGGGAGCCCAGCGCACCTGGGAGCTACATACAGCTTCTTGTCACTATGTTCCCAAATGTCCAGAAAATACAGTCAAGGGCAGAACATAGGGCCAGT
The DNA here is from genome assembly GCF_055505025.1 of Bos grunniens. Lineage (NCBI taxonomy): Eukaryota > Metazoa > Chordata > Mammalia > Artiodactyla > Bovidae > Bos > Bos grunniens. The sequence goes on along the minus strand of NC_141180.1, from coordinate 38,082,287 downwards.
TGCTTGTCTGCTCCAGCTCAGAAGTAAGGGAAGTGGAATGAACGAGCTCTTCCAACAGCTTTAGTGCCTCCAGGCTGACACGATGTCCAACTACACACAAGGCAGACCCCGGCCAAGCAGGCAAGAAGCTTCCACACCATCCACGAGATGGGTCTCCCAAAGGACAGCTTTCTCTTCTTTCCAAGTGCCGGCCATCTGACTGAAGGTGGAGAGCTTTGCCGCATTTAAAGAACCCAGGGACAATGGTATTTTTACTAGCATTCAGATTCTAACTGTATCCAGCATTCGCCCAATAGGCGAGACCTGCCAGCTTGCCCAGGAGGCCCAGGGCTTTACCAGCACCTCACAGGCTGGCCTCTGCCAGGGATGAAGACAGTCGATGGTGGCAGCATTTTTCATCCTGCACAACTGAGCATTTCCGGGACCACCTTCATGTCTGAGGCTGCAACAAGGTCAGAGGTTGAGCTCTTTGAAACTCAATGCCTTCCGAATCTCTCGAGGACTCCATCAACTGGCCTGAACTCAGACAGTGTCCCTGGGGCCCACCTGCCCAGAGGCTCGGGTTGTGGGTGAATCCATAGCGTATGGCAGCTGGGTCAGGGGCAGGAGGGCTGCACCCTAAGGCTCCCTAACCCTTCACTGAATACCACCTAAGCCAACATTACTCAGCTCCTTTGGCTGTATCTCAATCTACCAAGAGATTGTCACCTGCAGGCGAGAACAGACATCATCAAATAAGAACACGTGTAGGGCAGGAATCACGCGCACAACACAGCAATGTTGAACTTGAAACCACTGAGCCAGAGACCCACGGACACCACAGAAATCCCACGATCCAGTAAAGAGGCATCAACAAAAGAGAGCCGAAAACTGTCATGAAACTATCTTGCTGAGACGATCTGTATCCAGGGTTGTGCTGGCTGACAACATAGAGATGCTATCTATCAAGTCCCTGGGGAGACTGGTGGCCTGAGCACAGGGCTGGGCAGTGGCAGGCACTGGGCAAGTCTAGCTGAGGTCCCCACCCCCAACCCGTGGCTCACCAAGGCTGGAGCCAGGACTACACAGTGGTGGATCTAGCTTCTTAAATCATCCCATCAGTTCTGCTCGCAAGGCACCCTGAAAATTAAATGATGAGACAGGCTCATCCACAGCGAGGTCCTGGAATAAAGCCAGTCCGCCAAATCAGTGCTTGTTACAGCAAAGGACTGGCAGGCTAAAGGCACAGGGAGACTGATGACCAGCTGAACGGCACCACAGGCTGAGCTGAGGATGGCTGGCAGTGGCCAGAAAGACAAACTGACCCAGAGCACAGCGACTAGAAACAGAGCAGCTCGGCTCCGACAGAAGCACCTGGATAGCCTGAAAGGCTGAGGGCACTACAGCAGCTCAAGAGCAGTCACACCTGGACATCCAAGGCCTGTCTTCGCATGAATGTCCTGTGAAAGACGATCTTTCCCACTTCTCATGGGCTGCAATGCTATCAGCAGTGTTATCTTCAGGCAGGAAGGACACTGAGAGGCACATCCGCGACCTCACCCACAGATTTAAAAATACGAGCTCTAATTAAATGGTAAGAATTTAGTAGAGTCCAAAAACAGACCCACACTTGAACGGTAAACTGATTTTTGACAAAGAAGCCAAGGTAGTTCTATGGGAAAAGAATAATCTTCACAACAATTGTGCTGGGACAACTGGATATCCATAGGAGGGGTAAAAATGAACATTGACCCTTTCCTTACACCATACATAAAAGTTAACTCAAAACAGATCATGTACCTAAACCCAAAAGCAAAAACTATAGTGCTTCAGTAAGAAAACAGAAAAAAACAGAAGAAAATCTTCGCAACCTTGGGGTAGACAAACATATCTTAAATATAAAAAGCATGAACCATAAAGAAAAAGAAAAAGATAAAATGGATATCATAAAAATGATATTCCAAAAACTTTTGGGGACTTCCTTGGCATCAAGTGGTTCATACTCTGCATTTCTGCTGCAGGGGGCAGGGGTTCGATCCCTGGTCTGAGAACTAAGATCCAATATGCCACAAGGTGTGGCCAAAAATTAAAAAAAAAAAAAAGAAAGGAAAAGAAAAATTAACTTTTGCTTTTCAAAAGGCCCTGTCAAGAATATATCTCTGTAGTCTGGAAGAAAACATCTGCAAAACATATATCTGATCAAGGACCTGTAACTAAAATATACAAAGAGCTTTTACAACTCAATAATAAAAAAGACAAGGTGATTTTTTTTTAAAAAAGACTGGGCAGTAGATTGGAATAGACACTTCACAAAAGAGACATGAATGGCCATTAAGCACATGACAATATGCCTGACATCATCAGTCATTACAGAAACACAAAATTATAATGAGATTCTATTACCTAAATGTTAGAATGGCTAAACTTAAAAAACTGAGAATACCAAGTGTTGACAAGGATGTGGAACTACTGAAATTCTCACACCTTGCTGATGGGAATGGAGAATGGCACAAACACTTTGGAAAATAGTTTTAACAATATCGTACAAAGTTAAGCATACACCCAGCATGTGACTAAGGCATTCCACCCCTAGGTATTTACTTAAAAGAAAGGAAATATCTGTGTACACACAGACTTCTTGCATGTGAATGTCATGGACGCATTATTCATATAGCCCTAAACAGGCAACAATCCAAACAGGCATCAACAGTCAATGGATAAACAAGTTGTGAAACAACCACACAGTGAAGTCAGGAGTCGGCAAACCCTGGCACGCTCGCCAAGTCCCACATCATCGTGCTTTTGTTCAGCTGTGAGTTCAGAACAGTTTTCATATTTTTAAAGGATGAGGGGGGAATGGTATATGTGACAGAAAGGTATAGCTCACAAAGCCTAAAATATTCATTACCTGGATCAAGCTCAAAAGTGTTATGTTACGACACAAAAGACTGTGCTGTACGAGCCCATTTACATGAAATTTTAGTGTTTAGTTATACTTTCGCATGAAACTTAGTGTCAGTTACATGAGTTAATTGAGTTACGGTATGTACAACTCATCAAACTGTACACTTGAAACGGATTAATTATATTGTGTATAATTATACTTCAAAGAAGCTGATTGGAAAAAAAAATTAAGAATCCAGAAACATAAGACTGCCGTATGACCAAGCAATCATACTCCTAGATGGTCACCCAGGGGGAATGAGAATGGACGTCCACACACATCCTCAGCATCATGAGTCCTGTAGCCGAAACTGCAAACAGCCTAAAGGCCCACCAACTGGTGAGCTGATGGACAAAATGTGGTCCAGCTGTACAATGGAATACTGTTTATAAATGGGAAGGATGGAACCAGTGCTACACACTATCACATGAAGAATCTCAAAAACACGCCAGCTGAAAGAAGGCACATACAAGGGATCACGCTCTGTTTGACTCTGTTTACCTGGCATGTTCAGCAAAGGTAAACTGACGGTGGTGCAAAGCAGGTGAGCGGTCACCTGGGGCTGAAGTGACAGTAACAGTAAACGGGCACAAAGGAGCTTATCTGGGGGGTGAAAGTGCTCTGAAACTGATATATATCGCTTCATAAAGTTCCTAAAAATCACTGAATTGGACACTTGAGATGGGAGTTTAGTAATATCTAACATATACCTCAACAGCTTAGAAAATTTTAAGTAAGGCTATAAACGGACCAATGAATACATAAACAACTGCATTTTGATAAAGGGACACATAACTCAACAGGGACAGGACAATGTTTTTAACCTCTGGTGGTGACACAACAGGATAACCATCAGGAAAACATGAACCTTGACCTTCACATTACACACACAAAAAAATTAACTGAGAGTGAATCACAATCTCAACAGAAAAGCGAAAACAATGAAACTTCAAGAAGAATACACAGGAGAAAATCTTTCTAACCTTGGGGTAAGCAAAGGCTTCATAGCTAGGACACAAAAACCATGAATTGTTGGGGGGAAAAAAGATGTATGTCATCACATTTTACATTTCTTGTTTTTCAAAAGGCAATGTAAAGCAAAAGCAAAAGAAAAAGCTAGCCACAGACTGGGAGGAAATACTAACCATGCATATATCTGACAAAGAACTTGAATGCAGAATATACAGGAACTCTTCCAACCCAATAATAAGATAATTTAAAATGGATAAAGATTGGAACAGTCACTTGACAAAAAAAGATATGTAAATGGACAAGCATATAAAAAGATGCTCAACGCTGTTCGTCTTCACAGAAGTGTAAACTCAAACCACTATAGGTTTCCACTATACACACACGAGAGTTGCTAAAATTAAAAAGAGGGAAAATATCAGCTGTTAGTGAGGATATGCAATAACTACAGGCTCTTGTACACTGCAGATGGGAATGAAAAACAGTATAACCACTTTGAAACAGTTTGGCAATTTCTTATAAAGTGAAACTTACACTTAACCTGTGACCTAGTAATTCCACTCTCAGACATTTACACAAGAGAAACAAAAACATATGAAGACTTGTACACAAATGTTTAAAAGAGCTTTACTCCTAACAGCTCAACACTGAAAACAGTCCAAAGCCTGAAATCCATCAACGGTAAATGGACACACAAACCACAGAGCGTCCTTAACGCGGGACATGGCTCTGTGATAAAGGAGGGAATTTCTGATCTGTTCAACAATCTAGATGGATCTCAAATACATGATGCTGAGCGAAAGAAATCAGACATGAGAGAGGACATAAGATATGATTTTCTTCATACAAAACTAGGAAAGAGGAGTCTAATGGGCAGCAACAGAGAGCAGACCAGGGGTTCCCCCGGAGTCAGGACAGGATGGGCTGCCTGGGAACAGGTCACGGGGAATCGCCTGGGGTACCAGAAATGCTCCACAAAGTGGTCATGACAGCCACAGAAAAGTGAACACTTGTCAAAACTCAAACTGTACAACGAAAATGGGTGCATTATTTTACATAAAACATACCTCACTATGTGTGCTAAGTTGCTTCAGTTGTTACTGCATGGACCATAGCGTGTTAGGCTCCTCTGTCCATGGGATTCTCCCGGTAAAAATACTGGAGTTGCCATGCCCTCCTCTAGGGGATCTTCCTGACCCAGGGGTCAAACCCATCTCTTACGTCCTCTGCATTACTAGCACCACCTGGGAAGCCCCATATCTCAATTAAGTTGTCTTTTAAAGTCTGTTAAGAAATTAAAAAAAAAAAGAGCTGTTGTTCAGTCACTCAGTTGTGTCCAACTCTTTGCAACCCCACGGAATGCAGCATGCTAGACTTCCCTGTCCTTCACCATCTCCCAGAGCTTGCTCAAACTCATGTCCATTGAGTCAGTGATACCATCTGACCATCTAGTCCTCTATTGTCCCCTTCTCCTCCTGCCGTCAATCGTTCCCAGCATCATGGTCTTTTCCAATGAGTCAGTCCTTCGCATCAGGTGGACAAAGTATTGGAGCTTCAGCATCAGTCCTTCCAATGAATATTCACGGTTGATTTCCTTACGGATTGATCTCCTTGTAGACCAAGGGACTCTCAAGAGTCTCCTCCAACACCACAGCTCAAAAGCAACAATTCTTCGGTGATCAGCCTTCTTTATGGTCCAACTCTCACACTAATATAAGACTACTGGAAAAACCACAGCTTCGACTATACAGACCTTTTTCGGCAAAGTAATGTCTCTGCTTTTTAATATATTGTCTAGGTTTGTCTTTGCTTTTCTTCCAAGGAGCAAGCATCTTCTAATTTCATGGCTGCATTTATTATCTGCAGTGATTTTGGAGTCCCCAAAAATAAAGACTCTCACTGCTTCCATTGTTTCCTCAACTATTTGCCAGGCAGAGACAGGACTGGATGACATGACCTTAGTTCTTTGAATGCTGAGTTTTAAGCCAGTTTTTTCACTCTCCTCTTTCACCTTTATCAAGAGGTTCTTTAGTTCCTCTTTGCCTTCTGCCATGAGGATGGTGTTATTTGCCTATCTGAAGTTACTGATATTTCTCCCAGCAATCTTGATTCCAGTTTGTGCTTCATCCAGCCCAGCATTTTGTATTATGTACTCTGCATATAAGTTAAATAAGCAGGGTGACAATATACAGCCTTGACATACTCCTTTCCCAATTTGGAACCAGTCCATTGTTCCATGTTTGGTTCTAACTGTTGCTTCTTGACCTGCATACACGTTTCTCAAGAGGCAGGTAAGGTGGTCTGGTATTCCCATCTCTTTCAGAATTTTCCACAGTTTGTTGTGATCCACACAGCCAAAGGCTTTAGTGTAGTCAATAAAGCAGAAGTAGATGTTTTTCTGGAATTCTCTTGCTTTTTCTATGATCCAGTGGATGTTGGCAATTTGATTTCTGGTTCCTCTGTCTTTTCCAAATTCAGCTTGTACATCTGGAAGTTCTCAGTTCATGTACTGTTGAAGCCAAGTTTGGGGGATTTTGAGCATTACTCTGGTAGCATGTGAGATGAGTGCAATTGTGCAGTAGTTTGAACATTCTTTGGCATTGCCCTTCTTTGGGACTGGAATGAAAACTGACCTTTTTCCAGGCCTATGGCCACTGCTGAGTTTTCCAAATTTGCTGGCATATCGAGTGCAGCACTTTAACAGCATCATCTTTTAGAATTTGAAATAGCTCAGCTGGAATTTCATCACCTCCACTAGCTTTGTTTGTAGTAAAGCTTCCTAAGGCCCATGTGTTTTCACACTCCAGGATGTCTGACTCTAGGTGGGTAGCCACACCATGGTGGTTATACAAGTCAATAAGATTTTTTTTGTATAGTTCTGTGTATTCTTGCTAACTCTTCTTAATACCTTCTGCTTTTGTTAGGTCCACACCGCTTCAGTCCTTTATTGTGCCCATCTTTGCATGAAATGTTCCCTTGGTATCTCTAATTTTCTTGAAGAGATCTCTAGTCTTTCTCATTCGATTGTTTTCCTCTATTTCTTTGCATTGATCACTTAGGAAGGCTTTCTTATCTCTCCTTGCTATTCTTTGGAACTCTGCATTCAGATGGATATATCTTTCCTTTCCTCCCTTGTCTTTAGCTTCTCTTCTTTTCTCCGCTATTTGTAAGGCCTCCTCAGAGAACCATTTTGCCTTTCTTTTTCTTGGGGATGGTTTTGATCACTGCCTTCTGTACAATATTACAAACCTCTGTCCATAGTTTTTCAGGCACTCTATCAGATCTAATCCCTTGAATCTGTTTGTCACTTCCACTGTATAACGTAAGGGATTTGATTTAGGTCACACCTGAATGGCCTAATGGTTTTCCCTGCTGCTGCTAAGTTACTTCAGTCGTGTCCAACTCTGTGCGACCCCATAGACGGCAGCCCACCAGGCTCCCCCGTCCCTGGGATTCTCCAGACAAGAACACTGGAATGGGTTGCCATTTCCTTCTCCAATGCATGAAAGTGAATAGTGAAAGTGAAGTCACTTAGTCGTGTCTGACTCTTCGCAGCCCCATGGACTGCAGCCTACCAGGCTCCTCCGTCCATGGGATTTTCCAGGCAAGAGTACTGGAGTGGGTTGCCATTGCCTTCTCTGAATGGTTTTCCCTACTTTCTTCAATTTAAGTCTGAATTTTGCAATAAGGAGTTCATGATCTGAGCCACAGTCAGCTCCTGGTCTCTTTTTTCCTGATTGTATACAGTTTCTCCATCTTCAGCTGCAAAGAATATAATCAACCTGATTTCATATTGACTATCTGGTGATGTCCATGAGTAGAGTTGTCTCATGCTGTTGGAAGAGGGTGTTTGCTTTTTAAAAGAGAGAGCTAAAGGAAGTCAGCAGTGACTGAAACAATATCCAGCAGGGTGGGCTCTAAGTTCTCTCTCTGCTCAGTGAAGCAACTGACATCAAAGGAAGAAGCAAGAGGTGAGAGTTCTAAATCAACTTTTTAAATGTACCCTGTATTATTTGACACATATAAAAGAATAATACAACATTTAGATAAGTTATGAAACATGATACTAAGATTAACAATCCTAAACCCACCTACTTAACCAGTTAAAACTTTCCAAACACCATAGAAACTAGCCACGTCTTCCTCTCCACTCAGAAGTAACCATTATCCTGAACTTAGTATTGATTCCAACTCAACCTTTCTATGGGATATGAACACTGAGAACATGCCCATCAGGACAAGGACTGCATTTCTCAGCCTTCATGAAGAAAGGCATGGCTGCAAGGTTGACTTCCAGCCAATGGGGACCAGAGGGAAGGTGTGTGGGTGACTTCCAGGAAGTGTCCTTAGAAGGTGACTTGCCTTCTTCCTTCCGTCTCCCCATTCTTGCTTGTTGGAGAGCAGAGGGGACAGCTGGCGCTGCAGCAGTCACAATGGAGTACAAGCTACATGACCGCCAGGTGTGAGCAGTGCTGGGGTCCCTGAGGACCACAGAGCCAGTGCAGCAGCCTCGACTGCCTATGTTTACTTAGAGAAAGAGGCTTTTGTTTTGTTTAAACCACTCTTATTCGTTGCAGAATCTTATACAACTAACACAGGCTGCACTGTTAGCACAGCCATGATCCTAGCTACTTCCAGCCCAAACACTCTGTCAGTGGTCTAAGAAATCTAAGGAGAGGACTTCTCCACTCCATAGTTTAAGGTAATGCTTATGGTTTTCAATAACCACACATGGTGTTTACTCAGCACCCACAAGGCACCACACCAAGCATAACACAAAGCAAAGAAAACAGACAGGTGCTGGCCCTTGAAGAGCTGCTATTCTCAACCAGTCACAGGGACAAAGGAAGAAAAACAGTTTCCTCAAAATTAGAGAAATGCTTCCTCTATCAGCAAATCAGTAACTTTTATGTAGTATAGAAGGTGAAATCTGTGTGCTAAACTTGACAGAGAAATGGAAGAGAGAGAAACAGATTCCTCCCCTTTTATTTCTTGGTGGGAACAGGGAGGCTGTCCATAGCGCTTCCATTTACAGTCTGTTCTAGATCCACTTCCACCACCTCCCATCCCCACTTCTAGGTGCCTCCCAGGACCTGTCTCCTCCATAAGGCCTGGCCTGAGACCAGCACCTGGGGGTTTCCTTTGTTCTTAAATCCCAAAAGCTCTTACCACTCACACCATACAAGATGGCGTGGGTTAGCAATGCCTGTCCTCTACTTCCGCAGCTGTTGGGCCCGGAGGACGCAGGAGGCCTCAATGACTGGCTACCTGGGCAGCACACCTGATCCCCCACTTTAAGTTGAGGGTATCACCCGGCACTTTTCAATTCTCAAGCACATGTCCACCACCATTTATTCACTTAACAAGTGTTTCTAGAACACTTGCTAAATCAGAGCCTCGGGCCATAGATTAAAAACAAAAACAAAACCCTCTGAATGCAAGGAACTCACAGCTTAATCTGCAGTGAGGAAACGTTTCAGGGCCGTGTGGTGGCAAGCAGGAGACTGACGGAGGCCAGGGATGCCCCAGGCTCCGTCAGGATGGAGGCATTTGAAAGGGAGTTACACCTGCCCCATTCAGCACAACCCCAGGGTGTCTTCTCTAATTCCCCATGCAGCACCTGCTTGGATGGTACAAATAATTTTAATATCAGTCTAAGAATTATACGGTCAAAAGGTTAATATGGCCTCATGAATAATTAGACGATGGATTTCCAAGTACGAAGTCCATGTGATTTTGACTGTCCTCCGTCAGGGTGATGACCTGGCTGTCACCTTCCTCTCAAGTCGTCTCTTCTGATACTCCCATCCCATGGTGCAGCCACTCTGACCATCACACGGGTTCACGTCCATGTGGCTTCACTTTAGCTTGGACGCTCGGGTCCGTCCTGTCTAGTCAGGGCAGCCATCCATGCCCCAGGTCCAGTTAGGCCCCTCCCACTCTCTGAGTGCCCTTCACCTTGTCCGTCCCACCAGCCTCACCTGGGCCGACCTCACAGTACTGCTGTGTTCCCCTAACTGCCTTTCCTACTGGACACGAGGGCTGGAGGGAGTGACCAGCCAGGCCTCAATCATTCCATCCCTGGGGTCCCACACAACACCTGGCACACAGCAGGCATTTGGCAGTAAATGCTCGCTCAGGGACCCAGGACAATCAAGGCTAAGTTTCTGTTACTAAACAAGCCAGAGGGAAAACAGCCTGAGGAAGAACACACTTTCTCTCTCAGGAGTCCTAATGAAATGTCAAAGCCTTTCACCAACCTCAGACATTTACATCCTATTTTAAGAAGAGACAACTGAAGCTGTAGGGCAGTCTTTAAAAAAGCCTAAACTGTTTATCAAAGAGAGTAGGCGGGGGGGGGGGGGGGGGGGGCGGTGGTGGAGGATATTTAAGCCTAAGAAAAATTATTATTGTATAAAATTTACACTGATCCTGCCTGTATCTCAAAGCTATCTTGATTCTTGTCTCTTTGGGAGGAAAGAAGAAAAGTCTGCTTAGAATGAATGAATTAATCAAGCGTTTATCAGGACTTAACCTTTGGGACTCTGTTAGGCTCTGCACAGACACATACACTGACTCCTGCTTTGAAGTTGAACAAAAAGAAACCAAACCAAGAAGAGAGAATGTCAGAGTTCCCCTCGCATCCTGATCTGACTTCTGAGCTTATCCCGACTTCCTTTCAAGCCCTGACAACACTGGTTTATTCTCACACCAGGTGACACCAAGCTTCCCCTTAGTGTCAACCTCCCACCACTTCTACAAAGCCTTCTCCGACTTCTCGAGCCCACATTAATTTTTCTCTTTTCTGCATTCCTGTGGAGTTTCTTGTCTGTATAATTAATTTTGGCATTAAATCACAATGTCTTATATTATTATCTTTTTCTTAAGAGTTTATCTTATCTCTCTCAGAGAGCTTGTAAGAATCTTAAAGATCATGTTTTAAATCTCTCGTGACACTGTACTGAGCTTACAGTTGTTGCTGCTGTTTAGTCCCTCAGTCATGTCCGACTCTCTGCGACCCCAGATGCCTCTGTCCATGGGATTTCCCAGGCAAGAATACTGGAGTGAATTGCCATTTCCTTCTCCAGGGGATCTTCCCCACCTGGGATCGAACCTGTGTCTTCTGCACTGCAGGCAGATTCTTTACCGTTGAGCCAATGGGGAAGCACTTCTTGTCTGTGATCTACTGTAAATCTTTCTACTTGTGCTCAGAACCAACTCCATATTCTTTTCCAACTTTCCCAGGAAACATATATTATTATTTCATTTTCCTTGTATATTCAAATTACCTCCCTCTCAAATAGTCTCCCAATGCCTTTTAAATACGCTCAAGAGTCTCACCATAGGTGCTTCATAAACACTGGCGACCTGAACTGGTCCCAGTCTGGTGGGTCTCCATGCTCTTTGCTGACACTGGCATTTGCTGTCACCTCAAAGTCAACCACAGATATCAAAAGAGGAACCGAGTGGGACACCTGCCACCAAGCGGGAGGGCGGGCAAGAGGTGATGATCTGTGAGCACTGGTCTCCCAGGGGTGGTCTTGGAAAAAACCACCCTCCCCCAGACGTGAGTGTTTTGGGGCTGAGCCCAGAAAATCCCATTTTCTAGGCTTGGGCTCAGAGATGGAATGTCCTTAAAAAGCCAAGAAATGGGAAGGAAAGGCTGCCCAAGTTCTAGATGTAAAATCGGCAGGAACACATGTGAATGGAGGCCGTAAATCCCTCCCAGGACTCAGACAATGCCTTGGTGATAAGCATGCAGATTGCACACCTAGTTCAGCAACTCCCCTGAGTTTGCTTGTAATTAAGGGGGTTAGAAAGGTAAAAAAAATATATAAACCCAATTAATCATTTAAATATTTAAAGTCAGATTTTTTTCCTCACTCCAGGATTAGTATATTTCATAATGCCAACAGCAGACAGCCCGGGTTTTTACTGGGGTTCATTTTAGAGCATGTTTAAACTAGTCAGATTGAGTGATGCTTCCAGCAACTAATCGCATGTCAAATAAAAGATATTTTATGTAATAAATTACCGCTACAAGTAATTCAAATGTCATTTATCAGTTTTATTATCAGTCAGGCAAAGTCTTGTTTCTCTATATTAATCAAAATCAAGCTTTTTTTTTTTTTTTTGGAGTAGTTTTGACACCTCTTGGCAAAAGTACAGAAGTGGAGAGGGAGAGTCACCCCCCGAGCTGAGAGGAGCAGGGTAACGGTACAAGAAGAGTGAAGCTCGACACTGACAACTAAAAACTCCAGGTATTTAAAATTACCATTACCATTGTTTTTATACTAGTGTCAAAGCAGGAAGGAGTCTGTCTCTAAGAAGATGTATTTTATTTTTAGGGCTGGGAGACTCTTAAAAATATTCCTACCTAAATACCTAAACGGAGCAATGCTTTTTCTCAGAGAGATCTGGGCAGGAGAGTGATTGAAATGACTGAATGCCCTCCCCACCCCCATTCTTCTGCCCCTCTCAGAGAGGCGAGCGTTTTAACCCTTTGTGCCCACTGAAAGTAGGCAAATGTATGATGTTTTAGGCCAATGCTGTGACTCACAGAATAATCTGTTCTGAGCAAGAAGTTGCCAAGTAGCCAGGAGACCCGCTCGGCATTAAGTCACGAAGGGAACAGCTGGAACAGGACAGATGTGCATCTTAGAGAATTCTGCACCCCAGCTGCCACTACCCGTCCTCAACGAATCCCACCAAACCCTGGGCCCAGGGACACAACTGGAGAAAAAGTGCAGAGATTCAGCCTTTGATTTAAAAGAAACACGGAGTGTGTGTAGTGACCCAAGGCAAAACAATGGATCGACAAGAACGTTAGCCAGGAAGAATGGAGTCCCAGGCTGGCGAATGCACCCCACTGGCTCGGAGGCCCTGGGACAAGGCTCGGCACCTGCACTGGCTCTCTGGTCTGAGCAGGACCAGGCGACCAAGGATGAGACCAACTGGAGTTCCTGGCACCTCCTCACTGCCCAGCCTTATCCAGGGGTCAAAGGAAAGGCAACGTCTAAATGAGACTTGTAACACACAAAGTGGATTCTAACCCACTGCCTGGTCCCTGTGCTGTCTATAAGGATGACTGCACCTCCCTGTCTATGGGAAAGACGGCAAAGTGGGGGCCAGAAGGTGGTTCCAGGTCATGTGGTGGGGGTCAAAATGAGTCTGGCATTTGAAATTGTGCATTTTAAAATTGGATATCTAACACTTTAAAAGCATGTGTTGAAAAAATTAAAACTTCTGAGATAGACAATTATTGAAGAGGCATTTCGAAAGACAGCAAATCCAAGGCTGAGGTCTTCACACAAAACTGAGCAATTTTCCATTGATTTGGAATCAATTTTAAGCTTTTTAGATTTTTCATAAGTGACTTAAAGATGGGGTTCTGCCTCTATTTTGGAAGCGTACATTTATTACTGGCTTAAAGAATCTTTATTCCTAAAAACATTTTTCATTTAACAACAACAAAAACCTCTTATGGGTCATGTTCTCATGTAACAATTAAAAGTTGCATTCAAAAAGGATGTTCACATTTAATTTGAAATTCTCTCACAGACTGCCATTATATAAATACATGTGGTATAGCCAGGACAAGGAAGGAAGGAAGGAAGAAGAGGGGTGGGGTAGGGAGGGCTAGCTTAAACCTATTAATATTAACTTTAAAAGATAAAACTAGGAGACAAATCATTTCAGTGACCAAACAAGAATGTATCCATAAATTAGATGTTTATGTTCTTATTAGCAAAACAGTAACATGGGCTTCCCTAGTGGCTGAGATGGTAAAGAATCTGCCTGCAATACAGGACACCTGGGTTCGATCCCTGTGTCCAAAAGACTCCCTGGAGAAGGGAATGGCAACCAATTCCAGTGTTTTTGCCTGGAAAATCCCATAGACAGAGGAGCCTGGTGAGCTATAGCCCATGGGGTCAAAAATGAGTCAGACACTATTGAGCAACTAACACTTCAACAAGCAAAATGCACTAATATAAGAAAATGAAAACAGAACCAATAAATACTTTTACAGATTCTTGCTCAAAACCAAAATACTTGAAACAAAAAAAGAAACTCATTTATTCTTGTCTCTCATGTCTTAAACCTTTGTCACATACTTAAAAGTTTGTCTAGAAGAGGACTTTAGAAAAACCCAAGAGCCATCTCCTACACCCAGTCTCCCCTGGTTTGCTGAGTCTGAGAGACGTGAAGCACTACCCTTTGGCCAGAGTCCTGAATCCCAGTCAAGGTTAAAGCAGGAGCTTGAGCAGGTGACTTACTGTATGGCTGCGAAATGAGGTGAGGGGGCTGGACAGGAACCACCTGTGTGGCTGGGCCCAAGGACATAGGCTCATCGGCAGCCGTGCCTGACTGCTGGAAAGCCAAATCGATCTCTTCATCTGTCAGCCCTGGGGGAGAAGAGGACATAATTGCAGGTGAGTGCCTTTTGCCACTGTCCATGGCTGCAACAAAATCTTCATTTGAGAAAAGACCTTGGAGTCACAGGACGCCTAGCATCCTGTTAAGTTGCTTCCCCGATTTCGGATTCTCCGGAACCTCTTTCGGCTGCAATTTAACCTTAAGCGACAGAATATTAGCCTCAACACTGCTTCCAAATGTGGCTCATTCAATTTCCTTAATTTATCCTTGAGTTTATTGCTGCTTTTGAAGTCGCTCTGTACTGCAATTCTCCATTCTTCCCCCGAAAACAGATACCATCAACTGCAAATGTGGCTCATTTTAATCTGTAATGGTGTTAAAAAAAGAGGGGAAAAAACTAACAATAATGCATGAAAACAGACAGGGAAACAAAAAACTAATTATTGGGTGAGACGACTAATTAGTCTAGATCGTTTCTGAAGACGGGAATAATTTGCTTTATTTTATGACAAATGCAGAAATAAAAAGAAAAATCAGGACTGACTGTGATTAGTATGAATGGGATATAGAATGTAAAGAAGAAAATAAAACAAGAAAACAGATCAAAACAAGGCCAGGCCCAAACTTTCAGATGATTATTACTCTAGCCTATTGCAGGCTGCCTATATTGCCTTTGGCTAGTTTTTCTTTTTCCTTAAAAAAAAAAAAAAAATCCTCTCACACTCTAAACCACAGTGCACTTGGGACATGAGGAAATAGCAGGGCGCCATCTGCAGTGGCTATGACACGTGGAGAGGATTTGCCCATGGAAGGATAAAAGGCAACTGAAAAACCCATGAAGACCACCCGTCCAGTGGGCGCACAGCTGGGATATTTCAACAGGTCAGAGGCAGACAGGGGATGCTGGCTCTCAGGGAAGAGACGAAGGCCGCAATCAATTGATTGAGAGCTTCAGGATGGTCAAGAGTGGCACACAGGTGTGAGATTGTTCCACAGGGCAGTCGGGGAAGCGATCCTGCACAGAGAAGTACTCCAGGCGCTAACAGTGGGAGAAGCAGGTGGGAGGCCTCTGCTAGTCTGCAAAGCACTCTGGCTGTTCTGGGAATGCCGGCATCCAGCCCAGCCGCCACACAGAGCTTTTAAACTCGAGCTGAGAGTGTGGCCACATCTGCTCAGCAGCTCCCCATTAGAGGCCCTCAGCATGGTCTATCTGCCCCTGGGGGTAGATGAAGTACAAGGAGGTTCTAAGGATCAGCATCTTCCAAAGTGTGAGGCCCTGCACTCTGTGCCAAGGGGCTAATAGCTGGAGCATATTAATGCTCAAGCGCTGCCCAAGCTCAGCGCTGCCCTGCACCATGCTGGCAAGCGAGCTGGCTGCAGCTGCCCCTCAAACTCCTCACGCCCCCCACAAGTGGTCAAAGGAGAATACCTGGACGATTCTAAATGGCCCTGGGCCATCTCTCCTCTCTGCACTGAGCACTTGAGGTTCCTCCCCATTTAACACTGTGCCTCCTGTCCTCTTCACCCTGGCACACCAGCCAGTATGGGCAAGGCCACTCCTCCATGGCGTCTCAGTTCTGCTGGGTCCCCCAAGTAAGTGCAGCATCCTCTCAATAGGCTGACATCAGGGGCAGAAGAGAGGCTGGCAGGGGGCAAAGGAACCATTCACTGGTGCTTACTGTTGTTCAGTCACTCAGTTGTGTCTGACTCTTCGCAACCTCATGGACTGTATGTAGCCTGCCAGGCTCCACAGGCTCCTCTGCCCATGGAATTTTCCAGGCAAGAATGCTGGAGTGGGTTGCCATTACCTTCTCCAAGGGCTCTTACAGACCTAGGGATCAAACCCGGGTCTCCTGTATTAAGGACAGATTCTTTACTGTTTGAGCCACCAGGGAAGGCCATGGCACCCTCAAATACAAGAGTTGAATTTGAGTATGTGGGGCCAGGCAGGGGATGTTCCTCCTCCCTAAGGCCCCAGCTTGTTGCAAAAGGTCTGTTTTTCTGTGCAGTGGCCTCCCAAGGACAGGGGCAGGAGAGACAGACAAGCTGGGCAAACATAAAGAACACGCTTCCCCAAACGAGCGCCTCCCGGGCTCCAGCCCGGGTGCTGACTGCCTGTCTGTCCTTCCAGCTAGGAGGGGAGCCCTATTCCAGGTTCCAGTAGGAAGGACATGGTTTCACCCCCATCATCAATGGTTTCACCCCCATTATCAGCCACGAGAGAGACAGGGCGCCTGCGGCATCAGCACAAGCGGCTGGTCACTGGCTCACGACGGGACTTTATAAACCTGGTGGTTCGCGAGCCCTGTCAGTCGCTGGCTGCAAATGAGGGTAATTCTCCCAAAAGGAGCATTTGGTTGCATTCTCATTTTCCCTTTCGGCTCTTTCAAATATAAACAAGTATGATAATGTTTAGCACTGGGGAAATATACGGCAAGTTACAGGCTGTGCTATGGTGCTGGGAGCTGGGGCCGGTTAAAGGGACAGGACTCCCTGCCCGTGGTCCTGCCCTCAGGCCTGGAGCTCTGACGAAGCCTATTTTCCTAATAAAACGTGTTCCCTGCATTATTGCAGCCAAGCCCACAAGAGCGGCCACGGCTTAAAGGGCATCGGCACTTCCTTCCAAGCTCTGGTTTCACAGAGACCTTAACATGTGATGCGTCACATTTACATTGGCTGGAGTTCTGATATCCCCAGTTCTCCGGAGAAGCAGGATTTTGATTTAGTTACAGAAAATGAATTATTTTTATTCTTTTTTTTTTTAAAAAGAGAAGCATTTTGACAGTCTCAATGAACAATATAATTTCAGAGCTGGGCCATCACCCGAACCATCGACCTTATTTGACAGACTCAAAAAACAAAAACAAAAGAACTGAGGCTGAAGGAGGGTGAAAACTATGCCTCAAATCCTAGTAGTAAAAGCCTGGTGATGGCAGATGAAACCCCAGGCTCTCCGTCTCCAGCCTGGTGACTTCCCATGACGGCATAGAGTTATAGCACATCAAAAGGCAGACTCCAAAATGATGCCTGAAGCCTTCAGTTTTGTTAAAATATGAGGACTGATCTATCTTCCCCTACTCCCCTCACCAGTACTCCGTCTATGTTGTTCAGTCACTAAGTTGTGCCCAACTCTTTGAGACCCCAGGGACTGCAGCATGCCAGGTTCCTCTGTCCTCCACTATCTCCCAGAGTTCACTCAAATTCATGTCCATTGAGTCGGTCATGCCATTCAACCATCTCATCCTCTGCCGCCCGCTTCTCCTCCTATTCTCAATCTTTCCCAGCATCAGGGTCAGGTAATAGCCAATGAATGCGGCTATACCAAAATGACACGGGAACTTAACGCCTGGATCTAACTTGCAAATGTCACCTGGACAATTTTTTGAACACCACCAAGTGACAAGGGTAGAGCGACCTCATCTCCTCATATTCTAATCAAATAAATCCAAGGTCTCTCACAGGCTGGTGCCTACGCTTCCCTTAGTGCCTTTCCTCTGGAGTGTCTCCCAGCTTAGGGAAGACTGACTCCACAGAACTCAAGTGATTCATCAGGGACTCACAGAGCTGGAGGTGAGGTGGAGTGTTACTCCTCTCCGAACACAGCACTTACCTACCCTGTCACCAGCTCCTGGTGCTGAAAGGACCCTGCCCTTACAAATGGATGGGGCATTGCCCAGGGGCCACACGGAAGACATCCAGGTTTCCACCCACCCTCACTGAGACAAACAGTGGAGAGATTCGATAGAGACCTTGCAGAATCCAAAAGGTTAAAAGGAATAATAAAGGAAACTGCCAATTGTAAATGAATTATATTTGGCTCTGAAAGCTGAGACACAGGCTATATTATAAAAGGCATCTCTTTGGGTTGTTTACCATCACCCTGACTAATGCAGACCTTTTTTTTTTTTGTTTTAAATAATCTCATGCAAATTAGACACACACACTTCCTTCCAGTTGATTGCTATCTGCAAGGAGTAATCTAACTGCAGAGGGACTGAGCAAGGGCTGAGCAGAGCAGACAGGAGAAAAGGGTGTCGTCGTCCTGTGGCAGGCAGACCTCCTCCCCCGCCACCCCACCTCAAGTCATCCTTTAGCTGCTGCCTTTGGAAGAATTCACCAATTTTAGGAAAGCCTAACATTTCCTTTCAGCTGGGGTGTCAATGACATGACCTAATATCGTTAGCACTTTGCATTTTGATGCTCTCTCAGGGTCTTCACCTCTGCTACCTAGCGATTTGAGGAGCTACCAGCTCCTCCCCCAGTCTGTGACATGACAATTAAGCTCTGTTATTGACGGAGAGCAAAACTAAGAAAGTCCTGCTCAGTTATCCCATCCCCTCGCTAGCTTTACTTAAGAGGAGGAGAAAGGAACATGAGGGGACTTGTCCAAGGTGAGCAGGCAGAGCGGGATGCCTGCCTCTTGTCATTTCACCTTTAAGACCCCAGCTGTCTGATCTGCAAAACTGCACTGAATTCAGAGGGAGCCTCTCCCCAGCTGCCTGATTTGCAAAACTGCACTGAATTCAGAGGGAGCCTCTCCCCAGCTTCTGATCTGCAAAACTGTGCTGAATTCAGAGGGAGCCTCTCTCAGATGTAGAGGAGGAGTGAGGAGGACTTCTAGTCCTCTCGGGTTCGGTTCTCTGGAATCTACCTCCCCGAACGCTTTCCTTTCCCTGGAGAAGCCCCGTGTAGACACTGCGCAGGGACTTCTCTTCCAACACTTTCTGCAGGGTGGGATTCTTTTAAAAGGACAGAACAAGCAAGCTACATTCTGCTGATTAATAAAGCTGCAGCAACTGAAGTCAATGGCCTCAGGGCTGCCACACCTGCTTATTTTTATCCCTTAGAGGATAAACAAAATTGTTTAAAGGTTTCTATTAAAATGCAAACAAAACCAAACCAGACTTTGTCAGAATAAGGATCTGCTGGGCACTGCCTGGCTCCATACAGGGGAAGCAGAGAGACAAGAGGACAGCAGGCAGCACTGTTCTCTGTATCCTCAGGTCAAACAACCACCGGGACAGCAGGGGTAGGGAATAGCTGGGAAATAAGCAAGGTGATGAATGCCCGACAGCACTGTTCGGCCCAGCTCGAGTTTTATAATAAAAATGTGGAGTCTGACGGGGATCAGGGAACAGGGCCAGGGGTCCAATGGCCATGGGCAGCAGTTATGGGCTGGCCACTCGGCTGTCTTCTGCCCTCATCTCAGTCTATTTACAGGACTTGGGAGATTCATCTGGGATGCGGGGAAACTGAACAGGGTCACCTCTCTCAGAACACAACTAGTTATCTACCCAGGCACACTCTGGGAGGAGATGAGGCAGAGAAGACAGCTGGCTAAAAATACTCCCCAAATTAAAAGAAAAATCAACTCTCTCAGAAAAGGTTAGGGGAGGAGACAGGGGGGAAAAGTATTTTTTTTTTTTTAATTTTATTAACATTTTGTTGGAATGGTGGAGTACAATAAGGACTCTCAGAGCCTCTAAAAGTCGTTGGATGACCTGTAGACCCCTATTTCCCAGTGCCTTGTATAAAATTGAATTTTTTAAACATAAATTACACGTAATGACGACACTGTAAAAACTAACAGTAATGGAAAGCTGTGCTGTATTTCATTAGCCTGTATTATTCCGTGCCACCTGATCCAGCCGGGCCTTGTTTATGAGTTAGTGTGTTAGCAGATGCCGATGGAAGCATTTGCTTCGACCTTGCTCTTCTCATTGGGGCATGAAATTACGACGGCAGCACCTTGATATTACAGCCATAAATACAGTAAACTGCAAATTTAAGCCAACGGCTCCTATTGTCTCTGAACATAAAGCTGATCGGTATTTATTTAAAAGGAGAACAAAAAAAATATTATATATCACCTTGTTTATGGGGCCTCCCCCACCCACTTTCTTATTCCCTCCCCCCAGCCCCCCAACCTGTCTAATTCACTTGGTTAAAATATTAAGCAAATAAGCCAAATGCTTTCTCCTCCGCTGATTAAGTCTTTCCAAGCAACAAAAAAACAGTTTTTAAGAAAACTAGTTTCAAACAGCATTACTCTGAATAGAAAGAGTTTTTATAAAAATTGATCTGATGGTGGGGCCAGTCTCCACTCTTTTCATATTGATATGTAAATTCAAGAACAAGATACAACAGTGTCACCTCTCCTTAAATAAGCAAAGTTTCAACAACAGGAGGAAAAGTTGCTGAGGATGCCTTGAAATTGAATGTCCTCAGTATCCTTCTAAAAATCGTTAGGCAGAAATGCTATTTCCAAAAGCAGCAAAACAGTGCCTCCTGCCACCTATGGAAAGAAAGATATCTAACCAAGAATATAATTCTCATCTCAACACAGAGAGCCAGGGACCTCTCATTAAAACTTGCACCAATCCCCTCCTTTATCCCAGTGAACCATAAAGACAATATATCCTTTAAATACATTAAATGTGCAAGAAAAATAAACACAAAGACAAAAGGACACTGGATATCACCCAGCCACGTCTCCAAGTATAAATCACTGAGTAAAAAGCCAGTGCAAAAGCTACTGCGCCACTAGATCAGACTGAGGAGCCCGCCAGGCTTGGTCCACCATCAGTCTAAGCAGAGAAGGCAGCTCTGCTTTCTTAATGTCCCTGAGAGAGGCTCTTTGTGCCGCTCAGAGAGGCAAAAGGGAAACATAAAAACTCAGCCAAGTTCAGAGGCTTCAAAGGACTAGTGGTGGAAACGGCAGAACCCCAGAAGGCAAGCTCCACAACCACTGCGAGTGAATCAGGCAAAGGGTCATTTTAGCAGTGGAACTAAATGCAAGTTCTGGGGAGCAGTTTTATTCCAGATCAGACAGGCTGGGGTCATAGGAGCCAGAGCCCAGCACCACTGATGACATGGCCAAATCAACCAAGATCAAAAGTTTCTGCACATTTACTTTTGTTACATTACTCTACAAGGTGGACGGATTCCCTTGGAGCCCTAAATTATTTCAGCCACACCAGTCGCTGAGCTTAAGCTCCTTCCGCATGAGGAGGAAACTTCCCTGTAAAATTTATTGAGCTTCTCTGGGGAGTAGTATAACTGGTGAACAAGACAGACGTGAGCTGCCCCTCTGTGTAACACAAATTGAGATCTCTCGTATGAAAGACTGGGAGGGTTTCCAATCAGCATCTATGATGTCTATTTTTAGATCCAGCCTCTAAAGGCTTTGCCTTTTTTCCCTCTTAATCCCTGTCTGCTAAATTAAAAACAAAAACAGGGGTTGCTTCTCATATATGATCATCAATTCCAAAGCCCGACAAACATTGCTGCTGGCTGTGCTGGACAGCAGCAGCTAACCCTGCAGGTTCCTGGCAACAGGCTGGGAAGCCAGCCCTTCCCACTGGGCAGTGAACAAGTCCTGGGGAGGAAGTACGTCTTAAGGACTGAGGAGTAGGAATATCAGGGATCACTGTTACTTGAACACCGAAGGCCAAGGAAGCTAGATGTATGTTTGTGCATAGATAGGAAGGCCAAGTTAATAAACACCTTTAACCATCCTTGACTCTTCCACTCCTTTTAAAAGAGGAAGTGAAGTTTGTTTAAAGAAAAAGAAAACTTCACCTTTGACGACCAAAGTAATTTAGATCTGGAAGAAAACTTGAAGTTCATCTAACCTGTTCTTTTTCTTTTCCTTTCCTTCTGTTTTACAGGTGGAGAGAATAGAGCAGGGAGAGGGGGCACTGATTGCCAGCGATGGTGAGACCCAGGGCAGAACCAGAAGCCCAACACAGCACTCTTCTTACCGCCCTGGAGAGATGGAGCAAGTGCAGCCTGACCTGCCTGCTCCCCACTCTGCTACCTGACACAGTGCATTTTAAACAAGCAAACTCTTAGAACCAACCGTCTCAAAGACGAGGAAAAACAAAAAGGATAAATGGAACATGGGGAAAACTAGATGAAGGGTGAATGGAACCTCTATGTTTTTAAAAAAAAAGAATAGAAGTATGCACACACACAAACACATCTGTTTAGTCATGTGTATAAGCATAAAATAAAGACTGATGAGAAACAGGTAACGTTGGTCCCCGGTGGAGAGGAGACTAGCTGGGCACATAGACTGAAGGCGGCCTTTTCACTGTGTATTGTTGTTCCATGTGAACATATTTCTGACTCAAAAGAATAAATTAATTTTTAAGAACAAAGAAAATATTTGGAGGGAAAAAGGAAACTTAATTGTGAACAAAATCACTTGGAATGATTATCCCCATTTTCTGGAAGAGAAAAGCCAAGGAAGAAGAAGGTGCAGAGATGTGCCGAGAAGATCAGATTAGAATGACATTTACAGCATCTAATTTCTTGCATAACCCATTGTGGCTGTAACATCAGCAGTCAAGTACAAGGTGGCTTTCTTTTTTTTTTTTAATTGTATTTTGTGAAAGGCAGGCATCTGTTCTATTTTGACACATCCTGGCTGCCCAAATGTTTCTTTCAGCTCTAAATATTTGCTTCACCAATGGAAATGTTTCCATTGCTGCAACAAAACAAACATTTGCTTTGGGATGGGAGGGATAGCCATACGCTGTTTCATATGTTACTCGAAACAGCCTGATTTGGGAAACAATTGTACTGTGGGGCGCAAACCAAGACGGAGATTTTTGTTCCTTAAAGAAAACCCTGTCACAAGAGTTCCATGCACCGAGGGTACACTCTGTCACTCAGCTGAATGCTACAAAAGTTCAATGTTCACCTGGGGTTTTCTTTTACATCTTGAATCATAAACATATGATCAGAAAGGTTTATTATTTGCCATTCAACTTGTTTCCTAGAGTTTTAAATTACCATGCAGCTATCAGATTTTTTTAAGTCCTCATATTAATCTGATATGAACACAAAACATGTTATGTTCTAATGGGTCAATAAATTACTTTGTCACCACCTATGTGTAGCTCAAATGAATCTGGTATTGGTTACTACTGTTAACGTTATTCGTGTAGTTCTACACTACATTATTAGTGTAGTTCATTATTAGAGAAAAATATTAAGTACTCAACCATAAGCACCTTAGCACACACACACACTCAACCATATCCATAAATATTTGAGTGCTTACTTTGCTAGGCAATGTGTGAGAGTGGTGACCTCACCTATCCTACCTGTGAAATGGCAGCTTTCCTCTTCCCCCCAATTTCTTATATTGGATGAGTATTTTGGCTGTCTCCTATCTATAATATACTACCTGTAATATTGTAATATATAGACAGATGACATTTAATATACAGTTACATCTACCTATTGATAAAGATAACAGTTCAACTACAGAAAACATGGAAAATAAAGAAAAGCGTATCAGTCAATGTACCGCTAAAATTATTAAGACTGAGTTTTTTCAAATTAAAAATGACCTTTTTGCATGAGAATACCCAAAGCTGGCAAGGGTGCTATGGAAGAGCAAACCGAGCAGTTCTTGGAAGACGACTCAGCATTCTATCTCAAGAGTATTTAAAAATATTCACAACCTTTAACAACTATTTTACTCCTAAGAAATAATAAAATAATGTAGTATTAGACTAATATACAAAGGTGGCTTGTTGCCATTTTTGAATAATAACCAAAAATTTAAACAACATAAATGCCCAAAGAGGAATGATTAGGCAAATTATCACACATTTGAGTACTGTAATACTATTCAAACGTTCACAGTCATATGAACAATTTGTGATGGCATGAGAAAATGCTTTCAATACATTAAGACATAAAAAAGCAGATGTTATATTCACAGCATCAGATGATTACATTTTTTAAAAGTACGAAAGGAAGCAGTGTTGCATCACTTTTAACTTAATCTGAATTCGACTTATCCTTGTTCTGAAGGAAGGAGGGAAGGAAAAATTACATTATCAATAGTATAGAGAGGCCCACCCTTTCTTTCAACGAGCGTTGAGTCGTCAAGTGAACACAAGACAGGAGGTCTGAATTTACTACCCATTCATCAGTTCATCCCATACCCGGGCGGCCTGAGCACCGTGCTGCAAGGTGTTCTCCCCATAAAACTGGGGGCCCCTATGCGAAGCCAATCATATCATCTGCCGTTAAACCCAAGATCTGTTTCACTGTGAAGAAAAATGAGGCTGTACTGGACCTATTGAAAGGTAAGACACTGGTCTCCTGCATCACATCTTTCTAAGGGATTTTGAACAATTATTTTGAAAATTAATATTTAATAGATATATTCTCATGTGTCTGTATGTATGTCTTCAGTTGCTCAGTCCTATCCGACTCTGCAACCCTATGCCCTGTAGCCTAGCAGGCTCCTCTGTCCATGAGATTTCCCAGGCAACAATACTGGAGTGGGTTGCTATTTCCTTCTCCAGGGGATCATCCTGATCCAGGGATCAAACCCATGTCCCCTTGTCTCCTGACACTGGCAGGCGCATTCTTTACCACTGCACCACCTGGGAAGTCCCAGCTATATCCCCATAGTCCAATTCTGTATTCTAAAGATGCAAAAGGCTATATGGGAAGTTAAGTCTCCTTCCCACTCCTGCCACCAGGCCAACTAGTTATCTCTCCCAGAGGCCACCACTACTGCTAGTTTCCTATACACCTTTTATAGGTAGTCCATGAATATGAAATTGCTTTCATATATTCATATATTTTATATATAGGGAAATTCCCTGGTGGCTCAGATGGTAAAGAATCCGACGCAGGAGACGTGGGTTCAATCCCTGAATCGGGAAGATCCCCTGGAGAAGGGAATAGCAACCCACTCTAGTATTCTTGCCTAGAGAATTTCATGAACAGAGGAGCCTCGCAGGCTGCAGTCCATGGGGCTGCAAAGAGTTGTGGACATGACTGAGCGACTATCACTTTTCACTTTTTCTTATATTTCATATATTACACATGTATATGTTCTTGTTGTTCAGTCGCTCAGTTGTGTCCAACTCTTTGCAACCTCATGGACTACAGCACATCAGGCTTCCCTGTCCTTCACCATCTCCTGGAGCTTGCTCAAACTCGTGTCCATTGAGTTGGTGATGCCATCCAACCATCTCTTCCTCTGTTGTCCCCTTCTCCTTCTGCCCTCAATCTTTCCCAGCATCAGGGTCTTTTCTAATGAGCCAGTTTTTCACATCAGGTGGCCAAAATATTGGAGTTTCAGCTTCAGCATCAGTCCTTCCAATGAATATTCAAGACTGATTTCCTTTAGGATTGACAGGTTTGATCTCCTTGTTGTCCAAGGGACTCTCAAGAGTCTTCTCCAACACCACAGTTCAAAAGCATCAATCTAAAGGGCTCAGCCTTCTTCTTCTTTTTTTTTTTTTAGGGCTCAGCCTTCTTTATGGTCCAACTCTCACATCCATACATGACTACATGCATATGTATATATTAATATTTATATTCACACATAATTACTTCTAATACAAATAATAGAATGTTACAAATACTGCTTTATACCTTGCTATATTTCAGAGCACATTCCATACTGTCAGTATTTGTAGAGCCCTCCCACTCTATTTTAACAGCTATGAGGTATTCTGTCACACGGATGTACCATAACTTAACTTGGCCCTTAGTGAACTTTTACTGTTATGAAGTCCCAATATAAGGCCTTGTACATTTGCAAGTATGTCCCTGGAAGTAGCCATTCCGTTCTCCAGGGGATCTTCAGATACGTGCAGTTTTAATTTTGATAAACACTGACAAACTGCCCTTCGCAGAGGTTATTTCCACTTACATTCCCAGCAGTGTGCACGTGTCTGTTTCCCACAATTTTGCCTATATGATCTTACCAAGGCCTTTTATCTTTGTCATTCTGAAAGGAAAAAAGATGGTCTCACTGTAGCTTTAAGTAAACATTTCTTTGGGTTCTATAAACATACAGAAAAGCATGCAAATGTTAAGTGTACAGCTTAATGAATTTTCACCCAGTGAGACGTCCAGGTAACTACCACTCAGATCAGAGCCAGAACAGCTTCAGGGGTGTCCCCCCTGCTCCCCCGACAGCTGCCGCTTAACTTCTAATACCACTGGTCAAGATTACTTAGTTTTGAACTTTATATAAATGGAGTAACACAGAAAGCATCCTTTTACAAAGGATTTCTTCCATTCAATATTATGCTTGAGAGATTCATCCTCGCCATTGCCCTCAGCCCTGGTTCATTCTAACTGCTATGTACTATTCTTATATAGGGTAAGAATGAACCACAATTTATCTGTTTCCAGTTTTGAACAACAACAATCTAATTAGTACTGCTATTAAGATCCTTATGCATATATTTCAGAGGGGAACGGCTGGACCATATGGGGTATGCATATTATCAGCTTTAACAGATGCTGTCAACAGTTTCCTAAGTGACTTGCAACTGACACTTAGGCCAAAAGTACATCCCACACTGAAGTTCTTAGTTTTTATCTCATTCTGATTTTAATTTCCATTTCTCTATTGACAACCTCAATGAGGTTGAACATCTTTCTGTATATTTACTGTCTTTATTGGGAACAGTCTTTATATCTATGTATGTATAATTTTTATATAAAACTATATAAATATGGTATATTTATTTTTTTATTTATTAATTGGTTTTGGCTGCGCTGGGTCTTCATTGCTACGCATGGGCTTTCTCTAGCTGCTACCACTCGTTGTGGTATGCGGGCATCTCATTGTAGTGGCTTCTCTTGTGGAGCAGTGGCTCTAGAGCACAGAACCATTTAGTTGTGGTACACGGGTTTAGTTGTTCCACAGCATGTGGGATCTTCCTGGACCGGAGATTAGACCTGAGTCCCCTGTACTGGCAGGCATATTCCTATCCACTGTACCACAGGGAAGTCTGTAAATATGGTATATTTACATATATGCAATATGAAAATTCTGTTCATTGTGTTGCTACAATCCTGACTGTTTTGTCTGTTTGTTCCATCAAGTATTGAGGGTAATCTTTTAAAACTTTCCACTATGATAAGATTTGTCTAGTTCTCCTTTTAATCTGTCCATTTTTGCTTTGTGCATATTGAGACTATGTTATTAGGGACAGATATACTTAGAATTGTTAAATCTTCCTGGTGGTGGACCATTCTGAAATTTCTTTCTCACATGACTTTTAAGTCTATCGTGTCTGATATTTTCTGAATGTTAAGCCTTAAGCCAACTTTTTTACTCTCCTCTTTCACTTTCATCAGGAGGCTCTTTAGTTCTTCTTCACTTTCTGCCATGAGGGTGGTGTCATCTGCATATCTGAGGTTATTGCTATTTCTCCTGGCAATCTTGATTCCAGCTTGTGCTTCTTCCAGCCCAGCATTTCTCATGATGTACTCTGCACATAAGTTAAATAAGCAGGGTGACAATATACAGCCTTGACGTACTCCTTTCCCAATTTGGAACCAGTCTGTTGTTCCATGTCCAGTTCTAACTGTTGCTTCCTGACCTGCATACAGGTTTCTCAAGAGGCAGGTCAGGTGGTCTGGTATTCCCACCTCTTTCAGAATTTTCCACAGTTTATTGTGATCCACACAAAGGCTTTGGCATATTCAATAAAGCAGAAATAGATGTTATCCTGAAACTCTCTTGCTTTTTTGATGATCCAGCGGATGTTGGCAATGTGATCTCTGGTTCCTCTGCCTTTTCTAAAACAAGCTTAAACATCTGGAAGTTCATGGTTCACGTATTGCTGAAGCCTGGCTTGGAGAATTTTGAGCATTACTTTACCAGAGTATGAGATGAGTACAACTGTGCGGTAGTTTAAGCATTCTTTGGCATTGCTTTTCTTTGGGATTGGAATGAAAACTGACCTTTTCCAGTCCTGTGGCCACTGCTGAGTTTTCCAAATCTGCTGACATATTGAGTGCAGCGCTTTCACAGCATCATCTTTTAGGATTTGAAATATTCAACTGGAATTCATCACCTCCACTAGCTTTGTTCGTAGTGATGCTTTCTAAGGCCCACGTGACTTCACATTCCAGGATATCTGGCTCTAGGTGAGTGTGAGTGATCACACCATCGTGATTATCTGGGTCGTGAAGATCTTTTTTGTACAGTTCTTCTGTGTATTCTTGCCACCTCTTCTTAATATCTTCTGCTTCTGTTAGGTCCATACCATTTCTGTCCTTTATTGAGCCCATCTTTGCATGAAATGTTCCCTTGGTATCTCTAATTTTCTTCAAGAAATCTCTAATCTTTCCCATTCTATTGTTTTCCTCTATTTCTTTGCACTGATCGCTGAGGAAGGCTTTCTTATCTTTCCTTGCTATTTTTTGGAACTCTGTATTCAAAGGGGTATATCTTTCCTTTTCTCCTTTGCTTTTCACTTCTCTTCTTTTCACAGCTATTTGTAAGGCCTCCTCAGACAGACATTTTACTTTTTTGCATTTTTTTCTTGGGGATGGTCTTCATTCCTGTCTCCTGTACAATGTCACAAACCTCTGTCCATAGTTCATCAGGCACTCTATCAGATCTAGTACCTTAAATCTATTTTTCACTTCCACTGTACAGTCATAAGGGATTTGATTTAGGTCATACCTGAATGGTCTAGTGGTTTTCCCCACTTTCTTTAATTTTAGTCTGAATTTGGCAAGGAGTTCAGTCAGCCACTGTCAGCTCCCGGTCTTGTTTTTGCTGACTGTATAGAGCTTCTCCATCTTTGACTGCAAAGAATATAATCAATCTGATTTCAGTGTTGACCATCTGGTGATGTCCATGTATAGAGTCTTCTCTTGTGTTGTTGGAATAGAGTGTTTGCTATGACCAGTGCATTCTCTTGGCAGAACTCTATTAGCCTTTGCCCTGCTTCATTCTGTACTCCAAGGCCAAATTTGCCTATTACACCAGGTGTTTCTTAACTTCCTACTTTTGCATTCCAGGCTCAACATTCAGAAAACTAAGATAATGGCATCCGGTCCCATCACCTCATGGCAAATAGATGGAGAAACAGTTGCTAAGTCGCTTCAGTCGTGTCTGACTCTGTGTGACCCCATAGATGGCAGAAACAGTGGCTGACTTTATTTTCTTGGGTTCCAAAATCACTGCAGATGGTGATTGCAGCCATGAAATTAAAAGACGCTTACTCCTTGGAAGGAAAGTTATGACCAACCTAGATGGCATATTCAAAAGCAGAGACATTACTTTGTCCACAAAGGTCTGTCTAGTCAAGGCTATGGTTTTTCCAATGGTCACGTATGGATGTGAGAGTGCCGAAGAATCGATGCTTTTGAACTGTGGTGTTGGAGAAGACTCTTCAGAGTCCTTTGGACTGCAAGGAGATCCAACCAGTCCATCCTAAAGGAGATCAGTCCTGGGTGTTCATTGGAAGGACTGATGTTGAAGCTGAAACTCCTTATTTTGGCCAACTGATGCGAAGAGCTGACTCATTTGAAAAGAACCTGATGCTGGGAAAGAGTGAGAGCAGGAGAAGGGAACGACAGAGGATAAGATAGTTGGATGGACATGGGTTTGGGCAGACTCCAGCAGTTGGTGATAGACAGGGAGGCCTGGTGTGCTGTGGTTCATGGGGTCGCAAAGAGTTGGACACGACTGAGCGACTGAACTGAACTGTATAATATTTTAATATCAAGTTTCCTGTGGCTAACATTTGAATGGTATCCTTCTCCATCATTTTATTTTTAATTCTTTCTTTTCATTAAAGGGGTGTTTGTTGGACATAGCACCGAAGGGGGCTTAGCTTTTTTAAAATTCAATCTTGATCAACTTTGCTTTTAAGGCAGTATTAGTCTAATTACATTTAATGTAAGTACTGAAATTTTACGGTTTATATCTTTCATCTTACAATTTACTTCCCTTTTGACCCATTTAACAACCTCTTTTCTCTCTTCAAGCCAACTTTTAAAAATTTTGTTTTTCCCTCTATTAACTTTAGTTGAAGTAGGTTTTGATGGATTTCTCTAAAGTTACGCTCTTCCTTTTGTAGTTATTAAATAGCTTGGAAGTGGTGGGGCGGGGAGGGGGGTGCGCAGGAGATAACTTGGCTACTTTGCTTCAAACATTCACTCTCTAATTTTAGCACATATCGGTGGATGATGTTGTCTACAGTGATAATTACTGTGGTGTTTGGTGGAGGACCCTCAGGTTTTAAGATGTTTGAGAACTAGTGCCCTAGATATCATGATACAACCTTGACTTGATAAAATTTTATGTAAATGAGAAATTACCACTTCACCAAGAATCCTAACACTCAGAACATTTTTACTCCACCCTTTAACTTTTTGTGTTACTGTCATACACTTCAATTATACATGTATTTTATTTTTTATTTTTAACTATTTATTTTATTTATTTGGCTGCTCCAGAGGAAAAATGGCATGCAGGATCTATAGTTGCAGCATGTGGGATCTAGTTCCCTGACTGGGGGATTGACCCCAGGCCCCCTGCATTGGGAGTGCAGAGTCTTAGCCACTGCACCACCAGAGAAGTCCCTATACATGTATTTTAAACATTATTTCACACAGCCAATACTGATCTCTGTTTGCCCTTTTCTTTGCTCTTCCTTTCTTCCTGTGTCTGTGTCTTCGTGCAGGATCATTTTCTTTCTGCCTGAAAACTCCAGGAGTGTCTTTCAGTGCAGGTGTGCTGGCAATGAATTCTCTCAGTTTTGTTTATCTAGAAATGTATCCTTTGCTTTTAAAAAGTGTTCTATTGTCAAATAATTTCAGGCTTAGAGAAAAGGTACAAGAATAGTAGTAGAAAGAACCCTTATATCTTTCACCCAGATTCTCCAAATGTTAAATTTATAACTCTGTGCTCTTATTCTCTATCTATCAACTTGTCTATATAATTATTTTCCCTGAACTGTTTGGGAGACTAAATTACACACATGATACCCTCCTTCCCCTAAATATTTCAGTATTCATTTCCTGGTTTGGGTAGGGACGAACTCATGCTCGTGCATAATTGTAGTGTAACTATCAAAATCAAGAAGTTAGCACTGTCAAATTTATACCTGTAGCTCAGACCTCTCCTCATACTAATCCATGTGTCCACATGAATGTCTAAGAGCAATCTCAAGGTACGGATGTCTAACCCTGAGCTCCAAATCTTGCTTCACCAAACTGCTCCATTCCCAGTTAATGGTAACTCCATCCTTCTAGTCACAAGGCCAAAAACCTTGGTTGTTGTTGCTCAGTCACTAAGTCAGGTCCAACTCTTTGTGACCCCATGGACTGACTGCAGACGCTAGGCTTCTCTGTCCTTCATAATTTCCTGGAGTTTACTCAAATTCATGTCCATTGAGTGGATAATGCTATCCAATCATCTCATCCTCTGCTGCCCCATTCTCCTGCCCGCAATCTTTCCCAGCTTCAGGGTCTTTTCCAATGATTCAGCTCTTCGCTTTAGGTGGCCAAAGTATTGGAGCTTCAGCATCAGTCCTTCTAAGGAATATTCAGAGTTGATTTCCTTTAGGATTGACTGGTTTGATCTCCTTGCTGTCCAATGGGCTCTGAAGAGTCTTCTCTAGAACTACAATCGAAAGCATCAGCTCCTCAGCGATCAGTCTTCTTTACGGTCCAACTTTCACATCCATAAAAGCCTTGGAGTTAACATTAATTTCTATTTCTCTTTCAGATTCCAGAGCTAACAAATCAGGATATTCTGTTGATTTACTTCCAAAAAACATCTAGAAATCTAAGGAATTCTCCTGGCTCAACCCAGGCTCTCCAACCCTCCATTCTTAACATGGGCAGCCAGGGCAATCCTGTTACAGCTTACGTCAGATTATATCACTCTTCTACTTAAAATCCTCTGATGATTTTCCATTTTACTAAAAGTAGAACTGAAGTTCTCACATAGGTCAAGACTTCACTGTACAACCTCGCTTCCTGTTAGCACTGTGAGCTTACCTCTCACCATGACCCACTCACCTTGCCTACCCACTGGCCTCCTTTCCATTCCTAGAATTTCCCAGACATGCTCCTTCTTCAGGCTTCTACACAAGAGGTTCCCTTTTCCCAGAACTCTTTCTCCCCAGAACTCTGTATGGCTTGCTTCCTCATTTTCTTCAAGGTCACTCACATGTCATTTTAGTAGGGCCTTCCCAAGGCATTCCATTTAAAACTGCAACCTTCCACTTGTTGCTCTTACTCTACTCACATTTGATTTACCTTTTATTCTACTCACTGCTGTCTCCCTTCTTCCCCAACATTAGAACATAAGCTCAATGCAAATAAGAGATACGGGGTGATTTTATGAACTGCTATATTCCCAGTACCTAGAACAGTGCTCAGGGTCTACTGGTACCTGGCAGATGCAGAAAGGATAAACAAACAGAAGATATGCAACACACATGAAAGTAATGCTGTTCAGGTTTGGGGAGGGCCAGTTCAAACATGGAAAGAAAACAGAACCCCACCTTCTTGATCTCCTCTTTGCCCCTGAAGAATCTCTTTAGAACCTCCAAGGAGCCCCTTGACATGAATACACCCTGCACTAAGGCGCACTATTTTTGTTTTTCAGCCCACCAGTTCCTGCACTCCCCAGTCTTCTGCCCCTGGGGCTCCAGCGATCGCAGTAGCTTTCTCCCAGGGCTTCTCAGATCTGGTCAGCTGTTCTGGATTCTGTCTTCCACTGCCAGAGCTTTCTCTGATCACCCTGGCCAGAAGCACTTTTCTATACCGATTCACAGGGAGGCCTGGCATGCTGCGATTCATGGGGTCGCAAAGAGTCGGACATGACTGAGCGACTGAACTGAACTGATACTCGCTCAGTCGTGTCTGACTTATTGTGACCCCATGGACTGCGGCACTCCAGGCTTCCCTGTCCATCACCCAACTCCCAGAGGTTGCTCAAACTCATGTCCATCAAGTCAGTGATGCCATCCAACCATCTCATCCTCTGTCATCTCCTTCTTCTCCTGGCTTCAACCTTGCCCAGAATCAGGGTCTTTTCCAATGAGTTAGTTCTTGGCATCAGTTGGCCAAAGTATTGGAGTTTCAGCTTCAGCATCAGTCCTTCCAATGAATATTCAGAGCTGATTTCCTTTAGGATTGACTGGTTTGATCTTCTTGTAGTCCAAGGGACTCTCAAGAGTCTTCTCCAACACCACAGTTCAAAAGCATCGATTCTTCAGCACTCACTTTCTTTATAGTCCAACTCTAACATCCATATGTGACTACTGAAAAAACCATAGCTTTGACCAGATGGATCTTTGTTGGCAAAGTAATGTCTCTGCTTTTTAATATGTTGTCTAAGTCTGTCATAGTTTTTCTTCCAAGGAGCAAGTGTCTTTTAATTTCATGGCTGCAGTCATCATATGCAGTGATTTTGGAGCCCCCCCAAAATAAAGTCTCTCACTGTTTCCATTGTTTCCTCATCTATTTGCCATGAAGTGATGGGACCAGATGCCATGATCTCAGCTTTCTAAATGTTGAGCTTTAAGCCAACTTTTCCACTCTCCTCTTTCACTTTCATCAGGAGGCTCTTTAGTTCTTCTTCACTTTCTGCTGTAAGGGTGATGTCATCTGCATATCTGAGGTTATTGCTATTTCTCCCAGCAATCTTGATTCCAGCTTGTGCTTCTTCCAGCCCAGCGTTTCTCATGATGTACTCTGCACATAAGTTAAATAAGCAGGGTGACAATATATAGCCTTGACTATATACTCCTTTCCCAATTTGGAACCAGTCAGTTGTTCCATGTCCAGTTCTAATTGGTGCTTCTTAACCTGCATACAGATTTATCAGGAGGCAGGTAAGATGGTCTGGTATTCCCATCTCTTGAAGAATTTTGCACAATTTTTTGTGATCCACACAGTCAAAGGCTTTGGCATAGTCAATAAAGCAGAAGCAGATGTTTTTCTGTAACTCTCTTGATTTTTCAATGATCCAGCGGATGTTGGCAACTTGATCTCTGGTTCCTCTGCCTTTTCTAAATCCAGCTTGAACATCTGGAAGTTCATGGTTCACGTACAGTTGAAGCCTAGCTTGGAGAATTTTAAGCATTACTTTGCTAGTGTGTGAGATGAGTGCAATTGTGCAGTAGTTTGAACATTCTTTGGCATTGCTCTTTTTTGGGACTGGAATGCAAACTGACCTTTTCCAGTCCTGTGGCCACTGCTGAGTTTTCCAAATTTGCTGGCATACTGAGTGCAGCACTTTCACAGCATCATCTTTTAGGATATCAAATAGCTCAACTCGAAATCCATCACCTCCACTAGCATTGTTTGTAGTGATGGTTCCTAAGGGCCATTTGATTTCGCATTCCAGGATGTCTGGCTCTAGGTGAGTGATCATATCATCACGGTTATCTGGGTCATGAAGATCTTTTTTGTACAGTTCTCCTGTGTATTCTTGCCACCTCTTCTTAATATCTTCTGCTTCTGTTAGATCCATACCATTTCTGTCCTTTATTGAGCTCATCTTTGCATGAAATGTTCCCCTGGCATCTCTAATTTTCTTCAAGAGATCTCTAGTCTTTCCCATTCTATTGTTTTCCTCTATTTCTTTGCACTGATCACTGAGGAAGGTTTTCTTATCTCTCCTTGCTATTCTTTGGAACTCTGCATTCAGATGCTTATATCTTTCCTTTTCTCCTTTGCTTTTCGCTTCTCTTCTTTTCTCAGCTATTTTGTAAGGCCTCCTCAGACAGCCATTTTGCCTTTTTGCACTTCTTTTTTTGGGGGATGGTCTTGATCACTGCCTCCTGTACAGTATCACGAACCTTCAGCCACAGTTCTTCAGGCATTCTATCAGATCTAATCCCTTGAATCTATTTGTCATTTCCACTGTATAGTCGTAAGGGATTTGATTTAGGTCATACCTGAATGGTCTAGTGGTTTTCCCTACTTTCTTCAACTTAAGCCTGAATTTTGCAATAAGGAGTTCATGATCTGAGCCACAGTCAGCTCCTGGTCTTGTTTTTGCCGACTGTATAGAGCTTCTCCATCTTTGACTACAAAGAATATAATCAATCTGATTTCGGTGTTGACCATCTGGTGATGTCCATGTGTAGAGTCTTCTCTTGTATTGCTGGAAGAAAGTGTTTGCTATGACCAGTGCATTCTCTTGGCAGAACTCTATTAGCCTTTGCCCTGCTTCATTCTGTACTCCAAGGCCAAATTCGGCTGTTACTCCAGGTATCTCTTGACTTCCTACTTTGCATTACAATCTCTATGATGAAAAGGACACCTTTTTGGGGTGTTAGTTCTAGAAGGTTTTCATAGAACTGTTCAGCTTCAGCTTCTGCAGCATTACTGGTTGGGGCATAGATTTGGATTACTGTGATACTGAATGGTTTGCCTTGGAAATGAACAGAGATCATTCTGTCATTTTTGAGATTGCATCCAAGTACTGCATTTCAGACCATTTTGTTGACTATGAGGGATACTACATTTCTTCTAAGGGATTCTTGCCCACAGTAGTAGAAATAATGGTCATCTGAGTTAAATTCACCCCTTCCTATCCATTTTAGTTCACTGATTCCTAAAACGTCAATGTTCACTCTTGCCATCTTCTGTCTGACTATTTCCAATTTACCTTGAATCATGGTCCTAACATTCCAGGTTCCTATGCAATATTGTTCTTTACAGCATTGGACTTTACTTCCTTCACCAGTCACATCCACAACTGGGTGTTGTTTTTGCTTTAGCCCCATCTCTTCATTCTTTCTGAAGTTATTTCTCCACTCTTCTCCAGTAGGATATTGGGCACCTGCCAACCTGGGGAGTTCATATTTCAGTGTTCTATCTTTGCCTTTTCATATTGTTCATGGGGTTCTCAAGGCAAGAATACTTAGATTTATTAGTAATATTTAGATTACTAAATATTATATATATAGTAATTTTTATCCATATAATATCTATTTTATCTATAATAGTGATTACCATCTATATATTTTTCTGGTTGTCTAAACATAGATAGCTTTGTCTTGTATGGCTTTCTAATGTTGTTGAACTTTATTGTCTCTGTCTTATTCATTGACGTTTCCCCAGAAACCTAAAACACTGATTGACTTGAAATGGGCATCACTGAATATCTGTTCTGTGTGTGAGTAAATGTGAATAAAGCTTATTAGTGTTTAACTGACTGCAGATTTTTAATAACTTTAAAGAGGTACTAGTAACAACTGGTGACAATCCATCTTTTCCTTTCTTTTAAAAGAGTTATTTATCATAAAACTCATTACCACTTTTACCATTAACATTTAACATTATTTTTGAAGTTCTATCCCATGCAATAAGGCAGGACATTAAAATGTCTAAGAACTAGAAAGAAGGTCACAAAATAATCAATTGAAGACAACATGATTATATATCTAGAAAAATCAATTTAACCATAAGAAAGTTTAATGGGATGGCTATGTATATATATATTTTTTATTCAGTAGCACTTCTATGCAGTAGTAATATATAATTAAAAAGTAAAATGAAAAGAAACTGCTTCACAGTAGCAACAAGAAACATAAAATTACTATGAATAAATAATCTTAAGGCGAGTTAGATGTATATAAAAACCTTGCAAAGGGAAATAAAAGGGTATCAAAATAAATCAGAAAAGTTTGACACAATTCTAATAAAAATCCCAATTATTTTAAATTTTCTCAAAAGCTTTAAAAGCTTATTTTGTTTAAGCACAAAAGAATGCACAAATAATAATAAGGAATGTTTGGTAGTTCATTCTGTCTCCTCTAATAGATATTTAGACATATTTCTTTGTATTTTTTTAAACTGGTTCTTCTGGGAATTATAAGATGCATCTTTAACTCATCAGAGTACTCTGAATTAATACTACACCTGTTTACATATTAAGACCCTTGCATGCATGCACAGTCACTCAGTTGTGTCCAATTCTTTGCAAACCCATGGAATGTAGCCCACCAGGCTCTTCTGTCTATGGGATTTTCCAGGCAAGAATACTGGATTGGGTTGCCATTTCCTCCTCCAGGATTAAGAACCTTAACATTATGTGCCAAATTGTATGCATTAATACATTTTATTAAGAAACAACAATTTCATTCACATCCTTTTCTGTCTTAGTGCTATGGTTATGTGTGTGTATGTAAGTCCAGCAACATCTTAGTTTTACATAATTTAAGAATAAAAATTAAAATAGCATTTTATATCTACCACAGTGCTTCATATTCCTC
The DNA here is from genome assembly GCF_055505025.1 of Bos grunniens. Lineage (NCBI taxonomy): Eukaryota > Metazoa > Chordata > Mammalia > Artiodactyla > Bovidae > Bos > Bos grunniens. The sequence continues at coordinate 38,044,976 of NC_141180.1, read as the reverse complement.
AAGCTGTTTATTCTTCAGGATCTAAATTTCTATCTCACATTATTTTCTCTTCAGTGTGAAGGTCTTCTACTGATATTTATTACAATGCATGTCTGTTGGCAACAACTGTTCTCAACTTTAATCTAAAAACATATTTCTTCATGCTTGATTGATACTTTCACTGTGTATAGAATTCTAGGTTGACAGTTTTTTCTTTCAGCATTTTGAAGACGGCATTCCATTGTTTACTGGATACATGGCTTTGGACTGTTAGTCAGTCATCGTTCTAATCACTATTCCCTTTTTCTTTTTTAGTATCTAGCAGATTCACTATGATATACCTTAAATGTAATTTTCTTTGTATTTATTCTCCTTGGGGTTGGCCATACTTTCCAGATTGCTCTGAGTGTGGATATGCTTTAATGAAAATTGGAAAATTTTCAGTCAACATCCAATTTTTTTCCCTACCTCATTCTTTGCAACTTATGGGGCTGCAATTATCCATATGTTAAGCAAGTGGATGCTCTGTCACAGGTCACTGAGAAATGTCTTGTTTTCCAACCTTTTGTCCTCTATGTACTTTAGTTTGGATGATTTTCACCAGCCTGTCCTCAAGATCACTGATCCTTTCTTCTCCTGTGCCCAATCTGCTGTTAACCTCATTCAGTGACAGTTCAGTGACCGGCTTGATGTTCTTCAGGTCTAAGATTTCTGCTTCATTTTATTTACAACTTCCATATTTCTACAGAAACTGCCCACCTTTTCATTTGTTCATCCATTTTTTTCATGTATGTTCTTTTAACATAATTTTTCATTGTTAAAAAGTTTTGTTTTTTTAAATTTTGGTCTGTGAGTCTACTTCTGCTGACTTTTTGCTCTGAAATAGTCACAGTTCCTGTTTCTTCATTGTTACATGTCTAGTAAGTTTTTATTTTACCCTGGACCTTGTGGATGACAGGCTGGAGAGGCTCTGAATTCTGTTTTCTCTTAAAGCACTGAGGTTTTTAGTTGGTAGTTAAATTAATAGCAGATCACCTTGATCTGCAGCAACTTCAGTTTTGTGCCTTCTTTTTTTTTTGTGCTTAGCCTTAGGGGAAATGCCATAGTCCTACAGGGCAGTGTATGCTTCTAAGAGGTGGTCCTTTTGGGATTTCAAAGGAAAGCCCAATGTGTTTACCAATACCCCACTAACTTGCTGAGACTCAAATTCTAAGCTGCTGGTGGTTTCCTGTGCCTTCAAACAATGTTTTAAAATATTCTGCCCAGAATTGACATTTGTTATTGGTGAGAATATTAGTCTGATACAAGCTATTCAATCAATACTAAAAATCTAAATCAGACTAATTTTGACAGAGAATGGTAAAATGAGCCTTGTTCTTGTACATATTAAAACTAATGATAAAGATACAGCAATTAAAACAATATGGCAGGGCTTCCCTGGTGGCTTGGTGGTAAAGGATCCACCTGCCAGTGCAGGAGACACAGGTTCCATCTCTGATCCAATAAGATCCCACATGCTGCAGAGCAACTAAGCCTGTGGACCACAACTATAGAGCCTGCGTTCTAGAGCCCAAAAGCCGCATGCCCTAGCCGCATGTGCTCTGCAACAAGAGAAGCCTGCACACAGCAACTACAGAGTAGCCCCTGCACTACAGAAATAGCCCACACAGCAATGAAGACCCAGTATAGCCAAAAAGAAAATAAATAAAAATTTAAAAACAACATCATGACATATAATGTAAGAACATATAGGTCAAAAAAAAAAAAAAGAAACACAGATATCTCCAAAAGGGACCTTGTTATATACTGTTAAATAAAAGAAGTGTAACAAAGAAAGGGGGAAAGGATTTATTTATTTTAGGAATAGTTTCAGGGAAAGTGATATTTGAAACAAGTTTCACTACATATCACTTTTTTAACTTCAAGATTAAAGAGTTAAATATAAAAACATAAATCATAAAAACTAAAATAAAATGTGGGTGAATATTTAACTTATTGCTGGTTTTGTTTCTGTGAGTAAAGTATTAAATATCTCTGGAAAGAGAACCTAGTTTCTTTCTCAAATGCATGAAGATAATAAAAAATACCTACCTCATAAGGTTCTGTGATTAAATAAGGCCACTTAGCTCATTGCTTGACACATAATCAGCCCCCAACAAATGTTAGCTGTTGCTGTTGTTGTTATTGTAATTATTATTATTTCATAATTATAGGGAAGGAATCTCTTTCATAAAAATAATAGAGGAAATATCAGAAGATTGATAGATTTGATTATATGAAAATAATCACTTTTATATATTAAAAAACATAAAAGGCAAGGAACAATGGGGGAAATGTTTACAAACATGACAAGGAATTAATATTCTTAATATATAAAGGGCATTTAAAAATCAATAAGTAGAGCACTAATCGCCCAGTAGAAAATAAAGGATTGGATAAACATTTCTAAGGAGAAATATACTTATTTTAAAGGCTCAATTGTGTTATTAATCAAATAAATGCAAATTAAAACAATCTGAGAAAGTGGTCTTGTTGCTATTTTGTTGCTTTTTAGAGACTAAACACATTTTGTATGTTGAGACATGTACTCGCAGACCCTGATAAAGGAATTAGTACAACTATTTGGAAAACTTTGCTATGTACTCACAGTCTTAAAAAAAAGATCATACTCTCTGATTTAATACTTCATTTTAGGAATCTATTTTGAGGGAATATCAGACAGTACTATTTGCCATTTCTCCCTAATTCCTATATAAATAAAAAGGAAGAAAGAAAATAAATTAAGTACTCATCTCAAGAAGCTAGAAGAAGGTCATCAGGAAAATTGAAACAGAGTAGAGGAAAGGAATTCTGTAGTAGAGTGTTTTAAATTTTCCAAGTGGACAAATTTTTCTTGCAGGGCTTATCACTGTAAATTTTTGTTTTATTGCCCTATGATCACAGAAAGGGAGTTACATGATTTCTGCCTTTTGGACCTCAATGAAATTCTTCTTTGTGGCCGATTTACATAACTTTTTATAAGTGGATCATGAGTACTGAAAAACTGAATATTCAATTTTATTTACGATTTTATGTATTTATACATCAAATGTTTATTAATGGTGTCATCTAATTATTTCATATTCTTATTTTTTGCCTCCTGTTCAGTTCTGAAATGTGCTACTATTTTCAATTACATGGTTTTAAATCTTATCTTTCTAATAGCTTTTGCTTTTACTTAAAATATTTTAAGTGCATAAAGTTTCAAGATTATGTCTTCTAGGTGGAATGAACTTTGTAATGGTATAAATTAACCTTCATTCTTAATATTTTCTAACCTGGAATTTCTAATCTGTCTAATATGAATACTGCCAATTCTGATTCCTTTGGGGATGCCTTTGGGTCTATTATCTAGTAATGGAATTGCTAGGGCCCAGAACAAGCATATATTTAACTTTAATGGAAAATGTTTACATCTGCCCATCTCTTGTTTTCAACTTTCCTATGTTGTTTTGGTTTAGGTAAATCTCTTGTAAACAGTGTAAAACTGGCCTTTGTTTTTTCCTCCAGTTTTACTAAGTCTGGGATCTGTCTCTTAATAAGGGATTTAAAAAAAATCCTCTAAGTATTTATTGTGCTCACCACCTCTAGTTTTATAGTATTTTTTTCCCCCTTTCTGACCTTTGCTGATCTGATCATTTTTACTTCCCTCTGAATGTGGCTTAGAAGTTCTAAATCCTATTTTTCCTCTAGTCAAATACTGATGAGCCCTAAACTAAGAGATAATATAGTTAACTTTAAAAAGCAGAGACATTACTTTGCCAACAAAGGTCTGTCTAGTCAAAGCTATGGTTTCTTCAGTAGTCATGTATGGATGTGAGAGTTGGACCATAAAGAAGGCTGAGCATTGAAGAATTGAGGCTTTTGAACTGTGGTGTTGGAGAAGACTCTTGAGAGCCCCTTGGACAACACAGAGAACAAACCAGTCAATTCTAAAGGAAATCAATCCTGAATATTCATTGGAAGGACTGATGCTGATGCTGAAGCTCCAATACTTTGTCCACCTGATGCGAAGAGCCGACTCATTAGAAAAGACCCTGATGCTGGGAAAGATCGAAGGCAGGAGGAGAAGGGGACGACAGAGGATGAGATAGCTGGATGGCATCACTGACTCGACAGACATGAGTTTGAGCAAGCTCCGGGAGATGGTGAAGGACAGGGAAATCTGGCATGCTGCAGTCAATGGGGATGCAAAGAGTTAGACACAAATGAGCAACTGAACAATAAATAGTTAACTTTAAGTGGACAGGTTGAAGCATTTGTACATATGAATACACTGTGTAACCACCACTCAGACTGAGATCCAGAACATTTCCCAGCACCCTGCAGAGCAGCCCTTTCCATCTATGCCTTCAACCATTATGACTTTATCATCAATATTAATTTGACCTGTTCTTGAACATCATATAAATATATGGATTCTTTTATACCTGGCTTCCTTAACAGAATTCTTTAAGATTCATCCAGGTAACTGTATTGAATGGTAATTCATCTTTTTCTTTCTATGTAATAGTCCACTGAGTGTCTATACCATGAATTATCTATTCTGCTGATGGACATTTCTGCCCTGGTTTTGGTTATTTTCAATGAAACTGTAATATACAGTCTTACATGTGTTTTTTTCATGGATATATGTAGTCATTGCCTTTGGGTCTATATCTAGTAATGGAATTGCGGACATGACTGAGCGACTTCACTTTCACTTTTCACTTTCATGCATTGGAGAAGGAAATGGCAACCCCAGTATTCTTGCCTGGAGAATCCCAGGGACAGGGGAGCCTGGTGAGGTGCTGTCTATGGGGTCGCACAGAGTCGGACACGACTGAAGCGACTTACCAGCAGCAGCAGCAGCAGCAGCAGAACAAGCATATATTCAACTTTAATGGAAAGGTCCAAACTGGTTTTTCAAAGTGGCTGCACTCCCACCAGCAAAGTATGAAGGTCACTCTTGCTCCATATGCAACATGCCAACACTTGGTATTCTCAGTCTCTTTAATTTCAGCCATGTTGGTGGGTACATAAGGGTGACTTGCAGTGGTTTTAAATTACATTACTCTGATGAGTAATGAGGTTGCTGCTGCTGCTAAGTCGTTTCAGTCGCGTCCAACTCTGTGTGACCCCATAGACAGCAGCCCATCAGGCGCCACCATCCCTGGGATTCTCCAGGCAAGAACACTGGAGTGGGTTGCCGTTTCCTTCTCCAATGCATGAAAGTGAAAAGTGAAAATGAAGTCGCTCAGTCGTGTCCGACTCTTAGCGACCTCATGGACTGCAGCCTACCAGGCTCCTCCGTCCATGGGATTTTCCAGGCAAGAGTACTGGAGTGGGGTGCCATTGCCTTCTCTGGAGTAATGAGGTTAGGCACCTTTTGGTATACTCATTAACCATTTAGAAATGTTGTTTATTAAAATACCACTTCAAGTCTTCTGTACGCTTAAAAAAATTATATCACTTAGCTTTTTCTTCCTGATTTGATTCTTTATATATTTTAGATATAAGACTTTCAGATACATATATTATGAATAGCTTCTTCCAGTATAAGGCTTGTTCTTTCACATTCTGTTACCTTTTCACGAACAGAAGATTTTAATTTTGATGTAGCCCGTTTTTCTTCCTTTTATGGTAGGGAGATTTATCATCTAGTTAAGAGAGCTTCACGTACTTCACGGTCATGAAGCTACTCTGCTGTGTTTTTACACAGAAGATTTATAGATTTACCTTTCTTGTTCATATATGTTGTGAGGTAAGGGTCAAAGGCGATTTTTTTTCCCCCTTAAGTATCTGATTATTCCAGTAACATTTTTCAGACTATGTCACATTCTGTTTATTTATTTATTCATCAACATATACTTATAGAGAGCCTACTAAGTCAGACTTGTATTGGAGTATTAGTGAACAAGAAAGTATCATTCTTGTCCTCATGGAATTTATTGAGCAATTTAACAAGCTCAGTCTGTCAACTCTTAATTTCAGAAAATTTCTGATCTAAGGAAATAGCTGAGTAAAATCTCTTTATCTTATGTCCAGTATCGAGCCACCTGACTACACTAAATTAACTGAAAACACCATGTTCTGTTTCAACTTCTTCAAAGATTAATGGTGGTTTAGAGAAGGAGTACAGATAAAACTCACTCCCTTTGATATTTTTCTGATCATGAAGGAAATATTCAGAAATTGAAAGCAACTGTTTAACAGAGAAAAGCTGAAATCAGATGAGAAAAATTACATACGTTCTCACCATCCAGAAGCAATTATCTTGAACATAAAATGGAATCACACCTTAGCTGGAGACTCTAAATTTATACATACAGTGCAATTTTTTATAGTCAAAATAGCTCTGGAAATTTCCTTTTAAGGAGACTTCCAGTTGGACACAGCAGCTTGAACACAGTTCTGCTCCTGATTTTCACTCATCCTATATTAACATGCTAAAAAGGATTCATGCCCAGACACCTTCCAATCAGTTCTTAGCCTCTCTCTTAAGTAACAGACCAGCAAAGGAACACCTGGCATTTGAGGCAAACCTTGAAGTGACAGAGCTCCAAGAACATAATAAAAAAGAACTCAGAGGAAACAGAAATTCCTTAGGAAATAGAAAAAAAAAATTCTCAGAGGGAAAAAAATGTCACATCCAAAAAACAAGAACAGAATACTAGGGGGAAAAAAGGAGCAATGTGAGAAAAAAAAAAAAAACAAAAAAACACACAAAAAATCCCTATTTACTGTAAACTAATGATCTGAGCAGAAAACAACTTTCAAGAAAACTACTGGAAGATAAAAATTTTTAGAGGACCCACTATTGGAAAGGACTGTCCATGAAGTAGAGCAAAAAGAGACAAAACAATGAAAAACAGGAAAGACAAAGGTTTTTAAAAAATGTTTGCAGGTCAACCCAGGACAGCAACATCCAACTACCAAGAGTTTTACAAAAACAGAACACAACACAAAAGAGAGGAAATTCTTTTTAAAAAGTAATACAAAGCTGAAGGATATGAATTTTCTATTGAAAAGGCCCACCAAGTGCCCAACATTAAACAGAAAAAAAAAAAAAAAATTCCCTGACACACATCACTGTAAAATTTCACAATATGTAGAATAAAGATGAGAAGTTAAATTTTCAGAGGGAAATAAGAGTTCACATAGAAAGGCTCAGAAATCTGAATGGCATCTGATTTCTGAGCAGCAGCACTGAAAGATTAGAAGACAATAGGATGTACCCTCAAGATTCTGAAGAAACATTATTTCCAATCTAGAATTCTAAATCCAGCCACCTTAAAAATAAAACATATAGGCAAATTAATGACATTTTCAGAGATGCTAGATCTAAAAAAAGTTTACCCCACAATCACACCTTCTTAGGAAGCTTCTGAAGGATTTGTTCTACCAAACCAAAGAAGCAATCCAAGAAAGAACAACAAAAAGAAGCCAGGCAACAGGAAATCATTCACCCAGGGAAGAAAAAGGGACTACCCAGGACAGTGGTGGAAGGATGACAGCTACAAGGCACAGCTAGAAGCAAAGAGTTCAGACTGGAGCAGAAGGGCAAATGGCAAAAAGAAAAAAAAAAAAAAGCTCTTTGACATCTTTGATTGTGCTGAGGGGAATCTCACAGCTCTAGCAGAAAGTTTGAGGATTAATTAGCACATGATAAGGACATAGAACACTAAGCAATTGCCCCACCCGTCAAACAGTAAAAAAAAAAACAACAACACAACTCTTAATATTTCTTTAAGAAGACGGGAAGAGGGGAATGGAAAGGAAGGAAGAGAAGGGGTGGGAGAGAAAGAAAGCGAGACAGAGAGGAAGGGAATACCTGTATATGTGTGGGCTAACATCACCCTCCAAAGCTGACATCATGTTTAAATTAACGGGGAGACATAAAAGCATTTCACTGAGAGCCAGGAACAGGAGAAGGATGTTCACAAAAGCGTTACATTTATCACTTTTCTGGAGGTATATTAGCTGATGCCATTGGACAAGAAAAGAAGAGATAGAAATATTGGCAAAGAAGAGGTAACAATATTATTTCCAAATAGGACCTGGAAAACTAATATGAATTAACTGAAAAAAGAAAATAAAAAACCTATTATAGCAATATAAGTATTCTTTTAAGTGTCTACCTTTAAATTAATACATAAAAATCACCTTCAAATTTAAAAACTTGATGAAAGACATAATGAAAGAAGAGACATTATCAAAGTAGCAACAAAAGACAAAATATCAAGACATAGATTTCAAAATAAATGGGCAAGATCTGTATGAAGATACCGAGGGATACTAAAGAAAACCTGAATAATTGGAAAAGATTATCTTATTCTTATGTAGGAGGTATCAGTAATATAAAGATGTCATCTATCCTGAATTGATCTATAAACTTAATGTGATTCTAATTTTTAAAACACCAACATTCTTTTTCAACTGGGTAAGCTAATTTTGAAAATTATATAGAAAGTAATGAACAAGAATAGCCAGGAAAATTCTGAATACCTGAAAAGATGAGGAAAGATTAACAGATAATAAAACATAAGATAGCTCGACACTGGTACTCAAAGAGACAAACCAAACATCAACCTGGAGAGAGCAGAAAAAGAGGATTAATAACTAGAATACAGTTTAGTAAACAGAAAGAAGAAAGATGAACAATACAGATATATGGAACATGGATTAATACTCTAATGCAATTAAAACTGGAGTCCAAGAAAGAGAAGGGAAAAAGAACCAGACAGAAACAATATTTAAAGGCATAATGGTCAATAACTTTACAAAACAAACGGAAATCAAGCCACATATTCAAAGGCTCTATGAAACTCAAGCAAGATAACTGCAAAGAAAACCAACTAGGGGAAAATCATAGTTAAACTGCTTAAAAAAAATTAGAGAGGAAAAAATTTTAAAGCAGCCGAAGAAGAAAAAAGACATATTAACTTCAAAGGAACAACAGTAAGATGGATAAATGACAACATAAGTCTGAAAATAATGAAATAATATCTTTAAAGTGCTGGAAGAAAATAACTGCCAATCTAGAATTCTATGCCAGCAAGAATATATTTCAAAAGTGAAAAAATTAGAAAATCACCATTCAGCAAGCTTCATCATAATTGATACAAGGCAAGTGATATGAGGATTCAGCAACCTTCATAATAATTAAGAATCATTAATGGATCCTAAAAATAGTGAAAGTTGATGAAAAACAGGATATTTACATAGTTTCAAAGTATCTCTTCAAAAGACATTTATTAATTACAAAGGGAAGAATATAACTTTACAGTGCAGAAACCAAGATACCACCTCAACCCACAGATCAAAGTGAAGGCACCAACGGAGCAACAAACCAATGCCATGTGCCTCCTGAGAAAGATAACATCATTTCTACAGTATTCCTACAAAAAATGCATGAACTAAACCTAGTCAAGAGGAAACAGCAGACAAATCTAAATTGAGGTAAGTGTACAACACTAGCCTATAGCCTACAAAAATGTCAAGGTCATAAAAGACAAAGAAAGCTGGTGGAGCACTGCTCCGAGTTAAAAGAGTCTAAAAAGAAATGAAATTCACAATGATGGGCTAGATTGTGGACTAGGGGAAAAAAAATTTTTTTTTTTTTTTTTTTGCTATAAAGGACATTATGAGGACAATTGACTAAATCTGAATAAGGTCTATAGATTACATAATAGACTTTGATTAACTTATTTTCCTGACTTTGATGCAAGCACACGTGTGAAGACCATATATGGAGGGAGGAAGGGGGAAAGGGGGTGAGAGAAAGGAGGGAGGGAAAAGTGGGGAGAGAGAGTAAATGATGAAGCAAATGGTAACATTTCAGTAATATGGGGGAAAGGTATACGGGAGTTTTTTGTACTACTCTTACAAATTATTTTAAAATACTATTAAATATTAAAGGGATCATTTCAAAATATAAAAGCCCTAAAAGTGAAATGAAGTCATTTTCAAATAAACAAAATCAGAGAATTCATCAATAGCAGACCTGGACTAAAGGAAATGCTAAAGGAGTTTTTCAGACAGAAGGAAAATGCTCCTTGCTGGAAGTGTAGAAAATGCAGTTAGGTACAAGGAGCAAAGGAAAAAACAAATATAGAGAATATAAAACAATAATAATGTCTATACCATTTGAAATCTATTTGGTACTAAACTGTGTAAAATCCCACAGTTAACACAAAAGACAGGAAGAAGGTATAGGGAACTGAAAGATAGGAGGATGTTAGCATTGTTGGAAAGTGGTAAAGATCTTCACTTACATAAGACTTAGTTAAGTCCAAAAATGCATCTTGTATGTTCAGCAGCGCTAACTGTAAGAGAAATGCAAATCAAGTACCACCTCACACTAGTCAGAATGGTCATCATTAAAAAGTCTACAGATAAATGCTGGAGAGGGTGCAGAGAAAAGGGAACCCTCCTAACACTGCTGGTGGGAATGTAAATGGGTGCACCCACGATGGAAAACAGTATGGAGGTTCCTCAAAAAACTAAAAACAGAGTTGCCATATGATCCAACAATCCCACTCCTGGGCATACATCTGAAGAAAACCATAATTCAAAAAGATACATGCACCCAAATGTCCATAGCAGCACTATTTACAGTAGCCAAGACATGGAAGCAACCTAAATGTCCACTGACAGATGAATGGACAAAGAAGATGTGGTATATATGCATGATGGAATATTACTCTGCCATTAAAAAGAATGAAATAATGCCATTTGCAGCAGCATAGATGGACCTAGGGACTGTCATACTGAATGAAATAAGTCAGAGAGAGGAGACATATTGTATAACATCCCTTATAAGTGGAATCTAAAGAGAAATGATACAAATGAACTTATTTACAAAACAGGAACAGACTCAAAGAATAGAGAACCAACTTATGGTTGCCAGGGAGAAAGATGGGGGAAGGGATACTTCGGGAGTTTGGGACCGACATAAACACACTGGTATACTTAAAATGGATAACCAACAAGGTCCTACTGTACTGCACATGGAACAGTGCTCCATGTTATGTGGCAGCCTGGATGGGAGGGGAGTTTGGGAGAGACTGGATACATGGATATGTATGGCTGAGCCCCGTCACTGTTCACCTGAAAATATCACACTGTTAATTGGTTATACCCCAATACAAAATAAACATTTTTTTTTAATCGTACAGGTGCTTATCCAGGTGCACAGGTCTATCGCTGTACTTATGGACGCAGCAGAAGTACTTTATTCTGTCACACAGAATATTACAAGATTTGTACTCAAGTGGCAAAACTTAACACAATTAACTTTTACATCAAAGGCAATCAAGTAAAACGGGCTTTTTGAAAACTGCAACTGCACAGCAACAGAAAACACAGTGAGAGGCCAGTCCTTCTCCCTCCCACTGCTTCTGCACTATCACTGCAAATGGCAACACAGTGAAAAAGGCAAATGATGTCTCGTTGCTGCTGTGAAAACTGCCTGATGTCACAGTCCGCTGAGACGGATTCGAGGAGCCACGAGGGCACCACAGACCACACTCTGAGAACTGCTAATCCAACCGAAGGACACAAATCGCTGCAAAGAAATCTTAAACTTCACTTAGTTACAGAACAATGTTGATCAGATCAGATCAGATCAGTCGCTCAGTCATGTCTGACTCTTTGTGACCCCATGAATCGCAGCACGCCAGGCCTCCCTGTCCATCACCAACTCCTGGAGTTCACTCAGACTCACATCCATCGAGTCAGTGATGCCATCCAGCTATCTCATCCTCTGTCGTCCCCTTCTCCTCTTGCCCCCAATCCCTCCCAGCATCAGAGTCTTTTCCAATGAGTCAACTCTTTGCATGAGGTGACCAAAGACAGCTTTAGCATCATTCCTTCCAAAGAAATCCCAAGGCTGATCTCTTTCAGAATGGACTAGTTGGCTCTCCTTGCAGTCCAAGGGACTCTCAAGAGTCTTCTCCAACACCACAGTTCAAAAGCATCAATTCTTCGGCGCTCAGCTTTCTTCACAGTCCAACTCTCACACCCATACATGACCACAGGAAAAACCATAGCCTTGACTAGATGAATCTTTGTTGGCAAAGTAATGTCTCTGCTTTTGAATATGCTATCTAGGTTGGTCATAACTTTCCTTCCAAGGAGTAAGCGTCTTTTAATTTCATGGCTGCAGTCACCATCTGCAGTGATTTTGGAGCCCAGAAAAATAAAGTCTGACACTGTTTCCACTGTTTCCCCATGAAGTGATGGGACCAGATGCCATGATCTTCGTTTTCTGAATGTTGAGCTTTAAGCCAACTTTTTCACTCTCCACTTTCACTTTCATCAAGAGGCTTTTGAGTTCCTCTTCACTTTCTGCCATAAGGGTGGTGTCATCTGTATATCTGAGGTTATTGATATTTCTCCCAGCAATCTTGATTCCAGTTTGTGTTTCTTCCAGTCCAGCGTTTCTCATGATGTACTCTGCATATAAGTTAAATAAACAGGGTGACAATATACAGCCTTGACGAATTCCTTTTCCTATTTGGAACCAGTCTGTTGTTCCATGTCCAGTTCTAACTGTCGCTTCCTGACCTGCATACAAATTTCTCAACAGGCAGATCATCTCTTTCAGAATTTTCCACAGTTTATTGTGATCCACACAGTCAAAGGCTTTGGCATAGTCAATAAAGCAGAAATAGATGTTTTTCTGGAACTCTCTTGTTTTTTCTATGATCCAGCAGATGTTGGCAATTTGATCTCTGGTTCCTCTGCCTTTTCTAAAACCAGCTTGAACATCAGAAAGTTCACGGTTCACGTATTGCTGAAGCCTGGCTTGGAGAATTTTGAGCATTACTTTACTAGCGTGTGAGATGAGTACAATTGTGCGGTAGTTTGAGCATTCTTTGGCATTGCCTTTCTTTGGGATTGGAATGAAAACTGACCTTTTCCAGTCCTGTGGCCACTGCTGAGTTTTCCAAATTTGCTGGCATATTGAGTGCAGCACTTTCACAGCATCATCTTGTAGGATTTGGAATAGCTCAACTGGAATTCCATCACCTCCACTAGCTTTGTTCATAGTGATGCTTTCTAAGGCCTACTTGACTTCACATTCCAGGATGTCTGGCTCTAGGTCAGTGATCACACCATCGTGATTATCTGGGTCGTGAAGATCTTTTTTGTACAGTTCTTCTGTGTATTCTTGCCACCTCTTCTTAATATCTTCTGCTTCTGTTAGGTCCATACCATTTCTGTCCTTTATTGAGCTCATCTTTGCATGAAATGTTCCTCTGGTATCTCTGATTTTCTTGAAGAGATCCCTAGTCTTTCCCATTCTGTTGTTTTCCTCTATTTCTTTGCATTGATTGCTGAAGAAGGCTTTCTTATCTCCTCTTGCTATTCTTTGGAACTCTGCATTCAGATGTTTATATCTTTCCTTTTCTCCTTTGCTTTTCACTTCTCTTCTTTTCACAGCTATTTGTAGGGCCTCCCCAGACAGCCTTTTTGCTTTTTTGCATTTCTTTTCTATGGGAATGGTCTTGATCCCTGTCTCCTGTACAATGTCATGAACCTCATTCCATAGTTCATCAGGCACTCTATCTATCAGATCTAGGCCCTTAAATCTATTTCTCACTTCCACTGTATAATCACAAGGGATTTGATTTAGGTCATACCTGAATGGTCTAGTGGTTTTCCCTACTTTCTTCAATTTAAGTCTGAATTTGGCAATAAGGAGTTCATGGTCTGAGCCACAGTCAGCTCCTGGTCTTGTTTTTGCTGACTGTATAGAGCTTCTCCATCTTTGGCTGCAAAGATAGTCATATTCATTTGTCATTTTAAAACCATTTTATTCATATTATGTGACAAAAACGATAGGCACATCAAGCTTATTAAGAACCCAGTGTCTCACTATAAGAAAAAAAAATGGAAACATGAAATAAGGAATCTAAGTAAAATCCTGTAATGTTAAGTTTGAAGATCCCCTGGACGAGGAAATAGCAACCCACTCCAGTATTCTTGCCTGGAAAATTCCATGGAAGAGGAAGAGCCTGGCATGCTACAATCCATGGGGTCACAAAAGAGTTGCACACGACTAAGCACACACACATACATTGTGAATAAACAAAACCACATGTGTGTGCGTGCACATGTGTGTAGAGTTCTGTGCATGCTCTGAAGAAGACAAAGCAGCAGCAACTGCTCAGGAACAGGGGTAACTAGGGTCCAGATCTAGGCTTCTAAGTATCATTCCCACTAAAAGAAACCTTTGGGAAATGTCTGATTCTGGGCTTGGGGCACAGACAAAATAAGGTACACCTGATACCTTTGTGTCAAAAAGCAAGAGTCCCAAAAGCCACTGCATATTGGTGCCCACTGACCAAACTTGTAACAATGTAAGCATTAAAAAAAAGTATGGGGCTTCCCTGGTGGCTCAGTGAATAAGAATCCACCTGCCAAGGCAGGAGACATGGGTCTGATCCCTGATCCAGGAAGACTCCACGTGCCACAGAGCAACTAAGCCCGTGTGCCGCAACTACTGAGCCCATGTGCCACAACCACTGAAGCCTGCGCACCCTAGAGCCCGTGCTCCACAGCAAGGGAAGCCACCACAATGAGCAGCCCACACACTGCAACTAGAGAGTAGTCCCCACTCCCTGCAACCAGAGAAAAGCCTGCACAGCAATGAAGACCCAGCACAGCCAAAATAAAAAATAATGTTTTTTTAAGTATGACATTGAGGGTCTTTTCGTGTGCCTACTGGCCATCTGCACTTCCTCAGGGAGATATAAATCAAAATCGCAATGAAATATCACCTCACACCTCTCAGAATGACCATCATCAAAAAGAACAACAAACGGTGGTGGGGATGTGCGGAAAACTCTCATGCACTGTTGGTGGGAATGTTCACTGGTGCAGCCACTATGGAAAACAGCATGGAAGTTTCTCAAAAACTAAAAATAGAACTACCACATGATCCAGCAATTCCACTTTTGGGTGTATATCTGAAAAAAAACAAAAATACGAATTTGAAAAGAAACATGGACTCCAAAGTTCCAAGCAGCAATTTCCAACACATGAAGCAACCTGTGTGTCCATCAATGATGAATGGATAAAGATGATGTGGTGTGTATATACATGTAATACTACACAGTCATAAAAAAGGAGGATATTTTGTAATAATGTGGATGAACTTGGAGGGCATTATGCTAAGTGAAATAAGTCAGACAGAGAAAGTCAAATGTGTAATATCACTTATATGTAGAATCTAGAAAAAAAAAGTACAACAAACCAGTGAGTGTAACACTGGAGCAGACTTACAGATAACAAACCTGGAGAAGGAACCAGTGGTTACTGGGGTGTGGGGAGGGGCAAGGAATGATAAAGGGGTCGGGGAGTGGGAAGTACAAACTGCTGGGTGGTAAGACAGGCTACAAGGATATACTGTACCACAGGGGAATACAGCCAATAGTTTGTAATAGCTGTAAATGGACTGTAACCCTTAAAAAACAGATGTATGATAATAACAGATTATAATCCCCTGAAATAACGAGTATATAGTGACACTCAAAAGTAAGGAAGAGCAAGGCAGAAGCGAGAAGGTGAGAAAGCTCTCCTTTAAAGATACTAGATAATAAATGCCTAAGCAATCATAAAAATAGAAAAATCACAATTTTAAAAAAATACCAGAGAAGTAGCTAATTCAAGCAAGGCTCACCAGCAGATGTTAAAACCACTGAACAAAAGGGTGCTGAGTAACAAGACAGCAGGATCTCAAAGAAGCACTTCTCAGACTCCTTACTCATTCCAAAGGTGCAGAGTGCATCTCACCTTTACAGTGGAGAGACCTGGTAGTCACCTCAGCAACAATTAAGAAGAACCTGGCTTTTCTAACCTTCTCATGTGATGCAATAGTACAGACATTACTTATCAAGTTTTCTCATCAAAAAAGTTTACTCTTCATCTTATCAGTGAAACAATTCCAATACAGCATTCTACAAAAAAACAACTGATCTGAACTCTGCAAAAAAGTCAGTGATAGTAAGACAAGAAGAATTAAGAGGACAGTTCTAGATAAAGAGACATAGCAATGAGATGCTCTGCAGGAGCCTAGATTGTCCCCTGATGACAGAGTACTACAAAAATTTGGGGACTGGGGAAATTTAAATATAGAATATATTTATCAGACAACTTATGGACCTAGTGTTAATTTTCTCAGGTGGGATAGTGTGGTGTGATTACATGGGAGAACATCCTATCTAAGAGACATGCTGAAGTAACTACAGTTGAAGTGTCATGATATCTGCAACAGTCCAAAAAAGTGTGTGTTTGTCTGTGTGTGTGTGTGTAAGATAGGAAGAGACAGAGAAAGCCAACGTGGCAAAATGTTAACAACTGAGAAACTGGGTAACAGGTATCTGGCTGCTTGTTGCACCATTCAATTTTTGGGGTGAATTTTAAACTGTTCAAGATAAAAAGATGGAGGGGAAAAAAAGACCAGGATGGTAGACTATAAACAGAACAGACTTTATCCTGTAAGAAAGAAAGGAAGAACTAACCAAAGTTCCCATGCAGGGAAGAGATGGGCTAAACGGAGGGCTCGGGCTTCTGACCTGGTGGCAACGCACAGAGGGGACCAGACGGGTGAAACTGGGAACACCTGAGCCCTGCCCGCAGCACACCACTGCTCCGTTATCATAGAACCTGTGTGCTGAGGTCACAGAGCCGGGCGTCAGTACACTCGTCCTTGAGATGCAGAGGTCTCCACTTCTGTAGAATAGTTTCTTTGATGTCCTAGAGTGTTCAGGTTTTATGTGCACTTTCAGGCAAAACTGAGCCCTTTTCTACCCACACTTCACACTGTTTGTAGGAAGGGCTGCAACAGTGCAAGCAATTACAGCAGCTCCAGTGATAAACCAGCGCCTACCCCCCACCCCACCCCCAACCACGGGGCTTTGTTTCACTAGAGAAGCAATGACTCCCATGATCTACTCATTAAGCTAAACTGGCCAGGTGACTTTGGAAGCCAAGCCCACTGTCTTTCAGATTTTCT
Organism: Bos grunniens; assembly: GCF_055505025.1. Taxonomy (NCBI): domain Eukaryota; kingdom Metazoa; phylum Chordata; class Mammalia; order Artiodactyla; family Bovidae; genus Bos; species Bos grunniens. The sequence goes on along the minus strand of NC_141180.1, from coordinate 38,027,953 downwards.
CCCTGAAAAAAAATAAATAATGTTGAGTTTCTCCTCTGATACCAAGCCTCTATGAGCATGTCAAACAATTTTGAGCAAAGAATAAACTAAGGCCAAAACAGGTGAAAAAAAATGAAGTCCCTTGGAGAATATGAGCTTTGAAAAATCTAGGGACCATTATGATTATTTCTCTTATACTCCTATGCCCTTCATTTCTAAATTAATGCTCTGAAGAAAAGGAGGTAATGAGATCATATCCATTTTACTTCTTGAACACTCATAATCAATTAAAACTGTTCTGGAAGGCCCAGCCAAAATAAAGTCATGTAACACTGGAAATGAGAAATATTACTATTTTCACATGATCCACTACTGAGAAGACTTAAGAGATCTGATAAGAACAAGCAAGGCTATTAAAAAGAACACAGTAAAATGATTTTTAAAAACACAGATACCAATAGTTCTCCCAAATATTAGCAAAGATCTGTTAGAAAATATAATGATAAAGGTCCTATATCAACAATAATAAAAATACTCAGAATTAAAGGAAATGCACAGGAACCGTGCAACAACTTCGTAAAACGTCATTTGTGAAAAACATGCTTTAAAGATACATCACATGAACGTGGAGGGAAAGACTAACACATTGCAAAGATGCCAGTTTCTTTCCAAAGTCACTGCTGAATTATAATCAAAACTGCAAAAGGATTTTATTTTTAATTGGCCATCGGTACAGGCAGGGTGGGATCAAGAAGAGGAGGAGATGTGATAAAGTGATTCTAAAATGAGTTTAAAAGTATACCAGGGCCAGAAGAGCCAAGAAGATTCTAAAAAAGAACAACAAAGAAACAGTACAACTTATACCAACAGATAAAATGTGTCACAAATCTCTAGTAACAAAGACACTGCAGTATTAGCAAAACAAACAGAAAGTATATCAAAGAAGGAGAACAGGATGTCCTTGATCACACATCAGTGTATTTAAGAATTTAATACATAACAAAGGTGACAGGTGTGATGGGTGTGGGAAGAAATCAACTGTTCAACAAACGCTGCAACAATCAGATTGGTCACTAGGGAAAAAATTAAGTTCTATCCCTTATAGCTCTACTTTCAACAACAAAAAAATACCACAAAAGAAAACTAAAACTATAAAAGGAAAAAATTGGTGAGTATTTCTATGCTCTTGAGGTCAGGGAGTTTCACTGCTTAACTGAAAGAAGAAATCCTAAAAGCCAGCTGGCTGGACACCATGGAGCTGAAACTTGTGCTCAGAGCACTGATTGCAGATGCTGAGGCTGAAGCTTAGGTAGCCTCTTTAGACGGCAGTCAGCAAAGCAAGGGAAAATGAAGACAAGCCCATTTTCTGAACCCACGGTTCCAACTCAAAGGGTTTTACCCTAAAGAAGTAATCCCTGAAAGCAGGAAAATACCCACCTCTCAAGGATATTAGAGAAGAGCTGCTATAATGGTGAAAATGAAAATAACTCAGGCATCCATCAAGGGGACATATATGATTATGCTCAGTTGTGTCTGACTCTTTGTGACCCCATGGACTATAGCCCGCCAGGCTCCTCTGTCCATGGGATTCTCTGGGCAAGAATACTGGGTTGCCATGCCCTTTTCCAAGGGATCTTCCCAACCCAGGGATCAAACCCACGTCTCTTATGTCTCCTGCATTGGCAAACAGGTTCTTTACCACTAGCGCCACCTGGGAAGCACTATCCATCAAGGGGATGGGTATAAATCATGGTATATGATCTAAGCAGAACACGGGACAGTGGTCAAAACCGATGACAGAGATCTATATTTATGGACATGAAGTTATGTCTAACACACAGCAGCAAGTAGAAAAAACAAAACCCAGGGTGTTTTCCTAAATGACTTAACAGTTCCAAGAGAAACCAAAAGGCAGGGAGCTCAAAACATCAGCTTCCAAAGCCTTCCCTCTGGCTCAGGTCACAGTCTCCCTTGAGGTGCCTCAGTCTCTCAGTCTATAAAATGGGGATAAAAAAACACCAGGGCTACTATCATCCCCTCTACTGTCCCCAGGGTACTCTGGGGAGTAATTAGCTGGTATTTGTGATGTGTGTTGCTGCACTTGAGTTATTACAGAAAATTTTCCATCAGGCTCACCCAAGTTCTTAAGCGAAACTAAAGAAGATTTGATGAAATGCCCCAAAGACAAGTAAGCCTGGTAATAATAAGGCAGGAGAAACTGCCCATTGGGAAGTGAGGCAGAGTCAGGGTTTCATCAGCGCTCCCCGGGGATGAGGTCAGCACACACCGATGCCTCTGGGCCTCCAAGGGAACGATTATCACACTGTAACCAGCGTCCCTGGGGCTCCTTATTAGTATAATAGAAACCCTGTCTGCTCTCATAGAGACCACAGAGACTGGGAGCCTAAAAAGACCACATGAGTCTCAGCACACCACCCCTCACCCCAGTCACCAAAGAGCACATGGCCTAATGAGGGGTGCGGGGACAGATGGGCAGGGACCTCTCTGCCGCGCATCAGCCTGTCCTGTGGAATTCCGATCGCAGCTGCCGAGCTATGGGAATATCTACGGAGAGACGGAGCAGCCTGCAGAGGGGCAGGGCATGCATAATGCCCCAAACTCTGCCAGGGCACAGAAAGACAGAGGTTATGCCACTCTGGGGGGGCAGACAGGACACACTGTCCCTCTCTGTCATTCTGAATCCTAACACTGCCTCCTGGCACAGAAAGGACCCCGCCAATGGCAGTGAACACTGGCAGGGGAGCCCTGTCTGGAGAAGGCTGCCCCTGGCCATTGCTTGTGCCCAGCGTTCTGTGGAACGTCCACCCTTCGTGAGCACCAGACGGAGGAGCTGGAATGCTTTGTCCTGCAGAGTCTGTGCTGTACGCATTCTTCAAAATTCCCCTTTCTTCCTTCCCCTAATTCCTGTCTCTCTCTTTCTCCATCTGTCTCATCCTGTCTCTCAGATCTATTCCGGTGAGTCCCAGAGGGCCAGAGTGAAGCAAGTTCTAAAGTTCTGATGCAACGCCCGGCCACAGGTGAGGCCCCGGCTCTTCTGAAAACGTAATGAACGGGCAACAGCAGCTTGTGTGCTTCTTGACAGCACACAGGTGCTGATAAATATCGATCTCCAGGGCATTCCTGGTAAACACGGCCCGAGCGTCGCACCAGCATGGGCACCAGTGAGCACATGCATGCACATGCACGCAGACACACACACACACACACAAACACTTGTGCACACACACACTCACACCTTCTCAGCTCTGCTCTCACACATCAAAAACAAATTATTTAACTATTCTCTTCCCTGAGGATTAGAGCTCTAATTTCAAACACACAGCTCCCTGGCTTGTCTCACACATGCAGCATTCTGATAGGTTAAATGCTGCCATTTAATTACCATAATGAGAGGTGCTTTTTTTGGGTTTCCTTAAAGGTTGATTTTTTCCCTCTCTTGTTTTACCCTGAAAATCATTTTTAACATGTTTTCATCCATAATTTTCCACATCCTTCTCCCCACTATGTACACAGGGAAGAAGGAAGGAGAAAGACTCTTTAGGTCGATGTCTTAAAGAGTTTCTCAGAGGTGAATGGATAACAATACCAAAGGTTCAAACCATTTATTTAAATTTTTTTTAATTTAACATTTATTTAAAGTTTTTAATGACAAAAAGAAAAGGCAGAAGGAAGAGGTAAAAGCCAGCAAAGTGAACTAATAAAGTGAGAGTCTCAGACAGAAATGGTCAGTGAGAGATGAGGTGTGGCTGGTGTAAGTTACTGGGGGAGGGAGGGTCAGTCCTGCAGGTGGTTTTAGTGGGAGGCAGGAGGGGTGAGATCCAGAGATGTCCGGATATGCTTCAAGGCAGCCTCAAATCAAGCCCTATGCTGGGAAGATCCCCTGGAGAAGGGAATGGCTACCCACTCCAGTCCTCTTGCCTGGAGAATGCCAGTGGACAGAGGAGCCTGGCGGGCTACAGTCCATGGGGTCGCAAGAGTCAGAAGTGATTGAGCACACAAGCAGATCAAGCAAGGAGGCTGTTTTCCATGGAAAGGCTAGACAAGTGAACAAGATGCCTACAGAAAAGAAATCTGCTTTCAGATATACTGACAAGTTTACAACTATATGATCTTCCAAACTGCAGATCAGAATTCAGGCCAACACGAGTTGACTTCACAGCCCGACACACAGGACTGGATGGAGCTGCGTGGCTGGTGCCTGAGGAAGGCAGACACCCTGGGAAGGCAGACACCTCCAGCCACAGTGGCCGAGAGTCCTTCGGAGGAGAGGGGCCAGCACCAGGGGAGGGGCCAGAGGAAGGGAAACACTCTTCTCCAGCCCTCTTACAAGTGACCGGAAACTAGCATATCTCCCAGGAAGACAACTGGGCTAACCGGTTACCACGTGCTACCCGGGTCTTTTTCACCCTCACTCCTGTTGGAACCTCTGACCGTTAGGCTCTCTGCCTTAGCCCCACACCTTTTACCCCTCTGACTCATTGATTTGCAGGAGTTGCAGGAGTCAAGGTACCGAGAAGGTCATCTGCTACCAGAGAACCAAGGTACCTGCAGGGTCAGGTCATTGTAACCGCCATGTCTTATAGTGTGTGGGGAGGCCCTGAGGCCACATTAACCAAAGCCACCTATCACAAACAAAAAGATCAGTGGGAATACACACAAACATGACCTAAACGGACAAACTCAGAGAGGAACAGTTAAGGAGCAGGTGCCGGGGGGAGAGAGGAGCTTTCTGGAGAATGAGTTTTCAGTGACAGGTGGGAGCGCGGCCCGCAATGACCATGGTCCGATTCAGTGGGACCCGGTTCTTGGCAGGAGAGGCAGGTTTTACCAGGAACACGGACAGGCCTCTCACTGAGAAGCCATTTCCAGATAAAACAACACTTGCTTCACAAATGCCAACTTCTTTTTCTTTAGAGAGCCTCAGATTTCAGCAACACCACTTCACAATGTCTATGTGGAGAAAGTTGAGGCTATCAGTCACCCAGTGGAAGCAACTTCGAAAGCCAGGGGCTTAACACTGGACAGCCTGAAGAGGGCAGTGACACAGCCTGACTGGGGTCTCCAACTGCAAAACCCCTGGCCACATCACAGGGGTCTGTCGGTTTCCTTCCTCTTTCCTTCCCACTATCTCCAACTCTGGGTCCGGAACTCTTCTCACTCCATCTGCTCTTCGCCAGGCCAGTTCACAGGCCAAAAACTCTGGACAGTGAGCACAGATGCCTCCCTCTCCTTCACTCCTTGAATCCTGCCCACTCTACTTCCTTACCCTCCCTAATCCAGCACCTTCTCTACTCTCGTGACTGCCCTTCTCCCCTGAATTCTTGCAGTGAGCTCCTAAGTGCCCACCGAACCCGAAGAGTGAGCTTTGGAAACACAAATAGGATCCATTACTATGCCACATAAAAGTCTTCAACGGCTTCCCCATCGTCTACAGACTAAAATCCAAACCCTTGTGTTCACACACATAAGTTCTGACCCTGGCTACCTCCCTAACTTACCAGCCTACTTCCTGATTCTCTGAATCATTTCTTACTTTGGAGACTGTGTTCCCATCCCATCCTGGCATGTATTAAAGTCACCACCACTCCCCAAACCCTAAAGACAACTAATCCTCTAGAAGGACTCCTGTAAGGGTAACCTCCTCATTTTTTAACCCATCCGCACTAGTCCTCCTCGCCCACCACGGAACCAATGACTCCCTCTTCTGGGCCTCTATACGTATACCTATTACAGCACCTGTAACACTTTATCATCCATCCTGCACTTGTTCGCATACTGTGGAATCACACTAGGCTAACGTTAAACCTTATTTTTCTAATTTCAGTGCTTAGCACAAAAGAAAGACACAAAGAAAATGTACATTTAATAAATGGTCAGTGGATGCATGATTTTTCCACTGTGTCATATTGCCTTTGTATGTAACACTGTCTGGGAACCAACAATTTTTTGTTTACCTATGTAGATATATATATAATATATATAATAGTAATAATAATATATATAATAGATATATGAAAAGGAGAGATAAAACTTGAAGCAAACGATTCTAAAAAGCAGATTAAAAACTGTTTCATTTAAAAATGCATTATAACTTCCTGATTGTGCTTCTGTTAGACTAACAATGAAACTGTTTCACATCCCCAATCCCACACTGGTTGGAGAGGGAGTACAGCTACAGGGAATTAAAGGAAAACTGGTTTAAACTTTCATGATAAATATTTACAAGTAAACAGCTGAGAACTAACTGTACCTGTGTACTCTTGGTTCACCATGAGATCCTTTTAAACAAATACCTACCATTCCCTCAAAACAGAATAATTATGATAAGGCCGTGTAAGCGCTCAGCCTACAAGATATATATTAACTGTCCTGGTACAAGCTGTAATAATCTCAAGGCCAAACCTGTGCAAGGCTTCCTATGGTGCCAGACTCCAGCGTTCTGCACACTGACATTAGAGCTGAGGGAGGCACATGCTGCTCCGCAAAGGTTCGACTCCTCAGAGTGGATCTTAAAGGTGAGGCAGGCGGCTCAGGAGAAAGCCGATTTAATTTGTTTAACATCGTAAAAAGGGACATTTCCACATGGGCAGCAAGGACATGAATATCATGTGTGTATGGCAGAATTATAAACGCATTTTTGGCGAAATTCAATAAAGCTGATTCTACTGCATAAGGTCAGCAATTTACTATAAAAAATGATATGATTGCAATTTTTAATATAACCCATGTATTTGCGGCAAGATGCTCTGGAAGATTGTGCAATGTAACCATTCGACCTCTCCGCCGGTGCAGAGACAGCCCTGTTTACCCTTTCTTGTCCTGATAAAAGCCTCAGTACAGAACAACAAAGTCAACGGCACTCACTAGCAGAGCCATCCTCCCCAGGTCTGAGCCTTCCTCTTCTCGAACACTACCACAGACTCTCTGGGTTGAACCCTTGTGGAAGACAGCAAGACAATCTCCAGAACTAAAGAGGACGAAAATTAAATTCATCTTCTATTCCTGATAATAGAAATATATATGAAATGGCATGGATAAAATAAATAATCTCATTTCTAATAATGCGATTCTTCAGGGAGAGCTCCCTGGTCCACGTGAGCGGACGATGCACTGAAACTCAATGATTCAGTGAAGACAGAGGCACGTTTCTCAAATGTGGTGGACTCCTGTTAGTCTCCATGCTCACATGCACATTTTTTGGAAGAAATAACCCAGGTTACCATGAAGATGAAATGAGCAAATGCATGTGAGAATGCTCTTAAATTATAAAGTAGAATACACAGGCTGGGGGTGATCGCATGGTCTGTATCTGTCGTCTCAGGCTTGCTCATAAATCACAGTTTCTGCGTTTCTAGGCAGTTGCCGCAGTCTCATCACCAAGTTCTCTGAGGGCATGGACCACTTGTGCCCCAACTGCACTTAGCATGGCGCTCAGCAGACACGAGACTAGGAATGCATGGTGAGCAGAGCTGAGCTTGGTGACTGGTGATATGAAAGATTCCAGATTAGGGGATATGGAACTCCAAAAGAACCTTTTCCGCCCGCCCCCCCCGCCCCCCGCAACAGCATCTCCAGATGGAAGCTGGAAAGAGCTCACTCTTCTCACTCACAGCTACAGTCTGACCATAGTTTCCAGGTCAAGTCAATCTCCTTTCCTACCTCGGAGTCTCTGAGCTGGCTGTCCTTCTGCTCTCGCTCTTCACATTCTAGTTCCAGTGATCCTCCCAAAACAAGCCTTCCCCTACTCTGTCAAAACTCTTTTACTCTTAGTCACAGCACCTTGCTTACTTCTAAGAGTTTTTGCACATTTCAGATTTCTGGAGAAGTCTGTCTCTATCCCAGATTGCTGTTTTATTTACCAGTATATATTCAGTCCCCAGGACCAGCACAGTAAGAGAAATATGCACTCAATAAATACTTGGATGGATGAACAAATGAATGATGAAAATCTTTCAAAGTCAGGTATTAAGGGCTTCCAGAGAATAATTTTCTGTTATTTCTATTTTGGTACTTAGTCTCCTCTTTGTAGGACTGCATAAAGGACAGCCTTTTGATTGAAAAAAAAAAAAAAAGTAAGTAAATACCAGAAATGGACTCAAAAGAGAGGTCATCATGAAGCTCCGTATTTATTCTCTTCCAATTACATTCTGTACAAATTAGCTCCGTTTGTAAAGTTAAACTGATTTTTTAAACTGCCTCTTCTTCAAACTCAACCTGTGTTCTTTTGGCCAAGACCCCAAATTTTGCAATTAGAATAATTTAATTGACAATTCTGTTTGTGACTCAGAAAGCAGGAGAGGGTATGGCTTTGTTCTTCAGCTTCACAGGTTCACCACTGTCGGTGGTAAAATATTTTTCTTGTTGGTTAACAGTATAGATCTAGCTTGAAGCCAAAAATGGAGTGGAAGAGAGCCCCATTCCTATGCACTGTAGGTTTCATTGAAAAGATGACATTTCTGTGGTTGTGATATTTAATTTATCACAGAGGGGCATGATTTTTTTCCCCTGAAATGCCATGATAAGGTAAACTTCAACTTTATGAATGAAAGCTTTTGCAATCATGTAACAAACTGAAAATCTACACAAGACTTAAAGACCACCCTATCACTAAAGACAATCTACTCAACAATCTAATTACAGAAAGATTACTTTAAAGGGCTGTAAAACTAAAAAGAATAATTAACAGTAAGAGACTAGTGCATTCCCAAGTCGTCTTCTGTCTGATGAAAGGGGTGAGATCTGGGAAGAATAGCTCCTATCAGAATGTTTTAGAAACTAAACATAGGTCTGTTTAAAGTGGAAGGGAAAAATCAGTACAGTCATTCAGTTCTTAGCACAAGTTAAATATAAGCTGGCGTGTGTGTATGTGTGTGAGTGTGTGCATATGCACGTATGTGAGAGAGTACACCCCATCATTCTGTTCATTGAGGACCTTTAGTGAGTTCCTCTACCCCAAAGATGGAGAAAACATAAAGCTGCTGACTAACCAACTCAGCAAACCTACAATGAAAAGTACATTTAAAACCATGCTAACTTATGTTCCACAAACCAGACACACACACACACACACACACACACAAACACACACATATACACACAGAGCAGCAGCAGATAAATTTATTTTTAGAAGGCAGAGACTCAAAAATGTTAATTTAACAATGGATTAGTTAATGAATGAATACTATCCAAAGTTAATTAAGAATCTTCCTAATTATAGTCTAATCAACATAAAATATTTTTCAGGAGACAGCCTTAAGTTCTACCTTATGTTAAATTTCAGAAGTCTCCACTTCCAACATTTTCCAACAGACCCACAGATCCCACAGTTCCTCTGGTGAAAATTCCCTCACCTACCCTTAGTAGACAAACCTCCTTTAAAATCATCTCAGAAAAGCTAGCAATGTGATACAGAACACATCAGCATTTATCTCTGGGACAAACTGGAGGTATATCACTACTGCTTTTCTTAACAACTAAAGGCCCAGGTTTTCTCAAAAACAGTTAACTAAAAACGTATCCTGCCCTCAAACATACACCCAGTCTGCTCTGTGTTGAATGAAATACTTTAGATTTACAAATAAACCACTGCCACCTGCTTCCAGACTGGAAAGGCAAACTCTCTTTTGCCTGACTCTTTTTTATTAACATGGTTTGAAACAAACTGAATGTTTCCCTCATTTTGTAGGCTGTTATGGAAATGGCTTGAAAAATAGTTATTAAACCAAGTTATTAAACGAAGTTATTAAACCTTCAGTAAGAAAGAGGCAAACCACTTTCTTACCCGAGAAGGGAATGGCAAACCACTTCAGCATTCTTGCCTTGAGAACCCCATGAACTGTATGAAAAAGCAAAAAGATATGGTCACAAAGAGTCGGACATGACTGAGTGACTGAATAACAAAAAAGAGAGAGGCTTGTGACGTCAGTGTGTTTGTACCCTGATTGGGGGCAACTATGTTGCTGCATTTGTGAATCTCCTTTCTTTTATAGATTCCTCGAATAGCACTCAGCATCCAGCCCTTCTTTCTAGTGGGCCTTCTGGTGTCAGAGAGGCTGGCACACCCACAGCAACACTTACCTCAGTGGCTAGAGCTGTGGCTGGGGATTAGGTGCACTCACAGGTGATTCAGAAAGCGGAAATGAGGCCAAAGACCTGTATCCGCTACTTCTGAGTGCTGCAAAAATCAGCAGATCATCAAGTGAACACTGGAAACACCACAGTTTCCTACTACAGTCCAATCTCTAGCCTCCAGCTTCATTTGTGAGGGTCAAGTTCCTATTCCAATGTCCTGTTTTTGTGGATGTAGGGACATCCTGCGGTGGCGGCAGCCCCGATGTCCTGATCTCTGAACACAGCTAAAAGGGTGTGCTCCTTTAAAAAAAAAAAAAAAGTATCTATTTGGCTGCATCGAGTCTTAGTTTTGGCATGTGGGATCTTTCGTTGCATTGCTCAGGCTTCTTCAGTTTCGGCTTGCAGGCTTAGTGTCCCAGCGGCATATGGGATCTTAGTTCCCTAACCAGGGATCAAACTCCCCTGCACTGGAAGGTGGATTCTTAACCACTGGAACAGCAGGTATGACTCAAAAGTTCCAGTGGTAGCCTCCTGGGCCCTTACTTGCCTGGCTGAGCAGAGGGAGCAGCCTTCCCAGAGAGTCCTTCAATGTCCTGGAAGTCATTCCTGGAGGCCTGGCTTTGTGTCCACTCCTTTGGCCCTTTCAACAAATGAGGAAATGCCCAACTTTTTACATTCAATCACTCTCTGACCAGAATTCCGAAAGGTTCCTGTTGCCTGAATTTTTCTGATACCAACAAGTTTATCTTTTTAACATAGAAAGTGAAAGTTGCTCAGTCATGTCAGACTCTTGGCGACCCCATGGACTATTCAGTCCGTGGAATTCTCTAGGCCAGAATACTGGAGTGGGTAGCCTTTCCCTTCTCCAAGGGATCTTCCCAACTCAGAGATCGAACCCAGGTCTCCCACATGCCAGTGTAGCCCTTTATTTATTCATAAAATGTTATGTTTTTAATATAACAGTACAGCAAAATGATTATAGCCTATTAAGAATATACCTTCTAAGAGGACGTGTACTGCTGATCGCTGTCATCATTAATTAAGCCATGATTTTAGTGCCAGGCACTCTGCTAAGCACTTCTCACACTATTTTCATCTCATTCCTACAAGAACCTTTTGCAGTAAACGCTATCATTAACCCCATTTTACAGATAAGGCAACCACAGCAGAGCGAGGTTAAGAATTTTACCCAGGGCTACACAGTCAGAAAGTGGTGAAGCTGGGATTGGAACCCAAGCAGTCTAGGCCCTATTGACTCCCCAGCTGAAGTATCTCAAACCTGACAGATTATTTAGTCACTCCAAAAGAATGCTTCCAAAGTCATGTGGTATTGCTACTGGAGACAAGCTACAAATAAAACACCTGCAGGTTCCTTCCCTCCAGGCTCAAAACCCTAATACACTCACCCACCACTGGTGACAACAGAAGATGGTAGAAGCACTTTTGAAAACAGTTTGGAAGTTTCCTAGAGAGTTAAACATGTAACCATCATATGATACATACAGTCTATCCCTCAGTTCTGCCTGAGAGAAAAGGAATTACACGTCTCTACAAAGATTTATACAGAAATGTTAAGAGCAGCTTTAATAGCTAAAAACTGGAAACAATTCCAATGTCCATCAACAGGTGAATGGATAAACAAACTGGTATAACCAAAGCAAGGGAATACTATTCAGCAAGAAAAAGGGATGAATCACTCATACATGTAACAACATGGGTGAATCTCTATCATGCTGAGTAAAAACGGCCAGGCCCAAAACGGGATGCATACTACATGACTCCATTTATATAAAACTGTAGAAAATGTGGACTTCCCTGGTCGTACACTGGTTAAGAATTCTCCTGTCAGCGCAGGGGACACGAGTGCAACCCCTGGTCCAGGAAGATACCACCTGCTGCGGAGCAACTAAGCCCGTGTGCCACAACTACTGAGCCAGGGTGCCTAGAGCCCGTGCTCTGCAACAAGAGAAGCCACTGCAATGAAAAGCCCTCACATCGCAATGAAGGGTAGCCCCCGCTTGTTGCAACTAGAGAAAGCCCTCGCATAACAATGAAGACCCAGTGCAGTGCAGCCAAAAATTTTCGTAAAATTTCAGAAAATGCACTAATCTGTAGAGAAAGAAAGCAGATCAGTGCTTACTGGGGAATCAGCACATGCTGGGGCAGGGAGGAAGGAATTATAAAGGAGGACGAGGAAATATCTGGGGGGTGATCGGTATGTTATCTTTTTTTGGCTGCATGGGGTCTTAGTTGTGGCACACAGGATCTCTGATCTTTGCTGCAGCACATGGGTCCTTGTAGTTGCAGCATATGGGATCTAGTTCCCTAACCAGGGATTCAACCTGGGCCCAGAGTCTTAGCCAATGGACTGCCAGGGCAGTCCCAATGTGTTCATTATTTGATTGCAGCAATGGTTTCACAGGTATACACACATAGGCCAAATTTTATAGTTGTACAAATTAAGTATGTATATCGTTTCCTGTATGTCAGTCATATCTCAGTAGCTGCTTAACATAATACAGCAACCCTGAGGGTCAACTTTGGTCCTGTCTCCTTCACCTCACACATCTCATCTACTACTGAGCCTGGCTTACTCCCTTTTTCTACATTGTCTGTAGTTCTGTCCTTCCTTTCCAGAAAATAGATGGTATGGTTCAAAGAACTCTAGGCATAAGACTTGGTTCTAGTTCTATTTCTGCCATTAGTCTGCACTACTTAATCTTTCTGAGCCTCAGTTTCCTCTCCTGTGAAATGGGAGATTAAATGCATTCATTCATTCAACAAATATCTATTAACCTGCTTATAACCACATGTAAGATTATAGTGAAGAAGAAAAGAACCCATCTATGTGCTTTGTAAACCACAAAGTTCTGCACATAAATATGTCATTTCTTTTTCCATTTCTACTGCTATTCCTTCCAAGTCCAGATTCTCTGCACCTAACAAAGGACTTGGCAGGACCTTCTCCACAGCTGGTCTATCGACAGGCCAATTCAGTCTACACACCGAGCCTAGAGTAATATCCTCAAGTAGTCTCATAGAGTATTTCAGCTGGTTCAAAAGTGCTCTCAACTGTTAAATTTATCACATTGAGCCCTAACACTGGCTCCTCACTCACTGTCCACCTCACCAACCTCATTTCTCTTCTTTTTGAGGACCCAATGGGCCAGTCCAGCTAACTGGACATGGGTCTCCGTGTGAGCCTCCCTCACCAACAATGCCCTTCCCTGTTCTCTGACCATCTACACCCACTGCCTCCCTCAGTGCCTAGGTCAAAACTTAGTTCTGCTGACCTAAGTAACTTTGAAAAGAATGCTTTCGCTGGATTCTGTAAGACTTAAAGACAAAAAGAACTGCATATAAATACTCTTTATATGAACACTAGAGTATTGGTAAAACATTTAGGAGAAGGTGATGGCACCCCACTCCAGTACTCTTGCCTGGAAAATCCCATGGATGGAGGAGCCTGGTAGGCTACAATCCATGGGGCCGCAAAGAGTTGGACACGACTGAGCGACTTCACTTTAACTTTTCACTTTCATGCAGTGGAGAAGGCAATGGCAACCCACTCCAGTGTTCTTGCCTGGAGAATCTCAGGGACAGAGGAGCCTGGTGAACTTCTCTCTATGGGGTCGCACAGAGGCGGACATGACTGACGCGACTTAGCAGCAGCAGCAGCAGCAATTCTGAAGCCATTTTCCAGGTATGCTGCTGCTCCTAAGTCACTTCAGTTGTGTTCAACTCTGTGCGACCCCACGGACGGCAGCCCACCAGGCTCCCCCATCCCTGGGATGAACCCCCAGGCAAGAACACTGGAATGGGTTGCCATTTCCTTCTCCAATTTCCACGTACGCAGGGCTGAACAAATAAATAAACTGAGGACTTACGAAGAACAGACATCCTTTTGAAACTTTCCCAGGTAAATGTCTTCTAACTATTACCCAATCACTTAACCTATTGTTCACTGGCCTGTGACCGAGGCTACTATGTAGCTGCTGAGAATGTCAAGAGGAGAAGACGCGGTCACCCTCCTTGAGGTGCTTACAGCCCTACTGAGCCTTCTACTCCATGTCTCCCTCGTCAGGGTCTGCTCACTTCTGCGGTACTGCTATGTTTCACAGATAAACGTTGGTACAGTTGATAAGCACTCGGCAGCCATTCCCACCTCCTAATGAGCTTCTCGTCCATAAAACAAGTATTTCATTTTTCTTTCATGAAACCCTAATGTAATAATACTCTGCATACACCAGGCCCTGAATACAGGCTGATTACCTAAGCTACAGCCCAGGACCCACATCACATCCCACAATAACAACAAAAAAAAGCTAAGCCATACAGTGGACTCTTGAACAACACAGGTCTGAAGTGTGCAAGTCTACTTACATGTTTATTTTTCTCAATAAATACTACAGTACTACATGACCCGAGGTGGGCTGGATCCATGGATGCCGAACCCTGATACAGAGGGTAGACTATGGGACTTGAGCCTCCATGGATGTTGTTAGTCCCTGTTGTTGACTGGGCCCTGGAACCAATCCCTGCTTGGATACTGAGGGATGACAGGCAGCCCCCCATATCCACACTTTCCACATCCACAGGTTCAACCAACCATGGATCAAAAGTATTTGAGGAAAAAAACTCCAGAAAACTCCAAAGTGCCAAACTTGAATTTGCCGAACACAGGCAACTATTTACACATCATTTACATTGTACTGGGTATTATAAGTAAATTGAAAGATGATTTAAATGGGAGGATACGTAGGATATATGCAAATATGATATCCTTTGGTGGAGGTTCTGGAATCAATCCCCGGGAAATACTGACAGACTGTACTTCATTTGAAAATAGATACTCACTTTCAAGTTTCTGAAACTTTCCATTTATTTGAATGTTTATTTTGAATCAAAAATTCAATTTATGAGCCCACATCCCTTCAAAAAATGAGATTAAAAAAAAGATTCTTTTAGAAAGAAAAGTATTTTTCATGTAACCATTGACCAGAATGTCCCCTCAGAATACAAATCTGTGCCCAGTGTTCATAATAATTTGTTTGTGTTTTTTCTCTTATTAATTTCTTTCTACCTATGGTCTGCTGCTGCTGCTGCTGCTAAGTCGCTTCAGTCATGTCCGACTCTGTACGACCCCATAGACGGCAGCCTACCAGGCCCCGCTGTCCCTGGGATTCTCCAGGCAAGAACACTGGAGTGGGTTGCCATTTCCTCCTCCAATGCAAGAAAGTGAAAAGTGAAAGTGAAGTCGCTCAGTCCTGTCCGACTCTTAGCCACCCCATGGACTGCAGCCTACCAGGCTCCTCCGTCCATGGGATTTTCCAGGCAAGAGTACTGGAGTGGGGTGCCATTGCCTTCTCCCTACCTATGGTCATGTTTATATTAAAAAACAGTTCTCTTTTCTTTGGGGGTGGGGTGACATGGTCTCCTGAAATCTTAAGAAAAATATACCATAGGCTAGGTACCATACAGAAAATGTTTAGCAGTGCCCAACAATATACAGGCAGGAATATTCCCTGATGCATTGTTTGAAACAAGAGACAGGAATCAGCCTAAATGTCCCCTAATTTGGGACTGACTCAAAAAAATGATGGTAAGAGGAATACAATGGAGTACTATGCAGCCACTGACAAGAATGAGGCAAACCTGTGTGTTAAAGTGGAATGCAAGCCAAGATACAATGGCAAGCATAAGGTAAAGTGTGAAACATGCTACCACTGTATTTAAAAGGTGTTTATGTTATTAAATATTCATGTGCTTTTGTATGGATAGAACTTTGGAATGATACAGGAAGTTCCCTACATACAAACCTTTGTGAACTTTCAAAGACACGAACCTGTGTGCCAGCCCCTGGATGCCAGCTGCTGCTCTGTAAGACTGTACTTTTCAGTGTGCTGCACTGTAAAGATTAAAAATGCTTGTTTTTTCTTGTGCTTGTTTTTTTATGTACATATTATTTGTGTGAAAAGTATTATAAACCTATTAAAGTATGATACAATACAGCTGATTGTGTTAGTTGGGCATCTAGGCTAACTTTGTTGGACTTAAGAACAACCTGGACTCAGGAAAGTACCCTCGGAACGGAACTCACTCACATGTAGGGGACCGACAGCACACAGAAACCGTGAATAGCAGCACTCTCTCGGAAAGAGGATGGGTGCGGGGTCAGGAGCAAGAGATGGCAGGACGACCTATTCTTCGCTAGCTATCCTTCACTGTTTGAATTCTTAAAACCATGCACATATCTTGCTTTAAAAATTTTTCTTTTATCTTTAAAACAGTACTGTATGTACATGGCGGTGTCACATTGTTTCTCCTCACAGTGTTGCTGTAGGCACACAAGTCAAGAAAGAAGGAGTCATTCTTCATTTTCAGAGAATTCTTAAAACCACTCACTAAATCTAAAAGAGCTGTCTCCCCTCCCCTTCAAGCTCCCCTGTGCAGCCGTCCTCTGACTGCAGGGAGAGGAGTAGAAACACACTTGACTCAGCTGTCCGGGGAGAGCAAGTGCTACTGGCTCCCCCTCTGAACGGGGAGGCCACAGTGACCAGCCAGCCGAGCTGCTGCAGCTCTCATCCTGAATGCTGAAAAAAATCTGCGGAGTTCCAGACAAGTGTGGATAACAAGGGGAGCAGGAAAATGGATGGGGGGAACACCAGTCAGGATGATGGATAAGCTGGTCCCGAACAGCGGGTGATGGGCATGCAGATGCAGGACTGGCAGGGAAGGAAGACTTCCGCTCACAACAGATGGATGGCGATGCTCAATCATCCCCGGGACGCAGGCGGCCGCCACACGCAGCCCGGCCTACTCTGGCTCTGGCAGTACCTCGCTCGCCCGCAGGGCAGCACGGGCTCCCCCAGAGGCTCTCTGCACTGAACCCCCATCGGGGCAGGGCAGGGCAGGGCCGGGCCGGGGCAATGAGAGCAGGCAGTGCTTGAATAAGATGCCGCTCGAGGGCAAGCTGAACCAACTCGCGGGGACTGACTGCTAATGGACTTCTTCCCTTGGCTTCCCCAAAACACCCTTTTTGGTCTTTCTCAGTAGCCCTCACTCCAGAGTAAGGCTTGCTCAGCAAGGGTGACCTGTTTGCCCAGGCTTTGAGGGGCAGGCTAGGATGTGGGATTCCAGTGTTAAAACTGGGACAGTCCTGGGCAAACCAGAACCCGTGGTCATCCTACTTACGGGCCACTGTCCTCCCTTTTTTCTCTCCCCCTTCACTGTCAGTAAGAATCTAGATGGACCCAAGCTCTAAGCTCCCAACTGAGCAGAACCCCATGCAGAGGTCCCTGTGTCCTCCAGTCACCCATGACTAGCAGAGAGCTAGGACTCAGTAAGAAAACTCATCCAACCCCAGTCTTCTCTCAGAACGGGACCATCTGTGATAGGCAAGGTTCAATTATTCCAGCAAATGCAGAAATGAGTCTACATCTTGATGCTGCAATCCGTCTGTTTAGCAAAGAATCAGAAGGGCTGGACAGCCCCTCACAGAGCTGATACTGTTCTTTCCAGCTCAGCCGCAGGAGTTTCTGAGTACGAGGAGATAGGCCCTGATCAAGCATGGGGTGGAAGCTGGCAAGCTCTTCATCCCTACCCCCTCCACGCTATCCGCTGGACCCAAGCTCTAGAAAAAAAAACTGTGTTATAAAAATACTCTGGCTTTACTAAGACACATTAAAGAATTAATTATAAAGTAAAGCCGAAGGAGAAAATTAATTTTAGAAACACATGAGGTTACAATTTTTTTTTTTTCCTGGAGATGGGGGAGGAAACAGTTATTTTCGTTTTCATCCTGGGGGCACAAGCTGGGAGCTGTCCAGTCGATAACCTGGCCATCAGAACAAGGTTTGTAATTAAAAGGTCAGTGACCTGGAAAGCCAGGGCCCCACTCCCAGAGCTACTCAGTAATGACGGAGCTATTAAATTAAGACTGTTATGAAATCAATGCTAAAAAAGCTTTCATGGTAACGAGATTCCATTCAAGGACATGCAAACTACCTCATGAAATGGACGTAAATGATAAAAAAGAAAAGTCATAAAACAGAGTTAAATTGAAATCTGTGTAAGAATTCACTCCCCCTTAAAATATTCCAGTGAGAGAAGCCCTTCACCTCTACTCCACTACCAAGGTTGAGACCAGCAGGGTTCTTCCTCAAGTTCATTTCCAGCAAGGAGGCAGTTTTGCTACTGGGGGTTCCGCTTCCAGGAACAGAAGAGAGATAAGATCTTGTTTCACCTTTTAGAATGAGGAAGCACGGTAGTAGTGTGTTTTATTTGATTCGTTCTCCTTCACCCTCCCCCCAGCCCTCTTACTAGATGAAGGAGAATATAGTCCTTGATTTATACACTTGAGAAGGACAACGGTAAACCAAAGGGTCAGTCAGCACCACCCAGGTCCCACCATGCCAAATCACATTGGAAAGCAGACGACGCTCATCTCTTTTCTAGAACTCTGTCTTGCAACAGATATATGAGAGAAAGCTAACAGAGAAGTCTACCTCCCCCTATCTCATCTACCCCTTTACCCGCCACGAACAGGCTCCTCTCTCTTACCCAACTTATACTCAGCCTGCCAAACGTGTTTGGAAGCAGACCCTCCTACATTTTGTAGTTGGACAGGGTGTCAGATCAACATAAGCTTATTGACGACAGCATCCAAGCCCCTAACTTTCTGGACTGATCCAACTGCTGTTTTTAAGTTACTCTAACCTCCTGGACTGTAGCCTGCTTCAAGCCCCAGATACGATGCCTGCCTGGCAAGAACTGCTTCTATATATAGACCCGTTCCTTCTATGAGGGCTTAAACCCCACACACAGTCCAATTATCTTCATGTGTGGCTGACTCCGCAATTGATGTCATCTGCAGAATCAAGTGGTTGGACGGAAAACAAAAACATTTATTCTAATACTCTGAAGGTGAACAGCTGATTTTCTCTTGCATCCAAAGAAATTCCCGATAAAAGAAAGAAATGTTGTAAATTACACAAACTGGCAGCACAAGCTTCAAAGAAAATGATAAATGATTCTAATAACTTCATGTTTCTCATTAATGACTCCATGTTCAGACTCTGAAGCATCCAAAAGAGATCTCAAAGAAACAAAAAACAAACAAACAAAACCACAAAAGACCCTTGCAAACCCTATGCCATCAGCTCCCCCGGCCTCCCCAGCCCTGAAATCAGAGGGCACAGGTTAACCTGTCAGTTACAGAGGTGGGACCAGGGCCCTACTCAGGGCTGCAGCTTCACAATAAAACAAACTCAGCTGATGTTTTTAGAGTAACCCTCATTTTCCACTGAAGTGACATGCACTACAGGGACCTCGATTTCTATATTAAGTATTAAATAATATTAAAAGAAAAACAAAATTGGATTTGCCTTTTCGGGAAAGAGATGTTTATTAAAAAAAGAGAAAGTCAAGATTATAATTCAAGACAGGGCTCCACTGCAATTCCCTGAAGTGACATTTGCTAGGAAAGCCAAGACTACAGTAGCTGTGAGCTCCCCAAACCCAGCGCTCCAACCCTGCACTGCAGCGAGTCCTGTGGGAGACAGGACTGGAGGAAGCCAGGACCTTGGTCCCTCCCCTCCAGACGCACTCCCGGCCCCCAAAGACCAGAGAGCCAACCCCCTTTCCTTCTCAACTACTGTTAGGGACAGGGCACACGCTCACTCCTTTATAAGATCCCCTCCTCCCTCACCCCATCAGAGATGGTACCAAGCTCTGTGAACGTGATCTGTGTACACCTGACCCTGAGAACGGGAAATGTGAAAAGTGAAGTTTAAATCCACAGAGGGCTCTTCTTCCCCAGATGCCCATCAAACCTTGGAATTCTCTGCCCAGAAAAGGTCCTGCCAGAACTTACTCTATTGGGATTCAACTTGGAAATAGATAATTACTGACTGAAGCAGCATTTTAGACGATAATGGAGGTGGGTGATTAAGTCCTCGGACTCCAGTTTAAGTGCGGGGTAAACTCTCTTTGGAAGAAAGGTAGGATGCCTCTCTGGTTTCCTGCGGCCTAACATTCTAAAAACTCTAAACCACAGTCAGGATCGAGAAGGAATTCCGCCCACAACAAATACTCATCTCCTCCAGGTCTTCGCTCACATGTCAACCTCCCTGAGGGACACCTGCTAATCACCCCAGTGAGAAGCACAATCCATTCCCACACGGCACCAGCTCCTTCCAGCCCACCACCCAGGCACTCCTCTCCATGGAACTTGCCATCTGATAAACCACGTTTTGTCTCTTCTTTTGCTGTCTGCCTTCCCCTGGTAGAACTCAAGCTCTGAGAGGGCAGGGGTTTTGTCTGTTCTATTCTCAGCACAGGGCAAACACTCTGAGCTAAATTAATTAAATGATGGTCGTTGGTTTTTAAAGGAGCAACAAATGATAGTTGTACAGGACAGTTTTCTACAGTAATTATTAGCCGACCAAGTCAAAAGAAGTATTATTTGGCCCAGACTTTCTCTCTCTCTCTCTTTTCTCTCCCTCTCCCAGTCAGGGATTTATTAAAATTAAACAGATTAGATGGAGCTCCTGATACTCAAACTGCTCAGCAAAGCCTGCAGTGGGGAAGTGCCGAGCAAACACCAGAGACATTTGTCTCTAAATTGCTCTAAATACCTTCTGCAAATGAAATTCTAGCCCAGCTGCGTTTGAGAGAAAATGAGGAATAACTGGTCATTGTCAGTGGAGGAGAAGATCAGGCAGTTATAATATTGCACAATATACTGGGCAAAGGATCTCTTGGCAACTATGGATTTTGTCTCAGGTTACCCCGGGTAATAAGCACAGCTTTTAGGCTCAGCTTTCCCCAGCTTCAATGCTTTGATGAGAGAGCTGAAACCCCTGAGCTTTTATGATTAATTACTCCCCATAGGTACACATATTTCAAGGAAAAACTCTTTTACAGCATGATGGCTGTGGAGTGGAAGGGCCAACCAGTGCACTCCAAATTTTAATAATCTCCTACTGTTGGGGGTGGGGGGAACCAGGATGCCACCAGGAAGTGCCCCTCATCAGCTCAATCACAGACAGGGATCGGCCCTGAGGCTGCCTCTAAACAGCTGCCTGTGAATGAAACACTTGGGCTGATCACGCCCTAACCCTGCGAGCGCAGCCCTGGGACCCGGTTTTACATGGTCCGAAGCATCACTTCAGTGGGATACCATGGAGCAGACCTAGGAAACACCACCAAGCCATGCCCTCTTCCGTTTCAGCCACTAATGATTTAAGCTAAAAACCCAGAATTTTGAGACCAACATTCCAGTTCCTTAAAGAGTCTTGTTTGGGCTGAGAAGGGGCAGGGAGAGCAGAGATAACTCACTTCCCCTCATACACAGTGTTTAAGGGCCTTTAAACAACTTCCTAGCTTTCCAGAAAATTAGACATGCAAAGAATGAAAAGAATGCAAAGTATCTAATTTCTTTGATAGGGTTTTTTTTAAATATATATTTCACAAAAAAAGAAACATATCTTAAATTTCAATAAAACCAAAAGAGATTCTGTCTGCTTCAGACAATATTGAATTTGTCAAGATCCATTTAATCCCTGCTTACAGAAATACCATAAAACTAGTAATTTACCACTTCAATCTGTAAATCAGACTGACCCCAGGCTTGACCTTAACCTGACCTTGTTTAGTCATCTCATTTCCTTGGTCCTTCATTCATCTCTTTCTTCCTCATTCTTTACTGACTGACTTCATAACCTAAGGCCAGTCTTTCTGCAGCCACGGCCATGATCAGAAGAACAGAACACAGGGCAGGAGTCCTCCCCAGTCTTCTCCCTGGGCCTCTTCTGCTGCTGAACACAGCTGATGCCAGGCTGCCCTGGGCCAACTTGTTGGCCTTACATCTAGAGCTCAATTACCTGAATCTTCACATCTCTGCTCTACTGTAAGAAAAAAAGCATGCATTCCCACTGGGGGCCTCCCTCACCCCCACTCCCACACCAGTGGGGCAGTTGCAGGAGATCTTCATCAGTACAACAGCTGCTGTCCGCCCGTCCCAGCCCCTCTCTGTAGGCCACTGGGCACGGCCACGGGGAACCTGTACCTTTCTTCTTAAGGAACGCTCTCCTGGTTGCAAGTGGGCTCTGGCGGACCCGAGAATTCTGTAGAAACTTCACTGCTGTGGCAATCTGGTAGGGGAGATAAAACAAAGAAGAGGAGGAAACGTCAACAGTCTACATTTCAAAATTAAGAATCCTACACGTTTACCCCAGGCCCATAGAAATAAGCGCAATACTGGGGTCAAACTAACCGGTTATTTCTCACATGTAAAATCTGCTTAAATAAAAGACTCGGTTGGTTCCCTACCATGACTGGGTTCCTATATCTGGTTCTATCAAATCTAATCCCCTCAGCCCAGCTTTTAAGACCCCCAATAATCATTACCTGTTCTCCCTGTTCGAGCTGATTCTTCACACTCCTCAGCAGGGAGCCCTCTCTGGCCACACTTACCCATGTCGCTCCATTTGTGTCCATGCTACGCCCTTTTTTCTAGAAGGCCTTCCCTTCCAGCCTCTACCAGTGTAAACACTGCACACGCAGCAGCAGCCCAGGCTTGCTATAGGCTGTTCTAACTCTTCGAAGTCTTCCCTGAATAAGCAAGCCATCTCTGATCTCCTCATTCTCTTCAAATCTTTGGTGCAGCTGGTGAGTGCCATATAGCTGAAGACACGAGTCTACTGTCTTCTAATGTTCAGGCTGCCTCCCCAGCCACACTGTTAGCATCTGAAGGGAAGAGACCAGGCTGCCTCCCCAGCCACACTGTTAGCATCTGAAGGGAAGAGACCAGGCTGCCTCCCCAGCCACACTGTTAGCATCTGAAGGGAAGAGACCAGGCTGCCTCTACAGAACCAGGCAAAGCAGTGAGCATCCACTGGCTGGGAAGACTTAGGTAAGTCACAGCCACTCACACTTGTCTCTCTTATGCAATGGAGCCAAATTCTAAAGAGCCTTCAAAGCACAAAGTTTAGGGTTTCATGGCTAAAAGCTGACAGACTAAAACATTATCTACCTACCTCTGGAAATAATATTATTTAAAGAAATCTACGCATCTACAAATGAGCCAAGCAGGGGGTGGAAGGAAAACTATGGATGGTATTAACCTTCAAATTACTTAGTGCACACAAAGCGTGTGCCTGCACACCACCTGTCTGCTCTCCACCCCTGACACTAGTCTGATGGGTGGGAAATGCCAACCTGTCCCCATAGGAAAGGGGCCACTGTAAATGACTGGCATTATTGATCTCATCAGAACCAAAAGAATCACTTAGTTTCCAGGTACAGGTAAAGTCAACAGACCCTGAAGTTTGCTCATAAGTTGTTGAAAGAAAAAATTTCTAAGGGGCCAAATGTAAGGAAGTTTTCTAAGATTTTTCAAACTAAGGCAGCAATTGAACAGAGATTCAAACAGAAAGTACTGTGACTACAAATGGAATACAAGCTACAAATATCTTCTTCATATTTTATACGAACTTCATCATGGGACCAGATACACCTCTTTGGTAACAAAAGATAAGAGGATAAATCAGAAAGGAAAAAAAAAAATTCAGGGCAAACCCCTGATGTATTTCCCCTGTGATCCCTCCACAGGAGGCTTGCATCAGACACTCTCCCCCAAGGATGAAGTCAGGTATCCCCAACTCCCAAATTTGGACCTGTCAGCGATAAGACACAGGAGCATTCCTTAAGGATAATTAGAATCTGTCCAACACTGTGAACACTTTAACTACCATCATGAACTGCAGTGATAACCAATCGGTCCTGGATGAAAGAGAAATCGATGCTTAGGATTCTAGAACCCCAAAACTACATACTCACTCCCAAGCCCCTCAGGTTGCATCCAAATAGAGAAAAATCTGACAAACATCATTAAAATGGCTGCATTCTTATGAAGAGATGGGACAGGGGAAGAAAGAAGAGAGAAAAGGGAAACAGAATGGAGTGAAGGAGGGAGACGAGGAGGAGGAGGGGGTGATGGATGAGCAGAGGAGATGGAACAGAAAAGAAGGCAAAAAGAAAAGGAAAGCAGCTAAGAGCCAGGAGGAAGTGGCGAAGGAGAAAAACAGGAAGAGAGGCTGGCCTTGGACTAGGTGGACAGTTGCACCATCCCAGGCCCCATGGGCTCAAGGCCCATCTGCCCAGATCAGGTGTCTTAGGGTTAATTGTTCTTCACCTGGAGGAAAAAAACACACCTTCAACATACAAGTCAAGAACACCATTTGTATATGTTGTAGGCTCCACACACCCTGGGATGGATCCCAGGTATCAGAGGAACTGTGGGCAGGCAGGTCTTAAGCCAGAGATGCCAACGGCACAGCTCCTGACGTTCACCGGTAGAAGCATAAACCTTTCCTTCATCCTTCCAAAATTTTCCATGACAGAGAAAGATAACAGAATCCCACCACTAAAACGCACAGGTTTCACCTTGCTTTTTTAATACAGTCCTTGGTATATGCATTTCTGGTCAGAGAGCAAAGTTCTGATGGGTTTAATGGTGCACTCAATGCAGTGCTTGGCGCATTCCATCAATTTTTTTTTTAAAAATTGCATCTCTTATTTCTTTAAATACATTAATCAGCCTGGTGTAGGCAAAACGGATCCATCGGACAATGCAATAAACATGAATTATCATCTATCCAACACGCATAATGGCTTAAAAATACATAATAGCAGGTGTAGTTTAAATGATTAGTTATTACACCTGTGGTGGGTCTGATTCAATTGGGGAAAATCATCTTTAATAGGTTAAAAGGTTTAGATCACCATGCTTTCCTTAAAGTGGCTGCAGAGAGGGAATGATGGAGTGCTCTGTCATTAGTAATTCATTTAAGAAAAACGTGGGGGATACAGCAAAGAACAGCATAAACGGGAGAATCCAATTTAAACATCAGGTAAAGTAGAAAACACCTTTTAAAAAAGCAAGATAAATGAATTTGGAAGGGAGGTGAAATTGACATATTTATTTTAACGGGAATTTGACAAAGTCCCGGCACACTTCAAACTTGCAAAAAATATGAACAATTTCTTTTAAAGTTCCCATTCACTAATTTCGAGCCATATAAAATAATACTGCCAAACACCTACATAAAGTATATCTGGGGCTTGTTTATGTCCCTCTTGATCTTTGTAGGAAAATGCAGGCGACAGGCAAATCGCATATTTAACAGCACCGGTATCACTACACCAGATGCAAAATATAAAGCATCCGAACTAACAGCTTCAACATAATGGGCTTTAGAAGAAAGATACCCAGATAAGCAGCTCCATCCATGTAAGCTGGACATACAGGAATGCCTCTCCTTTCACTAGCTATTTCTCCAGCTACTCTTCACTCTTCTCCTCTCTCCTCATAAGGACCTGGCACTTCAACAAGGTGGGGAAGAGCCCGTCCAACACAGAATTTTACAAGCCCTATGATTCACACATAGATGGTAGAAGATTTCTCCAAACCTTCCCCCATAATGCAAAGGTTTGAAGACGCCTAGATAACGGACGCTGTCCTCAGTTTGCATCTTTCATTCGACTATTGGTGGACACTTTTCATTAACTTCACAGAGCAGTTCAAGGGCTCTTCCCTTGGCGGAGGTCGGACAGACACAACACCCTTTTGTCGGATGAAATGACGGGGTGCCTGCAGCCTGTCCTGTATTATCGTCTGATTTTCTAATTAGGAGATGAATGTGACTATTCATGGGTTATATTTGTGCCCAACTAAATTACATAAATTCAGGCCAAACCTTCCGCCTCAATGTCACAGATGTAAAACGGAGGCGGGAACGTTACTGCGCCCGGTGTAGGAGTGCAGCAAGCCAGGGAGAATCCCGGTGAAAAGCTCCGATGGCGTCATGGAAATCACTTGCTGCTGAGTCCCTCAGAGACACGGAACTGGCCCTCCTTTCCCCTTCTCTTGCACCCCGAGCATTCTTAATGAGCGCAAGGCAGATTACCAGTACCTGGTCTCATAAAAATAAAGATGACAAACTCAGAAGGAAACAGAAGCAAAGTTTCTCATCACCCCATTCCTGTGACCCGATGCTCTGTGTCCCACCCTCCCTCTCTCAAAAAGCAAAACAAAACCATCCTGTCACCATCGACTCTGCAATTTTAGGAAAGTTTGATGATTTTACTCTGTTCATCACATAAAGCTAGAGATAAAACCCGGGTGCAAAGAGGAGGAGCAAATTCTTGCCTTGGCAGTGGGTCCACTGGAGTGACTGCCAGCAGCCCAGGGAAAAAGAGGGAACTTCAGATTGAAAAACACCTTTGGATCCAAGATGATTGGCCAATTGAGAGAGATTTGTGTGTGAGAGACCAGGATTTGTAACTGTATAAATCAATGGAATACAGTATACTCAGGGACTATCTACAATGAACTATGTGCTGTTAAATGCGCTGTGTAGGGTAAGTAATCCCTGGTGAGAAGCAGCGAGGTTCCTGACAGTCCTCACTGAAGCGATGCTTCCTAGATGCTTTCCACTCTCCTACAAAAGATCTGCACACTATCATCTTCAGAACGCACGCAGTATTTTCTGCACATGGAGGAAGGGAGAACAGAGCTTGCCTAACAATGAACCTGGGGTTGGAGGGAGCCTGAGCACTCTGCACCTGACATGTGAACCTGATGTGCTGTCTCCAGTGACACTTACTTGGAATGTCACCAACTTTTGCACTCCTGTGTGCAACACGCACATCTATCTCCTAAAAATGTGAGCATTCATTAGCCATTTTAAAATATTAAAAATAGTCTAAAATTAATGACACTAACAACCAAAGCCAAGTCCTTTTTCACCCAGAGAGATCACAACTAGAGGGCAAGAGAAAATGATCGACAGGCGGACTTAAAACCCCATTCCAACACTGCAGCGCTACACATGCACGGCTCAGAAGATTAAATTGCCTGCGAAAGGTTCCTATGCGCGTACTCTAAAGTAGATAGATACCCCGAATCCTGTTAACAAGCATTAGACCAAAGCCAACTCAAGGTTTTACAAGAAGTGACTGGGAAAGCCGGGCAGTGCCTAGAATGAGAGAACCCTCTTCAAATGGAAACACTGCATTTTAGTAAGAAATCAGTACTCTGTCAGGAGTTCCTTGACAAATATGGTCATCGGTGGCACAAGGAAATAGTTGCAAAGCAGCTGTTAATCAGAGGAACACATCGTAGAACGCTGATGCTAGCACTCGTGAAAAAATGCAACGGGCTAATTATGAAGCCATATATCTCACTAAAGAGGCCGTGTTCCTTGAGATTCCAGGCAGAGCGCTCTCAGATCCAGGGTCCTAGGACAACATAATTCTGGTTTTCTGCATCCAGAAGCCTCTCTGACCTACAGCTAAGGGTCCTGAGCAGGCTCACTGCTCTCACTTCTCCGCACTCTCTTTTCCAGCAGGGAACAGGCTGGGGAGTTGGGGAGGCAACCAGCCCGGAAACAGGGGTATCCCCCAACCACATTCCAAGATGCTGCACAAATACAGCTCCTAAACCAGAGTAAGAGAAAAATCTAGGAGCATGCAAAAAAGACACGTTGGAATCACCCTTCTAATGTGGCAGGAGAGCACGTGTGTGAGAGCAGCAGTCAAAAAGAGCCGCCCCCAGCCTCCAAAACTAAAGGAGGAAAAAGGAGCAACAGCAGCAATAAAACGGAATATAAAGACTGCCACGTTTGAAATCGCCAAGGGAGAGAGGGAGCCTGGCGAGGAGCTGCTCTTAGGATGTGAAATGCAACTCAGGGAGGCCGAGGGTCTAGCGGGCAGGTAAGAGAGGAAAGTTAATATGCAGAGGAAGGCTCGGTCAGCCAAAATTCAATACGATCCTATGATCCTCCGCAAGGACAAGGAGGCACGAGGCTCCCCGAAACCAGAAGAGTGTGAGTGGGGGGAGGGGTGCCACGACCGCGCGGAGCGGAGCCGCTGGAATGGCAAGAGGGGAATAACCTTGAGCTGGTCGTGGCCGAGGCCACCGCAGCGCGGAGCCAAAGTGCCCCCTAGCCGGGGCCGGCGGGCGCGCAGGCCGAAGGAGGCGGCCGCCCCGCTGCCTCGTGCGAGCCCCGACCAAGTGTTTTCACTCCGGGAAAATGAAATGTTTTGCAAGATGAAACAGAATGAAAATTGAGGTTTTAGGTAATTACTAGTTGGCATTTACATATCACGGGCTGGTTCAACACCTATTCATTTTCCTCTTTTATTTTCAATTTTTTAAAATTGCTCATTAAAAAATGAACAGATGACAGTGACAGGGAAATTTCCCCCCCTCTTTCTCCTTCTCTGAGGGTTACAAAATCGAGAGGTACTTTTCCCCCGTTTATCTACAATTAACACACACATGCAAAGGTACCTTTCGTTTACATGGGGGGTGGGGGGGAGAGGAGAGGGGAAAGTCAACAAAAAGCCAGGAAGTTCAAAAATAAAGACCGAGCTGTACTTGAGCCAGCCTCCAGCACCTGGGTGAGCAGTGCGCCTGCAAGCGCCCCGGCTCTCAAGGAGTTAAAGGAAAGAGCCTCTCTTTCAACTTGGAATTTCCTGCTTTTTGTCATTGTGTCCTTCCCATTGTTGACTTGGGTTACAACCCTATACTAATTAAGTCGTGGGCCCTAATTTCCTTTGTTTTACTTTACTCTGTTCTTTTGTTTTTCACATTAAAGAAATAAAAGATCTCTGGTAGGAGTGCACGTGAGTTGACATGATAGAACACAATATGTGTGGAGGCCTATTGTGTAAATCTGCATTTAGGGAATTCCACAGCACGCATTACTGACCTTAGTCTGACTTTAAAAACACTGATATATGCAGTCTTTATGAAAGGTGGCAACGTCATATGCACAATAACTACCCTTCGAATGAAATATCTGTGTTTAAATTTTTTTTCTTGGCCCTAGTTAAAAATATTGCATGAACTGCTTGTCAGAATGTTGGTGGTTTTGTTATTTTATTAAATTAGTTCTTCCACAAATGTATGTGGAAGGCAACAGGCACTATTTAGTATCAGGTGGAATTGCTGCTGGACAGGGAGGCCTGGCGTGCTGCAATTCATGGGGTCGCAAAGAGTCGGACACGACTGAGCAACTGAACTGAATTGAACTGAGAGTGATTTTAGGCAAGGGTGACTTGGAAAGTACTCTGGGTGCCAACTTGCAGCGCAAAGGGAGCTGGGGCTCCAGCAGCAGAGCTGACACACAGAGTTGCCAGTGTGGAGGGCGACTGGAACCACGCCACAGAAAGCGAGGTAGTACACACGCTCGCTCTGAGGAAAATAAAAACCTCTGTTTTCTGGGATGACGAGATCAAAGTTCCTTCTTAGG
The DNA here is from genome assembly GCF_055505025.1 of Bos grunniens. NCBI lineage: Eukaryota > Metazoa > Chordata > Mammalia > Artiodactyla > Bovidae > Bos > Bos grunniens. The sequence continues at coordinate 37,998,560 of NC_141180.1, read as the reverse complement.
AAAGGCTGAGAAGGAAAAGGGTTCTCTCCTTGGGGAGAAAGAAAAGCAAATTTAAATGCCTGTCCCCACGCATCCCCACCTGAATTTAGAGAGCAGCCCCTCTAATTTTTGATGCAACCAACAAAGCAGTTACCCAAAGAGGAGAGAAAAAAAGGTTGACATTTGCCTTTTCCTTGGCTTTGAAATCCAACTGGCAGCAAATTGTTTGAAGTCTTGTTTAGAGAGGAAACCGTAATAGTCTCCATACTGAAAAGAGGAGGAAAATGCCATTATACACGGATCACGGTAGCAGTGACCTCAGCAGAGAAGGCAAAACGAGCTGGCTCCGAGTCGGAGCGTTGGCCGGCGTGCCAGAACAGTGAAAAAGGCTTGTGTGTGCCAGCGACGGGTGGCAAGCTTTGGGTGCTCAGTCCCAGGAGATACCGAGAAAAGGCAAAGAGTTCAATTTCCTCACATGTTGTCTTTCAGCAGCTCTTGACCGCTCCTTCTTCCGGTTTCCCTTGCTGTTTTTTCCATATTCTTCTAATTCCCCTGTACTGTTAAAGAGGAAGCAGAGAGCACCCAGGCTTCATGTTGTAAAATTAATGAAGGTGTCAAGCTGTTGAGTTGAATCACTCCAAAGGAATGTAATGACTCAGTGTCCAAGATGCTCCTGAAGAGGACTGTGAGCTCACTCGGTGGCAGTGGCTGGTGACTCCAACACTAAAAATATGTGGCTCCCAGCGCTTTGGCACCTTCCTAACGACACTGCTGCCTCTATTTTCTAGTACCTTTCTCCCCACCACAAGTTGTATCTGATGCTTTCCAAAGGTTACTTCTAAACGCCAGCACCTTCGTGTGCTCAGCAGATAGAACCTCAGTTCCCACTTCTTTTGAAGTCGGGCCAGATGGACCCTGGTGTGAAGCTCTCTCTAGTCATGCGCTACTGAGAAGTGGGATGATCAGGAAGGGGGCAAAGAGAGGTTGCATCATGGACAGTGACACCTTTGGGCATCGAGCCATCACTGGGGGTGAGACGCTGACTAGGTAACCACCAGGTGGTGCAGGACAAGGTCCCTGCATGATCGCTAAGCACCTTCTGCTCTGAGAGCAACAAGATGGGCCCCTGGATTCCAAGAAAGATGAGCTCTGGATCAGGAAATGCTGTCGCGCATCACCCTCCACACAGCACAAAACTGAAACTTTGAGGAGTCGCTAAATGGCACTCCTACCAGACATCCTACAAGGAAACTGAAGAAAGACAATTTTTCATTTTTTAACATGTTAAAAATGTTAAACATGTTTAAATGTTAAAAAATAGATTTGAGGACTTCCCTGGTGGTCCAGTGGTTAAGAATTCTGCCTGCTGATGCAGGGGATATAGGTTTGATCTCTGGTCCAGGAAGATTCCACATGCCAAAGGACAACTAAGCCCATGAGCCACAAGTACTGACACCAAATGCCACAACTCCTGAAGCCTGCAGGCTCTGGAGCCTGTGCGCCACAAGAGACGCTACCACAATGAGAAGCCCACACACCTCAACGAGGACTCAGCTCAACCAAAAACAAATAAAGATCTGAAAATCAAAAAAGAAGCAGTCACAGCTTAGAAGCAGTTCGAATCCAAAAAGACAGCAAGAAGTGGAAATGACACGTGGGTAGCCTTAAAATTGTCTTTAGATACCCTGATAAGCAGAAAAAAGTGAACAATTAAGGCTCAGTGGTAAAGAATCAGCTCACCAATGCAAGAGACAGGGGTTTAATCCCTAGGTCGGGAAGAACCTCTGAAGAAGGAAATGGCCACCCACTCCAGTATTCTTGCCTGGAGAATTCCAAGAACAGAGGAGCCTGGTGGGCTACAGTCCATGAGATTGCAAAGAGTTGGATATGACTAAGTGACTGAACAACAACAATCCCAAACTCCCAGTCCATCCTTCCCCACATCTTGGCAATCACAAGTCTGTAAGAACAGTTTTACACTTCTAAATGGCTAAGAAAAACAAAAATCAAAAGAAGTCACGTGCAAATCACATGAACTTCGAATTTCAGTGTCGATGAATAAAATGGTACTGGAACACAGCCATGCTCATTCAGGGGCTTCTCAGGTGGTGCACTGATAACAAATCCACCTGCCAATGCAGGAGACGTGGGTTTGAAGCCTGGGTCAAGAAGATCCTCTGAAGAAAGAAATGGCAACATACTCCAGTACTTTGCCTGGGGAATCCTATGGATAGAGAAGATTGTGGAGGGCTACAGTCCATGGAGTCAGACATGACTGAGCATGCACACACACTAAGACCACCAAATCTTGATTCTTCCTGCTATTATTTTAGATTCTTTTGTGATCTAAGAGAAAAACTAGAAGAGTTCCAAAAGTATGATGCATAAGAGAGAAAGCTGGCACTCAAAAATCTTCAAATTTACAGTAAGATGACAAAAACGGTCAAGTGGAATCAGCTCCTCTCAGGGGAAAGCTGCCCTCTTCACAAGCACAGCGGCCCCTGGAGGGCCCAGGGACAGCCACCCTCCAAGATGGTACAGTCTGGGAACCAGCTCCGGCAGCAAGGGGGGGTGACGGGAGACGTGCCTCACAGCCGTGTGAAATAAGTTGACGGCCAGTTCAACTGTCTAAGAAGGGGTATCTAACATAGGCCACGTGGCTCCAGATGACTTCAGGAGTAACTTGTCCACACAATGAGGGTAGCACAGAGAGCAAGACAAGCCACGCCCCTGACGTGGATGAGTGAGTCACCGTATTTCACACAGCTTTCAGAGGCACTGAGATAAAGACCACAGGACTGATTCTTGTACCCATGGTCAGATTTGTACCCTCAGACTGTCTTTAGCACCAAGATGCAAATCTGGAAGAGAATCTGAATCAAGAGACTTCCCTGGTTGCCCAGTGATTAAGACTCCACCTTCCAATGCAGGGGTTAGGGATTCCATCCCTGGTTAGGGAACTAAGATCCCATGTACTGAATGGTGTGGTCAAAAATGGAAAGTAAATAAATACTTTTTAAAAAGAGAGAGAGAGACAGAGAGGTACCAGTCTAGTTGCCTCCTCTGACAAAACCAATTTAGAAATTTTTAGCTCAGCAAAGAAATCCGTAGCACACAGAAGGAATTAAATGGTAATCACTGTGGCTCTGAACTGTTCAGTAACCTTTCACTAAACACCATAAACAACCACAGCTTGCAACAAACAAACACACCTTCAAAAAAATAAATGATTCTGCAGAGGCCTATTATTAATAGACAGACACCAGAGCCATCTCGGCCATGACGGTCTCCTACCTCTAATGGGAAGATAAAAAGGAAAGTCTTCCTGTCCTACCTCTGATGCTCTTAGCAATCTCAGTCATCTAAAATGCCATGTATTTTACTTACAATTAATGCAAGATTTAACCAGTTCTCACCATCAAGAGATCAGTTCTATTGAGCACCCTCCTTCTCCTCTAGATCAATGGCAACTCATTTCTAAGTCCTTCCCACTCTGTCTGGGGAACAGAGAGGAAGGATTAAGAATCACCATCTTGCTGTGCAATCTTCTTGATTCTCCGCACCTAACTCATGCTAGGGTGAGAGACTAAAATCACAAAAATCCCTACATCTCCTCAATTTGGCCAGAGTCCTGAGACGTCGCTCATCGTTTTCTGTTCACTGTCCTTTCTCTCTCTTCTTGCCTGTTTAAACACATGGACACAGAGTTATTAACTTTTACAGGAAAACCAAATAAAATAATGTCGAAGCAAAAACGCGGTGATGTCAGGCTGCAGCTAGCACCATTCATTTGTGGGAATCTGATTAGCGCTCGAGTGGCAGCGCTACCTGGAAAAGTGCTCACAATCAAATAAAAAAATGATACCAAAACATTAACCTGATGGCTAAAAACTCCACATTTAAACAGTTAAAGTAATAAAGGAGCTTTTATTGAGTATTTTTTATATTTCATTATGCCCCAAATTGACGAGGACTCCCGGATACATTTTCTAGAGTTTTGGTTCCTTAAATCAAATGCTCTCTTGGACTTTTTTTTTTTTTTAAACTGAAAGGAAACAGCATTTCTTGTAAATCTGAATGAAAGGATTAAAGCTTCTCCTACAGTATCAATATCAGCGGTGAGTGCAAACACAGCCAAACACTGCAACAAACAGAAGCCTTTTTTGATTTATGTACTTTAATTCTCAACCTGCCCACAGCCAGCAAAGTATTTTCCTATACAAACCCTCTATTTCCCCATTCATACCCATTCTGCTCAAAGATGGCTGGGAACAGAAGGTGGCAGACAGGCAGGCCAGAAAGTGGGCCGGAAACCTGCGCCCGGAGTCCAGTCCTGATGTGCACGTGTCCTCGAACCAGGCCCCTCACACCCCGCTCTGTGCCTCGGATTCCTTCATTTCTATAAAAGGGCTTGAATAGATGGCCTTCTGGACCCTCTAAGCCACATCATTTTATAATTTCCAAGTTGATCCCATCAGGCAGCCTACCTAGGCCAGGGACATGGGTGAGGGTCAGGGACCAGACCCAGAGCTATTCTGGAGCTATTCCGGAGCTCAGCTCTCCAATCTCATCCAGCCAGAAATAGGAGAAAGCCAACAAAGATGGGGAAGGGAGAAGACATTGTTGCTGCCAAAAAAAGAAATAAATTACATATACATTACACATAGCAAAGCTCTATTCACACTACTTACTATCTATTTCATACAGAAGCTTAGTTACCTGGTGTCCAAATCACAGAAGATTAAAAACTGCAAATGAGAAAGGAGAATCAAGCCAGACAGCCAAGAAATACTCGCAGAACAAAGACAAGATAGTGAAAAAAGCCTAGCAACAAATGTCAGGAGAGACTTGTCTATAAAAAGCAAACAGAAAACTCAAAAAGTTATCAGTCCGGGGTCATTTGGCATAGGCGGAGTCATTCAGAGGAGGAGCGAATACACAACAGATCTGTATTTCAACAGGTTTGGAAAACAGCTACACTTAAAATACAATATAAACATTTACATCTAAAATGATGATACTGAGTCATCAGGATTAAATTATAGTCTTAGATACTCTACCTTATAAAGTGAGAGAAAGCATATAACCCATTTTAATTCCAGTTAAAAGTTTTACATGTTTTGTTTTCATATGGCTCTCAATGGGCATCTAAACAGTGTGGCTGCCCAGAATGACTTATTCCAAGAGGGTGGCAGAGAGGGTAGTTTTCCTGAACTGAACAAAAACAGTTTTCATTCAAGTAAGAGTAAGAAATAGGAAGCCAAAGATTAAATAAGCTGAAGCTCCAACACTCTGGCAACCTGATGCAAAGATCCAACTCATTGGAAAAGACCCTGATGCTGGGAAAGATAGAGGCAGGAGGAGAAGGGGACGACAGAGGATGAGATGGCTGGATGGCACCATCGACTCAATGGACATGAGCTCGAGCAAGCTCTAGGAGATGGTGAAGGACAGGGCAGCCTGGAGCGCTGCAGTCCGTGGGGTTGCAAAGAGTCAGACACAACTCAGCAACTGAACAAGTTACTAACCTTCACTGAGTCTACACAGAACAACAGGCACTTAAAAAACCAAGAACAACAAGCAAAGATGTTGTTTTTGCAGTTACAATCTTGGACAAGGACAGCCATCTGGTCCCATACATGACCTAGGACTTCCGTCTTCAACAACCTTGACACATGACTAGCAAGCCTCCATTAGAATGCTTATAACGAACAGAGAACTCACTCTCTTAAAAGACTGTCAATTCCTTTTCAGGAGTCCTTCTTGAAACGGAGCTGAAATCTACTTTCCTGAACCTTCTATCCACTGACCCTAGTTTTCTGCTGGAGAATAATACTAACTGATCTACTTTTTGAGACAATGCTGGATGAGGAAGGAGGAGAGGCCTATGTCTCTTGGCTATCTTTTATATAAAAGCATTTCCCTTACTCTGCTTATTAACTAAATGTGAACACCCGTTTCACTACATAACAGGTTCACAAATTCTGCTCTTAAGCCCGGTAAGAGCAGCCTTGCCCTTTCTGGGAGAGCCAAGGCTACACCTGTAATGTCAGAATGCATTAACAGTAATAAAGGCCACAGTAATGCAAGAGACGACTTCATACAGACGTCATTCCAGAATGGCTAAATTCAATCAAATATGGCAGTGCTTCCTACAATGCTATGCTCGCCAGGGCCAGTGTGTATGACGTGGGCCCACTTACTGGAAGCTGCTGGAAACAGAAAGTGAGCACTCTGCTTCGAGACTGTAATGGACAGAGTTTTTTACTAGCCCGTAAGTGGTTTGGCATCCTTCTTTCCCAGGAATTACCTAGGAATTCATTTAACATCTACAGACTTCAAATGAAACTTCAGAAGGCTAAACGTACATGAAGCAAAGGGGGCAAGGGCACCGTGTTCTCTCACCCTCATCTTAAAGATACACGATCCTCATGGGGGGGAAACGGAAACTCCGAGGAGGTGGTAATCAAGAATTAAAGCCAAAGGCGACCTGGCCTTACTTCTAACTTGGTCACGAACTTCTTCAGTAACTTTCAGAGAGTTACTTACCTTTCCTGTTTCTCCTTCCTCATCTGTAAAATGGAACTGTAACTGCTTAGGGACTCACCAAAAGTGTTAGAAGGAATAATTAGTTAGCATTTATGTAAGACTTTTGATCTTCAAAGTAAGATTATTAGACTATAAAGTGGAGTAGATGTGGTTTGAAAAAAATCTTTTAAAAACATAAAGTATGCAAGCAAATTCAGAGAGGCAAAACAGGCTAACATCATCTCCCAAAGGCCAGATGCCTCCACCTCCATAGGCAGCCGCTTTCTGCCTTAATCTGTATTTGCATGTAGAGACAAAGGTATAAGAACCTTTTACTGGCAAAACTGGAGAAGGTAGAACGAAGAGAGAAAGGAAAAAAGAGAAGGTCAGAGGACAGGCAGTGAGGAAAATGTAAAAGGAAGGAGAGATAAGAAGAGAGAAAAATAAGGGGCAAGAAGGGAACAGAAAGCAGCAAGAAATAAAGAAAGGCAAATCCTTAAAAAGGAGCAAAAACAGGAAGAGAGGAAGAAACAGAGAGTGAAACAGAAAACAAAACTTCATTAGCGAACAAATAAAAAGTGTTTCCTGTTTTTAAAGAAAAAAACGTTAAATTTTTTTGACTAAAAAAAAAAATCAGAGGACAAAGAGCAGAGGATAGAAAAACAGAACATAAAGCTTTAAGGAGTATGTCTGGAAACCAGAAAGCTGGAAGGGAAATCATTAGCAAGTCCACAGTGCGTCTACAGTGATACTGCGTGGATCAATTCATTTAACGCTGCCCTGTACATTTACAGAAAAGTACCTCTGATATAATAAAGGCTCATAAACACACAGAAATTGGGTTATACCCGTTTCGAATTCCTGCCAAACAATGGTTCAGAAAAATGAAGCTCTATTTTAATTAGCTGGACTCACGAGTGATTTGATAACAGCAGATGCTGTCTGCATGCTTTCAGCTTGATGGGCTCCACATACATGAACTTAAGAGTGGTTCTGATGCAATTAGGTATTTCTTTCTGTTCCAATGTGCCAGGCCCTAGGACGCAAGCCTATGTGTAGCCCCTCCATGTTGCTATATTTATCTACACATTAATATTACAAATCATGAAGACTACATACGACAAGCAGAAAAGCAGTTTTCAAAGTCACTGGTAGGTAGACAAGAATATTCTCATGATGAATTTTTTCTTTCCACTGGAGAAAGAAAAGTTGGATAGCTGAGAAAAAGCCACAGAGGGCAGCATCAGTATAGAAATATTTAAAGCCAGAGCTGAAACACAACAGGCTTCGTAGCTCAAATTTTGCAATTCCAGTCCAGTGCTACGACAAAGGATTAGCGCACTTAATGCACAGGCTGACCTGGGACTAAGTGGCCTTCAAAATGTTCTTTGTAATCAAGCATCCTATTATAACCCAGCTTGCTGCTCGCTGAGACCGGCAGTGGTGTGCAGAACCGCAACCCTGCAAGCCCAGGTATTTTTACCAGGTGCTTTCAAGCTGGGCACCTGTCTGCCCCTCACTCCCTTTTAAGCACTCTCTCTCCCAAAGAGCATTCTGTTTGCTTTTCCCACAGCACTCACTGCCCTCTCTGCCAGGACTGCTCAGAGAACCACCACCCACAGACACAGGGCTGCTGAAGGACCTGCGTATAAAACAAGAGCTGCTTCCAGCCCCGGACTCGCCTGATAGGAGGACCCAATCTGTTAATTATCTGTCAGTTTGTCACGGCTGGACTGAGAAGGGGAGGACCGTGAGAGGGGGTGTGTGTGGGGGGGGGGCGGGGAGGCGCTCTGCTGGGTGGTGCAGTACTTGTCCTGAAATTCTGAATCAGGTGTCCAATATCCCCTGTTGAATGATGGGCAGTACAGAGGGTGAAAAAGACAAGAGGCCAGGGTTTTGAATCACTCAATTCGGACAGAAGAGGGGGCCATGAAGCCCACCACCACCACCCCAAGCGCACGGGGAGAAACACACCCCCTCACTCTCTCTCTGAAAGGACAGAACGGACACAATGACCTTCACACCAGCTCCCGTCCGCTGGCGCTAACAAGCTGCACACTGTAAATCAAGGATGAAATCCCAGTGCCAGGAAAGCGAAGGAGAGACTCTTCTTCTGGGAGGGCCCACGGATGCTGCCTGCCTCTGAATCAGCGTTTCAGGCCGATGTGTGGAAGGCAGGAAGCTCCGTGCCGGCAACTGAAGGGAAAAATATGTATTTATTATATATAGTAGGCCTTCTTCAAAAGTTATTTATTTCACAAAACCACTCTGCTAAATAGAGGTTTCAATCTAATTGGAACTGCAATTTGCATATTGTAAATGCACCAAGTGACAGTCTTTGAGACTTCTGTTCTACTCCACAGTTTATGGGTTCACAAGCAGTAGATTTCCCAACATACACACATGCAAGAATGGAAGAAAAGACTATACAGGAGTATCTTTTAAATATATATATCGTACGAAGTGGTTTTTTTTCAGCCCCTTGCAAACCCCTGAGGAGGGGCAGAGGGCTCAAGCTGTGAAATGGGGAGGATGCTTGCAATACCCTCCAAGGAGACAAAGCCAATAGGGCGAAAGGAGGCTGGTGGCAGCTGCAGGTTTGCTTCCGACCAAGTGTTTGGGCACACAGGTCTATAGCGAGCCCCCACTCACCACGAGTCCCTTCTTTCCTTCTTAGGGGAGGCAAAGAGGGGACCCCCTACTCAGCTTAACTCTCTCCACTCCCACCCGCATCCCAAGTGCATGTCTGTCTGTATCCTCAGTCACGTCCATCACGACCGACTCTTTGCAACCACCATGGACTGTAGCCCACCAGGCTCCTCTGTCCGTGGGATTCTCCAGGCAAGAATACTGGAGTGGGTTGCCATTTCTTCCTCCAAGGGATCTTCCCGACCCAGGGAGTGAGCCTGCGTCCTGTATTGCACGCGGATTCTTTACAACTGAGTCACCTGGAAAGCTTCCGTTCACATCCCAAATGAGCGATGGTTAATTAACAGAGATGCAAATAGTCACAGACTGAAATAAAGGTTTTCGACAACAAGTAAAAAAAGACCTTATAAATCAAATAGGAAAAGAAAAAAGAAAAGGCAGAGACAGAAAGCACCCAAAGCAAATGATCAAAATACCTACAACTGAGGAAATGAGAAACAGAAGGGACCGGTCAGGACTGCCCATAAAGGTCTACCATTTTCTGTTTGCACCTCTGGGTTCATTATCAAAAGCTGATTTATGACAGGAGGAGATACTGTTCTGGGGAAGAGAAATGGGTGCAAAGATTCTGGAGTCCTATACACGCCCAAGACTTATCTCCCTAGACTGCATCCAAATTAACCTTCTGCTCCTTGTTCCCCTCACTCACTTCAAGAAGAAATAACTTTTTCAAAGACGGCATCCCTACAGCCCAAAGATATCCCCTGCTTCCTTAAAAACAAAGCACCTTCTAGTTTATGGCAACTCCTTTCTGCCTTCCATGCTCTGATAATACCAGCCTCTCTGTCACAGGGTGTAACCTTCATTAAAAAAAAAAAAAAATCAGAGCTCCAGCTTCCCATTTAAAAAAAAAAAAGAAAGATAGGAAGAATAAATACGAATTTGAAGGGGAATTCTGCCAAAACCCGAACCTCCCAAATCTGGTTCAGCCACATTCTTGCCCACAGCCTGTACTTCTCGGTGCCTCCCTACATTTTTCAAAATGCAGCTGCACAGACCTCTTAAAATTCAGATTTCTAGCACCTATAATTACAGGGCGCTCGAGCCAGGCTCCTTTAATTAATGAACCTGACTCCTCTCTCTTCAAAAGGAAATCTGCATCAGGGATATATCACAGGGGTGACCTGACCTCTGATCGGCACTCTCTGCTCTCTCTGCGTGATGGCCACCAGCACCCTGCACCCCAATGGGAGCGTGAAGTTGCCCCCACCAACCCCTGCATCCCGCCTCCCTGGACGATCCCAGTCTGGCACAAGCCTATTCTGCAGTTAAGGCCATAAAACATCTCATTGAATGTAAGGGAAGAGAAGGAAGCTTTCCTGGGTGTGACCAACAAAATCCAAAGAGAATGAGATTTTCCTAGCTAGAGTGCACCCCTGGTTTCACCCTCTTCCCTCTGCTAGGATGAAGAGCCTGGGGTGCAGGCAGCTGCCATTGTTCAAGGCTGGACAAGCAACAGAGGGAACAGCCTGCACTTGGAAAACTCCAGAAAAGAACACAACACAATAGGCCTGGAACTGACATGCATCCCAAAGCTGAAATAAGACTGGGTAAGAAAAGCCACGCCTCTTTAAAGCTAAACAGGTGGAAAAGGGGTGTGATGTTGAGGATACTGTGCACAAGGTCTGTAGAAGAATCTGAACACATTCCAAGGACAATGTACCGACCTCAAGTTCCCAGGCGGTCCTCACGGACCCTTGACACTACTCCTCTCTAAGTCAATACCTGACGAGTAGTGTTTAAAGAACTGGCTCTCCTTCTGGCTGCTCTGGGCTGCACAGCCCCACACTGTTTGTACCTGCTGCATGTGCCAGGACAGTCTAGAGCCGCTCTCCTGATAGTGGCTAAAAGCTGGCTCATAACCATGTTTGCTGGAAAGCAGGCTGCCCTTGGCGGCAACAAAGACGGGAAATGGTAGCAAACAAAGCCACAGATACCAGAACAGACCAGGCCTCAGTCAAATCAAGGCAACCCCACGTAAAGCTGCAGCTAGGAGATTTGAGATCCAGATTTGAGAAGATGCCAACGCATTTGGCAATAATAAAAACAGGTTTGGTTCAGTCTCCACCATCTGATAACCGTTTCTCAGGGGTCCCTTGGGCCCCCAAGAAACCCAGTGGGGCAACATTTGCTTTACTGACCAAACAAACATCTCTCTCCTAAAAGTGGCGCCAGTGGTGCAGTGGTAAAGATCGGCCTGCCAAGGCAGGAGAAGCAAGAGACTTGGGTTCGATCCCTGGGTCAGGAAAATCCCCTGAAGGAGGAAATGGCAACCTACTCCAGTATTCTTGCATGGAAAATTCCATGGACAGAGAAGTCTGGCAGGCTACAGTCCATGGGGTCACAAAAAGTTGGACACAACTGAGTGTGCACACACTTAACGCAACTCCTACTGGTAGAGTAAAAGTTCTTGGACTACGTACCTGCTGGATCATCGAAAAAGCAAGAGAATTCCAGAAAAACATCTATTTCTGCTTTATTGACTATACCAAAGCCTTTGACTGTGTGGATCACAATAAACTGTGGAAAATTCTGAAAGAGATGGGAATAGCAGACCACCTGACCTGCCTCTTGAGAAACCTGTATACAGGTCAGGAAGCAACAGTTAGAATTGGACATGGAACAACAGACTGGTTCCAAATAGGAAAAGGAGTACGTCAAGGCTGTACATTGTCACCCTGCTTATTTAACTTCTATGCAGAGTACATCATGAGAAACGCTGGGCTGAAGGAAGCACAAGCTGGAATCAAGATTGCCGGGAGAAATATCAATAACCTCAGATATACAGATGACACCACCCTTATGGCAGAAAGTGAAGAGGAACTAAAGAGCTTCTTGATGAAAGTGAAAGAGGAGAGTGAAAAAGTTGGCTTAAAGCTCAACATTCAGAAAACGAAGATCATGGCATCTGGTCCCATCACTTCATGGGAAATAGATGGGGAAACAGTGGAAACAGTGTCAGACTTTATTTTTTTGGGCTCCAAAATCACTGCAGATGGTGATTGCAGCCATGAAATTAAAAGATGCTTCCTCCTTGGAAGGAAAGTTATGACCAACCTAGATGGCATATTCAAAAGCAGAAACATTACTTTGCCAACAAAGGTCCGTCTAGTCAAGGCTATGGTTCCAGTGGTCATGTGTGGATGTGAGAGTTGGACTGTAAAGAAGGCTGAGCGCCGAAGAATTCATGCTTTTGAATTGTGATGTTGGAGAAGACTCTTGAGAGTCCCTTGGACTGCAAGGAGATCCAATCAGTCCATTCTAAAGGAGATCAGTCCTGGGTGTTCTTTGGAAGGAATGATGCTGAAGCTGAAACTCCAGTACTTTGGCCACCTCATGCAAAGAGTTGACTCATTGGAAAAGACTCTGATGCTGAGAGCGATTGGGGGCAGGAGGAGAAGGGGATGACAGAGGATGAGATGGCTGGATGGCATCACCGACTCGATGGACGTGAGTTTGAGTGAACTCCAGGAGTTGGTGATGGACAGGGAGGCCTGGCGTTCATGGGGTTGCAAAGAGTTGGACACGACTGAGCGACTGAACTGAACTGAACATAGGGTCTGAGGTTTTCCCAGTTTCTTACACATGATCTGGGCTATAAAATGAAGCTAAGAAACCACTGGAGAACAGCACTGGGGCTGATCAATGAAGCCTAGTCACACTGTCCTAGCTGCTTCATTCTTGCCAGAGCACGTTACAGTGTAGGTGTCAAAAATGAAATTCAACCATTTCTGCATTCTGCCAGAAAAGGGGGCTCTAATGTTCCAGTGACTTTCTGCCATTGCAAATACGATTTTGTAAGCAAGGGGGGAAAAACAGTTAACATCAGTCCATCCCATGGTTAAACCCTCAGATTAAAGCGAGGCATGACCCCTGCCCAAGGAGTCTGACTCCATGGCACCTGTCTTGCTTCCTGGCATGGCAACCTGCCACCGTGATGCCCGGCACCCACAGGCTAACACACTCCATCATCTCTGCTTTCCCACTAGGTCTGTCTCCAATCACTTCGCAGCCTGGATCCAGGGCCCTCAGTGCTGGAGAGGAGCTCCAGGCTGAGAGCATGTCTGGCTGTGAGGAGCCAACCACTTCCGTGTATCCGAATCACAAGCAGCCAGAGCCTGCTGGTGAAGGATTTTTTTAATTTAGTTTGGTTTTCCAACCAAGACCTTCTCAAAGTTCACTATTCTTTGAAGTGGAAGCATTTAATTTTCTAATAAACAATTAGAAGTACAGGACTAGAGAGAACGCCGAATCGAGGACGAAGGTCAGAATATACAAGAATAAGGGGCTGGCAGGTAGCAGAGTTCAGGAATGTCCAGGGATTCTTGGCACGGGGGCTCACACCAGGCAGCCAGGCACTCTCTTTCCAGGGTGTCTCAAGGGGAAATCACCCATCGATCCTAGGACACACTCGCTCCAGGACCAATCCCTTACCTCAGAACAGCCTCTGCCTCAAATTCCTGCTTGCGCTTTAATGTTTAAATTATTAAATGCATTAATGTATTTACATTATTCAAGTCTTATGTGCATTTTTCTAAGATAATTTATGTATAAGAGTTTGAATGTCCATGACTGTTAATGTCTACAACCCTTCCTGTTCATTATTGATTCTGGAAGAAAAAAAAAAGTCAGAGTTTTAATGCCTTATTTTTAATGTATTAAGAGTCTGAATAAGTGCATTCTCTTTTTTCTTTTGTAATTTCATAATTTAAGTAGTGCATTTATTAAACTGACACAGTATGAATTGTGGTGAAGCCTGGCACAGCTCCACGCTACGGGAGCAGCCGGCTGGAAGACGCGCCTGCGCCTCACCACCGCCTCACTCACCATCATCTTCCCACCTCCACCCAGCCAGCACGGGCAGCCGGGAAGCTGCAGGTGCAGGGCACATTTAGGATGGGCAAGGAGACTTGCCGTCCTCCTTCTTGCCCAGGGCCTCACTCCTCGTTAAGTGGGTTTCCAGAATGCTGTGGAGCTGCCTCTTAGTTTCTTTTAAACGTGGAACTTTTCTGCTCATGGAAGTCCTCCTCTGGGGTACTCCAGGTGGTATTCAAACACAGCACACAATTTTCAAAAACAAAATCAAAATGCCCAGCTTACCATGGTGGAAACAGCCAACAAAACAGTTACTTTTAAAGAGGCAAGAGAGGGGAGGTGTGGGTCTCAAAATGCAAAACATCTCAGACAAACAAACAACCCTCCACTTGAGCAGAAAAACAACTTTCTTTTGAAATCCAGTCTCCCCAGCGTAACAGCCCTCTTTCGACAGCAGACAATAGAGCGACAGTGACACCCAATGGCCTATGAGTTCAATCCCAACTGAGTGCTCCCCAGGGTATGGGTCTCGAGCCTGGAGCTCCTGAGCCGACAAAGAAGCTCAAGGAAACATCAGCTACTCATCAGGAAGCTGAGGCGCTAACGGAGAAATTTCTTGCTGCTGCACGGAACACATGTAGATGGTACGAGCACACGTCAGTACAGTCTCTTTCTGGTGGGTGACATGAGCACGTGTGCACACGTGTATGGACACACAGATGCACAATACGTGGATGCAGCAACACTGTACAAATCAACCTGGAATGGGAGAAAGGATGCAGACGTACCTCACTGCTGTCTTAGAATCTGACTCTGCCATTTCGAATGTCATACGAACACAAACACACACATACACGCATACAACAAAAATTACATGTACACATTATACAGGTTTTTACTGTATTTTCTTTTTTCTTTTTTTTTTTCTGTTTCTTTTCTTTTTTCTTCTTCTTCTCTTTTTTGGCTACTCATTACCATTCTTTAACTGTTACAATTTATATCAGCATATAATGTTAAATAATTACAGCGAGCGAAGCTCACTCTAGTGAGGATATAAACGCGCTGTGGGAATCTACAGATTTAAACAAATAACATTCACAGCAGGGGGTGAGCGGATGAATTAGCATTAATATCCTGCCTGGGAGATCCCAGTGCACTGGTACTGCTTAAATACAGATCTTTTCTGTAACAGTCAATATGACAGCTCCCGGCAATACGGCCCCTTTCCTTTTCCCAGTCAATATAGCAGCCAGTGAAAATAGAAATGTCCCTATAGCAATCAATATAGCAGCCAGCTAAAATAAACCCTTCCCTTTTAAGGGCTATATAATAGTCAGCTAAATGGAAGAATTGGCACCCCTGCTGGATAGCTCAGCAGAGAAGCCAAGGAATGAGCAGGCCACGAGCACTAAATGATCCTTCTGCTCCTCTCAAAAGGGCTCTGCCCGGGAAGGGAGAAGACATCCATAGGTAGGGAATCCAGAGGGAGCCTGCAAGAGACACTTGGCAGGCTGCTCCCGGTCCAAGGAGTAAATGCCCAGGTCATAAGCGGGCCACAGGGCACCCCTCACTGAGGTTTAATTCAAGTGGCCAGGAACTCTAGAATCCTTGTCCAAACTGTCAGCTGGAAGGAGGGCATGTGTCTCTCCAGTGGGGAGTAACTTGATTTGAACCCCCTTGTGCCCCCGCCCTAGCCCCAGAAGGGAAGAGTATTGAGTTAACAGCCTGTGGTTTTCTGTTTTCCAGCAGCATGAAAAGCGGTTGTGTCAGAAACAGACACTGAGCCAAGTGGGTTAAAACACAGCATTCTATGTTGAGTGCTGCCCAGCAGACAGACAGAACTCATGCTTGAAGCTCACAGCCATCAATCCATTAAATACTGTAACAATACCGTATCTTCCCCCATTCACAGCATGGAAAATACTCTCCTTCCTTGGAGATACGTAGGAAAGGAGTTTTCTCACAACAGAATTCAGAGGATGGCTCACTTTGAAGGCCAAAACAGACCAAAGGCATTAAAAAAAAAAGAAGAAGAAAAAAGAAAAACAAGGAACATTTAAGAGAGATTCCTATGCATTTGAAGTTGTTGTTCTTTTTCATTATAATTAGCTACTTTTAAAATTGGGCTTCCCTGATAGCTCAGTTGGTAAAGAATCCACTCACAATGAGAATTAAACTTTTAAAATTAGTTCGGCAGGACTTATGAGTTTGATAAATGTGGAATATAACCACTGACACCAGTGCAGGATCCCCACAAACATTCCTGAAGTAAATGCTGGGATTCAGTTATGCTCCAAAGCAGATGAACATCAGGGACCCATCCCTCTTCATTAAAATTCCACAATCTGTCTGCCCTCCTTTGGGTAGATCCATGGAGGGTCCCTGTTTCCCTGGCCAGGTGTTGAACACCCAGTGATGCTCCTGCCATCCATCAGGTGACTCAATTGAGTGCCACAATGTCAGAAACTGCCAGGAGAAAGAGCCAACAAGTCCTGGTTGGAGAGCGCAAGTCCTTAAAAATTTAAATCCTGACACCCCACCTCAGCTGTGAGAATGAGCAGGTGCTCTCTACTTCAGGAATTCCAGGTAAATACCATATCCGGAGAGAAACGGTTAATAAGATCAAGGCCCCTCTCCCTGCAATCAACATCCTGATGTAGGAACCCTATCGGCTGTCCTAGGAAAGCCTGGAGATCTCAGTCACACTGTGAGCCTGGTACCCATTCAAGGGAGGAAATGGCTCTGTGGGGGAGACCCACAAGTTTGCAAAAGGCAGTATCACAAAAAGTGAGCTACTGTTATGATCTGACGTGGCACTTAGCTTCTAGAGCTGAAGCCAGTGAGTGCTTTATAAACTTCAATGTATGTTTCCATTTCTAAACCACACACATAAACTGGGGGGGTGGAGACTCTAAATCCAACAGCAGTAAACCTGAAGAGAAGTCATGATGTTAACAGAGACCACTTCAACTACAAAGGCGGTGGAGCCGGGGGCGGGGGGATGGTTCCGGAGAGAAAGAGGGAGAGAGAGA
The DNA here is from genome assembly GCF_055505025.1 of Bos grunniens. NCBI lineage: Eukaryota > Metazoa > Chordata > Mammalia > Artiodactyla > Bovidae > Bos > Bos grunniens. The sequence continues at coordinate 37,981,497 of NC_141180.1, read as the reverse complement.
GAGAAATGAAAGGGAAAATAATCATGAAAGGGAAGCAGAAAAGAGAGACATGAAAGAAAAGATCAGAGATAACAGGAGAAGTAACAAAATAGAAAAGGAAGACAAAAACCTGACTTTGGCATTTAAAGGTTTCAGGGCATTTTATGAAATGACAGTTGCAATAAAACAAATAGAATGGTGAGTCATCTGGTTTCCAACTTCTGAGTCAAAAGGAGCTGTTTCTAGACAAACTACAAAGCAGCCCTGCTGCCTGCACACTTAACGATGCCTATCACTGCTTCAGAGCAGGATGTGGGGAGTGCACACGGGGAGGTGGGCGGTGGGAGTGAGCACTGTCTCTGCTGGTCCCGGTGTCACTGCGAATAAAGACTGTCAAGATTTAAACCATAATAATGGAAAGGCTATAAAGGTCTCAGCTATAATGTTTCCTCTGATGATCCCTTTCATAAAATGCCCGCTTTATGTCGCCTGCGTGGTGGTGGTACACTAAACATCTGTGTATGTGCACTGGTGGCCACGATGCACGCCTCGAGTCCCGGTAGGCAGCAACAGTGCACCCCAGCCCCATGGCTCATCACCACCACCTACGTAAGTGAGGACACACCCACACACACTCCACAAACGTGTGTACAGTGCCTACTTCTGCTGGGAGCTGAGGGGTACGGATATATGCCCACCCCAGATAGGCAGGGTTCAGCAAGGGGGCTAGGTGCCAAACCTCCAGGAAACAAACAAACAAAAACTGTCTTCTGCTTGGAAATACAGCCATGCATCACAGGAGCTCCTCTGCTACTTCAGCACCAAGCAGCCTGACACAAGAGCTTGGCAGCCTAACAGTAAGACGCAACTTTCCCTGTCCTGTCCCAGAGCCAAGTGGATAAGCTGGAATACAAACCAGATAAATGCTCAAAGAGGGCTAAACTGGGTACCCACAAAGACGTGCCTTCACTTGGACTCAGCAGACGAAACTGTACAGAAAACCACTGGTTTCGAGATAATCTTTTATCTGCAGCTTACCACCTAACCATCCTAGACATCAGGGAAACACACAGAAAACAGAAATGGAGTCTCTCCACAGTGATACTTTATAGATGTGACAAAGGGGCAGGAACTAAGAAAGAACAACATGGACGTGAAAACCACACACAGGGATGAGATGAGGTTGAAATGTGTAAACTGGGGAGACTGTGCGATGAAATTAGGGAAGCCAAGGTAAGAAATCAGGAGAGGACCCATCCAAGTCGAGCCTGACTTGGGACAGATGCAGAACGAGAACTCAAGAGTGCTAGGTGGGCAGCCAGTGCCAACCACAAACCATCCCTGGGCTGCTCTCCCTGTTGATCTATAATTGGTGAGTCTGTGATGGAGCTACCAATTATCGTTAGGCCCCCTGTATTTAGTTCACAGACAAAGGGAAGCAGGAGAGACCAGTTAGTAATGAGTAAGTAATGGCCACTAAAATACATTGTATTTTACTGAGCTGCTTCGGCAGGAAAAGCCATTCAGAAAATAAAAAGTGAAAGAATAAAATAAGCTGGAGAAACTCAATTTTCTTCTCCCTTCCTCCCAAAGCCACACTTAGGATAAAATGAGGTTTGTGCAGGTTAATCCTTATGAGGTAAGAAAAAAATGATTAAATACATTAAAAAAATCAATTGTACATTAAACCAAATCCAGGAACTGCGAAAACAAACACTGCAGCGTGCCTCCAGCCGGTATTAGCTCTGCCAGTCTGGCCAGCCGGGGATACCCCAGCTGCCTGAGCCCCCGAGTAATGGAAGCTGAGCGGAAAGGCAGAGGAGAAATACAGCTGGGAGGGGCCGGGCGGGGGCCACAGACCTGGATTTCACTGGAAGAGAGTTATTTCTAGACGTGAGAAAGGAAAAAAATAAAGTGTCTTATAGGTGAGGCTCTGGAGACCAGGCTGAATTCCTCAAAAATCCAACAGAAATAACAATAATGACAATAACAATCATTTGATAAACAGAAATTATAAACCACTCCACTGTTGAATGATCTGCCACTATTGCTAGTTACTTCTGCTCATTAGCAGATTCTATTAACTGCCATTTTTCAGAGAGACAACAGAGAGTGAGCTGGAGAGGTGAGGTTAGGAGGCCCGCTGTGTCTCTGAGGAAAGGCACTCATAGCCGGCAAGGAAGCTCCCATCGGTCCCCAGCGTGCCAGGGGCCTCAGATTCCTCGGATGAAAGTCTGCAAGAAGGAAGAGCCCGGAAGCGGGGGTCACGGGCTCCTCCCACAGCGGAGTCAGGACTGAGATTCTTAGCTAATCCTAAATAAACCTCACAGGGCTGAACCGGCGCAGCCAATTTGCTTTTCCGTGTGTACTGCAACCATCCGGTTCTGCCTGCAACCCAACCTTCCCTTCCATCACCTGCTTCAGCCACACACCTGGAAGAAGATCTGAGAGCTGGGGCTTCTGCACGGGGGAGTCAGTCTCTTATTTCAACAAGGCACAAGTTGGCCATATGGATGGTGGGCCCCAAAGTCTAAAAGGATTGACAAATCCGAAGTTTCCTCTTTAATGTGTCTATGCAATGAGTCAGCCCGGCTTGGGGTGGGGGTGGGGGGGGTTGGGGGAAGTGAAGAGACGTGCTGACAGGCAGAACAGATAATCAGCCACATGAGAGCAGTGTTCCCAACAGAATAAAGACCCGTGTTCACGGGGGAAACTTTCAAAACACCCAAACAGTACTGGAATGGGTTATCAATGGCAACAAGTAAGATGTGACAAAAAGATTTCACTCTCTTGAAGGCATCTCTAATCTCTTATCTTTGCTGCCTTAACTGACAGTGAAGGACTTGTCACTGTTGATGGAGACCCAGATAAAGGATTTACCTGAGGGGCAGGGAAAGCCAGAGAGGAAGATCCCGAAGTCTGTAGTGTCCTGACTTCTGTGGCAGGGAAAGCAAAGCACTCAGTTGTGGACCCTCCCCTCTGCCAGCAGGAGAGGGAACAACAAGCAGCTGCTGCCCCCTAGGAGCTACCAGGGACACAGCACCTTGCTCGACAGACAGAAGATGAAAAGATCCTATTATCTCGCCTCCATCCCGTAACCCGTCATTAGTGAGGTACATGGGTGCAGACGCCTCCTCCAAGCACAAGGAGGCCCACATCACCTGTGATAAATTAATAGCTGCCTTTTCAACAGCTAAGATGTGCACAAAAGACTCCAACCAGCGACAGTGCATGAAGGCAGCGGCTTCAGAGAAGCAGACTCACCAGGCAGCACCTGAACAAGCCAAAGCCTAAAAAAAAAATAAAGTCTAAAAAAGCCTAAAGCCAAAGTCTCCCACACCTCTGGGCTCCGTGAGGTGGGCACGCCGCCCGCCTGCTCCCTAGCCTGCTCAAGATCTTGGGGTTTACACCCCAGTCCTGTTGCTGACTAGCTATGGGAACCTGGGCTTGTTTTCCTCGCTGTACCCCGAGGAAGAGGGATCTTCACCAGCTTGTTAGGATGAAACAAGATAATGAAAACAAAGAAACCAGCAACAGAGGCCAGCACATCACAGAGCAGAAGTCCTTCCGGCCTCGGTGATCAGAGCTAGTAATAGGTTAGTTAATCAAAAAATCGGTTAAAGCAGGGAGTCATTAAAAATGGAGTCTATCTACATACCTTCAACATTTCACATGAACTTAAAACCTATAAACAAATGTACAGTCATTTGCTAATCTTTTGATGTGAAGCCAAGAGCTTTTCTTTGAGTGTGGGCCCACAGACTGAAGTTCCCAGACGTCTTTCTTGCATAAACTTCACCCGTAACACACCCTTTACAATTTCTAAAGCAAAGCAAGCCTTTAAAAGACATTAGCAAAGCAAATTTAAGTACAGAATGCTTCGAGATTTTTAGTATCTTCCCCACTCACACCTAAAAGGACAACAACCTTTTTAGCAATTTTCATTTAACAAAACATTTGGCTTAGTTTTCACAGAATCCTCTTTTTACATCTATATTTACAAAACACACCATATTTGTTGATCCCTCTGTTCACATTATACTTCACTTGTTTACAGGATATTTAATAAAATGGCCTAATTTGCTAACAAATCAACAGGCATACAGATTGAAGACAAGCTGACTCTCTCCTGGTCTGCAGAAGGGGTGTGGGTGTGGGTGTGACCAGGCAGCGACGGGCCAGAGGGCCCAGGCCTGGTGCGTAGCTTCCCAGCGCTGTGACCGTTAGCGGGTGTCTAATGCAAGCTTGACACTTTTCTTAAAATATGTATTTACTGGTGCCACCACTTCATTTCACAAGAGATTTGAAATGAGTCAAAGGTACACACAAAAGGATACAGCAAAGAGAAAGTATGAGGAAAGGGGGAAAAAGACGTCTAGTAAACCCATTTTCAGCAAACTGGAAAAGCTAAACCATGTCTATGTATGACCAGGGCTTCCAGGTGGCCCAGTGGTAAAGAATCCATCTACAAGTGCGGGAAAGGCGGGTTCGACCCCTGGGCCGGGAAGATCCTATGGAGGAGGAAATGGCAACCCACTACAGTATTCTTGTCTAGAAAATCCCATGGACAGGAAGCCTAGAGGGCTACAGTCCACGGGGTCACAAAGAGTCGGACATGACTTAGTGACTGGGCACTCACACGTGTACAGTCATTAACCTGTGTGCTGGATTCTATCAGCAGCTCCTCCCCGCCAAGCTGGAAAAGGCAGCCCTGCCCCTGGAGATGCTCTGCTGTGGCCCGACTGGACCAGAGCAGACATAGAGAAAGGCCTCTTGGTGCCACCCCACAGACTCTGTGAACACAAGCAGGAGAGCGGTGCCACCAAGGTCACCAAGGCAAGAGGTCACAAAGGTGGCAGCACATCTTCTTCCCGTCCACAGGGGCCAGGAGTCGGCTCTTGGCTGACTCGGCGTCAAGGAGCGCCCCTCGCAGATTTACCTCGAGCATCACTCAGTGTCGGCCCATCTCTAGACTGTGCAGACAAACTCATAATGGCAGGGAGAAGATTTGTGGAGCAACAGGCATAAATCTTGGTTATAACTACAAACCATAAAAGAAAGGAGAGCTGGGAGGGAAGGAGGGAGGGCCGCGAGCACGTCCTTCTCCCGAGCACCACTTTATCTTCCCGCGGCTTCTCAGCGCAGAGTGGGGTTGGTTAACTACAAGAGTGGATTCTTCAAACCCAAATTGGTCTGCATGGTTTGACAAGGGGCTAGAGTATTTTAAATTGAAATTATCCTGGAGACAGCAGGGCACACGGCTACCCGAAGCATGACATCTGGTGCTTCACAAACTGGAAGTTTGTTGGGGATTTGCTGAATTTGTCATACAGGATAACCCTCTTTAGGTCACACTGTACAAGCAGCTTTTGCCTGAAGATTCTTTCACATAAGATAATGACTGATTTTAAGGGACTTCCCTGGTGGTCCAGTGGTTAAGAATCTGCCTGCCAATACAGTGGACACGGGTTCTATACCTGGTTTGGGAAATAAGATCTCACATGCCGGCCACAGGGCAACTAAGCCCATGAACCAGAGTTACTGAGTCCAAGCCCTACAGCCCTTAAGCCACAACTAGAGAAGCCCGTGCATCACAGCAAAGAGTAGCCACCGCTCGCTGCAACTAGAGAAAGCCTGTGGGCAGCAATGAAGACCCGGTGCAGCCAAAAATAATTAAATAAGATACTGACTTATTTTAAACAAAAAAACATTTTCAGAAGGTCACTCTGCCCAAATAAGAGCTCTAGACACCCCATGCCCAGTGACGCCTGGGTAGGAATTTCTGAGACCATGTTTCCAAGAGGAAAGGGAGGTTTCCCTGGTGGCTCAGATGGTGAAGAATCCGCCTGCCATACAGGAGACCTGGGTTCGACACCTGGGTTGGGAAGATCCCCTGGAGAAGGGAAGAGCTACACAATCCAGTATTCTGGCCTGGAGAATTCCATGGACAGAAGAGCCTGACAGGCTACAGTACATGGGGTCACAAAGAATCGGACAAGACCGAGCGGCTTTCCCTTTTTCAAAGAATGAGGCCGGTGACAAGATTAAAAACCCAATTCCCCGATCACTATGGCTCTGAAAAAAGGCACTTGTGCACTCAGCTTGCCAGTTCCCACATCTCCGGAAGGAGGACACTGCTCAGTTATCCAAAAGTTGGGCCTCTGATTACCGGAACTACAGCAAATATAAAGTATTACCACGAAAGCAGGAACCCAAAATATAAACAAAGCTGAACACCAATTTCAAATTCCATTTCTCTAATTATTACTCCTAAGAGTTTCGATTCATCTAATAATTATTTGCAAAAGGATACCTTAAAACAGGAAAAAAAAAAAAAAAAAACACACACCTCTTCATTTACCTGGAGGAGGGAAAAACTTAAAGGGCACCGCCTGGTCTATTCAATAAACCTCCTCCGCCTGTAATAGGAAGGACGGAGCAGGAAGAGGCAGTAATTTCAAAATCAGTAAGTAGCCTAGAGATTAGAGAGAAGCCACCAGAGACAGAATGAGGCTTTTCTCAGGTTCAACCATTTCAGCATTTAGTTCTCATCAGTTTCCTCCCCCTATCCACAGAACAGGCAGGAATCTCAGGCTCCCTCCTGACAAGGGGTGTCAGTGTTAAAGAGCAACGTTTTGGGGGATTAGGGAAGGAGGAAAGCCAACATCTCCTCCAATCTGCAGTGCCCAGACCTCTGGCCCCACATCTGGAGTCAGGACACACGACACGCTGGGGGTGTACCACAAGCCCCACCCTCTGGGTGTTTACATTTAATTTAGGTTCCAGGTTTCCTTCAGCAGCTGTGAGGGGCACCTTGTGCCTTTGGTACAGTAAGCACCAAAACCAGCAGATGGCTCACTTTTTACAAATAAATAAATAGAGCAGATTTAGGGTTATCCCTACAACATCATCAGAGAAGGCAATGGCAACCTACTCCAGTACTCTTGCCTGGAGAATCCCAGGGACGGGGGAGCCTGGTGGGCTGCCATCTATGGGGTTGCACAGAGTCGGACACGAATGAAACGACTTAGCAGCAACAGCAGCAGCTACATCACCATCCCCAGTCACCTGCCTCCAAGTAGACCCTGAGTGGGAAACAGATGGAAATCACAGCTCAGTTGAGCAAACCTAATTCTGTTACACTCACAGAAATGAACCATTACAGACTCTTTAAATAATAATGCTTGATACTTTAGATTTGCCATATTTATTTATTTTTCCTGGAAAAATGACAATTTCCTAAAATCTAAGTAGCTAGTGTCACTACTCCATGCTTATAAAATACTTTCATGAATACAATGTTAAAATCAATTTTATTCTGCCAAGTGCTTCGAGCTTTATAAAATAAATATATGTGTACCATATGTTCTATACATACACACACACATACACACATTACTTCACATGAGTATACACAAAGAAATGCACTGGGCATATGAATATCATCTTTCAGAAATGTTTTGGTGGGGGAAAAACATGAGAATCACCTACCCACCGTGAGCCCACTAACAAGTTTACCTAAGTATTTGAACCACAAAAGATACAAATGCGGGGGAGACTGTGCCAGAGGTACGTGTGAGAGGTTTCCAGGAGACAGGCGACCGGCCACAGCTCTTCTCCTAAAGAGGAGCTCCCTGAATTCATCAAGATTTTTTAGATTTTACTTTTTGGCCACATCACACGGCATGTGGGACCTTAGTTCCCCAACAAGGGATCAAATCCTTTCCCCCTTCACCCCCACCCCCCGTAGTAGAAGCACAGAGTCTTAACTACTGTACCACCAGGGAAGTCCCTTAAAAGCCTTTTGATTGCCAGCCTCTGGTTAACTGACTTAAAAACCAAAGAGAAAATCTTAGGTGTCTAGGTATGAGGTAAAAGAGCTCCCCAAGAAGGGTGGAGATCAAACAAATGAACCACCCACCCAACCCCTTCACCCCAGGCAAGGCTCTTTCTTAGCCTCCAGGAGAAATTTGCGGAGACACGATACTTAATGTACTTCAGATACGTGGAGCCTAAAAAATTAAAATTAAAAAACAGAACTCAGAGGAAGGTGAGGGGAATGGGTGAAAACAATCAACAGGAGCAAAATTCCAGTTATAGAATAATTAAGTCATGGGGATGTAAGGTTAAAAAAAAGGGGGGGGAGAATTCAGCATACCAAAAAGCATTAATCCTAGGGAAGGTGATACAAGAAGTCAATGGCACCCCACTCCAGTACTCTTGCCTGGAAAATCCCATGGACGGAGGAGCCTGGTAGGCTGCTGTCTATGGTGTTGCACAGAGTCAGACACGACTGAAGCGACTTAGCAGCAGCAACAGGGAAGGTAATAAAGTAGAATTACCATCATCATTTATAAAGGAACATTAGCTGTTGTGTGAGGTTATTTTGGTAGAGGGATGCAGAAAAAGGACAGAAACAAAAACAAAACCTATACCTACAGGTCAGAGGAAGAGAAGATGGCAGAAGACTCACCCATTAGAAATAAGTTGGTTTCAAAGAGCAAAATGCTGAAATTCTAGTTTAGCCCAGATCCATAAGCATTATATAAAGTACATAAGCAACTGTACTGAACACTGAGGAACTTGTACTGAAAAGAGTGAGCAGACCGTAAATGAAACCATATTGACAGCTGCTTCAAATACCCTCAACTTGTATGACTGGAAGGACTCTAAGGAGACTACTTAACCCCTGCTTCTGTATCAAAGCAAGGGAGGAACTCTATGCAGACAATCGTCCGGCCATTCTTAAAGGTTTATCAACCAGGCAGGAGCACTTGATCCTCGCAGAGCAGTGTGGGGACCAGCCCAGAGCCTCTGCGACGGCTTGAGCATGTGCCCACATAGGTGATGAGAAAACCCAGGTCTGCAGGAAATTTACAGGTTTTGAGCAGGTCTGGGAGAAGCTAGAGGTCAGTACTCTGGAGCTTGTCCTGGAAGGCAAAGCTCAGTGAACAAAGTGTAAAGAAAAAGTAATCAGCCATTTTAACTCTGGCAAAGAGTTCTGTCATTAACAATCAGAGAATTTCAACGGGGAGTTCACAGAATTTATCAAGGGGAGTCTGTTTACCAATCACCACCCCAAGAACATCATGACATTATAGAGCAATTACCCCACTAATATGGCCAGAGTTGCTGGGTTGGTTCTTCAGTGAGGGAGGAGGTCTGCAGGCGCAAGAGAAGGTAACGTGCAGTGTCACTAGGCGGCCAGAGAGGGGATCGCTGTACACACGTGTGTGCCAATTAGAGACCACAAGACCCCTATCAGGCCTTCCCAGGAGGTGCAGTGTAAAGAATCCGCTTGCCAATGCAGGAAACGCAGGCGACTCGGGTTCAATCCCTGGGTCAAGAAGATCCCATGAAGGAGGAAATGTCAACCCACTCCAGGATTCTTGCCTAGGAAATCCCATGCACAGAGGAGCCTGGCGGGCTACAGTCCATAGGATCTCAAAAGAGTCAGACACGAATGAGCCTACTTATCAACTCAAAATCACAAGCCAGCTCTTAGGGTCCAGAGAGGACAGAAATGAAAACCAGGTCCTCCTTTCCTAGAAACAGAGCAAAGCAATAGCGCAGACACCTGAACACGCCCACCTAACAACGTCACCGGTACTATGCTGACTCCTCAGTACAGCCTCTCTTTTAATAAAGGGAAAATTACCCAAAGTGCTCATCTAGTTCTGAAGACAAAAAACAAGATTATTTGCCTTCAGCATCCCAAGCTTAGCCTTATTAGTATAGAGAACAGGCAGCTTCCATTTAGGAATTTTGTGGAAAATACGCACTCCACTTGGTTAAAAACAAAACCAAAAATAACTGAGCACGGTGTTCCCTTCAACACTGGACTATCCTATTCCTCCAGCCCTGGCCTCGAGTTTCACAAAAACCACCCCTAAGGACCCCACCCCCACCCCACCCCACCAGAGAACTCTTCCTTCTCTGAATAATGAAGGCTCTCTTATACTCCCAGCCAGGCAATTCTGCACCAAATTATATACAATTTTGTACTGTTTGCTAAAATTATATACAACCTTGTGCCATTTGCTAATTGTCTTGCATGTAACAAATAAATGCATTTTCTTCCCCAAATAAGATATATAAATTACTTAGGAAGAAGGCTTAGCTTTATTCTTCAATTGTCTGTTCCTCCTGAGCACCCAGGAGACAGCTAACACATATAGTCTGAGGAACCTCCCTGGGGGGTAGGGGTGAGGGTGTAGATAGGCCCTTGGGCTGAGTGCTAGGGGGCTTTCTGTGTGTGGGTGCCCCATCACCTCTCTGGCACCCTGTGACTCTCTCTAGCCTGCTGCCAGTTCGCAGCAGCTCATCCTGTCCCCCTGACCAGCCACACAAGCCGCTGCTGGCCCTCGGCAGCTTCTCTGCCTGGCACCCTCCTGCCGCCTCTCCCAAGAGGCAGAAGTAGCTCACACAAGAGCATACAACTCGGCTGGTGCCCTCATTTAATCAGGCTGCTGCAAATGGTTGGCCAAAAGCAATAAGGGCATGACTGAGAGACTGTGGGAGTTTAATATAAAAAAATTAATAAAAAAAGAGGGGAAGGAGGAAGGGTCTACCTTTTAATAGGGCCCTAATTACCCAACTCATAGGATCAACCCAAATGAGATGGGAGTTTATTTCGGGGTTTTTTTTTAATTATTGTTTTTTTATATATATATAAATTGCTGCTATGTGTTTTCTTTCCTCTGAGCAATTATGCAGCAAGTATGTAAAGAGGGGAAAAAATATTAATTAAATATAAGGTAATTGTGGAGTTGGCCTGGAGAGAATGAGTCTGAACTCTGGACGATCGCTGGCTACTAGGGTTTGAAGACTGCTCAGGGCCTCCCAGAAAAGAAAGAAATAAAAACACAAGCAACCAACATGCAGATGCCGAATGCAGCAGGAAAAGAACAGTGGACAGAAACATTAGCAGAGCGAAGGGGCCACGGGGATCCAAGCACCCAGTAGTCAGCGATGCCACCAACTGCTCAGGGCTCCGTGCTAGAAAGAACGCCCAAAAGATGGTCCAGCTGCTCTTCTGGTGATCAGTAGTTAAATGAGTAGATAAAAATGTGAAAAGAGACTGAGGAATAAAGGACTGAAGAGGACTAGAGTGTTCAATTTGAACTTTAGTCCAAAGTCAACCACAACTTCAGTCTGAGGGGTACTGAGGCAGGCCCCATGGGAAACAAGCTCCCAACATAAGGGATTGGCCAAGCAAAGCCTCCTCTGGCTTTCACACCACCAAGACCACAAGGAAGAGCCCACGCAATACCAAAAGAGAGAAATGAAGCCACTAAGGGAGTGGTGGAAAGTAACCCATACTTGGGAAGAGCAGGTGACATGCAGGGCAACAGTGACTCTCTCCACCAGTCCCCGCAGGGCTGGCATCACCCGAGCCTTCCTCCAGCTCAGCCAGATCCAACTCACCTCCTGCCTTGGAAAGTCTTAGCACAGGCCGGAATTCAGACTTGTTCATACCAGCTAAGGGCCTCACGTCACCTCCTCCCACTACCTCCAGAAGGAGAGGGAAGGAAAACGGGTAAAACCACAGGCCCTGCTGAAACAAAAGGTTGGTGGTATATCCCTAAGCTTGCTATCACTATTCAATGAAAGAAAAAGCTCTGCAAAGTTAAACGTAAAGCTGGCCCCTCTGTAAAACTCATCTAGGGAACAAGTCTTTTTTTTTTTTTTTTGGCTGTGACACACAGCCTGTGGAATCTTAGTTCCCCAATCAGGGACTGAACCCAGGCTCCAGCAATGAGAGTGCAGAGTCTTAACCACTGGACTGCCAGGGAATTTCCAGTACAGAACAGGGCTTAATATTCAGCCAAGAGGATTTGCAGTAGGCCTTGAAATGCAAAACAGAAAATGGGGCAGGCACTCGGGCTAAGACCACCAAGGCAAATGCACTGTGTAAAGAAAATTAGCTTCAGCACTTAGTAGGCCTCTTCCCTATCAATTGTGTAAGCAGAGAATGTTGGTAGTGAGCATCACAAACCTAATTACAGGCCAGGCAGAAACAGAACTCTCTCTCTTATCTGTTCTCCAAAGGCCACTTGAAGTGCCCTCACTCTGAGGAACAGAATGGCTATTTCAGACAATCAAGCAGCTCAGCTCCTTGGTCAGGTCCAGCAACCTTGCTTCAGCTCAGCCACCATAGGTTTCTGGCATCCCACTGATTAACAATAAATAAAACGGTGCATCATCAGACCAAGGATGGGTGCTCCTCATTCCAGAAAAGACCAGGCTTTACTAAGAGGGAATCTCGCTAACCTCTGCATGCCTGAAAAGCAGTCAGAAGTGAGATGTCGCTGACGGGCTCGGTCTCTACAGAACACCTCCACTCCTATATTCAGGGGCACTACTGACACATGACTATAGGATCATCAGGCTTCTTTAAACTCAGTGTTTTAATTAATAGAGAATCATACTACATATTTTAATTAACAGAGACTCATACTATATATCGTGGCTTCTTACCAGCGGCTCTCGAGGCACCACATTTTCACTTCCTGGAGCAGAGCTTGGCTGCAAAGAAAAATAAAAACAAAAGTAAGATTGCAGTGCCACCCAATGGACATCAAAAAACCAAAGGCGTGCCATTCCGGAGCGACACACACAAACAACTACTTCTGGCACTTCTCACCCGTTTTCCATACTGCAGAGAGGTCTGTGGTAGGTTCCTCATAAGTAGCAGCCCAAGAAGCCCAAATTTGCTAGAGAACATGGAGAGAGGGCTTCCGGGTTCAGGTTCACAGTCACAACACCTCAAGAAGGCTGAATTTGGCTTCAGAGGGCCCAAGCAGCTGAGTAGCAGCGGCTGGGGACCATCATGAAACCCACAGCAATAGCAAAGTCCACAAAAGGTGTTGAGTGAGAGCTAAACTTTCCTTTTGCCATCTCTGCCCACCGTCCCCCTCCACACTGACCAGCAAGCCGAGCAAAAGTGAATAACCAGATCCAGCCACAAGGGGGCCCCAGTTGCCTACACTCAGCATCTATCTGTAGCCAAGGAAGCAGTAAACTGTGAACACTGGTTCCTATTACCACCTGTCGTTCAGGATACCAATCCCCAGCAGAAAAGAAAGTTGGGTTTTTGAAAATAAGCTCGTGACAAGCTGACAGATAAACAGACCAACCCGCAAGCAGCATGTGGCCCACTCGCCTGGCCCTAGTCTGTGTCTTTCTCTGGATCTCTCCCCTCACCCTCAAATTTACCTTCAACCCTTAGCTGACACGGCCACAGTTCAGAGAAAGGGAGAGACAAGAGACAGAGACAGACACCCTAGGAGGAAATCTACAAATCTCCAAAGGAAGAAAACAAGCAGCTTGAGAGAGTCATGATTAGTTTATTGTTACTGATGTTCAAACCAATTCCCAATTATCCACAGATAATATCCAGACAAATGAGCTAATCTGTGGAGCCAGCCTCCAAACTCCTCCCAGCTGGTTCAGATGGCATGTGCGAAGCCTTCTGGGAAAAAGAATGGAAGTGGAGAGAGGAAAGAGTCCAGTCCACAGAGGGTCCCCAAAGATTCCTCATGCCCAGCTGCTCCCACACAGGGAGGCAAGAACTCTGCTGGAAGGACCCTATCACTTCATCCAAAGTCCTTCTCAAGAGCCCCTTCTTCTTTAGGACAAGAAGGTCAGCCAGCATAAAATTAGAAAGTATGGAAAGTAACTGGAAACCTGAACGTGCCTTCCCTCCCTCCTAAAGCTCCAGGCATCCATAAGCTGATGCATTTAGGGCTCCAGCCCACACCTCTCTTGAGTTCTACAACTTCCTGCCTTCTCCTGGACTTAACAAATCCCATAGCAGATTCATAATCCTCTCCTTCCACCATATATGACCTCTTCTGCTTTCCCTGTCTGAGTGAAAGTCAACCTTCCACCAAAATACACAAACTAGAATCCAAAAGACCACCCTGGGCAGCGCCTCCCCTCACCTGCCAGAGCAAACACCATATCAAGTCTTCCCATATGCCTTCCTAAACATCCATGGAATCAGGCCATCCACTTTGCTCCATTTCTTCTAACGTCACTTAGGTCTAAGCTTCCAAAAACCCCTGCCTGGACCACTGCCATAGCCTTCTCATCAGCTCACTCACATCCATGCTGGCTCTCTCTTCTAATTCAGTTTCCACCCTGCAAGCAGACAATCTCTTCAAAACAATAATCTGATCTCATCCACCCACCCGCCCCAGTAAACAACAATGACTCTAATACAGGAAAACCTTCTCAGTTTGGCCATGCGTCTCCTCTAACATACCAGGTCTGGCACCACATTCCCCAGCTCTGCCGACAACGCACACACTCGCCTTTTCTTCCTCAGTCAAGGGGCCTTTGCACCAGCTGTTCCTTCCCTTCTCTCTGATGGCTTGACTTATCCTTCAGATGCCAGCTAAGTCACTCTTGGGAAAGTGTGACTTCTCTGACAGGAGAATATCTGTATATTCAAATCTCCTTAATATACACTCACACCGTGTACCTCTCCTTCAAGGACTAAGCCGAACTGCAATTTTAAGTGCATGATATCCAACTGATGTCTGTGTCCTCACCGGATTATATACTCCAAGTGGGCAGAAACTGTGTCTGCTTATCACTGTATCCCTGGGTCAGTATCAGGCACAGGTTATGTGCTTGTTTGCTTAGTCGTGTCCAACTCTCTTTTGTGACCCTTTCGACTATAGCCCACCAGGCTCCTCTGCCCATCGAATTCTCCAGGCAAGAATATTGGAGTGGGTTGCCATTTCCTCCTCCAGGGGATCTTCCCAACCCGGGGATCAAACTCGCTTCTCCTGTGTCTCCTATATTGCAGGTAAATTCTTCACCTGCTGAGCCACAGACCTTCCACAGATATTTGCTGAATGAATGAGTGGGCAACAAAGAGCAGAATGGATTGGGTTTGAACAGATTATATAAAGTTCATTGCCTTCTTGAGGGCTTCCTTCAGTCCATCTGGTAAGTATTAAGTGCAAACATTTACTTAGCTCCTTCTTCATTTCATTCTCACAATAAATGTATGGAAGTATTGCTGATGAGGAAACTGAGGCAAGGGAGGTTAAATAACCTGCCTATGATGACTCAGCTAAAAGGACGGGTACCAAAAGGACTGGAGCTCTTCTACTTAATCAAAATAATCGAGTTTTGCTTAGACCACATTTTATTAAGCAGCAACCTTAATGCTATCCCATAAATAATAATGTAAGTTATTTGACTAGATGGAACTAACACAAACAGCTCTATTATTCAGGAAGCCTCATTCTGATTTAAACTAAAACTTTCTTCCTGAGATACAACTAATCACTGTCAATCATAACCTCCAAGGAACTTCCCTTTAAATTAGTTCATCTCCTGAACAGCTAATATTTGCTAGAGGAAAAACTTTAAACAATACACAGCACCAAAGAAGTCTGTTTCATCATATATCCTTTTGTACCTTTTTATGTGAGCCCTGTAAATATACTCTGCTTTAAAAAATTTAAAAAGGAAGCTCCCTTCTCATCCCAACAGCCTCTTCTTCCTTGGGGACCCACCACTGATGCTGGCTCCTTACAGAGTCTTTCTGGGATATTCAAAGTGTGTAAGAATCACAGCCCCACCAAGGAGCTTAAATAGCAACACTCTGTGAATTCCTCAAATTTTGGCTTCACAGAGCCTTCTAGGGTCTCAGCACACCAAAGCCCGACCTCCAAGACCATTCTCGGGGGCTGCTGAGAAAGGAGCAAGCATTTCCCCACATCATATTCCAATTCACTGCTCTGTGTGAGGTCAGTCAGACCTTACAGTGACCTCACAGATGACTTCTTACCAATCTGAGAACTGCCTAATATGATTATTTTCCAGGTGATTCTCTATGCTGAAATACCTGTGTTCTTTAGAAAACTATTTCTTGATAACCAGGACAGGCATCATTCATCCTTATTACTCTGCATGTTGACGTCCTTATGATACCATCTGAAATTCTTCATTATATAACTTGTTTATTAATGTCTGTCCCTGCTAGTTTTCAGTTCCTTGAAGGCACGCACTTTACCACCTTGGTGAAGGCTGATCTTCACCACTTAGAATGTAACTGGTATCAATACTCAATTCATATGTACTTAATTAATTTTTTAGTTAAAAGAGTAAAACAAAGGAACCACTTATACATAAGCCAAAATGAAGCAGGCAAAGGACAACGGCAGTGTCTTTCCCTGGAGCATTTCACCACCAAAATACAAACCTGGCCAGTCTCAAAGCAATGTCATGACCCAATGGATCTCAACTCTGGGGTGGAATCACCCCCAGACAGGCATTTAGAAGTGTGTGGAGGTGTTTCTGGCTGTCACAGTGACCAGAGAGCCCCACAGGCATTTAGAAGGCAGGGGTCTGGGGACTGAATGTCCTACGGTGGACACAATGAAGGACTGCTCCACTCCAAACACCAGTCGGAGCCCTGGAAGAATCCTAACAAGTCACTTCCTTATGATGAGGAGGAGGACAGACTCCCATCTTTAACACGCAGCTCAGACGTGGTTTTGAAAGAGGGGTAAGGTCTGAGCAGCCAAACTGCCTGTCAGAAGTTGAACCAAGTCCACAAGATCCATGAGTCTCACCAGTCCAGCTTTATTCAAGAACTTAGCTCAATTAAAAAATACAAATATCAAACCATGTTGTACACCTGAAATTAATACAATGCTGTATGTCAAGTAAAAAACCTCAATAAATTTTAAAAAGAGAACTTTCCTGGGGGTTCAGTGGCTAAGACACCGTGCTCCCAGTTCAGAGGGCTCAGGTTCGATCCCTGGTCAGAGAACCAGATCCCACATCCCACAACTGAGAGTTTGCACACCACAACTAAAGATCCCACGTGCAACCACCAAGACCCAACACAGCCAAATAAATTAAATAAAAGATTTTCTTTTAAAAAATAATTTAAACATGATCACAGTAAGGACAGAAATGTGAGGTATAAGAAGAGAGTAGGACTTCTAGAGATGAATAAACATATTTGAAATAGAAATTTCACTGAATGGTAATGACAGCAGATTAGCTACTACAGGAAAAAAAAGTAAGTGCACTTGAAAACACTGCAGCAGAAACTGATGAAAACGAAGGATGGTGGGGGACCCCAAAGAGAAAAATATTTGAATAATGACTGAAAAATTTCTAAGTTTGATGAAAACTAGAAACTCACAGGTCCAGAAGTTCAGCAAACCCGAAGCAGAAAAAACACATAAGTATACTAAAGTACACCATAACCAAATTCTAAAAATACATGAAAAGGGAAAAATATTATAAGCAGCCAGAAAAAAAAGAGAAACATTACCTACACATATTAATCAAGATTAAAAATGACTTCAGACTTCTGATCAATAACTGTGCAGGACAAAAAAAAAAACACAGTGGGATAGTATCTTTGGCTCTTCCTCAGCACTGCCCACTTTACAGAGGTGACAGCCATCAGGGCCACATTCAGACCCCTCGTGAAGCTCATCAAAAAGAGGACCAAGAAGTTGAACCCACACCAGTCAGACTGCTAAGTCAAAATTAAGTGGAACGATGGAAACCCAGAGGCACTGACAACAGGGTGCTCAAGAAACTCACGGGCCAGATACGAGTGCCCAACGCTGATTACGCGAGCAACAAGAGCACGGTCGTACTGCCCAGTGGCTTCCGGAAGTTCCTGGTCCACAACTTCAGGGAGCCTGAAGTGTGCTGACGTGCAACAGCCTTCCTGTGCTTAGGTTACTCACGTCTCCTCCAAGAACTCAAAGCCAGTGTGGAAAGAGCAATCCTGCCGGCCCTCAGAGTCACCAATCCTATGCCAGGCTGCCCGGCAGAGAAATGAACAGACAGCTTGTGTGCACACTGCGTTTGTGTTAATAAAACCACAAAAACTTGGCCATCTGGCATTTCAAAAAAAATAATATCTTTAAAATGCCCACAGAGAACAGGACACGACCACCACTGTCAACCTGGAATTCCATATCCAATTAAATTCTTTCAAAAATGAATACAAATTAAAGACTTTTTCAAAAGGAAAAAGAGGCAGTGGTCGTCAACAGTATATTTGTACCACAAGAAACATGAAAAGAAATTCTTTAAGCAGAAGAAAAACAATACTGGATGGAAACTTAACCTACATGAAAGAGGAACGTTAGAAATGGTCAACATGTTAGCAAATTTTTATTTTTAAAAGATAATTTAAATGTACCGTGAGGTTTGTGTCATATGTAGTAGTAAAATCTATGACACATAGCATAATGGATAAAAGGGAAAACTGAAGCATATTTCTGTTAGGTTCTTACACTATATGTGAATTATTTATAGTATGTCATTTGAAAATAGGCTGTGGTAACTTAAAGTAACGTAAACCTTAGAGCAATCACTAATTAGTAAAAAAAAAAAAAAAAAAAAAAAACTTGGTAGGGTACAGCTAAATCAACAGTAGAGATAAAATGAAATCCAAAAAATAATTCAATCCAAGAGAAGACAAAAAAAGAGAAAACAAAAAACAGATGAAAAAAAAAATTGCAAGATGGTAGACTTAAACCCGAAGGCTTCCCTTGTGGCTCAGAAGGTAAAGCATCTGCCTACAGTGCAGGAGACCTGGGTTCAAACCCTGTGTCGGGAAGATGCCCTGGAGAAGGAAATGGCAACCCACTCCAGTATTCTTGCCTGGAAAATCCCATGGACAGAGGAGCCCAGTAGGCTACAGTCCATGGGGTCGCAAAAAGTCGGACACGACTGAGCGACCTCACTTCAGACTTAAACCCACCCACATTCATATTTACCTTGAGTACAAATGAAACACTCCTATTAAAAGGCAGAGACTGTCAGGCTGAGTGGTGAGAAAACCCAAGACTGAGCTATAGACTGCCCATAAGAAACCCATTTTAAACAAAATGACACACACAGCTCAAAAGCCAAAGGATGGAAAATGATAGACCATGCAAACACTAATCATAACAAAGCTGTACTGGCAATATTAATCTCAGACAGCTTCAAACTAACAGATATTACCAATGATAAACAAGGACACTTTCAAAATAAGGGAGTTAATCAAGAAGACAAAATAATTACAGAAAAATATGCTGAACTGACAGCATATTAAAAAGCAGAGACATAACTTTGCCGACAAGAGTCTATATAGTCAAAGCTATGGTTTTTCCAGTAATCGTGTATGGATGTGAGAGTTGAACCATAAAGAAAGCTGAGCACTGAAGAACTGATGCTTTTGAACTGTGGTGTTGGAGATGACTCTTGAGAGGCCCTTGGACTGCAAGGAGATCCAACCAGTTAATCCTAAAGGAAATCAGTTCTGAATATTCATTGGAAGGACTGCAAGCTGAAGCTCCAATACTGTGACCACCTGATGTGAAGAACTGACCCACTGGCAAAGACCCTGATAATGGGAAAGATTGAAGGCAGGAGGAGAAGGGGACGACAGAGGATGAGATGGTTGGATGGCGTCACCAACATGATGTACATGAGTCTGAGCGAGCTCTGGGAGTTGGTGATTGAGAGGGAAGCCTGGCGTGCTGCAGTCGAAGGGGTCACAAAGAGTCGGATACGACTGAGTGACTGAACTGAACTGAATGAAAATGAAAACACATTTAAATTTGTGGAATGCAACTAAAGCTGTGCTTAGAAGGAAGTTTACAGTTTCAGTTAGTGACTTTAGAAAAGAAGCTAGAGAAAGAACAAGTGAAACCCAAAGTAAACAGAAAGAAAATTTAAAACTTAAAAACAACAGAGGAAAATAAATAAAATAAAAACCGATTTTCTGAGGAATACTAAGACTGATAAATCTGTAGCCAGATTGATCAATTTAAAAAAAAGACACTATTTTCCAATAGTAGGAATGAAAAGGGGAAAATCTCTGCATATTTTATAGACATCTAAAAGATACAGGAGGGCCACAACTACTGATCTTGTGTGACTACAGCCCGTGCTCCACAAGAGAAGCCACCACCACAAGCAGCCCCAAAACCACAACAAAGAATAGCCCCCATTCGCCGCAACCAGAGAAAGCCCGCACAGGGCAACGAAGACCCAGAGCAGCCAAAAATAAAATAAATAATTGACTTCTTTTTAAATAAAAGATAATGGAGGGACTTCCCTGGCAGTCCAGTGGTTAAGATCTCACCTTCCAATGCAAGGAATACAGGTTGGATTCCTGGTCAGGGAGCTAAGATCTCGTGGCCAAAAAACCAAACATAACATGGAAATAACACTATAACAAATTCAATAAAGACTACAGAAATGGTCCACAATGGGGAAAAAGAAGAAGCCTTGAGGGGAAAAAAAAAAAGGAATATTATGAAGCACCTTAAACTTATTTGACAACTGAAATGATAGCAAATTCCTTGAGAAACATTATGTCAAAGCTGACCCTAGGGGAAAAACAGAAAGCACAAGTCTTAACCACTGGACTGCCATGCAAGTGCCCAGTAATAGCAGTCTTACACAAACGACTTCAGAAAGTAGAAAAGAAAGGTGAGGGAGTTCCCTGGTTGCCTAGTGGTTAGGATTCTGGGCTTCAACTGCTGTGGCCCAGGTTCAATCCCTTGTCTAGAAACTGAGGTCCTGCAAGGTGCATGGCACAGCCAAAAAAAAAAAAAAAGATAAAAATTCCCAACTCATTCTGATAGGCCAGTATTACCTTGACAGTTAGATACAGATTTCTCTCTCTCTCTCTTACTCACACACACACAAACTATAAATCAGTATCAGTTAGCCCTCCATATTTATGGATTCAACCAACCATAAACTGTAGTATATTATGTACTGTACTGTGTATTTATTGAAAAAGAAATCCAAGTGGACCAATGCAGTTCAAACTCATGAGTCATCTATACTTCATTTGCATTAGGAGAAACTTCATTTGCATATAGGTAATGGATAAATGGAACAGAAGACAGTTTAGAAAGTGATCTATTATATACTATTTTTCAATTTATTTTACAAAGATGGTAAGATCAACAAATGATGCTGGAACAACTGATATTCACATGGGGAAAAACATTAACCTCAGCCTTTACCAGTATGCACATGAAAAGAGATGCTTAATGTTATTCGTCATCACAGAAATGCAAAGAAAAACCACAATGAAATACCACTACACAGTCATGCAAGCTACACACTCAAACGGCTAAAATTAAAACAGACAGACAATACCAAGTGGTGGTATGGGTGTGGGGCCATGAGAACGTTCACACATTGTTGGTGGAATGAAGAACAGTACAACTTTGCCGAAGCTCCAATCCTTTGGCCACCTGATGTGAAGAGCCAACTCACTGGAAAAGACCCTGATGCTGGGAAAGACTGAAGGCAGGAGAAGGGAAGCAGCAGAGAATGAGATGGTTAGATAGTGTCACCAACTCAATGGGCATGAATCTCAGCAAACTGGGCAATCCCGGAAGTCAGAGAAGACCGGTATCAGGCAGTCTATGGGGTCACAAAGAGTCACACCTGACTTAGTGACTAAACAACAACAAGGACAACTTTACAAAACAAGAACGCAATCTATTACAGAGCTCAACATACACTTATCATGTGACCCTGCAATTACACTTGGGAAGTATTTACCAAGAAAAATGAAAACATGTTTCCACAAACACACATGAGTATTTATAGTAGCCCAAAACTAGAACCAACCATGTGGGGAAGAGTCTCTGAGGTGACTCCCACGATCCCCATCTCCTGGCATTCATGCCCTTGTGTTGTCCCTTTGAAAGTGGGCAGGAACTGCGACAGGTTTCTGGCCAATATAGTATGGTAATTGTAATTGTACAGAACACATGTAATTACACATATGTGGTTACATTACGTAAGACTGTAATATCCATTCACCTCTGAAGAAACAAGTGGCCGCCTGGGGAAGACCCATGTGGCAGAAGCTGAGGGCAGCCTCTAGCTGACAGCTGCTGACAAAACGGGGTTCGCACACTGCAGTCCACAAGGAGCCAAATGCTGCCAACAACCACATGAGCTCGGAAGCAAATCCTTCCCCAGTCAAGACTCAGATGCGATCACAGCCCTGACAGACAGCTTGACTGCTGCCTTGGGAGACACAGCTAAATGGTGTCCTGACTCCTGACCCATAGACACTGTGAGACAATACATGTGTGCTGCATGAAGCTGCTAAATTTGTAATAACATTGTTAGACGACAGGCAATTAATATACACCAAATGTTCAAGTGGTACACAGATCAACTGTGCTGTTGATTTACCTATACAATGGAATACTACACACTAGCAAAAAGTAATGAATTACTGATACATGGTGGTGGTGGTGGTTTGCTCAGTCACGTACAACTCTTACAACGCCATGGACTATAAAGCCCACCAGGATCCTCTGTCCATGGGATTTCCCAGGGAAGAATACCAGAGTGGGTTGCCACTTCCTTCTCCACGGGATCTTCTTCCTGACCCAGGGATCAAAACCACATCTCCTGAGGGAGGAGGGTTCAGGATGGGGAACACAGGTATACCTGTGGCGGATTCATTTTGATATTTGGCAAAACTAATACAATATTGTAAAGTTTAAAAATAAAAAAAAAATAAAAAAACACACATCTCCTGCATTGCAGGCAGACTCTTTACTGCTAAGCCATATGTACAACAATATAAAATTTCACAAACGCTATTCTGAGCAAAAGAAGTGAGACACAAAAGATTATATACATTATGAATACATTCACGTGTAATTCTAGGAGAGACAAATATAATCTATTAGTGATAAAAAAGCAGCTCAGATTCCCAGAGGCCAAAGGCTAGGATTTTCTGGGGAAGCAGAGTAAGGGAATGTTTGGGAATACTGGAATTGTTTTGATCTTGACTGTGGTGGTGGTTAAACAGGTATATATATATTTGTCAAAACTGACCACAACACATTTATTTGAATTCCACGGTAAAGCTTTTGGCCACAAAGACTCAGTCACTCAAAAAGCTATTAACATATGGACATTAAGTCAGGATAGGGGCAATGTTTTGGGGACTGGACAGTAACAGGAGGGATGCTGAAGAGGTTTCTGAGGTCCCAGTTATGTTTGATTGCTTGATCTGAGTACTGGTTACACAGGATTGTGTTCACTCTGTGAACATTCACCAAGCTGTACACATAACTGGTGGACTTCCTGGGTGTATATTAAACACCAATAAAAAGTGTTTTTTTTTTTTAATTTTAAAGGCTAGGGAATCATGCTAAATTATACTAAAGAGGCAAATCAATGCACTCCCTATTTCTTGACTGGATCCTGAATTTGTTTTTTATTGGAAACATTTGAATGCGGTCTGTATTAATAAATAATATTTTATCAATATCAAACTTCCTTTGTGATAGTGGTATTATGGTTATGTAGAAGAATAACCTTACTCTTATGAGAGACAAGGTGAAGTATTCTTGAATGAAATACCATGTCTGTAACTATCAAATTCTTACCAAAGAAAAGAAAAATATAAAGAGACTGAAATAGAGCAAATTCAGCAAAAGGTAAACAATGCATCTCGTTCACTTTTATGAGAGATTCAGAGGAATTCTCTGTATTATTCTTTCAACTTTTCTATAGGTTGAAAACTTCTCAAAATAAGAGTGAGGGACAAAATATCTTGTTTGAACTTGCTATTCAAAAGTTCAATAATCTTCCAGAACTGTATGCAGAGACCTGGAGAAGGAAATTAACATTCACAACATCAGCACTCAAAATGTACCACATACTCTTAAAATCTGTAACTTCAGTCAACCCTCAAAGCAACCTTCTAGGTTAATTATTATCACTCCTATTTTACAGAGAAGAAAACTGAGGCACAGACAGGTCGAGTGGTTAAGTCCAAGAGTGAGTGAGTGAGTGCTGGAGTTCAAACCAAAATCAATCAGGAAAACAAGCCTTTCTCTCCATAACATCTTTGCTGTACTCTTCTCCCTTCCCTGCTTCTGTGTTTTTTCAGTCCATAATCAACTATATCCAGTGAACATGAACAGACTGGAAACCTATATTCCGTAATATTCTCAGTTCTCAACAATCATTAAACCATTGGATTGAACCATGCCTCTGCTCTTCACTAGAGACAGAAAAGCTGGTGGGAAAGTACAGAAATAGGGATAACATTTCCTGTTCCTATGGCCCATAACATGTACAGACTAAAAGGGACTTTGATAAGAGATTAGCCTTGCAAAACAGAGTAATGTGGAGTAAACACGACTAGAGTATGAAGCAATAAATGCAATTCCAACAGACTGTTTTGAAGATAGAATAAAATGATTATACCCTTATGAAAAAGCAAGTATACCAGTGAAATCTAAGTTACAAAGGACAGCAAGGATAATCACCAGTTAGGGCATTCCTTTAAATTTTAAGGCAATTACTTAAGAGCAAATAAAACTTTAGTGAACTTCTGGTCAACATATGAAAACTCACACTCCCAAAAATATTACAACAGGGACTGAGGAAAGGCTTAGATGACTTGTGCGTGAAACTCCAGAGTTTACTACATGGAATACTAACAGATAACACACTATGTTAGGCACTGTTCTAAAACAAGTTAATTCATTTAATCCTCAGACCAGTGCTATGAGATAGGCACTAGTATTATTCCTATTTTACAGATGGGGAAACTAAGGCCAAAGAAGCAACTTATCCAAGACCAACACAGTTGGTAAGTAGTGGGGCTAGGATTCTAGACCAGTGGGGATGGCTTCAGAGTCCATACTTTTAACCACTGCTCTATACTGCCTTTCAAAGAAAATGCTGGTTATCTACCCTCAATCTTTCAAAACAAGAGACTGATGCCACAAAGCTAACAAACTATCTACAAGAGACAGAATACTGGCTCAGTCCCACAGGTGTGATGTGTTCTTCTCACACCCAAACCAGGTTTGGGGGAATATACAAACAGTTCTTTCAGTTCCACTGTGTTTTACTGGAGAAATGGGGAAACCACTGATCAGGACTAGAAAATGAAATGCGAAGCAACTGTTCACTTAAAATGCATGCATTTGCAGCTTATTGTCAGACAGTGACAGAATCTGGTGTGAAACATTTAAGTTTTGCCCCAGTCTGCCAGCATGTTCTGATGCAATCCCATCTCTACCAGCTTTGGAAAGGAGGGCAAAGGAGAAGCAGAGTTGAAAACCAAACAGAGGCCAGCCAAAATCCCCTTCAGGACCTTCGATCCCGTCCACGTGCACAGAGAAGACAATTTCTAGAACCAAAGGACTCCCTGGGTGCTAAAAAGCCTCCCAGTGGCAAAAATTCTAGAAACCTTCACAGTTACAGGAAAATTACACGTTCTGGCATCCTTTAATCCCAGCCTATAGGCATTCCTAATATATAAGAGTTCAGAGAAGCCCAGATTCCGAGGAACCTCGGTATGTTAGCAAGCTAAGTGGGTTAAGGCAAGAATGAAGAGTCCCACACCCTCCAACTCAGGACACTCCCCACACTCCAGAATTTTCGACAGTGAGAAGACCAAAGCAGCCCTCTTTATTTCTCATGTTTTACAATGCAGACATCTCTCTGAATCATTCGCTTCGCTATCGGAAGCTGGTCTGGGGAACACGCTACTTCTCTAAGTGCAATTCCTGTAATGGACTTATCATAAAGAATGAAAGAGTAATAAGAAACACTAAGTGGTATTCTTCTGCCAAGGAAGGAAGTGAAATACCAGTAGGCGGCTGAAAAGTCCACAGGTGTTTCAAGGAGGTGAGAAATGAAGATGAGTCCAGGTTGACACCATTTTCTTCCTCCTCTGTCCAATCCTAACTAAACTTACACGTGCAGGACTAACTAGTGGAGTCACACACAAATCCAGGCTTAATCAGGCTCGTTACAGACCCTGCAAAATGGCGCTTAATAGCCTGTACTTCATAAGGGTTGTAATGAGCATTAAACGAGATAATAAGCGTAATTTGTCCTCGGCATGATGGCACACACTCAGTAATTGTAAAGTACCGCTTACCCCCAGTCCACCCCACCTTTGGACTACAAACGCCTTCAGAAGCCTTATCATCCACTGCTTCCTAACAGGAGTGAGCACTTTCAAGGTCCCCGAACTGGAGTGGGATTTGGCTGCACCTATGACTGAAAGGCTGGAGTCTGGCTGAGAAAACCAAACTGGGCAGCAAGGACAGATTACCAGCCATTAGCTCAGTGGCGTCTGTTGTTTACAATGAGTCCCCTTCCTACCAACGCACTGAGAGTCCAAGTATATTTCCCACCCTCCAACTTAGCAGGGGAAGCGCAAAGGTGACTGAAAACGAAGAGGCTGGCAGCAGGGTGGCCCGGGAGGCTGAGGCTGCGGGGAAGTGGGAACCCTGAGGGAGTCAGGCCCCTCCCGGGACGGAACGGCCGGGAACGATCCAGCCTCTCACCGCTCTCAAGCAGGAGCCCTCGCAGCTCAAGGCTGGGGGATTTCTTAAGGGTCCCGCCACCGCTCCAGCCAAGCACAAGTGGGACCCCAGGGGCCGGCAGGCGAGAAGGGGGGGGGCCGCGGGCGCCTCCGAGCCCCGGCTCGGGAATGTGGTCAAAGAGGGGTCACCGGGGGAGGGGCCGGGCGGCGAGGACCTGGAGAGGGGCGGGACCCCGGAGGTGGCTAGCGGTCGCGGGCGCCTGTTTCCGAGGCTCAGGATCCCCACCGGGCTCCCAGCCACCCGCCAAGCCACCCCCCCCCAACTCCAGCGGGGGTCCCCGCCACCACTACTGGGCAACCCCACTCCCCTTACCTGGCTCGGCTGCTCAGCCTGCTCCGAGGACGCCATCTTTTTGAGGCCTGACTAATCTATCGCCGTGGGGCGAGGCTTCTCCCAAGCGCCCTCGCTCTCGCTCTCTGCCCAGACTAAAGTAGCCGGAACTGAGCTGTCGATGGGGGTTGGGGCAGGTCACTGTGGGAGAAGAGGGGAACTCCCACCACAAGGTCAACATGCGCTATTTCCATTTAGTCTCTCCTTTTACAGCAAAACCGAAGTCTATCCTTTGCTTTCTTATATGTGTATTATACTTACTGAATTAAATCTCTGCCCATGGGCACATATGCTGCTGCTAAGTCGCTTCAGTCGTGTCCGACTCTGCGACTCCATAGACAGCAGCCCATGTAGGGACACGCTAAGTAGTTAATTAATCAATGTGAAGAGACTTGGAAATTAATTAATCAATTGATGATTTGGTTCAGTACCATTTGTTGAGTGCTTACTATTGGCTGCTTGGTAGGTGTGAGAAATAAGATAAAAGACAACTCCTGCTCTCAAGTCCAGGCCAAATACACACACACACACACTCACACACACAAACACACACACACTCACATAATTAAAACATCTTGGAGACAGGAGTCCGATAACTGTCTGCAGGTCTTTTAGAAGAACTCAGAAGGCGAGTGCTTTTGGGAGAGGTAAGGCTTCTACGAACCTTTATTACTTTATAGTGGTTGAGTTGTTAGATTTTAAGCCAATTGTGACATTACATGCACGAAAGAGCTGTATACATTAGAAATATCAGTCAGTTCATATCGCAGTTGTGTTTGATCAGTGATGGCGTATTCAAAAGCATTGCCTCAGTTAACAATTCTTCCTACCAAACACTGTTTTAAATGTATTTTTCTTATGAGATAATATCTGATTTCCTTTAATAAAATATTAAAGGGATTGACCCTGAATTAATACAGGCTGATAATTATTCCTTCAGTTCAGTTCAATCGCTGGGTCGTGTCCGATTCTTTGCGACCCCATGGACTGCAGCAGGCCAGGAATAACAGGAATAACAAATTATTCCTTGTTTATATAAAATGCCCCCCTTTTAAGCCAGGAAACTTTTTGATATTTTTTGTATTATTTCAATCTTAAGTGTTGATTTTTCAGGAGTGAAAAACACAGACTTTTCCCTAAGTAGCAGTATTAGAACAAGGACAAATATGTTGTCAAGCAGCATCTGGACAATCTCAACAGTGATGAGATTTCCCCTTTTCTCTCTGATTTGAGATTATAATGTTTAACCTAACATTTAAGCATTTCATTCCGAGGTTCCAACCCAATCTACAGATCTGAAGCAGAGAATCGAATGCGTGGAAATGTGGGAGTATTTTGTGCTTCTCTGTTATGTCTTCAGCAAGACTGAAAACTACAGTCATCAATTTTTAAAACAGATTTCCTTCGAATCAGCGTGAAGTTTGGGACATTTTGTAGATCTTTTCAGGTTGGAAAGGAAAAACAAACAGTACAAAGTAAAATGACACTGCTTTAAGTATTAATATCATGCATCTATATATGCAAAAGAGGCTTCCCAGTCGGCTTAGTTCAGTTCATTCGCTCAGTCCTGTCCTACTCTTTGAGAGTAGGCTCAGCGGTAAAGAATCTGCAATGCAGGAGACCCCAGTTCGATCTCTGGGTGGGGAAGATCCCCTGGGAAAGGAAATGGCAACCCACTCCAGTATTCGTGC
The DNA here is from genome assembly GCF_055505025.1 of Bos grunniens. Classification (NCBI taxonomy): domain Eukaryota; kingdom Metazoa; phylum Chordata; class Mammalia; order Artiodactyla; family Bovidae; genus Bos; species Bos grunniens. Next base: position 37,953,098 of record NC_141180.1, on the reverse strand, counting down.
CTGGGAAATCCCATGGACAGAGAAGCCTGGCGGGCTACAGTCCAGGGGTTCCCAAAAGAGTGGGACACGACTTAGCAACTAAACAACATACATGGAAGAAAGAGTTCAAGGAAATAATTCAAGGAAATATACACGCGTGTCCATCATACTGAAAAATTACCCCCTACTGACCTCATTTTGAACGGGCAAATGCAACTCCTTAATATAACGTAGGAAAACAAAAACACCTCCTGGACTGAATTGCGCGACCTAAGTTGGCTTTGAACCCACAGACTACAGCTCCCGGCATGCCCCCGTGAGCCGCAGGTGATTAGGAGCAGCTAGAACTCCATCTCCCGGCGTGCCTTGGTCCGACGCGTGATTTGCTACGAAGAGAACTACATTTCCCGGCATGCCGTGGGGGATGGAACTGGGGAGGACTCCGGCGTCCCCGCCTCCCTGACTTCTAGTCGGTCTGGTCCCACCCTGAAGAGGATGGAGGTCCCCGGCGGCCCTGCAGCTCCGGAACCCGGCGAGATCCGGGCTCTAAAGCAGTGTTTGCTGCGCCGCAACAAAAGCCGGGAACAGCACGGCGTGGCGGCCTCTTGCCTCAAGGAGCTGAGGAACAAAGGTAGGCACGGGACCGGGGCGAGGGCTTGGAGGGCTGGAGCCCGGGCTGAAGGGAGCCAAGGGCAGGGTGAGGATGGCCAGCGGGGCTAACCGAGATCAAGAAAGACGACTTGGGGCTTCTTGTAACTCAGGTGGAGGAGCCTTGGGACAGATATGACTCACGTGGGTATAGCGACTTATCAGTTTCACAGCGTTTGTGCCAAGCGTTTTAACTTAATTTACTTTATGTGAGATTCATATGGTGGAAAGGCAGACGGGAAGCAATATGCAAATGAATTAAAACAGACTCTACTTCGGTGTCTTGCCTCCGGTGACTCAGATTGTGGATCGAACCAAGCCTGGTGTAGTCCTGCCACTCGGGCTCCCTAAGGTGGTACTGGGGCCCCCAGGTGAGCCTACAGCGAGATGGGGGCGGGTTTCCACCGTCAGCTCTAGCAGGTACCTGTGCGGTAAAGAGGGAGCCGCTACCCACCGTCCCAGAGGTCCAGACAAGGAACAGCTGCTGTGAGTGACCTAGCTTTCAAAAGTTCTGAGCCTCATACTGTTGTTACTAGTTGCCTGACCTTGCAGGTAACCATCTGTTGATCCCCAATTTTCTCATCGGCAAAGTGGCTGTATTTCCAGCCCTGCTTCACTGAATTGTTGGGACTCTCCAAGGAGATGATATATTCAAATGACTTACAAGTTATTAGCCTGTAGCAATAAACTGTTTACCGAAAAAAGTTCTTGAGGTTAAACGTGTGAGTCATCCCTAGGCAGGTAGTGAAGGTGTATGTATGTCTGCCTGTTCAGAGCTTCTCCCAGAGTCACTCAGCCTAGCCGGTATCCGATAGAAGTCTTTCAGAGACACAGAAACAACCAAAGCACTCTAAATGCTTCAGTGACATAGCTTTTGCCATATAAGTGTTTACATAATTTTTCTTGGAGTGAGGGTTCTTAAGTTTTAGTGCCCCTTTAGTGCAGTGGCTGGATGCACTTGGCACAGAGGCCCATATAAGTGCTTGTGTTTCTGGAGCTCGGCCTCTGCAGGGTTTGGAGCTCGGCCTGTGAAAGGTTTGCTGGGTGCAAGACGATATTGCCTGATGATATTTGTAGTCTCTCGGCTACTTTTCTGCGTGCTCTAGTCCCATTAGCATTTTAGGCATTGCCATCATTAGGCAAGTACAGACCTGCCCTGGACAAAACCTCTTGCCCATTGATCACACAGATGAAAAGTTCCTGTTACAATCTTCTGTCTTCTGCCTCCTTTATTCTTTCCTATAGGTTAGTAAGACTGTGAAATACTGCAAGAACATAAAGTATTTTTTTCTTTCTTTTTTAAAATTTTCTTTTTCTCTGGACACATGGGAGAATTTGAGTAATTTAGACCACTGAGAAAATGAACGAAAGGCGCTTATTCTCAAAGAATCAAATCAGACTTTTGTTGGTTGTTCATCCAAGGAAAGAATCGAGTGCCTCCTAATGAGGATATTGAGTAGCTGGATAAAAAACGTTTTCAAGAGCCAGACTATATGGGTTTAAATGCCAGTTACTTACTGTGTGACCTTGAGCAAGTTACTTAACCTCTCTGAGTGTTGGGTTTGACATCTGTAAAAATTGGAGTAACAATAGTATCTACCACAGGATTGTTATGAAATTAAGTACTGTATATGAAAAGCACTTAGTATAGTACCAGGCACATGGTAAATGTTATATTAGTATTAGTGGTCATCATAGTTATTATTAGCTACCAGGGATTTTTCTAGGCTCTGGGGGCATACATATTGAGTACAGAACAGATATAATTTCCCTATGGATATTTGTCAATTGCCAAACATTTTATTCCTCTCAGCTTGTGACATTCTGGCCATTGATAAGTCCCTGGCATCAGTAACCCTGGTCCTGGCAGAGGATGGCACCATAGTGGATGATGATGATTACTTCCTATGTCTTCCTGCCAATACTAAGTTTGTGGTATTGGCTGGGAATGAGAAGTGGACACACAATTCAGGTAAGAAATGCTGGCCGTATATACAGTATACCCTCCATCGTGATGTACTTTACTACACGCGGCACCTGGTTGCTGTTTGGCTGGCTGTTTCAGCATTTATGCAGCAAGCATTACTGAGCACCTTCTGTATGCCAGAGTGACGCTGAGTCGGGGGATGAAGATGAATGAGATGGAGTCAGGTCTCAAGTAACTCACAGACCCACAGCAACTAAAACACAGCAGGGCAGAGAGATCTGGGGCACAGATAGGGTCAAACTACCTGGTCTGAATCCCAGCTCTGCCGTTTAATAGTCACGTGACCCTGAGCAAATTATCTAACTTCTCAGCCCCTTATTGAGACAGTAGTTATAGTACCTGTCTCCTCGGGTTGTTGTAAGGATGCGAGAACATAGTACATATCAAGCCAGGGCTTCTCAACAATGCTGTTGACATGTTGGGCCAGGAAATTCTTTGTTGTGGGGGTGCTGTCCTGTGCATTGTAGGATACTTAGCAGCATTGCTGGCCTTTACCCACTAGGTACCAGTAGCGTCTCCTCACCTTAATTGTGACAACCCAAAATGCCTCTAGATATTGTCACGTGTCTGCAGGTGTGTGGTGAGCAGAATCACTCCCAGGAAAGAGCCACTGATAGAAAGCATTTACATCTTATCTGGCATGCTGCTGCTAAGTCGCTTCAGTCATGTCCGACTCCGTGTGACCCCACAGACGGCAGCCCGCCAGGCTCTCCCATCCCTGGGATTCTCCAGGCAAGAACACTGGAGTGGGTTGCCATTTCCTTCTCCAATGCATAAAAGTGGAAAGTGAAAGTGAAGTTGCTCGGTCATGTCCGACTCCTAGCAACCCCATGGACTGCAGCCCACCAGGCTCCTCCGTCCATGGGATTTTCCAGGCAAGAGTACTGGAGTGGGGCTTATCTGGCATACAGTCAGATAAATCAATACTCCCTGTCACTATCATTACCGTCATCCTCACCAGCAATACAGAGGGAACTAATACGGATGAGCAAGGATCAGAGAGCTAAAGAAGTGTCTTGAGGAGAGTGCCCAGGCCACCAAAGTGTGGAAATCACCCTTCAGCAATGACTTTCCCAACCACCTTTTTACTCGGGCCCTAGAGACAGCAAATAGTGGCTGCAGCTCCTCCAGTCAAGAATGAGACCTGAACTTTCCTGGTGATCCAGTGACTAAGACTCCAAGCTTCTAATGCAGGGGGCCTGGATTAGATCCCTGGTCAGAAAACTAGATCCCCAATGCTGCAACTAAGACCCTGTGCTGCCAAACAATTTAATTAAAAAAAAAAAAAAGAATGAGACTCATCCCGACAGTTAGGGAGTTTGGGATGAACATGTTCACACTGCTGTATTTAAAATGGATAGCCAACAAAGACCTACTGTACAGCACAGGGAACTCTGCTCAGTGTTATGTAGCAGCCTGGATCGGGAGTTGGGGGAGGACAAATACATGTACGGCTGAGTCCTTTTGCTGTCCACCTGAAACTATCACAACATTGTTAATCAGCTATACTCCAATGCAAAATAAAAAGTTTAAAAAGAGAGAGACAGACCCATCCCCAAGCACAGAGAGATGCTGATGAGGAAAAACATTTTTGGATACGGAAATAGACAAAAAACTAACTTAAAGGGAAGCACGGTGGCACCCTGGGTATGCATGACCGTACACTGGATTTAAGTGGCTTTCCATAAAAGAATACAGAGCAGTTTCACACAGAAATAAATGGAAGATAGAACAAGTGGGAAAGTTAAGGCCCTAGATGGGGATTGGTTTTCCCATGAATCCCTGAGAAAAGGTGCTTCCTTCAGCATCGAAATTATTCTAAATGGTCGGTCGGAAGGACGTGCTGACATCCTGGAGGTCTGAGTTGGGGGAGGAAGTGAAAAGAGCACTGCAGGTTAATCTGACTCTTAACTGGCATTTTCTTCCTGTATCAGATGGAGGTACCGCTTGGATTACCCAAGAGTCCTTCGACAGAGATGAAACAGACAGCGGGGCAGGGTTGAAGTGGAAAAACGTGGCCAGGCAGCTGAAGGAAGACCTATCCAGCATCATCCTGCTGTCCGAGGAGGAGCTCCAGGTGAGCCTCCTCTGCAGCCACACTCATCTGGCCTCTGCTGCCCTCCGTGGCCTACTTTCCACGCATCTTGCCACCATAATTTCATTATTCCTTCATTTTTAAGTAGTTCTCAGATGACAGCCAAGGTTCTTCATTTTTCTAATTCTCTTGCTGGAGTAGAAATTTTTTACTCCTCACTCTGCATCAGAATCACCAGTGGAGCTTTTTTTAAAAAATACAGATGCCACAGCCCCACGTAGACTATTTAGGCCCAAGGGGTGGGACAAGGAGGTACTGCTAAAGAATGTGAATTAAATCTCAGCTCCATCACAAAGACTGTAGCCAGTCACTTACCCTCTCTGCTTATGTTTCCTCTCCAGTAAAATTGGGGTAAAAATAGTATGTGGTAATTCAGAAAAATACTTATTGAGCCCCTCCCCTGTGTGTGGCATAGTTCTTTGCACAGGGTTACAGGGCTTCCCCGGTTGTGGCAGTGGAAAAGAACCCGCCTACCAATGCAGGAGACCTGGATTCAATCCCCGGGTCAGGAAGACGCCCTGGAAGAGGGCATGGCAAGCCACTCCAGGATTCTTGCCTGGAGAATCCACATGGACAGAGGAGCCTGGTGGGCTACAGTCCATGGGATCTCAAAGAGTCAGACACAACTGAAGCAGCTTACCACCCACAGTGGTGAACAAGCCAGACACAGTCCCTGCTCTGATGAAACTCAAATTCTGGTGGAAGGAGGTGGACGAAACCAGCAGTGTGCCCAGATGGTGGGGGCTACTCTAGATTGGGAGATCAAGGAAGTCTCCTTGAAGGAGATGACCTTTTGGTTATTTTTTAATCTTCGTATATTTATTTTGAATAAATAATACTAATACATTCACATGGTTCAAAATCCAAGAGACATAGCCAAGAATAAAACAAACCAAATGTCTATCAGCTGATGAATAAATAAAATGTTGTCTATCCAAATAATGAATATTTTATTCAGCCATAGGAAGGAATGAAGTATTAATACATTAGGCTTCCTTGGTGCCTCAGACAGTAAAGAATCTGCCTGCAGTACAGGAGACTCATATTTGATCCCTGGGACAGGAGGATCCCCTGGAGGAGGGAATGGCAATTCTCTTACCTGGAGAATCCCATGGACAGAGGAGCCTGGCGAGCTACCGTCCATGGGGTTGCAAAGTGTTGGACAGGACTTAGCACCTAACAATGACAATAACGTGGAGAAACTTTGAAAACATTGGGCTAAATGAAAGAAGCCAGACATGAAAGGCCACAGATGTCATGATAGCATTTTTATGAAATAGCCAAACTATGCAAGTCTGTAGAGGTAGACGGTAGATTAGTGGTTGCCTGGGGGTTGGGTTTCTGGAGACTGTGAGTAGGAAGGAGAGTAACTACTGATGGGTACAGTTTTTTCTGGACTGGTGACTGTGTTCTAAGACTGTGGCTGTGACTGCACAATCACAAAAAAAGCACACTCATTTTACTAAACTCCACTTACTTATATGCTTCAATCAGTGAATTGTGTGCTGTGTGAACTATATCTCAATAAAGCTGTTTGGAAAAAACAGATATACAGAAAAAGTCTGACTTCTGTCCCCAGCCACCCAGCTTTCCTTCCTGGAGACAGCCAGTCTGCCAGTTTCCCATTCCAGAGATAGTTTATATATGCTCTCGCTCAGTCGTGACCAGCTCTTTGCAACCCCAGGCTCCTCTGTCCATGGAATTTACCAGGCAAGAATACTAGAGTGGGTTGCCATTTCCTACCCCAGGGGATCTTCCCAACCCAGAGATTGAACCCAAGTTTCCTACATTGGCAAGTGGATTCTTTACCACTGAGCCACCTGGGAAGCCCATTTTATATACAATTACATATACATGTCCTCCTCTTCCACTTTCATCACACTTTGCACTTTCTGTTTCAAAGAAGTTTGGAAAGTTTTCCAGATCACTTTACAAAAGATACCTTGTTCTTTTTCATCGCTGCATAGTATTCCATTTCATGCCTACATTTTTCTATTTATTTATTTTGCTGAGCCAGGTCTTAATAGTGACATGCAGGATCTTTAGTCGAGGCATGTGAACTCTTGGTTACAACATTTGGGGCCTAGTTTCCTGACCAGGGATTGAACCCAAGCCCCCTGTGTTGGGAAAGCAGACTCTTAGCCACTGGACCATCTGGGAAGTCCCACCATAACTCATTTAATGAGTCTCCCCAGTGGGGGACATGCATGTTGTTATCAGTCTCGCTATTCAGTCTGTGCTGCAAAAAAACTTAGACCAGTGTCATTTTGCACACGTGCTTGTCCATAGAATAAATTCATAGAAGTTTAGTTGAGAAACATTGGCAGGTCCCAAGAGGGGACACAGAAAGAAACTGAAGAACAAGAGGTACCTGCCATGGAAAGGTTGGGGCCAGGCAAAGGAAAGGCAGGAATTTTTTTCTTCTTTGGTTTTTTCTTCTTTAAGAAACAGAAAGGGGTCATGAGATCCCTTCCCATCCCAACAGACTAGCAAATTATGATACCCTTAGGATAAAGGGCATAACAGTCCTCACCAGAACAGGGATGCTGGAATACAAGTGAACCCAGCCCTGGCAGCTAGACTCTGCACGGGGAAGCTTAGGACAGGAGCTTGCAGAGGCTAGCCACATGGCAGGTAGGAGAAAAATGGCAGGTAAAGGAACCATGGGGAGCGAGAATGGAAGGGAGAGAAGGGAAGAGCACAGGATCCTAAGGATTAGCACTGACACTGATCCTTGCAAAGTTATTAACTGCTCTTGCCTCGTTTTCCTCATCTATGAAATGGTGGTAATACTAGTACTTCACTCACAAAGTTTGTGCCTCTTAAATGTTGGACCTTATGAATGTGTATTAATATTACTTGTTCAAAAATGGATGCAATATCAAAGTTAAGGGTAACTTATAAAGTGGCTCCTCAAAGAAGCCTTTCACAAACTCCTGCAGCCCTCCTTGTCACTTTCTGTCCTAAGCGTTTTACGTCTGTTTTCTCGGTGGTGCATAGTGAGTGCAGCAGGTGGGATCTTAGTGCCCCAACCAGGGATCGAATCTGAGCCCCCTGCAGTAGGAGTGCAGAGTCTTAACCTCTAGACTACCAGGGACATCCTGTTTTGTTTTTAATAAGGTACTAAAGGCAACATTTTCCTAATTCTTTCACCAGAGGGAAACTGAAAAAGTTACGTGCCTCTCTCCTGACTCTCGGGCTTCCCAAGGTGGCACTAGTGGTAAAGAACTTGCCTGCCAGTGCAGGAGACTTAAGAGACGCAAGTTCAGTCCCTCAGTCAGGAAGATCCCCTGCAAGAGGATTCTTGCCTGGAGAATTCCATGGACAGAGGAGCCTGGAGGACTACAGTCCATGAGGTCGCCAAGAGCCAGACATGACTGAAGAGACTTAGTGCAGCACAGCACATCACTCCTAACTCTCAGGCAGCCATATTGGGTAACTTTGGGAACTAGATGAAATGAGTCTTTGAAATTGATGCATTTGAGAGACATAACATCATGTTCGGAAAGTACTTTCAGATGTCTTAAAGCCCGTATTTGTTTGTCAGATGCTCATTGATGTCCCGTGTTCGGAGCTGGCTCAGGAACTCAGCCAAAGTCATGTGGCAGTCCAGGGGCTCCAGAACACCCTCCAGCAGGTGCTTGACCAGAGAGAGGAAGCCCGTCAGTCCAGGCAGCTCCTGGAACTTTACCTTCGGGCTTTGGAGAAGGAAGGTGGCATCTTGTCGAAGCAGCAAGGTAGGCATTGTGCTGAGATCTCGGTAGGAGCCTTTCCTTGAGAGCGAGCCAGATGCTTCCCGTGTGCTCAAGAAGAGTGATGGCACAGCTGTGGGTATTCTAAGATGGCAGGCTGCTATCTGCTCGCCTGATTGCTCTGGCTGGTTGTTGGGGTGGCTGTGTGTGCGCGTGGCATGCTGATGTGTCCTCTATCTCACATCTGCTTTGCAGAGTCCAGAGCTGACCTTGGGGACGAGAGCGATGCTGTTGACACAGGCATTAGAGAGAGCTCCTCCGAAGTTACGCCTGCAAGCCAGATCCTCTTGGCGCTGAAGGAGAAACCTGCCCCAGAGCTGAGTTTGTCTAGTCAGGATCTGGAGGTGGGCGAGCACCAGGGACCCTGACCTTTGCAGGGAGACACTTGTATCAGGGTTTTTTCACCTCTGCAGACCCTGAATCATAGCTTCCAGTTTGCCTAATATTACATGCAAAGCTTCCCTTGTAGCTCAGTTGGTAAAGAATCCGCCTACAATGCAGGAGACCTGGGTTTGATTCCTGGGTTGGGAAGAACCCCTGGAGAAGGAAATGGCAACCCACTCCAGTATTCTTGCCTGGAGAACCACATGGACTATAGCCTGTCAGGCTTCCCTATCCATGGGGTCCCAAGAGTTGGACACGGCTTAGCAACTAAACCACCACACGCAAAGCGTTTGCAAATGTCTCACATAATCTAAATCTTAAACAAAATGGATGCACTCTCTTAGATCATCCAATCTTATTCTCTAGTCCAGAGTAGGTAATGAAATGTCTGATTCTGACAGGGAGGAGTTACAGGACTCAGGCTTCTGAGATGCATCTGCCAGTGGTTGAAAAAGATCCACAGGCCCAGAGGTACATGAAATATTCCTGCGAAGGACCTGTGCAACGGGGTCATCTTGTACTGACTTTCAGACCAGGGAACTAGAAGGGAACCCATCAGAGTGGGTGCTCCTCCTTGTCCCTGTCCCCAGCACTACCTCAGTGTAGCTAGAAGGGAAAGAGGCTGTACTGAATTGAACTTGGCTAAATTTCCTGTGAGCGGAGGACTTTATGCTCCAAGTAAACTGCTCTCTAGAGGTCCTTTCCTGTTGTTGTTGTACGGTGAGCAGACGCCTGTGACGGCTTAATAGGAAGGAAACCTGGCATCTCAGCATAAAGCTAGAGACTGACACTGCCGACTCTCACCTCCCCTAAAGAAAATCGCGAGAGCAGCAGAGGGGCTGGTTTTCAATGATTCTTCTTCTTACCACAGTTGGTTGCCAAGGAGGACCCTAAAGCACTGGCTGTTGCTTTGAACTGGGACCTAAAGAAGACGGAAGCCGTTCAACAGGCCTGTAATCAGGAACTTAGCCTACGCCTCCAGCAGGTGCAGAGCTTGCGTTCTCTGAGGAGCATTTCAGCAAGGACGAGTTCACTGCCTGGAGACATGGAGAACCCCAAACGAACCAGACGAGACCCCATGTAGCTGGTGGCCAGCAACATGCCAAAGAAAACCTTGGGTTTCGTGTCAGTGTCAGTAAATGCCTTTAGCCTAATCATTATAGCTACTTACATACTCCTCTGCCCCCTGCCTTTCAGAATGTTCTGGAACAGACTAGAAGATGGGCTTTGGGTCTTCTTCAGAAAAGCCATTCCAGCTTTCTTTACATATTGAACCATAAGGTTCCACCAGCTCCTCTAATTGCAAGTTCATATGTTCTCTGTGTAATAGTAGTTGTGAAGGGCATGGAAAAGAAACTGTCATGTTTCAGACCAACTATCCTTTTTTTTTTCTTTTCCTTCTACATCAGACAAATGGTATATCTCTTTCATGATATAATCTATGCAACCATCATAGTAATGAACCTACTATTCTTTTCCTTTTTTTTTTTTGACGTGGACCATTTTGAAAGTCTTTATTGAATTTGTTCCAACACTGCTCGTGTTTTATGTTTTGGTGTTTTGGCCCCGAAGCATGTTGGATCTTAGCTCCCTGACCAGTGATCAAACCCGAACCCCAGGCATTGGAAGGTGGATTCTTAACCACTGGACCGTCACGGAAGCCCAGATGCACAATTCTTATTCTAAAGATAGAACTGCAGAATTTTAAACACAAGTAATGGTAGAGAAGGTGATGCATCGGTGTTGATTATGGCCACAAACTTGTTTCTCAAGTTAATGAATTTTTTTGTATGTTTAAAGGCACATATTAAATTTGCAGAGCATAGGGACATACAGAGAGTCTAATTCACCATTTCTAATATCTAATTCAGTATTGTGAAATTATATCCATTACCACTGTGAAACTTTTCAGTTTTCTAATATGTTTTATCAGCAGGGGGTATAAAAAGGTCATTAAATCGATCTCTGTGAGATACGACTCCAGGTCTCTCTGGGTGCAGAACAGAGACTTCTGGTTTATATTCCTCTTGTTTCTGTACTAACTTGTTATTCAAGTTTTGTAATCTACAATGCAATTTCTCTTGCAAGGAAAAAGATAATTAGTTATTGACTTATTTGACTTACTTTTTAAGCATACTTAGAGGAAAATAGAATAGTATTAAGAATACATTGGCTAATTATTAAATAAAGAAAAGTAACAATAAGTCCTAAGGTGAGGCAGAGATGCAAAAAACAGAACAAAAAGCTATTTGCTTCTCCTATGACCCTCCTCAAGGAGGGATAAGGTCTACTCAGCATACTCCTACTAATGCCTTATGCCATTGGTTCTCACTTGCCCCAATATTTTCTTTTTTAATAGTGTATTTTATAATGCTTTTTTAATTATCCTTAAATGAAAGCCAGAGCTGATAACCTACCTACATGTATACCTTCATCAACACAATACCTCCAAATGGAAACAAAGGAAAATAATTTTCAATAAGATGGTCTGTATCCATCTCAGTATGCCCTTTTCTGTAGATGACCATCAAAAGGCACAAGGAAGCTCTCAGGTGCTTATCCTTACAATTGAATTACCTTGAGTTTGTTAGAAGCAGCCATGCATGGTACATGGTGATTGGTGACTCAAATTCCACAAGCAGCATCGCCCTTCGTAATGGGAGTTCCCAAAACAGTGACGTTCTGGGCAGTATACCACATCTGTCCTTGATTTATAAGGTGGCTGCATTCTTCACAAAGCCAGGGAATGTTAAAACTGGAAAAAAGAGTCTGTATACAAAACAGAATTAGGTTTGGGGCTGATTTGGAATGGGTTTTCATTCCTGTGAACAGCCAGCATGACATAAAAGTCATGTGGTGGGGGTGGGAGGGAAGACACGTGGGATGTGGGATGATAATTCACTATGTTGAACTGTCCTGTGCTTTGCAGGAAGACTAGCAGCCTACCTCCCACCCCACCATTCAGTGTCAGTAGCAGCCTCCAGGTACTGAGACAGTTGACAAGAGCCCCCAGGTTCTCAAAATGCTCCTGGAGGGGCAGTAATGCCAGTTGAAGATTTTTATGACAGTTTGCAGTCAGCTCTGTGCCAGCACCTACTACACTGGAGCCTCAAAACTGAGTGAGCTAAAGAGGGTGTGGCGTGCCAGCTCTCGTTTTGTACATGAGCAAAGTCGTGCTCAAGAAGGATCAGTGACTTGCCTCATGTCATAAGGCTAATTGGAGGGCCAGGGTTCAAAGGCAGGTCTTTTGGCTTTATTTTGGTTTGAGGTTTTGGTTTTTTGGCTATACCACCCAGCTTGTGGGATCTTAGTTCCCCAGCCAGGGATTGAATCTGGGCCCTTGGCAGTGAAAGCACAGAGTCCTAACTACTGAACCACTAGGAATTCCTAGGTCTTCTGGTTGCAATCCTGGTGTTCTTTCCACTTACTTGTATTTTCTTTTAAGTCTACATACTCTTCTACTCTACATCCAGATCACTGGTTTTGTTAATTTGTAGTTCAGTCACTCAGTCGTGTCTGACTCTTTGTGACCCCATGGCTTCCCCATGGCTTCCCCGTCCTTCCCTATTATTTTGTTTTGTTAATACCAGAATAATAAGTTGAATTCAGCTCCAAATGAAAAAAGACCTAATATGTTTGCAACATGATTGCTAAAAGATTTCTAAATGTAGTCCTTGTGTTGGTAGTGTAAAAGAAATAAATTAGCCTGGTGAACATTATAGTTAGCACAGTAGCAAAGGAAGCCTGGGTTCCAGAAATAATAGAACAGCATCTCTATTTAACTATTGTGTCAGCAATTATCTCTGTTCACCAATTATATCAGCGTCTCCATCTTTGCCCTACTGAATGAAAAATGTTTTCTCCAATTATTTTCACCAGATACACAGTAGAGCTTTAGTTGATGGGCCGGGTGTTGGTATTGGTCTTCTGTATTAGAAACAAACCTACTGAGCATCTCAGCTGCATTGGAGAATAGAAAAAGTACTTTGGCCTTTGGAACGAGACAGACCCACGTGGAGTCTAACCTTATGGGACAGTAGTTTCCAAAAATGAAAGGTTAGCCTAAGGCCCAAGGTGGAATGGGTTAAATTAAATGAAGGAAGTTGGAGGATATCACCGACTCAATGGACATGAGTTTGAGCAAGCTCTGGGAGATGGTGAAGGACAGGGAAGCCTGGCGTGCTGCAGTCCATGGGGTCGCAAAGAGTCAGACACGACTGAGCGACTGAGCAACAAGTAGGAGGAAGAGCACAGTACCAGCACAGCAATATAGAGGGAATGGTTCCCTTTCATCTCCCCAGGGCCAGAGAGAGGCGGGTGCGAACAGAGACCTTTGCAAACCCTAGACCAAATGTAGAGTCAAAAGTTATTTTGCCCTAAGTACCCCTTACCTCCCCTGCACCACTGTGCCTCCAGGCCTTCTAGAATAGAACGGAGCAGCAGAGCAATAGTCTAAAAATAGGAGAGAGAGAGGGAGCAGGGCACAGCCGATGTTAGGAAGAAAGACTGTCAAAGAAAGCAGCTGGGACTAATGAACTCTACATTAGCCATATTCCATTCTTTCGACTCAAGTCAAATGTCGGTCCCCATTAGGCAATTGGCTTTGACAAGAGCCGTGCTAATTACCACTTACCAACCTTTAATTTCTGGGTAAAAGCAAAAGGAAAAAAAACTAATGGATTTTTCATTTTCCATAAAGAAAAGAGTAAAAAAAAATAATAGTAGTCTGTTAAAAAATACATTAATTACAAGAATTATTAATGTGCCTTTACTCACCAGATTTTTAAATTTCCTAATTAACTTTTATTATCTTTTTTTTTTTTTTGCCTTCAGCATTTCTTTTCCTATTTTGTTGTATTTTGCCTTAAGTTATTTTGGCTGCGTCTTATATTACTTGAGGTTTTTAAGGACCTTGGAAATTATCTACTCCAAATACTCACTGCCTGAATCTGCTACACAGCTGACAGGTGAGGTCCTCTGCCCTGTCAGGAAGCCCCCAGTAAAGGGAACAGATCCCCTCCTCCCCAGGAAATGCACTGAATTTTCAGATTGCACATCCTTAATGTTGGCTGTTTGGTCAAACTAAGTCAGACAGCACTTCCACAATTATCAATACAAGGAAGTAAGCAACAGGTTACTGCAGAGCTATGAGATTTTCTTCAGTATTCTCTAACACCATGTTACAGGAACTATCAGCATGAAAATTCTAGCTTTTCTCCAGCTTACAGTTATTTTTTAAAATAGTTTATTATTTATTTATCTGGCTGTGCCAGGTCTTAGTTGTGGCACACAGGATCTTTTAGCCATGGCACGCAAACTCTTAGCTGCAGCATGAGGGATCTAGTTCCCTGACCAGGGATCAAACCCAGGCCCCCTGCATTGAGAGCGTGGAGTCTTAGCCAGTTGACCAGCAGGGAAGCCCCAACTTACAATTATTTTAATAAGAACAGAACATATATCTTTTATCACTTAACTATTTAATTATAGACAAAAAGGATAAATTAGTGTTAATTTTTATTAAAGTTATGAGAAGCTAGAAAAAGCATCGCCCAGTGTCTTTGCCTCATTCATTCTAGTCTAGAAATAGAAACTTCCCTCTTTTTAACAGCTGAATGACATATCCTCTTCTGATTTCTTCAAGATCAAATCCCTGTCTCTATTGAAGAAGCTGCTGTTATTAAGATGTGGGTAATCCCTTCAGCAGGCACTGTCAGGTCAAGGAGTATGTATCCCCCATGAGCTCACAGGCCTGAGTTTCCACTGAAATGGTTTGCTGTCAGCCCTGACATTCGAATACTATGAAAGGACTTCGGTTGAATGCTTATGTCACATCAGTTCCTCCTTAGCAGTTAAGGATCTACTCTGGTGACAAATACTGGAAACAAATGTCCTAGATCTGCACATTTGACTATACTGAACTACACAAATGCAAATGAATGAAAGTCGCTCAGTCGTGTCCGACTCTGCGATGCCATGGACTATACGGTCCATGGAATTCTCCAGGCCAGAATACTGAAGTGGGTAACCTTTCCCTTCTGCAGGGGATCTTCCCAACCCAGGGATCAAACCCAGGGCTCCCGTATTGCAGGCAGATTCTTTACCAGCTGAGCCACAAGGGAAGCCCAAAAATACTGGAGTGGGTAGGCTATCCCTTCTCCAGCGGATCTTTCCAACCCAGGAATTAAACCAGGTAGGACTAGAGTCGACCAAAAACCTGATGGTAGGAAATTACCCTAGTTTACTAATGATGAGCATGTTAATCTAGTCTAACATGCAGTTGATGCCAGTTTACATTTTTCTAAGGCCCCTGAACTAAGGTGGGCTTAAACTTGATGGATTTCCTGGAGGTGCCATTAATGTAGCCTCAATTCCTTCAGATATTACTTAGTTAAAAGTTAAAATCTCTGGACTTTGCCAGTGCTCCAGTGGTTAAGAATCCTCCTGCCAGTACAGGGGACACAGGTTCGACCCCTGGTCTGGGAAGACCCCACATGCCATGGGGCAACTAAGCCCATGCACCACAACTCCTGTGCCCACCCACCCTAGAGCCTGGGCACCAGTGCTGTCTTGGTGACACCACTGCAATGAGAAGCCTGACACCACAATGAAGAGTAGCTCTCACTCGCCACAACTAAAGTAAGCTCACACATAGCAACAAGGACCCAGTGCAGCCAAAGATAACGTTTATTTTTTCAAAAAGTTAAAATCCCCAATCCTAAGGAATGTATACATATGGCTCTAAGCAAAACTGAAAGACAGTAAGCATTCTTTTCTTCTAGAAGAACCTTAAATCCTGAAGGTCAGCTGGCCTTTCAGGCAGGCATCTTCCACCAGTGCGCTGACCCACTTACAGGTCCCTGAAAACTGCTGTGTTTGAAAATGAGGATGCTATTAAGACTCTTTCATCACATTATACTTCACTCAGCTAGTAATTACGAATATGAGCTCAGCTCTGTGGAAGACAGAAAGGAACGGTCAGCAGTCATACTTTGTGAGTCTGTTCCCCTGGTGTCCAGAGAAGAAAACATCCTTGCAATGCCTTCCAGCCAGCCTTTGCCAGTCTTCCTGATACTAATCCTGACCATCAGAAACTTTCCTTAACTCCTGGTAGGAATCTCTAAGCTTTAAAGTTTAACATCCAAAAAAACCACCTGCTGGAAGTTTTCTTTAGCATCTAGAATTCAAGAGCCATAAACAAGGTGTGTAATCAAGGAAAGATTCCGGGGCTAATGGGGAGGATTAAAATTTGATTAGGGTTTGAACCTGAGCATGTGTTTACTCCTATCTCCATCTGAGCAGACCCAGATCCTGGTCCATGTGAGGCTCGACAGTTGCTCTGTGTTATATCACAGAAAGAGAAATGAGAAAGGAATCTCCCCCTCCTTTCACCATCATCCACTTACTTCTGTGGGAAATTATTGAGGAATGGGAAAATAAAACATTTATATACATAATAGATTTCAATACATATGCCTCTGTCTCAGACCAAGTCCAGATCCTGCAACTCTGTAGGTCCCAGAGTTTGTTTGTTTTTCTGTTTTCTTTGACCTTGAGGCCTGGCTTGTAGGATCTTGCTTCCCCGACCAAGGATTGAACCCAGACCCTCGGCAGTGAAAGGGCAGAGTCCTAACCATTGGACCACCAGGGAATTTCCTGGAGGTCGTTGTATTAGAAGTTAAGGCAATCAAGCTACAGGCTGGGAAGTAGCACCGCTCACTCTATTTGGTTTGAAATAAACCTGAAGCTCTCATCCATAAGAATTGTAACAGCAATATTAACCTACTGATTATAATTAGTATGGGTATTTTACAACAGCAGGTTCAAATGGAACTTTTATAGGCATGTCATCATGATGTTGTCTGTTTAATTATAGCATGATATTTGTTTTTAAATTAATTTTAGCCAAAATAGGAGGAATAATAATTTTGCTCTTTGAGAACAGTGTTTAAAAATTGCTTTTAATATGAGAGAAATATTTTTTACATTAGACAGTTGATATCAAAGTAAACTGAAATGTTATTCTGAACACTTAAATATGTAGCTTTTACCTATTATAAATCAAAGCAAGGAAGACGAGGACAGAACAACTTCTAAGCACAATGAATGTGGAAGGAAAGCCCCACAGCTGCATTGACAATAATGGCAAAAACCACAAAAATCTTTATCAAAAACTCTCTTCTTTGATCAGACCTGAGGTTGCCAAGGGGATGGGGGAGGGAGGGAGATGGACTGGGAGTTCGGGGTTGGTAGATGCAAACCATTACATTTAGAATGAATAAACAAGGTTCTCCTCCATAGTACGGGGAATTATATCTAGTTTCCTGGGATAAGTCATAATGGAAAAGAATATTTTTAAAATGTATATACGTATATATACATATGTATATATACATGAGTCACTTTGCTATACAGCAGAGATTGGCACAACATTGTAAGTCAACTCTACTTCAGTAAAAAAATAAAAATAAAATACTCTCTTTGGGTTCCAAATTACTAAAGACATCTAGTAGTTGGCATTTTTAAAGTTTACATAAAAACTACTTTTCAAATTACATGAGAAAGAGAAGACAACCGCACAAAGAAGAAATATCACAGCTGCTTATTAATACATTTTATTCAGATCCATGGTTACACTTCTTTGCACGAGTAGTTATGGGTGGAGTTTTACTTGCAGGAGGAGAAGGTCTTCCAGAAGAAATTCTTGCAGGGCGTTTTGTCTTGGCGCGTGGACTGATGGAGGGGTGCGCCTTCCTGCCGTTTGGACACCTCCCTGGCTTCCCCTCCTACAAAGGGCACTGCCCTGGCCTGGGAGGCCCACTCGTACCACCACGCAAGGAAAGTCAACAGGCTGTTTGTCTTTATTTCTGCCACTTCCTGCATGTGCTTTTAAAAAGAAGCAGAGGACAAAGGAAAGACAAATAAATCATCTGATTCAGCCAGCATTAAGATATATAATTCTTTCCTTTAAAAAAAAATGATGCTCCAGAACAACAAGCCATATTTCCATTTAAAGGATGAGAAAGTTAAGGGACACGACTGAAATGACTTAGCATGCATGCAGAGTTAAGAGAACACCTCAAGAGAATTGCTCTAATCAGAGAAAAGAAAAACTCGAATATATTCAAGGAAAAAAATCTATTTGTTTTGCCCCTAATCTTTTTAATTATAAGAGGTTGGGAGATGTCTCCTTTTCCCTGACAAGTGACTGGCAGATAAGAAGCCCCCCAAGTTAGATGAGGCTTCTTTCGCTTGATTTCCCATGTCTCCATCTCTGGTCTTACTCCTGGCTGTCCACAAATTGCTTTTTAAGACAGATCAGATTGAGACATTATATTCTGGCCTTTCAGACTCCTTCGAAAGCTTTAAGGAGTAATCTGATGATGAATGGCTTTTCTGGAACTCAGCTGCTAATTTCAGAGAAAAATCCATTTTTAATGGTCAACTTTATGTACTCTTTCTTGGAAGTTTTTCAAAATGAAAAAAAAAGAGAAGTAAATCACCTCATAAAGTTACAACTTCTCACAATGGAAAATGTAATGATGTCAATTAATCTAAGCCAGTGAGAACCTGCTCTGTATGTATAAATTAAGATTCTACAAGTAAGTGTGACTAACACCGCAGTGGCAGCAGCAGTAGACCAACTGCACTGCAATAGACCAGTGTGATGGCTTTGTGTTTCAAAGACTGGCAGATGGAGATCGCTAGCCTGAAGAAGCTCCCTTTAGTGTCAGCGTTTTCTAACAAGTTTCCTAATGACTGAAGATGGTGAGTCAATGGTCCATGTGGACATCACAGCACAGGGCAGCTGAGGGGCACACGGCAAAGCCCAGCCCTGCAGTCTGTCCTGTACACACACTCAGCCACAGAGAAGAGGGGGATCCACGGGGTGGCCAGATTTGCCAAGGGAAGGGACAGCTCACAAGAGGGTGAGCACGCAGCCGAGTCAGACTACTCACCCCACTCTCGTGGCCGGCGAGGCCGCCCTCTGGGGAGAGGGCAGTGGTGGCCCCAGAGGGCAGCAGCAGCAGCGGCAGCAGCAAGCAGAGGGGTAGCATCTTGCAGGCTGGCTGGTACTTCTCTCCAGCTCTGGAGCTGCTCATCCTGCTTGGCAGCCCCTGAAACCAGTGCTTTGTGGACTTGAGTCTCTTCTCTGCAGACTGAGGGGGATATTTTCAGCTCAACCTGCAGCTGTGTGTGTGTGTTTTTTTGTATATATGCCTATCTAAAGCCTGTACTCCCTCTCCCCTCACATTCAAGTGGTGACGCACAAGCCTGAGCAATCAGTGCCCACAAAAGTGCTTCAGGACTGGATTTAACCCCTTCATTAAAACCTCGGCGCTCTCCTGTGTCAAGAGTGGATTTGCTCCTACTTGGGGATGCGTGCGCACTTGGCTAGAAATTCCACCTCCTCGCAATTATGCCAAAGCAATCAGGAAGTCTTGAGAACAAAACCAAGTGATTTAACATAATACAAAATTAGCCTTGAATAAGGAGCTTATGGTGATGAAAACAATCAATCCTAAAGGAAATCAACCTGAATATTCATTGGAGGACTAAAGCTGAAGCTCCAAAACTGGCCACCTGATGAGAAGAGCCAACTCACTGGAAAAGACCTTGATGCTGGGAAAGTTTGTGGGCAGGAGAAGGGGGTGACAGGGGATGAGACAGTTGGATGGCATCACTGACTCAATGGACATGGGTTTGAGTAAACTCCAGGAGATAGTGGAAGACGGGGAAGCCTGGTGTGCTGCAGTCCATGGGGTCGCACAGAGTCAGACATGACTGAGCAACTGAACAACAAGGAACACCACCTGCTTCCCAAGTGGTGCTAGTGGTGAAGAATCAGCCTGCTACAGCAAGAAACTCGGGTTCGATCCCTGGGTCAGCAAGATCCCCTGGAGAAGGGAATGGCAACCCACTCCAGTCTTCTTACCTGGAGAATTCCATTGACAGAGGAGCCTGACGGGCTATAGTCCATGAGGTCGCAAGAGACAAACGTGACTGAGCGACTAACACTTTCAACAGCAAAGGAACTTAAAATCTGCAATTTTGCCCACACGAAAGAATGACTGAATCAGCTCAACAAGGAGACGGTGAGGACTCCGGGAGCCACTCAGAGCATCCACTGGTCTCAGCAGACCACCTCAGGCCACCAAGTGCTCGTTCCGTAGCACCACCTCCCCGCCAGCAGGCCACGGTCCTCTGGCCCAGGCTTTCCCAAACTGTGATGTGGACCCAAATCACCTTTTGTTGTCGTTCAGTTGCTAAGTCGTGTCCAAGTCTTTGCCACCCCATGGACTGAGCACTTCAGGCTTCCCTGTCCTTCACTATCTCCTGGAGTTTGCTCAAATTCATGTCCAGTGAGTCGGTGATGCCATCCAACCATCTCATCCTCTGTTGCCCTCTTCTCCTGCCCTCAATCCTTCCCAGCATTGGGGTCTTTTCCAATGAGTCAGCTCTTTGCATCAGTCACCTTATTAAGGTGGAAATGCAGATAGATTCTTCTCTTCTTGGCCACACCTCGAGGCATGTGGAACTTCCCCGACCCATGCCCGCTCCCCCCGCTCCCTCACCTTGCCCCGCCCTGCCTGCAGTGGAAGCATGGAATCTCAGCCGCTAGACCCCCAGGGGAGCCCAGTGAATGCCCTACACTTGACCAGCTCCCAGGGTCTCCTCTCCTGATTACAGCTCCACTGCTGAGAATCCACAACTTCAAGCTGTCTCTGCCACCCCTGGTTCCTCCTTGCAGGTCCCAGGTTCAGAATCACACAGACAAATGTACAGACCTTCTCCACCTGAGACAGCTAGGAAAATCAGAAACATCCATCGCAAACCTAAGATGACATCAGAGGCCAGGTTCTAAAGGGAAGTAAAGCGACCAAAGAACTGACGGCACGTTCCAGAAGTGAACGTTGACGCTTTCAGTTTTCCAAAGTGCTGGTTCACACCCCTCCACAAGGGAAATCTCAACTTTAAGTTTCATTGCATTGCACATTTGTTAAGATGCTAGGTAAAATCGGCACAGCCAAATGACCCACTATGGGCCATAAAGTGCATCTTGCTTTAGTCCTTTTTTGGTACCAAAAAAATTTTTTTTTTTTTTTGCCTAATTCCCACAAATGATATTTTAAAACGTTTAGATATTCTTAGGGCTTCCCTGATGGCTCAGTTGGTAAAGAATCCACCTGCAATGCAGGAGACCCCAGTTCGATTCCTGGGTTGGGAAGGTGCCCTGGAGAAGGGAAGGGCTACCCACTTCAGTATTCTTGCCTGGAGAATGGGGTCCATGGGGTCGCAAAGAGTCAGAGAGGACTGAGCGACTTTCACTTCCACTTCAGTTTCATGTCTTTTAAATTTGAAACCAGTTCAACATTTTAAAAATTTAGGAAATAATGGAGGCAGAACCAGCTTGTCATCTACCATCTTGACTGAGCCACGAAACGTGAAGGAGGTGCATATAGTCCTTTCCTACTTTTTTCCTCTGAGTGTATTTTTATATATTTTGTATATACTGTATATTCCATGGGGTCGCAAAAAGTCAGACAAGACTGAGCGACTTTCACTCCAGATATTCTTACAGATGAGATAATCATGGTAGCTCACCCAACTTCAAGATTTTGTTCCATGAACTCATTGAACACTGAACACCTAGCGTGTACTACATAGAAGGACAAAGACCATCCACCCCGAAAGGGCTGTTCCAGCCTCACTAAGGGGCAGGAGACATGCTCTGCAAATGAGAGAAAAGTAAAATTTCAGTGTGACATGTGCCAAGGAAGGTTATAAGCTGCAGGCCGGGGAAGGCTTTGTGTGATCTTGTTACTGGCTGCTTTCAAGGAGGTGGCAATATATCTTAGTACCTCAAGGTGAGGGCTCTAGACTAAAATCCTGGTTTTGCCATTTAATTAACCTCTCTAGGGTCTCAGGTTCCTCATCTATAAAACAGGGATAAAAACAGTACCTACTGCCTACATCCTAGAATTGTGAGAATCAAATAAGATCATGATAAGCACCTAACACAAGTGGAAAACACAACAGGGCTCACGTTAGGAACTGTCACTAAGACGATACCCTGGGACTCTGCTGGTGGTCCGTTGGCTGGTCCAGGAAGATCCCAGATGCCACAGAGCAATGAAGCCCAGGCACCCAAGAGCCCATGCTCTGCAACAAGAGGTCACTGCAATGAGAAGCCCACACACCACAAGAGAAGGCCTGCACACAGCAGCAAAGCAGCAGCACGGCCAAAAATAATTTTTTTTTTTTAAAGAAGATACTCCAAGTCCTTAGTCCTTATTCCCCACAGTATAAAGAAAGCTCCCCACCACAACACAATGGAGATCCCTGGTGAGAGCCATGAAACCCAAGCAAGGGCTCCTCCTCCTGTGTGCCCCCGCTGCTCATCTCAGGCTCCAGGGACCCAGTATTCAATGGAGCACCTGTTGTGTGTGTGTGTGTGTCTGTGTGTGTGGCCCTACACAAGGCACCAAGTGATCACCATTTCAAAGCCCACCCATAGGGAGTTGACAATCTAATGTTTTATGCAAAAAAGTGTTTCTGAAAAGATGTACTATGGGAACTTGGATTAAAAGGGACTCAGTACTGGATTATTTTGAAAAAGGGAGATTGTTTCTTCTAAAAGGCAGAACTAGGACCTAGACACAAGGTGAAAGACTGTTCGCTACACACAGAAGAAACTTGCAACAGTTAGTGTCCACTAACAGAAAGGGCCCTGTGCACCTGAGGAGTTCAGGAGAGCCTAGGGGACCTTAGTCATCAGTGCTATAGAAG
Source organism: Bos grunniens (assembly GCF_055505025.1). Classification (NCBI taxonomy): domain Eukaryota; kingdom Metazoa; phylum Chordata; class Mammalia; order Artiodactyla; family Bovidae; genus Bos; species Bos grunniens. The sequence goes on along the minus strand of NC_141180.1, from coordinate 37,930,465 downwards.
GGCTTCCTACTTGGTGAGAAGACTGGACTCCATGACCTCTAAGGGTTCTTTACAGATTCCACAATTCAGTAAAGGCAGTAAGCGGGCCCTGATTACACTTTCCCAGACGACTAGGTGTCGAGGTACCAGCTGTACATGACAAGTGTCGACCAGCATATTCCAGCTGTTGCTGTGTACAGAAGGGGATGCTTTGGAACATCCCTGGTTTGTTAATTTAGTAATAAAAAAGTAACGCAGGATCTTTTATTTCACCTTTTTTTGAGGAGTTGGTGTAACAAGGAAGACAAACATTATAAATGTAAATTGCCCCGACTATGTTACCAGGCCACATGTATTTCAAAGACATGTGCTGCTTCATATGGCCAGTCAGCTGGTTATACAGTTAATTAGTCTAAAGTTCAGACGAGCTCCCAGGACTCTAAGGAAGCAAGCCTGTGAGAAAGAGCCCTACAACTCCTTTCTGCTAACGGTCAGCAAAGATGGAATGGGAGAGGATGACTGACATCGCATGGACATGCCAGAGTAAACTAAACCCTGAGCAGAACATGCAGTGGGCAAGGGGCAGTTCCTGAGGACTCGGGGTTACACCCTGCTGCTCCTTACAAAGTCTGACCACCCCTGTGTTATAATCCCTGAAGAATGTGTGGTGGGACCACTTGTCTAAAATACAAACAAGTCAGAGACTTCCCTGTGGTCCAGTGGCTTAAGAGTCCACATTCCTAATGCAGGGGGTTTGGGTTCGATCCCTGGTCAGGGAACTAGATCCCAATCAACTAAGAGTTCGCATGCCGCAACTAAACTTTCTTTGTGCCACAACTAAGACTGGTGCAGCCAAATAAGTAAATCAGTATTTTAAAATAAAAATACTGTGAAAATGTGTGCAGAAATACTACACGGAGCACCTAGAATAGGAGCTGGCACACAGAACGGGCTCTGTAAATACCAGTCCCTTTTCTTTGCCACTATTGTCCCACTGGGTTAAAAGACATGCTTGCCCTGGGCCTCTGAGAAACCCCAAGGAGAAGACAGAAGACGTGGGATTCCTGGAACCATCATCTCTCACAACCTGAAACAGAAGACGCACGCTGAACTGTTTTGGAGGAGTAGTCAGACTTTCTTCTCAAGCAAAAGTTCCATCCAGTGTGGCCAATCAACTTACAACATAGCCACAGAAAAGTCACATGAACTGTGACTGAAAAACAACACTGGAGGACTTCCCTGTTGGCTCAGGGGTTAGGATTCAGCGCTTTCCCTGCCGAGAACCCAGGTTCAATCCCTGGTTGGGGAACTGAGATCCCAGAAGCTTCATGGTGCAGCCAAAAAGGGACTAAATGCATATAGCTTTAGTCATCTTTCAGTGATTGTCAGCCTGAAAAATGATATAAAAGAATGAACATATGATTTTTTTGCTTGAAAAAGTCAACCATATGTATTTGCTAACATAATTTTATTAATACAATAGATACAATTTCCAACATATACCATTCAAACACATGCCCTTTTCATGCACTTCAGTAAGACATGGAACTATTTTGCTTAAGAGTTTCCACTTCTCTTTTAAACCAGCTTTTGTAGTCAATGACTTGGAGAGTACAATACAAAAAGCACCCAAGCCTTCTGTCTTTTAATCTCCACTGATCGTTTCAGAACCCTCTATTGGCAATATGTGCTTTTAGCCACTCGGCCTGCTGAAGGCCACTTTCTCCAAACAGCAACAGGGTTTAATTCTCACTTTCTTCTACACCAGCCTCTGCTGACTCCACTGAATTTCTGTTTTCATCCTCCAACTTCTTCTTCTTCTTTGCTTTTTTTTCCAGGTTAAGCTGAGCGATGTCTTCATTTTTCTCTGTGATGTATTTTAGCTACAAAAAAATTTTTTTTAATTACATTTTTACCTGACTGTAAAGCCATTAATAAGTCTAGTCGGGGAGAAAAAAAATCTATGCCATTTCCCAACCACTCTCACCCAGGGTTAAATTCCTCAGAGTTAAACACAGCTTCCAATTTTTTTTTCCTGGAAGGAATCAATGACAAAAGTCAGCTCACTGCTTACTCACATAGGAGTTCCTTGAATAATCAGAAGAATTAAAACTTGTAGTTTACGAAAGGCATGCCAATCACAAACATACTCTACAAAGCACAGATAAAGTCAAAAGCCCTAAATTTTACCCAATTAAAATTACTGAGCAATTCCTGTGTACCAGATCCTAGAGATCTGGTAATTACAAGGGTAATAAGACAAGGTCCTTGCCCTCAGGGAAGATTCAGTCAAATGCACAAGTTTAGCTGCAACTCTTCAGTAACAGGCTTCTGTCAGATGACCAAAATTTAACAGTCCAAAATTAAAACAATATTCTGAGGTAAATACATACGTAATAAGCAGGAAACTTCCCAATTAACAGTCTAAGATGGTTTGCATCGACAATTCCTTGCAAAAGATAGAAACTTCTTACTGAAGCTGACCAAGTTACAGTTCTGAGAGAGAATGTCAGAGGAGAGAAAAATGTCTTTTCCACTGATACGCAGCACCACCAGGCACCGGAGCTATTAGGAATCGTATCATCCTTAACCTTGACTTAAACTTTAGAGAAACAATATTAGAAGAGCAGAGACAGAAAAAAGTCCAGTGGAAACAGTACTGGATCCAGGGTTTGAAGGTTAAGGGTCAGCTGTCAACCAGAAAACTTCATATTTAACTTTGGGAAATTACTTAACTCTAGTAGTCTGGCCTATAAAATGGGGCTAATTAGTCATTTTATGAAAAACCCTCATAGGGTGGTTGTGAGCTTTAAATGATGTGTGTAAAATATGACCTACAGAAGTCCTGTGTGAAATGTCAAGTGCTACACAAGTTCATTCATTCAACTACTACTCATGAGCCCCTACTGTGGGTCAGGCCCTTTTTTAGGCATGGCAGATGGAGTCGAGAAGAAAGACATAAAAATCCCTGCCCTTGTGGAGCTCACATCCTGGAGAGGAACGTAAAAGTATTTTGACTGCTAAGATCAGACTAAGTCAGGAAACCTCACAGGCGTCCTGGATCTGCCATCAGCCACAGCCACTAGCCTGGGACGATCACAGCATCACCTGTAAGGTGAGGGCACGGCTGGGATGACGTCTAGACGTCTCTGAAAAGACAGAAAATGTGCTCAACTGCCTGCACACCCCAGATGTACTGATACTCCTTCCACACCTGGCTCGCCAAAACTGTGGGCTCCATAAAAGCACCCCCTAGATACTCTAGCCTGTGACCTGTCTCTGACACCATGGTGTAGCTGAAACATGGGACCAAAGTTTTGAGATATTACAGAAAAGGCAAATTATGAAATCCAGAGAGCACTGATTAGAAAATTTCAAATTGGCTTAGCAAGATCCATCATCGTGAAAGAAAGACTGTAAATTACAGGCAGGTCTGAGTGGTTGAAGCGTGTCTCATTTTTAACGCAAGGTGCCCTGGGGGAATCACTTCGTGGATGCCGGTGATTAATTGGGAATAATGTATTCTGATGGGAAAGGGGAGTGAGGAAAGAAATCCATCTCTCACCAGTGAATGACTCCTCCTGGCTAAGAGCTTCACGTCTTCAGTGTTAATTGTGCTTCTTTTCGCATGTCTGTAGAAAGCGCAGAAACAATTCGCCAGAATGTTTCATATTATTTAAAGTTTTGATGAAACACAAAAGTTCATGGCCAGACTTCACACCAGCAGGATCTCTAAGTAGCCCATCTTTTCAGGTGAGGGCCATTAAGTGACAGTGACACAGAAATGAGTGAAGTGATGAGCCAAGATACCAATTAAATGAAGAGACAGAGCAAGCAGAAGCCAGTCTGTCCACCTCCACTGGAGGGCCGAGGGTATCTGGAGAATGTGAGCATGGAGAGAAGTAAAAGGCATTCAAGCCTTCCCAAATGCTCACAGTGGGCACAGCGACCAGCATGCAAAAAGAAGCGGGTCTGTGAGGCACCTTCAGTGAAAAGAGAAAATAGCACAGAGCTCACAATACAAAGATCATTGCTGCTTAAATGAACGCTAAATAGAAGAAATAGAATTTCCACAAAACACAGCTTCGCTTATACCAAGGTCCTAATGCTCTTCCCCAAAGGCTACATTACAGGGAAAAGCTTGTGCACGTGTCCCTCCCCAACTAGGAGACAATGTGTCCCCAGCAACAGCCCAGCTAGGACAAAGAACACCCTTTCAACTAGACTCTGTTTCTTGCTCACAACACGGACACAAGTGCTTGTTCCAGTTCTCTTATCTCTGCTTTAAAAGGTAATCTGAGACAATGAGCTCTATTCAATAATTTATCACTCTAATAACACCCTTTCTTGCCATTTCTAACTTCCTCCAAAAATAAGTAGGAACTCTGTAAGTCGGAATAACGGGGAATCTTTGTGTTCTTAACTATCAGAGTGACCAGCACATGGCAAGTCCTCACTAAATATCTGTTGATTTACAGATAAAACTCACAGAAATTATATTCTGTAATTTGGCCAGATTAGTCCTTCACATCCTGCCAAATGTGAAAAGATCACATGCCATCTCATCATGACGGACAGTATCTGACTATCCTGGGATAATATCCACGTCAGAAGATAACTTCTCATTAGCCGCCTGGAAGGACTAGCACAGAGAAAAGTGGGCGGGGCCGGCGGGGGGGTGGAGTCAGACAGAAAGTGACAGACAAGAGACCACAAAGCCGGTCCAGAGGTGCCCTGCGTGGAGGATGTCAGGAGCCACAGACACACTAGCCCTCGTCTGTATCGCACAACAAGCTGCCCTGTTGGTGTTACCCCTTCCTAAAGGGCCGGACAAAGAGTAAGGAGGAAGCAGCACTGAACTGTTCAGTGTAAGATCAGCATATATGATCACAAGAAACATTCAGGAAACAGCAGAGCCAACCCTCTCCACCACTTGACTGGTCATCTGGTTTCTCTGCACCATGTCTTAATGATACCACTGTCCCAGATGGAGGGGCAGGTACATCCTATGCCAGCAACTGCACACCACAGACTCTCCTAAATCAAACCTCTGGCTCCAGAAAATTACTCTAGAGAACATAACAAAGCAATTTTTCATACAACACTTTTAGCAACACAGGTTTTAAAGACTATTCCCAAAATGCCCCTAAATATTCATTGGAAGGACTGATGCTGAAGCTCCAATACTCTGGCCACCTGATGTGAAGAACCGACTCACTGGAAAACACTCTGATGCTGGGAACTGAGGGCAAGAGGAGAAGCGGGCAGCAGAGGATGACATGGTTGGATGGCATCACCAACTCAATGGACAAGAGTTTGAGCAAACTCCGGGAGATGGTGAAGGATAGGGAAGCCTGGCGTGCTGCAGTCCATGGGGTGGCAGAGGCTGACACGACTTAGCGACTGAATAACAACAAAAATGCCCCTAGAATTCATTTACCGTAGAATACCTATCTTCCTCAAAATGTTTCATCTTTACCATGTTAACATTAGGTGACTTAGACATTAAATGAAGGAAATTCACAACTTAAGTGGAGAGATTATTTTCCAAAGTTTATAGGTGAACTGAGTTTATAGTATTTACAATTTAAGTGTATTTTTTTCATAGAAACATTGTTACAAATACTAGTTAGGTTCTCAGCCTCCAAAGACTATCTAATAGGTAGCCAACCTGAAATAGCAGTATATATTTCAGATTTCTCAAACTGGGGTAATATAGGAGCAGGAATTATGTAACAGGGAAAACTCAAAACCACAGGATAAAGCTGACCCTCTGGGACTATCAACTTTATTCAGTAGTGGTGGTTTAGTCACTAAGTTGTGTCCAACTCTTGCAAACCCACAGACTGTAGCCCACCAGGCTCCTCTGTCCATGGAATTCTCCAGGCAAGAATACTGGAGTGGGTTGCCATTTTCTTCTCCAAGGGGATCTTCAAGACCCAGGGATCAAACCCGGGTCTCCTGCACTGCAGGCAGATTCTTTACTGACTGAGCTACCAGGGAAGCTTTTTAAATTTTATTCAGTGATACACATTTTTCCCCCCACACCATGGCATGCAGATCCCCAACCAGGGATTGAACCTGGGGTCCCCTGCATTGGAAGTTTAGAGTCTAAACCACTGGACCGCCAGGGAGTCTTATTCAGTGATAAACTTTAAAACAGGATTTTTTTTTTTTTAATGGAATATTTTGACAATGTAAAATTAAGACAACAGATAAGTCTTCAAAGAAAATCTGCACTTGAATTAGCTCAGAGTTCTTTGGAGGAAGTTTAAGGAGTGCTGGTATACACCCCTGAGCACTGCAGAAGAGGAAACATCTCTGAGTAAAGCCTCTGACAGTCTTGCTCAGAGAGCATCAGCTGACGGCCTCTCCCCAGACTCCTTTACCCAAAAGATGAGTCAGTCCTTGTGCAGCTGACAGTCCACGTGGTGCCCACACATCTCGGCCCCGTGTGTGCGTGCTAAGTCACTTCAGTCATGTGCTACCCTTTGTGACCCCATGGACTATAGCCTGCCAGGTTCCTCTGTCCATGGGATTCTCTAGGCAAGAATACTGGTGTGGGTTGCCATGCCGTCCTTGAAGGGATTTTCCCTACTTAGGTATCGAACTTGGGTCTCTTACGTCTCCTGCATTGGCAGGAGGGTTCTTTACCACTGTGCCACCTGGGATGCCTACCTCTCTGCCCCAGGGCCCAGCAAAAAGAAGTAGGCTTCTCAACTATAAAAAACACACAATACCTGAAAACTTAACGTGTGACAATGCTAAATAGCTCTAATTTCATTTTTATTTCTAGTATTTAAAATTGTCATTGTCTTTTCCTACAACTAACACAGAAATGAGGAGGAAGCGCACAGCTGGGGACTCGCTCCTGGCGTCTAGTGGGTAGAGGCGAGGGACATCACTAAGTACCTTACAATGCACTGGACAGAATTCGGAGATCATCCAGTCCAAAATGTCAACAGTGCTGAGGTGGAAAACTCTGATCTATACTGACAAACTCTATGTTCAAATCAAGTAACCATTTGTCTACTAATTTACATTTTTGTGTCTTCCTTTGTAATATAAAAGACTCACATTTTTAAAAAAAAAGAAGAGGGATTTCCTTGGTCCATTGGTTAAGACACCATGCTTCCAATGCAGGGGGTGTGGGTTTAATCCTTGGTCAGGGAACTAAGATCCCACAAGCCCCACAGCATGGTTAAAAAAAGAAGAAGAAGAAAAGAAATGGCAAGGGGTTTCCTTGGTGGTCTAGTGATTAAGAATCTGCCTGCTAATTCAGGGAACATGGGTTTGATCCCTGGTCCAGGAAGATCCCACATGCCCTGGAGCAACTAAGCCTGTCCATCACAACTATAGAGCCTGTGTGCCTAGGGCCTGTGCTTTGCAACAAGAGAAGCCACCTCAACAAGACCTTGTATGGAAACTTGAGAAAGCCCAGGCGCAGCAGTGAAGACCAAGTGCAGCCAAAAATAAAATAAAATAATAAATCTTAAAAAAAAAAAAAGATGGCAAGTAAAGGCAGTAAATGTATTTCACAGGAGACCTGGGGTGGGGGTGGGCGCAGGGCACAAGTAAGGGGCAACCACCTGAATTAACGATGATAAGACGCAGGAGCCGTCAGTATCCCATATATTATCCTGATCCCTTTTGGCCAAGTTGAAGATGCTAAGCGGTTTTTAGGGACTCATATACGCAGGAATAGGCAAGATTTAGAGCCTGCCCTCTGAGAACCTACTGCTTTAATTCATTCAGAATATTCATCGAAGAAACAAAGAGCTATAGGAGAAAGGTGAAAAGTATGGGGTGTGGGAGAGGCTGGCACCAAATCAGAAGTGGGAGCAAATTAGAAAGCTTTAGCCCTTTCAGGCCTTCGTCATTCAAATTGCTTCATAAAAGCAATTCGCTGCAATTGTTTTCAATTACCTGTGGAACTAATTGAAGAGAGGAGCATAAATCACCTGTAAAAGCTAATGCTTTACCAGCTGAAAGCCAGTCACACACACTTTTCAAGGAGCATGTGTCTCACTTGTCTCCAGCAGGCAAATGCAGGGCTGATGGGGCCATGGGCTGTATTATCCCGACACCCGTGCGCTACCCCACAAAGCACGCAGCAGCCCAGCCCGGCGCCCAGCCTCACCCCCCAGCACATCACCTGCAGAAACAGTCTTAAAAGCAAGTGCACCATGCACAGAATCCTGGAGACATGACTCACACCTTTTTAACCTGGAACTGAATAACTTCACTTCCCTTAACGACAAATACGAGGAAAACTTCAAAAAATGCCCAATCAAGTCTGAATGGATATGATTAAAGCAGATGTTCCATTCTTACAGAATCATGATTAGAGACTGAGTCTCCACAAAACATGGGGCGGGGAGGGGTTCAAGCTTCCCTGAAATTCACCACCAGATGGGGAGCATCAAAGCATGGAAACAAGCCCAGCATCCGACAATCAAGCTCTCTACCCACCTTGCAAACATTTCAAGGTCTTTGGCAAAATTTTCTGAAAGAGAAAAAGAGATGTGCTTTAATTAGCCTATCTCAACCTTAATTCAGAAGCAGAAAAGTGAAATCTCAATGTCTACAGTAAGTGTAGTGACTACTACAAATCCTTTTGAAAGTGAGAGGAGGCCCTTCGGGTGGCTCCATTGCTGGATTCATTACGACCTCTGTGTCCTCCCTGCCACCTCCACCCTTCGTTACAAACCTCTGGTAATTGTGGCTACACCTCTCCTCCCTAGAAACTATCCCTTAATCTTAAATTGTGCTAGGAGTTAGGGCTTGTGAAGACATTCATCTCCCCTGAAGTCAAGCAAATACCAGCTGTCAAACTGTGGGTGGAAAAAAAAAAAAAAAAAAAACTGTGGGTGATATAAAAAAGTTATAAAGCAATGAAACAAATTAATGTCCAAGGACTTCCCCTGGTGGTCCAGTGGTTAAGAATCGGCCTTCCAGTGCAGGGGACACCGTTCCTATACCTGGTCAGGGACCTAAGATCCCACATGAAAGAAAGTGAAAGTGTTAGTTGCTCAGTCGTGTCCTACTCTTTGTGACCCCATGGACTGTAGCCCACCAGGCTCCTCTGTCCATGGAGAATTCCAGGCAAGAATACTGGAGTGGGTGGCCATTTCCTTCTCCAGGGGATCTTCTCAACCCAGGGATTGAACCTGCATCTCCTGCATTGCAGGCAGATTCTTTACCATCTGAGCCACCAGGAAAGCCTCCAAGATTCCACATGCCGCCAGGCAACTAAGCCAGAATGCCACAACGAAGACCCAGAACAGTCAAAATTAAATAAATAAATAGGGCAGCCTGTCCTAGCCCTTGTTTTAAAAAAAAGTAATATTCTGGGTGGTTTAAAGCAATAAAATAAAGGTGCTGATGCCCTCCTATTAGTGTAACAGAAAGAAAAAAAATACAAATCTTGTAATAGAAAAAAATATAGCTCTTCCCATAAACTGAATCTTACAGCCAATAGAAGAAACGTTTCACGGATGGTGTCCAGTGATAATGTTCTTTGTCTGTTGGTGAGATACGCCACGGCACCCACCTGCATTTCTCCCAAGCAAAATCAACCTCCAGGCTTTCCACACCCCCACAGGAAGACCAGGGCTGCGTACCACACTGTCCAAAGGTCACCTCTGAGATCGCTGCAATGGTTTGCTTGCTGAACTGCATGTCTTTGTCCGACGCAACTTCCTCGCAAAGACAACCAACCGTGTAGTGAACCGCTGCCTTTAGCCTCTGAAGTAAAATCAAAACACTTCATGGGTAAGACTGCAAATAAGAGCTCTTCACATCTTAAAAAATGAAGACCAAGAAGAGGGTCTGCTCAGCCTAAATTCCTTCGGCACCTTCCATAATGGCTGAGTGACTTTTCCAGTGTCCTAATAAATCAATGGGGCCTCTGGAATGTGACTTGTGGAAACATCACTTCCTAGTTAATGGTGATGATTTAGGTGAAGTAAAGATAAGGAACAACGATGGCAGGTCAGCGGGGAGAGAAGGCAGACTGGTATCTGGGAGGCGCCTGTGTAACTTTACTCAGTTATTCCACATTTATGCGCCAAGTGCCTACTGGGTGAAGGCATGTGCTAACACGTTAGTATTAATGTGTGCTACCTGAATGTTACTGACCCGAGATATTTCAATATTCACTTACATAACAAATTCCTGGCCACAGGTGTTAGTTTCTGCAAAAAAATCCCCCGGTCAATAATGTGCCAGGTATCTGGGGAACACAGTGGAAAAAAAGAGATTTTTGCCCCTAGATGGACGTTAACCAAGCAAATACAAAAGGACTGGTCCCTGTGCTTCAAGTCCTTGCCAGTCCCAGTCCTGCACAAGACAAAGGATGAATATCAGGACGACACTGGGGAAGGCTCCCGAGGGCACACTAGATCAGCCTCTGATTTGCTGCTTTGCTAGCCCACCTCAACAGGACCCTCACTGCTCCTTAGCAACACCTTCCAGTGCTGGAAAACACTTCTTCCCCATGTGGAGGAGTAAAGAAACAAAACAAGCCACGCCAAGGTCTCATGTCAACAAGCTTGCTGAGCCCTGTGTGTGCCCCCGCTGGGGACGGAGCTGAACTGCATGTGGTGACAGCTGAACCCCAGACAGCGTGGGCTCTACCAGCAAGTGCTCATGGCAGAGGCAAGACAAGGAGGGACTGCAAGAACATGAGTCCAGGGCCCCGAGGGGAGGCCAGACAGATAAGAAAGGGACATGCCTTCCTTAGTTTCAGATGTCACAAGAGCAGGTAAGTGGAAAGCGTCAGTGGAAGGAGACAAAGAGACCACCACCCTGGGAGGGATAAAGACCCTCCAAAATCATCTTTTTTTTTTTAGGTATGTGTAGACGTGTGGTTGAGGAAGGCTTTCTTATCTCTCCTTGCTATTCTTTGGAAGTCTGCATTCAGATGCTTATATCTTTCCTTTTCTCCTTTGCTTTTCGCTTCTCTTCTTTTCACAGCTATTTGTAAGGCCTCCTCAGACAGCCATTTTGCTTTTTTGCATTCGTTTTCCATGGGGATGGTCTTGATCCCTGTGTCCTATACAATATCATGAACCTCCATCCATAGTTCATCAGGCACTCTGTCTATCAGATCTAGTCCCTTAAATCTATTTCTCACTTCTGCTGTATAATCATAAGGGATTTGATTTAGGTCATACCTGAATGGTCTAGTGGTTTTCCCTACTTTCTTCAATTTAAGTCTGAATTTGGCAATAAGGAGTTCATGATCTGAGCCACGGTCAGCTCCCGGTCTTATTTTTGCTGACTGTATAGAGCTTCTCCATCTTTGGCTGCAAAGAATACAATCAATCTGATTTCGGTGTTGACCATCTGGTGATGTCCATGTGTAGAGTCTTCTCTTGTGTTGTTGGAAGAGGGTGTTTGCTGTGACCAGTGCGTTCTCTTGGCAAAACTCTATTAGCCTTTGCCCTGCTTCATTCTGTACTCCAAGGCCAAATTTGCCTGTTACTCCAGGTGTTTCCTGACTTCCTACTTTTGCATTCCAGTCCCCTATAATGAAAAGGACATCTTTTTTGGGTGTTAGTTCTAAAAGGTCTTGTAAAAAATAAATAAATAAATAAAAATAAAAGGTCTTGTAGGTCTTCATGGAATCGTTCAGCTTCTTCAGCATTACTGGTTGGGGCATAGGCTTGGATTACCGTGATACTGAATGGTTTGCCTTGGAAACGAACAGAGATCATTCTGTTGTTTTTGAGATTGCATCCAAGTACTGCATTTCAGACTCTTTTGTTGACCATGATGGCTACTCCATTTCTTCTAAGGGATTCCTGCCCACAGTAGTAGATATAATGGTCATCTGAGTTAAATTCACCCATTCCAGGCAATTTTAGTTCTCTGGTGCCTAGAATGTCGACGTTCACTCTTGCCATCTCCTGTTTGACCACTTCCAATTTGCCTTGATTCATGGACCTGACATTCCAGGTTCCTATGCAATATTGCTCTTTACAGCATCGGACCTTGCTTCTATCACCAGTCACATCCACAAATGGGTATTGGTTTTGCTTTGGCTCCATCCCTTCATTCTTTCTGGAGTTATTTCTCCACTGATCTCCAGTAGCATATTGGGCACCTACTGACCTGGGGACTTCCTCTTTTAGTATCCTATCATTTTGCCTTTTCATACTGTTCATGGGGTTCTCAAGGCAAGAATACTGAAGTGGTTTGCCATTCCCTTCTCCAGTGGACCACATTCTGTCAGACCTCTCCACCATGACCTGTCCGTCTTGGGTGGCCCCACACGGCATGGCTTAGTTTTATTTAGTTAGACAAGGCTATGGTCCATGTGATCAGATTGGCTAGTTTTCTGTGATTATGGTTTCAATGTGGCTGCCCTCTAATGCCCTCTTGCAACACCTACCGTCTTACTTGGATTTCTCTTACCTTGGACGTGGGTTAGCCTTCCTCAGCAATCAATGCAAGGAAATAGAGGAAAACAACAGAATGGGAAAGACTAGAGATCTCTTCAAGAAAATTACAGATACCAACGGAACATTTCATGCAAAGACAGCTTGATAAAGGAGAGAAATGGTATGGACCTGACAGAAGCAGAAGATATTAAGAAGAGGTGGCAAGAATACACAGAAAAACTGTGGCAAGAATACACAGAAGAACTATACAAAAAAGATCTTCACGACCCAGATAATCATGATGGTGTGATCACTCACCCAGAGCCAGACATCCTGGAATGTGAAGTCAAGTGGGCCTTAGAAAGCATCACTACGAACAAAGCTAGTGGAGGTGATGGAATTCCAGCTGAGCTATTTCAAATCCTGAAAGATGATGCTGTGAAAGTGCTGCACTCATATGCCAGCCAATTTGGAAAACTCAGCAGTGGCCACAGGACTGGAAAAGGTCAGTTTTCATTCCAATCCCAAAGAAAAGCAATGTCAAAGAATGCTCAAACTACCGCACAACTGCACTCATCTCACACGCTAGTAAAGTAATGCTCAAAATTCTCCAAGCCAGGCTTCAATAATACGTGAGCCGTGAACTTCCAGATGTTCAAGCTGGTTTTTGAACAGGCAGAGGAATCAGAGATCAAATTGCCAACATCCGCTGGATTATCGAAAAAGCAAGAGAGTTCCAGAAAAACATCTATTTCTGCTTTATTAACTATGCCAAAGCCTTTGACTGTGTGGATCACAATAAACTGTGGAAAATTCTGAAAGAGATGGGAATACTGACCACCTGACCTGCCTCTTGAGAAACCTGTATGCACGTCAGGAAGCAACAGTTAGAGCTGGATATGGAACAGACTGGTTCCAAATAGGAAAAGGAGTACATCAAGGCTGTATATTGTCACCATGCTTATTTAACGTATATGCAGAGTATATCATGAGAAACACTGGGCTGGAAGAAGCACAAGCTGGAATCAAGATTGCCGGGAGAAATATCAATAACCTCAGATATGCAGATGACACCACTCTTATGGCAGAAAGTGAAGAGGAACTAAAAAAAGCCTCTTGATGAAAGTGAAAGAGAAGAGTGAAAAAGTTGGCTTAAAGCTCAACATTCAGATCATGGCATCTGGTCCCATCACTTCATGGCAAATGGATGGGGAAACAGTGGAAACAGTGTCAGACTTTATTTTTCTGGGCTCCAAAACCACTGCAGATGGTGACTGCAGCCATGAAATTAAAAGACGCTTACTCCTTGGAAGGAAAGTTATGACCAACCTAGATACCATATTCAAAAGCAGAGACATTACTTTGCCAACAAAGTTCCGTCTAGTCAGGGCTATGGTTTTTCCAGTGGTCATGTATGGATGTGAGAGTTGGACTGTGAAGAAAGCTGAGTGCCGAAGAATTGATGCTTTTGAACTGTGGTGTTGGAGAAGACTCTTGAGAGTCCCTTGGACTGCAAGGAGATCCAATCAGTCCATTCTAAAGGAGATCAGTCCTGGGTGTTCATTGGAAGGACTGATGCTGAAGCTGAAACTCCAATACTTTGGCCACCTCATGCGAAGAGTTGACTCACTGGAAAAGACCCTGATGCTGGGAGGGATTGGGGGCAGGAGGAGAAGGGGACGACAGAGGATGAGATGGCCGGATGGCATCACCGACTCGATGCACATGAGTTTGAGTGAACTCTGGGAGTTGGTGACGGACAAGGAGGCCTGGCGTGCTGCAATTCATAGGGTCGAAAAGAGTCGGACACAACTGAGCGACTTAACTGACCTGAACTGAGAGGTGTGGTTAGGGATAGGGGTACAGGACAGGGATCCTTATCATTGCTCCAGAAAGTTCCTCTATCCCTCCATCCTTCCCCCTCCTCCACTTCCTGGAACAGGTTAAGGGCCTTCTTCAATAGAGGCTAAGTCATGCCTGTGTGTGCTCAGTTGCCAAGTCATGTCCGACTCTGCAATCATGGACTTTAGCCCACCAGGCTCTTCTATCCACAGGATTCTCCAGGCAAGAATACTGGAGTGGGATGCCATTTCCTCCTCCAGGGGATCTTCCCCACCCAGGGATGGAACCCAGGACTCCTGCAGGTCTCTTGCCTTGCAGGTGGATGTTTTACCAATGAGCCACCGGCTTGGGTCAGAGGGTAAGTCACTAGACTCTAATTTCCTCAAGGGCAGGGCCCTTCAGTACTGTTCATGGCTGTCCACCTAGAACTAAGAACCAAGAACACCTGGCTGAGTAAACAGTGGGATCCTCCATCAGGTCACCACTGCACAGAGGATGAGGTTCAAATTTCTCAGGCCATCTTTGCTGCCTGACTCACTTATTCAGTAAGCATTTATTGTCTGTTGAGAGCTAGGCTCTGTACTAGGGGCTGAGAACACAAAACTGAAAAAGAACAGTCCCTGCTCTCAAAGAGTTTATCTCCCACATCTTTGCCATGAATGGACTCTTTGAAACCATCAATGTCATGAAACCCAAAGGAGGTGAAGAACTGTTCCTAGAGAGACCAAAGCCAGGACTAGACACAATGCATGATCCCGGACTGGATCCTGGGTGAAGGAAAAAAGACCATGAAAGAATATCTTTGGGACAATTGAATATGGATTCATATTAGATAATAGGATTTTATCAATTATCAAGCTTCCTGAATGTGATCAGAGATTATGACCTTGTTCTTGGAAGAAGCATGTTAAAGCATTAAAATTTAAAGGTGAAGCATCAAGTGTATTTAATTCTCAAATAATTTCGAGAAAAGAAGGCACCAAATACAGCAAAATGTTAACTGGTTAATCGAGGTGAGGGGCACATGTGTGATGAATGCGCTAATTTTGCAACCTTTTCTGAACGCTCGAACTTCAAAACAAAGGGAGGCGGTGGGTAAACAGCTTCTGAAATTTAGGAAGCGCCCCTTTCCTGAGCTCATTCTCAATTCTCCTCGGTTAATGCTCTGAGATTCTTGGTTTTTCTCACGACTCTCCCACACGGTATTTATTCGCGGTGCTGACTGAAGGACTGAATACCAGCAACTACGCCGAGAGCTGGTTATTATCACCCTGATTTTTCCATCTAGGAAAATGAGTTCGGGGAGAGTCAACACAACACTCTGTGCGGAGTCGAGATTCGAACCCATATCCGATGGGTTCCGGAGCCGGACGGCCGCGTTTACACCAGGTTCCGGGGCCGTCTCCTCCCCCGCAGGATGGACGCACCGATTAGAGGAGCCAACATTTTTAGAGCTCTTGACGCGTGCCTCAGAACAACCCTGTCCGAGGAGACTGAGCCTGTCACAAAGCCAGAGGGGCCTCCGCCGCCGGACTCCCGGTGCACGGCAGGTATTTTCCCCGAATCTTCCCTCTCACTCAGCCACCCCAAGCTCCGACCCGCCAAACCAAGGAAACCGTCTCCCAGCACCCCCCGCGGCAGCTGGGTCAGCTCATGCGCAGGCGCCAGAGGCCGGAGGTGGCCGAGCTCGACCTCCGACCCGGGGCCTGGGTACGAAGACGAGGCTGGGCTGAGGCGGTACCTTTTTCCTTGCAGAATCTCGACGCCGTCCTTCCCCAGCCCCACCAGGACCCCATTCTCCTGTACCTGTAGGTAAGAGAAGCGTTGCTGCTCCTCGGACCACTCCTCCTCCTCCATCATCACCACGGGCGGATCCTGGCAGGCGCGCCAGGACGGAAAGACGCGGCCGCCTGGGCGACCTGGTCGGATTTTCCCGCCGCGGCGCCGGGCAACGGGCCGCGCTGGGGGCCAAAGCGCGAAGCTGCCGGCTGCCTCGCGCGCCCCCTGGCGGCGACTCTGGGAAGGGGGCCTCATAGCGCGCCTGCGCCCGCCCGGCCCCAGCCAAGCTCCCCGGGGACCTCAGGCCCAGCTCTGCGCCCCGCACAGTGGTCAACACTAGGTCTCAGGAACAATGTGTGTGTAGGGACAAGGGTTCGCAGCTCGGTTGCAAATTCCATGCGGCTGCAACCTCGATATGCCTTGCAAAATTTGGTGTGAGTTTTTTATAATTCTATAGTGTCACAAAGTCAGATCACTGATAAATGTTTGATTTCTATCCCCTTCAGCGAAAAAGTTTCTCAGCCCATTGCCGTTGCCAAAGGAATATAGGTTTGACCCAAGTGTTAGCTGATTTTCCTTTATGTTAAGAATTAAGGGTCTTACCAGAATTCCCTGGCCATCCAATGGCTAAGATTCCTCACTTCCACTGCAGGGCGTGGGGATTTAATCCCTGGTGTGGGATCTATCTAAGAACCCACATGCCAGACGGCCATGAATTTAAAAAAAAAAAAAGGGAAATAAGGGACTTCTCTGGTGGTCCATCCAGTGGAGTTCAATCCCGGGTGAGGGAGCTAAGATCCCACATACCTTGTGGCAAAAAAAAAGAGAAAACAGAAGCACTGTTGTTTACCAACTGAGCTATCAGGGAAGCCTTGTAACAAGTTCAGTGAAGACTTAAAAAAAAAAAAAAAGAAGGGAAAAATAGTGAAACCTAACAGTTAGATCTGCACTGTTTCCAAACTTCCTTCAGTTATTTTCCTCCTTCCCAGCTTCACTCTTTGGAGCTTCACTCATTTTTGGATGACGTGAGGAAGGAACTTCTCTACTGAACTGAATAATAGTGTCAAGTACTGGAAGAATATTTCCTTAACTTATGCTATTCATGCTACGAAGTGTACAGACACCATGCACATTCAAGTTCAATCTGCATTATTAACATCCACCTCCCCCCACTTCCATAAGCAGTCAACAAGGAATTAAACCCTGATTTGCAGGTTTCCTTGATGTAAATACTCCCACTATTGCCAGATTTCAAGCAACCAATATGAAGAAGCTGAACTCAGCATTTGTTACGAACTAGACTTGTTTGACTCATTGGAAAAGACCCTGGTGCTGGGAAAGATTGAAGGCAGGAGGAGAAGGGGACAACAGAGGATGAGTTGATAGGATGGTGTCACCAACTCGATGGACATGAGTTTGAGCAAGCTCCGGGAGTTGGTGATGGTCAGGGAAGCCTGGTGTGCTGCAGTCCACGGTGTCACAAAGAGTCAGACACAACTGAGTGACTGAGTTGAACTGAGACCTGTTTGGGAGTTGGGCCATAAAGAAGGCTGAGCACCGAAGAATTGATGCTTTTGAACTGTGGTGCTGCAGAATACTCTTGAGTCCCTTGGACTGCAAGGAGATCAAACCAGTCAATCTTAAAGGAAATCAATCCTGAATATTCATTGAAGGATGGATGCCGAAGCTGAAGCCCCAATACTTTGGCCACCTGATGAGAAGAACCGACTCATTGGAAAAGACCCTGATGCTGGGAAAGATCAAAGGCAGTAGAAGAAGGGGACGACAAAGAATGAAATGGTTGGATGGCATCACCAACTCAATGAACATGAGTTTGAGCAGGCTCTGGGAGATGGTGAAGGACAGGAAAGCCTGGCATGCTGCAGTGCAGTCCATGAGGTCATGAAGAGTCAGACATGACTGAGTGATTAAACAACAGGCTTGTTTGCCCCACAAGCAGCAGGCCTGACACTGAAGTTTGCAGCCGAGAAAGAGTTTGCTGATGAGGTCATCACGAAAGGAGAGCAAATCACAGATCCAACTCCGAGGGCCAAAGGCTTGAGATAGTTATGGGATAAAGAAGCAGGGGGGATGTCCCTAGTGCTCCAGTGGTTAAAACAGTTCAGACTCCGCCTTCCAATGCAGGGGGATGCAGGTTCGATTCCTGGCAGGGGAACTAAAGGCCCACGTGCCTCAAATTAAAAGCAGCAAAGTGGTCTTGCTGCTGCTGCTCTTAAGTTGCTTCAGTCGTGTCCGACTCTGTGAGACCCCAGAGACGGCAGCCCACCAGGCTCCCCCGTCCCTGGGACTCTCTAGGCAAGAACACTGGAGTGGGTTGCCATTTCCTTCTCCAATGTATGAAAGTGAAAAGTGAAAGTGAAGTCACGCAGTCATGTCCGACTCTTCGAGATCCCATGGACTGCAGCCTACCAGGCTCCTCTGTCCATGGGATTTTCCAGGCAAGAGTACTGGAGTGGGTTGCCATTGCCTTCTCTGAAAGTGGTCTTAGGCACGAGGAAAGATGATTGGAGACAGAGGAAAGGTGAGGCAGTCTGTGTCCTGCATCAGCCCACCTTTAGACTCAGTGGTCTGAACTGGGCAGGAGCCAACTCCAAAGTTTTGGAAAACAATGTAAAAGCTCCGTTACTATAGTGACCCATACATCAGAAGCATTATCTGTAGGGCTGGTTTCAAAGTCTAGTGATACATTACCTTGCCTAAGTGAAGCTCAGAGGGTATGCACCTAGAGAATGGGCTTACTCAGTAAAGAAGCTGCAAGCAGGAAGGTTTCTGACACGCTGTTCCCTCGTCTGCTGTTCTGGAGGACACACGCCGAGCTTCTGTTAACCCTTTTTTCACACAGGGAAGAGATGCTGCACACCCGCCATTCAGACACAGTAGATGGAGATAACCAAGAACAGATGATAGAAAAATGTGCAACACAGTAGCATAATTAAGGACTGATGACTTTTAAGTTTTTACTACCTTTGTTTTTAATACAATTTTTTAAGTCTGAATTTGTGTAACTTAATTTTTTTTTAATGTCTATAAAAATCTGTTTGTTGGACTTCCCCGGTGATCCAGTGGTAAAGAATCTGCCTGCCAACGCAGACCTGGCTTCAAGACCTGATCTGGGAAGAGTCCACACGCCATGGGGCAGCTGAGCCCGTGCATGAGTACTGAGCCCATGAGCCACAACTACTGAAGCCTGCATGCCCCAGAGCCCGGCCACAAGAGACGCCAGCTGCAACCATAAGAAAGCTCCTGTGCAGCAACAAAGACCCAGCTCAGCCAAAAACAAACTTTTAAAAATCTGCTTATTTGTTTTATCTTTTGACCTAACCACATGGCCTGTAGGATCTTAGTTCCCCAACCAGGGATCAACCCCCCACCCTCTACACACACGTCAGAGTCTTAACCACTAGACCTTCAGGAAAGTCGCACTGTAACTTAATTCTTAGTAATGACTGTGTATGTCTCTAGTTTTCTCTTCTCTTGAGAATCAGGCATTCACCTCTCGCTGGAGGAACTGGCTCTAGCGAACTTCTGGCCTAGCACATAGTATGCACTTACTAATCCCAAGTGGAAAGAATGTACTATGTTGAAATCAGTTTTTAAAGACCTGAGTGCCCAGCCTGCTTAACAGGTCCAGTGAGAGCCCAGGGCCCAGCTCGTGGTGGGGGCTCACTGAATGTTTGTTGAGGATCTGACTCACAGCGGCATCTCAGTGAGTCCTGAAAAAGCAGAGGTTCCTTAATAATAGACCAGCTCCCCAGGTCATCAGCAATGCAGGGCCCCCCAATTTTTTTTTAAAGACATTTGACCCAGACATACAGGTATCCCCTGCCTTTGAAAGTTTGCAGTAAGCCTCTTCATTTTTTAAAATATTTATTTATGTATGTATCTATTAATATTTGGCTGCGCTGGAGCTTAATTGCAGCATGCAAGACCTTTAGTTGCGGCAGGCGCACTCTCAGTTGCAGCGTGGGGGATCTGATTCCTGATCAGGGGTCAAACCGCAGCCCCCTGCATTGAGAGCATGGAGTCTTAGTGACCAGACCACCAAGGAAGTCCCTCGGCCACTTTGTTGTTGTTTTTTTTTTATATGAAGTTCTCCATTACTGTGGTTATGGCTTTTTTTCTGGTAAAAGTGAAAATTCTCTTTCGGTTTGCAAAAACAGGTGCTAAGGTATGTGTTCAGTTGCTCAGTCGCGTCCGACTCTGTGACCCCGTGGACTGTAGGCTCCTCTGTCCATGAAATTTTCCAGGCAAGAATACTGTAGTGGGTTGCCGTTTCCTCCTCCACTGGATCTTCCCAACCCGGGGATCAAACCTGCATCTCTTGGCAGGCAGATTCCTTACCACTGCGCCACCAAGTGGCAGAACTTGAACTTTCAGGACGGGGGGCCTAAAGCCTTACTGCAGTCATCAGGGGGAAGTAGTAGTTTCAGACCTTCTCACACTTCTTTTACAGTTTAGTGCTGTATTTACTTTTAACTCATGTTGAGAGCCCCTAGAGGCCTCATCACATCCCAATCCTTTCCTCTTTTCCAGCACCTTCCCACTGCAGATTAAAATCAACTGGCTTTCTTGACAAATGTAAAACTACTAAGGAGAAGAAGGGTGCAGAGTTTGTTTATTTGTGCTTCATTGGAAGAATATACAAGCAGCCTCCCTCTTACTATCTCTATGGAGGAGTCAGGGATAGAGGAGAAAGAGAGAGACTGTAGATGAAGAATCATACAGGGTTTCCTTTTGACTCCTCAGCCCACAGCTACCCCTCATCTCAACTGAATCCTAAGCAGGGGAGGGGTGCTGAGGAGGCAGAAGTTCAACATACAAAGTCATTAGGGGTTGATTAGGGCTTCCCAGGAGGCTTTAGTGGTAAAGAACTTGCCTGCCAATACAGGAGACGGGTTCAATCCTTGGGTCAGGAGGATCCCATGGAGAAGGAAATGGCAACCCACTGCAGTATTCTTGCCTGGGAAATCCCATGGACAGAGGAGCCTGGTGAGCAACAGTCCATAGGGTTGCAGAGTCCAACACGACTGAAGAGTCCGATACGACTGAAGCACACAGAATCTGAGGTGCGCTGAATCTGCAGGTGCAGAACCACAGATTTGGAGGGTATAATGAGTATAAGTTATACACAGATTTTCAAGGGTGGGGTGGTGGTGGGGAGAACCCCACCCCCTTCTTGTTTAAGGGTCAGCTGTTTGGTAGGAACTGTTTTTACTGGATGAAAAGCTGCCATGTAAACTGGCCATTGTGTGCTCAGTCACTCAGTTGTGTCCAACTCTTTGCGACCCCTTGAACTGTAGCCCTCCAGGCTCCTAGGGGACCTTCCAAGCAGGAATACTGGAGTGGGTTGCCATTTCCTTCTCCAAACTGGCCACTATGTGGCAGCATTGTGCCACACCAGGAAACAAGGCCTACTGGTGATCACCAGGGATTAACTCTCACTGAGCACTAACTTTTGGAGAAGGCAATGGCACCCCACTCCAGTACTCTTGCCTGGAAAATCCCGTGGATGGAGGAGCCTGGTGGGCTGCAGTCCATGGGGTTGCGAAGAGTCGGACACGACTGAGTGCCTTCACTTTCACTTTCACTTTTCACTTTCATGCACTGGAGAAGGAAATGGCAACCCA
Source organism: Bos grunniens (assembly GCF_055505025.1). Lineage (NCBI taxonomy): Eukaryota > Metazoa > Chordata > Mammalia > Artiodactyla > Bovidae > Bos > Bos grunniens. The sequence goes on along the minus strand of NC_141180.1, from coordinate 37,908,831 downwards.
CTCCAGTGTTCTTGCCTGGAGAATCCCAGGGATGGCAGTGCCTTCACTTTCACTTTCACTTTTCACTTTCATGCACTGGAGAAGGAAATGGCAACCCACTCCAGTGTTCTTGCCTGGAGAATCCCAGGGATGGCGGAGCCTGGCGGGCTGCCGTCTATGGGGTCGCACAGAATCAGACACGACTGAAGTGACTTAGCAGCAGCAGAGCACTAACTTGCTCATGAATGTGCTCCAGGTGCCCTGCCCTCCGAGGCAGGTACTATTACCCCCCATTTTATATTTGAAGAAGGTCCCACAGGTGAAAGAACTTTGCCTAAGGTTAAAACTGGCAGGAAGTGGTAGAGCCCAGATTTGAAGCAGCCTGGCTTCTGAGCCCACGGACTTATCCTCTGCTCTGGTCCCACTGCCCTCACCATAAACAGGCAAGCACAGTGCAGGCTTCCTGAGCCCTTTCCAGCTGCATTAAATAGGGGACCATAAATGTTGAATCGTTTATTTTTTCCTAAATTTGCACTGTAAAATGTCAATTCAAAACTCTATCTCCATCAGCTGTTACATATATTCTAGGAGCTCCTGGCCTTTTGGCTAAGATCAAGTGTAGTATGGGGGCTTCCCAGGTGGCACAGTGTTAAAGATACCACCTGCCAGTGCAGCACACAGATACACAGTTTTGATCCTGGGTCGGGAAGATCCCCCGGAGGAAGAAATGGCAACCCGCTCCAGTATTTTGCCTGGAGTATTCCATGGACAGAGGAGGCTCTCGGGCTACAGTCCATGAGGTCAGAGAGTCAGACACATCTGAGTGACTGAGCACAAGAACTCATGGGGTCAGGAGTTTCAGATTCTCTCACCACCAAACAAATGGTTACAGCAATGTGTAACTATACCCATTGAGCACACTGAACGGTAGGATAATCTGGTGATTATGTGTGTGGATTCTGGCTCAGACTTCGGTTCTGCAGGAGCTCTGTGACCTTGGACAAGTTACTTCACATCCTCAAGCTTTGTCTGTAAACTGGGAATAGTGATAGTACCTCTTTCAGAGGCTGTTGTATTAAACAAGTAAACTTAAAACAGTGCCTGGCACACCCTCTGTTAGCTATTATTATATTCTCATGTGTGCCATTGATTACTATATGAGACCCTCAGGAAAATCCCCAAATAAGGCCAGAGTTCCCAACCTTCCCATGTCACAAATTGTCCTTTTCAAAGGAAGCATATGTGGCAGATTATATTTGGAAAAAAAAAAAAGGAAAAATCTCCTGACCCACATGCTCCCCTAGAGCTTTCCACTCCCCACCATCAAGAGGTAAAGCCATACTCCTTCCCTTGAACTTATGACTCGCTTGTAACTGATATGGCTGAAATAATGCTCTGCTACGTCCATTGTTGTGTAGTCACTCAGTCGTGTCTGACTCTGTTCAACCCCATGGACTGCAGCACGCCAGGCTTTCCTGTCCTACACTATTCTCCCAGAGCTTGCTCATCTCATCCTCCGTCGTCCCCTTCTCCTCTTGCCTTCAATCTTTCCCAGCATCAGGGTCTTTTCCAGTGAGTCCGTTCTTCACATCAGCTGCCCAAAGTATTGGAGCTTCAGCTTCAGCATCAGTCCCTCCAATGAATATTCAGGACTGATTTCCTTTAGGATTGACTAGATTGATCTCCTTGCAGTCCAAGGGACTCTCAAGAGTCTTCTCTAACACCACAGTTCTTCGGTGCTCAGCTTTCTTTATAGTCCAACTCTCATAACCATACGTGACTACTTATGGCTTTGACTAGATGGACCTTTGTCAGCAAAGCAGTGTCTCTGCTTTTTAATATGATTTCTAGGTTTGTCATAGCTTTTCTTCCAAGGAGCAAACATCTTTTAATTTCATGGCTGCAGTCACCATCTGCAGTGATTTTCGAGCCCAAGAAAATAAAGTCTGTCACTGTTTCCATTGTTTCCCCATCTATCTGCCAATATGGCTAGGCGTTAAAGGCAAGGTGGTGTTTGTTTTGTTAGCTGCAACACTGAGCCACCGAGTAAGATGTTTGCCTCAGCAAGGCCAACTGAGGCCACATGGTGAGGCCACCATGTAACTTTCCAGCTGATAGCCGGGGCTGAGGTCCCAGCCAACATTGGCCACCTGATGAATGAAGAAGACAGACACCTCCACATGGTCCCAGCCATGGAACCACCCCCAGCTTTCAAGTCTTCCTAGCTGAGGCCCCCAGATATTGTGGAACAGAGATAAGCCATCACCCCGGTAGCCTTCCAAATTTCTGACCCTCAGAATTAGGATAAAAAAAATGGTAGTTATGTTACACCACGGAGTTTGGGGTGGTTTGTTACACACTGGGCAGAAACTGGCACAGCATATCCATTACTAGACAGTGAATGTGTCTATGCCAACATACATACTAAGCATGGCATATACATCCTGACGGTCTCTCTACCCCTCCTGAAAAGATGGCTTCCATCTGCCTCGAAGATGACAGCTGCAAATCCCTTGACTAAAGCCTCTGCTGAGAGATCATGTCTGCTCCCTTGTCGGATCCATGTCTTTTTTTCCTTCAATTGAAGTGTAATTGCTTTACAATATTGTGTTGTTTCTGCTATACAACATCGATCAGGTCTACGTGTGTATATATATCCTGACCCTCTTGAGCCTCCCTCCCTCCCCTATATGTCTTCCTAATTAACTCCTTTCTGTCCCAAATAAAGCAGAAAGAAGTTGTGGCTGACATCATAACAGACCTACAGTTTTTGGTGTTTTTTTTTTTTTTTTGCCAAGGGAGGCCCTTTGCCAGAACGGCCACCAGATTGTCCCTGAAGCAGTTGTGCTGGACAGGACCCACCTGGCTGGGAGCAGAACCCGTCTGTGTCCACCTCCATCCACTTTTAGAATTGTTCAACTACCTCACCTTCACCAGGAGGTAGGTAATAAAGAGTAAATCATAAATAGGATTCACTATGTGGCAAACACTAATCCTCAAAAGAGCTCTGTGAACAGGTGCTATTAGCATCTTTTTACAGATGAGGCAGCACATAGGTACCGAGATTAAGGATCAGAGTAACCATGAATTAGTGGTGATTCTAAGGTATGGGCCCAGGCTCTAACCATTGGGCTGGGCTGCCTTTACTAGAGCTAACGTAGGGAGTTTTTTATCAATGTATTTTTCTAATATGTCATGGTATGCAAAATTCCTAAGGCATGAAATAATATATAGTAAAAAAAAAAAAAAAAAAGACACCCAGGCAAAGGACTCATATTAACAATAAAAATATCTCCCGTTTATCTTGCCCTTCTTGTGCCATAATGGGAACCTGGGAGCTTGTTAGAAATGCAGAATATGTACACAGGTATACCTGTGGCTGATTCATGTTCATGTGATGGCAAAAACTATCACAATATCATGAAGTAATTATTCTCTAAAAATAATTTTTAAAAAGAAATGCAGAATATGGGTTCCCCGCCCCAGACCTACTGACTCAGAGCCTACTTCCTCCCACCCCCAACCGCTGCCAAGCTCCACCCCCTGGCAGGGTGGTGGCTGTTAGTGATGTATTCAGTGAAGATCTGCTTAAACACCTGAGCACACAGAGGAGCCCTGCCAAGAACTGTTTCAGGGCTGGTTTGTAAAGTGAATTCACCAGTAAGTGCTAGAAGTAACATTTGGTTTCTTCAGAAATACCACTGCCTCCAAGGACAGGCACACCCTCAAGTGGTAATTATTACCATTACCAATAATTACCAATAAGAATAATTACCATTTATGTAGATGCTTATGTGTCAAGTGTTGTTCAGTTTTTACCAGGTGTATCTTCAAAATAGCCTTAAGGAGGCCAGAATTCTCCAGGCCAGAATACTGGAGGGGGTAACCGTTCCCTTCTCCAGGGGATCGTCCCAACCCAGGGATCGAACCCAGGTCTCCCAAACTGCAGGTGGATTCTTTACCAGCTGGGCCACAAGGGAAGCGTCTTAGGGAGGCTGGTATGATTATTATCCCCATTTTACAAATGAAAAAGTGAGGCCAGAGATCTTAAATAATTTATTTGTCTTAAGTCATACAGCTAGTAGGTCATAAGCTAGTTCACTCACTTCTTGACTATTTCCTCACCCTTCCCTCCAGAGTTAATCATTACCTAACTTTGGTGTTTCTGGTATTGGTTTTTTGTTTATTTTTTTAAGAAAATAAAGAAGAAAATATTTAACAAGACTAAATAAAGGAAATAAACTAATTCAAATGTAATGAAATCGGGTGCACATCTTTCTGCCAGTGAGGCTGTAGCTCAGTGTGGATGAGGTAAGACTACTTAAAGAATCTGGAGAAAAAGCATAAATATGATTTTTTGTTTTTCTTTTATTAAGTAAAAGGAAAGGGAGTTCAGGTGTGTGATACAAAGGTTCCAGTTTGATCAAACTCTACAAAACCGTTCCCCACCTTGATGAGAGCCGCTGCCTCCCTCAGCCACAGGACACGCGGGGAACGCTGCCTCGGGGAGCTGGCTCACACTGTCTCGCACACACTCCACTCCTGCTCCGTCCCAAGAGGTGAGGGCAGAGGGCGTGCTGGTTCTCTCCGAACTACTTGACACATAGAGATTCGGGCCAACTCTTCAGAGGAGTCTCTTACGACACATGATATTTTAAAAGATCTGAGCAGAAAGTAGGGCAGAGGGCCATGTAAGCAGTGCTGTGTGGCAAATGGAATGTCCCGGTCTGCGGAGCTGTGGCTTGGAAAAGAAGCCCATCAGGCGTTGTACGACGACGAGGACACACTGCCCCCGTGGCCCGTCCAGTTGGTGTGGATGAACTGGCCCGGCTTGGCCAAGAGTTCGTAGGTATGCGCCCCAAAGTAGTCGCGCTGAGCCTGGGGAATAAGGGACAGGCTGGTTAGGACAGAGGCAGGCACGGGACTCCGGGCACCACCCAGGTGGATGTTCACCACCCACCCTAAAGCTTACCTGGATGAGGTTGGCTGGCAGCATCTCGTGTCTGTACCCATCGTAGAAAGAGAGAGCAGTGGTGAAGCAGGGCATGGGAATGCCTGCCTGGACACCAGTACTGATGGCCCGCCGCCAGGAGTCCTGAGCCAGAAAAGCAAAGCCAGAGACTAGTGACTAGCTCTCAGAAAAGACAACAGACTTTCAGGTGTGCGTGCAAGAGCAGATGCCCCTCAGAGCAAAACCCAGAGATGGAATTCCCGTACCACCCAGCTCTGGGCTACACACCTGGCAGTTTTCCACAGCTGACTTAAAGAAGTCATCCAGCAATAGATTCTGAAGTCCTGGGTTTCGATCAAACGCATCTTTTATCTTTCCCAGGAATACACTGAAATAACCATGAGAGAGAAAGTCGATGAATCTCAGGTAGCAGGCTGATAGCCTGGTAGAAAGGAGGGGAAGTAACAGAAACCCCAGCGAGCTACCAAGGCACCTGTCCTCCCGACCCCACCCCCAAAGCTTGCTGTACGGACCAGGAACACCGAAGCCCAGGTCACAAGAGGCCTGGGCAGAGGGCATGACTGTGCGCACGGAAGCACTTTAGACGGGGCAGTGTGAACACTCAAGTAACTGACACACAGGAAGGTGAGGTGACACTTAAAGCTGCCTGGTGGCCAGCGAGAGGACTCCGTGCGCAGCTCCAGGAAAGCCCTCCTGAGAGCGCCTGAGCCCCTGGTTCCCCCACCAGCACTCACCTCCTGATGATGCAGCCCCCCCTCCACATCAGGGCGATGCCACCATAGTTGAGGGTCCAGCCAAATTCAGTGGCTGCCTGTCTTAGCAGCATGAAGCCCTGAGCGTAAGAGATGATCTTGGAGGCATAGAGGGCCTGAAGATGGACACCAAGACTCATCAGAACTGCAGTCAGCACACGGATGCCCTATCTTCCCTGCCCGCTCCCCATTCCCCCCAGCAGCACAGATCCTACTTCCTCATCCCCACCCCCAGCAGTGCAAGGTCTACAGTTTAGGACAGGCTGCAGATCCGATCAAAGGGCACGGCTGGACTGTCCCCCCTCCATGTGGCCTCAGGATGCTCTCCGGAAGCAGCCCCCTCCCCCACCCACCCCTGACAGGGCCCGCACACCTTTCGAATGTCCTCCAGGAATGATTTCTTATCTCCTTCAAACGGGACATTCTGAGGCCCCTTCAGCTTTTTGCTGGCTTGGATCCTCTCATCCTTCAGAGATGATAAGCATCTCGCGAAGACGGCTTCTCCTGTGTGGGGGGAGGGGGTAGATAATGTGTCACCAATGTGCACACACAGAACCCGAGGAGGAGCGCTCGAGCCGGAGTGGGTGAGGGGAGCAGGAGGGGAGCACGACTTCAGTTTTACAAAGAGCTGAAAGTCTCAACCTTAGGCCACCAGAGTTAAAACAAACTTTCATAAGAAGCTCGAAACAGTTAATCTGAAAATGAAAAGTCCAAGTCAGTCTTCCACATAAACGCGGGTATTCAACCACAAAGACCACCATGAAATTCAAAGGGGGTGCTTTAAGGGGAAAAATGAAGCAGCAAAAATCACTATTATTAAGAATGAACTCGGTGTTGGTCCAACAGTAAAATTTCTGTTTCAGCTGGGAGGACTTTAATTTTTAAATGCTCACCAACAACTCAATTTGTTTTCTTTTAAGCACTAATACCCACAACTTTGAAACAACCAGTACATTCAGAAGTAACACAGACTTCACCCTTCATAAAATTACATTTTCTAATTCTTACAGTTTAATTTTCAGTATATCCATGATCATCGTTGCAGTTTAACAGTTTTATTTCATTTGAGTAAAAAAATTTCAATATAGTACTTTATCTTTTTGGTGAGGCAGGTAGCATAGAGGATCTTTGTTCCCTGACTGGGGATCGAACCCACAGTGCCTGCAGTGGAACTGCAGAGTATTAACCACTGGACCTCCAGGGAAGTCCCTCAGTATAGTATTTTAATATTAAGACCATTTGGTATCTTAAAAATCATCACTTATAGTCACCCAATTGACAATTTGCAAAATTAGAATAATTGACCATTTTTCCCAACAGACAAAATGAAGTAAAACCTTTAGGAACTAACAGGGGACTCAGTCTTGAGGAAAGGATTCTGGCCATAGCCTTGAGAGTGGGTGTCTCCCTGGCCCCGTCCGCCTCTCTGGGCTCCTGCACACACACGATGACTTAGCAGTCCTGGGTAAAGGCTTCGAAAGACAAAGGCACAAGAAGGCAAGCGCGGTGTAACCGCAGGGTTGCTTAAAGATTAGACAGAAGACTCGCTTCCCCATTAGTTCAGCAAGCAAGAATGGCACCTGGCCAGGAGGAAGCCTGCCTGCCGTCCACTAGGAAGGGACAAAGTCTCTGAAACATCCGAGTAGGACTCTCTTGAGGGCTCTAATACTCATATATTTGAGTCAATGTTGCACGAACTGCTCCCAGTTACTGGTCCTGTGGCCCGCCCCCGGATGGTATTCAGATTAGCTAAATAGCAGTCCACATCCTTCTCTGTAGAGCTGGACTAACTGCTTCCCTCCTCACCAGGCCAGCAACCACCCTGTTCAATGTGAACAGTGAAGCGTAATTAACCACGAAACCAAAGTGGGAGATTAGGAGGGAAAGGCAACCGGTGTCTGGAAGAGCCAACAGTGCTGGGGAACCACTCTGCCAGGAGCAATGAACAGCCTGTCAGTAAACAGGCCAGAGCCTGCCTTCATTCTTCTTTTCAATCTTGCCAGGTGTATCTATTTTATTCTTTTTTATCTGTTTTTTTGTCACATAGAAAGGCATGAGGGATCTTAGTTCCCCAACCAGGGATTGAACCTGTGCCCCCTGCAGCGGAAGTCCCTATTTTATTCTTAAAGAACCATCATGCTGTTCTGTTAATCCTCTTAGTATTTTTATCTCTGCTGATTATTTCCGTCTCTCTACATCTTTTTGAGTTTGATGTTTAGCTCATTAAGATAAAAAAACAAGGGTGGGAAGGATATAAGACAACTTCAGGACAGCAGTACTCTTCTAAGAACTTAGGAAAGAAATATTAAAGGACTAGAAACACATAAGTAATATTTTACTAGATAACTGAGAAAAAAACTTAGCAAAATAGTGTTGAGTACCTAAGCTTTTATTATTGTGTGAACTGTCGTATGAAAAATTCCATTACAGTTACCTTTCCTATTAAAAAGACCTTAAGTCACTGACTATAATTAAATCACTAATGTTAAAATGATCCAGGGAATTCCCCGGCAGTCCAGTGATTAGGACTCAGTGCTTTCACTGCAGGGCCCCAGCTTCTGTCCCTGGTCAGGGAACTAAGATCCACAAGCTGAGCAGTGTAGCCAAAAAAAAAAACTCCTCAAAGTCAAACTGCAAAAGACAGATAGTGATTCTGGAATTCATCTTAAAGCTCACATGACTGGCAGAAGGATTACAAAGAAGAGATTCAAAGGCAGCTTCAGCCTCTCTCACACTGTAACCTTATGCAAATGCAGAAAGAGCAGACCGCACTTGGAAAGCCAACTAGTGTTGAACAGGCGCTCTGGAAGGCCTGCTCTCAGGGGCAGGGCTACACTAACACTCCAGAAGGATGCCAGGATCAAAACCGAGACAGGGGTTCAGTCAAAAGCTGAGCGTTACCGATGAGGGTGACGGGCACGCCGTACTCCAGGGCGGAGATGGCGGTCCACTTCCCGGTGCCCTTCTGCCCCGCGCTGTCCCGGATCTTTGGCAGCAGGTGTTTGCCATCAGCATCTTGGAACTTGAGAATATTGGCTGTGATTTCAATCAGGAATGAGTCCAGCTCTGTCTTATTCCATTCCTCAAAGGCCTGTGTGCAAGGCATGAAAGAAAGCAATGTGAGAGAAACCAGGGTTATGTAGGAGACACTCCCCTAATGGACTCATCCTTCTCCCCTGTCAATACTGACGGCTGCTCACAACCTGCTCAACACCTGAAGCTAACTGGCTCCTCTCCAGGACACCCCAACACTTCTCCCACCAGCTAAGTTTTATGCTAAGAGTCAGCTGCATCTGATTGCAGCCTGTTGATGCTGGTCTTCTGATCACCAGACTGTGCTTCCCTGAGCCGGGTGTACCCTCACCTCGCATGGGTCTCCCTACAGTCACCTTTCTCCAGCAGTCAATCTGGAGAGCAGCCTCTTACATCCCTTTACTTTTCTTTACAATAATGATCATGAACTAGCTTTTTATAATCAGTCATTATTGTCTGTCCTCTCAAGATCCATGAGGGCAGGACTTTGTTTTTTCCACTAATACATCCCCAACATAGAAGAGTGCCTGGCATATAATCCAGGGACTCATATTATGTAAACCAATTAAATATGAACACACACAAAAAAGTAATGTTTCTATGAAAACTAAGTCATTGTTTTTGAAAGAACAATAAAGAAAAGTCAGTAAAACAAGGTAAATGAGGATGACACATTTAAAAATTAGGAGGAAAAGTAAAAATAAAAATAAAAAAAATAAAATAAAATAAAAATTAGGAGGAAAAGTAGAGAATCTGGAAGGACTCTGCACTGTATACCTTGCAAGTAAGCATCTGTCAATCATGTTCCACTGGAAATAACTGGAAGGACGAGCTCCAGATGAGAAGGCTGACAGATGCCGATCAGCACGGCCACACTTAAAAGGACCGCTCATACAATGACGGGTGGGTGAACTTTTGAACATACCTTCCTGTATTTTCTTTTTGGGGGACTGCACTGAAAGGCATGTAGGGTCTTAGTTCTCCAACCAGGGATGGAACCCATGGCCTGTGCAGTGGAAGCTCAGAATAGGGGACTGCATCGGCAGGCCAGCAGTTAAGACTTCCACTGGCCAGGGAACTAAGATCCCACCTGTTATACGGCCAAAAAATAAATGTTTGCCTATTTAATGATGCTGAAGTATCTAAAGAGTACTAACATCTGCAGTTTACTTTGAAGTATATATTTCAAATATATATAAAATAAATATATTTATTTATATAACATAAAACTAATAGAGGGATGGACAGATAATAAAGCAAGTACTTAACACAGTAAAATGTCAATGGCACAGTCTAGGTTGTGTGTGTAAGTGATCACTCAAGTTCTTTCCGTTGTGTTGTATGTTTGAACACTTTCATAATAAAATGTTGGCGGAAATGCTTGTTTCCATCTCTAGCTTTTTGATTAACTGTCAGCCAGTCCCACCTTGATCAGAAAAACGGGCTTCTGTTGCTCCTCCCATGAGGGACCCTGCAGTTGAGTGACACTGGCCTAAAACACTGTCCCTGGCTGAGTGTCCGCCTGTCACATCTTGTGATCCTGTTACTGAGAGCAGCCCTGGGATGAGGCTGAGTCCAGCCAGGCCACCAGGATGACCAAGGGAAAAACAGTGAGCAAGACTTACTGCCACCCACCTTGGGGCTTCCCAGGTGGTGCTGGTGGTAAAAAAAAACCCACCTGCCAATGCAGGAGACGTGGATTAGACCCCTGGGTCGGGAAGATCCCCTGGAGAAGCCAGTGGCAACCCACTCAAGTATTCTTGCCTGGAGAATCCCCATGGACAGGAGCCTGGTGGGCTTCAGTCCATGGGGTCACAGAGTCAGACACGACCGAGCACGCAGCACTCCTGCCCCGCCCCTGCCCAGGCTCACCTTGGCCATCTCAGCGTGCCCCATGCACAGGACGTCCCTCATCAGGTGGTAGGCCTCACAGATGAGCTGCATGTCCCCGTACTCTATGCCGTTGTGCACCATCTTCACAAAGTGTCCCGCACCCTCGTCCCCAACCTGTGAGAACCACAAGCCAGGAGGCCTTCAGGGGGCCACAAAGCACACCGGAGGAGCCCATGTCCCATCCTTTGGCCAGGCTCCCTCCCCAGACAAAAAAAATGAAGAAGTATCTATAGTATTTTCAACTGCAAGGGGAAAAGAAGCTGGCCAATTAAACCACTTGTACTTTAAACAATACAGAAATGTTCTGTAGTTGTAATGGCCACTGAGGGGTAAGGAGACCTCAGATACAAGGTCTGGCCCTCAACCATGTAAGCCCAGAAATGTGTTCTCGCCAGGGTGCCAGAGTGGACAAGGTACTGATGTATAATAAAGCCAGCAAGGTTATAAAACCACAATACCAGTCTGTGAATTTATGATGAGAAATTTAACTTTGTGTGGTGACCAGTGTTAGTCCAAGTGACACCCTCCTCTGTCCCTGTGGATAAGCCACAGGGGAAGTCAGAGTACCTGAAAACTGGCTGGAGGGCATCGAGTCTGGACAGGGAGGGTGACGGGGCATCAGACTGCACGTCAGGTGCTGCCATCTCCAGGACGGGACGTGCCTGCCCGTGGATGGTGCTGGTGGCCCAAGCAGTGTCCCCGCAGCTGCACAGCCGGGAGGAATGCTGTCCCAGGTCACCCTTACACAGAGGCTTCCGCCCACCTTTCCACTGCTGACCTACCCCCTCCTGGTTTTGACACTTTCTTCGGCCGTGAAATTATATGGCTAATAACACCTTGCTTCACCCCTTCCTTCCTGTAACTTCAGTACTGAACTAAGGGGGGCCCGCTTTTAGTGTCTAGACCAGTTTTTTCAATAACCTAAGGGGAAGGCTTGGGGCTATGGAAAATCAATGAGAGTTGATCAAGATACACAGGCAAGTACTGTTACTTTCTCCATGGTTACGTCCTAAATGTATCTAAAAAAAAGTTACTGCCACTGTGCCTTCATTTTTACTATAGCAATTTATTCAAGGAACAAACTCCCTTCCCAGTCCTCCATACTTGTGAGGAACTTACTCAGTCCTCTGAGTCACAGCACCAGCCCCTCTTGACACAAGGGTTTCTGACTGACCTCAGTGACCACGGGTTAAAGTGTGAGGGCAGCTTGGTCACCAGGCCCTGTCAGGCCCAGGCATGGGGAGGGCCCCTCCTTCCCTGTGTCCTTGAGTCCTTGTTTCATCCCTGCCTTTTATCTCATGTAAAACAAAACATCAATAAAAATGGCACGTAGAATAAAATTCCAGGGGATTAGGAGCTAAAGCAATCTTGGAGGTCACCCAGCCCAACCCCCATATTTGACAAATGAGAACACTGAAGCCCATGGAAGACAGTGACTGAAGCCCAGGGGACAGTGACTGAAGCCCATGGAAGACAGTGACTGAAGCCCAGGGGAAAACAGTGACTGAAGCCCAGGGGACACAGTGACCATCTAATGTCACAGTTCTAGTTAGTGGGGAGCCAGCATGACAACTCAGGTGTCCCCAGCCCAGTGCTCTGTTCATTGATGGGATGGACTGAGGCTGTAACAAGAGACAATGTATTTTATTCATAACACAAAATATAGGAAGGGGAAGTATTAGCCTTGGCCTCTGTCACATTCAGTGAGGGCAAAAAGCTGCAGCTTTTCTGTGCTAATCTAGCACAGAGTACCAATCCCAGGAGCAAACTCCACATTTGATTCTGACATTCTTTTTTTTCCAGCTGTGCAGCTTGTGGGATCTTAGTTCCCTAACCAGGGACTGAACCCAGGCCATGGCAATGAGATTGTGAAGTCCTAACCACTGGACCACCAGGAAACTCCCTTGGCATTCTTTCTTTAGCCATGAAGTAATATGACTAAAAAATCTTAGTTCACCTTTTCTTTCCTGATACTTTTTTAAGGAATCCATATTTTAGATGAATTGAGAAGGGCTGCTTTTAATATCAACCTCCAGTTATGAATATTAAGATACAAGGAATGTACAAGAGACACGTTTTAGACACCAGCTATGCTAGTGTCTTAAGAGACTGAGGCACTCATGTGACAAAGCAAACCACCGGGCCTGCAGCGATCCTCTGCACCCTGTGCCCGTGGTGCCAACTGGCTCGAGCGGGGCCCAGAACCTACCCAGTCACAGCAGGGTTCTCCTGTCCCCACTTTGGCGGCGATGCCTTGGAAGATGGCCTTGATGTGGGGCCTGTGGGAGGGAAGCGCGTGGTTCAGCTGCCAAGAACAGAAGGGCTGAGGGCTCCTTAAGTTCTCAAGGACGGCCCCTCCCACCCAATTTTTCCTTTCTAATGGAAGGTGGGAGTGCCCTCGAAAAAGTCATGAATAAACTAAGTCCTCAAGGTAAGCCAGTCAGAGGCTGCGGACTATCTGATTTGAGATAGGAGACAAAAAGCCTGGGCAGAAGGGTCAGCAAGGCCCCAGGAGAAACTTCTGTGCATCTCAGAAAACACAGCGATCCCCACCGTTCCCACAGAGCCTTCTACTGTCTGGAATGATGTTATCACTGATGGCAGGATCCTGGACAGACAGAACCGGAAGCACTTCCAAGAGCTGTATTCCTTACCGTTCGGAGAAAAAGCAGCTGCTCTGCATTCCTTGCATGCCTCCTGTACCTCCTGACACCTTTTCCTTCTGTTCTCACTGCTAACCAATACAGGCTACTTCACAAAAGGGATTCGGTGAAGACATGAAACCTGATGGGGCTGCATAGGATGAGGGGCTGAGGCAGCTCCACTTTAACCCTTTAGAGCTTCCCTGAACTTGACTCACTTTTTCAGGTAAAAGTACCATTTCTGCTCCTGACGGGCCAGTCAGGAAAATGTATCCACGGGAACTGGAGCACTCATGAATGTATGTATAGCACTTTCGTGTGTACCGTCTGCAGTTCTAACAGCCTTCACTGGGCAGTACCCAAGGTAACTCTTTTTAAGCTTATAAGAGCAGGAAGGCCTCTGCCTCTAGATTTTAACACATTCAAGAGAATCATTAGGGAAAGACTGAAGGCAGGAGGAGAAGGGGGTGACAGAGGATGAGATGGTTAGATGGCATCACTGACTCGATGGACGTGAGTGAACAAGCTCTGGGAGTTGGTGATGGACAAGGAAGCCTGGTGTGCTGCAGTCCACGGGGTCCCAAAGAGTGGGACATGACTGAGCGAATGAATTAACTAACTAATCATTAGGGGAGTAATTAAAAGAATAATCTTTCCCAATAAACCCCTCATCTCTGGGGACTGGATTTGATCACTCCTTTTTTAATAAATTCTTCTTTTTTTTAAACTTTTTTTGTCTAAGCCTCAATGCATGTGGGATCCTAGCTCCCCAATCAGGGACTAAACCCATGCACCCTACAATAGAAGCTCAGAGTCTTAACCGTAAGACTGCCAGGGAAGTCCCTGATCACGCCTTACTTTATTGCCTAATGTAAGTCTACAATATTTGGAAACCAAACTCATTCAAAAAAGTACATTGCCTGTCCATGTCTCCCTCACAGGGATCCTTCCTTTTCTATTTCTTTCTCTTCTGCTCTATCTATTGTCCTCTATCTGGCTTTCTCTTTTCCTGCAGCCTCAGCAGTGGTGTTTCCCTCAGTCTAAGTTACATACAACTAATTACTTGCATCTTTTCATTTTAATCCTCTACCCAGCTTATCACCCCAACCCCTGTGTCTCATACAGCCCACCTGTTACATCATCACCAGAGCACCTCCCTTCCGGCCGACTACCCGTCCTCTTACACACAGCACGGTGGGCAATGTAAAATTTGTTTCTTCCTCAGTTAAGTAAAAATTCTCTACCTGGTTTCCAGGGAACGGAAGAGGCCTCATCTGACTGCCATTATTCACAGTGATTAACTATACATATCTGAGCTGAAGAGGCAAACCTTACTCCTAAGTCCAGACAGTGCATTATCTGAGCTGCCTTCTTAAAGCCTCTGAACCCTTGAAGCCTACTTAGAACTTCCATTATCGGTACTGGAGGAAATAACAGAGAGAAAAAGGAAAAGAGAAACAGGTACACACATTACATCAAAGCAACAAAACATAAAAGACTATGTCCAGCATCTCCCATCGCCATCACTCAGACTGCACAGAGGACAGTGGGTGGCAGGGCTGGCCTCCACCCACCGATCTCTAGGTCCAGGCTCCCTGTGCCCATGCAGGTGGTGCCTGCAGTACTCACCAGGCCTCCTTGTTCCCTCCCGGCATAAGCGACGGGCCATATCGGGCCCCGTCCTCTCCACCGCTAACTCCGCTCCCCACAAACAAGATGCCCTTCTCCTTGAGGTCTCGACACCGTCTCTACAGGAAAGAAAAAGAATTTCATCATGTTTCCTAAAATCAGTTTCTCCCACCATATGAGACAGGTATGGACATTCCACATTTGACTTCAGTGACCCAAGAATCCAAGAATAACCTGGCCATTCAAGATATTTAATTCCCTCAGTTTGGGAACTTAAAAAAAAAAATCCATGGATGTTTAAGATAGCTACCCAAAGGGAGGGCTTCCCTCGTAGCTCAGTTGGTAAAGAATCTGCCTGCAATGCAGGAGACCCAGATTCGATTCCTGGGTCGGGAAGATCCCCGAAGAAGTAACTGGCAACCAACTCCAGTATTCTTGCCTAGAGAATCCCCATGGACAGAGGAGCCTGGTAGGCTACAGTCCATGGAGTTGCAAGAGTCAGACACAACTTAGCAACTAAACCAAACCAACCCAAAGGGAAATAATAAAGCCAAACATACATTCTCACCTTACAGACCTTGTACAATAAGACTCAACGAAGAGGTGGTTTAATACAAGCATGACTTATGGCCACTCGGCACTTAGATTGTACCGGGACTTTCCCAGCACATGAACCCATTAGAGCAGTGGCCCTCACCCACACTGCCCAAAGATGTATCACGGATTGGTGAAGAGAAAGGGACATGAGCATAAACGCCCAGCTTGCTGAGTCTAAGCAGCAGTCATCCTTCTGAGTTCCATGTGTGACCAGTGAGAACCTCATCCATCAAGCACGTCTTGATGGCCAGTCCCCAAAGAATCAGCACCACAGGATGTCCACTCTTCCGTCACATGCGCAGCACTGCTGCTTTTTTTCTAAAATGTTCCCAGAACCTGGAAGAATGTGGACTGAGAAACACTCACCATGGTATCCCTGTATTCAGAATTTCCTCCATCAATGATGATATCACCAATGTCTAGCAAAGGTACCTGTTAACCAGACACCAGCATTAAGGCAAAGAAATGAAAGACAAAAATGAATATACCTTGACCAGCTAAAACAAACAAGAATTTATCCCAAATAAACCTGAAAGCCTGAAAGTGTGTGTGTCTGTGTGTGTGTCTGTGTGTAAAAAGTTTAATCTTCAACAATCCTCTCTGAGGCTAGAGTTGAAAGTCAAAGTGTCAATCACTCAGTCATGTCTGACTCTTTTTCAAACCCTTGGACTGTAGCCCACCAGGCTCCTCCGTGCATCGAATTCTCCAGGCAAGAATACTGGAGCAGTTTGCCATTTCCTTTTCTGGGGGATCTTCCCAACCTAGAGAGAGAACCTGGGTCTTGCACACTGCTGGCAGATTCTTTGCTGTCTGGCCACTAGGCCAGGGAAACCCTATTTAAGCTTAGGGCTAGCAAGCAAACCCAATCAGAACTCTCCACAACTGAAGTAATTCTTTTTAACTAAGATTTTTACAACAAACAAATCCTACTTGGAAAATTTTCTATGTCCAATGGGTACCACGTATCTAGGATTTATATTCCTAGATTGGATTAGTTTTAAAAGATCTATAAAATCTCTGCCTGGAACAGAAAGTGGGTCCAGTAAATATCTAATGGTTTGGTATATGAATAAATTATTTGATCACCACCATTTGAAGATGGCAGGAAAAGACCAGGCATTGAACAAGAATATCTTCCTATGGCTCACCAACTAAGCTGGCTTTATCATTCAATCTCCCCCCACAAGGGAGATTCATTATTCAACCTCCCCGCACAAGGCTCCAGTTTACATTACTTAATACTGTCCTGTGCTGAAGAGTGGACTTCCATGGTGGCTCAAATGGTAAAGAATCTACCTCCAATGCAGGAGACCCACGTTCGATCCCTAGGTCAGGAAGATTCCCTGGAGAAGGGAATTGCTACCCACTTCAGTATTCTTGCCTGGAGAATTCCATGGACAGAGGAGCCTGGTGGGTTACAGTCCAGGGGTTCCCTAAGAGTCAGACTCTCTCATACACACACAGTGAAGAGTACTCTGCAATTTTCCAGTTCATTCCATCCAAACTAGTCCTGGGCAGCCTGACATCTTACTACACAAAAAATCTGGTGTGTCATTTATCACAACGTTGTTCTTTTCTAGGTCATTTTTCAACAGAGGCATAGTGGAGTCTTAACCACTGGACCTCTAGGGAAGTCCCAGAACTGGAAGCTTTTTTTGAACATCAAAGATAGACTTCACTGAGATTACTGATATTTCTATTCTGGTTGATAATGAATTCTTACTGACATGTCTCTTGGTGGCCTCAGAATTTTATATACAAAGAATTATCACCACCCAAGGATACACTGTTACTTAATTAGTGCCAATCAAGTTAACCACCACTGAGTCATTAAAGCAGCAGTTTTGTCAGGAGTGAGCAGACTGCATCTAGAAACTGAAAAGGGACAAAAGGTCTTAACCAAAAAGCAGTGAAACAGCTAAAGGAAGTCCTGTCAGATGAGTGGTAGCTGGGAGAGAGCTGGCCTCACCAGTTTCTCAATGAAATCATCAACGGCCTGACCGGCCTTCACAAGGAGGATGATCCGCCGTGGCTTCTTCAGCTTGGACGCCATTTCCTCCAAGGAGTGAGCACCAAGCACCTTGGTGCCCTTCGCCTCGTTGGCCAAGAAGTCATCAACTTTGGAGACTGTCCTATTAAAAGCACAGACCTAGAAGGACAAAGGGCCTGATTAGGAGACCTAGGACACAGAAGACCTTCAGACTGAGGATCAAGGAACAACGGGTTTCTATACAGCCCAAGGTTTTGGGAAGGGAGGACCCTGATTCTAACTTTTCTCCACCCAAGTGCTGATGGATCACCATAAAGTTAATTATAGGATAAAAAAGCAAAGGACTGAATATAAGCAAAGGTCAACTGGCCGTAACATATTGGGCCAGAGCCTGTCACTATTTGGTTAGGACTTAAATCTGGGAACTGGCTAGTTCCAGATGTTACCTTTTGTCACTGATAATTCTTGTATGTAATTCTTGTATGTACTCGGGTGTAGTACTCACACCCGAACTTTCCTCCAGATCCCATTAGGCAATAAAGTTGAGATCTACACTTTCGGAGGGATTTCTCCGCCTCAGAAGAGGGGCGGGTTTACTCAAGGCCACCTTGCAGAATGGGTGGGTCTGTTCAGCAGGACTCCTTCCTGAGAGGACTGTAAAGTGGGCCTCCCACCCCCACATGTAAAGCGGGGCTTCTCTCTCTTGCAAAAATGTTAAGCAGCAACAGAGCAAACAGAAAGAGAACCACATTCCAGGTTACAAGGGATCTTCCAAATCAGAACAGTCCCCAGCACTCAGGCTAAGGCACCGAGGACCCCTAAAGGAAGAGTGTGCCCCTCCCCACTTACCACAAAGCCATGGTCATTCATGTTCAAAATTAAGTTCTGGCCCATGACAGCCAGTCCAATCAGGGCAATGTCAGCTCTGAAAGAGGGGAAGAGGAACAAAGGAAACTTGTCAGTTGTACTTAATTCATCACAACTCATGAGTTTTCTAGCTTTTGATACAATTAACAACTCATCTTAACTTTCCTCTAGCCCACTCCTCCCTTTTGCACTTTAGACCCTGGGGTTGCAGCCTTCAGGCCACCCCCCATCGACCACTTCGCGGGTCTCCAAGTTCTCCTGGACCAACGACACATGCACAAGGAGGGGGTTCCCGGCACAGGCTCTTCTGTGCTACGGCCGAGCTGGTGATGACGCGTCCGAGGCCTTCCGTCTCTGCAGCCGGGCCGTCCAGGGGCCCGAGCTGCCCTCGGCCACGCCTGTCCCCTCCTCTCTCTCCTTTACTAGGAACGGGATCCGCCCGCGTCACCGCGAGGGGCAGAGGGGCTGGGTCCCAGGAAAGGCGAGGCCGCGGGGTTGGCATGGGGTCCGGGGCTTCTCTGGAGGTCCCGGGCTCCGGGCGCCACGAGGCCGGGCTCTGGAGACCCCCGGGGCGAGGCGGCGTCAGGGGCGGCTCCGGTGTCCGCGCCGGCCCCCGGAAAGTTCCCTGGCCACCCGCAGGGTCACTCACTGGGCCATGGCGGCGGCGACGGCGGCGGCGGCAGACCCGGCTGGAGCAAGCAGACCCGAAGTGCAGGGAGCGTATGGCGAGGATGATCCCGGCCGAGTCCTGATCCGGCTCGCCCCCGGAGGCTCTGGCCGCGGCTTTCCAGCGCTGGCCAATCGGAAGGGCGGGGCGGAGTCTTGATGACACGCCATTGGTCCGGCCTGGCGCCTGTTAGACCACCTGAGGAAAGTAGGCCCGCCCATTCCTAGGGCTGGTTCAGGAGAGCGCCGAGCACATCGATGACATCTCCTGCTCGCCCGCGGGGGCGTGGCGCGGGCGGTGGGCGCGGGTCCCGGGCGAAGGACACGTAGGGCCTGAGTTCTGCTCCGAGCCTCGGTCCGGAAGAGTGGTGGCTCACGTCGGGCCGCGCTTTCCAGTGAAGCGGGCACTTGGACGCCTGTTGTTCAAGTGTCCATCACTCCCTCCCTTCGCCGCGGGTACCCTGGGGATTATGCGTGGAATTGCTCCACCCTGGACAGGGCCCGAGGTGCATTCCTTCCTTTTTAAATTGTTATTTATTTGGCTGCGCCTGGCTCTTAGTTGTGCTTAAGGGATTTTTAGTTCTAGTTGCATCATGAGAACTCTCAGTTGTGGCATGGGGGATCTTAGTTGCCCCACCAGGCATCAAACCCGGACCCTGCAGTCGTAGCCACTGGAGCACCAGGGAAGTCCCCGGAGGTGTATTCGTGTCTGTAGACACGTGTGATGAGTGCCAAGAAACGTTGCTCCTCACCATGACCCTGTGGGGGGTCCAGCCCCGGCTGATCCAGGGTATTCGAAGCGGGGACGGCGTCGGCGACCCATTTATTTAAATATTTTATCAAAGATATAAAGAGTAATAGGATGAGGATAGCTCAGTGAGGAAATTCAGTGGAGAAAAGAGGCTGAATAAACTTCCAAAGCAGGGAATTTACGTCACCTACGAAGGCCGCAGGCGTCCTCCCGTTCTCCCAAAGGAGAGGAGACATTAAGGCCTCCCCGGTCGGATCTTAGAAGCCCAGGCAAAATTAGTAGGCTTGACGAGCTTCCCCGCCTCAGAGGAAAAATTCAGCTAGAAGGTGAAAGAAAGAACGACATGGGGAGACCAAGTTTCGGTGAACAAGGCCCGCACTTTATTTTCCAAAATAGTTTTTTATGCCTTAAGTTGTGCATAGAGGATAATGGGGGAAGGGGTGGAATCATGCAGGGACAGCAGTTACTGGTCATAATCGAAGCCAGGCTTTCAAACTTATCATATGCAAAAGTTCAGGTGAATTACATCATCTTCTGGTCAGGAGGCCTGTTAACATTTTAAGAAACTTATCTTTCTCTAAAGGTGATTATTCCAAAGTCAGGCACCAGCCTCCAGAAAAGCATTGGACAAAGCTGCACTCCTATAGAGCAAAGGTGAGGTGGGCTCAATCAAGAAAAGAATTAACTCAAGGGTCCAAGGTTACAAACATTGAGGCTACTACTTACATTTCTATACACCCATTATATCAATCAATACACTGCCAAGGACACAGTAGGTAAGGGGTATGGAGACTTAGCAGCAAACACTGGCTCAATAAGTGAAAAACCCTTCACCAGTACAATTTCTAATCAATCTTTTAACTACTCAAAGGAATCTGTGTTTAGACAGTTTAGAACATCTCCTGCCTCTCACAGTTGGGAGGCTCTGAACAATCACATGTGGCCAGAAAAACCTATTCAGGCAGGCTAGAGGATTTCCAAAGGAGTTTGTAGGTTGAAACACTGTCACACCCAGGAATTATTAACTGGAGCTGTAAGCTAACTCTTTTTTCAGAGAGAGGTAGTGGGGGACAGCCCCCCGTAACGTCAGAGGTGTAGGTGAAAGCATAAAGTAGGCAGACTCTGGTTTTGGGGGTAGATGCTCGAGAATTTCCAGGGAGACTCCTGAGGCTTGATCCCGCCTTTGCGTATGCCAAGCCTCCTTCCTCATGACCTTTGCCACGGGCGGAGCTCGCTCCCCGCAGGAGACGTGTTGCCTCTTTTTACAGGTGAAGAAACAGGCTCAGAGAGCAGGTGGGGGTGTACTTGCCGGGCTGTGATGGGGCCTGGCTTGGAGGTCGAGAAGCCACGTAAGGGTGAACGGGCCGTTCAGGGCATTAAATGCCATCTCCCACGTGCGCTGTCCCTGGTGCACGAGGCGTCTTCACTCTCGGCCCTGAACCCTGCCGCCTCCTGTGCAGGTGCCGGTGAACGAAGCTTAGCTCCTCGGGTATCTTTTACAGTTTTGTTCTGTTTTCTGTGGACGCTTGGCATCACCTAACAGTGCTTTGCACACAGTAAGTGCTCAGCAGCTGCTTAACTACTAGAATCACACAGCCAGTAAACGGCTAGATAGTGACCCAGTTGTGACCCATTCAAGGCTATTTCCGGCACCAATTGCACAGGTTAATTTGTAACATAGGTTTTAACAGATACTGTTACAACTTCCACCTTAGCACAGTCCCACTATAGCCCTTTTTTGCCTGTTGAAAGTCCTGTGTCAGTTAAATCACACAAACAATGTTTCTGTTAATGCAATGTTTCTGTTAATTCTGTTAATGCAATAGTGGAATCTTACTCTGAAATTTAAAAATGGTATCACAGCCCACTTTACCTTGTATGTCCCTATCCTATATGAGGGTTCCTCCCCTAGAGACATTCTTCGTATCAGTTTTTTTTCCCTTGAGTTGCTTCCATATTTGCCTGTTTTGCACTGGCCAGGCCTTATTACAGTAATACTTCTTAGTGTACAGTTTTTCTTTTTACTCTCCTGTTGCCTGGCAGGCACAACGTTCATGGACTGTGGTTGACTCACTGCATAGATATCTAGGTGGGGCCAAGCTTAGCACAGAACTTCCTCCTGAGGGCAAGAGCAGTCCCTGCCCATGGGTCCCTTCTTGCTTCTATGGGTGCAGAATATAGCTGTAAGCAAGCCTCATACTTATTTTAAAGCTATAACAAGGTGCCCAGCTGCCCTCAGTGCTACTCTGAATGGGAAGGAAGTGACTAGGGAGATATGAACTGATAAGCCAGGCAAACCAGAGCATGCAAGCTGACTGCCACAGTGAACCCTGCACTGAGACCCGAGCCTTAATCCCACTTCTACCCAAACGGGGGATTTGGTAGCTTTAGATGAACCAGCTGGTCAGAATCTTGAAGCTCTTTCAGCCCAGTGTCCGCAAACTCCAGTGGTGTTTATTGGTTCATCAAATCTTTGTTGCGGCGTTCAGGCTTCTCTCTAGTTGCAGTGCTGCAGGCTTAGCTGCCCCACGGCATGTGGCATCTTAATTCCCAACCAGGCATTGAACCTGCATCCCCCGCATTGGAAGGAAGATTCTTAACCACTTGATCACCACAGAAGTCCCACAGGGAGCTTGTTCAAAGTGAATTCTGAGGCCACAGGTCTGGGATAGGCCAGGAAATGTGTATTTTGTCAAGACCCCCTGGAGATTCTGAGTGCTGGAGGAAAGAATTCTCAGAGTGATCAGGACCTCTGGAAGTCCTTGAGACCCTTTCCAGGGAAGTGGGGACAAAGCTATTTCCTGGTATTATTTGCCCTCTTCATTCTCTTTCTCTCACAAGTGTACTGTGGAGTTTCCCTAGGGGCTGCATCATGTGTAACACAGACCAGATTAAATGTAGAAACAGATATGAGAATCCATCTGTCTTAAGCTGTACGAAGCAGGGTGCTCATTAGATTTAAAAAACTGTCAAACAATACCACTCATCTCAGCAGGAGACAGGGGTGTGATCCCTGAGTTGGGAAGATCCCCTGGCGAAGAGAATGGCAACCCACTCCAGTTTTTCTGTCTGGGAAATCCCATGGACAGAGGAGCCTGGTGGGCTACAGTCCATGGGGGTCACAAAAGAGTCAGACACAGCAGAGCACACACACACCGCTCATCTCACTACATTTCCTTTTGTTTTGGAAAATAGTTATTCCAAGGTTTTTTTTTTAATGGTAAATATTAATAGACACAACTTACATAAACAAGACCTTGTTGTGTCTTCAAGAATTTTTAAGAGTGTAAAGTTGTCCTGACATCAACAAGTGTGAGAACCACTGATCTAGCCCAACTCATATTTTAGGGAAGGAGGAAATTGGGGCTCCGAGAGCCGAGACTTGCTGAGTCACACAGTGAGACATTAGAACTACCTGGTGGGATGGACTGGATGCTCTCCAAGACCTGCTCAGTAAACCTGGAATCAGGAGACAGCCTCAGTGGTTGGGGGCCTGTTGTCCCAGAAGTCAGATCAGATGGCTTCTCGAATGATCCAAAATGTCTTTCTTGGAGGCTGCAAGCTGGAGAAGGAAAAGCAATAGGTTTTGGTGACAGTGACCTTGGCTGGCTCCAGTTCCAGTTCTTTCTGTGCAACTGGGCAAGTTATCAAATCTCAGTTTCCTCATGTGTGAAACAGGATTGACAGGATCTCACAGGGAAGCTCTAGGGTTAAATGAAGCCCACTGGACTTGCGTCTGGTACTTAGAACTCATCTTAGTTTCTCCCTTTGTTATGAAAGTCTCAGAAAGGAGAGACATAAACCTCAGTGGAAAATAGGACTGAATTTAAAAAGTGCTCTCAGCTTTCTTGTGAAAGCTTCTGGGGAGGGGTAGAAAAACACTTTCGCAGCTTCTTGCCATGCTCTCATAGATCAAACCCATCTGGTGAGAAAGTGGTCTGTTACTTGAATTGTTTGCTGTAGAAAATATTCCTACTTGACAATGACACGCCCATGCATTTCACAACATCTGTTTTTCCAATCCAAACACATCATCCCAGGCATCTCCTCCTTTTCCCCATGATCATTACCTCAGTTCTGCACCCTTTAGGATGCACCAGCATCCCTCCCCCTTTTAATTTCACTTATTGGGTGCACCGGGTCTCAGTTGCAGCACATGGGATCGTCTGCCTTCACTGCGGCATACAGGATCTTTAGTTGGGGCATGCAAACTCTTAGTTGTGGCATGTGGGATCTATTTCCCTGCCCAGGGATTGAACCTGGGCTCCCTGCATTCGGAGTGCAGAGTCTTAGCCACTGGACCACCAGGGAAGTCCCAGTACATCCTGTTAAAAGTGCTTTTTTCTCCCCAGAGGATCCCAATTGTCTGGAACATACGCTTAGTCTGAGCTTGGTCCGCAGGGCTGACCAATGTGATCGACTTAGTTGCTTAGTCATGACCGATTCTCTGCAACCCCATGGACTGTAGGCCACCAGCCTCCTCTGCATCAAATTCTCCAGGCAAGAATACTAGAGTGGGTAGCCATGCCCTCCTCCAGAAGACCTTCCTGACCCATGTCTCCTGTACTGCAGGCAGATTCTTTACCATCTGAACCACCAGGGAAGCCCTTCACACTAACCAGGGAGGTGAACACAGCCCTTTCTCTGCTAGATCTCCAGCCCAGGTAATAAATTTTACTTTCAAATTCCAGCAAGGACTGCCATCTTCCCCCCTACCCCCGACCCCCGCCCCGACACACAACAGTGTGAGACAACCACTCACTTCTGTCCTCTTCTCTTAGGCTGTGTTCCAGACACTGAGTTACTTTCTGGTTCCAGAGAAGGGCCTGACTTGCTGCTTGGCCTGCTCTTGTCCTTGCTACCTCCCGCCACCTTGCAGTCTTGGCTCACGGGTTCCTCTCTTTTCCCAGGACGACTTAGACACCTTGTGCCTGTGAGAGCAGTGCTTGCCGCAGCCTGCCTTCATTCCATCTCCATCACTTACAGTTCATCCAAGAGGACAGGGACCATGTCTGTCTCATTCCGAAGTGTGTTTCTATCACCGTCCTGTGCCCTGCACATAACAGACGGTCACTAACGGTTGCCCCTGAATGACAGTTTTATAGAAGGGGCACCACTCAAGCCAGCCGGGCTGGGACAGTCCTTTTTCACACCTGTTTTCTTACGTAGTTTTCACAGAAATCACTTTCATTTCTCACAATTGTTCTGGCTTGAATGACATATTGGCAACCTACTGTAAAATGATATTATCACTTCTTCATAGTACTGTACTTCAAAAAAAAAGATTTATTGAAGTATAATTTATATGCAAGCCAATTCATCCATTATAAAAATGTACAGTTGGATGATTTTTACTTAATTTACACTGTTGTGTAACTATCACCACAATCCTTTTGAGAACACTTCCATCACCCCCAGAAGTTCCAACACCCCAAAAATGCCTTTGTAGTCCATCTCTGCTCCCTCCCCAGCCCCAGAAACATGTGATCTACTTAATGTCTGTCTGCTGCTGCTGCTGCTAAGTCACTTCAGTCGTGTCCGACTCTGTGCGACCCCATAGACAGCAGCCCACCAGGCTCCCCCATCCCTGAGATTCTCCAGGCAAGAACACTGGAGTGGGTTGCCATTTTCTTCTCCAATGCATGAAAGTGAAAAGTGAAAGTGAAGTCACTCAGTCGTGTCCGACCCTCAGCGACCCCATGGACTGCAGCCTTCCAGGCTCCCCCGTCCATGGGATTTTCCAGGCAAGAGTACTGGAGTGGGGTGCCATTGCCTTCTCCAGTGTCTGTATGGTTTTGCTTATTCTTAGAAATATGGAATAATATGTAATTTTTGTGATTGGCTTCTCTCACTTAGCATAATGTTTTTGAGGCTTATCCATGTTATTGTATTTACAGAGTAGTACATCCCTTTTTATTGCTGAGCCATATTCCATTGTGCATAATTTGTTTATCCCTTTATCTGTTGGCTATTTGGATTTTTCTAGTTTGGGCAATAAAGAATAAATAATTCTGTTTGGAACATTCATGCACAAATCATTGCGTGGCCATATGTTTTCACTTTGGTAGATGCTTGGGAGTGAAATTGCTGGGTTATATGCTAAGTGTATGTTTGACTTTTTAAGAAGTGCTAAACTATTTTTGAAGTGGCACTACCATTTCCCACAGAATATGAAGCTTCTAATTTCTCCACATCCTTGCCAACACTTGATATTGTCTTTGTGACTACAGCCATCCTAGTGGGTGTCAAGTAGTATCTCCTTGTGGTTTTAATTTGCATTTCCCTAATGACTAATAAGGTTGAAGACATTTTCAAGTGCTTATTAACTATTCACGTATCTTCTTTAGTGAGTTAAAAAAAAAACCCCATTCAGACCCTTCCCTTGTTCGATTTGGGGACTTGCCTGGTGGTTCAGTGACTAAGACTTGGTATTCCCAATGCAGGAGGCCCAGGTTCGATTCCTGGTCAGGGAGCTAGAGCCCAAAAGCTGCAACTAAAGATCCTTCTTGCCACAACTAAGATCCCGAGCAGACAAATAAACAAGTATTTTTGAAAAAGAAGTACAATTTTCCCACTAACGCATTTCTCCTGTTCTGCTTTCTCCAGAACATTATGTCACCATGTCGTCTTCGTTCTCTGGGTTATGACACTTTCTGGTCTTTTCTTGTTTTTTGTTTTTGTGACCTTAACAGTTTTTAATTCTAGGTCATTTGCCATTTCCATATAAATTTTAGTCAGTTTGTTGATTTCTACCGGAAATGCCCCTAGGATTTTACAGAGAGGGTACTGAAGCTATAGATTATTTGGAAGAGTTGCCATCTCCTTGATTTAGATCTTCTTTGCTTCAGCAGTGTTTTGGAGTCTGAGTGTAGAGTCTTTGCTTCCTTCATTAGATGTATTCCAAATACAATTTTTGCTCTTACTGTGGATGAAATTTTTCTAATCTCATTTTCAGATTGTTTATACAAAGAAACACAACTAATATTTGTACATTGATCTTCTTTCTGGAGACTTTGTCATCTGCAAGCATCTCATCTTTTAATAAACACAATTTTACTTCTTTCATATCTGAACACCTTTTCTTTTCTTTGTCTGTTGTAGTGGCTACAGTCTCAAGGACTATGTTGAAGTGGTGAAAGGAAACATACTTGCCTTGTTCCCCATCTTAGAGGGAAAGCAGTTTTTCACTGTTAAGTATGTTAGTTTAGGTTTTTCACAGTTGCCTTTCATAAGGCTGAGGGATTTCTCTAGTCCTAATTTGTTGAGAATTTTGTGACTTTTCAGCTGTCTATTTCTCTTTTCTGTTAAGATTTACCTCATGTATTTTAACTCTAAGTTCTGTAAGATTTTGCTTCTGAAGCTAGATCCATATATATTTATAATGGTTATAACTTCCTGAAGTTTTGACCCCCCTTATCAACATGAAATATTCTTTGTTTCTAATATTTCTTGCCTTAAAGTCAGTTGTTTGTTTTTGGCTGTGCTGGGTCTTCATTGCTGTGAGGGCTGTTCTTTAGCGGTGCTGTATGGGTTTCTCTTTGCAGTGGCTTCTCTTGTTGCCACTCCTGGGCTCTAGAGCACAGGCTCAGTAGATGTGGAGGACAGCTTTAGTTGCTCCATGGCATGTGGTATCTTCCTGGACCAGGTATCGAAACCATGTCTCCTGCATTGGCAGGTGGATTAATGACCACGGAGCCACCACGGAAGTCTTAAAAGTCAGTTTTGTCAGGTGTTAACATAGCCTTTAAAGCTCTGCTGTGATTACTGCTTATGTGGTAAATTTTCCAAGCTATTTGTGTCTTTGAATCTAAAGGGTCTCTTGTAGACAACATATGGTTGGATCTTGATGTACTCTGTATATAAGTTAAATAAGCAGGGTGACAATACACAGCCTTGATGTACTCCTTTCCCAATTTTGAACCAGTTCATTGTTTCATGTCCAGTTCTTTTTTTTTTTTTTTTTCCACGTCCAGTTCTAACTGTTGCTTCATAACCTGCATACAGGTCTCTCAGGAGGCAAGTAAAGTGGTCTGGTATTCCCATCTCTTTAAGAAAGTCAAAGGCTTTAGCTAGTCAATGAAGCAGAAGTAGATATTTTTCTGGCATTCTCTTGCTTTTTCTATGATCCAGTGGATGTTGGCAATTTGATCTCTGGTTTCCTCTGCCTTTTAAAAATCCAGCTTGTACATCTGGAAGCTCTTGGTTCACATACTGTGAAGCCTCGCTTGAAGGAGTTTGAGCATTACCTTGCTAACATATGAAATGAGTGCAATTGTGTGGTAGTTTGAATATCCTGGTAGTTTGAATATTCTTTGGCATTGCCCTTTGGTATTGGAATGAAGACTGATTGGAATGAAAAGTGGTTGTTTAGGGATTACAATATGCATCTTTAATTTATTATAATGTACTTCAACTTAATATTGAAAGTTTCACATAAATGTAGAATGTTTGCTACAACATAGCTCCATTTTCTCCCTCTCCTGTTTTCTATTACTGTCATGTATTTTTTATCAATATATATTGTAAATCCAATAATACATGTTATAATTACTAGCTCAAATAATCTGATATATTTTTCAATTCAGAGAAAAAATATTAAGAGAAAAAATATAAAGAGAAAAAAATTAAAATATAAATATCTTATATTTAGTTTATGTATTTTTTATTCCAGAGATCTCCATCCTCTTCCACAGACTGCATTTGACACCTCACCCTTGTAGCAAATGAGAGAGACCCAGAATCAGAAAATGCAGAGAAGCTTCATAAAAGGCAAACAGAATGGAACCTCCCCAAACTCCTGCCATCATCTAGGAGTTAACAGTCCCTTGACCACAGGGCACCACTTTCCGTGTGTCCTGCTTTCTTCCTCATATCAGAGTAAGATAATGTCTATGAAAGTGCCATCACTTTATGGCAAACAGAAGTGGGAAATGTGGAAGCACTGACAGATTTTATTTTCTTGTCCTCCAAAATCATGGTGGACAGTGACTGTAGCCATGAAATTAAAAGACGCTTGCTCCTTAGAAGGAAAGCTATGACAAACCTAGACAGCATATTAAAAAGCAGAGATATCACTTTGCTGACAAAGATCCATGTAGTCAAAGCTGTGGTTTTTCCAGTAGTCATGTACAGATGTGAGAGTTAGACCATAAAGAAGGCTGCGCGCCAAAGAATTGATGCTTTTGAACTGTGGTGTTGGAGAAGACTCTTGAGAGTCCCTTGGACTGTAAGGAGATCAAACCAGTCAATCCTAAGGGAAATCAATCTTGAATGTTCACTGGAAGGATTGATGCTGAAGCTGAAGCTCCAATAATTTGGCCACCTGATGCAAAGAGTCAACTCATTGGAAAAAGACCCTGATAGTGGCAAAGATTGAAGGCAAAGGGAAAAGGGGGCGGCAGAGGATGAGATGGTTAGATAGCATCACTGACTCAATAGACATGAGTTTGAGCAAACTCTAGGAAACAGTGAAGCACATGGGAGTCTGGGGTGCTGCAGTCCATGGGGCTGCAGAGAGTTGGAACCAACTGAGCAACTGAAACACAACATGAAAATTCCTTGAGAATTTCCAATGCTCTATCATTTCAAGATACCACTATTAATACTGTCTAATTTGAAATAAGAAACTCAGCTCAGGGAAGCTGACTTTCTCAGCTAATTTGTAGCAGAACTGAACTTTAACCCAAGTCTGCTAGAGCTGAGCCCAGCACTCTTTCCTAATCAGATAGGCAACCCATACTTAAGCAAATTCACAGAGACATACTGTCACAGAGAACCTGGGTGTATCTGTATGTTAGAGACATGTAGTTGACTTAAAGTGGAAAGGTAAGTTGAACTTTCAGTCACTATTTTGGGGGAACAAACAGCACTTGTAATAAATTTACAAGGCAGAACTTAACACACTTGTAAGTGCTTTCTTCAAGATGGCCTTCATGCCTCTCAGAACTTTCAACTTTTTTGCAACTATTTCCTTTTTCTGTGAGGCTCTGTTACAAAGAAAACCTACTATCAGATTTTGCTGCAGGAAAAAAATTGATTGCTCTAGTCTGAGATTTAGCAAGGGAGAAATTTTGCTGAGTCAATGTGACTAAACATCTGGACACACCCAAGCTACTGCTGTGAAGCATCATTTTAGGCAAACGTGTTAAACATCGAATTAAACTGCCAATCCATTTTTCTTCTATTATTAATGGTATATGCTACACAGCCTCTCATGTCTTTGTTAAAGTGCTAACAACCAGTAAAAAAAAAAAAAAAATACTGCTTCCCAATATGGTTGGAAAACTACTGCAGACTGGTTTAAAGAGAGCAGGGCTGGGAGAAAGCCAAGTCTCCCCTAAGATGAAGAGGATAGATCCAGGATGACTGGGTCATGGCTCCAGGCTGACCTTTAGTTTTTAGAAAACCCTCAAGTTCTTGGCTTATAATGCTAAAGTTAACTCACTTTTCATCTTATCAGTTTTTTTTTTTTTGCCTTGCCCTAACTCCCCAAATCCCAAGTCAAAGTCTAAGCAGAAATTCTACAGAAACCACCCTTTCCTGCAAACCTCCCCGGGTCGAATCCTTTGCTTAACTTACTTACATAAGAGGGTGTGTCAGTCACATACTAGTTGGGGTGGATTTGATTATACGGTCTCTCACTTGCTGTATAATCCCCACAGCTGATCTCAAATGGCTTGCTTACACAGTAGGTAGAAAGAAAGTGTGATTTTTGAAAAAACCCAGAGACTGTATTTTCTT
The DNA here is from genome assembly GCF_055505025.1 of Bos grunniens. NCBI lineage: Eukaryota > Metazoa > Chordata > Mammalia > Artiodactyla > Bovidae > Bos > Bos grunniens. The sequence goes on along the minus strand of NC_141180.1, from coordinate 37,878,320 downwards.
GGGCTTGAAAATCACAGCAGACGGTGACTGCAGCCATGAAATTAAAAGACGCTTGCTCCTTGGAAGAAAAGCTATGACAAACCTAGACAGCATATTAAAAAGCAGAGACACACAGCCACTGTGGAGAACACTGTGGAGATTCCTTAAAAAACTGGAAATAGAACTGCCTTATGACCCAGCAATCCCACTGCTGGGCACACACACCGAGGAAACCAGAATTGAAAGAGACATGTGTACCCCAATGTTCATCGCAGCACTGTTTTTAATAGCCAGGACATGGAAGCAACCTAGATGTCCATCAGCAGATGAATGGATAAGAAAGCTGTGGTACATATACACAACGGAGTATTACTCAGCCATTAAAAAGAATACATTTGAATCAGTTCTAATGAGGTGGATGAAACTGGAGCCTATTATACAGAGTGAAGTAAGCCAGAAAGAAAAACACCAATACAGTATTCAGTTAAGTTGCTCAGTCGTGTCCGACTCTTTGTGACTCCATGAATCACAGCATGCCAGGCCTCCCTGTCCATCACCAACTCCCGGAGTTCAGTCAGACTCACGTCCATCAAGTCAGTGATGCCATCCAGCCATCTCATCCTCTGTCATCCCCTCCTCCTCCTGCCCCCAATCCCTCCCAGCATCAGAGTCTTTTCCAATGAGTCAACTCTTTGCATGAGGTGGCCAAAGTACTAGAGTTTCAGCTTTAGCATCATTCCTTCCAAAGAAATCCCAGGGCTGATCTCCTTCAGAATGGACTGGTTGGATCTCCTTGCAGTCCAAGGGACTCTGAAGAGTCTTCTCCAACACCACAGTTCAAAAGCATCAATTCTTTGGCGCTCAGCTTTCTTCACAGTCCAATTCTCACATCCATACATGACCACTGGAAAAACCATAGCCTTGACTAGACGGACCTTTGTTGGCAAAGTAATGTCTCTGCTTTTGAATATGCTATCTAGGTTGGTCATAACTTTCCTTCCAAGGAGTAAGTGTCTTTTAATTTCATGGCTGCAGTCACCATCTGCAGTGATTTTGGACCCCCAAAAAATAAAGTCTGACCATCTATTTCCCATGAAGTGATGGGACCAGATGCCATGATCTTAGTTTTCTGAATGTTGAGCTTTAAGCCAACTTTTTCACTCTCCTCTTTCACCTTCATCAAGAGGCTTTTTAGTTCCTCTTCACTTTCTGCCATAAGGGTGGTGTCATCTGCATATCTGAAGTTATTGATATTTCTCCCAGCAATCTTGATTCCAGCTTGTGCTTCTTCCAGCCCAGCGTTTCTCATGATGTACTTTGCATATAAGTTAAATAAGCAGGGTGACAATGTACAGCCTTGACATACTCCTTTTCCTATTTGGAACCAGTCTGTTGTTCCATGTCCAGTTCTAATTGTTGCTTCCTGACCTGCATACAAATTTCTCAAGAGGCAGGTCAGGTGGTGTGGTATTCCCATCTCTTTCAGAATTTTCCAGTTTATTGTGATCCACACAGTCAAAGGCTTTGGCATATTCAATGAATCAGAAATAGATGTTTTTCTGAAACTCTCTTGCTTTTTCGATGATCCAGCAGATGTTGGCAATTTGGTCTTTGGTTCTTCTACCTTTTCTAACACCAGCTTGAACATCTGGAAGTTCACGGTTCATGTATTGCTGAAGCCTGGCCTGGAGAATTTTGAGCATTACTTTACTAGTGTGTGAGATGAGTGCAATTGTGCGGTAGTTTGAGCATTCTTTGGCATTGCCTTTCTTTGGGATTGGAATGAAAACTGACCTTTTCCAGTCCTGTGGCCACTGCTGAGTTTTCCACATTTGCTGGCATATTGAGTGCAGCACTTTCACAGCATCATCTTTCAGGATTTGAAATAGCTCAACTGGAATTCCATCACCTCCACTAGCTTTGTTCATAGTGACGCTTTCTAAGGCCCACTTGACTTCATATTCCAAGATGTCTGGCTCTAGGTCAGCGATTTATATATGGAATTTAGAAAGATGGGAACAATAACCCTGTATGCTAGACAGCAAAAGAGACACAGATGTATAGAACAGTCTTTTGGACTCTGTGGGAGAAGGAGAGGGTGGGATGATTAGGGAGAATGGCATTGAAACATGTATAATATATATGAATTGAATCGCCAGTCCAGGGTCGATGTATCATACTGGATGCTTGGGGCTGGTGCACTGGGATGACCCAGAGGGATGGGGAACATGTGTACACCCGTGGCGGATTCATGTTGATGTATGGCAAAACCAATACAATATTGTAAAGTAATTAACCTCCAATTAAAATAAATATATATTAAAAAAATGCAGAGACATTACTTTGCCAACAAAGGTCCGTCTAGTAAAAACTATGGTTTTTCCATTAGCCATGTATGGATGTGAGAGCTGGACCATAAAGAAAACTGAGCACTGAAGAATTGATGCTTCTTAACTGTGTTGTTGGAGAAGACTCAAGAGTCCCTTGGACTGCTAGAAGATTCAATCAGTCAATCCTAAAGGAAATCAGTCCTGAATATTCATTGGAAGGACTGATGCTGAAGCTGAAGCTGAAGCTGCAATACTTTGGCCACCTGATGTGAAGAACTGACTCACTGGAAAAGACCCTGATGCTGGGAAAGATTGAAGGCAGGAAGAGAAGGGAATAACAGGATGAGATGGTTGGATGGCATCACTGATTCAATGGACATGAGTTTGAGCAAGCTCCGGGTGTTGGTAATGGACAGAGAAGCCTGTTGTGCTGCAGTCCGTAGGGTTGCAAAGAGTCAGACACGACTGAGTTACTGTACTGAACTGATATATTCTAAAAGCAATAATGTAAGCATGTGATGTGCTCTGAAAAGCTGAAGATTTAGGACTGTGCAGAGACCAGAAGTTTCTAAAATTGAAAGTAGAATGCCAAGAAAAATCAGATGTGGGAGTGATGCGTTAAATGAACACTCACAGTTCCACAGACCCTCCTGATGCTCGGTGCCGTCAGCTTTGTGAGCACGGTGCCGGCCACAAGACCCGCTATGAGGCCAAGTGCAGGGGACAACCGCTTTATAAACGAACGTAGTTTAAGCAAAAAGTCCGGTGGAGTTCAGAAGACATGGCCTACAGTTGACCAATGAGTCCAAGGGACAACCCACTCCAGCTCTGTCACTTAGCTGTCTGTCTGGGGGCTGCCCACAACTTGGCATCACCTCCTAGCACTTAAGATAAACTGTGCTGCTCCCCACAGGACCTGGGTCTGACCTCCCCTCTTGTCTCGGCTCCAATCCCACCAGCCACATCCAGGGGTTCACACCACCCATCATGTTTCCCTTCCAGTTCATTCGTCCCCATCAGCAGACACACATGCTGGGCTATCACCTTGCTTTAGAATAAAAATAAAAACTTCTTCGTAACCCGATGTCTCCCCCGCTCCCCTCCCCACCATACTCCTCACTCAGCCTTCCCTCCTCCCACTTTCCCTGGCACCTACTCCAGCTAGACTCTCTTTGGCACCGTCTCAGAATACGGTCTGCTCGCCAAAGACCTCACCCGAGCAGAGGCACCACTGAGTTCTCCTCCCATGTGAAGTGACTGTTACTGGATCATTCCTGCTTCCATCAGCCCCATACAGGAGAGAAATGAAACTGCCTGAGTTTGGAAGGAGCCCCTGGCATGGCCAAGCCAGCCATTTTCTCTCTCTAGGAATCTTGGCTGCCATCAGGGAACTTCTCAGCTGACGTGGAAGCTTATGAGACATGCAGGGTCTCAGGCCCCACTCTAGGCCTCCTCAATCCAAATCTGCATTTAGTACGACCCACAGGAGTCCAGTACACATTAAAGCTTAAGACACACTGCTGCCCACCCTCTAATTCTGACATTCAGGATTAGGGAATCCATTAACCCCCGGACCTAAGCCGCATTCTCCAATCGCAGCTTTAATGGTAATGAAGGTGAAATTTTGATCGCCCTTCTGCCTTCTCAGTTGGCTCTGAAACTGGGAAGCAGTGATGGCATTCCACTGGTGCCTCAAACTTCTTAGAACCTCCTCCTTGTTGCCCAAACCTGTGATCACTGCTCAGTTTGTATTTTAACCGGTCAGCTGCACCACAGCTGTCACTTCCTCCATCTTCACACACTTCCTTAACTTGGTTGCCAAATACCATGCCCTCTTTGTGACCACTTCTCCTGGGCTTTGCTGTCGTCCCCTCTCCTGACTGCCCCGGGCCGCAGAGCCCTGATTCTCACCAGCTTCTCGCTCCCCAGATCTCCTCACCTCTTGCCTTTATTGATTTACTTATTTTTGGTCTTGGCAGATCTCAGTTGCAGCTTGTGGGTTCTTTATTGCGGTGCTGGGCTTAGTTGCCTCGTGGCATGTAGGATCTTAGCTCCCCAACCAGGAATTGAATCCTTGTCCCTTGCATTGCAAGGCAGAGTCTTAACCACGGGACTGCCAGGGAAGTCCATCTTGCCTTTACTGTCACCTTCATGTGACAGCTCCTAAATGTGTCTCCAGCCCAACCTGGCCCCCTGAATCCAGCGAGTACATTCAGCTGCCTCAGGGAGCACACTTGCAGGCGGGAGCACTGATGTCTCAGAGTGAACAGGCCACAGCCAAGTCATCCACGCAGTACCGCCCTCCACTGTTCTCCTCTAGCCTCCTTCACCCCAGGGAAATGCAAGCCTGTCCTGTTTGCTCAGGCATGCGTCCTGGGGGTTACCTTCTTTCTTTCTCTACATGCAGTCACTCAGCAAACTCCAAGTTCTAACAGGTAACATGTCCTGAATCTGACCCTTTCTCCCCAGATTTGCTGCTCTCAGTCCAAGCCTCCATCCCCCATCCCCACCCCTCAACACTAGGGTAACAACTTCCCACACGGCCCCTCTTCCTCCACATGCCCTGTCTCTACACACACAGGCTGCTGTCCAGAGTGGCCTTTTTAAGAACATAAATAAAGGACTTCCCTGGTGGTCCAGTGGCTAAGACTCCCTACTCCCAGTGCAGAGGGGCCGGGTTCGATCCTTGGCCTGGGTACTAAATTCCACATGCCATAAGAAAGAACCCGCCCGCATGCTGCAACGAAGATGGAGAATCCCAACCAGAGCAGCCAAATAAATATTTAAAAGATTTAAACAAACAAAACACACAAATAAGATCATGGAATGTATCTTCTCAAAATCCTCCCTTGGTTCCTGTTTACTCTAATGAAATTAGTTAACTAAGCCCCTGAAACCACCCAGGCCCAATTACTTCCTGTCTCCACCCGGGCCACCTCCCTATTCTGGAACCTTCTGAGGACACAGCTGCCTCAAGTACTTATTACCCCTGCTTGGAGACCACCTCTGTGCCCAGGGATTTGCGTGGCTCAGGCTTCCCAGATAGCACAGTGGTAACAAACCCACCTGCCAATGTAGGAGACACAGGTTCCAACCCTGGGTTGGGAAGATCTCCTGGAGGAGGAAATGGCAACCCACTCCAGTATTCTTGCCTGGAGAATCCCACGGACAGAGGAGCCTGGCAGGCTAGAGTCCACAGGTCACAAAGCGTTGGACACGACTGAGTACACGTGCACCTTGCATGGCTCACCCATTCATTTACTGAGTCTACTCTAGTGTCATCTCCCAACAGAGGCCTTCTCTGCCCATACATCTAAAAAGACGCTCTTTCCCTCCCATCCCTTCTAACATTTTATTCAGCTTTACTTTGCCCTGTAACATTTTAAATTTGTGTAATGAATATCTTCCATTACCGGAATGGGAGGGCCACAGGTACCAGGCCTGTTTGGTTCGCTTTTGAGTCATCAGCATCCAGACACACATGGGCACAGGTGGATGTGTGTGAACTGAGTCAATGCTTTTCGCCTGAATGTCGCTTCAACTCCCTGCTTCCACTCCTCCCCACACACCCAGGACAGTGAACAGCTCACAACGGGAACTTGTTAAACTGATACAATGAAAATCCCAACCACTGTACTACTTACAGAATCACTACCATACCACACACTACAGACTCACTGATAGGTTTACAAAGAGAGGCCTCAACAGAAAAAAAGGGACAAATCTTCCATCTAGAATAGCCACTCCCATACTTGGGAGGAGAGTACTTTCAAAAAAACAGCATCACACTAGTTACATAATAACTGTTGTTTGGAATTCTCAGAAAGGAACCTGTAGGTCATGGCATTGTGAGGTTTTTCCCAGAAGAGCAGTATCTTTTCCAGTCAAGAAAAATCTCTATGTAAATACCTTTCAAAGGGTGCAAGAATAAAAGCACATCAAGAGCCTTCTGATGCACTGGTTGTACCTTTATTAATATGACCTCGTTCACTAACAGTTCCGTGATGCAAGGTTACCATACACAGTTAATGTCTGCATTGCACACCTAAGGCTATACAGCAAAAGAACCAGAATTAGTACAAATACAAGAACTATATTTACATTCTGTATACTCAAGCTCCGAACATCAGATCATATTTACATAATAAAACATGAAAATGAAAATCCGAAATTAATAATGTACATTGTTGCTAATGTGCTCAACTCCTTCCCTGGGGAGAGATCAGTTTGCAAAGTCTTGGTTCAAAAAGGCCACTTATGTTCACGGGTCTTATGGTTGTGCACGAGGAGGGTGACGAGACCCGAAGTCTCGCGGGACAAATGCTTCAGAACCACCAGTTGGGGACGACTCATAGAAGGCTGCTGGGTTCCTCAGATGAACTGATGTCAGGATGTGCAAATGAAAAGGATGAACTCGAAGACGTGAAAACAACACGCGACAGCCAGGGTTTGGCAAGAGACCAACATCAGCTAGGACTTCCTACCTGAGCACAGGCCATTTGGCTGTGACTCTGTAACATGAAATTTGTATCAACTCTGATTCCTTCCTTTAAGCGATCAGAGGCTTTCCTAAAATTTGATGGGGCTCAAATTCAAGTTTCATAAATGGCCTTTTGAACAACAGCAGCAGGGAGTCTCTCAGCCGATCAAGCCGTTTATTTACTAAGGAAACACAAGTCAATCCGTTCCCGCTACACGGTCACGGTCTGGCCACACCTTGGTGAAGTGTCACAGGCCACAGGGGACAGCTGCAGTGCACAGGAGTTAAGAGTCCTATTGAAAATACATTCAGCAAACCTTCTGAGAGCAGCAGCAGGATTAGTCTCTTCTTTTTAAAGAGCAGGTTAACAATCACATTTTAAAAAGGGAACCAAAAGGGAAAAACGAAGGACCCACGTCAAACAAGAAACGGACAAGCCCTGATAGAGAAGCCGAGTAGAACCGGGATGAGGGGTGCCAAGTACCAACAGGTGCTACGAGCGCATCAGCTTGCTTTTCCAGTTCAATGTGCAATTTAATTACAGCTGTGTAAATATACAAATGCCTTATAAAATTAAATATCCCTGTAAATTAGACAACAAGCAGCAGGCAACAAAGTCTTTGCTTTGATATATGTGCCAGGAGAAGTCGTTTTTACTTTAGGTACCAAAAGATCTTGCAGTGATTTAACTGATTCCTTCATCTTAAAAGAGCTGAAAAACCCCATTGAAAGTGAGCAGTTGTATAAGTTCTATACAGCTGAAGGGGAACAAAGAAGTGGTTTCTTGGGAGAAATCATTTCCCTCAACTTTCCTCACATTATAAAAATGGACTGGAATTCAAGTTCCCACCCAGCTGCCAGAGGCAGCCCCTCTCTGCGCTGGTGGCCGTGCGCGGGCTGGCTGACCCCGCAGAGCCCAGCCCAGGAGCTGACTGACCCCTAGGCCGGCGCAGAGACAAGGAGGGTGCGGACGCCGGTCTGGTGGAAGCCATGGGTCTGTCTTTTGCTCCGAGAGGAGTAAGGAGGACACGGGGAGGAAGGAGACGGTTACTTTTAAATAGCACTCATTTCTCCTTAATTTGTATGAGTGTTCTTCCTTGCTTTGTTGTTGTTATTCTGCTTGCTTAAAAGAGTGCATTAGGGGAAAAAGAAAACCCAAAAACTACCTTAAAAGGTAGCTTCCTTAAAGATTTGAGTTCTTTCACTTTTCCTCTTCCACAAAAGCCTAATTCCTGCCATAAATTCCCTCTCAGAGCTTGAAAGTGGGGATGGGCCTACCTGGAAAGGGAACATCAACCCCTGCTCCAGTTTTAATCTGAAAACAGGCCCCTAGAGAAGAGGGGCCCCTGCGGGGGCTGTACAGGCGAGCCATGGCCGCGGCCCCCACCGCCTCACCAGGCCTTCTGACCTCAGCCTGTCATAGTATCTGACATCCAAAGCAAAGACTTCCCTAGTCAGTTTTGTTTAAGTGAGAAGCAAAAACAAGTCATGTCAGTCTGTCACTTGATTTCTCTCTCCCTCCACTTCCCCACCTCCTTCAGTCACAGACATGGGTCCTCCTGTCAGACTTTAACAGCAGCAGCATCCATGACCTAACTCTAAACGTTAACCTTTGAATCTCATCTTTGTTCCCTGAAATTACTTAATTTCAGCCCAGGAAGCTGTCTCTAAGCACAAACAGACCCTGGGTTTGAGTAGACACTGGAAGGGCATATTGTGCCCATTAGATAAGAAACCTCTAACCACGTTAAAGTCTCAAGTACCACTTAGGAAACAAGTAACATTATGGTTAGTGACCTATGTTTCATTTAAGGAGAGGAAGAAAGTTTAAAAATCTACTACAGTTTTTCTTAATAATTTTTCAGGTAAGGCCATAGCCTTTGATTACTCTTCTTTCTCTTGTTCAGCTCTCCAGTGACTTCCTTTTCCTCCTCTTTGCAAAGCAATTATGAACGAAGCCAGAAGATGAGCCCTGGCAGGAAGGCAAGGCCACAGTCTGGGTGCTGACGCACCTGCCCAGCACCCGTTCTGAGGAGTGCGTGGGCCCTTCCCCCTTGCTGCCTGAGAGTCAGTGCCCTCGAGACTGGGGACCTTCAGTCTCCACAAAGTGGGAGCGAGCAGACACTTTCCTGATCGCCTGGGGGATGGTGAAAGAAAGGTGTGAGCAAGCGTGGGAAAGGATGGTAGAGGACATCCCCAAGTCAACTGGAAAGGAACCGAAGTACCCGGAGTCTCCTCTCCTGTTCATTCCTGGGACACTCACTGCAGCTGGAAGAGGAGGTGCATCTTCTGCCAAGGCCTCTGGCAGCAGGTGAGCCTGTTGTCACAGCAGGAGGCTGTGGGCAGTAGGCTCCTCTACCCTCTGGCAGGATTTCCACAGAGGAGACAACCAACCACGTCTGGGACCAGGGTTCAGGTGGAACTGCTTCTCTGCCCGCAGGTGTCCTTCTGCTTTCAGTGGTACGAGGCAGTCTGTTATAATCCTGGGGTCCAAAAAGCAAAGCCTGCCACGTTCGCGTATTTATTTGTTCACGGAGGAAGACAAGTATCACTGACGGGATTTCCAACTGGACGAGGATCACTGAAAATGGCCACTGGATTTAGAAGGAGGCTTCTGAGTGTATCTTCTTGTTCAGTCGCTTAGTCATGTCTGACTCTTTGTGACCCCGTGGACTACAGTACGCCAGGCTCCTCTGTTCAAGTGTATTCTTAGAGCTACGTTTCTTTGATCAAAGGGAGCTACAACCATCACAAGGTCACTACCCGGCCTTACCATAATCATGATGATGACAAAGACCATCAGGTTCATCACCAGGAAGGCAGACACTCCCTCCTGGTGGGATATTTGTGCATGACATCATGGCAGGAATTCCAAACTGAGCCACCATCATTACTAACGCCCAGAACAGAACTGGGACTCAGAAGAGGCTCCCTCCCAGTGAGACAAACCGCTCAAGGAGCCCTCCTGTGAGGGAACACCGGCATCCTCTGGACCACCACCGCCAAGGCCCCCGGGCCTGTGAGACCCACTGGCAAAAGCCCTGGCTCTTCCCTTCTAACACAGTCAACAGCGGCCGCTGTCCAAAACCTGCTGAGAAGTCCCTCTCTTCTCCTCTCTTCCACTATGTTAAAATTACATAGCTATGTTCTAAATAAGCCCCAATTTCAGAGAATACACTTTCCCACCTCTAAGCTCACTACAACCATTTGTTTCCCTGAATGGAAAATGCAGGGATTAGTCATGGCAAGAAGCAACAGAAAGGGGAAGGGTAAGATTTTTCCCCTCGGGTTCTAAAAAGACTAGATGTCTCCTCCTTTAGTCTCTAAGCCACCCAAGAAAAATTAAAATTATATCCCAAACAGAGAAAAGAAAGTAGTATTATGGTGTCTTGAAAAACAGACAGAGATATCCAAAGACAGCAGCACAGGTGTCAGTGGTCATAATGGGGACCTATCATACAAAAGGAAGCCAAAGTACACCAAAAAATAATTTGGATCTCCTTGGGGTTTTTGTGTGTGTGTTTTTGTTTTTTTTCCCCACTTTTGTTAGACCACATGCTTCTAACAAGATTCTCAGCACAGGAAAAAAAAAGAGTACAGAGCAATGGGGATGGGGACCAGGAGCACTCGAAAAAGTGCTGGACGAGAGGGACGAGTAGTTAAGCCACAGGATCACACACAAGAGTAACCGTCAAGGATCACAAACAGAAATGAGGGGAAACACTTTCTTTATCTCTCAGGAGGCGTGTGAGGGTGCTCGGCAGTCGCCTAGTACTTCGCTTGGCTCGGGCATCTGCGGGAGAGTTTTGACCTGCAGACGACAAAGGGATGAGAGGATGAGATAGACACAGGGTTGGAAGCTGGGATTCAGAGGGCCCTGCCCTGTAGGTCTGCTTCTCTGTGCCCCCTCCTTCATGTCCTTCCTCCTCCCATCCTGCACTGCAGGCCCAGTTGTTAGGCCGCTGGACAAACAGGCCAGCCAACGGTCCTCCTCACTCTGGGGATCCTGGGACAGAGGCCCCTCTCAGGGTCTGAGGTTGGATCACACAGCTGAACACTGGGGACCCTTAAGGTTCTCCCAGTCTTTCCTTTACTCAGTCCCACAGCCTCTAGCTGCAGCCCCCTTAAGAAGAACAAGTTGAAGCAAGAGATTAACTGGGTTCAAATGTAACCAGAGTCCCTGAGCCCCTCAGGACACCTGATGACCTACACCCACACTTACACTCCTGTCCTTCTTCCAACTTAAACGTGTTCTCAACAAGACTTCCTTTCCCGTTTATGTTGACGTCCCTGGAACCAACTGCCAAGGAGAGAAAGGAAACACAAGAAGAGCTTCTTACCGTATTGTGCCAGCAAGGAGCGGGTTAAAGGCGTACAACCAGTCGTTCACGTCTTTGTCGTTGAGAGCCTGCAAAAGGACCCCACGGTGCTTGGTGCACACAGCAAAGGTGTTCGGTGTCTGAAAGACATGCAGGAGAACAAGAAGGTTCCTATGGATACTGAACAATGGTGGCCACCTGCCACATTCAGAGAGCACACGGCCCTTCACACAGACGGTTCAGAGACACCAAACACAAAACAGAGATTCTGCACCAAATGACAGGGTTCAGAACTCAAAAGGGCAGGCCATGAATGGCAATGAACAGTGGAGAGGGCAGGACTGACCTTCACCATGGCCTGCTGGTCCTCGCTATACTCCACCTGGGCTGTGGACAGGTTAATGATGCCCCGCTCCACAGGGTCTTTGTCGCTGTTATAGATGAAGACGTAAGGGCGACGGACCACGACGAAATGTTTAGCCCAGTTGCTGGACAGGGGCTCCTTGAAATGCAGATATCCTTTCTTGGAGACCACTGAGCTGAAAGGACAGGTCAGCAGAGGTTAGTTCCTCAGAAAAATAAAGTGATCATAAGCTGAAGTCCATCAAAACAGACTGAGGCCATGTCCCTAGGTTGAAGGAAACAGGCAATGATCTATTCGGCAGGCCGTGCCAGGTGAGGGGGACGGAGATACACCTGGAGCAGAACCCAGTCCCCTTCCCATATCCCAGGTTCATCTACATGAGACTTGAGCAGAACAGGTGGAAGTGAATTCCCACTAATCTGTCTTCTAACACCCAGGATCTCTGTTCCATACAGTACTCACCCTGGTCTAATTTCTTCAATATCTGGAACAAGATTGAGAAATTCATTTTTCCCTGCTCGGGCCAAATAGGGTGTTTCCACAGGTGGGACAATCTGAAACTGTTCAAATTCTGGGCAGGGACTAGAGGCCCGGGAATTGGCTTCTGGGGTCCTTGAAAAGAGACAGAGGTTAGGAAGAAAGGGAGTACCAAGAGCTTCCGTGAGGTCAATGCACAAAACAATGCTTCTCCCCAAACACCAGGGACCCTGCCAACATCAGGTCCTCAGAGCCTGGCTAAGAAGACAGAGCTGGCATCCAAAAGGTAATTAATCCCACATTCACTGGGTGTCATCCTTCGGCAGTTATTAACACAAAGGAAATTCTCACTGATGACGAGCGAGTCTCTCAGTCTCCCCTCTTGTCCGGAAGGCCTCTGAACAAAAGGCTGAGGAGTATGAACACCACTCCCTGGTGTGCTCCTGTCTAGTCCCCAGGCCACACCTAGGGCAGGGGTTCTCAAGGTGAGGTCCCCCATCAGCAGTATCAACTTCATTTGAAAAAGAGTGTTAGAGATTCAGATTCTCCGGCTCCAGCTCAGACATGTGGAATCAGAAACCCTGGACTGGGCTCAGGCACCTGGGCTCTCACAAGCCTCCCAGGTGGTGCTGATGTCTCTAAAGTCTGAGAACCACTGCCTGAAGGACCAGTGCAGCACGAAACAAATGAGAAGAACTGGGTTCCCATGTGACTGTCTGGAGCAAAGCTGCTGTGAGAGACAATTCCTGCGCTCTGCGTTGTTGTCTTTGTAGAGCAGCTTAGTCTAATCAATTGTATCTCACTAACTCCAAAAAGCCCATTTTTCTCACACTTCACTGCTCCTCGAACTGGGGTGCATCTTATAATTGACGGCATGTCACACTGCAGTGACAGTGCTCTGGCTTTCTTGCACACTATGTGTTAAGTCACTTCAGTCATGTCTGACTCTTTGCGACCCTATGGACCACTGCCTTCCAGGCTCCTCTGTCCAAGGGATTCTCCAGGGAAGAATACTAGAGTGGGTTGCCAAGCCCTCCTGCAAGGGGTCTTCCCAACCCAGGGATTGAACCCATGTCTCTTATGTCTCCTGCATTGGCAGGTGGGTTCTTTAGCACTAGCGCCAACAGGGAAGTTTTTTTAGTGGCACATAAAAACAATGTCTTACAGTTGATGGCAGTGAAATTCAACTAAACCACCCTGTTGTGTTGTTTACTGCAGCCCACTGTATCAGTACTGATACAGGAAGACAGACAGTTGGATGCTAACCAGGTGGGTTCAGACAGGTGAGCATAACAAATGGAGACAGAGTGAAGGAGACTGATGGCAACTGCACAGCAGTGATTATAACGATTAAGTCATGAGACCTAGACTGGGTCTCTACTACTGTTACCTATATATTTGGCTGTGTCATTAAATTATTTTTTCCAAAGTCATTTCAAAATATTTTTCCCTAGATGGGGCTTCCTGTGTCTGATGTGAATGGGGAGATAACCGGGGTTGTGAACTGAAGAGCAAATCAAGCAAAGGGGGATGAAGAAGAGGAGTCAGTGATATGGTACAGAGATTTAGGAAGGTGTGACATTCAGAGATGGCAGGAGCACCTTCCAAGCCACTGTGACATCCAGAAAAGGCTCCCACATATCTCCCAGAGCTGCCTGGGAGATGGTGCTGCCCTCGGCTGGGAACCACTGAGCAAGCAGAAGGTCAGCATTTCCCTCAGTTCTCACGTTAGCTTCTCGGCGAGGTCCGGGTACTTACTTCTGATCCAGGGAGTTGCTCCTAGCATCCACCAGAGAGGGGCAGGTAGAGGATGGCGTGAGGGTGGAACTGCTCAGACTGGACACAGAGGGGTCCCGGCCGACGGGGGAGAGGTCAGCCAGCTGGAAGAGAGCAGAGCTCGGCAAGTGAGGCCCAGGGCAACACGACGGCCTCCGAAGTGAGGCGCTTTGGCAGCCAGGGGCCTCACTCTCACAAATCTCCTATGTTTAGGGTCTTTCAAGAAAACAATTTCTACAAATATTTTATGGCCTAAGTGTCACAATAGGAATAAAGAAATTTACAAAAGAGGCAAGGCTTGCTTTTTATATTTATAAAATATGTCTATATTTTATACTGCTACAGCCTCCTTCATTAACTAAATGACCATGTCTATGGCACCCACTCCAGTACTCTTGCCTGGAAAAATCCCATGGGCGGAGGAGCCTGGTGAGCTGCAGTCCATGGGGTCACTAAGAATCAGACACGACTGAGCTATTTCACTTTCACTTTTCACTTTCATGCACTGGAGAAGGAAATGGCAACGCAACCCACTCCAGTGTTCTTGCCTGGAGAACCCCAAGGACGGACGGAGGAGCCTGGTGGGCTGCTGTTTATGGGGTCGCACAGAATTGGACATTGATGTGACTGATGTGACTTGGCAGTAGCAGTATGCATGCCGAGCACTGAGAACAACAGGTACTATTCTAAGAACATGGCAGAGGCCCTGCCCTCCTGAAACTTACATTCTAAGTAGAGAAGGCAGAGAATCAACCAATCAACAAACACTTTAAGAAGTGTCAGGCAGGGATCGATGCTACAGCAAAATAGAAAGCAGGGTAGCAGGTTAAAAAGTTTCAGAGAGCTGCTGGCTTCACAGAGGATGGTTAAGGGAATTCACTTCAAGAAGGCAATATCTGAGCAGAAAGATGAAAGAGCTAAGGAAGCCAATCATGGGACTATCTGGAAGATTATTCCAGACAAATGAACAGGCTGTGTACACAGACCCAAGGCGGAAAGCTCGGCGTGTCTAGGGAAGACCAGGAAAGGGGATGATGATGGAAGGAGAGTGAAGCAGAAGTTCTCCCAAGTGTTCACCTTACTCTCTATCGAGGGCAACAAAATTTCATGCCACTAAGAAACTCAGAACTTGCTGTGCCCTGCCATATAATTACGTATCACCCTCAACAGAATATTCTCCAAGGGATCCAGGGAAAAAGCCAGATGTTTCCCATCTGATAATTGGTCTAAGAGACAGAAGGATATGTTCATCTTTAGAAGTCAGTGTTCCGACTGAAAAATTCAATAAATAAATGCAGGAGGAGGTATGTCAGACATCTTCAGACATAACACCAGGCCCATCTCAAGCCACCTAAAAGCAGCAGAACCTGAGGACAGGAAACACGAGCTGCTCACCTTGCAGTCACTGATGCTGCCGTGCACCTGGCTGAATTCTCGGTTGAAAGTGTGGGTGAGAAGTTGCAGGCACTAGGGAAGAGAATGAGAAGAGTAAGTTTTGATGGTTAAACAAAGCCCTGAATTAAAGGCGGGAAGGAAAATAACATGCCTAAGACCCACAGTGGAGCTTAGGTGCTGCTCAAAGAACCTGGGAAATTAGCTAGGTATATAGCAAGGGAAGCCTTGGACCTGCCTAATAAAGATGATAATATGAGTGGATAAAAAGCCATTCTCAAAACTGCAAAAGTGAATTACTGCAAACACCACAGTTTAAAGCATTTAAGAATCCAATAGCATCTCTAATTCTCAACTTGCGTTGGTACTAAAAGGTATGGAGATTTCTAGATGACATACGTTCCTAAATCAACTAGATGACCATTCAATTACTGAAACAATCACAGACTCCCTCTTATTTCTTATTTGGTCATCCCAAACAAGCCCTCTGCCCACTCCCGTGGTATCTAGGCACAAACAATGTGGATTCTACCTTCCAAACATCTCTCTCATGATTCCTCTTCATCCCACATACTCCCACCATAGTTAAAAACTTGATCATTTCTCATCTGGATTATGGAAATAAAGAATTCTTTCTGCCTCTAGTCTCCTCACCACAAATTTAGCCTCTTTATTACTGCCAGAGAAATCTTTCTAAAACACAAATACCCATTTGAAGCATTTCCAGGTCACTCCCAGAATATTCTGAATGTTTTAGTCCAGCACCAGGCTCTTCGTGATCTGGCCCCTGGTCTGTTTCCCCCGCTCCATCTCCTGTCCCTCTCCTGCACGGATTCCCTCACACTGGTCATGCAGGACATTGCTGGCTCTCGCCTGTGTATCCTTCCAAGGTCAGCTCATGAGTGCCCTCCTGGGCAGGCCTCTCCTCTGCCTCCCACAGCATTTCAGATCACACCTCTATTAAAAGCTGGTCACCCACTCGCCTGTAAACTTATTAAGGGTAGAAATTAAGTCTTCTTTACTCCTATATTCACAGTGTTGGCACAGGCCTTGAATCAGAGGCCCTCAAAGAAAGATGAAAATGCAAAAGAGAAAACAGAAAGACCAGCTCACAGAGCCTCAGGGGGAAGTGCTCAGCAGAGACAGGGAGTCCCACCTTTGTAGCCAGCTCTTTCTCTCGATCCACCAGGCTTTCAATGTCTGCTGAGTCGTAGCCACTACTCTCGCTGGGTGTGATGGCACTTTCAAAGGTGGTGGTTGAGATCTGAGAGGAGATGCTGGTGGAGGTGCTGAGGGTCCCGCTGCTGAGGCTGGGGGACAACGAGTCACTCAGGGATTTGGGGATGCTGTCACCCAGTCTGTCACGGAGCAGCAGAAAGTGGCGGGTTTTCTCCACCTAAGAAGAACAACAGTACAAACTCAGCAAATGCAAGCTCATCAAGGTCTTAATAAGCAAAGTATTATATCATGCCTCCACTGTGAAGGAGAACTGCCAAGCCCTGGTCATAGGCAGCAGCTGAGCATAAGATGATAATTGGGGCATCTTGCCCAAGAGTTTGCCTGCGCCTGCCTCCCCTCCAGTACCTCGTGCAGGAGCTCCAGCTTCTCCAACTCCCACTGGTGCTCTAGGATGAGGCTGTCTCCCCGGGGCCGCCAGCCAGCCAAGTTCTCCTCCCCCCGCACATACGCCACTGAGGTATCCAAGATTTTCCTTCTCCTCCGCTGCATGCCTGAGATAAGAGGAAACCACTTTTTTTTTCCCCACAGAAAAACTCAAGTCTAATTTTAGCTCAAAAGGAATGAATACTTCATACATATGGCACACTAGGACAGTTGTGTCTCAAGATACATGGGGTATTAATAAAAAAATGTTATCCTTTTTGCTCCAAAGCAACTGTCTGAACTTCTTTTAAAACTGGGTTTTATATTCTTAGATAATTATGAAGCTGGTAATGCAACTTGAGAAAATGCTAGATATTATGTTAAGTGGAAACACAGAGATTAAATAGTCTGCACACTATTGGTTCAAATATATAAAAATACACTCAGAGCAAAGAAGTGGGAAAGGACTATATGCACCTCCCTCATGTTTCATGGCTCAGTCAAGATGGTACATGACCAACTGGTTCTGCCTCCATTATTTCCCATTAATTTTTTAAAATGTTGTACTGGTTTCAGAAGTTCGTTACATTGTACAGGAGACAGGGATCAAGACTATCCCCAAGAAAAAGAAATGCAAAAAAAGCAAAACAGCTGTCTGAGGAGGCCTTACAAATAGCTGTGAAAAGAAGAAAAGTGAAAAGCAAAGCAGAAAAGGAAAGATATTCCCATTTGAATGCAGAGTTCCAAAGAATAGCAAGGAGAGATAAGAAAGCCTTCCTCAGAGATCAATGCAAAGAAATAGAGGAAAACAATACAATGGGAAAGACTAGAGATCTCTTCCAGAGAAGGCAATGGCACCCCACTCCAGTACTCTTGCCTGGAAAATCTCATGGACTGAGGAGCCTGGTAGGCTACAGTGCATGGGGTCGCAAAGATTCGGACAGGACTGAGCGACTTCACTTTCACTTTTCACTTTCATGCATTGGAGAAGGAAATGTCAACCCATTCCAGAGTTCTTGCCTGGAGAATCCCAGGGACAGGGGAGCCTGGTGGGCTGCCATTTATGGGGTCGCACAGAGTCGGACACGACTGAAGCGACTTAGCAGCAGCAGCAGAGATCTCTTCA
This sequence comes from Bos grunniens, assembly GCF_055505025.1. Taxonomy (NCBI): domain Eukaryota; kingdom Metazoa; phylum Chordata; class Mammalia; order Artiodactyla; family Bovidae; genus Bos; species Bos grunniens. The sequence continues at coordinate 37,860,475 of NC_141180.1, read as the reverse complement.
AGAAAATTAGAGATACCAAGGGAACATTTCATGCAAAGATGGGCTCAATAAAAGACAGAAATGGTAGGGACCTAACAGAAGCAGAAGATATTAAGAAGAGGTGGCAAGAATACCCAGAAGAACTGTACAAATAAGATCTTCACGACCCAGTTAATCACTATGGTGTGATCACTCACCTAGAGCCAGATATCCTGGAATGTGAAGTCAAGCGGGCCCTAGGAAGCATCACTACGAACAAAGCTAGTGGAGGTAATGGAATCCCAGCTGAGCTATTTCAAATCCTGAAAGATGATGCTGTGAAAGTGCTGCACTCAATATGCCAGCAAATTTGGAAAACTCAGCAGTGGCCACAGGACTGGAAAAGGTCAGTTTTCATTCCAATCCCAAAGAAAGGCAATGCCAAAGAATGTTCAAACTATCGCACAATTGCACTCATCTCACACGCTAGTAAAGTAATACTCAAAATTCTCCAAGCCAGGCTTCAGCAATACATGAACCATGAACTTCCAGATGTTCAAGCTGGTTTTTGAAAGGCAGAGGAACCAGAGATGAAATTGCCAACATCTGCTGGATCATCGAAAAAGCAAGAGAGTTTCAGAAAAACATCTATTTCTGCTTCATTGAATATGCCAAAGCCTTTGACTGTGTGGATCACAATAAACTGGAAAATTCTCAAAGAGATGGGAATACCACACCACCTGACCTGCCTCTTGAGAAATCTGTATGCAGGTCAGGAAGCAACAGTTAGAACTGGACATGGAACAACAGACTGGTTCCAAATAGGAAAAGGAGTACATCAAGGTTGTATACTGTCACCCTGCTTATTCAACTTACATGCAGAGTACATCATGAGAAACGGTGGGCTGGAGGAAGCACAAGCTGGAATCAAGACTGCCGGGAGAAATATCAGTAACCTCAGATATGCAGATGACACCACCCTTATGGCAGAAAGTGAAGAGGAACTAAAAAGCCTCTTGATGAAAGTGAAAGAGGAGAGTGAAAAAGCTGGCTGAAAGCTCAACATTCAGAAAACTAAGATGGCATCTGGTCCTATCACTTCATGGGAAATAGATGGGGAAACAGTGTCAGACTTTCTTTTTCTGGGCTCCAAAATCACTGTGGATGGTGACTGCAGCCATGAAATTAAACGACACTTGCTCCTTGGAAGGAAAGTTATGACCAGCCTAGACAGCATATTAAAAAGCAGAGACATTATATTACTTTGCCAACAGAGGTCCGTCTAGTCAAGGCTATGGTTTTTCCAGTAGTCATGTATGGATGTGAGAGCTGGACTATAAAGAAAGCTGAGCACCAAAGAATTGACGCTTTTGAACTGTGGTGTTGGAGAAGACTCTTGAGAGTCCCTTGGACTGCAAGGAGATCCAACCAGTCCATCCTAAAGGAGATCAGTCCTGGGTGTTCATTGGAGGGACTGATGTTGAAGCTGAAACTCCAATACTTCGGCCACCTCATGTGGAGAGCTGACTCATTTGAAAAGGCCCTGATGCTGGGAGAGATTGAGGGCAGGAGAAGGGGATGACAGAGGATGAGATGGTTGGATGGCATCACTGACTCGATGGACGTGAGTCTGAGTGAACTCTGGGAGTTGGTGATGGACAGGGAGGCCTGGTGTGCTGCAGTTCATGGGGTCGCAAAGAGTTGGACACGACTAAGTGACTGAACTGAACTGTACTGGTTTCAAATTTAAAAGACATGAAAGTGAAGTGAAAGTGAAAGGCTCTCGGTCTTGTTCAACTCTTTGCGACCCTGTGGACTGTATAGTCCATGGGATTCTCCAGGCAAGAATACCGGAGTGGGTAGCCTTCTCCTTCTCCAGGGGATCTTCTTGACCCAGGGATCAAACCCAGGTCTCCCACATTGCAGGTGGATTCTTTACCAGCTGAGCCACAAGAGAAGCCCAAGAATATTGAAGTGGGTAGCCTATCCGTTCTCCAGTGGATCTTCCCTACCCAGGAATCAAACTGGGGTCTCCTGTGTTGCAGTCGGATTTTTTACCAACTGAGCTCTCAGGGAAGCCCTTAAAAGACATGAACTTACGTTAATTTAAAAATTTCTGAAGGAATTCTCTAGACACTGTAGTTAGCTGCTATGGGACTTAGATTCATACTCAGAATCTTCCTTTTATCTCCATTCTTACATGTGGGCCTCAGTCTCTTTTCCACATATTTTCTCCAAAATGATTCAAACTTACACTAAATGTTTTGAAAAACCCATAATTTTGTCCATGTTCCAGTTTCACAAACATGGAAATGCAGAGGGCTGTTTAAGGCCACCAAAATGGAGGAATAACAGCATTGCACAGATACATAAAAAGGGACACAGAACAAGCTCAGCTTAATATTAATAACGTGTCTTTCCATAGCATAGGAGGTTCAAATTCTAGTTTGACGGTACCTGTAAAGTCACACTGTCAAGTTATCTTTGGGGCTAAGGTAGGAAGGGAAATGGCTCTGAAGTTTTCCAAACCAAATTCACTGAAATACATTTGATTTTTTTTGCGAGGGAGTGGGGAGGGGGGTTATGACTCAGGCTTGTAGGATCTTATTTCCTTGACCAGGGACTGAACCTGGGGCCATGACAGTGAATGCACTGAGTCCTAACCACTGGATCGCCAGGGAATTCTCATAATATGCTTGAATTTGTTATACTGATAATATTCCACAGCCTAGTAACAATCTGTTCTATACAGTTTTTATAACTGTATAGCACGTCATAAAGCAAACAGTGTTGTAACTCTGAAAATGGTAACTCCTACCACCACCACCAAAGTGGCTTGTAAAATATAACTGGTGTCTCAAGAATGTATATCCATCCTGCATGGGTGGGATAAACTTTTGATATAGTGTACTGCAGTCAAATGCAAAGGTAACTCTCCCTTCCCTGATCCACAGAGCTTACCTGGACTTCCTGTGTCTGCCATTTTGCATAAACTGAGTTCATAAATTCCAGTGACTCGATTGCTATGTAAATTAAAACAAATAAACAATTGCTTAATTTCAAACAGCACAAAAACAGGAAGAATCTCAATTCTCTCTGCTTAAAGCATTGTCTCCTGTGCTGGAATTGCAACCCACCCTCAGATGTCTGTAAAATTACAGACATCGCTCATCAGTCACTGTTCTCCTATTCTAAACTTAGGACACAACTGAATAATAAACTGGAAAATGTATAATTCAAATGTGAAAACTGAATTTTGCCTTTTCTTACAAGAAAGAAGCGATGAAGGGGTAAAGGTCTGAGTAGAATGAAAATGATAAACACCAGCTTCTAGGGGGTGTGGTTAGGAAGGGGACTGAATCTTCTACTGCATTAGTAACCATTTTTAAGCTCAGTGGTGATGCACAGGTAGTCACTGTATTATTCTCGATGTACATTTATGTATCTAAAACACAAATAAATCTTAAGAATAAGAACGTCCCAACAGTAAGCTGTTAGAAATAATAATAATGACATTTAAAAGAACCTCAGTCCCTGCAAAACTGTTGGAGAAGTGTTCACAATGGAACATGCCTCCCTTCCTTTACTACTCATCCATCTGTTAATATTTTACTAAATGCCAACATTTACCTCACTGCACTCCAGGTGTCAGCTACCAAATGGTTGATAGGCTGAGAACCGTGAAAACAGCAGTTAGGAGACTGCTCATTCTGTACGGGGCCCACCAACCCGAGGCGACACTTGTCTCCAAAACTTACGAGTCTGGTGACTTCGAATAGCCGCTGCCAAAGAGGCTGCGCAGCGAGCGTGGCGGCGAGATCTTGGCGTCCCGGGAGTAGAAGACCATGCACACGTCCTTGGTGATGACGGCCGGCTGGATGCAGTGATCCAGCTGAAAGCAGACAGAACACCTGTGACCATAGTCTGGGCACTATGGCATTGGAAAGCTGGTCCCAGACATAGTGGGTGGAGGACTTCAGCTCTACCAGCAATTTATTTCAACAGCAAATCAGAAAACAATACATGTAAGGTCAGGCAGTATTCCTTGTGGGTGCATTTACTTTTCTCAAAATTTTTCAAAGTTTTTTTCTGTAGGCAATGGCTGATACTTATTATTTGTCATATACCCAGCACTGTTTGCCTTAAATCCCTTTTTGTGACCTCTCAACAACCTTCTTAGGTAAATGCTATTAATACTATCATTACCCCTGTTCAAGAGATAAGGAAATTGAAGCACAAAGGAGAAATCACTCTCCCAAGGACAGGAGGGCAATTAAGTGACAGCACAGGGAACCTAAACTCAGACAGGCTAGTTCTAGCATCTGCGATGTTAGCCACTACTAGCCTCCATCCACAACTTCCAAAACAAGAGGCCGTTTTCTTAAAATCATGCTTTCTCTGATGGATAGGGACTAGGCTACTAAAACTGAGAATGAAATAGAAGTTATACGACTTTTTGGTTAACTAGAGGCTGGGAACAGAACCTGATATAACCAGAGTAGTTAGCAAAGTATAATAATAATAAGTAACTTAAGGATGAGCTGGGAGGATGAGCTGGGAGAAAGGAAGACACAGTCAGTCACATGGTTCCTCCCCATTTCCTTGTCGTAACCTGCCCACTGTGCAGGGCTGGCAGGTCACAGCAACTCAAGTTGTGGGTCCTCTCACCTCCAGGTAGGCCGACAGGGTCATGTAGATCTTTTCTCCGTAGGGTGTCACTCGGTTCAGAAGGAGGGAGTTATGGAGGGAACTATCCCAGACGGCCTCGAAACGATAGAAGGTCCTGCAGTCGAAAAGGCAAGAGGGGTCACCTAAAGCTGCAGGCACCTAAGTGCAGGTACTGCCACAGTTGGAAACGCTCTAGAGCCCTGAAGTCATCTTAGCCCAGGTAGCGCCACAATCAGAAATGCACAATCAGAAATGCACAATCAGAACCCACAGTGACCCACAGTTCCAACTTCCCGAACTCTGACAACAGAGTGGAACCTTCATCTCCTGGGAGAAAAATGTCAGCCTCCAGCCTCTTGCCCCCACCCGTTGTCAAGGAACACTTAGCTATGTTCTTTTTTTTGACAAGCCTGTTTTCTCCCTGCCTATAAACATCAACAGAGTGAGATCAATCAAAAGAATTAAGATGAAAAGCAGAAATGAGTATGGACAGAAACTAATATAAGAAAGACTAAGTGAGCTCCTCCGTGAGTCAGTGACCAGGGCAGGAAATAGAGGTTCAATCATTTGAAGCAGCCTTCTTCATGTCTCAATTCCATCCTGCTGAACCTCAGAAACAGCACACACACATCTAGGAGGACTGATGGGAGAGACAGCATAGAGAACCTTGTTTTAAATAAAATATGAGGTTATTCTTAGCTGACATTTCAGTAAAAGAAAGTAATTTTTAGTACCAGAGCTAGCCAACTACTATTTATCAGTTTTCCAAAAATCCACGTAAGAATCTAACATTCAAATAACAACTAGAAGTTTGATTATTTAATAAACACCCATAAACTGATTTTGTAAACTGTCCTAATACCTTTCTTTTTTCCTCCCAGTAAAAACACCATAGCCCCTACTTGACATTAACCTTCCGGTTCAGCAGGTCTCACCTGAAACACCATCCTGAGTTCAACAGCAGAGTCAGAGATCAACTCCCAATTCAACCCCCGAGAGAACTGCCAGGGAAAACACCTTGTCCACCCCTGCAGAGTGGGCTGTCCAGCACCACACTCTCTGGACGTGTAACACACCTCACCTGATACAACTGGAGTTTTGCGCACTTTATTCCCTGCCCAGTACATTCCACCTCGCCCCTTACCAAATGGTAATCTCACTGCAGCTGTCTTTTCTAGATGTTGGCAAATAGTTGGCATATCTTCTCTCTAAACACACCTCTGTGATTCTTTCTCCAGAAATAATCAGAGAAAACAATACTTCTAAATGAACTCCGTAACCACACCTCATCCTGAGTGCTAGTGTTTGAAGCCTGATGATTTCATCTTTTTTTTTTTTTTTTTTATGATTTCGTCTTGTAGCTGCTTCTAGAAGTACAGTTGTAAGTCATCTTGCAGTATAGTTGACCTTTGTGCAACAGGGGATAGGGGGCTGACTCTCCATGCTCTTAAAAATCTGTGTATAGGACCTCCCTGGTGGTCCGGTAGTTGAGAATCTGCCTGTCAACACAGGAGACATGGGTTCCAGCCCTGGTTTGGGAAGATCCCACATGCTGCAGGGCACCACAACTACTGAGTCCGAGTGCCTACAGTCCGTGCTCCACAAGAGAAGCCACTGCAGTGAGCAGCGCGAACTGCAACAAAGACTAGCCCCTGTTCGCCCAAACTAGAGAAAGTCTGCGTAGCAAAGACGACCCAGAACAGCCAAAAAAGAGAAAAAATCTACGTATAACTTATAGTAAGCCCTCGATATCCAAGGTTCTGCCTCCGCAGGTTCAGCCAACCACGGATCACGGAGTGCTGTGGTACCTACTACTGAAAAAAATCAACACATAAGTGGACCCACACAGTTCAAGCCCGTGTTGTTCAAAGGTAATCAGCTGTACATGATACTCTTACAAAGATCTAGCTCTTAAGGTAGAGCATAAGGGTCAAGAAAATTCTCTACACAGATACCAAAGGAACAGAGAGACAGCAAGACAAAGATGGACGAAGCAACCAAGGGACCCAAACAGCAACCACGGAGGACAACACAAGCCCCTCCCCTGCCCCTGGGCTCACCAGAGAGCCCTTTATGACCCACAGAGCCCTGTTTTGATTGAATCTAAATTTTAGCTTGGTTTAAGACAAATTCTGACGTTGGGTGGTGGAATCCATTACTTCAGCAGAAGCCACCTGAGGGCTCTGTCCTTGAGACGGCTCTTTTATTGTGTCCCACAGTCTGCCGAGGGACCTGGAACGGGGCCTACCTGTGGCCCTGAAGTCTGGGCCCGCCTGTGCTGAGGTCAAGTAAAGCCCCTTTGTAGGGTGACGGTGTGTGTTACCCTGGAGACACCAGACAGTGATTCCTAGCCCTGCTGCCTGGACCTGTGACTCATTAAAAATTGAACCAGAACTTGAGCTTCCTGGGGCCAGGATTTACAGTTCATGATTCCCTCTCAAATGAGGCAAGTGTTCTGAATGTGTGTGAGAAAGCCTCTTCACATTCCTGTTGTCTGGTTTTCATTTAACCTAAAGAAGAAATTTCTCTGATAGAAACTTGGCTAACATAGAAAAATTCTTACATCACTAAAATCTCCCTGTATTGGGATGGGGAGAAAAAGGTGGTTTTTGTGGTTTTTTTGGTTTGATTTGTTTGGTGCTTGGGAGTTACGGCTGCACATTTTTTTCCAAAACACTCACAAAGGGTGGCAGTTCTTGAGAAGAGGTCATACAAACTACAACCAGGACACGTGAGTAATGCCAATGGACTCAAGCGAGCAAGAGAACTGGCGGTTAGAAACAGGGCTGAGTCCTAAAGCACGCTGTCCTGTATGGCTTTAAGGTGGTCAGGAAATAACCCCAGGTTGATTTCTCAAGATATTCTAGACAAAAGCAGCGTGTGTTTATGTGCTGTGTGGGTGTTTGTGTACATGCATCTTAAAAACCATTTAGGCTATACTGTTATGTGTCACTTCCTTCAGTTTTCTTTCTTCAACCAGATGGAAAGAGAGATGGGAGGCAATTTCCTTCACTACCAAACTAGGAATTTTTTTCTATTCCAAAAGCAGAAAATAAATGAGACAAGTAGTCCTGACAGGACAAAGAGAAATGTTTAAAAATAAAAAATATTTCTCACGGACTCAGCTACCGAAATAACTAAACTGGTCTCTGATACTACACAGGACAAAACAAAGAAAAAGGTTAACAATCACAAAAGCCTGAGATTCCATATGAAATGAAGGCAGTAACATTCTACTTTGCAATGTGGAAGGGAAAACTTGACACGGCATAAGAATAAAATGAGCAGGTTTACTAAATGGAATGAGAAAATAATTATGAACTCTACAGATTACTCAAGAACCTACAAGCGAAACTATACATGCATTAGAAAAGCCTAGGGCGCAACGGTGCAGAGTGAGGTCTCGCTCTATTCCTAGGTGGGTGCAGGTTTACATAGGGGAAAACTACTAAATTACAACAGCAGTCAAAGCAACAGAAGACATAAACCATTCTGATAAAACAGAATCTTTATGTGCAAAAAAGCAAACAGAAAATACCTAGGAATATCCTTATCAAGAAAGAGCCTGCAAAAACATAGAAAAAACTTTCGTTAGTACAGCAAAAGTCAAAAAAATTAAAAAAGGAAAAAAGAGAGGGGAAGAGAGAAAGGAGAAGAGAAAAAAAAACAGATATAAAACACAAATTTGCTGACAAGCAAAGTGAATTCAAGTGGACAAATAACAGCGAATTTCATGGGACACAGTTTGATAAATGGCTTACAATGAGAAGAGTCATTGTGTTAAGGAAATGCTGGACGTAGAAGGGAGACAGTTTTTATTAACATCCCTTTAGGAGGTGACTTACTATTGGAAATGGTAGGAAGTTGCTGTGGAGTTATGAGAAAACCAAACCAATTAGGTAAGAGAAATGTAGGACCGGGAAGAAAAGGAGCAATGGCTCTTATCAGCCGCACTCTGCTATCAATGTATCACAAGTACCTTCTAATCACGTATACTTAATACACCCAACTGGAGCTCTGTAAGTTCAACTTTAAACACTAAACCTTTAGGCAGAAAGAACAAAAGCTCTCTTAACCAAACTCCATTTAGCCACTTACCACATGAACTTATGCTCTTCACAACCCTAGAATGTAAAGACTGACATCCATTTCTCATTGAGCGTTATTCTAAAATAAAGAGGTAACTCATAGGCCCAGTGGAGAAGGAAATGGCAACCCACTCCAGTATTCTTGCCTAGAGAAATCCCAAGGACAGAGGAGCCTGGAAGACTACAGTCCATGGGGTCACCAAGAGTTGGACATGACTGAAGCGACTTAGTATGCATGCATAGGCCCAGACAATTTGCTCCAAAGAGCTGAGTTTTGTGCTTTTCAAGTATCAGTAGTATTTGGTCCCAAACCTGTCTATGCAGTTGTTTGTTATTACAATGATCTAATTTAATTAAATATTAGATAAATCACTGAAACATGAGAGCAATAAGAATTTTTGTTTAGTGTGAAACAAAACTAAGTGTGAAAACTAAACTAAATGTCTTTAAAAGACTTGATAACGGTGAGTTGTTTAAAACAACAGCTGTTCAATTAAGTTTGGGTGAGATGAATGTAAAAGAAAGAGGGAAATAAAATTTTAGTGATACATGATAAAAAGCTTAAAGGATTTTGCACTTTGATTTTCTTCTTAAGTTTCCAGTTCCACCAAACTGAAAATTATAGATGATAAATTATGGGTGTGGCTTTGTCAGAAAGACAGTCAGAAGTCTAATAAATGAGCCTACAATTAAAGAAAAGGCCTTGGCCCTAGAGCAAGAGCTTGACAAATTTATGTACATTTAAATACTTTAAAACAAGTGTTTATAGTCTGTATCTTTTTATTATTCTTGACTTTAGCAACTTTTTTGATTAATTAACTCTAAGCTTCTATTGGGAAAGATAAAGTTGGTTCTTTTTTTTTTTAATACAAAGCAAGAGATTTTATTGGGAAGGGGCACCAGGGTGGGCAGCAGCAGGGTGAGGAAACCCAGGAGGACTGCTCTGCCACATGGCTCGCAGTCTCGGGTTTTAGGGTGATGGGGTTAGTTTCCAGGTTGTCCTTGGCCAGTCATTCTGACTCTAGGTCCCTGTTGGTGGTGGTGATGCCAAGCAGGGCCCTGTGGGGCTCTTGGAATGAAGGCCTTTTCGTCCCCCATTCCTTGTAGGTTAGATTCCAGCCTCCACGACTTTTTCTGAGTTCCAAAGGGCAGAACAGTTGCTGAACAAAGGAGAAGCCAAGGTAAGTTGCTTTTAACAAAGTCAAATTTATCTTCTACACATCTAACCCACTGCCAGGCATGAGTCAAAGGACTGGTTAAGGTTACTCTAATGGAGGTAAGTTCAGCACAACCAGCACATCAACGAAACACCATGTTTCACCATCTTTCACCGAGTACCACAGGGAGGGTTAAGATATGTTCCTCACAGTTGCAAGGAGAACATGATGAATGCCAGCTGAACACTTTCTGTAAACGTCTGGCAGCAGACAGAACAGTGTGTGGGATTAATGCTAACTTCACAGAAATGGTGTTGTTCAAGATTTTGCCCAGGGAAGAGGCCAAGGGAGATGAGAGCAGCCTGCTTTATTTCTGCCACCCCACCCCCTGCCCCATATGTACACCCCTCTCAGTCACCTTCCCTTTCTGCCCACAGTCCCTGCCAGTTTCTCCAACAGGCAAAAAAGCAAACACACATCTGCTTCCTTTTCCTCATTCCCATGAAAATCAGAAACACAAGGGAGCAACGGAAAGAAATTAACCCTGGCCCAAACTTTTAACTCTGCTTCTGGTTTTTGTCTTATTTTTCCTCTCCCGCTTGCCAACAGACAGAAGCAACTTTTCAGGAGCAGACAGACCACAGAGAAATCCCGTAATTTGAAGGTTGTGTTCCGAACCACATTAGAACACATAGCCACTCCTGTTCCCCAGACCTCACTTCATAAAGACACAGAGCCTCTGTGCACAATGAGGGGACTCCTTCTCCAGGGAGGGAAATGCACCCCAGCAGATTTATTTATAGTTCAATACAGAAAAGCAGAATAGCTATGTACTTTATACACTCTGTCATTATTTGATTAAAAATGGAATTCTGAAGGGAACTAGCTTAAAATTAAAATTCATTATCTATAGCAGCCAATCTTGGTCAGAAGAGTTTATTATAATTTATTGCCTTTAATGCATAAGTGAAATAGCGAAACTCCTTGAGCCAATACTGGCAGCAGCAAAGATGAACACAAGAGAGTTCACTACACCTTGGAGAGCAGGTTTCCATGAAACCCAAGGCCAAGAGAGAGAGGTCTTTCTCCAGCAATCACTTCATAGGAAGACATTTAGTCTTAGCCATAGTTAATCTACATGTAAAATCTTGGGTGGCATGCTGAGTTTTCTTCTGCTTTTTCTCTATCGTTGTGCTACAGCTACAGCTTTTTCTCTAACATTGTGCTACAACGTTCAAACTCCCCAAAGGAAAGAATATTTTTGTTCTCTGGGAGTAACATATGAGTATCTCCAATGGTTTATGTTATTTATTTCTGAAGAACAGGATAGGCAGAGAAGGAATAGGGAGTCTAAGTGAGAAGGTGGGGAGTCATTAATGAATGAAGAATCTAATGGTGAAGTAATCAACTCCCAGGGCTGACTCATCACTCGCCCCGGTGGCCCACCTGCTAGAGTTGTGGGACGACTTCAGGTACTTGGCAGAGATGATATTGAGGGAGAGGATGGCGTCCACTGCAGCTTCATCCACCTCAGCCTTATTCCTGATTCGGCCTGAGAGAGACAAGAAAGAAACCAGGACATGGGGACATTTAAAAACAAAACAGTAATCCATTAAGCCAAAATGAGACTGTCAGACCTCTGTGTAATTTCCGGTGCCGGAAGAGTCATTTGGTTAACTGTAGTTTCAAAGTCTAATGTGGGAATTCTCAGTCTTCCATTCTTCTCCGTATTCTTTTTTTTAAAATTTTTTTTTATTTATTTTTTTTTCTTCTCCATATTCTGTCTCCCCTTTACATCCCACATTCAGTCAACTGTGAACATTTATTCATTGTTCAAAGAGCTTCTCATATTCATTTCAACTTTTATTTCCAACATCACTGCCCTGCTCATCAGGGGAAGCTCATCCCCTTCTGATCAGAGACAAGCAACAGTCATTTAACTGGTCTCCCAGCTGCTCTCATGTCTCTCCTTGTCAATCCACCCCACACTCACCTTCTATAATGTTCTTAAGCCACTGCCTTCATTATACCACTTTCTTGTTTAACATCTTACAATTCTGTTTTCAAATACTAAGACTAGGGTATGCAGCAGTGCACAGAGTTTCAGAACAGTCTCTGGAGCAGGACTGCCGGGGTTCGAATCTCAGCTCCGACACTAACTCTCTGTGAGGCCTGGGCACACGCTCAACCTCTTTGAGCCTCACTTTCCTCACCTGCCAAGTGGGAAAAACAATTCTGCCCTTTAAAGAATTTTATGATCATATTATATGTTATGTTATATTATATGAACTAACATTTTTAGAGCATTTAGGAAAGCACCTGCCACACTTCATGCTTGTTTAAAAAAAATAATAAGCCATAGGGTTACAGAAAAGCCTTAATAACTGCTGCCTCTGCTCACCACCCATTCTGGCCAGAAAGCATCTTTCTTTTTTTGTGTGTAAAAATTAATTTTGAAAAGCTTGAAAATCACTGTCCTGGATAGGACAGAGTATATAACCATCCTTCCAGAGGTCCCTAATTTGGTCTGTAGGTACCCAAGAGGTTTATGCATAAAATTCAGAAAGGCTAAACTGTAACAACTTTATTTTCAGGAGCCTCTAACTGAAACTGGTTTTTCCTTCCATAAGGAGGGGAGGGCACAAACCACAGTAGACTGAGCAGTACTTATACCTTTGTCCCAGGCAGAAATCACAGATGTTTCCGTTATCACACTAATGTCAACTATATGACACTCATTACCACTTTGAAATGATACAAATTAGACCCTCTGCTTATTTAACACATCAATAGAGAGCTTATGTTACAAATTTGTTTAGTTTTTAACAACTGCAGTTCAATATTATTAGTTCCCTTAGTAATCCCAAGTACTTTATTTTCTACATTTAAAAATGTAATTCTGAGGCTTCACCTCTGCCAAATGGGTCCATGGTAAAAACAGGGTCAGGCTCCTGCCTTAGCCTCTCATTCTACAGCTGATGCTGTTGGTTCAATCTTTTCCTCTCATGGGACCTCAATTCTGTCTCTCCTCTCTGGCCATAGGTTTCTAGCCATTTGCTCATTAGACATTCCTGACTAACTCCAAATGCTTGCAAAAAAAACAAACAAAACCCTCCAATTTCTCTCTAATCTACTCAGAGCATCTCCTACCAGCTAACCCAATCCTCTTGGATCTTTTTTGTTGTCCACTCTCCTAGCACAGGTCTGTTTCAGTTGTCCTCATTTGGTATTCATTCCTCAAACAGCTCTGGACACATACACACGCTGTTCCTCACTAGATCACAAGCGCACAAGGAGCAGAGGCTTCTCTGGGGCCTTCGGCACAGAACCACTCCCATAGTCCTTGAGAAAAATACTGGCAGTTGCATAACCTATGAAGGGAGCTGGGAAACAAGGGTACTTTTGACTCAAAGTCTCTCTTCTGATGGTCATGTTCTCCAGTGCAGTCTTCCACATACTCCCTGTGCTCCAAACAGGGACCAATCACATCTCTAAAAAAGCCTGGCTCCGTCCTCATCTGAAGAAATGTACTCACCTACCACCAGCTCACGAACATCCTTCCAGTGGAGCTCACTCCCCTTCTCATGGATGATGGTCACTGTGATCCTCCGCTGGATGCCCTAGGTAATGGAGCAGGGTTGCAATTTAGCTGGGGCCATCTCTTATTTCCTCTTGTTTGCCCTTTGTTGGATCGTCTGGTGTGGTGGTGGCAAGAAGGGGAGGTATGGAGAGAGATGGGAAGTGCTGTCCACACTGTTATTCTGAATCAAGGGACACAGGTGAGGGACTGAGGAAGAGCCAGGTGCTGATACAGCTTCAAGAACCACTGCCCAGACGGTAAGTCCCAGAGTGAGCCCATCTGACTCACAAGCACTTCTGAGCACTGATTAAAACTACTTTCCATTTGCCAAAGAGGGACCTCCATTTCACGACTGGATTTTCAGTCCACTGAAACCTTACTTCTCTATCTCCATTAAAATCTTCTGGCTGTGAAAGCAGAGTTTCTTAACATCACAGAGTGAAAATGGCATAAAACCACAGGGGAGCAGCATACATTCTAACTGAATTAAACAAATTCTTTCAAAATAGCTCTTTTAATATGTGTATTTATACACAAAAGCCAAGGTTTGAGAAACTTTAAGGAAAGGATAGGGCAAAGTCTCCCAACCTCCAAATTCCCTTCAAATGAAGATATAAAGGCAGAGAAACAGAGGGCTGTTTCTTATTCTAACTCTTTTTGTTGTTCCCTTCTAGGCCCTTTTTGGCTCCTTCGTTAGTACCTGGTGAAGCAAAAACGTCCCCTGGCAGGGCAAGCCTGCTGTATGGTCCACCACGGCTGGGATATACCTGTAAAAAAAGAAATAGGAAAGAAAGAGGTTAGATGGATGCTTGTGCTAATAACTAACTGCAGCTTCACCTGCAAGGTCCTCCCTGGTCGTGCTGCCCCTCGGTGGTTTCTGTTTTCCTAAACTCCGATCCCATGTCCTTCTCATCATCTGGAGTGGACATATAATCACACAGTCATTTGCATTTGGCTCCATCCCAGCTCCCTGTCTAACAGATACTCTATAAATAATGTATTACTGCCATGGCAAGTGTCAGGAGATGAGGAAGAGATAACTTCAGATTTTTAAGAATCAGAAAGCAATTAACTCAGTGGAAACCATTTACTGTAACTTCTTCTCCATCATAATGCAAGTTATAATCACATTATGGATCTGTCTACAGAAAGTCAAATTCCTTAAAGTAATGTCACTTCTGCTGAATACTACAGGATCGATAGAGCCAAACCTCACACACAGCAGGAACTCAATAAATGTTTCCTGGAGGTAACTGTGATGGTGGTACCCGGCATGATAAGCAGAGGATCGTTAAGATAACATTTATCCCCTATCCTTTAACTGATATAGCCTCTTCCCTCTGTTTCAGGAGAGGGATCTCTTTTGTGTTTTTCAAAAGCATTTCTGAGACAAGTATAAACAGTGATTACATTTGCCACTGAGTCTAACACAACAACTCAGAGTAAGCCAATGCTGATTATTTTGATTGGAGCCAAAAGTCCTTAACTGGGGGTGATTCTGCCCCCATGGGATATCTGACAATGTCTATTGCCACAACTGGAAGGAAGGGCTACTGGCACTTTATGAGTAGAGGCCAGGGACGCAGTTAAATACCTGTAACATTTAGGACAGCCCCCAACCACAGGGAATCATCTGCCCCCAAACAGTGCAGAGGTTGAGAAACCCTGGTCTATGGAAATATTCTGTCCCCTAAGCCCCTGAGATGTGGATATAAGTCTCTGGCTCCATTGTGCACAATATGCTTCTGACTCTCTTTGCTTGTTTGCTGATAAAACCCAATATGTAGGTTGTCTTCCCTCGTAACAAAGTGCCAATCTCCATGCTCCTGCTAACAAGAAGTTAAATCACTCAGTAAGTATTGTTTACTGTTACAAAACGTGGAAATAAAAGAAGATGTCCTATGGAAGCTGACAGTCCTGAGTTCAAACCCCACCTTACTGCTTCCTTGGTCATATTATTTAATTTCTCTGAGCCTAGATTTTCTCATTTGAATAAGAATATGGTATGTTCTATGAGGAAATAAATGAGAAAATAGTTTTTAAAAAAGTAAATTACAATACTAGGTAGTTCTCTGACAAACATCTGATTCAAAGAGTAAACACCCCTAAAATTCAGTTCAAAACTAGAATGTGACGTTTTGTGAACCTGAAGACAAAGAGACTCAAAATTACATTTTTTAATTTTGCAAAATTGTCATATTTAAAAATATAGGAAGTTGGACTTACTCTCCCGTAGGCTCCAGTTCACTGATCTCAAACCAAACCAGAAGATCATACTTGCTCATGCTCTGGCCAAGGCTGGTTTTGCTCATGGTATTTAACTTGGTGGCTGGAACTTTTAAAAGTTTTTGGAAAATGTTAACATGTGGTCCAAGTCTACTCTGCAAAGGTACAAGCTTCTCTAATGTCAGTCTTCAAGGACACACTTGGGAAAGGCAGGAAGAATCAGGGGACAGATTTCAGTGCAGGAGACCCAGAGACACTTAATCAACTCTATGTGCACCTCTAACTTCAGGGAACAGGAAAACAGAGGGTCAGCATCTTTCTCCCTCTCTCCCTCTCAACAAAATATCCAATGATGAGAACACAGGCTTTGTGCAGCATAAATGTGCTCATAAAACCATTAAAAAACCTTCCTGAGGCTCTCACATTTGCAGCATGCAGAGCACATAACAATGTGGGAGAGAGAATGTGGGGAGGGTCTCGCTGTGTGTGGTGCGTGTGGGGAACTGCTGCTGCTGCTGCTAAGTCGCTTCAGTCATGTCTGACTCTGTGCAACACCATAGATGGCAGCCCACCAAGCTCCCCCGTCTCTGGGATTCTCCAGGCAAGAACACTGGAGTGGGTTGCCATTTCCTTCTCCAATGAATGAAAGTGAAAAGTGAAAGTGAAGTCGTTCAGTTGTGGCCGACTCTTAGCGACCCCATGGACTGGAGCCGGGCTCCTCCGTCCATGGGATATTCCAGGCAAGAGTACTGGAGTGGGGTGCCATTACCTTCTCCGGTGTGGGGAGCACCTGTCCCCTAACCCAGAGGTTCCTGAACCTCCTGCACATGAGCATCACCTGGGGATCTCAAAGATGGACCAGGCCATCCCACAGGCCAATTAAAGAACAATCTCCAGGGATGGGGCTCAGTCCTCTGAGAGGTTTGAAGCCCCCCAGGTGATTCCAGTGTATGGACAAGTCTGGGAACCACGGGTCTAACCTGTAGATACAGGATTCTGTAAATGATCTGTTACCCATTTTCTTCAAATGTAAATTCCATGTCCTTATCTGTACTGATGAAATACATTAACCAAAACCCTAGTACTTTCAAGAATGTCAGATTCTACAAGGTGGGCATTTTGAAACACTACATAGAAATCCTGAAATCTTGGCGATTCAAAGAGGGTTCTCTGCTCTGAATCTGGGAGCAGTGGTGTGAGAGTCTGGGGACCTGGGATCTAATTATCACTCGACCACTAACTACCTTTGAAATTCTGGTTGAGTCAGTTAACCCCTGGGAGTTTGTCTCCTCATCTCTAAGATAAAGATCATAATATTAGCTATCTGAAAAGATATTGCGAGAAACCACTGATGCAATGAATCTAAAGGGGCTTTATGACTCTTGCAGCACTATGCATGGCCTGTTGGCATTATTCACCCTAGCTGAATTCCAGGTGAGTTGGTGATGATGCTACTCAAGACGGTAACCGGGGGTTATTGGTGTGCGTCTAAGGGTCAGAAAGCAAAACCAGAAGCATTTTTTTTAAAGCCATCTACTATTAAAAAATCCTTCAAATTAATAATACCACTGCAAAGAATCCAAACCAACAAACCTAAGGAGCCCCCGCCCCCAGCCCATGATGTGAAAAGGGCATAAACAAAGAAGGTACTTCCTAAAAATCTCTCTGAAAGAAATGTGACATGACCTTGACAATGTGGTGAACTCTACACTCAGGTCAAGTAGCAAACAGAAACATCCGTGGTTCCTACACAGAGAGCCAGGCTTTGGGACTGGCCCCTGAGGATGGTTCTACATCTAAGGCAGAGCTAATTTAGTTACTAACCATCTCGTTTAGGTACCCTCTCAGGCTGGCAGCTGGGAACTGGCAGAAAGAGAAAAGGCGGTGATGGGTCAGCCCCATCCTGGAAGGTGGCAATGGCGGAGGAGGCAAGCACGTTGGCATGCTCAGAAAATGTGTCCAACACATGCACATTCACATAGTCAGATACGAGAAATCGGATCAGTTCAATCTTTCTCTCATGGTCTGAAGGCAGGATGGAGGTAAGGCGCACAGAGGTGGAGAATGAGCAGAGGGTGGGGGGGAATGTGGCAAGTGGGCAATGAGGAAAAAGGATGAAAATAAACAAAGAAAAGTCAAAACAAGATACATGAACATGCAGAACAAATCTAACATGCAAAAAAATGCCCGCCACTGAAGTTAAAGGGGTTACACACAGAGCAGAGAGGCTGAGGAGCAGGGAGTTTATCAACATCTTCAACAAGACCAGAGTGCCAGAGTGGATAGAGCCCTAGAGTTTCTCACCAACAATTCTAGGTCCTGCTAGATACTGGAACACACAGGATGCACAGATGTTGAGCAGGAATTTGAATATGACTTTTTACCTGAAAAGTCATGCAGCATATAAAGAACCCAGCTGGCACTCACCTGGCTTGGATAGCGGCATGGGCGGAGGGAAGAATCGTCGAGACGGCTGGGGTGGACTGCAAAGGAAGATGAAAGTTCTTCAAGACTAAAAGGACCCCCATGCTAATACTAATGGCATGTATAAATCCCATTTAGAAGCAGATCACATGTACTTTCAACACTAGCACATTATCAGATATCAGATATATTCCCACACAGTAAAACTGAGGCTAAGACATTTTAAGAGAAGTCCCCTTGTAAGTCTTACCTAACGAATAAGAAAATTTTTCTGTTAACACTGACACTCTGCCATCATCCCAGAGTCCCCATCATGGTCTCCTCCCTCATTCTGGTGTCTCAACTCAGACACACGTTTCACAGTGACTCTATGCTCCATGCAGTTCTAGGTGGTTAGGAATAATTTACACAATTTCCACGTTATGTCTTGATTACCTCAACTTTATCCTATTCAAAGTCTCTTCCTACAAGAAGATGGTACTCAAGGCCCCCTGGGCAAAACTCAATTTGCTCCTCCTACAATTAGTGACTGGGTGGCTTAGAAGAAAGATGGTAACATTTCTAAAAAGGAAACATAGGACAATATATAAAACTGTCACTTACCTATCTTAATCCCTCAAAAGATTTCTTTCTTTCCAGCAAGTAACAATAACAACAACAATATCAACAACAAAAAAATCTGTGCTCATTTGGTCCAAACCTGTGAAGTTCCTGTCCTTGCAGGTGAAGTGGGTGCTGCTGATAATGCCCAAAGACTTCAAACACAATCGGCTTGGTTTTGATATAGTCCACGAATGATTCCGTAACCTCCACTGCAATCTAATAAGGAGTAGAGCCAAGCTCGATTAGGGTAAGAGTTTTTACAGGAAAATGCACATGTCTGCAGCAAACAGCACTCAGCATGTCTGCAGCAAACAGCACTCAGGCACTTTTGAGTACTCAGTATGTCCTGGGTACTTTACTCTGCAGGCCTCTCATATCAGAAGAGATGGGCTCTTCTCTGGTTTTCCTTCTACAGCAACTTGACCAAACTCCAGGCGTTCCACCACCTACCCTAACTGACCTCCAGCCCCTCTGCGTCCTTCAGTCAGTATGAGGACTGCATCGGCTGCTCCCTTCACCTGTTCTCTCCTCCACTTTGAGGGTGGGCCCAGACAGCAGCCCTGCTCAGGAGGCCTTCCCACTTCTCTGTCCCTGTTTTCCCTGTACTTCAAGGCCCAGACCAAACAGCAACAACGATATGAAAACTGGGACTGCTAACTATGTGCCAGGTACAAGGCCAAGAGTGACCCACCTTTTCTTATTTATACTACAGCCTTCAGGAAGCTCCCCAACCTTCTTTGTCCATCCAACCATCCACCCTCAACAAAGAATGTAACATAGAATTCTCTTTCCATTAGTAGAAATAATTCTCCCTTCTCCCACTCCCAATGCATTTCAAGAATAGCTTTCGAATATGTCCATAAGTTGTACTACTATTTTTATAAACTGCACATAAAATAAACACGCATTTTATTTCTCCTATCATAATTCTAAACTCTTCGGAGGCATAATCCCCTGTGATTCATCTAAGTGTCCCCCTCACCCCCACACAGTGGCATCAGGCATGGTCCTTGTACACAGGAGACAATCAATATTGATCATATACAGTCATGCTAATGTTTATACAATTAAACATAAAAAAGAAAAGTATGTTTTGTGCTTGTTCATTCCATTTTTGGAGTTGTCCTTTCTTATTTTAATTTTTTTGGCCAAGTTGCACAGCACGAGGGATCTTAGTTCCTGGACCAGGGATCACTTCCCCTGCAGTGGAAGTGGAGTCTTAACCACTAGACCACAAGGGAGTCCCCCTTTTGTATTTTAGAGAGTGGACTATGGTTAGCAAGAGAATGAGACTGTTTCCTGTATAGCTGTGAAGACCCTGGATGCTAGAGCCACATTTCCCTGGGTTCAATCCCACCTCTGCCTCCTCCTAGCTTGGTAACCTTGGTGAGTGACTTCAACTGCTATGCTTCAGTTATCTCAACTATAACATGGGGATTATGACAGTATGTGGCATAAAAGAAAGGGTTAAATCAATTAAGACAGAAAAAGCACCTCTAACAATGACTGATACAACATAAGCTCTCAGTGAATGTTAGCTCTTGTGATGAGAATGAAAACTTTTGAATGGGGTTAAGTAAATCTTTCTAGAAGAGATGGAAGGTCTGTTCTCTTATTCCACTTACGGGGGAGTTGTAAGGGGCATTAAAGGATTAATCATCGAATCAGCTGAAAGGAAAAAAGATTCTGAAGCTTAGTTTAGCTACAAAAGAATTTCACAGTTTCTACATTATTTGCAACCGAACAGTGTTATGTTTCTTACCGTTTAAAGAACATATTAACTTTAACAAAACTCATATTAAACATGCTTATTTTTCTAGGACGGAAACACTAAAACAACTCACAATTCAATGACAAAGAATTTACTGGCAGACCAACCCCCAGTGCTACGCACAGGCCCACTGTCATTCAGAGAAGATGCTGGCTGCTCTGTCCACTGAGGATGAGCTCAGGGCCCTGGCTGCTCCCTCCATTGTCTGTTCTCGCCACAGAGCTCCCCCTGCATAGCAGCTCGGATAATCATCCTTCTTCGGCTGAGAAAGCCAAAGGGAGCCCGTACATGATGCCTGCCTCGCACCAGCTGCTTCGGGGTACCACCAACCTGTAATACACCTGGCAAAAAATGTCCACGTGACTTACATTCTGCACATGGTAAAAGCCCAGAGGACTTCCTCTGCCGTTGTTCTTGAGGGGTTCAGTGGAGAATGCTTCATCATGCCGATGTAAAAAGCTTAAGAGAGCAAAAAAGACAAAAACCCACATTAATCTCGCATTAAATGGTTTCATCAGAATTCTCTTGGATCCCATGGAAAGAAGCATCTTAAGCAGAGTTTTTAACTGAGACAAGTTATTTACATTGCCCTGTAGAGAACATGTTCCATATCACACAGATAACATTTTAGATTTTATTTCAAAACTGACTGAAAAATCAACTAACCCTACCACTTAGCTGGGGCTTCCCTGATGGCTCAGCGGTAAAGAATCTGCCTGAAGTGCAGGCAATGCAGGAGACATGGGTTTGATCCCTGAATAGGGAAGATCCCCTGGGTAGGGAAGAAGCGAATGGCTACCCACTTCAGTATTCTTGCCTGGAAGATTCCATGGACAGAGGAGCCTGGAAACCTACAGTCCATGGGGTCTCAAAGAGTCGGACATGACTGAAGCAACTGAGCACACACCACTTAGCTACGAAAACATATGAAGACTGAATTCAGTGAACTCTCATTCCAATGCAGAAGGTTTTTACTGAAAATAAAAACTGAAATCATTTTGTATAGAAAAGATTTGGCAGATTGAAGCTTCTATAAGGTAGCACTAAAGCCTGTGGATGGCATATCTGCTGGGAACCTCTCTAAGACCAGCGAGGAGTAGATTCAAATGTCACCTCTTCCAGGGAGATTTCCCTGACTCACTCAAACAGTTCTACATTCCCATAGCAACAGGGGCCTATTTCTTCAATAGCAATGATACCATTGTTTGTAATAATGTATTTATTTGCCTGTTTCCCCAAAAGAGAGTGTGTGTCTCCCACAGGGCTTGAAATATAGAAAATACTCCTGAAATGTTTGCTGAGTCACTGGGCTATGTTTACTTATTCTCATAAATAATGAGATTTTATTGTTCTGTCTCCCTAATATTAGTCTGAAATAAAAAGTAGTGGAGAATTACAGAATACACAATTCAAAGATGTACTGCTAGACAGAAATATCCACTAGAAGGATACCCCACACTCCTACAGGAAAAGAGGGATAAACAGTGGGCAGAGAGACCAGGTCTTCCATGAACTCCTGGTCTTCCATATTACAGGTGACCCCTGAACATCACTGGTGTTCTGGGTCTGGACTGCGTGGGTCCACTTATATGTGGATTTT
This sequence comes from Bos grunniens, assembly GCF_055505025.1. Lineage (NCBI taxonomy): Eukaryota > Metazoa > Chordata > Mammalia > Artiodactyla > Bovidae > Bos > Bos grunniens. The sequence continues at coordinate 37,838,400 of NC_141180.1, read as the reverse complement.
TTAAATAGTAAATTTTACGGTTTTGCACGATCCACAGTTGGTTGAATCTTTAGATGTGGAACTGCGGATACAGAGGAACCCTGGATATACACTTGGGTTTCAGACTTTGTGGAGGAGGGTCAATGCCCGTAACTCCTGAGTTGTTCAAGGGTCAACCATAATTCTCTCAGCCTGAAGACCATGGTGGACTTTTGCCAAGTAACCAAATCACGTACCACTGTGACACTGCATCTTTCCACACTACGCGTACTCTTGCCTATTTTCTTTCTTCTCATTTCTCCTTACCTTTCTCCCTCTCTTCTACTTTTTACTCCTTTCTTTTTCTTCCAATTTCTTCCTTTCCAGACCACACAGTGCACCTGCCAGAGGCCGCATGAGCATCAGCTGGCCTCTGCCCTACACTCCTCCAAGGCTCTCCTCGGAGCAGATACCAATATGTGGGGGTTCCACATAGGTGATACCTGAGGCCACTGACTGTGCTCTACAGCTGTGTCTTCCCAATGCAGGCCAGATGAGAGTTTATAAAAACCCCAGAAAAATCTGAGTCTTCTTTCAACATGAGTCAACATGCCCTTTCCTCCAATGCTTACACCAGGTGGAGATGCTACTCTCTTTTCAGGAGACTTTGGGACAGAAGTTAATAGACCATTCTTGCCATTTCAGATGTCAGCTGACCAAGCAGGTCTTTTCCGTAAAATACATTAGCTACTAATGGAGACTGTTAGTGAAAACACATTAAATGAGCAAATCTATACTGGATGGATAATATTTCATCAATTGTTACGTTTTAGCAAATTACATTAGCAGCTTAACTACGTAATAACCACATTTAATTGAGAACTTGGCTGACAACTACATAGAAAGTGAAGCTACATGAGGCCTCTGGAAAGGATAAGGCACACACCGAGGGGAAAGGAAGGGCAGAAACCTAAAGCAGCCTTTTGGTGGCACCAACAGCAAACTGTGGGCTTTAGGAATGGGGCAGTTCAAACTTCCTTCTTTTATACTGTGGCCCTTTCCAAGTACTCAAAAGATATATTCATGTTGGGAGTATTAAAACTTAAGATTCTCCAAAAAAATGTTTTTGGAAGTCTTGAGACAAAAGTAACTAAAGCACAGAGCTCCAGAGGGTTACAGGATAGAAAATGTTTATTAAACAGATGAGAAATGAAACCTGTCACATCTTCTCTACTTACTTACTAGCTTTCTTTCAATGGATATAGAATTTTGCTGTTCTTTAAACGACTTACATTTTGTTTCTCCCAAGCATTAAACAGGCATAATTGGCAGTTGGATAATTCATTGATTTCAGACTTGTTTATTAACAAGACATTTTGGCATGAAGAACATTAAAAAGGCTGATGAGTAAGCTTAACTGGATCTGACCCTGTACTCCTGGCAGAGGGGGACAGTCCATAACTGAACCTCTAGCAGGATGTGTGGCCGCACTCCTTCCCACTATGAACTCTGTTTCGTTCCGTTGCCTGTTTCCACTTCTTACTCCCAACCAGAGTAAAGAAAGCATTTTATTTCAGGGTCTGGGAGTCATTTCTCTCTTGAGAGTGTACAATCTGGCAAGTCTAAGAGCACTCTATAGTGCACAAAAGTCACTATCCAGGTTAACGGCTAGGGAGGAGGAGCAAAGTGGGGCTTACTTGAACTGACAGAAGATGTCTGCATACTTACTTGAACTGACAGAAGATGTCTGCATACTCTGGGAGGATTCCACTGGCCTGCAGCACTGTGACCCGGAAAGTGAATGCACTGCCCAGCTTTAGGTGGTTGCCGATCTCTTCAGAAAATCCCTCCATCATCATCTTACCATCCAGCAAAGTGCTTGACTTCAGATCTAAAGCAGGTCAAATGAACACAGGTATGGTTCAAATAATGACAAAGCACCTTTCAGAGAGGAGAGTGTATTCTTCCATCACTAGTTGATAAAAGTAGTGATCATCCTTAACAATGGTCAGTGCTTTCCCCTCTTGGAAAGCACCTCCAGTCACAGCACTCTGATTACACACCCAGATCATTCATTCGGTTGACTTCTTCTGGAGGAGTGATGACCTCAGAACTCTGACCCTGTCCTTCCACAATCCTCAGCTCCTCCAAGGACAGACCAGAACGGGTCAATGCAACCGAAGAAATGTCACTCTGAAAACAAGGCAGCATAAGTAGATGATAAGTAGTATGACAACATATTTTTCCCACATTTCTTTTACGTCTGTTTATGTGCCCCACAAATAATTGTGACTGAAAAGTTACGTGGATTAAGGACTGCCTGATGCTTGAGAAACCTATATGCAGGTCAGGAAGCAACAGTTAGAACTGGACATGGAACAACAGACTGGTTCCAAATAGGAAAAGGAGTACGTCAAGGCTGTGTATTGTCACCCTGCTTATTTAACTTATATGCAAAGTACATCATGAGAAACAGTGGGCTGGAAGAAACACAAGCTGGAATCAAGATTGCTGGGAGAAATATCAATAACCTCAGATATGCAGATAACACCACCCTTATGGCAGAAAGTGAAGAGGAACTCAAAAGCCTCTTGATGAAAGTGAAAGAGGAGAGTGAAAAAGTTGGCTTAAAGCTCAACATTCAGAAAACGAAGATCATGGCATCTGGTCCCATCACTTCATGGCAAATAGATGGGGAAACAGTGTCAGACTTTATTTTTTTGGGCTCCAAAATCATTGCAGATGGTGACTGCAGCCATGAAATTAAAAGACGTTTCCTCCTTGGAAGGAAAGTTATGACCAACCTAGATAGCATATTGAAAAGCAGAGACATTACTTTGCCAACAGAGGTCCGTCTAGTCAAGGCTATGGTTTTTCCTGTGGTCATGTATGCATGTGAGATTTGGACTGTGAAGAAAGCTGAGTGCCGAAGAATTGATGCTTTTGAACTGTGGTGCTGGAGAAGACTTGCGAGTCCCTTGGACTGCAAGGAGATCCAACCAGTCCATCCTAAAGGAGATCAGTCCTGGGTGTACACTGGAAGCACTGTTGCTGAAGCTGAAACTCCAATACTTTGGCCACTTCATGTGAAGAGTTGACTCATCGGAAAAGACCCCAGTGCTGGGAGGGATTGGGGGTAGGAGGAGAAGGGGATGACAGAGGATGAGATGGCTGGATGGCATCACCGACTCGATGCACATGAGTTTGGGTGAACTCCGGGAGTTGGTGATGAACAGGGAGGCCTGGCAATGGCAACCCACTCCAGTACTCTTGCCTGGAAAATCCCATGGATGGAGGAGCCTGGTAGGCTGCAGTCCATGAGGTCGCTAAGAGTCAGACACAAATGAGCGACTTCACTTTCACTTTTCACTTTCATACACTGGAGAAGGAAATGGCAACCCACTCCAGTGTCTTGCCTGGAGAATCCCAGGGACGGGGGGAGCCTGGTGGGCTGCCGTCTATGGGGTTGCACAGAGTTGGACATGACTGAAGCGACTTAGCAGCAGCAGCTGGGAGGCCTGGTGTGCTGTGATTCATGGGGTCGCAAAGAGTCGGACACGACTGAGCAACTAAACTGAACTGAACTGAGAAAAGGTGATACCACATAGTGTAAATGCTGGGCTTTCACCCTCGCCTTGGGAACTGTCAGACATGTCCTATGTTCTATTAAACAATCCTGTGGCTACCTACACCCTTTAATTCTAGGGAGAACTTCCCTCCAGTGCTGAACATCCATCCTCCTAACAAATCTGTCTACTTCTTTCTTCTTCCACAGGGCTTTTCTCTTCCTGGAAGATTTCTCACCTGATTAAAGTACTCGTTATCAAAAGATATTTTAGCTGTTCCTGACTGTCGAATTCCAGAGCCATAATCAGGAGCTTCTTCATCCGCTAAGCAGGAAAAGAAAAAAGCAAGGATGAGATGACATATGGGGCCGAGGGAAAATGACTCATTGGATTACAAAATAAACAGGAAAGCAGTGGAAACTTAAGGTCCCAAAAATTTAATATAAGAGGAGATACTAAAGAACAAGTCTTTTGCATGAGAAAGAATGAGACCAAAGCAGTAAGATCAAATAGGGTTTCCATCTCCACTCAGGGAAACATACCCCTCTCCTTGCTCAAATGAAACTAGTTAATAAAGAATCAGTTTGATTCTTGATACTGCTCAAATATCATAATTAGAAATACTGTTCCCTTTCCTTGGTGAGACTATATTCAATAATACTCAACAAATATTTGAAAATACTAGACTGAATTTGTGGAGACCACCATAAAGTCAACATTGGTGACTGTCACACATTTCCATGGGGAAAAGCTGAAAGGTCATTAAATACAGCACAGCATTTGGAAATTAAAACAGAAAAGCTAACAGGGAATAGCCATGTTCTTTCCTCAGAAGGTAGGCTGGATCTTGGAAAAGTGTAAAGTATCAAAATCTTGATCCACGCATTACAAAACTGCAGCCAAAGCACAAAATGTCTAGCTGTATCCTGAGAGAAAAGTAGGCAAGAAAATGTCTGAAAATCTTGTTACTTCTGAAGCAGTTAAAATCCATTATTTAAAATGCAAATTACTTTTATAAAGTTAATCCAAGAGTTGTTCCTCATGGTAAAGGAAATCCCTTCACCCCATTATTCAAAAATAGCAGTAGGATCTACTACAAACCAAACAGGATCTACCTGTGAAATCTGGGAAGAAGAGTTAGAAAGGAAGCAGTAAAGGCTCTCTTTGAGATAGTCAGATGCACCACGGTTTGTTTTGAAGTGTGTAACTGAAACACGGCCCATACGGAACCGGCCTGCTTTGTCTCAAGGCAAAGAACCCACAGCTTTCATTTCAGAAGAGGGGCACATACCTGCAATGGCCTGCACAGCAACACGCAGAAATCCACGCACCTCTCCCTTCTCACTGACGATGGCCACCCTGTGAATCAGGGGCACGGGGTACAGCAGGTTGCTCAGGTAAACAAAGGCCCTAGAGACAGACACCAGGAGACAAGCATCTGAGCATCCCACAGACAGAGAGCCTGGCTTTCAGATTTACTGAGAATATCTTCATGAAACTGTGAGCTGGCTTCTGGGCCCTGTCTTAAGGTTGCCGCTCTGTTTTGTACTCTTAGACTGTCTCCGGGTGCTTTTTCGGCACAAATAACATATAAACAAATGCAAATGCTTGTGAAAGATCAACTTACACTAAATCACTCCCTATAAAAATTACAACAGGTAGAGGAGTTAACAGTTGGAAGTAGACTTCTAAGATATGAATACTGCTAAGGGTGGGGAAAAGGGAACCCATTAAGGAGTTCAACCTTTTCATGTAACTATATAAAGAGGTTTTGTTTTGTTTTTCCTGATAGATAAAATAGAAATCAGGAGACCCCCCCCCCCAAAAAAAAAAACGCCAGAGAAATGTGACTGAAATACAATTAATAACTCTAAAATAGATTTCAAGTCACAACACTGTGGGTCTTTATTTTTACCCTAAGAAATGACTGTATTTAGGCAAGGTGACTGACACATATGGGCAGAAAGGCTATGAAGCCAGAAATATCTGTTAGTGAGCTTGCAGGAGACTCAGGATGGACATCAACAAAAATGCTAAGGAAGGAGACACCGATCCACAAAGGGTGTCTTTTGCTTCCAGAGCCCAAAACCTTACTCAGAAATCAGATACACAAAATAAGACCTAACATTTTCTACTTCAGATGAACTAGCAAAGTTGTATCACATTGGTTCTTTTTTTATTTTCTTTCATAATTTTGTAGCTTTTGATTTTTTCTTTAAGCAATACAAACTGCTGATCACAAAGTTTGGGTATTTATTCCAGTTAGTGGATGGGAAACAACCTAGTTCCTACTGTTGCTCCTATCTTCTCACTTGGTATATGCTGATCCTTGGACACGAGACAAGACAAAAGGTAAACATTTACATCAACAAATCAAATGTAGCCCAATGTGACACATACAGGCATACCTCGTTTTATTGTGCTCCACTGTTTTGCACTTTGCAGATACTGCATTTTTTATAAGTAGGTTTGTGGCAACCATGTCTCCAGCAAGGCACCATTTTCCCAACAACATCTGCTTATTCCATGACTCTCTGTCACATTTTGGTAATTCTCATGATATTTCAGAGTTTTTCATTATCATTGTATTCTTTATGGTGATCTGTGACCTTTGATGTTATTGCTGTAATTGTTTTGAGATGCCACAAACCCACCTACACAAGACAGTGAACTTACTCGGTAAATGTGTGTTCCGACTACTCCACCAACAGGCATTCCCCTGTCTCTCTTCCTATACTTGAGCCCCGCCCCCACCCCATTCCTTGAGACACAACAATATTGAAATCAGGACAAGTAATTAGCCTACAATGGCCTCTAAGTGTTTAAGTGAAAGGAAGAGTCTCATGTCTCTTACCTGAAATAAAAAGCTAGAAACATTAAGCTTAGTGAGGAAGGCAAGCTGAAAGCTGAGACAGCCTTAAAGCTAGGCTTTGTGTGTCAGTCAGCGAAGCGGTGAATGCAAAGGAAAAGTTCTTGAAGGAAATTAAAAGTGCTACTCCAGTGAATACACACATGATATACGAAAGTGAAAAGGCCTTATTGATGATATAAAGTTTGTGTGGTCTGGATACAAGATCAAACCAGCCACAACATTGCCGTAAGCCAAAGCCTAATTCAGAGCAAGGTCCTCTCCCTTTAATTCTATGAAGGCCAAGAAAGATGAGGAAGCTGTAGAAGCAAAGTATGGAACTAGCAGAGATTGGATTATGATGCTTAAGGAAAGACGTTGTCTCCATAACATAAAAGTGCAAAAGGAAGCAGAAGTACTGATGTAGGAGTTACAGCAAATTATCCAGAAGATCCAGCTGAGATAATTAATGAAGGTAGCTAACACTAAATAACTAAAGAGCTTTTTGATGAGGGTGAAAGAGGAGAGTGAAAAAAAGCTGGATTAAAACTCAACATTCAAAAAAACTAAGATCAGGGCATCTGGTCCCATCACTTCATATCAAACAGATGAGGAAAAAGTGGAAGCAGTGACAGATTTTATTTTCTTGGGCTCCAAAATCACTGTGGATGGTGGCTGCAGCCTTGAAATTAAAAGACATCTGCTCCTGGGAGGGAAAGATATGACAAACCTAGACAGCATATTAGAAAGGATTACATGACTTTGCTGACAAAAGTCTATATAGTCAAAATTATGGTTTTTCCAGTAGTCATGTACAGTTGGATCATAAAGAAGGCTGAGCATCAAAAAATGGATGCTTTCAAACTGTGGTGGTGGAGAAGGCTCTTGAGAGTTCCTTGGACTGTAAGGAAATTGAACCAGTCAATCTTAAAGGAAATCAACCCTGAATACTCATTGGAAGGACAGGTGCTGAAGTTGAAGCTCCAATACTTTGGCCACCTGATGCGAAGAGCTGACTCACTGGAAAAGACCCTGATGCTAGCAAAGATTGAAGACAAAAGGAGAAGAGGGGTGGCAGAGGATGAGATGGTTAGATAGCATCACTGACTCAGTGGACATGAATTTGAGCAAATTGCAGGAGACAGTGAAGGACAGGGGAGTTTGGCATGCTGTAGTCCAGGGGGTTGCAAAGAGCTGGACATGACTTAGCAACTGAACAACAACAACAAAAACACTAAATAACAGATTTTCAATGCAGATGAAACAGCCTTCTATTGGAAGAAGATGACATCTAAGACTTTCAGAGCTAGAAGGAAGTCAATGCCTAGCTTCAAAGGACAGGCTGACTCTCATTAGGGGTTAATGCAACTGGTGACTTGAAGCTGAAGCCAATCCCCACTTACCATTCTGAAGACCCTAGGGCCCTTAAGAATTACACTAAATGTAGTCTGTCTGTGTTCTATAAATGAAACAACGAAGTCTAGATGATCAGCACATCTTTTCACAACATGCTTTATGGAATATTTTAAGTCCACTGTTGAGACCTATTGCTCAGGGGCAGGAGCTAGAGTCCTTTCAAAATATTACCACTCACTGACAATGCACCTGGTCACCCACGAGCCCTGATGGAGATTAAGGTTTTCATGCCTGTTAACACAACACACACTCTGCAGCCCATGGGTCAAGAAGTCATTTTGACGAAATTTCAAGTCTTATTATTTAAGAAGTACGTTTTGTAAGGTTACAGCTGCCATAGACAGTGGTTTCTTTGATGGATCTGAAAAGGATACGTCATTGTAGATGCCATTAGGAACATCTGTGATTAATGGGAAGAAGTCAAAGTATCAATATTAACACGAGTTTAGATGAAGTTTTCAACCCCCATGGATGACTTTGAGGGATTCAAGACTTCGATGGAGTAAGTTAAGTGCAGATGTGGTAGAAACAGCAAGAGAACAGGGATTAGAAGAGGAGTCTAAAGATGTGAATAAATTGCTGTCTTATAAAACTTTATGGGATGAAGGGTTGCTTCTTATGGAGGAGCAAAGAAAGTGGTTTCCTGAGATGGAAACTATTTCCAGTGAAGCCATTGGGAAGATTTTTGAAATGGTTAACAAAGGATTTAAAATACTACATAAATACTTGATAAAGCAGGGGCAGGGTTTGAATGGACTGATTCCAATTTGGAAAGTTCCACAGTAACAACACAGTGGGTAGGTAAAATGCTATCAAACAGCAGCCTCTACAAGCAGAGTCTATTTCACTGAAGGTTCAGATGACGGCTAGCATTTTTTTTTTTAAGCAATAAAGTATTTTTAAATTAAGGTCATCATTGTTTAGTCAGTAAATTGTGTTTGACTCTTTTGCAACCCCATGGACTGTAGCCTGCCAGCTTTATCTGTCTATAGGATTTCCCAGGCAAGAACACTGGAGTGGGTTACCATTTCCTTTTCCAAGGAATCTTGGATCAGGGATTGAACCTGCATCTCCTGTACTGGCTGGTGGGTTCTACACTGCTAAGCCACCTGGGAAGCCCAAATTAAGATATGTATGTTGTTTTTTTAGACACAATGCTTTGCACACTTAATAGACCAAATGTAATGTAAACATAACTTTTACATGCACTAGGAAATCAAAAAAGGCATGCAACTGGCTACTGCAATATTTGCTTTTACTGTGGTAGTCTGGAAACCAAGCAGCAATATCTCCGAGGTATGCTTGTATGGATGTCTGCACCTTTTCCTGCTCTGAATCTACTTTAAAACAAAGCAAAGGAAGATGGAGTAGATTCTTGGGATTTCAACTCAAAGAAATGAAAACAATTCTGAAAACAGACAAAATACACCACAGGAAAACAAATGTTAATAAAAGTAAAAGAGCATAAATGAAATATGAATGAAAGTATAACCAAAAAAAACCCACAATTGCAAGTGAACATGGAATCAGATCAAACGACATCTGCTTCCCTTTCAGTCTGCTCCAAAGGGGGGAGGGCAATGCTAAAAAAGAGGGCTAAAAGCTGTATGGTACAAAAATCTTAAAATGAAAAGTCTGAAAAGGATTACAAACAAGTCTCTCAAACATCAACTACTATGACACAGTTTAAAGACTAAGAATTTGGCTTAAGGTACTAAATGAATCATTTCACTTCCAAAGTCAGCACACATACAGACCACCTTCATCTTCTGCCAGCATTCCAGCCACTGCCCCCTTCCAATCCCTTGACTATTAAAGAGCCATGGCGCATGCTCCATCCCTGTCTGCTGTCCTCTCTGAGCTCTACTACCCATTCCAAACCTTTGATTTCACATCTTGAGGTCTTATTTCAAATACCACTCTCTTAGGACAGGTCTCCCCAATGTTTTATGATCTCAGGAACACACAACTCCATCACTGCTATGATTTCCATTTACTTATGCAATCATCTGTCCATCTTACCCACCACAAGGAAAACCCGTGAGGGCAGGAACTATGTCTGGTTTTACTTGCCATTGTCTGCAGAGGGCCTGGCTAGATTTACTGAATAAATGCACTCAAAAAATAGCTGTTGAATGACTGAATATCTATGGACATAAGTGAATGGGAAAATGATTTGCTCTCTAAGTAGAAGTGGAAGATTTTTCCAGAAAAACAGGTTAAACCAGAGGTAAGAAGCAAAACCATTTAACTTTATATTGGGTTGATTTTTCAAAGTCATACTCATAATAGATATTAACTATATACGACATGTTTAGATTCTTAACCATATTTAATTTATACAGCTGTTTTCATATTTAAAAGTAGCTATTCAAAAACAAGAACCCTTTTTTAAAAATTATTTTTTTAACTTTTTGGTTGTGCCACATGGCATGCGGGATCCTAAGTTCCCGACCAGGGAACAAACCTGGGTCCCTGCAGTGGAAGCTCAGTCCTAACTGCTAGACTGCCAGGGAAGTCCCAAGAAATAAGTACTATCTGAGCACACAGTAAAGATGAGAATTCCCTTTCTGTCTATGGCAATGGCTACTTCAAAAGTTTAAGAATAGAAAGTATCCTTGCGGATTTCCCTTTTCAGAGAGAGAACTCTAGAATTTGAAGGCAGTGGTATGGGCATCAGCCCTGTGTCTACACAACCCCACAGTCTCTAGACAGCTCTTTGTCCTATGAGAACACAGGCTCTCCAACCAAAAATCAATGCTCTGGACTTTATAAAAGCTCTCTTACAAAGCTTTTAAAACTGGAATTTTTATAGTTATTATTCATTCTTGAGAATCCTTGTATCCTGATCTAGCAGACTGAAAGAGAAGAGGGATGAGAGAGGGGAAGATGTAAAGGATATATTAGCATAAAGTTCTGTGAGGGTACATAAAAAGGGAAACAAATTCTGTCAACACAAAGATAATGAAGACCAGCGCAATTACGATCCTAGTTACAGAAAGAATGTCAGTTCAGGTACTTAGGTCACAGAATAACACAGGAGACCTTTAACCAGAAGACTAGCTTAAATACTTCACATTTCATCCCAAGTGATGATGGATGATTCATAACATCCCAGCATGCCATAAGAGAACAGCTAAAGGGACAAGCTCTTTTAATTTTCATATAAAAATTCACCAGAGGCAGCCAAGGCCATGAATCAAAACCTACAAATGGAATTTTTTAAAAAACTAGAAATTTTATGTGAATTGTATTTGCAATTATATGTCAATAGGGGAAATCTAATCCCATGAATCACACAAACAGCAAAGAAGTTACTCCTCTTACACAGAGAATAACTGGTACGTAACTGGGTGACACTGTGTTGCTATGAATTGTCTGTAGGTAAGAAATGCCATCAAGGGTGAAAATAAAGAGCTACCCTTCACTCTGCTGACCACTACGATTTCACCTCCTCCCTACTGTTTTCCTTGCAAAGTCAAGTGAGTTTCAGAACCAGGGAACCCAAAGAAATGGAAAAGTCAATTCCTAAGCCATAGTTCCACAAGTAATTTACTTGAAAATTGAAGTAGAGGTGACTGCCTTATACTTACAATTCAATCTGATATGATTAAAAGGAGAGAAAATACATACATCTTAAGGCAGAGAATTTCCCCATTAAGTGGGATTCTGACTTAAGTTTTCCATACAACTGGCTCAAAATACAAATGCTTCCGAGTAGAACTCTTAACCAGAATATTCACTCTTCTAGAATGCATGAAAGAATAAGAAAGAATAAAAAGATTTATTTCTTTTTTTTCTTACCTAACTCTCTATTTTACACTTGAGAACCCAACAGGTCTCAGTTTAAGTTGTCAGCCCTGTTAGGTCAGTGTTCTTCCCAACATGCCACATAGTGTGAAGCCACCTATTCCTCATTTACGATGATGCAGAAAAAAAGTGAGCAGCGTGAGAAGGTGAGAAGCTGCACAACCGGCACCAGGACTGAGCAGTTTACCCATAAAAACTTGGTTCCAACTTCGGACCCTCTTAGAAAAGAGGCTAGGAATAGCCATAAAACCAGGAATGCGTTATGGCCCCTTGATTTGTGCATAGAACTGCCTTCCTCAGTTTTAATATAAATCATCTCCTCTGAAATCCTGAACATCTGTTCCCGGCATACACCAGACAATATTCATGGCTGTATAATCCCTTTACATTTATTCATGGAAAACTTAAATAAATGCCCCTTTACCATTATAAAACCCTGAGGCTGTCTAATATTCCAATCCAATATTCCAACCTATGGTCATAACCGAGGTCTTCATTTCTATCAAAAAAGCACTTCTTTTCTCCCTTTCCATAAAGCTGATTATCTTCTACATTTAATTCTCACCAGGTAACCAACCAACACCATACTATGAGCTAAGCTTTAGAACCTTACATACCTAGTGGGTCAGGAGACTTGCTGCACTTTAGGTTTATTTTTAGATAACTTGTGCTAACCCATTAACACTGAAGTAATTTCCCTTTATTTTTAAAGGGTTCAACAAAACATGGTTTTAAATTACCACTGAAATTAAATGTAATACCTCGAAACATAATACTTTTTTTAATCCAGTGAGTGCTGCACTGTTGAATTTGTAATTAAAATTACTTCAGCATGAAGATTGGAAGGATGTAGACAAAGACCCCAGTATGAGGAACATGTGCATGAGAGCTCTGCATCACTGACAGATGGGGCCAGAGACAATGCCTCACTTTGGCAGCTAAACTCAACACAAAGCAGTGTCATGGAGCACTGAACAAATATCCATTGTTGACAGTCTCAACAGATAATTTTATGAGATTCATCATTACAATGCCTACAGGTAAAATCTTAGCAGAAGCCAAAGATCCACGAAACTGCAAAAGAAAGGTATCCATCTGAGTTAGACAGAGGGAATTGCACGTTCCTGATTCTTTTCTGGGCTCATAGACTATGCAAGAAATAAACCTAATGTTATTCCTGACTCTACGTTTGTCCCTGTGATTCCTGCTGATGCCAAGAATCCCTTTCTCCTAACACTGGACTTGCTCTGTTCTCCCTCTCATATTACCCCCTTAGGCTTCCTCACTTACATTCCTACAAGAGGAACTATCAGACCACAATAACACTCTCCAACTCCAGAACAGTGTGACTCTTGGCCTTAATTACTTTCTCCTCTGGGGTCTCCTCCTTCAGAACAAAATTACTAGGCTTGTAAGACAAGGGATCCTCCATGTAAAGTCTTCACACACTGCCACATATGTTGTACTGAGGAGGCCAAGAAGCTCCCAGACGCTGCCTGAGGGCTCTCTCACCCGCATCATGAATTGAACTAGATTAAAGCAAAATTGTCCAAAATTGCATAAGGAGCCTCTTTAGAGCAAGAGCTGGTCCCTTTTCGCCTTTCTCACTTTAACCTCACCAACCTTCCCACTAAAATGAACCATGGGGACCGGTCGTAAAACGGGTCGTGCCCGTCACTGAAGAGATCTGAGCCCTCCTCCGTCCCTGCGTCAGAGCCGGTGTCATCCACGAACGCCTCCTCATCAAAGTCCTCCATCTCCTCTTGCTGCTCGTCAGCCAGCTCAGTGATGTCGGAATCGGCCGTGGAAAAAGTGGGGGAGGGTGTGCGGTCAGCAAGGCGCTCATTCACACAGCCGTGGAAAATGGGGGAGCTAGACACCAGGGGACACGCCGATGGACACAGCCAAGGAGAGAGGAACAGTCGGTTAAACAGGAAGCTACAGGTGCCAACAGGACAGAACCCACTGAGGAACCAAAACAAAATAAGCAAGTGGAAAAGCAAAAGGACAAAATAAGCATAAATCATCTGGTTCAGGTGAAAGGGAACAAGGACTGATCCTTAGAATAAGAAAAGCAAAGGAAATACATGAGTAGAATATGCCAGGTAAATAACATGCTGTAAAACATTTATGTTCTCCCGTTCACACAAAAGATTAGCAGCCAGGCCTCAAAGGAGCCACTCAATATCAAGTGAAATAATATAGTTTAAATCTTTATTCCAATCTCCATGTCATTGTGGAGCAGAAAACAAAATGGATGAATGATATATGGCAAAGTAGGTATATACCTTGCTTGGGTAAAATGTGTCTGGCCAATTCATCTCCTTAAATGAAAACACACTCTACGATCAGAGTAGAGTGAAAAAGACCAATGTCATTTCTACAAAATACTACGACTTCAGCTTTACCTTTGAACCCAGGTCCTTTAAAACTGTCAGAAAGTTTTCTCAATCAGAAAATAATTCAAATTCTGAAATCATTAAGGTGAAAACTTACATTTCTCTGCTTTTAAAATTCCAAATCTCTAAGAACTTGACTCAATATGGCCTCACATTCAATGCTGACTAAAGTATACATAAAAGAGGTGCAAGTGGGCTACTCAGGTGTGCAACTATTCACTCTTGGTAAAGACTAAACTGAGATGCACTGTTTTAAAAATTAAAGTGAGGATGTAGCAGGTCATGGAGAAATTGTAGTCTGATAAACTGCATGTCATACTGTGATTCTGAACCATGCCAGATACAGACACAGGTTTTCTTTTTCTTTTAAATCTATCTTGGTCAAGAGTAAGACATTTTGTGAATGAGTTGAGAGGCAGGGAAAACTGTCAGCTACTTTGTTTCAAAGTCTGAGACTTAAATCTGCCAGCTGGATAAAAGGGAAGGAAAATATACCAAATGGTACAGTGGCTATGTGTAAGCGAATAAGATTATAAATGGGGGCTTTTTTGTACTTTTTTCTTTAACTTTATGTAATACCTTTGAGGCTTTAAACAATTAAAACCATTACCTGAAAAGAATAAAATCATCACATACCTTCCCACAAGTTTGAACCAATGGAACCGATCATAAAATGGATCGCTGCCAGTCATGGTGGTCTCACTTTCATCTTGGGCGCTGGAGGCCATCTCCCCTGCTCTGTCATACATCTCTCTCATCAAGTCCAGCCTCTGCCTGGACAGTAAACGTAAAGTGCATTGGGTTAGTACCACAAGGCCACATCAAAGTTTCACACTGGAAGGATCTTCCATGCAAGGTTTTAAAAAGCTGCTCCCACCATTTAATGATATTAAAAAAGAATGAAGGCAAAAAGCACAGAAACTCTAACACTCAGTATCCAAGGTGTCAGAATATAGAGAGAAGCCATCAAGAAAGTCAAGAATGGCCACCTAATCTCTACTGAGTCCCAGGATAAATGTAGTTCAATGGCATATGGTATCTCAAACATACTGAAACAGCACAAAATACCTCATTATACTAAAGGCAAAGGAAGCTATGCTATAACTTTCCTGTTTATTCATCATCATCATGAGATCCAGGACAGAAAAGATGAATAATTACTAGATCCAAGACAGAAACAGATATTATAAAATTAAGAGTTATAAAATATAAGAGGGTCTATGGAGGGTTAATTAATTTTGATTCCACCCCTCTCCCTGCCAAATTTGCGTGCCATCTTTGCACAAGGTACCATGTAATCTTCCCTTTGTCATTTCAAATTTGGTACACACGCTGCCAAAGGAGCATTATGGAGGGTAAATGTAAATCACCTCTACAAATGACAAAGGTATTCACAGAGCACGATTTGTTCACTTAGAAGAAAACGAATGGACAGTGCTATTACCAACACCAGCAACAGCATTTAGATGCACAGAAAGGAAGCAGTGGCAACATCACAGAGAAAAGAGCCCGCGTGAGCAATTCATTATTATTTTCTAAATAAAAGCAACTGACTTTTCATGTAATGTTTTCATACTTAAGTTTCTCCAAAGACCAATAATGTGTTGCTCCATTTTTCAGATCCTGAACTTCTACAGCTACCACTGTACGAGGGAAAGGTCTGTCTTCCTGAGTTTTTTCAATCTCAGTGGGAAGCAGTTCAGGAGGCAGAGGGGAGTACAACGTGTCCGTGAGCAGAACAAACTGAAACTGCACCTAAAGGGACAGAAGAAACCAGGGACAAACAGGCTTTTTGTTTTTCCAAGTGAGGTTCAGAAACAAGGCAACATAATCAGGCCCAATGGGAAAGACGTCAAACAGCAGCATGTGGTCAACAGCTTCTGATTGAGAAACGTGGCTACTTGTATATTAATCATTTAACTATTTACAGTCTTTGTTTTCCTGGCCTGGCACAGTGTTTTTGCACAACCTAAAATCTCAATAAATATATCCTGGTTGACTGAACAAAGACTTCCATAGAGAACAGAAGGTGGACCCAGGAATGCATCCCCAAATGAGAGCAGGTGGACACGTGCTAAGGTTTTCTGTTAAATTCAGAGGATTATAACTGTTACTCTTAAAAGTGTTTACTACAGAAAAGTGCTTTGCATTCATCATGTCATTTATTTCTTGGCAACTCCCTATTTTTTTTTTTTTAACCAACCATTAATGAAATGCTAGGTATAGCTGTGAGAAAAAAAGACCTAGCCTCTGCCATCACTTAATCTATTTGAAGAGGAAAATAGTTAATATATAATCACAAAATGAGATGGAGTTACAAAAGAATAAGAGATCTTATTCCTATTTCACGAAACTAAAAATACAGCCCTAGAAAAACAGAATGATTTTTTCCCAAAGTCAGGCAGTGTGAGATCTTACCTACTTCTCAATACTGCCCCCTCATCCTATTCCCCGTAATCTTAGCAGTCAGGAGACTGTCAAACACAGGGACATGCAGAACAATGAATCTATACTGTGGTGTGATGTTTCTGGCATCACAATTACCATGTGTAGACACTACTTTGACACTGTATGTGTATTCATTCTCTTACCCCTCAGGAAATCACAAAAACCCTGGGTAGCAGGTCCAGTTGCTAAACTCCCTCTGTAGGTGAGGGACTAGAGGCCCAGGTTACTAGAGTCAAACAACTGGGAGAGTTGGGGTAGGAACCTGGCTGTCTGGTTGCAGAATGCATGTGCTTGTCCATTACACAAAACTGCCTCTCAGAGCCTAGTAGAAGAGAAGGCACAGAGGACTTAAAGGTACCATCTTAATGGTAGAGAACTAAAGGAAAACTGAGATTTTCAGAACCCAAGAGAAATATTTTTCTACTGATATGTTTTGGTTTTTTTTCTGTTTCTTTAACTCTCATCAGGAATATAGTCTCCTCATATATAAAACAGGCTAGAAAACATGTTATTTTAAAAATTTCATTTAACAAATACTTAAAGACATCACTTTGCCAACAAAGCTCTCTATAGTCAAAGCTATGGTTTTCCCAGCAGTCATGTTTGGATGTGAGAGTTGGACCATAAAGAAGGCTGAATGCTGAAGAATTGATACTTCCGAATTGTGGTACTGGTGAAGACTCTTTAGAGTCCCTTGGACTGCAAGAAGATCACCAGTCAATCCTAAACGAAATCAGTCCTGAATATTCATTGAAAGGACTGATGCTGAAGCAGAAGCTCCAATAGTTTGGCCACCTGATGTGAAGGGCAGACTTACTGGAAAAGACTCTGATGCTGGGAAAAACTGAAGGCAGGGGGAGGTGAGGGTGGCAGAGGATGAGATGGTTAGATAGTATCACCAACTCAATGGGCATCTGAACAAATTCTGGGAGATAGTGAAGGACAGGAAAGCTTGGTGTGCTGCAGTCTATGGGGTCGCAAAGACTCAGATATGACTTAGCAACTAAACAATAACCAGTACCTACTTCATTCCAGGCACATATGTTAAATGAAGGCATACACAAACCTGTTTCACAGCAAAAAGCTGCTGAGTTCACCCAAGGGAAAGGTGGTCTCAAAATGAGGACCATGAAGCCCATCAGGCTCAGCTCTGCCTCAGGATGGTCCCTGTTC
This sequence comes from Bos grunniens, assembly GCF_055505025.1. NCBI lineage: Eukaryota > Metazoa > Chordata > Mammalia > Artiodactyla > Bovidae > Bos > Bos grunniens. Next base: position 37,820,782 of record NC_141180.1, on the reverse strand, counting down.
CCACAACCTCCATACCTTCTTCTTTAGTTCCACACTGATGGCATTGGCCTCCTTTAGGTAAACGGCATTGCCCCAGAGTAAGTCCCTTAATGAGGTGAATTGGTGAGACTTCCACTTCCGGAAGGCCCACTGGGCCAGCTCAAATTCATGTTGTGTCCACGGAACTGAAAAAGCAAACCAGGTGTATTTAATGGTGGACTCATAACTATGTAGAAATTACATCCCTCCTATACCTCAGCTTTTTAAAAAAATCAAGTTACTTTCCAGTTTTTCTTTCTTTTTTTTTAGATACAGCTCAGTGTGGCTTATAATAAAGAAAAACCCTTAGTCTGTTGTACAACTTGAAACAGATCTATTTTCCTTTCTAGTAGAGGAAAAAAAAAGGTCAGTTTTCACATAGATATTTAAAAATAAAGAATCCAGTGTACAAATTAAGAGTTTCTTTAAAGTTATTATGAAGCCTTGAGATTACTGAAGAGTTTGGGTGAAAAAATATGATGAATGTTCACACCGCATTTTAATTTCAACTAAGAAATTCTAGAAAACTTAAGACAGGTAGGTATGACAAAACAATGTGATGAGCAATCTGCCAGAAAGAGATTTAATGCACACTTCTACATTCCAAAGTCCTCACGGGGTAATCCTGACATAAACCAGCAAATAAAACAGAGCATCCTGGTTTTGTTTTTTTTTTTGGCCACACCACTCAGCATGTGGGATCTTAGTTTCCTAAACAGGGATCAAACTCTCGCCCCCTACACTGGAAATGTGGAATCTTAACCATTGGACCACCAGGGGAATCTGTAAAACAGAGCATCTTAACAAAGATTAAGCTCTATATTTGCTTGTCACATCTATATAAATTTCATATGTATGGTAATATGAGACAGTTTATGTAAACTGACTAAGAGATTTCTATGGAGACTATGCTCAGAAACCTTGGGTTCTAAGAGACACTATTAGTCCCACCCCCACTTCATAGAGTACAGCCTGGACTCTTAGCCTCAAGCATCTTTTAAATCATCTTTAAACTGGCTCAGGAATTTGACAACACAGATTCAAAACATCTACAGAGGAAAGTTTCAGTCTCTAGATTTCACCTTCTTCCTCCTCCTCTTCCTCTTCAGTTGTTTCTGCAGCCAGGGATCGCGTCTCCACCTGCTTCTGCAAGGCCTGCAATTTACTCTCATAGTCCTGAACGAAAACAAAGAAGATAACATGTAGGAGAGAGAGGAAATAGGAGGGAAGGAAAAGAGAAATGAAAGGAAGACTGGGAGAGGGAGAGACAGCAAAAGACAAAGAAACGAGAAGACAGCGGCAGGAAGCAACAATAAAAAGACAGACATACAGAGAAATGCTTCTGAACAAAGCCATAAAGCACCCAAAATAGTCTGCACTGGGTAAATGCTTTAAAAGATCTTGTATTCTAGGGAATTTAACTGCAGTCTCTCTTTCTACTCCTTAGACTCAAGAGTTCTTTATTTGGGATTACAGTAGAAGAAAGGGGGAATTTTTCAAGGAAAAAAAAATGCATGTGTCCTTTAAAGGTTAAAATGTATTTAAAGAGTATCTTGACACATCCAAGAATTCCAAAGAAAAACAATACTGGAAAAGATTAAGTTCACTAAGGAAATGGCACGCCACTCCAGTACTCTTGCCTGGAAAATCCCATGGACGGAGGAGCCTGGTGGGCTGCAGTCCATGGGGTCGCTAGAGTCAGACACGACTGAGCAACTTCATTTTCACTTTTCATTTTCATGCACTGGAGAAGGAAATGGCAACCCACTCCAGTGTTCTTGCCTGGAGAATCCCAGGGACGGGGAAGCCTGGTGGGCTGCCGTCCATGGGGTCGCACAGAGTCGGACACGACTGAAGTGACTTAGCAGCAGCAGCAATATTGCTAAGAGTTCCACTTATCTGTTTGGATGGGAGAAAAAATTCAGATCATAGACTCTGCAACTCTCTATGGATGAAATATTACTATCTTTGCAGATGTAGGATAAGTTTAGTTTTCAGGGAACCTCAGTGTTAAAAGAACACAGTGTTATTAGGATTGAAATAATCTACATGCTGCATTTATTTATTCAATAAAGAAATTTTATATCAAAATATACTGTTATAATATAAAATGTACTATTATATTACAAATCATATTCATCCTTCCTTTCTCCCTTGTTTCCATGCACTCTCAATAAGTGTGATATCGCTACTATTAGTGAAAAATAAAATGGTTCTTGGGGGACTAAAAAAAACTTTTTAATGTATAAAACACAAATATACACACAGTATGTAAACTGATACCATGTATATCTGAGGTATTAAAATGGCATAGTGGAGAGAGAACAGGGAAAAAAGTGTCTAAAACAGTTCCTTGGTGTGTTCATGAAAAAAAAAACTTGTGTTTTTTGACAACAAAACAAGTTAAGGAAAAGACCTTCACACAGTAAAATACCAAATCACAGCATTAAGCACAGCCTTTAAAAAATAAACTATGAGGCTTCCTGCTTCTCCAGGAGTGGCATGATTACAGGCTGTAAAGAGATAGAAGGTTTAGGTATGACCATGTACTGTTTTCAAACAAAGCTCTCCAAGTCACAAATCAAATATTCCATGCATACAGAGGATCACTGAAAGCCCAGTTAGCGAACTCCATCACAAAAGGGGCTCCCGATGGCGATGCTAAGAAGGACGCAAATATTCTCCAGGCTCTAGTCATTTATCGTTTAGTCTCACAAAGGAAACTTTCTCTCTTTCATGGAGCTGGCAGTGACCAAGAGTCAGCAAGATAGCTTTTTAAAGACATCTAAACATGCTTTTTAGGATACCATGTACTGTGGGGAAAAGAGAAAAAGAAAAACATAAAGTACCAGGTATAAAGACATGGGTTTTGCTCCTGGAATCTGCTCTTACTAGTCTTATAATTCTGGGAAAGTTAATCCTTTTAACACCTCATTTTGGCCTTTTTTTAAAATAAAGATTTTATTATTCTACCTGCCTAACTTTAAGGCAGGACTGCAGGAAGGATGAAATGACAAACCATTTTAAAATGTATGTGAAAGTCCTCTTAAATGGCAACATACTATCAAAATGACAAGCAGTGTTTTTAGAAAGTTTCTTGTCTACATATATCCAGCCCCCCATCTTGGTTTCTAAATACCATTCTCCACTAACAGAAACCAGGGCTCCTTAGGAAAATGATTGATTTCAGATTTGGAGCAAGGAAAATACAAGGCAACCCCAGAATATCTTGTGCCAGGAAGCACAGAGTACTCAAAGACCAAGAGGACCATTTCAAAAGGATGAAGACTCCCACTGGTCAATAAATAATAACAACAGGAAAAGAATATATAGCATGTTGAGTATAAAAAGAATCCATGAGACCACAGTGATACTGAAAGATAGAGAGAAAAAAGGGAAAGCTCTTCCTTACCAAAAACAAAACAAAAGGCCAGTTAACAAATGAAGATGGAATGACAGAAAATCACTACTACATTGCAACCGCAGATGTAGTAACTGAATCATCCAAGGATCATTAATACAAGCTATCACAACTGACAGATGGAAAACAGAATATTCACACAATCGCAAGAGCCTACTAATGAGAAAGCACTAGAAAAAAACACATTAACTAAATTTATTAAACATTACTGAAAATAGGACAAATTGACATTTTACATCTACTGATGTGAAGCAGATGGAAGTACACAATATAACATTAATAGCGTTCTTAACAATGTTTAACCTAAATCAAATATCGAAGAAATAATCAAATTAGAAAGGGACCTTGACTCTTCAAAAATACCTATGTAATGAAAGATAAAAGAACCAAATGCAATAAATAAACCTTGATTGGACCTTGTATTAAAAAAACATACATACTTCTAACATTTATATTTTTTAGACAATTATGGAAATTTGAAAATTACCTGTATGTTACATGATTTTGAATCAGTATTAAATATTTGGATGGGATAATGGTATTAAGAGAATATCCTTGGTTTTAGGATATTTACGTGTATTTAGGGGTAAACTCGGAGAAGGCAATGGCACCCCACTCCAGTACTCTTGCCTGGAAAATCCCATGGACTGGAGCCTACCAGGCTCCTCCGTCCACGGGGTCGCTAGGAGTCGGGCACGACTGGGTGACTTCACTTTCACTTTTCACTTTCATGCACTGGAAAAGGAAATGGCAACCCACTCCAGTATTCTTGCCCGGAGAATTCCAGGGACAGAGGAGCCTGGTGGGCTGCCATCTATGGGGTAGCACAGAGTCGGACACGACTGAAGCGACTTAGCAGCAGCAGCAGGGGTAAACTAACATGGTATCTGTAACTTACTCCAAACAATTCAGAAATAGTATATACATATGGGTATACAAAGGTTCACTGTACTTTTTTTTTTTTTTTCAAAATAAAAGGTTGGGTTTTTTTTTTAAAAACCTATGTATGACATAGGATTCTCTCAGCAAAAAGAGAAAGACTGTTGATTTACCTAAAGAGCATCAGATGGAAAAAAATGTTAATATTTTAGCTTGAGAATTCTTTTGTTTTTCATTTTTGCCCCTATTTTTTAATTATAGCAATATACACATGACATAAAATTTGCCATTTTAACCATTTTAACACATGAAATACGCTAATAATGTTGTACAACCATCACCACTGTCCATGCTCCAGAATTCTTCATCTTGTAAAACTGAAACTTTTTGTCCATGAAATACTAACTCCCACCCCTGCAGTCCTCAACCACCATTCTACCTTTTGTCTCTATGATTTTGGCTACTCTAGGGTATCTCGTGTAAGTGGAATCATGTATGCTTGTGACTTTTTGTGACTGGTTTATTTTTGAGGATTTCCTCAAGAATAGGATTACACCATGAGTAAAATAGATAGCCAGTGGGAAGTTGCTGTATAGCACAGGGAGCTCAGCCTGGTGCTCTGTGATGACCTAGATGGGTGGGACGGGAGAGGCGGAGGGAGGTTCAAGAGGGAGGGGATATGTATATACATACAACCGAGTCTCAGTTGTACAGCAGAAACTAACACAACATGGGAAAGCAATTATACTTCAATTTTTAAAAAAGGGAAAAAAATGAGTTTACAAGCTGGTCAAACTACCAAATGAAGACAAAGTCCTTAGATTCTGACAGTTAAAAGAGTGACTTTTCCTAAAAGCTGTAGTTGTGCTTTAGTGGCAGTAAAGCTGACATAAAGAGATGTTCAATAATGCTATAGACCTAAAACTTTAACTACACTTTGACCAGGAAAAATTTCTATAAGCAGTTGGTAGTCCAAATGTCAATTTGAAGTGAAAGTGAAAGTCACTAAGTCATGTCTGACTCTTTGCAACCCCAAGAACTATTCAGTCCATAGAATTCTCCAGGCCAGAATACTGGAGCGGGTAGCCTTTCCCTTCTCCAGGGGATCTTTCCAACACAGGGATTGAACCCAGGGCTCCCGCATTGCAGGTGGATTCTTTACCAGCTGAGCTATCAAGGAAGCCCCCAAATGTCAATACCAATTCTTGAATTGGCCTCCTCTTCCCCAAACCAGGCTGCATATGAGCTTCCAACAAGGATATTTTGATTGTTACCAGAAAAATACTACTAAGCCCTGGATTTTTCTGCAATAAATGGATAAAGAGATTCAGATACTACTGTTCTGTCCATTTCATGGAGTAAATTAGAATCATTACAGAAAACATGCTAAAAAATAATATATTTACCAATAGTCTTTTCTGTTTATAAAAAGTTCCAACTAACTGAATATATGCTCCATATTTATAAAGGCACTGCACCGACTGTTTCCTCTTCTAGAATGTTCTCTCCCACCTGACTATCCTTATTTTAAAGCTTACTTTGTGCTAGGAATTATTCTAAATGTTTAACATGGATTGTTCCAAGCATCCCAATAATGCTATGAAAATGTTTCTGTTGTTATTCTCATGTTAAAAAAGGAGAAAAACCTTAAAGAAATTAAGTAACTCTCCAAAGATCAAAATTAGCAAGTGGTAGAAAAAGGACCTGAACCCAAGCAACTGGACTCAGAGCATGCTATTTTTTTCAAAGAAAAACCACTATCCGTCCATTCATTTGACAAAGGAATACCATCTTCACTCCTATTATGTGCCAGATGCTAAGGATAGTGAGTGGTCAATAAGACAAAAGTTCCACTGGTGACGGAGATACGATAAACAGTAAACAGACACAGTACATGCTATGATTTCAGGAGAGAGAAGTCCTAGGAAGAAAGGGAATTATCAGAGGCCAATAGAGAGCAGAGATGAGTGGAGGAAAGCTAAGATTAGGTGCTCAGGGAAGGTCTCTCTGCAGAGATAACATTTAATCAGAGATCTAAGCAAGCACTCTGAGATCCTTGGTGGAGGTTTCTTATTCCAGTCAAATTTAGCTAACAGCAAGCACAAAGGCCCTAATGTGGAGTTTGGTGTATTTAAGGAAAAGCAAGAAAACCGGTGCGGGTGGACTGGAGGAATGAGAAGAGCTGGAGAAGCAGCTGACAACTGTCAGATAGGTACTGGGTTATGGACAGGTTTATAGGCCATAGAAAGGACTGTGGATTTTATCCTAAGGGAGTCACTGGTAGCCTAGAGCCAGGAAATCTAGCATATGTAGTAAAAATACCAATGTCCATGGAGAATTGCCTGTGGACTTGGAACAAGGCCAGGAGCCGTGAAGCTGTCCCTGCAGTTTCAAGGGAGATGGCAGTGGCCTGGTCCAGGGTCTCAGCAGGTGAGCAAATGGAGCTGGCATATGTTTTAGAGGCAGGAGAAGTGTGCCCTGCAGATGAAGATGTGACCATGGGGTGTGAGAGAGAAAGGGAAACTGAGGATCACTCTTGGATTCTGGTCTGAGCTAGCTGCTCTGGTTTAGATAGTTCAGATGTGAGATGCCAGTTAACTCTCTGGATGTCAGATCACAGTTGTGTGTCCGTGACCAGAGATTGGGGGAAGGCCCAGGCTGGAGAGAGTACCTCTGAGAGTCAGCAGAGAGGGAGGCAGAGCAGGGGTCTGCAGACAGACTGCCTGCCTGAGACCGGACCTGGATTCCACTGAGCAGCTGTGCGAGGATGGGAAAGTATGTAAAATGGGATTAACAACACCTACACCTCACAGAGGAGGGGTGCTAGGAGGATTCAGTGAGTTAATACATGTAAAATGTATTACATGTATTTGGTCCAAGTACTGTTGACCCTTGAACAATACAGGATGGGGCACTGAAAACCTGCACATAATTTTACAGTCGGCTCTCGGTTTCCAAGGTTCCACACCTGCAGATTCAACCAAATGTGGATCTGTGGTACGTATTCACTGAAAAAAAATCCACATCTAAGTAGACCCATGCAGGTCAAACATGTGTCTTTCAAAGGTTCACTGTAAATGCTCAACAGAAGGTGCTGTCTTCATTATCACCTGTGTGAACACAGAAGCGGAGGCCACAGAAATGTGTGAGGTCACCTGGAGGAAAGAGCAGATATAGGAAAAAAAAATGGCCTATGTCTGCGGCCACAGAGACCATGAAGGAGCAGCAAGAGAAAAATAAGAAGCCAAGAGAACAAAAGGTTTCGAGAAGTAAAGAGCAGGCAAGCCATGTAAGATGCTAGACAGATTTAGTAAAATGAGGACTGAGAAAACACCTGGATTTTCCACCAAGGAGACTCCTGGTGACCCTGACCAGACTGGCTGCAGTGGTGATGTGGGAATGAGTCTGACTGGACTGAGGTCAAGAATGGGGACAGGAGACAAGAAAAAGAAGGTAGCCAGTGGGCAAAAGTACAGAAAACGCTCTCAGGAGTATTTCTAGAAAAAGGAACAAACACAGTGGCAGATCACAGGGAACACAAACTTTTTTTGAAACTGGTGTTTCCACGCTGACAGGAATAATGTAGAAGGAGAAAATCAGATGCTGTGAAAGAGAAGGGGTAGGTGTACAGTAAGTCCCTCAGAAAACGGAATGAAGGGAACGAGGGCTGGGCTAAGACAGGAGCACAGACAGTTCTTCCACCAAGAGGAGGGAAGGCCAGGTATGGGTATGAATGCATGGATGCAGACCTGGATGTGGGAAGAAAAGAAAAACTTCCTGATTCCTTCTCGTTCTCAAAATGGAAGTCAGCAGCTGAGAGCAAAAAAAGGCCATCTTTCATCTCCTGAGACGCCTGGTTGTAAACCTTCAGAGCATCCTGTGATTTTCCCTCAAGGCATTTGTCACAAAAGTACTATATGACCACTGATGTGACTGTCTAATGGCTATCTCCTCCATGACTCTGTGAACTTCATGAGGCCAGGAACCTCTCATTCACCACGGAATCACCAGCAACTGGCACTTGTCTGTCTTCTAGAGTAGATATACAGTTGTGTGCTGATCTAGTCAACAGTTCTCAGAAGCGTCCGGAGGTTGGCAAATCTGCAGGCTGAATCCAGACCACCGCTTGTCTTTATAAATACAGCAGCTTTAGCAAAACACACCCACATCCATCCCTTTGCTTATCATCTACAGCTGCTATTCTGCTACAACAGTGGAGCTGAGCAGTTTTGATAAAGACCATGAGGCTCATAGGAGGCTTCCCTGGTGGCTCAGACTGTAAAGAATCTGCCAGCAATGCAGGAGACCTGGGTTCGATCCCTGGGTCAGGAAGTTTCCCTGGAGAAGGGAATGGCTACCCACTCCAGTATGTTTGTTTGGAGAATCCCAGGGGCAGAGGAGCCTGGCGGGCTACAGTCCATGGGACCGCAAAGAGTTGGACACGACTGAGTGATTAACACTTACTTACATATGAGGCCCACAAAACCTAAAATATTTACTACCCGACCCTTTATAGAAAAGGTTTACCAGTCTCTGTTCTAGACTGTGGTTCTCAAAGACAGATGCTGATCCAGCAGCAGTAGAAAAAGCAGCATCACTTGAGATCTTATCAGAAACACAATTATCAGACCCCACTGCAGACCTCCTGAATCAGAAACTCTGGGGGTGGGCCCAGCATTCTGTGTTCTCACAAGGCCCTCGGAAGCTTCTCATGCACACGACAGTTTTGAGAACCACTCTTCTGGGTGACACACACAGATGGATGGTGAAGAAAGCACGACAGATAAGGTACTTATTCTAGGTGAATTTACATTCTCATGCAAGGACCAAATAGGCGCACAGAGCTAATATTAAACAGTGGGCTGCCCTGGGATCGGCTGCAGCAGGAAAAGGGGCACGTGAGCATTGATGTGGAAGCGGAGTTAGGCACAAGGAGAAAGGACTCTAGTCTTGAGCAAGTGCCAAAGCCCAGAGGTGGGAACAAGCTTGGCAAGCTCAAAGAACAAAGTGCTTGCACAGTGAGGGAATGTTAAGACATGAAGTCAGAGAGGCAGGCAAGAAGCCAAAACACGGACAGCCTTGGAGGCTACAAAGCACCATGGGAAGCCACTAGAGGCCACTGGCACTGACTTTTGTTTTCAAAGGATGATGCAGGTTGCCGTGTGGACAATGGTGTACAGAGGTCAGGAACAGGAGAGAAGAGACTCGTTAGGAGGCTACTGCGGTACTACTGGTGAGAGACGATGGCGTCACAATGAGGGCATCTCTGAGGAGATGGCATTGAAGGTAAAAATGAATGTCATAATTCTGGGTTTTCCAGTTAGGCTGCTTTTGACATTAGAGGCTTGGCTCTTTTTGCTAATACTGCATTCCTCTTTTCACGGTGGATTATAACTAGCAAGCAATAGCTAGAAGGGAAACATCCATGTTCCAGTTCTTGTCAACACCTTAATTTACTCACCACTGGCAGTACCATGCAGACACAGCCTCAGATCTATGCCTCTGGGGGTCCCGCAACACCTGTTCTTAGACCTGTGCAGCCCCTGTCTTTTCCTATCTCTCAGGCCTGCTTTGGTCTCATTTACTTTATTTTCCAACCATGGTTCAAGCAAGAGCCATTCACCACCTCATGGGATACATACATAGGCTTATCCCCACCACAAAATGATTCATTAATTCTATCTCCAAATAATCCATCAGTCACGCCCTCTCTCCCTGCCTGCTTGGAAAGTATCATTTCTCATTTAGTTCCTCCATCAAGTTCCCAACTGAAGCACTGGGCTCTGAATCTGCCTTCTTCCAACTCATCCTCCCACCCAAACTTCAGCCATTTCTAAAAGGTTAATATGACAATGCAATCTCCCTGTAGAATATATGTTAGCTTCTATCACACTCAAGACAAAAATCCCAAGCCATGGGATGGGATGCCATTAACCCAGCATGCCAGTCTGGCCCTTGCCCCCTCTCCCCAGGTCCACTCATCTCTTATCACCCTCCAACACACAGCTGTGTTCCAACCAACCCCAAGTCACCTGCAGGTCTCTGGACCTGACACGCTTCCTCCTTCCCTCTGCCATTCTTCACTTGGATACACTGACACGTGTGCTTTAGGATTCTGCTCTTGGTTCAGGGCTTCCTCTTTCAGAAACCTTTTCCCAATCTGCCCATGCTCACTCTGTGTATATCACTACACATATTATACTACACTGGAATCGTCTGTACTGTTCTAGAAGTGGTCAGATATTGGCCACTTTTCCACCAGTTTCACCGACAGTAGAGATACAAAGTACCTGAAGGGAAAGAGAAAAAGCCTGAAGCAAACCAATCCAAGTTTAATGTTTCCCCCAAGCTCCAGATTTCATATTAAAAACTCATGGCAGGGGAACAAAAAACCCACGTAGATATTGTATTCTACTCTCTTATGTATGATTATGTTCTTTATCAACATAAAAAATAATGCATGTCCAAATGTTCAGTAAGACTGATGGTCTGTTCCAGAAAAATCTTCCATTTTGTCCTGTTCACCTCTAACATATCACCAATACTCTGGGTGGAGAAAAGCAATGGTTAAAGGAAAAAAAGAAAAGTTAAACAGAGCTACTCAAAGCTTTTCAGAAATTTCATGTCTACCTATATATATGAAGGGAAGTTTACTATTTCATTTAAAGAAAACTTTAAATCAAAATTACATAGTAAAAACATAGAAAATACAGCTCAAGGTAAACTCAGAGAAGTCATACAGGGATATCTGATATCCTCATTCATCGTCAAAAGTAGAAAAGCTTTTATTTAAGTAAAAGGTAGCATAAAATAAGGGTTAAAGATCTCATTTAAGACAGAATTTTGATAACTCAAAAAGGGTAAGAAAAGCAAAAGCTCTAAACAAATGAAGTTCATGTAGAAATGTTGTTAAAAGATATGGTTTGTAATCATCTTCAGATGAAAAAGCAATAAATAAAAGTCAAGCCCAGGTTTAATCAGCATCATGCTGTTTCCCGCTCCCCTCCTCCCACATCAGAGACAAATCACACTCTTAAAAGGTAACTTCAGTTTTTATTGAATGAGGACTTTATTTTTTAACATTACAAACTAACTCTCCCTTTCTGAAAAGGTAGATCTTACACTCAAAGACCAATCTTCAAGCATTTTTTTAAAAAGAAACTGGGGGAGAAATCCATAGTTCATTAACAAGAAGATTCACAACTTCTTTTTACAGTAACGATGGGAGGAAACCAATACACTTCACACCCTACAGTGGTTCAAACTAAATATCTAGAGCAGATTTTTAAATCTCATAAAGATGACATAAAGTAGACAATTATGAAAACTGTTCATAATACAGAATCTGGCTCTGACAGCATAGAACAAGTACTTGCTTTGCATTGCACCTAAGAAAGCATCTTCATTAAGGTATTCCAGGACAGCAGCTTCCCCTGCTCCCAGTCTTTTGTGTATATCATTAAGGCAAGTCTACAAAGGACCAGGAAGGCACAGGGCATAGCAGCTGACCGGAGGAAACCTACGTAACTTCCTATAGTCTGACAGCCTTTAATGCAGACATTGGTGTGGCAAACTGTGTTTTGTCCTGTTTTTTTTTTTCCTCCCAGCATCAATCTGCACCTGAAGCACAAGAGGTCACTTCAAGTCACTTCAACGGAATAAACAATTCCCATTCAATGCATTTCCAGTGAAAAGAGAAGCACCAGAAAGAATTAGAAGTAAAAATAAAGGTTTAGACTTGTTAGATAAACAAACTAACTCTGCAAAGAATACCACAGTGTGTGGTTTGATTTGTGAAATTGTACCAATTGATTAGGACTCAACGTCTATTATGTCAGATCATTATGTAATTTCAACAGCGCAAACTTTTCTTAAAAAACTGCACCATGATAACAGCTAGGGATATTTCAGTAATATAATAATGACTTAGTGGTGACCATTTACCTTTGATCTTGTAGGATTTAAGCTTGGGGACAGATACTGTCAAATTCAAAAACAAAACAAAACAAGGCAATATAACCAATCACAAAAGCATGGTACTGGTTACTTCTTTAGTGAGAGTCAATAAAGTAATTTCATATTTTCTAAAATAAGTATCTGCTCTGAAATACATGAAGGGAGATAGGTAGCAATCAATCAAACCTTGGTTTCTTTCTTTCTGGTCATCTGAAATTAAGGGCTAGTTTAGATATCTAAACATTTCAGTAACCTGAGGGTGCCTCACAAATATAAATCTAATCCTTTGGAATATCAAGTGTGGGTATAGTGCCTACCACAACCCACATTTGTGAATGAAAACACTGTATTTCTTTTCATTCTACAGCCTCGTGATCAGCAGTAGAAACTCACTCCCATTGTTCAGTGCCAAAGGGAGATACCTGTCCATAAGAAGATTAAAAAGGCTACCATAAAAATGAAAATACATAGGTCTATCCTATGTTATCTCAAGTTGGAAAATTGAGAGCCCACTTCTGATACAGAGTTGAAAGCTGAGTTATTATTATTATTAGTTTTAGAAAATGAACTTTTTGCAAGAAAGAAATAGAAAACTATGCCTAAGAAGGACAAATGCGGAGTACACAAGATGCACTGAAGTGACTGATTTGAAGTAGCCTACAAAGTACATTCAAACCACCTGGTACAGGACACTGTCATCTCAACTAAGTCAGTTCATTACAAACATCACTCCTGTCTAATCTGCCATAAAACTTCAGCTGAAGACTAGGACTGCTCTAGCTATGAAAGCAAAAATAGCCCCCGAAGTTAATTGGAAGCAACTTTTTGTGCATTATGAAAGCATTTTCTTAGAAGCAAAGAAAAAAAAATACTATGATTAAAAACAATGTTCTAATAAAGCATAGTGCCCACACGCAAAGGAAAAACATCCTATATAACCACAATCTGTGAGGCTTCCTTGAACATTAACTGCTATCCTGGATGTCATTTTTCACACCATCTGGAAGACAAGCGTCTGACAGGTGACTTAGTGTGACTTGGGGATCTTCAACAACGTGGTGTCAGGCAATCTCACAGACATCTCTGGCTCTTCACACCGCCTCTTAAAAAAGTTTCTGACAAGTTCAAGAAATGAAGGATGTAGAAAACTATTCTTTTCTTCCCATCAAAATCCATCTTTTTTAGTGGATTCTCCAGTGAGGCAAACTGAGACCACAACACGGTAAAATGAGGTATTGATACAGTAACTGTTCATCAGGACGTCTCTTTCCTTGCTTGAGAATCTGTGAGCGTTACTGCTGCTGACCAAAGAATAGTTTATTATACATCATCTCCTTTATTCTCAATCAGACCAAAGTTAACTTATTTCAGTATTTCATCACCTACTGAAAACAAGCAGCACACAGCCAAAGGCTGCAGCCTTCTCCCCATGTATCACCTCTTCCCTCTCTCCACCAAATAACCTCCTTAATAAACTTATATGTACTACTCAAAGCATCATGTGTATTTTGTTGGTATTTCTGCTGGCGTGACATTGGTGAATAGTTCAGTGTCTTTCTGTATGTATTTGTGTGAGAAATGATGTTAAACTTCAAAATGCAAACCATAAACAGAAATCCAAGCAGGTGCCAACTTAAAGATTTCAGTATTATGACAGAATTTATACAAACACTGATGTATTCAAAAGGGAAAAAAACCTACTGAATCAGTTCTATGCAAAATACAGCTGAGTAAGAAGATGTGGAAGTTCCCCAGAAGATGTACAGTTGTGTACTATAAAATACGTACAAAGACATTTAGTTCTGGCTTATGAAACTTCCAATGATATTTAAAGAAAGAAACAGACATGGATAGGAAATCCAAAGCTGTGTCCACAGCTGCATGTTCTTATTTTTAAACTAATGTCTAACATTCATGGGGAAATAATAGACATTTAATTCAACATCTCAAATTCCTATTTAGAATGTTTGCATAAACCAAGAGGCAGGTTATTTCTGGATATCAGATAAATTTATAGGTTTTACAAAAACATAACAAACTTACACCAAACAAGACCAGTCTGGGTAAGTAAGTATATTATCTAGGCACCAAGAAAGGAGGACAGTCTCAGAAAAATAAGGGAGGTCTCAGTGTTTTGTCCAAAATTCCAGAAACTGCCCACTTACGGTATACAAACAACAGGGAGGTGTTGAAACATTTACCAGTGTCTTATCTTTTAACAATAAAATCAGTTCATATTTTAGGAACACAACATTACAATCACAATGTAAATACTAAGAACTCAAGGCCAAGGCTAGAACCAACTGAAATCATAAGCTACCATCGCCTGTTTCCTCCACCAAGAATTCAAGCTTGTCCAGTAATTTAGACTGTGGTTTCCCGACCAGTTTTGAGATTGGGTGCCGAGAACTGTCGCCTCATTCTCGGAGGTGTCACAAACTGGCTACAGTGGTTGGGTCTGTCAGTCTGCTTCTGACAAGAAGTGGCTGCACTGCCCTCCAGCTGAGCTCCAGTGTTATAACTACAGTAAGCTTGACGGTGCTGGTGCATGTGGCGTTTCGCCTGAAAAGTCTGCAGGTCAGCGGTGGAGTGGCCACTGTGGGAGGCGAGCACTTCTGGGGAAGCAGATGCCTGGCAGCGCGTACTTTTCGGTTGGCCGTTATTGAGAGAATTGCTTCTCCAGCGTAACTGAGGTGGCTGTTGTTGATTATTAATGTGCTGCTTGCTAACCTGAATGTGATCTTGACTTCGAGTGCCCTGAGGGCCCCATGGTAACTGGGGATCCTTAGAAGCTGCTCTAGTACCCTTTTCTTGGTTCTCCGGCTTATTTCCTTTCCTTCCATCTTCCTCTTTGGGAATCCTAAGCTCTATTACCTCATCTTCTGTGATGATGATGTGTGTCCCAGGACTCCATGAGTTTCTGTGTTTAGGGTTGCTCTTAAACGGAAACCGCGGCTTCCGGTTCTCCGGAGGGATGAATCGATGAGGTACATTCTGCCGACGAAGCTGCTTTGTTATTTCCTGCTGCTGCAGGTTCTTGAACCGAATTTGCTCTTGCCTCATCCAACGCAGACGTCCACGTCTAAAAGCTGGGTCTCCGTTCATCAGCTGGGAGACACGTTCTTCTTTACCAAGGTCTCCGCTGTCGCCTTTACTTACATCATTCTCAGGCTTACTACTGGCACCAGCACCACTGGGTTCCTTTGATTTTTGGTTTCCTTGGGTTTTCTGTTCTGGAGACCCAATCAGCGGCAAGACTTTCTCCATTTTGAGCATTTTATTTCTTAAGACTTTTATCTCCTCATCTTTCATGTTATTTTGCTTTTTGACTTCTTGCAAAATATCTTCCAGCTTGTCTATATGAACCTTGAGGTCATCCACATCAGTCCCACCTTTACTACTGGCCATTACGTCCTCAATCTTCTCATCCCCTACACCAACGGTGTCCCAGACATCCCTGGCCACTGCCCTCCAGGAGTCCCGCTCATTAGGATCTTTCTTCCCATACATGGCACAAAGTTCTTTCATCTTAACAATGGCCAAGGCTTCAATCTCCTGCCGACTATGCCGAAAATCATTGAGAGCAACCTCGTAGCATATCTCTTTCACAGCCTGAATCTTGAGATCTGAGATGGTGACCCACTTGGAGTCTTTACTTAGGCGTCTTCTCTGGGGGATCTGATACATTTTTATTGGTTCCCGTTTCTTCCCACTGCTGGGGAGGCCGCATTTTTTAACAATGGTTTGCAGCTTGCTGGGAGGCAGCTTTTCTCTCAGAGAAGTAATCAGTTTCCAGCTCTCTTCGCAGGATCTCTTGTCAGAATCATCCCCGCTATCAGAATCCGCGTCCTTTGGAAAAACAAAATCAAAAATGGCCCCAAAATAACCAAAATTAAAATGTAAAAAAGGAAACTCAAATTGAAGAAAAAGCAAGCAAAAAAAGCCCTAATAAATTAAAAAATGAAACTAAAAAAGTTAAAAAAAAAAACAAACCCAAAACAAACAAAAAACCCTAGATAATGTGCAAGTCTATTAAGACATATGCTTATGTAGATTATCATCAATATGAAGATTTGCTTTTTTTTTTTTCTAGTAACATTAATCCAAATTTCCACTTTGTGGCTTAAGTGATGGAATCTGCAATCAAATTTCTTAGGAGGGCTGAAACAGTGAGAAAGTCTCTCACTGTAAGGTCACATGAAGTTATTAACAAAATGGTGTGAAATAACATCTCCGCTATCTCAAGAGAATGAACTAAAACCTTCACCCCACACATGCTAACACCCATGCAGCCACTTCCCCACATTTGCCTTGGTTATTGCTGTTGCTTCTTCCAGAAACTCTTTCCCCCATGAGTGAGCACAGATGCCATACAAGATGTGACGAGCAGGCGGATTAACAAAGGTTAGTAATGCTGGAGAATGCCACGTTTTGTTTAGCTTTACTAAAAAGAGCAGCCCTAGAAAAAAGTTAGA
The DNA here is from genome assembly GCF_055505025.1 of Bos grunniens. Lineage (NCBI taxonomy): Eukaryota > Metazoa > Chordata > Mammalia > Artiodactyla > Bovidae > Bos > Bos grunniens. The sequence goes on along the minus strand of NC_141180.1, from coordinate 37,804,033 downwards.
AGATGAGAAAGTAGAAAAAGAAGCAGTCAAACAGGGATGTTAAAAATGCTAAGAATCCCTATTAGCAGACCATGAGAGATTCTTATCAACCAAATTGTTTTTCTGCTAGAAGGTAAGAGGGTTCTGAAACTAGTCTTTCCATGAGCACACATCAGATTTGCTACTTTCCTGTGTCATGACAAATTGATCTATTTCATTTGTTACAATTAAATTTTGTTATCCATACAATAAGGACACATAAAAAAGGATCTTTATAGTGAGTCTGTTATTTTGTTTTCCACACACTTAAACCAATAAATACCTCATCTCCAAAATTTTAGGAAACAAATCTCCAGAACATAAACTAAGCTAGGAAAACATACTTTCATTTAAACATTATTTAAAATTGCCAAAGTAATATTTTAATAAATACAACCTAGAGATCTGTTGTTTCATCTAGGAAAACCTATGGTGTTTCTAGTTTTTTGAGGAATATTACTTTAAGTTGACAACTCTATCAACATGTAAAACACAAAAGATCATATTCTGCTTATGTATTCTGATTGTGGACACTATTTAAAACATTATCTCCAACTCTCTGTCTTTCCAGCTATTTTTGCACCATTACCTCTTTTTCAAACAACTTTACTTAGGCTTAAAATAGCAGTCTGACTTTACAACTAAGCAATTTCAATGGCTATTTGGATAATAACTGATTATTCTTAACAAACACAAGCAAATCTTGCTAACATGGGTCTAAATGAAAGCTGGGTTGGATTTAGAACTCCCTATGACAGACAAGATTAAGGAAGGCTCTCTATTCAAGAGATAAAAGTTACTGGAAAAAGAACTACTCACTAAAAGGGTAGTTCAAGGTAGTCTAGTAAATGAAAATGTTCTTATTTAATAGTCTCTTTGACTTGGCTATGGTTACCATAATCATCTCTAGGAAAGGTTTAGGAAAAAAAAAAAAGAATTGAAACTGATAAATAGTATCTTGTTTTCTAGACCAAAGACTTCTTTTTCTGTATGTACAGTTACTTTCTAGGGAATGAAAAAATAACCCCTAACAATAATAGCAATAATTTGGCCCCTGAATTTGGAGACGTTACTACTGATTTGTATTATTGACATTTGCCTATAAATGGATACTAAACCATTTATAATACCTACTTATTTGAAAATTTATCAGCAAAAAACAGATAAAGCTAAATTTATACACTCTACACTATTTTTTCCTTTTCCTTTTTAGTTTAAAAATCTTAATAAAATCTAATCTTAAGTGATAAAGGATGACATTAATAAACATTAGAGAAAAAAAGTATGTCTGACATCTAAAAAGGTTTTCTTGTATATATGCAAAAACTGAGTTATATAGAACACAAATTTGCTCTGATTCTTTCTACATAATTAACTATCAGTTTTTTCCTCTGGGCTTCTTTTATTTTCCTTTAAAAGTTGCCTAATGATGAAATGAATACCTAATTAAGGAAATAACAATTCTAATTATTGCTTTAATATATTTAAGTGATAAAAGTTATGCCTTTAAACTCTAAAATAAAACATAATTAAATGAGTTTACATAAATTCAAAAGAACTAAGTTAAATCAAGTGGCCATAATTTTCTTTCTTTTTATAATACTGGTCATATTGCCTCTGTAGAATATGTTCTCTTTAAAGCTCAAACGTATCACCCCTATCACTTACTACTGGCCACAATACTGAAAACTCTTGCAAAACTTACATGCCAAGATTCAAATCCTATCTTATGTCAAAAAAAAAAAGATTTTAAGATATTTACATTCATTTATTACAGGGCTGGAAAAACTACTCAGATCTGTCCAACTCACATGTCACTAAATGATCCTGCTGTTTTGATTAAATATCAAATGGAAGGTAGGCCTCCTGAAGAGACTCTGCCTGAAGACTATGAAAATAGAGAGATGATTCCCAAAACATGTGTCAAAAAGCAAGCAGAGAAAGGACCAGGCATACAATCAAGCACTAACTAAGAAAGAATGTTCAGCAACGTAACAATGGGACACAGTGGGGGGAATTATTGTAATAAAAAACTCATGAGCCTGAATTCCATTTTTTGTAATGCTGTTATTATGCAAAAATAATCACATACAATAAATAATAAACATTTACTGAATATAAAGTCCTTTGTATCGTCTCGGTGTTTATCCATAGGGTGCATTCAAAACATATCTGTTGGTTGACTAATATAGGGTCATAAAAATACATTTTTAATTCAGTACTGTTAATGGCTAAATATTCCTCAGGCTGAAGTATTAGAAATCAACTCCTTTTGAGGATAAGAAATTTAAGTGGAACAGACAGTTGGACTTATAAGACGAAAGAACCTCCTTGCTTTAAGGAGCTGCTCTTAAAATCCTAGACTGCTTTCAGATACAGAGCAATCGACAATCAGAACCTGATTACTTGCAAACTAAGTATGTCCTCCGGAAACTAAATGTGCCCTGGAGCCATCTGGTTTGATATGAAATTCACTCAGTCATGTCTGATTCTTTTCAACCCCATGGACTGTAGACCACCAGGCTCCTCTGACAATGGAATTCTCCAGGCAAGAATACTGGAGTGGGTAGCCATTCCCTTCCCAGGGATTGAACTCAGGTCTTCTGCGTTGCAGATTCTTTACTATCTGAATTTACTTTCTGTTTATTAACAGTCACTGTCTTTATTTCAGAGCACAGGATGATCACCAGCCATCACTATTCGTTTACACCTGGTTAGTGACTCAAATGGCCCTAGCAGCATTGGCATCACCTGGGAGCTTCTTAGAAATGCAGAATCTCAGGTCCTACCCAAACCTACAGGATCAGCATCAGCATTTGACAAGACTCCTAAGATGTTGAGAAGCACTACTCTATTGGACAGAACACCAAAGAAAGCCAGAAGACTCACGTTTAAGCCTCAGACCCATCAGTTAAGAATGGGCAAGGTAGCATTTTTTTAGACTTTGCTTCCTCAACTATAAACCCGAGGAAATGTCTGTCACTTTATTTACATATATGGCAACTAAAGAGGGTTATTTTGGAAATCAGAAAAATGATGGATGTTAAAACTCTCTGTAAATTATAAAGCTGTATACAAATACAAGACATTACTGTTAAAGGCTCCTTCATGTGTCACAAAGTTTTCAAGCCCTTAATCACACTGTAGTTGAATCTTTGTGTTTTCATTACAAACTAATGCCAACGAAGCCTCCTAAAGAGACTCTAATACACTGCTATTATCTTGCCCCAAACACTTGATTTATTCTTGCAATCCATTCTTTTTTGGGCTTTACTATAATTTCCAAGATAACAAACTGAGTTAACATACTGCCAAGAGTGAGAATCAAGCTGCTCTGGAAAAGACTGCTTTTGCACAAGGCCTTGGCTTTTCTGATTCATTTAGCAACAGCCTCTCTTTTTCAAAGCACAGTACAGCTGTAAGGCTATGGTTTACATGCTGTATTTACACTTGGTATTCTATATGCTGTATTTTATGCTAAGGGAAGAAACCAGTATCCCAGCTTTCTCACTAATGCCTCCTTAACCAGTTCCCCCTTTCTCCCTAATACCTCTAAGAAGTCCATCAATCTTAAAAAATTAAAAATTCCTAAACTGCATCCACAGTATCCAAAGGTTGCTATGCCTTTTTCTCAATAACATATACCAAATGAATGCCTAGAAGGTTCCTATAACCAAGGCTTTGTAATCCAAAACTGGATGGCTTGAAACATGAAAATCTAACTAATGGATAAATTTATTTATTCATGCAATTCAATTTCTAAAAAAACTAGAAAATCAATTAACATCATAAAATGCTATCGCCATTAGCATCACAAGCTGCAACCTGAAACTGATTTCTCAGCTACTCACACAAATGCTTTCTCAACCCAGAGAAACCAGACTTCCCTCTCCTCTTGGAGTTGGTTGGGCAGCCCCTACTTCCACTGTCACCACACATGCCACGGAGACCCTTACTGAGAATTCAGACTCCATGCAGGGAACAGAAAAGGATTAACGCATGCAACTGTGCAGCAACACTTTTAGACATAGTTTAACTTACAAAAAAAAAAGTCCACCCAGCATAAGAACAATCCCCAAGTCAGCCCAAGAGCAAAGAATTAGTACTATCAGGTGATCAGAAACAAAACCAAGGCAAACACCCATCAAATTCAATATTCAGAGTAATTATTATTGACAGAGTCACCCCTGGTGCATATTTAAAAACCACTATCAAGAGGCCAAGGCTACAAGAAAGCTCTCAGTATTTCCTCAAAAAGCACTTGGTTTTGATAGAAGATGTGACTTTAAGACATAGAGGCACAGAAGTAGTACCTTTAAGGACAGTATTTCAGGCTAAGGCTACCAGGAGATGGAAGGTCCTTCTCCATGAAGGACACGAGACAAGAGCGCATGGTGTCAGTGAGAGCGGGAGAAGCAACGGGCGAGTGCTCATATCTGGGACGGGGAAGGTGGGACATGAGAGCAAGCTGCCCTTTCCTAACGGAGGATGTGGGATGGGCTCCTACCAGTCTCTGCTGCTCCAAGAGAAGATCTGCTTCTTCCTTCTCCTTTTTGTATAGGATCTCCATTTCCTGTAGCCTACAAGGAAAAGAAGAGCAAGAAAGAAAAGAAACTGTAAAATCATGGAGCTGTTTCAGGAATCCTACTAAATGCTGAAAAGAAGTGCTAGTCATGTGGGCCACATTGCATCTGTACAGTACCTTTTTTCCATCTCCTGTTTCATATCAATTCCTTGTTTTTCCAGAAGCTCTCTCTGGGCAAACGTCCAGTCCACAGGCTCAGAGGGGGTCTCAGCAGAAGGAGTCTTTTCCCGCTCAGCCCGTGCTTGCTCCGGGTGGTTAAAACGGAACACGTGGTTTTTACCCATGATGATACGGTTTCCTAGCACAAAATATAAATAGGGTTAAGAAATCACTTTTTAAATGTACAGTATCTTGGTTAATAGCCTCACCTTCCCTAAAGCAAAAAGCAGTTTTTGGAGTTTTACAAGAACAGAAATCCTAATGCTATCACTTCAACCTGAGACAAAGATTTAAAAATAAAAAGTTTCTTGTGCAAGCCATGTGTTCTGAAGACTTCAAGCCTCTCCCAGTCTCACCTGAGCGCAGCTGAACAGGCTGGGTCACCCTCTTGCCATTTACGTAGGTTTCTGAACGTTCACAGGGCTCCAGAGTCACAATAACTAAGAGGAACGCAAACTAATGTTATCATCACAGACCATGGGAAGAAAACAATGGGAAGCAGCTGACGACTCAAGGTGACTAGCATAGATTTCTGCAACCAATCAAGTGGCTCAGTGTCTATATAACAGTTCACTTTAAGGCACCAGGACCAGGGCTGCGGCTCAGATAGAAACATACTTAAATTCACTTAAGAATTTGATAAACTTCAGAAGAAGACAGGAAATGTTAGTTTCAGTGATATCTGGACAGTTCAGTATATAAAAATGAAAACCATCAGAAATCTTAAGTATGAGATATAGGTAATAATCAGAAAATTATGATCAAGCTAATATTTTTTCTTTTTTTAAAAAAATATTTTATTTATTTGGCTGTGGTAGGGTCCTAGCTGCAGCATGTGAGATCTAGTTCTCTGATCAGGGGTGGAACCTGAGCTCCCACACTAGGAGCGTGGAGTCCCAGTCAGTGGACCATCAGTTGTTGCTGTTATTGTTCAGCTGCTAAGTCCTGTCCAACTCTTTGTGACCCCATGAACTGCAGCATGCCAGGCTTCTCTGTCCAACACTATGTCCCTGAGTTTCCACAAACTCATATCCATTGAGTCAGTGATTCCATCCAACCATCTCATTCTCTGTTGCCCCCTTCTCTTCTCGCCCTCAATTTTTCCTAGCATCAGGGAAGAAATTTTCTCCCTATACCACCAGGGAAGTCTCCAAAGGTAATATTTTGATTCCTGTTGTTGTTGTTCAGTCATTAAGTCATATCTGACTCTTGCAAACCCACGGACTGCAGCCTGACAGGCTCCATAGGATTTCCTACGCAAGAATACTGGAGTGGGTTGCCATTTCCTTCTCCAAGGAATCTTTCTGACTCAGGGATCAAACTCATGTCTCCTGCATTGACAGGTAGGTTCTTTACTGCTGAGCCACCTGGGAAGCCCAGTATTTTAATTAGCAAGGAATAAATTATGTAGCAAATAGGAAAAGGAGTTATGTCAAGGCTGTATATTGTCACCCTGCTTATTTCACTTATATGCAGAGTACATCATGAGAAACGCTGGGCTGGAAGAAGCCCAAGGTGGAATCAAGATTGCCGGGAGAAGTATCAATAACCTCACATATGCAGATGACACCACTCTTACGGCAGAAAGTGAAGAGGAACTAAAAAGCCTCTTGTTGAAAGTGAAAGAGGAGAGTGAAAAAATTGGCTTAAAGCTCAACATTCAGAAAACTAAGATCATGGCATCCAGTCCCACCACTTCATGGCAAATAGATGGGGAAACAGTGAAAACAGTGGCTGACTTTATTTTTGGGGGCTCCAAAAATCACTGCAGATGGTGACTGCAGCCATGAAATTAAAAGATGCTTACTCCTTGAAAGGAAAGTTATGACCAACCTAGACAGCATATTCAAAAGAAGAGACACTACTTTGTCAACAAAGGTCCATCTAGTCAAGGCTATGGTTTTTCCAGTGGTCATGTATGGATGTGAGAGTTAGACTGTGAAGGAAGCTGAGCGCTGAAGAATTGATGCTTTTGAACTGTGGTGTTGGAGAAGACTCTTGAGAGTCCCTTGGACTGCAAGGAGATCCAACCAGTCCATCCTAAAGGAGATCAGTCCTGGGTGTTCATTGGAAAGACTGATGCTGACGCTGAAACTCCAATACTTTGGCCACTTCATGCAAAGAGTTGTCTCATTGGAAAAGACCCTGATGCTGGGAGGGACTGGGGGAAGGAGGAGAAGGGGATGACAGAGGATGAGATGGCTGGATGGCATCACGGACTCGATGGACATGAGCTTGAGTAAACTCTGGGAGTTGGTGATGGACAGGGAGGCTGGCGTGCTGCGATTCATGGGGTTGCAAAGAGTCGGACACGACTGAGCAACTGAACTGAACTGAAATTATATAGCACAAAAACACTATTAGCTTGTTGTTTCATTAATAATCTGGGCAAAAATCAAGATTGACTTTTTCTTCCCTTTTAGGTATAAATAAACTGCACTGGATTAAGACTAGAGGCCCTTCAAATCTCCCACTACCCAGGATATCTGTTCCCTTCTTACTTGTCTATTAAATAATTAAGATTCAAGACCAAGCCTAATTGCCTATGTCTTACTCAATTCTTAGCGGTAACAAAAGTGCTGCTTTTGTCCAGGCTTTTTTCATGTAAAGTAGCTATGTTCATGCCTGCATTCATAAACAGCCCAGGTCCCCTCATTTTCAAATATTAGATTGTATATAAAAGTATCACTGAAAGAGACAGGGGATACCAAATCTTGGGGATTTCTCATAATATAGAATGAAAAGGTTGTTGGAAAAGCTGAGCCGAGAACTCTCACCATCCCCGCTGTTGTTCCTCTCGCTCCGGAAGATACAATGCTCTTCTTTAATGTGAGCCCCACTCAGCACGATGTCCTGGCGCCGCTCAGCATCTGCTTGGCCAACCCTGAACACAAGGGAAAGTGTTTCCCAGGGAAATTCAGACACAGAAAGCACCACAAACAATGAGCCTCTTTCTCCCAAAGAATATTCTTTGGTACGTACAAAAAAGGTACTGCTTTTTTTTTTTTAATCAGAGGCTGTGAACTGCAAACTCTATTTTCATATATGATCAACCTCCCTGCATGAGAAAAGGATATGAAGAGGCACATACACCAAATAACTCAGAGACATCATAAAAAGATACCAGTAAACTAATACTTAAAAAATTCATATAAGATGTTAGGAGGATAAATTTTACATACATTCTAAAACTACACATGCTAATTGATTCAGCTGGTTAAAACACTGATTTGAAAAGAGTACAGAGGACAGTTTATAACTATTTCAGATGAGAAAAACAGCAAATTAATAAAAGAAATTTTTTACCAAACAACTTCCCTTTAGCTATGCAATCATCCTAAGAGAAAAGAAAGCACTGATTGAGCAAAAGAACAAACAAATGTACCTTGTAATTCCATCTTTGATGTAATAAAGCAGGCACTCGGACATTAGAGGGTCCTCATTGAGGTTAACAAGATGTGGTGTCTGAAAAAGGTTAGAGATGATCAGAGTGGAACAAGCACCACTGAGAGGGCTGCGAGAGTGACAGGGGCGCAGAGGAGGCTGGATGGCTCCTTAGATTACCAGAGTGCCTAGAAGCAGGGCTTCTTTCATTCTTAGTTGCAATTCCATGATAAACAGAAAATAATTCTCTTCAGGCCTTCCCAAACCACACTAATGCATTCTATTTAAAAACATGAGCTCTGGGATAAAGAACAATATCCCATTCTTAATAAGGTCAAAGCATGGAGAACACAATAGAAAAATCAGAACAGGCTGATTCTCTGGGGGGAAAAAAAACATAATTTTTTTCAACACTTGAAGAGCGTTCAAAATTCTTAAAGAGCAGCAGAATTTGCCACTCCTAATATTCCACTGACATACTAATTATTTTGAGTTGTTACACAATAGCACAGGCAGGGAGAGGCTTCCTCTGAATCCCCTTTCCTGCCTAAACACAAATTGTCCAAAAGGAACTTAGAAATCCCCTCCTGGAGTCTTAACAACCAGGAGAGAAAAGTAGAAGTTGACACCACACCCAACAAACTTTGTCATATCTACCATCTGCTCTTCAAAGGGCCCCTTTATCTTTTCCTAAAAGCCAATTACCCTCCCCTGACAGGCCTGCCTCCCTGTCTCTTTCCCTATTAAAATAGCATTTAAGCCAGAATTCTAAATCATCTTAGGGAGTTACTCATTTTTCCATGGGGTTCTCCCATGTATACACGAGGTACACATGTTTAAATAAATTTTCCCCCACCTCTGGTTAATCTGTCTTTTATTCTCATTCAAGAATTCAGAAGGGTAGAGGAAAAATTATTTTTCATCCCCTACAACTGCCAATAAGTATGTAATTTTTCATTTATATCATAAAAATGTTCCCACATCCCCTGTCATTTCCCTCTATAATTTTTATCAGTTCTTCCATGGTTCCAGTTATTGTCTTTAGTTTGTCAGTCTTTATCTTAAAGAAGAAATTAAAATTACTGATATTCAGTAACACATCTTATAAAATCCTCTTCATCTAACTCATGTTTCTAAAATCTTTTAAAAAACCAACCTTCTTTATCTTAAACAAGAATTAAAAATTACTGACATTCAATAACACATCTTATAAAATCCTCTTCATCTAACTCTTAATGTTTTTAAAATCTTTTAAAAACCAACCTTTTTTGGTGAAAATACCCCACTGGGATCCAAAAATAAGTCACATGGTCTTGGGGTCAAAATCTACTCAAGATACAGTGCCAGCAAATGCAGAAAAATGAAAGGAGAGTCAGATGAGCAGGTTAAGAAAAGCGAGTGCAAAAGATCATTTAAAAGAAATTTAGGAAAACCTTTACATCTTTCCAACTAACATGTCTCTGTAGCTGGTTTGAGAAAGTTAAAACCCTCTTGGGCAGCATTCTTTAAAACCTAGCATAGCACTGGCCTAAGGAAACCAGAACCTCAAGAACAGGTTTTCATTTTTTTTCTTGCCTGAAGAGTACTTTCTCCTAGTTCTTTTGAGATATGAATGACAGTCTGCATATATTTAGGTTGTACAATTTGATTGTAAAAGGTGTCAATTTGATACATATATGGGTAAGGATTACCAATCGAGTTAATACATCAGGAACAGGTTCTAAAACTGAATTTGGATGTGGTTAGGGGTATCCCTTTCTTTCCTGAAGAAGTCTAGAAAGTTAAAGCAAGTAAGAAAAAGCCCTGGAAACAGATATCTCAGTTTGAAATTCTGTGCTGTTTATAACACAGTACTTATTCAAGTTATTTAAGTTGTTACAAAAATTTTCCTCACTGTTCTTAACACTAAAAGATGTTAAAAAATAACTTTAGATATATGCAAAGGCACAATCTAAATTTTATTAAGCCTATAACTGCTAAAAACTCTAAAATCACAAATAATGTATCTGAATAAAATAGTGTCTTACTGAAGGAAAAATTATTAAATTATGAAAATCACTGACCTTTGGCAATATAAACATATAAAATACTGTTACTATTGTTCCAGGTGTATAGCACATATCTAAAATGTCTTTAAATCAATCTTCTTCGATGAAAATAATACAGCAGAATTTATTAAAAAGAAAAAAAAAAGAAAAACCTAACCAAATATATCCTAACAAAAACCACAGGAGTATCTCATATCAAATAAAACAAAAATACCAACTGAAAACTCTATACCCTGTTCTATGCTAACCTAGAGAGACCACCATCAGACCCTCGCATGAAGAAGTTTAAGTATACAGTAGCCAATCTGAAGTCATTTGAAATGAAAGACCATTTGTTATTAGTATAATTTTATGCTTTGTACATCAGTATATGTTCTATTATTAATAGATAAATAAGCACACAAAATAACCATTTCATAATAGCTTCCCAGTGTCTATTAATAACTAAGAAGCAACTTAGTAAAAAAAAAAAACTTGTTTTTCTAATTAGCTAAAAGGTATCTACTACTTAACAACTATGACTACCTAAGTAAGTAGGAGGGTAACTACTGAAGTTTAAAAAAAAAAATGAGAAAGGAGAAGAGGAGGCTAGAAGGATAGCACAGAAACTGCTTTACTCAGGACAATGGCTATCACACAAAGTGTAGAAGCAAACTGAAGTGGTATTTTTCTACACAAACCTGAACAGCTGAAATTGCTTCCAAAGAGTTATAATTCAGGGTTGCTGGTACCTGTGGGGAAATCTACATAGAAAGAGCAACTAAACTGAGGCAAGATGTGCTAGGTTAGGCTAGGAATTTACGAGAAAGCAACCATTAAGATGAGTAAATACACTGAATAATGACCAAAAGTTACAGATTTACTGCCTTGGATTTTATTTCTATAAACAGTAAACATTTCTGAAAGCATTTTAGAAACAGGTTGGCCTTGCAGTGTAAGATGAAATAAAAAATATCAGAAATTAAGCCATGTCTCAAGGTTTAAAAGAAAAGGAAGAAGAGCCAGCCCTGAAAGACATGAAGTGCCTCGAGGACCGAGACAAACAAAAAGTGTCTCAGTCTGGTTCACTTTCACAACACTGTTTCCTACCTTTTTAGGAGAGAAAACCCCAAGGGTTCCTCCGTCTTCCCGAATGGCAACTCCCATCTCAGCCAACAAGGCTTCTCTAGAAAGAGCAACAAGCACATCAGAATCACAGTACCAAAATGATAAGTATATCAATCTAACATGAATTGGAAGGTAAAGCAAGCAAAGCAAAAACAATTATCTATGTTTAAAGTCAGTAACACAAATGTGAAAGAATCTACTTATCCCTTCATCAAATAGAAATTATCTTTAAGGGAAAATAGTACATTCAAAATAAATTATGTTCCTATCTTATGTAAAGCTGTATTTACCCAAATAGGAACTTTGTCACATCTGACTCTGGAAGCAGAAAATGATTCATAAATAATATGTCTATTAATATTTTAAAAAGGAAGAAAGGAATACACCCTGAAGGCAATACATCCCATTCAAGGAACAATTTCTTAAAAATCAACAAAAGCAGAAAGTAGCTCTGATATGGGGAGTACCATCTATAAATGTGGTTTTCTCAAATGTCATGTTCCCATGCCTACCATTACATTGATTTAACAATTTTAGCTTAAAATCTCTACAATAAAGAAGAAAATTCTGTTTCATACATTCACTTTATCAACACATTAGTGCTCACTTCTACCTCATCTTCCAGGAAGCAAGAAGAAACTAACATTAACTAAAATGTATATATTTTTAACAACTACTTTACTCTTATTATATTTTGGCCATGCCACACAGCATGTGGGTTATTATTTCCCTGACCAGGGACTGAATCCATGCTCTCTGCATTGGAAGCCCAGAGTCTTAACCTCTGGACCACCAGGGAAGTCCCTAAAATATCTATCTATTCCAACAGCAAAAAGTATTATTTGAGGTCATGTTCATTCTTAGGGTAGAAAATCAGGTTAAGATAAAATACAGATTTTGGCAACTGAAACTACTTAACCTCTTACCAAAGAGGTTTTAGGAAACATCACTCTGAAAGACAATAATCAGAACAGGTTTTTTCCTCTGGGCCTTTATCAAAGGCAATCTTTTTGCAAATTAAGAACTCATTCCTCAATATCTTCCATTTTTATATGGCTCCCTAGCAACATGTAGTAGGTAACTAAGAACAAGACTGCCTAGAGAACAAATATCTGAATTTCACTTGAGTGTGAATCTGGCCAGAAGTCTCACACAGGTTTTGTTTGTTGGTTCTGTATTTAGGGAGGAAAGGTTGTTTTTAACTTCTATTTTATCTTTTCTTACTATAAACGTAATCCAAATTCCCCAGATATTTTAGAAACATTCCAGAGTTTAACTTCCTGACCTCTCCATCCTGATGGCCTCTGTTTTACGCAGCTTCTCTTCCCAGGTTTCATTCAACTCAGCAATGATCTTCTCTGATTCCTAAGGAGGAAGTCCATAGTTACAGTGTCAAAGAGTCTTGTAAGCTAACTTTCTGTGCCTAGGAAGGACGGCAAGAAGTAGATGATGCCCTCAGAGGATCTGAGGCAGAATCTAATATGATGAGGGTTTTTTTTTTTTCCTTTCTTAATATGTAAAGAAAGAAATCAGCCCCTGATATATTAACTCCCTTTAAGTTCTAATAAAAATACCTTTACAGTGCAAGAAAGAGAAAGAGAGGATATATGTGCATGTGCATGTGTATGTGTGTGTGTGTGTGTGTATGTGTAGAAGAAAAGGTAATACTACATCTTCAAATGCAAAAGCACTTTCTAACAGCTATATCTACAAAAGAATAAAGAGCTCTAAGGTATTCATTCGGAGAAGGCAATGGCAACCCACTCCAGTACTCTTGCCTGGAAAATTCCATGGATGAAGAAGCCTGGTAGGCTGCAGTCCATGGGGTCCCTAAGAGTCGGGCACGACTGAGCGACTTCACTTTCACTTTTCACTTTCATGCATTGGAGAAGGAAATGGCAACCCACTCTAGTATTCTTGCCTGGAGAATCCCAGGGACAGAGGAGGCTAGTGGGCTGCCATCTATGGGGTCGCACACAGTAGGACACAACTGAAGCAACTTAGCAGCAGCAACAGCAGCAAGGTATTCATTGCTTTTTGTTTCACTATAATTTCACCACAACACTGAAGGGGTTTAGAATATGCTTCACTAAAATATGATATCTTGGCACATTGAGTATTTTAAGCCCAGTGATTTAAGAAATGGTACAAGCAGGAAGGAATCTCTGACCTCCTGAAGCTAGTCGTAAGACCCTCATGAGATGTAACCTTCCTACCCCTGGAGGAATGCAGCATCCTTATTTCTAGAAGATGAAGGAATACTAAGAAGAATCTGAACAGACAAATCTTGATAAGTCTCCCAGGTTGCTACAGACATTGTTTTATTGTGCTTCGCTTTATTGCACTTCACATGTAAGGCGTTTTTTACCAATTGAAAGTCTGCGGCAACCCTGCATGTAGCAATTCTATTGGTGCCATTTTTCCAACAGCATCTGCTCACTTCATGTCTATCACATTTTGATAATTCTTGCAATATTCCAAACATTTTCACTGTTACTACATTTGTTATGTGACAGGCGATCAGTAATCTTTGATGTCACTACTCCAATTTGCTGAAGGTTCACATGACAACATTTGTTAGCAATAAAGTATTTTTCAATTAAGGTATGCACATAGTTTTTTTAGACATAAAGCTACAGCACACTTAGCAGACTACAGTATAGTGTGAAGTTAACTTTTATATGCACTGGGAAACCAAAAACTTCATGGGACTCACTTTATTGTGCTATTTGTTTTACTGCTGAGCTCTGGAAGTAAACCAGCAATCTCTCTGCAGTGCCAATACTCTTAGCTCACCTCCTCCTTGTTCTATCACACTTTTCCATCACTTTTCACACTTCACCAAGTGTCTATGTTTAGTCACTCAGTCATGTCCGACCCTTTGCAAACCCATGGACCATACAGCCTGCCAGGCTCCTCTGTCCATGCAATTCTCCAGGCAAGAATACGGGACTGGGTTGCCATTCCCTTCTCCAGGGGGATCTTCCCAACGCAGGGAACAAACCCAGGTCTCTTTCATTGCAGGCAGATTCTTTACTGTCTGAGTGACCAGGGAAGCCCTAGAATAAAAATGCTCACGTTTAACACTTCTTTGGGTCTTCCTTATGGAGTCTTCCATGTCACACAGTTGGTGCTGTTTAGTCACCAAGTCATGTCTGACTCTTTTGTGACCTCATGAACAGTATCTCACCAGGGTCCTCTGTCCGTGGGATTTCCCAGGCAAGAATACTGGAGTAGGTTGCCATTTCCTTCTCCAGGGGATGTTCCCAACCCAGGGATCAAACCTGCATCTCCTGCATTTGGCAGGAGGATTCTTTACCACTGAGCTACGTCATGTAAACAAATACTAAATAATTTGTAGGCTTTTCACTTGTTAATCTGCCTTTTGTTACAGAAGCCCCAGCCAAGGACCTAGAAGGGTAAAAAGAAAGATATTTTTCCTCCCCTTCAACACAATACCCCCTTGAACACAGCCCAATTCCCAACATAGAAAGGCTTCATATTAATCTCATCTGAAGGCATGTAGCCACTAGTGAGACAATCTTCCATCTCCAGCTGAGTGTTTATTATGTGCCAGAAACATAAGGACTAAAACATGTTTCCTGTTTTCAAGGAGCTTACTGTATACTAGGGAGGGAAAGAAGTAATCATCATTCATTCATTCAGTAATCATATATAACCTCATTACATGCCAAGCCCTGTTCTAGGTAACTAAAGATGTAGCAGGGAACAAAATTCCTACCTCTCATAAGACTTATATTCCAGAAGAGAGACTGAGAAAATCAATCCATTTTAATCAATAAGTCGAGTTTACAGAATCCCAGACTGTGATAAGAGCTTTGTAGAAAAATAAAGCAAAGAAAAGAGAGAATGTAGGGGGAGAAAGCAATCTGCAGTGGGGCTGTCAGAACTGGGCTCATTGACAAGGTTCTACACGAGCAGACAAAAGGAAGAGAACGGGTGTGTGAGGGAATAGGTGGGAAATGTCTAGCATTTTCCAGGAACAACAGCAAAGCTAGAGCAGCAAGTTGCAGGACTGTTATGGGAATGGTAGGAGAACAGCAGGCAGTGTGCTCAGTGTTGGAACTGAAGTGCTCACAGGTCTGCCGGAAGGTGGATGAGTCAAGGCTGAGTGATACTCATACTGTGAATGAAGGACAAGCAGGAACTGTTCAGGCCAAAAAAAAAAAAAAAAAAAATGGAGGAAGAAGGGATACCAAAAAGGGAGATGAACACATGCAAAAAGCAGGAGAAAATGATAGTCATGGATACAAAATTAGAAACTCAGATGATGATGATAACGATGACAAGATAACAATAATGGTAGTGATTCAGGATGAGAAGTCTTCGTAGTTCAAAAAATATTTCAAATTCATTTAACAGGCTATTTTATGAAGCCTCTGTGATCCCCCAACATAACTATTAATAACTGTTGCTCAATCACTCCGTTATGTCTGACTCTTTGCAACCCCATGCACTGCAGCATGCCAGGCTTCCCTGTCCTTCACCATCTCTCGGAGCTTGCTCAAACTCATGTCCATTGAGTCGGTGATGCCTTCCAACCATCTTATCCTCTGTCATCCCCTTCTCCTCCTGCCTTCAATCTTTCCCAGCATCAGGGTCTTTTCCAGGGGGTCGGCTCTTCATATCAGGTGGTTAAAGTGCTGGAGCTTCAACTTCAGTATCAGCCCTTCAAATAAATATTCAGGGTTGATTTCCTTTAGCATTGACTGGTTTGATCTCCTCGCAGTCCAAGGGACTCTTCTCCAACAACACAGTTTAAAAACATCAATTCTTCAGCACTCAGCCTTCTTTATGGCCCAACTCTCACATCCATACATGATTACTGGAAAAACCATAGCTTTGACTATAAGGACCTTGGTCAGCAAAGTAATGTTTCTGCTTTTTAATATGCTGTTTAGGTTCATCATAGCTTTTCTTCCAAGAAGCATGCGTCTTTTAATTTCATGGCAGCGGTCATCATCTGCACTGATTTTGGAACCCAAGAAAATAAACTCTCTCACTGTTTCCACTGTTTTCCCATCTATTTGTCATGAAGTGATGGAACTGGATGCCATGATCTTAAGGTTGTCTGAATGTTGAGTTTTAAGCCAGCTTTTTCACCCTCCTCTTTCACCTTCATAAAGCAGATGAAGTTCCTTCTTAGCTTCTGCCATAAAGGTGGTGTCATCTGCATAATTGAGGTTATTGATATTTCTCCCAGCGATCTTGATTCCAGCTTGTGCTTCCTCCAGCCCAGCATTTCACATGATGTACTGACTCTAAATAAAAGTTAAATAAGCAGGGTGACAATATACAGCCTTGACGTACTCCTTCCCCAATTTTGAACCAGTCCGTTGTTCCATGACTGGTTCTAACTGTTGTTTCTTGACCTGCATACAGGTTTCTCAGGAGGCAAGTAACATGGTCTGGTATTCCCATCTCTTTGAGAATTTTCCCCAGTTTGCTGTGATCCACACAGTCAAAGGCTTTAGCATAGTCAATGAAGCAGTAGATGTTTTTCTGGAAATCTCTTGCCTTTTCTATGATCCAACAGATGTTGGCAATTTGATCTCTGGTTCCTCTGCCTTTTCTAAATCCAGCTTGAACATCTGGAAGTTCTCAGCTCACATACTGTTGAAGCCTAGCTTGAAGGATTTTGAGCATTACCTGCTAGATGTGAAATGAGCACAATTGTACGGTAGTTTGAACATTGCCCATTCTGGCAAATGTAATGTAGTTAATGTAGATGACTATTAATATAGTTAATGTAGAACTGTAGAAGAGTAGAACAGTTAATGTAGAGAAGTATTAATACCTACATAGAAAGAAACTATGAAGATTTAATACAATAACGCCCTAAGGCACCTGGCACTTGGTTTTCTGGAATGAGGAAGAGAGCATGGTAAAAGCCCAGAGTAAAGACTCATGGAAGCAACTGCTATAGCAAAGGAGTCCAGGAGCCAGCAGAGGAGGGCATGAAGAGGAGGAGGGTGATGATAATGGCGGAGGAGGAGGAGCAACAACGAACAAAAAACAAAACTTAAAACACTCAGAAAAGGCCTGAGCATCAGGGAGGTAGACAGAGAGGGGGCCATGTAGGAGGTACTCAGACATGAGTCTGTTACAAAGTGCAAAAAGCTACAGCCAGCCTACAGTGGAAGGCAGGAAGGCAGAGACAAAAATCACCTGAACTGGCTCTCATTAATCCTCTGAACACACTCACAGACTGAAAGACTAGAATAGCTACCTGACAGCATCTCTACAGTCCTCCAACAGGAATGAACAATCTGCAGTGCAAAGGCCACTCCACAGCCAAGGGAGGAACCACGAGCCGCCATAGAGGGCCAGCAGCCAAGAAAGGCACACAATTCCAAAACAGGACGGGCAGGAAAGGAAGGGTACCGAGCACCAAGTGGTCAACAGCCTCTCTAACTCACCATCAAAGTTATTCAACAGCTCAAATAGGGGAGCATTAATGCTTCTGCAAATGACTGTCAAAGGGCAAGTACAATACAAGCAGGCCTCATAACCTGTAAGAATCTCAGGCTTATTAAAGAGAGTTGGCTAGAAACCTTCACGTTAAGTGGCAACTTCAAAAACAAAGGCCCAGGATAACATGATGCCCAAACCACAGCACTTGCACTAGGGCTTATTTTATATACTGTGGTCCACAAGCCACACTGATGTCAGTTATAAAATACAAACTGATCCATGAGATGCTTGAAATACATATTTTTCCTGATTGGTTATTTTTAGAGAAGTAGTATGTCAGAGCTGAGGTTTATCTGGCTCTGTTAAAGCTACTCTTCTGATATTCTGGGGCAACTGTAAACTCACCCGAAGATAGCAATACTGTCTAGGAATCCTTTTACCATCTTGCTGCCAACTCTGATGTGACTTCTCTAATTTTACTCACTACCTGCAGGGCAAGTCAGAATATGACCTCCTTGTAGAAAAGAGATTTAAGGAGTAAGCTGAGGAAGGTACTACCTTCATTCTTTCATTACAGCTTCAAGCTGCAACTTTTATGTTGTATAGAAAGTTATTTTTTTTTAACTCTGAGGAAACAATGTTGAGTGTCATTTAGCAAAACTTCAGCCCTGGAAAAAGCCACTTATTCCAGAGACATTCTATAAACACAGAGAAACTAAGTGACTATCTTCAGGCTACATTTCTCCCAGAGGCAGGTCTATGGCTGCGTTTCCTGTGTGTTCTTCTTCCAACTAAGGCAGAATCCACAGGCTTTAGATAAGATATTCTATGAGATAGCTCACCATAAATTAAGAAAGAGTGAGGAATATTCTTTCTTCCAGGCTAAATGACAAACTTAGTATAAATGAAATAGACATGCCAACAGGATGGTAGCTTCCAGTCTGAGTCACCAATTCACTCTGCAGGCAGGCCTGGCACATCCAGCACTGCCTATAACTTATTCTAGAAGCTGAATTTAAGATTAAACTGAATTGGAATTCATGCTTTAGAAATGAGGAGTCCAGGAGACACTCTTCAAAGGTCTTCTTTCCTACAGGTACTGTACATTAAAAAATCCTGGAAAAACAGAGTGACATCAGGATCATTTTTTAGGCTTGCAGGCATGCTGGGCTCAGGCATCTTTTACCTTTGATCTCATATCATGTCTGTCTGGCTATCTGTACAGCACTGGCTATTAAGTCAGTTCATAATGCTGAACACAAATAAATCTTCATCATGATCAGTTAAGATGGCAGACACGTCCACAGAACAAGTCAGAATAATTTCCCCAGAAAAAAAAATTAGAGGTTAGATAAGATATTTAAACAGTTAAATGCTTACTACACAGAACATTCCTTGAAGCCATCAGATAAGTTTTACTGTACTGAATGCAGCCTGCTTCCTGAGTGAGCAGCTCCAAGTGTGGGGCCCTCGGGCTGCGGAGCACAGCATTTACCCTTGCGTGCTTCTGTAATGGATATCTGTGGATATTTATAGTCTAAAAGCCTAAGCAATGGCACTCACAGTGCTGACACTGATGCCAGACTAATAAATACCAGAGGCACCACCTAGTAGCCACTGCTACATATTTAAAACCTTCTTCTTAAGTCAGAATTCAAATCAAGGATACAACATTTCAACTCACTTTGAGGTGCAGTTAAAAACAGAAAGCAGTTACATGTTACTCTCTTTGCCAGAGATGTGCAGAGGGCCCAGGGTATTTATGATGGATAACCTGGGTCTCTTCCACATGGAAACAGGATATTCAATGAATGAAGCAATAGTAACGCCCTGTGTAAAAGTATTCTACCAACTGACCCTTTTTTTAAAAAGTCAAAAGTAAAGAGAAACAAAGGGACATAAAATGTTAGGAAAATGAATGACCCTCCTGTATTACTGTTTTCCATTACAGTATTTTTCTCCTACAGTGTCATGTCTTAGGAATGCCATTCCTTCATATTCAGAACAATGAAACAGTCTTCAAAATGAGAAATCTGCAAGCATTTCTATCATACAACCACTGCTTTGCCCTGTGAACACAGGACGTCATCTGCCTGCAGCATTAAAATGAAGGTCTGCTGACACAGAATTCTCACCATTCACAAACTAGGAGCAGAACTAAGGTGCTTACACTACTACCATGCTGCATTAAAAAATAAGACTGAATGCAAAACCATAAAGAAATTATTTTCTAAAGCTAGTGAAAAAAGGAAATGTCATTTAGATTGGCTTAAAGGAGAATTAAAACACAGAAACTTATTTCTGCTAAAAGTAATAAAACAGTTTTGGGTGGGAAGTAGGGAGGCTGGGGAGAGGGTTCCTTGAATAAAGGCAGTGTTATTCCCTGGAAACTATCTGGAAGATACTGGGCGACCTAACACTTAAAGCATCTGGTCCACATCTTGACTCCTAACAGTCAACATTATTTTCAGTTGGTTCCATTTAGCAGTTGGGAAGAAAATTTTTTGTACATCAAGTAGTGTTTAAGGAAGTTAAAGAAAGATTCAAATAGTAAGACTCCAAATTTCCAAAGAAAAATGACATTTTACAATAAATGACAGATTCCATGTTTCCCTTCCACAGAATCCCTGCATGTTGCCACTGGCCTGAAGAGAACCCTACACAGCAACTTTTGTCACTGATGCCCATCGTGATAAAATACAGAAACAAAAAACAATTCTTGCATAGGCCTTCACTAACATCTTCAGTAAAATTCCAAAGTCAATTTTACCATAGCAGAAATTATCCTTTTCTTTACAATATTTAATGAAAAGATTTCTCACTCCCTGTCCCTTTTTGTCAGGTGTTTCAGAATTTCCCCCCTTTCCACTAACAAATCCTGAAGGAAGCAGCCAGATCATTACTTTTGTTTCTGAAGCACCTTATGTTAGAAGTGACTGAAATGCCAAAGAAAAGGTAGGCTGATTGAGAGGCAGAAGTCAATTCTTCAACATCTTTTGCAGCTTCATCTGCAAACCAAAATGAAAGCATCAACAATTATCAAGCTAAACTCCCTATTAGCAAAAAAGCTCAGCAAACTTTTTCTATTGTTAACCTGTCAAAGTGTGTCACTGTTCTCCACAGTCCTTGAATGAGCAGCCGTGGTGAAGAATGCTGAGTGCACGTGACGAGGACTGCTCGCTGGGCACAGGGCTGCAACCCCCCAGCTTCTTACAGTTTCTTTGCCCTCCCTGCTTTTCCCACCCTGGACTCTTGAATACAAAGGCCACAAGGGACACATCAAACTCTCATCCTGGAAGTGACAAGCACGAAAAGAAAAGGCACTTGTGTTGCTGTCTCGATGATGTGATGGATGCCACCACAGGTGACAACTGTCTGCTCTTGTAGTCACAGAGGGGGAATAACATTCATATTCACAGAGACAGACAAGAAAGCCACTGGGTGGCATGGCGAGTGACCTGCACACACAGGACTCTAGTACACAGCACCAGCACTAAGATCCGTGACCTGCGTGCACCTGCACAGGAGGGGCAGCCCTTCCACTGCAGTGATCACAGGGCTTTCTATGAACTTCCAGAAAATATAATTTCATATGTCTCTGAATAAAGCTGGTATAGCTACTCAAATGTGCAAACCTTCTTTTGATTACATATTTTACTAACAGAAGCAGATTCTGCACTTCGCAGAATTTCATCTTCCAAAGAAACCAAATATTTACTTAATTAGTTTCCAATGAAATTTCTAACGGAACGATTTCACCATGACTTATAAACTATGGACATATCTACTTATGGACATGACAGATGGACACACCTACTTATCAGTTACCTTGCCTGGCCAACCTCTGACCTGCCCATGCAACTCTCCCTCCCATCCCTGCCTACCCATGTCAGACTCAAGCATTCTGGTGAAGAGAAATTAATCACTTTACAAAGCAGTAATTTCAGGACACCTCTGAGAGTCAGAAAGTTCTTTCATGTCCTGAACCAACATCTCAATGGTTTCTCATCCTTACTCTGCCTTGTAGAATGACACAGAATACCTTCCATTGAGTCTGAGTAGGTACTACCTACCTTCAGACGTTCGATGGCTTCCTCTCCTCCAGGTGTAGACATGATTCTCTCCTGAATACTGGTCACAGATGTTAAGCCCACCTGACTATTGAGTGAGCAGGAAGATGGAGATGAAGTAAGGGACCCCATGGATGCTGTGGAAAAATTGCCAGGACGTTGATTCTCAGAGGCTAGCAAGTACCTATGCTTATTGTTCTGAAAATCTTTCAGATCTAGGAGATAGAAAGAAGGGAAGGCAGAAAAAGTAGAAAAGAGGAAAGGAGCAGAAGAAGGAAAAAGACAGGAAGGAACACCAGTGTAAGAAAGGAGAGCATTAAAGCGGCAAGACAAAGACAAGTTATGATACAAAGACAAGTTGTAATTGTTCCAGATGGCAGTTCTCAAACATGACTGTCTTGTTTTTAATACTGGCATTGGAGAGGTTAAGAACTACTCCTAAATTTAGAAACTAGAAAGTCCAGTATGGGTTAACACTGCATCTGGTAGAGGGGCACAGAGCCTTCAAGGACACTGCTGAAGCCCTGTCCCCACAAAACCAGGCTACCTGCCTTCCATCCTATCCACAGCTCCAAATCTGTAATGTCTTAGGTTAACACAACTGTTAAATGCCAGTAGTTCCAACAGCAAAGGAAAAAAAATGATCATTTATCTGTCAATATGAATACACATCAGCCTGGCCCAGTATCTTAAGGGACTCAGGAAAAACTCCCAAGAATATGTTACATTAAAACAAAAATCTGAGCACTTAGTAGTGTTCTTTGTATGCTAACAAGGAGTTTTTTTTTACAAGGAGTTTTTAAATATACCTTTTAAAAAAAGAAGAGGTAAGTGCAGAAACTACAGGAGTCTTGTATAAGTCCTGGCTAAGAACTCAGAGCTAATTATCTCAACAGGGATGAACAATGAGTGAACAATGAGCAAATTATTAAATCCGGTGTAGCTCATGTTCATCTACTGGAGCAAGCAAAAATTAAGGCTGATTATCTACTAATTTAAGTAAGGCTCTCACTTTGCCTAACAGAATGACCATGAGTTACTGGGAAGCCGAGTTCCTAGTATGATATGCAAGTTTTAGGGAGATACTTTCATTTACTTAAGTCTTTAACAGAATTCTAAGTTTTGCTTTTAAACTTAGTTTTGGTAAAAACAAACAACAAACTCATTAAATTGCCATTTGTACTTTTCTTCCTTAGTCATCTTTCTCCAGTAGGCACCAGAGGAAATCCATAGGTACTGATATATTCTTATTTTTAAATTAGCTCATGTTTATATGTAAGACAATCTATACTGCTCAAAATTCATATCAAAACTAAGTAAATTTTCTTTAAAGGATATGAGTCAATACAAAGAGTCAGAAAAAATATTATTAGTTTTCTCTGAGTCTATCCCATGTGAACTTAATCAAAGCCAGTTCCTGAATCCCCTTAAAACCAGTGGTTGCTTCAAGACAGTTTGAGAACCACCATCTGCAAAAATAGAACATAGGAAAACAAGCAGATTTTAAAAGGGAGGTGGGGGTAAGAACTGTTGCAAAAAATTAGCTACCAGGTGGTAGCAGCAAGGTGGGGAAGAACAGGATGGAAGGTCCAGCCGACACATGCAAGCCCTATAAGGCATTAAGTGCAGTGATTGAAACGGAAACTCAGTCGTCAGGGCTGTTCTCCTGCATGGACACAGAATTAAAACTCAGTCATGCATAGCTTTTTGGGAGATGCCACAACTGCTCAGAAAAAGTGAGGCAACAAGCTGGCAGCAGCAGCACCTGCAGCACAAAAGCAAGAACAAAGGGTGTCTCTCCCACACCAGAACCAGCTGGCTTCGGAAATCTCAGACAGAGCAGTTCCGATCCAAGAGTCGCTGTGGGTTAGGACATTACAGGGCCTTAGAGGCCGAAACTCAAGACAGCAGCCAGGGCTGCACTGGGCTTCTCCTGTATCTGCCAAGCCCTATCACATGATCTCCCATAGAAACAAACAAACCAACAAAAATCTAAAACTGAATCACCCCCAAATCAAGATTCTTCATTTATTTGAGTTATTCATTTATGAGTTAGCTTAAAAGAGTGATAGATATGGAGAGAGTAATGAGGTGTGATCCCTTTATAAAAAGTCCTCATTTCAAGCACACATTTTTGACACCCAAGTTTTAAAAAATTTAATTTGTAATTCATGAATGAGTAAAAAAGTTTACCTAATCATCAAGTAAGCTGAGGTCCAAGATCTGGAGGAAATATGTTTGGCATAAGCACAGGTGAGAGCTAATCCAACACCACAGAGCTACTCTAGCCCAGAGATTTGGCCAACTAGAAGTGACTTCTTTCAATTATATATACACCAAGGCTCAGAGTTAGAGAGCTATTTTAAAAGGATTTTTCTAACAAGTAATCAGACCGTGAGGGATCATGAGGCCAAAAAAGGTGCCATAATGATTAAAAATGAGGGCTCTTAGTTATACTATCCAGTCTGACCACATAGAAACCACGGGATCTCATTTAGTGCAAACTAGCCACTCCAGGCAGCAGTGTCCTCTTTGGAAAAGCGGGCAAAAAAGGAACTTTGTGCGAGTCACTGACAGGTTTAGAAGAGATAA
Source organism: Bos grunniens (assembly GCF_055505025.1). NCBI lineage: Eukaryota > Metazoa > Chordata > Mammalia > Artiodactyla > Bovidae > Bos > Bos grunniens. Next base: position 37,779,635 of record NC_141180.1, on the reverse strand, counting down.
TATATTCAGGTTACCTGGAATAGGTCCTGGCACATTATAAACACTCAATACATGTGAGCTGCTGTCATCACTACCATCACCATCTATGAGTTTGGATTCAATTTAATCACACAAAACTAAAGTGGAAAAACTAAAGAGTAAAGCAATAAGAGGTTTTTAAGCCTCTTGACCTAATTCAAGCCACAGACTGAAATTCAGCAAGTCTGTTCTGCTAATGGAAAAGGACAAAAATAGGAATAATTTCTGAATCTACTATGCTCTGTCTGGGATTTCCCTGTTAGGATCGCTGACATGCAAAGCTCATCTTAAGGCTGATCCAGCAGAGGCAGAGTAGCAAGTCAGAGTACTGGAAACCACCAATACATGAGATACACACATTTGCCTCCACTTCCCGAGTAATCATCGATCAATGGATCAACTGAAGGTAAGCAAGAGGGAAAATACAAAAAGGGTCAAAGTTCAGGTTCAGTAGTGACATAGAGGGGGAACAGAGCAGTATTTGGTATTTGGGAAGCTGAAAATAATTAACACTTAGAATAACATACTACCATTTTACAAAGAGTATGTATTCATTTAAATTCAGGTGTTAATCAGTAAGAAGAACTAAACTAGAAGAGGCCTTGAAAATCTTATTAGAATGCCAAATAATAATATTAATCTGAAACTCAAAAAATAAAAATATGCTTTATTAAGTAAACTCATATACTATTATACTGAATATTCTAGTTAACTCCCTCAGAACTTCTGATTAGACATTTTGTAGGCAGATCACTGAGGTTAGAGAGTCATTTTAAGACAACATTGTAAGACTCTCTGGAAGTCTAATTCTTGAACTTGACAGGATTTGGTTATTTGCCCCTTCATAAGTTTATAAGGAGTGAGTTGGGGGGCATTTAACCACTCAAAGGTAAATCTTATCTGAAAGGAGACTGGAATGGTGGGTTTCTTACAAATATATTCAGTATTACTACTACATTAATCCAAAGAAACCCAAAACAGAAAAACAAAAAATTGAAGTAACAATTTTATGAAGTGATTAATTTCACAGTGAGAATAAACAATCCAAATAAACTTCACTGCTGATCTAAAATAGAAATCCAATAACAAATATAAGTAATGATATATAACATTTTAAAAAGTAATTTCATGAGTTCAAAACCTGATACATGGGTACATAAAAGAAATTCTGAGATCATTTTCAATGAGCTTTTGGGGTGGGCGTGCTGTACAGCTTCTGGGATCTCGGTTCCCCTGACCAAGGACTGAACCTGGGCCATGGCAGTAAAAGCCAAAAATCCTAACCACTATACCACCAGGGAACTACCCTCAATGGACTCCTTAAAAGGTTAAGAAAAACCCAAAAAACTCTTTATCATCAAGTTTCATCAAGTTCCTTAACTCTAAGTTTAAGAGCCCTAGAAAGAATAGATTTTGTGCTGGTCCTTAATTCACTTACTATCAATAATATCTCCCAGCCCCTGAGCACGAAGAAGGTCCTTCAGCCGTGTCACCTCCTCCTTTAATTCACGAACCAGTTTGGCATTGGGGTCCTCATTGATAACAGCATTACATTTAATTTGTTTTGCACGATCTGCGTATCTAGATCCAAAAAGAAGACACATTTTTGCCATTCCTTAAATGCTCTACTTCTCATAAGTAACATACCATTATTTCTAAAAACAGCTTGAGTGTTTACATATTTTTATGAGCCTTAGTAAAAATACATATGTAGAAAGCATTATTTTTAGTACCTTATAAAGATGTGGGAAAAGGCTTCAGTGAATCTAAGTGATTTCCTCAAGATCACAAAGGAAATAAATATCAGAGACTAATATCAAAATATATATCGAAACTAATTTATTAGACTATATAGTGTTTCTTCCATTATATCAAAAATGTTTTTGATGAGAGAAGAGTTGAAAGTTCCAGATTAATGTAATCGAACCTAATCATATACAAAACTATCCTATTAGTGAACATTCTGTCCATAATTTTTAAAGTATTACATGTACTCACAACTTTATTATTTGTTATGATGTGAGTAAGCACTTCTATAATGACAAACATGAGAAGGGGACACTTCTTTTTATAGAAAATATTAAGAAGTTTTTACTATTATCTAAAAGTTACCCAAAAATCTCACCAAAGCAAATTTAATATCTTTCCTATGAAAAAGTTCCTACTTTTCTCAATGAAACTGAAAAGTATAAATAGGTTTGCGTTTTTGTATGTGTGTTCCCTGTTATAAAAGGGATGGGTCATTGTTTACTCAAGCAACTACCCACACAGCATAAGACAACCCATGGCCTAACAAGATGACTTATGGGGAACACTGTGTTTTCATTAGCTATTGAGATCAAACAGGAGTACCTCAGAGTGCTCAAAGTTTCATCATAGTTGATATCAGCTGGGCTCAGAGCAGCAACCATTGCAGTCCGAGAATTGCCACCTAAAAAGATGAATCATGATTATCTCAAATCATACTTGTTTTATTAAAAAACTTCATTGAATGTGTCAAATCAGACAGCAAAACCTCAGATTCTAAGATTTAATCAGTAAATTTTTTAAATGTCCCCAGGCCAGGCATCGTTACATGTAAATCTTGGTGTCTGGATGTACTGTGTCCAGTTTCCCTAGATACTCCACTAAAGCCACTCTTAATGATATGAAAGTCACTGGTGACATGAATAGCCATTCTCAGTCACTTCCTTCCATCAGCAACATGTAACACAGTTAATCACTCCCTCCTTATCAAGAAAGAGGGAAAGGGGCTAAAAGAACAGTGAATGACAGGTAAAAGATCCAAAAACATCAGCAAAGAGGAGTTACATTTGATTACATGCCTCTCTCTCAAAGGAGCATGGGGTTTTCAAAAAGGAACAACAGTTTGAAGCAGGTGTGTGGTCAGATAAACAATTACTCCACAGTTCATGTCCTAAAGTAAATAAGACATGGGAGCAAGCCCTGATTTAAAGGTGGGCAATAATATCACAGGAAAGATATTAAAGATGCTCACTAAAAGTAGCACCCTGGTTACTCTATTAGCTAAAATGGCAGAGCAGGAAGACCCTGAGCTCACCTCTTTCCACAGGCACACAAAATAACAACTATTCCAAAGCAACTTTTGGTAAGAAAAATCAAACAACTAGCAGAAAAGTCCTTAAAACTAAAGAAGGAATCACAAGGAGACAGGTAGGTGGGGCAGAGATATGGAATAGTTAAGACCCACAGCCCTGCGTGGTTGAGCTACAAATGAGGATAATTGCAACTGCAGAGGTTCTCCGCAAAGAGCAAGGGGTCTGAGCTCCACATGGACTCCTGCACCAAAAAGATAAGCCCCCAGAAAGTTTGATTTGAAGCCCAGCAGGGCTTACTTTTGGGAAAGCCAGAGGGCTGTGGGAAGAGAGACACCACTCTTAAGGAGTACACACACAATCTCACGTGCCCCAGGACCCAGGACAGAGGCAGTAACCTGAAAGGAGACTGGGTCAGAACCCTGGGCTGATCCTGGAGGACAAGAGGCAGGAGTACTCTCTGGAGGCAGCCAATCTGGGGAGCTTGTTCTACCACAAGGACACTGGCACAGAAAGTTCCACTTTGGAATTCTCCCTCTAGCTGATAAGTGCTGGGACTTGCCTTACCCACCAGCAGGTCTGCTGTCTTAAGACCCCAGAACCCACAGCCACCCAGTCCTGTCTACCTGAGTGCCCAGGACCTGCGCCCTATCCCACACCAGCACGCTGGCACTAGCCCCAGCCCCAAGGACCCATAGGGCCCTACAGTCAGAGACCCTGGGCCCCAGCTGTGCCCACCAACAGGCTGGCAATAGCCCCAGGATGTCCTGGGCTCCAGTCCCATCTGCCAGCAGGCTAATACCACATCCAAGATACCCTAGACCCTGCAGCTACTCTAGCATCTAGCCCTACTCACCGGCATGCCAGCACCAGCTTTGGGACACCAGATTCTGCAAGCATCCTGTCAGGAACTGGCCCTGCCTGCCAGCAGACTGACAACACATCCAGGCCCCCAGCCTTGGAACCACCCGCTCCAGAACTCAGCCCCATCCACCAATGTATGGCAGCCTCCACACAACACAGGGCCTGGAAACCAACCAGAACAGGGGTCAGCCACACCTCCCAGAATTCCCACAGCAGCCAGCCTGCCACAACAGAAGGACCCATGCAGCCCAAACATGGGACACCCCTAGAGCATACAGCTCTGGTGACCAGAGGGAAGTGCACTGCTGGGATACACAGGACGTCTCCTGCAACAGGCCACTTCTCCAAGGTCAGGACACCTAACCAAGCTACCAGATACACACAAATAAAAACAATAAATTAGGCAAAATGAGGCAACAGAGAAATATGTTCAAAACGAAGGAACAAGATAAAACCCTGGAAGAACTAAGTGGAAAAGGCAATCTACCAAATAGAGAGTTCATGGTAATGATTGTAAAGATGTTCAAAGAACTCAGGAGAAGACTAAATGAACAGAGTAAGAAGTTAGAAGTTTTTAACAAGAGTTACAAAATACAAAGAAGAACCAAAAAAAAAAAATTAAGAATAACTGAAATGAAAAATACACTAGAAGGAATCAACAGTAGATTAGATGATACAGAGGAATGGATTAGGGAGCTGGAAGATGGAATCGTGGAGATAACTAAGGCTGAACAGAAAAAAGAATAAGAAGAAATGAGGACGGTTTAAGAGACCCCTGGTACAACATCCAGCGTATGAACACAAGGCTGCCCAAGGAGAAGAGGGAGAGAACACATTTGAAGATATAATAGATGAAAACTTCCCTAACCTGGGAAAGAAAAAAGACATCCAGGAAGCACAGAGAGGATCAACAAACAGGATCAACCCAAAGAGGATCACTCTAGACATGGTAATTAAAATGGCAAAAATTAAAGATAAGGAGAGAATATTAAAAGCAGCAAGGGAAAAGAAACAAACTACTGTAAGGCTATCAGCTGACTTTCCAGAAGAAACTCTCTAGAAGACAGTGGCACAACATATTTAAAATGATGAAAGGGAAAAACCTATAACTAATAATCTCTAGCTGGCAAGGCTTTCATTCAGATTTGATAGAGATGTCAAAATTGTTACATTTAAGCAAGAGCTAAAGAATTCAGCATCACCAAACCAGTTTTACAAGAAATGTTAAAGGGACTTCTCTAAGTAAAAAAGAAAAGGCCACAACTAAAAACATGAGAACTACAAAAGGAAAAATCTCATTGGTAAAGGCAAATATACAGTAAAGGTAGTAAATGAGTCATGTATAAAGCAAGTAGGAAGGTTAACAGACAAAAGTAGTAAAATCATCTCCATCCTCAATAAAGAGTTACTGTTACTGCTGCTGCTAAGTCGCTTCGGTCGTGTCTGACTCTGGGTGACCCCATAGACGGCAGCACACCAGGCTCCCCCGTCCCTGGGATTCTCAAAGCAAGAACACTGGAGTGGGTTGCCATTTCCTTGTCCAATGCATGAAAGTGAAAAGTGAAAGTGAAGTCGCTCAGTCCTGTCCGACTCCCAGCGACCCTATGGACTGCAGCCCACTAGGCTCCTCCTTCCATGGGATTTTCCAGGCAAGAGTACTAGAGTGGGGTGCCATTGCCTTCTCCACAATAAAGAGTTAAGGGATACACAAAACAAAAGATGTAAAATACGATGTTAAAACATTAAACATGAGTGGGAAGAACAGTAAAAAGGCTGGGTTGTTAAAATGCATGAACTTAGATCAATAATTCAAAATAATCCACATATAAAGACAGCTATGTACAGTTGGGACATACAGTGAATAACTACATAACATCTTTGTATGGTAACATATCATTAAGTAAACTTATTGGTGATTTGTTTGAAATGCATAGAAATACCAAATCGCCTTTTGTGTAACAGGAACTAACAGAGTGCTGTAGGTCAACTATACTTCAAAAACAAACAAACAAACACAGAAAAAGAGAACAGACTTGTGGTTCCAGTGGCAGTGGTTAGGGCAGAGGGGAAATTAGATGAATGTAGTCCAAAGGTACAAACTTCCAGTTATAAGATAAATACTAGGAATATAATCTACAACACGATAAATATAATTAACACTACAGTATGTTATATATGAAGCTGAAGCTCCAACACTTTGGCCACCTGATGCGAAGAGCCAACTCATTAAAAAAGACCCCGATGCTGGGAAAGACTGAAGGCAGGAGAAGAAGGGGATGACAGAGAATGAGATGTTTGGATGGCATCACCAAATCAATGGATATGAGTTTGAGCAAGCTCCAGGAGATAATGAAGGACAGGGAAGCCTGGTGTTCTGCAGTTCACGGAGTTGCAAAGAGTCAGACATGACTAAGCGACTGAAAGACGACCATGTTACATATGAAAGTTGTTGAGGGAGTAAATCTTGAGTTCTCATCACAAGAAAAATTATTTTTCTATTTCTTTAATTTGTTTAATCTATACAGGATAATGGATGTTCACTAAACTTACTGTGATAACCATTCCATGATGTATATAAGCCAAATCATTATGCTGCACACCTTCAATTTAAACAGTTCTGTATGGTCAATTATATCTCAAAAAAACTGGTATAAATAAACAAATACAATTAAGGTAAGCAAATTCAACCAACTTAAATCAAGAGTAAAAATGAAAAAAGAGAAAGATCATTCAAGTTAGTAACAGAGATTATTCTTCTCAAAAAGCAGACACACAGGAAAATGAACCACAAAGATAATTGGTAAACAGCTTCAAAAAGATGATTTCACACCTTTAAAAAGATGACTACATACCTAGATTTTCTCGAAGGAGCCAAGTAAGTACAGAATCTCTGTAGGGAATAAAATCAGTTTTCTTCTTCTTCTTACTCTATTAAACAGAAAGAAATGGCCTTAGCCTTTCTTAGCATTGTTAGAGAGGAATAATTCAGATGGAAGGCAAACCAGTCTAAAACTTCCAAGTAAATTAAATTACAGTGGGGTGCCATCACTGTTGAAATTTACCACTCACAGCTTCAGTTCTTCACAAAACCAAAAGCTCATTTAATAAATAATTATTTCTTATTATATTTCATTCTGAAAAATTTACAGTATTCACAACAGTTTGGAGAATACCCTAATGAACTACCATATATCCATCACGCAGCTCTGACCATTATCAATATTTCACCAATCACGTTTCAATTTCACTCAAAGTCTTTCCTACGTTTTTTTCTTTCTGAACCATTCTGGAGGAAACTACAGACCCTATGCCCTTTTATCCCTAAACATTTCAGCAGATAAGGACATTCTCTTACACAGCCACAGTTCAATGACCAAAGTCAGGAAATTTAACACCAATATAACACTACTATCTAATATCCTGTCATTTATAGCTTGTGTAGGGCCCTAAAGCAAATCCACATTTCACCTAAAAATACTTCAGGTATGTATCTCTAACAGAGAAAGACTTTATAAAAAAGAAAAAAGTAACTATAAGACCACTCTCACACTTAACAAAATTAACAATGATTTTTTTAATATCATCTAATAGCAAACCTCAAATAATAATTTTTACTTTTACAGAGGGGCAAATATGAATCTTGTGCATTCCAGGTTGGATGTGTAGGAGCAACTCATTTAATTAATAAATTTATCTAGTCAACCACCAAATCATCAAGGTGGTTACTGCATATCTCGTAACTCTTACATTGTAAAACATATTAGGTTTCTTTAAAAGGAAATTATGTCAAAAATATATCAGACCATTAGAATTAGGAGTCAAAGTGAAAAGGTCTAAGAAAGCGATGCAATTTGCTGATCAGGAGATTTAGAGAGACTGCAAGATAAACTTTCTATATTTATCAAAAGTTTCCTTATACTGCTCTCTCCATGGCCCATCTCATTATCACAGGATAAAGCAAAAGACACCAATGCAAAACCAGTGCTGAGATGAAGGAAATTACACCCTCTGAAAGTAAAACACAATGCAAATGCTTTGGCTACTACAATATCTGCTGGCTGACTACTGTGTGGTGATAATTAAAGAAGTTACTAAGGGGAAAGCCAGGTTTCACTGATAGGCATCTCCCCAGTAACAGGCAGTTTAATAATCTATTCCCAGCATAATCTGAGGTCATATTAAACTAAGGATGACCTCAGTTCAGTTCAGTCACTAAGTCGTGTCTGACTGTTTGTGACCCCATAGACTGCAGCACGCCAGGCTTCCCTGTCCATCACCAACTCCCGGAACTTGCTCAAACTCGTGTCCATTGAGTCAGTGATGCCATCCAACCATCTCATTCTCTGTCATTCCCTTCTCCTCCTGCCTTCAATCTTTCCCAGCATCAGGGTCTTTTCCAATGAGTCCATTCTTCACATCAGGTGCCCAAAGTACTAGAGCTTCAGCATCAGTCCCTCCAATGAACATTCAGGACTGATTTCCTTTAGGATTGTCTAGTTTGATATCCTTGCAGCCCAAGGGACTCTCAAGAGTCTTCTCCAACACCACAGTTCAAAAGCTTCAATTCTTTGGCACTCAGCTTTCTTTATAGTCCAACTCTCACATTCATACATGACTAGTGGGAAAAACATAGCTTTGACTAGATGGACCTTTGTCAGCAAAGCAACCTCTCTGCTTTTTAATATGCTTTCTAGGTTTGTCATAGCTTTTCTTCCAAGGAGCAAACATCTTTTAATTTCATGGCTGCAGTCACCATCTGCAGTGATTTTCGAGCCCAAGAAAATAAAGTCTGTCACTGTTTCCATTGTTTCCCCATTTATTTGCCATGAAGTGACGGGACCAGATGCCATGATCTTCATTTTTTGAATGTTTAGTTTTAAGCCAGCTTTTTCACTCTCCTCTTTCACTTTCATCAAGAGGCTCTTCAGTTCCTCTTCACTTTCTGCCACAAGGGTGGTACATCTGCATATCTGAGGTTATTGAGCATGATTTATTTCTTGCTAAATCCTGGGTATTCAGAAAGAGTACTAAGTAGCTGACTTCTGATTTGTTGAGAAGGAAAGGAAGTAGGCAAGTTGGTACTTGAATTCCATCTCATCAAACATGTCCCCTACATTTTGAGATGGCTGAATAGCATCACCGACTCAACAGACATGAACCTGAGCAAACTCCCAGAGATAGTGAAGGACAGGCAGAAGCCTGGCACGCTGCAGTCCATGGGGTCGCAAAGAGTCAGGCTAAGTCATCTTAGTGACTGAACAACATCTCATCCTGCTCCACCCACAGACACATTCACCTATGAGGACATTATTTCCCACAGCAGGTTGTATTCCTAAGTTACACAGACCTTTAAGGAGAATTAATCCTCTCAGTCATTCATAGCTGAGTGGGACTTTCATTCCACATGAAATCCTTGGGGCCTGAAACCTCAGTTTATCCTCTCCGTTCCCCACTGCATCTAAACACTTCACTTTGCCTATCTTTAGTATTGAAAATGCCGCAAGATTTAAAGTATGCCAATTATAATGACTGCCAACAGAACTGTAAAAATAAGTAAGCAGTGTCAGATTCTAAAATGTTCCATATTCATTTCTGTCAATTAGGCTAAACTAAGAAGGAGTAGCTAAACGAAGAAGTATAAATAGAACTTCAATCTTTTCCATTTAAAAATATCCCAGAACTTTAGCCATTTCTTCTCTGCTTGCTCTCATACAAATGAATGTCCTTCCTGTTCTCACATCCACAATTTTTTTTAAAAACTAAGTGTTTTAGCTGCTACATAACAAGCTTTACTTAGATCACTAACCTCACTAAAAAATACTATTTAAGTATGGATGGAAATAATCCTATTTCTCTTCCCAGTGAAAATAACAATACATCTTAATTCACCAAAAATCATGCTTGTTATATAAAAATTAACATTTATTTCTGATCTGTTACAGTTTATGACACAGACACAGAGTACTAAACTGGGTTTTATAAAACATATTATAAAAGATCATTTGCAAAATTTTGTGACATAGATCAGTGAGGGAAATCATGGAAAAAATACTTTGTAAACTTTTCCTCTGGTTGATACAGATGTAAACAGATGAGCAAATGGACAGGACAAGTTAGAATAATCACTAAATTTTAAGTTTTCATTGTTCTAGGACCTAGATTAGATATTAGAAGAATATCTACACATGCATTATATCAAATAGCAGAGAGATGTTTTAGTCTCAGGCAGCTCTGTCCAATGAACAGAACAAAACAAAAAGCAAAAACCCAGAAAATCAGAACTTTTAAAAATATTTTTATAGAACTAGAGAACATGCAAATCTATATTTTTAAAAGTATTTCAAAGCAGACACTGCCTCTCTCCCCCACGATACGCTTGTGATTCAGATCAAACTATTAAGTGCCCTATTATTTATGCAAAAGAGTATTAATAAATTTTAGAATATCTGTGTAAAAATATAAGGAAAAGGAAAATCTACTGTATCTGGATTAATAAGAATACAAACAATGTTTTCTGGAAACATTTAATGGTTAAAAACAGTTAGAAATTTAATTTTATCTTAGAGCTTTCAATTTATGTATAACCAAAGAATAAGAAAAAAATTTAATAATTTAAATAATCCATGACTTTTCATGGTAGAAAACCTATATGGCAGTAACCTATATGCCTCCTAAGAGCAATAAAATAAATTTTTTATGGGCACCATTCTAAAACATAGCTGGCTTCTTGAAATGATAGCTACATTTTTCTTAAACCTTTGTATTGGTGTGCTATCTCATGATTCACAGTCACCCTAAATAGCAATTCTAAATTCCAGAGCTAGAAAACAAATATAATGCTTCTTCAAGTTTCCATTCCTACTTATGCCTCCAAGCATCCTGCTGAGGATTTAAAATCAACAACTGATTATACAGCTAGATCATTTCTACCAAGCCCCACCATACCTTGCTGGTGCAGTTATCCTACGGGGAAAAGCATTTAAAAGAGAATGAGAACACACAATAAGCCTCCAAACAGAAAATATTTTAAGTCATTAAAAAAATTTTTTTAAGTCATAAATTGAATATCACTTCTCAGAGACAAGCAAGAAAACATTTAATCCTTTTTAGAGATTCAAATGAGGTACTAAACTAGAGCATAAAATAACCAGCACTTCCTTAGCTTCTAACCTAAATAACGAAGCCCCTTATACAAAAATTGTTTCAACTATTTTTGTATAAGGGGTTTTGTTTTAATTCTAAGAAATAAGAAAAAATAAAACTACTTTAAAATATAGTTTATTGGCCCACAAATCAACAACATTTGCCAAGGCAAATTGCTCAAAATACTCCAAAATGTACAGTATCCTGTTTAGAAAAGATTACATAGAAAATAATATGCAATAAATATACTTGCTCTTACAAGAGCTACAAAATAAGGCTCAGTCAAACCTTAAGTCTTTGCAAAGACCTAGTTAATTCTAGCCTTTACAGATCTACATTTACTTTCATTTGCCTTAATCGCTTTTATTTTCAGTACAAAGTCAAAGTGTGCCATACCTACTATCTTATCTGAAAAGCTCTAAAAAGAGAAAGACATGATATAAAAGGAAAAAAGAGAATACCCTTTAAGAGCAATCATAAAATATTAGTCAAATACATTTGCTGAGTAGACAAACTTTCCCTTACAATGAAGAGTTAACACTTACCACCTCTGCCAAGGCTGAAATGACTTTACCCAGAGTTGTAAGAGATTTATTAATATTTGCTCCTTCCTGAAATCAATATCAAACATAAAAGAATTATGATAAAGAATTCTACTACTGCCACATCATACATGATAACATAAAATACAACTAGCCATATGCTAGCATTATTTTTTTATTTATGACCACAAGTTCTAAAAACCTTCTTTAACCCTCAATTTTTTTTCCTTTCACCTTGTTGACAGGCCAAGACCACATGCCTAACTCACAGTCCTAATTATCATCACGATGTCTGTGCTCGAAAAACTCACAGATGCACCTTCTTTCCACAACTCACTGACGTGCAATTTCTCCTCTTGTTAAGCAAATCTCTAGAAAAGACCATGCTTGTTCTCATATCTGGATTTGTGTACCGTTTTCTAATTATTGTCCCTTACTTCTGTCTAACCAAATTCTAACCATTCCTCAAAATACAATTCAATTTTCATCCTGACTATGAAGTCCTCCTTAACTATTATCATGTAACATATCTCGCACTGAAGTTATAAGTCAGAAGTCAGAAAATTTCTTCTGTCAATGGTTTTGTGGGCCACGCGGCCTCTGCTGCAACTTCTCAACCTATCACTGTAGCACAAAGGCAGCCACAGACAATACATGAACAGACGCAGCTGTGTCCCAAGAAAATTTTATCTATGAAAACAGGCAGTGGGCTGATTTATCCTGTTGGCCATAGCTTGCTAACCTGTGTCATAGAGCATTTATTGACTAGGCTATTTACTTGGTAAAATAAATACCTTTAATCGAGTCCCTTTGGCACCAGTTGAATCAGCTCGTTCACTTCCTGCTAGATCCACCAAGCTAATTTTACTGACCTGGTAAAGAACATTGAGGCAATTAAAAAATAAGCAAGGGAGAAGCAGAAAACATTTAGAGGCAAGAAATTAAAAGATTAAGGCATAGAGAACACCAAAAAGATTAATTAGGCCTCATATGTGGCACAGGAAGACAAATATACAGCAGTCAATTTAAGCAGCATGCAAAACAAGTTCACAGCAATTATCTTGGTTTAAAAGAATTTCAGAATAAACATATCTTAAAATGCTATTTCATAAAAATACATAAAACTCATTAACCCATTAAGTGACATATTAAAAATGAAGCTTTAGCAACTGAAATTCTCACACTGTTGATGGGAATGCAAAATGATATGATCTCTTTGAAAGCAGTTTGGCAGAGTCTTAAGAATCTGAACAAAAACTGACCGTAAGACTCAACCATTCTACGAGTTATTTACCATGAAAAACAAAAAACAAGCACACACACAAAGACTTTCATGTACACAAGTGTTTATGGCATCTTCATTTGTAATGATAAAAAACTGGAAACAATTTAATGCCCATTAACAGATGAATTAATGAGCAAACTGTGAGATATCTACACAATGGAATACTAATCAGTCATGGAAATGAGTGAACTATTGATACATACAACAACACGGATGAATCGCAAAACCATTATGCTAAGTTGAAAGAAGCCAGGCTGAAAATAATACATACCATATGATTCTGTTTATATAAAACTCTGGAAAATGTAAACTAATCTATAGTGACAAAAAGCCAATCAGAGATGGCCTGAGGATGAGGGTGGAAGAGATTACAAAGGAGCATGAGACAACTCTTTAGGATAACAGAAATCCTCATTATCTGAACTGTGGTACCAGTTTTGCAGGTGTACAGTAGCCCCCTTCTTATATTTCATTTCCCTTCCCATGGTTTCAGTTATCCATGGTCAACTATGTGAAAGTCGCTTAGTCGTGTCCGACTCTTTGCTACCCCATGGATTATATACTCCATGGAATTCTCCAGATCAGAACACTGGAGTGGGTAGGATAGCCTTTCCCTTCTTCAGGGGATCTTCCCAACCCAGGGATTGAACCCAGGTCCTCCTTATTGCAGGCAGATTCTTTACCAGATGAGCCACAAGGGAAGCCCAAGAATACTCGAGTAGGTAGCCTATCGCTTCTCTAGTAGATCTTTGGTAAGTATTAAATGGAAAATTCCCAAAACAAACAATTCATAGGTTTTCAGTTGTGTGTAATTTTAAGTAGCATGAAGAAATCTCACTCCATCCCCGTCCATGCCCAGGATGCAATCACCCCTTTATCCAGCATGTCCCACTAATCAGTACCTTAGTAGCCATCTCAGCTACCAGATTAGCTCTTGGGGTATCACAGTTCTGGTGTTCAAATGACCCTTATTTTAATAATGGTCCCAAAACACAAAAGCAGTAATACTTATAATCCAGGTATGTCAAAAAGAAGCCTGTGACATATAAATACAGAGCTTCTCTTAAGTGTACACTGAGGTTGCTACTATCTACGGTAGCAATGAATCTTCTATTCATGAAATTGTGAAGAGGGAAAAAGAAATTCCTGTTAGTTTTCACTGCTGAACTTCAGGCTGCAAAAGTTATGCCCACAGTGTGTGATAACTGCTTCGTTAAGAGGGAAAAGGCACTAAGCTTGTACAAAAAGATATTTTGAGAGTCAGAGAGACAAACATTTATATATCAATATCACAGTATATTGTTATAATTGTCCTATTTTTATTATTGCTGTTGTTAATCTCTTAATGTCCCTAATTTATAAATTAAACTTTATCACAGGTATACATATATGAGAAAAAAAACAATATATATAAGGGTTTTGATACTATCTGTAGTTGCTGGCATCCACTGAGGGTCATGGAAAGTATCCCCTGCAGATGGGGGGAGGAGGAGTTTACTATATACATATTTGATCCAGTTTTATACTCCAAATATGTATGGTTTATTATACTTCAATAATACCTCAATAAAGTTGTTTTTTAAAAAATGCTTTGGGAAAGTATCCAAAATGGATTATCAAGGAAGTTATGGTTATGGGGTTAATATCATTATTGTTGTAGAGATGACATCATGGAAGAAAAGAAAAAATGCTTTCACACAGGATGTTCCTTGGTGCCATTCAGACAATACTACTAAATTACGTTAATACAGAACCTCTGGCTAAGCAGTGTTAAGCTATTTGATTACTTATATGAAGAGTATATTAAAAAAAATTAATCTTCAGCTAAAAACAAACAAGTCATCAAGTAAAAGGTGATTTTAGTTTTTAATGATATTGGCATCACAAAGTTCTCAGGCAAGATCTTTCACAAGAGCCAGTATAATAATTAACTTCAGATTTAAAAATCCAGCTGCATGCTACTTAGGAAAGTAGGCAGAATAGAAATCAACATAAGTTTATTAGTAATGCCAATAAAATTAACATTTATTAAATGGCTATGCTGTGTCAGGCATTAGATACATGCACTTAACCTATATTAATATTTACTCCTCCTTACCAATCCTATGAAGTTAGAGAAACTGAGGCGCAAAGAGTTTAAGTGACTTGCCCAACATAACACTGCTAAAAAATGGAAGAGCCAAGATCTAAAGCAAGCAATTTAATTCCAATCTACTATATTCAGCCAACCACTGTAGAAAATGAGAAATTAACAAGCACAGGCATTTGAAGAACACCAAAAATGCTGTGTAGTTATTTTTATCCCCCAAAATTAAACACATCTTGTTTGCTTAAACAGTTTAATTCCACAGTAATATTATCAGAGCTCAAAAAAGTAAAATACATATGCTAAAGATGTTAGTAAGGTAATTGAGAGGTTCCAATCAAGAAACAAAGGAAGGATTTTCTTCCCTTCAGAACTGCTTAACCCTCTTGAATGGAGTAGTTTTTGAGACTCAAGTGTCTTGGTTTGTTTCTTATTTTCTACCTTGCAATTTCACTTAAAAACCCACACTCAGAACTGGTATAGAGTGGAATATAAATGACAAGCATAAAGTATAAGATACCCTCCATTAAGTAAAAGGGCACTTTCTTCCCTTCCACAAAATCCAAAGGTAGCAAGAGAGGCTTACGGAAACCTCCATTCCACACAACTCAAGCCCAGACACTGATGTTCTCCTACCTTCTCAGTGGAAAGGTTGGTCTCAGTATCATGTTTCTTCTGGGTGAAGACAATGGTAAACACAGCGTGGGAACGGCTACTTGTTTCATTCATGTTGGTAGCTGCCACTGTCCTAAAAAATATAAAGGTGATCACATGATAATAGAATCCTTAGATGAATGTTAAAATGACAGCAGCCTCCAAATTATAAGCATAACAATCACAAGCAACAGCTTTAAACTTCTTCATATTATAAGACGGCCATTTCCACAAAACTGCTCTGAATACTTTGTGATCCTATCAAGCTACCTCCAACTTCAAAGGCACCCCATCAGAATCATTTTTCATACTCCAGCTCTATCTTTAGAAAGCACCAAGGCATCTGATTTTTATTGTTAATTAAGTGCTCAATTATTCCAGAATCAATTACTACCATAGGCATGTGATGACCAACATTTTACCATGACTTGATCAAAACCTAACAGCAGAACTTAACCAAAGTTCTGATTTGGATCAGTAGCGTGCTGTCTGGATAAGAACACCAAATATGCTGAGACCACTGTTTTTCCAGCACAGCCAAAGGATCAGAGCACTCCACGGTAAAAGCAACTTCCACAGCTATAAATGTGGTTTCAAACCCTTAACCAGGAACTAAGGGACTCAAAATGTACCAAAAACCTCGATCATGAGTCTGTTTCCTCCCATACCTGGCTTTGTTCCCAGCGTCCATGAGGTCAGCAATGTCTGTGTAGGAAGTGACTGCCAACTTTGACAGGTCCTCCACATAAGGGCCAAGAAGGGGATGTTCACGCACACGCAGATGACCCTTGTTTTTGGGATTCAGCAAGTCTCGTACTCTTTCACAGTAAATTTCCATGTAGCTCACCTAAGAATATGTTATTAAAGTGATTTAGAGGACTTGGAAAAAGAAATCCTATACATTAAAAAGTTTAAATCTTTTTATTTTTGCATCTTTTATTAAAAGCTCTACAATTTGAGATCAACAGCCTTTACAGTGTGAAATGCCATAGTTCCAGTCCCTTTCATTCTCTTACCAGTAGCACAGATATAACTGAGTACTGGTGGTAAAGGATCTTCCCAACTCAGGGATTGAACCTATGTCTCTTGCATCTCCTGCACTGGCAGGCGGATTCTTTACTACTAGTATCACTTGCAAAGCCCTTTTAGTAATCAATTATTAGGGCTTCCCGGGTGGCTCAGTGGTAAAGAATCCGCCTGCCGATGCAGGAGATGCAGGTTTGATCCCTGGGTTGGGAAGATCCCCTGGAGAAGGAAATGGCAACCCACTCCAATATTCTTGCCTGGGAGATCCCAGGAACAGAGGAGACTGGTAGGCTACATATAGTCCATGGGGTCACAAAAGAGTCAGACACAACTTAGTGACTAAACAACAACAAATCAGTTATTCACGGGGCTTTTTTTCTAATGTATGATGTTGTCAATAACTGAGGATTAAAATTACTCCAAAAGCTTGAAAATAAGATTTCTAGTAGTATTAAAACTTAGTCAAAAAGATACCCTGGAAAGAAAATTTCCAGCCAAAAGAAATCTAAGTGACAAAGCACTGAGGTAGAAATGTTCCTGGTGTGTTCCAGAAACGGCTGAAGCAGAGTGAACAAGGGAGAGATAACAGGAGAGGGGGTAGGGGTCCCACCAATGTAAAGAAAAACAAAATATCAACCAGGGATCCACCCTATGCTCCAAAAAGGCCTGTGAACTCTGCATAATATGAAAGAAAATGGCATCCTCTTCTACTACCTATAAGTTTGAAAATTTCAATCATATTGTCATGCTCCCTTCCCTTTGAGTTTAAACTATACCATAAGCCACAGACTTTTGAACAAAGATTTATTTGCAACATTCTTCATATTAACCATAACTTTAGAAATAGCCTCAAAGTACAGAAGTGGGGAAATAGTTAAGTGATCTATAGCTCTGTCATAATTTGGAACTATTTAAAAGTAGCATTTGAGGGAATGGAGCACCAAGGACTGTTTTTAACCCACAGCTGTACGCACCTCTACAGAGTAAGACATTTCTTCGTTACAGTTGTCATTGATTTTCTCAAAAAGCTCTTCACATAACTATAGGAGCAGAACGAAAGGCATAAGTCAGAACTTACCCATGAGTGCTAAAGGAATTAGCAAGATTTTTTTTTCTCTTTTTCAAAATGTTAATGGCATCAACATCAAGGGTAAATGCTTTGAATGAAATAAAAGGAAAGTTTGGAATACATTCCTCTCAGCTAATCTCTATTTTCCCTCAACAATATCACCTCAACGTTCCCTTAGAAAGAAAGCCACATTTAGGTGAAGAGAACTGTCTCTTCTATTGTTATGTCATTGATTTCACTTCATGGGAATGTAACTCTTCATATCATACTAGAATTAACTGTGACTCTACCATGAGTATTATAACTGTAGAAGTAAAACTACTATTAAACTAATTTCCACACTTATTTATCATGATATATAAATTTTATTATATATTATCAGTTACTATATATATTGTAAATTTATACATACACACATACAGGTATAGGGAAAACACACACTATTTGAAGGAAGTAAATGAAGGTATTTTCAAGAAGAGTTTTGACTCTATAATTTCTCCCCTTTACCTCTGCCTTAAGATTCCAACCCCTCTTATGAGAGGCCAATCCATTACACAGTGACATTTCTGGTGGAATACATTAATTTTTCTAGATCAGGAAAATTATAAAATTTTAATCTCCCTATCCTTTAATTTACTTAAAATATGTGATGCTTTAAATAAGAATAATTAATAAAAATCCACTGAATTTTCATTTGCTATATGCTTCATATTAAAGCAGTCACATACCTTTGAAAAATGAGCTATATGTTCATGATTCTCTAGAAGTTCAAATAGAACTTAAAATGTATTACAAGTGTCAGTTTCTAGAACTTAACAATCTTTTTAAAAATTCATGCTTTGGCATTAAAATATTCCAAAATTTTATCAGGAAAAGAGATGCATATGTAACCATGCAAGAATTACATTAACAAACAAACAAAAGAGAAGGAGAAACTAAGTGTGGTAATGGGATAAAATAAATGACTCATGTTACTTGCTATAATCTACGAAGGATTATTTTACTGCTGAAAAAGTTATTACATAGAAGTAAAAGCAAAGACTCCAGAACTACCCTGCCTCCTCGTGGATCCTAGATCTGCCATGTACAGGTGACATGCTCTCTCCGTGCCTCAGTTCCCTCATCTGTAAATGAGGGAAACAAGGGCACCGACCTCTCAAGGGTCACATGAAGAGGACCAGATGAGCTAAGAATCGTAAAGAATTTAGACCTGTGCCTGGCACGTGATGAGTGCTCATAATGTTTTCTCTAACTAGTATTATAATTATTACCATTACTATACATAAAGAATATGTATGTATAGTAATAATTCAGACATATACTTTTTACAGAAAAAAGTATGCTAGTATTTTCAATTTTTTCTGAAAATGTCCTAATCTTTTTTAATAATTTCAATTATATAGCTGAATTTAAAAGTATAAATCCAATAAATCCTTTCAAAAAAGTAGCTATTTCTCCTTATGTATTTTATTTTTGGAATACAGCAATGGCCACGCTAGGCCTACAGTAAAAGGACATATTAAAATTAATTCAAAATATCACTAATAAAAGCAAACCATATTCCTGTTATTAGCAAAAGAAGTTCCTTCTAAATATACCTATGTAACAACTTTTCTCAGTTCCCAAACAAAATACAAAATCAAGACTAACTGCTCTTTAAAAAAATATCAGACTGTTCAAAGTTTAAGTGATAGAATTAATTTAATAACATAAAAGAGAAGGCAATCAAAAAACAAAAAGAGTCATATTCCTAAGAAGTGATCTGGGTGCTCATAATGTTAAGAAACATGAACTGGGGAAAAATATCAGACCAACAACACTCACTAAGTGTTCCTAGGATTCGGAAAAGAACGTGGCACCTACCATCACGTTTAAAAGCTGATAAAATTGTTCAAAAGATAAAGTAACATGATGTTGGATATAAAGACAGACTGAATACATATCAGTCTTTTCCATCAGGCTGTGAGCTCCTCTGAAGGAAAGGGACAGGTGATTTACCTTTATGCCTTGCATACGATAGTCCCTGAGTAAATTTTTGCTAAATAAAAACTGTTAAAGTAATTAAGGATTAAGAGTAATAATGAACAGAAGTTTTTTGTTGCTGTGTTTTTCACCTGTGGAATGATGCCAGCCTGGCTTTCTTCTTGTTTACCCATCATTGTATAAGACTTTCCAGCACCAGTCTGCCCATAGGCAAAAATACAGACATTATATCCCTCAAAGGCATGTAAGAGCATTTCCTTTCCAATATCATTGTATACACGGTTTTGAGATGCAAAACAGGGATCTTCGGGCTGTAAAAGGAAAAATAAATGGCATTCATTCATACTTTTTCCTATGCTTATTAATTACTTCTATAATAAACAAGTGTTTCAAATCAGAATAGTGCCCACTATATATAGTTTATTTTTCTCATTAAACACACACACACACAGGTACTAGAGACATTCAGGCCACCCATACATAAAAATATTTACATGAAATTATCTGACATCATTACATTTCATTTTCCATAACCCTGAAAGTATCACTCTTCCATTCATAGGGAGCTCCAAGAAAATTTTCTTAAGTGGGAAATGCGACTAGAAAATCAAAGATCAAGTCCACATATAAAAATACTTCTTTGGGGACTTCCCTGGCAGTCTAGTAGTTAAGACTGCGTTCGTTCGCAATGCAGCGGAACATGGGTTTGATCCCTGGTTGGGGAAGAGCCCACATGCCAAATGCAACAAACTGCAACAAATGCATCCCACATGCAACAACTAATTCTTTGAACTCCCTCCAGGTAGTGCCTTTATTTCTCAATAAACACAGCTTTTGGAGAATGTTTTCCAGTCCCTTTCACATACTCTTCCCTTGGCAATTAGGCTTTGCAGTAGTTTAAAACATCTCCTACTCTAATGCAAAACAGGAAAAAAAAAAAGTGTGTAATAGAGACACAGAAGCAAACTTTAGGAACAATCACTAGAAGCCAGCAAGATTTGGGGTCCTGTAATTAGTAAGGGCACACTGCAAAAGGTCCTACTCTTCATTTGCCTAGATGTTGGTAATCTCTGCTTCCCCTGTAGACCCGCAGGCTCCTTCAAACCATTTAAAACCCACAACGTTCTACTACACTGCACCAGGGCTACACTCACCGAGGTGTGAGACCAGTAGGAGTAGTCAAAGCTGAAAGACTTTGGAGCTTCCTTTGGGTTCTTTGGGTTAATAATACCTGCAGGAGGAAAACGTTTTGATTTTATAAGTCACTCAATTAAATGTTAGTTCAACATGATATTATGCAATAAGCTCAAAACATTCAAATCAGTAAACTCATACAACTGAATCTCAATAGGGCAACTGAAAAATAAAATCAATCAAATTTTTAATAGATAGGGTCTATATATAGAACTCAAAAAAAAAAAAAAAAAATCAGACCAACATTTACAAGATGTCACCAGGATTTACAAGAGAGCTTGGTATATAGTAGGTATTCAGTAAATATTCTGTGACTGAATCTAGGTAAGTTAGAAGAAAAGAAATCTGGAAATGGGCCATGGGACCATTTCAAGGTACTTCTTTAAGGCTTGAAATATATCAACACATTAAAAATAAAATATAGAAAAATTATTGAATTAATCCAACCACTTCTTGAAACAAACTCTTTTTAAAGATCTTATTATCTATTTAAGAAAAGCATTTAGTAAGGAAGCATTCATTGGAAGGATAGTTTTATTTCTGAAATCACTGTTTACATCAAAAGTGATTTCTTGGGTAATTAGTCCAGTTACATACTTCAGGGACTAGACTGAATACTGAGGCTTGGCTTCCCTTCTTCCTTCACATACACAAAGCTTTACTACCTCATATTTCACATGGAACAGAATCTTTGTAACATGTGGCCATGAAGTCGCCTCAAACACCAGGCATCTCAACCAATCCACTTCTCTAAGGCAGGGCCACATCCCAAGCTATCAGTGAGATCAGGATTAAAAAATAAATCTGTTCCCCAGGCAGCTGCTGCTTGGGACACAAATAGCAACAGTTGCTACGGTGCTTAGTTCTCTCTCACTGGATTCCACAGGGTATGGCCACACTTATGTTCCAACCTCAAATGCTGACAGAGGATTAATAAGGCTCACAGCACATAATCATGTGACAAGGAGACATGGTTCTAGAAAGAACATCTCCCCCACACACAAATGGTAATCTAAGCAAAGAAGTATGTTTCTAAACAAAAGGCCCTACCTGCAAGACTTAAATAGCAGCCAACGTTCATGGAGCACTTAATCTGGCTATAAGTACTTTCTATGCACAGACCTATTTAATCCTCCCAATTACTTAATAAGGCAGATGCTTTATTATCTCCATTTATAAAGAAACCATCACAAAGAGGTTAAGGAAAACCCAAGGCTACAGGGCTAGCTAGTGGCAATTCAGGATGTGAATCTGGGAAGTCCAGCTCCTGAGCCCAGACACCCACCACTCAAATACTCCGCACATGCAGCGATCACCAAGGAAAACACAGTAAGCCCCTTCTACACATGTGATTATGCATGTGCATGTACATTTATGACCACCTCAGACCCAAACCGTATAGGCATTGTTCAGAACTCTCCTCATCCATATGAAACAAGGAACTATGAGAATTACAGTTCCTAAAAGATGAAAGACCACACAGAAACTCTACCAAGAAAACGGAAATTAGCATCAGACTTGGTGAACCAGATTCCAGGTTTCAGTGGCTCAGCAAAAAGGAAAATCACAAGATACAGGAAATGACCTATGAAGTAGTCGTCACTACTCAAAACCATGGTGAACACCTGCTGTCATAAAACTTTAAGCCATATCTTATCCACTCTTAGGCTACTCACCGGCAGCACCAAGCTGCCAAGGACAACTTAAGAAAGGGCAAATGTGCCAATCCTGCCCCTTTGCTCTCCTTTCTCTAGTAAAGCAAAGAAAAACTACTCCAGCGAGTAATTTCCTTGAATCACACAAAATCCTTTCCTCTTCCTTAACAGACCCTTCTCCCTGATCTTTGAAACTTCTGAAACTAATAAATATTCCTAACTTTCAGCTTCAAAATCAAGCTGTTTTTTATTTTTATCTATTTTTTTGCTTTCCAGCTATTATGTATTCCACTCAGCACACAGATGCATGAATTTATTTAACAAACTTTGGCGGGGGTGGGGGCACATTTGCTGTGTATTGTGTTTGGTATACAAAGAAAGATAAGAAAGATACACCTTTTCTTTTTCAAATTTCTACTGAATGTTTATATTTTATTGAAGTAATACTGGCTTACAACATTAGATTAAGTTCATGTGTACAACATTTTATTTCTACTTCTGAATACATCAAACTACCTCTTAAATAACTGCCTTATTATTAACAAAAGTATCTTTACTTGAACATAAATAAATAAAAACAGAATTTTAAAGAGCCATTTATGTTAACAGTTATGTCAAACAAGATGAAATTTACCCACAATATTTTAAAATTTTTAATTGCTAAATGAAATAAGACACCTTGGAAAAATGCAAAATTTAATATTCTTGTTACCTGTTGTGGGGGGAATGTAGGCACACTCAGAAGGCATAGGTTATTTCCATATATTAGAATGGGAAGCAGTTATATTTACATATATATTATATATATATTATCTTGAATATATTAAATATTTACTAGCAAAAAATTTTAAGACTCTATAACTCTGTAAAGAGAAAAAACTGTGATAAAGATAAAATATTAATGACAGCACTTGAGCTCACAGACAATGAATTCACATTTTGAAAGGACGTGCCAGAGGATTTTTCTTTCTGAAGAGCTAAACTCTAACTCACTTCAAGTCGACTAAGAAACAGGATGTCTCCAAGCATTAATAAAAGAGGGGAGAGAGGAGAGTGTACATGTGTAAAGGATATAGGACTTGTAATCAGAGGACCAACATCAGTAAGAACAAGAAATATTTTTAGATTTTCTTACGACCTTGGGTGTTGTTACACTTTCGTATCCTCTCTAAAACTGAGGTAATACCTAGTTCACAGGATTAAATGAGGAAAGCACTACACAAATGCTAATTTTCAAAATTAGGTATTTTATCTTGTTTTAAATTCCCTCAATGGGTATGATAACCCATATTCTATGAGAAAAGTTTACTGGTAAAATAAGCTAATGCATAATACAAGAATTCAACTTCTTGGCAAGAGTCAATGAATCAATACTATATTGGAGTCCTTGAGACGTGACATCGAATCTCTGGTGCTCCTTCCCCATTAAAAATCCCTTCAGTACATGGACCATGTCTTATGGATCCTCTGTGCTGCCCTACATCAAGCAGGCACTCAGATGAATGTCCTCCCCGGGTCACATATAATTTTAATTTCATTGAATCCTGCACCATTTTCATGAAAAACAACAAAAAAGAAAAACCAAAACAGTATATACCTATGCAGTATACATGTAAAATACATGTATACAATATTTAAAAATACAGTAGTTAAAAAAAAAATTAATAAATTTTATCAACTTTCACCAAATAGACAGAGAACTCTATCACTGAAAAGACTGGGCAATATTTAAAACAGTGATTCTTGTATCAAAGTCAAATGAGCCAAAACACAGTGTGCAGGGCTTTTAATTTGTCTCTCATTCTTGGGCTCCAAAAACACTGCAAATGGTGACTGCAGCCATGAAATTAAAGGACATTTGCTCCTTGGAAGAAAGCTATGACAAACCTGGGCAGCATATTAAAAAGCAGAGACATTACTTTGCCGACAAAGGTCCATCTAGTCAAAGCTATGGTTTTTCTAGTAGTCATGTATGGATGTGAGAGTTGGACCATAAAGAAAGCTGAGCACCAAAGAATTGATGCTTTGGAACTGTGGTGTTGGAGAAGACTCTTGAGAGTCCCTTGGACTGCAAGGAGATCTGACTGGTCAATCTTAAAGGAAATCGGTCCTGAATATTCACTGGAAGGACTGACACTGAAACTCCAATACTTTGGCCACCTGATGTGAAGAGCTGACTCATTGGAAAAGACCCTGATGCTGGAAAAGACTGAAGGCAGGAGAAGGGGACAACAAAAGATGAGATGGTTGTATGGCATAACCGACTCAATGGACATGAGTTTGAACAAACTCTGGGAGTTGGTGATGGACAGGGAAGTCTGGTGTGCTGCAGTCCTTGGGGTTGGAAAGAGTCTGACACGACTGAGCAACTGAACTGAACTAAAAGCATTCACATGTGAGTGGAACTATAGCAATTAATGAATACGTTCAACATTTAAACCATATCTTCATCAATGCAAAAGGTACTACAAATATAGTATGCCTCCCAGGGTCAAGTGTCATCAGTGTACAGGCTTTCTCTAGGATAAATCAATTCTTCTTCTTCAAGGAAAGGATTCCTGGTATATTTTGAGGATGGGAGTTAAACGTAATTCTATTTTCTGAAGTGCTGCACTATACTTCATGGTGCTTTCTTTCATATAAAATTATTTCACACAGCTTTTCAAGACTCCTTCTACACCCGAGGCCTCCTCTTCTATCAAGATTTCTCTAAACACACTGTGTACTCCAGATCTGGACCCACCTCCACTAGCAATTTCCTGTAGACTATCATGGAATCACTTATGACTTTTTTCTCTCACTCTCCACATCTCATCTATGTTGTCAGTTCTATTTTGAAAATGTACTAAGAATCCCACAACTTGTCACCACCACCTTTATCACCATCCTGGTGCAAGCCACCTTCTCTCCCACCTGGATGCAACACCTCCTAACTGGGCTCCCCACTATCCTTTGGGCCTCTGAAAAGGCTCATCTCCACGCTGCAGGTAATGATCCTTCTCAGACGCAATCCAGACCAGCTCTAAGATGAGCCTCCAGGGAACCCTCCAATCGTACATTGAACAAAACTCCACTCCCTCCGCAACCTCCTCTCCAAAGAGGCACCCTTCACTCCAGTCCCACTGGCCTTCTTACTAGACACACATTCTCATGTCAGGGTCTCCATACTTACTACTCTGCAGGAATGTTTTCTCCCTGGCATCTGACCAGCACACGCCCCCAATTTCACACAGGTCTCCAACTGAACATCATTTTATCACAAGGCCCTTTTCTGATCATCCAATTTAAATCAGCATTCACTTCACTCTACATCCTCTTACCCTGCCTGATTTTTCTTCATTGCTCTCATAAGTACCTGATTTATTATATGAGTCACTGAGGTGAAAGTAAGTTCCATGAGACTAGAATTTCTGTTTCATTCACTGCTCTACTCTCTAGTACCAGGAACGTGCCTTACACATGGTAGATACTCAACATATACCAAAGAGCCAATGAATTCGTTAGTTTTATCTTTCCTTATAGATTGTCACTTCTTTGTGGCTGGAAACCATGACTCCTCTTTCTATATCACTCACAGTGCTGACTTGGTAAGTAGGTGATGCTTATGTGTGAACTGGAAGGTAGCTCTCTCAACACCACTTACTTCCTGAGTCTTCTCCCTGAGTAGCCAACGTGTTCAGCTTCTGGCAAGAATCATTAATCTCTGGGAAGGAGGTATCTAAATTTCAACCCAGATAACAGAAATACAGTTTCTAGGAAACAGCAGTAGTAGGTAAACCAGGAACAAGAGGAAAAATGACCAGGTTTTAAATAGTATAGGCATAAGAAGAATTACTGATGGAGGACAGCAGGAAGGGCAAGGATAACGGACAGTCATATGTTGGAGGCACAAGGGTGGAATGGGTATTGAAAAACCCTCTTCTTCCTCAGGTTTTCAGAACTGTTTCTTCAGTGGTTTTGTGATTAAAAAAAAAAAAAAAAAAAAAACCTGCTGCCAAGCAGGAGACACAGGTTTGATCCCTGAGT
The DNA here is from genome assembly GCF_055505025.1 of Bos grunniens. Taxonomy (NCBI): domain Eukaryota; kingdom Metazoa; phylum Chordata; class Mammalia; order Artiodactyla; family Bovidae; genus Bos; species Bos grunniens. The sequence continues at coordinate 37,753,034 of NC_141180.1, read as the reverse complement.
TAGGAGGATTCCCTGCAGAAGGAAATGACGATTCCAGTATTCTTGCCTGGAAATGCCATGAACAGAGAAGTGTGGCAGGCTACAGTCCATGGGGTTGCAAAAGAGACAGACACCACTTAGCGACTAAACAACAACACAACAGCTTACAGTTTGTATTTCACAGGAAATTCAGAATCTCATGGCAGACAGAGGTATCTTACCATTGAAATCTATTGCTGCAGGATTTTCTCCTGTGGTCTAGACATGATAAGCTTGCTTTGCGTGAGACTTCTTATGTAGGTATGAAGCACATTCTTGATCTCACACACAAGGCACACACCCTAGAGGCACTGCCCTATCATAAACACTAGAAGATGTAAATAAATGCCAAGTACTCAGCATTCAAGTAGTTCCACCTTCCCAAGTAGTTCCCCTGAAACATACATTCAATTAGAAGGGTGAGGCGCTCAGCATCTGGCTCAATGCCCAGCACAGAGCAGAGACTCAACAGGAAGTGGCTGAATCCCTGTTGAGTATCACAGCTGCAACCAGAATGGTGCATCATTCAAAGCCCTTCAACCAAAGTACTGTCCCAACAGCATCCATCCAGAAAAGTCCATGCTCCTGATCTTTCTGCCTGTCTTCCAGTGGTCCCTGCCCTGCGTACGCATACTCAATGAGCTCCCAAGTCTGAAACAAAGCTAGTTTCTACACCAACATTGCTCTTTCTCAAAGGAAGGGTTATTGCAGAAGATTCCAAGATCCTAATTGAACAAAGGAAAAGTTAAGCAGCCCTTTCTTCATTGGGCACATGTACTGAGCACATTTATGAAGTACAAAGTATGTCCCAGGCACTGGGCTAGGGATGTGACGGCAAGCAAAAGAGTTCTTTCTGCCCTTCCAGAGCTCAGAATCAATGGAGGAGACAGACATACAATCCCACAAAATAAATACATGCTTTCAAATTCTGGCAAGATCCATGCTACCCAAGCACTGGGTCCTGTAAGAACATATAAACAGGAATTTACAAAAGGAAATATACAAAAAACAGACACTTTGTAGTCAGGAGACTCTGACTTGGTGAAAGAGAAAGCCAGGCTGAAGGATAAGTAGAAGACAGTGCTGATAATATTAGCTAACACTTCCTAGGAGGCAAAAGGGGTAAAGAATCTGCCTGCCAATGCAGGAGACACAGAGATGAGAGTTTGATCCCTGGGTCAGGAAGACCTCCTGGAGTAGGAAATGGCAATCTAATATTCTTGTCTGGAAAACTCCATGGGCAGAGGAGTCTGGTGGGCTACAATCCATAGGACCACAAAGAGTTGAACACGACTGAGCACGAACACTTCATATGTCCTGAGCACCGTGCTAACACATCACATGGACGCACTCATTTAATCCACACAATAACCTTATGCAATCATCATCTCCACTTCACGTTCAGAGTGCCCTGAGCTCCCCAAGGCCAGAGCCTGAACTGGAATTTAGACCATCTGGCTCCAAGGCTCTGAACCACTGGGCAAGGTGCATCCCAGGCTAGGGAACTCCACTAAGAAGGCCTGGGGCAAAAATAAGCATGTGAATCACAGGTACTGGTCTGACAGGTGAAGTTCACGTGCAGTGAGCAGCAAAGAGTAGAAAAGCACTAAAATCTCAGGATCATGGGCAGACTCCAAGGAGCGGGTGAATCCCTGCCCAATGAGAAGCCACTGGAGTGACTTGGTTACAGTGATGGATGGGCTACAGCATGGAGAAAAGACTAGAAGAAAGCATGAATGGAAGTGTGGAGACCAATTACACAGAACACAACCACCACTGTAGAATGTTTGGGAACTTCTGCTTGCCATTTACATAAAAACTCCCATGAGAACTGCATCAGGCATCAGAAACCCCTAAGTTCCAGTGTGTGGCATTTGTGGGGGCCAAGAGAAAGAAAGGTCTATATCAAAACCATTGCGTTTCTTGATCCAAAATGGAATTTTGTTTTACAATTTGACCCAATATTCAATAATCAAAACCTATAATGATCTAGGAAATATTTCTAGAAGATATTATTATTAAATATTTTAACAGTGAAGAAAATAGAATACTATAGAAGATTTGATCTAACCTCACTGTGAGTATGCAATATCATTCTAGGGTTCATCTATAACTCGGCACATAATAAACAGTAAGCACCAATTTTCTTATCTGTAAACCAGGTACAATAATGAAGCCTAACTTTATAGAATTGTTGGATACCAATCAACGTCAAGAGTTTTAGCTCAGGACCTAGCATAAAGTAAATATTCACAATATTCTTTCATTTAACAAATATTTGGGTGCCTACCATGCCCCACGCAAGAAGGTATCCAGTGAAAAATCAGTTCCTGCCTTGAAGGAGCTTACATTCTAACCAGGAAATCAGACAGTTAACTAAGAGAGATAGTATAACCTGGTGAAGAAAATTAAAGAAGAGTTAGGAGATACAAAGTGGCAGTGGAGGTGGGAGGAGTGATGAGAACAGGCAGACTGCCATGTCTGAGAAGATGATGTTTGAGCAGGGATCTGCAGGACATTTAGGGTACTGCAGGGCCACCAGTATAAACAATAATGACCTGTGATGTCAGAGAGCTAGCCAGATTGTGTGGTCAAGGTGAGAATCTTTAGTTATATTCTAAAAGTGACAAGAAACCAAAAAAGGATTTAAAGCACAGGGGTGAAACAATGAGGTTTCAGTTCAGTTCAGTCACTCAGTCATGTCCCACTCTTTGCAACCCCACAGAATGAAGCATGCCAGGCTTCCCTGTCCATCACCAACTCCAGGAGCTTGCTCAAACTCATGTCCATCGAGTACGTGATGCCATCCAACCATCTCATCCTCTGTCACCCCCTTCTCTTCCTGTCTTCAATCTTTCCCAGCATCAGGGTCTTTTCCAATGAGTCCATTCTTCACATCAGGTGGCCAAAGTATTGGAACTTCAGCTTTAGCATCGGTTCTTCCAATGAATATTCAGAGCTGATTTCCTTGAGGACTGACTGGTTGGATCTCCCTGCAGTCCAAGGGACTCTCAAGAATTTTCTCTAACACCATAGTTCAAAAGCATCAATTCTTTGGCACTCAGCTTTCTTTATGGTCCAACTCTCACATCCATACACGACTACTGGAAAAACCACAGCTCTGACTAGACAGACTTTTGTTGGCAAAGTAAAGCCTCTGCTTTTTAATACACTGCCTAGGTTTGTCATAGTTTTTCTTCCAAAGAGCTAATATCTTTATGGCTGCAGTCACCATCTACAGAGATTCTGGAGCCCAAGTAAGTAAAGTCTGTCACCGTTTCCATTGTTTTCTCATCTATTTGCCATGAAGTGATGGAACTGGATGCCATGATCTTAGTTTTTTGAATGTTGAGTTTTAAGCCATGTCTAAAATAGGACTCTGGCTGCTGCATAGGAACAAAAGCAGAAGGAGAAAGACAGGAAGCTACTGGAGTGTTCTTGGACAAGAGTGCAAATGATAAAAAGTAACCAGATTCAGGAGAGATGGTGAAAGCAGAGAAAACAGAATTGATTTACTGATGAATTACACATGGTCTGTAAGAAAAAGAGAGAAGACTAGAGTGACTCCAATATTTCTGGTCTGGAATCGGTTCTGTTGAAGACATGCTGAGTTTGAGATAACGTCTTAGACCTTTAAGTACAGTTAAGTTAGCAGTTGGGTAGACAAGTCTAGAGTTCTAAAAAGGGGTTCAGGCTGGAGAAATGAGTTTGAGAGTTACCGTCACCTCAGAGACATTTAAAACCTTGAGCCTAGATGAAATCACCTAGGGAGTCTGTCTTCTCTGAAGACAGAAAAGATATCAAAGAGAAGAGACGAAGTCCTGGTGTACTTTCAACACAGGAAATAAGGTAAGAGAAGAGAATGGCCTGTGAGGAAGGCAGGCAATCAGGAGAGGACAGGATCCTGAGAGACAAAAGACAAAGGAAGTCAGGCTATGTTAGTGACTGTCATTAGTGTTTATCATCATAACCATCTTTGGACTCCCCAGAGGAAGAGTCTTTTTTGTTCAGGTGATCTACTCACATCCCCATAACTCACTCTGCTCATCCTCACCTCTGGGCCTTGGCTCCCATCACCATCCACATCTCATCTGGCTTTAAGGCTGTTTCCTTAAGTCTCCCTTCATAAATCAGAAAGGCAGCCTTAGAACTGAAGGTCTGATTTGATTGTATCTTCCCCAAGTCCACAGGGTAGATAACTTCACATTTATTTATCCTCCCCTGCAGCTTTCACAACTTGCCCCTTTTGTCTTCAAACTTTTTTTTCTTCCTGCTGATATCCCTTACCTTAGGAGAACTAGAGAAGAGAGAAGAGGATAGCATCTTTGATGTAAAGGCCTGAAGACCCTTATCCAAGATAAATGGAAATGCCTTTAAAATGATTTCCATAAAATGTTCTATAGGTTTTAGTTTATTGATGAACCACAAGACCATCTTCTCTTTCTTGGAGTCCCTTCAAGTCAAAATTAGCTTTTAAACGACTGCTAAGTCCCCCAAATTAACCCCCTTTTTTCCCTTGCCTTCTTTCCAACTTTGTTACTTCAGCATCAAGATGCAGAAATAATCTTTTAATTACTAAGTCCTAGAAAACAAGGCAGTCAAAACAAGAGTTGTACTCAAAAAGCCCTTTTATTCTCCAGAATAAATTTATTTATCTAATATCTCAAAGTCTCTATGTAGCAATTACACTGTTGTTGGCAAACTATTAAAGATTTTTGCCTGCAACTACAATTAACATATCATTGTGGCAACAGAGTAACTTTAAATTAACTTTTCTAAAACAGCATGTTTTGAGTTTGTTAAAAATCCTAGTGATATCTTCAGCACCAACTTCCATTTCCAAAAGCTTTCTATATCCAAATTTAAGAAATATGGCATTTTTTAAAATTTATATCCAAAACCATAAAACTAAACCCCATAAGCAGCTTCTTCCCAACTTAGAATAATGTATTTTCAAAATATATTAAAATGGTATAAAGTATATTACCATAAAGTAGATTTGAGCAAAGATCGACAATCATAAAATTTCCTAATCATTTAAAATAACAAAATTAGATTCTAAATCTTATAAAATAGGATAAATTGTACTGTATATGTTTACAACATAGCTGACCCTTGAACAACACAGGTTTGAAATGCATGGGTCCACTTACATGTGGACTGTTTTCAATAGTAAATACACAGTACTACACAATCTAGGGTTGGTTAAATCCATGGATGCAAACCACGGATACAAAGGGTCAACAGATTATAGGCAGATTTTAAACTGCTGAGGGTCGCCACCCTAACCCCCTTGATATTCAAGGGTCAACTATACACTCAATCTCAGAGTATTAAAAAGTAAGTCAGAAAGAGAAACACAAATACCATATGATAGCACTTATATGTGGAATCTAAAATATAACACAAATGAACATAGTTACAAAACAGAAACAGACTCAGAGACATGGAAAACAAACTTAGGTTTACCAAAGGGGAAAAGGGCGTAGAAGAGGGATAAATTAGGAGTTCAGAATTAGCAGATACAAACCACTATATATAAAAGTAGATGAACAACAAGGTCCTACAGAGCATTGGGAACTCTATTTAATGTCCTGTAATAAATCATAATGGAAAAGAATATCAAAAAGAAAATAGATATAAGAAGATATATATATATATCAATATCAGAATGACTTTGCTGTACACCAGAAACTAACATTGTAAATCAACTATGCTGCTGTTAAGTTGCTCAGTTGTGTTGGACTCTGTGACCCCATGGACTGCAGCACTCCAGGATTCCCTGTCCTTCACTATCTCCCAGAGTTTGCTCAAATTCATATCCATTGAGTCAGTGATACTATCCAACCATCTCATCCTCTGTCGCCCCATTCTCCTGCCATCAGTCTTTCCCAGCATCAGGGTCTTTTCCAATGAGTTGGCGCTTCCCATCAGGCGACCAAAGTATTGGAGCTTCAGCTTCAGCATCAGTCCTTCCAATGAATATTCAGAGCTGATTTCCTTTAGGACTGACTGGTTGGATTTCCTTGCAATCCAAGGGACTCTCAGGAGTCTTCTCTAGTACCATAGTTCAAAAGCATCAATTCTTTGGCGCTCAGCCTTCTTTATGGTCCAACTCTCACATTCATACATGACTACTGGAAAAACCATAGCTTTGACTAGATGGACCTTTGTCAGCAAAGTGATGTCTCTGCTTTTTAATACACTGTCTAGGTTTGTCATAGCTTTTCTTCAAAAGAACAAAAACTTTTTAATTTCATGGCGGCAGTCTCCATCTGCAGTGCATCTGCAGTGATTCGGGACCCCAAGAAAATAAAGTCTGTCACTGCTTCTATTGTTTTCCCATCTATTTGCCATGAAGTGATGGGACCAGATGCCATGATCTTAGTTTTTTGAATGTTGAGTTTCAAGCCAGCTCTTCACTCTCCTCTTTCACTTTCATCAAGAGGTTCTTTAGTTGCTCTTCACTTTCTGCCATTAGGGTGGTGTCATCTGCACTTGAGATTATTGATATTTCTCTTGGCAATCTTGATTTCAGCTTGTGCTTCATCCAGCCCAGCATTTCTCATGATGTACTCTGCATATAGCTTAAATAAGCAGGGTGACAACCTATAGCCCTGACATACTTCTTTCCCAATTTGGAACCAGTCTGTTGTTCCTTGTCCAGTTCTAACTGTTGCTTCTTGACCTGCATACATGTTTCTCAGGAGGCAGGTAAGGTGATCTGGTATTCCCATCTCTTTTAAGAATTTTCCACAGTTTGCTGTGATCAACACAAAGGCTTTAGTGTAGTCAATGAAGTAGAAGTAGATGTTTTCCTGGAATTCCCTTGCTTTTTCTATGATTCAGCAGATGTTGGCAAATCAACTATACTTCAATTAAAAGGAAAAAAATGAGGGTTCTGGAGTAAGACAGCACCAGTTCATTTTCTATTTCTCTCAGTCCTAAATGTGAGACCTTAGGCAAGTTAACCAGAATTCATGCCCTCATCTGTACTATGGGGAAAATAAGAATATCTGCCATAGGACTGTTCTGATAATTAAATGAGTTAGTCTGTAAGGGCCTAATAGTGGCTGGCACAGCTTAAGTGTTTAACTGGTAATCGTGGTGGTTTTTCCCCCACTAAAAGGCAATTTAAAAAGTAAAAGCTGCTTTTGTTTCCCCCTTCACCAATTTTACCTTCTCTATTTTATTCACAGCTACAAAAGGAACTCTGGAATCAGACCTGAACAATGTCACAGGGAAACAGTAACTGTAGTTAAATCATTTCGTCATTTGTACAGCTTCTGCTAATTCTAGCCCTACAGTTTTCTGTTCTGCCAAAACAAAAGAGGCTTCCCAGACATTCTCTATCTTTCCTGGCCCTGCCCCTCAATTATTCAGATCTCTCTCCTAAAGCCTCATAAAGGTCAGCACACTGCTTTGATCACTTAACTCTCAGACTAAACACACTCTGGGTCCCTAGTTACCTCCCAGCCCATGCTTGCTGAATAACAAAAATCTCAATTCCCACAGATCTCTCAAGGACCTAATTTCTTATTTCTTTTTCTTACCACCTATTGTACAAAGCATTCATCTCTACACAGTACAGCCAAGAACAATTCTTACCCCAATAGAAATGTTTTTTCATAAAATAAGCACATTGTTGATATATGACCAAAAATTAAATCTCCAAAAATCAACTTGGCCCACGAGATGACAGGCAGCAGCAGCCCCTTCCCTTCTCAGTCTCTCTAACTGCTCCGGATTTCCTAGCTCTCACTGCAGTGCTTCACACTTCACTGGGAAGCTACCAAAAGCAATAAGCACTTCGATGTTGGCACAGACTTTCAAAAATGAACTAAAAAAAAAAAAAAAAAAAAATGAACTCCAAAATATTTCTTGAGAATCACAAAGAAGGCATTGAAAAAAAAAAAAAAACCAACAAAACTGGGCATGGTTGTTTTCCCCTTTGAAAAAAGCAACATATGCATATAAAAAGGCCACCTGAAGTATAGTCTGGATTTAATCAAGACAACCTCTTTTGACTAGATGCAAAACAGCAGGTTTCCTAAAAGATTTTTTTCAGTCTTCCCTCTTTGCTGTTTCACAATCTAGATGTGAAAACAACTTATTTAGATAATTAAAGAACTCTGAATTATACATTATAATAAAAAGCAATTCCAGATATACAATAGCAATGGCCTCCTCCTTTAATGACAGGCTCAACTGTTTCTGCCTTTAAATGTATATTCCCATCGAATACAACAATTTAGGTACCAAAAGCAACCACAAAAAACAATCTGACGGGGCTTCCCTGGCGGCTCAGTGGTAAAGAATCGCCTGCTAATTCAGGAGATATGGGTTAGATCTCTGGTCTGGGAATATTCCACATGCTGCATAGCAACTAAGCCCATGCGCCTCAAATATTGAGCCTGTATACTAGAGCCTGGGAGCCACAACCACTGAGCCTATGTGCTGCACTAACTGAAGTTCGAGCGCCCTAGAGCCTGTGCTCTGCAACAAGAGAAGCCCGAGCACTGCAACTAGAGAGTAGCCCCCAATGCCAAAACTAGAGAAAAGCCCAAGCAGCACTGAAGACTCAACATAGCATAAAAAATAAATAAACAAAAAATTTTTATTTGCTATATCATGTTTAAAAGCGTTTTGTTTTTGTTCAGTCGCTCAGTTGTGTCCGACTCTGTGCGATCCATGCACTGCAGCATGCCAGGCTTCCCTGTCCTTCACCAACTCCCAGAGTTTGCTCAAACTCATGTTCATTGAGTCGATGATACTATCCAGCCATCTCATCCTCTGTCATCCCCTTCTCCTCCTGCCTTCGATCTTTCCCAGCATCAGGGTCTTTTTCAATGAGTCAGCTCTTCATATCAGGTGGCCAAAGTGCTGGAGCTTCAGCTTCAACATCAGTCCTTCCAAGGAATATTCAGGGTTGATTTCCTGTAGGACTGACAGGTTTGATCTCCATGCTGTCCAAGAGACTCTCAAGAGTCTTCTCCAGCACTACAGTTCAAAAGCATCAATTCTTCAGCACTCAGCCTTCTTTCTGGTCCAACTTACACATTAGTACATGACTACTGGAAAAACCACAGCTTTGACTATATGGACCTTTGTTAGCAAAGTGATGTCTCTGTTTTTTAATACAATGTCTAGGCTTGTCATAGCTTTTCTTCCAAGGAGCAAGTACCTTTTTTCCCCATAATATATATACTTTATTGAAGAATAGTTGAATTACAATAAGCATCTTTTAATTTCGTGGATGCAGTCACTATCCAGTGATTTTTGGAGCCAAAGAAAATAAAATCTACCACTGTTTCCACTTTTTCTCCATCTATTTGGCATGAAGTGATAGCACTGGATGCCACGATCTTATTTTTTTAAATGTTGAGTTTCCAGCCAGCTTTTTCACTCTTCTCTTTCACCTTCATTAAGAGGCTCTTCAGTTCCTCTTCGATTTCTGCCATTAGGGTGGTATCATCTGCATATCTGAGGTTGTCGATATTTCTCCCATCAATCTTGATTCCAGCCTGGGATTCATCCAGCCCAGCATTTTGCACAATATACTCTGCCTAGAAATTAAATAAGCAGGGTGACAATATACAGCCTTGATGAATTCCTTTCCCAATTTTGAATCAGTTCCTTGTTCCATGTCCAGTTCTAATTGCTGCTTCTTGACATGCACACAGGTTTCTTGGGAGGCAGGTAAGGAGGCCTGGTATTCCCATCTCTTTAAGAATATTCCACAGTTTGTTGTGATCCACACAGTCAAAAGCTTTGATGTAGTCAATGAAGCAAAAGTAGATGTTTTTCTGGAATTTCCTTGCTTTTTCTATGATCCAACAGATGTTAGCAATTTGATCTCTGGTTCTTCTGCCTTTTCTAAATCCAGCTTGTACATATGGAATTTCTCAGTTCACATACTGTTGAAGCCTAGCTTGAAGGATTTTGAGCATTACCTTGCTAGCATGTGAAATGAGCACAATTGTACAGCAATTTTAACATTACCCTTCTTTGGGACTGGAATGAAAACTGACCTTTTTCAGTCCTGTGGCCACTGTTGAGTCTTCCAAATTTGCTGACATAGTGAGTGTAGCATTTTAACGGTATCATCTTTTAGAATTTGAAAAAGCTCAGCTGGAATTCCATCTCTTCCACTAGCTTTGTTCGTAGTAATGCTTCCTAAGGCCCACTGGACTTCACACTCCAAGATGTCTGGCTCTAGGTGAGTGACCACACCATGGTGGTTATCCAGGTCATTAAGACCTTTTTAATACAGTTCTGTGTATTCTTGCCACCTCTTCTTAATATCTTCGGCTTCTATTAGGTCCTTACTGTTTCTGCCCTTTATAGTGCCCATCTCTGCATGAAATGTTCCCTTGGTATGTCCAATCTTCTTGAAGAGATCTCTAGTCTTTCCCATTCTATTGTTTCCCTCTATTCCTTTGCACTGTTCACTTAAGAGGGCTTCCTTGTCTCTCCTTGCTATTCTCTGGAACTCTGCGTTCAATTGGCTATATCTTTCCTTTTCTCCTTTGCTTCTTGCTTCCCTTCTTTCCTGAGCAATGTGTAAGGCCACCTCAGACAACCATTTTGCCTTCTTGCATTTCTTTTTCTTTGGGATGGTTTTGGTTACCACTTCCTGTACAATGTTATGAACGTTCGTCCATAGTTCTTCAGGCACTCTATCAGATTTAATCCCTTGAATTAAATAGTTGTCACTTCTATTGTATAATCATAAGAGATTTGATTTAGGTCATACCTGAATGGTCCAGTGTTTTTCCCTACTTCCTACAATTTAAGCCTAAATTTTGCAATAAGGAGTTCCTGATCTGAGCCACAATCAGTTCCTGGTCTTGTTCTTGCTGACTACATAAAGCTTCCCTGGTGGCTGAGACAGTAAAGAATCTGTCTGCAATGTAGGAGACCCAGGTTTGATCCCTGGGTGGGGAAGAACCCCTAGAGAAGGGAATGGCAACACACTCCAGTATTTTTGCCTGGGAAAGCCCATAAACTGAGGAACCTAGCAGGCGACAGTCCATAGGGTTGCAAAGAGTCAGACACAACTTAGAGAATAAACAACAACAAAACATAAAAAGAACAAATCTGAATCAGTTCTACTGAGATGGATAAACCTAGAGCCTGTCATACGCAGTGAAAAGAAAAAAGAAAGTGAAAGTCGCTCAGTCATGTCTGACTCTTTGCCACCTGATACTGGAGTGGGTAGCCTTTCCCTTCTCCAAGGGATCTTTCCAACCCAGGAAGCGGACCCAGGTCTCCCGCATTGCAGGTGGATTCTTTACCAGATGAGCCCCAGGGAAAGCCCCATACAGAGTGAAGTAAGTCAGAAAGAGAAAAACAAGTCTTGTATATTAATGCATATATATGGAATCTAGAAATAGGGCACTGATGAACCTATGTGCAGGGCAGGAATAGAGACACAGACATAAAGACAGACGTATGGACACAGGCGGGATGGAGAGGGTGGGACAAACTGAGAGAGTAGGACTGGAACATATATATTTGTTGTTGTTGTTCAGTCACTAAGTTATGTCTGACTCTTTTCGACCCCATGAACTGCAGCATGCCAGGCTTCTCTGTCCATCACTCTCTCCCTGAGTTTGCTCAAAAGCATGTCATTGAGTCAGTGTTGCTATCCAACCATCCCATCGTCTGTCATCCCCTTCTCCTCCTGCCCTCAATTTTTCCCAGCATCAGGTAAAATAGCTAGCTAGTGGAAAGTTTCTGTATAACACAGTGAGCTCAACTCGGTGCTCTGTGACAACTCAGAAGGGCGGTGTGGAGGGGGGAGGTAGAAGGGAGGTTCAAGGAGGAAGAGACATGCATATCTATGGCTGATTCATGCTGATGTATGGCAGAAACCAACACAACATTGTAAAGCAATTATTCTCCAGTTAAAAAGAAAAAAAATGTGCTAAGTTACAGAAAAATTAATCTCATCTAGTAGAGGGTGCAATCTAATGCCCTTCCTTAAGACCATAAACTTTATCCAGTATAAGAAAAACCTAAGAAACAGGAATACATTTCAAAATGTCAGTTTAGTAAGTTGCCGTATGAGAAATCATTGAGTACCAAATAGAACTGTGAGAACGCAACAGACAGTGCAGCACCTGGACCTTCCCTTTATCAACCCATTCCAAAAGTCATTCTAAAGGGCAAAACTGGTTTCCATCAACCCCAACTGAGTAAATATAATACCATTTCAGGGGCACCTTTATTTCTCCATCCCAAACACACACAATGAAAGGTCACTGCTATAGCTCAAGTCTTTCTCTTTTTTTTTTTTTGCAGGTACAAAGTATATTATTAGAGACACACCACAACAACTAGTGGGAGAGCACACAGAGAAGTGGTTTGTTCAGTTAAGAAGCAAGGCAGAGATGCACACCCAGAGAGAAAGGGTGTGGCTGTCCCCCGTGGTGAGGAGGAGCCTAGCGCCAAGTCTGGACCACAGAAAAAGTGTTTCATGTTAGAATTTTTAAAAAAGTTTAGTGCCACTGGTACCCAAGCTGATCTCATTCCTTGGCCAGGAATCAAACCCGGGCCCCCTGTGCTGGCAGCACGGAGTCTTAACTGCTGGACTACCAGGCAAGTCCCATTTATTTTCGTGCAGTTATATTAATTTATGCCAGAAAAAGCATACAGATTTGTAAGAATTCCTTTCAAAAGTCTTCCTTTCCAAGCTCCCTTTTGTCCCAGTCCTTCCCCCATTCCAGATTTTCATTAATGGACATGAAGTCATTCTCTGTACCAGTTGTGATGTGCAGCATGTGGTTTAGAAATGCACATGTGTGAATAAAAAAGCCTTTTAAAATGTACAATGAAAGTAATCAGCAGGGAAAAAAAAAAACCCAAGATTTCTTTTATCCCACCTTAATACCTGGGCCTAGGGAAAAAATAAATAAAAGACCCCAGGCTCAGGAAGATTAATAAAAATATGAAGGGGAATTACCAAAGGGCTGGAGACAGACTATTATGGTTAAAAACAAAGCCAAAGATCAGAGGGGAATTTATGCAGTTTCAAAGTCTCCAGATTTACAAACATAACCTAACCATAAATGTGAGCAGTAAGAGCATTAATTTTCTCCCATTTTCCTTTTTTAAAGTAATTAGACAATAAAAAATGCTTCCGAAGTGGGAGAAATTTAGAATATAACGGGGTATTATTAAACAAAGCTATTTGTATGCACTCTAGTCTTCAAAATGTCAAGGCAGTAACCTTTATCTGTGCCATGGAAAACACTCCCTCTGAGACCAGAAAGTGCTTGAATAAAACTGCCACTACTCAGTTTTCAACTCTGGCACATTCCCTAAAGTACTCTTCACCCTCTTCTACTTTTTCATAAGAGACCTTATGGCAGGAACATTCCACTGCATTCCATCAACAATCAGCTTTAATCCCCGTGAGCAACAGTCCAGGCCAGCTTGCCAGCATAGCAGTCTTTTAATGCAGCTAACACATGTGGCTATAGCAAATTCATTTCATTTTTTGCAACAATTCAAGGTTCCAAATCCATGCTCTCTCCCAATCTTAAGCCCAATTTTTTAAAAAAACAAGCCATTAATACTTTCTAAATATAACAAATTGGCTCACGTGAAATCTCTCACTCAGAAGTTATTTGGATTACGTGTTAGTCAAATTACTAAGAAAATGCCATATAAAATTGCAGGGGAAAAAAAAAAGAAAACAGCAGAAAACTGAAAAACGCCAAAAATTCTAGAGGAAAATGTCTCTGATACAATTAGTGAATTAGCTTTTGAAGAACAAACACCTTTCAGAGGAACCAAAATTACCCCAAACTTATGACAAAGCATTCAGCTAGAAAACTAACACTACTTTTTCTAAGGCTAATGAGGGGTTTTTGTTTCAGGAGACTAATGTTGTTTTAAAAGTCACAAATTTCTCCTGGAGAATGTTTAAATGCAAAGAGGCAATGTGTTACAGGAGATTCCCAGGTGGCACAGTGGTGAAGAATCCACTGGCTAATGCAGGAGACTCAGGAGACACAGGTTAGATTCCTGGGTGGGGAAGATCCTCTGGAGTAGGAATGGCAACCCACTCCAGTATTTCTTGCCAGGAAAATTCCATTGACAGAGGAGCCTGGCAGGGCTCCATGGGGTCGCAAAGAGTTGGACATGACTGAGTGACTGAGCACACATGCATGCTTAATGTGTTAAAGAGGAAGAGAAAGATCAAGGCAGATCAGAGCCACTTGGACTGCTGTCTAGAAAGGATGTGGACAAAATATGATGGAAAAACCATTGGTAGTTCAGCATGGTGTTTAAGCTGGTCTAAAGGCTGGTTTTCATAGGAGTAGTAGAATATGCCCAGGTCTACTTTTTTTTTTCCAAGTCTATTCTAACCACATTAATTACTTTTAATAAAAACTAAGCATTTATTCTTCCATATTTCATCAAAAGACAAATATTTTCAATAATTCTGGAGATATCTTTGTGGGAAACAAACAAGAACGAGTAAACAAAACTCCAAAATTTATGGCCCTATCCTTAGAAAATGTTCAACCAGGAATCTTATTTCCTTCTTCAGTTTGCAATCTACCAGTGAAAACACCTGAAATCTTTCATCCAGAGTGAATATCAGTATTTGGGTAATTTTACCTTTTTCCCCCAAACTAACATTATTGTCTATACCATCAAAATAATAAAGTAAAAAAGGCAGCCATATATCTTAGATACAATGAAGACTAATACCTTTCTTATTAGCCATTAGTAAACTGGGATTTCTTTGGAAGGAATGATGCTAAAGCTGAAACTCCAGTACTTTGGCCACCTCATGTGAAGAGCTGACTCATTAGAAAAGACTCTGATGCTGGGAGGGATTAGGGGCAGGAGGAGAAGGGGACGACAGAGGATGAGATGACTGGATGGCATCACTGACTCAATGGACATGAGTCTGAGTGAACTCTGGGAGTTGCTGATGGACAGGGAGGCCTGGTGTGCTGCAATTCATGGGGTCACAAAGAGTCGGACACGACTGAGCAACTGAACTGAACTGAAACTAGGTTTTTAACCTAGATGATCAAAAAAAAAAAAAGGCAAAGAAAATCAAGTGGACCCAAATCCATTTCACATAACTATCCAGAACTACAGAAAATTTTAATTTTGCTACATACTCCTGAACAGTCAATAGATTAGCTTTTTTATATCTGTTTAGTACTTAGCATATCATTACACATATAGTAGATACTTGTTAGTAAATAAAACCTATTAACTTTTTTGGATATCCTTTCATGCCAAAATCTCAAAAAAAAAAAAAAAAAAAAAAACTACACCAAAAAACCAATTTTGACAAGATATAAATATGAAGTTTATTCGTGTGTTTACAATGCAGTCAAGACTGAAAGAAAAGTTATTATTACACCTGCTACTAATTAAACTATCTCTCAAAGGAAATCCCCCCTTGAAGTTACTTCTGGGAAGAGGAACTGGTTGCCTATGTGATGGGGTAAAAGGAATGATTGTACTGTATACTCTTCATACTTTTTGAAATTCATACCCTGTGAATGTCCTACCTATTCACAAAAATAAATCAAAATTGGAGGGAAATTAGGTAATGCTCGGAGAAGGCAATGGCACCCAACTCTAGTACTCTTGCCTGGAAAATCCCATAGATGGAGGAGCCTGGAAGGCTGCAGTCCATGGGGTCGCTGAGGGTCGGACACAACTGAGCGACTTCCCTTTCACTTTTCACTTTCATGCATTGGAGAAGGAAATGGCAACCCACTTCAGTGTTCTTGCCTGGAGAATCCCAGGGATGGGGGAGCCTGGTGGGCTGCCGTCTATGGGGTCGCACAGAGTCGGACACAACTGAAGTGACTTAGCAGTAGCGGTAGGTAATGCTATTTGACCTTGACAAAACTAGAAACATATAATCCATTTAAGATGCGGGCATTCTAAAATGATTACTCATCAAGGAAAAACATTAGTGTTATTACTTGTGCTAGTAAGCATTTTCCTTTATTTTTATCATAAGACTTTTGCATTCATGGATATGGTCTTGAAAAACATTAGTGTTATTACTTGTGCTAGTAAGCATTTTCCTTTATTATTATCATATGACTTTTGCATTCATGGATATGGTCTTTTAATACTCACTCTCTACTTAAAAGTTTTAATAAGATTTCCAACTCTACAAAGAAAGTACCAACATCCCAACCATGAATGAAACTCCATCTCCATGATACTGGGGATTTCTCCTGGATAGTCAGTATACAAAACGGATCAGAGAAAAGTAGACCTTTCTGGAATCAATTCTGGCTCCTGATCCAGGATTTCCTAATGTCCACCCTTTAAAAGAACTTGTGATATACCAGGACATTTAGAGGCAACACCAACAGTCAAAAATGCCTCCATACTAAGTTATAAATAAATGCATTTTTCAGAAAGAAACAAGAGGCTCAATAACCAGAATTTAATGTGCTCATTTCAGCAGCACCTGTACTAAAACCAGAATGATATAGAGAAGGCTAGCAAGGCCCTGTCCAAGGATTTAGTTATATACTGTGTAAAACTTAATTCTTAAAATGAAATAGAAATAAGAACATAGCCTCGATGAGTGACATTTAAGAATATAACATTAGTTAGAGAATAATACCAAATTCTGCATCTTTCTTTTACAATTATTCATAGGATATATAATTCACAGAATCACTGGCACAACTGACAAGGAAATGTAAAACACAAACAATGGTACAGCAGTTTGGACTCCAAAGTTTGACCCTTTTTCAAAAAAATAGAATGTTGCAAGTCCTATGTAGCAAGTTCAGAAAAATGTGTTAGCAAAAGAAAGTTCCAAGTTGTATACGGGGAATATGTATGTGTGTGTGTGTGCATATATATGGCAAACACACAGTAATAGAGAGTGATGGCTGGGAGCTGGGGGAGAAAAGGAGACATTGATCAAAGGGTACAAAGTTCTGGAGACCTAAAGTGCATCATGGTGACTATGGTTAATGATGTTTATGTAAAATTTGCTGAAGGAGTAGATCTCAAGTGTTCTTACCTTAAAATAAAAGGTGACTATCTATGAAAAGTGATGGATATGCTAATTAGATAGTGTTGATCATTTAAAAATGTATAAACATGTCAAAGCACCCATTGTACACCTCAAACATAACATATAGATTTATTTCCCACTGGGAGAATCCTCTACACAGAACACTGGCCCACAAACAGATAAGCATATTTCCTCAAATATTTAGCATTAACTTGGGTCTGAAAGAACAACAATTCTACTTTATCCCAAAGTTACAGGCTTTAAAATGGTAGAACTTACCATTATTTAAGTAATAGTTTGCCTACAGACCCACATCAAGTAACTAATGCAAGTACCAAAAACTCCAGCTTCCATCATTTTTCACCTAAGGAATAGTTCAGAGAAACAAACCAGGAAGCAAGGACTGATCATTTTTAGTAATAATTTACAAGTTTATTATCTGCTTTAGCTATATCTGTCGTTCAACTCAAAGAATCATCATAAGGAAGCAGTGTAAGTGTTAAGACCATCTTGGTAAGCTCAAGTACTATTGAAAATCAAGGAAGTTAAAGCAATCTTGCACCCTCAATAAGGTATATTTCACAGCATCATTTACTAAAAATCACTGCTTACACCTTCACTATCATTAAGACTTCAACTTAATAACACTAGCTAAATTCACTCAGTTTTCTAGGGAATTCTCAATTGTAAAGAAGATAAACAGCCAATATTTAAATATGCTACAGCAAAAATCACAGGGGAAAACATTCAGTGGAACATTCAGAACAGCAAAGTTCCAAGTGTTACTAGCCACATGTTCATTTATTTTGATGACAGCAAGAAGGAAAGGGGGAAGGACAGGAAGATGAGACAGGACTGACAGAACACAGCATGTACTCACTGGTTGAGTTGCCCTGCATCTGAATGATGCACTTGGACTCTTTGCTGGTCTCTCGAGAATTGAAGGGCCGAACACGGACAGCCACCTTCACTGAGGCTCCCGACATTCTGACGGTCTTGTTATATATACGAAGTCCAGAAATAAAGAATCAAATCTTCTCAGGAAGTTGTGTTCAAGTTTCCTTTAAAAAAGAAAAAAAGTTCATATAAGATAGGCAGAATTAAAGAAAACAAGGCTAATTTGAGCAGAAGAGCTATTAAATCTTAGTACTATTTGTTTCCATTTCTAAAAATCTCATCCCTTTTCTTCCCTATAAATCTTGTATGTGTGCATGAATAAATCAGTCACCAGTCTTGTCTGACTCTTTGTGATCTCACGGACTGTAGCCTACCAGGCTCATCTGTCCATGGAATTTTCCAGGTGAGAATACTGGAATGGATTGCCATTTCCTCCTCCAGGGGATCTTCCCAACCCAGGGACTGAACTCGCATTCTCTTACACAGGCAGGCAGATTCTTTAGCACTGTGCCATCTGGGAAGCCCCACAAACCTTATATTCTCAACAGTAAATTATCAGATAGAAAGTTAAAGACTGTAATTTGTTTTCCTGTTCCATTATCTATTTACCATACCTAAAAAGTCCCTAGACTTAATGATAAAAAATATTAACTGCAAAATAACAAACATCTTATTTACTCTCTGTTTTTCTGGATCAATTTCCAATAATATATGGAAAAAAATGTTTATCTGCTAAAGAGGGTTCCTACACAAGAAACTACCCATCTGCAAAACAACTTATTACTTGCTTTTAAAGAAATGCACTGAATTTTTATATTTTAATTTCAGTTTGAAACATCTAGTTACACGGTGTATATTTAAACAGCAAAGGACAGAGATAAGCTCCAGCTAGCTTCTTTGCCTGTAGGTATCCAGGAATTCCTTTAACTTTGATGACCCCTTTCTTAAGTATCTCATTTGGCCCTCACAACGATCCCGTACAATAATCACAGACAGTTCCAAAAGACCCAAGCCCTATCCTCTGACCCATGGCAGAATCAATTCACTACATTTCACTACTGAATGAAGCCACAGGGAAAACTGAACATTTTCTAGAGGAATAGTTTTTCTCCCCACAGAACAAAACGAACACCATTCAGTGAAAAGAACCCACATAAGTAATTTCCACAAGAAACAACAGATCTCAATCTGTACTCTGTTATATAAACATCTTCAAGAAGAACTGAACAAAAGAAAAAACTATAAAAGAAAAATACTTACGGGTCCAATTACCAGAGACCAAATTTTTGGTCCTGACCAGTTTCTTCCACATAATTAAGTAATGGTTAAGAATGCTCACCTCCAGCTGTACAACTAATGCTTTCCATAGGAAAAGGCAAAAAAAATACTCTATCTTATTTCTTGTTTTTTGGGAACATGTCTGTTGTCTGTCTCTCACACCACCACCAGAATGCTCCGAAGATCTTGTCTGCTAGCTCTTTCATCAGATACCTTAAAATGGTGTCTGATGAAAGAGTTTACCACATGTTTGTTGAAGGAATGAGCTAATGAATTATATTTCCCAATTGTAAGAATTATCCTTTATCTGGTTTACTTTTTTATGTTTTAAATGATTATAATATTTATTGATATTAATATTTTTATATTTGCTGTGATGTTTTTTCCAGTCTGTTTCACATTTTATTTTACAATAAACAGACGTTCTTTTTTTAGTACATCATTTATTTGAATTAAATTTATTAAATGAAAGCTTAAAATTATTAACTCTTCCAATCTATATAACATGACCTATAGTTAGTAGCTGAGTACTCTGTCAAGACAGTGAATGAAGCATTCACAAAAAGCAAGACACAGAACACACTTTAACTCCTCAGAGTCCACTTTAATATACAGACAGCATCTCAACACTCAATGTGTCCCATTATCTTCTCCTTAAAACTAGCAATCTCTGCCAATCTTCCCATTTCTATCTGACCCCATACTATAAAGCTAGGAGTCATCTTTGCTTCCTTCTCTTTGAATCCTTTCATTAGTGGTAACATTATTCATGAAATACTACATGAAAACTTTTAAAACATTAATTTCCATTTTTCTATCCCTTCCCTCCTCTCATTTCCTCTGCCCTAACCTTAATCCATGTCCTTACTACCTCATGCCTAGCATACATGCAATAGAGAAACTAATCTTTGAGCTTTTAATTTTAATCCATGTCTTTAAATGAGGGTAAGGGGTTTGCACAAAACAATCACAGGATCTTTAGAAAAGTAAATGAGCCTAGACTTCAGATTTTGAGATAGGGCCCAGGTATGGCTAGTTTTGTTTTGTTTTGTTTTTTTCATTTTCTAAAAATTATGTTGTAAACCTCCAGCTGAGAACCCAACTTTATGCAACTGCTTAACCCTACTGCAGTGACTTTCAATTTCACTTCCAAATCCAAGAAACTTTTCTTACTCCCCAGTGCTTACAAAACCAGTCAAGGTACTCTGCGGCTGGTCAAGCGCCTTTACTATCCCACACACATTCTTTCACGTGTTCTAACAATTTCTCCCCCAAGAACCTTCATTTTCTCCTCTAGCTGATGGCCCAGCTCTAGTCTTACCTCTTTCAAATGGGACCCAAACATTCCAGGAATCACTGGTATTTCCT
Organism: Bos grunniens; assembly: GCF_055505025.1. Classification (NCBI taxonomy): domain Eukaryota; kingdom Metazoa; phylum Chordata; class Mammalia; order Artiodactyla; family Bovidae; genus Bos; species Bos grunniens. The sequence goes on along the minus strand of NC_141180.1, from coordinate 37,732,441 downwards.
ACAGCACTTAAAACCAACCCCAAATGCACTGTGAGAACACTGCTATCATTTTACATGACTATATTCCAGCTTGTATGCTCTTTAATAGCTTCCCAAAGTGAACATCCTATTCCTTCAAAATCTCTTTGAAACTTAGGTTCCTTGAAAAAATGGCAAATTCCAAGTCTGGGCAAGAAATTTCAGGATGATTCTGGAACATTTAGTATGACCATAAGAATGAAATCAAAGACGAATGGGGTCACGGTGAAAAGACACAGCTGCCAACTGAAAGGGGCCCCCACTGGACAAAGATGGGATAACTGGAGCATAAAAACACATGCATACATACAGGCACACTGCATATGGACTGCAAAACATTAAATATATAAATTCAGAGGTTCATAACGATACTTCCAAAAATCTCATTACTCTGAAAACTGCAAATAAAACCAGGAATGGAGCATGCATTCAGTCCCTGTATCCTGTATGTTCCAGGATAGTCAAATAGTCAATGAGAGCAAGTTCTTTTCTATGGAAAAAGTCCAGCTAATAAATGCAGAAGAAATGACAGAAATAGAAAGTCACCATTTCCCACCCCTACTAACAAAAAGGTTCTCTGCATCATCACTATCTACTAAAAAAAAAAAGCCTTAAATGAAAGGCTGATTGATGTGGGAAGATTATATTGTATGAATTAGGGTAACATAATCTGAACCAAAGGATCATCAACCTTAACAATACTAACAGTGGGATACTGACATGGCCCACGCCGCCTGATACACTCCAACAGGAGACACACAGAACCTCCTAGCACATATTCTTACCCCACCCCCTTAAAAAAAACACTGACAGAATCAAGACTCATTTACAGGACACACACGGAGCAAAGAAACAATTTAAACAATACCCAGAAGATACAATCACAGCCTAACCCAGAGTAGAGAAAACTCTACAGCTCAAGACACCCAGTAACTTTAATTAAATAGCATGATGGGCGGGGGGTAATAAAAGAGACAAATATTGACAATTAATGAATATTGTGGATATTTAAATTAAAAAAAAAAAAAAAAAAAAACTTTCTTCTTTTGTTTTCTACCCAGGGCCTACCGAAGTGCTGCTGCTGCTGCTAAATGACTTATAAACAATAAAGGCTGAAATCTCCTTGCTGACTTTTGATATAAAGTACCAGGAACCAAAATACTAACATCTTTAATACAGAATGTCCCCATACATACACTTTTCATCAGTTGTTTGACCCTTCTACCCAGCTATCCTCCCAGCATTTCATTCAACTTGACACACCCAAACCTCAAGTATCTTTCCACCTCCCCCAGCTCTTTTCTATTTCTTTTAGTGTCCTCACCATTCTCCTGTTCCCACAGGCTAAAGAGCTTGCTTCCCCTATCCATCTAATCAACGCCAAGTTACATGGCTTTCACCTATAAAATCTCTCTCATCACCATCGTACCACCGCTCTTACGCCTTCAATACATCTCACCCAAGACTATTAACTGTCCTAAGCCCTTTTTCTCCTCCTTCCTCCTGTCCCCACCACACTACACTCTACTGCCATTTTCATCTACTCCATCCACACTATGCAAAGCTGTCAGTGTTATACTCCTGAAGCACAAGTTTCTTCACTTAAAAATCCTCAAAGTTTCTCCACTGCCTATCAAGGAACGACTGAACTCCCCACACTGGCATTCAATGTGTTCTGTAACATAAACCACCTATTTTTACAAGCCCACAAAACACTGCCTTCCATCCACATTCCTTAACCACCACCCACGAGAGGGTTTTCTGAGAGCATCTCGTTTTTCTGCGCCTGTGCCTTTGCTCCAAAGCTCCTTTTACCCAGTGTACTCTTCCACCTCCCCTGTTCTTCTCAAAACCCAATTTTCTTCCAGGACCTTCTCATATGCTACCTATTTTTAAAGCCGTCATAGATTCTTCAATTCTTGCAAACCAAAGGCAAATGTTTCTCCACTTAATACTTCTCAACTCATTAACCTTATCTAGAGCAGAATAAGCTGTTTTGTAGCAATAAAGAAAAACAGCTTAAAGTTCCTTGAGGACAAGACAGAAATTTAGTCATGTTTCTAATCCCATATATCACATGGTCTTGAATAGAGGAGTCAAAACATTTTGGTTGAGTGGGTGTGCCACAGTCTATGGGGTCGAAAAGAGTTGGACACGACTTAGTGACTGAATAACTGTGTATCAACAAATTGATGTTGGAATGGTATCAATAAAAAAGCAATCTGTTTCAAAATAAAGATGGACTGATGAAAAAGAAAAAGGATAAAATTAATTTCATACTCCTCCCTAATTAAAATAGCTTAACTTCTTTGGAAGCGATATGTACGTTTTAAAATTACTTTCCCCAAACAACCTGAACCTAAACACATTTTTTCTTTTCTGATTTAACTGTCCTGTTGTAAAATTGCAACTGTCTTCACAAGTAAGTTAAATTTTTATACAGTAAAATAAGAAACTACAGTTAAGCGGGCTATAGCCAAGTGTTACTTTGTTACTTTCCTACAAACAAAGAGTATCTCTTTTATAATGGATGTCCATCAAAGAATTAGTTTCAAAACCTCCTGATCCTTTAAAAAAGTTACCAATTATGTAAATCTGAAATCAAGTTTAAATTTCAGTGAGAAATAACAATTACAGAATATTTTTAAGAAGTTATAGGAAAACAATAAAAATTAAAATACATTTTCCAAGTTTTAAAGAGCCAAAGGCAGGTAGGAAAGGCAACCATACATACTCTAAATCTCTTAATAGCCTCAGTTCTAGACTGTTCCTCTGACCAGTTTTCTTTCCTTATGACATATGATTAGAAGCATTATAAAGTGGAATGGAGCAAAAATTCCAGAAGCGTTCACTAACAATAGAGGGATAATAAAACATTTAGATCTAATTCATTTGAATTTTTCTAAATTTTTGCCCCATTGCTTAAATCTTGTGCAATTCTCTAGTGCCCTCAGAAGCACTCTGGATTATTGGGAGCCTAAGACAAATTCTCAAACTGACTTTTCAGCAAAATGAACAAACAAGAATGAAATAATCTTAGTTTTTTGGTTGGCTGGGTTTTGTAATACCCACCCACCCCCCTTTTTTTTTTTTTTACAGAAAACAGCCAGGATTATATTCCTTAAACAGAGGTCAATTCATGTCATTCCCTCTTCTTAAAAGCCTTCAGTTGGTTCCCATGGCCTCAGAAAACAACCTAAAAATTGATAGGCCTCCACAATCCAACCTCTTTCTCCAGTCTCAGTTTTCACTGTACAACTTGAAACCTTCTTCACCAAGATCCTTATCACACTGAACATGCAATGCTTAGAAGCTCAATCTCCCTTCCAACCTATTACAAGTCCATATCTTTTGAGGACAAGGTCAAGGCCACCATGAGGCAGGAAGCATTAAGTCATATCTTCCTTAACATCCCCCTTTCTAAGCTAAAAGTCATACCTTCTATCTCATTGTTCCCTAAAAATGTTGTGTTGATTCCTCATTTTTCTACTTATTTCTTTCTTCCCTGTGTTGCAGTCAGCAGTTAACTCGCGTACATTGCTACTTTGTTCAGTATGTTTTTCACAACTAAAAATAGATTTAACCAAGAAATGCAATTTTTTAAATTCAACATTTATACAATCTGCTATATTCCCACAAATTTAGAATATCAACAAGCAATCTATTTAAAAGATATCTTTTCTATTGAATACATTTTAAAGAATAAATTAGGGAATTCCCTGGCAGTCCAGTGATTAGGGCACTTTCACTACCGAGAAACCCAGGTTCAATCCCTGGTCAGGGAACTGAGTGACACAGCCCAAAAAAAAAAAAAAGAATGATAAAAAAGAATAAGTGGATACCCCCAAAATAAGTATCTGCAGCTAATGAGCCTATTTTGGAAAGGTATGAAAATTTCCTTGTTATTATGGAAGTTGTGCGTTCTTGGTTGAATACTTTCCATGAGGACCAAGCAGGCTTTAGTATCCAATACTCCACGTCACTGAAAAAGGCTGTACTGATAAAATGGCCCCCAAAATCTAAGAATTTATTTTTGTGTGTATATGTATTTTGTGTATGCATGTATATCTATTCTTGGTCTTTGACTCTATGGATAAAAATCAGCCATGAGCCAGGCTGCAAAAGCTCAAAATGGATCATATGTTAGGAAAGCTTCTTTCTGCATTCTAACCCAATGACAAGAATCAGACTGCACAGGAAGTTTCCTGACAGATCAGATTTTCAGTTTCAAATGAGATTAAACTAGCTCATTTAGGCTACCCAACTGTTTTAACCATTTATGAAAATAAAACAATTTTTAGATTAGACACGTGTCTTCTTGTCACTGCAATTAAGAAATCAAGAACCTGTTTCCGGTGGCAGAGTCTGGAGAAGACGCGCAGAAATGGCACCTAGCAAGGGGAAGGAAAAGAAGGAAGAACAGGTCATCAGCCTCGGCTGAAGGAGAAAATATATTTGGTGTGTGCCACATCTTTGCATCCTTCAACAACACTTTTGTGCACGTCACCGATCTTTCTGGCAAGGAAACCATCTGCCATATAACTGGTGGGATGAAGGTGAAGGCTGACTGAGATGAGTCCTCTCCATATGCTGCCATGTTGGCTGCCCAGGATGTAGCCCAGAGATGCAAGGATACGGGCATCACTGCCCTCCACATCAAACTCCGGGCCACAGGAGGAAATAGGACCAAGACTCCTGGACCAGGGGCCCAGTCAGCGCTCAAAGCCCTCGCCTGCTCAGGGATGAAGATTGGGCGGATTGACGATGTCACCCCCATCCCTTCCGACAGCACCCACAGGAAGGGGGGTTGCCGTGGTCGCCGTCTGTGAACAGGACTCCTCAAATTATTGCTTTCTGTTAATACATTGCTTTGATGTAAAAAAAAAAAAAAGAAGAAGAAGAAGAAATCAAGAACCTTCCTTTTTACTGGTGACATGATTTGATTCTCATAATCCAAGAGGTCCATCCAGAAACAACAGCTCCTATGGCCTATGGCTTAAAATAAACTATTCTAAATTAAAGTTTTTCATTATTTTCTTATTTTTCACTGTTCGGATGGCTAACACTAAACTCTATCTAGTAAGTTAATTCAATCTAATAACTAAAACCACATCCTATAATTTTTATTTTACAGACCCACTGGGAACTCTGTCACCCAAAACCCAATATTCCACTTAAGTTGTATTGTCAAAGTGGATGACAACAGCTACGCCTGGTAACTGTCCAGGTTAAAATGAACTCAGCTTGGCTATGATGTAGAAATGGAAGTTTCAATCAGAGGTTAATTCAAATTTGGTATGAGTCAAGGTTCTCTCTGAAATCTGCCTGTGACCACACCTTTGCAGCTACCTGCCTGGTAAGTAGCTCCTTAGCTGGGCAAGAATGCAGGTCAGACTTCTCCATGTGGCAACAATGTGTCAGTCTTGCCACATGATAAACCACTACCCAAAGTTTAATAGGTATGTTTTCAATGAGATGACAACACAAAATACAAGTATTCCAGGTTCTCACCAGAGTTATTAAATAATGAGTGTTCTGCTGGGATACTCAGACTTATCTTTACATAAAGTTATATACCAGAACCACATTAGTCACAGAAAAGACTTAAGTTATATTTTAATGTTGTATACTCAGTGTGGAAAGCAGGTGGATTACTTTTTTAAAATAGGTCTTTGAAGAACACTTCTTCCTTTTACTTAAAAGATCTGTTGAAAACACTTAGTATGTATATCTTTGCATCAGGATGTCTGTAACGTTTTCCTCTTAAAATTTCTTTAGAATTCATTACCAGGAAAAAAGATGCTCTTGACAAACCATTACCTTTCTTTTACCAGAATGAAAATTGTATAATTTCCTTTTCCCTTTTTGTCTGACTTTCAAAAGTTTCAAGACTAAGTTACAATAACATATCATACACTTTATATATATGGCAACCCACTCCAGTATTCTTGCCTGGAGAATTCCACAGACAGAGAAGCCTGGCGGGCTACAGTCCACGGGGCTGCAAAGAGTCGGACACGACTGAGCATGCGTGCACATACAGACAAACTGCTGTAATCTGTGTATTTACTTTTTCCTCCTGTCATATAGATTTTTGTTTCTCCATATTTAACAGCCTCATCATATCTACAGTATTGTGGTAAGCTGCTCAAAACCTTTTTCAACGCAGTAAGTGATATAAATTACAACTAAATAAAACTTTCCTGTAATGCCTAATCTGTTATTTGACACTGAAAATGTTATGTAGTCAAAATTCTAGTTCTTAAAAACAAATAAAGTAAGTCTTTAAAAATTACACAAAAATTTGTGTTGAATAAATGATAGGCATGTGAGTGGCCAGAAAAGCACAAGGCCTGGAAGACTGAAACCAGCCCCACAGAACAGAAGCAGACAAAGAGGGAGTGAAGTGAGCAGTACTTCCAGCACTGCACAGGCGTGAAACGTGCCCCCTGCTATCATAACAAAGAGCTGGAAATCAGAGCGCCAGCAGTGTTGAAGTGGGGGATCAGGGAAGCCAGTCTGCGGTGGGCTGGGGAGTAATGAGGAGGCAAGAACTGGAAATGCAAGTATCCTCACTGCTTCCAGAACCTATGAGGGCAGAGAGATGGCCAGAAGGGAACAGGAATGGAGAATGCTTCCCCTCCCCATCCCATTTCATTAATACAAAAGTCTTCTATGTTTCTATCCTTGATTCAACAGCTATTCATGGGGTGCCTACAACATGACAGGCAGTTGCAGGAGTCTGGGATAAATCAGTGAACAAAACAGACAAACATCTTTGCCATGGAGAAGTTTTCATTCTAGTAGGGCAGTGAAAGTCTCTCAGTCATGTCTGACTCCTTGCAGCCCCATGGACTATACAGTTGATGGAATTCTCCAGGCCAGAATACCGCAGTGGGTAGCCATTCCCTTCTCCAGGGGATCTTCCCAAACCTGGAGATCGAACCCAGGTCTCCCGCATTGCAGGTGGATTCTTTACCAGTTGAGCCTCAAGGGAAGCCCTAGTAGGGCAGAGGGGACATTAAAATAGGTTACACAGAATATGAGGTGAGATAAGTGCTATGAGGGAGGAAAATTACAGCAAAGTCGGGGGGATCAGAAGTGTGGTGGGAAGGGGTGCCAAGCAGATGCATGAATGAGGTCAGGAGAGGTTTGCTGAGGTAGTGAGGTTTAAGCTTAAGCAAAGACCTGAAGCAGGTGAAGGAATTAGCCAAGCAGATTTCAGGGGAAGTGTTTCAAGTAGCACAAAGAGTCAGAGCAAAGGCCCTAACGTAGGACTGTGTCTGCTGTTTTCAAGGGGAAAACTGAGGGGAAACAGCAAAGATGGAAAGGGAAGTAGCCAATACAGCAAGTCCCAAACGAAAAGAAGGCAATGATACCCAAAACACAAGCCCAGGGGTGAGCGGAAGTCAAGAGAGTAACCTTTCTCTTGAGACTGCCTCACTGTGCGGCAGTAAGCAGGCCTAACTAAAATGGTCAAGATTTTAGAAAAGCCACTGTGGAGAGCGGGAGAGGGGACTGAGCAGAAATGCTCTGACGGACACCAGAGACAGCTTCAAGGGAGACCCAAGACCAGACACCCGCCGAGGCACTGACGCGCAGCACTGTGTGAGGGGTCTCCACAACACCGTTAAAAAGGGAGGCTACGGATGACGGGAATGACTCAAGACTGGCATGTGAAGAAATAAAGGCTCCAAGTACTAGTAAGAAAATGGCCGAAGCAACGCACCTGGAAATGACAGTGGAGAAAAAGCAGACGAAGAAGTACAATCTGAAAGGGGCTAACAGGACCAGAGACCTGAGGTAGGAGAACACATAGCAAGAGACTAACGTGAGAGCTCTAAGTTACCAGAGTTTAAGACCTGAAGGTGATGACGTGTTAGAAGATACGGCCACAATAAGAGTTATGGAACAGAATGAACCTTACCTTTGAGCTGAAGTTAAGGAATTCTACAGTTAAGAGTAGTTACAAAGGAAGTTCAGCCTAGTGGACACTAACCACTTCTAGTGACCTTGGGGGAATCATTTAGCCTCTGTCTCAGTTTCACCTATAAAATGGGGATAACAGTATGTATTTTATATGGCTGTTACAAAGATTGAGTGACTACATGTAACGTGGTTAGAAAAGAGCCTGGCACACAGAAAGAGCTCAACAGAGTAAGCTATCCTATCACTACTGTTGTGATGGTGGTTGTTTATACAGTTATGGACATCTGCCAGAATGATGTCAGAAATTCGGATGGAAGGAAGAACTAAGACACACACCAATGTCTTCAAACAGAGCAATGGTAGAGGACAGTGTAATTGAATGATACACTTTGGCATAAACAATTGATAATAAATGTAAAAAATATTCTAAAATCAGTCATTTACAATCTTGTGAGTTATAACAAATATACAAACCACTGCAAAACAAAAACACCGACCGAGTATTAGATAATACATATTACACTGCAACACAGAAAGGGAAGAGGCTCTGACTGAAAATCACAGAAACCGCCATGGCAAGGGTAGTGATACACTAAACCATATGTACTAAAACAGAAAGGGGCTGGAGTTAACCTGATCTCACCACATCCACAGACACGGGGTAAAGCATAAGTTCCTGGAGTAAAGAACTACATCTCTACACACACTCAACTGGGAATGAATGTTGTCAAAGTGAGCATAAACAAATTACTGGGCCAGTCATCAAAAAACCCAAGTCAAAAGTCCAAAGCATCCTTTGCAGGTTTTTCCTGTCACAGGTGCATCTGCTTCATTTACCTTCTACTAGATGAAAAAGTTCTAAATGTGTATTTATCCACATGCTTTCATGAACTCCAGAAATTCACCAGTATCTGCTTGAGCAAGACCACCTTTTAAAGAGAACAACATGAAGTAGATATGCTATACCTTTCACTTTAGAGCCTTGTGAAATTATATCACATGGGTTTAAAACCAAAGGGCTATCTTACTCCTGAGAAAGACCTGGTGTGCTCAGAGCCCTGGGAAGCGCTTAGAAACAAAGCAGGGGCCCTTTGTTGTCCTTCACTCTGTACCCAGGACAAGACCATAGCAGGAAGTGAGCTTGAAAGCTCCAGCCTTGGAGAGCCTCTGTTGGCACTTCTCTTGGCAGTTTATTCCCAGCACAAATTCAAAGTGGGAAAAAGAAAAGAGAGAAAAAAGGAAAACTGCATTTGTCTCTGGTCTTGAAAAGGAAAGTCTGCTCAGAAGTTGTACCTGATTGGATAAACTTTGGAAAAACAATCATCAGAGTGGAGCTGCACAAAATCTTGCCTCCCAGACTCCCATTCCGGTCTGACTTTACCACGTGCTGAGACTACATTTAACCACCATTCTTCAGATCTTGCTTACTAATAAAATAAATATAAAAACTTACATCTCAGAAATATTTCTTAATTGGGGCATGGAATTTAAAAACAAGACATTCTGTATTTCTCTCATTATTAATAAGATGCAAAAAACACTAGTTTCTGTTGAAGTCATTTTTTAAAAATTTCAACCAAGTTTCAAAAGAAAAGCTTAATGATAAAAATAAAAAATAAAGTGTTAAGACTATTCTTAGAAAACCTTATCTGAAAATGTTTAAGTAGTTCCACTTAAGTCACAGGAATTTATTCATTAAGAAAGGGAGTCTGAATGAAAGCAACAGGACAAAAAAGGTGGGCATGCCATTCTCCAGGGCCTGTCCACACCTAGTATGTGGGAAAAGACAGATTTATGGGCTCACACTAAATTCAGTTGTTGCTCCTATCCAGATCTTTTTCTTACAACGCTAACATGTGTGCACTCTTCATATTCCATCCTTAAGTGGTACCTTACCCATTTCACTTGCTTCATAATCCAAAAGCCATACCAAGTTAATTAGAAAGCATCACCTCACTTCTTAGAGAACACAAGCTAAGATTTTACTATGACTAAGCTAAGCTGACAAAATGCCAGCCTTTAAATAAAATATCCACCATGATATCACCTCTTAAGAGCTATTTGAATCCAGCCACTACACTTTCAGGGGGCTGGGAAAGACCCATTTAAGACACAAAGCAACATGTTCAGTATCTCCACAACAGCTGCCTAGAACAGTAAAGAGATATGTCAGCAAGGGATCTGTTGACAATCTAATTTCAGCCACCTCGAGATTCCACAAACCTGACAACCTGCGTCCTCAAAAATACTACTGCAACCCTCTCCCATCATTAGACTATTCCAGTTGACTTCACCTCTGCATATTGAGCTACTTTGAAAATATATCCATCCGGCGACGCAATATACTATTGATAATTCCAGGCCTCCACCCTGGTAAATTGGCCTTAGCAATCCTCAGATCTGCCTTTGTACGAGTAAGGCATCACCATCCCTCTGTGTCCATAGCCCTGATCATAGACGATGAACACAGAAATGCATCATTTCACCCCAAAGAGAATGCAATCTTGAAGGCACTTTGCCTTGGAAGCTCAATTAGCGATTCTCCAAGGAGGGAAAAAAAGTGATTTCGGAGTTCCATTCTGGTTTTAGGGCCCGGAATGTTTTGTGTTGCATGAACAATAACTAGCTCGCTGGAGTAGCCTCCCAACCCCCACAACTTGGCTTCGGTGTGGCCAGTCACCCTGAAAGCTGCCAGGGCTGCCACTCGGTGCCTTCCAGCAACGGGACTTGGCTCCTAAAGGATTTGTCAGATCATCCTCCCAATATGGCTGCCAGAGTAATCCCAGGCTGCCGACCGCCGAGACCACACCAGCCCCCGCCACCGATGGCCAGCATCCAGCGAGCCCCCTCCCTTCCCACCGCGCTTCTCTCCAGTCCTTGCGACAGCGGCTCCCCCCTCCCACGCGATGCCAGCGCCTGCCTTCATCTGGCAAAAGGGCACAACCACATTCCTAGACGAAGCCTCGATGCCAACCCTAACGGAGGAGAGAGGATGGGGGTAAATGAGAAGGGTGGCTTCAGCACAGAGCACAGAGAGCCGTAATGTGCGCAAAGAGCCCGGGTAACCGACGGGCAGCGGCGGCTCGGCTGACCGCCGGAGACAGCCGGAACCTGGCGGCTCAGGGGAGGCGGAGAGCTGGTGCGGGCCACTGCGGGGGACCCGGCAGGCCGCTGGACCCAAGCCGGGCGCTCGCTGCTGGCCCGGGGACGGTCCCCCACCCCCGAGACCGAGACTCCCCCACCCCGCCCCGCCCCACTCGGTGCCCCGCTGGGGCAGCGCCCTCAGTATTCGCGGCTCCGGCCCGGCCCGGAGCTTCCCCGGCTCGGACCCCGCCAGCCCCCGGCCTGGCCGCCCCTCCCCCGGGCGGTCCCATTCTCAGGCTGGCGCCGCAGCGCCAACCGCCGCCCGCCTTACCTCAGCCGCGCTGCGGACAGACTGACAGGCGGGCGGGAGGGCAGGGTCAGCAAGGGCCGCGGCGCGCGGGGGCGCGGGGAACCCGGCACCGACGTTCCTTAGCGCGAGCAGCGGCCGCCGAGAGCCGCAGGGCGCCGCTCGGCAGCCCCATCACACAGCTGGCGAGCCCGGCATCAAGGGCCACGGAGGGCGGGAGTCCAGGAGACCCGGGCGCGGCGACCGGCGAAGAGCGGCTCAGCCTCGCGCTGGCACCTCCCAGGACCGCCGCCGTCAGACTGCTCAGCGTCCGTCCTCTCCAAGCTCCGCCTGCTGCCGCCGGCCTAGGACACCGCCCGAAGCCCGGCTGCCGTGCGTCACCTCGGTCCGCCTTGGCGCCCGCGACTGACACAGGCAGCGACCAATCAGGGTGCAGAGCTCCGAGCGACCGGCCAATCGCAGGGGGAGCCGGTGAAGGGAGGCGGTGAGAGAGGCGGAGACGGCTGGGCGCCCCCTGGTGGCTCAGAAGCCGGAGCTGGTGTGTGGGGGTGCGAGGTAGGAAAAGGCGGCGCCGAGAGTCCCCTCCCGGGTGACCCCCGAAGGGCGTTAGTCGGCAGCAGCCAGCCGCGCTGGGCTAACTCGGTGATCCGCCTTGTAAGGGGACAAAGCAAGGCTAAGTGGGGCGGGGCGGGACTGTGGGGACCCGACGCCTGCGGAGGGGCAGAGACGAATGTGGGAGGCAGCCGAGTGTGGAGTCATTGTCTGTTTGGAAAACATCTCACCACGTTGAAGCCGCCGAACACTGCGCAGTCGGAGCTGAAACACGCAAAAGGATGAGTGTACTATCCCGCAGAAAGCTTGCCGGCCTATTCTTAGCGAGCCCGAGCACAACACCTCCCACACGCCACCTTGGGAAAAAAGGCGGAATGAGTAATGGAAAAGCATGACTTAGTGGGCATTCAACTTGTCTCCTTGGGAGACCGAGTAAGGGCCGTGAGTAAAGAACAAAATGCTTTGTATTGCCCCGGAGTTAACCAACCGAGGTCCCCCTTGGGAGATTCCCTTGAAGGAGGGTTATTGGAATTCAGAAACCGAGAGCACACACGCGCTCTGCTAGCGATTTTTAAAAATCAGGTTTTGATTCAGGTCAAAAGAAAAGTACACAACTGTTCACGTGAGGTACAATTAAGTACTTAACAAAATATTAATTCTACAGTAATATGGGTAATTATGCCAGGCATCACTATTTTACAAGGTTATGATATGCTTTTTGATTTACTAGCAGAAATTTAAAGTAAAATCTGATTCCTCCCCCCCCCGAATTCAATACAGAATTGGATGTTAAAAAGCCTCTGTATAAGCAGAGACACTAAAGCATCAAAATTAAATTTCTACACTAAGGGTTTCAGAAGATTTGCACCACTGCTAAACTCCTCATACTCGCCATCCAGCCAACAGCTATTGAACCTTTCATATAGAATGTAAACTCCACCTGTCCACAGAATGATTTGACATAGCTTACATTGACCCATACAAGCAATAAAACTATAGCATTAAACTAGGAGTAAAGTTAATAATTTTTTTAAGTAATAAAGTCTGTATAGGGGAAAGGGCTGTCTGAAAAAGGGGAATGCATAGAAAGAAAAATAATATTTAAAAATAGAGTCAAAAAAATAAAATAAAATAAGAAGATAAAAATAGAGTCAAGGGAATGTGCCACCACTGAGCACAAAACCCACCTGGTAGCTTCCTGAAGGCCATGACAAAAACAGAATTACAATGAGTTAATAAACAGAAGTTCACGGATTCATTAGTAGACACCAATCTTTTCCTTAAAAAAAAGAAAATCTCTTAAGTCAAAGATCTCTCTTGGTAAATGACACATTGCGCTTGAAAACGTGTGGGTTATTTTCAAATATCTTTTGATACTTATTTCTAACATAATTCCACAGTGATAAGAGAATAGAAACTGTATGATTTCAACAGCTTTTTAGCCCATGAAATTTTTTCACCTTATATTACGTCCCTGGATATGTTCCAGTGTCTCCTGGTTTATAGTCTTTGGGAAGTTGAGTAGAATATGTATCCTGCTGTTGTGTGAAACTTATATAAATCTTAATTTTGTTGAATTGGTTCATAGTGCTTTCCAGACCTAGTATAGCCTTCTTTTCTATTTATTCTATTAATTTTTGAGAGTTTGATATTGAAACACCAACTAAAACTCTTAATTTATCTACTTAAAAAATAATCATAATATATATAGTGGAACTATATGTAACTTTGTTCTGTATTTTCCAAGTTTCCTATAAATGTGTTATACTTTTATAATTTAAAAAAAAGCTCTTTGCATAAGTACTCAGGTAAGCACCATGGAGAGTTACAAAAACCTGGATGGTAGTATTATTTGAGCTCTCAATGGAGTTCAAATTAAAAAGAATCTGAAACAGTGAAGGGAATGTAGTGGTAATCAGCCCTAGACAAATTAAGCAATAGCACACAAAGAAGGGTCAATAGAGGTAGATAAGACTGTTCTAGGTTTTAAGACCAAAATAGCCTCCTCTACCTAAGCTTTTTGCCCCTCTGACAAATGAAAATCACTCTACAGAGACCTTCAGTTTCTCAGGTTACAGATTTTATACAGAGTCACCCCTCAAAAGTCAGATAGTACTAGAAAATTAAATTTAGCCATGGCCCAATAGTTATCCCTAGAATACAAGGAAAGAACACCAAAAGATTTATAAATGTTACACACCGAGCCATGCTACCACAACTAATAAGGTGTCTAGATACAAGGTCAATATAAAAAAATCCAAAGTACTCCTTTTCATTAGGAAAGGCTAACTAGAAAATGTGATTTAAAATGCTTCTGTTAAAAATAGCAACAAAACTATTAACTATTTAAGGGTAAGTTGACAAAAGATAAGCAAGACCCATATGGAAAAAAGTTATACAACTATATTTTTGAAACACATTCGATGAGATCAGGTACATTCAGGGTAGTATGAAATTAGATGATGAAACATACTAAAGAAGATCTAAGTAGATGGAGGTGTTCTTATTTGGGGGCAAGAAGAAAATATTAGCATGTCAATTCTTTCCAAGTTAATCTATAAACTTAATGTCATTTCACTGAATATTTCAACAGGATTTTTTATGGAATTTAACAAAGTGATAGTAAAATTCAAATAGTAAATCTAGTCTATGTCCATTTTAAAAAATTAATATTCTAGAACATATCCAAGAGTATCCATGACAATTTTGAAGAATGAGGTGTGGGGATTTGCCCATAAGTTAACAAGATTTTCTGTAACATCATACTAATTAGAATTCTATTGCATTGGCACAAGAATATACAAATATAGAAATGGAACAGAATAGAGTCCAGAAACAGATCACACACATATGGGAATATACCATATGACAGCACTGGCATTAAAAATCAGTGGAGAAATGATAAATTATAAATGATAATAAATGATGTGGAGTAATTGCTTAGTATGTGGTAAACCACTGGTAGAAGAAGGCAATGGCACCCCACTCCAGTACTCTTGCCTGGAAAATCCCATGGACGGAGGAGCCTGGTAGGCTGCAGTCCATGGGGTCGAGAAGAGTCGGACACTACTGAGTGACTTCACTTTCACTTTTCACTTTCATGCACTGGAGAAGGAAATGGCAACCCACTCCAGTGTTCTTGCCTGGAGAATCCCAGGGATGGGGGAACCTGGTGGCCTGCCGTCTATGGGGTCACAGAGTCAGATACCACTGAAGCGACTTAGCAGCATCAGCAAACCACTGGTGGTCTAGTAGTTAAGAATCCATCTGCCACTGCATGGGACACAGGTTTGATCCCTGGTCTGGAAAGATTCCACATGCTTCAGAGCAACTAAACGAGCGCTACAACTACTAAACCTGTGCTCTAGAACCCATGAGCTGAAACATGCTCCTTACATCACACCATACAAAAAATAAATTTCACATGGACTGAAAGCCTAAATCAGAAGAACAAAGGTTTAAATGTTTTAGTAAGAAATATAAAATATTGTTATCACCTTGAAATAAAAAGAAAAAAAGTACTAATCACAAAAGCTGTGAATTTAACTATAATTAAAAAAAACACTTCTATATAAACAAAAAATACCATAAAACAACAAACCTTAGATTGGAGAAATATATTTATAACACATTTCACCAACGAAGCATTCAGAATATACAGAGAAATCAAATCAATTTACAATAATACAAATCAATGTGAAAATATAAATGTAGCAGGGAAAAAATGTGCAAATAGTGTGACAAAAAAAATTTTTTTAAGGAACAAAACAGAAAATTCACAGAGGAAGGTATGAAAAGACATGTAACTTGCTGGAAATAAGATACCACATCCATCCAATTACCAGAAATGAAAAGTGTAATGATACCAAGTAATGTCAGGGAGTAAAGTGGTACAACTTTGTTAACAACCAGACAATTGGAAAATGAGCATAGCCTTCTAACCGAGCAATTCCTCTTTTAGTGTATCTCCTAGAGAAACTCTTGCGTAGGTAGCTAAAGAAACAGGTACAAGAATGGTGTTTGAGGGACTTTCCTGGTGGTTCAGTGATTAAGAATCCACCTGCCAGTGCAGGGGACACAGGTTTGATCCGTGGTCCAGGAAGATTCCACATGCTTCAGGGCAACTAAACTCAAGTGCCACAACTACTAAGCCTGTGCTCTAGAACCCACGAGAAGCCAGAGCACTACAACTAGAGAAAGCCCGGGCATAGCAACGAAGACCCAGTGCAGCCAAAAATAAATAAATACATTTTTGCAATATCGTTTGCACTAAGGAAAAGTGGAAATGTCTAACAGCAGGAGAATGGATGAATAAATTGTGATGTAGTGATAATTATATCACTATATACGATGTACAGAATATACACAAGGATACTATGCGGAAGTAAAAACAAAAGATCCAGAGTTACACTTAACAACACACCTACAGCAGTCAGGACCCTGTCAGGAAACAGAAACCATGATAGTTATTACAAACACAGGAGATTTAATAGAAGAAATGGTTATCCAGATGCTCCCAGGCTCAAAGAGAGAGAGAAAAAAAAAAGGATAATATAAATCAGATACTAGAAACTGCAGGAAGGTACTACACCCATAGCATTGGGAGGGAAAAAAATGAGGAGGGGTGTTACCAAAGCTAGGAGACTTAACAAGGGGCCAAGACTGGAGCTGGGGGAGAAGGGAGGCTGCTGCAGCAAGAAAAAGCACCAGAAGAAAGGGCAGAAATAAAAGAAAAACTATGAATTCTCTACTCACCTCAATACCTCTTATTGGCAGAACCCAAAGGGAAACCAACTAGCAAAGGAGCTTGAGAAATACAGATTATAGAAGGGTAGGTACAGGGATGAGAAACAGTAGGTAAATAGCACAATGGCTAATCTTAAAAACATAAAGTTGAGCAAAAAAAAAGTGTGCCATATAATGTCATTTATACATACAGTTTGAAAACATCCAGAAAAACCCTATAGGACTATATTCATGGATAGTCGAAAATACATGTGAGAATGATAATTACCAAATTCAGAATATAGGTTATCCCAAGAGAGAGAAAAGAAGCAGGAAGCAGGACACAGGAAGCATCAGCTCTATCTGTAATATTTTACTTCTTAGGAAAAAAATGATCTCAGATGGGGATGTTGATAGAGTTAAATGGTGTCTATATGAGTGGGTACCATTAAGGTTAGTCTCTATTTTTTACTGCCTGTTGCAAAATATTTCATATGGATAGCAAGGGGGAAGGGGCAGGGTGGGATGAATTGGAAAATCGAGATGTTGTTGTTGTTTAGTCACTAAATCATGTGACATTTTGCGACCCCATGGACTGTAGCCCGCCAGCCTCCTCTGTCCCTGTGATTTCTCGGGCAAGAATACTGAAGTGGGTTGCTGTTTCCTTCTCCAGGGGATCTTCCCAACCCAGGGATCGAACCCATGTCTCTACATTGGCAGGTGGCTTCTTTACCGCTGAGCCACCAGGGTAGCCCTGTATGTATACTACTATGTTTAGTGAGAACCTATTGTATGGTATAGGGAATTCTACTCGGTGCTCCGTGGTGACCAAAACAGGAAGGAAATCCATAAAAGAGGGGATAGATGTATGTACATGTATGACTGATTCAGTTTGCTGTACAGTAGAAATTGACACAGCAGTGTAAAGAAACTATACTCCAATTAAAAAAAAAAAAGGCAGTATTTGTTTTAAGGCATCCCAGCTGTGGTCCCACCGGTAATTCTCTGCAGGCTGGGTCAGCAGCTGGATCAGAGGGACTGACTGGTGGCAGCTGGACCAAGCATGAAGGGCTGAGTGGGTGGGAGACCATAAGCCATAATCCTCTTTCTGACCTGGTTTTAAGATGCACTGATCCCACAGCCTGCAATGTAAAAGGTCACCTCATCTTAGCTAAACAGTTGGCCTTCCTGACTGAGTCTGTATTCACTCAAAACTTACACATGGCACCACTTGCACTGCCAAAAATCTAGGAAGAGCCCATTTTCATTTCTGGGAGGATTCAGACTGCAGTTCTCAGCAGAATTATCCAAGTCCACAAAGAGAATTATTTTCTGGTTATTTTAACCAATATCAGGTAACATATGTACTTAAGTCTTAGATCGTGTTGCACATTGAAAAATAGAAACTGCTTATATTTTTGGACTTAGGAGATTGCTGTGTTGAAGCAGAAAAGACCTTTGTTTTTATATAAACTCCTTTTAACTGTTCATCAGTCAACAACATCTACCTGATATAAGCATGTGTAACTATGAACGGAGATTCGTGACATTGTACAGGAGACAGGGATCAAGACCATCCTCATGGAAAAGAAATGCAAAAAAGCAAAATGGCTGGCTGAGGAGGCCTTACAAATAGCTGTGAAAAGAAGAGAAATGAAAAGCAAAGGAGCAAAGGAAAGATACAAGCATCTGAATGCAGAGTTCCAAAGAATAGCAAGGAGAGATAAAAAAGCCTTCCTCAGCGATCAATGCAAAGAAATAGAGGAAAACAACAGAATGGAAAAGACTAGAGATCTCTTCAAGAAAATTAGAGATACCAAGGGAACATTTCATGCAAAGATGGGCTCAATAAAGGACAGAAATGGTATGGACCTAACAGAAGCAGAAGATATTAAGAAGACGTGGCAAGAATACACAGAAGAACTGTACAAAAAAGATCTTCATGACCCAGATAATCATGATAGTGTGATCACTCACCTAGAGCCAGACATTCTGGAATGTGAAGTCAAGTGGGCCTTAGAAAGCATCACTACGAACAAAGCTAGTGGAGGTGATGGAATTCCAGTTGAGCTATTTCAAATCCTGAAAGATGATGCTGCAAAAGTCCTGCACTCAATATGCCAACAAATTTGGAAAACTCAGCAGTGGCCACAGGACTGGAAAAGGTCAGTTTTCATTCCAATCCCAAAGAAAGGCAATGCCAAAGAATGCTCAAACTACTGCACAATTGCACTCATCTCACACACTAGTAAAGTAAGGCTCAAAATTCTCCAAGCCAGGCTTCAGCAATACGTGAACCGTGAACTTCCAGACGTTCAAGCTGGTTTTCGAAAAGGCAGAGGAGCCAGAGATCAAATTGCCAACATCTGCTGGATCATCAAAAAAGCAAGAGAGTTCCAAAAAAAACATCTATTGCTGCTTTATTGACTATGCCAAAGCCTTTGACTGTGTGGATCACAATAAACTGTGGAAAATTCTTAAAGAGATGGGAATACCAGATCACCTGACCTGCCTCTTGAGAAACCTATATGCAGGTCAGGAAGCAACAGTTAGAACTGGACATGGAACAACAGACTGGTTCTAGGTAGGAAAGAGAGTACGTCAAGGCTGTATGTTGTCACCCTGCTTATTTAACTTCTATGCAGAGTACATCATGAGAAACACTGGGCTGGAAGAAGCACAAGCTGGAATCAAGATTGCTGGGAGAAATATCAATAACCTCAGCTATGCAGATGACACCACCCTTATGGCAGAAAGTGAAGAGGAACTAAAGAGCCTCTTGATGAAAGTGAAAGAGGAGAGTGAAAAAGTTGGCTTAAAGCTTAACATTCAGAAAACGAAGATCATGGCATCTGGTCCCATCACTTCATGGCAAATAAATGGGGAAACAGTGGAAACAGTGTCAGACTTTATTTTTTGGGCTCCAAAGTCAGTGCAGATGGTGATTACAGCCATGAAATTGAAAGATGCTTCCTCCTTGGAAGGAAAGTTATGACCAACCTAGATAGCATATTCAAAAGCAGAGACATTACTTTGCCAACAAAGGTCCATCTAGTCAAGGCTATAGTTTTTCCAGTGGTCACGTATGGATGTGAGAGTTGGACTGTGAAGAAAGCTGAGCGCCAAAGAATTGATGCTTTTGAACTGTGGTGTTGGAGAAGACTCTTGAGAGTCCCTTGGACTGCAAGGAGATCCAGCCAGTCCGTCCTAAAGGAGATCAGTCCTGGGTGTTCATTGGAAGGACTGATGCTGAAGCTGAAACTCCAATACTTTGGCCACCTCATGCGAACAGTTGACTTGTTGGAAAAGACCCTGATGCTGGGAGGGATTGGGGGCAGGAGGAGAAGGGGACGACAGAGGATGAGATGGCTGGATGGCATCAACAACTCGATGGACATGAGTTTGGGTAAACTCCGGGAGTTGGTGATGGACAGGGAGGCCTGGTGTGCTGCGATTCATGGGGTCGCAAAAAATCAGACACTACTGAGTGACTGAACTGAACTGACTGATACTCTTTTTGCAATCCCATGGACTGTAGCTTACCAGGCTCCTCTGTCCATGGAATTTTCCAGGCAAGAGTACTGGAGTGGCTTGTCATTTCCTTCTCCAGGGGATCTTCCCAACCCAGGATTACCACATTAATGATCCTTCCACAGGTTCAGCTACGAAACCTTGTTACGACTTTTACTTCCTCTAGATCGTCAAGTTCGACCATCTTCTCAGTGCTTCCCCAGGGCCATGGGCCGACCCCAGCGGGGCTGATTTAGTGAGGGCCTCACTAAATCATCCAATTGATAGTAGCAACAGGCATATTAAACACTGTATTAAATAACAAAAATACAGAGCTCAAGATAAATCAATAAGTGCTCTGCTTTTTTTCATAGATAGAATGAAGTTGGGTTCAACTTATTAATATTCACATACAGTGACACCACTTATGCTGAAGTTATTTGGAATCAGAGAAACAGAACAGGAAGATATTTTAGAACTGGTTAGTTCACCACATCAGGAAACCAATGAGCACAGCAAGACTTCTAGTTTGCTGAGGACTTAAGTTTTTGTT
Source organism: Bos grunniens (assembly GCF_055505025.1). Classification (NCBI taxonomy): domain Eukaryota; kingdom Metazoa; phylum Chordata; class Mammalia; order Artiodactyla; family Bovidae; genus Bos; species Bos grunniens. The sequence goes on along the minus strand of NC_141180.1, from coordinate 37,711,763 downwards.
GTTATTGTTGATAGCTTCAACTACCCAGAATCCAGAAGGAAGGAAAAGAAAACCAACAAATATAGATGTTATAAAACTAAAAATATCTTACCCACTAGAAAATTCCTCAGGCCTGCATTCAGTGTCTCTTTACATATGTTGTACCACTAATTCTAACAAGCTCGACTGCCTGACTTTTTACTTAGCTAATGAAATTCATGGGAACAGATTGGACATGGGATATTGCAATGCTAGAAGTGAAGCTTATTACGACAAGGATTAAAATTTTGAAAAGCATATGTAAGATCTCAAAAAAACCTGGCAGTCTGATAACATTTGGATCCAAATGATTTTTATCTATCTCCAAAAACCAAACTAATACAAAAACTGAATTCTGCTATTGTCTAGAGCTGTCAAAATCATACTGCAGCATATAAACACCATTCTAGAAAAGTAATTTCAAAAACATGATGAGTAGGGCCCTAAAAGTGACACATTTTCTAAAGATGTTAAAGTCAATAGCAAAATTATTTGGTGTGATTTCCCCCGCTTTTTCTCCAATGATCCGTTCATTTAAATATGAATATCAGTTTAACAAGTAACATATACAACACATTGCAGGTTAGCACTATTGCTGAGATCACCCCGGCCCAGAGGGTCACACAGTAAATACCAAACAATTCATGAGGAAGTAACAAATTAAGAATCAAGCACAAATAATTTTGTCAAAACTAAAAAAATGGGAAATTTTATTAAAAAAATTTTTTTAATTGGAGTATAATTGCTTTACAATGTTGTGTTAGTTTCTAATGCACAACAGTGTGTATCAGCTATATGAACACATATGTCCCTCTCTCTTTAGTCTCTCTCCCACCTCCTCCATCTCAGGGAAATTTTAATTTAGTTTGTTCTCTTTGTTCCCAGTGATTAGTGCAAGATTTTGTTTTAATCAGCTGTTGGCTCTTCACAAAAACAGTCAGCTGTAATCAGTGCGTCTGGCTTTTTCCTGGTCCTGACTGGGGATCCATCATTTCAGCCAAATAAGAATCCTCTGCATAGATTCCCCATCTTCTGAATTGCAGTTTACGTATCATTTTTCTGTAACAAGCAGTTTTACTAATTAGGCACAACCTTGTATCAATTAACTTTGGTCTTAAAGCCATGATTAAAGAAACCAAATTGTTGTTTCTGGAAATTGCTGTGCCAGGGACAGATGGCCCCAGAACACATGGGAAGAAGATGGAGCCTGAAACTGGCTCCCTACAGCTCCAGAGAGAGACGGGCTGCTAGGAAGGATGCTAGGACACAGGATTGGGGACGATCCAGGCATAACAGAGCTGGGAGCGCAATGCAGGGGAATGGGGCTCAGCAGAGTCATGATACATCAGATGATCCCTCCTCTCCATCATTCCCAATCCGCAGGCCAAGGAGACTTTCCTGAAGGCGGAGCTTGCCTTATAGCTCCAGCTCTTAGACAGTACCTCCTGGGAACTGCACCTCGTTAGGGGCTTCTCTGGTGGCTCAGATGGTAAACAATCTTCCGGCAATGAGGGAGACCTGGGTTCAATCCCTGAGTCGGGAAGATCTCCCGGAGAAGGGAATGGCTACCCACTCCAGTATTCTTGCCTGGAGAATCACCTGGACAGAGGAGCCTGGCTGGCTACAGTCCAGGGAGTCACAGAGTCGGACACAACTGAGCGACTAACACTTTTACTTCACCCTTGTTTAGCATACAGCCTCTTGAGATGAACAAATAATTCATACAGAAAGAAAGCATCTACAGGAAAGAGGAGCAGGGATGGGCAGAGAGCACCTGGCCTTTACAATAGAAATGTTTGTATTCTGTCACTTGCCGCATGTCCTTGAGCACATAACCCTTGATTTCCTCATTTTTTTTTAAATTTTATTTTTAACTTTACAATATTGTATTGGTTTTGCCATATATCAACATGAATCCGCCACAGGTATACACGTGTTCCCCATCCTGAACCCTCCTCCCTCCTCCCTCCCCATACCATCCCTCTGGGTCATCCCAGTGCACCAGCCCCAAGCATCCAGTATCGTGCATCGAACCTGGACTGGCGACTCGTTTCATATATGATATTATACATGTTTCAATGCCATTCTCCCAAATCATCCCACCCTCTCCCTCTCCCACAGAGTCCAAAAAGAAAAACACCAATACAGGATACTAACGCATATATATGGAATTTAGAAAGATGGTAACAATAACCCTGTATACAAGACAGCAAAAGAGACACTGATGTATAGAACAGTCTTTTGGACTCTGTGGGAGAGGTTTCCTCATCTTTAAAATGGGAGTAAAAGACTTCCCTGGTGGCGCAGTGGATAGGAATCTACCTGCCAATGCAGGGGGACACAGGTTTGATCCCTGGTCTGGGAAGATTCCACATGCCGAGAAACAACTAAGCCCATGCTCTACAATTACTAAGCCTATGTGCCAAAACTACTTGAAGCCCATGCACCTAGAGTCTGCTCCAAAATAAGAGAAGCCACTGCAATAAGAAGCCCACTCACTGCAAGGAAGAGTAGCTCCCACTTGCCACAACTAGAGAAAGCCCGAGTGCAGCAATGAAGACCCAGGCAACCAAAAAATAAAGAAAAATAAAATGGAAGTAAAGATAATACCCAGTTTACTTTTTACATTGTGTGAATCATGTTGGAATGTGAATGTAGGGAATTTCCTGGCAGTCCAGTCATTAGGACTTTCACTACTGAGGGCCAAGTTTCAATCGCTAGTCAGGGGACTAAGATTCCTCAGGCTGAGTGGAGCGGCCAAAAACAAGCCTGAGTGTAAGGCACTGCGTCCCATGTGCTGTCATAGTAATAATAACAAAGCCATAGTCCCATCAAGTCAAAAACAAGCTCAATGAATTTTTCTTGTTTCTCCCTATAAGTGATCTTGCTCCCCCTTTCCTTTGTTTTCCTATCTCCTGATTATAGAGTCACAGTATCGAAAATGTTATAAAGAAATAAACACATGTATACCTGTGGCGGATTCATTTTGATATTTGGCAAAACTAATACAATTATGTAAAGTTTAAAAATAAAATAAAATAAAAAGAAAAGCAAAATAAATCAGTTAAAAAAAAAAAAGAAATACATCTGTTTCATCCTAGCTGTGGTATCCTGAGCAAGTCAATATCTCTAGACTTTATTTTTTGATGATTAAGGCGATTAGAGTAGGTGAGTTCTAAAGAACATTCAGGTTCTAATGTCTTGGATTTCTGTACTTACTGGGTTTTTTTTCCTTCCTCTCCAGACACAAAGAACTTCAACAGATGATGATGATAGTGATGGTAACAGCTGATTTTTTTTTTTTTTGCCAGCACTGCATGGCATGGGGGTCTCAGCAGATTCTTAACCACTGGACCACCAGGGAGGGTATTTTTACGGTTGATATTTCTTGTGCCTTTACTATAAACCAAGAACTATATTAAGCACTCCACATTAATTATTTCGTTTGATCTTCACAACAGTCTATAAAATAGGTACTTTTACTGTTGCAAATTCCCATTTGAGGAAACTCAGAGAGGTTGTGGAGGCTGCAATGTTGTGTCCCAACTATTTGTTCATCGTCTAGTCACTAAGTCTTGTCCAACTCTTTGCGACCCCATAGACTGCAGCACACCAGGCTTCCCTGTCCTTCACTATCTCCTGGAGTTTGCATCCCAAGTATGCCTCATCCCAATCCCTGGAAACTGTACTACCTTATATGGAAACAGGGTCCTTGTAGGTGTAAATTTAGGATTTTGAGATGAGAAGATGATAAAAAATGGGCCCTAGATGCAATCTTGTGTATCCTTATAAGACAGAGACAGACAGAAATTTGACAACACATACAAAAGCAGGGGGACTTCCCTGGTGGTCCAGTGATTAAGAATCCACTGCAGGGGGCACAGGTTCAATCCCTGGTTGGGGAACTAGTGTCCCACCTGCTTTGGGGGCATGACAAAAAAAAATACATACACACACACACATATACAAAAATGGGGAAGGCTGTGCGACCATGGAGGCAGAGACTGGAATGATGAAACCACAAGCCAAGAGAGCAGCCTTCTGAAACCAGAAGAGGCAAGAGCCCCCAAAAGGAGCATGGCCTGGCCGAGGCTTTGATTTTTCAGCCAATGATACTGATTTGGGACTTCTGGCCTCCAGAAACATGAGATCATAAAATTTTATTATTCTAAGTTACCCAGTTCATGGTAATTTGTTATAGCGGCCACAGAAAACTCATATAGAGATTAAGTAATTTATTCATGGTCACAGTTAATAAGTGGTGGTAGAGTTAGGATTCAGATCCATGAACATCTGGCTCCAAACGCTATGCTTAGGCTTCCCAGGTGGCTCAGAGGTAAAGAATCTGCCTGCCAATGCAGGAGACATGGGTTCAATTTCTGGTCCGGGAAGATTTCACATGCCGAGAAACAGCTAAGCCCGTGTGCCACAATTATTAAGCCAGTGCCCTAGAGCCTGTGCTCTGAGACAGTAGAAGCCACTGCAATGAGAAGCCGGTACATTGCAATGAAGAGTAGCCCCTGCTCATGGCAATTAGAGAAAGCAGCAACAAAGACCCAGCCATAAATAAATAAATCTTTAACAAACAAAACCAAAAATGATCTCATGCTCTTCAGCACAGCATGGTACAGTACACTCCTTATAATACATAAAACAAACAGACATTGATGAAATATTAAGTATCAAAAAAGAATGAAGAAGGAAAATTGGAATTCCATCAAAAGTAGTGTGGCCTTCTGGTTGATTCAACCAAATCCATTCTCTCTGCTGCAAACATCTCAGCTTTAGAAGCTTGACTTTAAAAGTTCATTCTCCCCCACGCTTTACATCGAAATTAGGTCATTCCTGCATCACAGCCAAGAATGTGTGCACTTTAACGAGAAGATACAATTTGTAAAAAGAGAAGAGATGATATATTTAGTTTATAGCTAAAGAGGTTACTTGGCAGCAATTTCAGCCTCTTAGTCCATGCTTGCAATCAGAGAAACAGAGGCCTCTTATCTTTTTTAAAGGTTTGTTTCCTTTTTCTTCCTTCAACGGGGATGCTGTCTTCAATTTTCTCAAAAGGGAAATGGGTAAGGACTAGTAGGGCTTCCCTTGTGGCTCAGCTGGTAAAGAATCTGCTTGCAATGCAGGAGACCTGGGTTCGATCCCAGGGTTGGGAAGATCCCCTGGAGAAGGGAAAGGCTACCCATTCCAGTATTCTGGCCTAGAGAAATCCATGGGCTGTATAGACCATGGGGTCACAAAGAGTTGAACATGATTGAGCAACTTTCACTTCACTCACAAGGACTAATAACTAGATTTTCATTTCTTTCACTTGCTACCTTCCTGACTGTCAGAATTCTCAGGCAGATCAGCTAATGGGAAAATTGTTTAGTCACCAAGTCCAACTCTGTGTGACCCCATAGACTGTAGCCTGCCAGACTCCTCATCCATACGATTCTCCAGGCAAGAATACTGGAGTGGGTTGCCATTTCCTTCTCCAGGGGACCTTCCCAATCCAGGGATCAAACCTGAGTCTCCTGCACTGGGAGGTGGATTCTTTACCACTGAGCCACCTGGGAAACCCCAATTTGAATTTAACCCTAATCTACATTGAGCCCACATTTTTCTCTGTAGGAACAAGAACATCTCTCTTTTTTATAATTTTTTTAAATTAAAAAAAATTTTTTGGCCATACTGCACAGCATGTGGGTTCTCAGTTCCCTGACTAAACCCATGGGATCAAACCTGTGCCCCCTGCTTTGGAAGTGTGGAGTCTTAACCATTAGTGTATGCATGCATGCCAAGTCACTTCGGTCATGTACAACTCTTTGTGACTCTATGGACCATAGCCCACCAGGCTCCTCTGTCCATGGGATTCTCCAGGCAAGAATATTGGAGTGGGTTTCCATGCCCTCCTCCAGGGAATCTGCCCAACTCAGGGATGGAACCCGAGTCTCTTATGTCTCCTACATTGGCAGGCAGGTCCTTAACCACTAGATCAGGAAGTCTACTAGCCAGGGAAGTCCGAGACCCTCATCTTTTAATACTCATTACACTTTTAGTTGATACTCTGAGCCTCTTATAGTCATCAGTGTGTGTTGCCAAATTCACCAGTCTTATTCCTCTTATCTCCCTTCTCCTCTTTTTTGGCCATTTAAAAGTATATGCTCAAGGTTTTGAAATAAATGGTCAAAATCGCAATATGGTCTATGAGTGCATGCATTGGGCATGCACGCTCAGTTGATCAGTCATGTCCGACTCTTTGTAACCCCATGGACTATAGCCCACCAGGCACCTTTGTCAGTGAGATTTTCCAGGCCAGAATACTGGAGTGGATTGTGATTTCCTACCCCAGAGGATTTTCCCAACCCAGGGATTGAACCCATGTCTCCTGCACTGGAAGGTGGATTCTTTACCACTGAGCCACCTGGGAAGCCCCATGGTCTGCAATACTCTAAATTAAATCTTTTTCTTGACCCAGATTTATGGGCGCAACACAGGCAACATGGAGAGAACTGAGCATGAGCTCCTCTTGGCTGCTATAGTATTTGTCAATCATCCAAAAGAAACCAACTGGAAGAGAAAAATGGTTTCACATTGCTGAGACAGACTAGGTAGGTTGTGGTTTGAAAGGATGATAAAGTACAGCCTACAAGACAAGGTGTCTCTGAGGAAGAAGCTAAGCATTTAGATCTTTGATATTTATATGAAACAACTGACTCTGTACTTATGGCTCAGAATTAACCCTATTTATTCATAATGTGCTATTCTTTTTGAGAGATCAAGGTTTTTTTTTTAAGTCATTATATCAGCAATTTTCTCCCATCCATGTTATGTTGACAGGTTACATGCTTGTTTTACAAGGAAAGCTACAGAAAAAATCCCCCCAATCTATCAACCCAGCAGTGAAGTGAGCAGACAGGTCTGGGGACCAGACAAGTTCTGACAACAGCCCACTGTATCTGTCCGTCTCTGTTACTCCTTCACACACACGCATGCACACACATACACACACCTCACACCAAAAGAGCTTCAAGGTATCACAGGATTGGAGATGCCACATTTTTGTTTTTTTTAATTTGGCTGTGGCATGTCTTAGTTGCTGCACCCTGAATCTTTCTTGCGGCATGCGGGACCTAGTTCCCTGACCCAGATTGAACCCAGGCTCCCTGCACTGGGAGCATGGAGTCTTAACCACTGGACCACCAGCGAAGTCCCTTGTTTTTGTTTTTTAATCACAATCCAGTTTGCCTGTCCACTTTCTACCTTTCAATTAGCGGCAATTTATCCAAAAATAAATTGTGCTTAGCTTTCAACAAAAGAGCATAAACGATTTAAAACACCATAAAAAGTGATACACGGTACAAAGAATGGAAGATTTAAAGGAGGCTGTGTCCTGCTGGTGCTGTCGGCAGCACTGACATTTCTTTATTTATCCTAGGATCCCATGGGGTTTCAAAATGACTGAAGCAAAACTCTTGCCCATATTTCTTTATTTTTTGAGGCAAAATATTCCAAGAAGACATAGATGAGCTTCAGTGTTGTTAGTTAGCAGCTGTGTGGTTGCAGGCAAGTAATGTAACTCCTCTGAATCTGTTTCCTCATCTGTAGAATGAGAGGGAGGGCTTCCCCGATGGCTTAGCGGGTAAGGAATCTACATGCAATGCAGAAGACACAAGAGACACTGATTCGATCCCTGGGTTGGGAAGATCCCCTGGAGGAGGAAATGGCAACCCAATCCAGTATTTTTGCCTGAGACATCCCATGCAGAGAGTAGTCTGTTGGACTACAGTCCATGGGATCACAAAGAGTTGGACACAACTGAGTGACTAAGCACACAGAAAGTGAAAGTCGCTCAGTCATGTCCAACTCTTTGTGACCCCATGGACTACATACAGCCCATGGAATTCTCTAGGCCAGAATAAATGAGAGGATAATTCAGTCAGCCCGCTGTATCCACAGCTGTGGAAGCCAGGGAGAAGGGGTGCCAGCTGCACTGCAGCATTTTATATAAGCCACTTGAGCATCCATGGATTTTGGTATTCCGGGGGTTCTGGAACTAATCCCCTGCAGATAGCATGCGATGACGGTACTGTCTATTAATACCAGAAGGGTTCTTGGATGAATTAGATGGTGTAATGTATACCACTGAACCCAGCCATGGAGAGGCCAGGGTAGAGAGTGAGGTGGAGACTGAGAAACTATACAAAAACAGAAGTCCGTGAGGAGACACAAGGCAGTTAGGCTGTGAGACAGAAGCCTGACCCCACTATTTCCTCCTCCTCCCCAGTTCCCTAAGGACCCGGTGATACTAACCACAGTAAAAGGCTCTTGGAAAAGAACAGTGCTGGGGAAGAGGCACAGAAAGGTTTCTTTCTTTGTGTTCTTGGCCATGCCATACAGGATCTTAGTTTCCCCACCAGGGACTGAATCTGGCACCCTTGGTGAAAGCGCTGAGTCCTAATCACTGGAACAGCAAGGAATTCCCAGGAGAAGTTTTCTTGAAGGGCAGTGTGACTTGCTGGGATGACAAATGGGGACTCACGAGACCTATAATATAATGTCACCAATTCTTCCCGCTTAGATCACCCCTCCAACATATACATGTGTGCACACACATATACTCACCAGGAGGGCGCACATTAGACCCTGAGCTTTAGCTCCTGCTCACTACACACTGCCATTACCATGCAGGTAACTAAGAGAGCCCAGAGGAAGGTGAGCTCATAAGAAAATAACCCGCATCTAAGGAGCAAAGCAGCTAAAACATAAATCAGAAACCATAAACTGAACCACTCATATCAGAGGAAGCAGAATTAATGGACTAAAACACAACAAAAATTTTCAATAGGCATAATAAGTATCTTCAAAGAGATGGGCTATTTGGTAGTAATTAATGAAGTAAGTGCTTCCCAGGTGGCTCAGTGCTAAAATGTCTGTCTGTCAATGCAGGAGATGCAAGAGACGCAGGTTCAATCCCTGGACAAGGAAATGGGAACTCAGTCCAGTATTTTTGCCCAGAGAATTCCATGGACACAGAGCTTGGCAGGCTACAGTCCAAAGAGGTTGCAAAGAGCTGGACATGACCGAGTGACTGAGCACACACTCAATGAAATAAGCAGTTTTTAAAAACTAATTAGAGATAGAGGGTCCAACAGGAAAATGCATACAAAGAAGGAATTAGTGAGTAGGAAGACCAGACTGAGAAATTCCACTAGAAGACACCAAGAAGAGACTAAGAGAGGAAACGTTAGAAAAATATGTGTATACATTTACAGAGAAAGAGAGCATTGGCATCATGGATGATAACGCTGAATCACTGTTTCATACAACATAGTGACTTTGAAAATTGGCATCCCAAATCCAGAGAAAAAGTCAGGAGGGTGTTACCAAAACTAGAAAAAGGTATTACAAGAAAAGAAAAACTACAATCCAATATAAATATTAGATATAAAGGAATGTAAAAACTCTTAACAAAATTTTAGCAAATTGAGTCAAACAACAAATAAAAAGAAAAATACATGATGTTCTTAGTGAGATTGTTCCCAGAACAGCAAGTTTCAACATCAAAAAATTAATCAGTGTAATTCATATTAACAACCTAAAATAAAAAACGACATTAACATCTCAGTGGATGCAGAAAATGCATTTGACAAAAATCCAGGATCCAAAATCTAACATCAAATGGGCCCTGAAACTTACTCAAGACTGTTCACAGCTAAGTTATTTGTGATACTTCCAAACTGGAACTACAAGTGTCTATCAAGAAGAAAATGGGATCGATGTAGTGTGGTCGACATAAAAAAAAAAATAAAGAAGAAAATGGATAAAAAATGTTTTGGTATATTTATACAGTGAAATATATATAGCAATGAAAATGAATGAATTATGGGTAATGCAGTAATACCGACTACACTTATTCTTATGATGAAATATCAAGAAAAGTCAGACATAAATATGTTAAATTTATGAATACATTAATATAAAATTATATAATCTATATTATATAAACTAATATAAAATTAATTAAATTAATTTAAATGTAATTAAATAATTAATATACAAGACAGATAAAATTAAATTCTAGTGTGTACAGATGCATACCTCGGTGATGAAACCAGAAAGAAAAGTAAGGAAGTGATTGTCTTAGAAACTGAGATAATGTTTACCTTTGGATGGAGGTTAGGAATGTTGAGTTTTTTTAGAGTATTTATCTTTAAAAAAACTTTTTTTTATTTGGCTGCACTAAGTTTTAGCTTTGGCACACAGAATCTTCTATCTTCATTGCAACATGTGGAATCTTTTTTTTTTTTCCAGTTGTGGCATGTGGGATCTACTTCCCTGACCAGAAACTGAACGAAAGGCCCAGTGCATTGGGAACACGGAGGCTTAGCCACTGGACCACCAGGGAAGTCCAAAGAGCGTTGTTATGAGGAACCAGCACTAAACAGGTTTTTGGAACGCTAGGAATGTTCTGTTTCTTTGCCTCGGTGTAGTTACACAGTATAAACTTTATAATAATTAAGTTGTACATCTATGTTTTATGCATTTTTCTGAATAGGTTTAATATTTCATAATAAAAAGGCAGGGAGAAAAACAAGGAAAAAGAAAGACATACTAGGCAAATCTATAAACCAAAACAACACTGTAGAAACAATTTTAATGTAAGATTTTTCCCTGGTGGCTCAGATGGTAAAGAGTCTGCCCACAATGCAGGAGACTCGGGTTCAGTCCCTGGGTTGGGAAGATCCTCTGGAAAAGGCAACCCATTCCAATATTCTTGCCCAGAAAATCCCATGGACAGAGGAGACAGGTGGGCTACAGTCCATGGGGCTGCAAAGAGTTGGCCACAACTGAGCAACTAACACCCACACAAGATATAAATTAATATGAAAATTTTCCTAAGAGAAGTAGATAGACACAGAGGAGAAAACAGTCAGGGCAGGCAAGTTCTCAGGGATGACTTAGGCCGGTCACATCCTACCCCATCTCCACAACTCACCCCTGGAGAGAGTGGGAACAGGGGAGGAGAAAGGCCTATTCCTTCCCACAGTCACTGCATCCAGCTCAACTTTCTTCTCAAAAATGTCCACGGGGCTTCCCTGGTGGTGCAGTGGCTAAGAGCCTGCCTGCCAGTGCAGGAGGTATGGGTTCAGTCCCTGGTCTGGGAAGATTCCACATGCCACAGGGCATCTAAGCCCGTGCTCCACGACTATTGAAGCCTGTATGCCTAGAGTCTGTGCTCTGCAACAAGAGAAGTCAAAGCAAGGAGAAGCTCAAGCATCACAACGGAGAGGCCCCCATTCACTGAAACTACAGAGAGAGAAACAATGAAGACCCAGTGCAGCCAAAAATAAATAAATAAATAACAACCAAAAATGCCACCTCTGACTTCTTTAACAACAAAAAAAAGGGTCCACAATACACACACAAACACTTCCTAAGAGACAAAAAGATGGCGAAAAGAAAGATAATCAAGATAACATAAAACTGATTTTATCTTCCTTACACCATAACTTCAAAAGATATAAAACAATTACTAATAAAATCACAGAGAGAAATAAAATCTTTACCCAACAATGGGAATGGAGATTTTATCAAATGTTTCAGGAATACACAGAGTCCCCAGAAACCAGACAAAAGAGTTAGCCAAGATAGAGAAAATTTAAATAACATAATTAACAAATTAGATGTGATAAATACATATGGGCTTTCCTGGTGGTGAGTGGTAAAGAGTCTGCCTGCCAATGCAGGAGCCACAGGAGTTGTGGGTTCAATTACTGGATCGGGAAGATCCCCTGGAGAAGGAAATGTCAACCCACTCCAGTATTCTTGCCTGGGAAATCCCAAGGACAGTGGAGCCTGGTGGGCTATAGTTCATGGGGTGGCAAAGAGTCAGACATGACTGAGCAACTGAGCACACACACAATAAGTACACACAGAATTTCACACCTGAAATTTTTCTTTCTCAGAGAAAACACACTGAGATACACAGAACAGTTACAAAATTTAATCATATACAAGGCCTCAGAGAAGCCTTGATAGATTTCCAAGAATCAACATCATCCTGACAATTGTTCTCAGAGCACAATGCGATAAAATGAGAAATAAATTTTAAATTGATCTAAATGTCACTATAGATGCATCTCTAGAAGTTTTAAAAATACTACTAAGTAACACTTGAAAGTAAAATCATAAAGGGATCATAAAAGACAGAAATGAATAACAATATAAACACTACAGGTCCAAGTTGGTGGAAAACAGTTAAAATAGTATTGTAGAGCTTCCCTGATGGCTCAGTGGTAAAGAATCTGCCTGTCAATGTAGGAGACACAGGTTGGATCCATGGTCCAGGAGGATCCCACTTGCTGTGGGACAACTAAGCCTATGGGCCACAGCTGTTCAGTCTGTGCTCTAGAGCCTTCGAGCCGCAACTACTGAGGCCTGAGCACCTTGGAGCCCAGGCTCGGCAACAAGAGAAGCCACAGCAATGAGAAGCACACACATTGCAACTAGAGAAAAGCCACAGCAGCAACGAAGACCCAGAACAGCCACTAAATAAACTTATTTTTAAAGGAAACAGCACTGCAGAAAAATTTATAAATTTGAAATACATTTACCAGAAAATAAAATAGAAAATATATGTGTTCAACTCAAGAGGCTAGAAAATGAACAAGTGTAAACCCGAAGTACAGAGAGGGAATAAAAAGGTTAAGAACAAAAGCATGATAAACAAAGTTAACCAAAGCTTGTTATCAGGATTGAGGTCCCTCTCAGGGTCTCCAGGAAGAACGGCAATTGGAATAAAACAGGAAGGGTCTCTGGGGTCCTGGTGATGTTTTTTCTTGGTCAGGTGCTGACTGCATGGTTGGGTCCCTGAAGGGGCATGGAGCTGCTGATGTAGAAGTGTACTTTTCTGTATGTACATTGTGCTTTGATAAGAAATATAAAAGCTGGTTCTTTGAAAAATAAATAATAAACCAGAGAAACGTCTGTTAAGAATAATAAAGGAAAAGCAAAGAGACATAAATAAATACTATCCATAATGGAAAAGGGAAGTTAACTACAGACACAAATATAATAAAAAGGAATATTATGTTGAACTCTTCATTTACAACAACCACTAAAGAAAGTCACAGGTTCCTTGCTGCTGCTGCTGCTGCTAAGTCACTTCAGTCGTGTCTGACTCTGTGCGACCCCATAGACGGCAGCCCACCAGGCTCCCCCGTCCCTGGGATTCTCCAGGCAAGAACACTGGAGTGAGTTGCCATTTCTTTCTCCAGTGCAGGAAAGTGAAAAGTGAAAGTGAAGTCACTCAGTCGTGTCCGACCCTTCAAAACCCCATGGACTAATACCCCTACCTGTATCCCACAGTGAAAAAGTGCCACAGTTAGTTATTTTAGGAAGGTTCCATCAATTTTTCAAAATATATATGATCCCTAGCATCTAAGTTTGTTCCAGGAAACCAAACCAAAAAAACACGGAAAGATCAAATGATGTCATCTCAGGAGTCTTGTCTATCCATCCTAAATAAAACTGGAACCCACCCACCTCCCTCTTCGTTATTTTATTTTTCTCTTTAGCATCTACCTCCATTGCACTGTATGTTGTTGTTTAGTTGCTAAGTCGTGTCCGACTCTTTTGTGACCTTATAGGCGGTAGACTGCCTGTCTCCTGGGTCCACGGGATTTCCCAGGCAAGAATACTGGAGTGGGTTGCCATTTCCTTCTTCAGGGGATCTTCCCAACCCAAGGATTGAAGCTGTGTCTCCTACATTGGCAGGTTGATTCTTTGCTGCTGAGCCACTAGGGAATATACTATATATTTTACTTATTTATCGGAGAAGGCAATGGCACCCCACTCCAGTACTCTTGCCTGGAAAATCCCATGGATGGAGGAGCCTGGAAGGCTGCTGTCCATGGGGTCCCTGAGGGTCGGACACGACTGAGTGCCTTCACTTTCACTTTCACTTTTCACTTTCATGCACTGGAGAAGGAAATGGCAACCCACTCCAGTGTTCTTGCCTGGAGAATCCCAGGGACGGGGGAGCCTGGTGGGCTGCCGTCTATGGGGTCGCACAGAGTCGACATGACTGAAGTGACTTAGCAGTAGCAGTTACTTATTTATTGTGTTTCTTTTCTGTTTTCTCTCCCTAGAACATAAATTCAGTGATGACAAGATTTTTATTTTCCTGCATCTGGAACAGTATTTGTCATATAATGGTTCTCAGTGAATAGCTTTGAAATATTTACTCAATGAATAAAATATCTTCAACTAATTTTGTGATGCCAATAAACTGTTTAATTCCAAAACTGGATGAGAATGAAAGTAGAAAAGAAAAAAAAAAATTAGAAAAGGAAACGGAGAAGGCAACGGCACCCCGCTCCAGTACTCTTGCCTGGAAAATCCCATGGACGAAGGAGCCTGGTGGGCTACAGTCCATGGGGTCGCTAAGAGTCAGACACAACTGAGTGACTTCACTTTCACTTTTTACTTTCATGTACTGGAGAAGGAAATGGCAACCCATTCCAGTGTTCTTGCCTGAAGAATCCCAGGGACGGGGGAGCCTGGTGGGCTGCCATCTATGGAATCGCACAGGATCGGACATGACTGAAGCGACTTAGCAGCAGCAGAGAAGGAAAACATAGGGTCATTTCATTTTTGCTAATTAGAGCAAAAATTCTAAATAAAATATTAGGTAACTGAAAGTAATTAAGTGGGAATGCAAGAATGGTTTAAGATAAAAATATTTAACACTGTAATTCTCAGCAATAGTAGTCTCCATGTAAAATCACAGGAATTGAAAAAAAAACCCTTGATAATTCTCAGTATCTATTTAACAGAGAAATTTTCTTTTTTTCATTTTTGGCCAAGTAATTCATGGGATCTTGGTTCCTGGACCAGGAATTGAACCCTGCCCCCTGCATTGGAAGCCTAGAGTCTTAACCACTGGACCTCCAGGGAAGTCCAGAAATTTTCTTAAAATAAAAAATAGAAGGAAACTGCACAACTTGATACAGATGATCTCCCAAAACCCTCCCTTTAAAAAAATCACACGCCTTGGTCTTCCCTGGTGGCTCAGTGGTAAAGAACCTGCCTGCCAATGTCGGGGACAGGGGTTCGATCCCTGGTCTAGAAAGATCCCACATCCCACAGAGCAACTAAGCCCATGTGCCACAAACACTGAGCCTGTGCTCTAGAGCCCAGGGGCCGCAACTAGAGAGTAGTTCCTGCTAGCTGCAACTAGAGCAAAGTCCATCAGCAAGAAAGACCAGAGCAGCCAAAAATAAAATAAATACATAAAATTATTTTTTTTTAATCACACACACAAAATTTTTTATATGCTCTCCCATTTAACTCTGGAACAAAGATACCTAGTCTGGGAACTTCCCTGGTAGTCCAGTGGTTAAGAATCTGCCTTCCTATGTAGGAGATGTGGGTTTGATTCCTGGTCAGGGAATTAGAATCCCACATGCCAGAGGGCAACTAAGTCCATTTACCACAACTACTGAGCCCATGCACTCTGGAGCCCGTGAGCCAAAACTATAGACCCTGTGTGCCACAACTAAGACCTAATGCAGCCAAAAGGTGCCTAGTCTGACTTTTTCTGTTCAACAGGGTGCTGAAAGCCATTGCCAATGTAATAAGAAAAGTGAGCTGTATAAAAATTGGAAAGGAAGAGTAAAACTATCTTTATTTGCAGATGATACATTTATCTACATAAGAAACCCATCACAATCCCACAATTAATAGAAATAAGATTGCTGGACAAAAGATATACTTCAGAAACTCATATCTCCACACCAATAATATCCAACTAGAAAGTATAGTAGAAAAGATATCTTTTCCATTATAAAACTATATGAACACTAAAGTAATTAGGGGGAACTCCCTGGTGGTCCACTGGTTAGGAGTCTGAACTTCCAATGCCAGGGAACACAGGTTCAATCTCTGGTCAGGGAACTAAGATCCTGAAGCTGCACAGCATGGTCAAAAAAATGAAATAAAATAAAAAATTTGGCTAAAGTAATTAGGAAATAAACTAACATGCACAAAACTATAACAGAGAAAAATTTAAATTTTTACAGTACAATATTAACAACAAAATAAAATATATTTACTAAGCTCATAGATAAGACAATCAAACATTTTTAAAGTATAAGAATGATTCCCCAAGTAATTTCTCTAGTCTGGACCTCTGCCATGATCTCTAGGCTCAATTATCTATTTGACATAGCCACTTGGACGACTAAGTGAAAGTGAAAGTGAAAGTGAAGTCGCTCAGTCGTGTCCGACTCTTTGCGACCCCATGGACACCAGGCTCCTCCATCCATGGGATTTTCTAGACAAGAGTACTGGAGTGGGTTGCCTTTTTCTTCTCCAGGGAACTTCCCAACCCAGGGATCAAACCCAGGTCTCCCGCATTGTAGACAGACGCTTTACCGTCTGAGCCACCAGGGAAGTCTGAAGTCACCCTCAATTTAAAGTGACCAAAATGAAGCAACTGAATATCTCCATCCACACATTCCTCTTCTTTCAGTCTTTCCCCGAGTAGCTCAGCTGGTAAAGAGTCCGCCTGCAAAATACAGGAGACCCTGGTTCAACTCCTGGGTTGGGAAATTCCCCTGGAGAAGGGATAGACTACCCACTTCAATATTCTTGGTCTTCCCTGGTGGTTAAGATGGTAAAGAACCCACCTGCAATGCATGAGACCTGAGACCTGGGTTCAGTCCTTGGATTGAGAAGATCCCCTGGAGGAGGGCATGACAACTCACTCCAGTATTCTTGCCTGGAGAATCCCCATGGACAGTGGAGCCTGGTGGGTTACAGTCCAGGGGGTCGGTCACAAAAAGTCAGACACAACTGAGCGACTAAGCACAGCTTGTAAGTCAATGGAAACTCCATCTTTCAAGTTGTTCAAGCCAAACATTTAGTGAAAGTGAAAGTCACTCAGTCAGTCTGACTCTTTGTGACCGCATGGACTATTCAGTCCATAGAATTCTCCAGGCCAGAATACTGGAGTGGGTAGCCTTACCCTTCTCCAACAGATCTTCCCAACCCAGGGATCGAACCCAGGTCTCCCACATTGCAGGTGGATTCTTTACCAGCTGAGCCACAAGGGAAGCCCAACAATACTGGAGTGGGTAGCCTATCCCTTCTCCAGCAGATCTTTCTGACCCAGGAATCAAATCTGGGTCTCCTGCATTGCAGGCAGGTTCTTTACCAACTGAGCTATCAGGGAAACCCACTTAGGGCCAAATTTAATTCCCTTTTTTTCTCTCATTCTCACATCCAAGCAGTTGGCAAATCCTTTGACTCTACCTTCAAAATATTTCCAGAATCTCCACCTTCACCCCTCTGTTGCCACTGCCCTGTAAGCTCCCCTCACTCTTTCCTGAACTGCTGCAGGAGTCTTCCACTTGGTACCTTCATTTCCGTGTTTTTAACACAGAAGCCCATCCCCACTTCAACCTGTTTTCCATAGTAGCCGAAGTGGATAACAGGAAATGGGTGTTGGGTGGTGTCAGTCTTGTGCTCACACCTTCCGATAGCCATCGCTGTCACTCAAGGTAAATGTGTAATCTTTGCAGCAGTCTATCATGGGAGCCACCACCTCTCCAGTCCTCTCAGTTCCTCTAACCTCATCTACTACTTATAGTCTTGTTCACTTCTCTCTAGCACACTGGCCTCCTTTCTGTTCCTTAAACATACCGAAAGAACTGTCGTAGTAGCTTCCACATTTGTTTGTTTCCACTGACTGGGCCATTCTTCACACAGATCTTTGCAGGTCTCTTTCCATTACTTTCAAAGTTTGTTTATTTATTTATTTTTTTGCCATAAGGCTTGTGGAATCCTAGTTCCCCAACCAGGGATCAAACTCGGGCCCCCCTGCAGTGGAAGCAAGGAGTCCTAACCACTGTGTGTGTGTGGTGAGGGGCGTTGCATACTCGCTCATTGCACTCAGTCATGTCTGAGTCTTTGGGACCCCTATGGACTGTAGCCCACCAGGTTCCTCTGTCCATTGGATTCTCCAGGCAAGTATACTGGAGTGGGTTGCCGTTTCCTCCTCCTTGGGGATCTTCTTGACCCAGGGATCAAACCTGAGTCTCTTGTGTCTCCTGTATTGGCAAGGACCACTGTGCCACCTTGGGAGCCCTAACCATTGGACTGCCAGGGAATTACGATTTTCAAGATTTTTAAATGATACTTTAAAGAGAGACCTTCCCTGACCACCTTGCAAAAGGATGTTTCATATACTGCTGGTCAGAATGTCAATGGTACATCCCTATATATAGTAAAATTGAAATTTTATGTACTCTTTGATTATTCAATTCCATTGCTAGGAATATATCAATGTATGTTTGCACACATACAAAATGATGTATTTACAAGATTGTTTATGGCTCCATTGCTTGAGGTAACCCAGATTGCAATCAGTCCAAGTGCTATCAGTAGATGACTTGGTAATAATAGAGTATTTGTGCTGCTGGAAGAAAAAAAAAGGATTCCAAAGTATATTTAATGTGAAAAAAAGTAAGAAGCAGACAGTGTAGAACTACCATTTCTGTTGAAAAAGAAAATTGGTAACAGGGGTGGGAGGGGTATTGGGAGGCTGGAAGACTGGGGTGGGAAGGAGGAGGCAATCCTTTCTCTCGATATTCTTCAGTATTTCTTGTATTTTGAAATTTTTGTTCATATTTCTTTCTTTCTTCTTTATTTTTGGCTGCTCCATATGGCTTGCAGGATCTTAGTCCCCCAACCAGGGATTGAACCAAGGCTCTGGACAAGGGAACGGCTACCCACTCCAGTATTCTTGTCTGGGTAATTCCGTGAACAGAGGAGCCTGGCGGGCTACAGTCAATGGGGTTGTGAAGACTTGGACACAAATGAGCAACTAACATTTTTCACTTTACTGGTTGGGGAACTAAGTGAAAGCAGAGTCCTAACCACTGGACTAACAAAGAAGTCCCCACGCGCTATTCTTAAAATGTGACATTGGAATTTCTCCCATTGAGAGATGAGGTCTGTGTTTGCTCCCCATGAACACAGGCAGGCCCATGAAGGCAGCAGAAGTGACAGTGTGTGACTTCTGAGACTGCTAGGTCATAAAAGACCAACTTTTTATCTGGTCTTCTTGGGGTGTTAGCTCTTAGAACCTGGAATGTGAAGATAAAAGTGCCAGAGAGGCCACATGTAGGTATTCCAGCCAACAGTCCCAGCTGGGTCCCAGACAACAGCCAGATGTGAACAAGAAGACTTTGCAATGACCCCAGGCTCAGCCACTATAAATGCAATGGCCTAAGACATGTCACCCTGCTTATTTAACTTCTATGCAGAGTACATCATGAGAAACACTGGGCTGGAAGAAGCACAAGCTGGAATCAAGATTGCTGGGAGAAATATCAATAACCTCAGATATGCAGATGACACCACCCTTATGGCAGAAAGTGAAGAGGAACTAAAAAGCCTCTTGATGAAAGTGAAAGAGGAGAGTGAAAAAGTTGGCTTAAAGCTTAACATTCAGAAAATGAAGATCATGGCATCTGGTCCCATCACTTCATGGGAAATAGATGGGGAAACAGTGTCAGACTTTATTTTTTGGGGGCTCCAAAGTCACTGCAGATGGTGATTACAGGCATGAAATTGAAAGACGCTTACTCCTTGGATGAAAAGTTATGACCAATCTAGATAGTATATTGAAAAGCAGAGACATTACTTTTCCAACAAAGGTCCATCTAGTCAAGGCTATGGTTTTTCCAGTGGTCATGTATGGATGTGAGAGTTGGACTGTGAAGAAAGCTGAGCGCCAAAGAATTGATGCTTTTGAACTGTGGTGTTGGAGAAGACTCTTGAGAGTCCCTTGGACTGCAAGGAGATCCAATCAGTCCATCCTAAAGGAGATCCGCCCTGGGTGTTCTTTGGAAGGAATGATGCTAAAGCTGAAACTCCAGTACTTTAGCCACCTCATGTGAAGAGTTGACTCATTGGAAAAGACTCTGATGCTGGGAGGGATTGAGGGCAGAAGGAGAAGGGGACGACAGAGGATGAGATGGCTGGATGGCATCACTGACTCGATGGCCGTGAGTCTCAGTGAACTCCAGGAGTTGGTGATGGACAGCGAGACCTGGCGTGCTGCAATTCATGGGGTCGCAAAGAGTTGGACACGACTGAGTGACTGAACTGAACTGAACTGGAGTCTCTGAGTGAGAACTGCTTTGCTGAGTCAGCACAGCCAGAACCATGATAGATGATCATTAAGTCACAGCCACTCTCTTCTCTTCTCTGTCATCCAATGTGCAGTTGAATTTGCTCCTCGCCATGTCTTCTCACATGACTTCTCACATGATCAAGCAATTCTTGGCCAAGAAACAAAACCAGAATAGTCCCATTCTTGAAGAGAAGGCAATGGAGAAGAACCAAGCTGGGTCTGTAAGGAGCCTCACATCTGAAGTAGTACAAGCATATGTCGTGTCAAGGTCACTTCCATCTGACCACATCACTTTGAGAACAGCACTACTGTCTCAATGACTGGATGTGTTTTATTGGAAAAATAATTTTTCTCTTGGTGTCAGTGTTTCTGCACTAGTGCTCTGGCTTAGTAATAAATGTGTGAGAGTTTTATTGGGGAAAAAAATAACTACTTTAAACCATTAAGTCTGTTTAACACCAAGATTTAGGTCCTCAAAGTAGGTGAGAATGTACAGTGGAAGTGACAAATAGATTCAGGGATTAGATCTGATAGAACTATGGACGGAGGTTCATAACAATGTACAGGAGGTGATGATTAAAATCATCCCCCCAAAAAGAAATGCAAAAAGGCAAAATGGCTGTCTGAGGAGGCCTTACAAATCACTGAGAAAAGAAGAGAAGTGAAAGACAGAGGAGAAAAGGAAAGGTATACCCATCTGGATGCAGAGTTCCAAAGAACAGCAAGGAGAGATAAAGCCTTCCTTAGTGATCAAAGCAAAGAAATAGAGGAAAAAATAGAATGGGAAAAACTAGAGATCTCTTCAAGAAAATTAGAGATAAAAAGGGAATATTTCATGCAAAGATGGTCACAATAAAGGACAGAAACGGTATGGACCTAACAGACACAGAAGATATTAAGAAGAGGTGGCGAGAATACACAAATCTATACAAAAGAGATCTTAATGACCCAGATAACCACGATGGTGTGATCACTCACCTAGAGCCAGATATCCTGGAGTGTGAAGTCAAGTGGGCCTTAGGAAGCATCACTAGGAACAAAGCTAGTGGAGGTGATGAAGTTCCAGCACAGCTATTTCAAATCCTAAAAGATGATGCTGTGAAAGTGCTGCACTCAATATGCCAGCAAATTTGGAAAACTTGGCAGTGGCCAAAGGCCTGGAAAAGATCAGTTTTCATTTCAATCCCAAAGAAAGGTAATGCCAAAGAATGTTTAAACTACCACACGATTGCATTCATTTCACACACTAGCAAAGTAATGCTCAAAATTCTCCAAGCTAGGCTTCAACAGCACATGAACCAAGAACTTTCAGATGTTCAAGCTGGATTTAGAAAAGGCAGAGGAACCAGAGATCAAACTGCCAACATCCATTGGATCATAGAAAAAGCAAGAAAATTCCAGAGAAACCTCTACTTCTGCTTCATTGACTGTGCTAAAGCCTTTGACCGTGTGGATCACAACAAATTGTGGAAAATGCTTAAAGAGATGGGACTAACAGGACACCTTCCCTGCCTCCTGAGAAATCTGTATGCAGGTCAAGAAGCAACAGTTAGCACTGGACATGGAACAATGGACCGGTTCCAAATTGGGAAAGGAGTACGTCAAGGCTGTTTACTGTCACATTGCTTATTTAACTTTTATGTAGAGTACATCATGCAAAATGCCAGGCTGGATGAAGCACAAGCTGGAATCAAGACTGCAGGGAGAAATATCAATAAATTCAGATACGCAGATACCACCACCCTTATGGCAGAAAGTGAAGAGGAACTAAAGAGCCTCTAGATGAAGGTGAAAGAGGAAAGTGAAAAAGCTGGCTTAAAACTCAACATTCAAAAAACAGAGATCATGGCATCTGATTACATCGCTTCATGGCAAATAAATGGGTCACAATGGAAACAGTGACAGACTTTATTTTCTTGGGCTCCAAAATCACTGCAGATGGTGACTTCAGCCATGAAATTAAAAGACACTTGCTACTTGGAAGAAGAGCTATGACAAACCTAGTGTATGTTAGTTGCTCAGTCATGTCTCTTTGCAACCCTATGGACTGTAGGCTGCCAGGCTCCTCTGTCCATGGAATTCTCCAGGCAAGAATACTGGAGTGGGTTGCCATTTCCTTCTCCAGAGGATCTTCCTGACTCAGGATTGAACCCTGGTCTCCTGCATTTTAGGCTGATTCTTTACTGTCTGAGCCACTAGGGAAGCCGGACAAACCTAGAGAGCATTTTAAAAAGCAGAGACATTACTTTACTGACAAAAGTCCATCTAGTCACAGCTATGATTTTTCCAGTAGTCATGTATGGATGTAAGAGTTGGACCATAAAGAAAGTTGAGGACCAAAGAATTGATGCTTTTGAACTGTGGTGTTAGAGAAGACTCTTGAGAGTCTCTAGGATTGCAAGGAGATCAAACCAGTCAATTCTAAAGGAAATCAGTCCTGAATGTTCATTGGAAGGACTGATGGTGAAGCTGAAGCTCCAATACTTTTGCCATCTGATATGAAGAGCCAACTCATTAGAAAAGACCCTAATGCTGGGAACGATTGAAGGCAGGAAGAAAAGGGGATGACAGAGGACGAGATGGTTGGATGGCATCACCGACTCAATGGACATGCGTTTGAGCAAGCTCTGGGAGATGTTGAAGGACTAGGGAAGCCTGGCATGCTGCAGTCCATGGGATTGCAAAGATGTGAACATGACTGAGCAACTGAACAATTCCAAGAGCCTTTAAGACATGATGTGTTCAGTGTCAGCAGTACAGAATAGAGGCTGGAAACACAAATTTAGGGGGTCAACAGTGAGTGAGTGGCCAGTATTGAAAGCTGTGAGACTGAAGCTATTTAACCACTTAAAATGCAGGCTGAGGACTTCCCTGGTGGTGCAGTGGTTAAGACACCACACTTCCATTGCAGGGGGCACAGGTCTGATCCCCAGTTGGGGAACTGAAGTCTTGGTTGCAACCCCCAAAATAAATAAATTGATGAACTAAGTGGACATTTCTTAATTAAAATTTACATTCTTTTAAAAATAAAATGAGGGGTGAGTCTAGAGTTGACCCCAAGGCCAAAGCCCCTTCTGGAATGCTATGCTGCTTCTCCATATCTCCTTGGCCATTATGAACTTGGACCATTCTGAAGTACAGCTGACCCTCTGTATATTTGGGTTCCACGTACAGATTCAACCAATCACGATTTGAAGAATCTAGAAAGTTCCAAAAGCAAAGTTTAAATTTGTACCACGCCATCAACTATTTAGGGCTTCCCTGGTGGCTCAGATGGTAAAGAATCTGTCTGCAATGCATGAGACCCGGGTTCCATCCCTGGGTTGATAAGATGCCCTGGAGAAGGGAATGGCTACCCACACCAGTATTCTTGCCTGGAGAACCCCAAGGACAGAGGAGCCTGATGGGCTACAGTCCATGGGGTCCCAAAGAGTCGGACACAACTGAATGACTAACACTATCAACTATTTACATTGTATTTACAACTATTTACATTAGATATTGTAAGTAATTTAGAGATGGTTTAAAGTACATGTGGAAATTATAAGCAAACACTACGACATTTTATATAAGAACTTGAGCATGTGCAGACTGTGGTATCTGCGGGGGTCCTGAAACCAAACCCCTAAAAATACTGATGGACCACTGTACTGCCATACAGGAGTGGTGAACGGATCAGACCCGGAAGCCCAGATAGCCTTGATTCATACAACAGTTCCCTGTCCCTTTATACAACTGTTGGTGATTTAAGGAGTTAATATATATGAGGGTGGCTTGTACACAGAACATGATCATAAAATGCACATTATTTACCAACCAAGGGGGATTCCTTCAGCCCAATGCCAGCTGATCCAATCATCAGGTTCATACTATGGCTGTTTCCTTCAATGAAACATATACATCACTATATGTAAAATAGATAGCCAGTGAAAGTTTGATGTATGATGCAGGGTACCCAAGGCCAGTGCTCTGTGACAGCCTGGAGGGAGGAGGGAAGGGAGATAAGGACGGAGGGGATATGTGTATACCTATGGCCAATTCATACTGATGTATGGCAAAAACCATCACAATATTGTAAAGGAATCATCCTCCAACTAAAATTAAAACCCCCCCAAAACAAGCTTACCTATAGGGACTCCCCTTGTGGTTCGGTGGTTAAGAATTCACCTGCCGATGCAAGGGACACGGATTTGATCCGATCTGGGAAGATCCAATTTGCTGCATAGCAACTAAGCTCCGTGCGCCAGACTGAGCCTCCATGCTGCAATTACCGAAGCTTGCACACTCTAGAGCCTGTGCTCTGCAACAAGAGAAGCCACAGTAATGTGAAGCCCGTGAACTACTTAATGAGAGAGTAGCTCTCACTCACTCTCTACTAGAGAAACTTTAGCCAGTGCGGCAATGGTAATGACCCAGTGCAGCCAAAAATCAATGCATAAATAGGGCCTATTTATCTTTCTTTAGCACTTCAGTAACAATGCTGTGAAGTGTACTATTTCACCAAACCCAAAGGTTACAAAATGTGAACAAAGTAACATGCTTGCCTATTTTCTCCAAAAGATATTCTATCAGCTCCTCCTTTTAGAAACCCACAGGAGTGTCACAAAAGGAGTAAGAAGTTATTTTAATCATCTTTTTCTTTAGGATCATGTCTCTTCTGTTCATCTGATTCTCAAGTCCTCCTTCCTATTTGGCCTGCTTCCTTGTAAGCCAAGACCTATTGATACATTTTAAATATTTTGTAATTTAATATCTATAATGAACAGAATAAAGTCAATCCCAAGTTTCTATAAAATAGCAACCCTTACACTAAAGACAGAAATCTCAAACATCCTCCTTCTACAGACAGTGCAGGCGGGAGACATGCTGTATCCAATAGAAGCTCCTTGAAACCTCCGAATTCTGAATTTTCAAAATGATGAATACATCTGAATGGGTAAGGCAGCACTGTATTACATTCATGGGGAGTGAGCAAGTGGGGCATGCAGGTAACATGACAGAACCTGCACCGCTCAGGAGTTTATCATCTGGGTGGAGAGAAGACAATCAGCACATATTCATGAGATGGAGAAACAGAATTGACACAGAAGTCAATATGCATCATAATTGTATAGGCATAAGTGTATACAAACTTGGTAAAAAACCAGAATCGTCTGTATGGTGGGATTATGGGTGATTTTGGCTTTCTTTTATACATATTGTCTGAAATTGTTAATGTGAATCTGTTTTTTAGAAAAAGTTGATTTGGTCCCAAAGTGGTAGAACAGTGGCTACAAGGACTTCCCCGGTGGTCCGGGGTTAAGACTCCACGCTTCCGTTGCAGGGGCAGGTTACATCCCCGGTCAGGGAACTAAGATCCCGCACGCTCCACACAGCACGGCCAAAATAAAAGAAGTGATGAACAACTTTAACAAACCAAAGCAAGATGAAACCTAACCCCAAAGGAAAACCCAGAAGGGGATGATTTATGCTGCAAACCCCGGCAAAGCTTAAGAAATGTGAGCACTACTATTGAAGAAGCTCTACCAAATGGCATACAAAAAGTTAACCCAGATTCTTAGTCCACTCTATTAATACAGATAGGTAAACAGCATTATGTTTTTGAGGAAATCCTGTAACATAAAAAAGATTAAACAAAGGCCAAAGGGAGACTTCCCTGGTGATGCGGTGGCTAAGACTGTACCCTCCCAATGCAGGAGGTCCGGGTTTGATCCCTGCTCAGGGAACTAGATCTCACATGCTGCAACTAAGACCTGGCAGCGCGAAATAAATATTAAAAAACAAAACAAACAAAAAACAACAGAAAAACAAAAGCCAAAGGAACTTGGAAGAGAAACTACACAGTAATACAAAATTCCAAAAGCCACCACTAATATCATCAGAGGGATGTGAGAAGCCATTTCACAAGATAGAATTGTTGTTGTTATAAGGACAATTGTTGTTTAGTCACTCCGTCATGTCCGAATCTTTGTGACCCTATAGACTGTAGCACACCAGGCTTCCCTGTCCTTCACTAACTCCCAGTTTGCTCAAATTCATGATCATTCAGTTGGTTATGACATCCAACCATCTCATCCTGTGTCACTTCCTTCTCCTCCTGACTTTAATCTTTCCGAACATTAGGGTCTTTTCTAATGAGTCGGCTCTTCACATCAGGTAGCCAAAGTACTGGATCTTAAGCTTCAGCATCAGTCCTTGCAGTGAATATTCCGGGTTGATTTCCTTTAGGATTGACTGGTTCAATCTTCATATTGTCCAAGGAACTCTCACGAATCTTCTCCAGCACAATTCAAAAGCATCAATTCTTTGGCATTCAGCCTTCTTTACAATCCAACTCTCACATCATACATGACTACTGGAAAAACCATACCTTTGATTATACAGACCTTTGTTGGCAAGTGATGTCTCTGCTTTTAAATACACTGGGAGCAGGGGTGGGTGGAGGGTGCGCCAAGGACTTTGGAGCCAGGACACCTGCTCTTCTAACTGAACAGGTGACATTTGGCAAATGACCTAATCCCTCCACACCCCTCACTTTGATCTGCTGGAAAAAAACAAAGATGAGAGTATCATCTTAGAAAATAAATCCATCAACATACAGGCTTTGGCAGAGCTTGGCACATAGCAAATTTTGCAGAAACGCTTTCTCTTATTTCACAAGCTGTTAGGCAAAGTTTTATCAACTGCAGTGCCTAAGATAATGTTCATGAGATGGTTAGCACAGGAGAAAAATTTCAGAGGTCAGTGAAAAGATATTTGCAATAGAGCAACCACCTGAGAACCAAAGACACTGAACACTGCAAAGTCAACCCGCTCGAACAAGCAAACAGTGACAGAAGAACCAACTGGAGCACCGAGACTGACACGCGGGAGGGGTTTCTTTTAAAAATAGCAACTGGCTCTGGTAGAGACCGTGCACCACATGTGAACACATTTGGCTCTTGCTCTTCACCCACCCCTTTGTTTTCCACAAAAAGAAGAGACTCAAAGAAGATTCCTTCTGAATGTGTATCACCATTTATTGGAGTTTGCATTAGGAATTGAACAGAGGACACTGTCTGTGGAGTGGCGGGGGGAGAAAAAGGAAAAGAAAGTATGTTTTGTAGAATTCATTTTTTCAAAACACTTTATGGTTTCAAAATCCTCTTTTACCCCAAAGGAAATTCAAGAATTCAAGTATGGTAAGTGCGGAGCAGTAATACAAAAAGTCTTTCATGTTTATGTGTGCGTGTGTGGGTGTGTGTGTCTGTGTGTGTGTGTTTTACAAGCAGACATACTTCCACATTTCTCGCACCCTTTTTTGCTTTGGTAAGGCCAAGCCCCACAGGACACATCCATACAAACAACCCTGCCTTGAACTCAGAGACTCAGGGTTGAGGAATTTATTTACCCTCATAGAATAACTGTAAAGATTTAGAAATGTCACAGAGCATTAAAAGAAAAACCCAACCCCCCAACACCCAAACCATAAGACATGAAATCCTGATACACTTAAATGCTTCCTTTGCTGCAGCTGTTCCTCAGATTCCTGATAGTGGGCTTACTACAAGGACCAGAGCAATAAGATACTCTTCATTTTGTTTAGAATAATTAGGAAAAAAAAAAAATTAAGGGACATTTCAAAAGAAAAAAAAAATAAAAACTAAAATTCAAATTCTGAAAATATCTTGCCTCTTTTATTAATCATGTCATCTAACACCAATTAAAAAAACAAATACGTGAATATGATATAAAAATACGATCCCGGGATTAACACTTGTTGCAGGCACAGTTATCTCACAGAATATATGTTTGGAGGGCCAAGGAAAGGAGTTTATTTTTGTTTTTGTTTCACTTAAAAAAAAAATCCACAGCAGTGCAAGTAGGATCAGGAAGAGGGTAGGAGGGGGGAGATTCTTTAGCAGCAAAATGTCCAAGGTTCTCTAATCACAATCAAAATCAACGGATATTGGATTTAGTGGGAGGGCGGGGGGAAGATGAAAGGGATGCTGCCCAGACCCATGTGTCATCATCACTAAAAGACTTCTGCTGCAAAAGCCCCAAACTGTGACATATGAAGGACGTGCTCTATTACACAAGCAATCATCAAGTGTGTCCTTCAAGCTTTTGACCACGTTTGTCACTTAAATATATGTACAGGAATTGGGCTCCTCCTCTTGTTCACATCCCTTCAGGTCTCCACCGTCTGGTCGCTCTGGGTGGGCTCATGGTGTATTTTGCCTCCAATGTTTGAACAGCATGTGCACCATCGCTCCGGTTTGCCTCGCTGGCCCTGGCTGTTTCCAGCAGAAGGTGGGCAGGTAGGGTGGTTTAGTGATCACTGTTCTGTTTCTCTCTCATCCAGGCGTGAATCTGTTCTTTCAGTTCTGGCACTGAGAAAAGAAAAGGAAAGAATTAATGCCCTGGATGGGCTTTTCCTGAGAGATGATGCCTGCAGTTCACTATAAAGAAAGGGCCATTTATACCCTCATGGAACCGAAGACTGACAAAGAGGACATGAACAGTAAAGACTGGAATTCTATAGCGAAAAAGAGCAAAGAATGTTTTGTGTCTTTTCTGTTACAAAGTGTCAGAAACCATGGAGTGTCTGGATTTGTTAAATTTCCCCCTTTTGGTTACTCTCTGATACAGGATTTTTGGCCCCACTGCTCAGGACAGGTGCAGGCACTGCGGCTCAAGCTCTGCCCTCCTCTACCTGGTTCCAGCATGCTCTCTGTCAGCGTCTGTCGGTTGAAGGGGTCCGTGGGGGAGTTCAGCAAGTGCCGCAGGATGATGGAGCGGTCCATGATGGTGCCGGAGGGCAGTCGCACGGGGTCAGTCATCAGGGTGTCCATTAGAGGGTCTACAGAGACAAAGCAAAGCAAATTCTAATCAAACAATAGCGCCTACAACTGAAAAAGAATACAAAACAAAGTCCCTCCTATCAGTGAAAAATAGAGCAGCAACCAAATGGCCCAGACCAGGCCCCGAGGTTTAGAAGGAAATCAGCATTAGATAAATCACACACTTGGCCTTTTGCAGAGAGCAAAGTACCCTTTTGTCAGCTACTGAGAGGAAAAATTGGAGGAAAAAAGACAGTAAGACAGACACAGCAGCAAGCAGTGAAGGCGGCAGGCTAGAATCAACCCTTCCTCTTAGTACTCCTCATAATCCTTGGGACATACGAATCCCTGCCTGCAAAGGCAAGGCTGACCTTAGAATTTTCAGGGCTTTTATCTGGTTTGAAATCAGGCTAAGGATTTTTTCCCCTTGTCATTTATAATATGAACTAAAATTAGGCAATGGTAATTTCAATTTCAGACCAAGAGTCTCAAAGAGCAAGGAGAACACAGAACATCTTCTAATGTTATAGGTTTCAGGTTAAATCAAAGAATTTGGTATAAGAAAAGTGGGTCCACTCACCTCTGAACTCGTCTGGGGCATCACTATAGTCAATCTCTGCCCGTGCATTCTTAGCCACAATCTCCTCTACTTTCTCAGCCAAAAGCTTGAACTTCTCTATCGCTATGGTGGATTTGATTCCTGCCTTCCGCATTTTTGAAATAACTTCTTCAAACAACTCTTTGCTGTAGGATCTCTGCAAACGAGGAAAGACAACGTGAGATGTAAATATAAATGGAAAAAAGAAACCTAAAGAAAATATCCAAAGTAGGCTCTGTTTTCTAAAAAAGCCCTAAAATTATAAGTATATATAAGTATACTTTGACATGGCTATAAATACATAAAGACCGGGCTAATCCAAACCAAACTGTACAAGGTCATTACTTTTGGAAGCGGCTTTAGGACTGAGGCAAATGAGAGGAATTAAAAAAAATTTTAATTACTTCTACAGCAGACATGCATTTCTCTTAAAATTTTAATATTAAAAAGAAAAGGAAATCTAGTCTAGTTCAGTCTTCGTAAGGCACTCAGATGGTAAAGAATCCGCCTGCAGTGTGGGAGACCTCAGTTTGATCCCTGGGGCTGGGAAGATCCCCTGGAGGAAGGCATGGCAACCCACTCCAGTGTTCTTGCCTGAAGAATCCCCATGGACAGAGGAGCCTGGTGGGCTACAGTTCACGGGTCGCAAAGAGTTGGACATAACTGAAGGACTATGCACAGCACACAGAGACCCAATACCCTGCAAGAGGAGGTAGATAGTTCAGTTCTTTTCCCTAAAAGTAAGCATGTGAAATCAACCCAAACAGAGTTCATAATCAACAGGAGCTTTCTCCCATTCTTTGATGCTTCTTTAAGATCTTTTAGTTTAATGCTATTATATGTCAGAGGCTCGGCTGATGGGAGCAGACAGGGATTACGCCTGTGAGAGTGGGAGGGATGACCAGCAGGGTAAGCCCCACCACAGATCCAGGCGACCCTGGACTTCAAACCTGGCTTCACCATCTACCCACTGTGTGGTTTTAGGCAAGGCTCTAACTCTCCTTAGCCCCAGTCTCTTTGGGTGTAAAATGCTGGTAGCAACACCTACTCTACAGATGCCTAATTTATATCAATCACTGCCATTTCAAAAGAGCAAAGTATATCATATTTGGCATTTACACTGGCCACATGCCACTTTAGTGACACAAAGATAGGCGGGGAATGATTAAATCAGTGACCTGTGATTTCTAAACGAGGATTCACAAGAACATACATCTGTGGGATAAATTCATCTTAGTACTTGCGTTTTCTCAGAATGCTGTATTCAAAGTCCTCAGTCTTCCTTCTATACTTTTTTAAACTTCAGTTTCTAAATAAGTGCACATACTCATTCTCTCTCCATACACACCCATGCTCCTTATTCAATCCATGTGGGAAAAGAGCAAAGAACGAAGTGTTTTTCTTTTTGCCTGGGCCTAGCAATAATAGTTGTAGTTTCTGAAACTAAATTACTACTTTAGTTCAACAGATACTTTATTTTGTATCTACTTACTATGAGCCAGATAAGCCACCATCCCCATCCCCTAGGGCTTCCTTGATAGCTCAATTAGTAAAGAATCTGCCTGCAATGCAGGAGACCCCAGTTTGATTTCTGGGTTAGGAAGATCCACTGGAGAAGGGAACAGCTACCCACTCCAGTATTCTGGCGTAGAGAATTCCATGGACTCTACAGTCCATGGGGTCGCAAACAATCGGACACGACTGAGTGATGTTCACGTCACAGGGAAATAAACGGCCAGAAGTTCATAGTCAGATGCTGAAAAGGCAAAAATGCACAGCGTGGCTGCTGCTGTCCACACCACTGTGATGATTCACCTTGAATGCCTCCGTCCAGCTGGTGTTCTCGAAAACATCACCCACTCTTATTTCTCAGAAGAAATTTTGGATTTTCCTGGCAATACAGTGATTAAACCCTCTGTGCTCCCCATGTAGGGTATATGGGTATAATCCCTGGTCAGGGAACTATGATCCCACATGACACATGGCACCCCCGCAAAAAAGATGATTTGAGTTTTTAACTGACTGACTTGTGCCTGCTATAGAGTCAACTTCTAAGATACAGCAGTGGATAAACATTATCAGAAATCAAAGGGCACTTATGATAAGGGGACATGGCATTCAGTGTCAAAGAGCAGCAGCATCAATTAATCAAACAAATATAGATTACTGAGCTGCTGCTTCAAGTTCAGCGTGGATGGGACTGGAGAGGAAGCAAAGATGTTGTCCTTGACATCAAGGATCGTACAGAATGAATACAAAATTAGACATAAAAATATCTGCAAATTATGTATCTGATGTAGGTCTAGTATCCAGAAAGTATTAAAGAACTCACACAGAATATATAAAGAACAAAACAGAAAGGATCCGATTTCAAAAATGGATAAAGGGTAATTTCCTGGTGGTCAAGTGTTTAGGACTCCATGCTTTCACTACCGAGGGCCTGCGTTCAATCCCTGGTCCATGAACTAAGATCTAACAAGCCACTTGGTGCAGCTAAGGGGGAAAATAATGGATGAAGGATTTGAATATACAGTTCTCCAAAAAAGATACACAAATGGCCAACAAGCACTTGTCATTAGGGAAATGCAAATCAAAACTACAGTGAAATACCACTTCACTCCCACTAGGGTGTCTATTAAAAACAAAACAAAACAAAAACACCATAAAATAGCAAGTGTTGGTGAGGATGTGGAGAAATTAGAACCCTCGTACACTACTTGTGGGCTTGTGGGACTGTTAAACACAGAATTACCATATGACTCAGAAATTCTACTCCTAAGTATATCCCAAAGAATTGAAAATAGGTATTTATACAAATGCTTTGTCTGATTGCTTTGCAGCCCCATGAACTGTAACCCACCAGGCTCCTCTGTCCATGGAATTCTCCAGGCCAGAATACTAGAGTGGGTAGACATGTCCTTCTTCAGGAGATCTTCCTGACCCAGGGATCAAACCCTGGTCTCCCACACTGCAGGCAGATTCTTCACAGTCTGAGCCACCAGGAGACACGGGTTCAATCTCCGGGCCAGCAGGACCCCTTAGCCACAGGGCAACTAAGCCCCCTGTGTCGCAGCTACTGAGCCTGCGCTCTATAGCCCACGTGCTGCAACGTGAGAAGTCCACGTGTCACTATGTTCCACAACAACAGAAGCCACCGAGATGCGAAGCCTGCGCACCGCAGCCAGAGAGGAGTTGCCCTCCACAACCAGGGAGGAGCTGCCCTCCACAGCCAGAGAGGAGCCCCTGCCCTCCACAACTAGAGAGGAGCCCCTGCCCTCCACAACCAGAGAGGAGCCCCTGCCCTCCACAGCCAGAGAGGAGCCCCTGCCCTCCACAGCTAGAGAGGAGCTGCCCTCCACAGCCAGAGAGGAGCCCCTGCCCTCCACAACCAGAGAGGAGCCCCTGCCCTCCACAACCAGAGAGGAGCCCCTGCCCTCCACAGCTAGAGAGGAGCTGCCCTCCACAGCCAGAGAGGAGCCCCTGCCCTCCACAACCAGAGAGGAGCCCCTGCCCTCCACAACCAGAGAGGAGCCCCTGCCCTCCACAACTAGAGAGGAGCCCGTGTGCCCCATAAGACCCCGGTGTCTTCGTAAGACCCCGGTGTCTTCGTAAGACCCCGCAAACCCAAAAATAAATAACTGTTAAAAGAAAAGGAACTAGGTACTGATACATGTATAACAACTTTGAAGACATGCTACATGAGAGAAGCCAGACACAAAAAGTTACATACATTGTATCATTCCATTTATATGAAATATCCAGAAGAGGCAAATAGGCAAATATAAAAATAGGTAAAATAAAGACAGAAAGCATTTAGTGGTTGCTAGGGGCTGGGGTGAGACGGGATAGTGGCTACTTAATGGATACAAGACTTCCTTACGGGAGTGACAGGGTGTTCTGTAACTAGAGAGGGGATGCTTGTCCAACACTGTGCCTGTGTAAATGCCACTGGATTGTACACTTCAACGTGGTGCATTTTGTGTTATGTGACTTTCACCTCAATTAAAAAAAAAAGTGCATAGGAGAAGTGAGATTTCAGGTGGGCTCTTTACTATCATTTTTTCATGAAACATGGTGTTAACAGACAGTGCTCCAGGAGCATCAGATTGCCATCCATCTGTCCGGAAAGCACAGGGAGATGCAGCCCTGGACACAGCTCCCAAATCAGGCTAGGACCTCTCTTTCAGGCTCTCCGGGCTTTGGGCACAGCTGTCCTGTTGCCCGCCCCGCCTCCTCCCACCCTGACCAGGGGCGCTCTGCTCAGACCTGTGTGTAAAGCTCAGGGCTCCTTGTACTGGTGTCTCCTGTCACCTGTCCTGGGCACCTGTCTCCCCCCCGCTCTCATGCGTGGAAGGCTCTCTGCTTCTTTTCTTGCTCGGCTGCCACTTTCTTCTTCCTTTTGTCTTCCCAGGAAAATGAGACCCGCCAGACGGAAGCAGAGCAAATCAACAGCGCTGCCCCAAAGGAGATAACAAAGTGCTACCACCTCCCTGGAGCCTTCCAGTCTTCCATCCTTCTGCCCCTCCCCGCCACCCAGACTCTCTTCCAAAACAAGCCAGTTGGCAGGCCCCTCACTGGCTTACAGCCAACATAAATGCAAAGTGTCCAAAAATCAAGACAAACATCACACTGTACAACACAGCAAAAAACCCACTTAAAAAGTGTTCTTCTCTCCATGGTGTCACCAGCACTTGTGTGGTTGCTTCAAGGGTCTGGAAGAACAGGGCTCTTGAGACATTTAAGCAGACCTGAGGGCCACCACAGGCCAGCACCAAAATCCACAGGCGTTACCAGGGAGTGTGGATGGTTTACTGGTCACCAAGGAAAGCAGTAGGAAGCAACCCTTTGGTTTTCACTGTCTCACTGGGTATGCTGTGTTCACCCACACTGCAAACTTTGTGTTACACTAACTTCTTGTGTTGTGGCGGCCACAGTAAAACCTACCAGGAGAAAAGGCAGCAGGCTAATGACCCTTTGGAGTCCCTGACTGTAAGAGGGGAAGAGTCCCTGGGGACTTCTCACACCTGACCTCTGGCTGGGCTGAGGCCCCGTTCTAGTCGGCCTGCTGCCCAAGGCGGACGCCCTGAGCTCACATGGTGAGCGTTTCCATTTCCTGTCCCTCCTACGACTACCGTTTATCCTCCATTTCTCAATATATGCAGTATTATACAGTGGCAGACGGGAGAATCATTTCAGCATCTCCTCAAAATAACTGCAAACACCTAACCTATTCCTTTACCACTACTTTTTTGCAGAAAAACTACTTTAGACATCTGTGGTTTTTTTCCATTGCAGGCACTTTGTCAAGACCACATCTCCTGCTTATATCTAAAAGTACCTACTACGCATGTGACGTATGTCTCAATAAAGCTTTTACTGGAAAAACACAAAAAAGGACCTGCAATTTCCCTATTTTGACCTCTAGATGATATGTAAGTAAAGAACCTTCTGGAGGGGACTTCCTTGGTGGTCCACTGGTTATGATGCCGTGCTTCCAAGGCAGGGATGCAGGAGATCCAAGATCGATCCCTGGTTAGGGAACTAAGATCCCACATGCCGGTCAGGGCAGCCAGTACATAAATAAATCAACAACAACAACAACAACAACAAACCTTCTGGAATTCCTAGTGACAGTTACCCTGAGAGGTGAGTAATATCTGGAAAAACAACACGAACAAAGATGGAGAGATGGAAACGAACATGGAACGTTGGGGCATTTTAAGCGGAAAGCAGAGAAGTTGAGGACAGGGACTCAGGGCAGACACTGGGGAGGAGCCCTGTCTCTGCCCCACGCTAACCTTGTGGCTCTCTAACCTCTGTATGCCTCCAAGGGCGTGAGGAATCCAAGGGAACCTGTATCGCAGGATTTTGTGAGGGTCAAAAGTGAAACATGAAAGGTGGTTAAACCCTGACATGTGGTTAGTAACCATTAGTTACTAAGGTGCTGAAGATGCTGCAGGACAGAGGAATGTGGAGGGAGAAGAAGCCCCGTAGATTCTGAAAAATTAAAAGTCAAGGCTGGACTGGGGTTGCTGGAACTAAATTGGCAGCTGTGGAAATGAAAACCACAAAATGGATGTGATCACCAGAACTCAAGGAATAAGGGAGGGAAGGATGTAAAAATAACAAACAAGGTCTGAAACCTGGAACCACAAAATTAACAGCAGCACTGAAGCTGAAGAGACTCCCTGAGAAAACAGGGTTTCTTCTGAGCTTAAGAGATTTGTCAAGCAAGGCCCTTAACGTGACGGGTTACAAACTCAACTTGAAATGGATCTGAGAGCCAAATCCGCTCTTTATGTCCAAAGCAAAATAACCCGTTCATCTCCATTTACACCAGACAAGTTTCCCTTGCCGCTGTGGCTGTTATTTTTTACAGCCTAAAAACTTTCCAAGCTACATTTTGCAATGTGTCCCCTTCCTTGATTTCCAGTGGGAAAATCCAGAAACAGAGGGACGTGCACGGAGTCTGCCAGGACATCCACAAGGAAGCAAACTCAAGTCGCCCGCCCCCCAGGCACTGACCTGGTCGTCAGCGATGGCTTTCGCGAACCGGGCACAGTCCAGCTGCAAGTAAATATCGGTCAGTTGGTCCAACAGCTTCTTTGGTTCAAAGCCATATTTCTCGGGGTTTTCAACTTTCAGGTCACGGCACTTCGGGCCACAGAGTTGCTGAAGATTGAAGTTCAGCATTGCGGCCAATCGGGGTCCAAGTTCCTAGGGAATCACAGGATAACAGGGCAAGTCAAGCTGTCAAGTCAAGTAAGGAGGACCAAACACTCCCCTTTCAGAGACTGCAGGGCCAGGAATTGGCAGGATAGACATTCAAAGAATCCCTTACCTGTGCTACATCATATAAGCTGAAGAAGGACATTCTATTCAGGCTTCTTCAGCCTTCTCTTTACTCTCCATTTCTAAGCCAACAATTCTAATGCTTAATAGAATGCTGCAGCCTGATGAAATATTTATAAATACCAAAAAAGCAACCTTTTCTTTAAATTCATGTTTTTTAATTATAAAAACAACAATCACTTCGAATTTGCTGAGAAACAAGTCACAAAAGTTTGAGTCTGCTCTTTCAGCCATCTTTAGGTATTATCTTTTTATAAATTTCCAATGTTCCTGGCAGTTTAGACAATATGCACCATTCTCATTTATCAGATGCAAAGAGCAGAGAAATATAAAAGAGAAGATAAAATCTGTCTTGAATAGTTTTAAATCAAGCCGGTGAAACAAAACAAACGAAACAACTAGAAGATAAGTATGAAGTAACATGCCATAACCCCACTAGATGATACAGGACTACTACACGTGGGCATACACTGCTTTAAGGAAACCCGAGAAGGGAAATCTCACTTCGAGAGTATTAAACACTGGCCATAAATATGAGTCTTGAAGGCTTCTCTTTAAGGAACAAGGTTTTCATTAAATTTAATGACTGGATCTATACAAATTCAACTTAAACTTGGCTTTTAAAGGACCTACTCTTGCACAAAGTAAAGTACTCTATTTTTTTTTTTTTTGATAAATATATATTCTTTAATCTACTATTCTTCACTGAAGTATGATGGAATGTCATCCCTTGGGTTAAGATGAATATATCCATGCTATTATTCTACAAACACTATCATCTTTGATCCACAATTTCCAAATATTTTATGTCTTGATAATACATCCATAACTTTTAAATTATTAAAAAAAATTTTAATTGGAGGATAATTGCTTTACAATGCTGTGTCAGTTTCTGGTGTACATGAATCAGCTATACATATACATATATCCTCTTCCTCTTACGCCTCCCTCCCCCACCGTATTCCTATATTTAATTGTTAAGAAACTGTGAGATAAAAGAGTGATTAAGAATAGAATATAACTGGTCATTTTTCTTTCTGAAGTGGGAGAGTTTTGTGTTAACCAGCCAAGACCAGCCCAGAAGGTGAAAACAGTACAGCAAAGGAAAAAGAAAGATGATGGCAGGCAGAGGCAAAGCCTGGGGGCAGAGACCACGGCCCCCGTGTGCGGCAGCTCTGATCAGTGAGTAGATCTTGAAAAAAATTAATTTTAACTGACATGAAAATATTAGACTTAGCTTTCAATAATTTCCTTTAAAAATGAAGAATTTAGAGCTAACAAAAGGCTTTATGATAATTTAGTCTCAAATGATATTTTTAAGTATTTCTTTTTATTTATTTATCTGTTTGGCTGTGTGGAGTCTTAGCTGTGGCACAAGGGATCTTCGATATTCACTGAGACATGGATGAACTCTTAGCTTGGGCATGGGGGATCCAGTTCCCTGATCGGTCCCTCTGCATCGGGAGCTCGGAATCTTGGCCACCAGATCACTGGCGAAGTCTCTCAAATAATTTTTATAGTTTCCGACCCTCTAAACAATCAGAAGGCACTGCCATTGGGGCACCTGAACATAAAATACAACATGACTTAGAGCAGGGACTGGCACATTCCGGGCTGTAAGACAAATCCGGCCTGATGCCTCAGTTGAGGCAGTCACTGGAACACAGTAACAGCAGAGTTAGTAGCTGAGACAGAGACTGTGTGGCCCACAACATATAAACTATTCACTGTCTGGCCTTTACAGAAAAAGTGTATAGAAACTCCAGTTGCAAGGCTTTAAGGGAAGCACTGAAATACCTTGTCTAAATGAGTTGCCGTGTTCTTATGCTTTTAATGATGCACTGTTTGCTTCATGCTCTGCTGCTCCTGTGCTGAAATCTATT
The DNA here is from genome assembly GCF_055505025.1 of Bos grunniens. Lineage (NCBI taxonomy): Eukaryota > Metazoa > Chordata > Mammalia > Artiodactyla > Bovidae > Bos > Bos grunniens. Next base: position 37,673,393 of record NC_141180.1, on the reverse strand, counting down.
TATGAAAAGACATGAAATGGAAAGGGGACAGGGAAGGGAGCCCATCTCGCAAGCTGCACCCAGGCCAGGGTGTGGTGATAATCCTGAAGGTAAGAGTAAACAGAGAGGGGACTCTCCTGAGGTCCAGTGGCTGAGGCTGTGTTTCCACTGCAAGGGGCCCGGGTTTGATCCCTGTGGAACTAAGATCCCACATGCTGTGCTGTGCATCCAAAACTTTCTTTTTAAATAAGAGAGAGAAACTAGAGGAAATACCAAATCTTAGGTCCCTTTCTTGCCTTCCTTATTACCCTTGTCGTGGCCACATTATAACGCCTCTAAACTCTGTGTGTGTGTATGTGTGTTGAGGGGGTGGTCAAAGCATAGCAGAGATTTTCATTTATGCCTCTCAGCTTTGACTTCAGAAATAGGATCCAGGTCTCTTCAATCAAGTCAAAGCCAAACATTCTGTCTACCAGTGACCTATCATAAACCCTAATTAAGGCTCTAATAACCTTTGACTTCTTGAATGTAACAAAGCTACACTGAAGAGAACCAAAAATCTTACACTGTCAATTATTTCTCCTTAATAAACTCTGATTTCCAATTGATGTCACTTTATACTTTTCTTATAAATAAAACACAGGAATCAATAATGATAAAAATATGCCACAGCTTCAACATTAATCCAATGTGCTGTCTCAGCAGAAAGTGAATCAGAAGTGACTGCCTGCAGACTTCAGTGTATCAGCAGAGTGCTGTGCATATCAATTACCATAACTGGGAACAAACTCAGTGACAGAATTAACTGATCGGTGACTGTGATGCTAGAACACCCAGAATTTCAATGACGACTATATTTAGTTCTAAGTTGATAGGTTCTGAATGTTGAATCCAACAGACAAAACAAATACCCTGAAGGTTCTACTCACGGGTCTCAGGAACGGCTTCTGGACCTGCTTGGTGAGGATATGGAACATGTCCACCGTCTCCGTCGCCAGGGCAAGATAGGAGCGTGAAACGCGCTCGTCCTGAGCGAGCTGGGACTGGCGAGCCTGCTGCTGATCCTGGGGAACAGTGAACAGATGCCAGACACATCTCAGTGCTAGTCGCCAGCTCAACAAGCTCCAAGTGCAAGGGAAAAACACAGTCAGCTCATAACTAGGGAAGTGTGTTATACCGCCAGCAGACTTGGAGAATCATAGAACCACCTGCATGGCAAATGTTCCAGATTACTGAGGTGTATTCCTTTTGCCATCAGACATCCTTAGGACTTTGAAGAAGGTGACCCTGACACACGATTTAACGTACACGAGACTCAGTTTCCTCAATGACAAAAAGAAGTCACCATCAACCTCTATTCAGGATGAAATAAGTGGTGATGTGCTTGATACACACTAGGGCCTAATAAAGGATGTTCACTGTCCTTAATAACAACCTTTACTTAGTCAGCATTATTTTGAAAACATGAGATGAAATGCTATGACACTGAAGTCTGTAAGTTTTGCCACGACACCAAGGGCCTGGAGATGGCTAAGCTTTTGAACCATGTCTTTCCACACCAGTCAGGCTGCAACCTTTACAACTGTCAGTGTGCTTGCCTCAGGCTCCATCCTCCTCCTCCTCCTTCTCTGACAGAGGCTGGAGCATGAGATAACAAGGTGGATTTGACTCATGGGTAAAGTAAGACGGAGCAGAGAAGGCTCTGCAAGGAATAAAACATAGAAATATCACGATGGATTTATATTCTTACAGTTGCTCAGAGGCCAGCTTACTTTGTGTTGGGGGAGAGAAAATAGCTGGCAGAGCTGATGGAGCCACACCAGTACACCCTGGGAAAGCACCTGGAGGAGAACCTGCATCAGGGTTGCATGACCTGCCCACTGTCCTCTGGACAGGACCAAAAAGGCGAAGCAGGGGGATTGGAAGAACAGCAAAGTGAGAACCACCTCAATGTGGGTCTGAGCGTCTTGCTTATTTATCAATCACACGCCAGGCCTCTATTAGGGGATGGAGCACAGAATATGACCAAAAAGGCTCCTTACCTCATGGAGCTTAGATTCCAGTTAGAGAGACAAGCAATAAACAGACACCCACCCAAACAGATGCTTATTAAGTCTGATAATGATTAAGAAAAATAAAGGAGGGTAGCAAGAAGGAAGAGTGTGCTGGGGTCAGGGTGCTACTCTGGAAAAAGTAGTCAGGGAAGGCCTCTCTGAGGAGGTGACATTTAAGAAGGTAGCTAAAGGAAGTGAGTCAGCAAAAATCCATGGTAAAAGCACTCCAGGTGGAGGGAACAGCAAGTGCAAAGGGCCTGCTGGTCGGGGGAGAAGCAAGGAGGCAGGTGTAGCCCGGGAAAAGGAGTGAAGGGAGAAGGGCAGGGCCGATAGTGCATGCTCAGGGAGAATTCGGGAAGCCTGAAAGGGCTCTGAGCAGAGTGGCGATGAGAAGTTGACAGAGGACTTCCCTGGTGGTGCAGGGGTGGAGACTCTGCACTTACAATCCAGGAGGCACAGGTTTGATTCCTGGTCGGGGAACTAAGATTTACACATGCCACGAGGCACGGCTGAAGGAAAAAAAAAAATGAAGCCAACTGAGATTTTAACACCATCCTTCTGGAGTGTACACTGGCAAGGGTGAAGACTGAGAGACCACAGGGGAGTCTTCTCCAGGTAAGAGACGGTAGTGGTCTAGAGATAGAGCAAAGAGGTCAGACAATGAATGTATTTTGAGAGAGCGCCTGGGGGCATTTGCTGAGATAGCGAGAGGAAGCAAGGAAGACTCCACAGGTGCTGACCCAGAGCACTGAGTAGAATGCAGTCCTCATTTTCTGAGACAGGGCAGAGGAGATCCGGAAAACAACTTCTGGACACAAGTGGATATCCTATTAGAACCCCGGGCAGAGGCAAGTCAACAGCTGGTTACATAAGCCTGAATCAACTTACATAAGCCTGAATCAAGAGTGAGCCGAGCTTGGGAGGCACATTTTGGAGTCTTTAGAATACAGACAGTTAAAGCCTTGGAACAGATGAGGTCGGCCTGCAGCGGTTTTCAACTAGGGGCATCAGGTACTGTGTGGGAGTACTTCTGGTTGCCTGATAACTGGAAGTAGGAGGGACACATCACCGGCATTAAACGGGCACGAGCTGGAGACGCTCTGCAGCATCTGGGACAGTCTCTCCTGACAAAGAATTACTCTTACGTCAAAACTCCAACAAGCACCCTCACCAAGGAACACACGACCTAGGGAAAGTCGTGTGTGGAAAGAGAAGAGAAGACAACTGAGGTCTGAGCACTGGGAAGGAGCAGGCAGGGAGAGGGGAGGCAGGAAGTGATTTCAAAGCCAAGTAGAACTGATTTCTGAAATAGCATTCGTCAGGGATTTATTTATGCCCTTTCCCCATCCATTAACACAGAAGAAAAATCAATAGTATGTGCTCAGTCGCCTCATAAACAAAAGCTCTTATGATAAGCACTGGCCCTGGACAAGACAACGTGCTGCAGAGCCACATCCCAACATGGACAGCATAAGCTGGTCCCGCACTGGCATCATGAGCGACATCAAGCGGGCATCACAGGAGCGGAGAGAAAGGTGAGACATTGCAGCTCCCCTAATGGGGAGCCAACTATGAGGGAGTATTTGGACAAGACCTCCTTCAAAGGATGGGTAAGAGTTTAATACCTAACAGCAGAAAGTACAGCATTTTAGACAGGAGTGTCTCAAGGCAAATAAAACCACAGGAGCTGTACATCCTGAACACGTTCTTCAGGCTGGTCCTGAACTCAGTCCTCGCCATCCACCATCTCTCCTCACAGTTTTCCTCAAGGAAGGCACTACCTCTGACTTACGGGCCAGGAAACAGAGATGATGAACTCAATGAGTGGCAGTGCCAGTTGTCAAACCCAGGTCCCCTGGATTCCAAAGCTGGGGCTCTTTCAACTACAGCTCATCGGTCTCCCTGACACATTCTGCAAGGGCTGGGGGACCAGGCCAGATGGAGTTGAAGGACTGGTAAGCTTCGGAGGATGGCTTAGGGCCACCTGGGGCTATGGAGGCTCAGGCGCAGGGCTGACTGCAGCCTGTGTGAAACAGAGAGCAGAGGAGGAGGGTTTGGGAGGCCCCAGAGCAAGACAGTTTAAGGTGTGTTTAAAAATGAATATGAGTGATGAGAAGGACAAAGTGTATCTAGAGGGTGGAAAAAGACAACAACCACTGCATTATCTCACAAATACAATTAGAGGGGCTTGAGGAGCATGTTGGCATGGACTCCTGACAAATCCAGAAATCATGGACTCTAGGTGAAACCCCCCAAAAGGGTGAAGTCTGTAGTTGAAGCACTTTGGCTAGAGTAAGATATAGAATTCTTATCAAAGCTGTGAGAATACTTAGAATGAAAACCTTCCTCAATGTGCTTCAACACTCGACGTTTGAGGACAGAGGAGCATGGTGGACTACAGTCACAGGGATGCGGAGTCGGAAATGATAGAGTGACTGAACAACCACCACAAGACAGTTTTGACTCTACGACTTTAGAAACTCAGTAACTTTTTCATTTTGAGTATGCTACTTATAGTCAAGAAAAAGTAGCCCTCCCTACTTTCTGGAAAGCAGTTCTGATTTTGAATCTAACAAGACCAGGAGCAGAACTAGCCAATATATGAGGCAACCAATAGCTGTCAAAGGCAAAAGCTGTAACTGACCAGGGAACCACCTAAACGACTGCAATGAATGTCAGGAGACGGCAGTAGGCGGCCGCCAGCACAGCAACATTTCTCATGGAACCTGGCAAGACAAGCCTCTTTTCTATTTATAACTGAACATAAAAAAAGCAAGATCTATTGAAAGGAAAAACACTATATCAGAGTCCTTCAGGGTTGTTCACACAGTTGTCTACAGATGATCAAATCAAATTCTTTTCTAGCAAGACAGAATTCTAGAGATTTATTCCCTAGTTACTTTCCTAAATATTCATCAACATATTCAAACAATAAAAGCTCTTCTCCCAAAAAAGCCCTTTACAGTTAAAAAGGCAGAGGAAGTTTCCAGGACACATTCTGAAAGACTTCTCGGCTCATTGTCTGGCTTTAAGTCATGTCTTAAGGTCTCTCCCACTCAAAACCCACGCTGGAATTTCCCAAAAGCCCACAGGAGGGAGACAGCAAGCGCTGGCCAGCGGGTCACATCTAAGCCTTGAGACCCGTGGAGGCAGCCGTCGGCGCAGGGCTCCGCCTGGGCCCCTGCACTGTGTCCTCACCCGGGGCAGCTGGTCCCACTGTTCTTTGTTCTTCATCTCCTCCTGCACTTCGTGGATCCGCTTCAGAGACTCCAGACTCTCATCGAGCAAGAACGTCGTGTCGTTTATCAGCATGTTTATATAGCGGACAAACTGCTTCCCAGAACTGAAAAGCAATTACACGCAACACAGTCACACGTTTACTGGCAGCAAATGTGGCGGCAGGTCTCAGAGAAAAATGGCCTCGACCCAAGTGCTACCCACAGTGCCCCGCAGAGCCACCAGCCTTGACACAACTCAATGCTGGGACCCCCGCATCTCCCCTTGGATTATGTGATTCTTTTATATTAATTGTGATAAGCTCATTCCAGTGATGTGCTGGAGCCACCTGGCATGGTTCCTCAGAGTCATTGCTAATAACATTCTAGAATTCTGTGAGCAAATTCCCTTGGCAGCTTCAACTCTGGCATCAGTGGAAGTACTTACACCCTGAAAACCAGCAAGTGCTGACTTCCAGCACCCCCAGCTCCAGAGAGTGGGTTACCAGCACTACCCTGGCTCATTCCCTAAATAATTTTAAGTAGAGAAAACACTCTTCCAGGCTAGAAAAAATATGCTTAAGCTCACCAAGATATAAGGAAAGCACAAATACCCACATATAAAAGATAAGAGAACTAATGACACAATCTTTTTTATAAAGAAAGACACACTTAAGAAAAATTGGAAGCTGTAATACAGTTAAAGTACGATATTAACGTTCTTTATAGAAACAGAAGTTTCAATCTTCGGAACTGTCCTGTAAATCCTATTATAATGGACAGACTACCTGGTGAGCTGAGATGGCTTGGTCCACCTATTAGATTCTGGACCTGTCAGATTAGGAGAGAAAAGAGGAACTACTCTTCAGGATCTATTGCTGAGAAATCAAAGGCAGCAGGGCCTTGCCTTGGGAAGACAAGTACCTGTTAACAAAGGCAGAGGCCTGGATATCAGGAGACTGGAAATTCAGAATGGACACTCCTAATCAGCACTATGCAGATCGAGCTGTAGGCATGCCTGGTCTCCTAAGCTCACTGCAAACTTTTGTTGGTATATACTTCTGAAAACAAGAGCAGCTCATGGAAAGAAAGAACTAACCTGAAGCGTTTACTTTGTGGGAAGCTATCAAAGAAATGGCTACTCCACTGCCCATACTTCCACTGCTGGGTGGTACTTCAGTCAACAAGTGACAGCTAGGCTTGATCAAGGATTGAATATGGGTTGCAAATATCAGAGTAGATGGGATAAAATTTCTTCTTAAGACTAATTCAAGAGATCAACATTTTCATCTACTTTTATTTTTAAAGCACGTTTACTTAAAAATTTTCTTTTTAATTGGGAGGATAATTGCTTTACAATGTTGTGTTGGTTTCTGCCATACAGCAGCATGAATCAGTCACAGGTAGACACATGTGCCCTCCCTCTTGAACCTCCCTCCCGCCTCCCACTCATCCCCCTCCCCCGAGTTTGTCACAGAGCACCAGGTTTGAGCTCCCTGTGTCAAAGATGTGAGCTTACTGCGTCACACAGCAAATTCCCGCTGCCTATCTATTCTACATGTGGCGGTGGATATGTTTTAATGCTGCTCTCTCAACTTGTCCCACCCTCTCCTTCCCCACCTGTATCCACAAGTCTGCTCTTTGTGTCTGTATCTCCACTGCTGCACCTTAAAGTAACTTAGATGGCATTACTAATGTCCAGATTTAAGCAGTCACTGAAACTTCAGGTTGGTAATGAGACAAACTTCATCAAGGTCTAGGCCCTCCCTACAAAGAACATCATTTCAAATGACAGCCTTCACACTAGCTGCTTTTGAATCTGAAGTCCTCCTAATGCTTCTAACTCTAAAGCTTGATTTCAACATATTCAGAGTGCTAGAAGATCCCATTTCAGCCATTTTGCAAATTCATGTAATACTATAATCAATAAACACCAAAAAACACAACACTTCATCTCAGAATAGATTCTGTCTCCATGTATACTATGCCCAAAGTATCTTGACAAATCTAAAATTCAGCAAAGTCTGGCAGGCAGAGATTTTGATAATCCTGCTCACATTTAGCAGGACCATCTGGAAAACTCAGAGGAGACTAACCAAACAGTCAACAAGAACCAGCTGGCAAAGCTTTTAAGTGGCTGTTCTCCCTCTGATTTGCAAGAACCAAGTGGTGACATTAGGGGCCCAATACTCACTTGAACTCCTCCATAAAGGTGCCGTGGTGAGCTATGTTTTGCCAAAGGCTTTTAAAAATGGTGCTAATATGATAGCGAATGGTGAACTTGTCGTAGAACTCACTGGTGGCGCCGGTGTGCTCAACGTCTGAAGAAGAAAGACAAGGGACTGAAGGATATGGACTTTCTTACCTTTCTAAAAGCAGCTATTGCTGCTCTAACATTAGTAAGTAATATGAATCTGCAAAATCAGAGATGTGATACAATTTTGTCTCTATCTCATACATAAGGCAGAAGAGAAATTACAAGTGGTTTTGAAGACAGACCTTCACAGTGAAGGAGGGCAATGACACGGTAACAAGATGAACTGGTCTGGGAAAATCGATGGGCATCACTGGGCTAGCATCTCCAGTGACCAGAGCTGAATTACCATACCTCTCCCAACTGTTACTAGTTTATAGAAACTCCACAACACTGCCCTGAGCGGGAAAAAAAACTGGGTTAAATTTTATTAAGGGCAACATATCTATTGAATGTGACTATCACTTTAACTATTTTTGTATAACTGATATTTTAAAACGTGTATTAAACTAGAGAAAAGCACAGTAAATCTCTATATACTCATCATTCATTTACCAGTTATCATAATCCACGTAGCTTTTAAAATGGAACAAAGATCAAACTTCTTATAAAAAGACAAATAGCTTAAGCATGAGAAATTCCTGAACTCATGACAAATTTTAAAAAGAGGGAAAACTGTCAGGTAAAGACAATGGACTTAAGGAAAAGATGCAAGACACTACAAACCCGGGTGGGAATAAAAACACAACATGTTCAAAGACTGATCTCCAAGGATATTCATTAAAGCACTATTTATACGGAAGAAAATACAAATAATCCAATGCCCAAGAGAGAACGCAAAAAGGTATTTGTGATATACATCTGTCTGTCAACTCAGCAGACACGAGTTTAATTCCTGGGTCGGGAAGATCCCCTGGAGAAGGGAATGGCAACCCATTTCAGTCTTCTTGCCTGGAAAATTCCATCACCACAGTCCATGGGATCAAAAAGAGTCAGACACGACTGAGCACACGCACATGCACACACAAATAAAACCACAGGCTACCAAAGAAAATATACAGTTTGAGTCCAATCATATTAACAAATACACACGCTCGCACATGCGAGATACAAGCTGACTGGAAAGATACAGAGCAAAATGTTAACAGAGATTCTGAGTGCAGACATTATCAACGAGCTTTATTTTCTTTTTGTTATCTTCTGTATTTCCCAATGAACACTTAAGAGGGACTTAAAAAACAAAAAAAGTTACTTAAAGATAAAAGGATAGTACCTTAGTATGAAGATCTAAAAGCACCTTTCTTTAAGCTGAACTAAGCATCGTCTTATTAACTGTATAGAAGTGTGAACTGCAGTATGGAGGAGGGCTGACTCAGCGGAGTCTATGGGAGAAACACAAAGGGGGCTGACACAGAGCCTCGTCTACGCTCGAAATGGCCCAGAACACCTGTCCTGTATCCTGAACACAGCAGAGACTAAGTAATGACCGTGAACTTAGGACTCATACATCTCTCCCAACATTAAAAAAAGTTCATTGCTAATGTTCCCTCAAAATTGCAGCAGTCCAAGATACAATCCCCAAGTCCTAGTTCTTTTTTCCCCAAACTTTAAACCTTGTATTTTGTATTGTTGCTGTTCAGTAGCAAAGTCGGGTCCGACTCTTTGTGACCTCAGGGACTGAAGCATGCCAGGCTTTCCTTTTTTTTTTTTTCCAGGCTTTCCTGACCTTCACTATCTCTTGGAGTTTGCTTAAACTCATGTCTGTTGAGCCAGTGATGCCGCCAATCATCTCATCCTGTCACCCCCTTCTCCATTTGCCCTCAATTTTCCCCAGCTTCAGGGACTTTTCCAATGAGTTAGTTCTTCACATCAGGTGGCCAAAGTATTGGAATATAACCAACTAACAATACTGTGACAGTTTCACATGTACAGCAAAGGGACTCAGCCCTACATATGTATGTGTCTACTCTCCCCCAAACTCCCCTCCCATCCAGGTTGCCACATAACAATGAGCAGAGTTCCCTATGCTATACAGTAGGACCTTGCTGGTTATCCAATTTAAATACAGCAGTGTGTACAAGTCCATCCCAAACTCCCAAACTATCTCTTCCCCTTGTCCTTCCCCCACTGGCAACCGTAAGTTTTTTCTAAGTATGTGAGTCTGCTTCTGTTTTGTAAGTTCATTTGTATCATTTCTTTTTATATTTCACATATAAGGAATATCATATGGTATTTCTCCTTTTTTGTCTGTTCCACGTCCTATTTCTAGAAGGCCTGCAGAGATCTAGATCCCTGCTTCCTGCTCACAAGTCTTCTTGATTCAATAAGCTGCCCGGGGCCCTCAGGGCCTTTCCATGTGCTGTTCTCACTGCCTGCCACACTGTGGCTGACATTTTCTCAGGGCTCCCTCTTTAGTCTTGTTTTCAACATCACTCCAAAGTCATCTCCTTGGAGACCTGACTGTGCTTCTTAAAAGTAACACCAGGCTGGCGACACTTCCCTGGCGGTCCAGCGGTTAAAACTTTACGCTTCCATTGCAGAAGCTGCGGGTTCAATCCCTGGTCGGGGGACTAAGATCCCACATGCCAAGTGGTGCAGTACCAAAAAAAAGTAGCACCAGGCCCTCCTCTCACACCCACTCTCTGTAAGTATCTTATTTATTGGTTCCACATCTGTTTTCACGCCAGAATGCCTAACTGGCAGTGACAGGGGTTTTGGCGTTTGCACTGCTAGGCCCAAGTGGCAACACCGGAGTTGATGTGTAGTAGGAGCTCCATGCGTATTTGCTGCTAAGTACTTCTCTGTGCAACCCCATAGATGACAGCCCACCAGGCTCCCCAGTCCCTGGGATTCTCCAGGCAAGAACACTGGAGTGGGTTGCCATTTCCTTCTCCAATGCATGAAAGTGAAAAGTGAAAGTGAAGTCGCTCAGTCATGTCTGACTCTTCGCGACCCCATGGACTACAGCCTACCAGGCTCCTCCGTCCATGGTGTTTCCCAGGCAAGAGTACTGGAGTGGGGTGCCATCGCCTTCTCCGATGCGTATTTGCTGAGCTAGTGATTAAGTCTACTTGGGCTAACACTGTCTTTGCTGACTCAGATCAGCTTGGGAAAGGGAATGGTCTTGAAGCTGTCTTGGTTATCAGTGTTCCTCCTGCTTCTGAGTAGCCATATTTAGAGTCCTAGTCCTTAAGTATCACCTTTGTTCTAGTACAAATAAAATACTCTTTTTTTCAAAACTTGGGTTTCCCTGGTGGCTCAGTGGTAGAGAACCTGCCTGCAATGTAGGAGATATGGATTTGATCCCTGGGTCGGGAAGATCCCCTGGAGTAGAAAACGGCAACTCACTCCAGTGGTCTCGCGTAGAAAATCCCATGGACAGAGGAGTCTGGCGGGCTTCAGTCCATGGGGGCTGCAAAGAGTTGGACACGGCTGAGCACACACACACATTCTGAAACTCAGTTTTATTTCTGGAACAAACATTTGACCTTAAGCACTATCTAAGCTAGACCCTCTCTGGGGTGTAAAAGGGGAGTATGTTTCAGAGATCAAGCTCTAATTCATGTCTGAGAGCCGGCCGTGCTCGGGAGCCAGGACCTAAACCAGCAGGACTTAATGTGGATTTGCTGGACACGTGGGGGAGTGTCTGCCATGCCCGCTGTGGGCTCCCAGGTGCCGGGCCCCGGGGAACAGGTGGAGCACCTGTGCTAATGCCCAACTGCTGAGGTCGCTGCCACTCACTGGCTGCTGACCTTCAGTGAGCTTCTAGACCCTTCTAAGCTTTAGTTTCCTCATTTGTAAGAGGGAGATATTTATAGCACCCATCTTGAGGACTGCTGTGGGGATTAAGTGAAAGGATCAGTAAATATTCAATAAGCAGTGGTTATTATTAGCACGGGTATCATCTTATCATCTACCCGTGATTACAGAGGGGGCCCAGGGCCAGAGGGCATGCTGCTTGGCGGCCAGGGAGAAAGGAGAAAGGAGACCCACCCATCCTCCCGCTCCTGGAATCTTTATGGTGCTCCCCTGCCATCCCGCCCCACCCTGGGCCTCACAGGCCGGAGGCCTGGCCCTGTCCTTTATCCCAAAGCCACAGTGACAAGCCCAGGGCACTAACTGAGTACAAAATGCATTTAACTAAAATCTTTTTTGTTTTTTCAATACCGACAACACAAGTTTACTGTCGAATAATGAAGACATTAGATAACTTTTTAAAAAGAAAAAGAAAACCACTTACAATTTAACCATTCAAAAACAAACAACTCACTGTTAACATTTTGGTGTGTATCTTCCCATACCTTTATCTGTAATATATATTTGTGTACCAAAAGGTGGTCACAGTTGACAAATTGTCCCATTAATGGCACTTTCTATTACTTAACCATTTAATGTAACTAACACTGTTTTTTATGGCTCACATGGACCCACTGGATGGATAAATGATAATTTACTTAACTGACCTACAACTGGCAGGAATTTCTTTTTAATACTTTCACTATTTGTTGCTGCTGTTCTTGTTTAGTCACTAAGTCCTCTTTGTGCCCCCATGAACTGCAGCACACCAGGCTCTCCTGTCCTTCACTGTCTCCCAAAGTTTGCTCAGATTCAAGTCCGTTGCATCAGCGATGCTATCTAACCATTTCATCCTCTGCCACCTCCTTCTCAAAACAGGGCCCGGCTCTTCCCATCAGGTGGCCAAAGTATTGGACCTTCGGCTTTAGCGTCAGTCCTTCCACTGAATATTCAGAGTTGATTTCTTTTAGGAAATCATTTGAGCAACCAGACTCCAATAACCCCAAGCCTTTTCCCTTGGTTCCCCCAGCCCCAGGGACAGAGAATGGCTGCTTCCAACACAGATTATCTGTTACTCCAGTGTTCCTTATTATTATTATTTCTTGGCTGTGCCCCACAGCATGTGGGATCTTAGTTCCCCAACCAGAGATTGAACCTGTGCTGCTCAAAGTTGAAGTGAAGAATCTTCTCCACTGTACTGCCAGGGAAGTCCCCAGATAGGAACACTATTTAAAGTGTCTGGTGTGGATGGCCAATTTGCCTTCCAGAAAGGCTTTACGAACCTACATTCTCAGTTTCACAGCACTGATTCTCCATACTAGTGACAGAAGGGCTGAAATAGGCTTTTGCAGATTAGTTTATTTTCCTAAAACCATTTTAACACTGGGTATTCCCATCTTAAATATAAGTTTGATAGGTGAAAAGAGATACCTCATCATTTTTTTTTTTTAAAGAAATTTAGGATTACCTTCAATTCAGTGAAGCCTGACGTGCAGGGTACCATATGAGGTCCCGTTCTGTAAACAGCTGATGCACCAATTGTACCTGAATGGCCTGTCGTCCTCTCCTACCAGGGATAAGAGGTAAGAGAAGGACAGGCGAGCCAAGCAAGGGCCTTTTACCCAGGAGTGCTCTCTGCTGTTGCCAAGGTGAGCATGTTAACAAAACTTCAAGGGGCTTGTGGACTTCTTTAGGTTTAAGAGGATACAGGTAGATTAGGAAGGAGAGAAATTTCCAAGAGGTGACACAAGGTAACAGTGACGAAGCAGAAGAAGACGGACAGACTCTTGAGCCTCAGAAGCAGAGAGAATTATGGGCATCATCTCAAAATAAGCAGGAGCAGGTCTTGATCAACTGGGAAGGGATGGCTGTCACTGAACACAGAAGAACCTTCAATCCACTGCTGCCTCTGTGAACAGGAAGGGACTGTGCTCATGGAGGCTGGGGTTTCTTTCAAGAGCAAGGCGAGCATATTCTGCTAAATGAGTGCCCAGAGCGTGCTAGGTTCAACAGAAGGTAAGAAGGCAGACAGCACACTTCTTTTCCTGAGAAATATACAACTGGAGAAAAACTGTCCCATTGGTACAATCATGTGCCTTTGGTAGAGAACAGGAGAATGCGGCCCACAGGTAACCAACTGGCTTTATGAAAATACACCTGCAGTTGAAAAGCCAGATTATGAATGGAAACTCAGAATACAGTTCAACCAGAAGAGGAAGACCTCCTTGCAGAGCGTCTGATATGTTCTCAATCTTGTTCACCCGTGTCACCCAGCACCTAGGACAGTGCCTGGCAAAAAGTAGACGTTCGATAAATGTACAGAATTAGTGACCGGAGATCCTAATTCCGGTGGTTTCGGGGGGTGGTGGGGGGAGGTCCCAAGAATAAGCATTTTTAACCAGCTCCCTGTTTCACCCACAGTTTTGAAACTCTGTGTTTGCAAAACTAATGTTGTAAGTTAAGAAGCTAAAATGAACCAGGTGGGGCTCCCCTGCAAGTGGTTAGGAATTCACCACCAATGCAGGGAACATGGGTTTGAAACTACTGAAGTCCATGTGCCCCAGCCCCTCCACAACAAGGGAAGCCGCTGTAATGAGAAGCCTGAGCACCGCAGTCCCCCACTTGCTGCGATCAGAGAAAGCCCATGTGCAGCAATGAAGACCTAGCGCAGTCAAATATAAAATGAACCAGGTAATTTCAGATGAAAACATCAATTTGGTCTCAATGTAACCCCTCTACCTTTTTATAGATTCCACTGAATTATCAGTGACTAGTATGTATTAAAGAGAGTGGTCAGTGTAGAGCTTCCACAACTCGAGCGGAAAATAACCAACAGTTTTTGTACTGCTGGCGGTGGATTAGTGGGTGATACTTCTATGTGGACACTAGGAGATTAGGTGGCAGGTTTAGAACAACTTCACCTGCTGGTGTTAGACAATCCTGCCCACCTGTACACACCAGGAACATTACCTGTATAAAACTTCATCAGGGAAGGGACCAACAACTTGGTGGAGAGGGGATGGTTCTCGATCATTTCAAAAAACTTCTGGGTCCTTGGCTGAACAGCAGGGTTGGTCATGAACATGACTTCTACCAGTTTGGCCACCAGATACGGATTTCGGATGTAGTTCTGGTTACATAACATCACGACAAGGAACATCACAATATCCTGAGTGCAGGGCTCGTAAAGCACCTGAGGAGAGTATCTGAAGAGAGGCGAGAAGGACAGGTAGTGAAGCTTCGAGAGGCTCACGTGGGTGGATGCTGCTGACTGGGCGAGGAAGGGGACGAACAGGTCGAGGAACCAGGTTGCTGAATTCCCTTTAACTTGATGATTTTAAGGTGACTATTCACATTATAACTGGGTAAGATTTCAAACCCACTGTGTCTATTGGCCACAGCATGTTACATTAATTTACGTCTTGGAAAATAAACTGAAGCTACAATTAAATCATAATTTTACAAAAGATCTTCACAACCAAAAAGACTTAAAAAATATTTTGATGGAGTTTTCATTTTTTTCAGATTTCAAATATTACTTATAAACTCAACTTATTTCTTTGTAAGCTTTCTCTAATTTTACAGTTGAGAAAAATATTGGTACCAAATACAGATGTGGGTATTTCTGGCTTTGAATGTTCACTCAGATATTTATAAACTGTTTTCTCCTTCTGTTTCTCAGAAACGCATACTCAGTTATTAAAAATTGAACTCAATTTTCACAGAGTATATTATTACTAGCATTGTTAATTCTGCTTCTGTCTTGAGATATTATTGGAATTGGCTTGGTGCCACAGCTGGATTTATTTTTCCAGTCTCTGGGCAGCATTCAGTGGCATCAAATGGAGGTTTGTAATACAATGTGTACATTAAATATAAATACATATTAGAAATATATAATATGTGAATGGGACTTACTGTACAATAAAAAATAAAAATTCAGCAACATCTTCTACATAAAACTCAGGCAATGCTGCAAATACCTTGGGGACATCTGAATTTAAAGGCAGTGTTACACTGTCAGAGAGAGAAAAGTACAGGTTACAAAGTGAAATCGTGACACATCAAACGATGAGGATTAGAACACTATCATTACAATAAGTGGTTCACTAGGGAAAAGCTCTCATTCTATAGTACAACTAAGTAAAGAGTGCACAGGCAAAGAAACTGCAACCAGAAATGAACAGGGAATCATGAAGATGGGGATGTGCTAAGGTGGACGTGAATGCTGTTCCTTTTCTTGGTTTCCTATTAAGATTAATGCAATAAATAAAACGTGAAGGAAACAAAACTGTCATGTTTGGTCATTTTA
This sequence comes from Bos grunniens, assembly GCF_055505025.1. Taxonomy (NCBI): domain Eukaryota; kingdom Metazoa; phylum Chordata; class Mammalia; order Artiodactyla; family Bovidae; genus Bos; species Bos grunniens. Next base: position 37,657,784 of record NC_141180.1, on the reverse strand, counting down.
TGCAGCTTGAACTGTTTAAGACAATACAGCTACACATTTATTTTTTTGCTTTTATATGTTTGAATTTCATCTTTAACACTGCACATAAATGTTTTCGCATTTAGAGGCAAAATGCAACTTTTGATTCTTTGGAAGGCATCTGCTTCATATATTCTTCTTTCTCTTCCACAATTCCTTATGTGAATGATTGTAATCAATGCCATAATCTATACCTATATAGACTTTGAGGCTTCCCTGATGGCTCAGTGGTAAAGAACCCATCTGCAAGTTCAGGAGACCTGGGTTCGATCCCTGGTTCGGGAAGATCCCCTGAGAAGGAAATGGCAACCCACTCCAGTATTCTTGTCTGAGAAATCCCATGGACAGAGGAGCCTGGTGCACTACAGTCCATGGAGTCACAAAAGAGTTGGGCACGACTTAATAGACTAAACAATAACGAATACAGATTCTAAGGACTGGCAGAACTGGTTCAGAATTCCAATTCTTACCATCAGGGACACTTTTACTTTAAATACTATTTTCCACTCCTGCAGTGGGCTTTGGCCAACCTCCCCAACATTGATGATCTGGAGATTTCATAATAACCATAAAATTGTAACAAAGCAAACAAAAATGGCTGTCTGGAGGAGCTGTCCAGGTGATGATAAAGAGATCCACGATGTTCTCGGTTCATTCTCGGAACTGACTAGGGATCTGGATGGACCCAGTGCTCGGGGGTACCCGATATCCTGTTAATCCCAACTTTTCACTTCCAATTCATAGACTTCCTTTTTTATCAAAGATTTTACAGCCAATTTTCTTTTTTTTTTTTTTACAGCCAATTTTCAAAAAGCACTCTCTCAAAATTAACCTAAGAAGTGTTGACAGTCCTTCACTACTATAACTAATTTCAGAGAAAACAGCTATTAACATTACTAATTTCATAGTCTATCTAAGCACAATCTGGAAATGCATTCCTGATTACATTATCCCAGGTCTTGGTTTTGGGTGTCGGCTCTGTAGAGCAATGAAGACAACACAGCCTGGGGGAGGAAGACAGAGCAACTCACTCCGGGTAGGCAGGGTCCAGGAGGCGGAGCAGCAGCTGAATGAGAAGGCCGTAGAAGTTCAGACATCTTCTCAGAAAGCTCTCATCAAGCAAGCCAGCATCAGCACAGGCCTTGCATCGTACCAGTTTCTGTGGAAGCAGGTATGTCCCCATTCATAGATTAGCTGGTGGCTAAGTTCCTATGTGTGGTCACAAGCAGGGCATGGGCCAGGAGATGGGAAATCTAGGCTCCAGGGAAGCGGTCCCCCACCTTTTGGGCACCAGGGACCAGTTTCGTGGAAGACAATTTTTCCACAGAGTGGGATGTGGTGGGGTGGGGATGGTTTTGGGGTGATTCGAGTGCATTACATTTATTTTGCACTTTAGGTTTATTATTACATCAGCTCCACCTAAGAGTAGGCATTAGATACTGGAGGTTGGGGACCCCTGCTCTAGGGCTTCCAGAGCATTAGCACTAACGGGCTGTAAGACACTGTGTTTCAAGAGCTTCGTCTTCTCTAAGAAGGTGAGCCATGTGAACCACTGGGCATAGTTTAGTGCTGAAAAGGCTAAGTCATCACTGTCGTATTTGAAAAACTTGACAAGAGAGACCCTTTGGAAGACAGTGGTGGTTACTGAGAAGGAGCCTGACATATTCACATCTAAATTCCAGGTCAGTACTTAAGTTCATCTTGGGCAAAATGCTCCTCCACCAAGGGTATAACACCCATCTGAGAGGATTGCTGTGAGTTTAAACATCCACATGCACACACATTACATATAAATGTCAACAGTTTACAGACTTCTTGAAACCTCTCTCTGGAGTGCTTAAGGGTTCTATAGACCCCAGAAAAGAGTCCCTGGTTTATTCTGCTTCTCAAACAGGTTTCTACTCCATTAGTAAATAAAAGTGAAATTTTTAACTTGTACCAGAAATCCAAGTCAGGTAAAATTTCTACATATCATCCTACTAATCAACAGAAAACACGGCCAGCTAACATTCAACTTTGTAATCTGAACATAAGCACAGAAAAATGAATACATTTGCTGTCTGTGCTTTCCCTGTACAACTTTAGCTATTGTTTGTTTTTAGCTGTGTTTATAAGCTTCCTTATATAAGGGCTTCCCTCACAACTCAGTTGGTAAATCATCTGCCTGCAATGCAGGAGACCTGGGTTCAATTCCTGGGTCGGGAAGATCCCCTGGAGAAGGAAATGGCAACCCACTCCAGTATTCTTGCCTGGAGAATCCCATGGACAGAGGAGCCTGGAGGGCTACAGTCCATGGGGTCACAAGAGTCAGACACAACTTAGCGACTAAACCACCACCATCATGTTTATAAGCAGAAATCTTCCCGTCTACAGTTAGGTTCTATACAATGGATCATTTTCAATTCAACAAAGAATGAGGGGCAACGGAAAGATAGCTTTCCACTACCACCACCACAATCCACTGTGTCAAACATGAAGATGCGTGGCTGGACAAACTGGAGTGTGTGTGTATCTGGGTGTGGAGTCAGGGTTAGTAGAGGGGGAACATCTTGCATGAGGTAAGGAAAGGGAGATGATGTTCCAGGATGATAAAATCCATTAAGAATTCATATCATTACTGGCACACGCGTATGCACTTTCAGTCCTGAGATTCAAATATACACAGAAACAATCAACAAGCATTTAAATGTACCATTTTTATCTAAGGGAAAAGAATAATGAGGAAAAAATGAGGACATTAAACTGTTCATTCAAGGCGCATATTCTGGTGGGAAAATTCCTATTGTGAGGCTGATCCATAATTACCCCAGTTAACTATACAGACCTTAAGCTGAGTTTTGCAGCGTTTCAGCATCTCACGGTGTCTGGTTGCCAGTGGGGAGTCTTTCCATTGGCTTTCATTATTTTTCAGATCTTCCACGGTTCTGAAATTAAAGACTAACAGTCAAATGAAAGAAGACACACAGGTCCATCATCCATCGTATCTATTCATCTTCACAATTTCACTGACTCTCAGACATACATCCCCTCTCATGCCCCCACTACGCAAGCACCACCAAAACCGATGGGGAAGCTATGGTTATGTTGGCAGCATTCATCTTTTTTATTGGTTCCCAATGTAATATCTTAAAGCGGATGGCATTTTAGATTTGGTGAAATACAGTAATTATTACTTTTGGAAGGAAATATTGTTTGTTTTTCTGGGAGGGAGAAAATGAAGTCTCCGGAAAATTCAAGATTATTATGCCTATTCAATTACCCAAAGCAAAAGACAACTTGACTAGGCATTTTTCCCTCTGCCTGGAATGTTCTTTTCTAAGGCTATCTCTGTGACTTACTCCTTCACTCTCTTCAGGTGTCTCCTCAAATATCACCTGTCATTGAGGAAAAGCCTTCCCTGATCATGGAATACTCTGCATATTTTAAAGGCTGGCTCACTTACTACATTTCAACCCATTCTATCAAAACACTGTGTAGAAAACTACACAATGATACATATATATTTTTGTATCACTGAAACATATATATTTTTTTAATGTTTGGTTGCTCTGGGCCTTCTTGCTGCATGCGGGCTTTACTCTAGTTGTGGTGACAGGGGCTACTCTCTAATTGCAGTGCCTAACTTCTCGTTTCGGTGACTTCTCTTGTCGAGGAGCACAGGCTCTTGAGCACGTGGGCTTCAGTAGCTGTGGCAAGCCGGCTTAGTTCCTCTACGGCATATGGAATCTTTCTCTGTCCCCTGCATTGGCAGGTGGATTCTTATCTACCGTACCACCAAGGAAGTCCAGTGATATATTGTTCAAAAGTATATTTATTTCCCAGACTCCCTTGTGGCCAGCACTTCTGCACATGACCTAGCTCCTACCAAGAGGTGAGCCCTCATTGGAGGCGGAAGTACATACAGTGAAGTGACAGCCACATGGGTCTTCTGCAAGCACAGTGTAGAAGGGTTTTGGCTGAAGTGCTGGCAAAGTCTAAACTTTGAAGCAGCTTCCTGGCAGGACCAGTTCAAAGGAGAGCTCTGGGAGTCCTCTTTTCTAGGCCTTCTTCAATAAACCAGATAACAGCCTTTAATAACCCTCTTTCTGCTAACCTCAGATAAAGTGGACTCCTTTGTCTACAGCTGGAACATGATGTGGTAGACAGAGTAATGTGCTACTGCCCCTCTCTCCCCTGCAGCTTCCCAACCACCACAACCAAGAAGATGTCACAGCTTAATCCCAAAGACCTGTGAATATGTTGCCTTACATGGCAGAAGGAACCCTGCAAATATGATTAAGGGTTTGGACCTTGAGATGAGGAGCTTATCTTGGATTGTCTGGGCAGGTCCCATGTCAACACAGGGTCTGAGTGAAGAGAAGGAGAGGGAGTCAGAGAAGAGAAGAGAAGGAGAGGTGACCAGTGAAGTAGAGTCCAGAGAGGGAGCAGGCTAAAGATGCTACTGTAGCCTGTGAAAATGGAGGAAGGGGCTGTGGGCCAAGGGGTCTCCAGCAGCTAGACAAGGCGAAAAAAAAAGATTCTTCCCTAAAGCCTCAGAGGGAACGCAGCCTCAGTTTTAGGACTTCTGATCCCCAAAACCCTAAGAAAGAGGGTTATTTGTTATTTTAACACATGAAGGTCGTGGTAATCTGCTGGAGCAACAAAAAGAAGCTAACATAACAACCTGTATGATTATTGGCAGGAAGGCGTTACAGGTAACAGACCCTCAAGGAAAACAGGCTCTGGGATTATTAGTTCTTCAACTGGGCTGCTTTCAAAGTGGTAAACATTCAGTGAGCATTTGAGGGTGTTACACTGGAAGCCCAAGATTCTTGGTGGAAAAACAGCTGCATGAACAATCAGGACTGATTTCTGGGAATGAAAAGATGGAGTGGCTATGTGTGAAGACACTGGAGCATTCACACGAGGAAACTCAGGTTCCAGGTTTTAAGATCTCACCTCAAGGAAAAGCTAGTGAGTCAGGGCGTTTCCAGGATGACCATAAAGAAGTAGAGTCTGGTCCACACAGAGCACCAGATTAGAACACAGACTGCATCCATAACCTCACTGGATCTCTTATCTGAATGTCAGAGGGAAGGCCGGGATTCCAAGAATTCAAACGGAGGGGTTCTGGAGAATCCAAGCACCCACCCCCACCTAAGTCCCCTGAGCCTTGTTTGAGAGCAGCACCAGCTCCTGTGGTGACTGTAGCTGAGGTGGTCACACTGCAGGATGATGCCAGTTTCCCTAAGGTCCCAACCCCACCATACTTCATTGATCCACCACAGCTGGAATGAGATCACTGTCCTTAAGGGCCAATTACAAAGTTATGTTAGAAGAAAAAAAAAGACTTGCCAATATGTTATATTAGCTTCCTATTGCTGCTTTAACAAATTATCACAAACTTACTGGCTTGAGACAACACAAGTATAGCCTTAGGATTCCAGAGGCCAGAAATCTCCAGCGGGTCAGCAGACATACATTACTTCTGGAGGCCCTAGGAGAGGGTGTTTCCTTGCTCTTTCCAGCCTCCAGAGGGGGCCTGCATTCTTTGGCTTGTGGACCCACACTGCTCTGATGTCTGCTTCTGTCATCACATCTCCTTTCTCACTCTGCCCCCCTTGCCGCCCTCTTAAAAGGACCCTTGTGATATAATGGGTCCACCCAGATAATCCAGGAAAATCTCCCTATCTCAAGATCTTACATTCAATCACATCTGAAAAGTCTCCTTTACCATGCAAGGTGACACATTCTCAGGTTCTGGCGGAACAGGATGTAAACATCTTTGTGTGCTCAGTCACTCAGTCATGTCTGACTCTTTGTGACCCTATGGACGATAGCCCAACAGGCTCCTCTGTCCATGGGATTTTCCAGACAAGACTACTAGAATAGGTTTACATTTCCTACTACAGAGGATCTTTATGACCCAGGGATCAAATCTGTGTCTTTCATCTCCTGCATTGGCAGGCAAATTCTTTGCCACTAGCGCCACCTGGGAAGCCCAGTGAAAATCTTTGGGACACTATTATTCTACTTACTATATAGGCAGAAACAGAAATTCAGCAGTAAGTGGGGAATAGATTCTGAAGATCCTTGATCAGCAACAGAGCATCATGCTAACAAACTCCTACGTGGGGATAAATTCATTGACATGAATACAACTTCCAGAGGCTCTGGATTCAGTCTTATTCTGGGTAACCAGGACGGGCTCTGTGTGCCCAGCTGGTTGTCTAAAACCTAGAATTCACAGTAACCTCTGCTAAATGAAGTTGTCAAGAATTCCTTGAGATAATTCAGAGGAAGGAATTAAAAATATAAGAAGATGGGACTATCAATGTAGATTTACTATATATGACTAGCTCAGAAAACCATCCTCTCAAAACACACACATGCCCTAACCATGTCCTGGAAGACACTTCTTGTATCACAGCACTGAAAAATACACAGGTAAGGAAAACACCAACATCTCTGAAAGGCACTCACTCCCCCTGTAGGCTGGGAGTACAGGTGGCAGATGGTGTCACTGAAAATGTATCTCCCAGAGTCGGTGAGAATGGTGGGACCACAGGATACCATCCATTCCAGGATGAAGGAACAGACATAACACAGTTTGAAATTTTTATAAGTCTCTCAATAACTGATATTATAAGCTGATAAAAGCAGCAGACATAAGGAAAATTTGAACAAAATATAAACAAATGACTCATTTGATATATGTAAAATACTGCAACAAATGACACAGAAAGTGAGTTTTCTTCTTTTTACTTTTATTTTCTTGACTGTGGAATCTTAGTTCACTGACCAGACCAGGGATTGAACCTGGGCCCTTGGCAGTGAGAGTGAGTCATCCTGACCACTGAACTGCCAGGGAATTCCTGCAAGTTCTTTTCTTCTATGGAACTCTTACTAATTTAAATGTTCGCTACAAAGTAGACCTCAATAAAGTACAAAGTACACAGCAGAAATTACCTAGAAATCAATAACAAGAGATAAAGGAACAAATACTCCAGGAATCTGAAACTTAAAAAAAACCTTATATAATCCACAGGTCAAGATACTATGAACAACTTATTGCCTAAGCATTTTGAAACTTTTAGATACCACGGGAAAACTGACACAAGATGACATGAAAATCTATACAGTCTTATATCTATTAACAATAAAATACCTAACTTAGAAGACTTCCCACAAAGAAAGCTCTAAGCCCAGATAGTTTCATCAATGCTTCCAAACATTAAAGAAAGAAATAATTCCTATACAATAAACACCTCAAAAAATACAAAGAGGGAATATTTCAGAATTCATTCTACATGGCAAGCATAAGGTTGATAAAAAAACTTGAGAAGGACTCACTTTTGGGCTCCCCTGGTGGCTCAGATGGTAAAGAGTCTCCTGCAGTGTGAGAGACCCAGGTTCGATCCCTGGGTCAGGAAGATCCCCTGGAGAAGGAAATGGCAACCCACTCCAGTATTCTTGCCTAGAGAATTCCAAGGACAGAGGAGCCTGGTGGGCTACAGTCCATGGGGTTGCAAAGAGTTGGACATGACTGAGAGACTTCATTTAATTCTTAGTAAGAAATAAAGTCATAGGTCAATTTTCTTTTTGAATATAGGCTCAAAACCCCTAAAAAGAATATTAGCAATTGAATATCCAATGAGATATAAAAGCAATAACACAGAGTTGAGTTTTTTTCCCAAGAATGTAAGATTGGTTTGATATCAGAAAGCCAACTGGTATAATTCAACCACATGAATAAAATAAAGGGGGAAAAAAATCTGACCTCCTCACAGAGATGGAAAATGCATTTAATAAAAATCAACTCCAGTTAAGAACAAAAAACTTTTAGAAAATCACAAAATAAAAGGGAATTTCTTTAATCTGGTAACAGAAGATGTCCAAAAAACTTCCCGCATTAACTTGAATAAACAATTTCAAGAAAGCTATCAATATTTCTACTCAAGGCTGTAGTAGAAACTGGTAGCCAGGGCAGTGAGGAAGGAAAAAGAAAAGAAAGGACTTCCCTGGTGGTACAGAGGATAAGAATCCACCTGTCAATGCAGGGGACATGGTTTGCTCCCTGGTCCAGGAAGCCTGGAAGATTCCACATGCCTGGGAGCAACTAAGCCCATGAGCCACAATTACTGAGCCTGTGCTCCAGAGTCCAGGAGCTGCAACCACTGAAGCCCGTGAGCCTAGAGCCTGTGCTCCACAACAAGAGAAGCCACTGCAATGAGAAGCCCATACGCGACAACAGAGTAGACTCTACTGGCTGCAACTACAGAAAGCCCATGTGCAGCATAACAGAAACGGTCATCATTTACAGACAACATGATTATGTGTCGCGAAAAAAAACCTTAGAAAGCTACCAGTAATGATTAGAATTAGTCAGTGATTAATTCTACTTTAATTCAAGGCAGATACAGACACTACTACAGCACTCCTGGACCAAACAAATGGCGGGAGTGGCTGCTCCATTATTATTACAGATGATCTGTTCAAACAAATGTCTGCCTCCTGTTCCTGTGGCTTTGGTTTGTTCACAGGTGTTGATCCATGGGGAGAAATGCTCAGATTAAGAAAATAACAATGGTGTTAATGAATGGGAAATTGAGGCTACTATCTGGTCATTTTGGCCTTCTTATGCCACAGGACAACATGCAAAAAAAAAGTGAATTACAATGTTGGTATGAGTAAATGATCTTGTTTATTAAGGGAAACCAGAATTACTGTTTCACAGTCCTGGGAAAGAAGGGTATGTCTAGGACCAAAGAGATCCTTTAAAGTGTCTTCTGATAATAAGGTGCCCAGTAGAAAAAGTTCATAGAAGTCTCAACCATATTCCAAGGGTTGGGAACTCTAAGAAATCTAAGTCTGGGTCACTTAACTTGTAAAGAACTCTGGCCAACCAAGGACCATGGATGTGGTAGGAGAGGCAGATGGTGTACTGTAACATACATGCCTCTCACATTCAAGTCTACTGGTCACAAGGGAACTGCGTGCTTGTGAGAACGAGTGGTGACTCAGGCAGCCTCAGGACATGGCATCACGCACATACCTATTGAGCTCCCGGATGGCCCGCAGTCTGCGGATGTAGCGACGGCAGCTGGGCAGAATTGAGAGGTGGTGGGCGTGCAGGGTGAGAAAGAAGCATTCCGTAGGGAATTTCGGCTCAGAAAATGGAGGCTGATCTCCATCTAGGAAAAAGCACAAAATCCCAGCAATAATATCTATCACATGACTGTATTAGCGAAGAATGCAATTAAGAAGACAAAATTACACTTGAATTTTCAAGAAGTTTCAGGACACTTTAACATTTCTATTATTCAAACATCACTGTTATGGGAGAGAGGTTCAAGAGGGAGGGGTCATATGTATACCTATGGCTGACTCTTGTTGATGTTTGACAGAAAACAACAAAATTCTGTAAAGCAATTATCCTTCAATTAAAAATATATAAAATTAAAAAAACACATCATTGTTAAACCTCAAAATGGTACTAAATTATGTAAATAAGCCAGTGTTGGTCTTATTTAGGTGGATTTTTTCCCCTTCTACTCAGGAATCACTTTCAAACCCAGTATCTGGCAACACAAAATATGATACCCATTTCTCTCGCATTTCTACTTTTCTGTTTTCTAAATTTCTGTTTCCTTAAAGAGTGAGCATGCTCCCTTTATTACTGACAGGTATGAAAAACTGCAGCCAAACTAAACACCTGGAAGGAAGAGCTCAGATCAGGGAGTGTGGTACAGTAAGGAGAGCCCAAAGCTCAGCTCAGAACACTTGAGCAGCAGCTGCGATTTGCTGACAGCCTAGGTGAGCTGGGCACCTTCTGGAACCTCAGTCTCCTTGTATGTAATTTGTATGGAATGGCAGAGTTGCTATTAAGATATTAAAGTTCTCTTCCTGATAATCCCATAACAGCAGTTTTAGGGGGACAGGAGTCAATGAAAACTGACTCTAAGAATGGAGAACAGGAGCAAGGGCAAGAGGGAGTTAGCAGTTGGGGGGAGTTGGCAGGTGACAGACAGGGATGCTCTAGCTGGTGTCAGACTCAAACTCTGGAATGCTGCTGAGTCCAAATGGATCCTTCTCATATAGGATGTGTATATCTATTCTACATTGTTATTTTTTTTAATTAAAAGAAAACAGAAGGGTGATGTTTTCATGACCTAACAGTGAACACATCACTCACAAAGTTCAGCCAGCCAGTCATTCACGTCTTCCATCGTTGCATTCACTCTGGTCTCGTCGTTGGGAAGCGTGATCCGACACCTTGGGTGGAAAATGTACGTGGGGTCGACTGTCTCTAACTTGATCTTTGTACTAAGTTGCTGCAGCACCCAAAGGAAATTCAGCATGAATCCGTCCGTTGACACCAACCTATCGTCTGTCTGCGAAACAGAAGGTACCGAAAGTCACGACATGAACAGGAATTCTGGCACAATTTTACAAGAAAGAAGAGCAGATTTTCATCCTAAAGTCAACGAGGGGACATCCACGTTGTCATAGAGCTCTGCTGGTAGGTGCGATTTGTTGAGTGTTAAGGATCCTGTGGACAGACGAGCCTGGCAGGCTATAGTCTATGGGGTTGCAAGAGTCGGACATGACTGAGTGGCTAACCACTCAGCACAACTGCATGTGAAGGGCTGTCTTTCACTGACTCTCCACAACAGCCCTCAGAACTGAGTGATACTATCATTCACATTTTAAAGAGGAAGAAACTAAGGGTCAGAGAATTTACATGATTTACCCAAGATCCTCAAAATCAGCAAAGAGAAACACAATAAGTGTTGTTTCCTTTCTCTTCTTTATTCTTCTCAAAAGTATCAGAACTAGTTTCACCATGACCACTAGACAAACCGCTTCTCGGGCGGACAGTGTTAGTGCAATCCTGCTTCATGAATATAACACTTCTAATAAAGATAGTTAACATCCGTGGAGTGTTCACGATACACTGGGTGCAATTCTAACAGCTTCATATACACTAAGTCTATGAGTCAGTAAATAGGGGCACAGAGGACCACTGTCCCACTGCTGGCCGATGATGGAGCCCCAAGTGGAAATCAAGGTGGTCTAATACCAGGTCCACGCTCATCTCTGTTTTTCCTTCTGAGTAGAAATGTCAGGTTGCTCATGAATAAAACAGCAAGGATGTCCTTTTAACTTCTCCACTTTGGTCTCAGTCACCAGTCCCTCATCAGGAACTGGGTCCTTACCCAGTTCCTGGGACTGGCTCCTGCACCCTGTCCTATGTCAGCCCACCCTCCAGGCAGCAGCCTTGACAGCTTCCTTCCTGGAGGTCCTCCTTGGCACGGCGGCCTGCCCCTCCAGCCCGTGACTCCCCAGCTTCTTTCTTACTCACTATCTTTCAGTCACAAAAGCCTGAAAGTGGTGCTTATTCTAAAGTTGATTCATTCCCACCTTGATGCATCACACAAATCTCGAAAGCTCTTTTCTCAGCCTTGCGGATGGCTGGCTCTTTCTATTTTTAAAACTTAATCTGCATGCAGGATTTTTAAAAAATTAATTTCATATTTTGGCCACTACTTCCAGCTTATGGGCTCTCAGTTCCCCAACCAGGGATAGGGTTTGAACCTGTACCCCCTGTAATGCAAGAATGGAGTCTAACCACTAAGATGTCAGGGAAGAAGTCCTGGATGGCTCTTGCTTCTCAGCCAGGTATTTAATCAAATGTCTCCTCCTTAGACACTCCCATGCCTTCCTTCTGGTGCCCAGAAAGCTACTTTCAAGTCCTCTACCTTCCTTTATTGGCTTCATAGATTCCACGACAGTCTGAAATGATAATATTTACATGTCTATTCATTGACCCTATAGAACATAAGCTCCACGAAGGCAGGAAGCTTGTCTCTCTGTACCTCCATTCCCTACAATGAGGCTGGGTGGGAACTGAATGAGTTAGATGAATGAATTTAACAAATAAATAAAAGCAGTCTTTAGGAATCTTACCTGCATCTGTGCTTTCTTCATATTGGCATTGACGACAGCTGCCATGTAACTAAGAGCGGCCTCACGGGTTTCACCATTTAACAAGATACTATGAAGGATCTTGAAAAGCTCTTGCTGAAATTCATTTTATAAGGAAAGGAAAAAAAATGAAAACTTTGTTTAAAAGACGATTCCTTTCTGACTTCGAGGAAAGCTAAACTCCTTCCCACTTTTCTCCTCGCCCACATCCACTCATTGTAAAGAACTTGACTACAAGAACATAAGGAAAGTCCACATTCTACTGTGTCCAGAAGATCAGCATGAAAGCAGAATGTGGAGTGGAGGAGGGAAGCAGTTGCAGTTTTAATAAAATAGTCTCTGCTATTTCCTTTCCAGTATAGGAACAAATTACCTGAATTACACTGCAATTACCCTCTAACTGTGCTGCTTTTATTTTTTATTTTTTTGTGCTGCTTTTAACTTCCAGAACTGAAACATATTCATCTTTTGGATTCATTTTCTGAACACCTACCCTTCCCAGCTCCAAGTAATGCTGCAGCGACTGGCTCACCACTCGAGTGTTTTCCAGGGTAATGGCGGGCCCTGAGAAATATTTTTCCACCACTTTCGCCTGCAAAGAGAAAGCAGAAATCCAATCCACGTATGATATACATTTGGGAAGGAATCTGAACATAAGAGCAGCAAGGTGCAAAAGGCTGCTGTACTTACATCATCTTCTGCAAAGACGGAGAAGCTGAAGAAAGCCCCCAAGTATGAGAGTCTCTGCAGCTCCCGCCCAGAGCCAGGGCTTAAAGACTTAGGCAACCACAACGGCAAAGAAGCAACCTAGAAGGAAAACAAGAGGCCACGAAATCAGCAAGGGAGGTAAACTAGAGACAAATGGCGTTCCAAGCAGCCAGCCTGTTCAGTGGTTCTTAGCCACTGGCAAAATGGCTGGCATGTGACCTCCGAAAACACAAGGGTCACAGATATGTTAGGATCCCAATCCATTTTTTCTCATTTCAGATGGAGGAAAACCCTCTACATGTTTACAAGACACCATTTCTTTTGTTTGTTTTGACCCCATGGCATGTGGGATCCTAGTTCCCCAACCAGGGGTTGAACCTGTGTCCCTGCATTGACAGGAGGATTCTTAACCACTGGACCCCCAGGGAAGTCCCTACAAGATATCCTTCTCATTTCTGTGTTTCAAGATATACTTTGATATCATTCAAAAGAACCATTGTTCAAAGGACTCAAGGAAATGTTTCTAATAGGATGTGTTATTCTAGCTACACAATACTTACCCCCCTAAAAAATCACAAAAGAAAGTAAATAATGTCAGCCCAGGAAATAATGCATGTGACAACAATGTAACAGTTGAGAGTCACCCACATGGATGACTCATATCCACATCTCACGTCCCTCAAGAGATATTTTTCAGATACCATTACTTAAGGAATCTCTTCTATGCTATGTGTTCACTGAAAATATGCAAGCCCATCGGGGTGGCGCTTACCAAATTGCACACAGGGTGTGTCTTTCCAAACTTGGTTTCACAGAGCTCACCTAAAGCCTAGAGACAAGATCAGAAAAGGTCATTTAAGTGTATTTCATCCTAAACTGACTGCCGTGTGTATCAAGACATAGCTTTAATGCTGCTATAAATATGTATGCATTCCCAACAAAGTACTAATATCTTGGTGCTTTTCTGATGCATAAATACATGCATGTTGTTAAAAAAAAAAAACTTCAGATAAACGAAGTTAAAAAATGAAACTAAAAATCACTCATGAACTTTACCCTCAGAGATAACCTCTATTATTTTGGCTACCAGCTTTCCAGACATATTTTTTAACATATACACATAGAGATAAATGAGTATATTCTTAAATGGTTTATTTAACATCTTTCTATATCAAAAAGATATGTGTCATAAACACTAGATGGCTAGTCCTGCCAGTATTAAACAGGGTTGTAAACAATTAAAATTTAATAAGTTACCGGATCCACAATATAGTTGAACGTATTCTTTGATTTCAAGATCCCTGGTTTTTTGAGAACCTCAGCATTTTCCTTTGGGGACCTGATGATTCTCATGTTAGAGAATCAGGAAAAATAGTTTTTAGGCACATAAAAGCAGCTTACTAAAACCATTTTAACAGTGAATCTTAATTCCCTCTGTGATTTGGACGTTTTTATGAAAGCTGCTAAAACCACCGCTGGAAGCTTCTGAGTCAGTGCATGCAGGCACGGACATATCTCTGAGAGAGAAATGTTCACCTTGCCCAGAGCCAGGTTCCCAACTTCAGCTGCACTGTTAGGATCACCCAGGAAACCTCTGAAAGGCCAATGCCAGCCCATACCCTCACTACACCTCCAAAGAACCAAATCACAATGCTTGAGAGCCAGGTAGAGGTATTTTTAAAAAGATACCCAGGTGATTCCAAGGTACGGCAAAGCTGGGATCCACTGACCTAGAGGATAATGACCACGATTCTTTCTGATTCTCGCTCCAAGGGTCTTCCTCTTCCTGCCTCAGATTACTGCCCTTTCTCTCCTGCTGCACAAGCACCAATAATGGCACAAAATAAAACTATTGTCTGTCATAATGGAGGCTTTTGTCTTTCGACCCAGAAGAACATTTTGTTGATATCTGACACTAAAAGCTCCGCACTGAAACATTAAGCTAATTCAAACCACAACAGATAAGCCAACAATTCCAGGAGGGAACATTTACATAACACAGTGATAATTCATGTGAACTGAAAGATTTCGTCACTGAACTCAAATCATCAGATGATTCTTCCTTTTATGTGCCACAGACAGAACAATGTATGAGGACTCATAGAATTTCGTGGGAACCTGAGTAACATGTGCAGTGGGAAGAACACTGACATAAATTCATTCAAAATTATTTTTCAGACCACGACTTCCTGCCTCACTTTCTATTCACCCAGCGCTGTGTTTAATGTTTAGCCTCTTAGCTCAGGTTTGATTTTCTGAAATAGAGAAATACACTTCTATGTTCACATTGACCTTGGTGTAATATCTGATTGTGTTGCCGTGGTCTTGATTTTTGTAGTAGATAATGAGCACTTTTGAAATGTGGTGCTGGAGAAGACTCTCTTGAGAGTCCCTTGGACTGCAAGATCAAACCAGTCAATCTTAAAGGAAATGAGTCCTGAATATTCATCGGAAAGACTGATGCTGAAGCTGAAACTCCACTACTTTGGCCACCTGATGTGAAGAGCTGAATCACTGGAAAAGACCCCGATGCTGGGAAAGATTGAAGGCAGGAGAAGGGGCCAACAGAGGATAAGATGGTTGGATGGTATCACTGACTCGATGGACATAAGTTTGAGCAAGCTCAGGAAGTTGATGATGGACAGGGAAGCCTGGCGTTCTGCAGTCCACGGGGTCGCAGAGTCGGACACGACTGAGCGACTGAACTGAGCACTGTGTGGAAAGGCGCCTTGTCTCATGGGCTCCTGTGTCCCCTGGCTGGCACCGTGGGGGCCCTCAGGAAGCAACGGATTAATGGCAAGATGAAATCAAGTCAGTAGAATGAGTAAAAGAACAGAAGCAGCAAAACACATTAATTTAAACAAGGCCTTAATTTATACAAGGTTGTATTTATTCCCAGAGTTAACTGATTTCATGTTTTGATATTTTTCCTTCATACTTTCAGAATGAAAATTATTCAGTAAGGCTTCAAAGTACTTTTCTCACAAAATTTTAAAGAAGTGAATTCAGAGAAGAAAAGAGCCTCTTATTTTCTTTCTGGTGGTAATGTTTTCATGACAGTGGAGACCCTTGGTTAGAATCCAGCCGCAAGTTCTGTCCACAATTTACGCTTGCTCTAAGTGTCTGCAGGAGCTGAGAAGATCTGGGTTTTTCAAGTGAAGTCTGAAAGGAAGTGCACAGCCTCAGAAAATAGGGAAGATGAACAAGAGAAATCACTCAGTGATTTTCTGTACATAAATATAAAATTGTATTTCTTTTCTTAGTTTAACTCTTTTCAGTTGCATTTGTCTTAGTTCCTTTCTTTGGTCCTAATTAGCAAAATTTCATCCCAAATACATTATGCTCATTGCTAGGACAATCAGAAGGGTATCACCAATGATTACTGTCTTCGTAAGCTACAGAGTAAGGTGAAGTACATTCAAATGCCTGTATCACTGACTCCTGTCTAGGACTCCGATGGTCCAATAGGTACCATGCTGCTAACTGTCTTTACAGATGCATCTCATTGCCCAGCAAACACTATGCATGGCCAATACAATGCTTTCACATTTTACATTTGAAAACAAGGTTGATTGTGGACCTGGAAGAGAAGTGTACATTAAAATCATTTGGAAGAAAAACATCAACTGAATGGGTTACAAGAAAAAGAACAAAGTTTTACCATGAGGGGGTATTTAAAGTAGTCACTATCGAGGGAGCACTCTTTGGCAGCAAGAGCCAGGCCTTGTAAAATGGGGATAAAGATCTACAAGACAAAAAGAAAAAAAAAAAATTATAAATATAAGTTTAAGAAAATGCATGTCAAATAAAGTACCAAATCTGCAAGTCCAGGCATTTGCACAGCTTCCCCAAAGAAAGGCTGTTTTGCATAGAAAGGAGCCTAGAATCTAGCCACAGGGTGGTGTTTTGTCTTTTTGCAAGCCTGAGCTTAAAGTAATACAGCTGAATCCTCCAGAAGAAACAGGTTTTGGTGAACCCTAAACCTCTGACAAGACTCCCCACGATTTAATAGAAACTCACAAATTTGGAGTTTGCTGTAGGACTCTGCAGGGCTCCTTGCTCCAATCAACTAAACGCTGCACATCTCAGCAACGCATATGTTTCCAATTACCAAGCATCTACAGCCTATAAAGAAACTGGACTCAATGTTCCAGCATTTTCTCAACTCTGTCAACATTTTAAGAATTTTTTTGTTGCTATCCCCATATCTACATTTAATTCTTTCCACCTTTCCTTGTTTATTATGAAAAGAACAAGAAAAACAGACCAACAATGGCTATTATCTCAACTTTAATTATGTAGAATAAAAACATGGTTGGTAAATGTTGAAATTAAAAAAGAAAACTGTATTAGAATGCCTTAATTCCATAAAAGGTGTAACTGATACAGTAACCTGATGTCGGAATGTAAGGGCACTGAAATCTGAATGTTTAAGTTCATCATTAATACGAGGGCACAGGGACACCCTGCAGAATCTGCTCAGCACGGCCCGTCTTTAAATTTCATAGTACACTCACTGAGCAGCACATGCAGGGAGCTGATCTGGATTCACAATAACATTAAGCTGAAAATGTTGTAAACAACAGCTGACAGTCTGAATATCAAGGAACCAAAAAAGTGAGTGTTCTAAAAAGCAACCAGAAAAACTTGAAAAATGCTCTTTCCTACCAATTTCATTCCGTTGTCTGGAGCACCTGTGTCATTTAAGAAGCACAGTATTAAAAAAGGTGCCCTGTGTTCCAAAGTGTCTTGAGATAGCAACACATCTCTTGGAGATCGACACTCTAGTTCTTGCAACTCAAACAATCAGGGTAGAAGCAATGTGCTTTCCTAAATGAGCTAAAAATGGACACGTAATGCTGAGGTGGAGGGGTGGGAAATACCAAAGAAATAAAGGAAAAAACCAAACAATAGTTCTCGAATCACCAAAAATAAATTTCACTATCGATCATCTAGAAAAAAATCTCTTTTTTTCCCCAGGAATGCTATTAAGTAAAACTTGGGCTCAATTTACAACTACCAGATAAAATATTACTAAACATAATATTTTTTCAAATATCAAACAGAATGTCTGTGTGACTTAACTATTTTAAGTAATTCTATTTTCAAATAAATACCTCCCAGCACTGATAAAAAATGCTCCAAGTGTTCATCACCAATTCTAAATTCTAGCTACTGTTTATTTATGTTTCTCTGTGAACATCTCAAACATTAAAGGCAGAATGAAATTTCAATCCAAAGATTTAATAACTCAGATCTACCACAATCTCAAGACAAAAAGGTAAAATGCTGTTTTTCAGGTCAGCAACTCCACTGGAGTCATCCTGGAGGAAAAACAAATGGTGACAGAGAAGACAAGCCAAGAGATCAGAATTCTGTGGTTAAAAATAAACAGGTGTGCGGTGACTGCATAACACTGAGAAGGTACTAAATGCCACGGAATGGGGCACTTTAATGGCTGACTTTATATTATGTGAATTTCACCTCAACTAAAAAAAAAGAGGTCATTTCATAGCTTCTATGTAAGTTTCTTTATGAATAAAATAGCATAAGGTACCTCTTTTAGTTGATCCCTGGGCTACCAGTTAAAGCTACTCTGGATTCTTCAAATGATGTCTTTTCAAGTAAAAGTATTCTAATTTATGCATATTACACATAAAGCATAATGCAGCACTTAAACGTTCCAATACAGCTATGTATTTTCATCAAGAGTTCTCTTAACTTTCTAGAGGAGGAAATCTCATTATAATGCCTGAAATATTCCTATAAGTCAGTAAGACCATCATCTAAGATGTTGTTGTTCAGTCACTAAGTTGCATATGCAGGTGATAAATTCCAAATACGGAGCATGCAACACCGACTAGGAATTTCACTGCTGGATTCTTCTTTTACTAGTATTTTGAAAACAAACTTCCTTAGAATTCAAAGGCTTTAAGATGAATAGTTACAAATAATATTAGGTATAAAAAAAGGCAAAAAAGAATCATATCGTTTATAGCTATTGTCTCTCTTATTCCTTCTAGAAGCAAAAAAAAAAATCACCAAACAGTAAACTGTAAGAAAGTCATAAACACCCTTTCATCAAGGGAAACAGCTCTGTGCAAGTTGCTATGGCAAAGTGCTTACTTTACAACACAGGCCACAGGCCCGTAATCAACATTCATGCCAAAGTTGCACCTTGGAAAAAACCTTTGAGACTAAGTTTACTGAAGTGAAGTGAAGTGAAAGTCGCTCAGTCATGTCCGACTCTTTGCGACCCCATGGAGTCCATGGAATTCTCCAGGCCAGAATACTGGAGTGGGTGAGCTGCTCCCTTCTCCAAGGGATAGTCCCAATCCAGGTCTCACGCATTACAGGAGGATTCTTTACCAGCTAAGCCACCAGGGAAAAAACCTTTGAGACTAAGTTTATTAGCTATTATTATTATTATTATTAAAGCTTTATTATTAAATATTGCATATCTTCATTTCCACTTGACTTTACACAGTGGGATACCAAAAAACGTATGGATACTTAATGAATGAAGTAATCCGTAAGATCTGAGATATCATTCCCAGTCCAATAACAATAAGACATTCTATGTGACATGTGGATGGCCGCTGAGCTAATCAGCTAAATCAGCTAGGCCTCTGATTTATTTAATATTAATCTTTTTTGTAAATTCAGAGAATTAATTTTTAACACTACTTCAGCACATCATGTCTTATACTATCTCTTGGTAGTGTTTTAAAAGCTTGAAATCAGAGATAGGACCTTATATTTCTTCTAGTCTCCTAAAGCACTTAGCACAGACTGTGTTTAAAATATCTTGATGCTTGACTGATGAGTTGAAATGGACACATGATTTGGACAATGCAGCTGTCAATCTGATCTCAAGGCAGGAACCGCGGGAGCACTTTCTGAGCAAATAACGTGTATATGTTCAAATTCTGGAACCCAAAATTTCAATATACGGTGTCTCTAGAAATCTACCTTGGCAGAAAAGCTTCTAAGCCAAATGTTTCAATAGTGAATACACAAAACCTACCTGCTTGAACACTTCTTCATCCTGGTGAGTAGTTCTCACCAGCTCCTGGATGAAGCCATATGGGAGGTTCCTACACAACATGTACGGCACGAGGAAGGACGGCTGCTGCAGGGACCTGCGGATCCAGAAGGTCAAGGGCTCTGATGAATCAACTCATCACCCAGTAACTACAGGACACACAAAATGCCATGCGGCTGACAATCACAGGTCAAGCTTCAGATCTCCCAAACAGGCCACACAATAGTCAATAGCTGAGGCAAAAGATCACCCTTCTTACTGTTAAAACAATAACGTTGTGGACTCTTCAGTGAGAAGTTATAGAAAGTTTCAAAGAATGCATCTTTTTCTCCAAACATCCCTTTAAGAATAAAGCACTAGAAAAACCAAAGTACTGTATGTCTCTTTTATTTATTTATGCTTCATCCAATTGGGGGGGGGCGGGGAAGATTAGCAGTAGCTGAAGACTTTCTTAAGCTCTTATTAACTCTAACCATGGAGATAGTGTTTTTAGTACATGTGTATCTTTTTTCCTTTTTTCTGACACATTTCAAAAATGGTTATGATACAGAAAATAATACAAGGTGATCCAGAATGAATAAATACTGCAACTTTGCCAATTTTCCTTCAGATATTTTTCATAAGAGAAATGAAATACAGAAATACTCTTTTATTAAACTTGAAACTTTATGGGATCCTCCAAACAAAAATTAATAATGTAGGACATTGTGGGTGATCCCTATATTACCTATTCCACCACCATTCTTTATTGCTGGATAACAGAAATTGATTGTATGACACATGGAAAGTGAGGCTCTGTACTTTTTTTCCAAGCATCTGTACTGCTTTCAAGCAGCTGCTTTTAAACTAAGTGAGTTCTCAATAAAGCACACGAAATGTTTTATTTTCATAGTATCTTAGAGAAATAAAGGGACCTCAGAGACCATCTCGTCAACCGCTCATTTCCCAGATGAGGAAGTGAGCTAGGCAATGTGGTGCACCATGGCTGGACAGCCTGGGTCCACAGGAGAGGCCCTCTCCCTGCAAACAGCAAGCACGCACTGGTTGCTCATACCTTGGCTGTGTGAGGGACCCCTGGAGTACTAATGCAGTGTGGGATATGCACTGTGAGCGGATGTTGCTCAGAAGTTGGCTGACTGCTGGCTGGCTGCACATCTGCAAAGACAGGTCGGGGTGAGGACTACAAAGACAAACAAAATAATCCCACGCAGTTGAGAACTGACAAGAGAGTCAGAAGAGATGGACGTGCAGGAAAAGGCATCTTCTTCTCTTCCTTTATTGATGATGAACAAACTAGATTAACTGCATCATTCAAGCATACTGCCTCTGCTAAAACCTACAGTTAGAGAAGAAGCAGAGGCTTGAGGTGACCATGCAGGGATTACAAAAACTAACCCACTCTCTTTGCTTTTGCTAAGGTTAAGTGCAAAAAACTGCAAGAGGCCCTTCACAAATATGAACTAACATGTAGAGAACTGGATTAATTTCTAATGGAAAACCAGAACTAGAAATGAATGAGGAAGGAGGGGAGATAAACTGGGAGACTGGGATTGACATATACACACCATACGTAAAATAGATAGTAGTAAGGACCTACTGTATAGCACAGGGAACTCTACATAATACTCTGTAATGACTTACATGGGAAAAGAATCAAAAAAGAGTGGATATACGTGTATGTATAACTGGTTCACTTTGCTGTACACCTGAAACTAACACAACATTGTAAATCAACTATGAAAGTGAAAGTGTTAGGTGCTCAGTCGTATCCAACTCTGTGACTCCATGGACTATAGCCCACCAGGCTCCTCTGTCCATAGGGATTCTCCAGGCAAGAATACTGGAGTGGGTTGCCATGCCCTCCTCTAGGGGATCCTCCCCACCCAGGGCTTGAACCTGGGTCTCCAGGATTATAGACAGAATCTTTACTGTCTGAGCCGCTATATGTCACTGAAAATTTAAAGAAAAAAAAGAATGAAAATGAAACAGGATTGAAATGAGATATTCATTCAGAATGAAACAGTAGAAAAAGTGTAGCTTTCTGAGTTTAAACCAGCTTCTCAATTTATGTGACTCTGGACAATTAAAGGTATCCCCCTCTTTTTCAAAGTTCACTTTATGCTGCTTCACTTCTGGGAAGACCAACAGTAGTTATGTATTAGATCCCTCTGAAGTGCAATGAAAAAAAAATAATACTTATATTACACCAGCCTAATGAACAACTGTGAAAACCTAAGTCCATGGAGACCTAGCAAAGTGTGTGATGGTTGACAGGAACTCTATAAATGTTTTATTATGATTACAACAGACTATGAGAAGTTATCATAGTGTTAAGTCATTGGTGATAGTAGCATTTGGCCCTGTCACGTTTTCCCTCCACTAGGACATGAGCTCCAGAAGCGCTGGGATCTTCATCTGTTTGGTTCATTAATCCAGCCCGGCTTCTACTGTAGTGCCCGACCTATGAGATGCTCAGTAAGCACTGTACTGATTGAATAAGTGAATCTAATTAGGGGCTTAGAAAACAATTATTTATCCAATATATACCCAGCTTTTGTGGGTTTTAAGTGAATCTATTTCATATTACCTTTGGTGCTTTTTTTTCCTCTATTCCAACTCGGTCAAAACACTCGATGAGGTAGTTCAGCATGTCTGTCTCCTTGCACGTTTCAATGGTGAAATGGTCGCTGTAGGAATCCCAAGTACTTGCCCCACCAGAGGCTCCCAGACTTTGGAGAAAAGAAAAGGGATGGTTTTGATCTGCTCTCAGTAAACCACATGACAGAGCTCGCAATGCTGTAGCAGAAAGCTTGTTAGGGTCCCCGCACCCAGGACAAAGCACAGACCCCATGCGGCTGCACCTGGAGCTGACTGCTGGCTTCAGCTGCTCCAAGTCCAACAACAGAGATTTTTAGGAAACATTTTATTGACGTAAGAAGAAAGTCTGTCCAGAAATCCAGCATCTCATCTTCTCAGGAACAGCACCTTACAAAACCAGGAGGACTAAGAACTGGTACTAAGCACCAGGAATGTGAAGGGATACCACACATATGTAAATCCAACTGGCCAACTGTGCTCGGGCTGACTTGCAGGTTAAAGCCAGCCTGTGCTGTTAGGCAAGCAAAGTCTTTAGGAGTGAAGTTACAAGGGACTGACAAAACACCCCTCCCTCCTTCCTAATGTCTAGCATACATCTCAAAGCCTTAAAGCAGCATTTGGCAGCAGGACCAGAACTTAGGAAAACTGTCCAGTTAGAAGGAGACGTGAAAATATTTGTTATCAATACAAATTTTCCAAAACGTTTAGTGAAAGGGACAAAGTAGTATTAGTCAAAACAAAACAAAATCCTTGTGCTAGGAGTATCCAAACTTGCATTCTATCCCCAGCTCTATTGCGTACTTGTTACCTGAACCCAGAACTTCCATCTCACCTGCACTGAGGTTAAGTGAAATCATGTGGAGGTGCTCTGTCAAATACAGACAGGATACAATGGGAGGGGCCTGTTTCTATTAAAACTATTCTCTGAGACCACTATCATGAGGGTTGCTGCTGCTGCTGCTGCTGCTGCTGCTGCTACTAAGTCGCTTCAGTCGTGTCCGACTCTGTGCGAGCCCACAGACGGCAGCCCATCAGGCTCCCCCATCCCTGGGATTCTCCAGGCAAGAACACTGGAGTGGGTTGCCATTTCCTTCTCCAATGCATGAAAGTGAAAAGTGAAAGTGAAGTTGCTCAGTCGTGTCCGACTCCTAGTGACCCCATGGACTGCAGCCTACCAGGCTCTTCTGTCCTTGGGATTTTCCAGGCAAGAGTACGCAGTGGGCTGCCATTGCCTTCTCAGTATCATGAGGGTTAGGTGTTAGGAAATCAAAGTTTAGATCGATTATCAGTAGGTCAAATACCAAATGTGATGTTCAACTCACAAATTTGATAGACATAAAAGACACAAAAAGATTAACCATGGCATAAGAAGAGGCCAGAAATTTTGAAATGAAGAGTAATGAAAAGATATAAATTTAACAACAGCAACAACAAAAAATTACATGTGAAACATGATAAAGAATCTTTGGAATGGTATTGGAATATTTCATTAAAAAAAGATGAAAATAGGTGGTCCAGTGTTAAAGAATTCTCCTGCCAATTCAGGGGACATTGGTTCAATCTCTAGTCCAGGAAGATTCCACACGCCAAGGGGCAACTTGAGCTATGCGCCACAAGTACTGAAGCCCACACACTCTAGAGCCCATGCTTGGTAACAAGAGAAGCCAGTGCAATGAGAAGGCCAGAGCACCCCAACAAAGGGTAGCCCCCGCTCACCACAACTAGAGAAAGCTCAACCATAGCAATGAAGACCGGGCACAGCCAAAAATTCAATAACTAAGTAATTAAAAAGATGAAAACAATGCCAAGGCTTTAAATCCAAGGCTCTCAGGCCAGAGACTTGTAAATCTTCAACTTACTTCCTACACAAGTCTAACAGAGGGACGGGAGGACACGAGGTTGAGAAGCAGCCAGTACCCTCCTGACTGGGCAGATAAGGGACCCACCCTTAAAGTGCTACACCAGAGACAAAGATGGGCAGTCCAGGGTGGGAAACATCAAAAAAAAACCCAAAACAATTAATTCTTGTGCTTTCACATCAGTTAGAGATACACTTGATGAATTACAATAAGATTTGGCATCTGTTCATTGGCCAGACAACAGAAAGATGAGGACAGTAATAAAGCAAAGCAAAAAAAAAAAAAAAAAAACCTCTAACAAAACAGAAAAACCCACCCATAAATACAAGAAGTATGGTGAAACTGCAAAAGGAGAAAGGGGGGAAAAATACTTGGTCTTTCCTGCAGCCATCTCGCTCTCAAGCTACCTGCCATCCTTCCCTCTTCCATCTGAGGTTCGTGACTCTATTCCCTGCACTTTTCAAAGATGAAATTTGCTGATACAAGTTTCTACATACAGTTTGCCATATACAATTAAGGTTCATCTTCCTTTGAGAAGCGCTCACAGAAGCAATGAAAATAGACCTTCCTCATGTTGAAAATGAAATATTTAAATATTTCCCTGATAATAAGCTCCATCTTTCTCACATGTTTACATTTCTGAAATGGAAAGCATCTTATATTTGATGTCAACAGGTCCTTGCCGTTTGCAACAAGCCAGTCTAATGCAGTGCCCTTGATCAACAGTGGGAGTCAGCATGCATTGATGGTGGCTGCTGACGGAAACTGGGCTCCATTCTTAGCCAACACACTCCCTTTCATTTTAACTTAGACTTGAACACCTCAAAGTCAACCAAAATGCCTTTGCAAACATTTTGCAAAGACATGAAAAGACATGACGATGTGTGCAGAGGACTGCCAGCCAAGACAAAGAAAGACATTCAGAACGTATCAGAGAATTTTCAAAGCTGAAAGAGGTTGATGTATTTTGTGATCATCTGTCAGGCACCAAATAACACTTCCAGGGGACTTTCAAGAGAAGAGAAAGAAAGAAATGAAACAAGGGTTTAATCAAATAGTAAACACAGAGTAAAACCCAGTATTCGTCAATGTTTCCAAACTATGAGATCAGTCTTAGGATGTTGAAGTAGATCATGAGCAAGGTGGTCGGTCAGTCTCACCAGTGCTGGGCATGACTGCCAGTGGTCAAAACTGGTTTACAGGGGTCTCTAGATTTGAATTCAGAGAACTGAACTCAGGTTCTAAATGTGATCCTGAAGGAAAAAGGTGTGTACAGTTTAAACACATTAAATTTATGCTATCAATAGACATTTTTAAAAAATGTTTTAACCCAGAGGGATGGTATGGGGAGGGAGGAGGGAGGAGGGTTCAGGATGGGGAACACATGTATACCTGTGGCGGATTCATTTTGATATTTGGCAAAACTAATACAATTTTGTAAAGTTTAAAAATAAAATAAAATTAAAAAAAACAGTTATTTCATTTTTTCTCTAAAAATGTTGCTACAAAATTCATGATGCCTTTACAACTATGACATGTGGAATATGACACTGGAAATCTGTCATGTTTAAGTTCTAAGAGTATCTAGAAAATTATACCTCCTTCTGGGAGAATACAGGAACCATTTTCTGATAACTACATCAACAATCCAACTGAATAATTACTTCACATGATGTAAATACAGTGGAATCCTTCTGAAAACACAAGGAAAATATATCTGGAGATTTATATATGCATGAGATCTGTGCAAACTGAATCTCATTTTAAATGTACCAAAAAACCTAGTTTCCTAAAAGGATTCTGTGGCAGTTCCTTTCCTTCTGCGATGGGAATAATCACTCCCTATTTTCTTTTTTAGACGCAGACTTTGGAATGGCATATTTTCTCAATGCAAGGAAAGGGAGCGCTGGGCAGGGATAAGCAATGTAAATCCCCTGAACAAATGTCTGCATTGTTGAAGGTCGTGGGGGCAGCACCTTGATGAAACAGATCAAGACCTTGTTCATGTGGCAACTACATCCTCTATAATGTAGACATTTGTTTAAAAAGTCTTTACTGAGTTTGTTACAACACTGCTTCTGTTTTATGTTTTGGTTTTTTGGTCCCAAGGCATGTGGCATCTTAGCTCCCTGACCAGAGATCAAACTTATACCCCTGCATTGTAAGGCCAAGACTGGACTGCCAGGGAAGTCCCCTGAGGGGAGACAGTTTTTAAAATAATAATATAGAAGTGCTATGAAGAAATGAGTATAGATATCAGAGAGAGGCAGGAAGAGTGTGTGTGTGTGTCTGTACACACAGGAGATGTGTGTGTGTGTGTGTATACACAAGAGATGTAGGGTCTTAGGCTTTAGGTCTAACCCTGTGGGAGAAGGGAAATCACTGGAGGCTGGAGGGCAGACGTGTGGAAAGATTCTGACTTATGACCAGTAGAAATAAGAGGAGAAATATCAATATTTTTCACTGTTTGGTAGTTTGTGCTTAGTCACTCAGTTGTGTCCATTTGCTAGTTTACTCTTTTTCTATTCACACAGGCTCATGATGTTCAAGATCTAATCTCCTTCACTGAAATATCTAAGCAATGAAAAAAGAATCCCAATAAACAAAAGAAAAATGTCTTTCTAGTCATCAACTTCCTAGGAAACAATAAGAAAACGTTTCCTCAGAATAATTACTTTATCTTCTTTTTTCCTCTGTTATCTTTATTACAAGACAACTCTCATTTCACTTATTCTCATTCCTTCAAGAAGTAGCTCCTTATAACTCATATAGCTTTTTTCAGAGTACTATGAAACATTCCAGAAGGAATGTTGTTTTTCTTTTATTAATCCTTATCATCACCACTATAAATAATTAATACAGGGCTGTATTTCCCAACTACCTCTCAAAAGATATACAAGCCCTTGACCCCACTGGGCCAGCAGAAGGAGAGACCAATACAATCCCTGTTGACAGCTGCTTCTACAGCACTGACCCTACTGGGTGAGAAGAAGGTGTTAAAATTGCTTACTTCCTAGTAAATAAAATTCTGAGAAGATCAATTAGACAGGGGGAAAGAAAAAGCTCTTTGCTGATCACCCAAATTATTAAGAATTTTTTTGCTACTTTTCGGTTCTGACCCTACGTGCATCCTCACGTTCTTCTCTGTTTGTTTCATGTGTTAAGTATGATTACGCCCTGTCCTTTTACATCCTTTTTGAGGTCTATTCAGAATTTATAATTTCTAAAACCTGGACAGATGAGATTTCATTTTAACAGCCAGCAAAGTACCTGCCAACCAACTGGAGTGAAATTTTGTAATTAAGAAGGAAAATGTTGGCACTTTCTTGCCAAGGAAAAGAATACATGTATAAACTCTGGGCAGTGAAATAACTGCTAAGAAATGAGAATAATCCAAGTCCTACTGGGCAAACACGGAGAAGTCAGAGGCAACTTGGTATGCTGGGTGGCATGTGAGATCTGGACTCCAGCTCTGCCTTCTTCTAGTTATAAGACTAACCTCATTGAAGGTTATTGCTGAAGCTGAAGCTCCAATACTTTGGCCATCTGATGTGAAGAGCTGACTCACTGGAAAAGATCCTAACGCTGGGAAAGACTGATGGTAGTAGGAGAAGGGAGTGACAGAGGATGAGATGGTTGGATGGCATCACTGACTCAATGGACATGAGTTTGAGCAAGCTCTGGGAGATGGTAAAGAACAGGGAGGCCTGGCGTGCTGCACTCCATGGGGTCACAAAGAGTCGGGCATGACTGAGCGACTGAACAACAACCTTCCTGAACCTGCCCACATTTCCTTGCAGTAACTAGAGGCCCTGCTGTGAGGATAAGAGGAATAACATATGCACACGGCTGACAGAGCACCTGGGACGTGATGCTCAACAACTATTCGCAGCTATGAGTACATAATCAGTAAGTAAGTTTTGTTTCTCCTTGTAGGTGTCAAATCTAGATCTGAGACAAGGCTGGATGTTAGAAGTCTAGAGAGGAATTAGATAAAGCACCATGTAATCTGATATCTTTGTTAGAGAAAGCTGGAATTAAATAAGCAAGGGAGAGACAGTATTTCCCCCACAGATAACTTACAGTAAAACAGAAAACAAAGCACTTTTACCATGTATAGGAATTGACTCCTAACAAGGATGGCTGCTGCACTAGTATGATCATGGGAGAAGATGTCTGTGCACGCATGCTCAGTCGTGTCTGACTCTGCAGCCCCATGGACTGTAACCCACCAGGCTCCTCTGTCCATGGGATTTCCCAGGCAAGAATACTGGAGTGGGCTGCCATCTCCTCCTTCAGGGATCTCCCTGACCCAAGTATCGAATCCAAGGCTCCTGCAACTCTTGCACTGCAGGTGGATTTTTTACTGTTGAGTCATCTACATGAAAAAGACACTTCTACCTTTGGGAAATTTACTTCAGAGATAGTGATACAACATTCGACCTAATACAAATATTAACCTTCCTGAATCAATATTCAACCCTGTGCCAATATCCCTCTCTCTCTTTATAGACTTCTCTAATGATTCTCCTGAACACTGTCGAGTTGAATATAGTGTACCGCACCCCTACCACCATCTCTATTTATAGCCTGGAGTTATTTCTGAATACTGCTGGGCACAAATACCAACTCAGTCCAGAGGAAACTTCAATTTAAGAGCAAAATTGTAAGACGATGAGTCAGAGGCTTAGCGAGAAGGTGCTATTATATTTTTTTGCTCAAAGTCACCTAGAAGGTCCAAGCCATCTTTTTCACTCTGTTTTCAGGGGTGAAACTTCAGCAATATTGTGAGCTCTGTTTTAGCCTCTGCAGCCATTCCTCAGGCTAGGCTGTCTAAACAAACAGGGTCTGGCTTCACTGGGATCAGGGAAGCGAAGTGACTGATTAGCAAAATTTAAGATTAGCAGTGAAGAGTGCTTCCCTGGTGGTTCAATGGTAAAGAATTCGCCTGCCAATGCAGGTGACATGGGTTCAATCCCTGGTCCAGGAAGAGCCCACATGCTGAACAGCAACTAAGCCCCTGTGCAACCGCTATTAAGCCTGTGCTCTAGAGCCTGGAAGCTGCAACTACTGAAGCCCTCTCGCCCTAGAGCCCGTGCTCCGCAATAAGAGAAGCCACCACAGTGAGAAGCCTGAGCATCGCAACTAGAGAGCAGCCCCTATTTGCTGCCAACTACTGAAAAGCTGATCTGAAGCAAACAAAGACCCAGCACAGCCAAAAAATAAAGATTAGAAGTCAAAGCAGAATCACAGTTATAAAAGAGAGAATATGACCCCATGTGCTCTTCAACAGGCGGCCTGGAGTGAGCTGAGAGGGACATATACACACATACACAAGTCCCAGCCCCTGTGCCATTCCTAAAAAGCAGCAATCCATGCAACTGTACAGAAGAAAACACGCCTCCCAGAGTACATGTTGCGTACATCTGGTAGCCCGCAAGAACACTCTCCTAATAAAATAAATGAAGGGTCTTCTTTTAGATCTTAGGGCAGGTGAACTTGATGTCTACTCTGTTGTTCATGTTCTTGACAAATGATTATACGTTAAGTTGTTCTCCAAGCTTGCCAGGCAACAACTATGAAAATGTGCCACCTGACCCTCATGAGAAGGTCCTAATGCTTGAGTACATGTGGAGTTTCTCACATCTGGACTCACCAGGGCACCTCTTTTGACTCTACCCTGTATGGATTCAGAGCACGCCTCTAATTAGGACTTACAAACGTTAGTTCCTAAGCACCTAGGCACATGCAGAGGTAAGACTCCACTCCTCTGATACCTGGACCCAAACTGGACACAAGAAAACTCATCACCACCACCACCACCTTCATCATCACCATCATCACCATCATCATCATCTTCTTCATCTTCGTCACTACTGTCCCCAGAAAGTGCGAGGAAGAGGAAGGAGAAAGGACTGTCGTACATACTACCGTAACAAAAGCAAAAAAAGTCATCAGGGAACAAAGGAAAATGAGGAGGAGGAAAGCTTTTACAACCGCTGGCTTTTTAATTAAATCGTAGGCTACAAGTTTTGTCTACTGATATGCAGAAAAATAATTCACCTAAGTAAAAGGCCAGGCAACACTTGACGGGAAGGAGGGCAGTGAATTAATGGAGTTTGGGTACTGCTTCTTTTTAAGGGGCTGAGAAGAAAGTGTCAAGGCATGACTACTGGCCAGAGGTAAGGTATCTGCTCACTCGACCGCTTGGTCTGGCTGTATCTCAACTATGATCGATAACAGTACACAAAGTGGGAAAGTGGTTCTGTGAGCCCCAGCTCTCAAACATCAGCTGCCACAGTCTCCGAAATTCATCTGTTAGGATGAATGATATGTGCCCTTGATTTTGAAAACTGAGTGACTTCTTATTTTTCAGGAGGAAAAGTGGAGGCGAAGAAAGGGCCTCATAATTGAGCAACCCATACTTTCTGATGTGACAGAACCCTGGCAGAGCAGGGACTCGGGGCACAAGCCTACCCAACTAATTAGACACATGGGTTAACAGCCCCAAACAGAGAAACACAGGTAACTGAGGTCAGCATCACATGACAGTTCTTCCAAACTGTGTTAACCTCCTTTCCCTGCACTGCAAACACGCACCCGCCTCTCCTACTGCGTAAATAAATACCTAGGAGAGTTCCTTAGGGAGGAGGGCCGTCTGCTGGGGGCACTCCCACCGGGGGAGGCGGAGAGTAAAGGTGGTCCTGTGCCAGGGGGTCTCTGTCGGGAGGAGCTGGTGGGCACGGCTTGAGGGCTACTGGCCGGGGCGGACAGGCCTGGGGAGCTAGACAGGATGGAGGTGCCCGAGGATCGCGAGGCAGGAGCAGATGTAGACCCCGAGGGGTGGGTGACAGTGTAGGGCCGGTACCGCGGAGACGAGGGCTGGCTTCCCGCAGGCGTCCCCGCAGGGCCAGGCGGACAGAGGGAAGAAGCGGGAGGCACAGCCGCCTGGCTGGCTGCCCGGGAGCGGGAGGCCAGAGGCGGACTCATCATTGGCACAGAGCTCCAGACACTGGTATTGGGAGCTGGGCTAGTCTCATAGAGGCTAAATGATTTGAGAAAGGGAGGAAAGAAGAGAAATTGAAGAAACGCTTGAGATAAATAACTAAAATGGAAAATAACATGTTTTTAAAGAACTGTATAATTACAACCTCATATCTCTAAGCATTCCAGTATACAGATCTTTTAGAGACTCATCGAAATAACTGTAATCTAACTGCCATGCTGATTTAGAAGCCAGACTTACAATACGAGAAAGCTTTCTTTCCAAAGAACATACTCTATACAGCTATTTGTTTCTAAAATTTAATTTACCAACAGCCTAACCATGGAAAGTCAAAGAGACCCATCTGGAAAAGACCATATCTCCTCAGGGAGTCAATCACACCCCCAAACATAAGACATGCCATAATCTGCATGATGCAGGCCCCTGAATGAAGGCTCCTTTCTCCTACGTACTTCATGGCTATTTTACCACCAGTGAGATGTGCAGAAAGAACCACACTGACCTAGATAAAGAGCTGGCCCCGAAGGAACCCAGGTTGCAGAACATGGGGCTCGTTCCTGGGTTGGAGCCGGTGGTCAGCATGAGGTTTCTGTCTGGTGACCGAGCTGTCGCTGCAATTGGCTGGGAGGTGGCTGTCAGGCTTGCAAACGGGTTTTCATCTCTGGTCTGAGTAGACATCATTAGCACTTCCATTAAAATCTGGCCAATCAAGTCCTTAAAATCAGAGAACACTGTTGGAAAGGCAGAATAAAGAGGAGGTTATACATGGGTATTCATACTCACAGTCCTTGAATAAGCCAGCATAAGCCAGAGATGTGCAATGTGCTATTTTGGACTGGATTCTCGAGTAATAAAAGCCGCCAGTAGGAAATGTGGGGAAATCCAAATAAGGTCTGGAGTAACAGTAATATCTTAGTTCTGACAAGTATAATATGATTATGGAAGATGTTGACATTAGGGAAAACTGAGTCATGTGTATATAGGAACTACCTGCACTCCCTCTATAATTTTTCTGTAAATCTAAAATGTTTTCAAACAGAAAGATTAAAAAAAAAAAAAATTTGCAGCCCAGTCTATGAGAGTCACTGCTGATATATATTAACCATAGAAAGAAGCTACTCCCAACTACAGAGGTTAGTTTATCACACTGGAAATATGAAGTAGAAAGTTCAAAGCATTTTATGAAGGGTCTAATATTGAGTTGCCACCTGCCTTTCTGGAGCAGATTCTGTTCTCTAGCCTCCTCCTTATTCTTTGCAGCTCTTGATTGTTACAGGTCTTTTGTTGTTATTCAGTCACTAAGTTGTGTCTGACTCTTTTAGGACCCCATGGACTGCAGCCCACCAGGATCCTCTGTCCACGGGATTTCTCAGGCAAGAATGCTGGAATGGGTTGCCATTTCCTTCTCCAGGGGATCTTCCCAACCTAGGGATTGAACCAGAGTCTCCTGCATTGGCAGGTGGGTTCTTTACCACTTAAGCCACCAGGAAAGCCCATTTTGAATATCACTCAATAAATAAAATGTCTAACCCATGTAAATCTTACCTGATTTGTTACTAAAAATTACCAGATTTGAGAATCTTAAGATTTACAATAATAAGTGGCAGGATTTTGAAACTCATGATTGCTAAGCTCAATTCTACAGTCACAATTAAGAAGAAGAACCCAGTAAAATCAGAAATAAACTATCCATCTACCTGGAATACAAGAGACATTTTTTTTGTTTGCCGTGGAAGATAGGCAGCAGGGAAAAGGAAATGCAATCTCCTTGAAGTTCATTCACTCATTTAAAGTATATCTACTGAGGGATTATGAAGTGGAGGCGCTGTGAATACATGGGGGAGCAAAACAGACCCACCATCAAGGAGGCTGTATTCACGTGAAATGCAAAAGAAGACTCCAGTGAACTTCCCTTCCATTTTCTGTACTCCAAAGCAGGGGTCCCCATACCACGGACAGATATATGGTCTGTGGCCTCTTAGGAACCGGGCTGTACAGCAGGGGGTGTGCAATAGACAGTGAGTGAAGCTTCATCTGTATTTACAGCTATTCCCATCACTCGCATTACCACCTTAGCCCTGCCTCTTGTCAGATCAGCAGCAGCATAATAAACGTAATTTGCTTGAATGGTCCCAAAACCATCCCCGCAACTTCATCTGTGGAAATACTGTCTCCCATGAAACCAGTCCCTGGTATCAAAAAGGCTGGGAACCAGTGTCTAGAAGACTGCTATAGAGAAGAATGAAGAGTGCCCTGCGATGCTGGTCTCTTGCTAAGTTTTATTACTTTAAGTGTGGCTTAGTATAGCCTCTTAAAATAGAAACCTATAAACACTGCAAAACATCAGTGTGTTTTAGTTTGCTAAAGCAATTTAACCAAGCACATTTACTCCACTGTCTAGGCATGACCCGGGAGGCACTTACAAAAGGTACCGGTCACCCTCTCACAATACCTGCAGACCACCCAGCATGCTCCTGCCCAGAGTATAAGATGCCCTAATGCTCTCTCTAAGCACCTTTCTTATTGCAAAGGAAAAAACGTCAGCCCTGAGACAATGGAGACTATTAACTGATACACAGTTTTCCTTTGGAGAAATCATTAAAAAAAAAAATTTATCAATAAGTGGAAAGTAGACAAACAGCAAAGTCTTCATCAAGAAGTATCCCTGTAATCAGAAATACAACCACAGAGCAAGACAAGGTATGTCGACAGCAGAGAAAGACAAAAGAGTTCATGTTCTATTTTTCTACGAAGGGCTCTGAAATTGAGACAATTGAGCCCGATTCCTACCTTCTTTTGGGTTCTGCTTAAACTGTGCAGAAAGAGAAGAAAGGAAGATCACATCCCTGTCCCGGTCCTTCCAGGAGACACGGAAAATCTTACAGACCAGCTGTAAGGCCTGCTCTTCAGACACTTCAGAACCTGATGAAGGCTCCTTTTAGGGAAGAAGATTTGGGGGTTAATTTCAAGCAGTAGGAGGTTTGAGTTAGGCTTTAACAGAAATACCTAATTCTGATTTAATTCATTTACAAATAAGGATATTTTAGAAATGCAGACAACTATACACCCACTGATTAAAGGAAAAATAAACTTGTTACTATGACTTCAAAGTTATAACCTGTGGGTCTCATGAGCTTATAACACAATATATGGCAGGGAATACAAAACAGCAGGACTGGTATCAGGAATTGCCAAGGAAGACATGTGATGAAGGATGCATCATTTATTTCCCATTTATTATTCCCATTATTCCCATTTATTTCCTTTTCTGAATGCTAAAAGATCAGGTTGACATTTTAGGTATATAACCGATTTTTCTCTAGAAATTTTTCCAGATTTTAATGTTTCTCACTATTTTTCACCACAGATAGAAATAACATCTATAAAGAACTTTGTAAGATTCAAACACTACAAAATAAAGCACTGCATCACTAAGAGGCTATAGTCCAACTTCTAATAATGCTGCTGAACACTAATAACTTACTAAACACAAAGGGTTGCAATTATCTATGCCAGTTCTATACCATGATACATAAACACAAAAACCAAAAATGTCTATTTTTAAATATAGGGAACTAAAGCTCAGAAGGTAACAAAATAAAAAAGCCTCCTGTTTCCATTCATTCTTGCTTTAATTCCTGATCATCTTCCTCAGAATGATGACTTACTTGCTTAAGCAATTAAAAATCAACAGAAAAAATTCAAATAAGCTCTAAGTTCATTGCTATCATTTACTGATAAAAAATGCACCTGAAACAAAGATAACTGAAGGACTTTTATTAGTTGAAAGGACTAAGCTATACTTCCACTAATAAGGGTGATCAAGGCTACCCATGTTTTTTCAAAAGAAAAAACAAAAAAAAATCACCTAAATAGGACCTGCTGGTTTGGCATGGCCCTCTCTAACAGACTTTTACAGATACAAGACATGAAGCAGTGCTTATTTATACTGTGCACATGAGTACGTGCTTAGTCATCGGATCATGTCCAACTCTTTGGGACCCCATGGTCTGTAGCCTGCCAGGATCCTCTGTCCATGGAATTTTCTAGGCAACCATACTAGAGTGGAGCAGGTTGCCATTTCCTGCTCCAGGGGATATTTCCGACCCAGGGATCGAACCCACATCTCTTGTGTCTCCTGTATTGGCAGGTGAATTCTTTACCCCCGGGCCACCTGGGATGGTTATTAACCGTATCTAAAAACAGAAGCAAGGCCTTCATCTCTTACCAACCTTATCGCTGAGGCTCCTTTTTTCTCTTCGGTCATTTTCATCAACCTCCATATTTTCGATTCCTGAATCCACATCCACCTGGGACATGCTTTAAGTATAAAAGACAAATCAGTCTTTTACCTTTGATAAACCCACCCCAATATCATAGCTGCTGGCTGAGGAAGTTATCGTTTTTTCTTTTTTCTTTTTGGCTGTATCGCAAGGCTTGCAGGATCCTATTTCCCCAACCAGGGATCGAACCCAGGCTCTCAGCAGTGAAAGCACCGAGCCCTACCACTGGACCGCCAGGGAGTTCCCTGAGGAAAAGTTCTAAAATATCAATCAAGATCAGTCAGGAAAGTTAAATAATAAAGATTCATCTTTTTTCTCAATAATTTTTAAGAGCTCTTCATATACTAGGCTATAAACATTCCATCTATCATACTTACTGAAAGTATTTTTCCCAAGTGGTCATTTCCTTAGGCTCACTTTCAAAAACAAAAATTAGAGCAAATTTTCTATACATATTATATTTAAATGATACACAATCAAGCAGAGCCTGATTGCAAAATCTAGTTAAGTACATATATTACTTTTCCTCACATTAAATAATTGTCCTAGCATCATTTATTGAAAGGACCATTCTTTTTACAGTAATATGAAATCATTTATGTCATATGTCCAGTTGTCATACCATGTCCAGCTGTGTGCAGGTCTCTTTCTGGATACTAATTTCCACCCCATTAGACAATCTGTCTGTCCCTAAGCCATACTCACTACAACTTCACTAATAAGCCTTGGTATATGCTAGGTCAATGCCTCCACCTTGTTCTTTTACCTCAAAAGAGTGTTGGCCATTCTTGGTCCTGTGCTCTTCTACACATACTTAATGATCATCTTGACAGGTTCCTATAAAATACTGTTGCGGTTTTGACTCGAGCTTTACTGACTCTAAAGATCAAATGGGGTAGAAATGACATCTTTATGCTATGGATCTATCCTTGGACAAGGGTGTTTCTCCAAGTATCTAAGGTTTTTTTTCAATAAACTTTTCTAATTTTCTCCATAAGTCTTTCACTTCTTTTGGTAAATTTATCTCTAGGCACCATATATTTTAAAATAAAATTGTGACTGGTACCTTTTAAAAAACTAAAATTTCTTATTTTTTGTTGCTTGTACGTAGTAATGTTAATTAATTTTAGATATAAACCTCTCATAAGCTATTTGTTTACTTATGCATTGGACTTCCTAGGTTAATAATCATTTTATCTCCAAATAGTAACTTTCGTTTCTTGCACTACAATCCTAACTTCAATTACTGCATTGGGTAGGGTCCCACGTTGAACAGAAGCAGAAATAGCAGTCTTCTGTGCTCGTATTTCTGACTTTAAAGAGAATGTTTCTAATTTCTCACCACTGAGTACGAGGGTTGTTGTAGTTATTTCAGTAGATGTCCTTTATGGTAGTCAGAATAAGAGGCTACAGTGTAATAACACATACACTCTGCAATCTTAGAGGCTTAACACTATAAGGGTTTATTTCTTGCTTACGAAAAGTCTGATGAGAGTGAAGCATCCTTACTCCATCTTTAATCTATGCCATCTGCAATACACAGCCTCCAAGGTCACTGGAGCAAGAAAAGAGAGGGATGGAGGAGGAACATCGGCTCAACTGCCTTCACCCAAGGTGACACATGTCACTTCAAGTCTACGGGACAGACCTAGTTACTCAGCCCCAATCTAACTGCAAAGGAGACTGGACATTCAGGGGAGCATGTGGAATACTTGGTGAACTCTGTCTGTGCCCTACAGTTTAAGGATGCATCTTTCTATCTCCTGTTTGCTAGGATTTTTATCTTGAATCAATATTGAGCTTTTCTATTTAATATACAATGAGGTGGATTATATTTATAGACTTTCTCATGTTAAAACACCCTTACATTCCTAAGATAAACCTAAGTTGGTCATGCTATATTATTTTTTTAAACTAATCTTTTAATGGAATTATCTATACAGAAATGTGCACAGATGGTATGTGTTTGGCTGAATAAAGTTTCACTAAGGAAACATACTAATGTAATCAGCACCCAGATCAAGCAACAGAATATTTCCAGCACCCCAAAGGTCCCCCCCATGACCCTTTCAATCACAACCATGCTAACCCACAGTAACCACCATTCTGGCACCCAGACCCAGAGATGTTTTACCTGCTTTCTATGTGATGCACTATTTGATTTGCCAATATCTTCAGATTTTTGCAAATATGTTTATAACCATGCAATTTTTACCAATTTTATTGATTACTATGTAATTAATTTTCTTCTTTGATACCAGTATTGTCTGGTTTTGTATATGAAGGTAGTATGAGCCTCATAAACGGACTTGGCAAGTTTAAAGATTATCTAAAAAATGTGTGCAAAGTTGGGATGGTGGGAGTACCCACAAGATCATATAAGCAAGGTGCTTTCTTGGGAAAAACTGTAAAATACTGATTCGATTTAACTTTTTTTTTCATTATTCAGATTCTCTCTTTCTTTCTAAGCCAATTTTGGGAGAATTGTGATCTTCGAGGAATCTGATTTTATCCAGATTTTCAAATTGATTTGCATCCTGCATATTTACATTTTCACAGAGTTCTCTTTTTCAGTAACAAGCATTACTGAGTACCCATCCTAGGCAGGCACTGTTCTAGTATTTGAGATGCCAACAGACGAGAGACCAAAAAAATTTCCTGTGCCATGGAGCTTCCATTCCAGTTAAAGGGAGAAAGATAATAAATAAAATAAGCAAAGCACAGAGTATATGATAAATGCTATATAAAAATTAAAGGAAAAATAGCAAGGAAAAGGTAATTGAGAAGGCAGGGCTCTCCCATTTAAATGGGGTCACTTCACTGAAATACTACCTAGGCAAAAATAGGAAGGAGGTAAGCCATGGACCAGAGAAGGCAATGGCACCCCACTCCAGTACTCTTGCCTGGAAAATCCCATGGACGGAGGAGCCTGGTAGGCTGCAGTCCATGGGGTCACTAAGAGTCGGACACGACTGAGCGACTTCACTTTCATTTTTCACTTTCATGCATTGGAGAAGGAAATGGCAACCCACTCCAGTGTTCTTGCCTGGAGAATCCCAGGGACAGGGGAGCCTGGTGAGCTGCCATTTAAGGGGTCGCATAGAGCTGGACACGACTGAAGCGACTTAGCAGCAGCAGCAAGCCATGCACATATCCAAGGGAAACATATTCCAAGAAACGGGGTTTAATTCCAAGTATTTACTTATATTCTTTTTTCTTCTTTAGTATTATATATATATATATATCTCTCTTCATATTCTCTTCCAAGGACCCCATTAACTGTGACACACAAATGATGGTATATAATATTTGTTATCGTTCAGTTCAGATTTCCATCATGATTTCTTTTTTGACCTGTATTTAGAAGCATGCTGTTTTTTTTTTAATTTCCAGATTTATGATTTTTTTTAACCCACCCTACATGAATTATCTAACCTAACATCAGAAAACATTATCAATATGATTCTGACTCCTGAACCCTTCTGGTTGATGGGTATCAGAAAAAAACGTGTATTCTCCAATTGTAGACTGCAAAGCTCGGTATCCTTCATTAGATCAAGCTTGTTAGCTGTGTTACTTAATTTGTCCATATGCTTACTGCTATTCATTCTCTTTGCTCTACTGATGGCTGAAAGAGATATGTTAAAAATCTCCCATTATATTAGGTATTTGTCAATTTCCTCTAGTTCTATCAAGATTTGCTTTATTATATGTTATTATATTACTAAGTACATATAAATGTTTTGAACTGTTATATCCTGCTGGTAAACTAAACATTTATCATTATATAGTGCTTACTTCTAATAATATTTTGTAACTTAAAGTCTAATTTATTAATACATTTATCCCTATTTTGTTTAGTATTTGCCTAGTATATTTTCCCCTTTCTTTCAGTTTCATGCTAGTGTTTCAGGTATACCTTCAGTAAACAAAAAGAAAGCTAGCTTCTATTTTGTTTTTAATCCAACCTATGACTTTTCATTGTGACTTACGGTGATTATTGACATTTTCATTTCTTTTATAACCATCTTATTTTGTGCTGTTTGCCTCTTTAAAAATTTGTGTTTCTTTCTTCCTTTTCTTTGAATTGACTTAAATTCCCTCCCCTCCCCAACCTTGTTTCATATTTTCCCTTTACTGGTTTGAAAATACACTCTTTCTATTTCTTCAGTGGTTATTCTTGAAATTTCATGAACTATTCTTAACTCAAGAGTCTAAGAGCTTGCCATTAACTTTACCCCTCTCCCAAGTAGACAATCACTCCCCTTCCGGCTTTATCTGCTATTGCTATTCTGCTGCTAGTGTGTTAAGATCGGATTATTTACTTCTCTCTCCCTCTATTATTTCATACACTGTTATTACTGTCTTAAACCATCAGTGTTCAGATTTAGCACATATTTATTATTTTTCTTAACTCATCTTTCCTCCCTGCATCTCAGACATTAGTCTTGAGTTCATTTTCATTTTTTTTTGAGAAAAACGTTTTTTTTTTCTTGAAGTATAGTTGGTACACAGTATTATGTAAATTACAGGTGTACCATGTAGTGATTTCCAAGCTTTAAAGGTTATACTACATTTAGTTATTATAGAATATTTGCTGTATTCCCCGTGCTGTACAATATATCTTAGTAGCTTTTTCAAAAATTAATTTTTGTTAGAGTATAGTTGCTTTACAATGTTGTATTAGTTTCTACTGCACAGCAAAGTGAATCAGCCATACACATTTTCCTTCTTAAATGCATCTGTTAAAATTTGGGGTCTTCTTGTGGCAGACCATCAGTTGTTCACATTTGTTTTTTAAATCTATAAATATCTTTATTTCTCCTCTGCTCTTAAAAGATAGTTTCACAAATATACATAGTTTCCAGCTGACAGTTACTTTCTCTCAGCACTTAACATTGATTCCATAGTCCTCTGCCCTCCATCACTGAGATATATAACTATCGTCCTTTCGTAGATAATCTCTCGTTTCTCTTGGCTGCTTTAAATGTCTTTGTCTTTGGTTTTCTGCAAGTTAACTATAAAATGT
The DNA here is from genome assembly GCF_055505025.1 of Bos grunniens. Lineage (NCBI taxonomy): Eukaryota > Metazoa > Chordata > Mammalia > Artiodactyla > Bovidae > Bos > Bos grunniens. Next base: position 37,617,271 of record NC_141180.1, on the reverse strand, counting down.
CTAGATGCAAATTTCCTTTTATTTACCTTGCTCATAAGTTATAGGGCTTCCTGAACCTGAAGATTCATATATTGATCAACTCTAGACAAATCCTCAGCCGTTTATCATTTTGATAATGGCTTTCAAATCAGCAGAGGAAAAAACAATGGAACAAGGAGAGAAGTGAGAAATCTCCCAGTGTGCCTGCCCTCTCTTTTTGATACTTCTAGTAGCTATATACTAAATTTGTGTCCTCTTGTCCTCTGTATTTCTAAACACCCTTCATATTTTTCATCTCTCTTTCTCTTTGTGGTACACTCTAGGTAAGTTCTTCAGCTCTATCACTCCATTTGTTAATTTTCTCTTTAGTTATCTTAACCCACTGTGTATTACTATCTTCTCATTTTTAGAAATTCTATTCAGTTCTTTTCCAAATATGCTTGGTTGTTTTTATAGTTGCTGGCCTCTTATTCACATTTTCAATACTTTTTAAAATTTAGTTAAACATACAGATTTTAAGTTCTGTATTTGACAATTCCAAAACCCCAATGAGTCTAGGTGAATAATTCTATTGTTACTGATTCTACAGACTCTTACATGAGGCGGCTTTTTTCGAGTATGCTTTTTTTTTCTTTAAAATGAAACAAGTAAAGTGTTTATTAGGAGGAGAAAGACTACATGTGGATAGACACATGGGCAGACTCGAGACACAGAGTCGCTGAGTGTGCTTTAATTTTTGACCATGAGTTCATATTTCTTGGAAATTTTTCTAAGGAAATTCTCTGAACACTTGGATGATTTATGTTTGTTTCTGCTAGATGCTTAAAGACATGTAAAGGTCCACTGTATATGACAGTTCTTAGCCTGAGGTTTTTCAGACTACAACAGTTAAGTGTAAATTTAGGTGCTAAGCCCACATGAAAATTACCCACTGGCCAACTCTACACTGAAATTGCAGAGTTGACTTGAGTTTTAAAAAATTCATCCACTCATAGCAAAGGTAGTAAGAACACAATTGTTTTTCCTCTATGTGGTTGATTTTTTTCTACTTGATCTTTTTCCTGGCAGTGTAGTCCTTTCTGAATTCTTGCCTAAAGTGGGGTGATCTCTGATCTGGCTCCTCACCCCAACCTAAAGTGCACAACACCCCAGTATTCTAACACACCTAGAAAATGCTATCTGTCTGGTGCACTAACAGAAACAGAGGGGGCTGCATGAGGGCAGAGGAGCCACGTCGTGGGGGTCTGGCTGTCCAAGGAGTAAAGGAATCAACCCCTCAGCCACTCTGTCATCTACTCACAGCATACCTGCACACCTGTGCGACACAGGACGGCTCTACTCCACGGCACCCTGATCCTCATGGAGCTCTTAGAACATTTGCTTACCTGCCTACACCCTTTCAAACTGTTAAAAAAATTTTTTTACCAAGTTAAAAAAAAAATTTCACCAAGTAGTAAATCTTTGAAGAAATTTTTAGGGGCTGATCTATGTTTGCCAACTTTGTACTTACAAAATAAAGATATTAAAAAAATTTTTTTTTTACCACCTGTACCAGTATTTCATAAAAGACATTTCAGCACCCAAACTTAAAAAGGTATAAAGATCATTTCAGAATAATACATAGACCTTTCAGTTTAATAAACTGAGCGCTAATCAAGCTAAGGGCTGGCATAGACCTCTGGGCTGGCATTTGAGACTACTGGACTAGACACTAAAGTGAACAGATCTTTCCCTTTCTATCAGTAAAGCAGCTTATTGGAAAACTGGCTTACTTTACCTTTTCTCACAAGAGACTCCATCGATATCCATGCTCTGGGAACGTGAGAGAGACTGGGACTGCGTTTCAAGGCTATTGGAGGGCGAGCTGCTGAGAGAACTGACTCCCTCACTGCTCTGGCTTCGATGGGCTACTCCTAACCAAAAGAGACATAAAAGAGGAAGTCTCGCGTGAGATAACATTAAAGCTATTTGTAATGGCAACAGTAAACACACACAATCGGCATTCATACCATCATCAAAGCTGTCCACTGAGGAATTTCTATCAGAAGACTGTACTGAAGATCGAAGTGACATTAAAATCATAGCAACATCAGTGAGAAACCAGTTTATCGATAAATATCATACAAGGTCAGTAACAACAGAGCTACATCTGATACCTAAAACTGACTCCTCATCACCTTCTCTTTCACTAATTCAGACAATGGGCCCTGAGTACAAATGAGCTGTCACGACAGTCCAGATATATCCTTGAAATGGACCAAAAATAAGATACATTAATGAATGGATAGGAAGACAGACAGATGGAGAGATGAGTGATAAAGCAAACAGAGTAAAATGATAATGGTAGACTCTAGGCGATAGGTGTACAGTAACTCCCCTACACACGAACATGCTCTGTTCCCAGAGTGCGCTCATTAAGCCCAGTTTGTTTTCAAGTTCAACAAAGTTAGCCTAACATAACGGGCCATACAGTACTGTACTGTAATAGATTTGTAATAGTTTTCACATAAAGAATACATAAAAACAAACACAAGAAATAAAACATTTTTAATCTTAATAGTACCTTGAAAAGTACACTAGTACCAGATACATCACTGCTGCTTTTAAGCTTGCTTCCAGAAATCCTGGGCTTAAATAAAGATGCAGTACTGCTGTACTCTATACCGTACTATACAGTAAAGTACACAAAAGCACAGCCATTTGTGGAGGATGCACACCTGTGACAATGTACACCAGACGTGTTAACCAACTTATGTGACTGAACATGCAAACTCATGTCTGGCTCTTTGCAAGTTCCCAACTTGAAGGGTTGTGTGTAGGGCACTTACTATATAAGCATTCACTGCCAAGTTCCTTCTACTTTGCTGGGCGCTTCAAATTTTCATAATAAGATATTGAAAATGTACAAATAGATCCATCTAAGCCATGTCCTTAAATACAGATCAACCCATTTATTGACTGAACATCTTATCTTGCAATAGCTTGGGAAAAACAAACATCCTGCCATCCCTGACCTCACAAGAGCCTAGAGTACAGTGAACCATAGCCAGGCACACAGGGTCATGGTGTTTCTACCAAAATCTTCAAAACCAGGTTGTTCATAGAATTTAAAAATTTACTTTAACTCTATGAGCTTAATCTTTCTACAAAAAAAAAAAAAAAGCTTACCCAGGCATTTTCAGGCAATGCATACTATATTACTGAAAGGAAACTGGCTTATGTTTTAAAAAGCAAAACAACTTGAGTTATCACTTGTAGCTGAAACAACTATCAAGTAGATTAAAATGTTAACCCTCCCAGCATCCCAAGAAAATCCACTTAATACTCTTTCATATCTTTCTTCTTTGAAGACTTTACCCACTCCTGATAGCAGGGTTTTAACATGTATCTGCTTATTAAAACTTTTTCAAGACTCAGAAGGGAAAGAGAAACTAAATCTTTACTATTCATAAGTTCAGTTCAGTGGCTCAGTTGTGTCCAACTCTTTGCAAACCCATGAACTGCAGCACGCCAGACCTCCCTGGCCATCACCAACTCCCGGGGTCCACCCAAACCCATGTCCATTGAGTCAGGGATGCCATCCAACCATCTCATCCTCTGTCGTCCCCCTCTTCTCCTGCCCTCAATCTTTCCCAGCATCAAGGTCTTTTCAAATGAGTTAGCTCTTTGCATCAGGTGGCCAAAGTATTGGAGTTTCAGCTTCAACATCAGTCCTACCAATGAACACCCAGGACTGATCTCCTTTAGGATGGACTGGTTGGATCTCCTTGCAGTTCAAGGGACTCTCAAGAGTCTTCTCCAACACCACAGTTCAAAACCATCAATTCTTCGGCACTTAGCTTTTGTTATATAGTCCAACTCTCACATCCATACACAACTACTGGAAAAACCATAGCCTTGATAGACAGACCTCTGCTGGCAAAGTAATGTCTCTGGTTTTTAATATGCTGTCTAGGTTAGTCATAACTTTCCTTCCAAGGAGTAAGCGTCTTTTAATTTCATGGCTGCAATCACCATCTGCAGTGATTTTGGAGCCCAGAAAAATAAAGTCAGCCACTATTTCCACTGTTTCCCCATCTATTTGCCATGAAGTGATGGGACCAGATGCCATGATCTTAGTTTTCTGAATGTTGAGCTTTAAGCCAGCTTTTTCACTCTCTTCTTTCACTTTCATCAAGAAATATATGCCCCAACCAGTAACACTGAAGAAGCTGAACAGTTCTATGAAGACCTACGAGACCTTCTAGAACTAACTATTCATAAGTAGATTTCAGTAAAACATCAAAATCATCTGATGTAGTGAGAATTCTGAAATAAGCTTAGAGAAGACTGTAAAACTTTACATAATTAATTCAAGTGTAATTATCACCGATTCAATGGACATGAGGCTGAGCAAACTCTGGGAGACAGTGAAGGACAGTGAAGCCTGGCATGCTACAGTCCATGGGGTAGCAAAGAGTCAGACATGACTGAGTGACTGAACAACAACAATCCAAAATAAATTCCCAACAGATCTTTATTGAAGGAGCAAATAACAGAGCATCAACAATGTCCTAGGAGAATATCATTTTACCTACCACACTCAAAGGTCTGACAACTTTTTAATAAAATAATAAAGTTCAACAATTTTTATGGGATATCAATTTAGCAGCCTTTAAATCTCTACTTTATAAAAACCAATCCTAAAATTAAACTAATAATTACAGTACATTGTTTAAAATGCTGTACTTGTAATCCAATGTGCTGTGAGTACTATGATATACTATGAGTACAATAATCCTATACTCATAGAATGTCAGAGTATACCATATGGCATAATACAATCTATTTGCACTGTTTTTATAAGACAACAAGAATATCATCTGATTTTTTTCCCTGAACCTTTCACATAACATTCATAAGTGTCAAACAGGGCAAACCTGCCCCAGAATTTATGTTTGCCAATGCTCCCCAATCTCTATATACCATCTAGAATCTAGGAGGGACCCTACTGTTGTCTTAAACTTAAAAAACTGAACGTCTCAGACTTCCCTGGTGGTCGAGTGGTTAAGAATTTACCTGTCAGTGCAGGGGGCATGGTTTCGATCCCTGGTCCTGGAAGACTGCACATGCCATGGGGCAACTAAGCCCGTGTGCTACAACTACTGAAACCCGACGGCCCGATAGCCCGTTCTCCACAGCAAGAGAAGTCAACGAGAAGGCCAAACATCACAACAAAGAGTAGCTCCTGCTCACCACAATTAGAGAAAGCCCTCGGACAGCAACAAAGCCTCAGTGCAACCAAAAACGAATAAATAAATGACTAAAAATTTAAAAGGAAAGTCGCTGACTTCATTTAGAAGCAATATAAATCAAATACTGTAACTAAAATCGAAACAGTAGCACAAAGTACTACTCTATCTTCAAATCATACAAGTCTTTTGTTATCTTCACCCTTTTCCCTTTCTAACTTGAGGGATGGCTGCCAGGGAGCCCATTTCAAGGAATGCAGATTTTTTTTTTCCCCCACAGTCTTCATCTCCATAAAGCCAGACACTAAAGAACTAAAATACAGACATAAACTCCTCTGATTCTTTCTTAGGAGATGAGTAAAATTTCTACATTGTCAACTCAAAAACAAATCTTTAAAAAGTGAAAGTGTGTATAACAGAATGGAGGAAACCACGTGTACTTAATAAAATATGAACTACAGCCTTTGAAGATGGCAGCTTTCCCAATTTTTATGAATAATGAGAACTTGTTAAAAGTATGAATTTGTTTCTACAAAAAAGTAAATAATAAGGACTTTATTTCTGTAAGTGTTTCCTCCGAATATTACAGCACTTCCTGAGCGACATTCCCTTTCAGGTATACACTAGACCAGATAACTACTTTCAAGCTATAATATTAGATCTGTTCCAGAACTTTAGACACACACACACACAAATACACAAGCTTGCTCAACCCTAGTATAAAAAGAAGCACACTCAGCCATAAAAAGGAACAAATGTGAGTCAGCTGAACTGAAGTACATGAACCTAGAGGCTGTTAAACAGAGTGATGTAAGTCAGAAAGAGAAACACAAATATCGTATATTAATGCATATGTATGAATCTAGAAAAATGGTACCGATGAACCTGTTTGCAGGGCAGGAATAGAGATGCAGACATAGAGAACAGACTTGCGGACACAGTGGGGAAAGGAGACGGTGGGACGAACTGAGAGCCGCCATTGACACATACGCCACCATGTGTAAAACAGACAGCTAGCGAGAAGCTGCGGTACAGCACAGGGAGCCCAGCCCAGCACTCTGCAATAACTGAGAGGGGTGGGGAGGAGGGTGAAGGCTGGGAGGAAGGTTCAAGGGGGAGGGGATATACATAGATACCTAGGACTGACTCCCGTTGTTGTACAGCAGAAACCAACACAATTATCGTAGAAAAATCATCCTCCAATTAAAAAAATTTTCTTTAATTGAAAAAGAAAGCACCGACTCACCAAAATGAGCCCTAAATCCTCAATCGAGCTGTTAAAAAGGAAGGGAAGCGGGGTGGGGTAACTTTAAAGCTTTCGCCCAATCCTCTTTTACAGATAAGAATACTGAGATCCACGAAGTCCAAGACTTCCTTTAGGAACTTCAGCAAGTCAGAAACAGAACACAGATTAAAACTCAGGTCCTCTCACTCCACAGAAAAGGCTGCAGTTTGCTTTACCCCAAACTGCTGAACAGTTCTTCAATCATAGCTACTTTAAACCAAAGCTATATACGTTGTTTACCTTCTAAAATTAAAAAAGAAAACTTGAAAAGACATTAATGTTATAAAAGGAATCACTCATTTCCTGCTAATCAAAATTCTAAAGCATTTTACATAGACCTTGACAATGAACTTAGCTAAGTGGTTAGCATTCATGAAACATACAAAGTACAGTTCTATCTTATTTGGCCAATACAAACATCACCCCTCAACACGAATTAAAATGAACATATTCTATTCCATAAAGCAGAATGACATATCTAATCATTAGCTAATTTCCTGGTGAAACAAGTTTGTTCTTGTGAATAAACACAAAAGAAATGGCATTTCAAACCGATAAAGTAAAACAGTAATATCTAAAATCTTGGGACATGAAAACCAACAACTCAAATTGGAAAATTGCTTTGATCTTCATATTTATGATTGGTGCTAAATATGATATTTATGACTGGTTCTAAATATGACATTTATGATTTGTTCTGAATATTCCATAGAACTAATCATGCAGAGAATCATACATCTGGAATCAAAAAGCCATGACTTCTCCAAGAAGAAATGGCTGATTCTATGGCTGGGGCAGAGAAAATATAAGATGAGCCTGGAGCGTTTTACAAATGCCAGAAACACAGTACTCAAAAATCTAAAAGGATAAGCATGTCAACAAAGAAGTCAACATGAAAGAGTTCCCAATGGCCAAAATTGGAACAACCTGCATTTTTTTAAAATGGCAGAAATAAATGATATAGCAATATGAAATATAGCTCAAGAGAATAAAATAAATATACATGAGTTCATGCTGATGTGGGCTTCTCAGGTAATGCAAATGGTAAGGAACTCATTGCTGACATGGGAGACACAAGATGTGGGTTTGATCCCTGGATCAGGAAGATCCCTTGGAGGAGGGCCTGGCAGCCCGCTCCAATATTCTTACCTGGGAAATCTCTCGGACAGAGGAGCCTGGTGCACTACAGTCCATGGGATTGCAAAGAGTTGGACACAACTGAAGCAACTTAGCATGCTGATGTAAATAAGGGTTAAATAAATAATTGCACAAATGTCCCTTATAGAAGAATTTAAAATATATGTACATACTTGCCCTTCCAGGATGTAAAACTTAGGAATTGGGCTGAACTTAGGAATTCAATTCCAAAGAAATGAGTTTGGAAAAGGAAAAATCTTCACTTTACAGTGGAGAGACCTTGTGAACCCCAGTTTAACAGGGAGGTGAATGAAGATCAACATCACCAGAGATGTCTGATGAGAACCAGATGATGTCTGATGTCATGTTCACCTTTATGACAGTCTTCCTCCTATACCCAAACCCAAGTCTAATCATGAGAAAAACACCAAGATAAAGCCAAAGTAAGGAGAATTCTACAAAGTACTCTTCACCACTGCTAAAATCATGAAAAACACAAAAAGGGAAAAACTGTCACAGACTAAATGAGACTAAGGACTCTTATGTTTAGTTGTTTAGTTGATAATAAAATACTAAGGATAACGTTAGTTTTGACAAATGTACCAGATATTAACATTAGGGGAAAGTGGGTGAGGACATAAGGGGACTCTCTGTACTGTGTGTGCAACTTTTCAATTTTATAAAAAAAAATTGGAATAACTAAAAATATACATAAAATATATCATATTGGGTTGGCCAAAAAGTTTACTTGGGTTTTTTAACCCAATATTACCTAATAATCATAATTACAAATCAAACACCACAGTCATGAGCCTGAGGCAGCGACCGTGGGCCTCCCTGTCGTGGAGGACCCTTCACAAGCCCACCTCCTCCCACTAGATTATGAGCCCTTCAGCATGCCTTAACTGAGACTTGCCCATCTCTGTAGCCCTGGCGCCTAAGACAGTGCCTGCAGGTAGAAAGCATTAAACACATGTTCACACGCACAAGTGGAAGCATGACAAAGGCCATTTGCAACAATAATGCTAAAAAAGAATGCAGGTTAAGTTATTACTAAGTATATTAAAGACTAGCAGTTAGACAGAGAAAAGAGATTCTGTCTCGAACTCAGACCTCGGAACCAGCGGGGGAGGCCAAACGATCATATGGCTTCTTGGTTGTTGCTAACAGGCCCTGGCTGCTCATTTCGGCTCCCAGAGCAGAAGGTCTTGACCACACACACAGGGAGACACAACTGAGGGGGTCAAAATGACAGCAGCTCTCTGACTAGCTTCAGATATTTTATCTGAAGTCCTTCACTGAGGAACACATAAAGTATGGGTATCACAATCTTTAAAACTGTTATAACTATATTTGAATATAATTGTTCTCCTTCGTAATCCTTCATGTTTTATGATACATGCATTTAAAAGTATTTTTTGAGATGGCTATCCCCAGTTTGCCAAAGGGAAATGCAATGACAACAGTGAAGAAACACAGTACTAGGGACAAAAAAGGCAACGAGAGAACTTGCTCCACCAGACCTAATAATTCTGTCAAGATGGAACTTGTTTGATAAAGGATTCACAGGGGAACTCTTGAGCAAGAATGACCACAGCTTGGGAGAGGTCATGACAGCCAGGGAGGGTGAGGCTTTATTGGACATGTTCAAGATGTCCGATGGGTAAACAACAGAGGGGACAGAGGGGAGATAAGCATAATTCCAAAACAAGACTATAAAAGAAAAGCCGTCCCAGAGGGTTAAGAATTTCTGAAGACTAGGTAATCATAGAACGATCTCAAGATGGGGGAAGGAACCAAGAAAACCAGTCTCTCGTCCCAGGAATTTAATAAGCACAGATTTTTAAAAGGAAACTAAAGAACATTTTCTCCATTGCTGGACTGTAAGCGCTTCCAGGAAAGAAAATGAGTCTCTCTCATCTCTGTGCTTCCATGACCGAGCACCATGTTTGACCTGCAACAGCCCTAAGTAAACACTGGATAAGCTGAAATGTAAACGCAACATTATCAATGATGATGACCAAAAAAACAGCTATCGTGTAAGAAAAACGTTCACCATGTTTATAAAGCTTTAAGACAGGCAGAAGCAACATTATATTGTGTGCTAAGTCGCTTCAGTCATGTCTAACTCTTTGCAACCCTATAGACTGCACCCCGCCAGGCTCCTCTGTCCATGGGATTCTCCAGGCAAGAACACTGGAGTGGTTTGCCATTGCTTCCTCCAGGAGATCTTTCTGACCAGGGGTGGAACCCAAGTCTCCTATGTCTCCTGCAATGGCAGGCAGGTTCTTTACCACTAGTGCCACCTGGGAAGCTACTACAAGTCATGTAGTACAGTCCCTTCAACCAAAACAAGAGGGAACCTTGAGCACAGCCACACAGAGGCATGGGCACGAGAAGACTGAAGTAGAGACTGGAGTGATGCTGCCACAAGCCAAGAAAAAACAAGGAGTGCCAGCAACCAGCTGAAGCAAGAAGAGGCAAGGATTCTTCCTTCCAGCCTTCAGAAGGAGCACAGCCCTGCCGACACCTTGACATCAGACTTCTAATCTCCAGAACTGTGAGAGGACAATTTCTATTGTTTTAAGTCATCAAGTTTTGGATACTTTGCTATGATGCCCTCAGGAAACTAATACAAAGGTAGGTGGCACTGCAGAAGCTGGGGCCAGATGGGAGAAGCAATCATAGGACTCACAGCCAACTTCCGAACCCTCGCTTCTGTCACTTGTACTGAAAGCACCTGGATTAAGAAATTGTTGTTCAGTCGCTTAGTCGCATCCAACTGTTTGCAAACCCATGGACTGTAGCATGCCAGGCTTCCCTGTCCTTCACTATCTCCTGGAGTTTGCTCAAACTCATGTCCATTGAGTCATTCCAACCATCTCATCCTCTGACGCCCCCTTCAATCCTTCCCAGCATCAGGGTCTTTTCCAATGAGTCGGCTCTTTGCATCAGGAGGACAAAAACTTTAGCATCAGTCCTTCCAATGAATATTCAGGGTTTATGTCCTTTAGGATTGACTGGTTGGATCTCCTTGCAGTCCAAGGGTTAAGCAATAAGAAGACTGCAGAATAACTGCCTGGTCACTACTGGATCAGAACCTCTTACCATGGGTGGCAGCCAACCCAGTATTTGTCTAAGAAGCACTTCATTCTGGAACAGAAGTCTTCCCTTCACACTCAGTGGATAATAAAGCTACCAACTGGCCCTACATTTGCCATCCAGGACCACAGAGGGTAAGCACAAGGCATCATCATCTTCATGGAAACTACTCACACTGTTTTCATGAATAAAATGCACACAAGTCCCTGCCCCCATGGAGCTCACACATTAGGAAAGGAAGCAGAGAAAACAGGATACACTACAAGTAATGGAAACAGTGATGGATTCTATTTCCCAGGACTTCAAAATTACTGCAGATGGTGACTGTAGCCATGAAATTAAAAGACGCTTGCTCCTTGGAAGAAAAGCTATGACAAAACTAGACAGCGTATTAAGAAGCAGAGACATTACTTTGCTGACAAAGGTCCGCCTAGTCAAAGCAATGGTTTTTCCAATAGTCAAGTATGGATGTGAGAGATGGACCATAAAGCTGAGCACCAAAAACTGATGCTTTTGAACTGTGGTGTTGAAGAAGACTCTTGAGAGTCCCTTGGACTGCAAGGAGATCCAACCAGTCAATCCTAAAGGAAATCAATCCTGAATATACATTGGAGGGACTGAAGCTCCAATACTTTGGCCACCTGATGCAAAGAGCTGACTCATTAGAAAAGACCATGATGTTGAGAAAGACTGAAGGCAGGAGGAGAAGGTGACGACAGAGGATGAGATGGTTGGATGGCATCACTAACTTGATGGACATGAATCTGAGCAAACTCTAGGAGAGAGTGAAGGACAGGAAAACCTGGCATGCGGCAGTCCATGGGATCGCAAGAGTCGAACACGACTGAAGAACAACAACAACAAGTAATATACATGCTATGTGGGCAGGCAACAAGAGCTCAAGGAACAAGTGTCTACGTCAGATACAGGTTGAATGTTTGGACAACGTGGTCATCACTTCTCAGCCTTTTGGCTAAGATCAAGTGTAGACAAGGTGGCCTTTTTGAAAAAGTGACATGGGTAAACATATGAAGAGTGGAAGAAAAATGCTGGGTGGATTTTAGGGTATGAGCATTCTAGGCAAAGAAACAGCAAGCATAAAAGCCCCCAACAGGGACCATGGTTTTCCTGGTGGCTTAGTCAGTAAAGAATCCACATGCAATGCAGGAGACCAGGGTTCAGTCCCTGGGTTGGGAAGATCTGGAGAAAGGGATGGCAACCCACTCTAGTATTCTTGCCTGGAGAATCCCATGGACAGAGGAACCTGGCGGGTTACAGTTCATGGGGTCTCAAAGAGTTGGACAGGATTGAGCAACTAACACACACAGACACACAGAAACAAACACAAACAGGAACCATGTCTGGAATGTCCCAGGAACAGAGGGGAAGCCAGCACATTTCTAGCTGAAACAGGAGGAAGGGAAAGAAGAGAGGAGGGCAGGTTCAGGACAGACCTCATGCAGCCCCAGGTTGAGGTGAGGACTCTGACTTTTATTTTGATTGAGGCCAGAAGACAACAGAAGATGATGTAACCTCTCTTAGGAGTGGTTTATTTTCTGTTTCACTTAAACCTATTTAGTAAGTTCCTGAAAATCTGGGCTTTCCTTGTGGCTCAGCTAGTAAAGAATCCGTAATGCAGGAGACCTGGGTTCAATCCCTGGGTTGAGAAGATCCCCCGGAGATGGGAAAGGTTACCCATTCCAGCATTCTGTCCTGGAGAATTCCATGAACTGTATATAGTCCATGGGGTTGCAAAGAGTTGGACACTACTGAGTGACTTTCACTTCACTTCCTGAAAATCTGTTTATCCCATCTGCCAAGAGTACGGCTAACAACATCTACCTGTTTGTGATTATGAATAATGACGGTTACAGGAGAAACACAATGGTGACTTCACAGCATAGAGGCACACCTGACAAGAATGAACCGTTCAGAGTTGCCAAGTCTGTTGGTTACTATTGTGATAATAACTATCCTCCTTGCTGAAAAGAATAATACTTTGCAGTGCTGTAGTCTTGCTTCAGTGGAACCCAGTCTGGCTTTGCACGGACAACAGACTGAGGTGAAGCCAGGGCAGGCACGTCTAGAGACACGGCAGGAGAGACGCATCTAAAGCCCACTCTAATAGTCCAGGCGAGATATGCAAGTGCCTTGAACCTGGGCAGTAGCAGGAGAGGCGGTGAGATGAGAAGAGGTGGTGAGAATTGAGTCTGGTTCTAAATTTTGCTGATAGACCTAGGACAGAGGTCAGCAAGCCTCAGTCCACAGGCCACACTTACTTATTTTTGTAAATAAAGTTTTATTGAAACACAGCAATGCTCATCAGTTGACACAAAGTCTATGGCTGTTTTGTGCTAGGGGGCAGAGAAGAATGTTTGTGACAGAGACTGCACAGCCTGCACAGCCAAAAATATTTACTAACTGGCCTTTTAAAGAAGGAATTTGATGACTCTCAACCTAGAATTATGAGGTAAAAAGAAGACAGAATGTTTTAAGCTTGCAGAAGAGTGAAGTGTTAGTCACTCAGTTGTGTCCAACTCTTTGCAACCCCACAGACTACATAGCCCACCAGGCTCCTCTGTCTATGGAATTCTCCAGACAAGAATACTGGAGTGGGTTGCCATTCCCTTCTCCAGGGGATCTTCTCTAGCCAGGGACTGAACCCAGGTTTCCTCCACTGCAAATAAATTCTTTACCATCTGAGCCACCAGGGATGCCCATTTTAAGCTTAAGCAACTAGAAAAAAAAAATGAGTTATCATTTACTGAGATAGGGTTCTAGGAAAAAATAAGATGTAAGGAAATATCACGAACTTGATTTTGAATGTGTTAACTGTGAGACATGTATCAGATGAACGCCACACTGAAGTTCAAAGAACAGGCCTGAGCTGGAGGTACCAATTTCGTCAGGATACTGGATAAAATAAATAAGAGAATAAGCATAGAGATGGAGAGGAGAAGAGGTTAAATACTGAGCCCTTGAACCCTGACCTTTAGAAGCTTGGGAAATGAAAAAGATTCATACAAAGAACTAAGAAGGAACAGATGGAAACAGGATGAAAATCAGGAGCGTAATGCTCTGAAGCTGAAGAGAGAGTGTTTCAAGGAGAAGAAGGCCAAAGCCACGTGGAATGGAGCTGACAGGTCAGACGAGACAGTGACTCAGAGCTGACCACAGGAGGCCTCACCTGATGGGACTCGACTCAGCAAGGTGCAAGGACAGAAAGAGGAGACTAAGGATGGGCAACTCATTCTAGAAGTTCTGTTGTGAAAGGGTGCAGAGAAGTGGGGTGGAAGTCAGCAGGGGATATGAGATCAAGAGAGTTCTTTTTTATTTACTCCCATCATGGGAGAAGGAACAGCATGTATGATGACTGTTTAAACAAAAATAAAAGGTTTCCACTTGAGATGGAGAACCGGATGAAGCTGGAGAGACGACAGGAACTGCTGTAGCAATGGCTCTGGGCAGTGAGAGGAGATGGGATCCAGGGTACAGACCGCAGCAAGGGCAGGGACAGTTCAACTATGACAAGAACTGGCCGCACATACTGGTTGGCAGTGGAGGCAGGGTTGAAGGTGAAGGAGGTAGGTTCCCTTTTGCCTGCATCTGTTCTCTCCACAAAACTGGAAGGTGGGCCACCAGCCCAGAGTGTACATGGAGAAGAGGTGTTACACATTAGAGAAGGTATGAAATAGACTGAAACAGAATGTGGGAGAGTGAACAAGGAAATACAGTACAATTACCCACTAGTATTAAGGGTCCACTTGAGTCTGTGATGATGGCTCTGAAATGAGATTGCTAGTATGGTTTTTCTCCAGCCTCATTTCACAGCAAGAGACCAAGAACAGGAGGGGACTGGGACTTAAGACGAGGATTGTACTTTAAGGGAAGAAGACAGAGTGAGAGAGAGGCCAGAGAAGGAGTGACAGTAGTGACTGGCCATGAAATTTCCCCAGGTTGAGGAGGAAAGTAAGGACACGAGGAGGGGGAAACATGAAGAAAGTAAAAAGGTGATGGGTCAAGGGACTGTAGCCCCGAGGGAAGACTGAGGATTTGGGCACAGAGGGGTGAGCAAAAAAGCCGAAGGTGGTGGTCAGAAAGTCACTGAGACTGAAAAATCTAGAGTCTGACCATGGCAGTGAGTGGCTGGAGTCAGAGGGCAGGAAAGGTCACTGAAGGGGAGGAGCTCAAGAAACACAGAGGTCGGAGTTCTGGAAGGATCACACGGCTACTGAAATCATCACAAATTAAGACAGAAACAGTGCTGGACAAATAGTGGACATAACGAGTGCTGTGGGTGAGCGGGCTTTGGAATATAAGCCTCAACAAGGGAGAGAAGTGGAGAATATGGTTAGGTAACACAAGATTCAAACCAATGTGTTTTCAGGGTGGAGGAAGAATGGTCAAGAAGAAGAAACGAGAAAGCAATGGAGAAAGAGGTCAGATCCAGTGAGAGCACTAAGGGGAAGGGACGCTGACAGAGCATGATTATGCTGGTGGCTGGGCACAAGGCTTTCAGAATTTGGGGAAGTGGGGAAGGAAAGGTACATGTGACAAACCACATAAGGATTAGAGACTGGGAGATGAGGCATGAGGACACGGGGAGATGGGGTGGCTGACATGAGTGGGCCTAAGGGGCATGCCGAGATTAATCCTGAAGGTCCCAAAGAGACGACCCGATGCAGCGAGGAGCGGCAGGAGCCTGTCCCCAGGACACTTTGCTGATGCAGTGAAGTTTTTAAGTCCCTCCCCATCCCACGAGCTCTTCCCTGGACACGCGGCAGCATCCCAGGTGGGGTCTGATCAGGGTGAGGCAAGCAGCAGTGCTGGTGGCACCACAGGAAAAGGACGAAACACAACTGGAATCCTGACCCTTTCTCCTAGTAGATAACCACAGCTTCTCCAAGCAGTAACCAGGAAACATTTCAGACACAGGCATCGTTTATTACTAACATGTGTTGGCCTGAGCCTCTCTCATTTAATAATTAGCAGATTTACATAGAAGCATTTGTATTTGCCTTAGGAGGGGCCTACAGTGATGCCTAACGAGAGTCATAGTAACAGAAACTCCGCAAATAACTTTTAATCGACAAGTTATCCTAGATCATGAAGATGGATTGTTCAGAGGTGGCAGTGCATTAAACAAGAGCAGAGCTGACAATCAGATATTACATTATTAGATGATATGATGATCAATGCAGGTCTCTTAGCACCTTTTTCCTACTTAGAATCCTAACTACTATAATAAAGTCAATAATTATTACATTTGATAGAAAAGTTCACTTAGTGAAAAGACAGATATCTTAAAAGATACATTTCCCAACAAAGACAACCATGGTATCAACCATGAGCTCATTAATTATAAAGAAATTAACTTCTACAACAGTTAAACTATCAATGAGACAGTTATAAGACATCATATCAGGTGAACTTATTATGGTTCATTTATATTAATACTTCTATAGTTAAGAGTTCAAACTTTTATTCTATTTTATTTTCTTTTTGGCCATATTGCAAGGCTTATGGGATCTTAGTTCCCTGACCAGGTATTGAACCCAGGCCCTCAGCAGTGAGAGCACAGAGTCCTAACCATTGGACTATCAGGGAATTCCCAAGGCGAACTTTACATACCCTGAAAATTTAGAGAAAAGGTTCTATGACAATATAGAATGAAGACAATGAAATCCATAATCAGAGGCATTATTTTGACCATTATTTCAATCTTGAACATTATTTCAATCTTGGATTTGCAGAATATTTTATCTTAAAAAAAAAAAGCATCAACCAAAGTCATAAAATCTGCAGAACCAAATTTAGTCTTAAGCTCCTTGCCATCAGAGAAAAGACCTGGCCTTGTCTGAAAAAAAGCATGAAAGCTATAGAAAACAGTCAGCTTCAACATCACTATCAAAACATCAAAATGAACAGACATTAACAAAACACATTGTAATGACCTTAATCTTTAAACCACTGCTTGCAGGATTTTTAAAAGTTGCTGTTCATTTCATCCTGCCATGGAAATTTCGCAACTGTAACTGTACCAGAAAGCTCCCAGGTATGAAGGTGAGGCTCACCTGATGCACCAATGGGGGAGGTAGCGGGCGTCATGTTGTGGACGTTGAGACCAAGGCTCTGGGAGGGGCCTGGAGCTGATGCTGCTATGGGAGGCCCGGGGGGGTTCTCCCTCTGGGGAGAAGTGAGAGGGGTGGTAGGCTGGGAGGTCTGTCCACCAGCAAGTCGTGCAAGGCGCCTCCGTCGGATCTACAATGAGGGGGAGAGAGCATTCTGTGAAAAACAGCAGAGACACAACTCTGCATGAGAATAACAATATTAATGCTATCAATGACCAAACCTGAGCATTAAAAACTAAACATGCCTTGAGAAAAAAGGACTCATTCGAGACAAACGATAACTCTGTGTGGCAGTATTTTTATAAGTTACCAACTAACTTTTTAAAAATTGCATCTTAATTGCTTTACCACCTGTTTATCAAACCATCTTGAGTGACACTGTGAATTTACAATAAACATACTACACTTTTCAACACATTAAAGCTTCTTGTTATTGTAATAAAACCCAGAGACTTGGTAATTTTAAAGAGAATTTAAAACAAATATACACTGTGTCTGACTGAGTCCCTTAGATATTCATTTGAAACTACTACAACATTGTTAACTGGCTATATCCCAATGCAAAATAAAAAGTTTAAAGTTTAAAAATATAATAAATATCCAATATAATTCCCTAAAACAATGAGAAAATAATAAAAGTTACATTAAGAGATTTTACTCTCATTTTTAAGAACAAAATGATTAGGTTTAACTTTCAATAAAAATATTATCTATAATTTCCTTCTTACAATTATATCCCAGAGTTATCAAGTGATTACAAATATGTACCACAGAAGCCTAGTGGATCACAGAAATGGTTCTCCCACATTTTGACTGTCATTAATTCATAACCAGGCAATGAACTCTGAGCACCTGCCCTCCCAGGCAATGGGCATATGTGACAATTATGATAAAGTTTCTGGCTCTAAGTGGGCATCAGAGAAGCAAACCAGTTAGGCTGCTCACACTCTTTCCATTACAAATAAGGAAGATAAAAAAGTTAAATTACAGCAAAAGTTAATGGGGATGGACACTGTCTGAATTAAGAATTTATAACTCATTCTAACATTGGTGGAAATCTGCACCTTCTATGGTTCAGACAACAGGAACGTCCTGACTCTTGGCCCCAAAGTTGAGAAGCCTCTCCTATAAATATATCTATCAAGGAATTTATACAAAATCCTGAAGTTGTTTGCTTTTCAACTATCTCCTTAACTAGATTAAATTCCTTGATGGAAAGAATTATTAACAGGGCTTATTTATTTAAATAAAAACTGATGCTTCTAGTAATGTTCTAAGTACTTTACACCTTACTATTTAATCCTCATAATAACCCACTGAAGCAGGTACCTATGTACATTTTGTATATGAGCAAACTGAGGCACAGACAGGTTAGATGTCTTGCCTAACGGGTCAGTGGCAAAGCTGGAATGTGAACTCAATAAAATCTAGCTTTAGTGTCTGTGCTCCTATCACTAAAGCTGGCCGTATCTAGGGATCTCGAAAACACTTTCAGAGGGCCTGTGAAGCCAAACATTAAGACATTTGCCTTTTTCACTCTCATTCTCTCATGTCAAGTGGAGTTTTCCAGAGGCTACATGACAAGTGTGCTGCAGCAAATTAAATAAAAAAGTTAATGAGATTCCAGCTGTCTTCCATTAAGTTAGACATTTAAAAGAATTGCGAAAGTAAAAACAATGTCACTCACTGAATTTGTTCTGGAAAATGTAGTTATTTTCGTACAGTTCAGTTCAGTCACTCAGAAGTCTCTGACTCTTTGTGACCCCATTGACTGCAGCACGCCAGGCTTCCCTGTCCTTCACCAACTCCTAGAGTTTGCTTAAACTCATGTTCATCGGGTCAGTGATGCCATCCAACCATCTCATGCTCCGTCATCCCCTTCTCCTCCTGCCTTCAATCTTTCCCAGCATTATGGTCTTCTCCACTGAGTCAGTTCTTTGCATCAGATAGCCAAAGTATTGGAGCTTCAGCTTCAGCATGTCCTTCCAATGAATATTCAGGACTGATTTCCTTTAGGATGGACTGGTTGGATCTTCTTGCTGTCCAAGGGACTCTCAAGAGTCTTCTCCCAACACCACAGTTCAAAACCATCAATTCTTCCACACTCAGCTTTCTTTATGGTCCAACTCTCACATCCATACATGACCACTGGAAAAACCATAGCTTTGACTAGGCAGACCTTTGTCAGCAAAGTAATGTCTCTGCTTTTTAATACACTGTCAAGGTTTGTCATAGCTTTTCTTCCAAGGAACACATGTCTTTTAATTTCATGGCTGCGGTCACTGTCTGCAGTGATTTGGGAGCCCAAGCAAATAAAGTCTCTGTTTCCGCTGTTTCCCCATCTATGTGCCATGAAGTGATGGGACCAGATGCCATGATCTTAGTTTTTGTATGATAAGTTTTAAGCCAGCTTTTTCACTTTCCTCTTCCACGTTCATCAAG
Source organism: Bos grunniens (assembly GCF_055505025.1). Classification (NCBI taxonomy): domain Eukaryota; kingdom Metazoa; phylum Chordata; class Mammalia; order Artiodactyla; family Bovidae; genus Bos; species Bos grunniens. The sequence continues at coordinate 37,597,964 of NC_141180.1, read as the reverse complement.
AGGCTCTTTAGTTCTTCTTCACTTTCTGCCATAAGGGTGGTATCATCTGCATGTCTGAGGTTATTGATATTTCTCCCAGCAATCTTGATTCCAGCTTGTGCTTCATCCAACCCAGCATTTCTCATGATGTACTCTGCATATAAGTTAAATAAACAGGGTGACAATATACAGCCTTGATGTACTCCTTTCCCAATTTGGAACCAGTCTATTGTTCCATGTCCAGTTTGAACTGTTGCTTCTTAACCTGCATACAGATTTCTCAGGAGGCAGGTAAGGTGGTCTGGTATTCCCATCTCCTGAAGAATTTTCCATAATTTGTTGTGAACCACAGTGTCAAAGGCTTTGGTGTAGTCAGTAAAGCAGAAGCAGATGTTTTTCTGGAACTCTCTTGCTTCTTTGATGATCCATTGGATGTTGGCAATTTGATCTCTGATTCCTCTGTGCCTTTTCTAAATCCATCTTGAACATCTGGAAGTTCTCAGTTCATGCACTGTTAAAGATAAGCTTGGAGAATTTTGAGCATGTAATTTAAAACTTTGATACCATGTAAAATAAGTGCAATTATGTGGTAGCCTGAACATTCTTTGGCACTGCCTTTCTTTGGGACTGGAATGAAAACTGACCTTTTCCAATCCTGAGGCCACTACTGAGTTTCCCAAATTTGCTGGCATATTGAATGCAGCACTTTCACATCATCTTTTAGGCCTTGAAATAGCTCAGCTGGAATTCCATCACTTCCAATAGCTTTGTTTGTAGTGATGCTTCCTAAAGCCCACTTGACTTTGCACTCCAGGATGTCTGAGCTAGGTGAGTGATCACACCATTATGGTTATCTGGGTCATTAATATCTTTTTTGTACAGTTCTTCTGTGTACTCCTGCTACTTTTTCTTAATATCTTCTGCTTCTGTCAGGTCCATACTATTTCTGTCCTTTACTGTGACCATCTTTGCATGAAATATTCCCTTGGTATCTCTAATTTTCTTGAAGAGATCTCTAGTCTTTCTCATTCTATTGTTTTCCTCTATTTCTTTGCATTGATCACTGAGGAAGGCTTTCTTATCTCTCCTTGCCATTCTTTGGAACTCTACATTCCGATGGATATATCTATCCTTTTCTCTTTTGCCTTTAGCTTCTCTTCTTTTCTCAGCTATTTGTAAGGTCTCCTCAGACGACCATTTTGCCTTTTTGCATTTGTTTTTCTCGGGGATGGTCTTGATCACTGCTTCCTGTACAATGTCACGAACCTCTGTCCATAGTTCTTCAGGCACTCTAATCAGACCTAATCCCTTGAATCTATCTGTCACTTCCACTGGATAATCATAAGTGATTTGATTTAGGCATACCCGAATGGTCTAGTGGTTTTCCCTATTTTCTTCAATTTAAGTCTGAATTTTGTAATAAGGAGTTCATGATCTGAGCCACATATGAATGAAACAACAATCACAGAAAACTAACCAAACTGATCACATGGACCATAGCCGTGTCTAATTCAATGAAACCATGAGCCGTGCCGTGTAGGGCCACCCAAGATGGACAGGTCATGGTGGACAGTTCTGACAAAACGTGGTCCACTGGAGAAGGGAATGGAAAACCACTTCAGTATTCTTGCCTTGAGAACCCCATCAAAAGTATGAAAAGGCAAAAAGATATGACACTGAAAGATGAACTCCCCAGGTCGGTAGGTACCCAATATGCTACTGAAGAAGAGTGGAGAAATAACTCCAGAAAGAATGAAGAGACAGGGCCATAGCAAAAACAATGCCCAGTTGTGGATGTGACTGGTGATGGAAGTCCAATGCTATAAAGAACAATACTGCATAGGAACCTGGAATGTTAGGTCCATGAATCAAGGTAAATTGGAAGTGGTCAAACAGGAGATGGCAAGAGTGAACACAGACATTTTAGCAATCAGTGAATGAAAATGGACTGGATTGGGTGAATTTAATTCAGATGACCATCATACCTACTACTGTGGGCAAGAATCCCTTAGAAGAAATGGAGTAACCCTCATAGTCAACTAGAGTCCAAAATGCAGTACTTGGGTGTAATCTCAAAAATGACAGAATGACTCTGTTCATTTCCAAGGCAAACCATTCAATATCACAGTAATCCAAGTCTATGCCCCAACCACTAATGCCGAAGAAGCTGAAGTTGAACGGTTTTATGATGACCGAAAAGATCTTCTAGAACTAACACCAAAAAAAAAGATGTCCTTTTCATCATAAGGGACTGGAATGCAAAAGTAGGAAGTGAGTTATTTTCATTAAAAACATGTTATTGATATTAACACTGTAGTTGTTTGTTCAGTCACCAAGTCATGTCCTATTCTTTGTGACCCCATGGACTGCAGCATGCCAGGCTTCCCTGTCCTTCACCATCTCCTGGAGTTTGCTCAAGTTACCATTGAATCGGTAATGCTATCAAACCATCTCAACCTCTGCTGCTCTCTTCTCCTTTTGCCTTCAGTCTTTCCCAGCATCAGGGTCCCTTCCAATGAGTCGGCTCTTCCGATCAGGTGGTCAAGGTACTGGAGCTTCAACTTCAGCATCAGTCATTCCAATGAATACTGAGCATTGATTTCCTTTAGGATCAACTGGTTTATCTCCTTGCTGTCCAAGAGACTCTCAGTTCTTCTCCAGCCAACAATTTGAAAGCATCAGTTCTTCAGCACTCAGCCTTCTTTATGATCCAACTCTCACATCTGTATATGACTACTGGAAAAAACCATAGCTTTGACCATACAAACCTTTGTTTGCAAGTGATGTCTCTGCTTTTTAATATGCTATCTAGGTTTGTCAAACTTTCCTTCCAAGGAAAACAAGCTTTCCTTTTAATTTCATGGCTGCAATCACTGTCCACAGTGATTTTGCAGCCCTAGAAAATAAAATCTGTCACTACTTCCGCATTTTCCCCTTCTATTTGCCATGAAGCAATGGGCCGGGATGCCATGATCTTAAGCGTTTTGAATGCTGAGTTTGAAGCCAGCTTTTTCATTTTCCTCTTACCACCTTTAACAAGAGGAACTCTTCAGTTCCTCTTCATTTTCTGCTACCAACATATAATGGCTTTTATTATTTTTTTAAAGAATAAATATTTTTCTAAATTTCTCAGTTTTCACTTCTGTGAAGTGAAGTGAAAGTTGCTCAGTTATGTCTGACTCTTTGTGACCCCATGAATTATACAGTCCATGGATTTCTCCAGGCCAGAATGCTGGAGTGGGTAGAGTGGGTAGCCTTTCTCTTCTCCAGGTACTCCAGGTAATATTATTACCAAACTAACACAGTAAAATATTGATGGATATAAACCACCTAAACAAAAAATCATTGGGAGCCTTAATATTTTCTAAGAGTATAAAGGAAACCTGAGACCAAAACCTTTGAGAATGGCTGCACTTCCCTGGCTGCCTCTTGCTCACTTATTTTTATCTCCCTAAAACCTAGCTTGGCATCCAGTCTCTACATGTGCTTACCACCCAGAACTGGACAGGGGAGGGGAAAAGCAGAAGTCATCACCAGTCCTCCGATGAGGACTGGAAGTGGAAGTTGTCACCAGTTCTGTGATGAAAAACTCACTCAGTGATGGAGCACTGGAGTCTGAACTGCAGACAGCCCAGTGACTAGTGTTACTTGTCAGCAGAAAATTTCATTCACATTAGCTGAAAAAAGTTAATAATCACCAAAGCTTAACCACTGTTTTAAAAGTAGTGATATTCATTCCCACTGAGTTTTCACCTCCCTCAAACCCATTGTCATCAGTTTACAAAGTTAGCACTTTGAAATAAAACTAAACACGAAAAGGAAGTCGAGTTGCCTATCCTACACCAGGCCCTGGAACAAGAAATGGCAACCCACTCCAGTACTCTTGCCTGGGAAATCCCATGAACAGAGAAGCCTGGCAGGCTGCAGTCCACGGGGTCACAAAGAATCGGACGTGACTGAGCACACGCCTTGTGCTTTTCTGACATGTTCTGCCGTATTAATTTCCCGGAAAATAATGAGGAGAGGATCAGTGTGCTGTTCACTTAGTGCATTAACTGGTAGGGCTGTAATATAACTTCTCCCTCTCGGGCAACTTAAAAAAACAAAATTTGCTTCTGTAATGAAAGGAAACAAATCAAGAGTCACTTCTGTACTAGCGAAGGTCAAGGCAAAATTAGCCTCTAGGGCTTTAATGAATACGACCCCTGTGTAAAAGTGAAAGTCACTTAGTCGTATCTGACTCTTAGTGACCCCATGGACAGTCCACGGAATTCTCCAGGCCAGAATACTGGAGTGGGTAGCCTTTCCCTTCTCCAGGGGATCTTTCCAACCCAGGGATCGAACCCAGATTTCCCTCACTGCAGGCAGATTCTTTACCAACTGAGCCACAAGGGAAGCCCATGGCTGCTGTAAGAAAGTAAAAAAAAAAAATTGTAGAAATTATTATTTATTTTTTGGCCCCACCACACAGTTTGTGGGAACTCAGCTCCGTGACCAGGGCTCACACCCATGCTCTCAGCAGTAAAAAGCATGGAGTCCTAAACAATGGCCCACCAGGGAATTCCCTATAAATTATTTATTACTGTGATTAGATCTACCCAAAATTATCTTTTCAATATCTATCTTGCTAACATGAAATTAAATTGCAGTTATATATTTGTTAAAAGTTGGTTGCCTAGCAACAATAACTGTATATCCAGTTTAACAGAAATAAAAAGAATATTTGTCTTAAAAATAAAGAAAAACTTCAAGAAACGAACGAAGTTGTTCTCTCATGAACACTTCACTGGAGTGGATGGGGGAGGTGGACCAGAAAACACCCCTGCCCCAAACTGTTGCCAACCCAGTGGGCAAGCCAGAGAGATAGGGTCTGTGTTCAGCCTCCCTTCATCTCCTCAACCCTGACTATTTACCAAGTCTTGCTCCTTCCACATGAGTTTACCCTCTGTTCTCAGCTCCTCTGCCACCATCTTCTCCAGGCCACCACCCTCTCTTACCAGGACCTCTGCAAAAGCTTCTTAATGGATCCACCTGGGTCCAATCTGGCCTAGTGGGCAAGAGTTAACAGGGTTGCAAAGAGTCACACAGGACTGAGAAACTGAGCATGCACACAAACACTTCAGAGCTTTGTGAGTGCTAAGTCACTTCAGTTGTGTCCAACTCTTTGTGACCCTATGGACTGTAGCCTGCCAGGCTCCTCTGTCAAAAGGATTCTCTAGGCAAGAATACTAGAGTGGGTTGCCACTCCCTTCTCCAGGGGAATCTTCTCGACCCAGAGATCGAACTCGAGTCTCTTCTGTCTCCTGCACTGGTAGGTGAGTTCTTTACCACTAGCACCATGTGGGAAGCCCGTCAAAGCTTTACATTTCTGAAATGTAAATTAAAAGCACACCGAGCTAACACCTCACACTCACCTTAGGATGGCTACTATCAAACCAAAAAACAACATAAAATAACAACTGTGAGCAAGGGTGTAGAGGAATTGGAACACTTGCACACTGTTGGTAAGAATGTAAAATGGTGCAGCCACTAAGGAAAACAGAGTGGCAGTTCCTTAAGAAATCAAAAATCGAATTACCATATAATCCAGTAATTCCTACAAGTGGAATTCCTACAAGTGGAATTCCCCAAAAGACCTGAAAGCGGGGACTCAAACAGGTAGTTGTTCACCCATGTTCACAGCAGAATTATTTGCAAAAGGTGGAAGCAACCCAAGTGTTATCAATAGATAAACATAAATAAAATGTGGTCTACACATAAATGGACTGCTTTTAAAAGGAAGGAAATTCTGACACATGCTGCAACATGGATGAGCCCCAAAGACATTATGTTGAGTGAATAAGCCAGTCATACTGAACCTGGAATAAAACCCAGATCATTCCCATGTTTTACAGAGTGCTCCTCCGGGGTCGTGGTGTCCCACTCTGGCCCTCGGACAGTTCCTATATCATCTTAGCTCTACCTTGCCTCTTGTTGTTTAGTTGCTGTGTCTGACTCTCTTCTGACCTCATGGACTGTAGCCTGCCTGGCTTCTCTGTCCATGGGATTTTCCAGGCAAGAATACTGGAGTGCATTGCCACTTCCATTTCCACTGTCTTGCCTCTGGCCACTCGCTAATTCCCTTAGCAGCACTTTCCCTAATTCTTGACCCACCTGGCTCTTTCTCTTCCTTCCATTCTCAGCTTAAATGTCACCTCCTGGAGGACTTCCTTGACCATCCTATTAAACACAGCCCTCCCTACCACATTCATTTCATATTCTGGTCACATCTTTCTAGCAACCTTCACGGTCCATAAATATCTTGTTTATTTCTTATTCACTGTCTTAACTTCCCTAGTAGAACAGAAGCTCCATAAGAAAATCATGTCTACTTGTTCACCACTGTATCCCCAGCAGTGAGCACAGTGCCAGGCACATGTGTTAGCTTCTCAGTTGTGTCTGACTCTTTGCGACCCCATGGACTGTAGCCTGCCAGGCTCCTCTGTCCATGGAATTCTCCAGGCCAGAATAATGGAGTGGGTAGCCATTCCCTTCTCCAGGGGATCTTCCCGATCCAGGGATCAAACCTGGGTCTTCTGCACTGCAAGCAGATTCTTTACCATCTGAGCTACCAGGGAAGTCCCTGACACATAACATGCCTTTATACCCAGGATGAAGGGAGAAATAAATACACAGAGGGAAGGGAGTACTGAAGCCACACACAAGAATGTTTCACTGAATATTCAAAGCCCAGACAGTGTTTCAGACTTCTGATACTGACCCCTCTTCAGATACTCCTCATTTAACCTCATTCATCAAGTACCCCAATAAACAGAACAGTCCCTGCTCTCGTGGAACTCAGATTCTAGTGGTGGTCCAAGGACAGCAGTCAAATGGACAAAAAGGATGCCAAGTGGTTATGAGCACCATTAGAGAAAAATAAAGCAGAGGAGGGACAGTCTGGCACGCTGGGGAGAAGGCAATATAATTTTTACACAAGGTGGATTGAGAAGCCTCTCTGATAAAGGGGGATGCACGAAAACACCTGAAGGGAGGGAGGAAGCAAGCCATGTGGGTCTCTGGGAAGTAGGGTGCGACTGTGTGTGCCAAGTCCACGGTCAACAAGGGCAGTGTGTGGTTACAGCAGAATGAGCAAGGGGAGGAACAGTAGGAGATGAGGATGTCGGAGGTAAGAGGGGGGCTTTGAGGGCCAATGTAAGAGGACTGACCGTGGGGAGCCACCAGGGGGTTTTGTGATCAGAAAAAGAACATGATTTGACCTACATTTAAAAATTGCTATTTTGGCTGCTGGGGAGAATAAACTGTAGAGGAGAATGAAAGTAGGCAGAGACTACTCAGAAGGCTACTGGAATAATCTATGGGAAGATGGATGATGACTTGGACTAGGGTGGGTAGCTATGAAGACAATGGCGGGTGGACAATTAGGGGGTATACTTTGAAAACAGAGTTCAAGCTCACAGGAGGTGCTGATTATACACGCTACTGATGGGAGAAATGATGGGGTATATACTGTTTATGGAATAAAGTTATTACCTTTGAAAAAGAACATATACGGTTTTTGGAAAAAAAAATATAAAGCTATTTTAAATCTGGGTGAAGGGGAGGATAAAACTAGAGGGGGCAAAGATGACACCAAAGTCTTGGGCCCAAGCAATTTATTACATCCGTTTACAAAGTAAAGACAGTAAGAAGAATGGAGGTGGGGAGAGACTAAATAGTGCTTTTAAGACACAAGATTATTAACAAGCAGGCAGATGGAGTTGTCATGAAGATATATAATCTGACGTGTGGGGCACAGGGCAGGTTAGGATGACAGTTGGAGAGCTGTCAGCTTCTAGATGGCACACAACGCCACGAGACGGAGTAAGACCACTAGGTCTTACATCTCCTGCCTGGGCTGCAGATCCTTTAAGACACGGTAACAAAAGTGGTTTGGGGACTTTCCTGGTGGTCCAGTGGTTAAGAATCCGCCTTCCATTGCAGGAGATGTGGGTCTGATCCCTGACTAGGGAACTGAGATCCCACATGCCATGGGGCAACCAAGCCCAGGAGTCATAACTACTGAGCCAGTGTGCCACCTGGGAAGGCCCTGGCACATAGTGGGCACCCTTTAAATATCTGGTGAATTAATGAAAGCATAAGTGAAATACACTAGAAAATGCATTGCACATGAAATTTACCATTATTGGAATGATAATATTGCCTCTGAAAAAGCACGCACACACAGCTTTTAGAAAAATCACAAAGCCACTTTAAATCTGGGTGCCAAGTTCAGCCTGCGATGTTAAATTCAGATGTTCTCCTCAGTGTTATAAACATAGCACAAATGTCCTGACTCACTGCAATAAGGGCTTGAAGGAAGTTTTCCAAAGAAGAAAGATTTCCACTGTGCTGCCTTCCCCATTCCCTTCCCAGTACCATTCCACAAACACAGGTTTAAAAAGAAGAAGAAGAAGAATGAAGACTTTGTGAAATAGCCTGTGGACTATTAAGGGAGAGGGGGGAGTGCAGGAAGGAGAAGGGGCAGGTCCACCCATGACATGAGCTGGAAAGGATTGGCAGAACCTGTCCTGACTTCCCATGTTAAAGACCTGCTGGGGAGCGAAGAAACAGCGGTGCCGGGGCAGTGCTCTGGGCGGCCACACAGCAACGCTCTCAGTAGGAGACGAAGCTCTTCAGTGGACTGGCCACCTTCCACCATGGTGGTGGCTCTGAACTGGTTTAGCAACCTGAGGACCCTGAGAATATCTGGACTGGAGACTCCCTCCTAAAGAATGGCTTTGAGCAATCACAGGTATGAAAGCCCATCTAATTAATCTATTAAGAGATGTGACCTCACTTTTATCACAAGAAGAACATATGAGACACAAACTAAAAATAGTACCACACACCAAAATATTATTAAACATTTTTCTCTTTGCTTACTCTACTTTATATACAAACACACAAGACTGGTATAATCTTTCTAAAGTTAAGGGACTTTTGCTTAAAAAGAATTGCTTTCCTAGATGTCACAGACAGAAAAAACCCAAAAGCATAAAAAGGAACTTCCAATTCCTCAACTTGTGTCCTAAACCACAACTCAAACCCAAACATACTGATCATGAAAGTTCATTCCTAGTTTTTCTTGTCTTGACTGTTTCAGTTCTTATTTCACAAATGACATTATAATAGAGGTTTCCCAGGAATTCCTTGGTGGGCCAATGGGTAGGACTCAGTACTTTCACTGCTGAGGGCCAGGGTTCCACTTCAGGATGCCTGGGGTTCTATCCCTGGTCGAGGAACTAAGATCACGCAAGCCACGTGGCACAGCCAAAAAAAAAAACAATAATAAAATTTTTAAAGGATAAAAAAGGTAAAATAAATAGAGGTTTCCCTGGAACTGTTCTGACGCAGTACTTCCTACCCTCACGGTTCTGATTAACTAAAAATAGACTCAAAACAGCCTCTGTTCAGAACAGCAAGGGCCACAGTGGTGACATGAGGCAGAAGCTAAGACAGGATGGGCCAAATTGTTCCTCCTATTTTTAGCATCTGTGTTGGGGAAAACTAAGTCCAAAAGGCATTGTTTTCAATTTAGCAAACAGTCATTCTACAAAAGCATCTTACTTTCCCAAATTATTACATTCTAAAATACTAAATTTCAACATAAAGAAAAACACTTTCAAATATTTATTCTTCCAGATGGCATCCTTCTAGAGATTCTTTTGTTTTGATTATATTATTGTAAGTGTTTTGGTTTTTTTTCCCAATACCTGGTCATGTCTAAAACGTATAAAATGCTATGACAATTTCACTATATTCCTTTGGCTTCCCTAGTGGCTTAGATGGTAAAGTATCTGCCTGCAATGAAGGAGACCAGGGTTCGATCCCTGGGTTGGGAGGATCCCCTGGAAAACGGAATGGCAACCCATTCCAGTATTCTTGCCTGGAGAATCCCATGGACAAAGGAGCCTGGCAGGCTATAGTCCACAGGGTCAAAAAGAGTTGGGCACGACTTGGCAACTTTCAGTTTCACATCTACACATCTAAACCCAACAATATATCTCAAAATAAATACATTCAAATCTGAATACCATAGCTCTATGATCTAAAGTTTACAAGTTTTTTAACATTTTCACTTAAAGCTCCAAAAGTCTTGTCATTTAAATCCCCATTTTAAAGGATATATTAAACTCAATCTACCACTGTCACACAATGCCGAAAATATGAAAAAACACTTTTTCTTTAAACCTTGACATTATAGAAGAAGTGGCTTAATTTCTCCTTCAAAGATTTTCAACTGGGAAAAAAAAATTTCAACTGAACACCAGTTAAATGTGCCCTTCCTTTTCAATACAACCCTATCATCTCCTCTCCTACAAAGCAGAAGTGAATACATTACTCAGACAGTAAAGTTTTCTGGGTTAGTCACTGACAATTAACTTTGGGAGAATGTTGCAAACTCTAAGACAAAAACCTAATTAATATTAACAGGATTAACACTTACCAAACCCTGATGATGGTTCTAAGGGCTTCATGCTGGTTCTAAGGGCTTCATGTATATAAATTTAGTTCAAAATCCAAAGAGATGGTACACTTATTTTCCCATTTTACAAATGAGAAAACTGAACTCTTAAGACAGGTTACGTGACCTGCTCAAGGTCATATAGCTAGCAAATGAAAGGCCAGATAGTCTAATTCCAGATTCCATTGCTCTTTAGAGAAGAAAACCCCCTCTGACACTGCAGTGACTTGCAAATGGAGGCATCCTTACTCCTGATGATACTGTGCTGTCTATCTATGATTAGTTACGAATAAATGTATTTATGTACAGGATGTTGATACTACAGATAGAGTATTTATATTCTAACAATATTAGTATATTAATAAACTCCCTCTTTGATGAGTTTATATTTTGAAATAAAGAATATTTTGGACTTCCCTTGTGGTCCAGTGGCTAGGAGGCTACCTGTCAATGCAGGGGACACGGGTTTCGATCCCTGGTCTGGGAAAACTCCACATGCCTCAGGGCAACTAAGCCCGTGTGTAAGAGCCACTGAGGCCTGTGTGCCTAGAGCCTGTGCTCTCCAACAAGAGAAGGCATTGCAACGAGAAGCCTGCACACAACTAGAGTGCACCCCCACTTGCCGCAACTAGAAAAAGCCTGTACAGCAATGAAGATCCAGGGCAGCAAAAAGTAAATTTTAAAAATATTTCCACTTTCTGGTTTAAAGTATATAGAGTATCAATAAATAAAATGGAAAAACATGACACTTTATGAACATTATCTTGTCCCTCAAATTCAGTCCTTTGCTGGTTTATTAAGTGCCTACTTTGCACCAACCACTGTAGCAAGCACTAAAGGTAAGACAATATTGGAATCATAAGCTCTTCCCTCAAGGACTTCCAGATCTACTGGGGAAAGACATAGAAGAAAATCAACAATTATGACACAGCAAAATAAGGTCTGTACAAGACACAAGGAGGGTAGAAAAGACACAAACAAGGGGACTTCAACTCAGTCTGGGATATCCGTTATTACTCCATGTGGAGGTTACACATACATACACATATTTAATACATTCATACGGGGCTTAGTCATGCTGTATCTTTAAAAGAAAACATTCACCTCAACATGTCCTGCTCTTACAAGAAGGTATATTTCTATGTTACATGTATTTGACCACAGTATTTTTAAACAGAGTTGAAAAAGCAGGTTGCAAAAGGGCATACACTATGATTCCACTGGGTGTACTTACGTTGTATTAGATACTAGTGCAAGTTACACATAAATGAAAATGGCAGTGATACATAAAAATTTCTATTTTTTCCTGTCTTTCTTCTCCTTTCACACAATTTCTGATGAAGAGAAGAAAATTATTATTATTTCCTGCTACGTCTATAAAGTCTGAAAACATTCAGATGGAAGTGCTGCTCTGCTCCCAACTGTCCTTCCTCCAAGGACCCAGGATGACAGAGTAGCCTCTACAGGGAACACTCCCACGTGTCAAGGCAGAGGGAGAGGCCAGAAGTGAGCTGGTCATTTCTGCTCACATATCACTGGCCAAAGCAAGTCACATGGCCATGCCTACAGCCAGTGGGGCTGAGAAACATAACCTTGGATCAGGAAGGGGAAGGGAATATTTTGACAGTATCAAGCCCAGTGATGCAGAGGCTCTTCTGTCTTCAGCCCACACCCTGTCCAGGGGTTAGGGGTCACTTCTGTACTGCCGCCTCTTTCTCCTGCGCACACTCTTCTCCAAGACGACTGCCCAGCATCTTCTCTCCTGGTCTTTGCTCACATGCTACCCTCTTGGTAAGGCCTTCCCTCACCACTCCTTCCTCTCACTTCTGCTTTATGGTTTTCCATACTTTCAAACAGTTCAGTCAAAACCAATATGTCTGTTTATGTATATGTTTACATGTACACATGTACACACACACACTCAGAAGTGAATACAGAAAGACAACACCAACAAAATGATGAATCCAGGTGACTCGATCAACCTTTCTGCAGATCTGAACATTTTCAGAATAAAAACTTGAGAGGAAAATTAGACCGACCAGCCTGGGTTGGTTTTCTCTAGACATGTTCAGCTGCACATGTCAGGCGTGACGTTGGAACAGCCAGCACTGCCCCTGAGTGTGAGGCAGTGAGACAGAGGCAAGGTGAGGCACGGTGTGTACAAGCGGCAATTATAAGGAAGCACACACCCAGGAAGTCCCAGCAGCATTCGGGCTCCAGGTTCCAGTTCCTTCCAGTGATCAGCCAGCTACCTCTCTGCTCCTGGCTTCAGAAGGAGGAGCCTGTATCCTTAAAATAAACCCCATCTTTTGCTTAACCTACAAAAGCTGTCTATTCCTTATTGTGTGCATGTTTATAAATCTCAATTCCCCAGAGACACAATCAGTAATTCGCACACAGACTATCATCTGGCTTTTTTCATTGTTAGGTTTTCAGAACTCAAAATCACTTTCACCAACCACAGTAATGTCATTTCTGAATCAGCCCAAAAGAGTAACTGAAAATCAAGCAGACTTCTCTGGTGGTGCAATTGCTAAGAACCCACCTGCTAATGCAGGGGACAGGCGTCCAATCCCTGGTCTGGGAAGATCCAACACAGCACGGAGCAACTAAGCCCATGAGCCACAACTTCTGAGCCCAAGAGTGTCTAGAGCCCTGCTCTGCAAACACAGAGAAGCCGCCGCCCTGAGAAGCCCACACACCGCAACTAGAGAGTAGCCCCTGCTCACGGCGACTAGTGAAAGCCCACGGACAGCAACCAAGACCCAGTGCAACGAAAAATAATAAACACATTTTTTTAAAAGAGAAAGAAAATAAAGCAACATACAAATTCTACAACCTACAAACATGCTGTACAAGTGACTTGATCAGAGTTTTTTCCTCAGGACAGGAAGGACTCAGCAGGCCAAGGGACAGAGCGGCATCGCCAAAGGCAGGGAGGTTTTGTAAGAACACCCGGTGTTTAGGGGAATTCTGAGATGTCTGATAAGGATGAGTGTGCACGGCCACAGCAAGATATGAGGCAGGACAGACAGGCTGGGGCAAGCACATGGCGAGCTCCAAATACCATCCTAAGACTGAACTTTTTCATGAAGGCAAAAGAGACATTTTGACTGGGTGACTGGGTCAGATTGATCTTTTAAAACACATCACTGCAGGGGACTTCCCTGATGGTCCAGTGGCTAAGACTCGATGCACCCAGTGAAGGGGCCCGGGCTTCGATCCCTAGTTGGGGAACTAGACCCTACATGCTGCAACTAAAAATCCCACATGCAGCAACTAAGACCATGTGCAGTCAAATAAGTAAACAATAAAAAAATTAAACACATCACTCTAGTTACCATGTGGAGAATGGACTGAGGTGGGACAAAGCAAACGTAGGCAAGGGGGACATGGGGAGGAACAGTTACAGGGACATTTAATGTGTACAATCAACAGAACTTGGTTATTATTTGGGAAGTGAGATATGAGGAAGGGTGGAGAGTCTAGAATTCAGGCCAGGATACCTAAGTGGATGGTAAATTCATAAACTGAGAATACAGAGGAAAGAGTTTTCAAGAAGGAGAGAGGAGTTATAATCTAATTATTGAGCTTCCCTTTTGGCTCAGCTGGTGAAAAATCCACCTGCAACTTGTTGGGAAGATCCCCTGGAGAAGAGAAAGGCTACCCACTCTAGTATTCTGGCCTGGAGAATTCCACGGACTGTATAGCCCTTGGGGTTGCAAAGAGGCGGACACGACTAAGTGACTTTTGCACAAACACACTGGTTATGAGGGGCCTGTAAGAATACCCAAACAGAAATGCCCTGTAGGCAGCGGGCATTTATTCTATTTATGGTTTTCATTTCCTTGTTCTATCAAGGACTGAAAGTGATTAAGAAAATAACACATAAAATACATCAACTTCACTAAATTAAGTTAGAATCAAACAGATAAGCACACTAGGATAGAAATGAGATGATAGAAAAAATAAGATAAAGCCAGAAGGGAGACGTGCACACATTACACATGTAGTTTTATCAACAAAGTACGTGACTGACAACACAGATCACGTATTTAGTATCGGCAGATGCTAATGGAAAAATATGATTCAGAGAAAGCAATTTTAGAGTGGCCCAAGTGAGGAAGGAGAGCCTTGCCTCACCTTTGTGGTGTGGGTTGGCTTTAGGATAGATTTTAGAGTCCTGAGGGCAAGGATTCAAAACCTGAGTCATGAGGATCTCTGATTTTCATAAGATTTTTAAAGAGGGCTCTGACTCAAAAAAGATAAAAAATCACTCAGGGGATGACTGGGCTGCATATCCTTCTCTCGAATGCCCATAAAAATGTGCTGTGCTCTCAAAAGAACTCCTGATAAGCACTGAACTGCAGCAAGTTTCAGCAGCCTTCCAGTGACTGCCCAAAGCAAAGCTTTGTGTAGAGAAGTACAACAAGCTCAGAGAGTCCATGCCCTCACTGTCCCCCCGGGTGGGGCAGCTAGAGATCTGGGTCTAGACTGCAGGCAGGAGATACGCACTTTGAGTCATCGGTACCAGTGTTTACAGGACAGATAACTCTAGGTACCAAGAGCAGAACTTTCCTATCTAGTTCACAGCCACCGTCTGAGGGCTGTAGAATCACAGACCACAGGAGCAGGCGGGAGGGCTCCAGAGAAAGCAGAGGCACAAAGGTAAGAAACAAACAAAAAAGCTTAAGAAACAGCAGAACATGTCAAGTACATTCACACAGAGAATACCCAGGGAAGGCAATCTCTCCCTCCCCCCCAAATTAACAATGACAGGACTTCCCTGGTGGTCCAGTGGTTAAGAATCCACTTTCCAGTCCATGGGACACAGATGAGATCCCTGGTCGGGAAGACTCCACATGCCATGGGGCCAACTAAGCCCATGTGCCAACACCACTGAGCCTGAGCTCTGGAGCCCACCTGTGCAACTAGAGAAGCCTACACGCTACAACTAAGACCTGATGCAACCAAAACAACAAGTATTTATTTTTAAAAAATGGTTATCTCTGGATAATAGGATTACACATAATTTTTGCTTTTTCCTTTATTCTTGATTTTGGAAGTCTTTGACAATGAATCATGCAGAAATCAGTGAATCTTTACTACTGAATTTATAATCAGGAAAAAGTAATTTTACCTGAAGAGGCTAAGCTAGAAAAACTTCTAAAATCCTTTCAAGTTCCCCCAAATCTATGACCTAGGGAGACCAAAAACAAAAAGCATGTTAGAAGATTTAGTTGGGGGCGGCGGGGATGGGGGGTGGGGTGGCAGCGGGATACCTAACCTAGAAAAAAACAGTGGAAGACGGAATGTACACCAAAACGTGAGCTATAGGTATCCTTGGATGGTGAGATTCTGAAGAGAGATTTTGTTTCTACCTTCTGTTTCCTATTTTTATTTCTGCCTCATAATATAATGAACCTAAAGTACACACCCCACTCCAGTACTCTTGCCTGGAAAATCCCATGGACGGAGGAGCCTGGTAGGCTGCAGTCCTACCAGGGGTCGCTAAGAGTCGGACATGACTGAGTGACTTCACTTTCACTTTTCACTTTCATGCATTGGAGAAGGAAATGGCAACCCACTCCAGTGTTCTTGCCTGGAGAATCCCAGGGATGGGGGAGCCTGGTGGGCTGTCATCTCTGGGGTCGCACAGAGTCAGACATGACTGAAGCGACTTAGCAGCAAAGTACATTTAATTGTAGAATTTGGAGTACTCTACCCTTCCTTTTGGAAAAGGGAAAGGCTACCCACTCCAGTATTCCAATCTAGACAATTCTATGGACTGTACAGTCCCATGGGGTCACAAAGAGCCAGACATGACCGAGTGACTTTCATTCACCCTTCCTTTAATAGCAAGATATAAAAGGAAGTTAGCAGAAGAAAGGGACAGACAGCTGGCCGCATTCCTGTGACGTGCACCATAAGTTTTAATACATGAATTTAACAGCTCAAGAGCCCAGACCCCCATACTCCAAATACAGAACCAAGACTCCAGTCAGCTGAATGGTGCCACAGAACACACAAAGCACAGCATAAGGAGACGACAGTAGACCAGCACAGTCACCTCCACAATCTGTTTTCCAAACCTTTCTCCTTCGCTTTCCAGATGACCCATTCAACTTAAAATACGTTTACTCAGAGTTACAAGAAAGCCTGCTTTCTCTACGGCATTTCTGCTCCAAAGGATGTGATGACTATGTTCAGGTGGTGGTTGTTCAGTCGCTAAGTGTGTTTGACTCTTTGTGACCCCATGGACTGCAGCACACCAGGCTTCCCTGTCCTTCACCAACTCCCAGACCATGTTCAGGACTGACTCCCAAATCAAAAACTTAAAAGCATCAATGCTTTAACCCAAATGCACCTCCCCAGCCCAAACATGCTACACAAGGGACTTCCCTTGTGGCTCAGATGGTAAAGAATCCGCCTGCAATGCGGGAGACCTGGATTCGATCCCTGGGCTGGGAAGATCCCCTGGAGAAGGGAAGCCACCTACTCCAGTATTCTGGCCTAGAGAATTCCATGGACTGTATAGTCAGTGGGATCACAAAGAGTCAGACACAACTGAGCGACTTTCACAGCAGGGAGCACATCTGTTCTAGCTCCTAGCAATGCTCTCCAAGTGCATGTGTGAGTGCAAAGTTGTTTTAGTCGGGTCCCAATCCTTTGAGACCCTATGGACCAAAGCCCACTGAGCTCCTCTGTCCATGGGATCCTCCAGCCAAGAATACTGGCGTGGGTTGCCATGCCCTCCTCCAGGGGATCTTCCCAACCCAGGGATCGAACCCACATCTCTGACATCTCCTGCATCAGCAGGAGGGTTCTTCACTACTAGCGCCCCCTGGGAAGCCCACATTCCAGGTACTCCCATCTAATTTTATTCAGGGTCATATCTTTTTTCTCCCTAAGACGTAACAGTTGACAGTCTCGTTTCTAATGACAGTAAAACCATCGCTTTGTCATGAGCCAGACAGTAGGGCTGGTGGTGAGGCTACTTACTTAGGTGTGTCCTGTGGGAAAGCAGCCAAAACAGTGGAGGAGGGCATGGCAACCCACTCCAGTATTCTTGCCTGGAGAAGCCCATGGACAGAGGAGCCTGGCAGGCTAAGGTCCATAGAGTCACAAAGGGTTGGGACACAACTGAAGCAACTTTACACTCACACACGCACCTGGAGTGCACTGCCAGGTAGCAGCCAAAGCCCCCTCGGAAACAAGAGTCCCGGTTTGGACACAACCATTTCATGGTCACCTGCTATCTACCTGACCGCCCTGTACTCAGCCCCAGGCTGGGGCCCCTCTACTCCAACACCTCTCTTTACCTGCATTCCCTCAGTTGCCCGCCAGGTTCCCCTTCCCTCACTTGAGAAAGGAATGAGACAAGGTGTTACCTGACTTCCTCCATAAATATTTCTCCAATACTTTTCTCATAAATCTCTCAAAAATAAAGCACAAAATTCTTATCTTGAGGCCAAGTTTTAGCAATTACTGGCAAAATACACAATTTTCAAACTAATTGTCTTTTGAACTCTACTGCCTTGGCTGCTTTACCACAGGACACTCACACCTACATAACTAGCCTCAATACCAACCCTGCAGTCTGGCTCATGACAAGGCAATGGTTTTACTGTCATTAGAAACAAGACTGTAAACTGTTCTGTCTTAGGGAGAAAAAAAGATTTGACCCTTAATAATTCTCCAATGCCAGGCGGTGATTACGTGGTTTTCCATTACATGGAGTTTTACAAAGCCCAACAAAAATTACTGATGTCAGTACTTCCTGCATCTGCTCAATAGTACAGAGAACACTGGGAATGCCTAAGCACATTCCACCAGCTGGCGAGGGCTTAACTATCAAAGGTACTTTCTTGAGTCACCTTGTAACACTGAAAACATTAGTATTATTACTTCAATTTAAAATAATAATTAGCTTATAATCATAAAGACTTACTCTAGACTCTTCATCGACATTTGATATTAGAGGGGCTTGCCTGGTGGTCCACTGGTTAACCCTGTTTCCAATGCAGGGGACCCAGGTTCAATCCCTGGTCAGGGAACTAGATCCCACATGCCACAACTAAAGCCCCAGTGCAACCAAGTAAATAAGTATTAAAACAAACATTTGATATTAGAGGATTAAAAAAAAAAAAAATTCCTCTTGAAAGTGAAACAAGGGACCGAGTGCCGTGTGTGAGTGATTCCTACTCCAGGCCGTCTTCACGGTCATCTACAGGACACACTCTTAGTAGACACACTCTTATGGGGCCAACTCCAGGTCCAACTGTACCCATCTCTAGTTGTATTACCTCTCTGGGTCTTGGTTTCCCCACTCAGAAGGTGGTGATGATATAAATATCACATATCTAGGACTACCCTCGTGGTCCAGTGGTTGGGACTTTGCCTGCCAAGGCAGGGGGTGCAGGTTCGATCCCTAGTCAGGAAGCAAAGATCCTACATGGCTTATGGCCAAAAAAATCAAAACATAAAACAACAAGCAATATTGTAACAAATTCAATAATGACTTTAAAAATGGTCCACGTTAAAAAAAAAAATAAACAAACATCACTTATCTTGCAGGACAGTCATCAGAGATAAAGGCAATGAAACATATTACCTGAATTGGTCTCTATCTATTGGTGTGTGGTCTGACTCCCCAGAGCACAATACAAAGAGAACAGGGACTCGGTCTGCTGTACTCACTGCATCTGTAACTATAACAACGCTTACGGCAGAGAGCACTCCGCAAATACTTGCTGAACAAATGAAGTGCCCCCAACACACAGTAAACAATCGTTTTTTTTCCCCTAACGTCAGTCTCCAAGTTTTTGCCATCCTTTTGCTCTGCCCGTCTTCTTTTTAAGCTCAAACACTTTTCCTTTGGCATAGGGCTCTGTTTCACCCAAACAGTATGAATAAATATCACAGCTACATCAGATCTGTGAAAAGCACCAGGTCTGTTAACTGATTATGAAATTAGGAGACACCACCAGAAACAAGAGCCTAACATTATATAGTAGAGAAACTTCCTGAGAGTGAGATTGTTTTCATTGGATCTGACTTGGAGAAGGAAATGGCAACCCACTCCCGTACTCTTGCCTGGAAAATCCCATGGACAGAGGAACCTGGTAGGCTACAGTCCATGGGGTCACAAGAGTTGGATCCGACTGAGCGACCTTTGTCAATTATATTTTTGTACTGCCTTTATATTTATTTTTGAATTTTAATTTATTTATCTTGCTGCGCTGGGTCTTCATTGCTGCACTCGGGCTTTCTCTAGTTGCCGTGAGCGGGGGCTACTCTTCATTCCAGTGCACAGGCTAGTCTTCATTCCAGTGCACGGCTTCTCTTGTGGAGCACAGGTTTGAGGCACATGTGCTTTAGTAGTTGAGGGGCATGGGCTTTGTTGCACCGAGGAATGTGGGATCTTCCTCGACCAGGTATTGAACTCATGTCCTCTGCACTGGCAGGCAGATTCTTAACCACTGGACCACCATGGAAGTCCTGGATCTAATTTTTTTTTAATGATTCCTATAGCTGCAATTTTATGTCTTCATAAAATGGTTCCAAAAACACCCCAAATAATAGAGATGCTATGCTCCCCACTCTAATCTTTAATCCCACTTGGTTAACCAGAAGAACCTGGCAACCAAATTACAGCTACTCCTGACACCCTTCCACAGAATGGTTTCTAGTCACTGAAAAAAGGCCAAGTGAAACTGGCAATATTAAACATTTTAAAGAATTTCCAGCA
This sequence comes from Bos grunniens, assembly GCF_055505025.1. Taxonomy (NCBI): domain Eukaryota; kingdom Metazoa; phylum Chordata; class Mammalia; order Artiodactyla; family Bovidae; genus Bos; species Bos grunniens. The sequence continues at coordinate 37,577,727 of NC_141180.1, read as the reverse complement.
GCCCAGCCATGTGAAAAGAGTTTTTTAAATTGACTTGGAAAATAATTATTGCTGAAACAAAACTGTAAATTCTTCCAGAACAGGGTTAGCTCATTTTCTCTAATCTCTAAATTGTACATTCACACCAACTCTGAATATTCCAAAGCCCATATTCTAGCAGATCTACACAACAGGGTTAAAGAAAGTGGTCTCTTGCAGAGCAAGAAAATACTGACTTTGGGCCACTTCGTGCCACACACATCTTATTCTTGGTATGAATAAAAGTTCCCTTCCTAACATGAATCTTTCATATTTTAGTTCCTCCTACAGGTTAACCGTCATCTCAAATGCCATCAGTCCCTTTTAAAACCAGAAATAGTGACAATTTCATATAATCAGTGTGGGTGAATGTGCTTTGTTACCTGTCCACATGAACATCAAAAAAGATGAAGAGGTGTCCAATGGGATGCTTCACAAGCATAGTTTCTACTTGGCCTTCACTAAAATTCTCCCAATCACAAGCCATTCTAATCATAACATCTCAAGGCAAAAGACTGCTTTAGCCTTATTTCCCTAGACCAGAAATCACCAAACTATTTGAGTATAATGACATTTATACAAAGTAAAAAAGAACAAACAAAAGCCCTAGGAGATGACCAACCCATCTACCCCAAGCTGGTCTTGAAGGAAAACAAAAAAACTAGGCACTTCTTTCATGAAACTCCACAGAAATGATGCCTGGTCTATATTTATCATAACTAAAAGGTTAACATAAAAGTAGAAAGCTAATTAACTAGCATTCACCAAACACAAGGGTATATATGCTGTCATAAGGCAGCATCCTAAGACAAAAAATGTCATAAACGACACTCTAAACATCTACTCTACATAACTGATGTTCAAAGCTCAAAAGTGAAGTCACTCAGTTGTGTCCAACTCTTTGCGACCCTGTGGACTGTAGCCCGCCAGGCTCCTCCATCCACGGGCTATACATTTTTTTTCTCTATGTATGTTAATATTTTTTAACTGGCCCACAAAGTATTTATTGCTGAAATCAAAGTGTAAATTCCTCTGGCAGGTCTATATACAGTAAGGAAAAAGGATTTTGGTTTTGTTTTTCAATATTTAAAAATTTTCCTTCATCTTGCCTCAAAAAATTTAAAGTTATTATTATTTTTAAAAAGGGGGACTTTCCTGCTGATTCAGTGGTTAAACTCTGAGCGTCCATTGAAAGGGGGCACAGGTTCATCCCTGGTTGGGGAACTAAGGTCCTGCTTACATGAGGCACAGTCAGAAAACAACAACAACAATTTATTGCCTGCTTTTTTCTAAATGTTCATATTCCTCAATACCCTAGACATGACAATTTTATGAATAAATCAACTCACACATAAAAAATTCTACTGATTGTAAAAGCTGCTAGATAGTTTTTCATTTTCCACCAATTTTCATTTCCTTCTCAGAAATAAGTTTTTCCCCCAAGGATTTTCATATACACAGAATTTTTCCACCTCTAACATTAAATGTACTTCATTATTTTTAAAAATGAGAAATCTGTATATTAGACAGCACAAATAACTATTTACAGAAAAAATACTCACACTAGAGAAAACTCACTGTCGGATAACATTTTTTAATTAAAAAATTTTTAATTTTAAAACATGAGCTATAGTTTTACATCCAAGTCATAATTCACAAAAAGCAAGTGCTTATACTATAAAAATATGATCAATATTTTTGACAAAATACAAAAGAGGCTTCATTAAGATTGGAGAAAAAAGATATACATGAAAAATATGGAAGTAAACGCCTCTATATAAAAATCTTGATTAAAAAAAATCTATTTGATGAAGTTAAATGAGCTATCCAAAGATTCAATACCGTATTCAATTCACACTGTAGAAATTTAAGTTTCTACTACAAGTTTCTACTCTAAGTAGGAGCTTATTAACATATACTAAGACTTTCCCCATTAAAACCTGAACATCTCTTTAATGAGCTTTCCCATGGTTTTCTATAACTGTGGAACCTAACCAAACTCTCCCCAGATACATATCCACCTGTACAGAGAAAGTCGGTGACAAAGCAGGGCCAGCTGCAGAATTTGTGGGGCCTGGTACCTAAAGAAAATGCAGGGCCTCCTGCTCAAAAGTATTAAGAATTTCATGATGCCAACAGCAGAGCATTCAACCACTTGGGGGGGCACTTCTGTCTGCAGATCACATTCCCATGAAGCCAGTGCTGGTGACAAGTACAGACAGAAGTCTAAACCAAAGATCCAGCCTGATATGATCCTAGAAGAGAAGCTGGCACGTGACAGGTGTGCACTATGATTTGTCTGGAAATCCTGGTTCAGCTTCAAAAAAACAAAACAACCCATAAAAGCAAAGGGCCACCTCATCTAGGCAGAAAACTTAAACTAATTAAATTGGGATTCCCTGTAGCTCAGATGGTAAAGAATCTGCCTGCAATGCAGGAGACCTGGGTTCCATCCCTCAGTCGGGAAGATCTCCTGGAGAAGGGAATGGCTACCCACAATCATCATGACACTCTTACACATCTAGAACCTATACCAAACCCTGACGGGGAACAGAGAAACAATGTGAACAGAATGTATTTCACAATGTTAACTAGAAAGCTAATTAAGTCAAGGCCAGGTATTCTCAATACTGAAACCCCGAAGATACCTGTTTGCCCAGCTTGACTATACTTTTCAAATAATGCTGAAGATATGGCAGCTGGTAAGCAGATCACACAGTGGCATCTCATTCAGAGATTCCCCTTCCCCAGCCCTGCAGGAGGGGACAGTCCCTTCAGAAGGTAAAATGAGTCATCTGATTCGAGCAGACTGAGTCACCTCGCATATGGGTTTTGGCCCCCATATGCAGCGTGTTTCTCCTGAGACTCCTCTCAGGTCTCCTGTCTGCACAGTTCCCTTCCTAACTTCCTCGATCCTCCTTCGCTCACTTCGTACATGCAGGCCACCTGATCACTCCAGATTTTAAGAAAAAGGAGGAGGAGGTGAGACAAGTAACAGTGTGGCTTCACATAAAAGATGGTGCCTGAGTGAGAAGAGACTTTAAGAATTTTAAGGGGTTGGGGGAGAGGACTGCAATCCAACCTTTCAAACAAACCTCAGCCTCTCGCCTTAACCAATAACAGACCTCCTTCCATGCTTTTGGCATCATTACATGCAAAGGTCTTGTTTGGTGTCATAGGAGCACCAACTGAAATTCTAATCATGTACAACTCAGTCTTATTCTGAAAAAGAGAGATAATATGTTGCAGGAACCTACATACTCTGCCAGGGCACTGCACAAAGCACTTTATGTATCCCTGCAATTAACAGTAAGAACACCATGGACAGGGATGCAGATCACCACTTTCCAAGTGAGGAAACTAAGACTCTGAAAGCACTTCGCTCTGGTCATCCAATTGGCTGGTCCACCTAAAACCCAGGTGCAGGTGACTCTGAACTACAACTCTGACAATAAGGTTGTTTTCCAGTACATACCTTAACCTAACTAATATGGCAAAAACAAAACAAAAAACTACCGCAACACAAGAACTGGGAATCAAGGAAAGACACCTTGCAGTCAATTCATGGACTCAGCAAATATTTATTTTGGGGCACCCTATGCCAAGCCTTGTGACAAGAGATGGATAAAAAACAGTAAACAAGTGGTCCAGTGGTTAAGACTCCATGATTCCACTGCAGGGGAAGTGGGTTCCATCCCTGGTGGGGGAACTAAGATCTTACCGGCAATAAGGCAGGGAAAAAAAAAAGAACCCAACCCCCCAGGGAACAAGAACAATCAGGGCCAGGGCTTCCCTGGTGGCTCAGTGGTAAAGAATCTGCCTGCCAATGTAGGAGATACAGGTCCAATCCCTGATCCAGGAAGATCCCACATGCCACAGAGGAACTAAGGCCATATGCCACAACCATCAAGACTGTGCTCTAGAGCCTGGGAGTCACAACTATTGAGCCCCGAAGGCCTTAGAGAGAGCCTGAGCTCCACAACAACAGAAGCCTACGCACCACAGCAGCACAACCAAACCCAAAATAAAGTCATTTTACAATAATTAGCTGCAATATGATTCAGTGCGCCCAAACTATGGTTTAAAATTTATACTTGGAACTCTTCAGGTCCTGAACACCTAGCTAGGAAAAAATATACAAATAAATCTACCTCTACACCTTGACTTCCTACCTCGGGGAAAGAAAGGAACAGAGTAACGAATGAAAAATATTTACTGAACGAACAAAGGAACCAGTGATCATAATAGGGAGCTGTTGTTGTTTAGTCACTAATTCATGTCTGACTCTCTGTGACCCCATGGACTGTAGCCCACCAGGCTACTCTGTCCATGAACTGTCCAGGCAAGAATACTGGAGTGGGTTGCTATTTCCTGCTCAAGGGGATCTTCCTGACCAAGGGATTGAACCCACCTTTCCTGCGTCTCCTGCATTGGTAGGCAGCTTCTTTACCACTGAGCCACCTGGGAAGTCTGTATCCGGGAGAGGTAAAAGATAAAATTTAAAAAAGGACATGTTCCCTAAATATCTTCTTCCCACTTTTTAAACCCACAGCTTCCACAGTCTATGGATGGCTCCACAGTGTATCCCTGGAGCTGATGCCTCACTCCTGAACAATGTATTCTCTGCTCTCATTCTGTCTCATTGTGTCTTGAACCTACTCGGCAATGAAATGGGTCTAGCCAAGGTCACTAATGGCCTCCATGTTGCCAAATCCCATCCTAAGGCTTGGTCTTCTTTTCATTTACCTTACTGCCATTTGACAGAGTGGAACCCTCCCCTCCATCATGAAACACTTTCTTCTCCTGGATGCCAGAACTCTAGGCTCTCTCGTCTTGCCTTCTACCTCAGTGGCTGTCCCCCGTCAGTTCTTAAACGCCGGAATGGCTCAAGGTTCAGTCCTCTGACCTCCTCTCCTCTCTCTATGCTCACTCCCTAGGTCATCTTGCCATTCTTGCAATTTAAAATATACTGACAGCTTTCTGATTGGAGTCCCCAACCCCAGTTCTTCCTGAACTGCAAGCCAAATATATATCCAACAACCTACTTAACATCTCCAGATGGATCAATAATAAGCAATATAACCAGAATACGATTAAAATGGATAGCTTAATTTCTACCTCTAATCTCCTCTTTCCTTTTAATTTTTGGCCATATCGAGTAGCATGTGGGATCTTAGCTCCCCAACCAGGGATCAAACCAGTGCCCCCTACAGTGGAAGTTCACAGTCTTAACCACTGGACTGCCAGGGAAGTCCCTAATCTCCTATTTCAATGTTTCCCACCTCAGTATAAGACAATTCCTTCTTCCAAGCTGCAGAGACTATAACTCTTGGTATGACTGTGATAGAGACAGCTAGCTACCTCCTCCTATACATTCAGCCACCTTTGTATCTGGCTGTGGCCAAGTGACTAAGTTCTGACCAAGGAGATGTAAGCAATGACAGGTGACACATCTGATCATGCCATTGATGGACAAAAACATGCCCTCCCCTTTAGTTCCTTCCTGAAGACTGGAATGCAGATGTGCAGGCAGGCACTGGAGCAGCCATCTTGGATTACAAACTAGATGGCCACTTACAGAGGATGACAGCACTAAACAGAATGTGTCTGGCTCCCTAGAAATCAAGGAATTACTAAACCAGTTCGCAACCACCTACCCAGATTTCTACTTCGAAAAAAAATTAGCTTCTATCGTATTAACACCATTATTATTTTGGATCTCTCTGCTGCAGCAGCCAAACCAGTATCCTAAGTAATGCACAGAATTTGGAACCCGGAAGTAATCAACCTAGATAGAATATAAATATGTGGCAATGACTCAGGGCTCAACATGGGCACAGATATTGCAGAATGAAAGTTTATAACCCTTGTTAGGCCACAATAAAATGTTTGGTAAAAGCTGTGACACCTCAGAAAATAACCTGCATGTCTACCTGGACTGTAATTCTAGGGGAACTGGTTGAACAATTCAGAGTTTGGTGCCTATTGGCCTCTTGCCAATTTAAGCAAGAAGTCCCGCAAGAACAAGACATACTCAAGCTGCAGCTTGCCGATTTGCAGACAAAGATAAAAGGGAAGACAGGTCTGCCTAAGTCATGGCCACAGACTAGTCTAAGTTGGCTTAGTATGGTAATTTGGAGACCAAGCAGGACTGAAGAAGTCAACTTCTTCGGTCTCCTGAAGGAGACAAGCTGGAGACACTACTCAGCTCCAGGAAGGGGATATCCTCCATGACCTGCCCCAGAGGAAAACAGACACTGAAAAGCTACCACGGAGGGCCGGGACAGGGCAGTTCCTCCAAGAAAGCACGTGTGTGCGTGCTTCAGTTCTCTTTGCGACCCTGTGGACTGTAGCCAGGGCTGCTAAGTGGACTGCAACAGGAACACCCACAGCTGCCAAGGCAGGGAGCCTCCACGCCGCAGCCTGGCAGGAGCTGACGATAGCCGTGGACCAGTGAGGGATGTGTACTCCCTGTTTTTCCTTTTGCCAAAGGGGACTTATTTCCATGCTTCTATCCAACTCCACCACAGCACATGGGGGCGGGGAGCAGAGAGCGGAGAGCAGCTGATAACTTGCATTTTAATCTAAAGGTTCTTGGACTGTGTAACACCTGGAGATTCTGGAGGCTGATAGAGGGAAGGCATGGAGTGTGTTTTAGATCTCGGAAGAAGGGTTTAAACAATAATGCCTTGACAGTACCCCTTTCCACGTGACAGAACTTCTAGATAAGCACACAGCTAACCCAGCAAGAACTGCAGTTCTCAGCCTCCTAGCTAGGAGCTGTGGCCATGTGACTTAGGTTCTGGCCAATGGGAAGCGAGCAGAAGTGACTGGTGCAACTTCCAAGCTGTGCCATTAAAGAGGAGCATGATGGGACTTCCCTGGTGGTCCAGGGGTTAAGACTGCATGCTGCTCCTAATGCTTAATCCCTGGTTGGAGAACTAAGATCCCACATGCTGTACAGTCAAGAAAAAAAAAGAGGAGCATGATTTCTCCTTCCCCTCTCCTCTCTTCCATCTGGCTACAGTGCAGATAGACGTGGAACAAAGATGGAAGCCATATGTTAGGATACTTGGAACAACTGGACAGAAGGTGCCTACCACAGTGGCCCCAGCCTCCCACCCAGACTTCTATTTAGACAGAAATAACCATCTAGCTGGTGTAAGCAGCTGCTATTTCATGTCGCTCTGTTATATCAATCCACAAAATATCTGACTATTCTTGGTCTGACCTTTTCTCACCTTCTCCACCACTGACCCTGGTCCTGGGACTCTTGTGCTGGCCTCCTGACCTTTCTTCTCCACTTTCACTCTTTCCTCCTTCATCTGTTCTCCTCACAGAAGCCTCTAAAATGATTCTCTTAAAACAGAAATCAAAATGTAAGCCCCATGAAGGCAGGGATTTCTGCTTACATTGCTCATTCCTATAGCCTCATGGTCTAGAAGAAAGCTGGGCATATACGATGTATCATCATATACAAAATGTCACTGACTGTAAACTGCAACACTATTTTTTGCATTACAAAGGGGGTTAAAAAAAAACCCACTACCTACTAAATCACAACAAAATGTCTTAACAGACCAGACCAGAGTAGTAATCAGTTTTATCAGCCTTTCATTGCTTTGAAATTTCTGAAAAGGTGATGTATCTCTGATCTTCAAATCCATTGCTTGGGTATGAAAGGCAATCCTGCTAACTGTATGTGCTTTGTGCTAAGTCACTTCAGTCATATCCGACTCTGTGCCCCCATGGACTGTAACCCGCCAGGGTCCTCTCTCTGTGGGATTCTCCAACCAAGAATACCGGAGTGAGTTGCCATTTCCTCCTTCAGGGGATCTTCCCAACGCAAGGATCAAACCCTCGTCTCCCACAGCTTCTGCACCGCAGGTGGTTCTTTACCACTGAGCCACTGGGGAAGCCCTCTACCTGTATGTTCAATTTCAAAATGTGATAGTTTCAGAGACTTATGGATTTCTGCCTTTCTACGGCTCCCTAATGCAATTGGTTGTTGCTTGGTAATAAAATATGAAATTGCCATTTCCCTGGTAGTCCAGTGGTTAAGAATCTGCCTTACAACACAGGGGCCTCAGGTTCCATCCCTGGTCAAGGAACTAAGATCCCTACGTCATGGAGCAATTAAGACTGCACGTGCCCGGCTACTGAACCCTCAAGCTCTGGAACCCGCATATCACAACTAGAGAAGCCCCAGGGCCCCAACAAATAACCAATAGAAGCCAAAATATGAAATTGTGGTGATTCTTTCAACCATTTTCTTTACTGATATCAAGTTGAGACCACCCCTCCCACTGCCATTTTCATTTCTCTTTTTCATACAAAGTAACATTTGCTTTCACTGCTGATCAAAGTATAATTTGGGGGAAGGCATTTAACATAGCAGGCTTCCCAGGCGGAGTAGTGGTAAAGAATCTACCAGCAATGCAGGACACCCGGGTTTGATCCCTGGGTCAGGAAGATGCCCTGGAGGAGGAAATGGCAACTCACTCCAGTATTCTTGCCTGGGAAATCCCAGGGACAGAGGAGCCGAAAGGGTTACAGTCCACGAGATCACAATAGAATCAGACACAATTGAGTGACTGAACACGCATGCATTTAACATGGCAACTAAATTGATCATGCATAGTGCTCAACTGAAGGCCAACAACACGAACAGGTATAACCAGGTTTGCATATAAACAGGAAATGACAACTGTGTCACAACTGCCACCTGGTCAGCCACGATTACACCAAGAAGCATCCCAAGCTCAAAGATTTGAAAAGGTAAAGGAAAAAAAGGGGGTGGGGAGCATCTCAGAACTGACTAAAACTGGTGGTGCTAGTGGTAAAGGACCCTCCTGTCAATGCAGAAAACTTAAGAGACGTGAGTTCAATCCCTGGGTCAGGAAGATCCCCTGGAGACGGAAATGGCAACCCACTTCAGTATTCTTGCCTGGAGAATCCCATGGACAGAGGAGCCTGGTGGGCTACAGTCCATAGGGTCACAGAGTCACATACAACTGACGCGACTTAGCACGGTAGCCCGGCACGGGGAGTATCTTAGAACTGACTGAAACCCAGTTAGAACTCAGTAAAGGTTTCTCGAGTGAGTGAATGACTTCACCTCCTGCCACTGTGTCCTTGCTCAGCCCCAACCACACTTGACCCCCATGGTGTTCCTGAAGCAGTAGGGGACGTGCCCCTGGTTTCTGCTGTCCCCTATTCTTTCAAACACTCTTCCCCCAGATGGCTCCGTCATCTTTTAAATTTTTTTCCAGAAGTCACTTCCCAAAATTGCACACACTTCTCTTATCCTTACTGCTCTCCATCCCTTTATAGCCTATTTTATCTTTCTCCATGGTACCATCACATATGACATCTTTTAAAAATATTTATTTCTTTATTTTTGGCTGCACTGGGTCTTTGCTGATGCAAGTGGGCTTTTCTCTAGTTGCGATGTGAGGGCTTCTCATTACAGTGGCTTCTCTTGTTGTGGAGCACAGGCTCTAGGGTACACAGGCTTCAGCAGCTGGGGCTCACAGGCTTAGCTGCTCCGAGGCACGTGGGATCTGGCTGGACCAAGGGTCGAACTGGTGTCCCTTGCACAGCAAGGAGGATTCTTAACCACTGGACCAGCAGGGAAGCCCACCAAATGACAGCTTATGTGGATATTTATCACGTCTCCTCCCACCAGAAAGAAGCCCCATACCCGCAAGTCTCACGTGGTGTCTGACATGTAGCAAGTAAATAGCAAATATCATTGAAGGAGCTGCTACAAGAAGCTGTCTCCACCTAGACACACCCCAAGTACGATCTCAGAAAATGCTCTGTGCGCGAAGCAAAGGCCTGAAGATCCAAGGACCCCCTCATCAGAAATCTTGCAGTCTTTTCCCCATAAAAGAATAGAAGGCTACTTGATGAGCTCCACTCTTAATGGTAACAAGGGGTTAATGCTTTCAGTTTCCATCTCAAAAGGGAAAATAAAAATGCCATAACCATTACAACTTGCTCAGATTATTCTTTTGGAGGAAGTTTAGTAATGGGATTAAGAACTCTGGAATCTGACTCTGGATTAGAATCCAGGTTCTACCACTTCCTAGTTGTGCACTTTTTGGCAAACTGCTTAATTGCTATCAGCCTCAATTTTCTCATCTGTAAAAAGGGAATAAGAATACCAACTTTATTGAGCAAGTTAAGTGCTTAGCACATATTTAAAATTCATAAATATCAGCTAACATCATTACCATTCTCTGTCTCTTAGCTAAAATGAACCAAAAAGAGTTGAGAAAGGGTCTGGAGAGGTAACATTCCACTCTCCTACCAGGCTTCAGGAGAATCCTGGTTATAAAGTGAGGGGCAGCAATTATCTCCTGGGGAAAAAAGTGAGCTTAAGTCATGAGGCCCGTTACAAAGAAATGGTCAGAAATGGAGATGCTAGAGTAGAAAGGCCAGGGGTAGGGGCCTCTATGTTGGGTCATCTTTCAGTGACCCAAACAAGTATCTTCTTTCTCCACAATCTGCTCCTTGTCTAGAATTTCTTCTCTCTCCTCCAGTCCATCCTTCTTTCAAACTAGAAATCAAGGAGTTATCTTTTTCTTTCCTGCCCTGCCTCCACCTCCTTCACATCAACCTGAGCATCAGAAGTGGCTTAACTTAGATCCTCAAAATTTCTCCTGTCTGCTCTCCTCCATTCCCACTGCCAAGGCCTTTGGACTCCATTGCTTGGCTCCTCAATAGCAGTAGCAATCTCTGAATGCATCTCTCAGCCTGCAGCCAGCTTCTTTCCACCTACCTTCGACACCTTGCCAGTCATCTAATCCCTTAAAACCCCTCAAAGGCTTGTTACAGTCTTACTGAGAAAGTTCAAACGCCTGAGCATTTCTGAATACTGTCTGAGATCTGGTGCCTGTCTGCCTGTAGCCACTCCCCCACAAATCCTATCTCCAGGCCCACTACTTGCAGTTTCCTGAGCTCCCCAGTTTCACAGTCCATTCCAAGAGCCCTTTGCCTGACAACTACTGCTCAGTATAAAGATCAGTTTTCCTTTTTTTTTTTTGGGGGGGGGGGTACTCATGAGTCATCCAGGTTCCTAGTTCCCCAACCAGGGATCAAATCTGTGCCCTCTGCGGTGGGAGGGCAGGGTCTTAACCACTGGAACACCAGGAAAGTCCCCAAGCATCACTTTTTCTTGAAAGTCTTCACTAAGATGCTATCCCACCAGGGTTCCCTTCTTGATTTTCTTAGGAGTCTTACTGTGCACGTGTCCAAAATAGCTCTTAGCACCCTGTGTTGTAATTGCTGGACTCCTACCTAGCCCTACCCATCCCCCAATCCCATAATAATTTCTTTAAGAAAAAGACTGCTTCTCTTAACCTACCTAATACATTGCTGGGGATGTACAGCATCTTTTTAAAAAACAGTTGTTGAGTGAATGATAATTGGAGGAGTGTGATGAGAGTCAGCACCAAAAAGACTATAAACTTGATCACATCATGAATGAATTCATGAAGAACAACACTTTTACAGAAAAGCTATGCAGATCAAGCATGTTAGTACGATATTTATAGAGAAGCTGTGGTGAATTTATTGCCAGTTGTTAGGCAGTAAAATACAGTAAAAAGAGCTTTTAGATCAGGAACCCTGGGTATGAACTCCAATTCTGCCACTTCTAAGCCAGGGCACTATGAACTTAACCTAAATCTCAGTTGCTTCACCTTTAAAACAAGGAAATTTGAAGGATCTGCTGAACTGCTCTGTTTTATCAAATGAAACAATGGTTATAAAGTGACTGGCACAGAGCAGGCTTCTAAGACTGTTAATAAATATCGGTCCCCTTCCACCGAAAAAACTGCTAAAATATCCACGGTCACACATTCTGCATTTGGGAAGGAAGACAACTTCTAAAACCTTTACCACACCCTGAATCCCAGCCAGCTCTCTTAAAGATGAACTAGGTCATAAAGATTTTGCCAAAAAAAAAAGAAACATAGCAAAGCAAAGCACATCATTTCCATGAAAACACATCATCACCACAGTTGAAAACAGTTTAAAATACCTGCTCTAATCACAGCATTATTTTGGTATTAAAACAAATAAACAAACATGAGCAGGGTACAGGATGAATGCACTGTAAATAATAACGCCTTGAAATGCGGTTCCTGGAAAAGAATAAACTTAGTCATGGATCTGCTCTATGTGCTATAGAAACAGCAATGAAGTTAAAGAAATACTCTCCTTAAAAGCACAAGAAAGGAAAAGTACAAGAATTCAAGGTGATCAATGAGAGGGACCAAAAAGTAGCCATAATGTACAATCTTCTAAAGCTACTAGCCTGGCTATGATGATGATGATGATGATTTACTAGCTAAGTCGTGTCTGACTCTGATGACTCCAAGGACTGTAGCCCACCGGGCTCTTCTGTCCATGGAATCCTCCAGGCAACAATACTGGAGTAGGTTGCCATTTCCTTCTCCAGGGGATATTCCCGACCCAGGAAGCAAACCTAGGTCTCCTGCATTGCAGGCAGATTCTTATCCGACTGAGCTACAAGGGAAGCCCTAGCCTGGTTATAGCAGCCTCTAATTTTCATGGATTACATTCTCATCTATTTCCATTTTGCTAAAATATAAAATCCTGTCTTACCTGATTCCCTAATTTAGATTGAAAGGTCACGGTGTTGACTGTTTTACATCCTGAGATGCATGTTTGAATTTTCAACAACATAAATGTTATCTAACCAAATCAATGTCGCCTACCACACCTATGACACAAGTTTCCACCAACAGAGTAACAATAAGGCAAAAGCTTCAGAAATGTTTCTGTTAAGAACTGTTCACCTAATGCCAGAATTAAAGGAAATGGATTTTCAAAAAATTTAAACTTTTCCCCAAAAAAGATCTATTCTAGATTCTGTTGAGAGTAAAATTACTGAACTGTCCCTTTGTGGTCAGGCCAACTAATTTGTTGAACATAAGTTTATACTGATCTTGTATTAGTGAATTAAATTTTTCATATTTAATATTCTGTTGACCTTGAAAAATATCTATCTCCTCCACAATGATTACATTTGTTCCTTATATGGTCAAAAAAGTTAATACCTTCCCTCAAGGACTGGGTAAAGTAAAAAGCTGCAGTTCAGATTATACAGCTCTTTAACTGGTTTGTATACTTTAATGGTTTGAAAACAATTTCTTGGTAAAAACTCAAGAATGTAAAAACTTCTAAACCAGGAACTATTTAGAGAATGTCAAGAAAAATGTAATTTCTACTACTTAAAAACTCTTGGCCTTAAGATAAATGATCCATGAGGATTAATATTTTTTTAAGGGGGGGTGCACTTTTAAAAAAACGACACAAAACGAAGTGCCTCTAAGAGGATCTCTTGATGGTTCCTATATGAAAGAAGCTGTTCAATATTTTTCTAATTTAAGATTACATTACTGATGCATTTAGAAAACGAAGTCAGTAACACAGAATGGGTAATCCTGACTTTCTTAACAGCCAGGTATCAAAGCAACAAAATTATTTGCTTCCTTTCCTACCTGACCCTTAGCCCCCAACTCGCCTGCTTCACTCTGGAGAATTTTAGTCTCTAGGTAAACATATTGACTACTCTGTAGCAAAAACTGAAGCATGGAAGTTTTACAGTACAACCAACCTGACTGACAACTACTTTTCTAATACTGTACAGAAGTTTTACAAGAACCAGTGGAAGAAATGGTAGGTAGAAGACAAGGAGGTCAGGAGGGGTCCTGAAAGAGAAACTCAATGTTTTTTTTTTTTTAAAGGGGGGTGGGGAGTCAACAGAATCACAGGAAATTCCCTGTACCCTAAATGCTAGTTTTTAAGATTATTATTAAATAATCTAGAAATCATCCAGAAAGGGATCTGTAATAATCCTTTCAGAAATGATAATAGGGGGAATTTTCAAAGTCATTTGCTTCCATTTGCTTCCTGTTCAGTGTCTGCTACAGCAAAACACGAGTTTGAAAGGGACAAAAACTAGAAAAAATCACGCTGCAAGAGAAGTACGCCAGAAGCCATTACTGGTCTGTTAAACTGCTAAATTTTAACTGTAATTCACTAAGCTATTGAGAAGATACACGTTTTGTTAAATATCAAAGAATCTGTTTGTAGGCCACCCCCAAACACACACGTAATGTTCAGTCAACTTATACAATGACGTGTCCACACATACTCGGGATTTCAAATCCATTTAAAAACATACACCCATACATTCTGATTCCACCCAAAATTATTCTTTCAATCTCTGCAGTAAGGCGCGCGCGCGCACACGTACGTGCGCGCGCAGGCGCGTGTACAAACACACACACACTCAACTTGATGTAAATCTAGCCCTTCTAGCTTAAATACCCTGAAAAAAAGAATAAAAACCTCAATATGTTCTCCTCTTCTTTAGACTCTAAAAGAAAACTCGAAAAGAGGCAAATGGAATACAGGATGCAAAAAAAAGGCAAAGAAATATAAGAGAATACAATCGGAGACCCTCTTAGGGACTCATTTTATTCTTAGATGTCATCTCCATCGCTGACCAAAGGCCAGGCACCACTGGCGCAGTATCACGCCTACCCAAAGCGCCAAAGAGTTGCCAACTAATCTCCCAAGGTGTCCCCCAACCTCCTCACCTCATCAGCGCTCAGCTCCTCCATCGCTTTCCTCTTAATGGTTAAAGGCGTTAGGGAGAGATCTTCCGTTCTTTGAGACCAGGGCGGGAGGAGAGTGGTAGGTGTCTATCGGGCTGTCTGGTCCCCCGAATGGGGGAGGTTTCAGAATTGCATAGTCAGAGGTTAAAAAATAAGAACACGAGAGGCACTGAAATGCCTTGGCGTCGGTCACTCCAATCGCCCCAGAGACTCCTACAGCTGCTGCCGTCTCCAGCAGCCTCCTTTGACCGCCACTGCTGCTGCTACAGGGTTTATCTTAAGGCGCCACTTATTTACCCTCTGCTTCCCAGGTTACCCAGACAAGGAGCTCGGTCTCCAGCTCGCCTCGTGCCCGGAGCCTGCTGGGTCTTCGGGGTGGTGGCGCGGTAGCTGCGCTTCCTCAGCAGATCCTGCTCTCCTTCCTACCCTTTGACCCTGGCGGGAAGTGTTCAACTGCAGAGTGGGTGCCCCGAGGTACGGCGACCCCACAGCCGCCCAGGCAGAGCCCAGCACTGAGGAGGGAAGCTCCTCCCCTCCCAAAGCAAGCCGGCCACGCCCCTCCTCCACGGCGGAGCTTGGGCAGGGGGGAGGGGGAGGACCGGACTCTCGATGCTTTCGCTGGTAGAGTAAATCCGCCTACCCCTCCACCCCTACTCTTACCCCTCGCCCCACCAAGTATTATTCATCAAAACAACAGGGCGGCCATCTTTGAAAGGGATCACGTGACCTCTCCAGAGAGGCGGGGCTTCTGGCCCTAGCATGAGGCAGCCAATGGGCCGCGGGCGTCGCACCGCCTATTTCCTCTCGCCTGCGTCTCCTCCCGCCTCCACCCCACCCTCTCCCCCGCAGCAGCGCGGGGCAGAGGGAGGGGCGAGTGGGGCCGCGGGCGGGCCGGCGGGCCGGCGGGCCGGCGGAGCGCCGAGGGGGCGGGGCGGCGCGGTGCCTTGGCGACGGCGCGGGCGGGGGCGCGGCAGGCTGGGCCCAGGTAGATTGCCGGGACCGCCACGCGGGCGAGCGATGGCGGAGGCCGCGGGGCTGGGTGGCTGCACGGACAACGGGAAGATTGGCCAGAAGGGGACGCCTGCCGGTGACCCCGGCCCGCAGCGGCTCCTTAGTTTCCAGGTTCTTCCCTTTAGCGACTCAGAAACGCCTGGACTATACACGATGCTGCCCAAACGAAATAAAAGAAAACGAAAAACGTTTGCTTTTTGGGGCGAGCGTTCACTATCAGCCTAACCGCTCACATTTTGAAAAACTTAAGCGTAGAATCTTACACCTCCCCAGAGAAAGCCCATTTAGAAGAAAACTTTAACACAAATAGAACTTCATTTTGCTTTGTCCTTTTAGAGAGTTTCAGATTTTTTTTTTAAATAAAGTGTGTTCCAAAGTGATGGCAAATTTGAAAGTATAAATCAGTTTGAGACCAAGAAAATTATGAAGTGCATATACAAGGCAGACTTGTGGATCCAAGAAAAGGAAACCATTGTCCTTACCTGAACAAGAATGCAAAAATTTAATTGAAATAAATGTAATTGACATAGCAACATACTGTGTTTTTAGGTGTACAATGATTTGACATATGTATATATTGGGAAATAATAACCAATAAGTTTAAATTAACATCCATCACCACACATAGTTTTGTGTGTTTTTTTTTTCCCTTGGAATAAGCAGTTTAAAGACTTATTCTCTTAACAACTTTCAAACGAATGCTACAGTATTGCTAATTATAGTCTCCATGCTGTACATTACATCCCCAGGGACTGCTATAACTGAGTTTGTACCCTTTGACCTCCATTTTGCCCACGCACTGTCCGTCTCTGGCGACCATCAATCTGGTCTCTGAAGAATACAAATATTTTATAATATACAAATCTAAACAGCAGTCAACGTTTAACAGTATCATGAAATTACAGATTTTGCCTTGTATGAAGAATATACTGTTTGGGATGGTTTACTTCACCATAATTTAAAAAATTGCATTCCAGAATTAAAAGAGCCACAGTTTTTTTCCTGCTATTTACTTAAAATAGTAACCTGACAGCTAGGTATGTAAGGAATTTGTAAGTAAAATTAGACTGCATGTCTTTGCATATTATCTGCTGTCCAAAAAAGGAATTCTGTGTAAGTCAGAGGTTAGACTTCTGGCGACATTGGTATTTTAGTACATTTAACATAGTCATTGCAATATAATTTGTATTTCATACAATTCACCCATTTAAAGTATACGATGGTCTTAGAAAATTCACATTCAACCATCATCAC
The DNA here is from genome assembly GCF_055505025.1 of Bos grunniens. Taxonomy (NCBI): domain Eukaryota; kingdom Metazoa; phylum Chordata; class Mammalia; order Artiodactyla; family Bovidae; genus Bos; species Bos grunniens. Next base: position 37,560,787 of record NC_141180.1, on the reverse strand, counting down.
TAATTCCAGAACATTTTATCACCCCAGAAAGAAACCCTATGCCTGTTAACAGTCACTTCCCATTTTTCCCTCCCCTCTCTTGGGGCAACCACTAATCTATTTTGGCTAATTTCATGGATGGCACTAGTGGTAAAGAACCTGCCTGCCTATCAATGCATGAGGAGTGAGAGATGCGGATTCGATCCCTGGGTCAGGAAGATCCCTTGGAGAAGGAAATGGCAACTCACTCCAGTATTCTTGTCTGGGAAATCCCATGGACAGAGGAGCCTGATTCCTAAAATGTTGATGTTCACTCTTTCCATCTCCTGTTTGACCACTTCCAATTGACCTTGATTCATGGATCTAACATTCCAGGTTCCTCTGCAACACTGTTCTTTATAGCATCAGACTTTACTTTCATCACCAGTCACATCCACAAGTAGGCATTGTTTTTACTTTGGCTCTGTCTCTTCATTCTTTCTGGAGTTATTTCTCCACTCTTCTCCAGTAGCATATTAGGCACTTACTGACCTGGGGAGTTCATCTTTCAGTGTCATATCTTTTTGCCTTTTCATACTGTTGATGAGGTTCTCAAGGCAAGAATACTGAAGTGGTTTTCCATTCTGTTCTCCCATGGACCATGTTTTGTCAGAACTCTGGAATGGGTAGCCATTCCCTTCTCCAGGCAATCTTCCTGACCCAGGGATTGAACCCTGATCTGTGGGCAGATTCCTTACCATCTGATCCACCAGGGAAGCCCTAATCCTAATAACCTCCTGAAGTAATACCATTACGTTGGTGGGGTTTCAACATATGAACTTGAAGGGGAACACAAACATTCCACCATAATAATATTCAAATATCATAGGAAATATCCTTTTCATTTTGTTGCTGGAGAAAGTGAAACTGTTAAATGGGCTGCCCCAAATGAAATGGGGAAATGATCAGGAATCTTCCTTCTGAATTCTTTCCCTATCACCCAAATATCTCTGACTATGTATTACAAGGACACAATATCTAGCACAAAATGAGTATTCAAAAACCACAAGATAAATTACTATTTACTGAGTAGTGATACTGTGAAGATTATGCCACAGTATTTTGTTTACCAGGAACTCCACGTCCTATCCTGCTTTAACATTTTACAATTTATGACTTCTTAAAATAATTTTATTTATTTGCTTTCAGCTGTGCTGGGTCTTTGTGCTGCATGGCCTCTTCTCTCCAGTTGCTGTGAGTGGGGGCTACTCTCTGGTTGTGGTGCTCAGGCTTCTCCTTGTTGTGGCGTGTAATGTTGTGGACCCCAGGCTCTAGGGCACGTGCACTTCAGTAGGTGCAGCACATGGGCTTGGTAGTTGTGGTTCCTGGGCCCTAGAGTGCTGGCTCAGTAGTTGTGGCGCACGGGCCTAGTTGCTCCATGGCATGTGGGATCTTCCCAGACCAGAGGTTGAACCCATGTCTCCTGCATTGGCAGGCAGATTCTTTACCACTGATCCACCAGGGAAGACTGATTTATGACATTTTGAATTTCTGACAGAGTTCACCTTTAAAGCTATCTCACCACTTTTTTTTTTTAACTTTTTATTTTTAAATGTATTTATTTCCCAGGCAAAAATACTGGAGTGTATTGCCATTTCCTTCTTCAGGGGATCTTCCCAACCAGGGATCGAACCTGCATCTCCTGTGTCTCCTGCATTGCAGGCATGTTCTTTACTCACTGAACCATCGGGGAACACTACGAGCTGGTAGCTCAGATGGTAAAGAATCTGCCAGCAGCGTGGGAAACCTGGGTTCAATCCCTGCGTCGGGAAGATTCCCTAGAGAAGGAAATGGTAACCCACTCCAGTATTCTTGCCCAGAGAATACCATGGACAGAGGAACCTGGTGGGCTATAGTCCATGGGGTAGCAAAGAGTGGGACACAACTAAGCAACTAACACTTTTACTTTCATCAAGGGTCAACCCCTGCACTGAACTCTGGATTCCTCCCCCTCCCACCTTCTTAAGAACTTTGGTCCAAGATTTATCCTCTTTCTTCTGCACCATCATTTTCTGTCTCCCCACTGGACACATTTCTGCTCTAGGAACACTACCTTTAAAAACCCTACCTTGACCCTACATCTACTTTGGGCTATGCCTCTTTTATTTGATTCCCTTGACAGCAAAACATCTCGAAAGGTATTTGGCATGTTATTTCCAGGCTTCCCAAATAACATGGTGGTAAGGAATCCACCTGCCAATGCAGGAGATGTAAGAGATACGGGTTTGATCACTGGGCCTGGAAGATCCCCTGGAGAAGGTATTGGCAACCTACTCCAGTATTCTTGCCTCGAGAATCCCATGGACAGAGAGCCTGGCAGCTACAGTCCATAGGGTTGCAAAAGAGTGGAACATGACTGAGCACACATATATACGTATTATTTCCATTCCTCCCTTACTCTTCAGTCCAGTCTATCCTCTGTCTGTGCCATTCTGAGAAAATTCTCTTGTTGAGATCTCCTAAGACCAGTCTCACTTCCGTGTCCAATATTTATCAGCATCTCAGTCGCATTCGATTCAGATGAGCACTTCTGAAACATTTCCCCTTTATTGCCTTTCATGAGGTCACAGTTTCCTGGGTTTCCTCTTGCCTCACTGAAAGTTATTCTTTAGGTTCATTTGCTGCTTTCTTCCCCCAAGCTTTAAATATTGTAGAGCCGCAGGCTCAGTGCCAAGCCCTCTTCTGTCTGCCAACATAAGTGCTGGAGATTAAAATAAGTCCAAAAAGGGAAACAATGCTGGCGATCAGTGTTTCTATTTTAAAGAGGATGGTCATAGAAATGAACCTTTTTACAAAACAGAAATTGAGTCACAGATGTGGAGAACTCACTTATGGTGACCAAAGAGGATAATGGGTTGGGGAATAAACTGGGAGATTGGGATTGACATGTACACGCTACTTATATAAAAAGTAACTAATAATAAGAACCTATTGTATAGCCCAGGGAACTCTATTCAGGGCTCTGTAATGACCTATATAGGAATGTACAGCAGAAACTAACACAACAATATAAATCAACTATACTCCAATTAAAAAATTAATTTAAAAAAAAAGATGGTCAGAGAAGATCTAACTCAGCAAGTAGCATTTGAAGAAAGACCTGAAGGGATGGAAGAAGTGAACCAAGTAGACATCCACGGGAGAGCATGAGTAGAGGGAATAGAAAGCCCTGAGTTAGGAATAGGCCTGGCAAGTGGCCAGTGTGGCCAAAGCAGAATGAGTGTTAGGGAAAGTAGAAGGGGATGTCTGTGGCTTTTTACTCTAAGATGGGACCTATTGGAATATTTTGAACAGAGGAGTGATCTGATCTCCTTGGTGTTTTAAAAGGATCACTCTCTCGATGCTATATTGAAAACAGAGTGTAGGGAACAAGAGAGAGAAGCACAGAGACCAGTCAGGTGGGAGATGCAATGGTACAGGTAAGAGGTGCTGAGGGCTCAGACCAAGGTGGCAGTGGTGAAGGCAGAGAGAAGTGGATTTTTTAAAAAAAATTTGATTGGAGTATACTTGCTTTACAATGCCATGTCAACCTCTGCTGCACAGCAAAGTGAATCAGCCACTCTGGATATGTCTTGAAGAAACAGCCAACAGAATTTGGGAGTGAGCAGGAGAATGAGAAAAATGAGAGAAGTCAAGGATGATTCCAACTACTATTAGAAAGAGAAGTTGCCATTCATTATATGGGGAAGACTATGGGTGGAGTAGACTTTAAGGGGAGATTGGGAGTTCAGTTTGGGGCATATTAAGTCTAAGGTATCTAGTAGACTTTGAAGTAAAGGTGTAAAGTAGGTGGCTGGCCATACAGATCTGGAGACAAATCCAGACTAGAGACATCAGTTGAGCATCTCCAATGCATAGATGAAATCCAAAGTCATGAGGTGAGTTGAGTGACTATAGTAAGAAATTGAAACTGTTAGTCATTCAGTCATGTCTGACTCGTTTCAACCCCATGCACTATAAGGGCTCCCCTGTCCATGGAATTCTCTAGGCAAGAATACTGGGGTGGGTAGCCATTCTTTTCTCCAGGGGAGCTTCCTAACCCAGGGATCAAACCTGGGTCTACTGCATTACAGGCAGATTCTTTACTGTCTGAGCCACCAGGGAAGCCCAGTAAGAAAAGAGGTCTCCAGACTGAGCCCTGGGACATCCAACATGAAGAAACAAGGAGTGGAAAGAAATCAGCAAAGGAGACTGACAATGACTTGTCTGTAGTTGGTGGAAAACCAGAAGACTGTGGTATCTGCCAAGTGAACAAAGTGTTAAAAGACAGAGGTGATAATCAGTTGTTTCAAACACTGCTGATAAGTGATGCAAGACGAAGATGGAGATTGTCCATTGAATTTACCAATAAGCAGCTCTTTCATGACTTATGTAGCAGTTTTGGTGGATTCATGGGGCAGGAACCTGATCAGGGTGTGTGTAGGAAAGAAAGCAGGATAGACGACTCTCTCAAGAAGTTTTGTGACAGGGGACTTCCCTAGTGGTCCAGTGGTCAAGAACCCACCTTCCAATGCAGGGGATGGGGTTCAATCCCAGGTCAGGTCGGGGAACTAGGAACCAAGATGCAGCCCATGCACCACAACTAGAGAGCCCAAGCTCTGAAACTACTAAGCCCGTGCACTCCAGAGCACGTACTCCACAGCTAGAGGAGCCCCCTCACACTACAACTAAGTCCCAGCAGAGCCAAAATAAAATAAAAATGAAAAAAATGTTTTAGAGAAGTTTTGTGGCAAGAGAGCCAATAAATGGGATGGTAGCTAGAAGGAGCGGAGAAGGCAGTGGCACCCCACTCCAGTACTCTTGCCTGGAAAATCCCATGGACAGAGGAGCCTGGTAGGCTGCAGTCCATGGGGTCGCTAAGAGTCGGACATGACTGAGTGACTTCACTTTCACTTTTCACTTTCATGCACTGGAGAAGGAAATGGCAACCCATTTCAGTATTCTTGCCTGGAGAATCCCAGGGACAGAGGAGCCTGGTGGGCTGCCGTCTATGGGGTTGCACAGAGTCGGACACGACTGAAGCGACTTAGCAGCAGCAGCAGCTAGAAGAAGTTTACAAAAGTGTTTTGCCTTTCATAGTGGAAGAAGTAACAGTCTGTCTTGTATTTTAATGGGAATTATTGGTAGAGAAGGAACTTTTTGAATATTTAGGGAAAAGTAGATTCTGTATATTGTTGATGTCTTCTTTGAATCCTTTACCTTCTTATCTTATGAATTGGAAAAGGCTTCCCAGGGAGCACTGGTGGTGAAGAATCTGCCTGCTAATGCAGGAGACGAAGATTCGATCCCTGGGTGAAGAAGATCCCCTGGAGGAGGGTGTGGCAACTCACTCCAGTATTCTTGCCTGGACAATTCCATGGACAGAGAAGCCTGGTGGGCTACAGTCCATGGGGACACAAAGAACCAGACATGACTGAAGTGACTAACACACACACACATTTCCTCTTGAAAGGAAAATAGTAGCAAGCTTTGTCTTATATAAAGCCTCTAAAGACTATATCTTGTTTGCTACTGTTGTGGATTTGATGTGAGCAATTTTCTAGATTTTTCACTGTCTTCTTGCCTAAAATGATACCACCATAGAATGTCTACTATTTCATGAAGGCTTGTAGATCATTAGGTATCATTTCTGCCTATCATCACAGCTAATGCCTGTGATTCATGTAATATCTCTAAGAGTGAACTACTTGAAATTTGTCTATTCTGACTCTTACTTGGGCTTAAGATTCAGAATTTCTCTTGCTTGGAGTATGATTTTATTTTCATAAGATTACTTGGTTTTGCCTCGTGTCTGGGGTTGTTTGATATACTCAGCAGATGTGGTTAACCAAAGCCAAGAAGGAAAACCAGTGCTGCTGACTCAGTCTGTCATCTATTCATGACCTTAGTAACCACTTATCGAAACCCTAAGTTGAGCAAAGCACTATGCAAGATACAAAGATGAACTGGTGAATAAGACATGCTAAGTGTTCTCCTGCCCATAAGAGACAGTCAAGGAGAGAAATCAAACACATACACAATTCTCCTGGGCATATATATATATATCCAGAGAAAACTATAATTCAAAAAGATACATGCATCCCAATGTTGACTGCAGCACTATTTATAATAGCCAAGACATGAAAACAACCTAATGTCCATCAACAGATGAATAGGAAAAGAAGATGTGATACATATATAAATGGAATACAACTTAGCCATATTAAAAAAAATGCCATTTATAGCAACATGGATGCAACTAGAGATTATCATACTAAGTGAAGTAAGCAAGACAAAGAAAGATAAATTATCATATGATATCACTTATATGTGGAATTGAAAAAAAAAGATACAAATGAATTTATTTACAAAACAGAAATAGACCCAAAGGCATGGAAAACAAACTTATGGTTACCAGAAAGGAAAGGGGAGGAAGGGAAAAACTAGGAGGTTGGGGTTATCAGATACACTGTGATGTGCTGTGCTTGGTCACTCAGTCCTGTCCTGCTCTTTGTGACCTCATGGACTGTAGCCCGCCAGGCTCCTCTGTCCATGGGACTCTCCAAGCAAGAATACTGGCGTGGGTTGCCATGCCCTCCTCCATGGGATCTTTCCAACCCAGGTATTGAACCCAGGTCTCCCGCATTGCAAGTGGATTCTTTACCGTCTGAGCCACCAGGGAAGCCCCAGATATACACTACTATATATAAAATAGGATCTAAGTGTAGCACAATATTATACTCAATATTTTGTAATAACCTATAAGGGAAAATAATATGAAAAATAATATATGTATATACACATATATATTTATATACCTGAATCACTGTGCTGTATACCTGAAACTAACATGGCATTGTAAATCAAGTATACTTCAATAAAGTTAAAAAATGTAAAAGTTAAAAACAAACTCCAGAACACATACACAACTATAAGAAATGATACAAAGTGTTAGTGAAAGTTGCTCAGTCATGTCCAACTCTTTGCAACCCTATGGACTATACAGTGGGTAGCCTTTCCCTTCTCCAGGGGATCTTCCCAACCCAGGGATCCAACCCAGATCTCCTGCATTGCAAGCAGATTCTTTACCAGCTGAGCCACAAGGGAAGCCCAAGATAGGGAGTGGGTAGCCTAATCCTTATCCAGAGGATCTTCCCAACCCAGGAATCAAACTGGGGTCTCCTATCTTGCAGGCGAATTCTTTACCAACTGATCTATCAGGGAAGCCCACAAAGTGTTTAAGTGCCATAAAAGAAATTATAAGGAGGAATTCCCTGGCAGTCTGGTGGTTAGGACTCTGTACCTTCACTGCCAAAAGCCTAGGTTCAATCCCCAGAGAGCTAAGATCACACACACACACACACACACACAAGTTCCAGGAAAGCACTAGAGAAACCAACAGGATAAAGAGACTATTACTTCTGGTTTGGAGGGCATTGCTCTGACTCACTGAAGCAGGCAGGTATTCTGAAGATAATCTACTCAACAGCCTTCCTCCCAACAATCTCAACTAATGTCAGTATTTCCCCACATTTTAAAACATGATCTCCTGAAAAGCTGGAACATCTTGACCCCACATTTCATTTTATAGCCAAATGAGCTGACTCCATCTCTTTTCAATAAAAAAATTTCTATTCCTGTTATATGTACTTAAAATTTAATATTAAAAGTTTCACTTAATTTTTAAAACCTAATGAACAGTTGCATTTGAATAAAAACAAGATTTAACATGTTTGCAATCAGAGGAACTACTCTCAAACTCAATATCTACATTTCCTCATTAAGTGAAGGGTATTATCTGCATAAAACTCCTGTTGTCTATATTTTCGTCATGTCACCTACTTTCCTCTCTCTCTGCTCTTAGAAAAGAACTGATAAATGTGTCAGCAAGCGTAAGAATGGAACATGATAGAAGAAACCACCTCACAGAGGAATAAGTAACTCACACCAGATTCAAGGGGTTTGGAAACAATATTTTTTTAATTAAAAAAAAAGGGGGGGGTTGGGGAGAAGAGTGAAGTACATCACAAACTAAAAAAAATACTAATTGTGTCCCATTCCCCTACTTGTCCTCTCTTAATATTTCCAGTAGCTTCAAATGTGACCTTGCTGACATCACAACAGACCCAACAGAGGCAAAAAAAAAAAAAATTTTATACACTGAATTTGGGAAAGCATTCAAAAAAGTATAATTTGTTTTGTTTTATAAGGCTATAAGTTCAATATGAGGGAAGGATTAAAGACAGCATATTCCTGCCTCTGGCAGCTTCCAGCAGTGTGTGTATTTAAGAACAATTGAGGTGATCCAATGGTTAAGAATCCCCTTGCAATGCAGGGACATAGGTTTGATCCCCGGTTAGGGAACTAAGATCCCACACGCCTCGGGACAACTAAGCCTTCGAGGCAACCATTACAAAGAAGGCAAATCAATGATGTAAACTGTAAAACATACACGCATTTCAATTTTTTGCAATCACATAAGAATCACATTTTCATCAACATTATGTTTTAAGAGATCAGAAAACGTGTATGAGGTTCCAGGATACAGTTTTAGTTTGCACAATTCTGAGAAACAGGTTTTTAAATGATGTTCTAGAACATTTCTTTGCAACTGGACTTAATCACGGAGATAGTGCCTTTGTTTCTGGAAAATTGTGACAACAATAAAAATAGCAGAGCAAACAGTGAAAGATCTTTATCTCTTATCCACTTCTCTACGGGTATCTTTTTTTCTCTATTAAAAAAATGTTTTCTTGTGAAATGTAACACATATGCAGAAATATGCATAAAGATGATTATAAGGTAAACCTGTATATTCACCACCTTCCAAGGAATCCTGCATTAGTAGACCTTAGTCACCTCTCAGTCACAACCCTGTCCTTTATGTCTAGTGAGGTCACTGTCCTCATTTCCATGGTGATCATTTCCTTGCTTTTATTCATAGATAAACACTCTTCAAAGTGATGAGGTAAATCTACAACTCCTCATAAAAAAAAAAAAATTCACCTAATTTTATGGCTACTGATTTTTACATTCACAGAAAACATTTTCATGGAGGGAGATAGGATTGGAAATGTACCTGTTAACCAACCTAAACCAAAGCTTGTTAATTGTTACTGGTTAGAAGACTGTTTTGCAAAGGGCCCAAAATATTGCACCCAGAAGATATAATTGAATACTAATGAGTACATCAGGTAAGTTTCAGAAACAACCTGTCATCTGTGGCAAACTGAAGAACTTTCAAAAGAAGGAGGCCAGGAAAATTAGGGAAAATAATATCCTATAAAAGATCTCAGAAAATAAAGTAGAGCTTCTTGCCCTGGGAAGAAACAAGAGTGAATATAGAAAGCATTCATTTGGAATCCCCTGGCGGTCCAGAGGTTAGCACTTAATGCTTTTACTGCCTGCCCCAGTTCAATCCCTGGTCTGGAAAGAAGATCCTGCAAACTGCAGTGCAATCATAAATACCTTTCATTTTAAGTGTATCTACTGAGGTCAAGGTCTGAAACTCCAGAAGAAGAGGTTATAAAGTAACAATAGTGGGACTTCCATGGTGGCTCAGTGGCTAAGACTCAGCGTTCCCAATGCAGGGAGCCTGGGTTCAATCCTTGGTCAGGGAACTAGATTCCACATGCTGCAGCTTTGTTCACATGTCATAAGTAAACGATTCTGCAACTAAGACCCGAGGCAGCTAAATAAATAAATAATTTTTTATATAAAGTAAAGTAGTAATAGTCAGCAAGCGGGATCAACTTTTTGAAGTGATGGACTTGTTCTGAAACTAGATGGTGAGGATGGTTGCACCACTTTAAATGGACTAAAAATGATTACACTGTATACTTTATAATAGGTGAATTGTATAGTATGTAAATTGCAATTCAATAAAGCTATTAAAATTAAGAAAAAAAAACACAAACAAGAATCTTATTCTAAGTAATTGCATTTTTATTACAAGCCAAATTGAATTGCTTGTCCTCCTCCCCATCCTCTTCCTTCTTCTTTTTTCTTTAAGTGCATCCAAAGTATGTAGATAACAGAGGTATTCTTTTGCTAAGGATGAGCCTTTCTTGCTGGTTGTCTGAAGTGCCAACATCTGCTAGTGATTTCATGGAAAGATCTTTGATCAGTGCTCCTTTTAAATAAAAACTTGAGAGATGCAGTCAAAATCCATGAAGTTTCTTTATGAACAATAGAAACATTGAGCTTAAAATGTTTTCATTTCGGTTTTAGTGAGGTATAATTGACATATGATAGTGGTCTTAATCAAGTTTTTTATTTGACCCAGCTGGTTGGCAAGTCAAAACCAGAATCTGGCACATCTTGTCCTGGAGGCCATGCCTTATCCTGGGAGATGATGTGGAGCCTTGAGAAAAAAACATGTAACTCACAGAATCCGAAGATGGAGAGTTGTGTTTTCAACTCCCTTTTTGTCAAGTTCTTTCCTCACCTCACTACTATAGTTAGAAACCAACACATCTGAATTCAGGACCAGTGACCTGGACCTAGGGATAAAACTGCTGTTTGTATGGAGACTTGGAATATACAAAGTTTAACTTCATAGCATCTTAAGTGTCCCTGGGTTCCAAACAACCTGCATGTACAAGCACAAAGTGTTTATGGAAGGAATGAAGAAATGAGTAATTGAGAGTTTTCTCATAGATATAGTCTCCTGGTGTTCTGGTGGCCAAGATAGCAGACGTAACGGGAGAAGTGTGCATAAGGAACAAGGTGCAACATTTTATGAAGCAGCAAAGTTGACCCAGGATGAAATGATTCATTATGTGGGAAATATTAAAGGCTCTCCAGCAAAAGTTTACAATTACAAGTATAGACTCTGGAGCCCAGACTTTGAATTCTGACTTGTTTGGTGGTCCAGTGATTAAGAATCTGCCTGCCAATGCAGGGGACATGGGTTCAATCCCTGGTCACGTAACTAAGATCCAACATGTTTCAGTTCAGTTCAGTTCAGTTCAGTCGCTCAGTTGTGTCCGACACTTGCGACCCCATAAATCACAGCATGCCAGGCCTCCGTGTCCAACACCAACTCCCGGAATTTACTCAAACTCATGTGCATCGAGACACTGATGTCATCCAGCCATCTCACGCTCTGTCGACCCCTTTTCCTCCTGCCCCCAGTCTCTCCCAGCATCAGGGTCTTTTCCAATGACTCAACTCTTCACATGAGGTGGCCAAAGTATTGGAGTTTCAGCTTCAGAATCATTCCCTCCAAAGGAATCCCAGGGCTGATCTCCTTCAGAATGGACTGGTTGGATCTCCTTGCAGTCCAAGGGACTCTCAAGAGTCTTCTCCAACACCACAGTTCAAAAGCATCAATTCTTTGGCGCTCAGCCTTCTTCACAGTCCAACTCTCACATCCATACATGACCACAGCAAAAACCATAGTCTTGACTAGACAGACCTTTGTTGACAAAGTAATGTCTCTGCTTTTGAATATGCTATCTAGGTTGGTCATAACTTTCCTTCCAAGGAGTAAGTGTCTTTCAATTTCATGGCTGCAGTCACCATCTGTAGTGATTTTGGAGCCCAGAAAAATAAAGTCTGACCCTGTTTCCACTGTTTCCCCATCTATTTCCCATGAAGTGGTGGGACCGGATGCCGTGATCTTCGTTCTCTGAATGTTGAGCTTTAAGCCAACTTTTTCACTCTCCACTTTCACTTTCATCAAGAGGCTTTTTAGTTCCTCTTCACTTTCTGCCATAAGGGTGGTGTCATCTGCATATCTGAGGTTATTGATATTTCTCCCGGCAATCTTGATTCCAGCTTGTGCTTCTTCCAGCCCAGCGTTTCTCATGATGTACTCTGCATAGAAGTTAAATAAGCAGGGTGACAATATACAGCCTTGACGTACTCCTTTTCCTATTTGGAACCAGCCTGTTGTTCCATGTCCAGTTCTAACTGTTGCTTCCTGACCTGCATATAAGTTTCTCAAGAGGCAGGTCAGGTGGTCTGGTATTCCCATTTCTTTCAGAATTTTCCACAGTTTATTGTAATCTACACAATCAAAAGCTTTGGCATAGTCAATAAAGCAGAAATAGATGTTTTTCTGGAACTCTCTTGCTTTTTCCATGATCCAGCGGATGTTGGCAATTTGATCTCTGGTTCCTCTGCCTTTTCTAAAACGAGCTTGAACATCTAGAAGTTCACGGTTCACGTATTGCTGAAGCCTGGCTTGGAGAATTTTGAGCTTTTTCTAGGATTTCATCAAGGCTGTATATTGTCACCCTGTTTATTTAACTTCTATGCAGAGTACATCATGAGAAACGCTGGACTGGAAGAAACACAAGCTGGAATCAAGATTGCCGGGAGAAATATCAATAACCTCAGATATGCAGATGACACCACCCTTATGGCAGAAAGTGAAGAGGAACTAAAAAGCCTCTTGATGAAAGTGAAAGTGGAGAGTGAAAAAGATGGCTTAAAGCTCAACATTCAGAGAACGAAGATCACAGCATCCGGTCCCACCACTTCATGGGAAATAGATGGGGAAACAGTGGAAACAGGGTCAGACTTTATTTTTCTGGGCTCCAAAATCACTACAGATGGTGACTGCAGCCATGAAATTAAAAGACGCTTACTCCTTGGAAGGAAAGTTATGACCAACCTAGATAGCATGTTCAAAAGCAGAGACATTACTTTGCCAACAAAGGTTCATCTAGTCAAGGCTATGGTTTTTGCTGTGGTCATGTATGGATGTGAGAGTTGGACTATGAAGAAGGCTGAGCGCCGAAGAATTGATGCTTTTGAACTGTGGTGTTGGAGAAGACTCTTGAGAGTCCCTTGGACTGCAAGGAGATCCAACCAGTCCATCCTGAAGGAGATCAGCCCTGGCATTTCTTTGGAAGGACTGATGCTGAAGCTGAAACTCCAGTACTTTGGCCACCTCATGCGGAGAGTTGACTCCTTGGAAAAGACTCTGATGCTGGGAGGGATTGGGGGCAGGAGGAGAAGGAGACGACAGAGAATGAGATGGCTGGATGGCATCACTGACTCGATGGACGTGAGTCTGAGTGAACTCCGGGAGTTGGTGATGGACAGGGAGGCCTGGCGTGCTGCGATTCATGGGGTCGCAAAGAGTCAGACACGACTGAGTGACTGATCTGATCTGAGTGTGTGAGATGAGTGCAGTTGTGCGGTAGTTTGAGCATTCTTTGGCATTGCTTTTCTTTGGGATTGGAATGAAAACTGACCTTTTCCAGTCCTGTGGCCACTGCTGAGTTTTCCAAATGTGCTGGCATATTGAGTGCAGCACTTTCACAGCATCATCTTTCAGGATTTGAAATAGCTCAACTGGAATTCCATCACCTCCTCTAGCTTTGTTCATAGTAATGCTTTCTAAGGCCCACTTAACTTCACATTCCAGGATGTCTGGCTCTAGATGAGTGATCACACCATTGTGATTATCTGGGTCATGAAGATCTTTTTTGTACTGTCTTCTGTGTATTCTTGCCACCTCTTCTTAATATCTTCTGCTTCTGTTAGATCCATACCATTTCTGTCCTTTATCGAGCCCATCTTTGCATGAAATGTCCCCTTGGTATCTCTAATTTTCTTGAAGAGATCTCTAGTCTTTCCCATTCTGTTGTTTTCCTCTATTTCTTTGCATTGATCTCTGAGGAAGGCTTTCTTATCTCTCCTTGATATTCTTTGGAACTCTGCATTCAAATGGGAATATTTTTCCTTTTCTCCTTTGCTATTTGCTTCTTTTCTTTTCACAGGTATTTGTAAGGCCTCCCCAGACAGCCATTTTGCTTTTTTGCATTTCTTTTCCATGGGGATGGTCTTGATCCCTGTCTCCTATACAATGTCACGAACCTCTGTCCATAGTTCATCAGGCAGTCTGTATATCAGATCTAGTCCCTTAAATCTATTTTTCACTTCCACTGTATAATCATAAGGGATTTGATTTAGGTCATACCTGAATGGTTTAGTGGTTTTCCGTACTTTCTTCAATTTAAGTCTGAATTTGGCAATAAGGAGCTCATGATCTGAGCCACAGTCAGCTCCTAGTCTTGTTTTTGCTGACTGTATAGACAGCAATGGCAACCCACTCCAGTACTCTTGCCTTGAAATCCCATGGACAGAGGAGCCTGGTAGGCTGCAGTCCATGAGGTCGCTAAGAGTTGGGCACGACTGAGCAACTTCACTTTTCACTTTTCACTTTCATGCATTGGAGAAGGCAATGGCAACCCACTCCAGTATTCTTGCCTGGAGAATCCCGGGGACAGAGAAGCCTAGTGGGCTGCCGTCTGTGGGGTCGCACAGAGTCAGTCACGACTGAAGCGACTTAGCAGCAGCAGCAGCAGCATAGAGCTTCTCCATCTTTGGCTGCAAAGAATATAATCAATCTGATTTCGGTGTTGACCATCTGGTGATGTCCATGTGTAGAGTCTTCTCTTGTGTTGTTGGAAGAGGGTGTTTACTATGACCAGTGCGTTCTCTTGGCAAAACTCTATCAGCCTTTGCCCTGCTTCATTCCGTACTCCAAGGAAAAATTTGCCTGTTACTCCAGGTGTTTCTTGACTTCCTACTTTTGCATTCCAGTCCCTTATAATGAAAAGGACATCTTTTTTGGATGTTAGTTCTAAAAGGTGTTGTAGGTCTTCATAGAACCATTCAGCTTTAGCTTCTTCAGCGTTACTGATTGGGGCATAGGCTTGGATTACTGTGATATTGAATGGTTTACCTTGGAAACAGAGATCATTCTATTCTCTGTCCTTCGTGGCAGCTGTGACGGACCACGCAGAAGTGTGGCCGAGAGGAGCTACCCCACACCCAGGGTCAGGAGCGGCAGCCGAGACGAGCTACCCCACTCCCAAGGCCAGGGGCGGCAGCTGAGAGGAGCAACCCCACGTCCAAGGAGCGGTGGCTGCACGGGCACAGGAAGGCCGAGAGGAGTTACTCCATGTTCAAGGTCAGGAGGGACGGCCGTGAGGAGATACTCCTCATCCCAGGTAAGGAGCAGCGGCTGCACTTTCCTGGAGCAGACATGAAGAGATACCCCATGTCCAAGGTAAGAGAAACCCAAGTAAGACAGTAGGTGTTGCAAGAGGGCATCAGAGGACAGACACACTGAAACCATAATCACAGAAAACTAGCCAATCTGATCACATGGACCACAGCCTTGTCTAACTCAATGAAACTAAGCCATGCCATGTGGGGCCACCCAAGAAGGACAGGTCATGGTGGAGAGGTCTGACAGAATGTGGTCCACTGGAGAAAGGAATGGCAAACCACTTCAGTATTCTTGCCTCGAGAACCCCATGAACCATATGAAAAGGCAAAATGAAAGGATATTGAAAGAGGAACTCCCCAGGTCGGTAGGTGCCCAATATGCTACTGGAGATCAGTGGAGAAATAAATAACTCCAGAAAGAATGAAGGGATGGAGCCAAAGCAAAGACAATACCCAGTTGTGGATGTGACTAGTGATAGAAGCAAGGTCCGATGCTTGAGCAATATTGCTTGAGCAATATTGCATAGGAACCTGGAATGTTAGGTCCATGAATCAAGGCAAGTTGGAAGTGGTCAAACAGGAGACAGCAAAAGTGAACGGCAACATTCTAGGAATCAGCGAACTAAAATGGACTGGAATTTAACTCAGATGACCATTATATCTACTACTGTGCGCAGGAATCCCTTAGAAGAAATGGAGTAGCCATCATGGTCAACAAAAGAGTCCGAAATGCAGTACTAGGATGCAAAAACATGCCTCAGGGTGTCTAAAAAAGGAAAGAAAGAAAAAAATTTGAAGTTTAAAAACTGTCCTAAAATTTGCAGATGCGGCCCAGTGATAAAGAATCTGAATGTCAATTCAGAAGACACAAGAGATGAGGGTTGGAACCCTGAGTCAAGAAGATCCCCTGGAGAAGAAAATGGCAATCCATTCCAGTATTCTTACCTGGAAAATCCTATGGACAGAGGAGCCTGGCGGGCTAGAGTGCCTGTGGTCGGAAAAGAGTTGGACACAACTTAGCAAGTATATACGAACATTCTATCAATACTAACTCTGTGATCTCGGGCAAGTTACTTAATGTAGGTAAATAAGACAATTTATTTCTAAACTGTCTCATGTTTAAAATTGGATTAAGGGACTTCTCTGGCAGTCCAGGGTTAGGACTCCTTGCTTCTACTGCAGGGGGCATGGGTTTGATTCCTGGTTAGGGAACTAAGATCTCACATGCCAAATGGCCATAATAATAATTATGGGAATAAGAATGGTAGCTCTTGCAAATATTGTGAAAATAAATGAGTTGAGCTCTGTAAAGTACTGAACTTTGCTTGACCCATTGTAAACATATGTAAGTGTTTTATTATTATCACCAATTTTTTCAACTTCTCTTTTAGCATTTTTCCATTCCTCCCTATATACCATACCCTTCCATACTGAGACTCATTCTTCACTACCAAAGATATCTGTCCTCAGCTTGATATCTTGTTCTCCGTCACTAACCAACTTTGTGACCTGCACTTACCCTTTCGGAAATTCAGTCTCGTCATCTGTAAAATGAGAATAAGAAAACATTGCCATGTTAACTTCAGCGGAGCCAAATGGAATCCCCCAAGCAAAATAAAAATCCCATCATCCACTTCATTAGTTAGAAAGCTAAATGACAGCTCCTCCTGAGAAATAAGTGACTAAGTAAATTGTGTTAAGTTGCTAATTTAGTTGATATCAAGGATAGAGCTAGGTTTTGTAGTACCTAAAACAAACAATTTTGGAAGTTTTCTTTAAGAAAACAGAATATAAAATTAGCCTCAAATAATTTTAAAAATCAGAAAAATAACAAGTTTATTAACTGCCTCTAAATAACTGTTTTCTGCAACATACTCATCACCTCTTCATCAGTTCAGTTCAGTTCAGTTCAGTCGCTCAGTCATGTCCAACTCCTTGCGACCCCATGGACTGCAGCAAGCCAGGCCTACCTGTCCAGCACCAACTCCCAGAGTTTATTCAAACTCATGTCCATTGAGTCAGTGATGCCATCCAACTATCTCATCCTCTGTCGTCCCCTTCTCCTCCTGCCTTCAATCTGTCCCAGCGTCAAGGTCTTTTCAAATGAGTCAGCTCTTCACATTAGGTGGCCAAAGTATTGAAGTTTAGCCAGAAGTTTAAATCTTTTGACTCACTCCCTTTCTTTTTTTAAAGTTTATTTTATTCAAGTATAGCTGATTTACAATGTGGTGTTAATGTATGCTGTACAGCAAAGCAATTCAGTTATACATATATATACATTCTTTTTCATATTTTTTCCATTATGGTTTATCACAGGATATTGAATAAAGTTCCCCTGCTATACCGTAGGATCTTGCTCTTTATCCATTCTATATATAGTAGTTTGCATCCTCTATTTCCAAACTCCCAATCCATCCTTTCCCCATGGCAACCACCAGTCTGTTCTCTATGTCTGGACTCCCTCCTTTTCTTAAGTGGGTTATCACATAATTTCAGGAACTATTCACACTTATTCAAAAATTATCCATATAATAAGCTGCTGCTTTGGGTATAACTTAAAAACAATTTTTGGGGGGTTACAATTCACTCCTTTTTTAAAATTTTATTTTTATTTTGGTTGTGCTCAGGCTTTCTCTAGTTATAGTAAGTAGGCATTACTCTCTAGTTGTGGTGTGCGGGCTTCTCACTGAGGTGGCTTGTTTCCAAGCACAGACTCTAGAGCACGTGGGCTCAGTAGTTGCTGCGCAGGCTTAGTTGCCTCCTGGCATATGGAATCTTCCTGGACCAGGGGCTGAACCTGTATCCTCTGAATTGGCAAGAGGATTCTTAACCACTGGCGCACAGGGGTGTGCTATGCACTAAGTCACTTCAGTCATGTCGGACTCTGGGCGACACTATGGACCGTAGCCCGCCAGCCTCCTCTGTCCATGGGTTTCTCCAGTCAAGAATACTGGAGTGGGTTGCCATGGCCTTCTCCAGGGGATCTTCCTGACTCAGAGATCGAACCCAGGTCTCCCACATTGCAGTGGATTCTTTACAGCTGAGCCACTAGGGAAGCCCAAGAATACTGGAGTGGGTTGCCATCCCCTTCCTCGGGGGATCTTCCTGACTAAGGGATCTAAGGAACCCAGGTCTCCTGCATTGCAGGCGGATTCTTTACCAGTTGAGCTACCAGGGAAGCCCTCTTAATGTTAGAGTCATTTATGTGGCTCTTTTTATGACTTCACTTTTTATGACTTTTGCTTCATATTCTCGGTACCTAGTTAGTAATACTTGATGAACATCTCCTAATGTCCACTGAATTGAATTAAATCTAAGCAATTGAGATAAAAAGGCATCTAACAGTTAACTATAGTAAATCTCCATGAAGATGGCCTCTTGCATTTTAAAATGACAGAGGGATCCTTGGCGTAATATCTCTTCTTGCTTGTTTTATGGAAGCATTCCAAAATGTCTTTCCAAATTGAAATTAAAGCAGTGAGGCCTAATTTAAAATATATTTTTGTCTTTGTCTTTGATTCCTAGCACAGAGGTCCAAAAACTCTTGGAGTTTACTGAGTGATAGTGTTGCAGGGAAGAGCCAACTCTGACTCCATGATAGACCTGGTTCTTTGACTTTAACCTTTGCTTTTAGTTGCTTTTGTTATTATAATCATACATAATGATCTGCCTCGGGGAACCCTGCCCCTCCCTGAGGTTGGCCATTCCAGGAAATATTTGCAAGATTCTTGTTGTTGTGCAGTCACTCAGTCCCGTCAGACACTTTTCGACCTCATGGACTGCAGCATGCCAGGCTTCCCTGTCCATCACCAACTCCCAGAGCTTGCTCAAACTCATGTCCTTTGAGTCGGGGACGCCATCCAACCATCTCGTCCTCTGTCATGCCCTTCTCCTCCTGCCTTCGATCTTTTCCAGCATCAGGGTCTTTTCCAATGAGTCAGTTCTTCACATCAGGTGGCCAAAATATTGGAGCTTCAGCTTCAGCATCAGTCCTTCCAATTGTTAGGTAGTTAGAATAGGAAAAAGGAGTCCAAAATAGCAGGCTAAAAGACAAAGGAAAAAGCCTGTGAACATAGAATAAAGGAAGGTCCGAGGACCAGGACCAGAGTGAGAACCTCAGGTGAAACAAACAGCCCTCCTGGCTAGCCCAATTTACATAGGGCAGGCTCAGGGGGAGGAGGAAAAAACATATAAAAAGAGGAGCCAAAATTGAGCTTCTCTCTTCTCTTCCGCTTTGGGTCGGCCTGCCTACACGCCTTGAGGTTGTATTTTCCTTTGCTTGCCAAATAAAACTGAGCTGTAAACGAGTTGTAACACTGGTCCACTGTTTCAAATTTTTGCTGCGGCAAGACAGAACCAAGGAAATTACACACTCCCCTGACACAATGAATATTCAGGACTGATCTCCTTCAGAATGGACTGGTTGGATCTCCTTGCAGTCCAAGGGACTCTCAAGAGTCTTCTCCAACACCACAGTTCAAAAGCCTCAATTCTTCAGTGCTCAGCTCTCTTTATAGTCCAGTTGAAACCGTTTACCACAGATTGTGACTCAAACCCACCTGGCTGGGACTCAAACCAGCCAAAACCCATGGTACCTGGTTTTAGCACCTAATGAAGCTCAGGTTCTTCATGTCTCATCACAGAAAGAATTTAGTGAGAGACAAAATGATAAGAAGTGGATCTATTCAGATACAAAGAGAAGCACACTCCACAGAGTGTGGGTCATTGCAAAGGGTGAATGTGGCGGCTGTGAAATGTGGCATGGTAAGTTTTTAAAGGCTGGGTAATTCCATATGCTAATGAGTGGGAGGACTATTTCAATTATTTTGGGGAAGGGGTGGAGATTTCCTGGATTTGGGTCACCGCCCCTTCCTTTGTCTTATAACAATGCCTTTGGAAAACTCAGCAGTGGCCACAGGACTGGAAAAGGTCAGTTTTCATTCCAGTCCCAAAGAAAGGCAATGCCAAAGAGTTTGAACTGCTGCACAGTTGCGCTTATCTCACATGCTATCTAGTTCAGTTCAGTTCAGTTCAGTTGCTCAGTCGTGTCCGACTCTTTGTGACCCCATGAATCGCAGCACGCCAGGCTTCCCTGTCCATCACCAACTTCCAGAGTTCACCCAAACTCATGTCCATTGAGTCGGTGATGCCATCCAGCCATCTCATCCTCTGTCATCCCCTTCTCCTCCTGCCCCCAATTCTTCCCAGCATCAGTATCTTTTCCAATGAGCACCTCTTCACATGAGGTGGCCAAAGTATTGGAGTTTCAGTTTTAGCATCAGTCCTTCCAATGAACACCCAGGACTGATCTCCTTTAGGATGGACTGGTTGGATCTCCTTGCAGTCCAAGGGACTCTCAAGAGTCTTCTCCAACACCACAGTTCAAAGGCATCAATTCTTTGGCGCTCAGCTTTCTTCACAGTCCAACTCTCACATCCATACATGACCACTGGAAAAACCATAGCCTTGACTAGATAAATGAACTATTTTCCCCTCTTGATAGTAATGGCTGTTAAATTCTCTAAAATAAGAAAGAGACTGTGGTGGTAGTTTAGTCGCTAAGTTGTGTCCGACTCTTGCAATCCCATGGACTGTAGCCTGCCAGGCTCCTCTGTCAATGGGATTCTCCAGGCGAGAATACTGGAGTGGGTTGCCATTTCCTTCTCCAGAGGATCTTTCTGACCCAGAAATCAAACCCAGGTCAGAAAGAGACTCAGTTCAGTTCAGTTCAGTTGCTCAGTCGTGTCTGACCCTTTGCGACCCCATGAATTGCAGCACGTCCGGGCCTCCCTGTCCATCACCAACTCCCAGAGTTCACTCAAACTCACGTCCATCGAGGTAGTGCTAAAAATCCTTTAAGCTAGGCTTCAACAGTACATGACCTGAGAATTTCCAGATGTAAAAATTGAATTTCTAAAAGGCAGAGGTAGCAGAGACCAAATTGCCAACATCCGTTGGATCATAGAAAAAGCAAAAGAGTTCCAGAAATACATCTACTTCTGCTTTATTGACTATGCCAAAGCTTTTGACTATGTGGATCATAAGAAATTGTGGAAAATTCTGAAAGAGATGGGAATACCAGACCACCTTACCTACCTCCTGAGAAACCTGTGTGCAGGTCAAGAAGCAACAGTTAGAACCGGACATGGAACAACAGACTGATTCCAAATCAGGAAAGGAGTACGTCAAGGCTGTATATTGTCACCTTGCTTATTTAACTTCTATGCAGAGTACATCATGTGAAATGCTGGACTGGATGAAGCACAAGCTAGAATCTAGATTGCCGGGAGAAATATCAATAATCTCAGATATGCAGATGACACCACCCTTATGGCAGAAAGTGAAGAGGAACTAACGAGCCTCTTGATAAAAGTGAAAGAGGAGAGTGAAAAAATTGGCTTAAAACTCAACATTCAAAACACTAAGATCATGGCATCTGATCCCATCACTTCATGGCAAATACATGGGGAAAAAATGAAAACAGTGAAAGAGTATTTTGAGGGGGTTCCAGAATCACTGCATATGGTAATTGCAGCCATGAAATTAAAAGATACTTGCTCTTTGGAAGAAAAGTTATGACCAACCTAGATAGCATATTAAAAAGCAGAGACATTACTTTGCCAACCAAGGTCTGCTGTAGTCAAAGCTATGGTTTTTCCAGTAGTCATGTATGGATGTGAGAGTTGGACCATAAAGAAGGCTGAGGACCAAAGAATTGATGCTTTTGAACTGTGGTGTTGGAGAAGACTCCTGCGAGTCCCTTGGACCGCAAGGAGATCCAACCAATCCATCTTAAAGGAAAGCAGTCCTGAATATTCACTGGAAGGACTGATGCTTTAGCTGAAGCTCCAATCCTTTGGCCACCTGATGTGAAGAAATGACTCCTTTGAAAAGCCCCTGATGCTGGGAAAGATTGAAGGCAGGAGGAGAAGGGGGTGAAAGAGGATGAGATGGTTAGACAGCATCACTGACTCAATGGACTTGAGTTTGAGTAAACTCCAGGAGTTGGTGATGGATAGGGAGGCCTGGCATGCTGCATTCAATGAGGTCACAAAGAGTCGGACACAACTGAGTGACTGAACTGGACTGGAACTGTTATGGCACCTCCAGGTGTCTATTTCACTTGCTCATTCAGGATCAAGGTCTAGTCTTGTCTGCCATCTTGGTCTCATTTGATTCTAATCAGTTTATGTTGTGTCCTTGGGCTTTGTCATTCTTTCAAAAGTTGTGCCTTGCCACTTTCCCTCCTGTTACATCCATCCCTCTCACATCCATACATGACTACTGGAAAAACTACAACTTTGACTAGAGGACCTTTGTCAGCAAAGTAATGTCTCTGCTTTTTAATATGCTGTCTAGGTTGGTCATAACTTTTCTTCCAAAGAGCAAGTATCTTTTAATTTCATGGCTGCAATTACCATATGCAATGATTCTGGAACCCCCTCAAAATACTCTTTCACTGTTTTCATTTTTTTCCCCATGTATTTGCCATGAAGTGATGGGATCAGATGCCAATGATCTTAGTGTTTTGAATGTTGAGATTTAGGCCAACTTTTTCACTCTCCTCTTTCACTTTCATCAAAAGGCTTGTTAGTTCCTCTTCACTTTCTGCCATAAGGGTGGTGTCATCTGTGTATCTGAGGTTATCGATATTTCTCCCAGCAATCTAGATTCTAGCTTGTACTTCATTCAGTCCAGCATTTCACATGATGTACTCTGCATAGAAGTTAAATAAGCAAGGTGACAATATACAGCCTTGACATACTCCTTTCCCACTCTGTTGTTTCATGTCGGGTTCTAACTGTTGCTTCTTGGCCTGTTTACAGATTTCTCAGGAGGCAGGTAAGGTGGTCTGCTATTCCCATCTCTTTTAGAATTTCCCACAATTTGTTATGATCCACACAGTCAAAGGCTTTGGCATAGTCAATAAAGCAGAAGTAGGTGTTTTTCTGTAACTCTCTTGCTTTTTCCATGATCCAATGGATGTTGACAGTTTTGTAACAGGAGAGAAAGGGGCAGGGCAAAACTTTTGAAAGAATGACATAGCCCAAGGAAACAACATAAACCAATTAGAATCAAATGGGACCAAGATGGCAGACAAGACTAGACCTTGATCCTCAAACAGCAAGTAAATGACACACCCAGAGATGCCATGACAGTTTCAAGGCAATGTTAAAAGACCAAGGAGTGAGACCTGGGCCAAATCCTGGAAATCTCCACCCCTTTCCAAAAATAGTTGGAATAATCCTCCAACTCATTAAGCTATAAAATTACCTAGCCTATAAAAACTAACCAAGTCAAACTTCGGAGCCGCACTCGCCCTATGAGTTTTTGAGATTGCACCCAAGCACTGCATTTCAGACTTTTGTTGACTATGAGGGCTACTCCATTTCTTCTAAGGGATTCTCGCCCATATTAGTAGATATAATGATTGTATGAATTGTACCAAGCCCATTAAAACTAACCATGTCACATTTCTCCTGAATGTTCATTGGAAGGACTGATGCTAAAGCTGAAACTCCAATACTCTGGCCACCTGATGTGAAGAACTGACTCATCTGAAAAGACCCTGATGCTGGGAAACATTGATGGTGGGAGGAGAAGGGGACGACAGAGGATGAGATGGTTGGATGGCATCACTGACTCAGTGGACATAAGTTTGAGTAGACTCCAGGAGTTGGTGATGCACAGGGAGGCCTGGCGTGCTGCAGTCCATGGGATCGCATTGCATCTCACTGAATTCTTTCTGCGATGAGACATCAAGAACCTGAGTTTCATTAGGCCCTGAAACCAGATACTGTGCGTTTTGGCTGCGTTCAAGTCCCCACCATGTAGGTTTAAGTCCTAAGCATGGCTTTGACTGAGTTTGAGTCCCAGCCACATGGTTCAAGTTCCAATCTGTGGTAAAGGTTTCAATCTGATCTCTGGTTCCTCTGCCTTTTCTAAATCCAGCTAGAACATCTGGAAGTTCACGGTTCATGTACTGTTGAAGACTGGCTTGGAGAATTTTGAGCATTATTTTGCTACCATGTGAGATGAGTGCAATTGTGTGGTAGTTTGAACATTCTTTGGCATTGCCTTTATTTGGAATTGGAATGAAAACTGACTTTTTCCAATGCTTTGGCCACTGCTGAGTTTTCCAAATTTGCTGGTATATTGAGTGCAGCACTTTACCAGCATCATCTTTTAGGATTTTAAATAGCTCAACTGGAATTTCATCACCTCCACTAGCTTTGTTCATAGTGATGCTTCCTAAGGCCCACTTGACTTTGAACTCCAGGATGTCTGGGTCTAAGTGAGTGATCACACCATCGTGGTTATCTGGGTCATGAAGATCTTTTTTGTATAGTTTTTCTATGTATTCTTGCCAGGTCTTCTTAATATCTTCTGCTTCTTTCAGGTCCATACCATTTCTCTTTTTTCTATTGTGCCCATCTTTGCATGAAATATTCCCTTGGTGTCTCCAATTTTCTAAGAGATCTCTAGTCTTTCCCATTCTACTGTTTTCCTCTATTTCTTTGCATTGATTACTGAGGCAGGCTTTCTTATCTCTCCTCACTATTCTTTGGAACTCTGGATTCAGATGGATATATCTTTCCTTTTCCCCTTTGCCTTTAGCTTCTCTTCTTTTCTCAGCCATTTGTAAGGCCTCCTCAGACAGCCAATTTGCCTTTTTGCATTTCTTTTTCTTGAGGATGGTCTTGATCACTGTCTCCTGTACAATGTCATGAACCTCTGTCCATAGTTCTCCAGGCAATCTGTGTATCAGATCTAATCCCTTGAATCTGTTTGTCACTTCCACTGTATAATTACAAGGGATTTGATTTAGGTTATACCTGAATGGTCTAGTGGTTTTCCCTACTTTCTTCAATTTAAGTCTGAATTTGGCAGTAAGGAGTTCATGATCTGAGCCATAGTCAGCTCCTGGTCTTGTTTCTGCTGACTGTATGGAGTTTCTCCATCTTCGGCTGCAAAGTATATAATCAATCTGATTTTGGTAATGAGTATCTGGTGATATCCATGTGTAGAGTCTTCTCTTAAGTTGCTGGAAGAGGGTGTTTCCTATGACCAATGCGTTCTCCTGGCAAAACTCTGTTAGCCTTTGCCCTGCTTCAATTTGTCCTCCAAGGCCAAAGTTGCCTGTTTTCCAGGTATCTCTTGACTTCCTACTTTTGCATTCCAGTCCCCTATGATGAGAAGGACATCTTTTTTGGGTGTTAGTTCTAGAAGGTCTTGTAGGTCTTCATCAAACTGTTCAACTTCAGCTTCTTTGGCATTACTGGTTGGGGCATAGACTTGGATTATTGTGACATTGAATGGTTTTGCCTTGAAAATGAACAGAGATCATTCTTTCAAATTTGAGATTGGACCCAAGTACTGCATTTTGGACTCTTTTGTTTACTATGAGGGCTAGTCCATTTCTTCTAGGGGGTTCTTGCCCCCATTAGTAGATGTAATGGTCATATGAATTGTACCGAGCCCATTAAAACTAACCATGTCACATTTCTCAGCCCTACTTGCGCTCTGGGATGGCCCACACTCTGTCTGTGGAGTGTGCTTCTCTCTGAATCTGAATAAATCCACTTCTTACCTACCACTTTGTCTCTCACTGAATTCTTTCTGTGATGAGACATCAAGAACCTGAGCTTCATTAGGTCCTGAAACCAGGTACCATGGGTTTTGGCTGGGTTTGAGTCCCAGCCAGGTGGGTTCAAGTGCCAAGCAGGGTTTTGGCTGGGTGTAAGTCTTGTTTGCACTGGAGGTTCAGCAGTAGAATTCTTGCCTTCCACAAGGGAGATCCGGGTTCAAGTCCCGGCCAATGCATCATGCTCACATCAGGTTTGGGTTTCCCTTGTGGCTCAGATGGTAAAGAATCTGCCTGCAATGCTGGAGACCTCGGTTCAATCCCTGGGTTGGGAAGATCCCTTGGAGGAGGGCAAGGCAACCCACTGCAGTGTTCTTGCCTGGAAATTCCCCATGGACAGAGGAGGCTGGCAGGCTACAGCCCATGGGGTTGTAAAGAGTCAGACACGACTGAACAACTAAACACAGCACAAGTCCTGGTCATGTGGGTTCGAGTCCCAAAGTGAGTTTTGGCTGGGTTTGAGTCCCAGCACATGGGTTCAAGTCTGTGGTAAACAGTTTCAGCAGTTTGTTATGAATGACAAAGACATTCATAACGCACAACTGTGGATCACACTTGAGTTTGTGCTAACAGGATCACTAAGGGCTCTGTTTGCTGTGCTAAGTCACTTTAGTCATGTCTGACTCTGCAACCCTATGGACTGTAGCCCACCAGGCTCCTCTGTCCATGGGATTCACCAAACAAGAATACTGCAGTGGGTTGCCATGCCCTCCTCCAGGGGCTTTTCCTGACTCAGGGATTGAACCTGTGTCTCTTACATCTCCTGCACTGGCAGGCGGGTTCTTTACCACTAATGCCATTCCCCCACCCACCCCAGGTACCTCAGGATGAGAGCTGGTCACCAGAACCACCAAATACTTTATCAGAGTTTAGGAACCAGCCTCTGGGAGAAGGAGGACTGGAGATTGAGATCTATTGTAAAAAAAGTCTGAGGTTCAGGAGAGCTTCCAAATTGGTGAAAACATGGATATTCCAGGAGGGGGATGGACTCGAGGAAGACATGGAAACTCCCTGTCTCCCTTCCCCTATGCATGTCTTCCCTTTGGCTGTCCCTGATTTATGTCCTTTGTTATAAACCAGTAATGAAACCAAGCAGGATCAAAGCCTTTCTGTGTCCCCCCATTGTTACTTGTAGGGAATAGATTCCAGCCTCCATGACCTTCCCTGAGTCCCAAAGGATAGAATGGAACAGCTGCTAATCAAAGAAGGGAGGAGATAAGGAGACAAAGAAGGAGTAGCCTTGAGGCAGGGTCTTGGTTCTGCTCCAAGGGATATAGGTAATAATACCTTCAAACTTTTCACAGAACTAAAAAACCCTCAGCAAGTGAAAGATATTCCTACTCTTTATTCCATCTTAAAGGAACCATTAAAGGAACCAAAGAAGCATCTTTCCAGATTATTAGGAGCCCACCTGAATCCAGATTAATGGAGAGGGCTTGCTGACAATATTAGAGTGTGTGCAGGGTTCATATACCCTAATCTTATCAGCAACCCCATTAGAATTGGTGCTATAAACCCCTCACCAAATCCTCCTAGGTTAGGACACACAGTGTTTGAGAGAAGGGGCCAGCTGTATCCCCCTTTGCTTGGCAAAGCAATAAAGCTGTTCTTTTCTACTTGGCCTAAAATTCAGTCTCCAAGATTCAGTTCTTGGAGATTCAGAGGATGAGATGGTTGGATGGCATCACTGACTCAATGGACATGAGTTTGAGCAAGCTCCAGGAGTTGGTGATGGACAGGGAAGCCTGGCGTGCTGCAGTCCATGGGGTGGCAAAGAGTTGGACACGACTGAGCAACTGAACTGAACTGAAGATTCAGTTCAGCACAGAGGCCGTGTTTTCAACATCAGTTACAGTAAGTAAAGTACTCTCTTGAGTTCTGTCAGTCATTCCATTTGAACCTGAAGGGACTGTTGTGGGAACACAAAACACTGCGTATCATAGAATTCCATTTATATGAAAACTTCAGAAAAGGCCATTCCACAGAAGGTAGATTCATGAATTCTAGGGGTTGTGGGGAAGGAGTTGACTGGTAATTGGTAAGGGGTTTCCATGTGAGGTAATAAGAAAGTTCTAGAATTAGACAGTGGTGATGACTGCACAGCATTGTGAGTGTACTTACTGCCATCAGTAAGTAAAATAGTCAAAAAGGGACTTCCTTGGTGGTCCAGTGATTAAGAGTCTGAGCTTCTGCTGCTGAAGAATTGGCTTAAGATCCCAGATGCTGTGCACTGCACACAAAAAAGTTAAAATGGTAAACTTTGTTACGTGTATTAATAAATTACCACAATTTTTAAAAATGCACCCGCTAGGATGGCTATTCAGAGAAGGCACTGGCAAAGTACCCCACTCCAGTACTCTTGCCTGGAAAATCCCATGGACGGAGGAGCCTGGTAGGCTGCAGTCCATGGGGTCACTAAGACTCGGACATGACTGAGCAACTTCACTTTCACTTTTCACTTTCATGCATTGGAGAAGGAAATGGCAACCCACTCCAGTGTTCTTGCCTGGAGAATCCCAGGGACAGGGGATCCTGGTGGGCTGCCGTCTATGGGGTCACACAGAGTCGGACACGACTGAAGTGACTTAGCAGCAGCAGCAGCAGCAGGATGGCTATTGTACCAAAAAAAGCAGAAAACACTTGTCAGTAAGAATGTGAAGAAACTGGAACCCTTGTGCACTGTTGGTGAGAATGTAAACTGCATTGCTGCTATGGTACACAGTTGGCAGTTCCTCAAAAAGTTAAACGCAGAATTAAGAATCCACCTGCAATGCAGGAGAGGAGGGTTCAATCCCTGGATTGGGAAGATCCCCTGGAGCAGAAAATAGCAACCTATTCCAGTGTTCTTGCCTGGGAAATCTCATGGACAGAGGAGCCTGGTGGTCTACAGTCCATGGGGTCACAAAAGACTCAGACACAGCTTAGGGACTAAACAACAACAAAAAAATATACTCAAAATAATTGAAAGCAGGGACTCGAATGGGTATTTGTACACCTATGTTCACAGCAGCATTATTCACAACAGCCAAAAGGTTGAACAGCCCAAATATCCATTGAGAGATGAATGGGTACACAAAATGTGGTACATTCATACAATACAGTGGAGCCTTTAAAGGGAAGGAAATTCTAACACCGGCTACAGCATGGATGAACCTTGAAGACATGCTGTGTAAAAGTTGCCAGACGCAAAAGAATAAACATATGATTCCACATGCAGAAAGTAGAATGGAGGTTGCCACAGGCTAGGAGGAGGAGGATTGGGAAGTTGTTTCATGGGGACAGAATTTCAATTTGGGAAAATGAAAAAGTTCTGGAGATGGCTAGTGGTGGTAGTTTAACAAGAATGTGAATGGGTTAATGCTACTGAACTGTACTCTTACAAATGGCTAAATTTTGGGTTATGTATAGTTTACCATAATTTTTAAAAATCACAGAAAAAAAGAGAAGAAAAAAGAAAAGAACATAAGAACATTAAGGGCCCTCCCTCCTCCAGTGCCAGGGGGAAGAGGATGCGAGGCTCGTCCAGAAGGGGGCGCCTTGAGGTCTCCCGGCTCCTCTGCAGCATCCGCAAGCTACCTAAGACAAGTCACTCCACCCCAGGCTGCCGTAAATGCAAATTCCCTGGCGGGGTTCCTCTTCTGGACTCTCCGGCCCCTCCCCCTGTTTGGGTGGCGCAAGACGCTGCCTGCTCTGCAGTGCGCACGGTTGCCCGAAAACTCCTGCCCTCCCGGAAGCCTTCCTTTGCTTCCCAGGTTGGCACAGCCCGCGTCCGGAGGACTCCCCAATTTTACTCTATTTCATCTATTTCACTGCTGCTCTCCCAAAGTGCTAGCTCTTTGCAGAGGCCGGCACAGGATGGCCAGCGGTAACTTTGGGGAATAAACAGCCTCAGCGCCTCACCCTCCCACGTGGCGGGACGCGTAGCAGCTGCTCTCAGAGCCGCCCAGAAAAATCCCAGCAGCCCTCTCTCGGTGCATCTCTCCTGATTGAAACAAAAACGCCCTCGTGGTGGCTAGTTTCTGAGCCCTTCATCACTGGAGCCAAAATAAGACCCATTGGAAGCTGTATACCAGATTTGTCCTTGGAACAGGAGAAGAGTTGAATTTCTAACGCTTAAAACTTTTAATAAAATGCCTGAAGAAACATACATCTGCAAGGGTAAAGGAATGAGGGTTTGTTCAAACTACAACTCCTACCTTGATTTGGTACGTGGGATAAGCTTGGATTTTTTTTTTTTAAAGAAATGTTTCCTAGTCATAACATGAGAGGAAAGAGAAAGAGAAAACAAGGACAAACTATTGCTGATTACTTGTTGCAGCTTTAATTCAAGACCTATAATAGAGGAATGGAGCAGAGCCAGCCATTCTAGAGTTGGTGGACCTGCAGATGGAGGTGGAAGGGAGCATGTTGTTGTTTAGTCAATAAGCCTCTTCCCACTCTTTGCGACCCCATGGACAGTAGCCCTCCAGGCTCCTCTGTTCATGGGATTTCCCAGGCAAGAATACTGGAGTGGGTTACCATTTCCTTCTGCAGGGGATCTTCCTGACCCAGGGATCAAACCAGCATCTCTTGCTTGGCAAGCAGATTCTTTACCACTGAGCCACCTGGGAAGCTGGAAGGGAGCATACCTTTGCTAAAAGTGATTCTCTTTTCCTGTGACCTTTGAGCCCCATAACTTGGTGTCTTGAAGGGCTGAACAAAACAAAAAGCAAACAACAAAAACTGCTCTGTCTCATACGCTGAAGTTCCAGGTGCTCCCAAGCAGCGGTCTAGCAGATAAGATTGCCCAAAGTCGCCTCGGTCTGCCAAGGGCCATCTCATCTCCTACTCTTTGTCTTTTGCTTCCTCTGCCTTTTGCTACATCCCACGAGCAGATATCCTTTCACTTCAGGCCCTTTGCACTTGTTCTCTTGTCCTCCATCTCTCTACAAAACTTGTTTCCTTGTCTAATGTGAAAGTGAAACTGTGAATGTGTTAGTCGTTCTGTCATATCCGACTCTTTGCTACCCTATGGACTGTAACCCGCTAGGCTCCTCTGTCCATGGAATTCTCCAGGCAAGATTACTGGAGTGAGTTTCCATGTCCTTCTCCAGGGGATCTTCCTGACCCAAGGATCTAACCTGGGTCTCCTGCATTGCAGGCAGATTCTTTACCATCTGAGCCACCAGGGAAGCACTTCCTTGCCTTATGCCCCTGCCTAAATGTCACGATTAAGAGATTTTCTTAACCATCTTGCTTAAAAAGGCACCATCAACATTGTTTTATCTATCCCGATTTCTTTCTTTTTTTTATAGCACATATCACTGCATTTTTTTTAACATATTTTTTTATCTGTCTCCTCCCTTTGGTCCATGAGGGGAAGAATTTTTCAGTGCTAAAAAAATTCCAAGAAATAGCACAGTCCTGGGGATAGCAGGTCCTTCAGAATTTTTGTTTATTTTTTTTTGTGGGGGTGGGTCTTTTTGGCTGTACTGCATGGCTTGCAGGATCTTAGTTCCCAGAGCAGGAATTGAACCAGGGGCCACCACAGTGGAAGTGAGGAATACTAACCACTGGACCACCAGGGAATTTCCATATTTGGATAAATTAATAAATGCTGATAAAACTTTGCTTTCCCACCAGAGCTTATTGTTTCAAACTGCCTCAAAGCAAAGCTGTTACGTTAGGAATTTTCTATAAATTAAAAAAATGGTGGTTTCATGGCCCACAGTCTCTGATTTGGGTTACTCACTATGTAATTTCTCAAATCTTATTAGATCTACAGCCTTACTTAATACACTTACTAAAACCATCCCAAAGAAAAAGAAATGCTAGAAGGCAAAATGGTTGTCTGAGGAGGTCTTACAAATAGCTGAAAAAAGAAGAGAAGTGAAAAGCAAAGGAGAAACGGAAAGATATACCCAACTGAATGCAGAGTTCCAAAGAACAGCAAGGAGAGATAAGAAAGCCTTCCTTGGTGATCTGTGCAAATAAATAGAGGAAAACAATAGAATGGGAAAGACTAGAGATCTCTTCAAGAAAATTAGAGGTAACAAGGGAACATTTCATGCAAAGATGAGTACAATAAAGGAAAGAAATGGCAAGGACCTAACAGAAGCAGAAGATATTAAGAAAAGGTGGCAAGAATATACAGAAGAACTATACAAAAAAGATCTTAATGACCCAGATAACCACAATGGTGTGGTCACTCAACTAGAGCCAGACATCCTGGAGTGCGAAGTCAAGTGGGCCTTAGGAAGCATTACTATGAACAAAGTCAGTGGAGGTGATGGAATTCCATCCTAACTATTTCAAATCCTAAAAGATGATGGTGTGAAAGTGCTGCACTCAATATGCCAGCAAATTTGGAAAACTCAGCAGTGGCCACAGGACTGGAAAAGGTCAGTTTTCATTTCAATCCCAAAGAAAGGCAATGCCAAAGAATGTTCAAACTACCGCACAATTGCACTCATCTCATATGCTATCAAGGTAATGCTCAAAATCCTTCAAGCTAGGCTTCAACAGTACATGACCTGATAATTTCCAGATATACAAATTGGATTTAGAAAAGGCAGAGGAACCAGAGATCAAATTGCCAACATCTATTGGATCATAGAAAAAGCAAGAGAATTCCAGAAAAACATCTACTTCTGCTTTATTGATTATTCTAAAGATTTTGGCTATGTGGATTACACCAAACTGTGGGAAGTTCTTTAAAGAGATGGGAATTCCAGATCACTTTACCTGCCTCCTGAGAAACTTGTATGCAGGTCAAGAAGCAACAGTTAGAACCGGACATGGAACAATGGACTGCTTCCAAATTGGGAAAGGCTGTATATTGTCACCCTACTTACTTAACTTACATACAGAGTACATCATGCGAAATTCCAGCCTGAATGAATCACAAGCTGGAATCAAGATTGCTGAGAGAAGTATCAACAACCTCAGATATGCAGATGACACCACCCTAATGGCAGAAAACAAAGAGGAATTAAAGAACCTGTTGATGAAGGTGAAAGAGGAGAGTGAAGAAGCTGGCTTAAAAGCCAACATTCAAAAAATTAAGATCATGGCATCCGGTCCCATCACTTCATGGCAAATAGATGGGAAAAAAGTGGAAACAGTGGCAGATTTTATTGTCTTGGGGGCCAAAATCACTGCGGACAGTGACTGCAGTCACCAAATTAAAAGACGTTTGCTCCTTGGAAGAAAAGCTATGATCAAGCTAGACAGCGTATTAAAAAGCAGAGACATTACTTTGGAAACAAAGGTCCGTACAGTCAAAACTGTGATTTTCCCAGTAGTCAGGTACAGATTTGAGAGTTGGACAATAAAGTAGGCTGAGTGCCAAAGAATTGATATTTTTTAATTGTGGTGCTGGCAAAGACTCTTGAGAGTCCCTTGGCCAGCAAGGAGATTAAACCAGTCAATCCTAAACAAAATCAACCCTGAATATTCACTGGAAGAACTGATGTTGAAACTGAAGCTCCAATACTTTGGCCACCTGATGGGAAGAACTGACTCATTGGAAAGACCCTGATGCTCAGAAAGATTGAGGGCAGGAGGAGAAGGGGATAAGAGTGGATGAAATGGTTGGATCGCCTCACTGACTCAATGGACACGAGTTTGAACAAACTACAGGTGATAGGGAAGGACAGGAAAGCCTGGTGTGTAATCCATGGGGTGGCAAAGAGTCCAATACAACCTAGCATGTGAACAATGAACCATAACATCCTGAAAAAAAACCTCATGTTCTTTCTCTATGGTGGGATCACGATATCTGATTGAATCTACAACTGTCTTCTGACTTCATTTGGCTGCAAGCTCACTGCTTCTAAAGTCAAACTCACAACTCGGTGTCTGTTATTCATGTAAACTGAAATGAACAACCTAAAAGTTGAGAATTATGTTTTATTTGGCCCACTTACCAAGGACTTAGCCTGGGACACCACCTCTCAGCTCTGAGAGACTTCTCTGAAGAAGTAAGGTGGGATCCAGGATGTATAGTAGTTTTTGCAAACCAGGTAGTCAGGACATCAAAAGATTATTGTTAGTTAATTTTTTTTTCTTTAATTAAGACATCTCATCTCTAAGCAGACATCTCAAGTTAATGAATTTAGCACTTTTCTATGTACGGGAAGATGCCAGAGTCTGGGCTCATTGAAATCATTCCTTTGATATGCAGTTTAACGCTGCTGGGCCAGTATCCTATTTTTCTCCATCCTGAGTCCCCTCAGGGTGCACAGTTGGGGGTGGCTGCAGTGGCTGCTGGCTGGATGGCTGGAATATCTTTGGTTTACTGAAATGGCAGGCCATATTTTTCATCCACATTTAAAACAAGAGTTGTATCTGATACTCAGACTTTAACTTCCTATAAATTTCTGTCATCACCAGCAGACTGTAAGCTCCTTAGGGGCACAGACCTTTCCTCTGCTGTTGTCCATGGAATCCCTAAAGCCCGGCTTACAGCCTAGCACATAGTGACTGCCAAGTCCTAACTGTAACTCCTTTCCTGACTTGCCTTATCTGGCAGGTGCTCTATGGTCCATCAGTTCCGCCCATCTTGTCAAGTTGCTCCCTGCTAAGATTCCCTGACACTACCACCAGCTTCCTTCTTTTTTCTTTTTTAACCATTATTATTACTTATTTATTTGTGACTGTGCTGGGTCTTCACTGCTGCAAGCAGGCTTTCTCTAGATGCAGCAAGTAGGGGCTACTATCTAGTTGCGATATGCAAGCTTCTCATTGCAGTGGCTTCTCTTGTTGCAGAGCACAGGCTCTAGAGTTGTTGTGGCTTAGTTGCCCTAGGGGATGTGGGATCTTGCTGGCCCAGGGACCGAACTCATGTCCTCTGCATTAACAGGTAGATTCTTAACCACCAGGCCACCAGGAAAGTCCTACTGCCACATTCCTTTGGCTTCTCACTGTCTGTACCCCTTCACCTCTTCTGGTTCCATAACCATTCATGTGCATCTTCAGGACCAACTTCACTGTTAAACTATCCTCACCCACATGGCAAAATCCTCTGTCTCACCTTATGGATACCTTGGTCATCTCAGCAAATGCTCAACACTCCTCAATCCTGAAATATTTCCTTCCTTCGCTTCCCTGATGCCATCTTATTTCTCCAGCCCCTCTGGTCCCAGGACTGTGGGATTTGTACCTCAGATTTCTCTCTTCTCTCTTTAAATACAATGTCCCAGACTTTGCATAGTTTATATGTATCATCCATATGCATAGTTTATGTGCTTCACAATGAGAGAGTCAATTCCTAGGCAGGTTGATAAGAAGTCCAGGGGTCCCTGAGGAGAGAGGGGTCTGGAGTTCTTTCTTAACGAGAAGGAAAGGACAAACTTTTTTTTTCTCTATATTCCTTAGTCTTAGTCACATAAAATGCTTTTTTATTTAAGCCCAGAACTGCTTTAATGTCTGCGCATGAGTGTATGTTCCTCGGTTCTTTGTCTTGTCACAACAAAGATTTGGAGCAACGAACATTAAAGCCCTCGGCGTGTCACAGCTCTCGAGTCTTGGACAAACCATGCTACAGCTCTTAGGCAAATCAGTGTTACAGCTCCATTTTATTTAGAAGATAGCAGGAGAATCCAAGACTCGAAGAGAAGAGAGGGGAGGAGGGAGAGAGAGAGAGGGAGGGAGGGGGAGAGAGAGAGAGAGAGAGAGCGCGCGCACACACACGGGGGGGAGAGAGAGAGAGTGAGAAAGAGAGAGTGAGAGAGAGAAAGAGCGCATGTGCGCGGGGAGAGAGAGTTTGTGAGAAAGCGCTTTGGCTCCTCCTTTTATATGTTGTTCCTCCACCTGGGCCTGCCCTATGCAAATTGGGCTTAGCCAGGAGTGCTGTTTCTTCTGCCTGAAGTCTTCACTCTGGTCCTTGGACCTTCCTTTGACCTTCCTTGCCTTTTAGCCACCGCCATTTTGGACTCCTTTTCCCTATTCTACCTACCTAACAGGTTCAATAGTTGTGGTGCATGGGCTTAGTTGCTTGTGGCATATGGGATCTTCCTAGATCAGAGATCGAACCTTCTGCATTGTGTCAACTACAAATTGGCACTTACCAAGAGCATTGCCAACGACTGAACAACAAAGGCATTTGCCATCTGCCTCTGTGGAGATTGAACCCCACGCTGCTATAGCTGTTGACCTCCAACAACCCCAGAGGGAGTTCAGGGTGGAGTGAGGCACTCTGTGCTCCAGGGAATCTGGTGGACAGGTCTTTAGATAGTTGGATGTTTTTAGCAACAGAATTTATGATCTCAATCCTTCAGTTCAGTTCAGTTCAGTCGCTCAGTCATGTCCGACTCTTTGCAACTCCAAAAATCGCAGCATGCCAGGCCTCCCTGTCCATCACCATTTCCCGGAGTTCACTCAAACTCACGTCCATCGAGTCGGTGATGCCATCCAGCCATCTCATCCTCTGTCATCCCCTTCTCCTCCTGCCCCCAATCCCTCCCAGCATCAGAGTCTTTTCCAATGAGTCAACTCTTCGCATGAGGTGGCCAAAGTATTGGAGTTTCAGCTTTAGCATCATTCCTTTCAAAGAAATCCCAAGGCTGATCTCCTTCAGAATGGACTGGTTGGATCTCCTTGCAGTCCAAGGGACTCTCAAGAGTCTTCTCCAACACCACAGTTCAAAAGCATCAATTCTTCGGCGCTCAGCTTTCTTCACAGTCCAACTCTCACATCCATACATGACCACTGGAAAAACCATAGCCTTGACTAGACGGACCTTTGTTGACAAAGTAATGTCTCTGCTTTTCAATATGCTATCTAGGTTGGTCATAACTTTCCTTCCAAGGAGTAAGCATCTTTTAATTTCATTGCTCCAGTTACCATCTGTAGTGATTTTGGAGCCCCAAAAAATAAAGTCTGACACTGTTTCTACTGTTTCCCCATCCATTTCCCATGAAGTGATGGAACCATATGCCATGATCTTCATTTTCTGAATGTTGAGCTTTAAGCCAACTTTTTCACTCTCCACTTTCACTTTCATCAAGAGGCTTTTTAGTTCCTCTTCACTTTCTGCCATAAGGGTGGTGTCATCTGCATATCTGAGGTTATTGATATTTCTCCCGGCAATCTTGATTCCAGCTTGTGCTTCTTCCAGCCCAGTGTTTCTCATGATGTACTCTGCATAGAAGTTAAATAAGCAGGGTGACAATATACAGCCTTGATGTACTCCTTTTCCTATTTGGAACCAGTCTGTTGTTCCATGTCCAGTTCTAACTGTTGCTTCCTGACCTGCATATAGGTTTCTCAAGAGGCGGGTCAGGTGGCCTGGTATTCCCTTCTCTTTCAGAGTTTTCCACAGTTTATTGTGATCCACATAGTCAAAGGCTTTGGCATAGTCAATAAAGCAGAAATAGATGTTTTTCTGGAACTCTCTTGCTTTTTCCATGATCCAGCGGATGTTGGCAATTTGACCTCTGGTTCCTCTGCCTTTTCTAAAACCAGCTTGAACATCAGGAAGTTCACGGTTCATGTATTGCTGAAGCCTGGCTTGGAGAATTTTGAGCATTACTTTACTAGTAAAGTAATGTGTGCAATTGTGTGGTAGTTTGAGCATTCTTTGGCATTGGCTTTTTTTGGGTTTGGAATTAAAACTGACCTTTTCCAGTCCTGTGGCCACTGCTGAGTTTTCCAAATTTGCTGGCATGTTGAGTGCAGCACTTTCACAGCATCATCTTTCAGGATTTGAAATAGCTCGATTGGAATTCCATCACCTTCACTAGCTTTGTTTGTAGTGATGCTTTCTAAGGCCCACTTGACTTCACATTCCAGGATGTCTGGCTCTAGGTGAGTGATCACACCATCATGATTATCTTGGTCATGAAGATCTTTTTTGTATAGTTCTTCTGTGTATTCTTGCCACCTCTTCTTAATATCTTCTGCTTCTGTTAGGTCCATACCATTTCTGTCCTTTATTGAGCCCATCTTTGCATGAAATGTTCCATTGGTATCTCGAATTTTCTTGAAGAGATCTCTAGTCTTTCCCATTCTGTTGTTTTCCTCTATTTCTTTGCATTGATCTCTGAGGAAAGCTTTCTTATCTCTTCTTGCTGTTCTTTGGAACTCTGCATTCAGATGCTTATATCTTTCCTTTTCTCCTTTGCTTTTCGCTTCTCTTCTTTTCACAGCTATTTGTAAGGCCTCCCCAGACAGCCATTTTGCTTTTTTGCATTTCTTTTCCATGGGGATGGTCTTGATCCCTGTCTCCTGTACAATGTCATGAACCTCAGTCCATAGTTCATCAGGCAGTCTGTATATCAGATCTAGTCCCTTAAATCTATTTCTCACTTCCACTGTATAATCATAAGGGATTTGATATAGGTCATACCTGAATGGTCTAGTGGTTTTCCCTACTTTTTTCAATTTAAGTCTGAATTTGACAATAAGGAGCTCATGATCTGAGCCATAGTCAGCTCCTAGTCTTGTTTTTGCTGACTGTATAGAGCTTCTCCATCTTTGGCTGCAAAGAATATAATCAATCAGATATTGGTGTTGACCATCTGGTGATGTCCATGTGTAGAATCTTCTCTTGTGTTGTTGGAAGAGGGTGTTTGCTATGACCAGTGTCTCAATCCTTGCATCTCCTCATACATAGATAGAGAAGCACTAGATCCCTTCATGGTGACATCAGACCCTCATGACTAACAAAAACCTTTTGTAAATTGAGTGCTTCATGGTATTGAACTCCCCCTTCACCAAAACCTTGTATATTGACTTTCCCCCACTGCCGCTTTGGAGCAGTCTCTCAGAGATATCTGAGATGCTGCCTTCCGGGCTGCAGTCCTCATTTTGCCCCAAATAAAACTTAACTCACAACTCTCAAGTTGTACCTCTTTTTTAAGTCGACAATTGGCGGGTAGATTCTTTACCACTGAGCCACCAGAGAAGTCCTGTTATTTTCTTTTAATGGGCCTCAACCTTGCTATAACTGCCTGATCCAAAACAGAGCACCTCCTTGATTCTTCCCCCAGCCAGCATCCCTCTATCACATCCATCTCATTGGATTATAGATTCTGCCTCGTATATACCTTGTTACTTCCCTCCAAGGCCCAATAGTCTATTTCTCTATTTTTCAGACCTGGGGTCTGGGTGATCCTGAACAATGTCAGCTTACACTCTGATTTCTATCGGGTTTTCTAAACTGC
Organism: Bos grunniens; assembly: GCF_055505025.1. NCBI lineage: Eukaryota > Metazoa > Chordata > Mammalia > Artiodactyla > Bovidae > Bos > Bos grunniens. The sequence goes on along the minus strand of NC_141180.1, from coordinate 37,522,027 downwards.
CTCTTGAATTGCACCCCCCACCTACAATCCTTTCTTCCCTCAGCAGTCAGAATTACTTTATTATTATTTTTAAGGCATATATTTATTTATTTTTGGTTGCATCTGGTTTTAGTTGCAGTGCATGGGCTTCTCTTTGGTTGGGATACATGGGATTTTAGTTCCCTGACCAGGGATTGAACCTGCATCCTCTGCATTAGAAGGTGGGTTTTTAACCATGGGACCACCATAGAAGTCCCAGAGTTACTTTCTGTGAATGAACCTGGTTGTACATATCTGCTTAATACAGGTCGCCATCTTCCTATTACTTTAGGGACAAAAATCTCAGCTCTTTACCCTAGCATTCAAGATACTTCACAGTAGAGCCACTGACTGTCATGTCAGTTACCCCTGCCATTTCTCCCCACCCTATCCCACCCAACACACCCTAAGCTACAGCTAAAGTAATCTTTTCAGTTCTTTAAACATTCCTCCAACTTTTGACTAGGGTGCTCCCTGATACTTCCTGCTAACATTTGCTTCAGGTCCCAGCTTAAAGATCACTTCCAGAAATACCCCAGGCCCCTACCACCAGTTGCCCACCCCCTGGAAGGTGGGAATTACAACTTGTTCATCATTGGTGTGTCAATGGTGTGCCTAGAAGCCTTCCAAATATTTCTGAAAATAAGGAGATACATTAAAATTAGAAGGAAAAAGTCAGAATCATTGGACAGGTTTATTGAAGCTGAGAATTTTTCTCACAATCCAAATGGCTTCTGGTATGGGCTGTGTGACGTCTCTCTGATCACAAGGCCCCATCCACCAAACCCCAACAGATCATTCCTGTCCTGTTCACTATGGAATATAATTCATCAAGCTCCCCCCACATGTGGACTCTGCTGTTGGATACAGATCAAGCTCTCTGGAATGTCTGCTTGCACACTTGGCCTTCACAGAACAGTTCCTAGGGATAGGGAAGAAGGGAGAACAGAGATGAGTTGGCATATAGTCTATTATTATTGGGGCTTTCCCGATGGCTCAGCAAATGAAGAATCCACCTGTAATGCAGGAGACATAGGATACTCGGGTTTGATCCCTGGGTCAGGAAGATCCCCTGGAGAAGGAAATAGCAACCCACTCCAGTATTCTTGCCTGGAGAATCCCATGGACAGAGGAGCCTGGTGGGCTTCAGTCCAAAGAGTAGCAAAGAGTCAGACATGACTGAGCAACTGAACAGCAGCAGCAGCCGTTATTATTATTAGTCATACTTTTGACACCAGGTACATGGTGTCTTTTCCAATCCCACATCTCCAACCCTGTTACAACAAATTGGACAGCCAACAATTTAATTTAGTTTGGACACTGAGGATCAGAGCTAGTGTAGACCCCACAGGTCAAGGGCTTAGTCTCATAAGATTGCTCCTACTTCAGAAATCAATCACGTCACCCATATATCTGACTGATCATCCCATATCGAGGATTCCCACAACTCCCTTCTCAGGTTCAATACTTTGCTAGAATGGCTCACAGAAACACTTTTTGCTTATACTTACAGGTTTATTATAAAGAATGTAACTCAGGAACAGCCAAATGGAAGAGAGGCATAGGAGAAGGTATTGTGGTGGGGGTGGGAGTGGGGCATACAGAGCTTCCATGACCAGTCTAGCCGAGCTCCCTTCCAGCACTTCTATGTCTTCGCCAACTAGAAAGTTCTCTGAACCCCTTTATTGTTGTTCAGTTGCTAAGTCACGTCCAACTCTTTGTGACTCCATGGACTGTAGCACACCTGGCTCCTCTGTCCTCCACTATCTCCCTAATTTTGCTCAAATTCATGTTCATTGAGTTAGTGATGCTATCTAACCATCTCATCCTCTGTTGTCCCCTTCTCCTTTTGTATTCAATCTTTCTCAGCATCAGGGGCTTTTCCAATGAGTCAGCTCTTCACTTCAGGTGGCCAAAGGATTGGAGCTTCAGCTTCAGCAACGGTACTTCCAATGAATATTCAGAGTTGATTTCCTTTAGGATCGACTGGTTTTACCTTCTTGCAGTCCAACGGACTCTCAAGAGTCTTCTCTAGCACAGCAATTCGAAAGCATCAATTTTTCAGTGTTCAGTCTTCTTTGTGGGCCCAACTCTCTCATCCACACATGACTATTGGAAAAATCATAGCTTTGACTATGCACACCTTTGTTGGCAAAGAGATGTCTCTGCTTTTTAGTACACTCTCCAGATTTGTCATGGGGCTTCTCAGGTGGCACAATGGTAAAGAATCCACCTGCCAATGCAGGAGATGCAGCAGATGTGGGTTTGAACACTGGGTCTGGAAGATCCCCTGGGGTAGGAAATGACAACCCACTCCAGTGTTCTTATCTGGAAAACTCCATGGTCAGAGGAGCCTGGGGTCCAGTGCATGGAGTCAGACATGACTGAGCAACTGAGCATGCACACACACAGAGGTTTGTCATAGCTTTCCTTCCAAGGAGCAAACGTCTTTTAATTTCATGCCTCCAGTCAGCATCCACAGTGATTTTGGAGCCCAGGAAAATAAAATCTGTCGTTGCTTCCAGTTTTTCCCCTTCTATTTTCCATGAAGTGATGGGACCAGATGTCATGATGTTAGTTTTTTGAATATTGAGTTTCAAGCAAGCTTTTCACTCTCCTCTTTCACCCTCATCAAGAGGCCCTTTAGTTCCTCTTCACTTTCTGACATAAGGGTGGTGGCATCTGCATATCTGAGGTTGTTGATAATTTCTGCCAGCAATCTTGATTCCAGCTTGTGATTCATCCAGCCCAGCATTTCACATGATGTACTCTGCATAGAAGTTAAATGAGCAGGGTGACAATATAGCCTTGTCTTACTCCTTTCCCAGTTTTGAACTAGCCAGTTATTCCATGTAAGGTTCTAACTATTGCTTCTTGACCCACATACAGGTTTCTCAGGAGACAGGTAAGGTGGTCTGGTACTCCAGCCTCTTTAAGAATTTTCCACAGTTTATTGTGATCCACACAGTCAAAGTCTTTTGTGTAGTCAATGAACCAGAAGTAGATGTTTTCCTGGAACATCCTTGCTTTCTCCATGATTCATGAACTCATTTATGTAAAGGTTTTTATGGAGGTGTCATTACATAGGCATGATTGCTTAAAGTAATGGTCAATCTCTAATCCCTCGCCCCTCACCTGAGTTCAGGGGCTGGGCTGAATGTTCCAACCTTCTAATCCTACCTTGATCTTTCTTCAGACCAGCCCGCGTCCTGAAGCTCTCTAGGGTCCCCAGCCACCATTCATCTCATTAGCATACAGAAGATACTCTCGTTACTCTGGAGATTCCAGGGATTTTAAGAACCAGGTACAAAGGCCAAATATTCATTGGTTTTCATTATATCACAGCTTATAAAAATCATAAGCCTCACGATGAAGGTAAAAGATGAGAGTTGAAAAATCTAGCTTAAAACTCAACAGTCAAAAAACTAAGATCATGGCATCTGGTCCCATCACTTCATGGCAAATAGATGGGGAAACAATGAAAACAGTGACAGACTTTATTTTCATGGGCTCCAAAATGGTGCAGATGGTGACCGCAGCCATGAAATTAAAAGACACTTGCTCCTTGGAAGAAAAGCTATGACAAACCTAGACAGCATATTAAAAAGCAGAGATGTTACTTTGCTGATAACTGTCCATATAGTAAAAGCTATGGTTTTTCCAGTAGTCATGTACAGATGTCAGAGTTGGACCATAAAGAAGGCTGAGCACTGAAGAATTGATGCTTCTGAACTGTGGTGTTGGAGAAGACTCTTGAGAGTCCCTTGGACAGCAAGAAGATCAAACCAGTCAATCCTAAGGGAAATCAATTGTGAATATTCATTGGAAGGACTGATGCTGAAGCTAAAGCTCCAATACTTTGGCCACCCAATGGGAACTCACTGAAACTCACTGAAAAAGCCCCTGATGCCAGGAAAGATTGAAGGCAGGAGGAGAAAGGGACAACACAGGATGGGATGGTTGGATGGCATCACCGTCTCAATGGACATAAGTTTGAGCAAACTCCGGGAGATGGTGAAGGACAGGGGAGCCTGGTGTGCTGCAGTCCATGAGGTTGCAAAGAGTTGGACATGACTGAGCGACTGAACAACAGCAACAATAAGAATCATCCCACGAATGTCCTTAAACCAAGGGTCCTTCTGCTGCCTGCTTGGGCAGAGTTCTTGGACATGCCAAAAAAGGATGCAGCAATTTGAACATTACTTCTTACAGCCACATAATCTGAATTCTTAAACATATTTGTATTTCCTTTGTAGTTCCATACTACATTTTTGTGATGGTAAGTTTCTTAACTTTGTTTTTATTGCCAGAAGAGTGTGAGATTTGTCCATCTAAGAATCAGAGTATCTTCAATCCCTTCATAATCAAAGACCACCACCTCAAAGGCCACCCACACTTTAAGAGCTCTAGTTTTGTTTTCATGGATCTGACCTAGATTTCACATGTACATTGGGACCAAAAAGGCGTAGAGTTGAAAGCACACATTCTTGTCAGACCTAGATTTGAATCTTCACTCTGCATCTTGGGGAATTTCTAAACCTCAATCTCGTCATTTGTAAATGGGAAAAAAATAGTGTCCCTGTCACAGGATTGGTTTGAAGACTAAGTCAGAAAATGCACTCAAAGGATTTAACCAAGTAATTGCACACAAAGTCATCATTCGAAAATGTAAGCCATTGTAATACACATATATGGCAAGAAGGAATTCTCATTTTAAAAGCCATAATTAGCCTTTATGCACAGTTTTATACTTTATAGATTATACTTAGAAATTATTGATTAGGTTGACTTATAACTTGTATGGTCTTGGAGTGCTGGTGGCTTAAGAAATTGATATACCCCTTTTGGAAGTGAATAAGGCAACAAAGTAGCAGGAAGCAATGATGTCTGGGACAACACTGATCCCCTCTGTAAGTTCTTCCTAAGGAAATAAATGCATGGCTGCAAAAAGCTCTATTTATGTGAATTTAAGAGACAGCAGAAAACACTCTGAAACAATATTTCTGGACATTGCAATTAAGAAAACATTTTACTAAAATGAAAGTTCATGAATCTGATGGAATAGTACACAGCTGGTTGACTACCTTATTATATGGTTTCAACTAACACAAAATGAATGCAACAGGACAATTGTTAGAAAGTTAGAATATGTTTTTCTATTAAATGAAAAGTCAGAATACTCTCACAGACCGGAAGGCAAGACATCAAATTGAAAACAGTTGTGTTGGGATGGTAGGATTGCTGGTCACGGTTTCCTAACCTCATTTTAAAAATAAGAACATTTAACAACGACAAAACAAACAACCCAACCTGAAAATCGGCAGAATGCCTAAATAGACATTTCTTCAACGAAGACATACAAATGGCCAGTAGGCACATGAAAACATGCTCAACATCGCTAATTATTAGAGAAATGCAAATCGAAACTACATGAAGTACCATCTCACAAAAGTCAAAATGGCCATCAATAAAGTCTACAAATAACAAACGCTGGAGAGGGTGTAGAGAAAAAGGAACCCTGCTACACTGTTGGTAGGAATGTAAATTGGTGCAGCCACTATGGAAAACAGTATGGAGGTTCCTTAGAAAACTAAAAATAGAATTACCATATGATCCAGTAATCCCACTGTTGGGAATATATCCAGACAGTACTATAATTCAAAGAGATACATGCACCCCTATGTTCATAGCAGCACTATTCACAATAGCCAAGACATGGAAACAATCTATATGTCCATTGAGAGATAGATGTACAGATAAAGAAGATGCAGTACATATATACAATGGAATACTACTCAGCCATAATAAGGAACAAAATAATGCCATTTGCAGCAACACGGATGCAACTAGAGATTATCCTACTGAATGAAGTTAAGTCAGAAAGAGAAAGACAAAAGCCATATGATGCCATTTGTATATGGAATCTAAAATATGACACAAATGAGCTTATCGATGAAGCACTCACAGACAGAAAACAGACTTGTGATTGCCAACGGGGTAGGGGTGGCGATGGAGGAGGGATGGACTCGTAGTTTGGTGTTAATAGATGCAAACTGTTATGTATAGAATGCATGGACAACAGTGTCCTACTGCATAGTACAGGGAACTACATTCAATGTCCTGGGATAAACCATAATGGAAAAAAACATAAAAAGAATGTGTGTATACATACACACACACACACATATATATATATATATGTATATACATACACACAATATATATATATGTATGTATGTATATACATACACACACACACACACACACACATATATATGTATGTATGTATGTCTGGAGGAGGGCTTGGCAATCCACTCCAATATTCTTGCCTGGAGAATCCCATGGACAGAGGAGCCTGGTGAGCTACAGTTTCTAGGGTCGTACAGAGTCAGACATGAATAAAGCAACTTAGCGCACATGCACGCATGAATGTATGTGTAACTGAGCCACATTATTGTACAGCAGAGATTCACACATTGTAAGTCAACTATTTCAATTAAAAAAATAGAGGAACAAAATAGGGCCAGTACCAGGTGGAGTTGGTCCCCTTCAATCCAATGGGTCCAGCCTCTGTTCTTCTTTTCCCCCTTCTGCACACAGGTGAGTCTGTCATTGTCCCAGGTGACCAAGCTCTGCATGAGGAATGGGAGAAAATACTGATTTGCTCTGGCAGCATACTCAGATATGACTAGAGAAGATGTCAAGGACCTTGCAAAACTAAAAGTCTATGTCATGACTTTAATTTTTGCCTTGCAGGCTTCCCTGTTGGCTCCGTGATAAAGACTCCACCTGCCAATGCAGGAGACACAGGTTCGATCTCTGGTCGGGGAAGATCCCACATGCCTCGGAGTAACTAAACCCATGCACCACAACTGTTGAGCCTGTGCTCTAGAGACTGAGCGCCACAACTACTGAGCCCACGTGCCTTAGAACCTGCGCTCTGCAACAAGAGAAGCCACCACAATGAGAACGCTTTGCACTGCAACTAGAGAGTAGCCACGACCGCCACAACCAGAGAAAACAGCCCACATGGCAACAAAGACCCAGCACAGCCAAAACTAAATAAATAATTTTTACCTTGCATTTTCTGTTATCCACACCTTTGTTATCCTCATCAAATTCTTCTCCAACTTTAAATTTCACAACATAGTTCCTGAAGGTGCTGTTCGTGTGGATGGTAAAAGAATCCCCATTCTGTTCAATCACTTTCTGTGGCTTCAGCATCTTGGCTATCTTACGAGTGGCAAAGTCAATATCTTAAAAATAATTTTTTATAAAGAAAAGACATTTAAACATTTACTTGAGACACAAAAGTTAAGGATTTGGCAGCTGTCCTCAAAATCATTGCATCTGATGGCTAGTGTTTCTCAGGGTTTTGGTATAGACAGTTCCCATTCAGTGGCTTTGAACACATTATGAACTAGAGGTAAAGGCTGCTTATTTTGTTTATTTGCTTTAATATTTATTTATTTGGCTGCCTTGAGTCTTAGTTAGCAACGGGCGGGATCTTCAATCTTCGTTGTGGCATGTGGGATGTTTAATTGTGGCATGCAACTCTAAGTTGCAGCATGTGGACTCTAGTTTCCTGACCAGGGATTGAACCAGGGCTCCCTGCATTGACAGCACAGAGTCTTAGCCACTAGACCAGCAGGTTAGTCCCAAGGTTGCTATTTTAAATAGAGAAAAAGTAAAAGTCATTCAGTCGTGTCTGACTCTCTGTGACTGCACGGACTTATCAGTCCATGGAATTTCTAGGCCAGAATACTGGAGAGGGTTCCCTTCTCCAGGGGATCTTCCCAACCCCAGGATTGAACCCAGGTCTCCCACATTGCAGGCAGATTCTTTATCAGCTGAGCCACCAGGAGGCAAAGTGCAATTTTAGCCAGAGCTGAGGGAGGTGACAAAGTGAGTGATGAGCTGTGCAGATCTTGGGGGGAAAGAAGTGTAGGACTGGAGAAGGAAATGGCAACCCACTCCAGTATTCTTGCCTGGAGACCCTCATGGAGTCTGGTGTGCTACAGTCAGAGGGGTCACAGAGTCGGACACTACTTAGCAACTGACCAGCAACAGCAAGTGTACAATAGAGCTCACTAGAACTCTCAGGAAGTGCATGTCAGATGGTCTCAGGAACCTTCAGGAGCCTGAGGTGGCTGGAGAAGAATAGGGAGAATGAGGAGGAGGGGAGGACCTAAAGATGAGATTCAGGGTAGCATAAGGGACCATCGGGCTTTAATTCAGAGCATGATGGATTTGGATGGGAGCCACTGGAATATTTAGAGCAGGTGACATGATCTCATTGGCAGGCAGCCACAACTGCTGGCTTGTCATCCTGAACATTCCTATGAGTCACGGGACATGGTTCTCCTATTTAGGGAATGTCCTGTTCATGTAGAATGAAGTTTCAGGAATCATTTCAGAGATTTATGTACTTCATTGCAGATACCTTGGTCCCAGAATTGTCCCTGTTTTAACTTGTTTGCCTAATAGATTCATTTGTTTCTGACATGACTGGCCCTCAGAGCTGGGTGTGCTTTTCAGGGCTGGGTGCCTCACATCTCCATTTCCAGCCTAGAAAACGTGGCCAAGCCCTTCACAGGGCTCCATGAGCATCGCATTAGCCCCTGCCCATTTCTTTTTTTTTTTTTAAATGTATTTTTTGGCTGCACCACACAGCTTGCAGGTTATTAGCTTCCCCAAACGTAGGCTTGAACCCCAGGCCCTCAGCAGTGAAAGTGCTGAGTCTTAACCAGTGGATCACCAGGGAGCTTCCAGTTCTACTCATTTCTAAGCTCGATGATAGTCTGAATGTCCTTGTCTTAAGAAAGCTGTTTATTTTTTTTGCTTCCCTGGTGGTCCAGTGGTCATGAATCTGCTTTACAATGCAGGGGACACCAGTCTGATTCCTGGTCCAGGAAGATCCCACATGCCACAGGACAACTAAGCCCCCTGTGCCACTACTACTAGCCTGTATTCAGCAGTTAGTGAAGTTTGTGTGCCCTAGAGCCCGTGTTCCCCAACAAGAGAAGCCACTGCAATGAGAAGCCGGCACATTGCTGCTAGAGAGTAATCCCCACACACCTGCGTTCTCTGCAACTAGAGAAAGTCAATGTACGATAACAAAGACCCAGTGCAGCCATAAATATATAAATAATTTTTAAAAAGCTAGCTATCTGGGAAAAAAAAAGAAAGAAAGGCTTTCTTAGAATGAAATAATATCATTCATTCTATCAATTTGATAGAATGAAATAATATCAAAAAATAATAATTTTTGGTATATTGTCACCCTGCTTATTTAACTTATATGCAGAGTATATCATGTGAAATGCCAGGGTGGATGAATCACAAGCTGGAATCAAGATTGCCAGGAAAATATCAACAACCTCAGATATGCAGATGATATTAACCTAATGGCAGAAAGTGAAGAGGAACTAAAAGAACATCTTGATGAAGGTGAAAGAGCAGAGTGAAAAAGCTGGCTTGAAACTCAACATTCAAAAAACTAAGATCATGGCATCTGGTCCCATCACTTCATGGTAAATAGATGGGGAAAAAATGGAAACAGTGGCAGATTTTATTTTCCTGGGCTCCAAAATCACCGAGGACAGTGACTGCAGTCATGAAATTAAAAATGCTTGTTCCTTGAAAGACAAACCTAGACAGCATCTTGAAAAGCAGAGACCTCACTTTGCTGAAAAAGGTCCATATAGTCAAAGCTATGCTTTTTCCAGTAGTCATGTATGAATGTGCTACGCTTAGTTACCCTTCATGTCTGACTCTTTGTGACCCCATAGACTGTAGCTCACCAGGCTCCTCTGACCATGAGGATTCTTCAGGCAAGAATACTGGAGTGGGTTGCCATGCCCTTCTCCAGGGTATCTTTCCAACCCAGGTATCGAACCCAGGTCTCCTGCATTGGAGGCTGATTCTTTACCATCTGAGCCATCAAGAAAGGCAAGAATACTGCAGTGTGTAGTCTATCCCTTCTCCAGGTGATCATCCTGACCCAGGGATAGAACGACATTGCAGGTGGAGTCTTTACCAGCTGAGCTACCAGGGAAGCCCATGGATATGACAGCTGGACCATAAAGAATGTTGAGTGCTGAAGAATTGATGCTTTTGAACTGTGGTGCTGGAGAAGACTCTTGAGAGTCCCTTGGATTGCAAGGAGATCAAACCAGTCAATCCTAAAGTAAATCAACCCTTGGAAGGACTGATGCTGAAGCTGATGTTCCAATACTTTGGCCACCTGATGGGAAAAGCTGACTTATTGGAAAAGACCCTGATGCTTGGAAAGACAGGGCAGAAGGAGAAGGGGTCGACAGAGGACGAGATAGTTGGATGGCATTATTGACTCAATGGACATGAGTTTGAGCAGACCACGGGAGACAGTGAAGGTAGGAAAGCCTGGCATGCTGCAGTTCATGGGGTCACAGAGTCAGACACAACTTAGCAACTGAACAACAACAACATCATTTGCAACATATTGGATGGACCTAGAGATGATCATACTAAATGAAATAAGTCAGAAAGAGACACATACCATATGATATCACTTATTAATATATGTGGAATCTAAAATATGATATAAATGATCTTATCTATGAAACAGAAACAGACTAACAGACATAGAGAATACACTTGTGGTTGTGGAGAGGTGGGGAGTGGAGAAGGAAAAGATTGCCCATTTGAGATTAGCAGAAGAAGCTGTTATATATAGGATGGATAAACAGCAAAGTCCTACTGTATAGTATAGGGAACTATATTCAATATTTTGTGATAAACCATAATGGAAAAGAATATAAAAAAGAATATATACATATATTTAACTGAGTCACTGTTATACAGTGGAAATTAACAGAATATTGTAAATCAACTTTTTTCAATAAAATGAAAAAAAGCTTTTTAACCTAGAATTCTAGTTTTTAGCATGAAATGCAAATGATCCAGTCTTTACTTATTTTCAGGAATCTTTAAACATGGAGGCTAAACCCTTCAAATATTTATCTGATTATTAATATGATCAAGCCAAATTTAAAATAGTTATCAATGACTTTCCTTAAACCCTTTTCTTTACGTATAACAAAAAACAAATAAGAAACCAAACTTGAGATGATTATATCAATTATGCTTTTACAATCAGTGAGATGATTTGTTGCTAGTAAATTTAAAACTGGTACTACCACATTATAAGACTGTCACTTAACAGATTGATGGTTGCAGGCTGGCCTTTTTAAAGATCAAAATTTAAACTAGCTTAAGTTCTGGTCATTTTCTGCCAGGTCAACACTTACCATGACCTCAGTGACCAAATTGCTCATAAGCCTTTTGTCCAGGTCAAACCATGCTTTTCCACACCATTGATTTTTTAAGTAGGAAGTATGACATTCCAGCAGATGGAAGTGAAGTGGAAGTCACTCAGTCGTGTCCAACTCTGTGGCCCCATGGACTATATAGTCTATGGGATTCTCCAGGCCAGAATACTGGAGTGGGTAGCCTTTCCCTTCTCCAGGGAATCTTCCCAACCCAGGGATCAAACCCAGGTAACAATCTAAATGACGCACATACCATTATAAGTGTGTGAGCATATACATTTTAGGGCAGGATCTCAAAGAGGCCAACACAAACACATACTTTTCTAAACTTCGTCTGTTCACATTAACCCTTCATTTCAAAGCCACTTCTTTTTAAAAATTTTTTTATTTTTATTTATTTATATTATTTGGCTGTGCTGGGTCTTGTTGTGGCATGTGGGATCTTTGCTTGAAGCATACAGGATCTTTTATACATATATAACTGAAACTTTTCATTAAAAAAATTTTATAGTTTGTGAGTGACAAAATGAACAGTGTGTAATGTGGTGTGACCAAAACTATGTTTTAAAAGTTCATTCATACACAGAGTTTAAATCTCAGGTGAAAAAATAAAAAATAAAAAACAGCCACTTAATAGTGTCAAATTTTTATCCCATTACACGTGAATATTGTGTCAGATTTGATTAATTTGTCTTACAGCAAGATCTGTAGCTGTGGCATGTGAACATGCAGCATGTAAGATCTAGTTCCCTGATTAGGGATTAAACTCAGGCCCTCTGCCTTGGGAGCTCAGTCTTAGCCACTGCACCCCCAGGGAAGTCCCCCAAAGCCACTTCTAATTTTGAGGCAATGTGGGTCTTGGAGCCAAGAGAATATGGGCTTTAAATCCCAGCTTATTCAGTGACCTTCAACAAGTTGGTAACATCCTTGTGTTCTCATGTTCATGATGAGATTAAAGGGAAGTCCTGGTCAAGATGGTCAAGCTCTGTAGGCATTAGCTTCCTTCCTGCCTAGAGTGTCATACCCTGGGTCATCCTTGGCTATTGTGGGACTCACCAAGAACTCCCAAATCTGCAGCCAACTTCTCCAGACTATAGAACCCAAGCGAACTTTCTTCAGCGTCCAAAGGACAAGTTGCCTTTCTTTTCCCTTCGATTTGGCAGAAGCTAGGAAAGAGCAATATTGTTGGATCTGCAGGATCAGCTCTACTCAGAAAGGAGTTATTTCCCTCCTCAGAAGAGATGCTGGCTGGGACACATTGAAACAAACTCTGTGGGGCCCGCCTCATTGCAAATCTCTTCTGTGTCTTTCCTTTCTTTTTTGTAGAAAATAGACTTCATTCAGCTTCCCTGGTGGCTCAGACAGTAAAGAATTCACCTGCAGTGCGGGAGACCTAGGTTCAATCCCTGGTTGGAAAGATTCCTTGGAGGAGGGCCTGGCAACTCACTCCAGTATTCTTGCCTGGAGAATCCCGTGGATAGAGGAGCCTGGTGGGCTACAGTCCATGGGGTTGTAAAGAGTCAGACATGACTGAGCGACTGGAAATCATCAGTAAGTTCAGGGGTTTTGAGCATGAACGACCCATTCTCCTTGCTTGGCACTGCAATAAAGCTTTCTCTGCTCCAAACTCTGATGTTTCCATTTATTTGGTCTCACCATCATAAAATAAAAGTCATAGTTTATGGCAAGACAAGGGAAATTTAAACAAAAATTCTTTGCCTTTTGGCCTTCCCCTCCACCTCCCTCCCCACCACACTGTGTATATGTGTGCATACTTCTGATTCAGTGAAACTTCTGATTCAATGAAACTATGAGCCATGTGGTGTAGGGCCACCCAAGATGGACGGGTCATAATGAAGAGTTCTGACAAAATGTGGTCCACTGGAGAAGGGCATGGCAAACCACTTCAGTATTCTTGCCTTGAGAACCTCATCAACAGTATGAAAAGGCAAAAAGATATGACACTGAAATATGAACTCCCCAGGTCAGTAAGTGCTCCATATGCTACTGGAGAAGAGTAGAAAAATAACTCCAAAAAGAATGAAGAGACGGAGCCAAGGTGAAAACAATGCCCAGTTGTGGATGTGACTGGTGATGGAAGTAAAGTCCAATGCTATAAAGAACAATATTGCAGAGGAATCTGAAATGGTAGGTCCATGAATCAAGGTCAATTGGAAGTGGTCAAACAGGAGATGGCAAGAGTGAACATCAACATTTTAGGAATCAGTGAACTAAAATGGACTGGAATGGGTGAATTTAATTCAGATGGCCATCATATCTACTTCTGTGAGCAAGAATCCCTTAGAAGATATGGAGTAACTCTCATATTCAATAAAAGAGTCTGAAATGCAGTACTTGGGTGCAACCTCAAAAATGACAGGATGATCTCTGTTCGTTTCCAAGGCAAAACCATTCAATAACACAGTAATCCGAGTCTATGCCCCAACCACTAATGCCAAAGAAGCTGAAGTTGAACAGTTCTCTGAAGACCTATAAGATCTTCCAGACTAATGCCAAAAAAAGATGTCCTTTTCATCATAGGGGACTGGAATGCAAAAGTAGGAAGTCAAGAGATACACGGAATAACAGGCAAGTTTGACCTTAGAATACAAAATGAAGCAGGGAAAGTCTAACAGAGTTTTGTCAAGAGAATGCACTGGTCATAGCCAACAGCCTCTTCCAACAACACAAGAATTGACTCTACACATGGACATCACCAGACAGTCAATACTGAAATCAGATTGATTATATTCTTTGCAGCTAAAGATGGAGAAGCTCTATACAGTCAGCAAAAACAAGACCAGGAGCTGACTGTCGCTCAGATCATGAACTCCTTATTGACAAATTCAGACTGAAATTGAAGAAAGAAGGGAAAACCACTAGATGATTCGTGTATGACCTAAATCAAATCCCTTATAATTATACAGTGGAAGTGACAAATAGTTTCAAGGGATTAGATTTGATAGACAGACTGCCTGAAGAACTATGGATGGAGGTTTGTGACATTGTACAGGAGGCAGTGGTCAAGATCATCACCAAGAAAAAGAAATGCAAAAAGGCAAAGTGGTTGTCTGAGGAGGCCTTACAAATAGCTGAGAAGAGAAGAGAAGCGAAAGGCAAAGGAGAAAAGGAAAGATATATCCATCTGAATGCAGAGTTCCAAATAATAGCAAGTATCCATCTGAATGCAGAGTTCCAAATAATAGCAAGGAGAGATAGGAAAGCCTTCCTAAGTGAACAATGAAAAGAAATAGAGGAAGAAATAGAATGAGAAAGACTAGAGATCTCTTCAAGAAAATTTAGAGATATCAAGGGAACATTTTATGCAAAGATGGGCACATTAAAGGACAGAAATGGTATGGGCCTAACAGAAGCAGAAGATATTAAGAAGAGGTGGCAAGAATACACAGAACTATACAAAAAAGATCTTAGCAACCCAGATAACCACGATGGTGTGATCCCTCACCTAGAGCCAGATATCCTGTAGTGTGAAGTCAAGTGGGCCTTAGGAAGCATCACTACAAGCAAAGCTAGTGGAGGTGATGAAGTTCCAGCAGAGCTATTTCAAATCCTAAAAGATGATGCTGTGAAAGTGATGCACTCAATATGCCAGCAAATTTGGAAAATTCAGCAGTAGCGACAGGACTGAAAAAGGTCAGTTTTCATTCCAATCCCAAGGAAAGGCAATGCCAAAGAATGTTCAAAGTACTGCGCAATTGCCCTCATCTCACATGTTAGCAAAGTAATGCTCAAAATTCTCCAAGCCAGGCTCAATAGTACGTGAACTGAGAACTTTCAGATGTTCAAGCTGGATTTAGAAAAAGCAGAGGAACAAGAGATCAAATTGCCAACATCTATTGGATCATTGATAAAGCAAGAGAGTTCCAGAAAAACATCTATTTCTGCTTCATTGACTACACTAAAGCCTTTGATTGTGTGGATCACAAAAAAACATGGAAAATTCTGAAAGAGATGGGAATACCAGACCACCTTACCTGCCTCTTGAGAAATCTGTATGCAAGTCAAGAAGCAACATGGATGCTTCATCAAGCATCAGACATGGAACAACAAACTGGTTCCAAATTGGGAAAGGAATTCGTAAAGGCTGTATATTGTCACCCTGTTTATTTAACTTATATACAGAGTACATCATTCAAAATGTCAGGCTGGATGAAGTACAAACTGGAATCAAGACTGCCAGGAGAAATATAAATAACTTCAGATATGCACATGACACCACCCTTATGGCAGAAAGCAAAGAGGAACTAAAGAGCCTTTTGATGAAAGTGAAAGAGAAGAATGAAAAAGCTGGCTTAAAACTCAACAGTCAAAAAACTAAGATCACGGCATCCAGTCCCATCACTTCATGGCAAATAGATGGGGAAACAATGGACACAGTGACAGACTTTATTTTCTTGGGCTCCAAAATCACTGCAGACGGTGACTGCAGCCATGAAATTAAAAGACGCTTGCTCCTTGAAAGAAAAGCTATGACCAACCTAGAGAGCATATTAAAAAGCAGAGACGTTACTTTGCCAAGCAAGGTCTGTCTAGTCAAAGCTATGGTTTTCCAGTAGTCATATATGGTTGTGAGAGTTGGACTATAAAGAAATCTGAGTGCCAAAGAATTTATGGTTTTGAACTGCGGTGTTGGAGAAGACTCTTGAGAGTCCCTTGGACTGAAAGGAGATCCAACCAGTCCACCCTAAAGAAAATCAGTCCTAAATATTCATTGGAAGGACTGATGCTGAAGCTGAAGCTCCAATACTTCGGCTACCTGATGGGAAAAACTGACTCACTGGAAAAGACCCTGATGCTGGGAAAGATCGAAGGCAGGAGGAGAAGGGGATGACAGAGGATGAGATGGTTGGATGGCATCACCGACTTGATGAACATGAGTTTGAGCAAGCTCTGGGAGTTGGTGATGGACAGGGAACCCTGTTGCAGTCCATGGGGTTGCAAAGAGTGGGACACCACTGAGCGACTGAACTGAACTGAAGTGAAAGCTTGGACTCTGCCCCAATTCTCTCTGGAATCTCCTCTGCTCAAGTCCCTACATGAATAGCTTAAAAATTCCCCAATTTTGCCGTTCAAGGAGACACTGCTTTGAGAAAGATCTCCACTGTTGTCCTTATTTGCTTTAAGTAATTATAAATCCTTTCTTCTCCTGATATTTGGCTTGGTTGTTTCTCTTGGCTGTATGCCCACAAAGAGGTGAATTCGATTTTCAGGTGACACTACGAGATCTCTTGGGTTGTACTTTAGACACTCTTAGAATATCAAATCTCATCCTACCACCTCTAACAAATAGGGAATCTAACAGAATTCAGAGGCTGTATAGCTTTGATTCTATTACCAACAATCAATGGCTAGTTCTGGGTTTCCAGTTTGGTGCTCTGCTGTACTAACTAGCC
This sequence comes from Bos grunniens, assembly GCF_055505025.1. Classification (NCBI taxonomy): domain Eukaryota; kingdom Metazoa; phylum Chordata; class Mammalia; order Artiodactyla; family Bovidae; genus Bos; species Bos grunniens. The sequence continues at coordinate 37,505,283 of NC_141180.1, read as the reverse complement.
TCTCTATTCCAGAAATCCCTAGCACACTTATCTTTCTTCTGGGAAACAGACTGCAAATAAGAATTAATGTGTTGTCTGGATCCAGTACCTTTCTGGAACCAGAACCAAACATTAAAAAAGGAGTCGTGGGACTTCCCTGGTGGTCCAGTGGTTAAGACTCCATGCTGCCATTGCAAGGAGCACAGGTTCAATCCCTGGTGGACAGCTAGGCTCACACAGGCCACGCAGTACAGCCAAAATAAATAAACAAAATTAAAATTTTTAAAAATAGGAGCTGTGAGGCAGGATATAAATTCAATCCTATTTGGTTTAATCCTCTGTGACATGGGTTGGATGATAAGTGAATACAGCTAATGTAAATAAGGGCTTCCCAGGTGGTACAATGATAAAGATTCTGCCTTCCAGTGCAGGAAACACAGGTTTGATGGTTCAATCCCTGATTGGGAAGATTCCCTGGAATAGGAAATGGCAACCCTCCAATATTCTTGCCTGGAGAATCCCATGGACAGAGGGGCCTGGCAGGCTACAGTCCCTAGGGTTACAAAGAGTTGGACACAACTGAAGTGACTTAGCATGAATGCACACAATATAAATAAATAGAGCCTCTGTTAGCCTCTAGGATCTCATACAATGGTAGATAATGGATAAATTTCTACAGAAATCATGAAAAAGAAGTCTCAGACAAGGAGTCACAGCATAACGTACAGAAAAGTAAGACAGTATTGGAGACAGGTGAAGGATTTCACGAATACACATTTGAAGAACACTGATTACAATAGTCAGAAGGCGGCTTTGCAATACTCAACAGGCTTAACAAAAGATGTTTCCACACACTTGAAACAGTCACCCTGACTCCATTCCCTGTTTTCTTCTCTAAGAAATTTGCTCTAAAAGCCATCAGATCAGATCAGTCGCTCAGTCGTGTCCAACTTTTGGGACCCCATGAATCGCAGCACGCCAGTCCATCACCAACTCCTGGAGTTCACTAAGACTCACGTCCATCGAGTCAGTGATGCCATCCAGCCATCTCATCCTCTGTCATCCCCTTCTCCTCCTGCCCCCAATCCCTCCCAGCATCAGAGTCTTTTCCAATGAGTCAACTCTTCGCATGAGGTGGCCAAAGTATTGGAGTTTCAGCTTTAGCATCATTCCTTCCAAAGAAATCCCAGGGCTGATCTGCTTCAGAATGGACTGGTTGGATCTCCTTGCAGTCCAAGGGACTCTCAAGAGTCTTCTCCAACACCACAGTTCAAAAGCATCAATTCTTTGGCACTCAGCCTTCTTCACAGTCCAACTCTCACATCCATACATGACCACAGGAAAAACCATAGCCTTGACTAGACGAACCTTTGTTGGCAAAGTAATGTCTCTGCTTTTGAACATGCTATCTAGGTTGGTCATAACTTTCCTTCCAAGGAGTAAGCGTCTTTTAATTTCATGGCTGCAGTCACCATCTGCAGTGATTTTGGAGCCCAGAAAAATAAAGTCTGACACTGTTTCCACTGTTTCCCCATCTATTTCCCATGAAGTGGTGGGACCGGATGCCATGGGAATAACTAAAAAGAAAGCACTGCAAGGCAAAATTCAAAGCCATGCCCTGATCTCTAACACTTTACCCTCCACAAAGATGTCCGATACTAGCCAGAGAAACCAGGGAAGAAAGAACTTATGAGGACTTCTCTGGCAGTCCAGTGATTAACAACCCATAAACTCCCAATATAGGGGCACAGGTTTAATCCTTGGATGGGGAACTAAGATCCCACATGCCATGGGTTGTGACCAAAAACAACCTCCCCACCAAAAAACCACAAACAATCAGAAAAATAAAGCGCTTATGATCACATGTCCCCACTAATTTGAGGGTGAGGTGATAAGTAAATTATCAGGGCTTACTACCTTTAGGAAAAACAATCATTAATTCCTTCTTATGAATTAGAAACAGAGAAGAAATGAGATTCAGATTACAGGTAGCAGAATATGCCACCCCAAGATATGCCACTTTTTCATATTGAATATTTTGAAATGAAGGTCATGGGAAAGCAGAAAAGCCCTGCCCTCCCCCAGAGCAGGACATAATTTTGTAAACATGTCCCTGCTCTCCCTGTACCAGGTTGGACAGAAATTAGGGACACAACTCTGAACTCCTATCAGTCTAGAGATGGCACCAGAAGAATTTACATAACAAACTTTACTAACTCGTTCTTATTTACCATTAGTTCCTGCATGTATTTATCTTCCCAAAATTTGTCACCCCTGGAATCACAAAGCCCTTTGTCTTATCACTTCTCTACAGAATTATTACTCTTTGCTCAGGTGCCATATAACTTCCTTTTTTTTTCTTTCTTCTTCTTTTAAAAAAATTTTGGCCACACCTGGTGGCATGTGGGATCTTAGTTCCCCAACCAGGGATCAAATCCATGCCCCCTGCATTGGAAGTCGAATCTCAACCACTGGCCCACCAGGGAAGTTCCCTCAGCTCAGGTTCTAACCACTCTGAGACACTCATCGCTGAATGCTCCTGAGTGTATTCACCATGCATGTGTTAACAAGCTTCTGTTTGTTGTCTTGTTACGCTGTCTCTTGGTATAATTTACAGGGTCCCAACCAATGAAACTAAGAAAGGTAGAGAAATAATATTTTTTTCCTTGCCTATACGGTTTCTGTCAGTATGAATCTGATTTAGCTTGAGAAGTTCCAGGCATCCCTGCTTAGTGTGAGAAAGGGAGGATAAAATCCTACCATAGGTTGGGAGATCTTACAGACACACTGGAACCTTAGAATTGCTGTTCAGTCACTCAGTCATTTCTGACTCTTTGCAACCCCACAGGCTGTAAGCCTGCCAGGCTCCTCTGTCCATGGGGTTCTCCAGGCAATAACACTGGAGTGGGTTGCCATTTCCTTCTCCAGGGGATGTTCCCAACAGAGGGATCAAACCTGCATCTCCTGTGTTGGCAGGCTGATTCTTTACCACTGAGCCACCTGGGAAGCCCAGAATGGTACAGTCCAAAATGGCTAAAATACTTGATTTTATGTTATTATTATTATTATTAGGCATGGTTAAAAGAAAAAAAAAAAAAAGGACCACCTGCTCTCAATTTGCAGATGGAGAAACCCAAGCCCAGGTCAGATAATGTGGAAGAGGAGCCAGAGCAGCCCCCAGTCCCCCAGACTTCCGGAAGCTCCGGCCCGATCAAAAGTGCCCCTGATCAGGGACTTCCCTGGTGAGCCAATGTCTAAGACTCCATGCCCCCAATACAGGGGGTCTGGGATCCATCCCTGATCAGGGAACACGTCCCACCTGCCCCAACTAAGACTTTGAATGCTGCAACTAAAGATCTCACATCTTGCAACTAAGCTTCAGAGCAGCCAAATTAAAAAATAAAGTTCAAAGAAGATGCCCTATCTCCTTTCACCATTCCGATAGCCTTCTCAAGTTCTGCTGGCTGGTAGGGTAGCCAACTTCCACTTGTGTCCGTTGAACATTAGAAACATGGCTAGTCCTGGCTTGAGGCTTAAAATGAACTCCTATTTAACAACAGCAACACAAAAAGGTGCCTCTGATTGCTGTTATTTAGTCAGAAGCGCTAGGCATGAGCAGGTGCTCAGAACCACCAACGCTGACGAATTAAATCACCAGCAGGAGGAACTGAGCATCAGTACCAAAGGGAAGCATTCTACCGTCACGGCAGGAAAGAAACTTAGCGGATCCCGCCGCCCCTCTACATCCCCTGAGGCCCCTCCCATACTTCCTCCCTGCCAGGCAGGGGAAAGTGGAAGCAAACCCTCCAAGCACCGACCCACAGTCCTCCTGGCTGGAATTGGGCCCCGGGGTTGGGGTGAAGAGGTAGCGGCCTCTAAAGGGTCTGGGTTTATTAACCCCCGCCTTTCGATGAGAAGAGGAAACCAGAAAACTAAAGATTTCAAACGTGTCTCCAGAACTCTAACCCGCACGAGAGCCGCCGGAGGTCGCGGGAGGGGCGGGGGGCGAGGGCGGGGCCGGAGGCCAGGCTCGGGACGGTACTCTGGGGCCCCGGAATCTGCGTCCCGGAGATCTCCAGGGGGCGCTGATGCTGCGGGCCGGGACCTCCCCTGGACTCGGGGATTCCCTCAGCCCGTTGCCCAGAAATCCGCGTTAAAGCGGCCACGGGGCGAGGATCTACCGGGAGGGGCTTCGGGTCGGGGCGCCTCCCCGACACCCATGGGGAACCCCATCGTGTCCCCGACTCTCCCTGCGAGGTGGCCTACGCCACCGTCGCCCCCACCTGCTTGGGAGTCCGCGATGGGACAGGAGCCGTTGCCGCGTGGACCGGGCACTGGCGGACAGAGGAGAGGACAGACAGACTGGCGAACTGGGAGAGGAAGGATGGGAGGGACCAGGAGACGGCCAGACGCGTGGAGAACAGGGGGATGCGGGAGACTAAAGGATGGGGGGACAGGCGGCTGGACTGAAGGACTGGCAGACGGACGGAGGTGGGAGACCGACGACAGTCAGACGGACGTTCAGGGGGACAGAGGATAGACGAAGGTGGGGAAGTGGGGGACCCGGAGAACCCGTAGTAAGACTCGGGGGACGCACGGGTGCAGGTGAGGGGACGCAGGGAGTCGGACCAGCATGCCAGCCCGGCGGCCTCCGCCCCGAACTGGACGCGCGGCCGAGCGGAGGCCCCGCACGGCCCCTCCCGCCTACCTAGGGCCCGCATGTAGCCCTCGACGTTGTCGCTGCTGAGCAGGTTCCAGGTGCCGCTGAAGTTGGAAGGCATGGCGGGGCTGAGGACAGCACTGGCCGGGGGCAGTGGGGACTGGGAGACCTATGTCTGGCCGGGGAGGCGGGACCAGCAGGACCTCGAGGGGACAGAGCGGGGAGGGGCCATGCGGGGAGCGCTGGGCACAGGCCTCCTGCAAATCCGGTCCACTTCCAGCCTCCTTGTCCACGCGCTCCTGTCCTCTTCTGCTTTAACTCCAAAGTGGACATACCCCACACCAAGATCAGAGCTACACTTTTTTCTCTGCCTACATGTTAATATGCCTTTCCCAGGTGGCTCAGTGGTAAAGACTCCACCAGCAATGCAGGAGACACAGGAGACACGAGTTAAATCCCTGGGTTGGGAAGATCCCCTGGAGAAAGAAATGGCAACCCACTCTAGTATCCTCGCCTGGGAAAGCCATTGACAGAGGAGCTTGGCAGGCTCCAGTCCGTGGGGTTGCATAGTTGGATATGACTGAGCCCACGCATACACATTAATAACCAAGAGATCTCCTTCAAATACATGGCATGGATTGCTGGGTCAGCTGCAAATAATATACCAATAAATCCAGTGCTAGTGGTCTCAATAAATAGGCGGTTATCTTCCTTACCTATCAAGCTGTCCTGGGATAAGTGGCAACTCCATGACATAGAAGTGGCATCTCTGGACTTCCTTGGTGGTCCAGTGGTTAAAACTCCACCTGCCATAAAAGGGGACATGGGTTCCCTCCCTGGTCCGGGAAGATTCCATATGCCATGAGCCATTAAGCAGGTGTGCCACAACTACTGGGCCCCAACCCTAAAGACCATGCTCTGCAACAAGAGAAGCCACCACAAGGAGAAGCCCACACCCCGCAACTAGAGAGTAGTCCCCCGTTCCGGAACTAGAGAAAAGCCTGAGCACAGCAAGGAAGACCCAGCACAGCCAGAAAACTTATTAATTAAAAATGTTACATATAAAAAAAAGTGGCATCTCTGTATTCTCCTGGCCTTTCATCCCTGTTGGTTACCTCACTGTCATGAGTTGGCTGCTGGAACATCCACATTCAAGGTGGGAAAGAAGAGGCAGAGAACCACCTGCCATTGTCCCTTCACCAGATTCCGGTTTACACTCATTGGCCAAAACCATGTCATAGGCTACTTCTAATTGCAAGGGAACCTGGGAAATCTAGTATCTAGTCTTCAGTCTTGACAGTAGAGAAAGGCAAAAGAGGTGGGTGTTGGGGGTATGGGGTAACCTATAACGTTAGCCCTAAATACCATCTCTATAGGCTGGCTCCAAGACTTACCTGTTCTTTTTTTTTTCTTTAAAGAAAAAATAATATTTATTTGCAGTATAAACAAAGTTCTGTTGCTGGCTCGGGAGATGTGTGTGTGTGTGTGTGTATAGGGTCACAAATTATCCTTCATAAAACCTAAAGCAAAACTGGCCACCCTGTTGGCATACTCTCATTTACACAAATCTGATATGTTTTTCTGGGTTTTTCTTTTTAAAGGTAAAAAAGAGAGAGAGAAAGAGAACCATGTACATAGTATGGAAGCTTTTTGTCAATTTCTCAACCGTGGCAAGAATTTCATCTGCTGCCTTGAAGAATCTCTGAAAACCAGCCCTGTGAGGTAAGATGCAGTTGGGCAGAGTTTCCGCGGCCTCCCTCACATGCTGAGTGCTAGCTCGCTCAGGGACCCTCCCCCGGCCTCACGCAGTCCCACCACCTGGGAAAACGGAGTTTGGAGAAGGAACAAAACTGGAGGAGGGTAACGGAATCTGTGGCTTTGTTCTGTGGACACGGGGCATTTCTTTTTTTTGTTTAATTTTTATTGCTGTAGAGTTGATTTACAGCGTTGTGTTAGTTTTAGGTGTACAGCTTATCTGTCCATTTCTGATCTCTCACATGAGTGCCAGACTCAAGTACATTAATAGCCAACACCTATTGAGTGATTACTATGTGTATTATCATTTATCACAAAATCCTACCTCTCCAATAGTTACTTTATTTATCTCCATTTGAAAAAGACAAAACCTGAGACAAAGAGAGGTTAAGTGACTTACCCAAGGTCATACAGTTGGTGGAAGAGTCTGGTTTCAATCTCAGATAGCTCGACTACCAAGTTCATGTGTCACCTCTCACCACTTAAGGTGCCTCTTGGATATCCTAAAGGTACTCAAATGTAATATATCCAAAGCAGAAAGCATAACATAAAATTATTCCTTGGCTTTCCTCATCTCTATAAATTGTACCACTAGTCACCTGTTAAATCCAAAGCCAGGTAAACACTGGATTTTTCCCTTTTCTACTCACCCATATCCAATCCACCAGCAAATCCTGTTGGTTCTTCCAACCTAACCCAAGCCACCATCATGTCTTGCCTCCTCCCTGGGCTTGTTGCTTCTACTCTTATCCAACCAAACTATTTTCCATTCTGCAGCCAAGAAAGCTTTTCAGAAATATAATTCAGATTTCATTACTCCCAAGATTCAAATGCTTCAGTGTGTAAATATTTGAATCTCTCTAAAAATCTGAGTCACTTTTTCAGAGCAACCTTCCGGTATACAATTACTCTGCATCACAACTCTGCTTATATCCTTTGTAATTATCATAGTCCATAATTATCTTTTTTTTTTTGCTTTATTTACTGACTACTGTGCTTGCTTCAGCAGCACATATACTAAAATATTTACTGACTACCTTTTTCATTAAAATGTCAAGAGTAGAGACTGTGTTCATATTATTCACCTCTACAGTATCCCCAGTGCCTAGCATGCCTGGCAAGTGATTATTAAATGTTTGTTGAATGAATGGCTATGAACTTTCCAGAGGAAAGATGCTATTTTTATTGAGGAAACCAGGGGCATAAGGCAAGGAAGTGCTTCCCTGGTGGCTCAGACAGTAAAGAATCTGCCTGCAAGGCAGGAGACCCAGGTTCGATCCTTGGGTCAGGAAGATCCCCTGGAGAAGGGAATGGCTACCCACTCCAGTATTCTTGCCTGGAGAACTCCATGGACAGAGGAGCCTGGCGGGCTACAGTCCATGGGGTCGCAAAGAGTCAGACATGACTGAGCGCCTAACACTTTCACATAGTGACATTCAGTTCAGCAGCTCAGCCGTGTCCGACTCTTTGTGACCCCATGGACTGCAGCACGCCAGGCTTCCCTGTTCATCACCAACTCCTGGAGCTTGCTCAAACTCATGTCGATTGAGTCAGTGATGCCATCCAACCATCTCATCCTCTGTCGTCCCCTTCTCCTCCCGCCTTCAATCTTTCCCAGCATCAGGGTCTTTTCCAATGAGTCAGTTCTTCGCATCAGGTGGCCAAAGTATTGGAGCTTCAGCTTTAGCATCAGTCCTTCCAATGAATATTCAGGACTGATTTCCTTTAGGATGGACTGGTTTGATTTCGTTGCTGTCCAAGGGACTCTTAAGATTCTTCTCCAACACCACAGTTCAAAAGCATCAATTCTTTGGCATTCAGCGTTCTTTATAGCCCAACTCTCACATTCATGCATGACTACTGGAAAAACCATAGCTTTGACTAGAGGGAATTTTGTTGGCAAAGTAACGTGTCTGCTTTTTAGTATGCTGTCTAGGTTGGTCATAGCTTTTCTTCCATGGAGCGTCTTTTAATTTCATGGCTGCAGTCACCATCCGCAGTGATTTTGGAGTCCAAGAAAATAAAGTCTGTCACTGTTTCCATTGTTTCCCCATCTATTTGCCATGAAGTGATGGGACCAGATGCCATGATCTTAGTTTTCTGAATGTTGAGTTTTAAGTCAACTTTTTCACTCTCCTCTTTCATCAAGAGGCTCTTTAGTTCTTCCTCGATTTCTGCCATAAGGTGGTGTCGTCTGCATATCTGAGGTTATTGATATTTCTCCCAGCAATCTTGATTCCAACTTGTGCTTCTTCCAGCCCAGTGTTTCTCATGATGTACTCTGCATAGAAGTTAAATAAGCAGGGTGACAATATACAGCCTTGACAAACTCCTTTTCCTATTTGGAACCAGTCTGTTGTTCCATGTCCAGTTCTAACTGTTGCTTCTTGACCTGCATACAGATTCCTCAGGAAGCAGGTGAGGTGGTCTGGTATTCCCATCTTTTTCAGAATTTTCCAGTCTGTTGTGATCCACACAGTCAAAGGCTTTGGTGTAGTCAATAAAGAAGATGTTTTGCTGGAACTCTTTTGCTTTTTCTATGATCCAGCGGATGTTGGCAATTTGATCTCTGGTTCCTCTGCCTTCTCTAAATCCAGCTTGAACATCTGGAAGTTCACGGTTCATGTACTGTTGAAGCCTGACTTGCAGGGTTTTGAGCATTACTTTGCTAGCGTGTGAGATGAGTGCAATTGTGCGATAGTATCAACATTGTTTGGCATTGCCTTTCTTTGGGATTGGAATGAAGACTGACCTTTTTCAGTCCTGTGGCCACTGCTGAATTTTCTAAATTTGCTGGCACATTGAGTGCATCACTTCCATAGCATCATCTTTTAGGATTTGCAACTTGAATTCCATCACCTCCATTAGCTTTGTTTGTAGTGATGCTTCCTAAGGCCCATAGTGACACTGCATTACTCAGAATGAGGCTATTGATTCTCATAAGTACAAAACATTGATTCCTTTGGTGGAATATGATGGGATGATATCAACTCCTGGGATTAGATAAACTTTACCACTTTAAGGGCATAGACCTATGAACTCTGACCAGATTTCTGGAGCATGAAACCTATTTAAATTCCAGATAACTAAGGGAACAGGACATGGAGAAATCATATTTCCTTCCTATCCTTAAAATCTTATTGTTCTAAATGTTGGCCTGAAAATGAAATTCACAGGAATAACTAATAATAGTGTCAGCAATTGCGCTGGTTGGTATGGCTCTTGGCCAATTTGGACAAGGACCATCTATTATGGGTAGGGTTGAATGGATGTTGGAGTAGATTGGACATAGATTGGACTTGCCCATGGGAGGAGAAATCTTCTCCTCTACAATTCCAAGATCTTTCTTCCTGACTAGGACCAAAGCTATGTCTGGAAAGGAAAGACAAATGTTACTTGGCCAAATTTGTGCTTTCTTTCCTTCCATTTGATACTGGCAAAGTGAACCATAAAATTAAGAGCCAAGATGCAGTCCTACACTTGTGGACGAGCAGTGCTTTCTCCTAGACAGTGATGAGCGGGAATGATGAGGGGGCATTTGTAGTGGAGGCATTTTTCTGGCATTCGATGGAATCTGATACTGGTCCAGGAAAGAATGGTGCATAAAGACATAAAATAAACTTCCCCTCATCTCTACCTCTCCTCCTAACGCAAGGAGGCAGCACCATCAGGGAGCTTGGTCCCATTTTGGGGATAAGACTTAGATACACAGGGGATTTATTATACTTCTTTTTGGCTGTGCTGGGTCTTCGTTGCTGCATGGGCTTTGCTCTAGTTGCAATGAGTGGGGCCCACTCTAGTTGTGGAGCACGGGCTTCTCACTGAGGTGGCTTCTCTTGTTGCAGAGCAGGGGCTCTAGGTGCATGGGCTTCAGTAGTTGGTGCACATGGGCTCAGTAGTTGTGGCGCATGGGCTTAGCTGCTCCAAGGCATGTGGGATCTTCCCAGACTGGGGATCATACCCATGTTTCCTGCATTAGCAGGAGGGTTCTTTATCACCAGGGCTTCCCTGGTGGCTCAGAGGTTAAAGTGTCTGCCTGCAATGCAGGAGACCTGGGTTCGATCCCTGGGTCAGGAAGATCCCCTGGAGAAGGAAATGGCAACCCACTCCAGTATTCTTGCATGGAGAATCCCATGGAGGGAGGAGCCTGGTAGGCTACAATCCATGGGGTTGCAGAGTCAGACACAACTGAGCTACTTCACTTGGGAAGCCCCCATTATACTTTTATCACTAATTCTGTTTGAAAATTTCCCTAACACTTTTAAAACATGTCATTGTTGTCATGTTACCCACTGGTCTGGAAAAACTTGGGCACTTCACTTGATTTGGGAAACACTGTCTGCTGCATTATTGACTGATAAGGCACTTGAGGCAGACATGGATCTGAATCTCAGCACTGAAACCAAGGTGATTTCCTGAGTGGAGTGGGGGGCATTGTCCCAGAGGAGGAGTCCAACAGAGACAGGAATTCCCCACCATGTGCTGGTGCTACTGTAACAGGTCAAAAACTGTATGTGGACCCCACCAAGCTTCCCTCCTTATGAGCCCCACATCCCACCCCACACACTTGACTTCAGTCGGGCTGGCTCCATGAATGGGCTTCTCCATACCTCCTCTCAGGTTGTTCCTCCCATAAGGTTGCTGGAAGTGGCAAAAAATAAACTAGAAACAGGATTCGTCAAGTTTCAGATACATGACAAATAACTTGTAGTATTTATTAGGCTTTCCTGGTGGCTCAGTGGTAAAGCATTTGCCTGCAATGCAGGAGACCCAGGTTCAACACCCCCGGTTGGGAAGATCCCCTGGAGAAGGTCATGGCAACCCACTCCAGTATTCTTGCCTGGAGAACCCCATGGACAGAGGAGCCTGGCGGGCTACAGTTCGTAGGGTTGAAAAGAGTTGGACACGACTGAAGCAACTTAGCAGCAGCAGCAGAATATAAACAAAAAAACAACCACCCCTACCAGCATCAAACAATACACCAGTTCAGCACAATTCCTAAACTAAATTCACATTATAAGATCCAAACATGAGACATGATAGAGAATAAACAATGGCATTTCCCCCTCTTCCTCAATGAAAGCCACAACAGTTACTAATATTTATTTCCTTGTGAAATTCATTGTCCTAGTTTCATTATCCAAGGAGGAAGCTGTGTCCTTAAAGGAGACCTCGAAACATGCTATTATGCTGTGGCATTAGCAGCATCCTGGTACAGGGACAAAAAGCCAAGCAGCTCCTTCTATGTACAAAGTTGCTGATCCATAAATACCACAACAATAGGACCATTTCACTGTTACCAGGTCTCCTGGGAGGGTCCCTATGAGCCTTACCCAGCCGGCCCTGAGGTCAATACGCTCAGCAGACTATGGGCACATCTAGGTGAAAAGGCTTCATAGTAGAAAAGAAGTTTCTAGCACTGGAATCTTCCTGCAGTTCAGACATACTTCAGATAAACTTGTGTAGTTTTCCAGAAGAAATCAAAATTAAATTTTGATAACTTCATTGACTTCTAGCAATAGTTCTATTGCTATTTTTCAGTATTGCTCCAACTTTTAAACTCTAAAAAGCTGAGGAGCAGGGGAACGAACCTCATTTCTATGATCTGAGGTTATGACCTTTCATTCATTCAGCAGGTTAAGAGACTGAAACCACTGAGTGCCAAGCTTTGTACTCTTCTCTGTCTTTGAGAAATAGATCCACTGACTTCAGTAAGAATAAGCCAGGAATGGGGACTTCCATGGTAGTCCAGTGGTTAAGAATCTGCCTTCCAATGCAGAGGACACAGGTTCAATCCCTGGTTGGGGAACTAAGATCCCACATGCTACAGGGCAACTAAGCAGGTGAGCTGTCACTACTGACCCTGGCGGGCTCAGCTAGAAAGAAGTCTGCATGCTACAATGAAAGATCCCATATGCTGCAACCAAGATCTGACACAGCCATAAATAAGTAAAAATTAAAAGAGGCCAAGAGCCACAGAATTTACATTTGCCAACTTTATTTCCTTTTTAAAACTGTGGCTTCAGATAAGACTATTCAACTGCACAGATGTGTTTTTTTTTCCTTCTGCAGAGATATAAATCCTTCATCCAGAGTAGTGTAGTATGAAATTGTTAGGTAGGTAGAATGGGGAAAAGGAGTCCAAAATGGCGGTGGCTAAAAGACAAGGAAGGTCAAAGGAAGGTCTGAGGACCAGAGTGAAGACTTCAGGCAGAACAAACAGCACTCCTGGCTAAGCCCAATTTGCATAGGGCAGGCCCAGGTGGAGGAAAAAAATATATAAAAGGAGGAACCAAAGCTCTTTCTCTCTCTCTCTCCCGTGTGCGTGCGCTCTTTAGGTATGTAAAGGTAAATTATTCTACTTTCTTTAGAAAGTTAACTTCAGTCCTGTTTCTATCACAGAATGATTTTCATGAACCATAAAACTACTCTAAAAAAAGCTATTTCTGGTGTTTGTGCTTTACTAATGGGTAAAACTGCCACAGAATTTTAATCAGTAGCAAATCATATAATAAGTTTGTCTTTTTAACATAATGTTATGACTTCAATTATTATTTGAGTTTTCTACTTTGGTTAAAGTTCATACAAAAGAACAAGAAACAAAGCATACAAAACAGACTCTTTTTCTGCTTAAACTCACAAGTGGTAGGTTCACAGGGGCTGGAACAGAAACTGCAAGGGTCTTTCAAAACTCAAGAGTTTTAGATTGAGACTGTGGCGCTTTCTTGCACAAACCATTCATCAGGGCCTCAAAGCTCTGAGCTAAAGGAACTGCTGGGCTGACTCAGTGTGGTATTTCTCATGTCCCTTCATTGTTTGCTTATTAAGCTATGAGTAAAGGCTAAGAGGATTCACACTTCATAAAATCCTTGAATGAGACCTCTCATTCTCTTGAATGAGAATCCGTGCATAACACATGGAGGGCAGAGGCTCCCTAACTGTCAAGGGCATCAGTGTACCTTTCTAAACACTCTAGGGCTTGGACCCCTCTTCCTACCTCCAAAAGTGATGCTGCAGGCAACATGCCTTAGCAAAGCTTCACTGGCCTTCTGAGACGTGTCAGAGAGAACGAACTACTGGTGTTAAGTGTCTTCCAGATCACTCACAGCTTGTATTCTGCACAGCTGGAGACAGCTGATGCCTTTTACAAGATCATTATTTTAAAAATTGTTTGGCCACCTTGGGTGAGGGGGCGCCCAGAAATAGGCATGCATAAAATGTTCATTCCTTTCATAACTTAAGTCAGGATCTTAAGTGGACTCCTAATTTTCTTCTCTTTTTTTTTCACTACACAGCATGTGGGATGTTAGTTCCCAATCAGGGATTAAGGCCAGGCCCTTGGCAGTGAGACTGCAGAGTCCTAACCACTAGACCACCAGGAAATTCCTAGACTTCACTTTTCGCACTTCACTTCTCTTTATGTGGTAAAGTCAGGATGCTCTTTTTGAATTGTTTTTGTACTTAGTTTGATGGAATGTTCCTCTGGTTTTAGTGCTGCTAATCTCTTGTTTTAAAGATAAAGGAATTTGTGGACTTCCCTGGTAGTCCACTGGTTAAGACTCTGTGCTCCCACTGCATGGGTTCGATCCCTGTTTGGGGAACTGAGATCCCGCATGCTGCATGGCATAGCCAAACTAAAAACAACGTATTGAAAACATTCATCTTAGCAACTTCTAGTAAAAAGATAAACCTAACTTTAATTTACTACTGATTTTACCAAACTGTTAAACTTTATTAAAGAGGATAACCATTTCTTCCCCTAGTTACTAACACCCACATGGTTTCAAATTCCCAAAAAAAGAAGTCTAAAATACCATGCCGTAGAATTTCTTATGCCTTAACTTCCGTAGTGTTTCTCTGCAAAGGAGCCAGGACCACTCCAACATTCCTCTCCTCACTCTCAGAGCTATACAGATTATGCTTTTCAATATATTCTTCGACAAGATCGGGTACCAAGTAGCGAATGCTCTGGCCCCGTCTGAGGGCTCGCCGGATCTTCGTGGAGGAGATGTCATTGGTGATCCATTCGTTCACCAGGTGAATGTTGTTCTGGTGTTTCCACAGCACGTCGGATTCGTAGATGAACTTCTGGGCGTCATTCCCAGCCCGAGTAATACATATGAGTCCATAGTCCCCCAGGATTTTGGTGATATCCTCACTCTTCCATAGATTGGGCACACCAAAGGACTCCAAAAAATCTGCTCCACACAGCAGCTTCACCTTTGGCACACCTGGGAAGAAGAGAAAATAGAGCCTCAGGGATTGTTTTTTTAATAGCTCCTGGCATCAGAATGAATGTGTAGGACTTTCCCCGGTGGCCCAGCAGTTAGGAATCCAGCTGCCAATGCAGGGGACATGGGTTCAACCCCTGGTCCAGGAAGATCCCACGTGTGGTGGGGCAGCAAAGCCCATGGGCCACAACTACTGAGCCTGAGCTCTAGAGCTGGTGCTCCACAACAAGAGAAGCCACCTCAATAAGAAGCCCATGCATGGCAACGAACAGTAGCCCCTGTTCACTGCCACTAGAGAGAGCCTTCGTGCAGCAACAAAGATCCAGTGCAGACAAAAAAAAATGTGTATGTCTGTTTTTCTGAGGAATCATAATTTTTATCAGATTCAGCTTTTCCAAAAAGAGATCCAGACCTGAACCTCAAATGTTCAGGTCTACCTACTGCAGGAGAAATAAGCTCAGGGAGCCTTTGACTCTCCTTTTCTCCTATCAAAAAACTAACATGGGGTGGGGAGTTCCCTGGTGGCCTAGTGGTTATCATTTCAGGCTTTCACTGCTGCAGCGTGAGTTCAGTCCCTGTTTGGGGAACTGAGATCCCACAAGTTGTGTGATGTAGCCAAAGGAAGAACAAAAAAAGAAAGAGAAAAGAAAACTAACAAGGGGCATTTTCCAGGCACCCACACATATTGAATATGAAAGCAAATACAAAGGGGGCTTGCCCAGCCCTAGAGTCTTAACAGCCCTCATTGCTAAGTCCTGGGAAAACATACAGACCTTTCGTTTTTGTTTGCTCTAGGGATTTCTTTTCACTAATATCTTGTTTTTGTTCAGCCCACTTTCTCTTCCGTCCAGGCTTTTCCAACACAGGTGAGTTCTGCTGGGGATCACAGATACTGGCCTCCAGCTTCTCTTGATGGTGTCTATAAAACAAAAAAGCAACAGAATATTTATTTCTCTTTCTCACAATGCTCAACTGAAATATCATCCCTGTGGAGAGGCCTAAGAGCCTCTGACACAATGTTAAAGGTTGGGAGCTGTTAAAAACGTGTAACCACAGGTACACACAATGCCCCATTACTCAGAATGGATACCTTCAAGTACACAGTACTGTCAGGTCAGGATGGATGCTGGCCAAGACACAGCAGCCCTGGGCTCTGGCTGTCAAGAATGGAAAGCAACAGGGACTTCCCTGGTGGTCCAGTGGTTAAGAATCCGCCTGCCAGAGCAAGGGACACAGGTTCAATCCCTGAAACTGAACTAAGGGACTAAATCCCACGTGCCACAACTACTGAAGCCTGCATGGTTATAGCCTGTACTCTGCAACAAGAGAAGGCACTGCAAAGAGAAGCCTGTGCACAGTAACTAGAGAAAGTACTTGTGCAGCAACAAAGACCCAGCACGGTCAAAAATAAACTAAAAAAATAAATTAAAAGAATGGAGAGCAGGGAAACTCCTGGGAGCACAGCAAAAGGTAGCTATTACTATCCTAAGCTGTATGTGTCTGTGTCATAATGACCAGAGTTAACACTGATTATTTATTATGTGTTAACCACTACACCAAATCCATTGCATGAATGATTTGATGAAATCTTCTCAACCCCCATGTCATATTATTATTATCCCCATAATGGAGAGGAAGTACAGGCTTAGAGTTTGTACCCCCAGCTTCTAGTAGAGCCTCTTAGACATAGGAGGTAGTCAAGAACAATCAGATCCAGTAAATGCTTTGGTTACGATAAAGCAACTATAGTACTGCCAGCATTCTATCAGAATTGCTTATTATATCTATCGAGAGAGGAGGACACTGACCAATTTGCCCAAGGTCATTTAGCTTATAGATGGCAGAGCCAGAATCTGAATCCCAGCAGTCTGGCTCCAGAGCCCACACCCTTGACCACTGAGGATTATGGCCTGACTAGGACTTCCCTGGTGGTCCAGTGGCTAAGACTCCACACTCCCAATGCAGGGGACCCAGGTTCAATTCCTGGTCAGGGAACTAGATCCCACATGCCACAACTAAAGATCCCTCATGCTGCAACGAAGATCGAAGATGCCATGCAACTTAACTAAGACCTGGCATAGCCAAATAAATAAATAAAAATAAATATTTTTTAAAAAGAGTATGGCCTAACCTAGTAATGAAGAATTCAATGCTGAGGATAAGGTCTGAGGGTGTGACAAGTGTCTGAAGCCTAAGCGGAAGGGCCCACAGGCAGGATCTGTATGCAGCTTCACTCTGGCTGGCAGGATGCCCACGGCTTTACAGTGGTACAGTTACCCAGGTAACAGGAGCAACATGTGTGAGAGACAACTGTGGGCCCCTGGTGCCTGTAACCCCCTTCCCTCGGGAATGGCTGAGTTGAATCCGGAATGAACAGGAAGGTTACTCTGGAGCCAAAGAGGGCTGGGTGAGGAGGACACAGGAGCCTGGTTTCTGATGGGAGAACTTCTGGCCAACGAACAGAAGTCACCCTCTTCTTCCTGCTAAGCTTCTGGGTAAGTCACTGGGCTGGACATTGTTTGCTGGCTGGGTTCAATCCCACCCCGAAATCACTCCCAGAGGTCCTCAGAGGCAGAGAGATTTGGGAGGCTCTGCACCTTGACAGGTTGGCATGGAAGCCAGACCCTATATTCCACTGTCCTGTCCCCCACACTAGGAAACTGGGACAGTTTAATAGCAGCGTTGGTGGCAGCAGAAGCAGGAACAGTTTCCTGAACTTCAGCTGCAGTTAAGGGGACATGATCTTGAAACAAACCACCACTTCCACTCCTCCAGCCCTTTCAACCTAGACCTAAAGTCCCTTTCTGTTTAAAATGCTCAGAGTGGTTCTATTTCCTATCCAAATTGTAATTAATATGGTTAGAACTGGAAGGTTCAAAGAATAGACATTTCTAATAGACATCTCTAAGAACAGACATGAGACAGAAAGGTTTTTCAGAAAGCCCTTGTGTTTTATACTCAAGAGAAGTTGCTTGCTTAGTAGCTCAGTCGTGTCTAACTCTTTGCAACCCCATGGACTGTAGCCCTCCAGGCTCCTCAGTCCATACGATTTCCCAGACAGGGATACTGGAGTGGGTTGCCATTTCCTCCTCCAGGGGTTCTTCCCAACCCAGGGATCAAACCCACACCTCCTGTGTCTCCTGCATTGCAGGCAGATTCCTTACTCACTGAGCCACCAGGGACATGC
This sequence comes from Bos grunniens, assembly GCF_055505025.1. Lineage (NCBI taxonomy): Eukaryota > Metazoa > Chordata > Mammalia > Artiodactyla > Bovidae > Bos > Bos grunniens. Next base: position 37,487,471 of record NC_141180.1, on the reverse strand, counting down.
CACTCAAGAGAACATTAAGTAATAATTAGATGTTACTCACTCTGGGTTCTGAATCCTTAAACTGGAACGGTTTCAGACTCCTGAGCACAGTGATCTGTGACAACCCCCCATATGCTGTCATGGAAGTAGTGTCCAAACCAGGTCTCTGTGATCAAGAATAATGGCCTCTCTTCCTTAAATCACCTGTCTTCATCTTTCTGTACATATATAAAATTTTACTTATTTGTTTATGGCCGTGCTGGGTCTTCACTGCTGTTTGGGCTTTCCTTTAGCTGTGGCGAGCAGAGGCTACTCTCAAGCACAGGCTACTCTCTAGCTGCAGTGTGCAGTGGCTTCTCACTGCAGTGGCTTCTCTTGTTGCTGAGCATGAGCTTCACTAAATGTAGCACATGGCCTTAGTAGCTGTGGTGCTTGGGCTTAGTTGCTCCGTGGCACAGGGGAACTTCCCAGACCAGGGAATGAACCCGTGTCTCCTGCACTGGCAGGCAGATTCTTTACCCCTGAGCCACCAGGGAAGCCCAATTATCTGCCTTTGTCTTTTATACTTGAGAAGACTGACCACAGTGCCATCATCTTACAGCTTTACCTTTTTCACCAGGGGCACAGACAGACCAAGTATACTTCCTGTTCTTTTACAGGGATGTACACAGTTAACAAGCATGCAAACATCTCAAAACACAATGAAAGACACAAAGGCTGAATGGTACCCAGGCCTGTTCATGTGCTTCGCAGCCTTGTGATGACCCCACACGGGAACTGCAGGACTTCACCATGGTTACCTTAGCACCTTGGCTGTCTCTGTCCACTCTTTCTGAAGACTTTCCCATGTGTCAACTTCTACCCATTTTGAGTTCTTGGTGGCAAGTTCTGCCATGATAACTCGGTGATAGGCAGAGATGAGTCCTTTCTTCTTATATGCATCACCAACTGGAGAAATTATGCCTTTGATAACTTTATATTTTCCTGGGGTAAAGAATTAGACTTCACGTAAGGTATAACAGATTAGATTTTATGTACAGGAAATAGTATCATCAATATGGTTTCATAGTCACAGATCCCCTCCTCCTTTTTTTTAAACAATGATACAGGTTTATTTATTTATTTTTAATTGTGGTAAAATAGACGTAACATAAAATTTACCATTTAAACCATTTTAAGTGTACAATATTGTGACATGTTATACAACCATCACTACAATCCATCTCCAGAACTCTTTCAACTTCCCCAACTGAAATTTCATACCCATCAAACAGACCACCCATTCATCAGCAGTTTATTAATAAATTTTGATTGATATTGCCAAACTGTCTTATGTGTATGTTAGTTGATCAGTCATGCCCAAAACTGCCTTGTAAAAAGCCTTAATCCATTGAATATCCAAGAGCCCATTCCTTCCCAGCACCTGATATTCGACATTATCAGGTTTTAAAAATTCTTGTCAAGGTGATGGGAAAAATATCACTCTATTATTTTAGTTCCCTGATTATTAGTGAGTTGGCACACTCATCCATCTATCAACACATAGCATGATTATTTCCATAACAAAACAAAATGAATCTGTGTATATGCAGGAGAGAAAAAGTTTTCTTTGACCTTCTTAGGGTCCCTGGCTGGGTGTAAACTGACAAAGAATAGATTGACAGGAGAAAAGCATATGAATTAACTTAATGTAAGATTTATGTGACATGGGAACCTTAATAAGGAAATGAAGAGCCCAAGACACAGTTAAACCTAAGTATTCTTACGCTAGGTTTGATGAAGAGTGAACAGTCATGGGGAAATATGATAGAGCAAAGAGTGCAGGAGATCAAACCAGTCAATCCTAAAGGAAATTAATCCTTAATATTCACTGGAAGGACTGATGATGAAGCTGAAGCTCCAATATTTTGGCCACCTGATGCAAAGAGCTGACTCATTGTAAGACCCTGATGCTGGAAAAGATTGAAGGCAGGAGGAGAAGGGGACGACAGAGGATGATATGGTTGGATGGCATCACCAACCCAATGGACACTGAGTTTGAGCAAGCTCTAGGAGACAGTGAAGGCCAAGGAAGCCTGGCGTGCTGTAGTCCATGGGGACACAAAGAGTCAGACAAGACTGAGCGACTGAACAACAGAGAATACAAGGTAAGTGTAGGAGCTTGGGGGAATCCAACAAGGCCTGTCTGCTTTGCATTCCTTTGTCTTCATAGATAAGGATGCTCCATTTCTCTGAGTTTAGGGAGGGCATCTGTCGTGTGAATGTTTTACGGTCTGCTTCATAGGCTTCCCTCGTGGCTCAGCTGGTAAAGAACCCGCTTACAATGCGGGATACTTGGGTTTGATCCTTGGGTTGGGAAGATCCCTTGGAGAAGGCAAAGGCTACCCACTCCAGTATCCTGGTCTGGAAAATTCCATGGACTTTCACTTTCAGGGAAGAGGGGTGGAGGGAGGAGGGCAGAGTGACCTTCTTGCTTCTGCTGTTTCATCAAAATCCTCCAGCTTAAAATGTCCAACAGGCCAAGGTGCCACATTTTATGGCAGTGTATCCTGAACCCCATCGTTGCTGCTGGTTACTGTTCCTACCTGTTCCATTCATGTAGTCCTTGGCCAGCTCAAACAGCCGGAGGTGCATGTTGGTGATAGGATTAAAGGACCCACAAGCAAGGAGAACTACTTCTGTCTTCTCTGAGTTCTCCATGCTGAGAATTTGAAGTTGTTGATCTAAATGGAAAACTCTGACACTTCTCTTATTGCCTACAAAGGAAAAAGAAAGTAAGTTCAGTTCAAGTCTTTTGATGTCCTTCCACATACTCATTTCAAGCAAATGGAGGGACTTTCCTGGCGGTCCAGTGATAGACTCTGCACTTCAATGCAGCGTGCTCGGATTCAATCTCTGGTTGGGGAGCCAAAATCCCACATGCTGCAGTCAAAAAGTAAGAAACAAACAAAAAACATCACTAACAAAAAATCCACAAACCAAACAGATGGAAAAAATGTTTGGCTTCAGTGACTACGCTGGGTGAATTGCAAAAATGGCTCCATTTCCCCACCCTTCCTTTAAAATGTGAATTTATAGCTCTTTTCATAAAGGAATGGAATCTTCCACCCTCTGTGACTCGCTTTGGCCCAAATAACGTGGCACATGGGAAAACATGCCCATTCTGATCCTAGGGCTCTGAGGCATTGTGCACACCCATTCTCTTTTGGACTCCTGCCCTTCCATGAAGACAAGCCCAGGCCAGCACGCTGGAGGATGACAGAACCTGCAGGACAGAGACAGTCCTCCCGCTGACAGCCAGCCAATCGCCAGCTGCCTGGCCGAGGCCATCCTAGATCAGTCAAGCCTCAACCTGCCCAGAAGCACAAGCAGTCAGGTGAGATCAGCTGAGCCTGGATCAGCTGGCCCACAAGGTGGGCCTAGACTTATAAGCAAAACTGAAAGCTTAATGGTGCTGTGACTGCACTATTGTGGCCATGGTTAGCAGATACAGTGACACTGTGCTGTGTGCCACTATGTCTAGTCGCTCAGTCGTGTCTGACTCTTTGAGACCCTCTGGACTGTGGCCCATCAGGCTCCTCTGTCCATGGAATTCTCCAGGCAAGAAGACTGGAGTGGGTTGCCATTTCCTCCTCCAGGGGATTTTCCCGACCCAGGGATCAAACCTGTGTCTCCTGCACTGTAGGTGGATTCTTTATCTGATAAGCCATTGGGGAAGCCCCACAATGACATTATTATCCATCAAATATAACTCCCCAACAACCCGTCCTTCAAAACTGTACTTTTCCTCTTAGTCAACAAGGTCATAGTATCACTTTCAACTGAATAACAGTTTACAATTGACAAACTCTTCTTGATATTGATTATTCCATTTGATCCTTCCAAAACCCTACTGAAGTAATGCATGCCAACTTATTTTAAAATTTAATTTTTTTTAATTAGGAGGAATTTACCCAAATATGTCTTAAAAATAAACTCACACTTTCTATTATTGCTTTTTTTTGATTTTTATTTTATACTGGAGCATAGTTAACAAAGTTGCATTAGTTTCAGGCGTACGGTCAAGCGATTCAGTTATACATATACAGGTATCTACTCTTTTACAAATTCTTTTCCCCTTTACGTTATTACAGAGTATTGAGCAGAGGGACTTGGTGAACCTTTCCAACTCATATCACTCATTTCTAATTACTTCTTTTTTAAAAATATTTTTATTTCTTTTTGGCTGCACTTTGGTGCTATGCACAGGGTTTCTCTAGTTGCAGCAAGTGGGGGCTACTCCTAGTTGCAGCGTGAGGACTTCTCATTGTGGTGGCTTCTCTTGTTGCAGAGCATGGGCTCTAGAGCACCAACTGAGTTGCTCTGCAGCATGTGGGATCTTCCAAGAACAGGGACTGAACCTGGGTCCCCTGTATTGACAGGCAGATTCTTTACCACTGGACCACCAGGGAAGTACCGGTTCTAATTACTTCTTTAACAAACACTCTATTAACGATCAATAAATAAAATACCTTCACTACTGTGAAGTTTAAAATATTCTTACATATCAAATTATGTTTCAAAATAATAATTATGAGCACTTACAAAGATAATTCCAATGATGCCTAAATGCTCAAAGCGCTTTGGGAACTTTTGGGGAATCACCTGTAGAACCTGAAGTATTTTTACGATTAATGTAGAAATACAGTGAATGACCACAAACAAACCAACATTTACCGGATACTTCTCAACTTATAAACTAATTTCATGCACATTATCATTTAATTTTCACCAAAAAGAAAAAGAATGGCCAAGGACATTTACTTTATTCCAAATAATAACCTATTGCTACATATTTAGTTTTTTCAGTTAATCGTCTATCATTAGTCATTTAGGTTTATCTAATTCTCCACTATTACAAACATCTCAAAGAAGAAATAATGAGTTGAAAATGAATTGGAAATTAAGGCTATAAAACCCCTCACTGTGTGCTCCTAAGTCTTGCCAACACTCAAAGACCTGCATAAGGACCATTTATTTATAGCCCAATAGTGTTCAGACCAAATTGCTAGGTTGACCAACTTACTTTTGCTCTGATTTTTTGCTCTCATTGGACAGAGTTACTGAGTGGCGACCCAGGGCTAGAATTCAGGTATCCTGACTCCTAAGTTCTCCAGCACCAAAGAGAAAATTGGGAGGTAAACTGGGGCTGTGTAGATTGGAAATGAGCCCTCCTAACTGAGCAGCTGAGAAATGGCAACTTCAGTTCCATAGATAACAAGAAACTCTGAAGGTTTCTGAGCAATGGCATGACAACAGGGTTTTAGAAAAACAAGGTGATGGTGTAACATGGTTGTATGACAGATTTTATTTTCTTGGGCTTCAAAATCACTGCAGATAGTGATTGCAGCCATGAAATTAAAAGACGCTTGCTCTTTGGAAGGAAAGCTATGATAAACCTAAGCAGCGTATTAAAAAGCAGAAACATCACTTTGCCAATGAAGGTCTGTAGAGTCAAAGCTATGGTTTTTCCAGCAGCCATGTATGGATGTGAGAGTTGGACCATTAAGAAGGCTGAGCACAGAAGAACTGATATTTTTGAACTGTGGTGTTGGAGAAAACTCTTGACAGACCCTTGGACAGCAAGGAGATCAAACCAGTCAATCCTAAAGGACATCAGTCCTGAATATTCATTGGAAGAACTGATGCTGAAGCTGAGGCTCCAGTACTTTGGCCACCTGATGCAAAGAACTGACTCACTGGAAAAGACTCTGATGCTGGGAAAGATTGAAGGCAGGAGGAGAAAAGGGTGACAGAGGATGAGACGGTTGGATGGCATCGCCAATTCAAGGCACATGAATCTGTGCAAATTTTGGGAGACAGTGAAGGACAGGGCAGCCTGGAGTGCTGCAGTCCATGGGGTTGCAAACAGTCGGACACAACTTAGTGACTGAACAGCAGCAAATGGTTGTATGATCCTGACCTGACCATTTAACTTTGTGTCCTCATCTGTAAAATAGAGATAATGGCATGATGTGGCAAAACACTGATCATATTGCCTGGTACAGTGTCAAAATAAATGGTAGCTATTATTTGTGAGGAAGTGATAATACTGATGTCAGGGATGCTATCGGATTAACTGGAAGGGGCAAAGCAAGATAGGAAGTCCAGTTAAAAGTAATGAGAACTTCAGTTTAAGTACAGTCAGTGGGAATGGAAATTAGGAAACATGTATTCAATAAATACTTGAGGTCTACTCCAAACAGTGGCCAGAATCACAGGGACACTGCTAACTGTGAAGAGGAAATAAAGGGGAGAAGGGTCAATAATGTGCCACACAACATTAAAAAAGAGTTCATGGGTTAGAATGATTTAAATGTACCTTTCAATTATCATCCCGAGGATGACACCAGAATTCACTTGGGGCTTACTGCCCCTGCCCACCCGTTACCTGCCCCACCTCATACCCATGCAAACAAAGCACCTATGCTATTATTGGGTGGTCTGGGGAGAGTTGGACTGTGAAGAAGGCTGAGCGCCGAAGAATTGATGCTTTTGAACTGTGGTGTTGGAGAAGACTCTTGAGAGTCCCTTGGACTGCAAGGAGATCCAACCAGTCCATTCTGAAGGAGATCAGCCCTGGGATTTCTTTGGAAGGAATGATGCTAAAGTTAAACTCCAACACTTTGGCCACCTCATGCGAAGAGTTGACTCATTGGAAAAGACTCTGATGCTGGGAGGGATTGGGGGCAAGAGGAGCAGGGGACGACAGAGGATGAGATGGCTGGATGGCATCACTGACTCGATGGACGTGAGTCTGAGTGAACTCTGGGAGTTGGTGATGGACAGGGAGGCCTGGCATGCTGCGATTCATGGGGTCGCAAAGAGTCGGACACGACCGAGCGACTGATCTGATCTGATCTGGGCCCACAGGGAAATTAGGGTGTCTGGCCAGCTACTGAGCATGCTCTCAAGGACCCTGGTGGAGGCTCTGGGTTCAGCTGGAGTCCAGCCTTGGTTCAAGTTTCAGGTACCACTCTCCAGGGAGACTGAGCAGGTCCCGGAGGGACGGAGTTGCTCGCTATTCAGAGAAGGAAGGATGAAAGAGCCTGAAGCACTCCCCCTGCCCTTGGGGATGGGCTCAGGTTTCCAGGTCCTCCCGAGGGGAAGGGCTGAGAAAGGAAAGCTGATCTCTCAGCCTAAAGGAAGCTTTCCCTCTTTTCACATTGGTGACCTGTCTCAAATATCCAGCTCAGTGTTACTAATTCACTGTTAACACAGCCAGCTTTAGACTTCAGACCCTTAAAGCCATAGAAGAATCAAGTTACAGGGAGCTCCTATCATAGCCTAGAGTGGCTTTAAAAGGACTAGGACCTGTCCCTCTCCCCTGGAGAGAACTTCCTCCACATCCCCCAGTGTTCGCAGGGCTGGTGTGTATGGATGGAGGCCCTGGCAGGTGGAGAAGAGGTCTGGAAGCTCTAACAGGACTGTTCTGGATCCTCCGTGCCCTGCTCCAGGTGCTCAGGGACCCGGTCACCATGATTCACTTCTGTCTGGCTCACTCAGCCTATCGCTTGCACTGTTGGCTGCCAAGATCTCACCAGCTCAGGCTGTAAGTGTCCCTCCCCAGCCCACTGTGGCAAAAAGGTCATTTCTTCCTGGGGCTGTCTTGAGGCTTAAGGGCTTCCCTGGTGGCTCAAATGGTAAAAAATCTGCCTGCAATGCAGGAGACCCAGGTTCGATCCTTGGGTCAGGAAGATCCCCTGGAAGAGGGTGCGGCAACCCACTCCAGTATTCTTGCCTGGAGAATACCATGGACAGAGGAGCCTGGCGGGCTACAGTCCATGAGGTTGCAAAGAGTCGGATACCACTGAGCGACTAACATGCTTGGAGGTTTAAGGAAAATTACTTTCAATTTTAAAATTATTACTAAGTTTCAAAAACACTGATGTGTAAACGTTAATGAAACATTTTGGAAACATTAAGTCAGCTTTTAAAACATAAACTTAAAAAAAAACTGGGTTTTCTTGTCACACTTCAGAATGCTCAGTACAATTAAATCTATGTTGCCCGACTGCTAAAGGGATTGACTTGGCAACTCTTCAGATTTACAGCTCTAAAGGTACACTAGTTAGTTAGCATGTTAGTTAGCTCAGTCAAGCCCGACCATGCCACCCCATGGACTGCAGCCTGCCAGGCTCCTCTGTCCATGGAATTCTCCAGGCAAGAATACTGGAGTGGGTTGCCATTTCCTTCTCCAGGAGATCTTCCCAACCCAGGGATTGAACCTGGGTCTCCTGCACTGCAGGCATATTCTTTACCAACCGAGCTACAAGGGAAGCCAAAGGGACACTAATGCTTTTATTAGTAACCTTAAACCCGAGACTCTATTTTAGCTCTGTGTGCCACTGCTTCAAATAGTTTGGAGGTGAGGGGGGCTTCCCTGGCATTCCAGGGGTTAAGACTCCAAGCTTCAAATCTCACATGTCAAAAAATAAAACAAAATAATAAATAAATAGTCTGGGGGTATATTTTCAAATTGCTTATTGTTTTGAGTATCTTCACTGGGGATAAACCTTTGTCTTTGGAGGGGAGATCTGATTCCTACAAGTGCCCTAAAGTCATTCAGTGCTAAATCCAATTAATAAAATAAATAAGAAGGTGAATAACAGTTTACAGTGAAGAAAGAGGACTACTAGTTAAGGTGGAAGATTTTCCTATATGCATGGAAGCTATGTACATGTAATTTCAAAAGAATTTTTAAAATGTTTGAGCAGTAACCACAGACCTTATTTCGTTGTGTAAGTTGTGGTGGGCAGTTAACTCACTCAATGTGAGTTACCCAGTGTGAACCGCAGGGAGGGCTAACATAGCATAAAGGTGTGGTTGGGACTCTCAGTTCAGTTCAGTCACTCAGTTATGTCCAGCTCATTGCGACCCCATGGACTGCAGCACGCCAGGCTTCCCTGTCCATCACCAACTCCTGGAGCTTGCTCAAACTCATGTCTATCAAGTCAGTGATGCTATCCAACCATCTCATCCTCTGTCACCCTCTTCTCCTCCTGCCTTCAAACTTTCCCAGCATCAGGGTCTTTTCCAGTAAGTCAGTTATTCGCATCACGTGGCCAAAGTACTGGAGCCTCAGCTTCAGCATCAGTTCTTCCAATGAATATTCAAGACTTACTTCCTTTAGGACTGACTGGTTTGATCTCCTTGCTGTCCAAGGGACTCTCAAAAGTGTTCTCCAACACCAGAGTTCAAAAGCATCAATTCTTTGGCGCTCAGCTTTCTTTACAAAGTCCAACTCTCACATCCATACATGACTACTGGAAAAACCATAGCTTTGACTAGATGGATCTTTGTTGGCAAAATAATGTCTCTGCTTTTTAATATGCTGTCTAGGTTGGTCATAGCTTTTCTCCCAAGGAACAAGTGTCTTTTAATTTCATGGCCGCAGTCACCATTTGCAGTGATTTTGGAGCCCCCCCAAAATAAAGTCGGTCACCGTTTCCATTGTTTTCCCATCTATTTGCCATGAAGTGATGGGACTGGATGCCACGATCTTAGTTTTTTGACTGTTGAGTTGTAAGCCAGCCTCTTCCTCTCCTCTTTCACTTTCAACAAGAGGCTCTTCAGTTTCTCTTCGCTTTCTGCCATAAGGGTGGTGTCATCTACATATCTGAGGTTATTGATATTTCTCCAGGCAATCTTGATTCCAGCTTATGCTTCATCCAGCCTGGCATTTTGCATGATGTACTCTACATACAAGTTAAATAAGCAGGGTGACAATATATAGCCTTGATGTACCCCTTTCCCAATTTGGAACCAGTTCATTGTTCCATGTCTGGTTCTAACTGTTGCTTCTTGACCTGCACACAGATTTCTCAGGAGGCAGGTAAGGTGGTCTGGTATTCCCATCTCCTGAAGAATTTTCCACAGTTTGTTGTGATCCATACAGTCAAAGGCTTTGATGTAATCAATAAAGCAGAAGCAGATGTTTTTCTGGAACTCTCTTGCTTTTTCTATGATCCAACAGATCTTGGCAATTTGATCTCCTGTTCCTCTGCCTTTTCTAAATCCAGCTTGAACATCTGGATGTTCTCTGTTCATGTACTGTTGAAGCCTTCCTTGGAGAATTTTGAGCATTACTTTGCTAGCATGTGAGAAGAGTGCAATCGTGTGGTCATTTGAAAATTCTTTGGCATTACCTTTCTTTGGGATTGGAATGAAAACTGACCTTTTCTGGTTCTGTGGCCACTGTTGAGTTTTCAAATTTGCTGGCATACTGAGTGCAGCACTTTCACAGCATCATCTTTTAGGATTTAAAACAGCTCTGCTGGAATTCCATCACCTCTACTAGCTTTGTTTGTAGTGATGCTTCCTAAGCCCTAGTTGACTTCACATTCCAGGATGTCTGGTTCTAGGTGAGTGATCACACCATCATGGTTATCTAGGTTATTGAGATCTTTTTTGTTTAGTTCTTCCATGTATTCTGGCCACCTCTTCTTAATATCTTCTGCTTCTTTCAGGTCCACACTCTTTCTGTTTTTTATTGTGCCCATCTTTGCATGAAATGTTCCCTTGATATCTCTAATTTTCTTAATACAGATCTCCAGTCTTTTTCTATTGTTTTCCTCTATTTCTTTGCACTGTTCACTTAGGAAGGCTTTCTTCTCTCTCCTTGTTATTCTTTGGAACTCTGATTCATATGGGTATATGTTTCCTTTTCTCTTCTGCCTTTTGCTTCTCTTCTTTTCTCAGCTATTCATAAAGCCTTCTCAGACAACCATTTTGCCTTTTTGCGTTTTTCTTGGGGATGGTCTTGATCACTGCCTTCTATACCATGTCATGAACCTCTGTCCATAGTTCTTCAGGCACTCTATTAGATCTAATCCTTTGAATCTATTTGTCCCTTCCACTGTATAATCGTAAGGGATTTGATTTAGTTTATACCTGAATGGTCCAGTGGTTTTCCCTACTGTCTTCAATTTATGTCTGAATTTTGCAATAAGGAGTTCATGATCTGAGCCACAGTCAGCTCCTGGTCTTGTTTTTGTTGACTGTATAGAGCTTCTCCATCTTTGGCTGCAAAGAATATAATAAATCTGATTTTGGTATTGACCATATCGTGATGCCCATGTGTAGAATTGTCTCTTGTGTTGTTGGAAGAAGGTGTTTGCTATGACCAGTGCATTCTCTTGGCAAAACTCTGTTAGCCTTTGCCCTGCTTCATTCTGTACTCCAAGGCCAAACTTGCCTATTACTCCAGGTTATCTCGTGACTCTCAGACCTGGTTCAAACTGTAGCTTTACCGCTTACTTCAGTATTCTTGCCTGGAGAATTCCATGGACAGAGGAGCCTGGCGGGCTACAGTCCATAGGGTCCCAAAGAGTCAGACACAACTGATCAACTAACACTTACACTTTTACTTTACCGCTTACTATATCAGGTGTTTGTCCTGAGATAAGACATTTAATTTTTCTGAGCCTCAGTTTCTTCATTTGTAAGATAGGAAACCACAGTCTCATCTCATAGGATTGTGTGCATTTTTAAAAATATATATTTACTTATTTGTCTGTGCTGGGTCTTAGTTGGGACAGATGAGATCTTTGTTGAGGTGCTTGGACCCTCTAATTGAGGCTCGAGTCAGTAGTTGTGGTGCCTCAGTATGTGGGATCTTAGTTCCCAGACCAGAGATCGAACCTGTGTTCCCTGCATTGCAAGGCAGATTCTTAACCACTGGACTACCAAGGAAGTCCTGAACTGTATGCATATTAAGCGAAAAAGTAAATTTAAAATGTGACACATTTCCCTGCTAATTATGAACAGTAATAACTCTTTTTATTGCTTGTGGGTCGTCTTTCAGCATTTACAGCCACGGTAACTAAATCAAGGTTCTCAAGATTCCTTAGAGACCAGTGTCACAGTGCCTGCTACATAGTATGTGCCTCATCAGTCGTGTCCAACTCTTTGCAACCCCATGTACTGTGGCCCACCAGGTTCCTCTGCCCGTGGGATTTCTTAGGCAGGAATACTGGAGCACGTTGCCATTTCCTTCTCCAGGGGATTTTTCTGACCCACAGATCTAACCCTCATCTCCTGCATTGGCAGGAGGACTCTTTACCACTGTGCCACCTGGAAAGCCCGCCTGCTACATAGTAGGAACTCGATAAATGCTAACTATTGTCCTTACTGTAGTATCATTAGACAATTTTGTCCTAATGGGATGGATGTCAATTCATCTTTGCTCTGTTTAAAATTTTATTTCTGTGGTTTGACGTAACATTACCATGAAACAGAACCTGAATTTGGTTTCTTAAAGCCATTCATATCACTGAAACAATAATGTACAATGTAACTCACTGTGTTCCATGCAGCCAAGTGACAGTGTTCCTGTTTGCCATCACCATTCTGACCCTCCAGTTCTATGTTCTGCTAAGGTAAGTTCTTTCTCCAGCCACCTCCACACCTGGCAGCTCAGCATGCATGTCTTACCTGTGAGGTTGTTCGGGTGCCCGCTGCTGTTCCTGTTATGTGCTTAAATGCAGCCTGCCCCATTGTTTTGCCCCTATTATCAATGGCAGTCACCTGCTTCACCTCTTTGAAAAGTCAAAACTCTCAGTCCAGTGAGGAGAGCTGGGATTTGGGCAGACAGAGTTTAACTTTTAACCAGCAGTCATACAGGTTAAAAGTTCTACTTCCAGTAATAAGAAGTCCTTAAATGGCAGACAATTAGGGTGCGAATGTTTCACTTTATGGATGCCCAAGAGACCAGAGCCAACAGCCTAACATTAGCTGATGTCTCCAAGGCTGAGGGCGACACGGGCACACTCGACCAGATTATGACTTGACCTGTTATTTCTGATTCTATGTCAGAAATCCATCTTGGCCAAAAAAGTCAGTTAATACCTTTTTCAATGGTCAAATGAAACAAATGCAATTTTATACATTTAAAATAAATTGCAGTCCTAAAAATAAGAAAATTTTTAAAAAATCTGAAAACTGAGATTCCACTTAAGTGATAGGGAAGGACTGGAAACTATGACACCCCTTGTAATTTGCCTAATTCAAATTTGCCAGCTTCTACTAGGAGAGGTTTGTGTACTACTGTTAAGATGTAGGGTGTATTTCCTCACTCTAGAGGCCAGAATTTCCACAAAATGTTTTTTCACCAACATATCAAATTAACATGAATTTTTTAAATGGTAGGATTTCCCTGGTGGTGCAGTAGTTAAGAATGTGCCTGCCAGTACAGGGGACACAGGTTTGACCCCTGGTCTGGGTCACATGCCACGGGGCAACTTGGCCTGTGCACCACAACTACTGAGTCTACGCGCTGCAACTACTGAAGCCTGTGTGCCTAGAGCCTGTGCTCCACAAGAGAAACCACTGGAGGAGAAGCCCGTGCACTGAAACTAGAGAGCAGCCCCTTCTCACAGCTAAAGAAAGCCCGAGAGCCGCGGTGAGGATCCAGCGCAGTCAAAAATAAAATAGTTTTTTAAAGTAGGAAAAAAAAAATGGTGAAGACTGTCCACAAATTAAGAATATTAATAACTCTCAGCATTAAGAATATTCATAACTCAATATTATCATTGATGCTAGCACTAATTTGCAGTCATGGTAAAGAACAAAGGTTCTTAAGAGAAGTGAGTTGCCTGGAGCCAAATGAACTTCATGCCACAATTAGAATTCAAGGGTCAGCACCTTCTGGTTTTATGTTAACAGTGTGGATTTCTTCTAATAAGTAATCAATTAGTGTATGAGCTGGTATATTGATTTGTAGGCCCAGATCTTCTCGATACTGCAGTCAACCTCTCCTTACCAACCTGGTTAGCAATATCATCTTTACTTTCTTCACAGTTGGTAAGTGTGGAGTCATTCTTAATAAGTGTAGTCATATACTTATTGTCTATTTGCCAGATGCTGCTAGAATACAATGGCACCCCACTCCAGTACTCTTGCTTGGAAAATCCCATGGATGGTGGAGCCTGGTGGGTTGCAGTCCATGGGGTCGCTAAGAGTTGGACACGACTGAGCGACTTCCCTTTCACTTTTCACTTTCATGCATTGGAGAAGGAAATGGCAACCCACTCCAGTCTTCTTGCCTGGATAATCCCAGGGACGAGGGAGCCTGGCGGGCTGCCGTCTCTGGGGTCGCACAGAGTCGGACACGACTGAAGCGACTTAGCAGTAGCAGCAGCAGCAGCTAGAATAAAAATGGATAAGATAGGACTTGTTGTTCTGCAAGAGCTCACAGACTGAAACCTGAGAAAAAACTCACATTTAAAATTCATGTGAAGGGGGAGGGGGTTCATGATGTGGGGGACACATGTGCATCCATGGCTGATCCATGTCGATGCATGGCAAAAACCACCACAATATTGTAAAGTAATTACCTTCCAGTTAAAATAAATTAACTCATTTTTTTAAAATGAAATGAAATTCAGATGAAGGAAAACTTTAAAATGCTCCTTAGTGTCTCTTTGAGTTGTCCTACAATTTGAATATGAAACCAATTTAATATTGGGTTGGCCAAAAAGTTTATTCAGGCTTTCTAAATGAACTTTTCAGCCAACTCAATATAAACATTTTGATATTATAAAATTCTTTATAGTTATAATATAAAAATATCAGATTTACCCACTTATTCAATAATTAGATACTGAGAAGACGACATGGGTAGAAACACAGGGACCTCAACTACTTGAAGTCAAAAAGTGATACAGAAGAGTTGGACTCTGAAATGTGTAGAAGTTTTAGGAATACTTTAGCTAATATATTTTAGTTATATTTTCTTTTGTATGAACTTCTAATAGTGATGTGCAATTTAAATAAAGACAATGTCTAAATTTTTATAAAATGAAAACCGTTGTTGGGGTGCCGTAGGCAGGGTTCTAGAGAGAGTCTCTACTAAACCCCAACTCCACAAGAGGCAGTGTGTGCAACAGACAAGAGCACCAGCTATGGAGACTGAGGGAGGCCAGTTCAAATGCCCCACATCCCAAACAGAAGAAGCTATTAATACTTTACCTCCCGGAGCTTTCCAGCCTTTTTTCTAAGGGAATTCCCTGGTGGTAGAGTTATTAGGACTCCATGCTGTCACTGTTGAGGCCTAGAATCCAGACCTGGAACTAAAATCCCACAAGATGCTTGGTGCAGCCAAAAGAAAAAAAAGAAGGAGATTAAAAAACCTGCTTCGCAGTTTTGCTATAAGATTTAAAGGAGATAATGGGGGAATTATTTTAAAAAAGAACTGTCACAGTTACTATCACCAGCATTGCCAATAGTAAGAACACGACCTCTATTGAGGAAAACCTTAGCCTGACCAACTTTTGAGCACTTTTGTTCCACAACAGATACACAAGGAAACACCGTGATTTAGCTTTGCATTCAAGAATATATTTCTGAATGAAATAATGGCATTTACAGCAACACAGATGGACCTAGAGATTATTATACTAAGTGAAGTTAGAAGTGAAAGTTGCTCAGTTGTGTCTGACTCTTTGTGACCCCAAGGACTATAGAGTCTATGAAATTCTCCGGGCCAGAATACCGGAGTAGATAGCCTTTCCCTTTTCTAGGGGATCTTCCCAACCCAGGGATCAAACCCAGGTCTCCCACATTGCAGGGGCATTCTTTACCAGTTGTGCCACAAGGGAAGCCACAAGTGAAGTCAGAAAGAGAAAGATAATACCACATAGTATCACTTGTATGTCGACTCTAAAGTACGCCACAAATGAACATATCTATGAAACATATCTCCGAAACAGACTCACAGACACAGAGAATAGACTGTGGTTGCCAAGGCAGGGGTGGGGTGGGGAGGGAAGGATCGGGAGTTTGGGATTAGCAGAGACAAACTATTACATACTGGACGGATAAACAACAAGGTCCTAAGGTACAGCCCAGAGAACTATATTCAACATCCTGTGAAACACCATAATGGAAAAGCATATAAAAAAGAATGTGTATAACTGAATCACTTGGCTGCACAGCAGAAATTAACACATTATAAATTAACTATATTTTAATAAAATCTTTAAAAAAAAGAATATAATATTTCTGAGGCAATTCAACCCAGTAAACTGATGCTGTTCTGCCATCTTTTTAGGTTTTACTGTGCTGCTTATTCGGATGGAACCGGTCCCACAGGCACTAAAGAGGATGTTTTCTGTATTTGGTGTGGGATCCTTCATTGAGGGAGTCTGCACCATAGTGTTAACATTTTTGGCAACCGACTGTGTACGTTTTTAAATACTGAATTTCTAAAGGCTCATCTTAATCTGAAAGCTTGGCTGTATACAATGCACCTTTAGTCTTCAACATTTATTTTCTACCTCAAACTAAAAAAATAGAGATGGAGGCTTCCCTGGTGGTCCAGTGGTTAAGAATCTGCCTTGCAATGCAGGGGACACCTGTGCGATCCCTGGTCTGGGAAGATCCCATATGCTGCAGAGCAACTAACTCCATGAGCTGCAACCACTGAGCCCATGCTCTGCAGCTACTGAAGCCTGTGTGCCTAGAGCCCATGTTCTGCAACGAGAAGCCAGTGCAATGAGAAGCTCGGGTACCACAATGAAGAGTAGCCCCTACCTGCCACAACTAGAGAAAACCTAAGTGCAGTAATTAAGACCCACCACAGCCAAAAAATTTTAAAAATAAACCTTTTAAAAGAATAAAGATGGAGAGAGAGACCTCCTAATTAGATACATGTCACAGTCAAAACATTTCACCAGGGAAATTTAAAAACTCCATGAGAGATATTTCTTTTTGGAGGGTGAATTCCACTTTACCAGAATTATACATACAAAAAAAGTTAAGACATTAATCGACAGTGGAACTGGGTTGGCACATTAAGCAGCAAGCCTTCCATCTCTTGCTAAATTGGTACCTTTTAAAAAATCCTTTCAGCAAAAACATTTAAAGTATGTGTTGCAATTATAAGACAAGTAATTCCTCACAGTGCTCTTTTCTTCCCCAATACAGGCAAAAACCACTCCTGAACTGTACTACTTGTCTGTGCTGCTCTCAGTGAGCAGCTTGGTTTCTACAGGTAATTACAAACTTCCAGAGTAACCTAGCCCTGTCAAAGGCGTGTCAGCCCTTCAAGGGAAGTAAATGCTCAGCTAGGATTGTTATAGGTTGGCCAAAAAGTTTGCTCAGGTTTTCCCACAAGTGGAAACTTACGGTCAACCCGCTAGGTTGCAAGGGGAAGCCCTAGTTCCTCTTAAAGCAGGTGCTCCAAGAAGCACGTAAAAGTGGAGAGCGATTTCCCTGGCAGTCCAGTGGTTAAAACTCCATGCTCCCACTGCAGGGAGCACAGGTTCAACTCCCGGTCAAGGACTAAGATCCTGCAGGCAGCATGGCCAAAAAAAAAAAAAAGAGGAGAGGCTTAGAATGGGATATAAAAAGCCATCCTTCCCTGGGACGTCCTTGGTGATCCGGTGGTTAAGACTCCACGCTCCCACCGCAGTGGGCACAGGTTCAATTCCTGGTCAAGGACTAAGATTCCGAAGGCAGAATGGCCAAAAAAAATGGAGAGGGTTAGAATGGAGTATAAAAGCCATCCTTCTCTGGCAGTCCAGCGGTTAACCCTTTGCCTTCCAAAGCAGGGGCTGTGGGTTTGATCCCTGGTCAGGAAACTAATATTCCATATGCCTTGGGGTCAAAAACCAAAACATAAACGGAAGCAATATTGTAACAAATTCAACAAAGACCTTAAAAATGGTCTACATTAAAAAAAATAAAAAGTCATCCTTCTCATGTTATTTCTGCTCCATTTAATTAGATCCCATTTTTTATCCTACAGTGCTTTTCTCAAGCCTGGGGCTGACTTGGCTGGCCAGTGTGATCCGTCCAAGGCCAGACACTAAATCAACAGTCTGAAGCTAGCATTTGAGCCCTGCTGGTCCCTTGCCTTAGATACGTGTCTTCAGCAGGTTCAATCTTTTCCAGGAGCCTTGTCACCTGACAACTGCCAGCAAGCATATATGACCATCTCCACCCTGCTACTCCTAGATGAAGTGGTCAGTGGAACAGGAAGCACATCAAAACCAGTCATTAGGAAGAAAGCTGTCAGGTGACAGTTTTATGAGCACTGATGATGGATAAAGATGAACAGTTCAACCAAAATCACTGGGTCGACATCACAACCAAATTCAGCCTCAATAAGGATCTCCTATTAGATATTCTTAAGATCATCACTTGGACTTTCTGAACCTCCTTTATTCTGTTTCAGTAAAGTTAGTAGCATCTACTGGATGACTGTGATAAAAATAAGTACAGAGAAGGAAAAATAAAAATAAAAATCTTAGTAATGAACAAGGGGTCTAATTTCAAAAAAAAAAACAGTGATCCAGACTGTATATTTGAACAAGGTCAATCTATCGCTTCTTTAAAAGTGCAGTAGGAACTTTTAGAGTAAAAATCATCATGAACTCCTCCACCTGGTGACACCAATCTCTTGCATCATGACAGTAAACTGCTCTCTAGAGAAAACAGCCAACTGACCTGCCATGCTACCCTGTCTTCTGGCTTGTTTTGTATGTATTCACAGATTCTGAGGGGTTTTAAGAAGGAACTAGCCACTCACAGATGCTCTCAAGTCTTTGGGATGGGGAGAAAATGGTGTTTCTTGAGGAAAAAGAAGAGTATTTCTTGGCAGAAGAAATAAGTTCATTTAAAAAAATATTTATTTATTTGGCTGCACCAGGTCTTAGCTGTGGGTTTTTTTTTCTTTTTTTTTTAGTTGCAGCATTTGAGATCTTTAGTTGAGGCATGTGGGATCTAAGTTCTTGTTCCTTCTGGGACTTCACTGGGAGTGTGGAATCTTAGCCACTGGACTGCCCAGGAAGTCCCAGAAGGAACAAGTTTAATACAAACATCTCCAAGCACATTGATGACAGACACAGACCTTCACAAACGGGAATGACTGCTTTCCATCTGCTTCTCTGTTCAGGTGGTACCTGCTGCAGGAGGTACCACCTGAACACACTATCCATTCTCCACACCAACACTTACTGAACACGTTCCACGTTCCAAACATTGCACTAAAACTTAGGAATTAGAAACTCGAGTAACTCGTATGTTGACAGTGAAATCCCCTTAAGTAATTCTCTTACTATGATTAACAGAAACTATTTAAAAATAACATGGGCTTCCCTGGTGACTCAGATGGTAAAGAATCTGCCTGCAATAAGGAGACCCAGGTTCAGTCCCTGGGTCAGGAAGATCCCCTGGAGGAGGGAATGCCTGCTTACACCAGTATTCTTGCCTGGGAAATCCCATAGACGGAGGAGCCTGGAGGGATACTGTCCATGGGATCCCAAAGAGTCGGACATGACTGAGCAACTAACACTTTCACTTTTAACAGCCTTTTTACATTCTTTAGATCTTATTAACATGTCAAATAAATGTCAAATGTCAATTTACCTCAAGATTTTTATCAGAAGTTTCTTTTTTTTTTCTGAACTATCTTGCCACCGGGCTTCCCTGATAGCTCAGTTAGTAAAGAATCCACCTCCAATGTGGGAGACCTGGGTTCTATCCCTGGGTTGGGAAGATCCCCTGGGGAAGGGAACCCACTCCCAGTCCACGGGGTCGCAAAGAGTTGGACATGACTGAGAAACTTTCACTTTCACTTTTCCGACCCCCAAATCTGATCTACTTGAAGATCTGAGCTGATGACAACTCCAGCCCTTCCAGTTGCTAAAGTCAAGTACCTCAAATCATCCTAAATGCACTGCTTTTCTTCTCCTCATACCCCATTAGGAAATCTCAATGACTCCATCTTCAAAGTACATTCAGAATCCAGCCATTTTTCTCTAGCTGAAAAAATTTAACTGACTAAATACAAGAGACTGTTTCTTAAGACCAAGGCTGCTTAATACTTTTGTGTCTTAAAATTATGCAACTTTCTGAACCTAACTCCAGAAAATGAAGTTCTATTTCTTAATTGATAAGCATTAAAGCAGCACTTTAATCCACAACCTACAAAACTGAATCTTCACTTGCTTTTCTCTTTAGTTCCTTTTATTATTATAATTATATTTTAAAATCTATCTACATGAAAAGTGGAAGTGTTACTCGCTCAGTCGTGTCCGACTCTTTGCGACCCCATGGACTATAGCCCGTCAGGCTTCTCTGTTCGTGGAATTCTCCAGACAAGAATACTGGGGTGGGTTGCTTTTCCCTTCTCCAGGGGATGGATCTTCCTGACCCAGGGATCGAACCTACGTCTCCTGCATTGCAGGCAGATTCTTTAGGGCTTCCCTGACAGCTCAGACGGTAAAACAATCTACATGAATATATATACATTTTTTAATTGGAGTGTAATGGCTTTACAATGTTGTGTTAGTTTCTGCTGTACAACAAAGTGAATCAGCTACACGTATACATTTTCTGCTTCCTCTTGAGCGTCCCTCCCACCTCCAGCAACTCACCCTTCTAGGTCGCCACAGAGACCTCGGCTGAGCTCCCTGTGCTCTACAGCTGCTTTCTGCTGGGCTCTATTTTACACACGGCAGTGTATATAGGTCAGTGCAACTCTCCCAACTCATCCCACCCTCCCCTTCCTCACCTCACATCCAATGTCTGTTCTCTGCGTCTGCATCTCTATTCCTGCCCTGTAAATAGGTTCATCTATACCATTTTTCTAGATTACGTATCTATGCATTAACATATATTTGTTTTTCTCTTTTTGACTTACTTCACTCTGTATGACAGACTCTAAGTCCATCCACAGCTCTACAAATGACCGAATTCATTCCTTTTTGAATTTTTATTTGCTTTTATGGTTTTATCATTTCCTCCAAAACCAAATCTCATTTTACCAGACTTAAATTCATTAAACAACATTTATTTGATGTTACTCATATCTTATGAAATATAAATTATGCTCTTCCCAATGCAGGTGAAAATCACACAGTTTTAAAACTGCCTTTTTTTTTTGAGCCCCTCATACTTTAAACAGCCACTAGCAGCAGTACTCTCTCACAATTTATTTTAACAGTTCTTCATTTGGGACCTGGGCTTCTCAGGTAGCACACTGGTAAAGAATCCATCTGCCAATGTGGGGGATGCAGAAGACACTGATTCAATCCCTGGGTCAGGAAGATCCCCTATTGGAGGAAATGGGGAGTATTCTTGTCTGGAGAATGCCATGGACAGAGGAGCCTGTTGGGCCACAGACCATGGGGTCACAAAGAGTCGGACATGCACATCGCACATGTGGGACCTGGGATCCAGGGGTATAATGTCTCTGAAGCAAAATGTTGGGTATGTGCACCTAGAAGCAACTTTCTGGGAGAATGTTAGAGGAAGTTTCAGAAAATAAAACATTAAGCATCACACTCATTAAATTTACTATAGGAAAAAAAAAAATTGATGTTTGATACCTACTACACTCCATTTAAAATTTAAAGAAACTGAAATTTAAAGTTAGTCTTCCCACTACTTTTTTCACAGTTGTTAAGCCCTGACAGTGAAAACTTTCTAAATACTAATTGAATTGAATGGAATACTGAATTTCTAAATGCTCAGCTAATCTGAAACCTTGGCTATATTTAATGTACCATTAGTCTTTATATTCTACTTACTGTAAAATAAAGATACGTAAAAATGGGATTCCTAATTACATATGTCATAGTTAAAACATTTCATGGGGGAAAACATCAAAAAATTCCATGAAGAATTCTCTTCCTTTTTCTACTTTCCTATAATTTTTAAAAGTTAATATGGAACTATTGGGGACTTTCCTGGTTGTCCAGTGGTTAAGAATCCACTTGCCAAAGCAGGAGACACGGGTTTGAGAAGTCTGACACGGTCTGCTCTGGGAAGATTCCACATTCCTCAGGGCAGCTAAGCCTGTGTACCACAGCTACTGAAGCCAATTGCCCCAAAGCCCATGCTCTGCAGCAAAAGAAGCCACTGCAATGAGAAGCCTGCACATTACAATGACAAGTAGCCCGTGCTAGCCACACTAGAGAAAGTCCACATGCAGCAATGCAGACCCATTGCAGACAAATGTATCTATATATTTATCTCCAATTATGCTTATGTAATGATGGTGATAAATATATCAGTAACATCCATTGAGTTCTTCCTGTGTACCAAGCAAGATACTAAGCAGAGACATCACTTTGATGACAAAGGTCCATATAGTCAAAGCTATGATTTTTTCAGTAGTCCTGTATGGATGTGAGAGTTGGACCATAAAGAAGTCTGAGCACTGTAGAAATGACACTTTCAAACTGGTGCTGGAGAAGATTCTTGAGAGTCCCTTGGGCAAGGAGATCAAATCAGTCAATCCCAAAGGAAATCAACCCTGAATATTCATTGGAAGGACTGATGCTGAAGCTGAAGCTCCAATACTTTGGCCTCCTGATGTAAAGAGCCGATTCATTGGAAAAGACCCTGATGCTGGGAAATATCGAGGGCAAGAGGAGAAGAGGGTGACAGAGGATGAGATGGTTGGATGGCATCACTGCCTCTATGGACATGAGTTTGAACAAACTCAGGGAGATAGGGATGGACAGAGAAGCCTGTTATGCTGCAGTTCAAGGGATCGCAATGAGTCGGACTGAGTTAGTGACTGAACAACAACAATAATAATGTGATACTTATAACATTCCAATGAAGGAGGTACTATTATTATCCCCTCTTTTTGGGGGTGGGGGGGAGGAGGCATGTGGGATCTTAGTTCCCTGACCAGGGATCAAACACATGCCCCCTGCAGTACAAGTGTAGTCTTAACCACTGGACCACCAGGGAAGTCCCCTATCATCTCTTTTTTAGCAGATGAGGAAACTGAAGCTGAAAGAGGCTGATCAACTTGCTCAAGATCTCACAGTTTGTGTAACAACCTTGACTCTGAAAGTTCATACTCGTAACCACTACACAGACTTACAATGGTACATTATCTACTGGCAGACATTTAAAAGAGGCCCATGTGTTCAGAGTGCCTTTGGCTCATGGTACTTCTTGTTAGCCACTTAAGTTTCATCTGACCCTGCATTTTCCTTACCTAGCTGGAGAGCTCTCTGGACTCTCATCCCAAGTCCAGGTTGAAGTGGCCTAAACTCCTCCAGCTGCCAGGTAGTATTTATCTGGTTTTCCAGTTATGACTCCCAGTTCTGAGGTTACATTCCCTAATGCTCTCTCCTGTGACGACCTACTTAACGTTCATTCCTTTTTCCAATTTCTTCTCCTCTCTCCCCAACCTCCCTCCAGGCTTGGATTCTATTTTTGTTTGAGAAGTGGATCCTAAACCAATTTCTCTTGCCTATGCACTAGAAACACTTTTTCATTACCCACTAACTCTAAACAAGAACCCCAAGTACGTAAGAAAACTCTCAACACAGAGCCTCTAAATCAGATTAAGTCACCATGAAAAAGCAGGCAAATATTAATACAATGCACATATGGAGAGGCCTTTCCTTCACTGCTTCTAAAATTACACACACTAAAACCAACACAAATGCCTAAATAGAACACCTCATTATCATCATCAAAATTAGGGTACAAACACAGGGAGATGTTTATTCAGCAACATCTTCAAATGGTAAAAGGCGTGTATTTCCCAATTTTGTTTTCTGTGGCACTGACCCTAATTATTTGCCACTGGGAGATCCATATTACCCCAAAACGTTGACACTTCCACCCATATTCACATATCAAAAATTAGAGCTAATTTTATGAATATAACACACACTTACTTTTACAACGGAAGTTCTGTGAATCCAAACCGTTTCGCAAAGTAGGCTATTGGAACCATTCCAACTTGTGTGTCAACAGTCTTTTCTAAGTTGAACTTGGAACAGTGGTTTCACATACAAACTGTAACCCTGGAAAGACAACTTACTGTGATAAGTAAGAAATTCTATGATCGGACAGATAATTCATTTTGGTGGAGTTCTATGATAATCTTGGAAGTTTATCCTGAGTGATAGAAACAGAATTATTTTTAAAGACAAAATAGGAGAAACAATTTCTCCGTAAACCTTGATGTTGTCCTGTGGACTAATAACTTCAAGGATATGGGCTGCGAACATCTGAAGACGGTTTTCACTTAATTTCTGAGTAACTTTTAAGAATGGTGCCAACAGCTAGTAGTCTTCTCAAATAGAATATCAAACCGCTACCAGGAAGGTGGATCTAGTCCTTTACAGATTTGGAAGGCAGTTCAGAAAAAAGAGAAGCGCCCCCCGCCTCGCTTCCACCAAGCCCAAGAAGCTTCTAGAAAAGAATTTTGTTTTTTTCAGAGTTAAGTCACCTTTTCCAAAGGCCAAAGGGAAATTTACCGAGGGTTTTGGTTCCACGGAGAGAAGCTGAAAAAATGAAGGGGTAAGACTCCTTGTCCCAAACTTGAATGTGACCTCGCTTCAGGGACAGTTGTATTTGACCCTCAAAGAGCCTAACATCTTGGACTCGTCTGTGCTATCGGCTTTAAAAAGGAATCCTGGGCTGCCTCGGCCAGAGACGTATTCTCAGGGGCTCCATGTACGGACTTACCACGGCCTCACCACGTCCTCAGGGCAGAGCGGCCCGAATCCTCCAGGAGACGCTCCGCAGCCCGAACGCCAATGAGGGTAACACCCGCGGCCGCACCCACATTGGCTCCGGGAAGCCGGAAGTACGTGCGTCTGACTGAAGTGCTCCTCCTGCAAGCGTCCGCCGAGCTGGGCCCCTCAGGTAGGCGGGGCCCCTGGCTCCTAACTCTGGAACCTTCGGGTAGGCGGAGGTGGAGAGGGGGCCTCGAGGGCCTTAAGGAGGTAGTTTAATTTCTGGTCTGGGAAGAGCGGAAGAGTTTTGGGGACAGCGGATTCCCGGCGACCTCTGGTGGCAAACGGGCCTAGTCGAGCCCGCCGCCGCAGGACCCAAATGTGGGAGCTTTAAGTTCCCCGGTGGGAAGTGGGATTTGGGGCTGTGACCGGAGCTGCTCCCTTACCGCGTCCGAATGCTTGAGGTCCGGACGCTGCTCATTTCCAGGCGGGAAAACTTGTGCGACCACCTTTACTGTTTCCGTGCTTCTGGGTTTGACATCTTCCATCTAGGCAGGTCCGGGTGCGGGGTTCTCCACTATCACCCACGTCGATTTCAGAAAAGCCTGAGAACGACTGCCGGAGACACAGTCGAAAGAAAATGGGTTTCTCCCCCTTCTCCAACCCCCTACCGCCCATTTGAAGTCTTCCTCGAAAGAGAGATAGTGTTATATTCTCTGGCTGCCTAAGAGGAGTTTTCGGGACTGCTTTAGGCCACGTTTATATATAGCAAATAAAATCACTCGTTAATCGTTTCCTTTTTCCTAGACAACTCCACCCCTAGGTGGTTTGAACTTTGAGCCTGTTTAGTCCTGATGAGAAGTTTCGCTTTCCTCAAGTTTAAGACACTTGGAACTTCAAGAATTGGAGGTTTATGCCATTTGAGACCGGTCAGCACTGAGCAGAGTTAAGAGTACTAAGAGACAGGTGAGCGTGAATGAATACCTTCCTCTCCAGATTAATTTTTGAGAGTAATTTTGCAGTTTTGGTAAAAGGTGCACCACCTTTATTGAATACTAGGTGGTGCCCGCGAGTTAATCTTTCTGAGCTAAATCTCAAATAATGTAGCATCAGGGTAGGGTTTTTAAAGAGTTTGTATCTTCCCTGAAATTGTTTTAAAATACCCTTACCTCCTTAAAATATGTCGTGCCTTTATACAGTTTATTCAGTTATTGACTATCTAGTCTGTATTAAGTGCTAAAGAGTCTAAGAAAGGAATCAGATTCAATTTTCTGCTCTCAGTTTACAGTCTGGAGAGGAAGACAGACAAACCACAAACTATAACGAAATCACATATAATTCAAATCAGATATAGTGCTTAATAGAGACTAAGATGTAGAATGCAGTGGATAAAGCAGTCAATTCTCATTATTCATTTATTTATCCAGTACTTTCTGTCTGCCCAGCATTGTGCTAGGTGGTGGTGTGTAAAGAAAATGTAAACCCCTATTCTCAAATAACTCACAATCTAAAGACTGGGAGGGAACCAAGGAAGGCAGTATGGAGAAGGTGAAATTTGACCTTGAAGAATGAATGACTTGGCCTTGATGAGTAGGGGAAAAAAAATACAAGCTCAAAAGAGAAAGATGAAAGTGGATGATATGCTTTGAATCAGCAAGTAGTCCAGTGTGGTTAAACTGTAGGAAATTAAGCCTGAAAAGACACTTTATTTTACATTAGGTTTCCCTTGACTTACACTGAAAAATTCAACAGATTTAAAATAAAATTTCAATGTGTATTTCCAGGAGAAATTATACATGAAACATAGTTATAGTAAATTACTTTTTGGCTAACCTATTATACATGAACTAAGCTATAATAAATTATAATAAATAATTTCTGGCTATAAATAAATAAATTCTGGCTATAATGTAGCTCATTTATGTTTATTATTCATGATTGTAGATGATTTAAGCCAATTTTTTTTAAATACAGTAAAAAAAATATAAAAGATGCAGTAGTAAGTTTAGATTTTCACTGATTGCATCCCATTTTGAATATCATATAAGGAATCTCCTTCATTAAAGCTCCACATGTGGAATCACTTGGAAATGATTATGTGTAGGAAAATTTTAAATGCTTTCAAAAGTTACCCTGAAAGAAAGAAAGTGAAAGTTGCTCAGTCATGTCCAACTCCTTTACAGTCCATGGAATCCTCCTGGCCAGAATACTGGAGTGGGTAGCTGTTCCCTTCTCCAGTGGATCTTCCCAAGGATTGATTCTTTACCAGCTGAGTCACCAGGGAAGCAAAAAATTTACCCTAGGATTTAAGTTTTGATGAATATGCCTAATATTAATGTTTCCTAAAAGGAATGTGAGAGTAATTTCTGTAAATGGAAAAACTCAAACACTATAAATGTTAAAGTAAATGCATACAATATCAATACACCAAATCAGGAGCTTTTCTGTTCCTTAGCAATAATCAGAAATTGTAATAACAGGGACTTCCTTGGTGGTCCAGTGGCTAAGACTCTGCACTCACAATGCAGAGGCCCTGAGTTCAATCCCTGCTTAGGGAACT
Organism: Bos grunniens; assembly: GCF_055505025.1. Classification (NCBI taxonomy): domain Eukaryota; kingdom Metazoa; phylum Chordata; class Mammalia; order Artiodactyla; family Bovidae; genus Bos; species Bos grunniens. The sequence continues at coordinate 37,460,453 of NC_141180.1, read as the reverse complement.
AGATCTCACAGGCTGCAACTAAGATCTCACATGCTGCAACAAAGACCTGGCACAGCCAAATAAATATTTAGAAAAGAGAAATTGTAATAACAAAACCACTATTTCCAATATTAACAAAAATACAAAATATCTAAGCACAGCCAGTGTTCAAAGCCTTTGTGAGTAACACTTTTTTTTTAACTAAAGACCATGAAAGAAAGCCTAGGTAATTGGAGAGAGATATTGCATAATTGAAAGATTCAAATTTCAAGGATTCAGGTTTTATCCATATTAATTTTAATGTAACTCTTGTCAAAATTTCAATTGAATTTTGGGAACTAGTTGTCAAGCTGATTCTTAAATTTATTTAGAAGAGAAAATGTACAAGAACAGCCAAGAATTTGGAGGAAAAAACCCAAAATAATAAAAGTAACTCCTTATCAGTCATCTGTGTACACCAACTTTAAAGTTGTAATAAATAAAAGAGCAAAGTAATGCCTTAGGACCAGAATATTGTCAACGAAACAGTCTGTTTCTATTGAGTCTCAAAGGTAGCATAAATAAATACCAGTAAAACAGTTTTGGGGCAGTTAGTTATCCATTTGAAAGAAAATTAAAGATCCCTATTTCACAGCACTAACAAAAAAAAAAACTGGGTGCTTAAAGAACTCAATGTAAAAAAAAATCTATAAAAGTCTTAGAATACAAAATAGTATATTTTTTGGAATTCCTGGTGGCCCAGTACTTAGGACTCAGTGCTTTCACTGCCAGGGCTCAGGTTCAATCCCTGGTTGAAGAACTAAGATCTTGCAAGCTCTGTGGCACAGAACCCTCTGCCCCTCCCCCCAAAAAACAAAATAGTATATATTTGAAAATCTTGTATGGTTAGAGCCTGCTTTCATGGGACACAAAACTAAGAAGACATAGAGAAGATAGGTTTGGCCATTAAAAATAATAATTTACCATAACAAAAAATACCATAAGTAAAATTTAGAATCAGGAGATAAGAGATATTTGCAACATAAAAACAGACTTTATATCCATATTATATGAATCAATAAGAGAAAGATAATCCCATAGAAAAATGGGCACATTTCCAGAGAAGAAATTCATATCAAAAGTTGTTCATGCCTACAAGTCATTAGGTAAATGTACACAAAGGTCAACAAGATAACACTAGGAGAATTCTGAGTCCTGGAGTGTACTTACTAAGAATGAAAAAGGATGTTAAAATGAATCTTGTAGAGCAGAGTCATACCTGATCTGTTTCCTTATGAAGCTGTATTTTCATCTATCAAATTTGTTTAGTAAGATAGATCAATAGTTAAAACTTCTAATTAATTTGTCAAGTCAATTAAGACTGCCAGACATTTTTGTGGGGGTGTTACTACTGTATGAATTTAAACTTTTATGTTTCTTTGCACAGCTATCTTCCCCACACCTGTAGCTCAGAAAGAGTATAATCTAGTTTAAATTGCACTGCTATATTGAATCATTTCAAATAACCAGTACTGCATGTGGGTTTATTGTTCTCCTTAGAGATTAAAATGGCTTCCAGAGGAAAGACAGAGACAAGCAAATTAAAGCAGAATTTAGAAGAACAGTTGGATAGACTAATGCAGCAATTACAAGACCTGGAGGAATGCAGGTAATAGTATAATTGTATACTGCTATGCTGTAAAATGGCATTTTTTTTACAGTTAGATTATCAGCTCTGTGTGTGCAGTCCTATGTGTGATTCTGGTTTCCCCTGTAATGTTCTTCACAGTGCTTTGTCTGCTGGACAACTAAACTCAGTATAGGTTTTAGAGTTAAAGAGCCTGGGATATTAAAGTCTTTAGCTTAATTACAAAGTGAGTGCGAACTTGGGCAAAATGCTTAACCACCTTGAGTTTCCATTTCCCCAAGTGTGAAATGGAAATAACAGCACCCATCTTGTCTTCAGTATTTAAAATAGCCCTGCCTTGTATCAAACTGAAAAAGTATTACTTGAACTTTCTGGTGTGTGTTTTCACCATTAACTGCTCAAAGGTCTAAGACTGCTCATTGCCTTTTTAACAACCTTGAAGATTGTTGTAAACATCACAGATGAAGAGACTGACTTAATGCTTGGCCCAAAGCAGGCACTTGATATATAGGAGCTCTTTTTCTAGTAAATGTTTATTAAATGGCTTGTTTGGACTACCCAGATGGCAAGTACTGCATTGTTGTTGTATTTCAAAGTACATAAAATTTTACCCACCATTAATGTTTTGATGGCTATGAAGGGGCAGGTGGGCTAGAGAACAGTTGTGCTGGTGGTGGTGATGGTGGGTGAGTTTCCTCACCCAGAAAAATCTTCAGCTAGCCTTTTCCCTGATAGGGGATCACAGAGTAGGTAATGAAACTCCCTCAGAACCTGTATGGAAATGACGTTCTCTGGCTCTCCGACAGCAGGAGATCAAACCAGGCAATCCTAAGGGAGATCAACCCTGAATATTTACTGGAAGGACTGATGCTGTAGCTGAAGCTCTAATACTTTGGTCACCTGATGGGAAGAGCTGACTCATTGGAAGAGACCCTGATGTTGAGAAAGATTAAGAGTGGGAGGAGAAGGAGGAAGCAGAGGGTGAGATGATTGGATGGTATCACCAACTCAATAGCTATGAGTTTGAGCAAACTCTGGGAGATGGTGAAGTACAGGGAAGCCTGGCGTGCTGCAGTCCATGGGGTTGCAAAGAGTTGGACATGAGTTAGCGACTGAACAATGATAATGATAACTATTTATTAAATACCTATTTTATACCAAGAACTTTTCGTATTTCATTTAATACAAGGAAGATACTATCATCTGCAGCTTATAAATAAAATGAGACTTGGCTAGTTAAATATCTTGCCTAAGGTTATACCATTGATTCAGAGACTGCCTAAAAGGAAGTTCTGTAGTTTGTTAAGCATGCCTCACTTTGGTAAAAAAAAAAAAACAAAAAAAACAAGGTTATCAGTGTTGCGGGATAATGCCCAAAGTAGTATCTGAACACATCCATTAGAGTATTTTTGATATATTTCCTTTCAGCCTTTTTTCCACCAACATATTTTTTGTATATATATATATGTATTTGAAACCTTGGTGTATAAATACTGATATTTTTTTTCTCTTCTCTTGAAACTCTATATTTTTTGGTCTTATGTCCACTATACTTCAGAGAGGAACTTGATACAGATGAATATGAAGAAACCAAAAAAGAAACTCTGGAGCAACTAAGTGAATTTAATGATTCACTGAAGAAAATTATGTCTGGAAATATGACTTTGGTCGACGAACTAAGTGGAATGCAACTGGTAAGCATAATTTACTTACATTGGTGACACAATTTGTTGTGTTTTTTTTCTCAGTAAGTATATTTAAAATATTAATAGAAAATATACCCTGTTGAGGGCTTAACTTCTGGAGGAATGTCTACTGATGGATAAAACAGCATTTGCTTCCGGATCTTCATCTAGTTATTTATTTTACTCTGGTGACTTGCATGGAAATAGCAAATGGAAATTAAAGTTGTAACAGTATTTGATGAACAAAGAAGACTTATTAGAAGACCTATCAATCAAATATTGTAATATTTGATTTGTTGAACTTTTTTTTTTTAACCTTCTTGTATTTCTAGGCTATCCAGGCAGCTATCAGCCAGGCCTTTAAAACCCCAGAGGTCATCAGGTTATTTGCAAAGAAACAACCAGGTCAGCTTCGGACAAGGTTAGCAGAGGTAAAGTTTCTTTCAGTTGATCTAATCACTTTGTGTATTTCTTTTCTCAGCCCAAGAATTTGCTCAGTGTGATATTCTGAAGTTTAAAACTTGGTCAGTTGAAAATGTACAATAGCAAGAGTGAACCCTAATGTAAAGTATAGACTATGGGTGATTATGATGTGTCAGTGTTTGTTCATCAGTTGGAACAAATATACACTCTGGTAGGGGATGTTTATAATGGGGCGACCGTGCATGAGTGGGGGAGGCAAGGATGTATGAGGAATCTCTGTACCTTTTTGCTCAATTAACTGTGAACCTAAAACCGCTCTAAAAAGTAGTCTTATTTTTAAAAATTGGTCAGTTGATTTTAGAGCCACACCCACAGTTTCCTGACAAAATCAATCCTTTATTGATAACAAATATAGAGGTTTAAACAGCATATGGCAGTTGAAATTGCTACTGACTGCTTCTACTAAGACGCCACATTTAAAGTTTTACTATTTAGTTCTGGAACTCTGAATTGAAATCCCATCTAGCATTCATTAGTAGCACCAGTGCTTATGTGTGTGTGGCCTTCCCTATCTAAGAAATTCAAACATCTTTATAAACCTGATACTTGAGGAAGTCTGTTTATAGACATGAATATAATTAAGACGTTAATAAGTTATATGCAACCATTGGTAATTTAATAGCATAGTGATTAAGAGCATGGACTTGGGACAGATCAGCTGAATTTGTACCCCTGCTCTACTATGGACATACGTGATGTTGGTGGAGTTGTTTTCTTCGGTCTCTTTTGTTGTTTCCCCATTTGTAAAAAGGCAGTAATGATACCTCTTCTGGTTGTTATGAGGTTTAAATGGAGTAATGTGTGTATGTGCACTATTACTAATACAGTGTGTCTATGTACATAGAATAGTACCAAGGCATAGTACATGCTGTCCATGTCTCTGGTGGTAGAGGTGATATTTAATCAAAGCTCCAGGGGATCTGTAACCAGTTGTCTCTTTCAGGCCTGTAGACCACACTTGAGTGTAATGAAATGGAGTTCTTAGAGGATAGCTCCTCTTTAAAGGAAGCTGTTGACCTACTAATTCCTTAGTAGAGTTTGTAACTAAGACCATGGTGATGATTAGTACCAATATATATTAGAACTGTGTGAGAACATTCCTATCATGTTTACCTTGAATTGTTTCTATAGTTTTTTATAATATTAATCAGTAAAGGATCTTTTCTTAAAGAAGTAGATCTGAAAAGCTTGATTTTATGCAAAGAATGTTTTTTAACTTAAATACCATATGCTTCACATTCATCTGTTACAGATGGATAGAGATCTCATGGTAGGAAAGCTGGCAAGAGACCTGTATACTCAACAGAAAGTGGAGATACTTACAGCTCTCAGGAAACTTGGAGAGAAGGTATCTGTATTTAATTGAATATATTAGGTATAAGGAAAAAGTGGGAAGTGTTTGGTATAGAACCCCCACCCCCGCTGGTTTCTTGGCTTGGGGGATCTTAGTTCCTGGGGCTAGAACCTGTGCCCCCTGCAGTGGAAGCATGGAGTCTTTAACCACTGGACCGCCAGGGAAGTCCCTAGTATATAGCTTCTTGATCTGTAATTTAGTTTGTGGTCCTATGACATTCTTAACAGTGGTTCCTAGAACCACTTGTTAACATCTGAACTCAGTCCTTTGGGCTTTGTTTTTTTTTGTTTAGCTGACTGCAGACGATGAGAACTTCTTGTCAGCAAACGCAGGTGCTATTCTCAGCCAATTTGAGAAAGTCTCTACAGACCTTGGTGAGTACTCTTGTATTTCTTTTCTTTTTTTTTTTTTTTTATTTTATTTTTAAACTTTACATAATTGTATTAGTTTTGCCAAATATCAAAATGAATCCGCCACAGGTATACATGTGTTCCCCATCCTGAGCCCTCGTCCCTTCTCCCTCCCTATACCATCCCTCTGGGTCGTCCCAGTGCACCAGCCCCAAGCATCCAGTATCGTGCATCGAACCTGGACTGGCATCTCGTTTCATACATGATATTTTACATGTTTCAATGCCATTCTCCCAAATCTTCCCACCCTCTCCCTCTCCCACAGAGTCCATAAGACTGTTCTATACATCAGTGTCTCTTTTGCTGTCTCGTACACAGGGTTGTTGTTACCATCTTTCTAAATTCCATATATATGCGTTAGTATACTGTATTTATGTTTTTCCTTCTGGCTTACTTCACTCTGTATAATAGGCTCCAGTTTCATCCACCTCATTAGAACTGATTCAAATGTATTCTTTTTAATGGCTGAGTAATACTCCATTGTGTATATGTACCATAGCTTTCTTATCCATTCATTGGCTGATGGACATCTAGGTTGCTTCCATGTCCTAGCTATTATAAACAGTGCTGCAATGAACATTGGGGTACACGTGTCTCTCTCCCTTCTGGTTTCCTCAGTGTGTATGCCCAGCAGTGGGATTGCTGGATCATAAGGCAGTTCTATTTCCAGTTTTTTAAGGAATCTCCACACTGTTCTCCATACTCTTGTATTTCTGAAAGCTGGACGTGAATTATTGCTTCAGATTGACAGATGGTGTGGGTGAGATAAAATGATGGTCTTTTCTTGAGTTAGCAGCAAAACCAGAATTATTTTCTCTATAAACCTCTTTTAATGGGTTTATTTCCCAATACTTTAAAAATAATCAAGTTAGTATAGCCTAATGTTTTAAAAACCTTTGTCAGCTAAATGTAAATATAAAAGTAAATTAAGATTTTACATGTTCTATTTCATACCTGAATTAAAGATTGCCTGTGTAGCTGAGTTGTTTGTGCAAGGGAAGGGAATTGGGATGGCAGTAGGAAGGTTTAGGGATAATGCACCAATAATAGAAGCTCATTTTATTTCCTATTTTAGTATCAATGTGATAGGTTTTCCTTTCTTTACCTGGAACTGTAAATGCATCTGAAATGACATCTTTGTTTATTATGTGTCTTTCTCCTTAGGCTCTGGCGACAAAGTTCTTGCTCTGGCAAGTTTTGAGGTTGAAAAAACGAAAAAATGATATGGTGTGAAAGCTTGGGACATTGATCACATTCTTATTGTAAATGGTATTTTTCTTCTGGGGAGTTAGAGTTATGGCAGAGAAGTCAAGAGATTCATGAAATGTATTCATAACCTAAGAAAAGGTGACAGAAAAACGTACTCACTGCTTTTGTTTATGCCCTTTGTCATTGTGCTTTGTGTAGGGATACGTGCTTCAGTCATTCTGGCCTTGTTGGGATGGAAGGCCTCATGGACCTTGTTCATTACAGTTTGTCTGTTTAAGAGAAAACAGTGTCTCTGCCTGTTTTATTAAACCTCCCTGTTCTTAAGTGCTAATAGTAAATGAAAAGATGTGAAGTGACAGTTCTTTCCTGCTCATAATTTATCCCCACTTGTTGGAGAAAATAATGTAGCAACATCAATAGACCTCATATATGTTCATAGCATTTTAGAGTTCTATGTGATCTTAGAAATCATTTTCATTTTACATACAAGGAAAATGAGGCTCAGAAAGAGCAAGTGACTTGTTCGAAGTCTTATTGACAGAGCTGGGGATAAGACTTGGGTGTCCTGTCAGTGTAATGTCCATTGAGTTTTATTTGTTTATTTTGTGCTGCTTTTAAAAAATAATTAAGACATATTTGTACAAGTCTATGTTTATGAAAATTCAGTGTCCCAATAAGTTGTCACTGAGGGACCATTCTCCAGCCTGTAAGCTCTCGGTATGAATGGTGCCCATTGTGTCTCTGAGTTTTGAGCTCGGAACAATGGGAGCCCTGTTGCGAGTCTCCTGAGGTGACTTAACCTCCTGCGTTGTTTCACTAGGGAAGCAATTGGAAATGGCAGCTCAAGGCCCTCCCTGTGTGTGACCTCTTTGCTGAAACCCAGAGGGTGGTGACCGTAAACTACTATTTACTCTTCAGTTTTTGGAGAAACACAGAATAAGTTCCAAGGAGTAGCCAGTTTCCCTGAGTGTTTAGTCTCTCTGCACACTCATATATGTAGATTTTCACATATGTATGTATGTCAGCTTGTTTCCCAGGCTCTGGCCACTTTATATTCTTACATGTTTTTCTCAGTATTCTTTTTCTTTTAAAAATTAAAAACATTCTTAAAATGTTTAAAGCTTCTTGTATACTGTAAAATCTCCTAGGTGCTCTGCCAACTGGACAAATTAGGGGAACTCAGCTATATTAATGCCTTATTTGGAAATTGTAATGAGTAATTTTTTATGTATTGGTTTATGATGATCCAAAACTCATTAAATTGTGACAAACTAAGGAAAAGCAGATTACCTGCTATTTGTTTAGGGCTTTGTGGTCAGTCATCATTATTTCATTATTCTGTGTGTTCTTTTTAACCGAATTGAAATTTACATGACATAAAATTCACCATTTTAAAGTGTACAATTCAGTACACTCACAGTGCTGTGTGGTGATCACCATTATCTAGTCAAAAACATTTTCATCACCCCCAAGGGAGCCCCCATCCTTACTAAGCAGTCACTCGCTCCTCTAGCAATCACTCATCCACTTTCTATCTCTGAATTTACCTATTCTGGACATTTGGTATAAATGGTGGTATATAGTATGGGACCTTTTATGTCTGGCCTCTTTCACTGAGCATACTATTTTTGAGGTTAATCCACATTGTAGCATGTATCAGTGCTTCATTCATTTTTAATGGCTGAAAATACTCCCTTGCATGGGTACCACATTGTGTTTATCCATTTATCTCTTGATGGACATTTGGTTTTTTTCTACTTTTTGGCTATTGTGAATAGTGCTGCTGCTAGCTCAGGTGGTAAAGAATCTTCCTGCAGTACAGGAGACCTGGGTTCGATTCCTGGGTCAGGAAAATCCCCTGGAGAAGGAAATGGCAACCCACTCCAATATTCTTGCCTGGAGAATCCCATGAACAGAGGAGCCTGGCAGGTTACAGTCTGTGAGGTTGCAAGAGTTGGACACAACTTAGCAACTAAACTACCACTACTCTGAACTTTAATGCATAAGTATTTGTTTAAATACCTACTTTCACTTCTTTTGGGTATGTACCTAGGAACAGAATTGCTCTTTTGGGTGTTTTGGGTTTTTTTTTTTTAATTCATAGTAATATTTTCCCTTCCCTTTCAGTAGTAGTAGGACAAGGAAAATTGGAAGTATTTTATATTTGAAAGGGGCCTCAATGAATCTGGAGTCCTTAAACTTTGGGTTTCCCTTAAACTTTCTGTAAGACTAACCTAAGTGAAACATTTTGCCATTTATCACAATAATGTATTCATTTTGTAAGTAATGACTACTACTCAATTTAAAATTAATCTTCCTTTCAGAGTGGCCAGGTTTGCAGTGCCTAGCAAGACACTGTCAGTCAGGGCCATGTGACCTTTGGTAGGTTACTTAATCTTTTTGAGCCTAATTTTTCTCTTCAGTTGAGTGGGAGCTACCCACTATATAGGATTACTGTGCATTGCCCTCTCTTTGTTAATATAGAAAGATGTTTTACATTGGAGCTAAATCTACCACTTAACAGTTTTTTCAAGAGCCATATGATATATTTTGTTTCACAAATTTGGTATCAGTTTAGAGTAATTTGAAAAGTGAATACTTTGAAAAGTCTCTATAACTGTAGTTATTAAATGACTTGTAAACTATGTTTATATTCATATTTTGCTGTATTTAATCTTCTGGTTTTTTAGACCTCTTGGGAGGTCTTAGACTGCAATAACTAATGCTAGGGTGGCTGTTTGACATCTTTGGGTCAAACTAATACTTTAATGAAAAGAATACCTGCATTTGTCAAAAAAACTGGGGTTGCCACTAAATTCCAGAGATCAAGTGTCCAACCTGGCTGTTTAAGGAAATATAATTTGAAACAATTTCTGTTTCAATGTTTTGCTTTTTTTTAAACCTGGTGAGTGGTAAGTTAGGTATTCTAGGTGGGTGGTAGAAGAAGAAATCAAGCAGTAGAATGAGTTGTCCCCAGGAACGAGTTGGAGTTGGAACAGATGGGTTTTTAACTTTGGTTGTTAGGCCTTTTATTGAAGACACTCAGCCAAAGAACGATCATCTTAGGCAAAATAAAAGACTGAGCAAATCTACCATTAGAAGAGTGTCTTATTACAGTGAATGGTAGATAGTGTGAAAGTATTACAGCAAAAATAAACCTGGACCATTTTGCCTGGAGCTTTTCAACCACTTTCCCGTCCATTTTTTTCTTATTCTAGTCATTACCAAGACCAAAAAACACTCTTTCCTTCTCAAAATGTTTTTCAGACATTAATATGTAAATTTAAACTGTCAGCATTCCCACAGACCCCCATGAACAAGCTGTAATTGCTTCCAGTCTGTGTGGCCTTAGAATTAAACTAGGGAAACTAGTATTTAGTATTTTCATTAAGTTGGAAAAAGGAGATTAGAAATACAGCTCTACTAGGTATGGCCTTTTGACACCCTCACTCTCTTTTTGAAAGCCCCTCTCCCTGTTCACACTAACAGCAAAGCGGAGAGACTGAGCTGCTGAAGGGACCTGAAATACAAGGGGTTAGTGGCGTTCTTGAGAGTTCACAGTGGAAATTCCATGCTGTTCCAGGCAGAGGGACCACTGGAGAGGTTTGAGGCTATCAGTTTGTAGCTTCCTAATGCTTGGTTGTTTTCCTCTGAGAACATCAGATTCCTTGCAGCCTCAGACAATGGACTACAATTAAAAATAAACAAATAAAAATATTTTCTATAAAGGAGGTCAAGGAGAGCCACTGGTTTTCTTTTGGATTAAAAAAGAAGAAGATAATGCTAGTAAGAGTTCTTATTAAGATTATGCATCAGTCACAGGTCCTCTGCCCCAAATGCTGGCAACTGTGACCATGAACTTCTGAAGCCTTCCCAGAAGAACCTCTGATTGTGTGTTTCTGTCATAATTTCATTACATGGTTTAAAAGTTTGTAATCTTAATTGTCTGTTTACTCTAAAATGTCTTAGTAGTTCAAGTACTGGTTTTTTTTTTGTTGTTACTGCTAAATTGTCATATATATACATGGGACTTTTCTTTCTTATAAGAAAGAGTTCAATGATTCCCCCTCCCCCCCCCACCCCATTTTTGGCTTGTGTGGAAACTAGATTCTTTAGGCCTGGCCTTATTCCCACAGTATTCATAAACCAGGCCAGGTTGAAAACTGAGGCAGTGACCCTTGATGATAATCAAAGAGATAAGTGGTTTAGGTAAAAGCAGATATTTGGCCTGGATTAGACTATATGTGATTGCCTTAATCCCATGGTTGACCATGTTTTTAGAAAATGTGGTGGGTTTTTTTTTTTTTTTTTTCATCTTTTAAAAAGATTTTTTTTTTTTTCTGGCTGCCCCACTCAGCATGCAGGCTCTTAGTTCCCCAAACAGTGGTCGAACCCATGCCCCCTGCAGTAGATATGCAGAGTCCTAACCACTGGAGTGCCCAGGAATTCCCTTAATTTTTTTTTTAAACTTTGTTAACACCTCAAATTTTACACCAAGTTTATTCTAGGTCTTGGTAAATTATACCTTAGATTTGATTTATAAAGCTCTGAGCTTATAAATCAATTATACTTCAGTAAAAATAAATAAATTTTTAAAAGATAGAAGAACTGTAAGAAGCAGTAAGTCTGGCATCCTATGTCAGTGCTTGGAAGAGAGCCACCCACCAATCAGGAGAGTTCACTTTAAACTCTTGGAAGCAAGAAATAAACTTCCATTGTGTTTGAACCACCAAAACAAACAAAAGCCTCTGAGCTTTTTCTCATTTATTTAAATATTTTTGTTTCATAGTTACCCAGGAGATGAGCATTTGTAATTTTGGAGCAAACAGACAGAATCTCAGTCCCTTAACCTCAGCTTTGTGGCATTTCTTTTCATTCTGCCTTCCAGAAGTGTGCATTGTTTATTCCTCTGCAAGAAAATATGAGCAAGTAAGAGTACATGGCAGATAGAACCTAAATCTGCTTTCCACTCTCAGGAAAGAAAACGTAGACTCTTGTCTCTAACCTGTGCGCTTGGGGTGGAGATGAGGGATGTGAGTGTATACTCGTGTGTGCCTGCCTCCAGGGAGCCTGACTGCTCCCACAGTGCTGGCTCAGATGACCCGCCCATGGTGCTGCTCTTGCCAGAGAGGGTGGTTGATTATGCGAGGCTAATTTTGTTACAAAGTACTGGACAGATTGTGGATACTAGGCCCTTTTGGTCTGAAAAACCCAAAATGTACTTTTTCCTGGTGAGGATTAGGTCTTGAAAGTGAAGAGAATGTGTTCTAGAGAAATCTTAACAATAATCCCTATGTGGAAGCCAGGATAGATTCTTCTGTCTGCTCCCTCTTCTGATTGTGATGTCGTCTATTCTTCATCAGACATTTATTGAGTGCTGATACGTGACAGGCATTACCTAACTCTTTTTTGTTAAATTTTCTAAAATGCATATTGGATAGAGTCTTTAAAAAACAATAAGACTCTTAAGTGTTTATATGGTAACAGAGGTTTAGATGTCAGACTGTATCACCAAGAGATTGATTTTATAATGATAAAATCGTGTTTTAAATAGACCTAAACCTCCACCCAATCTGTTACTCTATCTTAGTTAGGTGGGTGCTTAGAATCATTATTTCAGATGTATATTCACATATTGTAAGGAGGATTACGCTTGGAAGTATTTCTAATCTGTACAATTTGAACTAAATGATCTCTTTCATCTATATTTACCTCATTTTAAAATCTATCTTGTAGGGAGTTCAGTGGTTTTCTAGTGACTTTAACTGCTGTGGGCCTGGGTTCAGTCCCTGGTGAGGGAATTAAGATCCTGCAAGCTGCTCAGAGGGGCAAAAAACTAAAATTATAAAATCAAATCATTAAAATTATATCGCATTAAAATACAGTTGACCCTTGAACAATGTGGGGGTTGGGAGTGCCCACCCTCTGCACAGTTGAAAATCCATGTATAACTTGACAGTCAGCCCTTGGTAACCATGGTTCCGCATCCATGCATTCAGCCAACCACAGATTGTGTAGTACTGTACTATGTACTTAGTAAAAGAAATCTGGGTATAAGTTGACCCACACAGTTCAAACCCATGTTGTTCAAAGGTTACGTTGTTTTGGAGAATATTGAATGGAGAGAAAGCGAGAATACTCCTATAGAAGAGGAAAAAATATCTTTCCTCTACTTTTTTGTGTTCTTGACTGGTACCCCTATAACAAAGGCAGATTAACAGGAGAAAAGCATACAGATTTATTTCCTGTAAGTGTTATGTGACATGGGAGTCTTCATAAGGAAATGGAAGACCTAGAGAAACCATTAAACCTGAGTGTTTTCATGCTAGATTTGATGACGAGTGAAAAGTCTTTGGAAAATGTGATAGAACAAAGGTGAGCTAAGTGTAATAAACTGAGAGAAACAGCCAGATCTGTTTGTTCCAGTTCTTCTGTGTCTCGTCTTCGAAGGTAAGGATGCTCCTTCCTTCAGGTGTTGGGTAGGGTACATCTCATATGAGGGTTTTATCACCTGCTTCATGGGAAGGTCAAAAGTACTATTCATGCCATTTCTCAAGTTCCTTCAGCTTAAAATATTCAGTGTGCCAAGGTGCCATATCGTGGGATGGTGTGTCCTCTGAACCCTGTCACTGCATTTCTAGTCCTAATTGTGCCACTCTTTCATATTTAACTTTGGCCCCAGTTTGTTAAGTCACTTCTATATATTCATGTAGATATTTTGTGAAGGATGGTTATTAAATATTTAAATTGCTTTGAAGCTACAGTATAAGGAACTGTGTGAAATTAATGCCATTTTCATTAAAATTATATAAAATATTTAAATATACATTTTAAGAATACTAAGTAAAAAGAAGGTGTGTGTTTGCTTTGGGGCTTCCCTGGTGGCTTAGATGGTAAAGAATCTGCCTCTAATGCAGGTGACCAGGGTTTGATCCCTGGGTCGGGAAGATCCCCTGGAGAAGGGAATGGCTACCCATGCCAGTATTTTTGCCTGGAGAATCCCATAGACAGAGGAACCTGGTGGACTACAGTTCGTGTGTGTTTGATTTGACTAAGGGAAGCTTGTATCCGTATCTAGATATTTGAAGTAGTAGGAAATTAAAATCATAAATTAACTAGGAGTAAATAATGTGGGCAAAGCTTACAATTCTGTTTCTCCTGTCTTCCTTTTCCTGGATGTGAGGCAAATCACCTTTTCTGTTAAATTTCCTTTAATGATATAATTTGTGCTAAAGAGATCTTGTAATAACCCAAGACATCCTAGTGAAAGGTTGTTACTGGATTTGTGGGAATTTGTGTGTTAATATGATAGTCTGTCTCAGTAGGGTGTCATTAGCAGCAGAAATGGAAGGCAAATTACAACCATCCCCTTTATCTTTTCCAGACACTGCAGCCCCTTCAGCATGCTGTTTCTATATATCTTCTTTGAAAAGAAATTAAGTGGAAATTGCCTGCTCAGAGTTGCTTTAAAAAGTCACGCATGTCACCTGTATGCTAGCTTGAGGATTCCTGCCTCCTCTTCCCTATGAGCATGTCTGCTCTATTCTAAGAAAGCTTTTTTCACTTATTAGTAAAAAATAAGCGTCCTTTTCTGTCCTGTCTGTAGTTAGCCACCAATTAGTAAAGATGAGCAGAAACACTCCCATGGTGAGCACTGTGCTAGGGGCATAGAAGAGGCTGACACCACTTCATGATGCGAGCCCTGTGAGCGCCTTTTTATCTCCCAGGAGGGAATCCTCAATAGGTTTGGGCTGCCCCCTGGAGCCTGTAGCTATTTCCGTCTAACTCCTCATTAAAGTCAATCCAAGATACTGCTAAAGCCTTTGGATTCTTTAAGTGAATTGCCTCCACTTGAATTCAGCTAAAAATGCTTCACTTTCACTCCCCAGGGCTGCTTCCAAGCTGCATGAACTCTCCTCTCCTCAGCCTCACACCCCACCAAAAATATTGATGTCCACACAGCAAGACTAGCTTCTTATTAGAGATCCAGGACTGTTGCTGTGAATGCGTGCCTAACTGTAAGAAGGGAAAAAAAGAATGAATCCTAGTTAAATCTGAGCACAATAATGTGACATAAATCAGGACTTTGGGGGGAAACAGATTTGTTTTCCTCTCAAATAATTTTTTTTAAGAAAGATAAAATGCAAAAAAAAAACCAAAAAACCCACACCTCCTAAAATAAATTAGATCTGAAAAGTGATGAGAGTACATAGCACTGTGCCAGACTTTTCCATTGTAAACTGAGTTTCTACTATGCCTTTCTAAACTGATAATATATATAGTTTTATATTCTATCATTTTTGCCTTTTCATACTGTCCATGGGGTTCTCCAGGCAAGAATACTGGAGGGGTTGCCATTTCCTTTTCCAGTGGACCACGTTTTGTCAGAAATCTTCACTATGACCCGTCCATCTGGAGTGATCCTGCATGGCATGGCTTATAGCTTCATTGAGTTATGCAAGCCCCTTCACAAGGTTGTGATCCATGATCAAACCTGTCATTCCTAAAGGAAATCAACCCTGAATATTCATTGGAAGGACCAATGCTGGGAAAGATTGAGGGCAGGAGGAGAAAGGGGTGATAGAAGATGAGATGATTGGATGGCATCACCAACTCAATGGACATGAATTTGAGCAAACTCAAATTTGAGATGATAGAGGACAGAGGAGCCTGGCGTGCTGCATCCGAGTTGGACACGACTTAGGGACAAAACAGGAATATATTCTATCCAGTAAAGGCTTTGGCAAAATGAAACCAATTATTTGGGGACTAAGGCAAGGTGGATTAGGGTGGGGAAAGCAATAGATTCTACAATTTATTTTCCACATTTACTTCTTGGAAGGAAAGTTATGACCAACCTAGATAGCATATTCAAAAGCAGAGACATTACTTTGCCAACAAAGGTCCGTCTAGTCAAGGCTATGGTTTTTCCATTGGTCATGTATGGATGTGAGAGTTGGACTATGAAGAAGGCTGAGCGCCGAAGAATTGATGCTTTTGAACTGTGGTGTTGGAGAAGACTCTTGAGAGTCCCTTGGACTGCAAGGAGATCCAACCAGTCCATTCTAAAGGAGGTCAGTCCTGGGTGTCCTTTGGGAGGAATAATGCTAAAGCTAAAACTCCAGTACTTTGGCCACCTCATACGAAGAGTTGACTCATTGGAAAAGACTCTGATGCTGGGAGGGATTGGGGGCAGGAGGAGAAGGGGACGACAGAGGATGAGATGGCTGGATGGCATCACCGACTGGATGAACGTGAGTTTGAGTGAACTCCAGGAGTTGTTGATGGACAGGGAGGCCTGGCATGCTACGATTCATGAGTCGGACACGACTCAGCAACTGAACTGAAGAATGGAAAATACCTTGATCATAGCTGCTTTGATATATTGGAGTATCACTCGACAAGTATTTATTCAGACCTTTTTCCCTTGAGGTGGAATACACCGTCTTATCCTGCAGTTTTGGGCCTGGCCATTAGACTGAATTTGACAAATGGGGTGTTTATGGAGATGTCTTCAGCGTGCTTATACAGTCTGGGTTGGGGCCCCTGCTCTTCTACTGTTTATCATGAGAGGAAAGTGCCCTGTATAGCCTCTGATTCAAGGAGAATAAGCCGATATAGAGCAGACTTAATCCCAGTCTGCCGCTAAACCCTGTTGATTTCAGCCTCACCCAGCAGAGTCACAGTCAACCCACAGCCTGAAGCACACCCACACCAGCCAATTTGCTGACCCCAGAACAAAAGCCACAAATGCTTGCTAAGCCACTGAGTTTCGAGGTGGGTTTTTATGCAGCAGTCACTCACTAATGTGCCATTCTTATTCCACTTTAGTCCATTCTCCTTGCAGAAACCATAGTCATCTATTTAAATACAAATCAAACCATGTCACATCGTTGTTTAAACCTTTGGGGAATGAATTCTAAATGTTTAGCATGACCTATAAATTCCTGCATGAGAGGGGCCTGACCTCATTCCCCATCACTCTGCACTCTAGCCACCAGCCTTCTCTCTTAGTAATTTAATCTCACCACCCTCTCGTTCTTCCTGATGACCTTGTTATGGGCTGGTTCCACTGTGTGCTATCCTTTTTCTCTACTCTTTGCTTAGTTAACTCCTACTTGTATCTCAAGTGTAAGCTTAAATGTTATTTTCCAAAGGACTTCCAAAGGAAGCTCTCCCTGACCCTAATACAAGGTTGTTGTGGTTTAGTTGCTAAGTCATATCCGACTCTTTGCAACCCCATGGACTGTAGCCCACCAGGCTCCTCTGTCCATGGGATTTCCCAGCAAGAATACTGGAGTGGGTTGCCATTTCCTTCTCCAGGGGATCTTCCTAACCAGGAATTGAGCCCACGTCTCCTGAATTGGCAGGTGGATTTTTAACTCCCAAGGCACCAGTTCCCAATTATATGGCCTCAGAGCCCTTTGTATTTCAGCTTTTAGCACTTAACTATAATTGCAATGAATTATTGAAGTGTGTAATTCATTGTTGTATGTCTCACCCATCATGAGGGCAAGGACAACATGTGTCTGATTTACTGCATTATCCCCTGCTTAGAACAGTGACTTGTAATTGGCTAAAGACACTAGGCTTGAACAAAAGTCAGGGGATACATAATAGCTCACATGTGAAATGTTGATGAAGATCTGAATCAATTCAAATGAAACGTTCTGTAGGAACCTAGTGGAAGGTAATGTGAATACTGGAACAAGGTCAGAAAAAGACACCTGCAAGGAAAACAAAGTCTCTCCTTAGTCACAGAGCCAGGTTAGCTACAGTAATAATGAGCATTAGATCTCTAAATGTTACGGAATTAGAAATGAAAACTCTTGATTTTAAGAGGAAATGTCACTAGCTGCCAAGGAACTGATAATTTGCAAAGGCTGCACTGCAGAACTACCAGTGAGTTTCAAACAAATGGAGATCACCCAAGAATTTAAAAATAAGATCAAACTGTGCCTTTTAGGGCTCTTAACTTTTTAAAATAGTGTCACAGCTTATATAATAGGAAGAAACTGTTCTAGGTATCCTGATATATCCAAAGAAAAAGTAAAACCTACCAGAAATGACACAATATTTTTGGGAAAAAGTTATTATTATTTTTTGGTTGCGCTTGGTGGCATGCAGGATCTTATTTCCCTGACCAGGGATCGAACCCATGCCCCCTGCAGTGGAAGCACAGTGTCTTAACCATTGGACCACCAGGAAAGTCCCAACAATGTTTGAAATTTGAAGTGAATAGCTCATGAAGGTTTTAGTACAGAGAAAAGACGAATGGAGCTTCAGCTTAGATAGTCAGTGTCCTTAGTGTGTATGAACAAGAAAGACATGTTTCGAGGGGAGACTTGGGACTCACAGCTTCAGGATTCACTAGAACCTGTGAAGACCTGGCTGAGTCTCCTCCTGTTACTTGCTGGCCTGTGATGCCATCAGAGAGGGCAGGCTGTGGCAGCCACTTCATATTCCAGTTTGTCAGCAATGTATACAAGTATAATCTAAGTTGTCTTTTCCTTTTTGTAAGGGAAAAAAGTGGTAGAGGATTTTTAAAGATTTATTTAGCTATTAAGTATCTTGGTCTATCTCCCTTGGCTCTATAGCCTGTCCTAATTAAATGATTTTAGCAGAAGCTCCTAGAAGGCAGCTTCCTTCTTTTCCCTTTTGCCGCCTGTGTTGGCTCTCATGTTCTTTGCTTAAATAATTAATAATCATTAGTGTCTGTTATGCAGCGTGTGGGAGAAGAGTGGGTAATCTTGGATCCCAGGGCATTTGCACTCTGCCTTTCCCCTTTGCATAAGCTTTCATGTGAGGCTCTTCATTAGCTGGCACCACCGGGGTGTAGATTTGCTGCCCTCAGCCTTTTAGTGTTTATTAACTAAAAAGAAAAAAAGCCCCATCCAGTTCACCAGCTGGAGACAAATACTGCTGATGGGAAGTAATTTCCCAGAAGAACAGTTATGAAGAAAATAAGGGGAGCGGTGTGTGGAGAAAAGAAAACCACAAAGTTCATTTAGATTGAGCAACCTCTGCTGGACCCAAATGCAAAACTAAGTGTCTGTCACATCACTGCAAATTCTGACCTCAGTCTGACAAATAGCAAATAGTTAAACATATGAGTGTGTAATAGGAGGGTTTATACTCTCAGGTAGGTTTGAAAATTTCTACTCTCAGAACAGTGAAGGGCAGGCACAGAGCTACAAATATTTGATAATAACAGGCCCCACTACTTGTTAGCAACAGTAAGCTGGTGGTCCAAAGGGTGTGGAAAGAACTGCTTGTCAGGGACAATCTTTTAAGTCATACCTAAATACACTGATAACATTGCAGCATCTACAGCTATGAAATTCATTGATTTGTGCTGGGGGGAAAGATAGCTGTTTTGTCATATATTACCAGAGAGTAGAGACTGTTTAATTTTAGGGATGGTAATTTTTTATACTTAGTTGGACAGTAACCAGCAAGGGGAATAAAAGGTGATAAATGAACTGGGAGAAGAGTGGATATTCTTGGATCCCAGGATCCAAGGCTAATAGGCTGGATATTTGGATCCAAACTGAGGCCTTATGTTGTTTTGTCTTTACTAGATGATTAGAACCTTTGAGCCTACACAGATAAAATACTTTTACAAGACATGTTGGTCTGTCAAAACATTCAACCAAAGAAATGAATGATTATTTCTTTACATTGTTCCCAAGCACAGTACAAGCAAGGTCCCGTGACGTGGGAAACCTGTACTGTAGGTATCAGATGCTGCAGGAACCAACACTCTGGGGATAGGTTGGCAGTGAGCCAGATGTTCACAGCTGCATATTCCCCACTCATGACACAAACTATGTATATCCACTGGTCTACAAAATGTTTTCATCATGGCCTTTAATAATTCCTTATTATCTCCAAAGTAAAATTAGATGACAAGTTACTTGCCAAGGCAAAAAGGAGAGTGATGCACAGCTGCAGCATGCTTTGTCTGAGCCGTGCGCTTAGCCTTGGTCACTCTCTGTCCACAGAGAAGTTAGAGTTGTGTTACATGTAAACAGGATGACAAACTTCTGTATTACTGGAAATTATTAGTGTTTAAAATTTGGTTTTCAAAACACAAAGAGTTGGTTCTTATTTTTCCTTTACTAAAAAATCTTTTTATTCAATACAAAGTCTCTTCCTTTATCTCAAATTCTTACCTTGTACCTGCTCAACCTGTAGGCAGGAGGCCCCCTTATGGGGCATAATTAGAGGGCCACTGTTGCCATAACTACTTCAAAACTGTTTTCTTTCCCTGTATCCTGTTGATGCTCCACTGTTGTTTCATACTTGGCCTGAAAATTTTACTGTTAGAGTTATCCCTTTGGTATAGAAGGGGCAACGCAAAGCTTTTGGGCTTCCCTGGTGGCTCAGACGGTAAAGAATCCACCTGCAATGCAGGAGACCTGGGTTCAATCCAAGGGTTGGGGGAAGATCCCCCGGAGGAGGAAATGGAAACCTGCTCCAGTATTCTTCCCTGGATAATTCCATGGACAGAGGAGCCTGGCAGGTTAGGGTCCATGGGGTCACAAAGAGTCAGACATGCCTGAGCAACTGACACTTTGACTTTCATAGAGGACAGAGACTTTTTCCTCCAGAAAGCAACTGTTTAAAGCTACACATAGGACTTCCCTGGTGGTCCAGTGGTTAAGAATCTATCTGCCAATGCAGGAGACACGGATTTGATCCCTGATCCAGAAATACTCCACATGCTGTGGGACAACTAAGCCCACGTGCCACAACTCCTGAGCCCAAGCTCTGAAGCCCATGTTCTGCAACAGGAGAAATCACATAAATGAGTCTGCACACCACAACTAGAGAGTAGCTCTTGCCCACTGCAACTAGAGAAAGCCCACAAACAGCAACGAAGACCCAGCGCAGCCAAAAACAAATAGATAAGTGAGAAATCTGTATTCAGGTCAGGAAGCAACAGTTAAAACTGGACATGGAACAACAGACTGGTTCCAAATAGGAAAAGGAGTACGTCAAGGCTGTATATTGTCACCCTGCTTATTTAACTTCTATGCAGAGTACATCATGAGAAATGCTGGACTGGAAGAAGCACAAACTGGAATCAAGATTGCCAGGAGAAATATCAATAACCTGAGATATGCAGATGACACCACCCTTATGGCAGAAAGTGAAGAGGAACTAAAAAGCCTCTTGATGAAGGTGAAAGTGGAGAGTGAAAAGTTGGCTTAAAGCTTAACATTCAGAAAACGAAGATCATGGCATCCGGTCCCACCACTTCATGGGAAATAGATGGGGAAACGGTGGAAACAGTGTCAGACTTTATTTTGGGGGACTCCAAAATCACTGCGGATGGTGACTGCAGCCATGAAATTAAAAGACGCTTACTCCTTGGAAGGAAAGTTATGACCAACCTAGGCAGCATATTAAGAAGCAGAGACATTACTTTGCCAACAAAGGTCCGTCTAGTCAAAGCTATGGTTTTTCCTGTGGTCACGTATGGATGTGAGAGTTGGACTGTGAAGAAAGCTGAGCGCCGAAGAATTGATGCTTTTGAACTGTGGTGTTGGAGAAGACTCTTGAGAGTCCCTTGGACTGCAAGGAGATCCAACCAGTCCATTCTGAAGGAGATCAGCCCTGGGATTTCTTTGAAAGGAATGATGCTGAAGCTGAAACTCCAGTACTTTGGCCACCTCATGCGAAGAGTTGACTCATTGGAAAAGACTCTGATGCTGGGAGGGATTGGGGGCAGGAGGAGAAGGGGACGACAGAGGATGAGATGGCTGGATGGCATCACCGACTCGATGGACGTGAGTCTGAGTGAACTCTGAGAGTTGGTGATGGACAGGGAGGCCTGGCCTGCTGCGATTCATGGGGTCACAAAGAGTCGGACATGACTGAGCGACTGAACTGAACTGAAAAAAGATACATCTATGTCAAGGAATGCAGAGAGACCTTCCCAAAAGCTGAAAAAATAAAAATATAGACTCATAAACTTACTGAGTGAAGAGTGAGAAGAGGGTTGGGAGCACTGGCGTCTCAGATGGAGATGGGGAAATAGGAGTGGCTGTCAGTGGAGGGAAAGTCCTGGGTGCAGTCTTTACATGTTTATTTACTCGTGCAATCATATTTGTTGGGCATCTACACATGCTGTGCTAGGTAAGAGTGATTCACAGTGACTTCCTTATCCTGGAATTTATGGCCCTGTTGGGACTGGGGCTGACCTAGTATAGGTCAAGAAAAGTTTCCTTTAGTTTGGGATTAACAGATACAAACTACTATATATACAATATATAAACAACAAGGTCCTACTCTCTAGCATGGGGAACTATATTCAATATCCTGCATTAAACCATAATGGAAAAGAACATTAAAAATACGTGTTGTTGTTCAATCACTAAGTTGTACCCGACTGTCTGCAACCCCATGGACAGCAGCATGCCAGGCTTCTCTGTCCTTCACTATCTTCCAGAGTTTCTTCAAATTCACGTCCATTGAGTCAGTGATACTATCTAACCATTTCATCCTCTGCTGCCCTCTACTCCTTTTGCCTTCACTCTTTCCCAGCTTCATTGTCTTTTCCAGCGAGTCAGCTCTTTGCATCAGGTGGCCAAAGTATATCCATATACATATTTTCCCTTTTTTTTCAGCAGTAAAAAAAGCAAAAAGTATGTGTGTGAGTATATGTGTGTGTATATATATACATATATATATAACTGTATCACTGTGCTGTACACTTGAAACTAACACAGCATTGTAAGTCAGGTATACTGCAATAGAAAAAGTCTCCTTGAGAATGACCAAAGAAAACCAAATATTTTGTCAGGTGAAGGGGAGAGAAGTGGGGGAAAGCCACCGATACAAAGGGAGCTGTACACTCAGATGTACCAAAGCAGAAGGAAGTACCCTGTGATCAAGCAATAGGGAGAAGGCCTGTGTGTGGCAGAAGCCCAGCTGGCAAAGGTGGAACAAGGTCAGGTTGGAGCCAGGTCATGCACGGCCTGGTAGCCATGCTAAAGATTCTGAACTTCATCAGGAAAACAAAAAGAACTCATTGAATAGTGGAGATGTGACAAGATCAGTGCATTTTAAGAAGATCCCTCTAGTTGCTTTGTGGGCAATGCATAGAGTATGGTAGGGGAAGACTGAACTAGCACTTAGAAGTTAGTGCTGGAGTTAGGTGAGAGCTGATGATGGGTTACACTGGAGCACAGAAATGGAGATGGTGGGAATTGGGGAGAGTCAAGATGTAATCTGGGGATGGAAACAATATGGACTGAATATGAGGGAAAAGGGAGACTGGTGTGGAGGATACGCTTAAGTTTCTGGTATAAGCAACTCCAGTGGAGTAGGGCCAGCTATTGATGAAGGAAAGACCTATTTGGGGACCTCTTAAGTGTGGGATGGTGTGTGCAGAATTGGTACAAGGTCTACTGAAACCATGGAACACACCATGATAGTTTCTCTCCTTTTCACTTTCCTTCCCTCCAAATCTTGGTCCCTTTGTCTGTCCAGTTACACTGCCTCATTCTTTGAGAATTTTCCACGAGATGAGCTGACGATGGTGGTAAACATTTTTGAGGTCACATCCTTGCAGCTCTTGATCCAATAGAAGAGAAAGAGCTTCCCTTCATTTCTAATATAAAAAGATTTAGGGACTTCCCTGGTGGTCCAGTGGTTAAGAGTCTGCACTTCCAGTGCAGGGAGCATGGGTTCCATCCTTGGTCAGGAAACTAAGATCCCACATGCTATGTGGCCAAAAAAAAAAAAAACCAAACAAACCAAAACCCCAAAGTTTCAGAGAAGGATTCCAATTGGCTCAGCTCAGGTCATATCCTCTTCTCAGCCAATGGTCCAGAGAACACAGCACGTGAACTGGTCCAGCTTGAGTTCATGTCTCCCTGTTTGTTTTTTTTGCAGAGGGAAAAGGCTGGGATACTATAAATGGTCATCTCGTCAGCACCTCTGGTGGGTAGAGGGTGGCGAGGAGTAGTTCCCCAAGGGGCAGAGACAGGGCTGGGCTGTCAGAGCTAGCAGATGTTTCCTGCCTCTGAAGCCTCCAGTGTTTCGTTCTAAGACTACAGATGGGGAGAGGCTGAGTTAATTCTGAAGTAATCCTACTATCTAGAGATGCAGAGTTTTCCAACTCTGAGCTGATGGGATGAAGGCCTGACTATGTTGATGAACTTACTGTAATTTTGAACAATAAACAATATATTTATGAAAATTTTGAAAAAGCTTCCATTATTTCACAGTGACACATTTTTTTAATACATTCGTTTTCCACATTTATCCTTAAGCATGTACCTTTTTCTGAAATAGAATTTATACATTGTCTTGAATAACCAAGCAAGTTGTTTACTTTTAATTCATTTGTTTAAACATCAATATTTACATGAAAATAATTTGAATGTGTAAATTTCTTATATTGGTAAGCTCTGTGAAACTTGAAGAATCAGCTAGTAACTATATAAAGAAATATTGGTTTAGCTCTTGTTATGGGCATGGTAGTCTGGATGCTGAGGGAGATACAAACACTGTTGACCTATTTCTGGCCTTTAAAAGTTCATAATCTCATGATTTTGATAAAATATTCAATTGTAAGTAAAAAAAGTTATTAAATCGAAAGTAATACGGACATTAGAGAATATAACAGAAAAAAAAAGTATCTTGTATCCTTCTTGCATTGGGAAGGGGAAGAAAAATGAGGGAAGTGGAAGAGGATGGGACAGAAAAGGAGCAGGAAGGCTGGGGAAAGCGGCACAGTAAGGCCTCTAAAACTGTGGTTAGTGTCACACGACGCAATTGTTAAGTTAAATGTTGAAAGTGAGAGCACGCTTGAAGACACGCGTCCCTTTAAAAGGGAAGCTGGGTGTTCAGAGCAATTCGCATTTTGCCTAAAGGAGGCTGTTTATACTCTCTCCAGAGCACATCGAGTCAGACTTTCTATAGCAACATTTTAACCAAGGGCAACCTTCTCTACTCGCCCCCTCCAATGCATTCACTATCAATACAGACGATATTCTAAGTTTAACGGACCCACAGAGGCCCATCCCTAGGCTCTCGGGGTTCGGTGGATCCAGGTTAGACAGGCCCCCAGTTCAAGAGTGGGCCCAACTGCTTCAAAGGTAGCAATATATCCAGTTCCAAGACCCAGGAAGACCACGCCTCTAAATGTTTTGCGACCTTGTCCATTTCAGATTTTTCAGGGGTCCTGAGGATTCCGCCTCGTGTGGCCGCTCCCATTTTTAAACCCAGACGCATGTGTGGGAGGGGCCATTATTTTTACGGGATCACTGTGCTTCTGGAGCAGCTAGGGACAAGCAGAGCTGCTTTACCGCAACGCCGGCTCCATCCTTAGCCCGGGCTCCGCCCTTAGGCTGCCTCCCCCTCGAAGCCCCCGCCCCTCCTCCTTTGCCAACCCCCGACCAGCTCCACCCCTTTGCTCTGAGAGCCTCTAGGCCCTACCCGCAACCGGGTTCCACCCGCCCATCTCGTGGCTCCGCCCCGGGGCCACTTGCCCCGCCCACCCCCAAAGGGCCCAGTGAGCGTGCCTGAGCGCTCCGCAGTACCCACCTCTCAGCTGAGAGCTCCGCCCCCCTGGCCCACTTAACCAATGAGAGCCACTGAGAATTCCAGGCCGTGCCCATTACATCTTCAGACCGCGCCCCTACGCCGGCCCTCTGCCGCCCTCCACCCCCGGGCGTTGCCGTGACCGCGCCTCCGTGGCCCGCGCGGAGCCAGATGCCGCCCTCTCCGCCGGTCCCTCCCCTGGCGGCCTGGCGCCTCCTTCCCTCCCCGCCGCGGTGACTCACGGAGAGGGAGGCGGAGGCTGAGGCGGCCGCTCCCGCTGCTGCCGCTGCCGCTGCTGCCGTTGCGGCTGCTCGGGCTGTGCGCGTCCCGGAACAGGCCGCCGCGCGCCGCTCTCGGACCCGCAGCCCCCGCCCGCCTGGCCGGGTCGGGCGGCCCAGGTAAGCGCCGAGGCCGGCCCGTACCCGCAGCGCCCGGGCCCGCGCCGCTCCGGGGCTCGGGGAGCAGCCAGCCCTTTGTCTCCCGGGGAGGGGCTGCGGACTGCGCCCCCGACCCGACTGGGACCCACCGGCCGGACCACCGGCGCGGAGCCCTGGTCTGGGCCGGGTTTCCTGCCCCGCCTGGCCGCCGCTGCCTCCTGCCGCTCGCCGCCCCCGCCCCCGATCCCGCGGCAGACCACCATCCAGCCGTCCTCAACCTGTCCTCCCCCGGGGGTCGCCTCCACAGGTGTCCGAGCCATCCACTCTTGCTCAGCCCACCGCGTCGGCGTGGTTGTCCCCGCCTATCATCCTCAGGTCCCGCGCCTTCTTGTCTCTTTCCTCACCTGCACCCCGCTCTAGCATCCTGACTGACCCTCTGTAAAGAGCCCCCCGTATTTCCCCAAACTCAATGCTGCCAAGGTCTTGCCCCTGGGTCGCTCTTCCTCTCTCTAGTCTGGCTGAACTGTCGTGTCCCCCGTGAGTGTTCCTGGAAGGTGCACGTTGTAGGCACATGTCTCGCCTGTATGGCTGGCATGTATCTGTGAACCTGCAAGATTGACCACTGGGAGCCCCAAACTGCACTTATTGCCTTCTCATCATCCCCACCCCAGTCACCTTCCTGTGCACCTGGTAACCAAGACACCTAGGTCTGGATACCCAGCCTCTTTTAGGCCCCACATGTCTGGCTCTCTGGTGTGTGGAACGTGTCTAAACAGTCCCTGTTGTCAGGTTAGCCCCTGGGAAGGCCCAGGAGGCCTGTGTTGGCTGCAAATCAAGACTTTTACAAATAACGCGATGTGAGGCTTGCGTCACCTCCTGTCCGAGGATCAAGTATGCTAATACTGTTAATTACTTTGTCTCCTGTCACTCACACAACTTAGGAAAGTGTGCCTGGCCGACTTCTGGGTAAATTGAGGCGTGGGGGTGTGGCTAAGGGACCTGGAGCCAAGTCAAAGTTAGTCATTAAGTTCTGACTCTTAGCTCCCTGCTGCAACTACTGGGCTCTGGTTCCTGGCTTTAGACTCTAAGTGATACTGATCTCTTGGGCCATTAAAGTGTCCAGAGAGACCAAGTTCCCCCTGGTTTAAAGCAGGATTTTGAATTATAAATAAAGGTGCCAATGTGTCATTCATGGTTTCCTGGTGGAGTGAGTGGCCCTCATATATACAAGTCTCCTCCCTGGGATGGAGATTCATCCATTCAGTTATGAGCGCTTCCTATGTGGCTTTCCACTCACTGGATTCTGGAAACATAGCCCCTGCCCTCCTGTAGCTGACATTCTCCAGAGAAAGGGGTAAATAAATAAGTGGGCAAAGTAAGTTTAGTAGTGGTAAGTACTGTGAAGGTGGGAAGATCCAGTTTGGTTTTTTTTCCCCCCAAGTGCAGTTAGAAATCATTGGAGGATTAAGCAGAGAGGTGATAAAATCTAAGTTTTGAAAGATCATGCTGGCCTCCATATGGAGGTTGGATTGTAAGGAGCAGGGATGATTGC
The DNA here is from genome assembly GCF_055505025.1 of Bos grunniens. Lineage (NCBI taxonomy): Eukaryota > Metazoa > Chordata > Mammalia > Artiodactyla > Bovidae > Bos > Bos grunniens. The sequence goes on along the minus strand of NC_141180.1, from coordinate 37,433,219 downwards.
CATCATCCCCACCCCAACCACCTTCCTTTTTCTTGCACCTGGTAACCAAGACACCTAAGTCTGGATACCCAGCCTCTTTTAGACCCCACATGTCTGCCTCTCTGGTGTGTCAAATGTGTCTGAGCAGTCCCTGCTGTCAGGTTAGCAGGGACTAACCTGGCAGGTAGAGGCAAGGATGCTAGTTGGGAGACTGACCATTGCAACTGCTGGGCAAAAGATGATGGTGGCTTGAACCAGGGTAGTGGTAGCAGAAGTAAAGAGATGAAACCAGTCTGATCCCCCTGGGAGAGACTGAGAGCAAAACTTCAGGGAACACCGACTGAGACATAGATGTCTGGCAGAGAATTTCTAGACCTGGCTATGCTCCGGTTTAGCTCAGCAAACTGTACTTAACACCTGTTGTGAGCCAGACACTATGCTAGACTCTAGAGTTCCTGATGGGAACAGGGTGACTAGGTCTCCACGTTCTGACAAGATGCTCACAGATGGATCACCCCCTCCTGAAGGGAAGAGGGTTTGTGGGCTTAAAAACCATTTCAAGGAGGAGGAGGGCAGCACACACTGGAGTTCATTCCCACATCCGGCTGCATTATTTAAACGAGAGCATGATTGCCCTCCCACTCCTGTACCCAAAGAGGTTGGGACTGATCTTGCGGTGGGTGGGAGAACTACTCAGTGGCCATGAACTTAAACCGTTAACCGGAATAAAACTTGGATCTCTGTGTCGCTCCAAATCTGTGTTGCTCCAAATCTGAGCTAGAGGACCATGGGGGTTATGTAGGCCAGGCCCCTCTTACGGTTGGGCACCCCTAGCCCCCAGAGATTGAGTTTGTTGTTGTTGTTTTTAATATTTATTGTTTAAAATTATTTGTTTAGCTGTGCCAGGTCTTCGTTGTGGCAGCTGGGATCTTGGATCTTCTTTGCTGCACATGGGATCTTCAGTTGCAGCATGCAGATTCTTAGTTGAGGCATGAGAACTCTTAGTTGCACCATGTGGGAACTAGTTCCCTGACCAGGGATTGAACCTGGGCCCCCTGCATTGGGAGCGTGGAGTTTTAGCCTCTGGACCTAGTCCCCTGAGTAACTCTTTTGCAATCCCATACCAGTCTATACATTCGCTAATGGCACCTGTCACTTTCTACCTCTTTCAGCTTCATGTGCAGGTGCATGACCCTAGGCTTTCTGAGGCCAGGGTCTCTATTGGACTCAGCTTTCCATCTCTCACAGTGTCTAGATCCCGCCGCAAAGTACACTCATCAAGTACTGGTGGACCTGCCTGGGTGTTTCACAGCACCTGAAACCAGAGCCCAGGAATGCTGACATTATCTGTGTTTGTTTTGTTTTTTTTTAATTTAAAAAGAAAAATGTGTTTATTTACTTATGGCTGTGCTAAGTCTTCTTTGCTGCTCTGGCTTTTTCTCTAGTTGCAGTGAGTGGGGCTACTGTCTAGCTGTGGTGCTTGGGCTTCTATTCTGGTGGCTTTTCATGTTGCAGAGCACAGGTCTAGAGCACAGCCTCAATAATAGGGGCACATGGGCTTTGTTGCTCTGCAGCAGGTGGGAATCTTCCTGGATCAGGGATTGAACCTGTGTCTCCTGCATCGTCAGGTGGATTCTTTACCACTGAGTCACCGGGGAAGCCCTGTCCATGTCCTTTCATCAGTTTCCTCTTCATCCAGAGTCTAACACGGGGGTCAGCCCAGCAGTCTCCATGTCACCATGCTCACAGAGCAGGGCAGCCCTTCCTTGATGGGTCGGCTCTCACTCCAGCCCTGCCTACAGGGAACAGCTGCTAAGGGTGCTGAGCAACTAGTTATTCGACACCCAGCAAATATGAAGCAGAGCTCTTAATCAGAGCCCGAGGTCTAAACACAGGACTAGTCCAGACACAGGACTGATCTGGGTTTGGATCTTGGTTCTGCCATCATGAGCTTCATGACCTTCAGCAAGTAACTTAACTGCTCTATGCCTCAGTTTCCCCATTGATAAACTATTAATACTTCCTTCATGGAGTTGTTGGGAGGATTAAATTAAGTAATACCTATTAGAGTCTTAGAACTACACTGAGCCCCTTGGTAAGGGCTTGGTTGAAGCAGTAGCTGTTATTTCACCATTATTTATTTATCTACTTCTTATCTCCCATCAGAATTTAAGCTCTTTTAGGGCAGAGATTTTTGTCTTTTTTTGGTCTACTGTTAAAGTTTGTAGGCACTCCATAAACATTTCTTAAATTGAATGGCTTATCGAGCACCTACTATGTGCCAGGCACTGTTGTAGATGCTGGGAACTGAGCCAAGAACAAGATCACCAAGATGCATGAAATTCATGTTCTAGTGGGAGAGACAGATGGTAAGCAAGTACACATGTGAATAAAACAGGATGGTGAAAAGAGATGCAGGGAGAGCAGTGAGCAGAGAAAAGAGAGCAGTGAGATGGAGAATGCCTGGGTCATAACTGTAGTGAGCTCTGAGGAGGTAACTTTGGTGTTTTTTTTTAATGTATTTTTATTTATTTGGTTGCACCGCATCTTGGTCGCAGCATGCAGGATCTTTGGTTGTGGCATGCAAACTCTTAGTCGTGGCCTCAGCCGCCCTGCGTTGGAAGCACAGAGTCTTAGCCACTGGATCATCAGGCAAGTCCCCTAAGGAAGTAATTTTGAGTGGAGACCCAGCTGATGGGCAGAGGTGCAACAGAAGCAACAAGCCCAAGGAAGCTGGAGTGGGCTGAGTGAGGAGCTGGCAGAAGTTAGATCTGTGGTCACGGTGAGGAATTTGGATTTTTCTCTTTGATTCTGAATAGGGGGAAGTCACTGCATGGGAACTTTTCCTGGGGGTCCATCCCAGGAGAGAGAGCCAGACACTACGAAGAGCAGTGAGCATGCTCTCCTTGCCCTGCTTTTGGAAGGCTTTCGGAAGTCAGCAGCGTTGCGTCTATTCCCATCAAGTTTCTCACGTCTCTGGCCTAGATAGCTGGGAGGTGTGGGAGCCATCAGCTAGGTTAACAAAGGTCCAGGTGTGCATGTCTGTGTGTCCTGCAGATTCGCTCAAGCCGTCTTTTCCTTCTGAGTGTGTAGGTAATGGGTAAGCATTTCTTGAGTTGAGTGAATGAGCATCACCAGCTCTTAGCATCTTGTCCTGTACGCTGGCAAGTCCTGTGTTTTCTACTTCTCTCTGCATCAGGGAAAGATTCTTACGGTGGTCGTGACTCTGTGTAACCTTGGAGCTCTCCTGCTGCTCTTATGTGCATCAGGGACCCACACACATCTATTTGTCAGTCTTTTTTTTGTGTGTGTGTGGCTGTGCCACTCAGCTTGTGGGATCTTAGTTCCCTGACCAGGGATTGAGCCCAGGCCCTCAGCAGTGAGAATGCAGTCCTAACCACTGAACCACCAGGAAATTCCATGTCACAGTGTCTCTGTTGGAAGTGTATCAAGATTGACTGGGCAGCTTTCCTCTCCCACACCATCCCCCACTTCTCTTCCAGTCTCTTGCTGAGTACCACCAGGCCACACTGTCACCTCTGAACGCCTCCTATTTGGTTATTTGATCTACAGTCCTGTACATCACTTGATCCAGGAGTATAGTGGTACCTAGAAAGCTGCCTTTAGCCTGGGCTGAGCAGAGTTGAGAAGCTCAGCAGAGCACTCAAATGGTGTTTTAAAGCCAGGAGTTCAGCTCACCAGGAATCCAGAGTTGGCCTCTGGAGACTGGGGGCAGTTGGCCAGCCTTTTAGATCCTTACTCAGGCATCCACTTGTTTGTCAGTGTCCAAGATACCATCTGCTCTGCTAACCTTGAGAGGCCAACATGAGTCAGAAGGAATCAAATAGGACTTCTGTGTTGCAAGTCCCTCTCAGGGACCTGGTATATTTCATTGTCACACTGAGACTTGCTTGTCAGTCACATGTCATCTGTGGCCTTGTAGAAACTAAACTTGGAGTGGGTGCCACCTTTTTCTCATGTAACTGTTTTTTTTTTATTATTATTATGAGAGTGATATGTACTCATTTAGAAAATGAGAAAATGAATGATAATGACATTTTATATATGTTTTCTCATTTAGTCCTCACTGTTAATTTCTGAGATAAGTAGCATTATTACTGTTTTACACATTCAGAAGCTGAGGCCTGGAAAGGTTAGGTAAGTTGTCTAAGGTCACACTTTTCATTGTGGTGGTTTCTCTTGTTGCTGAGCTCAGGACAGCAACAACAGGACATACGGCTCTAGGATGAGCAGGCTCGGTAGTTGCGGCTCATAGGCTCCAGAGCGCGGGCTCAGTAGTTGTGGTCAGAAAACAAGAGTCAAGACTCAAGCCCAATTGATGGCACTCTCATGTGTGAGCTCTGGGCCTCCTATCAGATGCTGTGTTTCAGCAGAAACAACAGAGAAGAAAAAACATCTCCTTAAGCCCAGCGTGGGTGACATTGTGGGGAGGCCAGAGTTAGCACACTGGAGGCTGCTGCAGAGTTTGAATCCTACGCCTTTTCCCCCCATTTCATCTGACCTTGGGCAAGCTAATTAACCTCCGTTTGCCTTACTTTCCTCCGTGGTAAATGTAGATAATGATACTTGTGCCTTCATAGCTCCCAGGGCCATTATGATGTTTGAGCCAAAGTGCTTTTGAACTTCTTTTATGAAAGGGCATGGAGCCCTGACTGCTGTTATACTAGATTGTTAAAGACTGATTATGCCCTGATCCTCCACAAAGCCTTTTCAGGAGGAAGACAACAGTCCCTGGAGGGAAAGGTGTCCTTCCATGGTGGATGTCGCTGGACCGAACATCGTTTTCCTCCTTCTGAAGTTTCTTAAGGGCTGAAGGTCATGAATGTTTCTCCATTTCTTACTCTTATTTAAAAAAAATTATTTACTTATTTATTTTTGGCTGTGCTGTTGCTCGGGCTTTCTCTAGTTGTGGCAGCCGGGGGCTGTTCTTCGCTGTGGCACACGAGCTTTTCATTGCTGTAGTTTCTCTTGTTGCTGAGCTCAGGACAGCAACAACAGGACATACGGCTCTAGGATGAGCAGGCTCGGTAGTTGTGGCTCATAGGCTCCAGAGCGCGGGCTCAGTAGCTGTGGTACATGGGCTTTGTTGCTCTAAGGCAAGTGGGATATTCCCAGGCCAGGGATCAGACCTGTGTCTTCTGTAGGCAGATTCTTAACCACTGGGCCACCAGGGAAGTCTGTGTTTCTCCATTTCTCATGTCCATGTTGTACTGTAGATGCTTCTGTAAGCAGGTATGTAAACTGTGACTCGTAACAGGATGGAAGACTGCTGATGGTGGAGCAGAGAAGGGGTTTATAAGGTTTGATTTCTGATCCCTGCTGGATGTCTTTGTAATGTCAACCAAGAGCACCGAGATAGGAAGACGTGATGACTGTCTTCCACTGGTCCTTCTTTTCCTCCTTCCTTCTAATGGCTCCTTTTTCAATTAATTAATATTTACTAAACTTTTATTACTATCCGGGCCCCATGGCAGGCACTGGGAGTACTGTGGAGAACAGGGTAAAAATAGTTCTTATCATACAGAGCTTCTAGTCTAGGGCCAAGAGGTTTATTATCTAGTTGGAGCTGTGTGAATAAAGCAAGAACATGTTGGTGAGAGTGTCTTGAACTCTCAGGGGCAGTGGTGGGGCACAGTCAGGACATAATTTGCAGATATCCCCATCGGCCCCAAGGGCACATGCCCTGGGTGGATGTTAAGGTGGAGGTTGTGCTTGGCTTCCCAGAAGAGCATGGGAAGACTTAGGAGATTAGAGCCCTTGTGTGTTGCACTTGACAAAAGCTGCACTCGTGTGGGCATCTGCAGAAACAATTAGCACCTTGGCAGTCATGGTTAGTAAGAACTAAGTTTCCTCTTAAAGCCTTAACCCTTTGTCACTTGGGTTCAAGTCAGGAGGAGTGATCATGGTGATGAGCTCTTTCCAGAGTTTTTGTTTTGGAGTGATACCATCAATCTGGTGCCTTTCTTTTCTTTTCTTTTCTTTTCTTTTTTTTTTGCTGCACTGGGTCTTCACTGTTGCGTGCGGGCTTAGTTGCTCCAAGGCATATGGGATCTTAGTTCCCCAACGAGGGGTTGAACCCGCTTCCCCTACATTGCAAGGCAGAGTCTCAACCACTGGCCAACCAGGGAAGTCCTCAGTGCCTATTATTGTGAAAAGTCCATCAGACCTTGGCTGTCCAGAATCTCTCCCTGCCTTCCAGGCCTCCCTCTACCAACTTTGGAATGCGGGCTTATGGCGGCAGGCGGGCTGTGGGGCTGGCTGCATCAGCGTGCTGGGCATGAAGCCAGGGACACCTGTGTCTGTGAGCCCCACTGGGGGTCAGTATATGTAGAGTAGGGTAGAGGAGGGTCATTCTTCCCCAAGTCTGCCCAGCTCCAGGCCTCGCGTTCCCTCCAAAGAGCCCAGCCAGTCAAGGGAGGCCCAACAGGTCCTAGAAAAGCACCCAGTGTTCATCCACTCCACCCTTGGGCAGGAGCTGGAGTAGAGAGGACTCAAGGCTGGCAGAGGCGCCTGCCCACATTCAGAGAGCGAGGAAGGTCCCAGGATGGGGCCACGCTCCTGAGCGATGTTCGTTCCACCATCCCCCTCAGTGTCACTGCCCTTCTGGTGCCAACCAGATGCCCCTTTGGTCCAGAGGGCCTCAGAGCCATCCAGCATCTGAGCAGGAGGAAGTGGCCGGCCTGGCGAGGAGACCAGGCCACTCTGTGACCCCAGACTTGTTCACGTGTGGTTGGAGCCCACGGGGACGCCAGTTCAGCTGGGAGAATGTGACCTACTTCCATCTCCCCTCCCACATGGAGAGCTGGGTGGGAGGCTTTGGGAAACCAGTTCCAATTAAGGCTTTTTCAGGCCTGAGCATCTCCTGAGTATCCAGCCCACATGTTTCCTGCTGCTGGAATCCTGTGGTTCGTGTCCCTGAACTGAATAACAACTCCCAAACAATGAAGTTACCACCTTTGCGTTCTTCAGTTCTGGCTTCTGCAAGTTGGTGGGGGGCCGTGGCGGGGGTGGGGGGGTGCTTCCTTCAGGGGTCGGGTCCCTTTTGGATTCAGACAACCTTTCATAGTGTGGGCCCCACCCTTGTTCTTCCTGCTAAACCACCCGGCGAACTAGGGGCTCAGTTTCCAAGGAGATGGGTTATTCTTGACCTCCCTGCCCAGACCAAGGCCTCCCAGCCCCCTGCCCCAGGCAGCCCTGGCTTCTGACAGATCCATCCTGACCCTTGTCCTTGCAGAATGGTGTTCTGCACAGGAATGTGAACTAAAACGGGTTTTGGACCCTCTAGGTTTCTTCCATTCTCTCCAGGGAGAGGACATCTGAATGATTTTCCATTTAAAATTTTGTGTTTCTCAAGCAGGAGGGAGTGGGGAATGGAGGAATGTGATTTAAATACACAGAACCATAGGTGCTGTCAACATGATCCAAAGATTTTAAAGACAAGGTGATAGTTCTGAGCCCCTGATCCAGTCTTACTAAGGAAGGAACAGAAGGTGATAGAGAAATCGCCATGCTCAGGCCCACTAGGCTATAATTTCAGACCTGTGGGAACACCGTTCCTCAGCATGTGCTCTATGGCCAGTCGCTGAAGTGGCCGGAAGATGGGGTGCTGGTAATTTGTAGGGGGAACAGAGTGGGACCTACAGGCTAGTAAGCTGGCTTGAGGTGGTGGTGGGGTTTCTCCAGGGCCCCGGCTCTACTTCCCTGAAGATTACAGTGGGACATGGTGGAGCAGAGTCCTTCATCCCTCCCTGGGGGAAGCTGCCCGCTGCCACCTGAGAAATGGTACATGCCCATCATTTAACCTCTGCTCTGAGTGCTGGCTGTCCACCCTGGCTTCCTGTCTCCAAGGAAGAGAAAGGGGTCTCACAGCCTGTGAGCAGTGGTGGTGGCAGAGCTTAAATGCTCAACATCAGCCATGGCACTGGGCCGCCTGGAGGGAGATCTTGCATTTATTCTCCTCTTCTGACCCCGTTTCACTTCCTTAAAAAGAACACCTTTTTTTTTTTTTTGAGAAGGTAATATATACATAGTACAGAACTCAAAAGGCTAATTGGTGATAGAGATACCTTGAAAAAGATGTCTGTTAGTGGCTGTCTTGTTCATCTTAACAAGAGACTCCTACACGTACAAGTGCATAAGGTACACACTGGCCGCACACACGCCTGATTTGTACTGTTTTTTCCCCCACACTGTAATACTAACCTTATCTTTTTCATTTCACACTAAATATTGGAACCCAACATTCCATTCCACTGTCATCACCATTGCTGTCGTCTGGCTAATACCTCTTCACTTCCTGTGTGCTGGGTATTGTTAAAAGTGCTTTACTTATGTTGACACATTTATTTTTCACAACAACTTTATGAACTAAATACTGTTATTCTCCACAGTTTGCAGGTGAGTAAACTGAGGCACAGAGAGATTAAGTTCCTGTTTGAGGTCATTTATAACTATCTCACTCATTTTAATGGTTCCCTGTCATTCTTTTGATTGCTTATACTTGAATTTTTTTCAATGTCCCCTGATGCTGAGTATTTACATTTTCTGTCATTATTTATTCATTTTGGCTGAATATGGCTTATAGGATCTCAGTCACAGGTACAATGGGCTACAGCAGTGAGCCTGCATAATCTTAACCCCTAGAGCACCACAAAACTCCCTATCTTTTATTGCTATTAAAAAGAAATACTCTTCTACATGTATCTTTGTGCTTTTGTATAAGTGTATCTGTAGGGTAAATTCCTACAGTCTGTTAGAGCAAAGGGTTGTGTAGTTGTTTAGTTGCTCAGTCATGTCTGACTCTTTTGGGACCCCATGGACTGTAGACCACCAGGCTCCTCTGTCCATGGGATTGTCCATGCAGAATGCTGGAGTGGGTAGCCATTCCTTTCTCCAGGGGATCTTCCCAACTCAGGGATGGAACCCATGTCTCCTGCATTGGCAGGCAGATTCTTCCCACTGAGCCACCTGGAAGCCCCAGAGCAAAGGGGACATCTGTTTAAATTTTTAGTATTGCCAAGTTGGCCTCCATGGTAACATTTTATGTGCTTACCAAAATTATGCAGAAATAGCTCTTTTTCCCATGCCTTATTGCTAATCTGATAGGAAGGAAGTGGCAGATCATTATAATTTAAATCTAATTTCTTGATGAGGAAATAGAGTACCATTTCAGATCTTTAAGAGCAATCTATTATGTTGTTTACCCATTATTTCTTGTGTTGGCAGTCTTTTTCTTATTGATCTGTAGGCATTCTTTATATACTACAGCAGTTTGTCCTATGGCTGTGACACACGTCACATGTATTTCTACAGTCTGTCATTGTCCTTTTGATTATATTGTTTTTACTATGCAGAGAGTTTTTATTTTTATGTAATCAGATTTTAAAGTCTTTAATCTTATAACTTCTAGGTTTCATTTTGTGTTGTTTCCTTCTACTGTTTTCTTTTAGTCTACTTAGTCTCTCTTGTACATTTAAAACTTTGCTCTGTAACAGAGTGATCCACAAATCTGGCATCACCAGACACAGGGCAGGCTGGCATTGTGTGCCTCCAGTGGGACATGGGCAACGTCAGCCACTGTTGTTTCTCACCAAAATGTCTACCCTTACTCCAGTTCTAAGGAAAACTGGACAAAGAGACAGTGGTCCTTGATTTTTTAAAATTGTTAACATCATGATAGACAAAGAAAAGCTGGTGAACATTCTAGGCTAAGGGAGAGGAATGAGCGTGGGAACCAAGGGAAGGTGAGATCTTCGATTGGATTCTAGATTAAAAACCGGTCCAGGCCAAAGTGAGGGGTGTGGTTGGGAGAGGTGGATGTGGGCCATACATCAGAGAACAGCACTGGGTCAGTAGTAAATTGCTTGGGTGGGGGAAATGGTATTGGAACAGTGTCAGAGCATGACCCTAGGAGGCGAGTGGTGAGATGTCTAGCAGGGTATCTGATATCTGCAACTTGCTTGCTTTATTGTTTAACTTTATTTATTTAATTTATTTGGCCACACCAGGTCTCAGTGGTAGCACTTGGGGACTTGGGTCTTCCTTGTGGCATGTGGGGTCTTTAGCTGCGGCATGTGAACTCTTAGTTGCAGCATGTGGGATCTAGTTCCCTGACCAGGGATCAAACCCAGGCCCCCTGCCCTGGGAGTGTGGAGTCTTAGCCACTGGACCACCAGGGAAGTCCCTTTCCCCCTCTTTTATGGCATGCACAGTCCTTGATTTCATTTCTCGTAGGAACTTCTTTTTGGGGGTGAGTTATTCATTTTTGAACTTGGAAATCTTATGACTATCTTTCTGGCAGACTCGCATAACTTTTCTAGAAGCAGAACAAGTGTGCATTACTGCCTGTAGTTTTTGTTCTGTTTTTAACATTATGTCATATGCTCCAAGTAAACCTGTGAGGAACTTTAGTTTTCTGAGACTTGAAGTCTTAATCATCAGAAATACCATCAAACTAACTTGTAGTATAATGAACCTCTCTCTCCCCCTAACCTCCAGAGAAGCTTTTTCCTCTCAGTTGAGAGTTTTTGTAAGAGGTCAGATTCTGCTTGTGTTCTGTGGGCATGGGCTTGTGAAAGGCTCCCGGGTTTCGTTTCATGAAATTTGACAGTCTTGGGGGAGTAGCTGGCCTGTAAAACCAGGAGTCTTTTTGCCTGGGGAAACACTCACAGGCTAGTTTTGCTAGGAGCTTCTTCCCCTTCTCCTCGACTTGGTGACTAATAGTTTCATGGCTTCGGGAAATGAAGGATGTCTTTACAAATGGCAGATGGGGACTTGGCTTCTGAACTGGATTGTCTGGGCGTGCCGGGGAGCAGAATAAGCCAGCCCTACATATACCACTTTGGCGTATTGATTATTTGGAGTTAAAGTTGTTTGAGAAATAGCCGGTGCAAGAAAGACACTCTGACCCTTCTTTATTCCCCTGAAAGCAGGAAATAAATCTCTCACGTGAAACGTACCTTCCCCGTACAGGGGATGGAAGGCGTCCTCATCACCAGAGACAGGGAGTTCCAGGCTGAGAAGGCTGTTGTTAATTTTCTCACTCGTTTACTGCTCCAAGCCCAAACCTCTTGATCTTGTCAATTCTTCACAAACTTACTGTTCCTTTGTCTAAAAGATACAAAAGGTGCCTGCTCTGGTCACTTCTTCAAGCCTTATATCATTGAGGCCCTTGTACATAAGAAATTAAATTTTTTTCCCTCAATGTCTTGCCTTCCTTCCTGTGTGTGCTCTGTCATGTCCCACTCTTTGCAACCCCATGGACTTTGTCCATGGCCCCTTTGTCCATGAATTTTCCAGGCAAGAATACTGAAGTGGGTTGCCATGCCCTTCTCCAGGGCATCTTCCTGACCCAGGGATCGAACTCACATCTCCTCCATCTCCTGCATTGCAGCAGATTCTTTTTTTTTTTTTTTTTTCAGATTCTTTGCTGCTGAGCCATCAGGGAAGCCCCTTTAATGTCTTATGTCAATTTAATTTTAGGCCAGCCAAAAACTCTAGGAGGGAAGAAGGGAAAAGATTTCCTCCCCTCCGCTGGTCTCTGTGTTTGTGTCCACCCCACTGGGAATAGGGATAGTTCTTAGCTTTCACACAGACACCTAAAGCCTCCCTCCCACTTCTGTCCACTCTTCTGAGCTTTTCTGCAGTGCCCTTGGTCCTGAGCAGGTGACTGTGGGTGGATTCCTGCTGTTTGGGGTGCTGTGTTTTCCCCAGTTGTCTCCCTCTCCTCTCCAGCCTCCCTGCCTCCAGACTGGACAAGTCTTGCTACACATCAGAAGTCCTCATCTTCATGCTACTTCCCCAGTGACTTAATGGAATAAACGCATGTAGATTCTGGAAGTTGCATCTGTTTAAAATATATTTTATTTTGATCACCAGCTTGTTAAATATTTAGGGAGGAAGGAAACTGAGTCTTCAGCAGCCCCTTAGGGGGAGGTTTCCTCTTTCCTCAGATTATTTTTGTTCTGAAGTGGCTGGAGGGAAAGGAGAGGGAAGGTCACGGACTGTGAAATGGAGCAGAAGCAGTTATCCAAACAAACAGTGCACTTCTGTGACACGAGGGTGTGATGAAGGCTTGCAACGTATTCGGTAGTGTGGATATGTTTTCCAGGTAGACAAACATAGCTTTATTTTAATGCAAATTAGCACATACCTATGCTGAAAGCCTATAGGAAAGAAGAGGCAGTAATCCTAAAACTTCCTATTCTAAGAGTCTGTAAGAAGTTTCACCCAGGAGGCTGGGCCTGGGGCCTCTCAGCTGGGTCCCGAGGACCCCCATTTCCAGAGCTGGACAGTGAGGAGGGGGCTGACTCTGGAGACCGTGACAGGGGGACTGAGCCCTCGCCCTGCAAGCAGCCCAATTGGTTTAATGACCTAATTCTCACAACAGGAAGCTGGAGGCCTTCCTGGCCCCCTTCTGAGGGGATGCAGTGAGCCTGGCCTGGGAAGCCTATTTATTTGAACCAATTATCTGAGACTTCAGTGGAGGGAAGGGATGATGGGAGTGTAGGGGCCAAGGCAGAAGCAGCTAGCCTGCTGGCAGGCGCTGGAAAAATTGGGCCACCTTGCCTGGGCTTGCCCCTGAGAACAAGGCTCGTTGCTTTCAGCAGGAGATTGTGTGAACGAATCCATGTGGCTGAGTGAAGGGAGTTTACACAGGTCCTGATAAACTGCACTGTGTCAGTTTTCCCCCTTCTTAAGAAGAACAAACAAGAAAGCAAAAATGTTCAGTTTCCCAATTTAATTAATGTTTTAAATGGTGACCCTGTGAGAGTTGGCATAGCTGTGGGCAGCAGAGTTGATGGAGCTTCGTGGGTTGAAATTTCCATTCTGGCTTCTTTCTCTGGAGGTGACCCAAGGTCTGTGAAACCTGGCCAGGCTCCTGCCCTGGGATTATTAGGCTTGGAGCTGGTCCTTCCAGCCCCAAGTTGACTTCAGCCCCATCAGTAAGAAGACTGACCAGCAATGCAAATTTACTTTTCCCTAGGGGGTGGGTAGCAGGTTGTTAGCATGCTGGGAGCACCTCAGATGTCGGCCACAGGGGAGAAGTGTCCTTCCACCGCCACAGCCTGCATGGGTGGGCTTTTGACACTGCCAGGTGCCCAGCCTGCAGTAAAGGTCATCCAGCCTGAGAGGTCCTGCCCAGAAGTGTGGGAGGGGGGCGTGCACCCACTTGTGAACTGAGGGTTCCTGCCCTTGCACCCATTCATAAATAGACAAGGGCTCTGCAGTCTGCCTTACCCACCCCCTGGGGACCTGTGAGAGGCCGAAGGTCAGACTGAATCAGGAAGACCTGGAGCCGGATTCTGTAAGTGCACTGGTTCCTGACTTAAGGTCTCAGGCTCTGGCCTGGCCAGGTTCCAGGGCTCCAGCTGTTCCCTGGGAAGGAAGAAAGGACCTCTTTTTAAATTAGGTCAGAAGACACCTCTCTTTCCTCCTGTCCTTGTCCCCCTACCGTGCAGGGATAAAGCCACCACCTGCATGTCCCTCAGTCAGAGCCTGAGGACTTTGCCCGGGATCGGAGTGTCCCAGTGCAGCCGCGGAAGTGTCCCCAGCTCTGAGATCCCTTCCTGTTTGCATTGTGCTGGCTGAACTGCAGAGGCTGTCAGAGCAGGCCTGCCAGGTAGCCTTGCTTAGCAGTAAAAAGGACTTGAAGAGACAGTGTGAGCTGGGCACTTTTCTACCAATCAGGCCAACTTCTCAGGAGAAACATTTTTTTTAAACTAGAAGCTTTCAACAGATACCTTTTACCAATCCAGTCATAGCAACATTAAATAATCTATGCACATAGGTTCCTTCAGTTCCTTGATGTCTTGGACTCTCTGAGGTGAGGGTATTCTGGGGTAGGGGGCTTCCTTCCCACATAGTTCCCAAGTGAATCTGAAATCTATTCATTCCCTTCATCGTACACGGAGCTCCAGGTGTGACCAGCAGCAGTGTTTCATCCACCACATCCTACATCACAGAGTCTATGGTCTCCAGGCTTTTCGGGGGTCCATAAAAATACTGGAGACGTGAAAAAAAAAAAAAAGGATCATCCCCTTCTAAGGAGTTAGATGAGAATTCTGTTCAGTGGGAGATGTGGGTCCGTTTTAATATGTCTGTGAGAATAGGGCTGCCTGGGATCCACGCAGGCCTGACCCCCCACCCTGTGGCTGGCCTCATGGAGCTTCCAAAGTGGAGGTGGAACCAGGTGCACAGACACCCGGGTGCAACCAGGGCTGTGCCATGAGTGGAAGAGATTCGGATCAGTGTGCAAACGCACAAAGACCTTCAGGAGGTAACGATACAACAGTGAGCAGTGAACAGGGAAGAATGTTCTATGCTGAGGGACCAGCAGATGTGAAGGCCAGAGGTATGGAAGGAGCCTGGTGCAAGTGGTAACCGAGGTGACTGCCCGGCAGGGCTCCTCGCCCTTGGTGCTGTAGACGTGGCGGCCATCCTGTGCATTCTAGGTGGTTCTACCCAGGAGCGTCCTCCCGACTGTGATCTTTCTCCTTTCTCCAGAGGAAAATCTCCTTTCTCCAGACGGCGCCAGATGCCCCCTACTGAGAGCCGGTGCTGGGTGGGGAGCGTGGTAGATGGCCGGGGTCTGTTCAAGGGCAGTGGGTGGAGTCCTTCCTGTCTAGCAAGTAAGGTCGTGCCTGTCCCGGTGTCCTCTGGTGTGTGTGACGTGCCACGTGCAAGAGTGGCTTGCAGGCTCTCTGAGGGGAGTCAGGCCACAGAAGGAGGGTGCCCCCTGAAGCCCCCTTCCCAGCTTCAGTGTGGTTTTCAGTGTTGATGCCTTTGCTGGTGCTGTCTGGACAGCTGGGCAGGGCAGCCGCACTAATGCCATCATGATGATTTGATCCTGATGCTTCGAGAAGCTTCCCCGAAGGGCCGTTATCAGAGCAGCTCCCACCTGGAACAGAAGGTGCCCTGTTGTTGGGGAAAGGGCAGGTGGGAGCGCCGAGGTTCGAGGTGTCGGAAGTCCCAGCATCTCCAGTGCAGCATGCCTGAGCCTGTCTGGGGAGTAGGACCCCATCAGGGTCTGGGTTTCAGAGCTGCTCCCCCGACGTGAGGGGCCTCCAGAGCGACTGCAGCCTCTCCTGCTGTGAACCAACTTCCCAGGGACTTTCTAATGTTTCCTGACTTTTCATTTGGATTTCGAATCTGCAGAAAGTTCTGAATAATGCAGTGAACACCCCCATGCCCTTTACTTGGATTCACCAATGTTAACCTTTGCTCACACACTTTGTCTCTGTTCACATTCACACACATCCCACACATATACACATGCATATATATGCACATTTACACACACACATATATACATTCTCATACATACACAGTGAAGTGAAGTGAAGGTCACTCAGTCGTGTCCGACTCTTTGCGACTCCATGGACTACACAGTCCGTGGAATTCTCCAGGCCAGAATACTGGAGTGGGTAGCCTTTCCCTTCTCCAGGGGATCTTCCCAACCCAGGGATCCAACCCAGGTCTCCCTCATTGCAGGCAGATTCTTTACCTATTGGGCTATCAGGGAAACCCAAGCTATGCGGTAAGCCCATACATACACATTTACACAAATATACCCACTCACATACACACATACACACTCATACATTTACATATATAATACACATACATATACACATACACACCCACACATATACACATACACACACACATACATACATATATTCACACATGTACACACATACACAGTCACATATACACATACTCATACACTCACCTTTTCCCTGAAACTAGAGTAAGTTGCAAGCATTGAGACATTTCACCCTTATACACTTCAGCCTGTATCTCTTAAGAACCAGGATATTTTACAGTGTGACTACAATGTATTCATCGCATTCAACACATATAACGGTGAAACAATACTAATATCTAATAAATACTCCATATTAACTTTTCTCCAGGCTTGTCATGTATTAACTCCGTGGCCCTGAGCGGGTTCCTTGCCTTCTCTGAGCCTTGGTTGTCTCATCTATGAAAAGGGAATAATTCCTACCGTGCAGGCTTGTCCTGAGGACTCGGTGTGCTAAACAGGCCTGATACCACGCGGCCCCCAGGAAATCTCTAGCAACCACAGTAATTATCACTGTTGTTCTGCAAGCTTGCCTGGCCTGACACAGCAGGAAGGAGCTTGGGAGCAGGTTGGTATTTGGGTTGGTGACCTCAGGACTAATTCCTCATCCCGAGCTCATCTCCTAAGACTGCTGCTGTGTCCTGCAAACTCCTTGACCCGAGGAGCCGTCCTCACACCTGTCTCGCGCCTGCCGGTGGAGTGCAGTTCCAGGATGCCAAGCTTGGCTCCAGGTTGAGGAGGCGGAGATGTGGAATTGATTAATTAAGGCAGCTGCTCACGAGGCCCTCGAGTCCAAGAGGCTGCAGTTTAATTACTGAGAGTGGAGCTCGCGGAAGTTCTCTCTGGTGCCCCAGTTTTAATGTCGCTGGGGGGCCAGAGATGCCGCCCTGACTGGGACTCGCAGCCGAGGCTGAGGCCCAGGCCTGCCTCCCTCCGCTGGCTCTAAGCACACCTCTGTCCACCTGCTTGTGTGCTGGAAAGCAGTGTAGCAGAGGGATCGGGGCTTGGACGGTCTGGGTTCGAATCCTGCCCCACAATAGACTAAGGCCTACTAGCTGGGTGAGAAGAGACTTGGATCCTTATTTGTATAATAAAACCTCATAGGGATGTTTGACATGAAGGGTTCAGAACATGCTCGGCCAACAGTGAGTCAGAATGTGCGTCAGCTGTTCCTTTCAAGCAGTGTTCTCACCTGGGGGGCATTGGCTACCCCTGGGAACACAGGGCAAAGTCTGGAGACACTCTGGGTTGTCACAGCCGAGGGGCAGGTGCTTTGGGTGGACAGAGCACAGGATGCTGCTAAATTCTCTGCCACGTGCAGGTCAGGCCCACAGTGAAGAATTATCTAGTCCGGTGTTGGCAGTGCTGAGTTGAGAAACCAAGGATTCTGGGCAGCATGTGGAGCACGGAAGGAGGTCTTACCTCCCCTATCCCCCCAATTTATCCTTCCTGTGATCAGTTCCCTCCCGCTCCTCCCCTGGCTCTCATCCCTCCTGGACCGAAGCCCCAGTCCAGCTTCGGTCCAGCTTCCCTGAGCTTCCCTCAGCTTACCCCCTCACCCAACTACCCCACACTCCTGTTCCCCTCCTCCAGCTCAGTTTCCTTACCATAGCACCCACCTTCTTCCTCTGTACTAGGTTATTTACACATTGATTGCTTTCTATTTTGTTTTGTCTGTTCTCCCCCGTCCCTAGATGTACATGGGGACTTGTGACTGTGTTTGCCCTGCTGTATGGTGGCTGAGATAGTAAAGAATCCGCCTGAGACAGTAAAGAATCGGCCTGAGACAGTAAAGAATGCGGGAGACCTGAGTTCAATCCCTGGGTTGGGAAGACTCCCTGGAGGAGGGCAGGGCAACCCACTCCAGTATTCTTGCCTGGAGAATCCCCACGGACAGAGGAGCCTGGTGGGCTACAGTCCATGGGATCACAAAGAGTCGGACATGACTGAGTGACTAAGCACAGCACAGCACAACATCCCAGGACCCAGTAAGTGCTCAGTATGTTTGTTGATTGTTTGAATGAATGAATGAAGGCCACTTGACTGGCCAGGATGTCAGTTCTTTGCGGTTACTCATGTCATTCCTTCTTCCCAGAGTGCCACCCACCCCCTACCCCATCCAGTACAGTGTCTCCCAGCAGTGCCCTGGATGTTTCCCAGATCTGGTCAGTTCCCACATTCTGACTCTGTCTCCAGAACACCTTGGGGATGTGCACGGTGGTACCAACTTCCTCTGAAGGGTGAGTCTGCTGTGCTTCCAGAGCTTCTCCGTGAACCCTGGAGCCCAGCCCTGGCTGCTCAGCCTGTCCTCAGGACCGTCGACAGCAGACTGGAAGCTGGCACGTCAGGCCTCCCCACATCCCGTCTTGCAGCCGCCCCAGGCTCTGATGCTGCCACTGGCCCACAGTTCCACCTGCCAAAGTGTCCCGGGTCCTCCCATC
This sequence comes from Bos grunniens, assembly GCF_055505025.1. Lineage (NCBI taxonomy): Eukaryota > Metazoa > Chordata > Mammalia > Artiodactyla > Bovidae > Bos > Bos grunniens. The sequence continues at coordinate 37,415,192 of NC_141180.1, read as the reverse complement.
CTCATGCCACAGCTTGAGGCCCAGCCCTCACCTGGCCTATCAGGGATTCCCCCCCCCCCCCGCTCCCCCGAGCCCCATCCCGTCTTCCCTCTGCACCTTGGCCACAGGGGTCTCAGACTTACCTGACTCCCCTGCTTGAACCTCTCCTCCCCGCTCAGGTATGGTCCAGCACCCCCAAGCCCCTTCACTTGCCTCCCAGACCTCAGCCAAATCTTTTTCCTCAGTTTTCCCAAAGACCTAGCCCCTTCCTATTTCAAGACCTTTACTTGTGTGTGTCTGTGTGTCGGGGGGTGTGACTCATACATATACAAGACAACACATCTCACCCTCAGTAATAGCTCAGAAGTCACCCGCGAGGGGTGCCTGCCCCCAGGGCAAGGTCAGATATCCAGCTGCATGTCCTTGCACTCCCCACGCCACTCCCCCTTTATTTATCAAGAGTGTCTGCGAGCTGTGTTTACCTGGGTGTGACTTGATTCATGCCTGTCTACCCTGCTCACTAGACACCATCATCACAAACAATCACATGCTCACCTGTGTATCCTCAATGCCCAACCCAGGGAGCCTGGCATATAATAAACAGATGCTCAGTAATTGTTTGTTCAAAGAATGTCAGTTCCCCGTGCCTGCAGTGCCCTTCCCCATCTTCTCTACCAGCAAATCCCTATCCATCCTTCAAGACACAGCTTCAGGGTCTTCCGCTGGGAGCTGGTCCCTCCCCTTTGTGTTGTCACTGAGATTTGCACATCCCTTTACTCCGCCACTTACTACACTAGATTAAGGCCTGGGTTTTTTCCTCTCACCTCTGAGCTGCTCAGTGGGAGGTGCTGGGCATGGCACCTTACATGCAGCTGGCACTTTTCAAAGTGTTCTAACCTGACCTATCTTTTTGGTTCATTGTTACCTATGATTTTTGTTGTTTTATTTGACTTGTGCAGAGTGGTTTCCTCAGCCATTCAGGTACCTTCTGGAAGGCAGGCTTAGTGTCCTCTCTATCTCCTGCTCCCTCACCTGACACGAGGCTGTGGACACCTAGAGAGGTTTTACTTTAGTAAATCCTTCTGGAGTCCACATCATGTCTACTTAAGGTTACGGGGCCCTCGGCAGTTTGAGAGCACTTGACATACTCTCCCTCATTGTGGACCAGCTAGATAGTTTGTGGGGCTTGGTGGAGGGCCCCTTGTTTAGAAAAATATTCAGGATTTCAAGATGTCGACAGGAGAGCATTAAACCAGGAATGGGGCCCTTGTGAGTGCCCAGCCCTTTCCTGGTGCCTGGCCTCTCACTAATGAAGCCAGCCCCAATCTCCTTGCCTCCACCAAGGGAAGACATGGCAGAGATCCTGATTTCCTCTTCAGTCATTTCAGTTCAGTTCAGTCGCTCAGTCATGTCCGACTCTTTGCAACCCCATGAATTGCAGCATGCCAGGCCTCCCTGTCCATCACCAGCTCCTAGGGTTCACTCAGACTCACGTCCATCGAGTCGGTGATGCCATCCAGCCATCTCATCCTCTGTCGTCCCCTTCTCCTCCTGCCCCCAATCCCTCCCAGCATCAGTCTTTTCCAATGAGTCAACTCTTCACACGAGGTGGCCAAAGTATTGGAGTTTCAGCTTTAGCATCAGTCCTTCCAAAGAACACCCAGGATTGATCTCCTTTAGAATGGACTGGTTGGATCTCCTTGCAGTCCAAGGGACTCTCAAGAGTCTTCTCCAACACCACAGTTCAAAAGCATCAATTCTTCGGCGCTCAGCTTTCTTCACAGTCCAACTCTCACATCCATACATGATTACTGGAAAAACCATAGCCTTGACTAGATGGACCTTTGTTGGCAAAGTAATGTCTCTGCTTCTTAATATGCTATTTAGGTTGGTCATAACTTTCCTTCCAAGGAGTAAGCGTCTTTTAATTTCATGGCTGCAATCACCATCTGCAGTGATTTTGGAGCCCAAAAAAATAAAGTCTGACACTGTTTCCACTGTTTCCCCATCTATTTCCCATGAAGTGATGGGACCGGATGCCATGATCTTTGTTTTCTGAATGTTGAGCTTTAAGCCAACTTTTTCACTCTCTTCTTTTCACTTTCATCAAGAGGCTTTTTAGTTCCTCTTCACTTTCTGCCATAAGGGTGGTGTCATCTGCATATCTGCGGTTATTGATATTTCTCCCAGCAATCTTGATTCCAGCTTGTGCTTCTTCCAGCCCAGTGTTTCTCATGATGTACTCTGCATAGAAGTTAAATAAGCAGGGTGACAGTATACAGCCTTGATGTACTCCTTTTCCTATTTGGAACCAGTCTGTTGTTCCATGTCCACTTTTAACTATTGCTTCCTGACCTGCATATAGGTTTCTCAAGAGGTAGGTCAAGTGGTCTGGTATTCCCATCTCTTTCAGAATTTTCCACAGTTTATTGTGATCCACACAGTCAAAGGCTTTGGCATAGTCAATAAAGCAGAAATAGATATTTTTTCTGGAACTCTTTTGCTTTTTTGATAATCCAGCAGATGTTGGCAATTTGATCTCTGGTTCCTCTGCCTTTTCTAAAACCAGCTTGAATATCTAGAAGTTCACGGTTCACTTGACCAGTGGCAAAATGCAGGGCCCAGAAGGCAGTGACTGACCTCAGGTTGCATGGTTGACCAGGGACAGAACTGAACTGGAAACAGAGTCCAGCTCCATGGCATGCTCACTGTTTCTGCTGGCTCTGGGGTCCTGGGAGCTTTGAGCCTCGGTTTCCTCCTCTGTGAACTGGGGACGTTGACCTGATCATCAGGTGGCAAATGGGTCAGCCAATGTGGGTCCCTGCACAGTCCCACCAGGAGCCCCTGCATCCCTCAGACGCCCGCTCCTTCAAGTCACGAATCCTAGGTTCCTCTCTGCACATGGACAGTCTGACCCTGGTAGACAGTAGGGGGCTAATTGGCTGTTGTGATAGCTGGAGGAATTAAAGCCCCTCAGAAGTGGAAGAAGGTTGTCTCTTTTCATCTCCTTTTGAAAGAATGTGGGGACTTGGGTAGACATTTCTCCAGGGAGCCTTGGTATTTCAGAACTTTGATGTCTAGAGCAATAAAAGAGCAATTAATTCCTATAAATGTCTTTCCCGAACGGTAGGCTGAGGGTGGAAGAGGTGGCAGTGGCAGATGACTGCTCTTCCCTTCCCAGGGCCATCTGCACTGCTTGAAGGGCTCTGCAGACCAGAGACCCAGGGTCAAAGCAGCGCCTACCTATAGCGGAGGCTTCTGAAATCTCACTTTCTCTTGTAATCACGTATTCCTCAGCCTCTTGGGTAGGTGAGTAGCTTTCTTCGCAGGGATAGCTGAAGACAGATGGGTTGCAGAGCTCCCCCTAGCCCCTTAGAATAGGTTTCTCAATTATCCAGAGACATCTGTCCTTACTGTGGGCTGAAAGCCTGAAGTCCAGGTGGAAGCCCACACATCTCAGTGAAGAGGGCACAGGCAGGCAAGACTTGGGTGCCCCTGCCGACTTCACCCTGTGCCTCTGCCCGCTGTCCGCAGCCTTGCTCCTGCCCGGTTAACCTGCAAAGGACCCAGACCATGAGGTTGTATGTGGGAGGCAGAAGAAGAAAAGAGAGTGTTCTCTGATTCCTGGAAAAGGTGTGTTTAGGGCCAGCAGACATGAGGCCAGGCTAACAGGCTGTAAATTATCTGTAGCTGTAGAGTATGCGTGTGCATATCTGTTTCTCTGTGTGTGCGAGAAGGGGAGAGAGAACTTATTTTTCCATATACAACTGTAAGTATTCCCCAAGCACAGAAACCCCATGTATGTCTGAGCACAAAATGGGTGGGACGCCAAGGTACCTGAGCCTGGCTGGTCGCGTTGTCGGGTGGGTGGGACACCTTCTTGGGCAGGTACTTGCCCCTCAGCTGGCAGGAGTGATTCACTCAGGTCCTCGCCGTCTCCCAGCACGGCTCCCAGTCGGCCAGTGACTAACCCCAGGGGAGAAGGGTGTGTGGTGACCTGCTTTGGCCGGAAATGACAGGAGTGCATAGCTGCAGTCAGCACCTTGTCCCAGGGGTGCTGGTGCAAGTTCCTGGGCTGGCCAGACACACAGGTATTTCTGGACCGCCGCATAGGGCCCATTGCCATGAGCTTCCCGCCAGCCAGCCTGGATCCCTCAGCACGGGGTGTGGACTCCTTCAGCCCCTCCCATGACCCGTTTTCTGTGTTTCCACAGGGCGGCATCTTCCTATTTCTCCCCGGCCACAGCCCACCTGTCACAGTTGAGCATCTGGTTGCCTCAAGTTGATTTCCAGAAGCAGGTAAGAACTCCAGGGGCAGGACATCTGGTAACCTGGCCATAGATCAGTGCTGGGGAGGGTCCTGCCTTGGGTACCGGCTCCTGGGCTGACCGTGAAGTAGGCACATCTCGTGTCCTTTCTTCATCGTCCCTAATGATGCTCATGGCTTCAGCTGGGTGGGCTCTTAACGGTGTGCTTTGTGCTTTTGTTGATGTCTTTTAGGCTGTTAAGATATGTGTAGTCTGAATTAATATTTTATATAAGCTCCATGAAGCACACCATTATATGGTGTTATATTTTCATGCAACGTAGATACTGTACAGTTGTTAAGAATAAATTTTGAAACATGAGCATGTAAAATATAGCAGAGTTTTTTTTAATGGACAAAACAAAAGGCAAGTGTCGGGATCCATGGGGCAGAGGTAGCTTGTGTATCTACAGGCCCCTACTGCTGTCTGGCCCAGCCTGCGGTTACTCAGAGTTTATAATACAAGCAGGTGCTAGACCACCCTGGGTATAAATGTATATTCCAGTTTATGTAAGTGTGGGTGTTAAACAGCATCAGCTTCAGGTTTATCAGTAAAAATCAGGGCAGGGGACTGTGTTTGTCATGGGGAAGCCAGCTTTCAGAGCCACTAATCAATTGGGTCTGACGGCCGCACATCCCCTTCCCTGGGTCTTTCCTGCACTGCCTCCTGAGTCTCCCACTCTGAGGGCAGCCACTTCCGAGCTGGGGCTCACGTGCACAGAGTGGGTCCTTCTAGTCTCTGGGCAGGAGCGTGGTATCTCACAGATGACCTCCATGGCTCTGAGAAGCAGCGCCTCCTCCCAGACCGTGACCCACTTTTGTCACTTGGTTTGGTGGGGAGGGAGATGTAATTGCTTTACACTGTCATATTAGTTTCTGCTATACAATGAAGTGACTCCTTCCCAGTGGTTGGGAACCCCTTCCTCACTGTCTTTCACCCACCAGTCTTCCTTCAGCAGAGATGAGGGCTCAGAACCAACAGCAGTGTGTGTATGACATGTTTAGGGGGCTTGTGGACATGTCTGCATGTTTCAGTGAATCTACAGACCGCAGTTTCTCTGAATTGTGTGTGTTCCAAGCAGATACGATTTTCTGGAACCACGCCCACTTTCCCCATGACCCCTGACATCAATGGCATGTCATCCACTCAGCCACAACCTCTCCCCTCGCCTCGCCTTTTGTTTGGGTACTTGACAGCTGCCCGTATCTATCTATTTTCTGTTTTTTGGCCTTTCTCTGGTGAGCCTCCAGAATATTCTGTCTTCAGAGAGGGAGCAGGTCTCCCTCTCTGGGCAGTTAACACGCAAGGATTTTCTTAGTATGTGGGACAGATGCACCCCCATCTCAAGTGGTGGGATGTTTCCGGCATCACCCAGAGAACACAATTGAGAAGCGGGTCTCTCAGCTGAGGGCTGAATAAATGATTAATGTGTCCAAATTCACTGTAGTTTGGGCTTATGTCATTTAAACATGCTTCAACGGAGACCAGTTCTTGATCCCTGCAGGGGAAAGTAAGAATTCTCTAGTGAAGTTAATCTGATGTCTGTCAAAATTGTGATGAAAACTTAATAGCATGTTCACTTGGATAGGTGCCAAACCCAAACACTCTTTAATGAACTCATAGCATAGCAGCAACTGAAAGGTCGGTGTTGTTTGGGTTAATTGTGATTTATTCTCTTCAGTTTTCTCCCGAACATTGGCGCCCTGGATGCAGATTCTGCTTAGGACGAGATTGTAAATCAGTCCTGATGTTCCCGTACATCAGGATTGGAGTGTGGAGGGCAGGAAGGTGTGCTTATGCAACCGTCTGCCCTGATCCAGCCCTGGGTGTTCTCTCTGTCAGGCAGCAGCACAGGGTCAGCTCTAGCTAGAGCTCAAAGAATCCCAGAAGACCACAGTTTTCAGGAATGGCAGGAGTCTTCCCCAAGGAAAGACAGTTTAAGAACCAGTCTCTGCCAGGGAAGCATCACGGGGGCATGACCCGGCCCCAAAGACCCATTCAGGTACCAAGGACACCCCAGGCCCAGGGCTGGGTGTGTAAGGCCCCCTGGTAATCACAGCGCGAGTGTGTGGCAGGGGATCCTTGAGGGTAGTGAGTGTGGGGGGTAATGAGTGTGGGGGTGGTGATTGTAAGAGGATTGGGCAGTGAGTACAGAACATCAGGGGTAGGGTTATTGGGAGGAGCAAGATTCTGTGAAATAGACCCAATATAAAATGGTTTCCCAGGTGGCTCAGCACTAAAGAATCTGCCTGCCAATGCAGGAGACTCTGGTTCCATTCCTTGGTTGGAGAAGATCCCCTGAAGAGGGGAATGGCAACCCACTTCAGTATTCTTGCCTGGAGAATTTCATGGACAGCAGAACCTGGCGAGCTACAGTCCATGGGATCTCAAGAGCTGGACAGGACTTAGCAACTAAACAGCAGCAATAACAAAATGATTTTGCACACGTTTACACACACACACTGTCCTGTTGGTTCCGAGCTCTCACACCTCTGCTGGAGGAAGCCTGGCTGGTCAGGAAAGAACAGTGAGGAAGGGACTCTCGACCTTTGTGAAGCCAGCATCCCAAGGTCCTGGGATGCTAAGCAAAACAGAGAAGTGTCCTTAGCTGGATGGAGCTTGCCCCTGAACAGGGGGACAGAGCTTGCTCTGGGGGGACTGAGGGTGGTCTGTGACAGCAGGAGGTCACAGGGTTCAAGCCATCGCTAGGGTGGTTTGAACCAGAAGGGCCTTTGGGGGCTTATGTTGGGGATTGGGAGCGGACAGCACTGGAGCTCTGGTTCTTTTGTGGGTGGCGACACCTAGTGGCCATTCCCTTGTCTTCCACAAGAAGACAGCCAACGGACTATCAGCCCTTGGACACAGAACAGAATCAGAAGGCTTTTATCCCCGGAAGCCCTCACTCCCAGTTCGGAGGCTTCATGGAGCATTTCAGTGTCCTTGGAGAACATGACAGCCCAAAGCAGACAAGTTACTCAGGAACGGGAGTCTTTGGGAAAGCTGAGTTTGGTTATGGAGACTGGATTAGAGATTTGTATTCGACCCTAGGAAGATTGAAGGCAAAAGGAGAAAGGGGCAGCAGAGGATGAGATGGTTGAATGGTATCACCCACTTGATGGACGTGAATCTGAGCTAACTCCAGGAGATAGTGAAGGACAGGGGAGCCTGGTGTACTGCAATCCATGGGGTTGCAAAGAGTTGGACATGACTTAGCGACTGAACAACAACAAATTTGACTCTTAAGTGATGTGGATATTGTTGCATGGGGTGGAGGAGGGAGCCCAGAGACCAGACCTCACAGGCTGTCTGGACTGTCCCTTCAGCCACCCGGGCTCGGGCTGTGGGAGGAATGGGTGAGTGAAACACCTGGCCCCAGCCCCCCAGCGAGTGCAGAGACACAGTCATCGAGCACCCAGCAGGTGGCCTCAGGAAGCAGGATGACGGGGCAGCTGGACAGGAGGGCCTGGGCAGGGGTGCACCACCTGCTTGGATCACAGTCAAGAAAGGCTCCCCCACAAGCCCTCTAAGCGAGGCCTGGAGAACCCAGGGCAGAGGCTGGTGGGGGAGGAGCCTCGAGGCAGGTCCTGGACACAGGCAGGGAGACAGGGAAGGGGAGGGCAGCAGGGGGAGGAGTGGGAACAAGGAGGCAGGGCCGGCCTGCGGGGTCCCAGCAAGGACATGAAATGTATCCTGAGGTAGGCTGAAGTGAGGAGAAATGTCATCTGTTCTGGTTTGTTAAAATGATCATTCTGGCTACTTTTGTGGGGTTAGGGAGTGGAAGGAGGTGCGAACGCGTCAGCAGGTGGAGGAGCAATCCCCCATAACCAAGCCGCCCCGCTCAGCTATGCTGGGAAGTTAGGACTGTCCCTGCGCTGTGCACCTGGCCCGGGGGACGCCCCGGTGGATGGCCAGCTGCCTCTCATTCAGGGTCCTTCTGGAGGCAGCTCACCCCTCCTTCCCCATTACCAGTTGTGAATCGGGCCCTTTTCTGAGCCTGGAGGTGGCAGGGGGCCACACAATGGAAGAGGAACGTGGATTTTGGTGGTGGAAGGAAGGTCCCGTAAGGCACTGCATCGAGCGCAAGGCTGCCGCGAACACATTTTGCATTTTGCCCTGTTGTACGGGCTTCAGGGCAGGAGCCCCTGTTAGCTTTGACAGGCGCCTCCAGGGAGGCTACTGCCCAGGGCTCTGGTGCATTTCTGAGCCCGCCTTTCACCGGGGAGAACCAGCCTTTCCTGGGCTCGCTGGCCCCTGAGGGATGGACGGTGTGAGGAGTGTCCTTGGCCCCAACCCATCTCCCTTGGTCCTGTGAGCGCAGCTCCTTGGCACCAGGGCCGCCGAGGCTCCACCCCCACCAGCTGCTGCGTTATTTCTGACTCATCCAGGAGTTACAAGTGTGTAACCCAAACCCCTCCACGCCCGGCTTCCTCCCCACTGGCTCCTCCTGGAGGGAGGAAACCCCGGGACTTCTCTCCCGGGACCTCGCCGCTGCAGGTCGGGTCTCCACCGCACCTGGACGTACTGCCACCCGCAGGAGCCACCCTGTGACAGGTGGGTGGGCTGGCGAGAGCAGCAGCCGCAAGCCCCGGGCGGGTGTCTGTGCCTGCAGCGCCAAGCTCGCCGTCCCTATCGAGGGATTCCTTGGAGCCCAGCCCGGGAGCCGGCCTCTCGAACGTCAGGGACTTGTGCAGAGGGAGCTGTCTTGGTGTCTGGGGGCTGGGTACTGATCCCACGGCTTCTCCAGCTTCAGGCCCCAGTCAGCTGCCTTGATCGCGTCACGTTGCTCCTCATGGAAGCTGCCTGCTTTGAGAGCCAGGGACACTTGGGGTTTTGTGCAGCACATCCCCTGGGCTCTTCGTAGCAGGAGCCTGGATGAGGGGGCAACTGGAAGGTGACGCTGGCCAGGAGTCTGGGTCAGCTTAGCCCCCGGGGGCCCAGCAGCTCCACACATAGAAGGGACTGGCCACCAGCGCCTGCTGCGAGGAGTGGTGGGGTTCGGCAGGGGGGTAGCTGCTTGGGCTGGCTGTTGGGCCAGCAGGTGTGAGGGAGGGACCGGCAACTCGCCTCCATGCCAGGCTCTCAGAAACGAGCCCCTGAGGCATCGTGGGCTGCCTGACACCTCCTGCCTGTGTGCGGGTCTGTGTCGTCCTGACACTGTCCCCCGCCCCCATGCTTCTCCTCACTCCGCAGCAGTCCCCAGAGCTGGCCAGGGGATGAACCGCGAGGGGGCCCCCGGGAAGAGTCCGGAGGAGATGTACATTCAGCAGAAGGTCCGAGTGCTGCTCATGCTGAGGAAGATGGGCTCCAACGTGAGTGCCTGCAGGATGTCAGGCAGCAGGGCCCCTGGGGAGGGTGCCTGACGCAGGCAGCCAGAAGGCCACAGCCACCCTCCGTAGCCATGGTCTGGGGAGGGGGTTGCGGGGGCTCTGGTTAGGCTGTGGCCAATTCAGGCTCCTGGGCACAAACACCAGCATGTCCAGTCCTGCCGGCCCTGCAGGGCAGTCTTCCTACCCACTGTGCCAAGCTTGGGCCAGGCGGGTGAGGTTTTCTAAAGGCCCTGACCTTCCTTTCCTCCCCTCTCCCAAGAGCCTTCTTTTCCAGGGGGGCAGGACATCGCCCGAGAGGGCAGGGGGGCTCTCTGAGCCTGGCCTGCCCTAACCTGGAATCCCTGTTCCAGATCTAATTCCAGTGGCAAGCCTTGTGGGTCCCATGGTCCAAGCTTCAGGGGTGGGAGCAGAGGGGTCAGAATCTCACCCTGGGATGGAAAGGTCACATCTCAAGAATAGAGGCCTGGGGAGTAGAGAAGGGGGCACCCCTTGGGGATGAAGCCAGTCTGAGCAGGTGCCTCCAGGGGCAGTTGTGAGCCCCCCCTCACCCAGCTCTCTCATCCTTGCAGCTGACGGCCAATGAGGAGGAGTTCCTTCGCACCTACGCGGGGGTGGTCAACAGCCAGCTCAGCCAGCTGCCCCAGCACTCCATCGACCAGGGTGAGTCCATCGACCAGGGTGAGTGAGGACCTGCGTGCCCTTTCCAGGAGCAGCAAGCAGTGGTTCCTTTAGAACACATAGCTCCAGCCCTTGCAGACGGGTGATCCCTGAGAGAGAGGGAGAGGTTCGGGGCAGACAAGGAGGGGCTGAAGCTCCATCCCACCCACACAGCTAACCCCGGATGGTGGCAGCCTCTAAGCGTGGAGTCTGGGGCACCTCCTTGGCCTCTGAGCTGGTCCCTTCTTCCCCAGGTGGGAGCCAAGGACCCAATCAGGTAATGGGCGGGGGGAATCCCTTTTGGGCCTGGCAGAGGAAGAAGTGGAGGTGTCTGGGGGCCCTGTAACTGCAGAGGCTCTTGTGGTTGCATGTCTTTAGCCTTTGCCTGACCCCTGTCCAACCTGTCCAGGACAAGAAAACCACCCTTGTGTGCAGCAGCCTGGCCTGGTCACAAGCTTTAAGGTGGCCGCTGTGTTCCTGGCTATGGCCCGGGGGGTGGCCCCAGTGGCCCTGCAGGTCTCTATGTGCCTGAGGGAGGTACTCTGTCTTGAGCGCCCTCAGCCAGTGGTAATGACAGTAGTGGGTAACACTGAGTGATTGTTGTCTAGCAGGCTCAGGCTGAGTGCTTGATACACGTCATTACATTTAACCTAAAGAGCTACCAGCTGTGTTACTTCTACTTAGCGGGCAAAGAGACTGTAGTTCAGAAGCAGTAAGCCACTGCAGCCAGTTCATGCTGCCAGTAACTGGGAGGGCCCAGAATGCAAACCTGCAGCTAGACTGCAGGGCTGGGTTCCACTCTGCCCTGGAGCCCAGGACCCTGCCCACCATTTTCATTCAGTCTTTTCCTTTTGTTCTTGTTACACTGGCTTGGAATTACTGGCTATTAAATCGTGCAGCCAGGAGCCTGTCTGGTGTAAGCAGGCTCCCAGGAGCTGGGCCCTGGTGGGCGTGTTTGCTGACCCCCAAGGCCAGGGAGGAGAGCCATTCTGGCACACAGGCCAGCTTTTCTTGAGGCTGCCCTTGTTCTCCTGGATGTCACAGGCAGGGCTCTGCCCTGGCACAGGGCCCGGTTCCCGAGCTCTGACGCTGGGTGTGACCCGGCCTGTGCACCCAGCTCAGCAGAAATGTACAGGGTGTTCCAGCGGCTCCAACAGCTCCCGGGTCGGCTGCTTGCCCCGGCCATACTCATGCCACAGCCTGTTCCACACCAGCTGCACTGTCAGCCACCGCTGGGAGAGGAGGAGATGAGGGGTGTGTCCCTGCCCCTGTCCTGGGATATCTCTTGTGGGAGAGGCCTTTTCTTTTCCAGGACTGATCTGGGTTTTAGCATGGGTCCCTCTCCCCTTCTTCTGAAACCTTCCTGCTTTCTTAGTTCCTGGGGCGTCACATTTTCTGCCAGCCTGGTCTTGGGCTAACCTGACTTTGAGCTCTGGTTCTAAGACCACCTCTAGAAGAATGCTCTTAATGGGAAAAATCAAAAGAAGCTGTAAAACTGTATGTCAGTGTAGAAAACACTACCACATGTACTCCCCTGCCCCCACCCATATCCACATACTCATGCATAGAACAGAAAAAGCAGAAAGAATATATAGCAGGTTGTTTATAGAAAATTTTGATAGAGGGTGGGACCATATAAGGCACCTTGAGTTTCTAAGTCAAACACTTTTTGCTAAAACTAATTTTTTAACATCGCACGTACCTTTTTTTTCTTTTGACATTAAGGGGAAGTTTTTTTTTTAGTCTCCAAACTTTTATTTTTGGTTTTCTAGTTTTCTTTCTTTTTCTTTTAAAAATTGAAGTATAGTTGATTTACAGTGTTGCATTATTTCCTCCTGTATAGCAAAGTGATTCAATTATGCACATATATGCATTCTTTTTTTAATATACTTTTCCATTATGGTTTATCACAGGATACTGAATATAGCTCTCTGCGCTAAAGAGTAGGACCTTGTTGTTTAAAGGGGAAGTTTTAAAAAGTACTTTTTATCTTGCTTGGCTAAACCAACAATTGAAAACAAACCCTGTTGAGTGATTTAAGGTAGTCACGGTGACCTCACCTGGCCTGAAACTGCTGAGCAGTCAGGAGTGAGCTGTGGGCGTGTGGCTGTGAATTTGTGGTGCTGGAATCTGCACCCTCCTGGGTTTGGGGCATCCACAGCCAGCCAGGCTGGCCTTGGGTACTTCTCTCTCCTGGGAACAGACTCCTGGGACTAAACCTGGAGCCGGGGAAGAATATCTGGGGAGACGGTTCTCTGCTGCTGGGGTGTCCTTCAGTCTGCCCCTCCTCCCACGGTCACCTCTGACCTGAACCACTGAGAAAACAGGCTGCAGAAGGGCCTGAAGGAGAATTCCCCGGGTGTGAGTTGGAAGGGGGGAGGGGTCAGCAGTGCCTGGAAGAGCTTCCGGAGCACACTGTATTTTCTTTGTCTCTTGCACTGTGGAGGTTCAAGCCTGAGAGCAAGACCCTACATTTCTGACCACGCCGTTGGGGACCTGGGGCTTGAATAACATTCTAGCCTGTCCACTTTCTTCATCGGCAGAGCCGCCCTCAGCTGATGCCACAGGGCCTGTTGCTCTCAGAGGCTCAGGCGCAGCCCAAGTGGCAAAAGCCCAAGATCATTGCTTCCATTGCTCAGGATGCCAGCACGAAAAGCCCAGAAAGGCCTAGGAGCATTTGGGCTGGTGGGCATGGTGGTCCCGGAGAAGCCTGGTGTGCGTGCCTCCTGCCACTAGATGGCACTGTCTCTCAGCAGATGCCCTTGTTCTGCTCCTGGGAGTCCTTGCAGCTCTTACCTCTGCTGTACCCGCTGCCCTCCGTAGGGGGCCTGGGCCGCCCCATCACCGGTCAGCGCATGGCAGTTGGTCCTAGGGTCCTGCCCACCACCTTAGACCTGCCCATGCGTCTCCTCTGGGGCTGGAGGGGTCTGGTATCAGGAGCACTGCTTGCCCTCCCCAGATCCAGGGAGGAGAGCAGGCTGGGCATTGCTTACCTGGGCATTGCTCCCCCGACCCCCACATCCCGTCCTTCCCTCAGTGAACGTGTCTTCAGTACCTCCTGGGTGCAGACAGCTGCTGGAGACCTTAGTGCTTGGGCCTGCACCTTACGGCCTCATCGACTGGTTCCAGCAGAGGGTGCCAGTTGCCCCCACTACCCTGTACTGAAGCAGAGATGGACCTGCCTGGCCTCTGCTAATCTGAGACCACCCTTGAAGACTCTCAGTGGCTTCCTACTGCCTTGAGGATACAATCCAAACCCCTTAGCCATGATGTGTGGGACCCCCTGCCCCCACTACCTCCCCTGCCCTCGCCCCCCCGACCTACCTCTCCTGCCCTCGCCCCCCTCCACCTACCTCCCTCACCTCCACCCCAGATACCAGGACCTCATACTCCATAAACAGCCACACTGAGTGGCTTTCTGCTCCCATCTCAAGCCTTGTGCATTCATGCCTTCCTGTCCCTGCATGTGCCTCTCGACGGCCAGGAGCCCAGTGCTGACGCGCCCCCTCCCCTGCTCCCCTCAGGCTGGGCAGGCCCTCCTGTGGTGTCCACCGCACACGTGCACTCAGCTGTGCTGCTCCACACGCTGTTTCCTGGTCCATCTCTGGACCAACTCTGAGCTCCTGTGGCTTCCCTCTTCGCATTTGTGGGGCTTGGCCCCCTAGGCCCCCAGCATGTTCTTGGGTGAATGAATAGACTGGGCTCTGGGTCTGGAAGCTCAGAGTCCCCAGAAAGGCAGAAATGTGAAGCACTGTCTCCTGGTCCCCATGGTGGCCGAGCAGACCCAACAGCTGAGTTTGAACCAAAGGACTGAGTTTGAACCAAAGGCAACCAGTGCTTCTCTGGGAAGATCACTTTGCTGAGAAGGCCCAGCTGTAGGCTTGGGGACAGAGAACTGTAGCTTCCAAAAGCAGGCTCAACAGAATGCTGAGTTCATTCCTTTCTTGTTGTTAGTGCTGTTCAATCTGTACCATATATTGATAATTTTTCCTGGCTATGAAAGAATGCATAATCATCATTGAAAGTGGTTTTGGGAAAGATAGAAACAGCACAAGCGCCTAAAGGATTGACTGCAAATAGCTGAACCCCATTACCTTGCGTTAGTTAACCAGCAGGCTTTTTTTTAAAATATGCATGAATTTCCATTACAAAGTTGTAATGGATTTCTATACAATGTAAACATTATAATATCCATTTTAGCTCCCATTTTTTACTTAGGATAATTTTGTTGTTTAGTCACTAAGTCATGTTTGACTCTTTTGCAACCCCCTGGACTGTAGCCTGCCAGGCTTCTCTGTCCATGAAATTCTCCAGGCAAGAATACTGGAGTGTGTGGCCATTTCCTTCTCCAGGGCATCTTCCTGACCCAGGGATCGAACCCATGATTCCTGATGGCAGGCAGATTGTTTACCATCAAGCCACCTGGGAAGCCCTACGAGAATTTTACCATGTCCTTGATTTTCAAGAAAGCAATTCAGCAATCACATGATATGTAGCCATGTGGCTGTGCCATCATTTTTTGACTGATCCTTTACTGTTGGACATGTGATTCTCATCTTTGCTATTAATTATAATTAATTTAATTTCTTGAGCTCCTACTGTGTGTCAGGTTCTGTGTCAAGTAGCACATACAGTTATCCCAGGGAATCCTACCAACAGGGCTGTGAGGCAGGGGTGATCACAGCTCCACTTTCCTAATGAAAAAACAGACCCTGAGATGTTAAGTGAGGTGCTCAAGGCCATAGAATCAGTTGTGTGGTTCCTGTCATGTGGTTCTAGATGTGGCTTACAGGCCGTGTATGTTTCTAAGCATAACAGTGTTTTACCTGAGGGGCAAGTGTGATGGAGGTGGTTAGCATGGTATTTCAGGAGGGCATCAAAAAGTTGGAAGGGTTTCCTGCTGCTATTTTCTGGACTTTTCACCTCCGTGCCCCTTTAAACATGCTCGCTCTAAGCTCTGGGTCTCTCCCTGACCCAGAGCTGCTTCCAGGATGAACGCCTGGCCAGTCCCAGTTCCAGGCCCCCAGCTCACTTGGCAGAAGCCTCCTTGGGGCCATTCACCTGCAGACCTGCCATCTTCCAGCCATGCTCCATGTGAACCCTCATCTGGCTGTCCCGGAGCCGGAGGGACCCCATCGAGACATGGCCCCTTGTGTTAAGGAAGCCCACATCCTTTCTCTTGCCCCTGGAGCTGTTCTTGCCCTCTTCTTGGCCTTGGCATGCTGGCTCCCCAAGCCTGTTCCAGCCTCTGTCTGATCACACTCTTTCTCAAAGAGACTTTCCAGGGAAGGTCCCCAGCCTGAGCCAGCTGGGCGGTCCCGGGGCGCTGCTGGCTTTCCCCCGCGGAAGCCAAGGCTGCGGGCTCTGAGTCTGCTGCCAGAGAGCCTAAAATAGGTCATTTGGTCTCAGGGTTACACTGAGAGCCTTGTTAAAATAGCTGTGGTTGTGAGCAAGCCAGTGGGGAGCCAGGGCCTCAGGGGAGAAGAGGGGAGGGCAGGGCTCACCCCACCCAGTGCATAGCTCCTCCGGGGATCAAGCAGGATCACCCCTCTACACGTCACCCCTCTTGACCCTCTTCAGCAGCGCATGGGTAGGGGTGCCAGCTCCATCTCCCTTTCACAGCCAGCGTCCTTCCTGGAATCCTCTCCTACACCCTCTGGCCTCTGCTCTTGGGCTGCCTCTGCTGCCCTGTCTGCCCTTCCGGGGTTGGCCCCGAGTTCCTTCTCTGGCTCCTGAACTGCCCACGCGTCTTTGCTTCCACGGAGCCCTTGTCACATCTCATCGGGAGCCCGCGGTCCAGCTCTGGCCCAGAGCGGGCTCTCTCCCATCCCCATGTAGACAGAGGCTCCCTCTCCATGCAGACCAGCTGCCCAGGTGCCAGGACCTCCCTCTGCCTACATGTGGCTCCTAGGCTTCTCCCAGGGCCTCCAGGTAATAACCAAGTCTGGATGAAATTGCAGGCAGGCCCCAGGAGAATGCCAGTCAGTGGGGTGGGAAGCTAATCTTTTTAATCAACACTTTCATGAGAATTACTTGTAACCTAATAATGATAAACGTGAACTAAAAAAATCTCATATACATTGAATTCAACTGAAAAAGTAAACCAGGAAGACTTGGTAGGAGATAACTTGTATCACAGAAAAAGAAAAAGGCTTAAGAAAGGGTGAGGATCACACTGAGGAGCAGGCTGGTTGCTCTGTTCAGCATCTGGCTCTGGCTTGTGGAGGGCTGCCTTGACCCTCCCTCCTTCACTGGTGTGACGTCTGCTATTGTGTGGAGCTGAGAGCAGGGACCTCCAAGCCCTGTGCACCTCTGTACCTTCCTCCTGACACCTGCCTGGGAGAGGCAGACCTCTGTCCTGGAGAAGAGCATCAAGGGCCCCTGAGATCAGCAATGGCTCCTTCCTGCACACAGTCACCCACTGATCTGGATGCCAGGCAACAGCTCCCAGCCTCAAGCTGCCAGCACAGCCAGGTAGATGGAAATGGGAGTAAACACATAAAGACCTCTGGGCACAGATCCCAGGATGACTGACCCCACGGGCAGGGAGCCCACCTAGAAAGCCCCAGAGAAAAGGTGCTGTTTGCCTGGGTCTTGAAGGATTCACTGGTGGCTCAGATGGTGAAGAGTCTGCCTGCAATGCAGGAGACCCGGGTTTGATCCTTGAGTTGGAAAGATTCCCTTCCTGGAGAAGGAGATGGCTACCTACTGCAGTATTCTTGACTGGAGAATTCCATGGACAGAGGAGTCTGGCAGGCTACAATCCATGGGGTCCCAAAGAGTTGGACACAACTGAGCAGCTAATGCTAAAGGATGTGCAGGAGTGCATGTGGACAGACAAGGAGAAGGATGGCACAGACCGAGGGAGTCCTAGAGCCTGCCCAGCCCCGGGCAAGTGTCCCCCAAGGGGTGAGTGTGGGTGGTAAGTGACTGGAAAGGCAAGTGAGCTCGGAACAAAGTAAATTCTGGAGATGAGGCCACAGGGGTTTCCAGGACCTGAGGGGTGGGATGGCCAGGCCAGTGGCTGTCCATCTAGGGTGAGTGCTGGGGAGAGGTCACAGGTCAGATACTGGGGCAGAGAGACACCCAGAAGGTCACAGCAGTGTTCTGTGAGCAAGTGGGGGTGGGGTCGGAGGCAAGGCTGTGTGGACGGGGCTCCTGGACTGAGCAGCTACAGTGAGGGGCAGGCAGGGGCCCCCCAAGTGGGCAGTGTGTGGGATCCTCCAGGAGCAGGCAGGGGTTAGGTCAGAACCCAGGTGTAAGGAGGGAGCAGATTTGGGGATTGGGTGTGGGTGAGGCCCCCAGGGAAAGCAGGCAGAGGGAGGGGAAGTGGAACCCTGTGAGCACAGCACCACGGCCAGCAGGGGGCGCGAGGGAGCGCAGAAAGGAGGAGAGGAGCAGCTGGCTCACCATCAGGGTCCCCAGGGTTCCTAATTAATGTCAGTGCTGCCTTTTCCCAAAACAGTGTCTGTGGATCCTGGCTGGAGGCAGTTTGCTGAGGGCCGGGAATACATGGTGTGAAGCCGTGGAAGCAGGGCAGAAGGTTGGATGAGAAGAGACAGCAGCTCAGGGGTGGGGACCATTTGTAGCATTGAGTTCTAGGAATGTGAGCCACACAGACCACTGCACCTGAATCATGGAGGGCACTTGCTAAAAATGCAGATGCCTGGGCCCTACCCGAGCCCTGCTGGATTAGAGAGTCTGCCAGGTTGGCCTGGACATCTGCATTTGAAGCAAGACCCCAGGTGGTTGTGACGCCCTCCAGAATTTGAGAATGTGCTGGGACTCTGGGTGAAGACCTGGCCCTTCCTGACCCCTGGAGGGACCCCCCTGCCCCTTCCAGATTCTGTCCCTTCACACAACTCTCTGTAGTGTAGGAGAGCTTCCATTGCAGGAGCTAAGAGACTTGATAAGGGGCACCTCACCTTGGAAAAAAGACCCTGATGCTGGAAAGATTGAAGGCAGGAGGAGAAGGGGACAACAGAGGGCGAGATGGTTGGACAGCATCACC
Organism: Bos grunniens; assembly: GCF_055505025.1. NCBI lineage: Eukaryota > Metazoa > Chordata > Mammalia > Artiodactyla > Bovidae > Bos > Bos grunniens. Next base: position 37,396,911 of record NC_141180.1, on the reverse strand, counting down.
GACTCAATGGACATGAGTTTGAGCAAGCTCCGGGAGTTGGTGATGGACAGGCAAGCCTGGCGTGCTGCAGTCCATGGGGTCACAGAGTAGGACACAACTTAGTGACTGAACAACAATACCTTGGAAAACAACCCCCAGAAGCAGGATGTGTGTGTTGGGCTCAGTGGAGTGCAGGAAGGGTGGTGGCCTGGGGTTCCTGGGTCTAGAGCAGAGCAGGTGTAAAATGGCACCTCCAGGGTGTGACCTCACCAGGTGCTGTTTGGGATGTTTCATGCTGCAGATGTTATCCGAGTCAGTCCAGTGGGTGGATGGGATACATGTGTTTTGCAGATGAGGAAACCGAGGTGGACAGGCAGGGACTAGGCAGGGTTCAGACTCTGGCCCAGGTACCCCTATCCACCTGAGGAGCCCAAGCCTAGGGAGGCCCGCGTTGGCCTATCAGGAAGCCCAGTGCCTCTTCCAGGAGCCCCCTCGCACCTAAGCCCATGTGGCCCGCCTTCTGCAGCCAGGGCACCTGGTGATACGGTTGCCAGCCTGGAGCCCAGAAGGTGTCACCGAGCCTGGAGCATGCTTGGCTGCTGAGACTGTGGAGGATCTGGGGTGCTGTTCCCAAGGCAACCAGTGTCGTGCTATCTCTGGGGAAAAGCCATCCTCTGGAAACTTGGGCAGCAGAGCTGAGAGGCACAGAACCCTGGGCTCCAGGGCCACAGCTGCTCAGAGAAGCACATGACACCCAGGGGGTCTGGGTCTCTGTGGGGGGAGGCCTCGTCCAGGGTGGGGCCTGGCCTCAGCCCAGTGGACACCTTTGCCCTTTGAAGAGTGTCTTGGACCTTTTTTCCATGCGGGAGCCTTGCTACCTGGCTCATCTCTCCAGAGCAGGTAGCTGAGCCGTGCTGTTTGGGGTAGCCAGGTAGCCAAGTAGCAGATGCTGGTTGCCATGGATGGCAAGATAGTGACCTCAGGGGATCAAGAGGGAATGCCACAACCCAAGTGACGTGGTCAGAGAAGGGGCAAACAGCGGAAATGGGAATCACCCTGGACACTTTGGAGCCTGTGGCCGTGTGCATGGAGGGATGACCCAGACCTGGCAGTTGTGGTTCCCTGGACAGTTTTGAAGAACTTTTACCAGTAAACTCCCTCTGCAAAGTTAACTTTGCCCAAGTTAACCTCCAGCTGGACTTGGGAGACTGTGTGTGTGTGTGTGTGTGTGTGTGTGTGTGTGTTAAGTGGCTTCAGTCGTGTCCGACTCTGCAGCCCCATGGACTGTAGCCCCTCAGGCTTCTCTGACAATGGCGATTCTCCAGGCAAGAATACTGGGGTGGGTTGCCATTTCCTCCTCCAGGGAGACTCGGAGGGTTGGGGTTTTATTTCTGAGTTTTCCAGGCCCCGGTCCTTTGCCCTCATTAGGAAGAAGTCAGGAGGTCACGAGATCTCCAGCTCAGAAAGAAGTCATCCTGGGAGGTTCCAGCCAGGGGTAGGTGTGAGGTTTCAGAGCAGCTGGGGCACAGACTTGGAGGCGCCCGTGACCCTGGATCAGGGGGTGTGGGTGTCCTCACCCATGGCAGATACTGGTGCTGAGCGTCCCCCCTTTTCTCTGAGGACATCTGCACAGGGCTGTGTCCTGCACTGGGGGCCCTCGGGCTGGCAGCCTTGGAAGCTGGCCCAGGCTCTTGCACTTTGTGTCAGTTTCATGGGAGGGATTACCCTCAGGGTTCCCTGCCTCCTTGAGCACAGGCTCCTCCTCCGAGCTGGGCTTTAGGGGAGCTGCAGCTGGATGGAGGCTGGAACTGCACGGTCAGCACATCCCAGATATCAGGAGGCTCTGTCTATTCCTTCCGCCACCTGGTCTCTTTGTCTCCGCAGGGTCCCTCTTGGAGAGGGTCAGGGGTGGTATCTGGAGCTGTCCTCGTGGGCGCTGGGACTAGGCCTGCTCCACTGAAGGTCTGTGCCTCTCCTGGAAAGGGGCGAGTTCTCCACTAGGATGTCCCCTACTGGGTCTAAGAAACAGGCCTTCGATGCCCTTCCTCCATCCACTACTTCAGGGCTACAGTCATCCCTGTTCCTCTTTCCTGCTCTTTTTCACCCCTGGGCCTTTCTCCAGACCACGCTGCTCCTTGCCGGTCTGTCCCACACACTGCAGAGAGCTGCTCCCCAATCGCAGCACGCTGGTTCCCTTCAGAGAGCCGGGCCGGGCTGGGGCCATGGGTGGTGCTGGTGTGTGGAGCCTATACTGGGCTTTTGATTCTGTTGGTGTGAATTCACCCTGAGCTTGCAAACAGACCAGTGACCCCATTGTCTGTCTCCCGCCCCCAGCTGGGGGCCGGCTTTCCTTTTCTAAGCTCCTGAATGTTTGTCATTTTTCTCTCCCCAGTCACTTGACTGGACTCCATTAAAGAGGCAGAGCTGAAGTGGGACATGGGATGGAAAGGCCCACTGGGTGCTCGGCTCTGGTTCAGAGAGCTACGCCCTCCCCAGCGCCTCGGCCCCGCTCTCCGTAGCAGGCGAGCCATGGGACTAGGGGGGCATCTGGAAGAGCAGTGGGCCTGGGCAAGGGACAGGGTCTGGCCGGGCTCCTCCCAGGTGGGCTTTCTGGACTCCACGTTCAAATTCCTCTAGGGCAACCATCCCAGGCCTGCTTCTGTGTGCTTTGTGAATCCTGGGTCTTGCTTCCATTCTCATGGGGGCAGAAATATGGGTGCACACTCTGCCAGGAGCAGCCTTAGTGCTCAGGCTAACTGGGGCAGGACCGATTATTTCCTTCTCCTGATAGAAAACGACAAAGCATGTCATGCTGCATGCGTGGTCTTCCAAGTCTGTACCGGGTCTTCGCTCTGCCTCTGATTCACCAGGTTGTTTCATCTCTCTGAGTTCCTCACCTCCAACGATTCATCCTGTGTCACTGTTTTAGACACTGGTCAGGGAAAGCCTGGGGAGGTGACTGTGCACCGACTGGCATGAGGTGTGAGAGCTGTGAGATGGACTTGGGAAGAGCATTGAGGCCAGGGAAGGAGCAGGTGCAAAGGCCCTGAGGCCCAGGTTCCTGTGCCTGAAGGACAGGCAGGAGCCCCTGTGGCTGGAACGGGGTGAAGGCAGAGGAGGCGTATGGTAGGAGGAGAGGAGGCAGCCAGAGGCCCGATAGCATTGGGTCTTTCAGCCACAGGGTGGAGTTTGGAGTTTCCCTTGAGTGTGATGAGAAATCGTACAATAAGCCACCTTTAGAGAGTTTTGAACAGAGGAGTGGCAGGAGCTGACTCATGTTTTAAGAACCTCCTTCTGACTGCTGTGTGAATAGATTGTCAGGGGCTAGAGTGGAGAGATCCAGGGAAAGGGTGCAAGGGGCTAGCGAGAGGGGTAGTGGTGGCCTGGACCAGGGTGGCAGTCGAGGAATGGTAATGAGTTCAGGATGCATTTTAAAAGTAGAGTCAGCAGGACTGGCTGATGTGTTGTATGTGGAGTGTGTGTGAGAGAGAAGGAATCAGGAAGACCCCGGGGTTGGAGGTGCCATCGCCTGAGGTAAAGGAGGCTGCAGGTGCAGCAGGCTTGACATTCCACCAGCAGTGTATGAGGGTTCCAGTTTCTCCCGAACGCTTGTTATTGTCTGTCTTTTGATTCCAGCTGTCCAAGGATATGAAGCGACGTCTCCTTGTGGTTTTGTTTTGCATTTCCATAACGAATAATGATGTTGAGCATCTTTTCATGCACATGTTGACCATTCACATATCTTTGTTGGAGAAATATCTATTTGAATTCTTTGCCCATTTTAAACATTGAGTCGTTTGACTTTTTATTATTATTGAATTGTGTTATTTATATATTCTTCATATGAATCCCTTACCAGATTTGCAAATATTTTCTCTCATTCTGTAGGTTGTCTTTACTTTTTTTAATGGTATTTTTTGAAGCATAAAAGGTTTTAACCTTGATAAAGCCCAACTTATATATATATATTTTTTCTTTTGTTAATGGTGCCTTGAGTGTCTTATCTAAGAAACCATTTCCTAACCCAAGACTATGAAGATTTACTCCTGTTTTCTTCTAAGAGTTTTTATACATCAGCCCTTAGAATATTTAGGTCACTGCTCCATTTTAAGTTAATTTTTGTGTATGGCACAAGACAAGGGTTCAGCTTCATCTTTTACATGTAAGTATATCCAATTGTCCGGAGAAGGCAATGGCACCCCACTCCAGTACTCTTGCCTGGAAAATCCCATGGATGGAGGAGCCTGCTAGGCTGCAGTCCATGGGGTCGCTAAGAGTCAGACACAACTGAGCTACTTCACTTTCACTTTTCACTTTCCTGCATTGGAGAAGGAAATGGCAACCCACTCCAGTGTTCTTGCCTGGAGAATCTCAGAAATGGGGGAGCCTGTTGGGCTGCCACCTATGGGGTTGCACAGAGTCGGACACGACTGAAGCGACTTAGCAGCAGCAGCATATCCAATTGTCTCAGCACCATTTGTTCAATTCTTTCAAATTGAACCCTTGGCACCTTTGTCAAAATTTAATTGACAAAATTTAATTAGTGGTTTATGGAAGGGTTTATTTCTGGATTCTCAATTCTGTTCCCTTGATCTGTTCCAGTTCTACCCAGACTTGTTTACTGTAGCTTTGTAGTAAGTTTTAAAATTCAAAAGTGTGGGTCCAACCTTGTTCTTTTTTCTCAAGATTATTTTGGCTATTCTGGATGCTTTGCATTCCCATATGAATTTTAGGAGTAGGTTGCCAGTTTCTGCAAGAAAGGCAGCTGGGGTTTGATAGAAATTGTGTTGAATTTCGTCCAGCAATTTTTTTTTTTTTTTGGTTGCACTGGGTCTTGGTTGCTGTGTGCAAGCTCTCTCTAGTTTTGATGAGCAGTGGCTTCTCTTGTTGGAGAGCACGGGCCCTGGGCATGAAGCCTTGAGTAGTTGCAGCACTTGGGCTCAGTAGTTGCAGTTCTCAGGCTCTGGAGCTTGGTAGTAGAGGTGCACAGGCATAGTTGCTCCAAAGCATGTGGGATCTTCCCAGACCAGGGATCGAACCCATGTTCCCTGCATTGGCAGGCAGATTCTTATCCACTGTACCACCAGAGAAGTCCTTAGCAATGTTTTAGACATTGGTGTTTTGTTCTTTTTAGAGTTCAAATTTTGTACTCCATTTGTTAAATTTATTCCTAAGGATTTTATTATTTTTGCTGCTACTGTAAATGAAATTATTTTCTTAATTTCATTTTCAGATTATTCATCCCTAGTTTATAGAAATACAAATGATTTTTGGTATACTGACCTTATATCCTGCAACTTTAACTTATTTATTAGTTCTAGTAGTCTTTCAGTGGATTCCTTAGGATTTCCTATATGTGAGATCCATATCCTCTACAAATACAGTTTTACTTCTTTCTTTGCAATTTGGATGCCTTTTATTTCTTTTTCTTGTCAAATTGCCCTGGATAGAATCTTAAACGTAGTATTGAATAGAAGTAGTAAGCATGGATTTTGTCTACTTGTTCCTAATCTTGAAAGGGGAGAGCTTTCAATCTTTCACCATTAAGTATGATAAGAGCTATGGGTTTTTAGTAGATGCCCTTTATCTGGTTGAAGAAGTTCCCTTTTATTCCTAGTGTGTTGGGTGTTTTTTTTATCATGAAGCAGTGTTGAATTTTGTCAGATGTGTTTTCTGTGTCTATTCGAATGATTATATAGTTTTTGTTCTTTTTTCTATTGATAGGAGTTATTACATTAAGTGATATTGGGGTATTAAACCAACCTTGCATTCCTGGGATAAATGTCACTTGGTCAAAGTATATAATCCTTTTTATATGTTGCTTGCTAGTATTTTGTGAGTGTTCTTGCATACCATAGGTGTTATGAATATGTGTATTCATAAGAGATACTGGTCTGTAGTTCTCTTACCTTGGGATGTCTTCATCTGGTTTTGGCTTTATCTTTTAATGGGTCAGAGAGTATGGTGGAACAGGAGAGACCGATCAGCTTCTCCCCTCCTTTACACACTGCATCTGGTGGGAAAGGACAAATAGAAGCTCTGAGCCCACGTCCAGACAGGGTCAGCAAAAAGTACCAATGGGGTGTACCAGCCTCGTCTATAAAATGAGATGGTAAACCTAGCTGATGGCCCAGAGGCAGTGAGCTGGGCCTGCTGGCTTCTCTAGTATCTTCCTGTTGTGAGCCCTGCATTTCCAGGACAGACAGATCCTCTAAGGAAGGCCCCACATTCTGGCCTCAAAGGAGAAGGAGGGCTCGTGAGGGTCAACTTTGGAGATCCCTCCTGGCTCTAAAGTTCTAAGAACTTGAATCATAATAATGAACTAAGCAGTTCACTCTCCACTGGGTGATCGGCCCCAATTCCTTGGAGGAAGGGGAAGGGCCATATCCTCGCCTCACAGCCCGCAGGGTCAGGCCCTTGTTGAGTGACAAATGCCAGGCCAACCAGTGTAAGAAAGGTCAGAGGAGGCTCTGGAAGAGCCTGTCTCGCTCTGGGTCCCCAAAGGAAAGTAGATCCCTGGTGGTGAGCCCTGGAAAACAGTGAGTCCTTTAGGAACAGAACAGAGCCAGGGTGGGCAGTGGCTCTGTGGGCCCTTCATGCACTGGCTCCAGCAACAGAGTGGGAGGCCCTATAAACAGGAGCCGCAGGTCCCCAGCCCTCTCCGCCCCAGCCAGGGATGGGCTGACCAGCTGGCGGAGCAGCCCTGGCGCAGAGGTCTTGTTAGGGAGTTGCTGGAGTCCCTCAGTGACCTTGAGGAGGTGACTTCTTTCTCCACCTCTTAGAGTGCAGCCCAGGTACACTCATCCTGCAGCCCCTGCGTCTGGGCTCCTCCAAGGAACCGATGGCCATTCCCTCTGCAGACTCACTCTTCCCTACTAGGGTGGCCGGTGCTATTTTTGTGCCTGCAGCTCAGCACAGAGGCCCAAGGTCCCTGCAAGCAAGCCCACGGGACAGGCCAGGAAAGCAGTGAGTGGGCTGCCACTGTGCATTGCCTCTTTGCTGACAACTCCCCTTTCACGGTCTCCCTCCAGCCCCTCCTGCTTAGCGAGCTGGAGAGTCGGCACTCGGGAAAAGCCAGCATCTGTTAGGTAACCGGCTCAGCTGCCATGCAGGGTATGATGTAATCTTGGATCCTGTGGTTGCTAGGAAAATTCTGCCCGCAGTGATACTGCGTGGTCCGAGGAGCGAGGCGAGTACAGAATGTTCTCAAGAAGACAGGGGAAGGATTGCTAGGGCTTCCCAAGCATAGGAGCCCGGAGAAGTTGGATGACCGAAGCTCCTTTCTAGAAGCTTGTTCCCCTTGGCGGGAATAGAGGTTGTGCTGGTAGCAGCAGACCGTCAAGTCAGGTGGGGTTGTGCGGCAGGGTGACTCCCCTTGGCAGCGGCACCTTGGTGCTCTGGTGCCAAACTGCAGGCACTTGTCTGTCATGTGACATCCTTCTGGAGGGGCCCTCCTCCTGCAGCACCAGTGCTGGGCGCCTCCTCTGCTCCTCCCGGCAGGACAGTTAGGAAGGAGGCACGAAGAAGCTGCCTTGGGAAGTGGCAACTCCCTGTGGCGTGGAAGGAGCTGGCCCACGCCATGCCCTGGGGGGCAGGCGGTGATGGAGTCCTGCCCTCTCTCCGGTTTCCCATGCCAGCAGCTCCACCAGGCATCGCTCCCCCCACCCACCCCACTACCTCCCGCTCAGTGGCCCCACACCCACTGTGTTGCTGTTCCAACCCTTCCCTCCCAGGGAGAATTCCTCCAGCCGAACAAAACTGACTGCTCTTTAATGTTCAGGGCATGACCAAGAACCTAGGTTTAGAAAAAAGGGGTGAGATGTGGCAGGACCCAGGCAGGGGAGGCAGAGCGGGACCTGCAGGTGACCTCACCTGCCCCACAGGGCCTGTGCTCAGCCTTCTTCCCAGCAGCTCCGGGGGAGGCAGGTCTGCATTCCAGACTCTCCCCCTCCTCCCTCCTGCCTTTTCTGGCTACAAGTCAGAGCCTGTCTCAGGGAAAACAAGACAAAGGAAGTGGTTTCATGAGACCCTGGACCAGAATCCTCAAATCTACCATGAAAAATAGCAACAGAAAGATTATGGCCATTATCTGTCTCTGTAGCAGCCGGGCTGGAAGTGGGCCTGGCTGTGCTCCTCTGAGTAGGTGATGGGGTTTGGACAAAGAAATGACTGCTAGAAATCAGGAGGGAGATCCTCCAAAGGGATGGAGACGAGAGTCTTAAGAAGGAAGAGGGCGTTTCCCAAGGGCCCCTGGCTTTGGTGACCTTGGACCAAGGGTCACCGGCAGAGAGAGCCCTGCTCAGGACAGCAGCCTGGGTTCTTGTCCTGCTCCCGGCTCTTGGAGGTATAGCCTAGAGTGAGCCTCTGAGCTTCACCCTGGCAACCTGCCGCAAGAGGCCCTGCAGCTGGGTTGCTGGCGAATCCTGGCCAGGCTGTAGGGGAGGCTCAAGAGGGGTAGTGGGTTTCCCAAGAAGCACTTTGTTCTTAGAAAGCACCCCTCCTTCGAGGACTGACACCGCATGGGGGCCGCAGCCCAGTGCCAGATCCAGCAGCGGTTCTCTCCCTATGGTCTGCAGGTGCGGAGGACGTAGTGATGGCGTTTTCCAGGTCGGAGACGGAGGACCGGAGGCAGTAGCTTCAACCCCCGTGGAACACCCTGGAAGCTGGCCAAGGCCAGGGGATCTGTGTGGACCTCACCGCTGAGTGGCAGAGGGTCATCTCCCCTCCCCCTAGCCCCCCACCCCACCCCACTCTGCCCCGCCCCACGGCCACTCAGCATCCTCGGGGGAGACACCAGTGGTGCGGTCACGATTGGCTTAAAGGGACGGACTCAAGATTGGCTGCAGGAAGAAACCTTTTTATTTTTAAATCTTGACCAATGGAAACCTTTTTATTTTTATTTTCTGACTCTTATTTTAAAAAAAGAAAAAAAATTTGCGCCTCGGGTGTATGGCTTCCCAGGAAGCTCTCCGAGCTCTGGTGCTTTATTTGGGTCACTCTTTAGGAACATGAGGAGGTCCGATTGGCGGCTTAAACTGGAAAAGGATTTGATTGGCTGGCTAATGGGAACCTTTTTTTTTCTTTGATTGGCTGCAGGTGTTATGCTGATCACAACAGCTCCTCTTTTGAATGTCGAAAACAGGGTTTGGGACATTGGTTGTTATATTTGACTTGAAAAAAAGAAAGAAAGAAACCAAGTGCGCTTTGCAATATTTATTACACAAAGAGCCTGCTGCTGTTTTCACGTGTTTTGTGTTTGCCTTCCACTGGTTTAGGCGTGTTTCGTTTTCCATTGGCTCACCCATGACTTCTGTCACCATGGGCCACCCACCCAACTTGTGGTGGGTAGGCCCTCTCCAGTGGGGTGGTGGGGGAGGTCCACCTGGAGAGTGCATTTGCATTAATGAGCACACCTGGCTTCATCAGCAAGGGGACCTCCCCGCTCAGGACCCCAAGCAGGATCCACAGCTGGAAAACAGAGCCCCCAAGGTTGTCCTGAATGAGCAGCCCAGAGCCTAGAGGAGACCATTCACCAGGATCACTTCTGCAAGTTGGCAACCAGCCAGCCTCCCTCGGTGAGAATGGAATTGCTCACTTGCACCGTCCGGGCCTCTCCAGCCTGCCCTCACTGGGCAGGGTGCCTCTTTCCCTTCTTCAGTCATCATTCCCTCTGTAGCCAACTTCCTGAGATCTCATCCGGGCAGGAGCTGCTCTCAGCTCTAAGACCCAAAACGTAGCAGAGGTCTCTGCCCGGGAACCCAGAACCCACACCAAGGCCTCAGGTTGGCTTACAAGGCCCAGGAGGCCTTTGGCTCCAACCACTCCACCACCACCACCTTCGCCCCCAGGCTCCTCCCTCAGTGTGTGCTGCCAGTGGGTCCTGATCAGCCCCCAGAGGCCTCTCATCTGAGGCTGCGCCCTTCACTTCAGAAGACTCTCCCGCATGGCAGCTTGGAAGGGACAGGGGACAGTGTCATTGTTTATAAAGTGCTTGCTGGGACAGTCTGCTGGGCCTTCACTGAACAAGTCCCACCAGGCTGGCCCTCCACGCCGGCCCCCAGAAACACACTACAGAGCACTGAAAGGTCTTTGAAGGGCTGCAGGAACCCCAGGTCTTCCCAGCTGCCCTCCTCCTCCCCTGAAGGCGGCCGTCCTGCTTCCTGCATCTCTCACTGGAGGGGTATGTGGGTGAGGAATGGAGAAGGATGCGGGCCTGGGGAGGGGAAGTCTCCACCCATGCCCCCCACACCCCCACCCCTGGAGGGCATAGACAGCTGAGGCCTGCTTCTTGCCCCAAGAACCCAGAGCCAGGAGAAGACACTCAGAGCCAAATTTCCCCTTCTCAGGGTGGTCATGGAGCATGGGAACCGAACGCTTGCATGTCTAGGGCCCAAGCTGGGGAGCCCCATGGCTATTCATGCTGCACTCTGAGCTTCCTCTGAGCCTCGCCCCAGAGGAAGACTCAAGTGTCACGACCTAGACACCCACGTCCTCCTGCACACACAGGCCTCCGGCACTGGCCAGCTGATTAGCCTGGAAAGTCGATTGATCCCCAGGGGACAAGAACTGTGGGGACCTGGACCGGGGCCCAAGAACATCTTCTTTCAGGAGGGGCAGTGTGTGGACGCACATGTGTGTGAGTTTACACACACAGACTCACACACACACACTCTCTCTCACTCCCAGCTCTGTGGCCTGCAGCTCCAGCTGACCACCTGGGGAAAGGTGAGTTTTTGTTCAGTCACCCCACCACCACCCAGGGTTGTAACATCTGTCACCAGGCATCAGTTCTGATGCTGCTGACCACCCCCTCTCCTAGTACCTGTGGCTCCCATAAAGGTGTGTTCCTCTCCTTGTCAAGTTCACGAGCCTCCCTCTTGTAATGAGAGTGGCCCTGACCTATCTCATCTCCTGAAGGAGAGAAATGAAAGTGTTGCTGTGGGTTCATATCTCTACAAATATTTCTGCTGGAGAAAACAATTAACAGTAAAGATTTTTAATAGTTGGGCGTGTGAGCTGATTTCCCCACGTCACATGGACTCTGCCGCTGGGGCCCATCCCCGCCAAGCGGGTGAAAGCACCATGTTTGCTGGTTGAATTGTCTGTGGTCTTGAGTAGAGCTCAGGGTTTGGAGGAATTTCCAGATCTCCTCAGCCCAGCTGACACGTCTGTAGGAGGGTGAGCGCCCTTTTTGACCTGGCGGTTCCAGGTTTTTTCCTGGTTGGGCTGAGGTCACAGCCATCTTCAGACGTGAGCTCCCCACTCAGCAGACACTGAGCACCCCCTCCATTCTAGACACCCAGCATCCCGTGTAATGGCAGTGTTCTTAGAAATATTCGTAACAGGGTTCTATCCTGGTCCTGGAAGATCCCACATACCTCCAAGCAGCTGAGCCCGGGCACCAACAACTACCGAGCCTGTGCTCTCGAGCCCCTGCCCTGCAAGAGGAGAAGCCGCTGCAATGAGAAGCCCGAGCACCGCAGCTAGCGAGTAGCCCCTGCTTACCACAACTAGAGAAAACCTGCACGCAGCAGCAAAGACCCAGTGCACACCCAAAAATAAGAAAAAAAGAATGCTTGTAACGTAAGTCCAGTGCATCTGTCCCTTCCATCATCCCAGAAACAGAAGATTTGTTGGTATTCAGCTGTATATTCAGCTTTGGAAGCTGAAATCATTTCTGCTTGAGCAATTTTTGCTTTGGAAGCATTTTCTAGGATTTTTCATTTCCACCCTTCATCGTCCCATTTTAGGTCTTTTTTTTTTTCCTACTTACATAGACTCACTGCTTCTATTTCCTTTTTCGAAGAGTTTCACTGGGTGCTGAATTCTATGAGGTTTACAGAATATGGGGTCTGATGGCACAGTCAACATCATTCAATCTTAGGGTTGGAAGAGATGGAGCTTGTCGAGCAGTCCATGTAGTAGACAGCTGTGGGGTTCCTCTGAAACATCTCTTGAAAGGGCTTGTCCGGCCTTTGGTTGAGCACCCTCTGTGAAAGTGAAAGTGCTAATTGCTCAGTGGTGTCCAACTCTGTGACCCCATGGACTGTCGCCCGCCATGCTCCTCTGTCCATGGACTTCTCCAGGCAAGAATACTGGAGTGGGTTGCCATTTCCTCCTCCAGAGGATCTTCCCAACGCAGGGATCAAACCCAGGTCTCCGGCATTTCAGGCTTTCCCATCTGAGCTACCAGGGAAGCCCAGTCTAGGGCTGTGGAACTCACTGCCTCGTAAGATAGCTCTTTCTGCCTCCAGGTAATTTACGCTCAGCCTTGTATTGAGTTGGTCTGCCCTTCTCTGTAACTTCCGTTTCCAAGAAGGAAATTATAGTTACTGAGAGACCAAAAAAAGATAGCTGTGTTAGCTAAAAACTACATAGAGACACATCAGTTCAGTCACTCAGTTGTGTCTGACTCTGTGTGACCTGATGAATCTCAGCACGCCAGGCCTCCCTGTCCATCACCAGCTCCTAGGGTTCACTCAGACTCACGTCCATCGAGTCAGTGATGCCATCCAGCCATCTCATCCTCTGTTGTCCCCTTCTCCTCCTGCCCCCAATGCCTCCCAGCATCAGAGTCTTTTCCAAGGAGTCAGCTCTTCACATGAGGTGGCCACAGTACTGGAGTTTCAGCTTCAGAATCATTCCCTACAAAGGAATCCCAGGGCTGATCTCCTTCAGAATGGACTGGTTGGATCTCCTTGCAGTCCAAGGGACTCTCAAGAGTCTTCTCCAACACCACAGTTCAAAAGCATCAATTCTTCGGCGCTCAGCCTTCTTCACAGTCCAACTCTCACATCCATACATGACCACAGCAAAAACCATAGCCTTGACCAGACGGACCTTTGTTGGCAAAGTAATGTCTCTGCTTTTGAATATGCTACCTAGGTTGGTCATAACTTTCCTTCCAAGGAGTAAGCGTCTTTTAATTTCATGGCTGCAGTCACCATCTGCAGTGATTTTGAAGCCCAGAAAAATAAAGTCTGACCCTGTTTCCACTGTTTCCCCATCTATTTCCCATGAAGTGATGGGACCAGATGCCATGATCTTCGTTTTCTGAATGTTAAGCTTTAAGCCAACTTTTTCTCTTTCTTCTTTCACTTTCATCAAGAGGCTTTTTAGTTCCTCTTCACTTTCTGCCATAAGGGTGGTGTCATCTGCATATCTCAGGTTATTGATATTTCTCCTGGCAATCTTGATTCCAGCTTGTGTTTCTTCCAGTCCAGCGTTTCTCATGATGTACTCTGCATAGAAGTTAAATAAGCAGGGTGACAATATACAGCCTTGATGTACTCCCTTTCCTGTCTGGAACCAGTCTGTTGTTCCATGTCCAGTTCTAACTGTTGCTTCCTGACCTGCATACAGATTTCTCAAGAGGCAGGTCAGGTGGTGTGGTATTCCCGTCTCTTTCAGAATTTTCCACAGTTTATTGTGATCCACACAGTCAAAGGCTTTGGCATAGTCAATAAAGCAGAAATAGATGTTTTTCTGGAACTCTCTTGCTTTTTCCATGATCCAGCGGATGTTGGCAATTTGATCTCTGGTTCCTCTGCCTTTTCTAAAACCAGCTTGAACATCAGGAAGTTAACGGTTCACGTATTGCTGAAGCCTGGCTTGGAGAATTTTGAGCATTACTTTACTAGCATGTGAGATGAGTGCAAATGTGCGGTAGTTTGAGCATTCTTTGGCATTGCCTTTTTGGGATTGTAATGAAAACTGACCTTTTCCAGTCCTGTGGCCACTGCTGAGTTTTCCAGATTTGCTGACATATTGAGTGCAGCACTTTCACAGCATCATCTTTCAGGACTTGAAATAGCCCAACTGGAATTCCATCACCTCCACTAGCTTTGTTCCTAGTGATGCTTTCTAAGGCCCACTTGACTCCACATTCCGGGATGTCTGGCTCTAGATGAGTGATCACACCATCATGATTATCTGGGTCGTGAAGATCTTTTTTGTACAGGTCTTCTGTGTATTCTTGCCACCTCTTCTTAATATCTTCTGCTGTGTTAGGTCCATACCATTTCTGTCCTTTATTGAGCCCATCTTTGCATGAAATGTCCCCTTAGTATCTCTAATTTTCTTGAAGAGATCTCTAGTCTTTCCCATTCTGTTGTTTTCCTCTATTTCTTTGCATTGATTGCTGAGGAAGGCTTTCTTATCTCTTCTTGCTATTCTTTGGAACTCTGCATTCAGATGTTTATATCTTTCCTTTTCTCCTTTGCTTTTCGCTTCAAGTGGCTTTTGTCAGGTTAAGTTATGTACAGAAGCTCCCCACCCCCAGCCTGCCTCCTGAGTGGCATTGTCAGTAATTAACCTTGGACTTAATCGGCTCTTTTAAGCTCGGCCCTTGTGCAGAGGGAGGGGTTGGCTGGCCCGGATCCCACCTGCCTGGAGTCTGCTGCTGGAAGTGGGGAGGGAGGAGTCTCCCATAACTGCTTCAACAGGTGAAGGGGAAACATGGGCAGGATTGTCTCTCTTGGGGTCCCTCAGCCCCCATAGAAGGCAACCTTCTGGGTCCACCTTCCTAATTCCAGGGGACCCCAACAGCGGGATTAGTACTGCCGAGGCCAAGACAGCTTGGGGCCACCTGAGCCTGAGGGAGGCTGGGAGGGGGGAGAGTGGGGGCATGGGGTGAGGAGGGAGACAGGGCACCTTGCCTTTGTTGACGTTTCCCAGGCCTGGGGAGAGGGTGGTGGAGAATCAATGAACCTTCCCCCTAGACCCACAGTGAACAGCACCTATGAGAATCCAGGCTGCTCCAGCTTTTGAACCGGCCCTTTGTGGCAGGGAAAACGATCCCTCTGTGGCACCTGGTTCAGTGGTGGTGGCTGCCAGAGCAGGGGAGATTTCTGGGCCCCAGGGGACCACCCATCCATCACCCACCTGCCCGCTCACATGGCCTCCCTCCCTCTCTGTCTGTCTCTTGCTTTCTCTCAGGCTCATGGCCACCCATTCCTTTCCTGGAGGATGAACTAGGCCTAGACTAACCTGAGGCCTTGTTTGTCGTTTTTGGCCATGCCGCACAGCATGTGGGATCTTAGTTCCCAGACCAGGAATGGAACCCGCCCTCACTTCTGCAATTGAATCTTAACCACTGGGGAAGTCTCTGAGGCCATGTTTAGAAAACACTTCTGGGAGTTCCCTGGTGGCTTAGTGGTTAGGATTCCAGGCTTTCACTGCAGTGGCCCTGGGTTAAATCCCTGGGCAGGGAATAAAACAAACAAAAAAACAAAAACACCTTTCCAGCCAATGAAGCAGCTTTCTCTTCTAGGGCAACAACTGGTATTTAGCGGACTTGGGGAACCATGACTACTGGTCCTGATTTAAAGAAAAATTAAAGTGTTAGTTGCTCAGTCATGTCCCATTTTTTGTGACCCTATGGACTATATAGCCCACCAGGCTCCTCTATCCATGGAATTCTCCAGGCAAGAATACTGAATTGGGTTGCCATTTCCTTCTCCAGGGAATCTGCCTGAGCCGGGGATTGAACCTGGGTCTCCCGGATTGCTGGCAGATTCTTTACCATCTGTGGTACCATATAGTGATTTAAAGAAAAGAAAAGTTCAGTTCAGTTCAGTCGCTCAGTCGTGTCCGACTCTTTGTGACCCCATGAATCGCAGCACGCCAGGCCTCCCTGTCCATCACCAACTCCTGGAGTTCACTCAGACTCACATCCATCGAGTCAGTGATGCCATCCAGCCATCTCATCCTCTGTCGTCCCCTTCTCCTCCTGCCCCCAATCCCTCCCAGCATCAGAGTCTTCCAAGGAGTCAACTCTTCGCATGAGGTGGCCAAAGTACTGAAGTTTCAGCTTCAGCATCATTCCCTACAAAGAAATCCCAGGGCTGATCTCCTTCAGAATGGACTGGTTGGATCTCCTTGCAGTCCAAGGGACTCTCAAGAGTCTTCTCCAACACCACAGTTCAAAAGCATCAATTCTTCGGCGCTCAGCCTTCTTCACAGTCCAACTCTCACATCCATACATGACCACAGCAAAAACCATAGTCTTGACTAGACGGACGTTTGTTGGCAAAGTAATGTCTCTGCTTTTTAATATGCTATCTAGGTTGGTCATAACTTTCCTTCCAAGGAGTAAGCGTCTTTTAATTTCATGGCTGCAGTCACCATCTGCAGTGATTTTGAAGCCCAGAAAAATAAAGTCTGACCCTGTTTCCACTGTTTCCCCATCTATTTCCCATGAAGTGATAGGACCGGATGCCATGATCTTTGTTTTCTGAATGTTGAGCTTTAAGCCAACTTTTCACTCTCCACTTTCACTTTCATCAAGAGGCTCTTTAGTTCCTCTTCACTTTCTGCCATAAGGGTGGTGTCATCTGCATATCTCAGGTTATTGATATTTCTCCCGGCAATCTTGATTCCAGTTTGTGTTTTTTCCAGTCCAGCGTTTCTCATGATGTACTCTGCATAGAAGTTAAATAAGCAGGGTGACAATATACAGCCTTGATGTACTCCCTTTCCTATCTGGAACCAGTCAGTTGTTCCATGTCCAGTTCTAACTGTTGCTTCCTGACCTGCATACAGATTTCTCAAGAGGCAGATCAGGTGGTCTGGTATTCCCATCTCTTTCAGAATTTTCCACAGCTTATTGTGATCCACACAGTCAAAGGCTTTGGCATAGTCAATAAAGCAGAAATAGATGTTTTTCTGGAACTCTCTTGCTTTTTCCATGATCCAGCGGATGTTGGCAATTTGATCTCTGGTTCCTCTGCCTTTTCTAAAACCAGCTTGAACATCAGGAAGTTAACGGTTCACGTATTGCTGAAGCCTGGCTTGGAGAATTTTGAGCATTATTTTACTAGCATGTGAGATGAGTGCAATTGTGCAGTAGTTTGAGCATTCTTTGGCATTGCCTTTCTTTGGGATTGTAATGAAAACTGACCTTTTCCAGTCCTGTGGCCACTGCTGAGTTTTCCAGATTTGCTGGCATATTGAGTGCAGCACTTTCACAGCATCATCTTTCAGGACTTGAAATAGCCCAACTGGAATTCCATCACCTCCACTAGCTTTGTTCCTAGTGATGCTTTCTAAGGCCCACTTGACTCCACATTCCGGGATGTCTGGCTCTAGATGAGTGATCACACCATCATGATTATCTGGGTCGTGAAGATCTTTTTTGTACAGGTCTTCTGTGTATTCTTGCCACCTCTTCTTAATATCTTCTGCTGTGTTAGGTCCATACCATTTCTGTCCTTTATTGAGCCCATCTTTGCATGAAATGTCCCCTTGGTATCTCTAATTTTCTTGAAGAGATCTCTGGTCTTTCCCATTCTGTTGTTTTCCTCTATTTCTTTGCAATGATTGCTGAGGAAGTCTTTCTTATCTCTTCTTGCTATTCTTTGGAACTCTGCATTCAGATGTTTATATCTTTCCTTTTCTCCTTTGCTTTTCGCCTCTCTTCTTTTCACAGCTATTTGTAAGGCCTCCCCAGACAGCCATTTTGCTTTTTTGCATTTCTTTTCCATGGGGATGGTCTTGATCCCTGTCTCCTGTACAATGTCATGAACCTCATTCCATAGTTCATCAGGCACTCTATCAGATCTAGGCCCTTAAATCTATTTCTCACTTCCACTGTATAATCATAAGGGATTTGCTTTAGGTCATACCTGAATGGTCTAGTGGTTTTCCCTACTTTCTTCAATTTAAGTCTGAATTTGGCAATAAGGAGTTCATGATCTGAGCCACAGTCAGCTCCTGGTCTTGTTTTTGTTGACTGTATAGAGTTTCTCCATCTTTGGCTGCAAAGAATATAATCAATCTGATTTCGGTGTTGACCATCTGGTGATGTCCATGTATAGAGTCTTTTCTTGTGTTGTTGGAAGAGGGTATTTGTTATGACCAGTGCATTTTCTTGGCAAAACTCTATTAGTGTTTGCCCTGCTTCATTCCGTATTCCAAAGCCAAATTTGCCTCTTACTCCAGGTGTTTCTTGACTTCCTACTTTTGCATTCCAGTCCCCTATAATGAAAAGGACATCTTTTTTGGGTGTTAGTTCTAAAAGGTCGTGTAGGTCTTCATAGAACTGTTAAACTTCAGCTTCTTCAGCATTACTGGTTGGGGCATAGACTTGGATTACTGTGATATTGAATGGTTTGCCTTGGAAACGAACAGAGATCATTCTGTCGTTTTTGAGATTGCATCCAAGTACTGCATTTTGGACTCTTGTTGACCATTATGGCTACTCCATTTCTTCTGAGGGATTCCTGCCCGCATTAGTAGATATAATGGTCATCTGAGTTAAATTCACCCATTCCAGTCCATTTTAGTTTGCTGATTCCTAGAATGTCGACATTCACTCTTGCCATCTCTTGTTTGACCACTTCCAATTTGCCTTGATTCATGGACCTGACATTCCAGGTTCCTATGCAATATTGCTCTTTACAGCATCGGACCTTGCTTCTATCACCAGTCACATCCACAGCTGGGTATTGTTTTTGCTTTGGCTCCATCCCTTCATTCTTTCTGGAGTTATTTCTCCACTGATCTCCAGTAGCATATTGGGCGCCCACTGACCTGGGGAGTTCCTCTTTCAGTATCCTATCATTTTGCCTTTTCATACTGTTCATGGGGTTCTCAAGGCAAGAATACTGAAGTGGTTTGCCATTCCCTTCTCCAGTGGACCACATTCTGTCAGATCTCTCCACCATGACCCACCTGTCTTGGGTTGCCCCACGGGCATGGCTTAGTTTCATTGAGTTGGACAAGGCTGTGGTCCTAGTGTGATTAGATTGACTAGTTTCCTGTGAGTATG
This sequence comes from Bos grunniens, assembly GCF_055505025.1. Classification (NCBI taxonomy): domain Eukaryota; kingdom Metazoa; phylum Chordata; class Mammalia; order Artiodactyla; family Bovidae; genus Bos; species Bos grunniens. The sequence goes on along the minus strand of NC_141180.1, from coordinate 37,378,163 downwards.
GTTTCAGTGTGTCTGCCCTCTGATGCCCTCTTGCAGCTCCTACCGTCTTACTTGGGTTTCTCTTACCTTGGACATGGGGTATCTCTTCACGGCTGCTCCAGCAAAGCACAGCCTCTGCTCCTTACCTTGGACGAGGGGTATCTCCTCACCGCCGCCCTTCCTGACCTTCAACGTGAGATAGCTCCTCTAGGAAGTTAGTGAAAGTTAAGTCACTCAGTCATGTACGACTCTTTGCAACCCCGTGGACTGTAGCCCACTAGGCTCCTCCATCCATGGGATTCGCCAGGCAAGAATACTGTAGTGGGTTGCCATTTCCTTCTCCAGGGATGATCAAACCCAGGTCTCCTGCATTGCAGGCAGACGCTTTAACCTCTGAGCCACGAGGGATTTAAAGAAAGTCCTTCTCAAAGGACAAGGGCAGAAAATACCCTTTGAATATCAGCCAGTGCCTTGCCTAAGCTTGGAACTGCCCCTTGAGTATGGCTTCCTAGGGGTGGGGCCACAAAGTTAGGAGCCCCACCCTGCTGGCCCTGCCTAGGCCTTCTGGACCCCTAGGGAAGGTGGAGAGTGAGCAACTTAACCCTCTTGGCACACCTGTGGGAGCCCCACCCACTTGCACAGTGCCTAAACCTCTGACAGTTTCCTCCTCCAGGCCTTGACCTTGGCTGTGGAAGGCAGTGAAAGTGAAAGTGTTAGTTGCTCAGCCATGTCTGACTCTTTGTGACCCCATGGACTGCAAGCTGCCAGGCTCCCCTGTCCATGGACTCCTCCAGGCAAGAATACTGGAGTGGGTTGCCATTCCTTCTCCAGGGGGGTCTTCCTGATCCAGGGACTGAACCCAGGTCTGCACTTGCAGGCAGATTATTTATCATCTGAGTCACTGGGGAAGCCCAGTGCTGGTTTTTTATATGGGTATCTCCCATGTCTCAGTCTTTTTGACTTTTTTTTTTTTTTTTAACCTCTTGCCCTGCGGCATATGTGATCCTAGTTCCCTGACCAGGGATTGAACCCTCACCCCCTACACTGGCAGCATGAAGTCTTAACTACTAGACTGCCAGGGAAGTTCCCAGTTGTCCCAGTCTGAATAACACAGAGACTGTGTTGTGGGCAGGTGTTACATGTGTAAGGGTGTGTAGCACTTTACATACACCATCTTCAATCACATGTGAGTTAAGTATGTTATTATCCCCTTTTTCCTCAAACTACCACACAATTGCACTCATCTCACACGCTAGTAAAGTAATGCTCAAAATTCTCCAAGCCAGGCTTCAACAATATGTGAACTGTGAACTTCCTGATGTTCAAGCTGGTTTTAGAAAAGGCAGAGGAACCAGAGATCAAATTACCAACATCCGCTGGATCATGGAAAAAGCAAGAGAGTTCCAGAAAAACATCTATTTCTGCTTTATTGACTATGCCAAAGCCTTTGACTGTGTGGATCACAATAAACTGTGGAAAATTCTGAAAGAGATGAGAATACCAGACCACCTGATCTGCCTCTTGAGAAATTTGTATGCAGGTCAGGAAGCAACAGTTAGAACTGGACATGGAACAACTGACTGGTTCCAGATAGGAAAGGGAGTACATCAAGGCTGTATATTGTCACCCTGCTTATTTAACTTCTATACAGAGTACATCATGAGAAACGCTGGACTGGAAGAAGCACAAGCTGGAATCAAGACTGCCGGGAGAAATATCAATAACCTGAGATATGCAGATGACACCACCCTTATGGCAGAAAGTGAAGAGGAACTAAAAAGCCTCTTGATGAAAGTGAAAGTGGAGAGTGAAAAGTTGGCTTAAAGCTTAACATTCAGAAAATGAAGATCATGGCATCTGGTCCCATCACTTCATGGGAAATAGATGGGGAAACAGTGGAAACAGGGTCAGACTTTATTTTGGGGGGCTCCAAAATCACTGCAGATGGTGACTGCAGCCATGAAATTAAAAGATGCTTACTCCTTGGAAGGAAAGTTATGACCAACTTAGATAGCATATTCAGAAGCAGAGACATTACTTTGCCAACAAAGGTCCATCTGGTCAAGGCTATGGTTTTTGCCGTGGTCATGTATGGATGTGAGAGTTGGACTGTGAAGAAGGCTGAGCACCAAAGAATTGATGCTTTTGAACTGTGGTGTTGGAGAAGACTCTTGAGAGTCCCTTGGACTGCAAGGAGATCCAACCAGTCCATTCTGAAGGAGATCAGCCCTGGGATTTCTTTGGAAGGAATGATGCTAAAGCTGAAACTCCAGTTCTTTGGCCACCTCATGCGAAGAGTTGACTCACTGGAAAAGACTCTGATGCTGGGAGGGATTGGGGGCAGGAGGAGAAGGGGACGACAGAGGATGAGATGGCTGGATGGCATCACTGACTTGATGGACGTGAGTCTGAGTGAACCCCAGGAGCTGGTGATGGACAGGGAGGCCTGGCGTGCTGCGATTCATGGGGTCGATCTGATCTGATCTGATCCCCTTTTTACAGATGAGGAAGTAGAGGGTTACTTAGTTTGCTAAAGGTCGGTGTGGTTCAGCCAGAACTTGGACCCAGGTTGTCTGACCCCAGAGTCCAGGCTTATGGTTACTACTTCTAACTTTGACAGGAGGGGGCAGGAGGTCATGGGGAGTAAACCTTGCAGCCTGGTACTTTCTCCCTGGGCTTCCCCGATGGCTCAGCAGGTAGAGAATCTGCCTGCAATGCAGGAGGTGCAGGTTCGATCCCTGGGTCAGGGAGATCCCCCAGAGGAGAAAATGGCAACTCACTCCAGTATACTTGCCTGGAAAATCCCATGGACAGAGGAGCCTGGTGGGCTATAGTCCAGGAGGGTCACAAAGAGTTAGACATGACTGAGCAGCTGAGCGTGAGCACCTTCTCCCTGCCAGCCAGCTCTAGGACCCCAGGGCCAGTCTGGTACTTGCCCTTGTTCTCCAAGCCCAGTTGTATGTGACTTTAGTAGGTTGTCAGGTGGGTTAACCCAACTGCTGAGTCCTCCATCCAGCCTTCCTCCCCAGGAAGAAGCTGCTGTTGCAGTCATCCATCCTGACTCTTGCTCCTCTCCTGTTGGGCACTCTGGGGCCTCCGCATGCAGACCTGGCACTTCTCCAGGCTAAGCTGGTTTTTCTAGAATAAGTTCCTCTTCCACTTTGCCCTAACTCTTCCTGGTCACAGCCCCCTGCCAGCACCTGGCAATCCCACCTTGAAGCACACCTATGTCCAAGAGAGGGCAATGAGAGAGCCGTGGGTTTGGGGACAACAGGCCGGGTTTGTGAACTCTGTACATTTTGGCAGGTCTCAGTCTGATTTTTTCTCATCTATAAAATGGGAAAAATAATAGAAACAACTGAACCTTTGACAAATTCTACATGAAGGTGCTTTGAGAAGCTTACCTGGTGGTTCAGTGGTTAAGAATTCGCCTTGCAATGCAGGGGACGTGGGTTCAATCCCTTGTCAGGGAACGAAGATCCCACAGGCCTTGGAGCAACTAAGCCCATGTACAACTCCTGAACCCACATGCCACACTAGAGAGTCCATGCGACACAGCGAAAGATCCTGCACGACGCAGTGAAGACCTGGAATGCCGCAACCAAGACCCCATGCAGCCAGATAAAGAAATATTTTATAAAAAAGAAAAAAAAAAGAAGAAGAAAGATTCTTTGAACCCAATAAATTCCTGGACAAACATTGTTCTCTCCAGACCTCACTTTATGCTGTTTTCTCCCACAGTGTAAATCTTTATGTCTTTGGGGGCTGGGGAGACATTACGGTTCAGAGCAAGAACTCTGAAGGCCACCTGGTGGGACTGAAGTCTGGATCTACCACTCAGCAGCTATGTGACTTGGGGCAAATTAGCCACCATTGGAAAAATAGAGAAAACCGGAGCATCTATCCTATCAGGCTGTTGCTGAGAATTAACGAGATAATGCACAGGACAAGCTTAGCCTGGTGACCCACCCACAGTGGGTGGTCAGCACATATGGGCATCATTAAGTCACCATGATGGTGTCCTCCACCCCCACCCCTAACCCCCAGCAAGGCCTCTCTGCCTGCAGCTCCTGGAGATCCTGGGGGTGGGGTGGGGTGGGGTGGGGGAACAAGCCTCAGGTCCAATCAGGTGCTAGTTAAATGCTGTTTTGATGAGGATGAGAGAGCTGAAAGGCTCCCCTGTTGTGGCCAAGGCTGCCTCCTGTTCCCATCTCCCCAGACCCCCATCCTAGGGCCTCTCCCTCTGCTAAGCAGCTTTGCAAGGAGGAAGATCGGTAACTGGAATGGAAGCCCCCAGCCTTGCGGAGCCTAAAGAGCTGAGAGGGTCTCCCAGATGGACCCTGCCACGTCTGGACAGGCACGGAGGGGCCTCGAAGAGCCTGTGGGTGGGCGGCTCCACCAGGGCTCCAAGGACCCTCCTGCTCACTGGCTCGTGCTTCAACTCCAAATAGAATCAGAGCCAGCCAGGGAAGAGGATAAAATTAAATCCTTGATCATGATCAAGTGGTTAAAAAAAACCCATCACAGCCAGAGGCTCCTTCAAGCTGCAGCTCTGCCTGGGAGCAAACAGGAGGAGGAGGGGAATGGGGCCGCTGGCTCTGAACACCCAGCACTCTCCCGCTCCATCACCCCCAGCCCCAGCCCCACCCCCACCTCCAGGCCTGGGCCTGAGGGTTCCCCAACCAGAGCTGTGGAGTGGAACAAAGCCCCTGTCAGTCTCTGGAGGTGGGGGCTGCTGGACTCGGGAGCCGGGAGCCACACAGATCCAGGTTCAAACCCAGGCTCTGCCAGTTACCAGCTGTGTAACCCAGGAAGCCACTGAAGGTTTCCAAGCCTCTGTTTCCCCATCTGGACCACAGGATGATACCTGCCCTGTGGGCTGCGGTCTGGAGCAGTGTGTGGACACCAGCAGCGGCAGGACCAGAGTGGGCTGCCCTTGGGAGCAGCCTGCCTGGGGGTCAGGCAGGGAGTTGGCTGGAGGGAATTTCAAACAGTAAAACCAGCTAAAGATCTGGCCTGCTTATTTTTTTTTGGTCTCCATCACCAGCAACGCAAACCCTGGGGCTATGGGGCCTGCCCCCAAGCCTTGACCTCTCCTTAGGTGGCTTCTTCTGAGCAGCTCGTGGGTCTGGGTGGGTTGTAAGTCCACCCAGAGGAGCGGGGGAGACTGCAGCCCCTCACTGAGGCGATGGTCCTGCACGCTGGGGTCTGGGGTCTTCTGTGGACTTCTCCAGCCTCAAGGCCACCACCTGCAGCTCAGGGACGGCCTCCTGTCCTCCGCCTGCAACCCAGCCTGCTGTGAGCTGGCCAAGGGAGAGGCGATGGCTGAGCCGCCAGCACCTGGCAGCCTTTGTGAGGAGGGAGGTGTGAGGTGTACCTTGGCCGGGAGCTGAAGGAGGAAACAATGAGGCGGTAAAAATAGCCCTTTGTTTACCCAAGGCTGCACATCCTCCTGTGTCCTCGTTCACAAGAGAAACGCGGACCACCCTAGGGAACCAGACCCAGTGCAGCCCAGGCCCAGGCATGGGGCGGGGAGGAGCCGGACTGTGAGTGGGAAAGCACCCAGATGAGGGGCAGGCCAGACAGGGCCCCGGTGGGGCCAGCCTCACCCTCTGCTGTTTCCACAGACCCACCTAACCCCACGCAGCACCCAAAGCCGCCCCCGCTGGGTGTCCCTGACCTGGCTTGGCCACTCCTGGCCAGGCCTACCATGCAGCCCCTGCGGTGCACAATCAGAGATGCTCTGCCCCCAGACTGCAGCCCACAGGAGGCCTGGGGCAGGTCCAGAGGTGAGGCCTGGCTGTCCCTGCCCACCCACCCCCTTCCCACAGGACCGCTCCTGCCCGCTTGCCCCCTTGGAGATTTCTCCTGGCTGTGGTCCAGTATCCCAGAGGAAGGTGATCTGTGGGTTTTCTCCCCGCCCCCATACCTCATCCGAAACTGCTGGGGCTGCAGAAGGCCATGCCCTGGGAGGGACAGCCTGGACTCTGGCCCCTCGAGGTTTCCATCCAGAACCTTGCTTGGTGGCCTGCACGGGTCCTCCCGGCTCGGGTGGCTGGCTTCAGAGAGGGCAGCCTGAGTCCTCTGGCTGGCCCCCAGGACCTCTCCAGATTCTGGCAGAGTTAACCCAGCCCAGCTGCCCCAGTTGGGCCACTGGAACGCTGACTGAGGACCTCCTGCATGGGAGCTGGAAGGTGGCATACAAGGACTCAGCCCGGCAGAGGCCACTGGGGCGACTGGTCTGGAAACAAACTATAGGGCAGTGTTCTGGGGAAAACAGAACCCTTGTTACAGAGAAGGCGGATCTGGAGCCAGCAGACTCAGGCCTGTCACCCAGAGCCCAGGCAGCCAGGAGGGTCCCTGGGAGCCCCAGCACCTGCCCATGGGGCTGTCCTTCTCCTTGCCCATCCTGCAGCACATGGGGGGTCAGGGCAGGGCCGTTGCAGAAGTCTGTGAGTCCACCAGGGCCACTGGTCCCTGGCTCCTCCCCAGCACCCAGACCCAGGGAGGGTGGCCAGAGGAGCCCAGGAAATAGCTTCTGAAGGAGGAAACAGTGATGTGTGGGGTGATGCGTCAGGGCAGGCCCAGGAGTTCAGGCTGGATTCTGATGCTTTCAGAACAGCGATCTGTGCGGCCTGACCTGCCCGGCCCCGCAGATTCCTGCTGCTGGATGGGCAGCTGCCAGCACGAGCCCAGGCCTGCTCTGGCCACCCCCTCTCCAGGCTGTGTGATCTCTTCAGGGCCCAAACATTTGCCCCGGGAGAGAAGAAGGGTGAGAGGGGGTGTCCCAGGACCCTGTCCCTCCACTGAGAGGTTGGGAGGATGAACTCACGCTTATAAGTGGAGGGTGTGAGCAGCTTATGAGATAAAGCTCTTACAGGTCATTAGCATGAGCCTAGAGCCTATTGTACAGAGTGAAATAAGTCAGAAAGAAAAGCAAATATCGTATATTAATGCATATATATGAAATCTAGAAAGGTGGTGCTGATGAACCTATTTGCAGGGCAGCAATGAAGACGCAGACACAGAAAACAAACTTTTGACATGGGCTGGGGGAGGAAAAAGAGGACACGGGCTGAGGGATGCATGGAGAGAGTAACATGGAAACAGTTACACTACCATATGTAGAATAGATAACCCATGGAAATTTGCTATGTGACTTAGGGAACACAAACCAGGACTCTGTGACAACCTAGAGGGGTAGGGAGGGGTGGAAGGTAGGAGGAAGCGTCAAGAGGGAGGGGACATACGTATACCTATGGCTGATTCATGTTGATGTATGGCAGAAACGAACACGATATTATAAAGCAATTATCCTTCAATTAAAAATAAATAAATTTACTTTCAAAAAGGTCATTAGGCAGAAGAGGAGGCTGGGCAGGGTGGGGAAGGGGTGGGGTAGCACAGAGAGAGCACTGGATCACCCCCAGGGTCTGGTTGCTTAGCCTCCTCCGCCACTGACCTTGGGTGATTCCATTCCTCGTGTCTAAGATTCAGTTTCCCACCCTAAAGCAGAGGGTTGTGGGAGTTATTGATGCTGTTCCCCAAACACTCCTGAGCTGTTTCCCATCCAGGCATATGGAAGGATTGGGTACCCCTCGTCCTCTCATTCTTTCCAGTTAAGCGTGGCCCTGACTTGCTTTGGCCAATGGAACATGGGCAGAAGTGCTGGGCCATCTCAGGTGGAGGCTTTTTTTTCCCCCTGTTTTTAAATATTTATTTATTTAGTTGCAGCATGTGGAATCTTTTAGTTCTGGCACACAGGCTTTAGTTCCCCACCTGAGCCCCCTGCATTGGGAGCACAGAGTCTTAGCCACTGGACTTCCAGGGAGTCCCTCAGGTGGAGCCTTTGATAACTGCTTGGGGACTTGCCTTGTGGTACAGTGGATAGGAATCTACCTGCCAATGCAAAGGACACAGATTTGATTCCTGGTCCAGAAGGATTCTGGGCTTCCCTTGTGGCTCAGCTGGTAAAGAATCTACCCTCAATGCAGGAGACCTGGGTTCAAACCCCGGGTTAGGAATAATCTCTTTCCCTGGAGAAGGGAAAGGCCAACCCACTCCAGTATTCTGGCCTGGAGAATTTCATGAACTGTATAGTCCATGGGGTCTCAAAGAGTTGGACACGACTGACCAATTTTCACTTCACTTCACTTCCAGAAGGATTCCACATGCCTGGGTGTGACTAAGCCTGTGAGCCACAGTTACTGAGCTCTAGGGTTCATGAACTGCAACCACTGAGCCCATATGCTGCAATTACTGAAGCCAGGGTGTCTGGAGCCTGTGCTGCACAAAGAGAAGCCTGTGCATCACAACTAGAGAGTAGCCCCCGCTCTCCACAACTTGAGACAGCCCATGGGCAGCAATGAAGGCCGAGCACAACCAAAAATAATATTAAAAAAAAGAAGAAGAACTGCTTGGTAATGTTCCAGAGGCATCTGGTCTACCAGCCTGGGTCCTGGCAGAGCCCTCACTAGTCCACCAGTGAGGAAGTGTGTTGTTTTGTGCCCTGAGGGTCTTGGGCCTGTTTGCTTCTGCAGCGTTACCCAACCTCTCTGGACCACTAGGTAGCACCAGAGATCCCAAGCCTTTGAGGGCGAGGGGCATTCTGACTCTTGTTGCGTCAGGGAAGTCTCTGCTCCACTCTGTTTCACTTACACTTGGGCTCCCCCGAAAGCTTATGTCTGGAGCCGTTTGCTTTTCTGGGACCTGAGGAAACTGCTGCCCATGTTCCCACCCGGGACCCTGCAAGGATGGCTGCCATTTGTATGCAGGATAAAATCTCTGCTCCCTGTCAGGGGCAGCCCAAGAACCTGGTGACCTGGCTCCTGCTAACCTCTGACCTCATCTCCTGCCCCTCTCCCCTGCCCTCCGAAACCAGCCCCTGGCTCCGTTCATCCTCAGCCAGCCTGAGCCTGCCCCCAGCTCAGGGCTCTTCCTTCTGCCTACAATTCTCTTACACATGGCTGATCCTCAATTTTCAGATGTCAGCTCAAATGTCACCCCCCATCTTAGTCTGTTCAGGCTGCTATAACAAAATATCACATACTGGGTGACTTATAAACAGCAGCAATGTATTCCTCAAAGTTCTGGAGGCTGGCAGTCCAAGATCAGGGTGCTAGCCTGATCAGGTTCTGGTGACTTTTCCTGGGGTGCAGACTGCCAGCTTCTTACTGTACAGTGGAAGGAGCCAGGGAGCTCTATGGGATCTCTTTTATAAGAGCACTAATCCCAATCATAAGGGCTCTACCTTCATGATCTAATCACTTCCCTAAGGCCCCACCTCCTAACACCTTCAAGTTGGTATATAGGATTGTACCATATGAATTTGGGAAGGGGGAGGCATAAACATTCAAACCATAACATGGGGTCTTCACTAACTACCTTAATTTGCTCTCTGACATGCTATATCCCAGGCCTTCCCTAATAGCTCAATTGGTAAAGAATCTGCCTGCAGTGCAGGAGACCCTGGTTCAATTCCTGGGTCAGGAAGATTCGCTGGAGAAGGGATAGGCTACCCACTCCAGTATTCTTGAGCTTTCTTTGTGACTCAGCTGGTAAAGAATCTGCCTGCAATGTGGGAGACCTGGGTTTGATCCCTGGGTTGAGAAGATCCCCTGGAGAAGGGAAAAGCTATCCACTCCAGTATTCTGGCCTGGACAATTCCATGGACTGTTATAGCCCATGGGGCCACAAAGAGTCAGACAGGACTGAGTGACTTTCACTTCCACGTTCACATGCTCAATCCCATTTATTTATTTGGCTGTGCCAGGTCTTAGTTATGGCACTCAAACTCTTAGTTGCAGCATGTGGGATCTAGTTCCCTGACCAGGGATGGAACCCGAGTCCCTTACATTGGGAACATGGAGTCTTAGCCACTGGACTACCAGGGAAGTCCCTCTATCCCATTTTTCTGTTTATTTTGCTTATTTGAAATAACCTTATTTATAATTTTCTTCCTTTGTTTATCTCTTACTCCTCCCACTAGAAGGTAAGCTTGTGGGAACAAGATCCTCATCTGGCTTCTGCACAGCTGTGCCCCTAGTACCTGACACATTGTGGGCTGTCAATATGGTTTGTTAAATGAATGAATAACCTTGATCTTGAAATGGCTCCTCTGCTGAGCCCTCTGTGACCCCCAGCTACAGTGACCCTATTTTCTGAACTAAAATAAGGAAATGTGGAACCTACAGACAGAAGGGCATTGTCTGTTTCTCTGGCTGAGGCCTCTGGGCACATTTCAGGGAGGCTGGGCCCTGGCACCTGTGTGGCACCCAAACTCACAGCCCTGTTGGGCCTGTCTGGGCTGGTAAAACAATTCCAGGCTCAGGCATGTGCAGCGGTCATGACCTTCCGACTTGCAGGCAGCAGAAACCCATCTCCAGCCAGATCTCATCGCTGGGGAATGTCTGGGGCAGCTTATAGGCTGAAGGTGATTGCTGTCAGAACCAGGGCCTCGGGGGCTAAAACTGGAGACTCAGTGCTTTTGAGGGGATTCTCCTCTTCTAGGTCCATCAATTTTGGTTTCTTCTTGACCTTGCCTTTTGATCTCATCATCTCCTTTGAGACTGTCTCCTCTACAATATCCTTAGTGCTCCAAACAATCCCAGAGCAGTCTCTGATTGGCTCTGCTTGGGTCACATGACACCTTTGGACCAATCACAGTTACTAAAGCCTTAGCCACATTCCCTTCCTGTGACCAAGATAAGACAGGCTACTGAGGGCCAACAGAGTAACACGTAGGACAGCAGTGGTACCTAAAGGGAACGATGCTATACGATAGGGAACAAACCATCCACCCCTGGGGTCTGGTGCCGGCTGAACCCCAAGGGGTGAGAAATCCCATGGTGACATCAACCCTGGGTGCTCAGCCAACCTGCCATGGGGGAAGAAAAGGGACCTGCCCCTTGAGATCAGAGTTTTCTTCTTCCCTTTGGAGACCCTAGAGCAGCACTGTGGTATCACATAGCCCCTACCTAGAATAGCAGGTGTCCCACAAGAGCACAAGACTGGAAAATGTTGTGTGCTGTAGGTACTCTTTTGGAGAGTTGCAGCATGCTAAAGGTCCTGAGAAGTCCTGCAATAAAGACACCCATTTCATTGAGCTTTTCATTTAGATCTTCCCTCACCTATCTAAACACAGAACTTCTTTTATTTACATATACAATTTTATTTATTTGTGGCTCTGCTGGGTCTTCATTGCTGTGTGGCCTTTCCTCTAGTTGTGGGGAGCAGAGGCTACTCTCTAGCTGTGGTGCACGGGCTTCTCTTTGCAGTGGCTTCTTGTGGAGCATGGGCTCTAGGGCATGAGGGCTTCAGTAGTTGCAGTTCTTGGACTTAAGAGCACAGACTCAAAGTTGTGATTCAGGGGCTTAGTTGCTCTGCAGCATGTGGGATCTTCATGGACCAGGGATCAAACCCGTGTTTCCTGCATTGGCAGGCAAATTCTTTACTACTGAGCCACCAGGAAAGTCCCTGAACACAGAACTCTAAAATTCTGAGCCCTGCTGCTTATGGGTTGTGTGTGACTTCTCCAAGCCTCAGTTTCCCCACATGTGAAAGTAAAAGTGTGAAAGTGTTAGCTGACCAGTTGTGTCCGACTCTTTGCAACCTCATGGACTGAAACCAACCAGACTCCTCTGTCCATGGAATTCTCCAGGCAAGAGTATTGGAGTGGGTTGCCATTCCCTTCTCCAGGAGATCGTCCTGACCCAGGGATCAAACCCCAGTCTCCTGCACTGCAGGCAGATTCTTTACCATCTGACCCACCAGGGAAACCTATGAAATGAGTGATAATACCAAACCCCCATAGGGTGGCTGCAAACATGGAATGGAAGCGGGTCTTTGATAAATACCTTGTGAGCCTGAAAGTACTGTGCAGATACCTGACCATTCCTTGGTTTAACCTGGGAAATAACATATACCGTTTACCTTACAAGGTAAGTAATCTTGTGTCATCAAGACTAGGGGATGGCAAATGGAGAGGAAGTGATGCATTCAGGACATGCCAGACAGGTGACTAATTAAAGGTGGGTGCAGAGGAATTCCAACAGCAGTGCTGTGGAGACTAAGGGCTCAGGGGCCAGAACAATAGAAGCCACACTGATGGACAACTCTGGAAAGAGGTGCTGGGTGGGAGGGCAGTACTGATTCCTTCTCAAGACTTCAGAACAGACAGCATTATTGATATTCCCTCCTTGAGCCTTTCTTTTCTCCCATGGAGAACTCTGCCTGGGACAGAGATGGGTTTATGAGTTTGCTTGGGTTGCCTTAACAAACACTGTAAGTGACAATAGAAATTCATTTTCTCACAGTTCTGGAAGCTAGAAGTCCAGAATCAAGGTGCTGGGGGACTTCTCTGGTGGTCCAGTGGCTAAGATGCTGTACTCAAACGTAGAGGCCCCAGGTTCGATCCCTGGTCAGGGAACTAGATCCCACATGCTGCAAGTAAGAGTTCATATGGTACAACTAAAGATCCTGCATGCTGCAAAAAAGACCAAACACAGCCAAATAAATAAATATTAAAACACACACACATAAAACCAATAAAAATGAAATCAAGGTGTTGGCAGGGCTGCTCCTTCTGAGGGCTGCTCCAGGCCTCTCTCCTTAGCCATCTTCTCCCAGGTGTCTTCGTATCTTCTTCATTCTGTGTGGCTAAATTTCCCCTTTTTATGAGGATAGCAGTCATATTGGATTAGTGCCCACCCCAATGACTTCATTTTAAGTTGGTTCCTTCTGTTGGGACCCCATCTTCACATATGATCACATTCCGAGGTACTGGGGGTTAAGACTTCAACATACGAATTTTGGGGAGACACATTCAACCCATAATGGTGGGCCTTCTCCCAAGCGGGAATCTCCCACCATCATACCAGCCCAACTCCTTGGCCCAAAAGCACGTGGATTGTGGCCTCCTGGAAGAGAGAGCAAGCCCATAATTGTGTTAATTGCCACAATACCACATCTGTAATTAATATGCCACGGGAACAAAGAGCAAATGCACTAATAACACATAATTGGACCTAAACTACACCCTCGGCAGAGCCGTGTGACTGAGCTCCGCTGTTTATGCTCCTTTTCAAATTAGCAAAGACGAGCAAATTAACATCCGTTTCCCCTTCACCCTGCTCTGAGGGGAGCTGTGGGGGAACCTTGCGGAGGGGGGATGCTTGGCGGGCACACTGGTTGGAGCCTGTCCAGAACCACGCTTGCCTTTGGAGTGTGGGCAAGATGAGGGCGCTGAAGGAGTGAGGAGTCCAGAGCTTTCCACAAGTCCTGACACGGGGGCGTTGGCAGACACCCCCCACCCCCCCCACACACCTTCCTCCTCTGCCCCCCACCCTCCCCAACCAGGATGGCTGTTGACTGAAGCATGTGCACGACTCACGTGCAAGTGGCAAGTATGCTGGGCTCAGGGCAGCATTGGTTCAGATTTAGAAACTGAGGCTCAGTGCTGGTGTTAGGGTCAGGCTGACTGAAACTGCCCACCCTGGCCTGGCACCACAGTAACCATTTGCATGAGTTATTTTGTATCAGGAGGTCCTGGTAAGGAATGCAGAACTAACAAGACACCACCAACTGGAAGAATTTGGGAAAGGTCCCATGGACGGATGGTGGGCTATACAGTCCATGGGATCGCGAAGAGTTGGACATGACTGAGCGACTTCACGTTCCCTTTTCACTTTCATGCATTGGAGAAGGAAATGGCAACCCACTCCAGTATTCTTGCCTGGAGAATCCCAGGGACGGCAGAGCCTGGTGGGCTGCCGTCTATGGGGTCGCACAGAGTCGGGCACGACTGACGAGACTTAGCAGCAGCAGCAGAAGGAGACAGGAGACTCCAGTCCACAGGTCCTCCCAGAATCCTCCTTGCTGGAATCCATCTTGGCTGAGCAATGCAGCACCACCCAGGAAGGACCCCGAGTCACAGTGATTAGCCAGAGACAACCTGGAAACTGATCCTTTCACCATAAAACCCTAGCCTGTGAGTCGCGTGGCAGAACAGTTCTCCGGGTTTCCCTTACCTTCCTGATCTCTGCCCTAGCGTCCCTTCCCAGTAAAGTCTCTTCCTTTGTCAGCAAGTGTGTCTCCTCAGACAATTTGTTTCCAAGTGTTGCACAAGAGCCTACTCTCAGGCCCTGAAAGGGGTCCCCCTTTCTTCAACACTGGGACCTCTTCTCTTCCATTCTTGAGACGGTGGTCAAGTCCAGGGAGAGATGGAAAACCCCTTCAGAAGAGCAGACTGAAGCCCCTCTGCCCTGTTGGCATTCAGGCCTGACTGCCTTGTGTCTCTGCCACCCCAGGGATAGCCATCTGGAGCCTGCTCTGTCTGCGCCTGCCTCCTTCAGCTGCAAAGCACCCTGCTCAGGCCTGGAGGCAGCTGGCCCAATCTTCGGTGCTGACTCGTAGATCCCCAGGCCAGCGAGCGTACAGCAGAGCCTCTCCTCCCACACCACCCACCTACCCTATGTCTGGGGCTCCTCATCCTCAGCTACCCCATCTGCCTCTTCCCTCTTCCTCCAGCTCCCAGGTCTTGCCCCAGGGCCCCAGGAACAGACTAAACCTGTGTCTTGCAGTTTGGGTGCTGCCCCTGCCACCCACACCCTCCCCACCAACCCCCGTCCATCCTAGCTGGGCCTGTGCAGCCTGGGAGGGAGCAGGATTAACAGGCTCCTCAGCTGGCCCCTGCCCTCCTCTCCAGGCCACTAGGGTGCCCCTGTCTCCCAGAGCCTGGACAGAGGGCAAGGGAGGCCCTTCTCGCTCCAGTGCCTTCCTGAAATTTGCTTGCCAGCCTTTCCCAGGCTATGCTGGGCCTCCTGCCCGGCTCCTGCTAAGCCGGCCACAGCACGGTTCATGGAGAATTCTTGGGTCCTCTCTTTGGTCGGCCCATGGGTCAGTGGGGGCAGACTGTCTGCCTCTGACAGGTAGCCTCCTCGTTTGCATCCTCTAAGTCAATGCCTCAGATGATGGAAACCCAGCATGTCAACGTCAATGAAGCTGCAGCAGAGGAGAGGAGAAAGGCCTTCCTGCTGTCCCTTGTAGCTCAAAGGGGACTGGAAACCAGAAGCCCTTGGGAGGGCACAGAGGGACAGGGGCCTCTGTCCCTCAATAGGTAAGTGTTCTTACCTTGTCCTTCCTGCCTGCTGGACCAGGAACGGGCAGCACCAGGCCTGTGGGCACAAGGCTTGCTGTGATCTTCTGGGCCCTGAAGATGTCTAGGCTCCTGACCCAGGCCTAATCCTGACCATCCATCTGCCGTGCCAGGAGGTCCCAGAGCTGGCCAAGGTATTGGCTAGGCCAGAGACCAGCCAAGCAGTTCTCCCATTTGGGTGCCCTCCTGACTTTTTCCTGGCCTCGCAGTCACTTTCACCGTCAGAGCAGTTTCTGGGAGCTAGTGATGTTGTGGGTAAGAGCTTCAGCTTTGGGGCCAGACAGATCTAGGTGTGAATTCTGGCTCTGTCACTGACTTTGGGCAAATGACTTTACCTTTCTCAGCCCCAGCATCCTCCTCTGAAAAACCAGGATAATCATGGTCTTCATTGCTGGTGACTGCTGCCAGCAATGAAATCAGATAATGCCCAGAATGCTCCGTGCACAGCAAACACTCTCTATGTGAGTTGAGCTTGTTATTTCTTGATCTCTGGGGGGTGATTAATCCCTGCTATACAGATGAGGAAGGAGGGGAAAAAGGTATCCCTGAGCAATTAAATGAGCTGGAGGCTTGAAAGAGCCAGGATTTCTGAAATCTGACTCATGATATTTTATTGGAGTTTATTGGTCCAGGGAGCTTCTGGGCCAAGGAAGAAACACAAAAAGGCCAGAGGAACTTTTGGCTCTGTTACTTTTGTGCTGCACGATCTTGGCAAGTCACTCAACCCTCTGAACCCTGCTTCCCGTCAGTTAAATAAAAACCCCTATGAGGGAGATTGTTGTGAGTCCCATATGCATCAGATGCCCTTGAGAAAGGAAGTATACTAAACAGATGCAAAGTGTAAATGGCTGCAGAAAAGTCATTATTATAACCATCATCAACTCCTTAGACATGTCAAGTCCATCCACATACATCCTCATCATTACCATCACCAGCATTGTTATGTCGAGAGCAGTGACCACTAACTGAGCATCTGTGCAGATGACACCATCCTAATGGTAGAAAGCGAAAAGGAACTAAAGAGCCTTTTGATGAAGGTGAAAGAAGAGAGTGAAAAAGCTGGCTTAAAGCTCAACATTCAAAAAACTAAAATCAAGGCATCCAGTCCTATCGCTTAACGGCAAATAGATGGGGAAACAATGGAAACAGTCAAAGACTTTATTTTCTTGGGCTCCAAAATTAAATTAAATTTTGTGGGCAGCCACAAAATTAAAAGGTACTTGCTCCTTGGAAAAAAAGCACAAACCTAGACAGTGTATTCAAAAGCAGAAACATCACTTTGTCAACAAAGGTCTGTATAGTCAAAGCTATGGTTTTTCCAGTAGTCTTGTAGGGATGTGAGAGTTGGACCATGAAGACTGTGGTGTTGGAGAAGACTCTTGAGAGTCTGTTGGACAGCAAGGAGATCAAACCAGTCAATCCTAAGGGAAATCAACCCTGAATATTCATTGGAAGGACTGATGCTGAAGCTGAAGTTCCAATATTTTGGCCACCTGATACGAAGAGCTGACTCATTAGAAAAGACCCCGATGCTGGGAAAAATTGAAGGCAGAAGGGGGAAACAGAGGCTGAGATGGTTGGACGGTATCACTGACTCAATGGACATGAGCTTGAGCAAACTCCGGGAGATGGTGAAGGACAGGGAAGTCGGCATACTGCAGCCCATGGAATCATAGAGTTGGACACGACTTTGTAACTGAACAGCAACAATAACTGTGTCTCAGACTGAGCTAAACCCTTCATATGTATCTTCTCACTTGATCGATGCAGTCATCTAAAGGAGATATGATGATGACAACGATTGTGATGATGATGGTGACAATGACCATTTTCTTTCTTTTTTTTTATCCTTGCTATTTGGCATGCAGGATTTTAATTCCCCAACCAGGCATGTCCCTGCACTGGGAGCACAGAGTCTTAACCACTGGACTGCCAGAGAAGTCCAATGATGACCATTTTATAAATGAAGAACTGAAGCACACAGTATCTAGGTTGTCTGGTCTTTTCTGCTAGTAACTGGAAGCCAGCTATGTCTGAAGTAAGACCACGTGAGTAAGACAATCTTCCTATTTTTTTTTTAACTACTTTATCCTACAATGTCCCCAGCCTACCCCTTAATTCTAGAAAATATGATGGCGCTACAGACAGGACCCAGGTTTGGGGCTGTTTCCACTGGGCCCAAACAGCAGCTGTGTTTCCTCTGGGCAGTTTCTCCTCTTACCTTTCCGTCCTCCCTGGAAACCCAGTCTAGTCCTTTCCATCAATGTGTTGTATGCAGACAGGGCACACCAGATTTGGCTTGTGTGCCCTCTGAGAGATCATGTTTGTCCATATGTTGTGTGTGTGTGTGTGTGTGCGTGCGTGTGTGTGTCTAGTGCATTGGGTGTATAGTTGATGCTCTAGAATCAATCAGCCACCCCTCCCTCCATGGTGTGCAGAAGTTGAGCAGCTCCAGCACATCCCCTGGAAGCTCAAAGAGAGGAAAAAGTTCTGTATGTTACCTTTGGGTGGGAAGATAAACAGGAAACCTCAACCCTTGTCCATTTTGGAGACACAAAACTGAGCTGCCTGCCTTCTGTGTCAAGGTGGGATTTTCTTTTCCTGGAAAATTTCACCAGCCAGAGGTACCTGGTGCTTCATACATGGGAATTCCTAGTTCCTTTGCAAATGGCGAGAGTCTGAAATAAGCCCACAGGCACCAGTCCAACTTGCTGGAGACCACGGGAATGACCTTTCCTAAGTTAGGGTTTCTGCCACTGCCAGAGAGGCTTAAAGCTCTATTGTTGTTGTTGGGTAGCTAAGTCATGTTTTACTCTGCGACCTCATGGACTGCAGCACGCCAGGCTTCCCTGTCCTTTACTATCTCCCGGAGTTTGCCCAGATTCATGTCAATTGCCTTGGTGATGCTATCTAACCATCTCATCCTCTGCTGCCTCCTTCTCCTTTTGCCTTCACTCTTTCCCAGCATCAGGGTCTTTTCTAATGAGTCAGCTCTTTGCATCAGGTTGCCGAAGTATTGGAGCTTCAGCTTTAGCCACAGTCCTTCCAATGAATTATTCAGGACTGATTTCCTTTAACATTGACTGGTTTGATCTCCTTGCTGTCCAAAGGGCTCTCAAGAGTCTTCTCCAACACCACAGTTCAAAAGCATCAATTCTTTGGTGCTCAGCCTTCTTTGTGGTCCAACTCTCACATTTGTACGTGACTACTAAAGCTCTGAGCTGTGGACAGAAATGAATAATAATAATAGCTGATGTCAGGCTTTGGTTCTTCTAACTCCTCAGTGAGGTGGGCATGGACGTATCTGTGTTTTACAGATGGAGATACATAGATTGAAGAGGTGGAAACCTTATCCAGAGCCACAGAGATGGCTAACCCTAACCCTAACCCTAAACCAGCACAAGTGACAAAGAATACAAAAAGGCTTACTGCGGGAAGGAAAACTCCCTACTCACAACACTTCTGACACTGTATGTGTGGGTTTTCCACACCAAACAACTCTCTGATTCTCTGTGGATATCAACTGCTGTCCTATGAATTAATCTCATACTAACTAACTGGAATTAGTATAGACTCCACAGGTTAGCACTCAGCCCCACACTGCCCCCACTTCTTTTGCAGATCCCAAGTAGTGGGTCCCCAGGTTACTCACACTTCTGTCTGACTTGGCTGTGACCCCCTTCTTCAGTTTCAATAATTTATTATAATGGCTCATAGAACTCAGGGAAACACCTGACTTACCTTTCCCAGTTTATTGACTGTAGCCCACCAGGCTCCTCCATCCACAGAATTCTCCAGGCAATAACACGGGAGTGGGTTGCCACGCTCTTCTTCAAGGGATCTTCCCAACTCAGGGATCAAACCTGGGTCTTCTGCATCGCAGGCAGACTCTTTACCGTCTGAGCCCCAGGGAAGCTCAGGATATTATGAAGGATCCAAATGATCAGCTAGAGAAAGGGGTGTCTATATCAAGGTCTGGAAGGGTCCTGAGTGCCGGAGCTTCTTTCTGTCCCCAGGCACTTGGGGCACTACCTTCTCAGCAAGTGGGTGTGGACACCAGCCCAGAAACTCACTGAATCTTACAGTTTAGGGATTTTTATAGAGCCTTCATTATGTAGGTATGATTGCCCCTTTCTCCTCCCTGAGGTTAGGGGCAAAGTGGGGCTGAAATTTCCAAGCTTCTGATAATAGCATGGTCTTTCTGGTGACTGGCCCTTATCCTGAAACTATCTGAAAGCCCACCAAGAGTCACCTCATTAGAATAAAAGATGCTCCTTTCACCCAGGAAATTTCAAGGGATTCCCAGGAATCCTAGGATTCAGGGACAAAGGCCAAGTATGGATTTCTGATTATATCACATTATGTGAGGGAATATTATGCAAATATTAAAAGGAAGGGAAACTCTGTTTGTATACTGAGATGGATCCATTTCCAGGATATTTTACCCAGAAAAAGAAATGCAGAGTATCTGGTACGATTTGCTGCTCTTTTTTTGGCTGCACCAGTGAGGCACTTGGGATCTTAGTTCCATGAGCAGGGATCCAACCCATGCCCCCTGCAGTGGAATCACAGAGGCTTAATCACTGGACCACCAGAAAAGTCCTGTGATAGGCTGGTTTTTTTTTTTTTTTTAATCTAAGAGAGACATATATTTAAATACTCACTTGTAAAAAAAAATAATGGAAGGATAAGCCAAAAAAGATTAAATGGTCACCTTTAAGGGGAGGAGTGGGCAGGAATGAAGAGACAGGAATGGAACTAGACTTGTCTGAGCATCTTGCTTTCTAGTTTTGACTTTGTACCCATGCAAATATTTACTATAACCATACACGATTAAAAGGAAATTTTACAAAAGGGAAGGAAGTGGATAGATATAGGTTTTGCCCAGATCTGTCCCACCAGAGTCCCTGCTCTAAGCACAAGTCATCTTGTCCCTCATTAATTATCCCTTCTAACAGTGAAGGGGGCTTCCTCAGTGGCTCAGTGGTTAAGAATCTGCCTGCCAATGCAGGAGACAGGGGCTTGACCCATGAGTCGGGAGGATACCCTGGTGAAGGGAATGGCTACCCACTCCAGTATTCTTGCCTAGGAAATCCCATGGACAGAGGAGCCTGATAGGCTACAGTCCATGGGGTTGCAAAAGAGTCAGATACGACTTAGCAATTAAACAACAAAAGTAACAACAACAGTGATGGAGTGACCTGGCCAGGCCACCAAAAGTCAGAGATGGGGCCAGACCTCGAATCTTCTGAGGTCTCAGGGGACCCTGGTGATGGTGCTGGGGGCTGTGGTTTTAGTACTTTTGGGAATTTACAATCTGTAGCTCTCATCAAGAGTCTCACAACCTTCTCCTGAGCAACCCCAAAGTAGGTTTCCTCCTAAGCACATCATTAGGAGAGGAACCTCAATGATGACTTACCTGCTTCCAGCTGGGTTCCACAAACATTGGCCGAGCAGCACATGCTACGTTAACAGGAATGACATGATCACTGGAGAAAAGCTTGGCTTCCTGGCAAAGAGCATTCCCGCTTGAGACCTCGGTCCATCCATTTTATCTCTAGACCTGGTAATGAACAACCCAGTGAGGAACTCCCAGCCTGAATAAGGACTGTCTCCCAGGGCCTTACATACCTGGAGGGGCTGACATGGTGGAGTAGGCTGGCTCTGAGCTGTGAGATCCTATGCTGCTGCTGCTAAGTCGCTTCAGTCGTGTCCGACTCTGTGCGACCCCATAGACGGCAGCCCACCAGGCTCCCCCGTCTCTGGGATTCTCCAGGCAAGAACACTGGAGTGGGTTGCCATTTCCTTCTCCAGTGCATGAAAGTGAAAATTAAAAGTGAAGTCGCTCAGTCATGTCCAACTCTTAGCGGCCCCATGGACTGCAGCCTCTCAGAGTCCTCCATCCATGCAATTTTCCAGGCAAGAGTACTGGAGTGGGGTGCCATGGCCTTCTCCAGAGATCCTATGCAGGGCTTTATTTATTTGTATCTGGGGTGTAATTTCTTTTTAAAAATTTTATTTATTTTTGGCTGTGATAGGTCTTCATTGATGAACACAGGTCTTCCGTGGTTGCGGCGAGCGGGGGCTACTCTCCAGTTGCGGTGTGCAGCTTTCTCAGTGCAGTGGCTTCACTTGTTGCGAGCACAGGTCTAGGATTCTCAGGCTCAGTAGTTTTGGCTCTCGGGCTCCAGAGCAGAGGCTCAGTAGTTGTGGCGCATGGGCTTAGTTGCTCTTTGGCATGTGGGATCTTCCCAGATCAAGGATCGAACCCGTGTTTCCTGCACTGGCAGGTGGATTCCTTACCACTGAGCCACCAGAGAAGCTGCCATCTGAGGTGTCATTTCAAGCAGCGGCGAAGGTACTGTGTGGGCTGAGACATGAAACTGAATCCCGGGTGTCCTTTCTAGCAGTTAGCTCTTGAGCACATTTTCCATTTTTCTCATCTAGAACCATAAAAGTACCTTCTGGAAAGGGTTGCTGGAGGCAGAAGTGATACAGCACTTTCAGGAAAAGAGTTCAGTACACAGGCTGCTGTTATTATTAATAGTAAAAGCCATTTCAAAGGATGCAGCCCCATGAACATTCTGTGCCCTCTCTACTTACTGCACAGACAGGCTGACTATACATTCAAAAGACAAAGGCACCAGCTCATCCTCCCAGTCTTCCCCTCAGGATGGGCCTGGGTGGTGCCTCATTTCTCCCTGCTCTAGGACTACTAGGGCTGCTGCTGGGTCAGCAGCTGGCTCAGCTCAGGCAAGGACCATCTCTGCTACCCACAGCCTAGATTTGCATCGATCCTCATCTCAGGGCCATTTTGAGGATTAACTAATCCATCACATGGAGACCTTTGAAAAGTGCCAATATGGCCGAGGCTATTGTCAGGCCAACCAGAGGCTGAGTTCACTGGTTTCTCTGGCTTCCAACACACTCAAGCTGAGTCCTGCAGCTGCAGGAACTCTCTTGTGGGCAAAATCTCAGCATGTGCAGGCTTCACTGAGCTCTGGGGCTGCCTGCCTGCCCACCTGCTGATGGACCTGCTTAGATCTATCGCTCTGTTTCTCTAAGGGACAGAGAGGGAAAGAAGATAAAGGGATCAGGATTGCAGACACCAAAGAGCTTTTGTTTGTGTTTCTTATAGAACTGAATACATTACATTTTCCCTCTTGGCATCAGCTTATTGACTTAAAACATAGTTCTGAGATTATACCTTTCTGATTTTATGTTTTGTAAGTCTCCAAGGTCCCTGGAAACCTACAGGGTATTTTTTTACTCTCTGAGATGTGATCTCCATAATAATAATGATTAAAAAAATTAACACAACAATTTATTTATTTCATCAAGGAGTGTTTATTGAGTACCTACTGTGCATTCAGCAGTACATTAGGAGCTCAGAAGCCTCTTGAAGGAAAAGAAGACACTACAATAGTTTTATTGTTGTTTAGTCGCTAAGTTGTGTCCAACTCTTTGTGACCCCATGGTCTGTAACCCACCAGGTTCTTCTGTCCATGGGGTTTCCCAGGCAAGAATACTGGAGTGGGTTGCCATCTCCTTCTCCAGGGGATCTTCCTGACCCAAGGATTGAACCTGTGTCTCCTGCATTGGCAGGCATATTCATTACCGCTGAGCCACCAGGGAATCCCCTATACCATAGTTTCAGACCTACTGTATATTAGGTATATATAAGAAGAGATGGCAAGAATACACAGAAGAACTGTACAAAAAAGATCTTCACGACCCAGATAATCATGATGGTGTGATCACTGACCTAGAGCCAGACATCCTGGAATGTGAAGTCAAGTGGGCCTTAGAAAGTATCACTACGAACAAAGCTAGTGGAGGTGATAGAATTCCAGTTGAGCTATTCCAAATCCTGAAAGATGATGCTGTGAAAGTGCTGCACTCAATATGCCAGCAAATGTGGAAAACTCAGCAGTGGCCACAGGGCTGGAAAAGGTCAGTTTTCATTCCAATCCCAAAGAAAGGCAATGCCAAAGAATGCTCAAATTACTGCACAATTGCAGTCATCTCACATGCTAGTAAAGTAATGCTCAAAATTATCCAAGCCAGGCTTCAGCAATACGTGAACCGTGAACTTCCTGATGTTCAAGCTGGTTTTAGAAAAGGCAGAGGAACCAGAGATCAAATTGCCAACATCTGCTGGATCATGGAAAAAGCAAGAGAGTTCCAGAAAAACATCTATTTCTGCTTTATTGACTATGCCAAAGCCTTTGACTGTGTGGATCACAATAAACTGTGGACAATTCTGAAAGAGATGGGAATACCAGACCACCTGACCTGCCTCTTGAGAAATTTGTATGCAGGTCAGGAAGCAACAGTTAGAACTGGACATGGAACAACTGACTGGTTCCAAATAGGAAAGGGAGTATGTCAAGGCTGTATATTGTCACCCTGCTTATTTAACTTCTATGCAGAGTACATCATGAGAAACGCTGGGCTGGAAGAAACACAAACTGGAATCAAGATTGCCAGGAGAAATATCAATAACCTGAGATATGCAGATGACACCACCCTTATGGCAGAAAGTGAAGAGGAACTAAAAAGCCTCTTGATGAAGGTGAAAGTGGAGAGTGAAAAAGTTGGCTTAAAGCTCAACATTCGGAAAACGAAGATCATGGCATCCGGTCCCATCACTTCATGGGAAATAAATGGGGAAACAGTGGAAACAGTGTCAGACCTTATTTTTCTGGGCTTCAAAATCACTGCAGATGGTGACTGTAGCCATGAAATTAAGACACTTACTCCTTGGAAGGAAAGTTATGACCAACCTAGATAGCATATTGAAAAGCAGAGACATTACTTTTGCCAACAAAGGTCCGTCTAGTCAAGGCTATGGTTTTTCCTGTGGTCACGTATGGATGTGAGAGTTGGACTGTGAAGAAAGCTGAGCACCAAAGAATTGATGCTTTTGAACTGTGGTGTTGGAGAAGACTCTTGAGAGTCCCTTGGACTGCAAGGAGATCCAACCAGTCCATTCTGAAGGAGATCAGCCCTGGGATTTCTTTGGAAGGAATGATGCTGAAGCTGAAACTTCAGTACTTTGGCCACCTCATGCGAAGAGTCGACTCATTGGAAAAGACTCTGATGCTGGGAGGGATTGGGGGCAGGAGGAGAAGGGGAGGACAGAGGATGAGATGGCTGGATGGCATCACTGACTCAATCGACATGAGTCTGAGTGAACTCCGGGAGTTGGTGATGGACAGGGAGGCCTGGTGTGCCGGGATTCATGGGGTGGCAAAGAGTTGGACACGACTGAGTGACTGATCTGATCTGATCTGATAGTATACATACATACATATATATACACATATATATATATATACACACACATATAGTCTCTGTGAGGCACTTTAATTGCCTCATCTCATTAATTAAAAAAATATATTTATTTATCTGGCTGCACCGGGTTTTAGTTGTGGCATGTGGGATCTTTAGTTGCAGCACATGAACTCTCAGTTGTGGCATGTGGGGTCTAGTTCCCTGACTGGGAATCGAACCCTGGCCCCCTGCATTGGGAGCTTGGAGTCTTAGCCACTGAACCACCAGGGAAGTCCAGTATCATCTTACTTAATTCTCACGACTCTAGGAAATAGGTATCATTATCCCATTTCACAAGTGAGCAGAGACTCAGAAGGTTTGTAACTTATCCAAGGTCATTTGAAGTAGCAGGAGCCAGAATTCTCAGCCAGTGCCGTCTGACTGAATCAGCACTGGTTCTTCCCACTAGAATAGCATGGAGGAGAAAAGGACACACGAGGCATAGTCATCAACAGCAAAAAAAAGCAGATTATTAAGCCTGGGTCATCCAGTTCAGAGAGTGTGGGTTTATGGAGGGAGGGCCTGAGAGTCTGGAGGACTTCCTGGAGGAGGCAGCTCAGAAGTATACTAATAGGACTGGAGGCTCAGGGCACAGGTTGTGGATGGTGTGCCATGTGATGCCAGCATGCCACGTTATGCTGGCTCTGGGAAGGAATGAACTTGAGCTCCGATAGTGGATCCTCTGATAGTGGATCCTGAACTCAGCTGGGTGGGTCCAGGCTTGAGGGATGGGAAGCCCAGCAGAGCTGTCTGGACCTGATGAGGTGGCAGCAGGGAGTATCTGGGAACCAGGGAGGGAACAGCCACACCCGGAGAGTATGACTCTGCAGTGCTGGCTGGAAGGAGGGGGTGGGTGTGGCTTAAAGACACAAGGGCCAGGCAGGTGTCTTGGGAAGGGTCCACCCATGGGAGTCTGGTCCTCTTGGGCTCAGGGGCTGGGTGGACAGGGGAGCAGAGGTGGAGTCTTTAGGCTTTGGAGGAAGATGACTTTGAGGCATAAAGACAAGGAGGAGCATATTCCATAACAGATGGCTTTGAAACTCCCTCCAAGGTCACATCACGCCTCTGTTCATTGCTGTTCAAGGCTTCCTGTGGCCTGTAGGATTCGGTCCAAATCCATCTTTCTGACATTTCAGGCACTTCCCTCTGGCCACAGTCTACCTTTTTTGGGCTCTTCGCCCACTACTCTCCTAAATAAGTCCTCTGCTCTACACAATCTGAGTGACTCATTCTCCTCCCAGTCTCCCTGGCTGCCCACCCTCCTTCACCCCACCCCCACCCCAAGCTGGTTCCCACAAAGCCCACCAGCCAGCCAGACCTTCTCAGCAAACATGGCCAATCACTGTGCCAATCACTGTGCTGTGAATTCCCTCTGATAGGTCTTCCAGCAGAGTCTTCAATAATTAACATTTTATTGCTGTTTGACTTTGGCTGTGGGTGTCTCCCTCATGCCAGCCTTGTCCCTGAGGGCTGATCTTTTTACAGCAGTTGTCTCAACCGGGAAAGTCATTTCGCCTTAGTTTGCCCCTCTGCAAAATGGAGCCAGTAAAGTCGGCCCATAGGGTACGGTGGCTCTATGACTCGCGGGAGACCATCCATGATTGTTCTGGGGTGGGGGCGGGAGGAGGTAGGGTCCCCAGGACAAGTGGAGAAGAGAAGGAATTGAGAGAGTTGTGAAGGGATCCTTCTTTATCCATTTGGATCTCTGCATTTTTAAGGGACCGTTAGCGTCACACTAAAATCTAGAAAGGGCACCCGCACCACCCGCCTTTAAAAAGCCACATACGGATTTCTTCAGCAAATGGAGGGACCCCCGACTTGCAAATTCACTACGGACTTGGGACAAACATGCCTTTTCCCAGGGCTACAACCACCACAGCACGGGCTGCGCAGCCTTGACTTGTTTACAAAGCGCGTTTCGCTGACCTCGTCTCCTTGAACACCT
This sequence comes from Bos grunniens, assembly GCF_055505025.1. Lineage (NCBI taxonomy): Eukaryota > Metazoa > Chordata > Mammalia > Artiodactyla > Bovidae > Bos > Bos grunniens. Next base: position 37,351,749 of record NC_141180.1, on the reverse strand, counting down.
TTTGCGACCCCGCAAGCTCCCTCTCAGCACCTCCACTTGGCAGAAGAGGACGCCGAGGTTCTAGGAGGCGACGTGACTTGCTCGAAGTGGCACAGGGTGCTGTCGCTCAGGGGCCCATGGCTGCACCCTCCAAACGGGGTCTGCGTCCTTGGGGGTGGGGGTGGGGGTGGAAAGGGGGAGAAAGGGGGGGCACGCGTCCCAGGGTACCGCTAGGTCGGCTCCGGAGCCTCGGAGCGCGCGTGGGAAGGAGGCGTTGATGCCCTCGTTAGCAGCCGACTAGGGCGGGGGATGCAGCCCCCCCTCTAACCCCGGACTCTCCCAACCTCTCGGGAGCTTGTCTCTCGGCGCGACCCCGCGGGCGCACTCGGAGGCGCGCCCGCCCCGCCCCCACCCCACGCCCCGCGCGCTCCCCTGGCCGCCGCGCGCGCGCCTCGCCGTCGCTCCCCTCCCCGCCCCTCCCGCCGCCACCCCGCCCCCGGCCGGGTACCCTCGCCGGACCCGAGAGAGAGCGCCGCCGCCATCTTAGTTGCTGCCGCTGCCTCAAGCGAAGCGCTGCCTCCGCCGAGGGGAGGGCGCCCGCGGCCCAGCGTCACGGCGGCGGCTCCTCCTCGGACCCCAGTGCTCGCCGCGGCGGCAAGCAGCCGGCTCCGGGCCGCGAGAGCCCCGCTCGGCGCCCCACGAGCGTCCCTGCCGCTCCCGCCTCGGGCCGGCCGCGGCGCCGGGAGCCGGAGCGATGCTGCGCCGCCCTGCGCCCGCGCTGGCCCCGGCCGCCTGGCTGCTGCTGGCCGGGCTGCTCTGCAGCGGCGGGGTCTGGGCCTCGCGAGGTAAGCCCCGAGGCCGGGTCGGGGCGCGGGGAACGAGCGCCGGGAGCCGGGTGGGGAAGCGAGGGGTCGGGGCCAGGCGAGCGGCTCTGGGTCGGGGCACCGGAGGCCGTGCGCGCGCGTTGCAGGCGCCGGGGGGAAGCTAGGTTCCGTCTCGGGCGCCGCACCGGGGCCCTGGCCGCCCGCATTGCACCCACGTCCGGGTGGTGGCTGCACGGATCGCGGGGAACGTGCGGACAGGCCGAAGGATCTGTCCCCCTTCCTCGGCAGCGCCCGCAAGCTGGGGCTGCATTCTTGGGGAGGGATGCCGTGTGCCTGTGTTGTGTGCTCAGATGTGCATCAGGCCGGGGGTGCATGCACAATTTTTGGTGTATGCTTACATAAGAAACCACTCCCCCGCATCCCTTCCCAGATCCCGATTATCTGCGGCTGCAACCGCAGACGCGGCATCTGCGCCCCTTTCCATCTCCGTCCAGGGTCTTACCAGCGTCTGTTTTCAAAGGAGCAGAGGCTGAAACTTTTGGCTCCCCTCCCACCTTTTCACCCAAAGGTGAAATCGTGATGAGGTTTACAACCGTGGTCTCACCCGGTGTTAGAAATCTTCCTCTCTCCCGCCCCCGACACATTGGTGCAGTTTTTCTGACGGTAATTTACACCATACAAAAAGGAGAAACCCCTCTTTGATTTCTTAGGGTCGAAATTATTTCATGGTTACTTGACAAAAAAATATTTGTTAGTGAATCGATTGTTTTGTTATTTTTTAACCTTCAACCACTTAACCTTTTAAATGTTGCACGCCTTGTGATATTGACTGATCTTGCCAACGAAAAGCTTACGCATTGCAGATACATGCTTCGGAGTGGATCTTGGATTGGTAAACATTTTTCTCGGCCTTGGAGCAAAGTAATCTAGGTGTAGTCTATAGAGAGTACTTAGATTTGTGCTTATGGTTTTTTTAAATAAAAATTGGAGGGAGGGAGGATTGATGGAAGCCCAGATGGAATGGTCATACTTCAATTTAGCCAGGCTTTTAAAAAAAAAATCTCACTTTCTCTTTCTGGGCATGACATATCAAGAGAAGTATGGTATTCACAAATTAAAGGGCAGGAGAGGCAAATGCATCTTTTGTTCTATGTTCCTTTCGTCACATTGAGGATGATAAACTTTGAATACTTCTTTTATTTATTTCATTTCTAACATTCTGTTGACTCTGTCAAATTCAGATCTCAGTCACTAAGTATCTAATTGCTCTCAATTTGATTTTTAAAAGTTACATCAAGCTGAGTTTGGAATGTTCTTTCCAGATGTGGGATGGAGGTCTGTAAGTTTAATATATCCAAGAAAAAATGTCAAAGTTTGCTTCTCTTGGGGAAAACCCACACAGCTTAAAAATATGTGCTGGGATTGGATATTTGGGGAACAAGTGTATTTAGTTTAGTCAGTGATAATATTTCTTATTAAAACTCCACATTTTTCTTAAGTGTGTCCACTCATCTACATTTACTGTTCATTATTGGATTAGCAATGCGCTAATTAAGTAGCCTATTAGCATTGCTGAAGATTTCAACTATCAAGTATAGTTTTTATGGTGGACTAACAGAAATCTCACACGAAAGACACGTTGAGGACTCGAGTCCTTTGTCATTTGCTAACTTTCTATAAGATTTCTTGGTGCATTTTTAGTATTTAAGAATTCTTAGTCTTCAAAATAAAAGCATTTTAAACCTCAGTTATTCTGTTGTGTTGTTCTGTTTTTTGTTTTTTCTTTTTCTAGCTTACAGTTAGAAAATGTGTTCCATGAAATGCAAATAAAACGATTTCCTTTTGAGCTATCAGAAACATATTTTGTATGTAAACAGGCAATTTGTGGAGACACCTTCTGTGGGCTCTTTTTAAAAGATGATCTTTTCAGCTAATACGTGAATTCTTAATCCTGCCAGACAGTGTGACACTGCGATCTGCTGTTGGTTCATACTCTAGCTGCCTCTAAAAACAATGGGAGGAAGATAACCTAAGCTGCTGTAAGGTTTATAATATAAATTCCATTTTGACTATTCATTGTTTTATGGAGAACCCTAAATTTCATTTTAATTGTAGCTATAGTTCTCTTAAAAAAAAAAAAAAATCAAGTAAACCAGAAAATTAGGAGAAATTTCCTTGGCATGCCCAAGGCTGCCTGCCTTCTTCTCCAGTCTGTCAATGATCAGGAAATAGAAAACTGAAATAGAGAAAATAGAAAGTTTATATGAATACTAAATAAGAGCAAATGCAATCTTGTAATGCATTTCAAAGCCAAATAAATAACGTGCACTGTTATTTTCCCGTTTGCACACAGACTTCCCAGTAGAGGTTCTGCTCACCAACCATCCTGGTTGAAATTTCATCTCTCTGAACCCCTGAATCTTCCCTCCCCTGCTTCACTTGTTACTTCTCCATGGCATTTACCCCATCTTAACAAGCTCTGTTATTTACTTACTCTGTTCATTGCCTGTCTCTCCTCACTGGAACACGCACCCCAAAGTGGTCTGTGGTACTCACCTGTGTATCCTATCACCTGCACTCAGTGGACTCAGTGCTGTGTGAATGAATGCACGGTCATGTTTGGTTTAGGCACCACTGTGTTTTTACATCCTGATTTTCACCTGACATAGATGTTTAATGCTGAGAAAAGCATTATAGACATAGAATCTAAAGGAACTTGAATTCTACAGCATGGATAAGAGAATTCACTAGTAGATAATTTTTCAAGGATTCATTCTATTCATTGCAGTGTTGGGACATGAGATCATTAAACAGCTTTGTAGACTGTAACTCTTTGGCTATCATGTTAAGGTCATGTTTCAAAAATACTGTAATTCTCACCTTTTTGGGAAAACAGTTTCTTAATTTGTTACCTTGCTTTTCAGAAGCAATTTTGAGGAAAAGTAAGTTTATCATAGACTTAAATATTATGCTTAGTTTAATATTTTTGTTGCTGAAAGTAAATATATTTATTTCACATGATACCTATAACTACTAAAGAAATAATATTAATGATTCTGAATGTGTTGCAATTTAAGAGCTAGGACTCTGTTAACTGGAACCCTCAGTTGACTGGAACCTAGCTTTTGGCTGCATGCTACTTTCAGGAAAAGAAGCAGAAAACCAAGCAGTTTCCTAGAAGTTCTTTTTCAAAAGGAAATTTTAAGCATTCATATCACATATTATGTGGGTCAGTACTATTTGATTTTTGAGCCAAAAAGAAAACAGTGAATTAAGTCTTAGGTATGAGGAATATAATCCAATAATTGGAATTTTTGTGAAATATAACAGTATTTTCCTAATGAAATTGGAAAATGCTATAATTCCACGACACTAGTTTCAGGACTTGGTTAAGCTTACTAAACCAATTTTTTTGTCTTTTTTGATGTGGACCGCCTTCAAAGTCTTCACTGAATTTGTTATAGTATGCTTTGGCCACAGTGCATGTGGGATCTTTGCTCCCTGATCAGGGATCGAACCTGCACCCCCTGCATTGGAAGGCAAAGTCCCAACCACTGGCCCGCCAGGGAAGTCCCACTAAGCCAATTCTTGATGTTTAAAATGAGGAACCTGAGGGATGTTAAATTTCTAAGAAATGAAAAAAATGATTGAATTATTATTTTCTAAGACAATAAAATATAATTTTTTTGCATAGAGTTTTCATTTTAAGGTTTGAAACAAAGTATATTTGGTTATTCTGAAAAATCAAGAGTTATTTCTCACTTGTTCTGATTAATTGAGGTTTTAGATCATTAGGGTTTTAAAAATATACCTTGCTTTTTCTGTGGTTATGAGTTGGTAACAGCAGAGGTACTTAAGAAATGTATCTTGAAATTTAAGATACTGATTCGTGATAAAATACAGATTTTAGTAGAGCCTCAGGACTGTAAATGGGTTCAGAGTTGGGTGGAAATGATTTATGCAGTGTCATGTTCTTGCACTGTTAAAAAACAACAAAAACCAAACCCTCAGAAGCGACATCTTAACACCAGTAAAGGCTATCAAAGGCCAGAGTTAGGAGCCTTTAGGCTCTGATGGTCCCCCTGCCAACACATCAGCCTGATTCGAGGGGTCGGTTTTTCCATGGAGCCTCCATCGCCTAGGATTTGAGCAAAGCATCCAGTTGTCCCCTTTGTGATAAGTCCATTCTTCCCTATGCTTTAAGGCTATTTTTGTTCATTTTCTCCCTTAGCTGTAAGATGATATTATTATTAGATTAAAGTTTTCCACAAGATTTGTTGCTAAGGCTTTTTTTTACTTTTAAAATTCTATGGGAAGATTCAGTTGCTTCAAAGTAACTGAATTTAGAACATCTTAAAAACCTGTAAGACACATATGAAAGTTAACTTCCATTCCAGAACCCCAGTACGAGGTATGCAGTAGCACAGTAGGGGAAGAATCGTGTTTTTCTTTTTTCACCTTTGGTCAGGCATAAATATGTTCCGGACCATAATTCTCTCAGGACAAGAACTTCTGTCAAGTCTGCCACTCTTCAAGTCTACTTTGATCTGTACTTTCTGGAACTTATTATTTTAGGGCAAAAGAAGACTTTTCCTGCATTCGCTCTCTCTTCATTTTTAAAACAGGTTTATTTCCAATGCAGGGGCTGCAGCTTTGGTCCCTGGTTGGAGAACTTGGATCCCACGTTCCTTGTGGCCAAAAACCCAAAAACTTAACACAGAAACAATACTGTAACAACTTCAATAAAAACTTGGGGGGAAAAAGCAGGTTTATTGACACATACTATAATATTCACCCTTTTGAAGTATACAGTTTGATGATTTTAGTATATTTACCAGTTGTGCAACCATCACCAGTAGTATCTACTTTCAGCACATTTTCATCATTATAAAAAGAAGTGATGAAAGCCCTTAGCAGTCACTCCAAATTCCCCCTTTTCCCCATCCCCCCCCTCCCCCCCCCACCGCCGGCCCCTGCTGGCAACCAGTAATCTACTGCCTGTCTTTATTCTGGACATTTCATGTCTGTGGAATCATACAACATATGGCCTTAGCTTCTTTCAATTCATGATGTTTTCAGGGTTTATCCACATCATAGCGGGGATCAGTGCCTCATTCCATCTTAAGGCTGAATAATATTTACTATAGATTGAATGTATGTGTCCCTCCAAAATTCACACACTATTGAAACCTAATCCCCAATGTGATGGTATTTTGAGGTGGGGTCTCTGGGGAAGTGATTAGGTCATGAGGGTGGGGCTCTCATGAATGGGGTCAATGCCCTTGTACAAGAGACCCCAGAAAGCTCCCTGGCCCCTTCTGCTACTGGCAGATACAACAAGAAGATGGCTGTGAACCAGGAGGTGGGCACTCACCAGACCCTGAATCTGCTGGCACCTTGATCTTGGGTTTCCCAGTCTCCAGGACTGTAATAAATAAATTTCTGTTGATTATAGGCCACCCAGTCTATGATATTTTGTTATAGGGCCCAGGTAGACTAAGACAGTATTCCATACTGTATGGACAGACTACATTTTGTATATCCATTCCTCAGTTGATGGACATTGCATTATTTTCCACATTGTAGCTACTATGAATAATGCTGCTATGAACATACAGGTTTTTGAGTGGACATATATTTTTAGTTCTCTTGGGTATATAACTGGAGTGGAATTACTGAGTTTTTTAACTCTGTGTTTAGCATTTTGAGGAACTACCAAACTGTTTTCCAGAGTTGCCACACCATTCTACATTGAGTCCTGACCCCTGTAATCACTCCCAGGAGTGTCTTTCTAAGGAGATAAATATCTCACAATTGTCTCAGGGTTTTCTTATGATAGTTTTAAGTTGCTGAGTTTTTTTTGCTCCACTCAGGATAAATTGGCATTTCATCCAACCAGCTTGCTCCTTCTCTCCTTCCATCTCCCATATCATTCTGGTCCTCTGCCCTCAAGGAGAAAAAAAGTGAAAGTGTCGGTTGCTCAGTCTTCTCCGACTCTTTGCAACTCTTTGCGAACCCATGGACTGTAGTCTGCCAGGCTTCTCTGTCCATGGATTCTCCAGGCAGGAATACTGGAGTAGGCACCCATTTCCTTCTCCAGGGGATCTTCACGGTGTCAGGGATCGAACCCAGGTCTCCTGCATTGCAGGCAGATTGTTTACCATCTGAGCTACCAGCATGCAGAAACTCAAGTAGCCGTCTCTATAAGACAGATGATTCTTTACACGTCCCTGAAAATTGATCATCCAGCCTAGGCACTCACTGGCTCACAAAGCACCCGTTTTCTTCAAAGCATTGTTTGGTACTTAAATCAACTCTCCTTAGGACGGAATCTCACCAGTCCTTGAAGCCTCTGCAGACACCCAGACTGAGAGCAAATGTAACCTAGTATCCACACCCCAGCTTCCCAAGCTGTGCCCCACCCCCCACCTGCCCTTTCTGCCTGTGATCTGAGAAGTGAGCTAGTACAATACAGTGCTGCCAACCCAGTGATGGGGGACACCCCGTCACAAGCAGAGTAGATAGCTAAGGCTGGGCTTTATGAAATTCTAAGGATGTCTAAGGAACAACTAGAATTCTTAAACTGTGACTAGTTTAGAAAACGAGATTTCTTCGTTACCTTTTCATTGCCTGGATTTGATTGCCCAGAAAGTACTGTTAAAGTAAATTAGTTTGGTCCTTTGATTTATTCTTTAAACTATTCATGATATACCTAGTCTTCAATTATAGTATAAAACACTTAAAAGTGTCTTTAGATTGAAAGTGAATTTTTAAACAGTAAAAATGAATGTCATCTTTCTCTAATACCTACTTAATGTATAGTGAAGATGCGTTTATTCTGAGTTCTTCCTAAATCTTAAAAGTATTAATAGAGTGCTTTCATTTTAAGAACTGCCAAGGAAAAAAAAATGAAGGTCATAAACTTAAATTGTAGATAGTGTAAAACTTGAGAATGATTTGCATGAGGTTGTCTGTTAAGTGGCTTTTAAAGAGCAAAATGTATTCCATCTGAAAGGCAGAATCCAGTCACATTTAATTTTGTATATTTAAGATGTAGTTAATGATGAATATTGATGGGATCAGCTGCGTAATCGAAATGTGGGCCTCCTTTGTTCAAACACTATTAGGAGTTTCAAGATGGCAGCAGAGCATTAAACCAAGCATGGGGCCCAGCATGCCCAGGAAACCGGCCCTAAGTATTGATAGAATTAATATAGCCAGAGTATTCATTGAATGTGGTCCTGAGACTAAGATTTTAGCCAGAGCCCTTGGTCCTCTGGGCACCCTCTCAGATGAAGCCCCACCCCTCCCGGGTGGCACCTCCCCACTGATGGCCCACCCCCACCCCCATACCCCTGCCGAAGACTTTTATTCCCTGGTGGCCTCAGGGTGGAGGCTGCACACTCTGCCATGCCCAGCACCTGGTGAAGGGCAGACTATGCTCGGTTCACAGAGCTCATCGGCAGTAGATGCTAATTGAGGAATAGGGCCGCTTTTGATTTGCAGGATTAAAGCCCTTTGCGTCAAGCAGATTATGTTTACCTTGAAAAAGCCATAACTAATTCATGCCAGTTTCCTATTACTCACAGAATTAGTAGCAAGGATAACAGAAATAATTAAAATTCTTGGATAATCCCTAATCTTTTTTTTTTTTTTTGCCTTGTGTTTCAAACGTTTATCAGAGTGGCTGGTAAAGAGCAGAATGCACTGGCTTGAATTTAATTTTCTCCCCAAGCCGCTCTCACTTTGGACCACTATTACAGAGAACGGTGGGGAGGCTTGAGAGGTGGGCAGTGGCGTTCCCAGCCTTTGAGCACCTCCTCTGCTAGTGCTGGGTTAATGGGAGGGTCCCTTGATAATTCCTCAGCCTGAATTACAAAGCCCCGAACTGGCAGTGTTCTGATCTTGCTTCTGAGTTGCTTGTAAATATCCGTTAATATCTACCCATGATTCCTGAATACAGCCCTTGTATTTGGCAGGGGTTTTCAAAAGTCCATGCCCAAGTGTATGAAGCCTCCTCCTGCCTAATTAAAAGAAGCAGCTTACAAGTATTTTAGAAACATTCAAAGCCTAGAATGGAAAATGAATTAAATGCTTTTTCATATGAAATTTGACATTTTAAAAACCTTTTCTATTTGGAGGAAGATGTACCAGTAGAATAATTTAATAACATAGTCTCGCCTTTCCCCCAATGGTGACTTCAATTAATAATAACTGCAATATTAATACTTGTTTGATGAAATGTTTTAGAAAGGTCATAAATGCCAGTAATTAATATATATTTATTTATTCATTTGATAGAGTTTATTAACCCCATTTTTTCTAGTTAGTCCTTTCTGAGTATTGAAAGGTTTGCTGTGTTTATTACTACTTCAAAAAAGCAGTGCATAAGGCAAGTATGTCTTCCTTGCATTTTTTTCTTTTCTATTAAAATGGTGTTTGCTTACGTGGTTTTCAGTGCTGATGAACAGAGTGAAGCCAGGGCCAATGAGAAAGCAAACACAGGCCACTCAGGCCAGGTTTTGGTTGTTTAAGCCTGAAGGGAGAAGGCTAAATGTTTCCTGACGTTTCTGTTTTGTCTGAAAACTCAACTTGGGTGCAGGAGAGCCGACAGGTATTTGGGGCCAAAGCTTTGCCTTGGAGCAGAGCAGTCGTGACTGTACTTGCTCATCTTTGGAAACCCAGGTACAGACAGGGTAACAGAGGCAGGCCAGTGCGGTGGGCAGTGGTGGAACCCTGACATCGGAGGAAATCTCCCATTGGTGGCCAACAAAAGTTAACCCGTGTCTAACCCGTCAGATTTAGGTCTTGTCTGCCCAAACTCTCAGGCACGTTTTACTTCTCCAAATGTGGATTGCCTGGGTCGGCTGAACTCAGCCCAGGTGAGGCTCCTTGTCTGCCTACCCCCACCCCCAGCTCCGTGCTGTCTTCCAGTGCCTGTTTTTCGGCTGCCTTCACCCAGCTTTGTCTTGATGTATTGTTTCCTGGGATCCATTTCTGATTCCCAGATAACCTGAAAAAGCAATTCATATTGCTTTATTCAGTTCAGTTTAGTCGCTCAGTCGTGTCCGACTCTTTGCGACCCCACAAATCACAGCATGCCAGGCCTCCCTGTCCATCACCACCTCCTGGAGTTTACTCAAACTCATGTCCATCGAGTCGGTGATTGCTTTATTAGGAATATAAATTGGAATTTGGATTATGTTTTTCCATGGATACATTGTTACAAACTCCTTAAAACTCCAAAAGTGATGGTCAGAAACTGGTTTAATCCAGAACGAGTGAAAATCAAGCAAATTGGCAGTAACACACATCACACACATTCACCATTATAATATGTTATATATTACAATATTAATCATTAATTAACAGTGAAGTGCTAGTTCATGTTTTGTGGTACACAGGTCTTAAAGTTGTAGATAGCTTCAGAGAATGTGAGACATGTTGGCTCAGGCCTGGATGGAAGAGCCCAGAAGGAAGAGAAAGGTCGAGAAGGACAGAGGAGCCTGAGGATCCGAGTGAGAGGAAAAGGAGGGAGTGTGGCCTGTTCACCGTGTCCTGAAAAGGAAAAGAGGCAACAGAAGGGAGGAGAGGCAGGCTGCCAGCAGACCCCCGGGACCAGGTGGCAGCCCTGCCTGGGTGGCTGGGGTGCAGGACCCTCGGGTGGCATGTCAGCCACGTGGGGAATGCCTGTTTGTGCAGGTCATTCTCTCAGGAGAGTACTTATTGGTGTGTGTCATTTGCTCCAATGTACTGAATGTTTTCATCAAGGAAAATTTTACTTAAGAATTGCTATTTAAAGGACTTCCCTGGTGGTTCAGTGGTAAAGACGCCACACTTCCGAGGCATGGTGTGTGGATTCCATCCCTGGTCAGGGAACTAAGATCCCACATGCTGTGGCAAGGTCCAAAAAAAAAAGGGGGGGGGAAAGTGCTATTGAAAACTTTTCTTGAATTTTCCAGGTTCCTGAATATATATGAATTAAATTTACGGCTTCATAAAATTATTTTACTAAAGCAAATGTAAAAAAAAATGTGCTTGACATAACTCCCCAAATTCTCAATTGGAGTTTTTAGGTGTCATTTCTGGAGGTCATCCCTTCTGAATAATGGTGACTTCTGACAGTAAATGCTAAAGGATGGGCTTCCTCCTTGAATTGTTATATAGGATAAGTTGATCTCTGAGGCAGCATTTCCCTAAGGATGGTATATGGATAGGTGTTAAGTGAGTGAGTGTTAGTCGCTCAGTCGTGACCGACTCTTTTTGACCCCATGAACTAGCCAGCCAGGCTCTTCTGTCCATGGAATTCTCCAGGCAAGAATACTAGAGCGGGTTGCCATTTCCTTCTCCAGGGGATCTTCCCGACCCAGGGATCAAATCTGGATCTCCCACATTGCAGGCAGATTTACCTTCTGAGCCACCAGGGAAGCCAAAGGGTTTGTTGGTCACCTGAGTTTGGGACATGCAGTTAAACACGTTTCATTACTGTATGACTTCTTGGAACTTTTAGTACCATCATGTGTGTTGCGGAATTACTGAGCCCGGGTATAATCAACATTTATCCAACTAAGTAGAACACGAACTCTTCTGGAGCCTGTTGCGGCACTGGTGTTGCATGGTACACACTCTGGGAAATGCTGCTCCAAATTCTGCCCCCCCCCCCATAATACAATTTAGTACAAAAAGGAAAAAGGTAAAATGACCTAAAATACTACCTTTGTGAGATCCTTAGTCTTAACACTTCTGTGTCTATCTCTAGATTTTTTTATTTCTCTTATAGAAAATTATCTACGTAAGTCAAAATTGTAAAGAAATGAGTTGATTTTATACAGCGTATTTTATAACTTTTTCAGTGTCATTCATTAAACATTTGTCTCAGGTATGGTGGCTGTAATAGTCCATTAGCGGGCTGTGGTAGGATCTACTTAACTAGTCCTTTAGGATTTCCAGACTGGGCTCAGGAGCCCCATGCTCTCAAAAAGTATTGAGGACCTCCAAGAACTTCTGTTTATGTGGGTTTTATCTCTCAATATTCACTCTATCAGAAATTAAACTGAGAACCTATTAATATTAAAATGTTTAATTGTTAATTTGTTTAAAATAGCAGTAACAGCCCATTAGATGGTAACAACATATTTTTGATAAAAAAATACCTGCATATTCCCTGATAGTCCAGTGGTTAGGACTCTGCTGCCACTGCAGGGGCCATGGGGTTGATCCCTGGTTGGGGAAATAATGAAATCCCCATATGCTGCATATGCCCAAATTAAAAACAAAAGACAAAAACAAAAACCCTCCATATTTCAAAACAAAAAGCAGTTTACTAGGAAGACTGGCATTGCTTTATATTTTTGTTAATCCCTTTCCGTGGGTTTAAGAGAAGGCAGGAGGATTCTGCATTCAACTTGTTGCTATCTGTTGTTTGGTTGAAGTAGGTGAAGAAAATTCGGCCTCACGAGACGTGTAGCTGCAAAAGGGAGACTTTGTGAGGAGACCCTTAGAGGGTCTTGGGGACCCCCTCCCCCCACATGTAAAAATGTTTTTGTAACTTCCACAATAAGAGAAGTCTGCTTGCTTTACTTTCCCCACAGGAGTCTTCCCACCAAGTTCTAACAATTGGTGCCCTGGGGCAGTGGTTGATGTTGAAATGCAGCTGGGGACTGAGTCACCAGAACTCTGCTTCTAAGTAGTAGTTGAAGCAGCAAAGCAAAGCTTGCAAGTGATTTACTTAAAAAAGGAGAGAAATTAGGGTTAATTCACTTATTCCTGTAATTATTTGTTGTTGTTTAGTTGCTAAGTCATGTCTGACTCTTCGGGAACCCCATGGACTGTAGGCCGCCAGGCTCCTCTGTCTGTGGGATTTCCCAGGCAACTGGAGTGGGTTGTCATTTCCTTCTCCATCCTATAATCATGTCTTCCTCTTATTTACATTGTCACTTGCTTTCTTGACTGGGGAAGACGGGACTTAATGGCCCTCATTATAGACTGGCTTTGCCTATTGTTGCAGCACGTTCTGCTGCCAGAGGGACCCTTAGAAGTGGGCAGTCAGTGCCCTCCGTTTTATCAGTCCAGCTCTTGCATGTTTATGGATTATTCCTTTGGTTTTCTATGTTCACTATGGGACATGTTTTTAATGAGGGAGAAGGCAAGAATGGGTGATAAAGTATGAGTACATGTTAAAAATCAGGTTTATTAGGATTTTTCTTTGGTAGTGTATAATTACTCAATGTTTTCTAGATGAAATCTGGGGAAAACTTGTCTTTTAAAAAAAAAAGTTCAATACTTAAACTGAAAGGTTAATGTCTTTGTTTTTCCTTACAATATGGGCCTTTTGAGACTTTAAAATGACTGATACCATTGTAAAAATGTTTTTGTAACTTCCACAATAAGAGAAGTCTGCTTGCTTTACTTTCCTGAAAAATCTTTTGGGGTGTTCTCAGAATCTGAAGTAAGTTGTGCATTGGTGTGTACGTGTTCTGTTTGTCTAGGTGGGGAATGACTGTTTGTTTGTTTGTTTTGGCATTTCCCACAGATGGCCAGTGAGCTAGTTCTCAGCTAGTCTACATTCCATAAATTTGATTTCCCCTTGAGAGGTCATCTAATCCTTTCTCCGCGTTTATGATAAAGTCCTTTACTTTTGAAATCTCACAATTTGTCTTCCCACTTAAATAACTGGTTACCTGGATATCATTGCATTGGAACATTAAGTATTTGTATTTTTAAACCACTAAATTAAAAAAAAAACTCCTTATCTATCTAAAAGATTACTTTCTGAATTAGTATGGCTAGAATTCTAGAAAGGAAGTGGTTTTAGAAATCATTTTAGTTCAGTCAGCCCATTTTCCCATAGAGGAAACAAGTGACGTTGTTATTGTTGTCAGTATAATCTTTTTATAGCTCAGAATGTGAAAAGTAGGAAACATAGTGGAGACCAGTTGAGAGTATCTTTAACCCCGTTCCTTTCTGTAATAAATAATATTCAGGAAGCATACATCTGGGTGACTTGTTACGAACTTTTCACGTGCAGTTGAGTCAGGAAAGATGATGAAATTGGAGTATTAAAAATTCTGAAGGAAGGTACATTGTATTGACATAAATTTGTACTCTTAAATTCTGTAGCGCTTGTTTTTATGCGAGTATCTCAGAAGTCTTCACACTGTGCTCAAATCAGTTTTGGAGTTGACAAGAGCTTTAGAAATGGTGTTGTGAAACTTTGGATGTAATGCTCTCTGAGCACTGGTGCTAGTTGGCCAGTCCACACTGGAAGTCATCTAATCAGAGAGCGTCTTCCATTTTGGAGGGCAGTTTTCACCGTCAGAAAGTCCTTGGTCTTAGGGCTTCCCTGGTGGCTCAGTGGTGAAGAACCCACCTGACAATGCAGGAGACATGGGTTCGATCCCTGAGTTAGGAAGATCCCCTGGAAAAGGAAATGGCAATCCACTCCAATATTCTTGCCTGGGAGATCCCATGGACAGAGGAACCTGGCAAGCTACAGTCCAAACGGTCGAAAAAGAGTTGGACACGACTTAGCAACTAAATTGGACACAACTTAGCTACTGGGGCTTCCCTGGTAGCTCAGCTGGTAAAGAATCTGCCTGCAATGCAGGAAACCCAGGTTCGATTCCTGGGTTGGGAAGATCCACTGGAGAAGGAATAGGCTACCCACTGCAATATTCTTGGGCTTTCCTGGTGGCTCAGCTGGTAAAGAATCCGCCTGCCATGCGGGAGACCTGGGTTCAATCCCTGGGTTGGGAAGATCCCCTGGAGAAGGGAACAATTACCCACTCCAATATTCTGCTGGCCTAGAGAATTCCTAGAGAATTTGCAGTAGAAAGAGTCAGACACGACTGAGCGACTTTCACTTTCTTTCACTTTCTTTCACTAGCGGCTGAACAACAACCTTGATCTCAGCTCTGCCTCTTCCTCTCCACAGAAGTGCTGGCCCTCTGTAAGTGCCATGGAATGGAGAAGAACATGGACTCTGTAGCCAGATTCCTGGGTTCACATCCCAGCTCTGCTGCTCGCTTTCTGGGTGTTCACCAACAGCTTCCATAACCTCTCTGTGCCTCATTTTTTCCCTCTGTGAAAGGGAGTAATAGTATCTACCTTACAGGGTTGTTAGCCTTAACACATGTCCTGAGTGTATCTGTGTTCATTGTCTGCTCCAGAGCCCCTCCAGCCCGTCTCTGCCCACAGGACCTTGGTGCCTCAGTAATCTTTTCACAGAGCCAAAAGAAATGCCCAACAATTCTTTTTAATTAGCTTAGGTCCAACCAGCTTAATATTTACATCCCAGCATCTAACATTTATATCCTAACAGCATAGTAGCAGTTTGAAAAAAATACAGAGAAATTGAAAGAAAAAAATAATAATACTTTTAATTCATCTTAAAATAATTCCAGGAACTTACTAATGGACTGTGTGCTCCTGTCGAGCAGGGCACAGCTTCTCAAAGCTGGAGTGTGATCGGACACTGACGCCCTCTTCTCTGTTCCATATTAATTTTCCCAGGACACTTCTTTGGATCACAGCAACTGCTGAAAACTCAGCCTTGCAAAGCTATGACACCATCAAAAGGAATGCAGTGCAGTCTGCTGTTGAGCTATGAACTACCCCAAACTAGCAGCTGGTCTGGGCTTCCCTGGTGGCTCAGACGGTAAAATAATCTACCCGCAATGCGGGAGACCTAGGTTTGATCTCTGGGTTGGGAAGATCCCATGGAGGAGGGCATGGCAACCCACTCCAGTATTCTTGCCTAGAGAATCCCATGGACAGAGGAGCCTGGCGGACTGCAGTCCATGGGATTGCAGAGAGCTGGACACAACCGAGCAACTAAGCACAGCACAGCAGCAGCTTGTCTCTACCTGACAGACTTAAAGTGTCACATTTCCCTCAAATTTAAAATATCCTGCATCTCCCCTATAGTTTACAGGGACCCTTGTGGTGCATACATTTAGGAAACATGGATCTACTTAGAAGGGTAGAATCAAATAAATGTTAAGATGCTTCGAGAATCCATTGCATTCAAAAAATAACAAATTAATAAACTTGTTTTTTAGATCAGTTTTAAGTTCACAGCAAAATTGAATGCAAAGTATAGAGAATTTCCATATGCCCCCACCCCACACATGCACACTTTCCCCCAATATTGCTATTCAGTTGAAGAACTTTGATATGTCCTCACCAGGTCCAGAGTTTCAGGTTCACACATGTGTGTTCCATGGTTTTGACAAATGTATAGTGACAGGTCTCTACCACTGTGGTATCGTACAGAGTACTTTCATTGTCCTCCATCTGTGTGCTCATCTGTTCATTCCTCCTGCCCCCTGAACTCCTAGCAACCAACCACTCATCCTTTTACTTCTCTATAGTTTTTATAAAATTAAATTTTTTTTTTTAATTTAAAAAATTACTTATTTGGCTGTGCCAGGTCTTAGTTGCAGCTTATGGGATCTATTAATAGTTCCTTGTCCAGGGATTGAACCCAAGCCCCCTGCATTAGGAGCTCAGAGTCTTAGCCACTGGACTGCCAAGGAAGTCACTCAACATAATGTTTTAAAGTGTGTAGTTCAGTGGCATTTAGAATATTCACAGTGATGTTCAGCCACCGCCTCTGCGTAGTTCCAAAACATTTCACTACCCAAAAGGAAACCGCATACCCTTTAAGCAGTGACTCCCTCCCCCTCTCCCCCAAGGCCCTAGCAACCGCTTCTGTGCTTTCTGTGGATTTAATTATTCTGAATATTTCATGTAAGTGGAGTCATACAGTATGAGACCTTTTATGTATGACTTCTTAATGTTTTTGACATTTGTTCCCATTGCAGCATATATCAGTACTTCGTTCCTTTTTTTGGCCAAGTAATATTCCCCCATGTGTATATAGCACAGTTTATTTATCCATTCATCTGTTGATGGACATTTTGGGTTGTTTGCAGCTGTCAGCTGTCATGAATAGTGCTGCTATGAATATTCACATATGGGTAATTGTTTGAGTTTGTATTTGAGTTTTAAATTCTTTGGAGTATATACCTAGGAGTGGGATTATTAGGTCATACAGTAATCCTATGTGTAATTTATTGAGGAACTGCCAAACCAGTGGCTGAACCATTCTGCATCCCCACCCACAAAGGAAGTTACCATCCCTTCTTCTTTCCTTCCCTCCCTATACCGGCTTTTTATGTACCAGCTTGTTTCTGCCAGCCTGCCTGGTTACTTTCTCTTTGGGTGCTCCCTGGTGTCGACACCACCTTTTAGATGGGGCAGAAGGTTTAATAGAGTTCCACACAACAGGAGTGGAGTTGGAGTGGCATGTGGCCACTACCCCTTGTCTAAGCTTCTTGGCTGTCCCTTCATACCTACTTTATTAACCCCAGTCCCAGGAACCTCCACATTGGTCCTGAACTGTGACCAGATGCTGTGCACTGGTGCTGGTGTTCACGTTCGTCTCCATTGTATTTCTTCTTGCTGCACGTGATCTGCCTCTCCACACTGTCAGGTAATTTTGAATCCTGACTCCACGTTTCTAAGTGTCCATTCTAGCTTCGTGTGATTCTCCGCTTTGATACGGAGGATAAAGAGCACTAACTGAGAATGAGCCTTCGAAGGGTTACCAGAGTCTGGTCCAGGTTTCTGGGGTGCATTTCTTCAGTGACCTTTTGGGATGGTCACTATAAGTCCACCCACTTTTATTTCTATCCAGTTTTCCACCTTGCCATCTTGTTCTCAGTCATGAGGAAATGAGGAATGGTCTCGTTAAATGCTTTTCAAGGTTTAATATACTATTTTTAGAGATTCAAATGCCTCGTAGTTGAGTAAAATTTTTATCAAGGCACTTCATAACTTGAAACTGATGTTATTTTTCTAGCTTTCTGGTGACTTTCCTAATAACTCTCAAAAGAGAAAATGTTTATTTAATACCTCTTCTTGTGAATAATGTTACCAGCTATTTGTGATTTTCTTTTCTTCTCTAAAGGCACAGAAACCAATCTAGAATTTTGCCCAGGGTCAGTGCAGACTTACTGAAATATAGCTAAAAATGTTCATTTTCTTCCAGGTCTTGAACCAGATACCATATTCTCACAGATTCCTTAAAGATTGGCTATAGCATATGTCCACAACCTCTTATTTTCTCTGCAAGTCTGTTTTCAACGCCTTGGGGTTTGAAACACCTAGAATAACTTAGGGGAAACTACGTCCTTGTTTGTTCCTTCATGTCTTCCCCAGTCTTGGACTTTCTCTCATCACTATGTTGAGTCTGCTTTTGTTAACATAAATGTGCTTCTTGAGAGACTCAGTGGCAAAATAAGATTGAGCTGTTTCATATTTTGTGTTGATCACAAAACCTTTACGTTTATTTTATTTTTCCAGCCATGTTGCATGGTATGTGGGATCTTCGTTTTTTGACCAGGGATTGAACTTGTGCCCTCTGCAGTGGAAGCCTTGAGTCTTAACCATTGGACTGCCAGGGAAGTCCCTATATTTTAAATAATGTAAAACTTTTATGTAAAAACATTTATCCTCCCCAATCAGGTATCTCAGGTTTATTAGACAATTCCAGTCAAGTTACGACAGAACTTTGTGTAACAGCTGTTAAGAACATTGCATTGATAGTGAATGTCACAAAGTCTTGAACATTCTGTGGCCTTTTCTGAACTATATATGATAAAGTTTTCCATTGTATATGAAGGTCAGGAGACTAAAAAAGCATGCAGAACTTGGAAACTACCACTGGACTATTATGTTATGATTCAGAACAGCGCCCTGCCCTGTTTTAATTCAAGACAAGTGTGATGATGATAAAAAAGAAAGAAAAGGGCAAACCCAGCCTGTATTTCCTGATAACATTGCAGAATAGGAAATTTAAGGAATTCATGGCAGGTGCTTTTTTGCATAACTAGATTCCTGATTGACTTGCATTGTAAGAGTAAATTGAGAAATGGATACGTACATATCAATGACTTGAAACGCTCCAAGAGTGGTTTGGCAGTAGATTTATTCCTGTCATTCTATCTGTCTAATTCTGTACAAAACTGCATAAAAATACATGTACTCTGAATAATTTCCATGCACTTAAGATATGAACTGAGAGGCTTTCAAGGGCTCTGTTCCAAAAATATTTTCTTCAACCACCTGGCAGGGTGCCTGCGTTTCTTACCTTCATTCCTACATTTACATTAAATCATTGAAATATGTTGCAAAATGCAGTTGTGGGTATCTGGTCATTATCCTTCATTTGCACCCAGCTCAAATTAGTTTGTCAGACTAGTCCTAGAAGGGTTCTGAAAGGTGGAAAGTTAGAGTAGGTAAGTGTGGATTTGGTACAAATGAAGATGAAAATCTGGAAACACTCTGATGGGGTGGGGATGGGGTGAGGCAGATGAGTATGCAGCACTGCATGTACAGAAAGGCGGTGGGGTGACCTGAAAATCAATGCATGGCCTTGCCATACATCTCATTTCAGGGAATAGAGTCAAGCATGAAATGCTTTTGCTTAAAGAGGGCTCTTGTGCTGAAACAAAAGCAGGGGCTGTAGTTGGTACCAGTTATAAGTATCCCAGAAGAATGAAGCTGAAGACAGGTGTCTCACAAAATGGCTTTCTGGGGATAGTGGTGAGGGTTGGGCGGGGAGGGGTGGGGGTTGGTGTGTAACAGAGAGCAAGAAAGCATTTAAGAGAACACAAGTGAGAATTGCCCAGTTTCCCTTAAAGAGAACTCTGCCAGTGCCTCTTCATGAACTTCGCCTGATATGTCTATTCATTGTTGGGGAGCACAGCAGAACTTCTGGGCGAATGTCTGGTTCCAACCTGCCTGGTTCCTGGTCAGCCTGACTGGCTCAGACTCCAGGGCATGGCCCAGGAGACCAGGTCTAGAAGGTTCTGCCCCACACCCCAGTTACAGAGCACTGCTGTAGTATGTGAATTCAGTGTATTCTTTGCCCTCTGTGGTTTGGGCTCCCCTCTTCTGGTAGGATGCTAATTTTAATAAGCTCCTCCAGTTTCCTACCTCTTCTTTGCCTCCCAAGGCTGCGTTCTGAGATATCTCAGTATTCATGCACAGATAGCCACTACCAGAGAAAACAGAGCACAAGGAAAGCTCATAGGGCCCCCTCAGCCTAACCTGAGTGCCCACCGTGTTGGTCAGAGAAGATCCCTAGGCTTCCTGGGGATGTCAGCCTGCAGACCACCCTCGTGCATCACTGTGGGGTCTTGTGGGACTGGGGCCAGGTGCCTCCTCCGTTCCCAGGGAGGCTATAGCTGAGGGGAGGGCTCCCAGCACAGGGGCCAGGTGGTTGTGGAGTTTTCATGACCAGGTCTCTAGAGGAATCCTGTGAGCCTGGAGCACTTCTGCCTTGTCGCTTCCCAGTGCAAACCCTGAAGGAGACCTCGCCCCTGCTTCCCAGAAGTTTAAAGACTGTCTGCCCCGTGCTCCTTGCCTATCACCTAGAACTTCCGGAGGAGTTGGGCAAGGGCTTTTGCTGTTGGAAGCCATGTTGCAGCTGGACATGAGGCTCCCACACTGGAGTGGTTGCCGCATCACATTGTGACATTCACAAGAGGGTCTCAGTTACCATGGGAGAGAGCATCCATGGAGCTCAGGAGACTAACCGTGGAACACAGGCATTACAGTTGGACTTGCTAATTATTACTTTGGAGAGTTAAATACAACTTACTGTGGAAATTTGAGTGTTAAAAAAATGAGATAATGGATAACTGAAGGGTAGGTAGCCTCTTTATTTAAAAAATTTAAAAAAATTTTAAAGGTTTTTTGTTTGTTTTTTAAAAAAATATTTATTTATTTTTCTGCACTGGGATCGATAGTTGTAGCATGCAAACTGTTAGTGGCAGCCTGTGGGATCTAGTTCCCTGACCAGTGATCAAACCTGGGCCCCCTGCATTGGGAGTGCGGAGTCTTAGCCGCTGGACTACCAGGAAAGTCCCTCAGTAGCCTTCTTAAATGTTAAAAAAAATTTTTTATTAGAGGCTACTTTAAAATGTCCACGTTTTCCTGATAGTAGTGAATTAAATATGCTAAATAACTCCCTGGATGACTTTGGATCAGTAATTACACTGTGCTGTGGATGGTACAAGTAGATTGTCACAGACTCATCTGTAGAGCAGACCTGGAACTTATTTGAAGAAGGAAATCCTTATTCTATTGCTTGTGGATCCATCTGCCCACCCACCCACTCAGTTTCCTTTGCCTCTTTCTGCTAACAGTGAAGTTAAGAATGTTTACTTAAAAAAAAAAAAAAAGAATGTTTACTTAAGTAACCTCTTGACTAGTGTAACAAAGATGCCCTTCTATAAAATTAATTAGGGGGACAAGATGGAAGCAGTCCTCTTGGAAGTTATTTTTAAAGTTATTCTCAATAAATGTGTAAGGCTTCTATCTTTATCAGTTGGACTCCTCACCATTATTCAAAGCAGACTATCTTTTCAGCTTCAAATTAACTTCTTTGTTGCCTTCAGCCTTTCTGTGTCATTAACCTTTACATACTTTAAAAATGCAGCAACAGTATCTTTCCTAATTTGTTATTTCTTCCCTGGCTCTCTCCCAGGGTCAATGAGGAAGTCTCCATGAACTGGTAAGGTGTTGCTGTGGAAGACCATGAAATACAAGTACAATTTGAGAACCACATGCATATAAGAAACGTAATTTTACAGTTTGATTTCCAGTTACATTGAGGTGCAAGGGGAAGATGCCAGGTTTCTGAGGGCCAGCTAATAGAGATTTCACTGTGTTTGGGAATAGTGATTGTTACCTGGACTGGTGTCAACGGGCATTTGAGGCCCCTAAAACCTCCTGCCGTGTGTCGTGTGTTTTCATATTTGACAATCTCAGTGTGTGTGCTGTGTGCTTAGTTGCTCAGTCGTGTCCAACTCTTTGTGACCCTATGGACTGTAGCCCACCAGGCTCCTCTGTCCATGGGTATTCTCCAGGCAAGAATACTGGAGTGGATTGCCATGCCCTCCTCCAGGGGATCTTCCCAACCCAGGGATCGAACCCTGGTTTCCCACATTGCAGATGGATTCTTTACCATCTGAGCCACCGGGGAAGCCCTAAATAAATAACAACAAATACAAAATAAAAGTCCTCAATACAACAGCAGCAAATCAAATCCAGTGATATATGAAAAGAATTTTGCACAATGACCAAATGAGATTTATTCTACATGCACAAGGCTGTTTCATCATTTAAAAAATCAGTAACCATCATATTAGCAGGTTAAAGAAAATTCATAAATTCACATGGTCGTGTCAGTTAATGCAGCAATAGCATTTGACAGAATCCCACACCCATTCACGATAGAAAATCCAGCAAGTTAGGAATAGAGGGGAGCTCTCTCAACTGATAAAGAACATCTACAAAAAGCCTACTTAATAAACATGCTCGATGGTGAAACAAAAATTGGGATGTTGTGGAAACCATTGAAGCATTATTGTTTAAGGGTGATCAAACTACTGTTCACAATGACACATCACAGAGAGATGTACCAAGCCAAATTATTTGATACACCAAAACAGATAAGTTTGAATCCTGACTGGATATTTGACATTAATTACTGTGAATTTTTAGATGATAGTGCCATTATGGTGAGTTTCCAAAAGAGTCATTATCTTTTAGAGATATATGTTGAAGTATTGAAGGGTGGAATTAATATGATGTCTGGGATTTATTTCAGAATATTTGAAATTTGTGGTAGGAATGGGAATGTATAAATCAAACAAGACTGGCACTGTGTTGGTAATTGTAGTGGTTGAATCTTGGGACCATGGGACTCATTAGTCTGTCTTTTATATCTTATATAAAAAGATTAAATCACCTGATGGAGAACTTGTTTGGTCTCACCCATGGCAATGGCTACTGTCAAAAACCAGAAAATAGCAAGTGTCGGTGAAGATGTGGCGAAATTGGAAGCCTGTGCGCTGTTGGTGGGGACATAAAATGGTGCAGCTGCTATGGAAAACAGTATGTCACTTCCTCAGAAAATTAAAAGTAGAATTACTCTATGACCCACTTCACAGTATGTAGCCTAAAGAATTGAAAGTGGGGTCTTGAGAAGGTATGTGTACATGTTCATGACAGCACTCTTCATAGTAGCTGAAAGATAGCAGCAACCCAAGTGTCCGTTGATGGAAGAATGGATAAACAGCAGTATACACATGGGCTTCCCAGGTGTCTCAGGAGTAAAGAATTGCCTGCCATTGCAAGAAACGCAAGAGACGTGGGTTTGATCCCTGAGTTGGGAAGATCCCCTGGAGGAAGAAATGGCAGCCCACTCCAGTATTCTTGCCTGGAGAATCCCATGGACAGAGGAGCCTGGCTGGTTTCAGTCTTATGGGGTTACAAAGAGTCGGACGTGACTTAGCGTCTGAGCACATAGGCAGTATATACAGTGGAATACTATTCAGTCTTGCAAAGGGAGGGAGTTCTGACACATGCTGTAACATCAGTGAACCTTGAGGACATTATGTTAATGAAAGCAAATCAATCATAAAAGTACAGGTATCTGCTTTTCTGAGGTGCCTAGAGTAGTCATAAGAGGCAGAAGGTAAACTGATAGTTGCTGGGGGCTGGCATGAAGGAATGGAGAATCTGTTTAATGGGGACAGAATTTCAATTGTGCAGGCTGAAAAGTGTCCTGGGTTTGAATGTACTTAATGCCATTGAGTGGTACAGTTAAAACTGGTTGAGATGGTAAATGCATATTTTATAACAATTGAAAACCTTGTTTGAAATTTGAAGGGATAATTAGAAGGGCCCCTTGCTTGGAAAAGTTGGAATAGTAGAAAGTGTGATTTTGTTCCCTAAGAATTCCTTTGCAGAATGTGCTTAAAATATTTTAATCAACCATAACACAAGCTCTTCAGGGGCAGGAGGTGTTCTCTTCACCACTGTTTCCGCAGCACTTAGAAGACTACCTGTGGCTCAGTAAAGATAGATGAATGGATGGCCCATGGATGGGTGGACGATGTATGCATGTATGGGTGGATGAATGAGGAGTGGATGGGCAGTGGAAATGGATGATGGATTGATGATGGATGATGGATAGATGGACTGTGGATGGATGGAGTGTGAATGGATGGAGTGTGGATGGATGTTGGACAGTGGATAGGTTGATGATGGATGGACTGTGGAGAGATGGACAGATGAGTTGATGGATGGATGGACAATGGAAAGAAGGAAGAGAATCAGAGAGATTCTTTCTATTCCCCTTTCCCTGTATTCTCCCCAGCCGTCGTCCCTCCTTAACTCTCAGTCCAGGAGGGGAACAGCTGTCCCATCTACCATGTGCTGTGGAAGCTCAGACGCCAAACCAGTCTTGGGTCAGCCCCTTATTGTTTCTCGTCTTGTTCCTGCTGCCAGCGTCTTTAACTGGGTTCCCCAGTTGCATTCCTGCCCCTTCCTATCCCCTCATCCTGAGGCTGTTAGTCTTCCTCACCATCTCTCTCCCTTGCTTCCGTCTCTATTGCTTCCCCCTCAGCATTCTGAACTTGGGAGAAGGGCATCCATGCTCCTCCCCTTCAACTCTTGCTTACTCTGGTCTCACCTCGTGACACGCATCCCGATCCCCGACACACGGAACGACAGGCGCTGCAGGCAGGTCACCATCCGCTCCTCTTACAAGATGACACCACCTCACATGCAGGGCTGCATGCTCACAGTAGGTGAACTTGAAATGGGAATAAACACAAGCAGTGTTCCACTGTACCATTAAAAAAGATTAATTGCTTGTTTGCTCAAGGATTCATTTTACACTGAAAGGTGATTTTAGTTTAGAAATGAACTTCACCATTGATGGCGTACACACAGTTTGTAAAGTTGACTATTTTTGAACCCCTTAAATGATTTTAATGTGGAAAACCTTGGCTTTCCTTAAGGTGGTAGGTCTAAGTGGCTCTGTGGCAGCCGGGGAGGACATTTGCCCCCAGAGGAGTCTTGGCAGAGGCTAGAGACGTTTGGGGTTGTCAGAGCTGCAGAGATGCTGCCAGCATCTAGTGGATGGAGGCCAGGGATGCTGCTGAACATCCTGCGATGCACGGGATGAGCCACACCTGGAAATATCTTGTTCAGAATGACAGCCGTGCTGAGGTTGAAAACCCTCATCTAAATAATATCTAACACATACAGATTTTTCAGACACTTTATTTAACATTAAATTTATTTGGGAATTGTGATGAAGAGGCCCTTAGACCTGCCTACACAGTTTGTCTAGTGATTCTTTGAACATGTTCAGTTTTAGAAAAAAAAAGTAATTTAAAAACGTATTTTACAAAGTCAGAGGAAACCCATGTTGGATTAGCCAGAACTGTTACCAGGAATAACCTCAGCTGGAAAGGAGAGCTATTGTTTATAAATTCCATTCACTGTTACTTTGGTTGATTAAAAAGTTTCCTCTTCTGGTAAAAAGTCAGTTGTTTTTTCACTGTTGTTTCACATCTAACAGTTTCACTCTGTATAATATTCCTCTCTCTCCTTTTGCTGAGTAGAGGGGGATGAAATTACACCTGAGTCTGGGCTGCAGGGATTCCCTTTCACTGCAGGTCGTGTTCAGGGAGATGGTGACAGGAAGGTTGTCATGGGAACACCTCCTGAGCCTCATAAGCTCTGGTCCTTTTGTACTCGCTGTTACTTCTAAAGTATACCCTTTGCTTACGATTAATTTATCAACAAGTATTTGTTGGATATCCATGTGTCAGGCATAGAGTGGACCCTTCACTTACCTCACTTGTAATCCTCAACACAAGGTTGTGAAAGGTGATCTCATTCCTTACTTAGGATGCAGAACCAGATACAGAATAGTTCCAACAATCTGCCCCTAGTTACACAGGGAGTAAGAAACAGAACTCACTCAGTTCTGTCTGATCCCAAAGTCCCAGCTTCTTACTGTCTAAAGGGGGCTTCCCTGGTGGCTCAGTGGTAAAGAATCCACCTGCAATGCAGGAGACCCAGGTTTGACCGCTGGGTTGGGAAGATTCCCTAGAGAAGGAAATGGCAACCCACTCTACTGGTTGCCTGGGAAATCCCATGGTCAAAGGAGCCTTGCAGGCTATAGTCCATGGGGTTGCCAAAGAGTCAGACACAACTAAGTGACCAAACAACTGTTTAAAAAATTGAGAGAACTCAGGGGTGAAGCAGAAGAGGAATGCTCACTGTTAGGATGCAGAAATAGGTACAGAATAATTAAACAATCTGCCCCTAAATCGCAGCCCAGCCTCTCCTTACACACTCAGAGCCACATGTTCATGACTGTGTTGCTAGTCCTAGAATGAGCCATATATTTTTCTTTCTACCTTACATGTGTTTTTAAAACTTTTAATTGAAGTATAGTTAACTTACGATTTTGTGTTTTAGGTGCAAAACAAAGTGATTCGGTTACACACACACATATATTTTCAGATTCTATTGTAGGTTATTACAAGATATTGAATATAGTACCCTGTGCTATATGGTAGGTCGTTGTTGTTTATTTTATATATAGTAGTATGTACCTGTTAATCCCCAAGCTCCTGATTTAACCTCCCCTTCCCCTTTGACTTCCCTGATGGCTCAGATGGTTAAGAATGTGCCTGTAATGTAGGAGACCTGGGTTCAATCCCTGGATCGGGAAAATCCCCTGGAGAAGGGAATGGCTACCCACTCCAGTATTCTTGCCTGGAGAATTCTATGGACAGAGAAGCCTGATGGGCTACATACAGTTCATGGGGTTGCAAAGAGTTGGACATGACTGGATGACTAACACTTTCCCCTTTGGCAACCATGAGTTTGTTTTCTATGTCTGTGAGTCTGTTACTGTTTTATACATAACATTCATTTGTATAAGTCTTTTAGATTCTACACATAAGCGATGTCATATGATATTTGTCTTTGTCTGATTTACTTCACTTAATACGATAATCTCTAGGTTCATCCACGTTGCTGCAAATGGCATTATTTCTTGCCTTTTATGGCTGAGTAATATTCCATTGTGTATATGTAACACATCTTTATCCATTTACATAGCCATGGACATTTAGGTTGCTTCCATGTCTTGGCTGTTAGTGCTTCTATTGGACATTGGGGTGCATGTATCTTTTCAAATTATAGTTTTGTCAGATACATGCTGAGGGAGTGAGGTTGCTGGATCATACAGCAACTTTGCTTTGAGTTCTTAAAGGAACCTTTATATGTATCTTTATTCTGATAAAATACTCTTACTCCTGAGAAACCTGTTCTCTTGTTAGGGCTGTTCCTGGGGAAGAGGGTCTCCCCTGGTACTTCAAGTGGGAATACTCAACTTCCTAGGGTTGACCTCAGGTATTCCCAGCTCTCTCACCAGACACAGGGTAGAATGGCACCTCCCTACCCCCCGGAGCTTTCATGGGGCTGTGTGGCTGGTTCTGGCTATGAGTTAGGAGCTGCTTGTGTCCCTTCTGGGCGGAAGTTTCAGCTCCAGAGCCCTGTCCTTCCTCTTGCAGGGGGCATTGCCATGTTGGTGATGGTGGCCCCTTGGTCATCTTGGCTCCTGCTGACTGATGAAGTTCCTGGTACAACGCATAACCCCTTCACTGGAGCCACACCATCTAGAATGTAGAATGTTGACATGTTTGTGTGCTCCCAAGCTTGTAACTTGATTTCCTGAGAGCCCAACTCCTTGCAGTGTGAGCATGCATAGTAGGTGTTCAAGAAAGATGTCTTAGAGTTAACTCCCAGTCAGTGATGATGGGAAGCCAAGGGGACCTTTGATGTTAAGCTGCTTTGAAGAATCAGGGATGGTTTAATTTAAATAAGAGTTTATGACTGAGGCAGTATATTTTAATTAGGGGACTATGAATATTTCAGGATATTTAATATTTTCAATATTTTTGAGAAAAAAAGTCAGGTGGATATTTTATACTCTTATCATTTATGACACCTATCTGTGTGTATCATCTTTAACAACTCCAGGCAAGAATACTGGAGTGAGTTGCCATTTCCTTCTCTGGGGGATCTTCTCCACTCGGGGAACAAACTTGGGTCTTTTTGCAGGCCAGTTATTTACCAACTGAACTGCGAGGGAAGCCCCCATCTTTAACAAAGGGCCTGCTAACTCAGATTACATTCCCATTCCTTGGTAAGAGCTGGATTTTTTAATCAAAGCCTGTCCTGTGCCCAGCCGCTTAATCGTGTCCAACTCTTTGCAACCCAATGAACTGGAGCCCCCCAGGCTCCTCTGTCCGTGGAATTTTCCAGGCAAGAATACTAGAGTGGGTTGCCATTTTCTACTCCAGGGGCTCGTCCTGACCCAGGATCAAACCCGCCTCTCCTGAGTCTCCTGCCTTGGCAGGTGGATTCTTTACCACTGAGCTGTGTTGCCACCTAGTGGCAGTGTTCATTAATTGCAGATTTTTTTGGTGAATTGAGGTTAAACATTTAATCTGCAAACAAAACGTGTAACCTCATCTAGGATTTACGGGAGATGCCTACAGACTCTTAAAACTAAGTCACCTGTCACTATATGTTATGATGTCAGTATCTTCCTTATATGACCAAGCTAGGTGTTCTGGAGTGAGGAGGGTCATACCTCAAAACAGTGATTTCTGAAAAACAGTAGATTTCCCTTTGTAACCGAAGAAGTCAGAAGGCAATTGTTTGTGGTGCTGGGTTGATGTCAAGGCCACTGCATGCAGGCTTTGAAACCACCTTGCCTGGGTCTGTAACTTGTGTGACCTGGATAAGGGGCCATTCTTTTTAGTCCAGAGAGTTGGGATATATTGGGTATGGAAAACCCGAACGAATTTTTGGCCAACCCAGTGCTAGGGAGACATAAGTTTTATATTTCAGGTTAACCTTGGAGTTGACTGCTGTATTCTTTTCATTTTAATTTTTCAATTAGTGGCAGTTTCTAATGATTAAAATCTACCACAACCATAAAAACTTGCCATGTCCTAAAATGATAGGTATCTACCCCAGAAACACCCTACACTTAGAGGTTTGATCAGGTTTCCCAGGTAGCTTAGTGGTAAAGAACTTGCCTGCAGTGCAGGAGCCACAGGAGATGCAGGTTCG
Source organism: Bos grunniens (assembly GCF_055505025.1). NCBI lineage: Eukaryota > Metazoa > Chordata > Mammalia > Artiodactyla > Bovidae > Bos > Bos grunniens. Next base: position 37,322,917 of record NC_141180.1, on the reverse strand, counting down.
ATCCCTGGGTCGGGAAGATCCCTTGGAGGAGGTTATGGGAACCCAACCCAGTATTCTTGCCTGGAGAATCCCATGGACAGAGGAGCCTGGCAGGCTACAGGCCATGGGGTTGCAAAGCGTGGGGCATGACTGAAGCAGCTGAGCACACATGCAGAGGTTTGGTCACTAGCCTTGCTATTCTGTGATTTTGGTTAATGCCGTGGCATTCAAACTTTAGCTGGCTTTTTAAAATGATCTAGAATGCAATGAAATGACTTGGGTAAAGACTCTGAATATGGTGACCCACTCCTGGACTTATGGCCAGTAGTCTAATGTCTTCATTTCTGATCTTTTTTTGGATGATGACAGAAACATCAATCACTTGTTTCCATCAATATTTTATAATGCACTTGAATGTGATGAAATATTAAAAATATCATTTATTAAATATTTAAAAGCTCATTCAGTGGACCTGGCCAAATCTCTTCATTCTACTGCCAGCTTAAGTAGCAATTTAGAAATTTGAGCTATAAAATTAGAATAGTGGGGGAAAATAAAAGAGCTGGGACTATAGCTGTTCAATTATTATTCCCCTTGAACCATTAGCCATTTTCAGCTGCAGGCCTTTCCACTTAGGGTAGCCAGAAATTCATCACAGATTTTCTGTAGTTTGCTTGGCTTGATATTTTTTACTTTCTTACCAAGCAAATCCACTTAGTTTAAGTCTCAGGAGTTTTACTGACTCACATATTGGAATAGTGTTCTTTAGTCTTACTTACTGTGCTTGTAACTTTATTAATAAAATCTTAAATGTGAAAACAAATTGGAATTGAATATTGCTTTTAGTAGTACATTATCAATAGTGAATTGAACTAATAGCCTCTGAATTTTTTTTTCCTTTTAGTATTTATTTATTTGGTTGAGTTGGGTTTTAGTTGCAGCATGTGAGATCTAGTTCCCTGACCAGGGATCGAACCCAGGCCCCCTACATTGGGAGCATGGAGTCTTAGCCACTGGACCACCAGGGAAGTGCCTAGCCTTCTGTGTTTTCAAATGAGAGATTAGTGACAGACAGCAGAGGTTTTTGGAATGCTTTCTTTAAAATGGCCTGTTTATCTGTCTTAGATCTGTAACTCTAGCCAGTGTTCTAGCCTATCTTGTAGGACGGTTTAACAAGACCTGGAGAGGATGAGGAGTTTCAGCAGTTAGGGGAAGCATTCAACCTGGTTGCAAAGTGAGGCTGTTTTCTGTGCTCTCTGGAGCCCTGTCCTCTCAAAGCGTGCATCCAACTGTGGGACCCTTGCAGAGCACCAAGCCACCTAACTCACCACTGTCCTGGGGGTTATGTCTTGTTTTTTCCTTTAACTTTTATTTTATATCGCAGTACAGCTGATTAACAATGTTGTGATAGTATCAGGTGAACAGCAAAGCCAGTCAGCCATACATATGCATGTATCCATTCCCCTCCTAAACTCTCTTCCCATCCAGGCTGCCACATACTGTTGAGCAGAGTTCCCTGTGCTGTACAGTAGGTCCTTGTTGGTTATCCATTTAAAATATAATATCGAGTACATGTCCATCCCAAACTCCCTAACTATCCCTTCCTCCCACCCTTCCCCTGGGGCATGTTTCTGGAGGAGAAGGGGAGATTGTGCCACAACCAGCTGAACGCTCTTCTTTACTAAGTCTCTTGTTCCAGGAACAGCTGTTAGGAGAGGAGGGGACGTTCTCCAGAGGCACTGTGTTTTTGGTTTTTGTGGTCTAGGTTTCCTTTCATATTATTAACAGTTCCCTTCGTAATCTAACGAGAACGTACCTGTCCAGACAGATCCCTCAATATTTTGATGGCTCTAAAATTCTTGTCTCCTTTTCCTGGAACATCCAACTGCCAGAAACAAAAAATAGACATCTTCCCAATATCTAAAACACCCAGTACTTTTTTTTTTTTTCAGTTCTCCACACTAAAACTTTCTTCTCTATGAGAAAATTTATAAACCAGGGCACTGACTGTATTTGTACCGTCCATGGGTATATTCTCACTCACTTACTAGATAGTTCCTGAGGAATGAGATCCTAAGTCCTGGGAATAAGTAGAGAAAAAGGGTCACACCCTCCTGGAATCCCTAGTTTTGTGTGTGTATGTTTACTGGAGAATTAACAACAACTCAGCCCCTTATGGTATTTCCTGAGTGCCTGATCCCATCCTGAGCATTTTACTTGGGACGGGTTAGATCACATGGGAACCTCAGAGGTGGGTGCTGTTGCTGTCCCCATTTTAAAGATGGGGAAACTGAGGCCCAGGGAAGCCAAGTAGCCTGCCCCAGGTCCTAGACTGACTGCTCGTGGTCAGGAGGAGTAGCAGAGGAAAGAAAGAGAAAGTGGGGCTGGGGGGCAGAGCAGTGGGCTCTGTCTTAATAGGAGGGGGGAATCTCTTTTATTGTGTGGTTTCTTTTTTTTTTTGGCTGCCCCAAGTCTTAGTTTTGGCACTCCAGGTCTTCGGTCTTTGTTATGGGGACTCTTTATTTCCAGCACTCAGAGTCTTTGGCGCTGGAGGAGCGAATGCTTCGACAGAGGCCTGAGGCGAGAGACCTTGTGAGGGCATCCGAGAGGTCGAAGCTGTTTTAATTATATTAAGACATCACTTGTTTTCTCCTCATTTTTTTCATGAATGCACATTGGAGTTTCCTAGAGGCTGCATGATGCATCATAATGCAGCCTCTTGGCTGTAGGAGTGGAGGTGAGAACCCAGCTGTCTTCTGCTAAGCCGGGCCGTGAAAGGATTTGCAGAATGTAAAGCATTGCCAGTCTTCCTAGTAAACTCTCTTTTAAAATATATATTTATTTTCATTAACATATTATGTTAATTCACAGTGGCTTTGTTTTTGAAAATGAATTAATAACAAATATCAGTACTAACGCTTTTCTTTGGTTTTAACTTTCAGCACTGATTATTATTGTTGTTACCGATAGACAGGCCCTCCTAAGGCAGAGTTGTTCAGGGTCCTCAGGATCTTTGGTGTAGATGGATTCTGAGAGTGCAGGCTCTGAGCCACCCCCATGATCACAGCAGTACCCCAGCTGCTGTGGGATGAGTCAGTGCAAGAGATGGGGAGGAGGCCATTACTGGACTTTTGTAATAGCTCTCAGTAGACAGCACAGGGGATAAGAAATGACTACATCTGGGTTTATTTTGTGAGTGTGGAATTTTTTTTTTAACGTGGTAAAATACCCATAGCATAAAATTTCCCGTCTTGACCATTTTTAAGTGTTGGAGTCAGTGGTATTGGGTTCATTCATTCATACTGTTGTGCAGTCAACCGCTGGAACTCTTTTCGTCTTGCAAAACCAAAACCCTCTATACCCTTTAGCCAACTCCCTGTGGGTCTGGGTTTGCTTTGAAAGTGAAGGCAGGGAACTTGCTGTTGGTTTGGGTGCAGCCTGTATAAAATGTCGGGTGGAAGCGTCATTAAGGAGAGAGCAGGTCGCTCATCTTGCCCCTCGCAGACACAGGCCTGCGCCTTTGGAATTTCACATGTGAGCACTCTGCTTCTTCAATAGGTCACATGGGAGTTAGTGCAGGTGGGGCTCAGGTGCTTCTGATCCTCACTGTCTCCCCTTGTCCCATCATCATTAAAGCAAAGAAAAGTAGGACCACATCACGGTCACACAGCATGAAAGACAGTTAAACATTTAAATTTAGTTTCAGTCGCTTCTGGTTGACTGCCCAAAGAGAATCTGGGTAGTTCATTCAAGAAATAGGCCCCAACTATATGGAAATAAAGTTTTATAACCAGTGACTCTTAAAGGAAATCAACCCTGAATATTCACTGGAAGGACTGATGCTGAAGCTGAAGCTCCAGTACTTTGGCCCACTTGATGTGAAGAGCCGACTCATTAGAAAAGACCCTGATGCTGGGAAAGATTGAAGGCGGGAGGAGAAGGGGATGACAGAGGATGAGATGGTTGGATGGTATCACTGACTCAGTTCAGTTTAGTCTCTCAGTCATGTCCGATTCATTGCGACCCCATATACTGCAGCACTCCAGGCTTCAGTATCCATCACTACCTCCCAGAGCTTGCTCAAACTCATTTCTATTGGGTCAGTGATGCTATCCAACCATCTCATTCTCTGTCGTCCCCTTCTCTTCCCGCCTTCAATCTTTCCCAGCATCAGGGCCTTTTCCAATGAGTCAGCTCTTTGCATGAGGTTGCCAGAGTATTGGAGTTTGAGCTTCAGCATCAGTCCTTCCAATGAATATTCAGAACTAATTTCTTTTAGGATTGACTGATTTGATATCCTTGCAGTCCAAGGGACTCTCAAGAGTCTTCTCCAACACCATGGTTCAAAAGCATAAATTCTTCAACACTTAGCTTTCTTTGTAGTCCCAACTCTCACATTCATACATGACTACTGGAAAAACCATAGCTTTGACTAGACGGACCTTTGTTGGCAAAGTAATTAATGTCTCTGCTTTTTAATATACTGTCTAGGTTGGTCATAGCTTTTCTTCCAGGAGCAAGCATCTTTTAATTTTGTGGCTGCAGTCACCATCTGCAGTGATTTTGGAGCCCCCCCCAAAAATAAAGTCTCTGTTTCCATTGTTTCCCCATCACTGACTCAATGGACATGAATTTGAGATAGTGAAGAACAGGGAAGCCTGGTGGGCTGCAGTCCACGGGGTGGCAAAGAGTCAGACATGACTTAGTGGCTGAACAACAACAACATTCCGTTTAATCAGATTAGCTTCATGAGTCATTCCATGGTTAATCTATATCCTGAGGTTATAATGTGAATACTCAGAAGGTGAAAATAAGAAAATGGAAAGGTTCCAACTGTGAAAGGAGCTCAAAATAGGCTGGTGGAGAGAGGAACCCAGGGAGGGGCTTGGTGGCCTCAACCAGAGGAAAGTCTCAGCACGGACCCTCTGGGGGCCACAGCTGGGGAAAAACGAAATGGACAGAAACCACAAATTCATTTTCTCAGATCAGCAGGCTGTCAGAGCAGATGTTCTTACCCTAAACACGAAAGGAGCAGTTCAGTTCAGTTCAGTCGCTCAGTCGTGTCCGACTCTTTGCAACCCCATGAATTGCAGCACGCCAGGCCTCCCTGTCCATCACCAACTCCTGGAGTTCACCCAGACTCACGTCCATCAAGTCAGTGATGCCATCCAGCCATCTCATCCTCTGGCGTCCCCTTCTACTCCTGCCCTCAATCCCTCCCAGCGTCAGAGTCTTTTCCAATGAGTCAACTCTTCACATGAGGTGGCCAAAGAACTGGAGTTTCAGCTTTAGCATCATTGCTTCCAAAGAAATCCCAGGGCTGATCTCCTTCAGAACGGACTGGTTGGATCTCCTTGCAGTCCAAGGGACTCTCAAGAGTCTTCGCCAACACCACAGTTCAAAAGCATCAATTCTTCGGCGCTCAGCCCTCTTCACAGTCCAACTCTCACATCCATACATGACCACAGGAAAAACCATAGCCTTGACTAGACAGACCTTTGTTGGCAAAGTAATGTCTCTGCTTCTCAATATGCTATCTAGGTTGGTCATAACTTTCCTTCCAAGGAGTAAGCATCTTTTAATTTCATGGCTGCAGTCACCATCTGCAGTGATTTTGGAGCCCAAAAAAATAAATTCTGACCCTGTTTCCACTGTTTCCCCATCTATTTCCCATGAAGTGATGGGACCGGATGCCATGATCTTTGTTTTCTGAATGTTGAGCTTTAAGCCAACTTTTTCACTCTCCACTTTCACTTTCATCAAGAGGCTTTTTAGTTCCTCTTCACTTTCTGCCATAAGGGTGGTGTCATCTGCATATCTGAGGTTATTGATATTTCTCCCGGCAATCTTGATTCCAACTTGTGTTTCTTCCAGTCCAGCATTTCTCATGATGTACTCTGCATATAAGTTAAATAAACAGGGTGACAATATACAGTCTTGACGTACTCCTTTTCCTGTTTGGAACCAGTCTGTTGTTCCATGTCCAGTTCTAACTGTTGCTTCCTGACCTGCATATAGGTTTCTCAAGAGGCAGGTCAGGTGGTCTGGTATTCCCATCTCTTTCAGAATTTTCCACAGTTTATTGTGATGCATATAGTCAAAGGCTTTGACATAGTCAATAAAGCAGAAATAGATGTTTTTCTGGAATTCTTTTCCTTTTTTGATGATCCAGCAGATGTTGGCAATTTGATCTCTGGTTCCTCTGCCTTTTCTAAAACCAGCTTGAACATCAGGAAGTTCACGGTTCACATATTGCTGAAGCCTGGCTTGGAGAATTTTGAGCATTACTTTACTAGAGTGTGAGATGAGTGCAATTGTGTGGAAAGGAGCAGTGCTAGTACCCAACTGAGAAGGAAAAACATCACTTCTCCAGTTGTCCACCCCAGCCCTGTGGTTTGTTGGGGATGGGGGTCCAGGCTTCACAAAAGAGGAAATTGAGGACTTCCCTGGTGGTGCAGTGGATGAGAATCCACCTACCAGTGCAGGGGACATGGGTTTGATCCTTGGTCTAGGAAGATTCCACATGCCTCGGAGCAACTAAACTCGTGTGCCACAACTACTGAGCCCCTGTGCTGCAAGTACTGAAGCCCTTGTGCCTAGATCCTGTTCTCTGCAACAAGAGAAGCCACTGCAGTAAGTTCAAGTGCCGTAACTAGAGAAAGTCCACATGGAGCAATGAAGACCCAGGGCAACCAAAAGTAAATATTTTAAAAAGGAAATTGAGATCAGGAAATCAGTTTCATGTTCCAGATCACACAGCACATTATAGAGGGGCTCTGGAGTTTGGGTCCAGGCTGTCCTGATCCCAGAGCAGATTATCATTATTTTTTTAAAGGAGGTTTTTCCTGATCACTGTTTTCAGTCAGATTTTTTAGGAATTTTGCGTATCATTTTCTTTTAATTCATTATATTTGTAATTTTATATTTATAAATCTTGTTTCACCCATTTGTTTTACATTTCTTTTTGTAATGCTAATTTTAAATAATACTGTTATTATCATAAAGAAATAACATTTTAAAAATTGAAGTATAGTTGATTTACAATATTATGTTAGTTTCAGGTGTAAGATAGAGTGATTCAGTGTATTTATAGATTGCTTTCCGTTTAAAGTTATTTTCGAATAATGGCTGTATTTCTCTGTGCTATACAGTCTACCTTTGTTACATATTTTTATATGTAACGGTTTGTATCTCTTTAAAAAAAAAAGGTTTTTTTTGAGGTATAGTTGATTTATAATGCGTTTCTGATATACAGCAAAGTGATTCTGTCTTTAAAAATATATGTATATATTTAAGAATATACTCTTAAATGTGGGCTTCCCTGGTGGCTCAGATGGTAAAGAATCTGCCTGACTTAGCACGCATGCAGTTTGGGAGACCCGAGTTTAATCCCTAGGTCGGGAAGATCCCCTTGGAGGAGGGAATGGCTACCCATCCCAGTATTCTTGTCTGAAGAATTCCATGGACAGAGGATCCTGGTGGGCTGCAGTCTGTGGGGTCTTATATATATATTCTCTCTCTCTCTCATACACACATGTACATTATCTTTATCTTTATATCGTTATCATATCTGTATATTCTTTTTCATATTCTTTTCCATCACTGACTCAGTGGACAGGAATTTGAGCAAGTTCCAGGAGATAGTGAAGGACAGGGAAGCTTGGTGGGCTATAGTTTGTGGGGTTGCATGACTTAGCAAATGAACAACAAACCCATGGTTTATTGCAAGATTTTGAGTACAGTTCCGTGTGCTATACAGTAGGGCCTTGTTGTTCAGTTTGTATCTTTTAATCCAAGAGATAACATATTTTTATTTGTAACTCTTCTAGGATCGGCTGAAAACAGAGGTGGTATGAGTTAGTCTGTGAAACTGTCCATGTAACCATCAATCTTTTTTCTTTCTTTCAGTTTCTAGAGCAGTTCATTTCTTATTTTTGGTTGCTTCGGGGGTTGGCCTCAGATAATTTCTGCATTTCTTTAGGAGTTCATCCCACTTGGGTCTTGTTACCAGACTTGGCCACAAAAAATAGCAGCGTGGCCTTTCAGACTCATGAGGGTTTTATTGTTAATGATATGGATGTATGTTTTCAAAAGCGGTGGTGTTGAAAATAACAGTTCTAACCTGGCCTATGTCCTTTCTCCTCCTTCTCTTTTTAAACACAGTCAACAAGCACAAGCCGTGGCTGGAGCCCACATATCATGGCTTAGTTACGGAGAGCGACAGCACCGTGCTCCTCGACCCCCCACTCATCGCCCTGGACAAAGATGCTCCTTTGCGCTTTGCAGGTACCAACCTGTCTTTGTTTACTCCCTGTCGTGAGTCTGGGAAGCATTTCACGTGTCTCATTTGGGTTGTTTCTGAGCCTTTCTGAGAATGTCTTGATAGCTAAGGGTTGTGTGTGGCCCCCACGTACCACAGGGGTACCTGACTGCCCTTGCAAAGCCTGTACTTTTTGAAAGGCAAAACATTTAATTGCATCACTGTGTTCTTTGTCTTGATGTAACCAGCAAGAGAGCATCCAGACCAGTGCATCTCAAGCTTTTGTGTCTGTGCAGAGCACGGGATCGTGCTTAAAATGCAGGCTTGGATACAGTGGTTCTGGGGGCACCTGCAACCTTGCCTTTCTAACCTGTGTCCTGGTGCTCCTGGTCTCTGAGCAGTGAGAATCTGGAGCAGTGGTCCCTAAGCCTTTTGCACCAGGGACCAGGTTCCATGGAAGACAATTTTTCCATGGACTGTAGCAGGAGGTAAGGGATGGTTTGGGGATGATTCAAGCGCATTAGATTTATAGAACACTTTTATTATTACATCAGCTCCACCTCAGATCTTCAGGCTTCAGATTCCAGAAGTTGGGGGCCCCTGATATAAGTGATTACAGCTCATGATTTTCCCTGTACTACCTAGGTTTCAGTTACCTGAAGAGACTTAGTTGGGAATATTGAGCAGTCTTTTAGACTGATTTCATTTGGCTTAGATGTTACTTTGAGTAAATCTTTAGCATGAGTTACTTTATAAGATTGTAAGCTCAGTGTTCACTGGGACAGATCGAGGGTTGCTCTGAAGATCTGCTGTCTCAGTGGCTTCCAACAGCACTTTGCAGATCAGAACTGTTCTTGCTTTACGTCAAGGCTGGGGTCACGTCCTTAATAGGCAGAGGAACAGGCTGCTTCTCCCTTTCTTTGCCTCAGAGTCAAAAGGGACGTTGTGAAGTTAATTTTTAAAGAGTGGTTTTTGCCTGATGTTTTTCCAGAACAAAATGTGTTTGTTCTGTTTGCCTCAAAACAAATGAGAAAAATTCAGTTAGCTCATATAGATCATTCCATACATTGAATTTACTATGGTAAATGGGAGACATGAATGCAAGGATGTCTCTGAAGAGCTATTTAAAGACTGAATTTCTCTTCTTTCTGTTCAAGTGCCACATCCCATTTCCAGGGGAGTAACCTGAGAAGCAGCTTGTGCTATTGAGTCAGTGGTAGAGACAGATCTTCTTGATTAGTTTTACTCGTTTATTGGTTTTTAGAGAGAAATCCAATTAGATGCGTGGTAGAGGAAGTGCTCTGTGCTAGGAAGACACACACAGTCTCTGTTTGGTAGCCAAGGTGATTTTTTTTTTGGTTGTTCCCCCCTCCCCTGATTTAAAAATCATTTTTAGCATTGCCTATGGTTTCCTCTGGGCATCACTAAATTTTTGAGTATTTGCATAGATATATTTACACACACTTTGCATGCAACACCTTTGTTTATTATATACAGTTCCTCCTTGCAGGTGTGACGTTTCGGGGTCTTGTCAGTAACCTTACTAGGGTCATCTAGCTTATGTTCCTGAGGGTACTTGCATCTCCCTGACATCTAATTGATTTTGATTAGCAATTGCAGTCAGGAGTTCTGGCATCTACTCCCCCAGGCCTCTCTTTACAAATTCTCAGCTGTACCCAGTCCTGTTGTTGGTGGATCTCTGTCCCGTTATATCACTCATGATTCATAACCCTTATAAAGCATTCAGTGTCCTGGGCACTGCTGTAAGTACTGTACAAATATGCACTTGTGTTTAATTCTCAACAGCCTTTTGAGGTAAGTATACTTCTTGTCACCCCTTTTTAAAGAGAGGAAGCTGAAGCACAGAGCTGCTAACTTACCAGCTCTGGGTCACACAGCTTAGATGTGTCAGAGGCCAGATTCCAAGTCAGGCAGGATGGCTCTTAACTGTGATGCTGTGTTAGGCAGCACAGAAGGTTACAGAGGATGGGAAGTAGGAAATGAAATGTACATTGAGTACTAACCTTGAAGTCATTTTGCGTGTCACTTTTTTCTTTCTTGTTGAATTTAATTTTATTGTGTAATTTATTAAAACTTAATGTATTAAGCAACACCTAGAAAACCTACAAAAATAAGTGTTTTGTGGTGTATGTAGGAATAATACAGAAAATATTGCTTTTAGTTTGGTGAAGAAAATCAATTTTGTATAGTTTGAAAATGAAAGTCCCTCAGTTGTGTCCGACTCTTTGTGACCCCATGGTCTATACAGTCCATGGGATTCTCCAGGCCAGAATACTGGAGTGGGTAGCCTTTCCTTTCTCCAGGGGATATAGTTTATTTCATCCTGAATAAAATGTGAGTTTTGTTTTAAGTTCAGATACATTATTTTTGGTGGATACAAAATAGATTCTTATGGTAAATTCTGTTTTCAAAAATATTTATTACCTTCACAATTGAAGATAGTTTCATTTTTCTTTATTATTTTTTGGTTTTGATATATGGGTTTACTACTGGGGAAATAAAAACACCATTTTAATTGTGAAATTATTAAATGTAAGATTTATCTAACTTTTTAGATATTACATGCTGTGTGGCCCCTGATATAAGTTGTTAGTGTTTGTGTAATTGTTTCTGGCTAAAATATAAATGAGTATTGCAAAAAAAAAATCCTTGATATATAGTCTTGAATGAAATAGTACTTACAAGGTTTTATGTTTTTAGAGATTCTCAGGTATTTTTTATTAATGTGCCAAAGTTATATATTGAGATTTTAAACAACTATATGGAGAAGCAGCGTAGAGCCTAGTATAGTGGTAACTTGATTACATTTGCCATAGTGGACAGAAAAAATAAATATTTTCCTTCTGGAGATTTTCAGAGGGGAGCACAGTTGGTCTTATAGTCTTTTTAAAAAAAATACAGTTCATATACCATAATGTATACAGTTCACTGGTTTTTAGTGTTTTCATAAGATTGTTCTACCATCAGCCACTGTCTAATTCTACAATGGTGAAAGTGAAGTCGCTCAGTCGTGTCCGACTCTTTGTGACCCCATGGACTGTAGCCTATCAGGCTCCTCCGTCCATGGGATCTTCCAGGCAAGAGTGCTGGAGTGGATTGCCATTTCCTTCTCCAGGGGATCTTCCCGACCCAGGAATTGAACCCAGGTCTCCCGCATTGCAGGCAGACGCTTTACCGTCTGAGCCACCAGGGAAGCCCTACAGCATTTCATCACCCCAGAAAGAAACCCTTGCCTCTGTTAGCAGTCACTCCCCTTGGCAGCCACTAGTCTACTGCGTGTCTTTGGATTTGCCTGTATTCTGGATATTTCACACAAGAACAACACACGGCTTTTTGTGACTCGCACCTTTCACTTAGCACGATGATCTGGAGGTTCACCACGTTGTGGCATGTCCCTTGTTCCTTCTTATTGCCAAATAATATTTCGGTATATGGATGGACCACGTTTTGTTTACTCATCCATCGGTAATGGGCATCAGAGTCGTTTGTACTTTGTGGCCACTGTGAGTAGTGATTCCGTGAACATCTGTGTACAAGTCTCTGTGTGGATGTTCAGTGCTCTCGATTATACACCCAGGGGTGGAACTGGTGCTCATCTACTCTTCCTGAAGCATAGTCCTCTTCCTACCGAAGTGAGTAGCTGCACAGTCCTGGGAAGGGACCTCCTCTCTCCCTCTCTCTTCTGTTACCATGGTACCCATCCAACTCCCATCCAGCTGCTACGCAGAGCACTGCCCCCACCGGGCTGTAGCAGACAGGTACATAAGGAACACAAATCCTGGAGCCTAGTGCTTCAATCCTGGCTGTGAGGCTCATTGGCTGTGTGGCTCTGGGCAAATTACTTAACATCTCTGAGCCTCATTCTCATCATTTGTAACATGAAGATAATATCATATACCTTATAGGGTTTGGAAAATATTAGCTTATTTATTTATAAATAGGAAGAGCTTAAAACAATGCCTGGTATGTAGTAAGTGCTATTTTCATTGTTCACTGCTGCTGTTAGGAATCTTTAAAAAAAATTTTTTTCATATAACATTACATGAGAACTGTCTTCCATCTTCCTCTAGTAGTCTTAGTAGTATTCCATTTTCTCACTGAGTTTCTTAAATGTTTTTTGGGTAAAGCAGAGGACGGGTCTGGAGCCTTATTTTGAGCTTTGGTTGCAGTTGGTGGTGACGTTAAGTTTACTTTAGCATCACGGTGGTGGTGGCAGCAGCCACTGCTGACATTGACTGAGCTCTCTTCTGTGTAGCGTGGGGTGTTCTCCGGCTCTGCATGGTTCCTTTGATTCCTTCCAGCAGTCTCAGTGGTAGAGACTGTCATGCCCCCATTTTCTAGATGAGGAAACAGAGGCTCAGAGCACATCTGTCAGCAGCATGACTGCCAGGTTCTCCATTTAATCCCCGGTCCCTTAACAAGCCCCCGGGACTAGTTGGTGTTTGGGTTTTTGTTTTGATTTGTTTAATTTTTAATTTTTGGTCATGCTTCACAGCATGCGGGATCTCAGTTCCCTGACCAGGGATAGAACCCGTGCCTCCTGCAGTGGAAGCGCAGAGTCTTAATCACTGGACCACCAGAGAAGTCCCTGGGACTAGTCAGTGATCCATAAATTCTGGTAGAAGGACCGAAAGAGTTTGCCTGAGATCACTCAGCCCACAAACGACAGCTCAGCCTTTGAACCAGGCAGCCTGACCCCAGTGTGATTCTTAGCTTCACCAGGTCGGCTCTCACGACACTGTACGACACGGTACACATTCTGGTCCACGGTCTTAATCCCGTAATAGGGCCTGTGTGTGGGTAGCCACTGGAGATGACTTGTCTAAACTCCTAAATAAACACCCGTGAAATGTGGGAAGCCTGGTCACCGAAGTGTGTTGTAATTTGTCACTCATCAGACGATCATGTGAAATGCACAGGGTTTGGCCCGGGGTAAGACTAGGTAAATAAAGTCTTGGTATTGGTCAAGCATTTTAGAAAATGAAAACCACACCATTCAGTTCAGCCCCTTTTCTTTAATCTGCTAAAAGCCCGAGTAGAGGTGGGGATAAAACATGTGGTGTGCATTGTATGTATTTAACGGGCAGTTACAGGCTGGAGCCACTTTATCAGCCACATTGTTGCTGTTTTTACGGTGACACCTTTGACCCCAGTGAGTTGCCTGTATTGGGAGCTGAACACTCTGCGTGCATGCATAGTCGTATCCAACTCTCTGTGGTCCCATAGACTGTAGCCCACCAGGCTCCTCTGTCCGTGGGATTTCCCAGGTAAGAATACTGAAGTGGGTTGCCATTTCCTCCTCCAGAGATCTTCCTGATGCAGAGATCCAACCTGAACTTTTTGCATCTCCTACATTGACCAGTGGATTCTTTACACCCTGCCACCTAGGAAGCCCTGCATCCACCCCCAACCCCTACCTTTTTTGAAGCTCTTTCCTTTCATATGTGGTTATAGAAGCATTCTTTTTCCTGCCTTCCTAATCTGAGTACAGATATTTTACAAGATTAAACAATTATGATATGAATGGAGTCCACAAGAAACTTCAGGACAAGAACAGGAGCTGTACTTTTGTTGACATTTAATTAGAACTGGCTCATATCTGTGCTGCTCTTCTCCATATTCTGTGTAATTCTCGTGACTCACATGCCCTGAGGGTGGCCCACGGGCGTCACCACCACACACCTCCGCACAGTTTTGCTTTGTCAGCATGTGCAGCTGGGCTGGGACTGTGTTTGCAGCCATGAGTTGGATATGTTAGGTTAAGTCACATGAAAATGCCATTTTTGTCTGAAAATGTCAAAATACGTGAAAAATCGGAATGTCAGAAATCTTGTGTAACTCAGCCTAGTGCAAGGCAGTAATCGGTCAAGTAGCAGTTTTAAATAAACAAGGAATGGTTTGAGATCAATAATCATTAAATATTAGGTAGCTTTGCTAGGCCTCCCAGAAATTACAAAAAAGCATTTCTCAGAACACTGGTCTTCTAGGGGGGAAGGTGAGACCAGCATTGTCCGAGAGTTAAGCATGGGTGCCTGGACATCTGTAGGTCATTGTCAAGTGAGAGAGGCAGCACTGGGTAGACTGGAGTTCATGAAAAGATAAGGACGTGATTTCTAAAGGCAGACTCGAGCTCCTGCCAAGGATGGGAAGGATGTACATGGTTGGGCAGTAACGGGCAGTGGGGAGGATGGAACAGAGGTGGGAGCTGGCAGGGGTCCCAAAGAGGTGGGTGAAGAGTCAGCCCGTTTGGTGTGTCGGAGGAGCAGAGGGTTGGAAATGAGCCCAGAGCTGCATGGTTTCTGTTGCCAGGCTGAGTTAGACAGGATGTCACCTCGCCCGTGGTTTCTAGTACTGCATCCAGACAGTCCTGGGGCGCATCCGTCAGGTTCCCCTGTCTGCTCTTGCCCAGTTGAATCTGTACTTGTAAGAGCACAGCTTAGAAATTTATAACCAGCCGGTGAGGTTTGGAAACCACTGATAGGCCAGTCTCTCAAGTGTGGATTGCAGCTTGTCGGCATTGGAGCCTCCTGGCAGCACTTGTTAGAAACGCAGATGACAGGGCTCTGCCCCAGAGCTGCTGAATCTGAATTTCTGGGAAGGGGGCTTGGCAAAGGACATGTTCAGCAAGTTTCTCGGACAGTTCCTGGTGCACTGGAATGTGACAGTCCATCACAGGTTGTTGTGCCTGGGCCATTAGGGCATAACCCTTGGGTGTATGTTTTTCGTTACTGTACATCTGAGGTACCTGGAAAAACTGTTTTGATTAGAGCCACACGTGGGCTGGTTCCAGAAACTAGCCTGGACCAGTAAGCAAGGAATTCAAAAGTCACCATAAGTAAGAGTCAGCCTGGACGTCTAGCTGGTAGGCAAGGGTGCCAAGGCCAGGGAGAGAGAAGTGGGTCAGGGAGGAGAGGTGGATTAGCAGGCACGTTGTAGTGGACACTTGCTGCTCAGAAAATGTCAGTTTTCCCTCAGCAGCCCCTGGTCTCCTTCCGGTTGGATCCAGGTTGGTGGGTCTACAACCCGTTACCCTGTTGCCCCAGCCAAGCACAGGCATGACCCAGGCCGGGCCGACAGACACTCTCTCTTGGGATGTGAATGTCGAGCCGAGGGATAGGTGCTGATACCAGCTGTGGGCATGGCCCTTCCATCCAGGCCTTCTTGCTGTGGAACTGTGCGGCTCTTCTTCGCTGGTCTCTGGAGCCGCCTTGGTTTCTAACCGTCTCCAAGTCCCTGTCTCTGGCCTGCAGTCAATTCCATGAGCTCCTGGTGGCTCTTCAGTGAAGGCCCTGTCGCTGAGTTGGCTGGAGTGGATTTCTGTCACACGAGAGAACCTGAAGTATCCAAGCCGGTGCTGGTGACCTCCACTGGGGCTGCAGCATGAGGGCAGGACAGCGCCAGACCTGGGGAGGCTGCAGGAACAGCTCCAGAGACACCCTCTCTTGTCTGGGGAAGAGCTTGAACTAAGATTTGGAAGAAGCTGGAAGCCAAAAGGACCGATGTGGAAAGTGAGGGCTCAGCACTGTCAGATGAGAACTGGACGTGGCCAGAGAGAGAGAGAAGTGAGAGCTCTGCTCTGCTGGCTTCATCCATTGTTATATCTTTCTGTTTTGCTTTTTAAAAATTCTTTACTAAAGCTCCTTTTGACTATTTTAGATGATTTTAGGGGAATGAAGAGTGGAGAGAGACAGGAGGTTTTGTCCATTCTGAGGCCAGCAGGGCTAGAGGGGTCGGTTGTCCAGGGAACCCAGTGGGGGATTTCAGACATGATGAGAGCAGAGCTGTAGATTTATCTAGTGGAGCAGTGGTTGCTCAGTCGTGTCCCACTTTTTGCAGCTTCATGGACTGTAGCCCACCAGGTTCCTCCTCTGTCCATGGAATTTTCCAGGCAAGAATACTGGAGTGGGTTGGCATTTCCTTCTCCAGGGGATCTTCCTAACCTGGGGATCGAACCCACATCTCTTTACCACTCGCACCACGTGGAAAGCCTGGAGCAATAGTACATGGTCTGGATTGAGTGGGAAGGAACAGGACAGAAAGGAAGTAGAATACGAGAGCTGATTTTGAGATGTCCTTCTTTGACAAGGCTGAGAGATGCCCAAGTTTATCCCCTCCTCCCAGCCTGGTAGCATGAAGCAGGCAGTTTACAGCTTCTAGCAGACAGTTCCATTTCTCCTTGTGGTCCCATGGTCAGAAGCAATCTCAAGGACAGTGCTTGACTGAGTGTCTAATTTTTTTAAGCTGTGCCAGCTCTTGGGTGTGGGAGGTGGGATCTTGGTTGCAGCATGTGAGATCTAGTTCTCTGACCAGGGATGGAACCCAGGCTCCCTGCACTGTGAGTGTGGAGTCTTAGCCAGTAGACCACTAGGGAGGCCCCTGGTGAGTGTCTTTGAATTCTTACTCAGCATGGCACTGTGTAGGCAGCATCACCCAGGTCAGAGGCTTCATCTGAGGTCTTAAACCTCACTTCCCTATGCAGTGGCCTTGTTGGGAAAGCCTTGTCACTCACTGTGAGTGACGTAGGATGCCTCACCGTTTTCTCTTTAGAACAGCAGACTTTCAATTAAAAAAAAAACACAAAACCAAGATGTTATTATACCACTGAATTAAAGCTGGGAAACTTGACATATCTTAATATATATCCCACTCTATTAGTTACACCCCAAAAGTGCAAACATAGTCAAGCGAATTACCACATTCTGGAAAACAGTTGGACACAGCTGGTACCCAGCAGTTTCTGCTCATGGTGGATTAAAGAGCAGTGATCAGCCAGTCTTTCTCTAAAAGGCTGGCAGTGAGGATTTGAGCCTTTGCAGTCCATGGGGGGATGGTCTCTTTGGCAGTGACCGAGCTGTGCCACTGTCAGGGAGAGGCATGGGGAAGAAGCCCAAGACAAGACATTAGCAGGTCTCTGTTTTATGCATCCCTATAAAACATTCCTGTGGTCATGTATGGATGTGAGAGTTGGACTGTGAAGAAGGCTGAGCACCGAAGAATTGATGCTTTTGAACTGTGGTGTTGGAGAAGACTCTTGAGAGTCCCTTGGACTGCAAGGAGATCCAACCAGTCCATTCTGAAGGAGATCAGCCCTGGGATTTCTTTGGAAGGAATGATACTAAAGCTGAAACTCCAGCCACCTCATGCGAAGAGTTGACTCACTGGAAAAGACTCTGATGCTGGGAGGGATTGGGGGCAGGAGGAGAAGGGGACGACAGAGGATGAGATGGCTGGATGGCATCACCGACTCGATGGACATGAATTTGAGTGAACTCCGGGAGTTGGTGATGGACAGGGAGGCCTGGTGTGCTGCGATTCATGGGGTCGCAAAGAGTCAGACACAACTGAGCAACTGATCTGATCTGATAAAACATTGCTTATGGACACTGACATTTGAATTTCTTATAATTATCTTGTGTCATGAAATAACACACAGAAACCATCTTCAGCTCGCAGGCCACTCAGAAATACGCTCTGGCTGGATGTGGCCTGCCGGTTTGCCTGCCCCCTGCCCTGAGCAGCGCTGTCCAGTAGAGCTTGCAGTGTGATGGAATGTTCATGTCTACATCTCCATTGAATAGTTGCTAGTCACGTGTGGCTCTTGAGCACTTGAAATGCAGCCAGTGCGACGGAGGAACTGAGTTTGTATTATTATGCACTTAAAAATTTTTTTTAATTTATTTTTGAAAGTATTTATTTATTTGGCTGTGCTGGGTCTTCATTGATGCTCAGGCTTTTCTCTAGTTGTGGCGAGCTGGGACTACTCTCTGGCGGTGGTGTATGGATTTCTCATTGCCGGGGGCTCCTCTTGTTGCGGAGCACGGGCTGTAAGGCACGCAGGCTTCAGCAGTTGTGGCTTCTGAGCTCTAGAGCACAGACTCAGTAGTTGTGGCTCCTGGGCTTAGTTGCTCTGAGGCATGTGAGATCTTCCTGGCTCAGGGATCGAACCGGCGTCTCCTGCACTCGCAGGTAGATTCTTATCCACTGAGCTACCAGGGAAGCCCAATATTATGCACTTTTAACATGAATTTCAGTTCAGTTTTAAGCAGTTTTAAGCCACGTGGCTAGTGGCTTGAGCCTTGTTCACACAGCAGAGCACTGGAACTCCAGTGTGTTCACACAATGGGAAATCATTACCACAACAGCCAGTGTTTGTGGAGGGCTTCCTTTATGCTGGGCAGTGTTTTAAGCACTTACGTTTTAACTCACTGGCTTCTAACTGTGTGTACCAGTGAGAGTGAATGAACTCTGTATCTGCAGGTGCTAGCAAAGATAAATACATCTCAGATGCGCACGGCTGGAAAAGGTGGAGTGAAAAATCAAGTCACAAGAACTGCATGTCACAAACACAATGAAACAATACTGTTCAGGGATATACATTAAAAAAGGGGGGGCAGGAAATTGAGGCTGGGTAACCTTTTGGTTTCCTTGGCGAGGCCACGCCGAGTCTGGGGCAGGGTACCCCTGACCTTCTTGTATCTGCTCTCTAGTGGGTCGTAGGGGGAGGTGAGCAGGATTTATACTGACTTGGAAGAACAGGTGTTTCAGGAAGTGAAAACCATGATCGTGGCAGCATCGCTACAGTTAGGACCGAATCTGCTTTCAGTTCACATATAAGCAGATGTTCCAGGAGAAGAGGTCTCTGTATGGATATGGGTTGCCTTGGTTGGGTACCTTAGATGAGAAAACATGGTTATTTATTCAGGCCAAGAACAAAGGGGTTGAAATAAAACCCTTCCCTCCCACTGTTTCCTTAAGGCCAATGATGAGTTGAATGTTAGGGTATTCAGCCACCAAGAACTTAGCTTCAAAATGAAAATCTGAAAACTAGAAAACAGCAACTAGACTGACTTAGACACTGTTATCATCCACGCATTCCTGAAAAGAGAGATCCCCATCACACCTGTGGGTGTGAGGAAACTTCACAGCAGTATTTCATCCCTAGGCTAGTGTCATCTGTGGTAAGTGGGATGCAAAGAGACATTTTGTTCTTGAAGGTTCAGTTTTGCTCTAACAATGTTAGCCACTGGCTACTGAGTGTATTGTTAAACGATGTCAAGCTTTTCTATGTAATATGTGCATCTTTGACTTTTTTTTCTTATTGTTTAGAGTTCGTTCTTTCTTGTATTACTGACATGGGTTTATCTTTTCTCCCTTTAGAGAGTTTTGAGGTGACAGTCACCAAAGAAGGTGATAAAGGGTTCTTTCTATCCCTCTTATGACATTAACCCACTAACTATGTTAATGAAATTGGGACTCAGCCCTCAAACAGAAGAAACTGTCATGCTCTTTCCCCCTATTTATTCTCCTACTTTGTTTCTATTTTTTAAGTCTATTGATGGGAATTGTATGTAACCAAACCCTTGGTTAGAAATATCTGGAAATCAGACATCCATTTGAACTATATGGATAATCCTATTCTTTTTTAAAAAATTGGATCTGAGAGATTCACTGTGTAACCATTTTCTGCTTGTTGTAATTTTGGAAGTTTTGTTTTTATGTGAAATATATTCTACACACATCAGAATGTTTATATGTGTTCTCCCCTGGGCCAGAATGGAGACCTACACTTTAACTCCCAGTGAAGCTCATAAACGAACTTGGATGCACTTCCATTCCCAGGCAGGCTTCTTCTTCAGGTCTGATAGGATAAAGTCCAAAACCAAGGGCAGTCTAGCACATCCCTCCCCAGAATGGAGACTGTATCTCAATCACAGATGATAGCTGTTGAAATGGATGCCTGAAAAGTTGGTATTTCTACCTTTTTCTCATTTAGTAGTTTGTTTTGATTCCCTAATTTTAGCCAGGCTCATTGCACAGGAAGACTTGTTTCTTAGAATTTTTTTTTTTTTTTTTGGACAGACCTTCTGTAATTCTGGTGCTGAACCTATGCCTCACGCTTCTTCCTTTCTCAACACTTAACTGTGCCTTTTAGCCTCCTCTCTGGTCCAAATCAAAACCACTGCCCGGCCCTCCCAGGTCCCTGGGCAGCTCCTCTGTGTTACCAGGCCTTGGCTGTTAGCTAATGAAACTACTTTACCCCGGAGCTCTCCTAAGTACTCCTGTGAAATGCCTGTCTATATTTTCTCTTTCTCTCTTTTGTATTCCTGCATGAATGGATGCAAAGTTAAACAAGTTGCTTGGAAAGCCAGAACATGCTTCTTTTTACTAAAGCCCCCAGAACTTACCCCCTATGAAAGCACAAGCGCCCTCGCTTTGTCCACAGACCCTCCCCCCACCCCCAACCCCTGGCTGCCGAATTGTTGTTGTTCATTTTCTTTAGGGGTGGAGGGGAGCGCACCCTGGGTTTGTGTGGCAGAAATCCTAACCCATGCTGCTTTGACTCCCCAGGTGAGATTTGTGGATTTAAGATTCATGGACAGAATGTGCCCTTTGACGCAGTGGTGGTGGATAAATCCACTGGCGAGGGGGTCATTCGTTCCACAGAGAAGCTGGACTGTGAGCTGCAGAAGGATTACACATTCACCATCCAGGCCTATGACTGCGGGAAGGGGCCAGACGGGGCCAATGTGAAAAAATCTCACAAGTAAGTGAGCGGGACAAAGAGTGTATGCGTGTGTGTGTGTGTGTGTGTGTGTGTGTGTGTGTAAGGAAAACAGTGACTGTTGCCACTGTCTTAAAACTTACTGCTTTTGTTTGCTTTTAAAATATTTGTTTATTTGGCTGTGCCAGGTCTTAATTGTGGCATGCTAACTGTTAGTGTGGCATGTAGGATCTGGTTCCCTGACCATGGATCGGACCCCGGCGCCCTGCATTGTGAGTGCAGAGTCTTAGACACTGTACTGCCAAGGAAGTCCCACGACTTTTCAGTTTTGAAACACAAGGCAGAGGATAGTTTCTGATTGTCCCTATTGAGATTGTCAGCTCTTTGAAGGCAGGAATCCTGTGTGTTTACCCTTGTGTATGGCTCCCAGCAAGTGTCCAATACTTGTTAGATGTTGAATAAATGAATGAGTAATTTTATTCTCCCAGCTACTCTAGTAAAAATGCTAGGGCCTTCCATTGAAAATTCGACAAGCCCACTTTTCCTGGAGGAAGATATTCTTTTGTTATGTTTATATATATATGTATTTTTTTTTCCCATAAATTTTAAGGGCATGAAATGCATTTGAGCGGGTAAAAGAAAGCTTACTTCTGCCCCCAATCCTGGGTATGTTCACATGCTTCCTACCAGTTGAGAACTACTGGTGTCACGGAGACAATTGGACAAGACCTAGATTTAGTCTTTTTCTAGGTCTTTTCTCCACCATTTACTAGTCCCCCAACATTAGGCAAATTTAATTTTTCCAAGTATCAGTTTCTTCTTACTGTATTGGTTAAGGAAAGAAGCTCCGTGGGTGAGGTGATGTCACATATCCCACTGTGAGGGTCAGGATGGATGGGGGTACCATGGGGTAGGGAGGGTCTTGGTGAATAGCTGGATGCTACATGTCAGTGAATCATGCCTCATCCATTTTACAAAGTGCGATGTTGCGGTTTTCCTTGACAAAGGCCTTGTTTCAGTCAGGGACCTTGTCTGATTCAGAAACATGCCCTGGTCAGTAGCACTCGAGACTGATGGTTTTCAGTAGCTTGGTCTGATGATGCCTTAGTTTTCTTGTGCCCACACTGGGGAGATGGAATGTAGTTGATCAGGGAGGGCAAGTTGAAGTCCTTCATTTGTTGGTCAGTAGTGGGTGATATCCCAGCAGTGGTTTACTGATGCTCTCTATTCCTTAGAAGCAGGATAAAACTTGTTTTAATAAGCTCATAATTTCCCATTTTCTATCTCTGCTTTTTACCTCTACTTCCTAACTTTTTTTTTCCCCGGATTTTGTAACAAAATATTTTTAACTTTCTGGGTTGAGCACAAACAGATATCTGGTATATAGTTACCCGCCTTGTGCATGCCCTGCCCTACATTGTCAAGAAAATCCCGTCTCTCTCTTTTGTTTTTTTTGACTGCTCCATGCAGTGTATGGGATCTTAGTTCCCCAACCGGGGATTCAGCCTGTGCTACCTGCTTTGGAAGCACAGAGTCTTAACCACTGAACCACCAGGGAAGTCTCCCAAGTCTGTTATTTACCAGCTGCCTTACTCAGTAGGACTTTGTAGCATCAACCCAAATTCCTGTTTTAACTTTCTGTTGTCTCCATGCTAAATTAAAAACAGTGAGCAGTTTAATTTTCATCTCCACATATAATTTAATAAAACAAGATATCGGAAAAAAAGGAAATTTAACCATAGGGCAGAAGTTTATTCTTCGGGTAAAAATACAAACAAGCAAAACTGACAGCTTTTTCCCCCCCCGTTCTTCCAGAGCAACTGTCCACATTCAGGTGAATGACGTCAACGAATATGCGCCCGTGTTCAAGGAGAAGTCCTACAAAGCCACAGTGGTGGAGGGGAAGCAGTACGACAGCATCTTGAGGGTGGAGGCGGTGGACGCGGACTGCTCCCCCCAGTTCAGCCAAATCTGCAGCTATGAGATCGTCACCCCAGATGTGCCATTCACCGTTGACAAAGATGGTGAGAACCCAGAAGTGGGCGCATTCCTCCCCGACGGGGAGATGGGGCAGGCAGCCCCCTCTACACCAGTTGGCTTCAAACCCACACTTTGTCTGCACTTCAGTGAAACTCACAGTCAGTCCATTCAGGCTGCTCTCACCAAACACCATAAACACAAAATGACACACACTTACTTCATACAGTTCTGGAGGCTGGGAAGTCTAAGACAGAGTGCTCAGTAATTCAGTGTTGGTGAGGACCTGCTTCTTGCTGTGTCCGCACATGGCAGGGAGAAAGCTCTAGTCTCTTTGTCTTGTATGGACACTGATCCCATATCAAGGGCTCCACCCTTGTGAGCTTACCTAAAGCTCATCACCTCCCAAAGGCCCCACCTCCTAATACATTACCATGAGGGTCACAACTTCAAGTGTAAGAATTTGGGAGGACACACACATTCAGTCCATAGCAAGACCTAACTTGGTGTGTCTGTTTCACGCTTAAGTTTTTTTTTAAATTGAAGTATAGTTGATTTACAATGTTATGTTAGTTTCAGGTGTGCAGCACAGTGACTCAGTTGTGTGTGTGGTCCATACCGAGTGGCTTGTGGGATCTTAGTTGCCTGACCAGGAACTGAACTCCTGCTCCGTGCAGGGAAGCTCGGAGTCCTAACCACTGAAACACCAGAGAATTCCCTACCTCATTGTAGTTTTGATTTACATTTCTCTAATAGTTAGCCTTGTTGAGTATCTTTTCATACAGGTGCCTTTTGGCCATCTGTATGTCTTTGGAGAAATATCTGTTTAGATTACGTTTAAATTTTTACTCTGTCCCCTGAAAGCCTGTTTTCTGACACCAAAGTTTGATGTTTGACAAAAACATTCTCTTTTAGGATGATCATTTTTCTCCTTTCCCACTGAAATCTAATAAAAATCCACTGCCTAAGATGTTTTTATTTTATCATCTCCCTGCCTTTCAGCCAGCTTGCATCCGAACAAGACTGCTTCTCAATTTGCCTTGTTTTCTGTTCTCCATCACATTGGAATCTTCTGCCTCATCTTGAAAATGAAGTTGATACCTTACTGCCAGCCCCACCTCCATCCTTAGTAATGGAACAGTATTAACTTAGTCTGGAGCTCAGCTTCTTTATTGGGTTATGGCTTCTTGATGATCCTGTGGTGTCTCCATTGTTAACACACAGTCCAGAATCTTCGATGAAATGATGGACACGATGCAAACACTTTGCAGATATCTGCACACATGTTGAGAAAGCAGGCTTCTCTCCTGCTTGGCGAGGGTAGGAAGTCTCTCTAAAAAAGTAAATCTTTTAGCAAAAAGTATTTAATGCAGCTTCATCTCATATTTAATATTTGAATTACTTGGATTATTTTGTCTATTTATGCTTTTACACATTATCTTGTTGTTGTTTAGTCAGTAAGTCGTGTCTGACTCTGTGACCCCATGGACTGTAGCCTGCCAGGCTCCTCTGTCTGTGGGATTTCCCAGGCAGGAATACTGGAGTGGGTTGCCATTCCCTTCACCAGGGCATCTTCCCAAGACCCAGGGAACGAGCCCGTGTCTCCTTTACCACTGAGCCACCAGGGAAGCCCTTACATATTAAATCTTAAATATAAAATCAAATACAGCTGTAAGAATAAATGAAGGCTGCATTCTGTAGACTCATTCTTCTGCTTAAACAGTCTTTCAAGGTGGATTTAGTGTGTGTTCAAGCTCAGGAAAGCCAAACTGAGTGTTAATTATCTGAAGCATAAGTTTATTTCTGTGTTAGTACTTCCAGGGCTGAAAGCACGTGCATTTTGTGTTTCAGCGTAGGACGACAGAAGTAAAACACAACATGGGCTTGAAAATAATCTGGAAAAAAATGTGCATATACATGAATCACTTTGCTGTACACCTGACACTGACACAGTATTGTACATCAACTGTACTTCAATTAAAAAAAGTCAGGAGGAGGGAAACGGAATGGGTTTGGGTTCTCACTGTTGTTTTTCCCTTTGGAAGGTTACATTAAAAACACAGAGAAGCTGAACTATGGTAAAGAGCACCAGTACAAGCTGACTGTCACGGCCTACGACTGCGGGAAGAAAAGAGCAGCAGAAGACGTTTTGGTGAAGATCAGCATCAAGCCCACCTGCACCCCTGGGTGGCAAGGTGAGCCTCCCTCTCTGTGCTGCTCTCGCACCTGCTCCAAAAGTCTGTCCACCATGGAGACCTAACAGGAGTGTTCCTCCTCTCCCCTCCACCCCACCCTCCCCGTGGGCCCACGCAGGATGGAACAACAGGGTGGAATACGAGCCTGGCACCGGCGCTCTGACACTCTTTCCGAATGTCCACCTGGAAACGTGTGACGAGTCGGTGGCCTCGGCACAGGTGGTGGTGGAGCTGGAGACCAGCCACATCGGGAAGGGCTGTGACCGTGACACCTACTCCGAGAAGTCACTTCATCGGCTCTGCGGTAAGAAGGCGAGGGAGGAACCCCAGGCCCCAAAAGCCCATTCAGAAGAGTGTGTGCGTGTGCTACCTTAAGACCCACTGATTTCAAGCATGTCTTTCTCTAACATACGTTGGGAATCATCCAAATAAGGGTTCTGTAAGGAGTGTGCTTTAAATGAAATGAATTTATTATTTAAGGACTAAAGAAAAAAAACTAGGTAATGTGATAGCTTTTGGCAAACGTGAAATAGGAAATGGAAATGAAAATGAAACCTGCATTGAATATATAGTCTTTGTGTCCCACAAACAAGGTGTGGAGCAGGTGGAGCATAGAATGGTCAAGAATTTGACCCAAGGCTCGTTCTCCATCTTCACCATCAGTCTGGATATTTTTCGGGTTTATGTAAGTCAGGTGGAGGAGAGGTATGGATACTTCTCAGGGAAAATGCTGAGGAAGAATCTTTCACACAGCTGGTGGTAGAACACCAGTAACTTTTTTATGTTATGTTTTGGCCACTCTGCTCAGCACATGGGATCTTAGTTCCCGGACCAGGGACTGCATCTGTATCCCCTGCAGTGGGAACATGGTGTGTTAACCACTGAATCGCCAGGGAAGTCCCAGAACACCACTAACTTAAATTGCTTCTTGATGATCAGAAGGGTCTCTTGTGTTCTGGGAGCTGCTCAGTAAGAGCTTCGGAGGCAGTGTTTTCTGATGCTCACTTGTCTCTTCACCAAATGATAACAGACTTGGGCAACCGATTTTCTTACATAATTGAAAATTGTCATATGAAGAAGCAGCAACAGGTATATTCTCTGTTGGCTCATCCCTGTGCTGAATATACTTGGGTGTCTGACTATGAGTCCAGATTCTCATAATCAGGTACCTAAAAATGTGTAAGTGAAGAGGTCTGGAGTATTTTCTGTTTTAAATTATGTAAGTATAATGTAAAAACCATGCTTTCTCATGCCATTCTTCTTCTTTAGCTTTTTATTTTTTAAAACTTTCTGTTTTGTACTAGGGTATAGCAGTTAACAAACAATGTGGTGATAGTTTCAGGTGAACAGCAAAGAGACTCAGCCATACATTTATCTGTATCCATTCTTGCCCAAACTCCCCTGCCCTCCAGGCCACCACATAGCATTGAGCAGAGTTCTGGGCTATACAGTAGGTCCTTGTTGGTTATCCGTTTTAAATACAGCAGTGTCGACCCCAGACTTCCTGACTCTCCCCACCCACCCACCGCCACCCACCTAATTCATCACCCCTGACACCCTTCTCTAAGTCTGTGAGTCTGTATCTGTTTTGTAAGTTCATTTGTATCATTTCTTTTAAGATTCCTCATATAAGGGATGTCATAGGATATTTCTCCTTCTCTCCTGACTTAACTTCACTCCGGGAAGTTGGTGATGGACAGGGAGGCCTGGCATGCTGCGATTCATGGGGTCGCAAAGAGTCGGATATGACTGAGCGACTGATCTGATCTGATCTGATCTGAACTTCACTCAGTACAATAGTCTCTTGCTTCATCCATATTGCTGCTGCCATTATTTATTTGGTATTTAATAAGCATTTTCTCAGCAGAACAGTTCAAAGATAGAAAGAATTTCCTGTCCGAGTGCTTCCTATATACACTAGGTTACTTGCACACGTGTTATTTTCTTTATCATCCCATCAGGCCCACAAAGGCAGTGGAGTTATTCCTCATCTTTCCAGAGGAATTAGTTGAGACTGAGGGAGACTGAGTTGCCTCACACTTTTAGGAAGAGCCTGAGCTTGGATTTGAACTGAGATCAGATGATACTTGAAAGACCAATCTGTTCTAGCCTAGTCCTGCTGCTCCTATAAATAGGAAAGTTAAGGGCCCAGGGGCTGGGAGAGGTTGCAGAATTCTCTGTGGACGAATTAAAAAAAAAAAAATTGAGCCTGGCAATGTTTAACAACAGTTGTGAAAATGTCTCATGTACTCTGGCTTAGTATCCCGTTTCTAGAATTTATCCTAAGGGAATAATCATGGAGACCCTGAGGTCCTCGTCGACACAAGGTTTATCACAGAAAAGAATTAGAGGTGACTCTGCTCACAGGACAGATTAGTTAAATAAATTATTGTACAAATTCTATCCAATAAAGTGCTGTTCAGACATTTTAAATTGTGCTCGAGACTATGAATGGTCATATATGTAAGTACAGAGTAGGAGTCCATTTTTATAATATATTTTCATACACATTATACATATTTTAGTAATACGTGTATATCATAAAGAAAGGACTGGAAGTGTTTATACCCAGATGTTAACAGTGTATACAGTGGGGTGAGATCACGAGTAATGCTGCTTTTTTTTTTAATTAAAGTATAGTTGCTGTACAACATAGTGAGTCACAGTTTTTAAAAGTTAAAACTCCTCTTTCCTATTCCTTCTTCTTTTTCTTTTTTTTAAAGATAATAACCATGGTTATTTTTTCATCTTTTTAGTAATAAAAACTCTTAGTTTTGAGGAAAAGAAAACTGAATTAGCAGATTGTTTAGCCATTAAGATAAATACGGTGCCTTAATACATGTGCCCCAGTGTCAGAGCGACACTGTTCACAACAGTCACGACATGGAAGCAGCCTGTGTCCGTCAGCTGATGAATGGATAGTGTGTGTGTGTGTGATATTACTGAGCCATGAAAAAGAAAGAGATAATGCCATTTGCAGCAACATGGATGGACTTAGAGATCATCAAACTAAGTGAAGTAAGCCAGACAGACAAAGATAAGCGTCGTATGATATCACTTATATGTGGAATCTAAGAAGAATAAAAAAAATACACATGAATTTATTTACAAAATAGATGCATAAACGTAGAAAACAAACTTAGGCTTTTCAAAGGAGAAAGGGCAGAGGATTAACATATACACACTCCTATTTATGAAACAGATAAACAAAAAGGACCTACTATGTAGCACAGGGAACTCTACTTAATATCTTGTACCAAGCTATAGTGAAAAAGAATGTAAAAAAAGAATACGTTTATGTATAACTGAATCACTTTGCTGTGTACCTCAAACTAGCACAACATTGTAAGTTAACTATGTTTCAATAGTAATTTTAAAATAAAGACTGTACCTCGTGGGCCTTGAAATGCTTATCCCATGTGAGTTCATTGCATGGTGCACAGTAAGCGTCACTGTGTTGCTTCAGGTGCTGCGTCTGGCACAGCTGAGCTGCTGCCTTCCCCAGGAGGCTCTTGGAACTGGACCGTCGGCCTTCCCACGGACAACGGCCATGACAGCGACCAGGTCTTTGAGTTCAACGGCACTCAGGCGGTGAGGGTCCCAGACGGCATCGTCTCCGTCAACCCCAAGGAGCCCTTTACGATCTCTGTGTGGATGAGGCACGGGCCATTTGGCAAGAAGAAGGAGACGATTCTTTGCAGCTCAGACAAAACAGGTAGGTCAGCTTTGCTGTAAGGGACATCCTTGCAGTGGAGCCTGGAGCCGGCACTTATTCTAACCCTAAAGGCTCCCACAGGCTGTTGGTGACACTCGTGGTTCTCTGCTCAAGATCTGGCACTGGCATCTAGGCATTTGTTAGTTTTACTCAGTGGATCAGGCCCCACTTCTCAGTAAAGCCCAAGTGTGCATGTTTGCGTGCGTGCATGCATGCTGAGTCGCTTCAGTCATGTCAACTCTCTGTGACCCTATGGACTGCAGCCCTCCAAGCTCCTTTGTCCGTGGGGTTCTCCAGATAGGAATACCGGAGTGGGTTGCCATGTCCTCATCCAGGGAATCTTCCCAACCCAGAGACTGAACCTGCAGCTCTTACATCTCCTGCATTTCCAGGCAGGTTTTTGACCACTAGTGCCACCTGGGAAGCCCACAACCCAAGTGTATCTGTTCCTAACCCTGCCTTGGCCCACCCTGGAGAGTTCGTTTAGGCTGGTAAAACTGTCTTCAAAATCCATTGAAGAAATAACAGCTTTTATTTCTCCTTTGGGTCTTAACACATTATTGACTGGAGATGCACATTTTTAGAGAGTGATATGATTAACATCACTGTGTTAAGTTGTTAGAACTTAAAATTGATCAAGGATTCACTGCACAACTTAACGATTGTTGTTATTCACATTTCGCTCTTAGATTTTTGTTCCAAACTTGTGTATATTGTAAACACAAGTTTATTACCCTAAATTTTTTTTATAATGATGCATAATGAAATTTTGAGTGAAGAAGAATTCTTCGGTGAATTTTAATGCAGATACTTTCTCTAATTGTCTGAGTGACATGTATACTGGAGTCTCATAAGATGGTAGTTCTTCAGAATATAGTTATACTTCAGATGATGTGAATATTCAACTAACAGACAAAAAACCTTAGTGATTAATTCTCATGTAGAAAGTGAAAATGAAACTCAACGGTGCTGGAGAAGATTTACAGATGTGTCAGGTGTAACTATTGAATGTAATAACCCACAAAGTGTTCGTGAAATAACAGAATTAATTTTTGGCCAGCCAGAATAAAAATGGCTGGGCACGGGTGTTAGTTTCTGCAAAAGCTGTCTGGTGAGTAGTGAGTTAAGCTGGCGGTTTACCAGTAGAATTTCTCTCTGCAGAGATGAACCGACACCATTACTCACTCTATGTCCACGGCTGCCGGCTGGTTTTCCTCCTCCGTCAGGATCCTTCAGAAGAGAAGAAATACAAACCTGCAGAGTTCCACTGGAAGCTGAGTCAGGTGAGGGAATGGAAAACTCACTGATAGGATTTTTTTTCAGAGAGAGTAAATGGGCACTGAAACTGCACAGGACCAACTATTTACGGGCAAGGTGTATTGAAGATTTTACGATTTCTGTGTCTGTGGGTAATAGGATAGCACATTAAATCCATGGAACTCCTTCACATTGAAAGACTTTGTTTTTTTTACATGTGTGTATTTTATACATAAAATATTAATACAGGCTTACCTTATTTTATTGTACTTCTCAGATATTGGGTTTTTTTGGGGGGGGGGCATACTCTGCAGCATGCAGGATCTTAGTTCCCCAACCAGGAATCAAACCTGTGCCCCCCTACCCCAGCGCCTGCACTGAGAGCATGGAATCTTAACCACTGGACTGCCCTGGAAGTCCTAAGCATTTTCAGATGATGGTTACAGTTTTTAGTAAAGTATTTTTAAATTAGGCTTCCCTGGTGGCTCAGATAGTAAAGAATCTGCCTGAAATATAGGAGACCTGGCTTTGATCCCAGGGTCAGGCAAGGTCCCCTGGAGGAGGGCATGGCAACCCACTTCAGTATTTTTACCTGGAGAATTCCATGGACAGAGGATCCTGGCAGTCTGCAGTCCATGTGGTCGCAAAGAGTTGGACATGAGTAAGCGACTAAAATACAGACGCACAGACACAGGTATTTTTTAGACATAATGCAGTTGCACACTTAATAGTATAGTGTAAATATAACTTTTTATGCTTTGAGAAACCAAAAAAATTCATGTGACTCACTTTCTTGTGATACTTGATTCATTGCTGTGGTCTGGAGCTAAACCTGTGGTATCTCCAAGGTGTGCCTATATAAAGAAATAGTATGTTTCAAATACAAAATACTGTGTTATAATTTATTGAGATAAGCAGCACTTACTTAAAAATTGAGATCCTTGTATTTGTTTATTCATTGTCTAAGTCCTTGGCTCCCAAATTGTGCCCAGGACTCTTGGTGCCTCAGCAAATTCAGGGACACGATATTTTAAATTTTCAAGGAACCAGCAGTCTTGACATCTTTGAGACATCACATGAATTGCTAGGTCTTAGGTGTATTAAAGGAGTATTAGGAGTTTACAGTTTTGGCATTAGATCGTATTATAAACTTCTTGTGATGATGTCATATCTTTGCAAGGCTGATTTCCTAGCAGTTGCAGTGGTAAAAAAGCAAGTGTCATGTGCAAAGAATCAATGTGTTATAGGAAACAAAGAGATGCTGTGAACTGAGAAAGCCTTTCCATTACAATCACAGCAGGTTGTTTTGTCTCATGATTTAGAGTTGGGACAAGAAGGAAACATTTGGCCTGGGCTTAATTTATTTGTCTCCTGGAGTTAGTAGATATGAGCGGACATAGTGTTATATGTGCTTATAGTTGGTGAAATATAACATTGTCTGAAACTGTTACAAGATAGATACATAAGAGTCCATATGAGAAGAAGAAAGTGTGTTTTGGTAGAAAGATGAGGTCACTGTCCAGGTGACAGCATTCATCTCTTACTGTTGTCATTTTTATTTACCTAGATCATTTCTTTCTCGGAAACCATTGTCATAAATTTTTTCAAGACACTAAGAAAGGTATCCAGAAAAAAACTTTTGCAGCATAGGTATACATTTTAGGTATAGTTCTGTTTTCACAATCATAGCCTGCATTTATGTATTTCATTTCTTCTTTTCTTTTAAATAAAAAGTTGACTGCACCCCACGGCATGGGGGATCTTAGTTCCCCAGCCAGGGATCAAACCCATGCCCCCCGCAGTGGAAGAGCAGAGTCCTAACCCCGGGACTGCCGGGGGCATCCCAGTGTTTACTTCCTTCTGTTTACATGTTTTTGAAACTTTATCACGGAAAATTTTAGACATAGGTAAAAGTGGACAGATTAGTATAAGGCACAACTCCACACACCCTTCAGTTGGGTTCAGTAATTATCAGCTCTTGGTCAGTCTTACTTCATTGTTATCTCCACTGTTAATAGTTTTTCAATATCCATCCAGTGTTCAGATTGTTTCATAGGTGTTTTTGTGTTTACAGTTTTGTTTGTTTGAATCAGGATCCAATAAGGGGCCATACATTGGGATTGACTGATAGACTTTTTGAGTTTATTTTAATCTATAGACTCTCCTCTTCTCCCTTGGAATTCCTTTGGTAATAAAATCAGGCTTTAGTCCCATAGTTTTCAAGAGTTTAGATTTGCCTGGTTGCTTCCCTGTGGTGTAATGTAACGTGCTCCTCTGTCTTCTCCTCCTTTTAAAAATATTTATGTATTTATCTATCTGCCTACTTCCTTATGGCTGTGTTGGGTCTTAGTTGCAGCACATGCGCTCTTTATTGAGTGCGTGGGCTTCTCTATAGTTGAGGCACGTGGGCTTAGTTGCTCCTCCGCATATGGGATCTTATACCAGGGATCAAACTTGCATTCCCTGCTTGGGAAGGCAGATTCTTAACCACTGGACCACCCAGGAAGTCCCTCCTCTCTTTTCTTTATACCCCGTACATTGGGAGTGGGCTCTAAAGACTTGATCAGAATGGGGTTTAATGTTTCTGATCTGTTTAAACCCTGGGTCTGGTTTTTTCTCTTCGTGTTGTAAGCAGCCATCAATGGTCAGTGTCACTATCCTTGTGGCATTTGTTTTCTGGTCACTTGGGTGGTAGGAAGTGTGTTCCCAGGAAGGGCTCATGGGAACAGTTAATTCCTAAGTTCTTACATGTTGTTTTAATAGTTTGTCTGTGGCCTTTATACTGAAGGTCACTTTGGCTGGATATCTCATCTCTGGCTCAGATGTAAGATTTCTAAGAACAGAAAATCTCTCTCCATTGAGTTCTAACATAAAATGTTGCTATTAAACTCTGACAACAACTTGATTTTCTTTCATTTATAAAATATTTAGTCTTTTTGTTTGGATGATCATAGGATGTATTTCTTTCTCTTCCTCTTCTTTTTAATTTTATGAATACGTCTTGGTGGTTTTAGGTCTGTTTTCCCAAATATGTGTTATTCTCTTATAGTATCTAGTTTCAAATATTTGGGTATTTCATGCAGGGTTTTCGGTATTCTTTTTCATTGCTTTGGTTTTCCTCCCTGGGGACTCCTTTTATCTTTTGTTGATATTCTTCACCTTTTTTTTACTGTAACCGTCCCTTTCGTTTAAATCATTTCTGTATCCTGTCACCTCGTTTCTGAGTTGCTTTAATTATGAACTTGTTTTTTACTGTTTTATGTCATTCTCCTTGTGTCTTTTAGCATGTTTTAAGATAAAAGATCATCGTTCTCATCTCTTTTGTTAGGTATGACTTTCAGGTATGGTTTCATTAGCTGAAGGGATATTATTCCCTTTGGTTGTCTTTTCTTTTCCTTTTAAAAACTTCATGTGGAATTGAGTCATGATCATTTCCATTCCCCCACCCTCAGTTTTACATGAAATTAGCTTTCCTACACTTTGAAAAGAGATAGTTGATCAACATGACTTTTTTTCCCCCTAGCTTTAAGTTTTGAACTCTCCTTTCTGTTGTCTTTATAAAGGTTTTTTTTTTTTAATGTGGCTTCACACCCTCTGGTATCTCCCGAATCTGAAACCCTGTTGCTTTTCTCCACTTGGCTTGTCTCAGCATTCATGTAGTCACCTCATCAGCAGTATTGTCGTGGGTGTTGTCTGTGGCTTGGGGTTTCACTCTCCTCATCTCCCTGTTTTCAAGGAAATTAAAAAATTATACTAATTCTACTACTATCTTCACTGCCTGCGTAGCTCAGTTGATAAAGAATCTGCCTGCAATGCAGAAGACCTGGGTTCAACTCCTGAGTCGGGAAGATTCCCTGGAGAAGGACATGGCTACCCACTCTAGTATTCTTGCCTGGGGAATGCCATGGACAGGGAAGCCTGGTGGGCTACACAGTCCATGGGGTTTCAAAGAGTCAGACACAGCTAAGTGAGTGAGCACACACGTGCACAAAGGGGAGCGAGGCTATTGTTGATGTAAAGTGAGTAGTTGGAGTGGTCCCAGGTGGCCCTAGTGGTAAAGAACCTGCCTGCCAGCAGGGGACAGAAGAGACATGGGTTCGATCCCTGGGTCAGGAAGATCCCCTGGCGGAGGCCATGGCAACCCACTCCAGTATTCTTGCCTGGAGAATCCCATAGACAGAGGACCCTGGTGGGCAACAGTCCATGGGGTCGCAAGAGTCAGACACGACTTAGCGACGCACTTGAACTTGACTACTGTCTTCTTAGAATATGCTCATAGACTTTGACCAAATATTACTGATATTTAAGTACAGTGTTATTCTACTAATCCCCTAGAAACCTGTAATATCTGTAAAACTAGGAATGTAATATAAATTACTTTCTGAAGAAACTTCTATTACAGAACTTGTTTGAAATAAAGACTTAAACTAAAATTAAGATCTTAATGATGCTAAAGCTGAAACTCCAGTACTTTGGCCAACTCATATGAAGAGTTGACT
This sequence comes from Bos grunniens, assembly GCF_055505025.1. NCBI lineage: Eukaryota > Metazoa > Chordata > Mammalia > Artiodactyla > Bovidae > Bos > Bos grunniens. Next base: position 37,288,512 of record NC_141180.1, on the reverse strand, counting down.
CATTGGAAAAGACTCTGATGCTGGGAGGGATTGGGGGCAGGAGGAGAAGGGGACGCCAGAGGATGAGATGGCTGGATGGCATCACTGACTCGATGGACATGAGTCTGAGTGAACTCTGGGAGTTGGTGATGGACAGGGAGGCCTGGCGTACTGTGATTCATGGGGTCGCAAAGAGTCGGACTCGACTGAGCGACTGAATTGAACTGAACCTATCTCAAAAGTGAATTACTGTGTAATTCCTTTATTTAGAAATATGTGATGACACATTTATATACACACATATCATGAATATATACTAAACATATATACAATGTTATAAGTTTGAATTTTTCCTCAGGCTCAAAAGCAGTTGCTTTTCTTTTGGGAGTAATCTTTGGTAATGTCTTCATTTATTTTGATGTTTCTGGCCTGTTTAAGCTCTCAATTTCTACTTGGTTCAATTTCTTAGAACTAAAAGGTAAATTGGGCAAACTTAAATTGGAAGAGACTCTGATGCTGGGAGGGATTGGGGGCAGGAGGAGAAGGGGACGACAGAGGATGAGATGGCTGGATGGCATCACCAACTCGATGGACATGAGTTTGAGTGAACTCCGGGAGATGGTGATGGACAGGGAGGCCTGGCATGCTGCGATTCATGGGGTCGCAAAGAGTCAGACACGACTGAGCGACTAAACTGAACTGGAAAAAAAAATTATTCATTTATTTGATTTTTGGCTTCATTGCTGCTTGGGCTTTTCTCTAGTTTCGGCAAGCAGGGGCTGCTCTCCCATTGGGGTGCGCAGGCTTTTCGTTGCAGTGGCCTTTCTGTTGGAGGGCATGGGCTCTAGAATGTGTGGGCTTCAGTAGTTGCAGCACATGGGCTCAGTAGTTGTGGCACACAGGCCTAGTTGCTCTGCCACATGTGGGATCTTCTCACATCAGGGATTGAACCCATGTCTCCAGCGTTTGTCATCAGATTCTTTATCACTGGGCCATCAGGGAAGCTTTGGGCAAACTATTTGAAAGGCATGTTTAGAAATTTCATCCCACAGTATCTCCTTCTCTGCTTGTCCCTGTTCTTGCATAAAACATAAGCCAGAAATCAGGCCAGTGCCAGACCAGGTGGGGCCTCGGAGACTGCAGACCAGCACTCCCTGCGTGACAGCAAGGGATAGGAGAGGAACTCAGTTGAATTTGGCCACGTGAGCTTAATGTTCACATTTGTATAGAGCATCATCTTTGAACCGAGAAAGGAAAGCACATGATGCACAGTGGGCCTCATTCTGAGACGGGAGGTATTTTTCATTTTGATCCAGAAAAGGAACTGCCAGCCCCCCGAGTGGTGACCATCCTGCCGATACTAGAATTCCCTCGTGTCACGCTCCTGGCAGAAGGGGGTTGGGCAGCTCACCGTTTGAAGCGCCCCTCCCTGCCCCCCAGTCTGACATGTCCTTGAGGTGGTTGTCACCTGGGCCGTTTGGGTGAGACATGGTGGGAAGAGACATATTTTGTTGCCTTTTTATTTATTGATTGATGATGTGGACCATTTTTAAAGTCTTTATTGAATTTGTTAACAATATTGCTTCTGTTTTATGTTTTGGTATTTTGGCCACAAGGCACGTGGGGTCTTGGTTCCCTGACCAGGGATGGAACCCACACCCCTTGCATTGGAAGGCGAAGTCTTAACCACTGGACCGCCAGGGAAGTTCCTGTTGCATTAAATCTTTTCCTTTCTAGGAAAACAGAAATTCGTTCTCGTGTCCAGTTGTGTGGAAGGGTGAGAAGGAAGGAGAGTGTTACACACCTAACGCTTCCCTTGGCCCCACAGGTCTGTGACGAGGAATGGCATCACTACGTCCTCAACGTGGAAATCCCCAGTGTGACCCTCTACGTGGACGGTGTCCCTCATGAGCCCTTCTCTGTCACTGAAGATTACCCACTTCATCCATCCAAGATCGAAACCCAGCTCGTGGTTGGGGCTTGCTGGCAAGGTAACGGTCACGGGTACTCCTTTTCCCCTCAGTCTCAGGAGCAATACTTTTTCTCTGCTGTGTTGATATTAATAGAAGCAGGCTCTTCTCAGTATTCTCATTCCTTGCTGTCCTGTCCTTTATCTTTTCATTCCTTTGCCTGGTGTTGCCTTTCTGGGGGCATTGCTGTGCAAGGCTTTGGGGCAGCTCTGTGATGCTCGCTGGAGGCAGTGAAGGATGGGAACACCCTTCCTGAGGGCCTGGGAGGGAGCGTTGTGCAGAGAGAGAGTGTGTTGAGGAACATGTTTATAAATTAATCTGTTAATTGGAAAGTTTACAAAAACACAGAAACAGCAGATGTGTGAGTTGCTCTGGCCCAGAGGGCACATCAGAGTGTTTGTGCTTGGTAGCCTGGTAGAAGCACTTCAGTGAGGACTGGAGAAGAGTCTGTGGGCATCTCTGCCGAAAGACCGAGATGGGATGTGATGACAATCACCAGCAAGACAGTACAGCTTATTCTTGTTTTCTAAGTGGCAGGCTGTGTCCTTATGGCTTAACATACATTATCTCATTAATTCTAAGTGATACGTCTGTGGGGCAGAAGCTCTTTTTATCCCTATTTCACAGCTGAAAAACTGAGATGAAGAAAAGAAGCAAGCCGTGTTAATCAGCTGATCACATGGCGCTAGGGTTTGAACCCCTGGAGCTGGTGCACTCGGGCCGGGGTCTCTGATCCACCGAATGAAGAGTGTTAACGTTTTCTGTGCCATGGATTCCTCTGGTAGTCTGGGAAGCCTGAGGATCCCTTCTTAGAAGGATAATTTCTTATGACCCTATAAAATAAAATACATAGGATTTCAAAGGTGACCAATTAGATTGAAGTACATACAGTTATGCAAGTGCTAAAAGCCCTTATTTGTGAAATAGTAACATTTGCGCCACTCTTCACATGTGAAGATCAGGCACATCTGTTAACTGCTGTGAGTCAGAATAGCAAGGGGCTTTGTAACAATGCTTGTCGATGCAATGGGACATGATTTCTATTTGCAAAGTCACGGTTTCTTCCAATATTCTTGTCATTTGTAGCTGACATTTATAAGGAAAGGGAAAACTAAATATTAGAAGTTAGTGAAAATAAGCATGTGATCTTTCCCACCCAAGTTGACAGGTCTCCTGGTCTGCTGTTGAGGTTCATGGGGTCCCGCCTCCAACCCTTGCCCTTGACTCTGTTGTGTGACTGCAGGGTGTCATCATCACATGTACCGGCTAAATCAGCCTTCCTTTTCCTTCTCTGTGGAAGTGTTGTACCTGGAGTTAGACTAGAAATTTATGAAAGAGCCTAATTTCCAAGACATCATTTGAGCAAACTCTGGGAGACGGTGAAGGACAGGGAAACCTGGCATGCTGCAGGCCGTGGGGTTGCAGAGTCCAACACGACTGAGCAACTGAACAACAACAGTTTCCAAGACAGTTTTGCTGCTTTTAGGAGGATTGAATTTCATAATCTTCCTGCAGATCCTTTCAAATGAAAAGGAATACGACAGTATTCACAGTGAACTTCTTCAGTGAATTCCCAGATTTAATTCTGGTGACAGTCGGTTGTAAGAAATGAGAACGTGAGACCAAGGAGTGAGGAATAAATTATTGGGCATATCGGAAGTTTTTCTTATTCTTAAAATTTCAGTTCATATTAGCTTCCACAATTTCTCAGTAAAGACTTGAATAAGAATACAAGAGCCAACCTAAGTGTTATTTGTATTCTGAGAACTTTGTTGCATGGGTTAAAATAAGCCCTCACATTCCAGTCTGCCTTCCTGTTCGTGTCCTGGTGCCTCTGCTGTCAGATGGCCGTCACTTTCACCCTCTCTCATCTCTTTCTACCTCAGCCCTCTCGGCATCGTCAGCCAGAAAAATCTCCCTAGATCTCCAAACCAAACACAAGTTTTTAGAAATTGTAGTTAACAGGAAAAAAGATCTCCTTTCTTCCTTTCAGGGGATTTGAGATCCCTTTCTTTTCAAATTCACTATGGGGAACTCAGGCTTTAGGCCCCCTCATTGCATCAACAGAAACATCAGTTCTTACTGTGGGTTGTGAAGACAGAGGATCTATGTGGGCCCCAGGGCTCACCTGTGTGTTTAGGGGACGGAGGAGCTGTGTGGACCCCAGGGCTCACCTGTGCACACCTGGTCTGGAGCCCACTCATCTGCAGCTAAAGCTAAAGGTGGAGAGGCCTGTTCTGCAAGATGGGGCGGACACAGGGAAGCAGTCTTGAAAGTGGAGACTCTGTCCTCTTATCGGGTGGGTGTGTGCCTGGACCCAGAACACTGGTGGGGACAGCAGCTGCTGTCCCTGAGCCATCACTGATTGAGTATGTTTCTCTGGGTTAAGTTCCCTAATCTCTGACTCCCTTCCTGTTCAGAAAAACTGGTTAAAAATGCCTTCCTTCCTCTGTCCCTTGGAAGTCAAAGTCTCAACCAATTATGTACTCCTTTTGAGCCTTCAAAAGTTATACACATTCACTACATAGCACCCTTTGGATGCTGATGTGTGTGTCCCCATCAGGAAGGCTGGCGCTGTGGTCCAGGAGGGCTGCCATTTGCATGGGGTCCGTCTCTGCCACCAACGTCAGCCACCATCTGGCTGGGTCCTGCCTGGGCAGGTTGAGGAGATCAGTGAATTGAGCACACGGCTTTCACTCCGTCTTATTTTGAATCCAACTTGTGTTTTGGCAAGGAGGCTGTAGGAAGGCAAAATAAAAGACTGGAAAAAGATGAACAACATGGTCCTACTGGATAGCCCAGAGAACTATATTCAATATCCTCTGATCAACCATAATGGAAAAGAATATGAAAAAGGGTGTGTGTGTGTGTGTGTGTGTGTGTGTAACTGAATCACATTGCTGAACAACAGAGATTAACTTCGTAAATCAACTACAATTAAACTTTTTTTTAAAAGGATGGGAAGAAGCATTGGGGTGGTAAAAGGTGATGATGTACAAGCTTCATCCAGGTGGAGTGTGTCAAGAGGGATGAGAGGCGAAGGGTTCTCTTTGGGTTTGGTCACTTTTCGAAACTAATTTTCAAGGTCCAGTTCTGAAGAGCCTAACCTCTTGGTCCTTTTATATTGTCTGTCTTGCTTTTCTACAGAGTATTCAGGAGTTGAAAGTGACAATGAAACTGAGCCTGTGCCTCTGGCCTCCGCAGGTCCCTGGACTCTTGCCTACGGTTCACTATTGTGTTTCATTTAAAGACAAGACCTCCATTCATTGCCCATTCCGCATGCGACACCCCAGTTGCATTTGGGTCCCAGACACTGTCTTGAGCTGCTGCTTTGCCTTATGCTGCCCCATTGCATCATGGGATTTCCTTTTTCTGCCCGTGCTGATCCCAGCTGAAGTGAGAGCAAATGACTCATTCATGCGAGGCACTAATGGGAGTTTCTTTTACCCCCTTCATCAAATCTCACCCCATCCCACTGCCTGAGACACCTTGCTGAAATCTCACAGGCTACCTCCTGCTGCTTGTGTGTCTGAACCACCAGACAGGAAAAGACTCGTGTCTAGATATTCTGTCCTGCCCGATAATAAATTCTAAATAATGTTTCTTAGAGATCTCAATCCCTAACAGTGATGTTGCGTGTAATGTCCTTGTCAGGATTGAGACGTGCTGCTGACAGTCAGGCTCTTCTCCTTCAGTGTAGGAACAGGGTTTACTACCTCCTGATATTGGCTCTTTGTGACAGCCTGTCAAGGGCCACTTTCTGGCTTTTTCTTATAACATCTTCACTCTCCTCAGCTGTCCTCAGTAGTTGGAGACAGGCATGCTGTGAGTCAATGAAACAGCCATCTGAGTGGCCTTGATACTAGGCTTCTAAGTGCAGGATGGGGTTTTAACACTCATCTTTCTACTCCTGCTTGTGTATGTTCATCCCCGAGTTTGTATGTATTCTGGGAATATGCTCAGTTAGAAAAAAGCAACCTAAGGGGAATTCCCTTTTCGTCCAGTGGTCAGGACCCAGCGCTTTCACTTCAGGGGCCCAGGTGTGATTCCTGGTCAGGGAACTAAGATCCTGCATCCACATGGTCCAGCCAAAAATAAATAAATTTTAAAAAGGCAGCCCAGCATCTGATCCAGCTGACTGAGAAGGCAGTGGTTGAAGAGACTAGCACCAGTAAGATGTCACTTGCGTGCCATGGTGACCAGTGCAGCATGGACCACCCTTACTGGGGAGTGGCCCACAATCATGGGACCTCTGGGCTTCTGGTGAGGGACACATCACCACCAGCTCCTCTCTTCTCCGGGCCACATGCATGATCATAAACCATTTAATTTCCTCATTGTGCTTCCATGTCAGCTGCAAGGCTAACAGGATCTGATAGGAACTAACCCGCATGTCCACCCATCAAGCCACCACCACCGGTAACACCACATTGAAAAGTGAGATGGGAGGCCCAGGCTGCCCCCACAATTTCTGCTTTCCCTCCCCCATGTTCCACAGGTGGTGACCTGCGCATGACCCAGTTTTTCCGAGGTAATCTGGCTGGCCTGACCATCCGTTCTGGGAAGCTCACAGATAAGAAGGTGATTGACTGTCTGTATACCTGCAAAGAGGGGCTAGACCTGCACACCCCCGAAGACAATGGCAGAGGTGTCAAGGTAACACAGGCACCCCCCTGCCTGGCACCCCACTCCCCTGCACCCACACCTTCTTTGACCTCAAGTGTAAAGGCCACTGGCACAAGGGTTGATCTGTTTTTACTCTTCACACCTCTGGCACCACACCCTAACTCTCCAGCTCTTTGGGCCCCTGCTCCCCACTTGTCCCATAGTCTACTTCCATCCTGACACTGACTAGGCACTAGGCCCCACAGCCCACCAGACGTCTGCTCCTCAGCTGCCAGACAAGCTTCCAGGCCCCTGGTACCCACACTTCCATCCAGCTTGGCTGCAAGTCCAGGGTTCCCAAAACCCCTCCCCCTTTTCAGTTTCAATAATTTGCAGAACTGCTCAGAAAACCCCACAAAACACTTTACTTACAGTTACTGGTTTATTGTAAGGGATGCAACTCAGGAACAAGCAGGTGGAAGAGATGCTCAGGACCTGGGGTGAGGGGAGTGCACAGGGCTTCCACCCCCAACCCCCCAGCACCTTGCTGTGTCTGCAAACCCAGTTCTCCAGACCCTGTTGTTTGGGGGTTTTGTAGAGATTCCATTATATAAGCATGATGGATCAAATCATTAACCACTGTGATCCATTAACACAGTCTCCAGCCTTTCTCCCTTCAAGGGTAGGACTGAAGGTCCACTCTCACCACACGGTTTGTTTCTCTAGCAACCAGTCCCTATCCAGAAACTATCTAGGGCTCCACCAAGAGTCACCTCATTAAGGTAAACTCTGGGGTGGTTGAAAGGGGCTTAATCAGGAATAACAAAAGATGCTCCTATCCCTCAAGAAATTTCAAGGGTTTTAGGAGGTCCGTGCCAGAAACCAGGGACAAAGACCAGACATTCTTTTTCTTCTTAATATCACAGATCTGTTTGCGCCTTTGGTATTTACTGTCGTATCATAGGGTCATGGTCACTGGAATTCTACAAGCTTTTCTTTTCCTAAGTCACCAGTTCACATCAATCCCAAGCTAATTCTCTTTGTCAGCGCGTTCATGGTTTCACCTCCTTGCAGACAACCTTACTCCTCTCCTGTCTGTTTTGGTGCCATTTCAGATCCAGGCCAACCCTAGTCAGTCGACGTTGACCTTGGAGGGAGAGGACGTGGGGGAGCTTGATAAGGCCATGCAGCACGTTTCCTACCTTAATTCACGACAGTTCCCCACCCCAGGGATCCGAAGACTCAAAATCACCAGCACGGTCAAGTAGGTGCTGATTTGTTAGCAGTAAATCTTGTCTTTCTTTGCCCAGTGATCCTTGAGAAGAAAACATGTGCATTTAAGTTTTTTAGGACAAACCAGCCTCCCTTCTGTAAGCTTATGGTCACTTGTTTCCAGAAACTTTGAGTGATGTTTGGAAGCACATTCTGGGAGTGGCCAGCGTCTTGTCCCCTAAGTGGTTGTGGAATCCTGCCTGTGCCACCTCCGAGCACCCTTGTGTGGCCTGCAGTGTGTGTGTGTGTGTGTGTGTGTGTGTGTGTGTTGTGCTCAGTCACGTCCAACTCTTTGCAACCCCATGGACTGTGGCCTGCCAGGCTCCTCTGTCCATTGGATTCTCCAGGCAAGAATACTGGATGACCCTATGACATTTCCTCCTCTGGGAGTATAGCCTGAGAAGTCATCTTTTCAAGCCCTGACCCTCCCCTCCCCTTCCTTGTTGACAGGTGTTTTAACGAGGCCACCTGCATCTCCATCCCCCCAGTGGATGGCTACGTAATGGTTTTGCAGCCAGAAGAGCCCAAGATCAGTCTGAGCGGCATCCACCATTTTGCTCGAGCGGCTTCCGAATTTGAAAGCTCGGAGGGGGTTTTCCTCTTCCCCGAGCTTCGGATCATCAGCACCATCACGAGAGAAGTGGAACCCGAAGGGGAAGGGGATGAGGACCCGACAGGTGATAGCCCAGAACAGTCGCCCCTGCCTCAGCTCTAAACTGTGCAGCTGAAACCCACTGCGGCTGCCAGGGAAAAATCCCTGCCCTTTTCCTCTGTGGTTTTGGAAACTTGAATGTTTCTATGCTGTTTTGGATTTGCTTCTAAAATCTGACTGTGGGCTGGAGCTCCTTCTAATCTTTGGAAACCCACTTATTGGGGGAGGGGGTGGTTCTTTGATCTTTTCCCAGCTTGACATCAGAGTCAGATAGATCTTGGCGGTTGAGAGGATGGAGACCAGGGCAGGGGATGCAGTTGGGGGATGCTCCTGCTGGCTGGCAGTCTCAGCAGGACAGACCGCCCCCCATTCTCAGACCTTCTCTCTATTCATTCAGTCCTCCTTAGACCCATAAAACACCCCCAGTTCTTGAAAGTGACTGTCCCCTACCTCCATCCATGGTCCCTAAAAGGGCTCTGTGAGTTTGAGGATGAGCAGGCAGGCCGTTGCTGTGACCTCCTCTCCAGGCTCCACGGCCTCTGCTATTTCCGGTTGGGCTATTTTTGCAGTTCAAGAGTCACTGGTGTCAGAGGAGATCGTGCACGACCTGGACACCTGTGAGGTCACAGTGGAGGGAGAAGAACTGAATGGAGAGCAGGAGAGCCTGGAGGTGGACGCGGCCCACCTGCAGCAGAAGGGCATCGAAATGAGCAGCTCTGACATGGGCGTGGTCTTCACAGGTGGGAAGAGTGACAGCTCGGACCTGTCTTCCCAGCTCAAAACCTGGAGGGAGCCCTAGATGGGGCGGGAAGGGAGAGTGTTGACTGGGCCGAGCGGTGGCTGCCAGCTTCCAGATGGGGAGGGGAGGGCAGCTCTGCCTGGTGCCCCATCCCCATAAAGGGTGGATGTCTGGGCACGTTATGGCACACGCCCTTCAGGAGGGGGAGATACCCCGCAGTTGGACAGCCAGGCATGGCTGAGTGCCTTGGGAACCACCTGCGTTTGCCTGCAGCCTGTGTTCCTAACTCCACACTGCTGTCTCCTCCTCGCCCGCAGGTGTTGACACCATGGCCAGCTATGAGGAGATCTTACACCTCCTGCGCTATCGGAACTGGCACACCAGGTCCTTGCTTGACCGCAAGTTCAAGCTTGTCTGCTCTGAGCTGAATGGTCGTTACGTCAGCAACGAGTTCCAGGTGGAGGTGAGAGCCGGCCTCTGCAGAGAAAGGCCAGTGGCATGGTGAATGAGCACCCACTTACGACCCTGATGTTTGCAAATGCTGATTTCCAGGGCATTTGTAGTGGTCATTGTTGGGGTTCATCGGGGTGGGTCACCTTTTCCAACTGGGGGTACTGCTTCAGGCTAGACCTACACGGGTTTAGGGTGACAGGTTGTACTTGGGGTGAGCTGGGATCCGGCACGGTGCCCTTTTCACAGGTTCCCTCAGCCCGGGACTTGGAGGGGCTTTGGAGGGAGGTGGTCAGGATTGAGTGGCGGTTGATACCTTGGGCTGAGGAGCAAGGGTGTGTCTTGAAATCTGACATTGCTTTCTAAGGAGCAGTGCCCGGAGGTTCTCTGCAGAGGCCTGGCCCTGCTAGGAGTGAATGCTCTGCCCAGGGCAGGACTGCGTTGCGAGGAACGTGGTCATGGTGACTCTGGCCCAGGTGGCCAGGGGGCACGTGGCCACTCTGACATGTCTAGTGTCACTCAGAGCTTCTGTGCCCCAGAGGAGTGAACCAGAAGTTATTCTCAGCAGTTGAGCACTTGCACTGTGACCCCACAGCCCCAGAATTAGACTCACAAGGCTGAAGAGTCCACGAGGGTGTTCTTTGAGCCAAGGGTAGCAGATTGGAAAGAAAGAAAGCCTGTGATTTGTGCTCTTTCGTGTGGCTGTGATTTTGAGAAAAGAGGGACATGGTCTGTGCCCAGGCTTCTCAGATGACCCAAGGTAAAGGGCCACTGGTGGTGCTAGGCCTTCTCCTCCAGTCTGCTGTGGATGAATTATTTTATTAGGCACAATAAAAATGAGTTATTACAAGAGCAGGCTTTTTCTTGGCTGTGTGACAACATCAGATCATTACAACACCCTCCTTGGCTTCTTCTGTCCTTTTCTCCGCCCACCAGCACCTATCCAGGGCCCACTTTGGTGGTGCTGGTCAAGTGCATATCCATTCCCCACACACATCCGGGCTGCCTTTCCATTTCTGCAGGTGAATGTCATCCACACAGCCAACCCCATGGAGCACGCCAGCCACATAGCTGCCCAGCCGCAGTTTGTCCACCCCGAGCACCGCTCCTTCATTGACCTCTCGGGTCACAACCTGGCCAACCCCCACCCGTTTGCAGGTAGGACTGTGCTGCTGCTGCTGCTAAGTTGCTTCAGTCGTGTCTGACTCTGTGCGACCCCATAGATGGCAGCCCACCAGGCTCCCCCGTCCCTGGAATTCTCCAGGCAAGAACACTGGAGTGGGTTGCCATTTCCTTCTCCAGTGCACGAAAGTGAAAAGTGAAAGTGAAGTCGTGTCTGACTCTTAGTGACCCCATGGATTGCAGCCCACCAGGCTCCTCCGTCCATGGGATTTTCCAGGCAAGAGTACTGGAGTGGGGTGCCATTGCCTTCTCCTGCCCCAACTCCTGCTGTGAGCTCAGCACCCGCTTCCCCCTGGCTCAGAACAGCCACTGGCCAGCCCAGCTTTTATTCCCCATCACACAAGGAAACTGGAGCAAAGACAAGGCAGCAAGGGGTCAAACCCCTGCACTGAGCCTTTTCTCAGAGATCTGTCTGTTTTCTGGGGGCTGATGGAGCCAGCAGTAGGGAGGCCCAGGGCACACAGGCCGAGGACAGGTCCTGTCATCACAGCCGTCCTGTCTCCTCTCGCCCCAGTCGTGCCCAGCACGGCCACCGTCGTCATCGTGGTGTGCGTCAGCTTTCTGGTTTTCATGATCATCCTGGGGGTGTTCCGGATCCGGGCTGCACACCAGAGAACCATGCGGGACCAGGACACCGGGAAAGAGAATGAAATGGACTGGGATGACTCCGCCCTGACCATCACCGTGAACCCCATGGAGGTAGGTGTGGAGCCCCTGGGAGGCTCATCCACCCCACCCCACCCCCACCCCCACCCCCACCACCGACGTTCCTGTGCTTCGTGTGGTCCTTACCACGACCCTGCAATTAAAGTGAGGCCTATGGGGCCTGATACAGGGTCCTAGTCACACTGTGGGTGGTGACCAGAGCTTTGTTTCCCTTTGTCTGTGGTGAGGCTTCTTCCAGCCTAGTCCAGCCTCTCTGGCTGGATTCAGCACCCGGTCAGTTGGGTTGTCCCTTTGTCAGACATACGAGGATCAGCATAGCAGTGAGGAGGAAGAGGAGGAGGAGGAAGAGGAGAGTGAGGATGGGGACGAGGAGGACGACATCACCAGTGCTGAGTCGGAGAGCAGTGAGGAGGACGAGGGGGAGCACGGGGACCCACAGACCGCGAACCGGCAGCAGCAGCTGGAGTGGGATGACTCCACCCTCAGCTACTGAGCGCACCCCCCCCCCTGCCACCAGCCCCCACCACCCCGTCTTCCTTCCTGCTTCCGGAGACTCTGCTGCCATCGCTGCCCACCCCCAGGGTCCATGATGTACAAAGTCATTCTGGCCAGTAGGTCTGCAGACCCTCCCCACCGCCAGTCTCTGCCCTGCTTGGTGTGTAGGCCCGTAGGCTCCCTCCCCTGCCACCCCCCTTCCTCCCGTTTGCCGGGATCGCTCTTAAGTTATGTGAGGAGCTGACGCTTGCTCAACTCCAGAAAAGCTGCAGTGACTGGACTCCTTGACAAAGGGTTAGAATTGCTCACTCCCACCTGGTAATCCTTTCTTCTTTTTTTTAAAGTTTTTATTTTTCCACACTAGTGCATGTATAAAATGGCAGAATGGGGCTAATATGTAGATGATAAACTGACTTTTTAATATTTTGTAAATAAATTGGGATTCCTCGTGTCTTTTGTGCTAGTGTAACCCAGGGCTGGATGCAAAGTGAAGTGGAGACACTGAGCGTGGGAGGGACTGAACCCCCAGGACCCCCACCTCCCACCCCCACCCAGGATGAGGAGAGACAGGCACAAAACTGTGCTGCCTGGCAGGAGGGGACTGGGCCAGGGACCCCTCTTCAGAGGCTGGAAAAGGTCAGGTCTTTGGGATTCTACCCATTTCTGATTTGGCATAGGGCTGAGGGGAGCTGGGGTCCCTGGCTGTGTGTACTCGCTTCTCCAAGGACCAGCAGCTCCTCACAGAGGTGCAGCTTTGGGGTCCGTACCAAATAGATGTAGTTTTCCTTGCTGGTGAGAGTGCATGTTGACCGTCCAGATGGTGCAGACCCTCTAACCACTTGGTTTGGAGACAGCAACAGGCCTAGGGGAATCCATACTCAGAACCTTGCTGAAATGACGCCCAGGGGCCGGAGGGCAGCAGTCCATTCCCAAGCAACTGCTGTTTCCCCTCCTCCCAGAGCCCGCCCCAGGGATACAACCCACGCCCAGTAGGTGGTGGAAGGAGAGAACAGCAGTCAGGAGCTAAAACCCTACAGCACTTGGTTTTTAATGTACATGTAAAATTTTAGATTTCTAAAACCGGGGGAAAATAATTTTGAACACTACGCTGTGATCATAACCGCTAGTCTCGAGGACACTGCCAGCTGTCCCGTGTCATGTGTGGCCACCCCTCCATGTACTGTCACCGTAGCTGCTCTGTTTAGACCGTGGGTAGACGCTCATGCGGAGACAGGACCGTTCTCGCGCTGTCTGTAGCGGCCGTGGTATCACTTTTCAGATGTGTATATTGACAATAGGTCAGAAAGTGTATACATACAATAAAGTCTGGTTCTAACTCCAGCGGGAGAGCGGTTTTTTTTTGGTCTCATTTTCATTTGAATCCTACATTCCCTTGGTTTCTTTCTGAGCCAAGAACATAACATACAAAGGCTTTTGTTTCTTTTAATCTGTTTTAACCTCTCACTTCAAGATTTCAGACTACTGGTCTGAACCTTCATCAATTATGTCAAACTCACCTTCCACATACGGAAACATCAAATGGTTTTTTAAAAAAAACATAGAAAATACTTTTCTCTCCGGGCACACAGGCCATGCACCCAAACCAAGCATTGCTGTGTATACACACTGTGCTGTCCATGCCAGGAAGCACAGACTCTAAATAAATAGACAGATGTACACTCAGCTTTTCCTATTCCCAGACAGGTGAGATGGGTCTGATGAATTCAGCACTTAATTGGGAACCAGGGTCTGGTCAGTGGAGCTCTGTGGGTGGCATGGATTGCTACGGCCGGTGCCGCTCAGCCACCTCTAATGAACAGAGAAACAGGCTAGTACCCCAGGCTCTTCTGGAAGCTGTATGCTTGGGCTGTTGAGAGGGCAGTTAACCTCTGGCACTGCTGAGCCTTGCAAGGCCTTTGAGAGGTAAGTGGTGTCGCCCTGTGGGTCCCCAGTAAGCTGCTGATTCTATTATGCCCACCTGTGGGCTGCTGGAAACCCAGATTCTTAGCTCTGTCTCCAGAGTGAGCTCCAAAAGGCCGACAGAGGCCCAGGGACCTGCATTCCTAGGGCTCCTCAGATGTACCCAAGGCTGAGCCTGAACCATTTTCTGGCTAAGTACTGTCCGAGGAAAAGATGCCCCCATGCCCCTGACTCATGCCTCTGCTACCTAGGTCCTGGGGGCAGAGTCTCAAAAGTGAGTGTTTCGGAGAGGAGGTAGGTCTTTCACTACCTAAAACCTGCTTCAGGGAGAGGGAGGTTACACACAATTGCACAATTGTACCAGCTTGCCTCTTGATCCATGACCAGGGTGAGCTCAGTCAAGCTCCCGTCTTTCTAATGTGGCTTGAGAACCAGCATGCACTCAACCTGACGGGGGTTAGGGCCATCCCCCTCACCTTCACCCAGAGCTACAGAGGTCAGTAAGTAGTTGGGCTACCTTTTTTTTTCTTACCCGCAAACAAAATCGCTTTACAGCAGAGATGAGAATTCCCGTATCCAGAAGTACCCTCCCTGAATCCGGAGGGCACCCAGGCCGCCTCTGGGAGCTGCCCAGAACTCAGTCAATGGAGAGCACGCAGGTGGAGGTGGTGAGCAGGCGTGGGCGCCCTGTCTGGACCGCCAGGCGCGGACACATGTACAGCGCAGTGGGAGCCTGGGGAGGAGGCAGCCCCCAGGCGGGAGAGAGGAGTCTTGGCTGGCTCCAGATCCACCAGCTGGAAGACTTGAGGTTATAGACCCTCGGCAAGATGCAGCCTGAGGTGTGCGGCTCACAGTGTCTTCCCATCAAAGCCCAGGGCTCTGATGGGCATGCGGAGGACAGCGCCCCGCCCCCGCTCTAGGATGCATTTCTATGTATGGCTGTTCAGTTCCTGAAACATTTCAAGTCATAAATAAATAACCAGTGTAAACAAAAGGCAGTCGTGTAGGTTCTTTCCCAAGGATGCAGTCCAGCCTTTTGGCCCTGGAGGGTAGCTGAGGGTGCTCGCCTCCCAAGACTGAGTTTGCTTGTCTCCAGGTGCAGGGCTGGGAGGGGCCATTATTGCCTGTTATCTTTGGACACGTTGTGGGCCAGCCAATTCACTTTGGTTTTCCAGCTTTCCCGGAGGGCTTCATTAAACTTCACTCGGAAGTGCTTCAGAGCCTCCTCCTCCGTTTTCCCCAATGCCAGAGAATCCTGGGGCAAAACCGAAGGAGTGGGTGTCCCCCTGACGGGCTGGGCCCTGCTCAACAGGGACCCCTGCCCCCCCCTGCACCTCTGCCCTCTCTGGGCAGGTAACACCCCCTCCTCACGGAGGAGTCAGGAGAGCACCCCACAGCATCTCCCCGGGGAAGAGCTTCTTCCTTCTGACCCCAAAGCAAGGCAGCCCCCCAACCCATCCTCAAAATAACATGTCAGCTTGTGCCAGGAGGTCTTGGCCCCAAAGCCCCATGTGGACAGAGGACCTGGCCTTCTCCAGTGGAAGCTGGCCGGAGGAGGAAGCAGGGGAGCGGCTTCATCCTGGGAACTGGGCACCAAACAACACCAGGCAGGGGCTGTGGCCCCACCGCCCTTCACTCCCCACCCCAGAGTCTCACAAACTGAAAAGACACAGGAAGGAAAAATATCTTTTAACCACAGAGGGAACCCTCCCGTGCAAGTGGAAATACCCTCAGCCTGTGGGGGACGGCGGGCGGGCCAGAGGAGGTACCGGCAGAACACGGGTTAATGCCGGCTGCTTCCTGCCAGATCCAGGTCCCAGGCCAGTGGGCCCTGTGGGTCCATCACACCTGGGGGTTGGGAGGTCTCAGGAAGTCGGGCTCCCTGGTCTCCTGCCCGATGGGGCCCTGCCTTGGCCTTTACCTTGAGATACTGGATGTCTTTGGAGCAGCTGAGCTCAGGCAGGCCTGCCGCCCGCATCAGGGCAAAGAGGTGGAGGAAAAGGAGCCCATGGCGCCGCAGGATGGTGTAGGCCCTCTCACAGTAGCCCCGGAACCTGCAGGGAGAGGCCGGGGAGGGGGCTTTGGGTCCTTCCGGCCACTTCCACCCCAGCTTCCTCTAACCCACCCCCAGCACTACCCCTCCAGGGATAAGCTGACTCCACCTGGGGCCCCCAGCACCACGGGGGGTCTAAGGCACTCCCACCTTTCAAACTTCTCACTATTATTCGTCTTCCCTTGCTGGATCACGTGGACAAAGTCATAGGTGAGGATGAACGGGACCCGCTCACGGTTGATTCCAAACTTGGTCTTGAAATTCCCCAGAAAGTGGCCGAAATCAATGTGGAACAGCTGAGGGGAGGGGAGAGCAAAGACTGAAAAGGAGTCAGAAAGGAGGGCGCCTGGCCCAAAGGAGCTGGGAGGGCTTGGAGGGGGTACTGCTGGCAGCTCTGTGCAGAGCACAGAGGCCAGGGCCTGGGGCCAGCCAACAGGCACCCACCTGCCCGTTCTCTCGGATCATGATGTTGTCGCTGTGACGATCGCCAATGCCCAGCACATAGGTAGCCACACAGTAGCCAGCACAGGAGAGGGTGAACTCCTCAATGGCTCGATCCAGGGCCTCCCTGGGGCGTGGGGATGGAAACCATGGCCACGCCACTTTGCAGCTTCTTCTACTAAGTCCTTGTGCCCTTCCCTCTACTCTGGCCTTGTGACTTGCTTGCACAAATGGAACATGGAGGAAGTGATGCTGGGCTTATTCTGGAGCTGGGTCCTTAAGGCACCTTACGGCTCCTGAACCTTCCTCACTGCTACAGAGGGAAGCTAAGGCAAGAGAGGCCATATGGAGAGAGGCCCCAGATGTGCCACCCTCCAGGCAAATCAAGCTACCTGATGAGATCAGCTGCATGAGTGATTCCAGCAGAAGAACCACTCAGCTGAGCCAGCTCAAGTTGCAGATTTGTGATTTATGCTCCTAAAGTTTGGAGGCGGGGGAACGCTTCCCAGGTGGTGCTAGAGGTAAAGAAACTGGCTGCCAATGCAGGAGACATAAGATCCCAGGGTCGGGAAGATCCCTGGAGAAGAGTATGGCAACCCACTCCAGTATTCTCGCCTGGAGAATCCCATGGACAGAGGCGCCTGGTGCAGACATGACTGAAGTGACTTAGCAGCGGCAGCAGCAAAGTTCAGAGTGGTTGTTACATGGCAGTAACTAACCTATACCTGTGGGAACAGAGACCTGCCCCACCCCTCAACAGTGTCTATGGGATGGTCCTCGGGTGAGCAAGAAACCCCAGAGACTGTCACAGGCCCTTCTTGCCTTTGATTCCCAAACTCCACCCCTTGGGAAGGAGAGGCTGTCTGTCCCGAGGGCGCAAAACCTACCCAGGGTTCTTGGACTTGAGCCAGTTGAGCAGAGCATCCTTATTGAAGGCAGCCGTGGCCGCCATGTTGCTCTTGTTCAGCTGGATGTTGGCAATGGTGTCCGAGTGAAGCACCACCTCGATAAGGCCTGTGCGGTCCCCAGTGGAGAGGCAGCCGTAGGGGGTCATCCTAGCCGGGTGGGAGGAGGGGCAGGCAGACATAGTGGTCAAGGGCTGTCCCAAGGGCTGCTTGACCCTGAGGAGCTTAGCCCACAAAAGCCAAAGGAGATGCTACTCAAGTTGCTGCAAAAGAGGAGGTATGGGGAGGAGCCCTTGACTCCCAGGGCTCCAGGGAAGTTCCTTAGAGATGTCATACCAGAACCCAAGATGCAGAGAGGAAAAGTCAGCACCTTGGCTAAGCCCATGTTTGTTCAAAAAGAAAAATCCCGGTGACTGGATGAAGAAGATGGAGCAGAAAGCCAGGGATGCTGGGGAGCAAAGGACACCATAGAGGGAGACAGGTGCCACGGGCCAGGGCTGGCATTCTCTATCCTCATCCTATGGCCCTATTGCCTCCCTGATCCCGAGTTTTAAACTGGTCCCTCTGGGTGGCTCAGTGGTCAAGAATACGCCTGTCAATGCAGGAGACAGGGGTTCGATCCCTGGGTCGGGAAGATCCCTTAAAGGGTGAAATGGCAACCCACTCCAGTATTCTTGCCTAGAAATCCCATGGACAGAGGAGCCTGGTGGGCTATAGTCCACGGGGTCACAAAAGAGTTGAACATGACTTAGTGACTAAACAAAAACAACAAAATTCTTAGACCAGCCAGTCTTATTTCAGGCTGAGGCAGTCATGTCAGCTTTGACAGGGGGCCCCTGCAACAGGATACAGTCCTAGGCCTGGCACAGGCACACGTGGATGACTGGAAGGCCTCTCACCTCAGGTCCAAGCCCTCCTGCTTCCACAGAATGTCCATGAGCTGGATCATCTGCAGGGTCAGCATGTCCTGGCGGAGGTCTGCACAGTCGCCCCGGGGAGGAACGGCATGAGTTTCCGATGGGTTCACCAATCCCAGCCATGCCCAGGCCCCCGAGTCCCGGGACTCTGTCTTTTCCTCAGCTCACCTTCCAGGAGTCCTCCGCCCCCAGCAGGGTCTCCCTCCCCACCCAGAGCAGTATGGCAGGGTGTGTGGAAGCCATGGCCTCCCTGGGTCCTCCCTGGGGCCCGCCTGCTCACCGTCCCCATTCTTAAAGATGATGCCCACGGTGCCGTCGCTGCCTGCCTCCTCGTTGCTGTACATGACCCACAGGGGTTTCATCTTGGAGTCCATGAAGGTGCACTGCTCCACGCTAAGGGGCAGAGAGCAGTCAGCAGCAGGACCTCCCCAAGGCCTGGGGTTGGCTTGGGGTTGGGGGAGGGGAGGCCCTGGCCGGGGCCTGGGACTTACCAGACTTCAGCCAGCAGGGTGCTGGGGTCGAGTGGGGACTGCAAGTGGGAGAGGGCCTCCAGGTAGGTCTCCTGGCGCATGCACAGGTGCATCAGCTCCTTGGTCTGGGGCTTGGTGGTCTTCTGGGAGCTCACTTTGACGACGTCGTTCAGGGCCTTCAGTTTGCTCAGTGCTTCCCCCTGGCCGGGAGGATGGGAGGGTGTCCTGGGTGGACTGTGAGGAGCAGGCTCTGAGCCCCTGCGGGGCCCACGGGGTTCTACAGAGATGGGAGGGCGCTACTCTGCCTGGAAGCGGAGCTCAGGCGGGGTCATGGAGTGCAGGCGGGGTTGTGGGGTGTCACACCTCACCTGCTTCATCAGCACTTTCATGTGGTGAGTGCTGCCCCGGCAATAGGCTTCCATGATAAGGCCGAAGCGCAGGGCCACCGACGGCACGTGCATCTCGGAGCTGGGGGGAGGAAGCGGGGGCTGAGCCTCGCCTGGTGGGGCCACACAGCCCCTCCCAGACCCATAGGAGGCTGCCAAGGACACCCGGGCCGGCCATCTGGTGGGAAACGCGAGGCCAGCAGGCAAGAGGCCCCTCCTCCCCGTGGCCTTGCAGGTGAGTCCAGCTACCGGAGGTGCCAGAAGAGGAAGTGGCCGATCCTGCGATTGGCCAGGGCCCGGTCCAGCAGGAATTTGGTCAGCTCGCAGTCGAGGTAGGACTCGTACTTGAGCACCTGCACCAGCTGCAGCAGGTACTGGAAAAGCTCGTCGTCCCTGCAGAGAAGGGAGGCCGGCTGGGGCCTGGAGCTCCGCGTCTTGGGAGAGGGTCTGAGGCTGGCGAGGGGGCGGGGCTGGGGCGGGAGGCCGGCCTCATCTGAGCAGACCCCTAGGGCAGGTCCCCACCCGGTGCCTAGGCCCCGGGCGGTGGGGGCCAAGCTGCCCTCTGAGGTTGAGGAAGCCCGCGGAACTCACGTTAGTTTCCGCAGGGACTTGATGGCGAAGGATCCCACGTGGCGGTCGGGGAAGCTGAAGTCTAGCAACTCCAGGGCGCTCAGAACGGGCAGTTCAGGCCAGGAGCAGAGCAGGTAGAGCATCTGGAGGAGGATGCGAGCGGTCAGGGCGGGGGTGCGGGCTGCGTCTGGCTCCAGGCTCCGCCCCTCCCGACCCCGCCCTACCCGCCTCCGCCCCGCCCCGCCCCCGCTCACCCCGCCCTCCCCGGGCTCCGCCCCCTACCATCCCGGCCCCGCCCCCGCCGCCCACCTGGGCCACGTCCTCATGTTTGTTCCACTTAGTGACCAGCAGCAGCCGGGCTAGAGCCTCGGGAAAGTGCTCCTGGATCTCGTGCCGCATCTTCCACACTAGGTCCTTCTCGTGCTCGTACAGTTCCCCGGAACCCCGCCGCTCCAGGATCTCCCGCAGCTGCAGCTGCTGAGGGGCACAGGCGGGGTGGGGGTGGGGTGGGGGGCAGTGGTGAGGGCTGCAACCAGGTCCACACCCCACTGCCCACGGCCCCCAGCTCACCTCCTCCTCCGTGAAGCGTCCATGCTCTCCAAGCCGCCCCAGCTCCAGGATCTGCAAGAGTGACCCTGATATCAGCAGTGCCCCTGGGACCTGGGAGAGCCTGGGTGGGGGGCCCTGGGAGTCGGTGTCAATCCCTTGGCACTGCTGACTTCGTGGCGAGTGACCCTCAGTGGTGGGGATCGTCCCATCCACTACAGGGTGTTTAGCAACATCCCTGGCCTCCTCCCATGACATGCCAGGAGCATCTCCCCAGCTAGGTTTAACAACCAAAATTGTCTCTGGACATTGCCCGAAGTCCCCTGAAAAGACAAGTGGCCCCAGTTGAGAACCACCACTCTAGGACACATGAGGACTTCAGACAGTCAAGGAAGCCCTCAAATGTGTGTGGGGACCCAGCCCCCAGCCCTGGGCAATTCACAGGGCGCAGGGACCATGACATGGGCACCCCAGAGGCAGGGTGGGGACGGCTCATCTTTAGCCTTGAGGTTTCTGGGCAGGGTGGGCCCTGGACCCCAAATGGCGAGGACCCCCTCACTGACCTTGTCCAGGGAAGGGTAGTATACAGGGTGAGGGGCCACCTCAGGGAGAAAGATGACCAGGGCGGCTGCACTCTCAGTGTTGGGGTTACTCCGCACGGTCCCACAGGGGTTCAGTAGTTCCCCTTTCTCGTCTGGACACAGGGACAGATGGAGTTGCAAGGGGAATGTCGCCACGTCCGGATGCACCCCACACTCCCACCTCTCCCTCCTGGCCTGGGCCCACCTGGGACAGAGGGCCACATATAGAGACAGTGCTCGCCCGTCTTGAGCTGGTCCTTGTAGTCAAACAGCATGAGGTTGGCCCAGGCAATGGGGCAGTCCTGGGAAAGAAGCCAGGTGGGTCAGGGCCAGCCGCCCCAAAGGCCTCTGTTTGCTCAACTGCAAGATGGTTCCAGTCAGGCCACGCTGCCCTGCCCTCACCCACACTCCCTATGAGGCAGCCGGGAAGGTCAGCCACACTGGTTTCCTACTGCTCCCAGACACATCCCACCCTCGGCTTCTTGAGAAAGCCTCTCACAGAACATAGCAGCCCCAGAGAGCTGGCCCCAGTCAACCAGTGAGTCAGTGCAGTTCGGTGGCCAGTCACAGCCTGGTCCTGGTGACTCAGTGCTCAACCACCACTCCATTCCCAGCTGGCTGTTGACTCAGGCTCCCTGCTCCCTGGGAGGACACTGCGTTTTTCCTTCCACCCGAGGGAGAGGCCTCCAGGTTCCCTCAAGGACCAAAGGCCCAGGTCTAGATATCCCGAGCACCCCTGCTCATAAGCCCAGGATTCCAGCACCATCACACACCAGCAGGGCAGGGGGTGGCCAGTGGGGTGATGGGGAGGAGGCCGGGGTCTGCAGGCCCACCCAGACCCCATTCCCAGGATGTGTGCGTGCCAGCTGGGATGCTTGGGAGGGATGAACAGCAGCCCCAGGGGGCTGCAGGACAGGACCGGACCAGCAGGGAGTGACTCCCACAAGCTCCACCCACCGCCTTCTTGGACTTCTTCTTGGTGGAGCGGGCCTTCTTGGCCTTCTCGATCACAGCGTAAAGCGCGAAGCAGAGCCGGGCCATGCGGGGCAGGTCACAGATGTTGATGTCAAACTCCAGCCGCTGCTTCCACACGGGCTCCGAGCACACGCTCACCTCCGAGCTGGACACCGTCTTGCATAGCGTCTCATTGCCATGGAAGAGCCCGGCCTGCACCACCAGCTGGGGAAGGTGCATGCAGGTGACTGGTGGCAGAGGCCGGGCCCCTTCTCCCCCTGCATGCTCCCTTCCCGCTAGGGCTCGAATATCCTCCTGAAACATCCTTATTTCAAGTGGGCCTGAACCTCCCCAACCAGGTGCTTGAAGGTGGTCCAATAAGGGATGACTGGCTGCCTGAGGGGGAATGAGTGATGGGGAGGGGAGGGTGGCGTGGGCGGCTCCCCACTGACTGTGGGACCCCGGGGCAGGTTGCTGCTCTGCTTTGGGCCTCCGTTTCCCTATTGGGGCTCAGGAATTCCAGGGGCCCCTCTTGGTCAAGCACCCAAGAATTGCATGAGTCCCTCTAGACAGGGAAGGATTTAATATCCCAGATAACACCCTTCCCTGTGTCCTCCATCTCTGCTCTCACCCCCCCAGTCAGAAAGCTGCCTCCATGCACCCTTCCGTGATTCGTCTACGGGAAACCAGACCTGCCCTGTGTGTGAAGTTACCCCAGCCAGAAAGTGCTCCCCAAAGAGCCCTGGCTTCATTGGGCCTGGGTTTCCCATTCTGCAAATGGGACGAGAAAACCTGCATCTCACAGGCCATCTTGAGGCCAGAGGAGGCGGGCATGTATATGACTCAGAAGTGGGCCTGGCCCCCTGGCTCACTGGAGCAGCTCCTCTTCTGTGTCCATCACCTCCCAAGCTCCACATCCCTGGGCTGGGCCAGGCCCCACCACCTCCACCAAAGTCAATACCCAGAACTCACTGGGCCTGGTTTCTGCGAATCGGCCTCTCTGGCTGGCCGGCCCACCCCCCTCCCCCTTTCCTGTTTTGAAGCCGCTCACAACCACCCCAGGCAGGGATGCTGGGTAATGTGGTCAGGTGGCTTTCGTGTGACCCCCCTCCCTTCTTCCTCTGCCACCCCTTCAGGCCACAGCCACCGTGTTTTTGCAGAAAACACACACTGCCTGTGCCCTTCCCGGCCAGGAGCCTGCCCCTACCTTCATCCGCTCGTCGGCATTCACTTTGCTGCCCTGGATCAGCTCGATGTAGAAAGGCTGCTCCAGGGACCAGAGGGACACAGAGGAGGGCTGGGCAGGGTTGGGGGGAGAAGAGGGAGTTAAGGCAGAGGAATTCAGAGGAGGTCGATGAGGCCTGTGGCCACTGGGGGTGGGGTGAGGGTGTTGCAGGTTTACAGCCAGGTTCGGTACCTGCCCACAGCGCCATCCTTTACCAGAAAACCTGCCGTAGGGACACCCCCATGGCCCCAAGGCCCCCGAGCTTTGCAGGGCACACAGTCCTGCCTACAGGGCAGGAAGCAGGAGGAGCAGGAAGAGAGGGCAGCTGGAGAGCCAGGCCTGGAGGCTGCCCTGGGACGTCCAGACAGGCCCCCAACCCCAGCTCGAAGGCCCAATTCTCAATCCTGAGCAATCAAAAGGCATGAAACTGGGCAGGAGACTGCTGGCCCACAGTGTTGCCCAATAGGCTTCAGGGTTGGACCACGGGTGGGAGGAAGGGCTGGTGGAGAGGGTAAGAGCAGGGTGCTGGCTCACCTTCTTCATGGGGATGGGGGGTGGTTTGGTGCGTGGCTTCTGGACTTGGGGGGCGGGGTTGCTCTGCTCGTCCCGCATGGCGAGGATGGAGGAGGAGTGCACCATGGTCAGGTGCGGGGTCAGCCCACTGTGCAGGCAGCTGCAGATGTACTGAGATGGGGGCACAGGGTGAGCGGCCCCAACTGTTCCCTGGACCACTGACTACCTGGGGACCCCCCCCCACGCTGACCACTGCTCATGCCAGGCCTTCTGGGGTGGGGTCTCTCCTAGGCCCTTCCTTTCCCTGCCCACCTCCCTTGTTCATGAGGACAGCAAGTTCAACATGGGGACACCTTCATCGTGACGCCCAAGATCTGGCTTGCCGGGCTCAAGACGGGCTGAGGAGCAGCTCCCCCACCCCTACCCCTGACCCTGGCAAGGGCTGCGGGAACCCAGGAATCCCTCCCAGCACCCAGCCCTCACCTGGAACTGGCAGAGGGGGTAGCTGCCGTACAGGTACTCGTGCTTGCCGTTCACCTGCAGCGTGTAGTCCTCAGGCTGCTCCACCAGCGGCTGCCGGAACACCGTGGCCTTCTTTCGGAGGGCACAGGCCATCAGTGCCAGGGGCACATCCTTGGTGGATACCTGGAAGGTGAAGCTCTCCTAGGAGGAGGAGGGAGGGTCAGCCCTCCAGACCTGCAGGGAGCCCACAGGGCATAGGGGCACACGCGGGGTTGGGGGGCGGTGTGTGTGGCCCATCTGCATGTATTAGGCACACCCTACCCCCTAACTGTGAGCTCTGTGAGGGCAGCCTCTGATGACGGCACGTGGCCAACATCAGGAAATACCTGATGGATACATGAGCAGACTGAGAACCAGAGCTATCTGATCACTCTGCCTCTTGCAACTCGCCTGGTGGGAAGTTTGGCTGACCCCTCCTGTGCAATGGATAACCCACAAATACCACACAATGTTGTTGGAAGGTGGGTGGATCTGGAAGGCTGGTAGGGGACTGGGATTCTCGTAGGGGGACTGGGCAGCCTGCCTGCAGCACACAGGGCAGGCAGGAGCCTCAGCTCACCTCGCTGCCCTCAAACTTGACATTGACCAGGAGGACCCGATTGGGGACGCGCAGGGTGCCTGGCCCCCAGCTCCGCGCCGAGGGCTCCAACTGCAGAGGGAAGCTGTACTGCAGCCAGGCCTCCCAGCCCAGCTGCTGCCTGCGGGCAGCCGCCTCCTCGCAGAACTGGCGCATCTTGCCTCGGAAGTCATTCACCTCCGGGTCTTGCAAGGAGTCAAACTCGTGGAGGCCTGAGAGGCGATGGAGCCAGGTCAGCGTCAGGATCAGGGGCGGGGTTGAGGGGGGGGTCGGGGTGGGGCCCGGGGGGCGGGGGCAGGCCCGGCCGAGGGAGGACCGCCCGGCCCAGCAGGGCACCTTTGCCGATGAGCAGGCTGATCTGCGAGTTGATGAGCTTCTTCACGCGGTCACCCTCGCGGGCCACCAGCCGCAGGACGGGCAGGAAGGGCTGGATGTCGCAGAGCCGCCGCTGCTCGTCCTCCAGCTCCTGCTGCTCCGCCGTCTGGTTGACGCAGGTGAACACGTAGGCCTCAGGGTCACTGAGCATGTGGAAGAGCGGCTCGTACTGGGCTCGGTGCCATAACACCTGGGAAGACAGTGGCCCGTCAGCCCCGCCCCTGAGGTGGGCGGGGCCGTGGGCGGGGCCACAAGAGCCCCGGGCCGGTGGGGCAAAGGCAAGATCCCGGGACCACTACCCTCTCCATGCCTTGATCACTGACCACAGGGTTAGGGTCCACAGGGTCATTAGGAGTCGCTGACCCTGCCCTTCTATGAAGGGGACCAGGTAGGTGCTAACATCTGGAGCTGAGGGCCGGTCCTCCGGTCTCCCCTAGGCTACTCTGAGAGATGGCCATCCAGACACAACCTCCAGGCACCCAGCTAATTGCTGTGGAGCTCATCACCCTGATCTTTCAACGCTGGCCACTAATTCAGAAAAGTTTAACACAATGAGGGGACCCTAAACACCTCTGCTGGCTCTGCTCAGTGTGTGGCCTTGGGTGGAGGTGTCCCCAGGGTGCCAAGTTTTAGTGCAAAGGTGCTCACCGCTGAGTCACAGAAAAGATGGAAAAGGAGAGAACGGCCCTATTTTTCTCCCACGGGGGATGGATAATTATGTTCCAACAATGCAAAGGGACAGAACACAGGTGTGAATGGAACCTAAGGATACTTGTACCAAGGGCACAATGCTGTACCAAGATACAGCATTCAGTGGGGAGAAACCCCAAGCTGTAGAACAGTGAATGTCATTCAAACCCATTCCCGTGCTCGCTTCGGCAGCACATATACTAAAATTGGAACGATACAGAGAAGATTAGCATGGCCCCTGCGCAAGGATGACACGCAAATTCGTGAAGCGTTCCATATTTTTTTTTCTCTAAGTATTTGAGTTCAAAACTCCTGTATCTAAAGAAATACGGTTGGGGTCATTAATAAAGAAAATCTTTCTATCTTAAAAAAAAAAAAACCATTCCCATAAAAACAATAATAAATGTAATTATTACTACTAAAATAATAAATTTTATTATTAAAATAAGTAATAATTTATTATTATCATAAAACAATTAACGAATGTATTACAGTAATTAATAATTACTGTAGACCAGGACTTGGCAAGCTACTGTTTGCCAAGTTATTGGAAGACAGCCATGCCAGTTCACTCACATGCAATCTACGGTTGCTGCCACCCCAGACAGAAGAACTGAGTAATCGAGACAAACACCATATGGCCAGCAAAGCCCAGGATATTTACTATATGGTCCCTGGTATAAATAATAATATTAAGAAATTGAAATTGAATTGGGATATGAGGTGAGACTGCAGGGACTGATATGTTTTATATTTCTGTGGTGTTGGAATTTTAATAACGTGTCTACAGTACTGGAATTTTAATAACATGCATGTATAGATAGCTCTGTAAGCAGAAAAATACGATTCACTTTAAAATGATATTTACATAAGGTTAATAACACAAAAAAGATGTTATAATGTTAACTCAGAAAAAGAATATAAAAATTCATAAAGAGAATAATCACAAAAAAACACTATATAGGAAAGAAAACAGGAAACAGCTAAAGTGTTAACTGTGATTGTCTCATATGGCTGGATCATGGGTAATTCTTTTCCTTCTAACTTTTTCTTATTCTCCTAAATTTCAATGTGTCCATATACTTTTGAAAAGGAAAAAAAGAAATTTAATTTGTATAGAAACACCCAGGGGGACTTCATTGGTGGTCCAGGGGCTAAGACTCCATGCTCCCAATGCAGGGGGTCTAGGTTCAAGCCCTGGTCAGGGAACGAGAGCCTGCATGCCGAAACTAAGATCCAGTATTAAAAAAAAGAAAGAAAGAAACACCCAGGAAGGGAAGATTTTAAAAAATTAAACAAAACTCAAGTATGGTTCACTGCGTCTCTCCCCCCCCCCGCCTTTTTTTTTGCTCCCAAGTGTTTTCAAATCTGGGGCTAAGGCCTTGTCCTCTGACATGACCCATGAAGTCCCACCCTTTGCAAGTGGGATAAGCCCTTGGAAAGGTCACAAGACACTATCTGCCAAATACCATCCAGACGTTTTATCCTTTGACTCAGTAATCCACCATGAAAATGATTCAATAAAGCCAAAAACTATTTCCAAAGATGCCGTTGACTATGACGACAGCTCTGAAGACAAAAGACCAGTAAAACTCTTAAGTGGCCGTGGATGAGCTGTGGTTTCAAACACGAGGGCAGAGGCATGGAGAGAATGAAAGGCCCCCCTGGGAACCAGTACCCCGGAGGTTTCACGGGAATCTAGGGAGGGACAACACGGCAACCCACTGTGGTATTCTTGCCTGAGAAATCCCAGGGACAGAGGAGCCTGTTGGCCCACAGTCCATGGGGGTCATTAAGAGTCAGATATGACGGAGCACTCATGCACGCAACATGCAATGATAAGGGCAGGAGCTGAATTTGGAAAGATAAGTAGATTCTAACTGTGGGTTTTAAAGAATTCTTGCACATTATTTTTATCTTTTAATTTTTTTTTTCAGCCACACTTTGAGGCTTTCAGGATCTGAACCCAGGCCCCAGGCAGAGAAAGCTCGGAGTCCTAACCACTGGACCTCAAGGGAATTCCCATGTCTTTTAAAATTCATAGCAGAGGATCTCAAATCTGAGACTGTGAGACTTTTTCTGTCTCTCTGAGTTCCAAGCTCTGAGGACTAGTTTTAAGGTCAAGATCGTACCTTCTTGATAGTGCTGAGGTTGGCATTTCGGGACACAGGGAAGTTCAGATAGACCCCCGTGGGGAGCAAGAAATCAACTGCCACGTTCTGATTCTCCTCCTTGGTCCAGAATTCCATGGGGCAGTCAACCCCGGGGGGCATCCTGCTTTTTCACTTCTCAGATACCAGTCGTCCTGCAAGGGAAGCAAAGCACAGTGAGGCCCTCAGGTGTGCTGGGTGAGTCCTTTAAAAGGACCCTTTGAAAACGCGAAGTCAGGACCTCTGCCAGCAGGAGGCTCAGGATGGAGTCCCAGCCAGGAGGTGGCTTGTGGCTCCTGCTGCCCCAGGTCACTGTCTAGGCTGAGCGTCCAGCCTCTCATCACAGGCGGGTACTGTGTCTGCCTCCCTCACGGCAGTGCCTCCAGTTTAAGACACCAACAGGACTTCCTGGAGTAGGAAATGGAAACCCGCTCCAGTATTCTTGCCTGGAGAATCCCATGAACCGAGGAGCCTGGCAGGCCAACTGAGCATGTCTACAGGACTTCCCTGGTGGCCCAGAGGTTAAGAACTGCCTGCCAGTACAGGGGACATGGGTTCGATCCCTGGTCCAGGAAAACCCCATATGCCACACGGCAGCTGAGCCCGTGTGCCACAACTACTGAGCCCATGCACTCTAGAGCCTGTGCTCTCCAACAAGAGAAGCCACTGTGATGAGAAGCCTGTGCACTGACCCTGCTCTCCGCAACAAACTGAGAAAATCTGTGCGTAGCAATGAAAACCCAGCATAGCCCAAAACAAACAAATAAAAATTATGAAAGGACACCAACAAACCCATGCCAAATCACTTTTCTCAAGAACACACACATGGGAGACCTCACCATGGCCACTAGCCGGCAAACATGGAAAATGGCAGGATCACTGGGCAGACAACCCTGGATTTGAGAAGGACCGAAGACTAAAGTTCTTTGAAATTTTATGACCAGAAACCAAGCAGCTTTGACCATCAAACAAGTTGTTGAAATATCTTGAAGTGAAGTGAAAGTTGCTCAGTTGTGTCTGATTCTTTGCGACCCCATGGAGCATAGCCCACCAGACTCCTCTGTCTATGGAATTCTCCAGGCAAGAATACTGGAGTGGGCTGCCATGGCCTTCTTCAGGGATCTTCCCAATCCAGGGATCAAATCCAGGTCTCCCGCTTTGCAGGCAGATTCTTTACTGTTTGAGCTACTCGGGAAACCATACCAAACTCCCTCTCCAGCAAGTAACAAAATGTTACAGACACAATTAGAGGTCTCTGAGTCTCTACCCTGTTCTGGTTACCACCACCTGGATTCTGGTTGTTTACAATTTCCATGCATGTTTTTATCCTTTTATTAGACTAAAATGTATCCACAAATGAGTCCTAATATTTTCCATGCTTTCAAAGCATTGTATGATTAGTGAGCCTTCTGCACCTTGCTTTTGCCATCTAGCATTGCAATCTAGATTTATGCATGCTGATACATGTAACTCTAATTCACTCATTTTAACTCGGGTGACTTTTCACTGTGTAAATAAACCACAATTTATTTCCTCCCCCCTTCTTTTGTTAAGGAACTTCCAGGTTTGTGTCTATTTATTTGGTTATTACATATTATGCTACAATGTATATTCTTGCACACATCTCCTTGTGTACAAGTGAGAGTCTTGGTGTTCTCTAAGAAAAATATAAATTTTGAGCTACACGTGTAATGTCAAAGTTACTTTTTTAAAAAAGTAAAAAGACACAAATAAAATTGTTAGTAATCTATTTTATTTAACCCACTATATCCAAACTATGGGGCTTTCCAGGTGGCACCATTGGTGAAGAATCCTCCTGCCAATGTAGGGGACACAAGAGACATGGGTTCCATCCCTGGGTCGGGAAGAGCTCCTGGAGGAGGAAATGGGAACCTGCTCTGGTATTCTTGCTTGGAAAATTCCATGGACAGAGGAGTCTGGCAGGCTATAGTCCATGGGGTTGCAAAGGGTCAGTCACGATTGAGTGACTGATTATGCATGTGTCCAAACTATGGTCATTTCATTCAATGTTATCAGTGTAGAAAAATTACTCAGATAGTTTACCTTTCTTTGGTGTTAAGTGTTTGAAATCTGCAGTGTATTTTACACTCACAGCACAATTTGGACAGTAGGTTTTCATTAGAAATATTTCATCTGTATGTAGATTTCATACAACTTACAGGTTAAAACTCCTTCTGCAATGCGGGAGACCTGGGTTTGATCCCTGGGTTGGGAAGATCTCCTGGAGAAGGGAATAGCTACCCACTCCAGTATTCTGTCCTGGAGAATTCCATGGACTGTATAGTCCATGGGGTTGCAAAGAGTCGGACACAACTGAGCGACTTTCACAGGTTAAAAAAGTAGGCTCATCGACTCAAATTGTTCCAAGTATACTTAAGTTTTTCAATAACTGAATCAAGTATGAATTCTTACATTTAAATGAATTAAATAAAATGTTTAAAAATTCCATTCTTGACTTACACTCTCCACATTTCAAATGTTCAAGAAAGAAACGTGGCTGGTGGCTGCCATATCGTACAGCACAGGTGATGGGTAGATGCCTAAGAATGGAGTCAGATCTTAAGTATAATCTATGACAAGGGGTAACCACATCTTTAACTTTGTAATCTCCATGTCTTAGTTAGCACTTGGCATTGTCCAATTTTCTCATTTCTGCCAAGCTGGTGGGCACAAAATGCTCTCTTGTTTTAATATGCATTTCTCTAATTATCCATAAAATGTTTACCTTCTGCAAATAACAGGCTTATAAACCTTTCCCTTCTTTGTCTGTCACTATTGTTGCTCATTAGAAAAGACCCTGATGCTGGGAAAGATTGAGGGCGAGAGGAGAAGGGGACGACCGAGGATGAGATGGTTAGATAGCATCACTGACTCAATGGACATGAGTTTGAGCAAACTCCAGGAGATAGTGAAGGACAGGGAAGCCTAGAGTGCTGCAGTCCATGGGGTTGGACATGACTTAGCAACTGAACAACAAATTGTTGTTTAGTACCTAAGCTGTATCTGACTCTTTTGTGACCCCATGGACTGTAACCTGCCAGGATCCTCTGTCCAGCGATTTCACAGGCAAGAACAGTGGAGGGGGTAGCCATGTCCTTCTTCAGGGGATCTTCCCGACCCAGGGATGGAACCCGTGTCTCCTGCACTGGCAGGAGGATTCTTTACTGTCTGAACCACCAGGGAAGTCCTGGGGTTGTCTTTTGCTTACTGGTTTGTAGGGTTTCTTTCTATTCTTTAGATTCAGTTCTTTAATTGCTTGAATGAGTTGAGAATATCTTCTAATTTGAGTCATCTTTTCATTTTACTTATGTGACTTTTTAAGGAGCAGAAGTTTTGAATGTTGATGTAGTCAAATCTTGTTCCTTTATGTTTTATAAATTTTATCCTTTAAACAAATACTTCCTTACCCTAAGGTCACATCCGCTGAGATTGAAATGACTTTAAAAATAGCTGGAAGGAAATGCTCAGTTTGAGAGAGATGTTCTGGGGGCTCTGCCCGTGGGGCCCAGGCCTCGCTCTTGGTTAGATGTAGAAGCTGCCCTGAGCAGCAGGACCGAGCATGCGCCACCGTGTCACCACTCCTGGGATCCACTTCCTCTGATTGTAAAACCACATCCTACTCTGGGTTCCTCTTTCTGAGAATGGCCAGGCTAAAGGCACGTTTTTTTTTTTTAATTATTCAAAATGTGGATGATCATCAGAAATTCTGGAAAAATCCATTGACATTGGTTTGGCTGAGCTTCGAAAGTCAGGAGCATTTTTGACCACTTGATCCTGAGGTTGAGATGAGCACCTGGGGCAGGAGCTCCCCAGGACTCTAGCCAGAGAGATGGATGGGGCTCTGGGACATAGACATCCCTCACTTCCCTGCTCTCAGCGCTGTGGGAAGCCTTTGACTACCCCCATCCATGAGGCATGCAGGGAAACCCTTTGATATTAAAAACTAATTTCTGGGCTTCCCTGGTGGCCCAAGGGTTGAGAATCCACCTTGCAGTGCAGGGGATATAGGTTCGATCCCTGGTCCGGGAAGATCCCACATGCCTCGGGGCAACTGAGCCTGTGCGCCACAACCACTGAGCCTGTGCTCTAGAGCCTGGGAGCCACAACAACTGAGGCTATGCACTGCAACTACTGAAGCCTGCATGCCCTAGAGCACACGCTCTGCAACAAGAGAAGCCATCGCAGTGAGAAACCGCAACTAGAGTAGCCCCCATTCTCTGCAACTAGAGAAAGCCCTCGGACAGCAACAAAGACCCAGCACAACCAAATAAATAAATATTTAAAAACAAAACAACCCATTCCTAGAAGAGGAAGACTCGTGATGGTGTGGGCAGGACAGAATCAAATGCCAGACGGGACAGGAGAAAGATGGGGACTCTTTCCCCTTCTGTGGGCCCAGGACCCAGGGTGAAGTTACTAACAAGCCCCATTCTCCGTGAAGCCCAGACCCATCACTCTCGGTATAGATATGGGACTCAGATGCCAGCTAATCCAGAGACTTTAGAACTGCTCCAAGAATGCGCATTGGCACAACCACTTTGGAAAACTGGTTAGCAGTATCTTTTAAAGCTGGACACATATGCCCTGTGTGTGTGTGTGTGTGTATAGTTGCTCTATCGTGTCCACTCTTTGCGACCCCATGGACTGTAGCCCGCCAGGCTCCTCTGTCCATCGCATTTTCCAGGCAAGTATACAGGAGTGGCTTGCCATTTCCTTCTCCAGGGCATCTTCCCGACCCAGAGATCAAACTGGGGTCTCCTGCATTTTTGGCAGATGCTTTACTATCTGAGCTTCTAGAGAAGCCGAAACACGTATGCCCTATGACCCAGCAGTTAATTCCATGTCAAGGTACACGCTCACCAGAAATGCTAGCACATGTGTGCCAGAAGATGCCCAAAAGAGCATAGCACTGCTACTCATAACAGTCCCCAAATGGAAACGTGCCACATGCTTATCAGTAGTAGAATGGAAAATACTACTTCTTTTCCCCATGAAATTCATATAGCGGTTTCTTCTTCCCATGGAATGTGTATAGCAACGAGAGTGGATGATCTATAAATTCATCATATAAGTGAATCTCACAAATGTAGGGCTGAGTGAAAGACGTCAGGTACAAAAGACTGTGTGCTCAAGAGCCCATTTATAAGGAGAACAAGCACCAGCAGAACTAGTCTGCATAGGCAGATGAAGAGATAGGGGTTACGGGGAGTGAGGAGGGCAGTTACCCCAGGGAAAAGGGGCACAGGAGTGCTGGCAATTTTTCATTTTTTTTCCCCCTGGGAGCCAGGGACCTTTCACAAACTCATTCCACTCTCAGTCCAAGTGGCTCAGGTGGGTTGACTGCACTCCTGGGTCCCCAGGTAGCCTGAGACCCAGGCCCAGCTAATCAAAGCCCTGTGTCTTCTCTGGCCTTGGGGACTGGACAGGAAGCAGGAATGGGACGTAGGCCCAACCAATCGTATCTTTCTGGCTACACTGATTCCAAGATGGGCATGTGACTATCAAGTCCATCCAATTGGTTTTGACATCTGGGCTTCTTTGGGGACTTTTTCCTGGGGGAGGAGAAAAGACAGAATATCTACCTAGAGTTGGGCTTCCCAGGTGGCTGAGTGGTAAAAAAAACCTGTCTGCCAATGCAGGAGACCTAAGAGACACGGATTCGGTCCCTGGGTCAGGAAGATGCCCTGGAGGAGGGCATGGCAACCCACTCCTATATTCTTGCCTGGAGAATCCCATGGACAGAGAAGCCTGGCGGGCTACAGTCCATGGGGTCGCAGAGAGTCGTACATGACAGAAGTGACTTAGGACACGCACACACACCCTAGAGCTCCTGGTGACCACCTGCTGCCCTGAGGGCCGGGACCTGAGAAAGAAGCAACGTGGAGGAGAGCAGAACTCTGTATGGAACGCGAAGCAGAGTCCTGAGGACAGCCTGTGATTCCCTGGATCCAGCCATGCCTGAAACTACATTTCACCTTGGACTTTTCCATTCTATCTGCCAAACTCCCTTCCCTGCCTTTTTTTGTTGTTGTTAACTTAAGAGTAGTTTGAGGTGGGTTTTCCGTCACTTGTAGCTGTAAGTATCTATTTCCATGACTAAAGTAGCACATTCCTTTTGGGAAGCTTCTAGTGTTTGGAGAGTTCTTTGCTTGGAAACTGGCCCACCTCTATGAGCCAACCCCCGTCCTTTGTGCTGCCACCCAGAGGCACGTGGAACTGTTATCTGCTGGCCCTCCTGAAGGATGGTAGTTCCAGCATGTCTGTTCTCCCCACAACGCAGATTTAGACCCTTTTGCCAAAATTTAGTATTCCAAGAAAACAAGATGGGGCCTGGCAGGCCAATTGTAGAAGAATGTTCTGGGCACCAAACTCCCATTTGTTTGGCCTAAAAGTATATCAGGTTTCCCGCCTCCACTCTCCCAGCCTACCCCACAGAGTGTTCTCTGGTAGCCACATCACCAAGCTTGGGGGCCGCCAACCCTCCAGATATTTCTCACAGTAAGCCAGGGTCTCCCAGCCTATGTATGCACGCAAGCTAAGTCAGCGCTTCAGCCTTGTCCAACTCTTTGTGATCCCATGGACCATAGCCCACCAGACTCCTCTGTCCCTGGGATTCTCCAGGCAAGAAAACTGGAGCAGGTTGCTACGCCCTCCTCCAGGAGATCTTCCCAACCTAGGGATCGAACCTATGTCTATCTGCATTGGCAGGTGGGTTCTTTACCACTAGCACCACCTGGAAGCCCCTCCCAGCCTGTACAGGAACACTAATGTCCTGAATCTGAATGCAGAAACTCACAATTATTCTCATGGAATAATTTGCACTCATGAATGGAATTTCATCTCACAGAAATAATCTGTACTCATGTATTATGAGATTTGACACTTTGTATATATCACTCAGGCTGAGATGTATTCGTTTATTCAACTAGTATTTATTAAGTGCCAGGAATCACGAGAGGTGCTGGGAACACACAGGTGAATGAGACAAAGGGTCCCTCTCCAGAAAGAGCTTACACACCAGTAGGGGAGACACAGTAGACAAGATGGATGTTTCTGCAATGATGGATCAAGGTGGTAAATGGCAGATTGTCAAGTGATGATGCGAAGAAGGACAGCAGGAGGGGCTACCACATGCAGAAGGCTGAGAAAGACCACTGTGAGGGGAGGACATCGGGCAGAGGACCTGGGTGAGCCATCACGTTCAGAGCCGACAGCAGGCGGTCCCTTGCCTCTGGAGCATGTGGGACGGTGGGATGAGATGGGCTGAGGAGGTCAGCGGAGGCCACTCTCATTGAGCCTTCACAGGGAAACACCTGGCTTTCACTCCAGGAGTGATGCACGGTCCTGGAGAGTTTTAGGCCAGGGAGCCACCGGATCTGATTGGCATCTGAAATGATGCTGTTGGCTGTGGCTACGAAGGGCTAGACAGTTGCAAGCAGGCAAGAAGGAGAGTGTAGGGGAGCTCATGCTACAGATGACAGTGGCTTGATCTAGGAAGAGGAGATGGAGCTGGTGAAAGGAAGGGAACCACATACATCTAGGAGCTGGTGGGGGGCAGAGGTCATCAGATGGGGGACAGTGAGGGAAGGAGCAAGGATGACAGGCAGGTTGAGCTTGGGAGACTGGCTGGATAGTGGATATTTACTGAGACAGGAAAGTATACTGGAGAAACAGATTTGGAGGGGATTGAAATAGCAAGAGCTCCATTTCAGACACACTGAATCAGAGTTGTTTACTGAGCACCCCAGTGGAGACATCCAAGGGGCAAAGTCACAGTAAAGCTCAGAGGAGACTTCTTTGGGGTCATAGAGACATCACTTGGGGTCAGTAGGCGGCCATGGAGCCATGGGGACTGGAGGGTGAGTGAGGGCCAGGACCACCCTCCGGGGACCAAAATGGGATGGACCTAAGAAGAACAATGAGCCATCCTTCTCACTCCGAGTTATCCAGAATTTTGAGAGAGGGCTTTTCTATTTATCTGCATCTGATTCATTCATAAAAGATCAAAGAAAACTGGACCAGAAAGAGCTCGCTTCCTTTCACCTTCCCACTTCCGGCCAGCACCATCCACAGAACAGCTATGCGGCAACAGAGCCATCCTGGCTGGGGGTTTGCTGTCCCCATCCTCTTTGCAAGCTGTTCCAAGACATTCCTGGATAGATGCACTTTCTTTGGCCTGAGAATGAAGAACAGTTTCTCAGCCGTGAAGGTCTGAGGGGTCTGACCTGAGTCTTAAGCGGTCAGCAGAGGAATTTCTCCAAAGGTTTCGCTAAAAGGACATCCGCCAGCCCCATCCTTCCTTGTACTTCAGGAATGTTTCAGGGGGCCCTAAGTTATTTCTAAATGTGTCACTCGCTCAGTCATGTCCGACTCTTTGCAACCCCATGGACTGTAGCCTGCCAGGCTCCTCTGTCCATGGAATTCTTTGGGCAAGAATACTTGTGTGGGTAGCCATTCCCTTCTCCAGGGGATCTTCCTGACCCAGGGATCGAACCTGGGTCTCTCACACTGCAAGCAGATTCTTTACCATCTGAGCCACTAGGGGAGTAAGTTATTTCTAAGAGAAAAGGGCAATTAAGGGATGTAGGATCCCAGAGCCACAAACGGGATGGGGAGTGAGCCTGTAGCCCATACGGGTAGCCCATACGGCCCCTGGGCTGCCAGACCAGCTGCTTGTCCCTAACTCGGGACAACTGAAGGATCCCTTCGTTCCTGCTGAAACTCCACTGTGTGTTGCGGGGGCGGGGTTGGGGGGCTCAGAGCATCTCCTGAGTTGGCTAGACTTCTGCCTTGTCCCAGTGGCCATCCCAGATGTAGCCGACATGCTCACCAGGAACTGCTGCTCAGCCTTTGTCAATGTAAAAACTGTCATTTTTGTGTTACAGTCACATGTCCTGGGAAACAGCTTCCCAAGGGAACACATGAGTCACTCTCAGCAGGCTCTGCGCAGGGGATAGGCAGCGGGAGAAGGGAAGTTGTGTCCTGCTTGTTGGAGTGATAAACAGCCTTCTCCCAAAGGGATGCCCTGTGCCTTCGGATATTACTCTAAAGCAAGAGTCTAGCGGTCCCCCTGCACCACTCCTATGAACCTGCATAAAGAGAGACATTCATGTCCTTAACCTGAGGACAAAACCTCTGCCCAATGTCTGGATTTCAGAGACTAACATTACAACCCAATTAGCCCAAGGGAAGGAGCCTCAGTCACAGAAAGTTGTAGAAGGTGGTTATGCCCACAGTCAAGGATCTACAGTAAAGTGGAAGCAGTGAGATTTTATTTTCTTGGGCTCCAAAATCACTGCAGATGGTGACTGCAGCCATGAAATTAAAAGACATTTGCTCCTTGGAAGGAAAGCAACAACAAACCTAGAAAGCATATTAAAAAGCAGACGCATCACTTTGTTGACAAAGGTCTGTACAGTCAAGACTGTGGTATCCAGTAGTCATGTACGGATGTGAGAGTTGGACCATAAAGAAGGCTGAATGCTGAAGAACTGATGCTTTCGAACTGTGGTGTTGGAGAAGACTCTTGAGAGTCCCTTGGACTGCAAGGCGATCCAACCAGTCCATCCTAAAGGACATCAACCCTGATTAATCACTGAAAGGACTGATACTGAAGCTGAAGCTCCAATACTTTGGCTGCCTGATGCGAAGAACTGACTCATTGGAAAAGACTTTGATGCTGGGAAAGACTGAAGGCAAAAGGAGAAGTGGGTAACAGGATGAGATGGTTAGATAGCATCACTGACTCAATGGACATGAATTTGAGCAAACTCTGGGAGATAGTGAAGGACAGAGGAGCCTGGCGTGCTGCAGTCCATGGGTCACAAAGAGTAGGATACAACTTAGCAACTGAACAAAATAAGTATCTGCCATCCACCCAAGGTGGGAGAGGAGGGGAGCCAGCAGCCACGTGACAAGGGGCTGGGGACCTCAGGGCTGGCCTTCCATATCACACTGAACAAGCAGGGTCCACATTGGGCCCCTTGACCTGGGTTTATTTTCAGGACTTCTCAGCCTCAAAAAGTCCTGTTGCTCCAGGCAGCCTCCCACGGAGAAAGAAATGAACACTTTTCCTGTTGCCCACCTTAGATGGAAAGTGCCAGCAAATGAGTACACGAGAGGCGGAGTGGAAGATGCTTGATGCTTTTACTCACCTCCTGGTGAACCTTCTGTATGTTTACTCCAAATGAGTTTCCAGGAACCACCACCCTGCTCTGGCTGCTAAGAGATCCTCCAACCACCACATCCCCCCAGAGACCCTCAGGAAAAAGAAGGTGGGGCCCTCCTCAACCCAGAAGGCTGCAGATCCCAAGTCCTTATTCATTCCTTCACTAGCCTGTTCATTCACTCAAAAATGTTTATTTGAGCACCTTCCATGCGCCCATCAGGGAGTGGGACAGGCACCACTCCTGCTCTCATGGAATTTTTAGTCTAACAGGAAAAATCAAAAAATGAAAAGAAACATTTGAATAATCACGATGATTTCAGATAGTATAGGCTTGGAAAGTGATAAAACAGGGGTTTGCTGGGAGGGTCTCCTTTGGATGACAGGTCAGGGAAGGGTCCTCAGGTGAGATTATATTGCAGGTGAGGCCCAAATGATGAGAAGGATCCAGCAAAGCTCTATGAAATAGGGTTCCAGGCAGGTGGAAGGGGAAGTGCAGAGGCCCTGAGGCAGGAGACCAGGAAATGAAAGTCACGCATGAAGGGCAGTCTGGGCAAGATGATGAGGTGAGAAGTCAGGTGAGGAGTCAGGCTTTGACACCACTGCGGTGGGAAGTTAGGGGATTTTAGGCGGGGAATGGAGAAGGCCTGATTTTATGCTTAACAGAGAAGACTGCTTCAGCTGCTGTGAGCAAAATGGAAGGATGGGAAGCAAGGATGGAGGTGGGAAAGCAATGGGGCTAGGGACCCGGGTCAGAGCTGGCAGGGCAGACGAATGAGGGAGGGTGTTGGGCCCTGCAGGCCACAAAGCGCCCCGAACCTCTGTTCGTAAGGAGCTGGCAGGCAGGCAGTCCAGCAGCCCAGCCTTGAGGCCTGCATCTTCCTCTTTCTTGAAAAGAATGAGGCCACAGGCCAGAGGAAACTGCATGGCCCAGGGCCCTCATCAAGCACACTTTTAGGATAGATGTGCTATTCTTCCAGACTATAGATGCTTTCTTTCTTTTGGTCCAGGCAAGTTGGACATCCCAAACACCATCCCATGATGAGGAAGGATGGGTTTGTCTGGAGGGCTGTCTAACTCCCCAGCTTCTGCCATGAGAAAAAAAGGGGTCAGAGGAGTGAAGGATGGGACAAAATAACAAAGTAATGGCACATTGTGCAGAAGGCATTTCGATGTCCCCCTGGAAGGTAAGCTGAAGACATGCACTGCCTTACTCCCTGGTCTCCTCGTCTACCCACTTCTGCCTCCTTCACTTAAAAAAAAAATACATTTTATTTAATTCTTTATTTTCGGCTGTGCTGGGTCTTAGCTGTGGCACCTGCAATCTTCGCTGTGGCAAGCAGGCTCTTCACTGTGGTGCACAGGCTCAGTAGCTGTGGCTCAGGCTTAGCTGTCCCACAACAGGTGGGATCTTAGTTCCTTAGTTCCACGACCAGGGATCGAACCCTCATGCCCTGCATTTGAAGGCAGATTCTTAACCACTGGACCACCATGGAAGTCCTCTTTCTCACTTTTTTTTTTCCATTCTCTCCCATTTTAAATGTATCTCCTTTGAGTCCATATTATTCAAAAGGGCAGTAACTTCTAATTTGAATATTTTAAAAAGGAAAAATACTCTCAGTGGGGGGTGTGGGAACTAAGACAGACATCAGAGAAGGAGAGGAGTAGGGCTTTGGAAGTTCTGTTCTATGCGGAAAGAGAAGACAGACTTCTGACTTCTCCTGCTGCCATCAGAAAAAACAAGCCAACTGTCCTGCAGAAAATTCTATCTCAACATCTCCTAGGATGCTCAGTTCATGGTGCACCTAGGGGGCTCAGCACTATATAGAGAAATCAAAGAGAAAGATCCAAGTTCTCATATTTGGTCAATTTGGGGAACTGTCCTAGGGAGAAATTCAAAAGCAAAAAAGAAAAAGCTATATACACAAAGGGCTTCCCTGGTGGTTCAGCTGGTAAAGAATCTGCCTGCAATGCAGAAGACTCCGGTTCAGTTCCTAGGTTGGGAAGATCCCCAGGAGAAGAGAATGGCTACCGACTCTAGTACTCTTTGTCTTCCCTGGTGGCTCAGACCAGGGAAGTATATCCCTGGTCTGAAGTATATCCCAGTAAAGAATATCCCTGCAATGTGGGAGACCTGGGTTAGGTCCCTGGGTCGGGAAGGTTCCCTGCAGAAGGGAATGGCAACCCACTCCACTATTCTTGCCTGGAGAATTCCATGGACAGAGGAGTCTGGTGGGCTACAGTCCATGGGGTTGCAAAGAGTTGGACACGACTGAGCAACTTTCACTTCACCTATATGCACAAAGATATTCATTGTGGTATTATCTGTGAAAGTTATAAATCAAAAACAATAACGAGAAACTTCCCTGGTGGTCCAGTGTTTGAGACGCTAAGCTTCCAATGAGGGGGGCCCAAGTGCGATCTCTGGTCAGGAAACTAAACCCCACAGGGCACAACTAAAGTATCCTGCATGCTGCAACAAGGATCCTGAGTTGCAGCACAGCCAAACAAATACACATCTAAAATAATAATCATGAAGAAATGGCTAAATAAATTATCATATATACAACAAGAGTGAATACAGCCACTAGAACAACACCCGTGCATACTACATGATGCCGCAAATAGACCCCACATTAAACGAAACCAATACGGCACATATAGCTATCATGGCAACATGTTTGTGGACAAAACATTTCAGCAAGCATAGAGAAAGTGAAAACAGCTGTATTATCAGTGGAAGTGGCTATCATAATAATGACTTTAAAATTTTCATACCTGTGAAAGTTATGAAAGCACAGGATTTTAACAATTAATTAAAACTAAAATGCTCACAGCGAAAAATTAGCAGTCCCTTGACCTCTACATTCGAACATACCATCCCCAATATCAGTTGTTTCTCTGGGTACTCATCTCTGCATTTCTAAATAATAGGTTTAGATTGATATTTCTTGATCTTCAACTTTTAACTTCTTTTCTTAATATTTACTTATTTGTTGCTGCTTCTGGGCTTTCGCCAGTTGAGGCGAGCAGCGGCTGCCGTCTAGCTGGGGTGCACAAGTTCTCACTGCAGTGGCTTCTCGCCGCTGAGCATGGGCTTTGGAGCACACAGGCTCAGTAGCTGCGGTGCATGGACTTAGTTGCCTTGCAGCATGTGGAATCTTCCCCGACTATGGATTGAACCTGTGTCCCCTGCATTGAAGGGGAGATTCTTAACCACTGGACCACCAGGGAAGTCCCAACTTTTAACTTATTTTAGAAGATAAGTTTGTGCTTTCCTGCAGCTACACACACGCACGATCCTCTCTCCCATCTTCTAGATATACCAATGTGATCATTTTTTGTTCATCTAACTTTAGTGTTTCCATTATTATAACAATGTAAACATTGTTCAAAGCTAAGCCACATACTATACTATGATTTCCTTTCTTTAAAAAAAAAAAAATTATTTATTTGGCTGCTTCAGGTCTTAGTTGCAACATGCAGGATCTTCTTGCAATGCACAGGCTTGGGAGCACGTGGGCTCAGGAGCTCCGAGGCATGTGGGATCTTAGTTCTCCGACCAGAGATTGAACCTATGTCCCCTGCATTGCAAAGCAGAGTCTTAACCTCTGGACCACCAGGGAAGTCTCATGATATCCTTTCTTGTTCCAACTTTTTGTTACTCCTATAGTTGATTGTTGCCTGGTTATTAATTTTCTTTGCATTCTATGTATGAATGTGTAACTATTCCCTAAATTCTCTAACAGAACTATAAAACCCTCATACTATAGCAAATATATCAAATAATCCATCAACTCCATTTTTTTCTTATAGATATTCCTCCTGGGCCCTCAGCCATCTTGCTCTAAATTGGGCTGGTTGCTCTCTAGACCAGACGCACAACTGGGACTTGTCTTCACTATTATTATGGGAATTCCCTTCACCTTCTCTCCACCAATCACAGCTCTTGATTGCAAATAAAGAAGTGGACTCTCAATGATTAAGCAGGGAAGGAGATGATGGGTTATCTGACATATTTGCTGCATTGTGAGAAGTTTAATAATTCTATTGGAGAGTTTGAGAAAGAATTAGTGATTACTCCAAGCCAGGCTTCAGCAATACATGAACCGTGAACTTCCAGATGTTCAAGCTGGTTTTAGAAAAGGCAGAGGAACCAGAGATCAAATTGCCAACATCCACTGAATCACCAAAAAAGCAAGAGAGTTCTAGAAAAACATCTACTTCTGTTTTATTGACTATGTCAAAGCCTTTGACTGTGTGGATCAAAATAAATTGTAGAAAATTCTGAAAGACATGGGAATACCAGACCACCTGACCTGCCTCTTGAGAAATCTGTATGCAGGTTAGGAAGCAATAGTTAGAACTGGACATGGAACAACAGACTGGTTCCAAATAGGAAAAGGAGTACGTCAAGCCTGTATATTGTCACCCTGCTTATTTAACTTCTATGCAGAGTACATTATGAGAAACACTGGGCTGGAAGAAGCACAAGCTGGAATCAAGATTGCTGGGAGAAATCTCAATAACCTCAGATATGCAGGTGACACCACCCTTATGGCAGAAAGTGAAGAAGAACTAAAGAGCCTCTTGATGAAAGTGAAAGAGGAGAGTGAAAAAGCTGGCTTAAAGTTCAACATTCAGAAAACTAAGACCATGGCATCTGGTCCCATCACTTCATGGCAGATAGATGGGGCAACAGTGGAAACAGTGTCAGACTTTATATTTTGGGGCTCTAAAATCACTGCAGATGGAGACTGCAGCCATGAAATTAAAAGACGCTTACTCTTTGAAAGGAAAGTTATGACCAACCTAGATAGCATATTAAAAAGCAGAGACATTACTTTGCCAACAAAGGTCCATCTAGTCAAAGCTATGGTTTTTCCAATAGTCATGTATGGATGTGAGAGTTGGACTATGAAGAAGGCTGAGCACCAAAGAATTGATGCTTTTGAACTGTGGTGTTGGAGAAGACTCTTGAGAGTCCCTTGGACTTCAAGGAGATCCAACCAGTCCATCCTAAAGGAGATCAGTCCTGAGTGTTCATTGGAAGGACTGATGTTAAAGCTGAAACTCCAGTATTTTGGCCACCTGATGCGAAGAGCTGACTCATTTGAAAAGACCCTGATGCTGGGAAAGATTGAGGGCAGGAGGAGAAGGGGACGACAGAGGTTGAGATGGTTGTGGCATCACTGACTCAATGGACACGAGCTTGGGTAAACTCCAGGAGTTGGTGATGGAGAAGGAGGTCTGGTGTGCTGCAGTCCATAGGGTCACAAAGAGTCAGACATGACTGAGCGACTGAACTGAACTAAACATTGAAAACTGAGGGCTTCCAGGATGGCTCAGATGGCAAAGAATCTGCCTGTGATGCAGGAGACCCAGGTTCAATCCCTGGGTCAGGAAGAAACCCAGAAGAAGGGAATGGCTATCCGCTCCAGTATTCTTGCCTGGAAAATTTCATGGACAGAGGAGCCTGGCGGGTTACAGTCCATGGGGCCCCAAAGAGTCAGACATGACTGAGTGACTAACACGTTTGCTTTCATGTTGGAAAAAAAAGAAAATAAAAATATGAGGCAACTATCAACTCCAGGGAAAACAAAAAGTTGAACAAGAAAAGAAATATAATTTCAGTACACTATGTGCAGAATCATTTCTGATGGCAAAACTGCTGGTATTGCCACTGAGTACTGGGTGCTGCGCTTCCCAGGTGGCACAGTGGTAAGGAATGTGCTTGCCGGTGAAGGAGATGCAGGAGACCCAGGTTCAATCCCTGGGTCAGGAAGATCCCCTGGAGGAGGAAATGGCAACCCACTCCAGTATTCTTGCCTGGAAAATTCCATGGACAGAGGAGCCTGGTGAGCTGCAGTCCATGGGGTTGCAAAGAACTGGACACAACTGAGTAACTGAGAATACACTGGGAGCTACTTTGTACCCCTGCCACTTATGTGCCA
This sequence comes from Bos grunniens, assembly GCF_055505025.1. Taxonomy (NCBI): domain Eukaryota; kingdom Metazoa; phylum Chordata; class Mammalia; order Artiodactyla; family Bovidae; genus Bos; species Bos grunniens. The sequence goes on along the minus strand of NC_141180.1, from coordinate 37,244,567 downwards.
AGAACTCAAACTTGCAGCCCATCCCTGCTGTCATCACCATAACCATGGATAAAACACACACTTCATCCCTGTCTTCTCTGTCAAAATGTAACATAGATACATCTCATTAATGGTGCCCACATCACAGGTCCAGTCTTGGAAGTGAGTACTTTTCAGTTCCCATGGTGGGGTAGGTTTTTTTTCTCCCCACTGTCAAGACTCAAAGATAACAACTGAAATTCAGAAGGTCATTCGGCGGCTGAGCCAAAGGAGAAACAAGACAACTGCACACTACACCACTTGTTCCTCTTTGTTGATTTCCTCTCTCATTTTAGTGGAGCACATCCTCCAGTAGCTTCCTTGAAAAGGAATACAAAGGGTATGTGTGTGTAAAGTGTTTGAAAATTCACATGTCTGAAAAATGTCTTCATTCTATTATTTTGCTTGAATGGTGATCACAGAATTCTGGATTGAGAGTTAATTTCCCCTGGAAACTTGAAAGAATTACTCCATGTAGCTTCTGATGTTGCTCCCCCCACCTTTTCTGGTGTTACTTTTGTGAAGTCCAATGACATTCTGTTCTCTGATCTTCTGTTTGTGGCTCTTTTTCCCTGTGCTGGCTTTTAGTAACTTCTTTCTATCTCTGGAGTTTTGAAAGTTCATGATGCTGTCCCTTAGAACATCTTTTACTTTGATGTAGTGTATCTAATCATCATTGTGCTCAGTGCTACAGAGACTCAATGCAGAAACTCTTTCACTTCCAGATTTTTTTTCCTGGTGTTTATTTAATAACATTTCCTTCTCCATTTCTTCCCCTTGAGCTTCTATGAGATGGATACTGGGCCTCCTAAACTTACTCTCATTTTCTTCTCTTTTCTTTCTTCTTTCCCATCTCTCAAGCCTTTTTGTCCTACTTGCCAGAATTTCCTTGTTCAATCATTCAACTCTATTCTACTGAAATTTCCACTCCTAGTTTTGATATCCAAGAGCTTATTATTATTTTATGAATATACCTTTTTATTTTTTAATATTTATTTCTTTACTTTGGCTGTATCAGGTCTTAGTTGCAGCATGTGGGATCTTTCATTGTGGCACATAGACTCTCTTAGCTGTGGCATGCGGGCTTAGTTGCTCCTCTGCATGTGGGATCTTAGTTCCCTGACCAGGGATCAAACCCACATCTCCTGCGTTGCAAGGCAGATTTCTTTTTTCAAATTTAATAAACTATCTATTGGCTGCACTGCGTCTTTGTTGCTTTGCATGGGCTTTCTCTAGTTGTGGGGAGCAGGGACTACTCTGTTACGGTGCATGGGCCTCTCACTGTGTCTTTGTTGCTTTGCATGGGCTTTCTCTAGTTGTGGGGAGCAGGGACCACTCTGTTACGGTGCATGGGCCTCTCACTGCAGTGGCTTCTCCTGTTATGGAGCACAGGCTCTAGGCACGCGGGCTTCAGTGGCTGCAGCACTCTGGCTTAGTACTTATGGTGCACAGGCTTAGCTGCTCCATGGCCCATGGCATCTTCCTGGACCAGGGATTGAGTCCATGTCCCCTGCACTGACAGGTGGATTCTTAACCACTGTATCACCAGGGAAGTCCCCTAAATATGCCTTTTTAACAACAACCATGTTTATGACTTCAAAATCTCTTTTTCCTGTCAGTTTGGGTCTCTGTCTTTGATGCTAGAGGGCTCATTCAACATGCGATGTACCAGATCTGCCCATTCAAATTTAAGAGTGAGGTACTGAAAGCTGATTGTACAGGCCTAGCTGCTTGGTTAGTATTGGTGTGAAGTGATAAAGGAGCGTTTTTTCATGTGAGGTCCATTTCCTCAGAGAGAAGTTCTTCAAAACCCTGCCTGGAGGATGGGTAGAAGCCAGACAGCCACACTGTGGGAGTAGCGGGAGAGGGTCTCTCTGTTCAGCACACAAACTTTCACTGAATTCTCCTGCTCTCAGTACAGAGCCTCCCTCACCCTCGGCTGCCCTGGTTCAACACTGCCTGTAGGAAAGCAGCTGGTGGGGGAGGACGCTGCCGGCAGCCTGAGAGAGGGGTCTGTGGCTCTAACACAAACTTTCAACTAATATTCCTGCTTCCACCTGCCCCCCACACCCCATCATCAGGAACACTCTGTACCCCTCATTCTTTAGCCTTTAGTGGGTCCTGTGTACATGTCAGCTCCCCTTCCTCGCAGCTGGGATATTCAACCTTCTAAGCTTTGCTTCTCTCTCACTCCTCTGCTCCCCATCTTTCAAAAGTTTTGCTCACATCCCTCCTTCTCTATCACCTACTTTTCTGTTTTTCTTAAGGATTTATACCTTTACTCTCATTTTTGCATTCAGTTCTTTTTGTGGAGGTTCATGATCATATCTAACAGTAAATCAAAATCAAGCTTCCAAAGATACACGCAAAGAAGTCTCTCCAGGGGTGGGGTGGGGGGAGGATACTCCAATAAGGAAACATGGTTCTTTCAGGTTGGGGTAGAATTATAGCCAAGAGATGCTTGCAATTTCTTTCTGTTTTGTACACTTTCAACAGTAAATAGGTATCCTTTATGAATCAAAAAGTCGGAGGGTTAAAAATCATTATTAAAAGTCATTTTCTGAAATACAGATCAAGATAGTGTAAACAGGTGTGTAGAAGAAACTCCAACTCCTCAACACAGTCTACACAACCCATGGTTTTTGCCTCTGTGCCAGGGAGTCCTGTGGCTCCACAGAAACACCCTGAGCTTTTCAGAGGGTGGCAAGTGTGGCACAGGGCACTGAGTGGAAGGGGTTCTGGGCCAGTCTCCAGTTGTCCCACAGTGGCACTCTTTCATTCTGCTTTATAGGTAAAAATTCTGCTTAATAATTTGATCTTTTTAGAGAGAGCCACACTAATAAAGATGCTTGGAAATTCCCGATGAAGATCTAGAAATGAAGTGAGGGTGGGGGGGAAAGCCCCCAAGGATGACATCATGCTATTACCCTGTGCCCTACCTGAACCATCAGAAATGACAGTGGCTGCTTGAACATCCGTATAAGGAGCTTGGTGCTTATAGTGTACAAATTTGGTGTACAAGAATACACAAGTACACACACAGCTGGCAAATGGGACCAACCTGCGAGCTTGTTAACCACACACAGCCACTCTCAGACACCAAAGGCAGGTGCTCAGCCAAGGTTTGGCCAGTGTCAGTCTTTGGCTTCAGTTTCTTCATTCGCACAATGAAAGGACTAACGTCCCGGAAGTTCCAAGGAGCATCCTCTTATTGTACAGTGACTGCAGACTCCCTAGAGAAACAGAATGTCCCCACCTAAGGACTCCTTGAGAAGCGGTATCAAGTTATGAAAATTCAATCCATTTCCTCCGGAAGAAGGTTTTAATTCTTCTCTGGCCAAATAGGCCTGCCTGGCTCTACCATGAACAAGCAAGTCAAATACCAAATGCTGCAGCCTAAAAATGAGCTCTAGGGCTCCTCAGAGCAAAGCCATCCCTTTCTTCCTGGTCAGCAGCAGACCTTTGCTGGGAAACTGGCAAGGATCTAAGTTCACATCCCCCTTTGTTGGCTCTGAGCACAAATTTGGGTCACTCTCTTCCTGTTAGCATTCTAGTCCTACAGAGAAGCTCTCCTTTGGCTAGATAGTCAGGGAGGGTGGATTCCATTCAAATTCTTAACCTATCTACAAAATAACATCTCTTCTTCCCTCACACACTTGTTTCCTTTGCCTGATCTACCTTTCTGGAATGGTCCAAAAAACCAGCAGCAAAGGTCCCTCTGCCTGGCAGGTTAAAGATGCTTTGGAATCAATGAGCATCAATGCACTCTTGCCTGACTCTGAGCTCCTTATCTGTCTGGAAAAAGAAAGAGAGCAAGAAAGACAGAAAGAAAGAGAGGAAGGAAGGAAGAAAGAAAGAGAGAGGGGAGAGAAAGAAGGAAGGAAGGAAGGAAAGTAGAGAAAGAAAAAAGGTAAGAAATCTTTAAAAAGAGAAAGTCTCAGAAACCTTCGGCACATTCCCTTAGAGGACTTCGGCTCAAAAGCAACTCTTTCACCAAGGTTCCCTTTTTGCAAACCAGTCACATTGTGCTTGACGGGCCTTTTTCACCATCTGTGTCAGTGCCACCCCCAGCTCTCTTTGGTGGTACTGAAGCAAACCACAGGAACATTTCCAGTGACCGAAGCAGGAATTTATATACATACAGATGACTCAGATCATTTCTAGAGTTGTTTGTTGGTTTTGTTTGGTATTTGAAAGCAAAGTAAGTGATCTGAGTCAAGCCTGGGTTCGAGTTCCATTCAATGGCTGCAAAAAACATGTCTGTGAACTTGAGGTCTCTATTCAACACCCAGATCACATCATAAAGGAGGATTTATCCTTGCTTTGTGGAGATGAAAGGGAATGGTGTGTGGGGAGGGGTTCGCCCACTCACTGCATCTGTGGTACTTCTTTACCCACTGTGGGTGGCTCCTGGAAATAATCTGACCCCAGAGAGCAAAAGATACCTGAGTTCCGAAAGCCCATGCAGCTGGATTCCAGCAGCAGGACATGACGCTTCCCCCTCACTCCCCAGCTGGTTTCTCCTGCCTGGAACCCACTGAGTTCCTGAAGAGCAAGAAACCTAAACCATTGACTTCTTCTCCATGAGACAAAACGCCCAATTCTAGGAAGCTGTTGGAAAAGATGCCACCCCAAGGTCCAAGCTGGAATTCTCCCTGCTGCCAGCCTAACCCCTGGAAGGATACCCCGTGGACCCTGCTGCAGGGTTCGGATGGTCCCTCCACTCAGCATCCAGGGTAGGATGGTAAGGACTTCCCAGAGCACAGCCACCAGAGAAAGGTGAGATCAGCGACAAGAACTAAGAAAGAAATAACTTGCATCACTGACCAAAGAAGCTAATTAACAAGAGGACAAAAAAACAGCAGCTCAGTCACATGGAAATGAGACTCGATCAGAGCAAAAGCACTTTCAAAACGAGAAAGGACGAAGCAGAAAACGCGATGGAGCAGAGAGAAAGGAGGGTTAGAGAAGGCAAGGAAGGGACTGGTCCTTAGGAATTCAGGTCAGGGAACAGGGAGCCGGGACAGAATTCACAAGAGGGCGGCCAGGGAGGAGGTGCGTTTTTCTCTCTGGCCCTCAACACCGTCCGGGACCTCAGGAGCCGGGTCTGCTGCCCTCTAGCCCTCTGGGTTCAAGGGCAAAGCTTTGGGAGGCATCGCTGCGAAAGGACGGAGCGCAGGATGCTCCGTCCCGAATCGGGGGCAGGGGGAGGGGAAGGCGCGCGCGGCTATTGCTCGGTCCCTGACAAGTAAACATCTTGCCCTGAACAGGCGCGCGTCCCCGTCCGGAGCCCGGCGGAGGGCCCTGCTCATTCCCACCAAGGGCGGCAGCGGGACACCCCGGATTCCCGGCCCCCCGGAGGCATCAAAGGGAGGCAATAAAACGGGAAAAGGAGACTATGAACCAGTCCACGCCAGAGAAGCACAACGCGAGCGCGGCCCGCTGCCTCGGCCTCCGCAGCGGGGTCGGGTGCGCCCCGGAACGCGCTCTCCTCCCCCAGCCCCCGCACCCCCGGAACGGGATCGCCCCTCGCGGACAAAGCCCGGCGCTGGGCGGGGTGGGGCGTGACCGGGGGGCACTCGGACCCCGCAGACGCCCGCACAGGTGGGCTCCGTACCGGGTGTTGGTGCCGGGGGCGGAGCCCGGTCTCCCTGGAGACTGTTGCCCAGGGGACGCGGCGGGCGGGTCCCGGAGCGACGGGAGGGCGCGAGCCTCCGGGCGGCGGCGCGGAGCCCGCGGGGGCCTGAGGGCAGGCCCGCGGCGCGGAGCCGGTGAGCGGGGCATCCGCGAGGGGCGCGGCCCTGGGCGGGGCCCGGACAACGGGCGGGCGCGGGCAGGGCCAGGGGGCGGGGCGTCCCGGAGGCGGGGCGGGGCCAGCCGAGGCGCGGGCACCGTCGGCAAATTCTCACAGTCCCAGCTGGGCGAAGCTCTGGAGCGCAGACGTGCGCTCTGCGCCTTGCGGACGCCGCCGCAAATCCTCCCCGAGCCCCGCTGCTCCCCGCGGGCGGGTGGGGCTGCGCCTGGAGCTCGGGGACCCCTGACAGCTTGCGCTCGCTGCCTCCGGCCCCCCTTTCTGCCGGTAACCAGAGGATAGAAAATGCCACCTGCAAAGTAAGCGAGGGAGGGCCGTCCGCCAGACAGCTCGGGTTCCCAGGGAATCATCAGAAAGGGCGGGGCACCGGGCCCGTGTCACTTGTCAGGAGCCTGGGTCACCAGAGTAAACTGGCTCAAATCCAGCGCGCGGACTATTGTCCAGCCGCTGGACCCCCTTTTCCATCGGAGTTCCTCTCACAAGTCCCATTTAGAAAATAAATGGGTTAACTCGGGACTGTCACGATACATCTATTCATTAAGATGAACTAAGCGTGCAGGCAGAGCCTGTCTGAGACAGCGCGGTAATCCCCACGCACTTCGTTCTAGATGCTATCCAGGCATCACCTTGTAAGGTGGGCATTGTTCTCCTTCCAGTTGTAAATAATGCAGAATCTCAGAGGGCAGGGAACCTCACTACCACCCCCCACCACACACACACACTTCCGCACCCAATCCCACAGCCTCTTAGAGCTTTAGGACCACTTTGGATAGGTACCAGGTTCATACAGTTCTTGCCCTGCAACGTCCCAGGTCCCCTCGAATGCTCTTTGGAGTTCATCGCCCGGAACTTAAACCTCGGCCACAGTGGAGCGCAAACGGCGGAGGAGAGTGTGAGGTTCAGAGTGACCCCAGCGTGTCCCACCCCTGGGGCGGAAGAAAGCGGCCTGAGCGGCATTCCACCTCCACCGAGGGTTCCAGGTGAGGCGCCCAAGGGAGGCCCGCCTGTCCGAGCCCAAGGAGCCTCCCTCCATCCCAGAGCCTGGGAAAAGGGCAGGAGAAACACTCCAACAGAAGTTCCCGGGAATCTTGAAGAAGCCTGGGATGCGCGGACCAGGCGAACCAGTCCTGGGAAGCCCCGGGGCTCTCGGCGATCTCTGCGTACTGTCCCCAGCACCCCTGTCAGGGCCGTGGGTGAAGAGAAGGGGTTCAGGATAGGAGGATCTCCCTCAGTATCCCGTCACCGGATGTCACACATGCGTACACTCGCATGCACGTTCACACACATACACACACACTCGGGCACAGTTACGTAAACTGACACACACACAATGATGCGGAAAGTCATATGGTGGTGGTGGTTTAGTCGCTAAGTCGTGTCCCACTCTTTGCGACCCCATGGACTGTAACCCGCCAGACTTCTCTGTCCATGGGACTCTCCAGGCAAGAATACTGGAGTGGGTTGCCATTTCCTTCTCCTCCTTCTACATAAACTGACACACACAATTATGCTCAAAGTCACATAAACCTGTACAAATACTCAGGGACCGAAGGTACACACACAAACACACACTCACATAATTACTGTATGTCAACCCACAATCACACAGCCGCGGAGACCACAGACACACACGCACTAGCGCGCATTCACACTGAACCGCACTCTTTATCCACACAGCGCTGCGAGCTGTGCACTTGGCCGACAATCTATGGAGAGGGCGGAGCCTGGCCGCTGGGTGGGAACAACCCCGCACCCAACCCAGGGCGCCACTGGCAAGCTTCCACCTCCACTCCTGCTCCTCCTTGCAGCCCCAGACAGTACGCTCGTGGATGGGACCTGGACTCACCCCGAGGAGAGAGGCGTTCCCAGTGGGGGCAGGGGCGGAGGTCGGTAGGACCGCCCTTAATGCACAGAATCGGGGTTTCCCAGGATGAAGTATAAGCCTCAGGGTCACACTTGGACTTTGGATGGGCAAACATGCAGGGAGGGGTTCTCTGACAGGCATCCTGACTGGGGAGGGGTAGTATCCCTAACAAGCCTCAACCAGGAAAGGATAATGACCCCCTAAGGCCAGGCAACAGAAGAGATTTTCCAAGTAGCTGACAGGTGTTGGCGGGTCCCTTCGGCACCGTGGGTGCCCTTCTCCCTAGGGGCCCTGTGGTGCAGACTTCCTTTCTCTCCAGCCTGGGTTTGATTGAAAGTCAACCTCAAAGCAAGGTCCCCATTAACAATGTTCAAATGAGGGTATTATTTTCCTCTGGAGCCAGGAGAAAAACCCAGGATTCTTCGAAATGGCAAAAGTCACAGAAGTCATCCCGCATGTATTTACAAATGTCCTGGAACTGCACTGACAAATTCTAGAAAGATACAGCATGCAATCAGCTGTTTGGGAGATAATTAAGTGAATTAATACAGACATGTGGAAAGTCTCTAGGACAGTGCCTGGTGTGTGGTATATGAAATGCTCAGATATGTTTTCTCTCACAGAGATCTGCAACCCAGTAGTTAGTGGCAGAGAGGGAAGAAAAATCAAAGTGTCCGATCTGGTTCCAAGTTCGGATATATTAACTCCTTTCTGAAATATAAGTGAGGAATTGGCAACCCACTCCAGTATTTTTGCCTGGAGAATCCCCATGGACAGAGGAGGCTGGCAGACTACAGTCCACGGGGTCGCAAGAGTCGGACATGACTTAGGAGGCTGGGAGGCTACAGTCCACGGGGTCGCAAGAGTCGGACATGACTTAGCAACTAAACCACCACCACCAGACCACCATAAAGAAATTAGTTAGGTGGATCAAGAAATTAGTTTCACCATTGTTATAAAGAATAAGGAAATTAGAGTCCCACTTCTCTACTACCTATTGCCAAAAGCTGTTGCTGTTGTCGCTCAGTCGAGTCCAACTCTTTGCAACCCCATGGACTGCCGCACACCAGGCTTCCTTGTCCTTGACTAACTCCTGGAGTCTGCCCAAACTCATGTCCACTGAGTCAGTGATGCCATCCAGCCATCTCCTCTTTATAAGTTCCTGAGCTTGCAGCAAGAGATCAGATGAGCCTCTGGTCCCACCTGCAAGAGCCCCTTGTCACATTCAGCAGGCCTGGAAGAGGAAGAGGATTTGCTCCATGAGTCAGTCACTCCTTCTGCGCCCTGTCCTGACATTTCTACGTAAGCTGACTGTGATGAAATGTCAGCTTCTCTCTGCTGCCCACACATATCCCAACCTTCAACCTTCCTGGAATTCTGCTTGTCTCTCCCTTTTCAAACCTGGCCCTCAGCATTGCAAGGGCTCAGAGTATGTCAACCCCAGATATGCCACTTTGGCATATTGATTATTTGACATTAAAAGGAGTTGAGAAACAGCCAGTGCAAAAAGGACACTCTGAACCTTCTTTGTCCCCTAAAACCAGGAAATAAATCTTCCACGTGAAAGGTACCTTCCCTGCACCAAGGGGAAAAAGACATCCCTAAATCACCAGAGGCAGGGAATTTAGGGGCAAGGGGCTTCCTTGACAGGTCAAGTGAAGAATCCACCTGCCAAGGCAGGAGACACAGGAGACGTGGGTTTGATCCCTGGGCTGGGAAGATCCCCTGGAGGAGGAAATGGCAACCCACTCCAGTATTCTTGCCTGGGAAATCCCATGGACAGAGGAGCCTGGTGGGCTACAGTCCAGAGGGTTGCAAAGAGTCAGACATGACTGAGCACGAGCATGGACAGATGGAGGCTGTATAAGCAGACCTTGTTAACTTCTTCACCATCTTACCACCCCTAGTCCAAACCCCTTGTCTTGTCAATTCATAAACTGTCTCTTTGTCTTAAAGGTATAGACAAAGAAATCTGGTGTCTTCTGTGAGTCTCCTGTCTTTGGAGGGGGGGGCTTTCGTACATATGTATGTATTTAAATTTGTTTTTCTCCTGTTACTCTTTTTATTACAGGGCAGGTAGGAGGGGTCTCAGCCAGGAACTTAGAAGGGTAGAAGGAAAATTATTTTTCTTTCTCTATAGCATTTTTAGATGTGGTCAGATAAGAAAGCTGAGTAGGAGTACTTCCCTGGTGGCTCAGTGGTAAAGAATCCGCCTGCCAATGCAGGAAACACAGGTTCAATCCCTGGTCCCAGAAGATCCCCCATGCTATGGAGCAATTAAGCCTGTGAGCCACAGGTACTGAGCCCACATGCCCTAGAGCCCATGCTCTGCAACAGGAGAAACTGCTGCAATGTGAAGCCCAAGCACCACAACTAGAGAGGAGCCCCCAGTCACCATAACTAGAGCAACAAAGACCCAGCACCATAACTAGAGCAACAAAAATAAATAAATAATTTTTGTTTAAAGGGACACAGTTGTATTATATATAAAAAAGAAAGTTGAGTAGGGCTAAGACAAGAAAGGCTATACTAAAAAAAAAAAAAAGATGAAACTAACAACCAAAAAAAAAAAAAAGTTAAATGCTTGTTTTAAGTTCTATTAGGAAAAACAAGATGATTCTGGAAAATAATCCTCCTCAAAAGGAGGAGACAGTTTCCACAGTTTTGTTTTGTTTTTTAAATTTGTTTATTTACTTACTTTTGGCCGCACCGTGAAGCAGATGGGATCTTAGTTTCTCAACCAGGGACTGGACTCAAGCCCCCTGCAATGGAAGCACCGCGTCTTAACCACCAGCCTGCCAGGGAAGTCCCTCCACGATTATTCACATAATTCCCCCATCCTTCGGTTCCCTTGATCCCTTTACTCTCTAAGCACAAGAAATGAAGGAACGTAATTACAGGAGTGTCTGCCTCCTGCTCTCCTGCCACTTTTACAGATTTTCATTAATCTTTGAGACTCTCACCCCCAGATCACTCAAAAAGTGGTTCATCTGTAGTTAAAAAGCAAAGTTAATTAGAATTTTGAAGCTTGTTTCTTTCTTTTGCCAATTCCCCAAGCTTAGACCAAAAAAGTGTGCCTGAGCTGAGGCTTCCAGAGTCTGTGACCTCGAGGGGAGGGGCATTAAGGGAGGGGAGGCACAGATTTTTAAAAATGATGGTCATGTGTGCAGTGCTCATTCTGACAAGTGTCAACCCAAAAGTGGGCTTTCCAGGTGGCACTAGTGGTAAAGAACCCAGCTGTCAATGCAGGAGACATTAGAGACAAAGATTCAATTCCTGGGTTGGGAAGATCCCTCAAAGGCGGGCGTGGCAACCCACTCCAGTACTCTTGCCTGGAGAATCCCATGGACAGAGGGGCCTGGCGGCCTACAGCCCATAGGATCACAAAGAGTCTGACACGACTGAAGTGACTGAGCACACATGCAACCGAAAGCATTCTTGGTTGAAGGGTCTCCTGGTGAGACGTGGGAGCGCCAGCCCCGGAGTTAGACCAGGATTTGGATGAGTTTCCTGATCTCTCCAGAGCTGTTTCTTTGGTAAAAAGAAGATCCTGCAGGACTTCGCTGGGGGTGCAGTGGATAAGAATCTGCTTGCCAATGCAAGGGACACCGGTTCGATCCCTGGTCTGGGAGAATTCCACTCACCACAGAGCAACTAAGCCCGTGCACCACAACTACTGAGCTACACAACTGAGCTACACAACGACAGGCTCTAGAGCCTGTGCTCCACAACAGAAGAAGCCACCGCAACGAGAAGCCTGCAGGCTGCAACCAAGAGGTACCCCCACTCGCCGCATCTAGAGAAAGCCTGTGCAAACCAACAGAGACCCTGTGCAGCCAAAAACAAAACTAAATAAAAAAGAGGAAGATCTAGCAGACAGTGTCAACGTGGCAAGTGGAGGTAAGGAGCACTGGGACAGCACAGGTTGAGGGCTTCTGGCCAGGCCTCGCGGTGGGCACCTGGTTATACCCTGTTTTCCATCGTGGTTTCCTGTGAGTCTTAGGTTTCCAATTCTAGCATGTGATTCTTGTGGAAGGACAGGATGTCACAGATTTTTTTATACACTTTAGAGTAGAAAAATTATTCCTCTGTTTGTGGGAAAAGGTCAGTTGTGAATTTTCATTCCGAGAAAATTAGAGTAAGGGGATAAACAGGGTGCCTGGAACAACAGCGGATTGTGTGAATCACACATCAAAGAACGTGAAAGACACCCTGGGGACTCAGGAAACTGACCTTCTCGAAGCTTCTTGTGAAAACTCTAGATGCATTTGAGAAGCCGCGAGGGTAAGAAAATTCACCCAAGAGCCAGGGAATTTTTAAAAGTTGGGTCCAAACTTGAAAATGGTAAAATGAATGAATCTGGCAATATTAGACTTTAACATATCTGCAAGGCTGCAGCTTAAGATTGTTTCTTTAAGATAGGGGGCAGAGGGCTTGTGCAAGTCACACAATAAGATCCGCAGCAGTCAGTACTGAGAGATACAGCAGAGGGAACGGCCGCTAATATTTTCTGGCCCATACAACACGCCAGTCATTGTGCTCAATGTTTTCAAATTTACCATGAAGCTTTTAAAACATGGCGGCCAGTCCTCATAGGAAAGGCATCTATTGGTATGTCTTCTTCCCTTAAATCTGGGTCGGGGGGACTTCCCTAGCGGTCCAGAGGTTAAGACTCTGTGCTTTCACTGCAGGGGGGCACAAGTTTGATCCCTGATCAAGGAACTAAGATCCCACATGCCACATGGTGTGGCAAAAATATATATATATATATATATATATATCTAGGAGGCCTTTTGACTTCCTTGAGCAAGAGTATATAGTAGGAGTGATGCTGAATGACTTCAGAGCTGAGCCCATAAATGGCCATAAATGGCTTCCAGCTAGGTTTGGAGTCAAGCAGCAATGCTTGTTCTCAGAGTTCTGACCATCAGGCAAGTGTGGCCCAGAGCCACCATGCTGTGCGGAAGCCCAAGCTAGAAAGAGAAGCCGGTGTAGGCACTCGGGTTGACAGTCCCATAGGAGCCCAGCCTCTGAGTCAGCCCCATCCAGGCAACTGGAGGAGTGAAGACACTTCCAGGTGGGACTTCCCTGTTGGTCCAGTGGTTGAGAATCTGCCTTGCAATGCAGGGGCCGTGGGTTTGATCCCGGGTTGGGGTATTGAGATCCCACATACCAAGAAGCAACTAGGCTGTGCACTACAACTACTGAGCCTGTGCACCACAGCTAGACAAGCACTGCAGTGACTGATCCCGCACACCAAAGATCTTATGTGCTGCAACTAAGACCCAACACAACCAAAAAAATATATAACCTGAAAAAAAAATTTTTTTTAAAGGAAGAAACTTCCAGGTGATTCCAGCCCCCAGGTGTTCAAGTAATCAGCTGACCTTTGAGAGCCTTCCCCACTGACCCCAGACAACACAAAACACACCCAAGCTGGCCTGTCAAGCCCTATCTGAGTTCCTGGCCCATAGAATCCATGCTTATAATAAAACAGTTGCTGCTTTATAGCTCTAAATCCAGTGTGATTCGTGCAGCAATGCGTACCTGGAACTTTATCTCATTAAGTCCTAAAACAACCCCACAAGGTAGTTATTATCATAATCTCCTTAAGGAAACTGGGGCCCAAGACTTACCCAAACCTACACAGTAAATGGCAGAGCAGGAAGCTGAAACCACAAGACCAACAACTAAAGCTGCTTCAGCTGCTTCTCACAGCGAATCATCTGCCTTTTATAGGACACTAGGCTGGATTTTTTTTTTTTTTTTTTGACCACCCCTTGGAGCATGTAGGATCTCAGTTCCCCTAACAGGGATGGAACCTACACCCCCTGCCTTGCAAGCCCGAGGTCTTAACCACTGAACTGTCTCAATTTTTTAATGCATGATATGTGCCCATTTGGGGCTTCCCTGGTGGCTCAGACAGTCAAGAGTCTGCCTGCAACGCAGGAGACCTGGGTTCGATCCCTGGGTCGGGAAGATCCCCTGGAGAAGGGAATGGCAACCCACTCCAGTATTCTTGCCTGGAGAATCCCATGGATGGAGGAGCCTGGCGGGCTACAGTCCATGGGGTTGCACAGAGCTGGACAGGACTGAGCGACAGGACACACACATTGTGCCCATTTTATTGTGACCCAAGCCCACCCCTCAAGACCATCTTATGGGGGACTTCCCTGGTAATCCAGAGCCTAAGACTCCATGATCCCAATGCCGGGAACCCAGCTTCAATCCCTAGTCAGGGAACTAGATCCCATATGCTGCAACTAAGAGTTCACATGGAGCAACTAAAAGATGCTGCATGCTGAAACTAGACCAGGCACAGCCAGAGAAGTAAATGAAAAATTTAAAACAGGCGATCTTATAGGCCACCTGCAATGAGGGGTCTCTGCAACTGTTAGGTGGTATGACCCAGTGCCCTGCTGGGAGGTGGTCAAAACCAAGGGGGTGGGTCCTAGGCCTGTTCTATTGAACACCCCTTTTTGATGACAAGAATGAAAGGAAATTCAAGAACTGGCTCACTCATCGACAGAAATGCAAACAGAATTTACAGATACCTGGAGAAAGAAGTCTGTAAAATATATTCTAACAGAAGTGGGTAAATCTGGTAGAAACAAGTACAATGTAATTACATTCAAGCTCCCTAATCAGAAATACAGAGTAGGGAGGAAGGGAAGAGGCCTCAAGAGAGAACGGCATCCAGAGAACTCAGGGCTGACCCAACATTCATTCAGAGTCAGCACTGTAAGCCCTTCACGAAGGAGCCAACGGGGTCCTGGATTTCCTAAGGACCTCTCTCTATTTGAAACTATACCCAGATACTTGCCCCTCCTGGTATTCAAACCTTTGTGGAGTCCCCAATCATATTTGATGCTTTTGAACTGTGGTGCTGGAGAAGATTCTTGAGAGTCCCTTGGACAGCAAGCAGATCAAACCAGTCAATCCTAAAGGAAATTGACCCTGAACATTCATTGGAAGACTGATACTGAAGCTGAAGCTCCAATACTTTGGCCACGATGCACAGAGCCAGCTCATTAGAAAAGACCCTAATGCTGAGAAAGATTGAAGGCAGAAGGAGAAGGGGGTGACAGAGCATGAGATGGTTGGATGGCATCATCGATTCAATGGACATGAGTCTGAGCAAACTCCAGGGCATAGTGAAGGACAGGGAGATCTGGCATGCTGCAGTCCATGGGGTCACAAAGAGTCGGACACAGCTGAGCGACTGAACAACAACAACACCCATATTACAGCATGGTTGGTCTACAGAATATGGCAGAGTGATGCCAGGTCACCTTGGAGATTGGGTTATAAAAGAACATGGGGCTTCAATCTTGGGCAATCTTTGGTCTTTTTTTTTTTAATCTTTTATCTTTCTCTCATCTTTATCTCTTGGCTAAGCCAGCAACCAAGTTATACGGGCACTTAAGCTATCCTGTGAAGAAGCCCACATGGCAAGGAACTGAGGTATCAAAACCTTGGCAGGTATCTCCAGCCACTTACACCTGCAGCCCCAGCTGCTCCCTGCTTCTGACCCACAGAAACTGTAAGATAGCATTTGTTGTTTAAGCTGCTAATTTTTTCATTTTGTTTTGTATTTTTAATAATTTTATTTATTAATTTCTGGTTGTGCTGGGTCTTCATTGCTGCTGGGGCTTTTCTCTAGTTGTGGCGCACAGGCTTCCCATTGAAGTGGCTTCTCTTGTTGTGGGACACAGGCTCTAGGGCACGAAGGCTTCAGTAGTTGCAATGTGTGGGCTCAGTAGTTGTGGCTCCCAGGCTCTAGAGCACAGGCTCAGTAGTTGTGGAGCAATGGATTAGTTGACCCACAGCATGCGGGATCTTCCCAGACCAGGGATCGAACCCATGTCTCCTGCACTGGCAGGTGGATTCTTTAGCGCTGAGTCACTAGGGAAGCCCTAAGCTGCTAAGTTTTGGGGTAACTTGTCACACAGCAGTAGATAACGAATACACTGATGGCTGCGGTGTTCACTATGTGGCCTAGCACCTGCTCCAGGCTTAGTATAGCAGAGGCTCCATCGATACCTGTGACTGAACAGTCAGTACAAACAACTCCTCCACTGTAATAATGAGTCAGAGACATTCCTAAAGAAGTGGCAACAGGCCAAGTGAAAGAAGCCAGACACAGAAGACCACATCCTGTGTGATTCCATGTGTATAACATGTCCAGAAGAGGCAAGTTCATAGAAACAGAAAGTAGAGCAGTGGTTGCCAGGGCTGCAAGGGGTTGAGGAGAAATGGAGAGTGATTGCTAGTGAATACAAGGTTTCGCTTTTGAATAATTAAAACGTAACTCCAATACTTTGGCCACTTAATGAGAAGAGAAGATTCATTGGAAAAGACCCTGATGCTGGGAAAGATCAAGGGCAGGAGAAGGGGGTGACAGAGAAGGAGGTGGTTGGATGGCATCACCAATTCAATGGACATGGGTTCAGGTGGACTCCAGGAGATAGTGAAGGACAGGGAAGCCTGGCGTGCTACAGTCCATGGGGTTTCAAAGAGTCAGACATGAGTTAGCAACTGAACAACAGCTACAAGATTTCTTTTTGAGTGATAAAAATGTTCTATAACAGGTTAAAGCAATGGTTGCACAATTCTGTGACTATATTAAAAAATACTGAATTGTGTACATTAAAAGAATTTTATGGCATGTGAATTATATCTCAATAAAGCTTGTTATGTTCTAGAAGTGGGAGAGGAAACCAGGTGAGGTCACTGTCCCAAGTCAGAAGTGGCACGAGGGAGGCTGGCCCCCCGTAGGACTGGGGAAAGCGTTGGGGTGCTTCAAGTGGAGGGGCCCCCTTCATACCTGGAGCAGAGGACATGGGAAGGTCTCAGGAAGGCTAACCGTTGCCATTCAGTGAAAAGGTGTCTGTATACTCATCCTACAGGGTTTCAAGCCGCCTGGAGCCCAATATCTGGGGCCTGGACATGGCCCTGACTTCCTGTTCCCTACAGACCATCCCACCCACGCATGGTTGACACCCAGCTCTACCGGGAAGGCCTCTCCACCTGCCCTTCATGCAGAAGGGGTGACCACAAAGCCACAGGCTGCAACTTCTTAAAGGACAGAGTGGCCTCCACAAATGAGGTGATCCTACAGCAGAGTTACCCAGTGATGCAGGAAAGCCGGTCCTGGATGAAAGGCAAAACAAGCCGTGAATTTAGAGCAAAGAAAAAGACTTAAACGGCACCGAGTACACTGGTACATAGTATCTAAGAGGTGGTCGATTTACTGGAAATAGAAACAGCTTCAAAGCAGACTTTGAACACATGGTGGGGCAAGTGTGTCTCACGGAGGCCTCTGGGAGGTCGGAATCTTTCGTCTCTTTCTGGCTTCTGAGGTTGGTTTCAGAGTCAGAAGCTGGCGGTCGGACCCAAACAGCTCTTCACCGCACCCTCCCAGACTCTAGGATAAACTTGGGGACCTCTATGAGCCTGATGAAAGTATACATACAAATGGTCTCCTAGGAGCTTTTTTCTGGGGAGAAGGTCTGTGATTTTTCAACAGATTTTCAAAAAGATTTAAAATCTGGGACTGCCCTAGCAGTCCAGTGGTTAAGAATCCAGGCTTCCCCTGCAGGGGGCACAGGTTCAATCCCTGGTTGGGGAACCTAAGATCCCACATGCCAAAAAAAAAAAAAGGATTTAAAAATCTGAAAAAGGTTAGAAACCATTGAGTAGTGAAGCTGTAGGGCAGGTTTTATTAATAAACTTTTCATAACTAGCTTGTATGGATTCTGTGCAATTAAATATATATAGTATACACACACACTTATAAAACATATAGCACATATATTAAAAATGTGCACATGCATAATCTAGGAAAATCACAGCCTATAATATCCAGAAGATGTAGACCACCCCAATCTCAAGACCCCCAAGAAATTAATATCTTTTAAAACTGCAGGGCTTTCCTGGTGGCTCAATGGTAAAGAATCCATCTGCCAGTTCAGGACACGCAGATTCCATCCCTAATCCAGGAAGATCCTGTATGCCTTGGATCAGGCAACTAAGCTAGGGTGCCACAGCCACTGAGCCTGTGCTCTAGTGCCCAGGAACTACAACTACCGAGCTCATATGCCACAACTACCAAAACCCGAGCACCTAGAGCCTGTGCTCTGCAACAAGCGAAACCACCGCAGTGAGAGGCCTGCACACCGCAACTAGAGAGTAGCCCCTGCTTGCTGCAACTGGAGAAAAGCCCATGCAGCAGCGAAGACCCAGTACAGACAAAAATAAATAAATAAAAAAACAACTCTGCAAACTCAACTTCATCTCTCCTGTCCTGACCCCAAACGAATTACACACACACACACACACACTTTCAGGGTGGCAGTGGAGATGGCTTCCCCTCCTAAGGGTCTCAGCCACTTGGCAGTGTACTCCATTCTCCTAGGCTCCCTTCCCTAGGCTCAGCCTCCAACCTCCTCCTTCCCCACTCAGCCACGGGTTTGCACGTCCTTCTCTCCTGTTGTTAGGAAACCCCAGATCTGAAGACAACCTGTAAGCCTCAGGGACCACAGAGAACTCTGAACGTCTCATTCCATCACCCATCTCATTCCACCTCTCCTTGGCAGATGCTCTCTACGTCTCCTTCTACTTCCAGGTCTCCAGGCTGCTTCTCCCCAGGAATCTACCAGATAGGTTCAAAACAATAGCTGCAGGTCTTCCCTGGTGGTCCAGTGGCTAAGCCACCATGCTGTCAATGCAGGGGGCCCGGGTTTAATCCCTGGTCAGGGAACTAGATTCCACGTGCTGTAACTAAGAGTTCACATGTTGCAAATAAAGACAGCGTGTGCCTCAACTAAGACCTGCCAAAGCCAAATAAATAAATAAACATTAAAACAACAACAGCCTCTTCATCAGTTGTCAAGCCCATCTCTGGGGCTACAGCAAGGATCGCCCCATCACTAAGCACCTGTCACGAGCCAGCACATTTTTAGGTGCCTTACGTCCGTTTTTGCATTTAATCATCACAAGAAGCCCCTACGGCAGGCCTTCTGTTTCATGAAGGAGGAGGGTGAGGCTCGAGGAGGTGACGTTGCACAGCTAGTGATGGGAGAGGCAGACGTGAACCGGGTTGACCCCCGAGCCCTGCTCTCACCACTGAACCATACTCCCTTTCCTGGGTGTGCAGAGGAACCAGATTTGGGCCACGGGTCAAGAAGACACTTGAGTCCTGTTGCCATGACTGTGTCACCCATTAGGTTGAGGACCCTTGGGTGGACTTCCCACGAAAGGCTCAAGGAAGAAATTGGGCAAGGAAGAAATTGAGGTTGCAGAGGTCGGGCCCTGCTTCCGCTGGACAGAGGGCTGAATGGGCACTACCTGGGCAGACTGGGGTGGGCTGGGTACCAGAAGCTGCATCCTCCTGGCACCTCTCTCTGTAGAGGAGCAGAACCCAGGAGGCCAGTTCCACCGAGACAAGGACTGCAAGAACAGAAAGGCTGTCTGGACCCCAAGTTAGCCTGGAGACAGAGGGAATCGGTGAGAACAGGGCGGGGATGACCCTCTGCACAGCTGATGGGCTCCCAGAGGCCTCAGCCCTCCTCCCACCTGGGATCCAGGTTCCCCTCCTGGGCAATAAGGGGGCACATTTGGAGACAGCACAGGACAGGGGTGAGGAGCAAGCTCTGCCGCTTCCTTTCTGAGTAATACCTAGATAAGTTACTAAACCTCTTTGTGCCTCAGTTCCCCCTTCTGTAAAACACAGATCATGAGAGTGCTTCAAAGAAGAAATTAGTATTTGGGGGACTTCCCTGGTGTTGTTGAAGCTGAAGCTCCAGTGCATTGGCCACCTGATGAGAAGAGCTGACTCATTGGAAAAGACCCTGATACTGGGAAAGATGGAAGGCAAAGGGAGAAGTGGGTGGCAGAGGATGAGATGGTTAGATAGCATCACACACTCAGTGAACATGAATTTCAGCAAATGCTGGGAGATAGTGAAGGACAGAGGAGCCTGGCGGGCTGTAGTCTGTGGCTTCATAAAGAGTAGGACACGACTTAGCTACTGACAACAACAATAACTGGTGGTCCAGTGACTAAAACTCTTACTCTCAATGCAGAAGGGTTCGATCCCTGTTCGGGGAACAAGATCCTACATGCACAACTAAAGACCTGGCGTAGCCAAATAAATAAATAAATAAGTTAGTATTTTCAAAGTGCCCAGAATACCATGTAGCACAGAGTAGGTGCTACAAAAGTGTTTGTTTTTATTGTTATTAAAAGATGTGGCAAGCTAGACTAAGGTGGCAATTCAGAGCTGGCCAATAGCAAGGCTCATTGGTATAAATACTGCTAAAGAAACTAGTGTGAAAGATCCCTTTTCTGGAGCTTGTTGTGCTCCTCAGGGTGAGGGGCTGGTGTCTTTGAGATGGGAGTTCTAGGTCAAACTCCGCCTCTCACCCAGGCTCTGTGATTCTGCCGTCTTCCCCCATCTCCCCCGCCCCCCGACCTCTCTGTAGCAGAATTGGGGGATTTGTGCTCACCATTCCCTCTTCAAGACACCTTGACTGATGGTCTCATCGTGCTGACGACTCAGGATACCAGGCTGCAGGTTTGGTCTCTGAAAGACTTAGCTGTTCTTATGCCCAAGCACACCCATGCCAGCTGTTCACCTTTGTAATTACACAGTGTGGTCAGCGGATAAGTGGATGAAATATGGGTGTGACCAGAAAGAGCTGTTTCCATGAAAATGGAATTGAGTGCTTTAGAAAACAGTAAAGACAAGTCACTAAAACAAAGTTTCCATTAAATGAGACTGAGCAAAGCAACTGTAAAAGGTAGGGGAGAAGAATGAGAATTGACAAAGGATTCTACGCCTTACTTAAGAATGACGAACCAATCAAACAAAAGCTCTTGGCCTCACATCAGTACATCTATGTACTTTTTTGGGGGTGGGAGGAGGGCATGCTGCATGACAAGGGGGATCTTAGTTCTCTGACCAGATCCTCTGGCATCGGGAGCTTGGGGTCTTAACCACTGAACAGCCAGGGAAGTCCCACATCAGTACGCGGGGATATGTTTTAAGTTAAGATGCTTAGATTTGAGATGCAGCATTTTCATAATTATCTACCTAAACTGAAGTTTCAGTTAATCAGTCAATGAATCACATAGGATAACAGGGCTCCTATGGGACCTCCCTGGTGGTCCAGTGGCTAAGAGTCTGCACTCCCAATGCAGGGGGCCTGGGTTTGATCCCTGGTCAGGAAACTATATCCTGCATGCTGCAAGTAAGACCCAGTGCAGCCAAATAAAGTAATAATTTTTTTTAAAGTGCTCCTAAGAAGCTAGGTATCTCATCACAGTTGCATCTAATCTAATCGCTGTTTTGCCTTAATCTGTTTTTCAAACTGTAGTTGGAGACATTGGGGTGGGAATAACGGAAGCCACAGCAAGAACATAAACATCTTCCCAGAGCATCCATCTGACTCAAAAGTAAGGGGGAACAGCAAAATAAACATGGATTATCGAGGAATAGAATGTAAAATTATTGTTAGGATTAAAAATAAAACTTGAAGCTTCAAAGCAAGGTCATGGTTGGGGTGGGCTGCAGCAGGCTAGGGTCACAATCCCATCTCTCTGGTGGGAGGAGTGGGTGGGAAAGTTGGAGAAGCAAGGTCCATGAGGGTAAAGGTCATGGCCAGCTGCCTAGCCATCTCCCAACCACTTTCCCACAAACCTGCAGCAGAAAGCTGTCCTGGGATGGCTGCCTTCAGAGCAGCCTGCCCGTTTGGGCACCCCCATCTCGCTGCTGCAGCTTGCAGGTGATGGGGCCAAGATCACCTGATGGCAGACCTCACTAGAAGCCTCACCTCCACCCTCTCAGCCTCTGTCCTCCGAGCTCCTCCAGACCTTGAACAGTTAGAAAAAGCTGGAAAAAAAAAAAAAAAAAAAAAGAACCTCCTGGCTTTGGCACATCTGAGAGGAACAGGCTGATAACAAAGGGCAAAGCGATTCCAACCCTTATCTGTAAAATGGGGGTATTTACTGACACACACCCTGTGCATTCCAAAAGGATCATTGTGGGAGAATCAAATAAGATAGTGACTGGGGACTTTCCTGGTGGTCCAGTTGTTAAGATTTCACACTGTTTTTCAATGCAGGGGGCGAGAGTTGAACCCTGGTTAGGGAACTAAGATCCCACATGCCAAGCAGCATAGCCAAAAAGTGAAAAAAAAAAAAAAAGAAAAAAGGATAGTGGTTGAATAAACCTTAGCACAAAAGCAAACCTCAACAACTTATGACAAAGATACCTGTCATTTAAAATCCATTCAGTCCTACAGTGTGGGCTGCAAAGATTCATTCATCCAGTGGCAAACACAGCAACTTTTGAAGTGCTCATTCCAAACTAATACAGGTTTTTCCTTATTTCTAATCCTCATGACAATCCAATAAAAGAGATACGGTTATGTCAATTTTCAGATGAAAATCCGGAGGCTCAGAGAGGTCAAGGTCACTAAGCATTTAGGATGAAAGCCAAGATCTCAACTTCCCTCTAGTTCCTAAACTCTTGCTTTTGACATGAACATTAGACTTTCTCTTTACTCATTCTCAAACACTGTGCCTCCCACTGGAAATACTAAGCCTCACACATCTTATGAAGCTCCCTCATATAAGACACAGGGTGCACTTAATTAAAAATAGAGCACTGCTTTCCCAGTGACAGTAGGTGAATATTTATTCAAATATTCGTCACACCACACAATAGGGAAAAAAGATTCATAACCCAGTGAGCTGGCTTTTGGACCCATGAACCATCAGAAACAAGTGTGTGGTTTTGCTCATCTTTTCATTGGCTCTAAACATGAGAAAGGTTTTTCAATGGCGTTTTTTAAGAGGGACAGGTGAGAGGGAAAGTTAGGGGGGTTTTTGGTGGTTTTTCCACTAGAAGAAATTTCTCATGAAGCTGTTTGAGATCAAGACCCTGGTTTTATTGATATCCTCCTCAGACACAGGTCGGCAGCAAAGAGGAAAATGCATGCTTAAACCAAATGTGTGTGGGATGGACGACCCTCACCTGAGGCTACCTGACACGCGCTTGAGAGGAGCTTGGACGCCGTTTCACTCTGCTGTGCTGTTGTGTCCGACTCTTTGTGACCCCGTGGGCTATAGCCCACTAGGTTCCTCTGTCCATGGAATTTTCCAGGCAAAAATACTGAAATGGGTTGCCGTTTCCTACTCCAGGGGATCTTCCCCACCCAGGGATCGAATTCACGTCTCTTGTGTCTCCTACACAGGCAGGATTCTTTACCACTGAGCCACTAAGGAAGCTTTACTTTTTACTCTAAGGGGCTGCAAAAGGCTGCTTCATGGTCAGCAACCCACGCTGGTGCTACCCCAGGGTCCTGCGCCTGTGGGACCAAACCGCAAGAAGGAGTGACTGGATGTGGACAGAAACGATCACCAAGATGAATTCTGGACTCCACCATTCGTAAGTCTTTACCCTCATTTCCATGCTACAGGGGTGATGGGACCCCAGAGCACAGGGTCCTGCAGCCCCTCCGTCCCGCCATACCTCTCAGCAAGCATCGGTTCATGCATTTGCCCCAGGGAGGCTCACACCCAGATCCAGGCAGACAGCTGGGGACTAGGTCCATTTTGACAGAAGGGCTGATGGTCTACCTTTATAGCAGAAAAATGGATCCCCATGCTTAACCCAAATCCTTTTGGCTTAAGCGTAAACCATCTCTCCCTGTAGTAACAAGATTAATCTTGAGGGTAAATGGAGACTTGTTAAATAAAATAATGATAATAACAATAGTAGTGGAGTAGGTTGCCTTGCCCTTCTCCAGGGGATCTTCCCAACCCAGAGATCAAACCCACAGCTCTTACCTCTCCTGCATTGGCAGGTGGGCTCTTTACCACTTGCACCGCCTGAGAAGCCCATTCCTATGGCCATACCACCCTAAATGCACCTGATCTTGTCTGATCTCAGAAGCTAAGCAGGATTGGGCCTGATTAGTACTTGGGATGGGAGATTGCCTGAGAATATCAGGTGCTGTAGGCTTGGGCTTCCCTGGTGGCTCAGACGGTAAAGAATCTGCCTGCAATATGGAAGACCAGGTTTGATCCCTGGGTGGGGAAGATCCCCTGGAGAAGGGAATGGCAACCCACTCTAGTATTCTTACCTGAAGAATTCCTTGGACAGAGGAGCCTGGTGGGCTGAGTATCAACTATATGATATGCGATGTTCATTTTCTAGTTTATCTCATTTAATCCTTAAGACAACACTAGGAACAGGTCCCATTAGCTTCACTTAACAGAAGAGGAAACCGAGGATCACAGAAGGTAAGAAATCTCAAGGTCACACAGCAGGAATGTAGGGAAACTACAGTTTAAATTCCAGAGTTCCATCCAATTCTAGAGGTCAAGGGTTTAATTGCTATGTTATACTGCAGCAAACCTCATGCTATACCTACAGCTAACAACCAAAAAGAAAGCTATTTAGCTTCATTAGCAAAATAAATAAATAAAGCAAAAAAAATTCAAGATGACTACCTTTTAAGCCAATTAGTAAAACATTTTTTACCAATATTATTAAATGCCATCATGAAACTATTCTATATCACTGGGATAAACTCATTCAATATTTCCTGGAAAAATATTTAGCTCCACGAGCCATAAAAATGGTCAATACCTTTGATGATAATTCTTGAATACAGGAAAATTCAGATGCCTGAAAATATCTGTTACAGTGCTTCAAAAGTGGTGTGTGTGTGTGTGTGTGCCTGGAAGCAAGATAAATGTCCCGCAGTGGAGGATGCCGGAGAAAGTAATGGTGTCCCTGCACTAGGACATTTATCCTGCCAATAAAAGGATAACCAGGTGATGAAGTGATGTGGAATGCTAACGTACGTGCCCCCATTAAGTGAAAAAAGCAAATTACAAAAGCACATGATTTGCCCCTCACACAATTAAGTATAGAATTATCATATGATCCAGCAATTACGCTTCTGGGTATATAGGCAAAAGAATTCAAAGCAAGGACCCAAACAGATATCTATGAACATCCACATTCATAGCAGCATTATTCACAATAGCCCCAAAGTGGAAGTAACCAAGTGTCCGTCGACAGATGACTCAATAAGCAAAATGCGGTCCATCCGTACAATAGAATATTATTCAGTCCTTAAAAATGGGGGGGGGGGCTTCTGACACATGCTGCAACACAGATGAATCCAGAGGTCATGATGCTGAGTGAAACGAGCCAGTCACAAAAGGACAAGTACTGTGCGGTTCCATCTGTATCAGGTACCAAGAGTAGTCAAATTCCGAGACAGAAAGCTGAGTGGTGGTTGCCAGGGGCTGAGGTGGGGAGAGCATTAGCGTTTAATGGGTAGAGTTTCAATTTTGCAAAACAAAAAAATTCTGGAGATGGACAGCAGTGATAGTTGATGATGATGTGAATGTACTAAGTGCCACAGAATGAAATACACTTGAAAAAATGGTCTAAATGGTAAATTTTACATATATTTTACCACAATTAAAACATAAAAATTAAAGTAAAAAAGCATATGCCTAATGCAGGGTTCGATCCCTGGGTTGGGAAGATCCCCTGGAGGAGGGCAAGGCAACCCACTCCAGTATCCTTGCTGGAGAATCCACATGGATAAAGGAGCCTGGCAGCCTACAGTCCATGGGGTTGCAAAGAATCGAGCACGACAGAGACTAGGCACACAGCACACTGGTCACAATTAAAAATGCACATTAAAAAATGGAAAAGTGGCCCAGTGGTTAGGACTCCACACTTTCACTTCTGAGGGCCCAGGTTCCATCCCTGGTCATGGAACTAAAATCCCACAAGACATTCTACACACCCTGTACACATCAGCTCTTTTACAGACATAAAAGTGTGCCTGGCACTTTAAACATGACTATATGAAATGCTCAAGACTGGCGATAAAATTGCTATTCCAGTTGTTAAAACTGGGGACTCTGAGGCTTGCGAGGGTTCTGTGATTTGCCTAGTGGTTGGGAAGGACTTCCCTGGTGGCCCAGGGGTTGGGACTTTGCCTTCCAACGCAGGGGGTATGGGTTCGATCCTTGGTAGTGGACTTAAGATCCCACATGCTTCTAGGTCCAAAAACCAAAACATAAAACAGAAGCAACACTGTACCAGATTCAATAAATGGCTTTAAAAATGGTCCACATAAAAAAAATTTTTTTAAGTGATTGGGATTAAAATCAAGTCTGGTTGACTCCAAAGACGTACTTTTTCTTCCATATGGCAATTCCTCCATCACCTCTGCACCCCACCCCGCCTATGTATAAAGGACTTAAAGTTTCAGTATCACAGCTATGAACCTGCTTCCCTATTGAGAAGACAGCATGTCTCCAAGATTTCACAACCAACAGAAAAAAAGGCAATGCCCCTTTGCAATTCTACAGGGGAGGTGGAATAGGAGCCCTGCCCCTCCAGAGAGCTTCCATCCCTACAAGCTTCAGTAATAGGGATGGGGCTCCCCAAATCCCTTCCCACACCACCAGCACCATCCTACCCCACCTCACAATGGTGGCTGCTCAGGAGGACATAGGGACATAGCAACAAAACTGAGCCAGTCCAACAACTGCTCAAGAGACGAAACTCCAAAATGGGAAGGGCTGTGTGTCCCCAGACAGAGGTGGGGAGCCCTGAGCTGAGAAAGCGTTGTCCTAGGTCAGGTAGGACCAAAGAAGACTAAGAGGGGCTGAAACAATTCCCTGCAGGTGAAGAGCCTGGTCTCTTGGCAGTTCCTTTGAATTCCAGGAATTTTCTTTTCTGCCTTTGGGACCCTGATTGTGGAGGGTGCTACTCACAGCAGAGCTAACTTCTAAGGCGGCTGCCAGTTCACAAAGCTGGGGAGAGGGCAGCAGGAGGGCGGAAGGAAGGCTGGTGACTACAGGACCTCTGGTGACTCTGAAATCCTTGCCTGATTGCACTCACAGGAAAGTACAGGGCCCAGATGTAGGAAGCGTTCCATTCCCTGCAAAGACAACTGTGCTCAAACCTTCCCCAGAAAATACCAAAGAAACACACTCCCGTCCTTCTGCAGTTGGCTGAATGGTGGCCCCTAAGGATATGTCTGCCTTCATCCCCAGAACCCATGAATTATTTGGAAAATTAACTTTGTGTAGAAAGGGTCTTTGCTGATGTAATTAAGGACCCTGAGATGAATTCATCCTGGACTGTTCAGGTGGACCCCAAATCCAATGACAGCTGTCCCTCTAAGAGACACAAGAGGAGAAGACAGAGAGGAGGAGCCGTGTGAACACAGGGGCAGAGATCAGATGATGCTGCCACAAGCCAAAAACAGCTGGAGCCCTCAGAAGCTGGAAGAGGTAGGGGGGGTCCCTGGAGAGAGGGAGGCCATACAGACACCTTGATTTTGAACTTTTGGGCTCCAGAACTGTGAGGGAATACATTTGTGTTGTTTTGGGCCACAAAAACTGTAAGAATTTGTTATTGACAGCCACGGGAAACAATACGGCATCCCTCCAAGACAGTACAATCCAGTTCAAGCAGCTTACTCCCTTTCTGCAGCTCTCCCCTCGCCCATCCCCCCATCCCCACTTACTGTCACGTTCCTGGCATTTCCTCTAAGTGGAAAAAGCAATTTCCCCCAAAGTGAGTGAAACACAGTGAACTGAAATACCACTTTAGGAACAGACACACCCATCACTCTGAGGACTCTCCCTCTCGGCTCAGAAAGTAAGCAGCCTTGGAAAACACCCATTTCCAGGAGAAGCCCCAGGAGCCCTTCTCTGAGGGGGGTCAGGTCACCACCTCTGATGGGGAGGAGTGGAGACTTCTACAAGCCACACCAGTGCAGCACCAACCTCAGGCCCCAGGGGCTGTGCTGGCCTCCAGGGAAGGGAGAGGGAGCCAGATTTTGGAATGATCCAAAGCAAGTCAGTATTTGTCTGCAAGGAAAAGAGTGAAGAGAGAGGCTCCCCAGTTTTTTAAATTGTTTTCTTCCCCCACCTTGAAACTGGCAGTATTTCTGATATGATTGCAGGGGATTTCCACCAACCAAGTTGAAGAAAATTCAGTTTTAGCATTAACTGCAGGGAGAGAGGAGGAGTTTTGCAACCTTTGTCATTTATGAAACACCAGCAGTGGCCCCAAAATGAAGATGCTTTCCTTTCTCCCAAATCAGTCAGGCTCCCACCACCCTCCCCGGGCTGGCGGCTAATTACCACACGCGTCTTGACTCTGACCCGGGGGCAGCGGGGCACTGACCTTCCTTGACCCTCCTGGGAGCCTTGCCCTCCAGTCCTGCCCTTCCAACCGCTCGGCTGGGAAAAGTGTTTGTCCTCTGGAGAGTGGCGGAAAGAGCTCCTCTGAGGTCCCACGGTAAGGAAACACTTGGTGGGGCCCCAAGCCCCACCGTCAGACCCACAGAAGCAGCTGGAGGGAGGGAGGTGCTCTCTTAAAAAAATGGTTTTGAAAAATTAGCTAACCAAAGGGGAATTGCTTCATAAGTTGCACATTCACTTCTCCCTTTAACTGTGCAATTAAAGGAAAACAAGGTGAAGCAGGAACTGACCCCTCATACTCCCCCATTCTCTCCCCACCCCACAATCTCCCTTGACATAGGCACAAAAGCAAAGCTAACCAGGTCTGAGGCTGGTCTCTACTTATGGATTGTCTTGCCTTGTAAGCACCCCCAGGGGCTGGTACTCTCCCTGCCAGCCTGCCTTGTTTTTAGCCTTGGCCCCCGGGGGGATCCGTAATAAAGCAAGAGAAAGAACGGAGCCCCAAGCATCATTCAAAGGTGTACTTTACCTGTCCTTCCTGGGCAAGGACTAAAGCAGCAAAATTGCAGATTGTCCCGCCGGAAAGGGACATCAGCATGGCCAGAAGGACCTCTGGGGCAGTTGCCCTAATTCCAGAAACATCTGTATTGGCAGTGTTGTTTCTAAAGGTGGGTGGAGAGGTGAGGGGAAGTAAGCTTGGCTTGTCTTTAGAACTGGCAACTGCCAACTAGGTTTTAAGAGTATACTCATCCTCCCACCCCACCACCACACCCCGGGTGTTTTCCACTACTTTGCTGAAAGCACCAGAAGAGAATGAACCTCAGTATGTGCTAGTCAGAGCTCTCCTGAGCCAGGATGGACAGAATCCCACCATCAAGACATTAAGCCACAGCAGGACATGGGAATGTGAAGGGGTTGGCGATTTCTGCTCTGAGGAGAACAGAAGAGAAAGCTCTATTCTGCTCTCCTTGTGTTTGCTGGCAGCCTCCTAAATCAGAAGAATCTTCACCCCCACTTATCATGTTCCTCAAACCTGGTGGGTAAAGGTAGCAAGGTTTTACAGGAAAGCATCCAGGTGGGTACCTTAGACTCTGGCTCTGAAAGGACACCCCACATCCCAGGTCCGAACACCAAGCAAACTGTTAGGCGACATACATTCTTCTTCATCTGCAAACAGCAACACTATCAGATGACTAAATGCTTTGGCGTCTAAAGGAACCAGGATTCTGGATCAGCTAACTGTAAACGTGTGGGTCAGTAAGTTTTCACTGTGCTGAGCCTTGGTTTCCTCCAGTACAAATGGAGCCCTCATTCAGCGCCTGGTTAACTGAAGATATATGGAAAAAACCCTATGGCACCATTCACTTGAGAAGAACACTGAGGCACTCAGGCACGCCAGCGGTGGGTGTGCAGCCCCTCTGGAAGTGAGCAGTGGTATTAGTTCTCGGTTTCAAAGTCGCTCTGGAGCAGTGAACCTTTCCCGGGGAGATTCCTGGGAAAGGAAGCTGCTACCTGCCCCAAGGCACACATCTCACACACGCGTGACCGTGCTTGCAGGACATTTCTGGGGGTGGCGTCTGTCGGGGTTTCTGCAGGAGCCCCGGGGGAAAGAAGCCCCATTTGATGGTCCAGTGGGGTTCGAGACCCACAGCGCCCTCCTTCCTGGGGACACCTGAACGAAATGAAAGCTGCCCAATCATCCAACGGCTCCAGACCGCTCCATATGCAAACTGGGCAGATCCCAAGGGTGCTGCGCTTGAACCTGGTACTTGGGCCGCCGGCACTGGCTGCCCCACGGCGTCCCCCACTCCGACCCCGGAAATCCCATCCCCACTCGCTTCCCCTCCCGAAGCGCCTCCTATCAGTCCTCTCCTGGCTCTCCATCTCCCCACCGGAGCAGGGCTCAGGGCGCAGACGGCAAAGCAGTGCCCCCGCCCACACGTCCCGGTCCCCAAAAAAGTTCCCCGGTCTCTCTCTCCTCGATCTCAGAGAAGTGGGTGCACAGGACGGACCCTAAATAAAAACAGGAAACGCGATTAAAAAAAAAAAAAAAAAAGGCAGCAGCAGCAGCCTCA
This sequence comes from Bos grunniens, assembly GCF_055505025.1. Taxonomy (NCBI): domain Eukaryota; kingdom Metazoa; phylum Chordata; class Mammalia; order Artiodactyla; family Bovidae; genus Bos; species Bos grunniens. The sequence goes on along the minus strand of NC_141180.1, from coordinate 37,214,539 downwards.
TTCAGGCTGAATTGAGGGTAAGAGTATTAAAAAGAAGAAAGAAAGAAAGAAAGAAAAAAAAAAAGAGTCCGGAAATGCAAAGCTGAAGGCGGTTTTGCCGCCGTAACCCGGACCCAGCCGCAGATCCGGCGCTGGTCTCGGCGCGCCGCTGCAGTAAACACGCGGTGAGCGGCGCCAGCGGCCCGAGCCCCGCCAGGGCCGGAGGGAAGGACCTGCCGCAAGTCCAAGCGCCCGGCAACGCCTTCCCTGGCCTCTCTCCAGCCCCGGGTCCCGCTCTCCGGGGCTGGGGAGGGTGCACCGGGCCAGGGCGCAAGGGAGGTGTGTGCACCCCTCTCCCCAAGGCTCGACCGGAGCTCGGGGCGGGGGTGGGGGGAGGCGGAACCGCCGTAGAGAACGTAGCCTGCACCCCAAGGCATAGCCCGGGCGCCCCGGGTCCCGCTCGCCAGCCCCCGGGGCAGGGCGCACGCGGCTAAGCGCTGTCATTCCCTGGGCTCGGCTGGTGCATACGAGGCTGTCTTGCCGCGGGAGCGCACCCCGTACCCCGCCTCGGGCCCGGGACCTCCCCGGTCCCGCTCCGCGGGGCATACAGTCCCCGTGCACGGGAGCTGTGTGCACCCCTCTCTCGGAGGATGCTCCGGGGGCTGCCCCGACCCCGCGCACAACCTTGGCCCAAGTTCCGGGGGGCGCCCCCTCGCCCGGCTCGCTAGACGCCGGCGGGTGCACAGGACCCGGGTGCACCGGCTCTTCGCGCCGGGAGACGTCCACAAGCCGGTCCCCCGTCTCTTCGTGGTCCCCCTAAGTCCTCCGAAGTCCCTGGTCCCGGTCCTCTCCCCCACCCCCCAGACTCAGCCGGAGGTGAGCGCTTACCCGTCCGGGCGCAGCTGGCAGCCGCTGGGAGCTCCGGCGCTGGGCGCGAGTGAGCCTCGAGGGACGGAGGCGGGGCGCGGTGCCCCGCCTGCTGACAGCCCGCACACTCCACTTCCCACTTTGTTTCCCTTTTACTTGCAACAGGAAAAACAGCAGGTCCTCCTGCCGCTTCTTCTAACCCTCCGCCTGCCTCGCCTGCCCCCCTCCGTCTCGGGCTGGAGGGGCGTCAGCCCAGGTGCCTCTGGAAGCTACACCTTGCCCTTCTTCAAAACAAGTTTATATCTGTATCCAGAAGTGGAGTGTTTCCTGCCGTGTCAACACACAAAGATGTCACAGCCATCGGCGATTCCGGCCCTCCAAATGTGAATATCTGAGCCCCGAGGGCGCCCAGGAAGAAGGACGAAGCTCTCATAGACCAGCTCTAAGGAGCTGGGGGTATTGGTGGCGGGGCGCGGGCATGTGAAAAAACGCAGGATTCTGGCTCCGCTAGCTGAGATGCATATGAAAGGAATGATTTCTGCAAGCCCAGGCTCTTGCATCTTTTCATACACAGAAAAGTGCTAAATTCCTTAACTTGAGATATCTGTTTTTTCATAATTAATAATAATCTTTTGATGTTCAGACTACTTGCCCCTTGTTGCAAACTTCTATATAATTTCACTCCTCCGCACCACCCCCCCACCACCACTTTATCAGTAGCAGTTCTCTCAGGGTTACTTGGGATGCTGTCTCCCAGGCTTGCCGTCTTAAAATTCCCACCAAATAAAACATAACTCTTGACTTTTATGTTGTGACTATTTTTTTAAGTCGACAGTTTTTATTTAATAAAGAAAACGATCAAATCAAGGTCCTAAGAACTCATAAAAGCCCCACACCTTCCACATGCACACACCAAAGGATTTTAGCCCTGAAGGGAGGAAAGCTGGAGGCACCTGGTGGGGGAGGGGGTGGCCAGGCCAAGTGCAGGGAACTGGCAGGGGGTGTGTAAGTGGGGACCTGGAGCTTGGAGTCCCACTGAGCTCAGTCCTGGAGGGAAAGCAGTGGCCTGTGGGCTTGGATGGGTCAAGAGCATGGGTCAGTGCCCCCCAAGATTACTACATTGGCTTCAGATCCTTCCAGCATGTGATGGGTGATGAGCCAGTCAATTTCTTTGTCCAATGACTTAAAGGACCCCCACCCCCAATCCAGCCTGGGAAAGAAAGCACCTGTTTGCTTTCCTTGAACAGAAGAAGACACTGAGGCTTGAAGACGCATTCTTTCTACCCAAGAGATCCCCTGGCCACCCCCAGGGCCGGCTTGGGCCCGCACTGGCTACAACATTGGAAGGACAGGCAGTTCTGTGCTCAGCCAGGAAATGGGAGAGAATTTGGGCAAGATGAGTGGGTTACTGAGTCATCTCCGTTTTCTAGTATTTGGGCTGCAGGCTCTGATCTCTCGGCTGGATACCTGTGAAGGAGCCAGGAGAGACCACGGGTCCCTATGGGTGAGAATGCTGAGTCTGTTCCCAGAAGTATACATCTTCCCAATGAAACATGAGGCTCACAATCTCACTCCTACACCAGGCCAGGACCACTCCAGGGCTGTCAAAAGCCAGAAGAGAAATGGACATTTCAGAGAGAAAAATCTGATGGCAGGTTCTGATGTTTCCGAACACCTGTCCCAACCCTGATTTTGCCTGTGTGCAATTTAAACACTACTTGATAATTTCCAGAGCTGGTTGTAAGAAACAGTCAGGTGAGGAAGGTTTTGCATCATCCAAAAGAACTCTTCGTTGAATATATATTTTCTGTGAGTGTGTGCTAAGTCGCTTCAGTCACATCTGACTCTTTGCGACCCCATGTACTGTAGCCCACCAGGCTTCTCTGTCCATGGGATTCTTCATGGCAAGAATACAGGAGTGGGTTGCTATGCCCTTCTCCAGGGAATCTTCCCCACAAAGGCACTGAATCTGTGTCTCTTGCTTCTTCTGCTTTGCAGGCAGATTCTTTATTACTTGAACTGCCCTCAGGAAAGCCCTATGTATTTGCTGACAACCAGTCAAATCATGCTTTGTAATATGTAAGACGAGAGGCCTGCCAAGTATTCAGATGCACTTCACACATTGTTATTTCTGATTTCAACAACAGCCTCCCAAGAAAAATCTTATCATGCCCAGTTAACAGATAAGAAAACTGAGACTCAGGAAGTTTGAATCATTTTGAGGGGCCACACACTCACTGTCTGCTTTCAGATCCTCGATTCTTTGCCCGTGCCACACTGCTTATGTTCCAGTCTGAGACCAAGTTTCACTTTCCTGTAACCCAATGCACTTCATTTTAGAGACCAGATTATAGGACTTCTCCCCCTTCTTTTGCCTGGGGTGCCAGGAAGCTCAGGCTAAGTGTAGCATCAAGTATACAGCCCCTCAAGTTCCTGGTAGACTTCTGCCTTCCTCTCTACAGTTTCTGATCTCTCTTTCTCACTTTATTTTTAACTGTTGTCATGTGTGTTTTGGAGGAAGCTACTTCAAGTTCCTTTTGAATCGGTGAAATGGACCAGCTATGGTGGAGCATTTATTTATAGCAGTCCTAGAAGAAAAGTGGCTTTACGGAAGAAAACATGTGTTACTCACGTGACCTCCTGACTGGGAAATCCTCCAGCCCCATTTTATGGAAAAGAAGGGAGATCTCTTCTATTTTTTGAGGTATTGAGGGGAGCCGGTCAGTGGAGAACATGGACGGGAGGCCCCCCGGGGGGCACTCAGAAGAGCATGCACAGCTCTCCAGACCTGTTTCCTTCTGCGCCTGTTACCCTCTTCCTGCAGAACTTCCCCTGCAGCAACCATCCAGCCCCCGTGGTTTCTCACAGATGCAGTGAGCATCTTTGCTTTGTTCAACCTTGAGCACTTACCACCGCCACCCACACATGCCCACAAGCAGGGTTAACTCAGGGCAGCTGGAGCCAAGTTGAACACCTAACTGCAGGGGTACAAGTGAGGAGCCCACTTCCTCAGCGCCTCCACGAGGGGGTCCAGACACTCACCTCCATGACCTGTCCTGGTGCAAAGCCCACTTTGCTGAAAGGCTTTTCCTTCCAGGCAGAGCAAAATTATCCAACTCAAACCCTTGTCCATTTGCCCGGGTGTGGTGAAGGAAAGCGTGGTGAAGAGTCGCAATTAAGAGCACCTTCCCTGCAGCCAAAGTGCCTGGCACTGCCCCTGTGGAGCTGTGTGACCTCAGATGAGTGGCTTAACCTCTCTGTGCCTCCATTTCCTCATCTGAAAAATAAGGACGCTGATAATGGCTTCCAACATTGAGAACTGTTGTTAGGTTAATACACGTAAAATGCTATGAGTACCCGACACAGAGTAAACCTTGAGAAAATGTTATTGAGTTATTCCAGAACAGAATATTTGTGCTTTGTGGGACTGGATATTTCTGCTCTCAGTTCAGTTCAGTTCAGTTCATTCGCTCAGTCATGTCCAACTCTTTGCAACCCCATGAAGAGCCGCACGCCAGGCCTCCCTGTCCATCACCAACTCCCAGAGTCCACCCAAACCCATGTCCATTGTGTCAGTGATGCCATCCAACCATCTCATCCTCTGTCATCCCCTTCTCCTCCTGCCCTCAATCTTTCCCAGCATCAGGTCTTTTCAAATGAGTCAGCTCTTCGCATCAGGTGGCCAAAATACTGGAGTTTCAGCTTCAACATCAGTCCCTCCAATGAACACCCAGGACTGATCTCCTTTAGGATGGACTGGTTGGATCTCCTTGCAGTCCAAGGAACTCTCAAGAGTCTTCTCCAACACCACAGTTCAAAAGCATCAGTTCTTCAGTCCTCAGCTTTCTTTATAGTCCAACTCTCACATCTATACATGACTACTGGAAAAACCATAGCCTTGACTAGATGGACCTTTGTTGGCAAAGTAATGTCTCTGCTTTTTAATATGCTGTCTAGGTTGGTCATAACTTTTCTTTCAAGGAGCAAGCGTCTTTTAATTTCATGGCTGCAATCACCATCTACAGTGATTTTGGAGCCCAGAAAAATAAAGTCAGCCACTGTTTCTACTGTTTCTCCATCTATTTGCCATGAAGTGATGGGACCAGATGCCATGATCTTCGTTTTCTGAATGTTGAGCTTTAAGCCAACTTTTTCACTCTCCTCTTTCACCTTCATCAAGAGGCTCTTGAGTTCTTCTTCACTTTCTGCCATAAGGGTGGTGTCATCTGCATATCTGAGGTTATTGAAATGTCTCCTGGCAATCTTGATTCCAGCTTGTGCTTCTTCCAGCCCAGCGTTTCTCATGATGTACTCTGCATAGAAGTTAAATAAGCAGGGTGACAATATACAGCCTTGACGTACTCCTTTCCCTATTTGGAACCAGTCTGTTGTTCCATGTCCAGTTCTAACTGTTGCTTCTTGACCTGCATACAGATTTCTCAAGAGGCAGGTCAGGTGGTCTGGTATTCCCATCTCTTTCAGAATTTCCCACAGTTTATTGTGATCCACACAGTCAAAGGCTTTGGCATAGTCAATAAAGCAGAAATAGATGTTTTTTTGGAACTCTCTTGCTTTTTCAATGATCCAGCAGATGTTGGCAATTTGATCTCTGGTTCCTCTGCCTTTTCTAAAACCAGCTTGAACATCAGGAAGTTCACGGTTCACGTATTGCTGAAGCCTGGCTTGGAGAATTTTGAGCATTACTTTACTAGCATGTGAGATGAGTGCAATTGTGCAGTAGTTTGAGCATTCTTTGGCATTGCCTTTCTTTGGGATTGGAATGAAAACTGACCTTTTCCAGTCCTGTGGCCACTGCTGAGTTTTCCAAATTTGCTAACATATTGAGTGCAGCACTTTCACAGCATCATCTTCTAGGATTTGAAATAGCTCAACTGAAATTCCATCACCTCCATTGGCTTTGTTGGTAGAGATGTATTCTAAGGCCCAGCTGACTTCACATTCCAGGATGTCTGGCTCTAGGTGAGTGTGAGTGATCATACCATAGTAATTATCTGGGTCATGAAGATCTTTTTTGTACAGTTCTTCTGTGTATTCTTGCCACCTCTTCTTAATATCTTCTGCTCTGTTAGGTCCATACCGTTTCTGTCCTTTATTGAGCCCATCTTTGCATGAAATGTTCCCTTGGTATCTCTAATTTTCTTGAAGAGATCTCTTTTCTTTCCCATTCTGTTGTTTTCCTCTATTTCTTTGTCTCTGCTCTAGGGCAGTATTTTTCAAAAGCAGCAACCGCAGATTGTGACATACTAACCTGGTAGCGTACTGGGAATCCATTCAGCAGGTCGAAATGAAACAGAATAGGGCTTCCCTGGTGGCTCAATGGTAAAGAATCTGCCCACCGATGCAGGAGACACGGGTTCTATCCCTCATCCAGGAAGGTCCCACATGCTGGCCTTGGAGCAACTAAGCCCGTATGCCACAATTACTGAACCTGTGCTTCCTGAAGCCACAACTACTGAGCCCATGTGCTGCAATGACTGAAGCCCTTGTGCCCTAGACCCTGTGCTCTGCAACAAGACAAGACACTACAATGAGAAGCCCATACACTGCAACTAGAGAGTAGGCCCTGCTCGCCGCAACTAGAGAAAAGCCCGGGCAGTAAGGAAGACCCAGCGCAATCAAAAACAAATAAATAAATACAATCTATCTGATTATATTCCACATAGTAAGGGTGATATCCCTGCCTGAGGCTTGTGTCTCGTTGATTGGTGTATGTGAGCATACATTAAATCAAGATGTAAGATGTATTCTCACTGCGGTTCCCAGTCAACACAACTGGGAAGCTGCTACTTTCTGCAGACAATATACTGGTGGTCGCGATACAAGGGCACCACAAATGAGTAGAGAACTAGGCCAAGGTCAGACTTGGTTCCTGGAAAGTCTGACTTCTTTAAAAACATATTTATTTATTTGGTTGTGCTGGGTCTTAGTTGAAGCATGTGGGATCTAGTGTTAAGATTAGGCCCAGGGATTGAACCCAGGCCCCCTGTCTCGGGAATACCAAGTCTTAGCCAATGGACCACCAGAGAAGCCCCTGCAGCCTGATTTTTGAAGACACAGACTCCAGCCAGTGCAGGGAGGCAATCAGGTGGGAAGGAGAAGAGAAGTCTGGGCTCCAGGCTGTGCCTGCTGTCTGAGGAATGACACAGAGGTCACCCCCGAAGGTGGATGGTTTGTGCCCTTGCACTTCATCTCATTGTGTCCATGGGGTTCTCAAGGTAAGAATACTGAAATGGTTTGCCATTCCCTTCTCCAGTGGACCACATTTTGTCACGCTCTGACTAGCAGGGACCTGCCCTTCAGTCGCTCCACATAGCCTGATGACATGCCTGGTGCCTTCGTTGTCTCTTGAGAGTCCCTTGGACTGCAAAGAGATCAAACCAGTCCATCCTAAAGGAAATCAACCCTGAACATTCATTGGAAGGACTGATGCTGAAGCTGAAGCTCCAGTACTTTGGCCACCTGATGCGAAGAGCTGACTCATTGGAAAAGACCCTGATGCTGGGAAATATTGAGGGCAGGAGGAGAAGGGGACGACAGAAGATGAGACGGTTGGATGGCATCACCAACTCAATGAACATGAGTTTGAGCAAACTCAGATAGTGAATGATAGGGAAGCCTGGCGTGCTGTAGTTCATGGGGCTGCAAAGAGTTGGACATGACTTAGCGACTGGACAACAGCTTTATCTGAGGTCAAAGTAGATTGGAGGGTCCAGAAAGTGAAAGTGAAGTGAAAGTCACTCAGTTGTGTCTGACTCTTTGCAACCCCATGGACTGTATAGTCCATGGAATTCTCCAGGTCAGAATACTGGGGTGGGTAGCCTTTCCCTTCTCTAGGGGATCTTCCTAACCCAAGGATCAAACCCAGGTCTCTCACATTGCAGGCAGATTTTTTACCAGCTGAGCCACAAGGAAAGCCCAAGAATACTTGTGTGGGTAGCCTATCCCTTCTCCAGTGAATCTTCCTGACCCAGAAATTGAACCAGGGGATTGAAAGGGGATGATGGGGAGACGCAGGGTTTGGGGTCATGAGGCTAGATCCAAGCCTGATTCTCCATACACTGAAGGTGACCCAGGCTTTGCAACACTGATTCATTTGGCAAGTTCTGGGCTTTGGGAGACAGCACTGTATGAGCCAGAGACCCGCCCTTCTGGGGCTTACATGCCGGTGAGAAGAGAAACTATGAAGAATGAAAATAGGATACAGTGTCCTGAAGTAATAAGTGCTGCAAAGAAATATTCAGCGGGTTAGGAGGGGAGAGGGGTTGGGGAGATCTGAATGAGGTGAGGGAAGAGCCCTGCTCAGTCTGTGCTCAGTTGTGTCCGACTCTGTGCAACCCCATGGACTGAAGCCCACCAGGCTCCTATGCCCTTGGGATTTTTCAGGCAAGAATACTGGAGTGGGTTGCCATGCTCTCTTCCAGGGGATCTTCCCTACCCAGGGATAGAACGCAGGTCTCCTTTGTCTCCTGCATTGGAAGCCAATTCTTTACCGGCTGAGCCACGAGGGAAACTGTCTGAAGGAGGAGCATTCCCAGCAGAGGGAACAGTCAGTGGAAGCAACAGCATGCTGAAAGACCAGGAAGGAGGCCAGGGAGGGTGGAGGTGGGGTGGATGTGAACAACAAAGCGAGGGGATCTGGGAGGGGCAGCGAGGAATTTGGGCTTTGGCTGAAAGAGTGATGAGAAGCAGAGGGAGGGATCTAAGCTGGGCTGGGAGGAGTGGGCTGTGATTTACATGTTTAAAAGTCTACAATATGTGCTTATACACTTTCTTGGTCTGCCAGCTCTTAAGTTGTAGAAACTTTAACCCCCAGGAAGCAATGAGCACACACCCAGCACCCAGTTCTGGGTCTCTAATCCCACAGTCCTTGATAAAAGGAACCAAGGCTCTTTGGAGAAATGGCTGGTTCTTTGATGGGGGCAGGAAATAGACAAGATGAGCCTGGAGGGTCTTACAGTGCTGGAAAGAAAAGAACACCACAAAACAACAAAACAAAACACCACACCAACTGAACAGGTTTCCAGTGGCCAACAAGGGGACAGTCTGCGGAACCAAATAAAGTAATATTGGATTAGAGCCAAAGGTACAAAATCTTACCCAACTTTTCCTCTATGGACATATTATAGAATGTTAATAATCAGCCATGAGACCCTAGCCCTCAAGGAACTCTCCTGCCTGGCTACAATCATTTGCCTGGAGGGTTGCCACCTTAAAAGTTTAATTCATATCTCCCATGCTACTGATACAGCTGTAAACTTCTAAGAAACAAATGAATACATCTACAAAAATAAATCTGGGAAGAGAAATTAGAAAATTAATTTCAAAACTAATCACAATAAGCAGGAAAGATTGAGAATTTAATTTTTTTTGAGAATTTAAAGTTTTTGAAGGCAGAGATCTTTTTTAAAAAAATGTTGTTTGTTTTGCTACAACTGGGTCTTAGTTGTGGTGTCTGGGATCTAGTTCCCTGACCAGGAATCCAACCCAGGCCCCCTGCATTGGGAGCATGGAGAATTAGCCCCTGGACAACCAGGGAAGTCCCCAGAGATAATTTTCATTCATCTTTACTATCATAAGAGTTGTCATTATATTTAACTTAATAAATTATTTTTAAGTGAATGACCAAAAAAAAAAAAAACAAAACACCCAAGGTATAAAATAAATATCTGTGAGTCCAGACTGATATAAATAAATGATTGAATAAATAAATAAACAAGGGCGACTAGACCAATCTGCACAGATGAGATAATTTAGGAAGAAACTTCATCAGCCCTCATGGAGCTTAAGTCATCACGCCTTCAGGGTAGGCTTGTTGGCTTCTTCCAAAGAGGACGCAGTGGAAGGGTGACAAAGAGGGATTTCCCAGTGGACACACCTGGCAGCCACCAGCTTGGCCGGGTGACCAAGGTCCCCATCGTCAGTGGTCAGTATGTTGACAGCAGGCACCCTTGGTGTGATATGGTGAGAATGACACTTTGTTCTGTGGTCTTCCTAGGAAGAGCTGATAAATACCAGTCTAGTCGTGAAGGAAACACACACGCACAGAAAAAAAAACCAACCATGCAAACCCAAATAAGGAAATAGTCTAAAGAGTACCTGGCCGGTCCTCTTCAAAACCACCAAGATTACCCAAGACAGAAAATCGGGGAAACTGTCCCAGCCAAGAGCAGCCTAAGGTGACCTGACAACGAAACGTCATGTGATGTTCTGGATGGGATCTTGGAAGAGAAAAAGGACGTTAGGTAAAAACTAAGGTAGTCTGGATGAAGTATGAACTTTAGTTAATAATTATGTACTTGTGACAAATATACTGTAGTAATGTAGGATGTTGAAAGCTGGACCACAAAGAAGGCTGAGTGCTGAAGAATTAATGCTTTTGTACTGTGGTATTGGAGAAGACCCCTGAGAGTTCCCTGGACTGCAAGGAGATCAAACCAGTCCATCCTAAAGAAAATCATTCCTGAGTATTGGAAGAACTGATGTTGAAGCTGAAGTTCCAGTACTCTGGCCAGATTAAAAAGCTTGACTCAGTGGGAAAGACTCTGATGATTGAAAAGACTGAGGACAGGAGGAGAAGGGGACAGCAGAGGATGAGATGTTTGGATGGCATCACCAACTCAATGGTCATGAGTTTGAACAAACTCCGGGAGATGGCAAAGGACAGGGAAGCCTGGTGTGCTGCAGTCCATGGGGGTCACAAAGAGTCAGACACAACTTAGCAGCTGAACAACAACAACAGTGTAAGATGTTAGCAACAGAGATACCAGTATGGGGTGTATGAGAACGCCCTATACTATCTTTGCAGCTTCTCTGTAAATCTGACACTATTCTAAAATTAAGATCTTATTTAAAGAAAAAATATTAGAATGATGTTGGGGGGATGTGGAGAAGGGCCAGTCTGAATCCCTTGAGACTATGAAGGATGTGCAACCAGGGGCATTGTGTTAAAAGCTTGGCATTCAGGGACTTCCCTTGTTGTCCAGTGGTTAAGACTCCACACTTCCAATGCAGGAGGTACAAGTTCAAACCCTAGCTGGGAAACTAAGATCCCACATGCTGTGAGGCACAGCAAAAAAAAAAAAAACCAACAACAACCTGGAACACAGTGGTTTGGGAGGTGAGGCAGAGACACAGAAAGAGAGGGGTAGAAGTGCAGAAAGTTCAAAGGCAAGGCTTTTATTCTCTGGCCCTGGAGATCTGCTGGGGTTGAGAGGACGGATATATTTGAACCTTCTCTTCTGGGAAGCCTGAGATCTAGTCCTGCTCCCACATCTTCCAGTCTGTCCCTTCGTCTGTAAAATGATAATAAAAAGCTGTGAGGCCAACTTCAGAGAGCTTGTGAGACTAAAAAGACAGGCTTCAGTGAAAATGGCCTGGAGCTAGTCAACACTGCAAATACAGTGCAGAAGACGTAGTGCTAAATGGAGCTGATGGTTGTTTCCCACCCATAACCCAGCATACACCTTACCCCTGCTCTAAAAACACCTGTCTACCTAGAAAAGGCCCCTCTAGATAGCTGCTGCTGCCGCTGCTGCTAAGTCACTTCAGTCATGTCTGACTCTGTGCAACCCCATAGACGGCAGCCCACCAGGCTCCCCCACCCCTGGGATTCTCCAGGCAAGAACACTGGAGTGGGTTGCCATTTCCTTCTCCAATGCATGAAAGTGAAAAGTGAAAGTGAAGTCGCTCAGTCGTGTCCGACTCTTAGAGACCCCATGGACTGCAGCCTACCAGGCTCCTCTGTCCATGGGATTTTCCAGGCAAGAGTACTGGAGTGGGGGTGCCATTGCCTTCTCTGCTTTAGATAGCTAGCTATCTTTAAAAGTGCCCATTCTGAGGAGCACCCTCATGTGAAACCTTTACAACCTCAATGAGAAGGCATACCGCTGGTTACTCTCCCTGCCACAGACAGAAAAAGTATCAGCAAGAGAAAGACAGGGACTTCTCCATGACCCAGTGGCTAGGACTCTGAGCTCCCAATGCAGGGGGTCTGGGTTCAATCCCTGGTCAGGAGCTAAGTGTTCACATGCCCCAAATAAAGATCCTGAGTGCTGCAACTAAGACTCAGTGCAGCCCAATAAATAAATAATGTTTTTAAAGAGAGAAAGACAGAGGAAAATTCAAGACAGACTAAGAGAAGGACTCAGAGACAGGAACGAGAGAGGGGCATGTGAAGACAGAGGCAGAGACTGAAAGAATGTGGCCACCAGCCAAGGACCTCCTGCAGCTACTAGGTGCTGAAGAGGCCAGGCAGGACTCTCCCCTAGAGTCTATGGAGGGGGAAGCCCTGCTGACACCTTGATTTTGAATTTCTGCCCCCCTGAACTGTGAGAAAATAGATTTCTGTTGCTTTAAGTCACACGGCATGTGGCAATTTGTTACAGTAGCCACAGGAAACTGATTTACACATATTCCTTCTTTGGAATATTATGCAACCAGTAAAGTGATAATTACAAGATGTGGCCTTATGGTGAGGTCTGTTGTTGTTCAGTTGCTAAGTTGTGTCTGACTCTTTGCGACCCCATGGGCTGCAGCACGCCAGGCTTCCCTGTCCTTCATTGTCTCCTGGAGTTTGCTCAAACTCATGTCCACTGAGTCGGTGATGCCATCCAATCATCTCGTCCCAGGTGAGGGTCTGGGTTACAGAAACATGAAAAAAGGCAGGAATGTTGTTGAGCAGTCAGCCTGCACCCTTTTTGTGCATTATCCTGTCTTAACCTTTAGTAACCATGTGTGTTGGGTGTTTTTATTCCCCATTTTATTAAGGAAGAAACTGAGGCAGCCCCTTGGGTAACTGGCCAAGGTCACCCAGTTGGCAGGTGAGGCTTAGCAGACCCCATGTGCCTAGATCAATAGCTTCACCAATAGATGGCAGCCTCCTTGTCACCTGACCTCTGAGTCAGGTAACAAGGAGGGTGAGGGGTCTATTGGACAAGCTGCAGCAGTAAGTTGGCCCATGAACCAAAAATGGGAGGAAGAATATGTCACCTTGCATCATGGAGGGTCTTCCCCTAGCCAGAACTGTCCAGAGGGAGGCATGGTCCATCCATAGAATGGAATAGTATGCAGCAATTGAAAATAGTGATTGTGAAGACCTGTAGCATCACAGAAAGTGATCCCGTCATCAAGAGACAAGGGCTCCATGCAGAAAGAATTGCCTCTGTGCTGGGTATCACTACATAAGTGCCCTACACACACACACGTGTGTAGTAGGAGGTGGCTTAGGACAGTGAAAGCTGTGTGGGAGGAAGGTGACAGATGTTTTTCTTTCCATTTCATTTTCTAGTCACACTTTGCCAAATGTGTAATAAAAATGCAAAAAATGTAAAACGTTATTTCCACTCCCCAAGTTAGAGCCAACCTCTCTAACCCCTCTTTACATCAGTACATTACATGAGCCATCTTTCCGTCCTGCCTGGGCTTCAGTCATAGTGTACTGCAGCCAAGTGTCGAGTATCAAGTGTCTTGGTCAAGATGGTCAAGCATCTGCAAATCAAGAACAGGGTGACCCTGTACAGGGATGAGAAGCCAGGAGAAGGACTCCTTTGGGAATGCAGGTGGCATCCGGGAGGTCTGTCAGTGGATAGCAGATCCTCAGCCAGTGGGAATTCCAAACGAGTAAGGCATCAGTTGGTGAGAGCACAGAGCTCTTGCGGGGGGTGGGGGGGCGGGGTGGGTACTGTCTTCAACTCCTTTCTCTAGACACACTCCCCCCAGTGCGTGCCTGTGGCTACACTGCCGTCTCGGTCAGATGCGCTTGTCTTTGAGCCCGCCTGAGTTGATGGGGCCAAGAGTGGTCACCTGGTGCCACGTTTGCCAAGCAGTGATCTCGATGGGAATATGGAGTTAGAACCAGGGGAATAATGTTTCTTCAGGTTCCTGGAGCTTGGGTGCTGTGACATGTAAGCTGGGGAGCTGTAGGACCTCTTGTGCCCATCAAAAAGACTGAAGGGACTTCCCCAGAGGTCCAGTGGTCAAGACTCCATCTCCCAATGCAGGGTACCTGAGTTTGATCCCTGTTTGGGGATCTAAGGCTCCACATGCTGCAGGGCAACTAAGCCTGAGCACTGCTCAACTACCGAGCCCACATGCCACAACTAGAGAGAAGCCCTGATGGCACAGTCTGACACAGCCAAAAGGAAATAAATATATTTAAAAAAGAATCCACACTTCCAATGCAGGGGACTCAAGTTCAATCCCTGGTTGGGGAACTAAGATCCCATGTGCTAGGCAGCACAGCCAGAAAAAAAGTGTAAAAAAAAAAAAAAAAAGACTAAAGAAATCAGAGAGGCTGCTGAGCAAGAGAGATTGAGAGACGACCCCTAAAGCAGGTGCATGGAGAGGAAGTGAGGATCACAAACAAGAATGAAGATTTGGGCAACTTTTCAGCTCTCATCTTTTTGAGGTCCCGATGTGTCCTTGCCCTTGGGTTCTTCTGAAAACCCCCTACGTCCTTAAGCCTGCCTTTCACATGCTGCTTAAAATCTGGACCCACTTCCCAGACTTGCTGTGATAAATGACTGCAATCTGGATGGTTCAAAACAACAGAAATTTGTTCCTTCACAGTTCTGGAGGCTAGATGTTTGAAACTGAGGTGTTGGCAGGGTGGGTTCCCTCCAGAAGTTCTGAGAGGGAATCTCCTCCATGCCTCTCTCTTGTGTTTATCAACCAAATCTCTGCCCATCTCCAAAGGGCATTCTCCCTGTGCCTCTGTCCCTTTGTCTGAATTTCCCTCTTCTTATAAAGACACCGTCATCCAGCACAACCTCATCTTGACTCATTAGATCTGTAAAAACTTATTTCCAGTTAAGGTCCTATTTCGAGGTTGCAGTGGGCATGAATTTTGGAAGGCCAATAGTTCACCTAGTACAAACTCTCTTGAGTTGGGTTCTGTTATTTGAAACAATCAAACATTAATAAATCCCAGTTAAAACAGACATTCGTATCAGAAGGAGGGTGTTGAAAGAAACAGCTTTTCAAAGAAACTAGGTATCTCTTTCAAAAATGTTACAGAAGGATAGTTGATTTACACTGTGGTGTTAATTTCTTCTGTACAGCAAGGTAACTCAGTTGTATATATACATTCTGTTTCATATTCTTCTCCATTATGGTTTGTCACAGCGTATTAAATATTGAAACTATATGACTTGAAGCAGAATGAAGGGCAGTGAGGAATCCCTGTCCTGGGAGAGGACACCAGCAGGTCTTGCTATGTGGTAATAGATCAGTTCAATTATTTTCAATGGTCTCATGAGGCCCAGAACTTGTGCTCATCAAGGCTGAAACTTTAGGAAACTTGGTAGCAAAATGTCCAGGCTATCAGTCTGTCTGTTACATCTAGCTATCTTTAGAAGGTGCTACAAGGTGAGTTCAGTTCTGTTCCATTCTTCTAAAGATCATGAAAAAAGTGGGGCAAATATTGAGCTCCGTTAAGGGAGATTCCTTTTTCCCTATAGCAGGTGACTATCCAGGGTCCGCTAACCATGCCCATGCTATGAGCTGCAGCCTCGGTGTCCGCCTCACCTGTTTCGAACACGCATGTTGGCACGCATGCATGTTAACAGAAGAACAGTCTGCAAGCTCAGCAGTTGGAATGGGGATAACTGGGAAAGGCCTGGGAGTGAACAGTCCTCAATGTCTGGTCCCTCTGAAGCCTCCCATTGCCAAGTGACCTGAGGGCAGGAATGGGTAACATTCCAAGAATATTTATTTATTTTTTAAAATTTTATTTATTTATTTATTTTTGGCTGTGCTGGGTCTTCATTGCTGCTCAGGCTTTTCTCTAGTTGCAGCGAGTGGGAGCTGCTCTCCAGCTGTGGTGCGAAGGCTTCTCATTGCGGTGAGCCTTGTGGAGCACAGGCTCTAGGCGCTCGGGCTTCAGTAGTTGTGGCACGTGGGCTCAGTAGCTGTGGTGCAGAGGCTTAGTTGCTCTGCGGCATGTGGGATCTTCCCATACCAGGGCTTGAAACTCTGTCTCCTGCGTTGGCAGGTGGATTCTTAATCACTGAGCCCTCAGGGAAGCTGACAAGAATATTTAGAGAAAGAAATCTTCCTTCCATCCTAAGTCAGATGATGATTCCCCTTCTCATCTTTAGGTTGAAAGAAGAAGCTTGCCACCCTGCTTGCTGCTGAGAAACCCCAGCCCTGGGGCACGGTCTAGCCTAAGGCCGAGCATTGAGCTGGACAGGAGGATTTCATGGAATTGGATGTTGGTAGATGACATGACCCACAATAAAATTGACAGGCCACCACCTCAGGTTTCATGAGGGTTGACACTCCAGGAAACCCTGAAGCCTGGAAGTTGGGGCTTGTGATGTCTTAAACTCTGGGCAATTCCTAGGCTCAAGTACTGGTACCAACAAGAAGCCGCCTGATGGGGCAGCTGCATCCTTTTCTAATTTTCTTTTCTACTTCTTCTTTTTTTTTTTCTGTGCAGCACGCAGGATCTTAGCTCCCTGACCAGGGACTGAACCCATGCCCCCTGCAGTGGAAGCACAGATCTTAACCACTGAACCACTGGAATGTCCATGCATCCCCTCCTAGAAAGAGCCTTCTCTGGTGGTCCAGTGGTTAAGACTCTGTGTTTCCAATGCCAGAGTTGAGGGTTCAATCCCTGGTCAGGGAACTAAGATTCCACATGCTGCATTGTGTGGCAAAAATGAAAAAAAGAAAGAAAGAAAACAAAAAGTCTTCCCAAGAACCTCACGAGGTCAGGACTGAAAAACTCTAGACAAGGGATCTCCTCCCAGTGGACAGAACCTGGGGCAGCCACCTTTGCCAACAAGGGGGCCAAGTAAGTTAACCAGCCAAGCAAACCCCACATGATAGCTTGCTCCTAAAACTTCATTCACTCTGCTCATCTAGAAGGCTGTTTTGTGTGCTCTGTACGGTGCTGCCTTTTTTTGATCTGTAGTTCAAGTACAGTTGTTGTTCAGTAACCAAGTCATGTCCGACTCTTTGTGACCCCATGAACTGCAGCACGCCAGGCCTCTCTGAGCCTCACCATCTCCCGGAGTTTGCCCAAGTTCGTGTCCACTGAATCAGTGATGCCATCCAACCATCTCGTCCTCTGCTGCCCCCTTCTCCTTCTGCCTTCAGTCTTCCCCAGCATCAGGATCTTTTCCAATGAGTCAGCTGTTTGCATCAGGTGGCCAAAGTGCTGGAGCTTCAGCATCAGTCCTTCCAATGAATATTCAGGCTTCATTTCCTTTAGAATGGACTGATTTGATCTTCTTGCTGTCCAAGGGACTCTCAAGAGTCTTCTCCAGCACCACAGTTTGAAAGCACCAGTTCTTCAGCAATCAGCCTTCTTTAGATCAAGTACGGTAGGGTAGGTTAAATTGATCATTTATTGGGGCTGGTGCACTGGGATGACCCAGAGGGACGGTATGGGGAGGGAGGTGGGAGGGGCGTTCAGGATTAGGAACACGTGTACACCCATGGTGGATTCATGTTGATGTATGGCAAAACCAATATAATATTGTAAAGTAATTAGCCCCTAATTAAAATAAATAAATTTAAATTAAAAAAAATAATAAATTAATCATTTAGTCTATTGATTGAGGGGGATCCTGAGGAGCCACCATAGAGGAGATTCAACAGAAATAGAGGGGGTGGGGGACTTCCCTGGTGGTCCAGGGGTTAAGACTCTGTGCTTCCAGTGCAGGGGACACGGGTTCGATCCCTGGTGGGGAAACTAAGAGTCCACATGCTGTATGGCTTAGCCAAAAGATTAAAGAGAAAATAAGAAGAACACAGAGGGGGTGGGGATCAGCTAGGGACGAAGCCTAGGGCACGGTGGTTTGAAAGATTTGGGTTGCTGCACAAGGGTGAGGCATCTGTGGTTAAGGTTGCGGTGTCAGGTTAAGCAAGTGTAACTGGAGATGCCTTGGGAAAGACACTGGAGAACAGCAAAGGGTGTAGGGGCGGGGCAGGACAGACAGTCCATCTGTTCCCCTTTTCTGGTCACCCTCTCTCATGTGGTCACAGGGACAGGCAGCTTGGCACAGGAGCCTGACCACTAGCCATAGTCCTCTGGGTTAGAGGGCTGATTCAAAAGTGAATAGTCAACTCCTTTCTGGGAGGATGGGCTTGGGACCTGGAAACAGTTATATCTGGGGCAAGGGATCCAGGGCCCCACACTGGGAACCAGCAGGACCTCTGTCCTTTCTCTCTCTTGCCCACAGGCCCCTGACCATTCTCTTGGGTAAAGCCTGACTTGTCCAGCTGTGATTGTGTCGTTCATTCATCTGATTCATTCAGTGCTGCAGGTGGGTCAGTGGGGACCAGCCAACAGAGAGTGTCCAGGGGTGTCTGGTTCTGGGACCTCAAAGCTGGGCTGTGTCTCTGGGTTCCATGTGTACACACTATACCCTTGCCACGGAGTCCTCGTTCTTCCTTCAGCTGACAGGGCTGATTTCTTATTCTCGGAAACCTATGTGTGGTGGGAAAGTGACCTATACTGGGTATCAGGTGAGGTTGAGGTTCAAGAACAAGATTGTTGTTCAGTTGCTGAGTCATGTCTGACTCTTTGTGACGCCATGGACTGCAGCACACCGGACATCCCTGTCTTTCACTATCTCCCAGATTTACTCAGATTCATGTTCATTGAGTCGGTGATGCTATCTAACCATCACATCCTCTGCTGCCCTCTTCTCCTTTTGCCTTCAACCAAGAGCAAGGAAGTCATCAGAAAATCAAAGGAGTCAACCAGCTGACCCCCAGGGTTGCAGGCCATCCTCCACGTGGCACCCTGAACTGTGACTTGAAGCTCCAGGATACCCCAGGCTTGCTCTCTGACTCTGGGCCTTTGCTCATGCTTTTCCTTCTGCCTGGAGTGCCCTTCCCCACTCCTCTTTCTGTCCCTCCCCACCACTTTATTTGCTTGACTATTCAGCACAGGTGTTACCTGGCTGGCTCCCTCACTCAGAGGGAACCCCCAGTCTATTCCAGGCTATGCCATTCCCACTGCAGACTTGGGTGACCGCCTGCATACTCAGCTGCTCCCTGGGAGCAGGGACTTTGTACGGATGTGGCCTGACTCCCTGGCTGCGAACTCCGTGTCAAGCACCCAGAGTGTAACAAGTGAGTCTGTAGAAATGCTGAATGAATGAATGACACAGTCATGGCTGGACAAGTCAGGCTTTGCCCAGGAAAATGGTCAGGGGCCTGCGGGCAAGGGAGAACAAGGACAGAGGTCCTCCTGGTCTCCGCCAGTGTGGAAACAGCCCTTTCATTTCTTCCCAGCAGGGTCGTCATACCCAGTGACACTGAAACCTGATGTTCAGAGAACATCAGGGAGGCAGGGAGGCTGGGCCACCTTTCGGAGTGGCCCCTCCGCCCCTCGTATCAGCACAGGTGTGGCTGCAGTCTGGATCAGTCCATCCCTCAGGCCTGCCCCAAGCGTAGGAACGCTGCTTCCTGATTGAGAGTGAGAACGTATTACCCCCTCCTCCTTTTATCAGGCAGCCTCCTAGCCTCCCCCTCAACCAGCCTCCCAGCCCCTAGCAGGCTAGTTGGAGCCCACAGAGTCCAGATCTCCCAGCTGGGAGGCAGGGCACACGGCACACAGTACACTCCTCTTTCCTGCTTCCCCAGTTCGCCTTCCCAGCAGGCCTCCGCCTTCACCCACCACCCCCCAGCACGGCCTGATGAAAGAGCAATGGTGCAAAATTCGTTGGGGAGAAAAACAGGAAGTGGAGCCGGAGAGCTCGGCTGCAGAAGCTCTACCCCAGCGGAGACTGTGGCAGCCCCCTGCCACCCGCGGCCTTACAGGAAAATGGTGAGGGGCAGCCCCAGCCCAGGCGTCGTTGGCGGAGGTGGGGGTGAGGAGACAATCTGGTAAGGACCCTTTGTGCGTGAGGGGCTTCATTCCTAGGTCAAACTTCACACCTGCATCCTGCACTTCACATCTTTTCTCACCTACTCAGGACAACTCCTCAACGTTGGTACCTTTACCCCATCTTACAGATGAGGAAATAAACCCAGAGAGGTTAAGTGACTTGACCGAGGCCACACAGCCTTTCCCACGGCTGGGTCATGGCTCCTTGATTCTTTCTCAGGCTTTGATTTCTATTTGTGGTGTGTTTTTGTTCTGGGCCTGTGAGCGCTCAGTGGGTGAGGGGAGGGTGTGTGTGGTGGGGGAGGGCTGTTTCTGGCTCCTGCATCTGCGCACATCTGAGCTGGTGGGAAGACAGGGAGCAGGGCCGGCAGCTGAGGGCCTGGTTCCTGGAATGTGTGAGATGGAAGGAGCAGGAGAAGAGCAGAGGCGAGCCCCAGACGGGGTGTCGGGTGGGGGGAGGCACTGGAATAACGGCCTCTGAGTGAGGCTCCCCAAATACTAAATCAGGTGTTTACGACCTCAACTGGCCGACTGTCCAAAGGACTCAGAACTCCAGCTGAGTTCAGAAGCCACTTTCCCTCCCAGGCCTGGAACTCAGGGAGCCCCAATTCTCTCTATGTGTCCATGTCTGAGAAGCAACATCCAAATGGGGCCCAGGGGAAAGAAGCAGGGCTTGAGGTGGCCTGAGTGCAGCAAGGTGATGGCAGGGGGAGGTTTACCCCACAAAGGCCGCTCTCCACCCAAGCCCAAGCTCTCACTTGGACCCCTGCTCTCCCCGACCCGGGGATCATGAAGCCTGTCTCACTCTGTCTGCCCCATCCTGGGACAGACCCTGGGGCTTCTGGGGACCTCCTCACGGAGTTCCCACCCCAAGCCTCTTCCTGCCCAGGTCTGCCCCCAGATCTTGACCCACGGGCTTCAGCCCCACTTGCCACACGCACCTGCTTTCTGGTCACCCCCTCTACCTCCAGCTGTCGGTGGGCACCCCTTCTCCCCAACATTCCACAGAGCTGTTCCGCCCCTGTGCAAGGTGCTGCTGCCCTGCAGTCCCCTGAGGTGGAAACTACGGTGTCGTGCTGTGGCCTTTGTGTGCTGCCGCTGCCACCGGGCGACCTCCCGGAGATAGGGCGCCCTTCCCAGAAACGTCTGGGCTGTGAGACCACAGGGCCCAGTGCTCTCCCCGTGGGCTGCAGGCGAGAGGGGCTCCTGCCTCAGCGTCAAGGGGTCCCTCCTCTCGCTGACCCCTGCGGGTAGCAGCATCCCCCAGCAGCATCCCCCCCTCCTTTCCTCTGTGCAGGAGCCCGGGCCTCTGGTCCCCAGCCCCTCCCGTCTAAGAGGGCGCTGTGAGGACCTTCTGGTACAAGAAAATGCTTAGAACAACGCCGGCCCTTAGGGAGAGCTGAAAAGACATGTATTACCATCATCTCCTTTAATCGTCACAACAATCCCCTAAGTGAGCATTATACTCCCATTTAACCAGTAAGAAAACTGAGGCAGAGAGACGGGCAGCCGTGGGCAGCACGAAGGGGCTGATGAGGGATTTGAACCTAGGTCTCTTGGAAGCTGTGCTCTCAGACCGTGCGGAGGGCTTGCCCACCTCCCTGGGTTTAGGGCCAGGCTTGGATGTACACACATGCACGCACACACACACACCAGCTTTGGATGTACATACACTGCACACACACACACACACAGCAGCACACACTGCACCCACACTGCAGCACACAGTGCATACACACCAGCATACACTGCGCGCACACACATACACACACAAGCTTTGGATGTACACATATTGCACACGCACGCACGCACACACCTAGTGCCTCTTCCACCCTCGCAGAAGGGCTCGATGGGATGCGAGGCTGCACCTCTACAAAGAAGTTGAAGTGGAGCCGGGGGCGGAGCTTTCCGGCTGCTGGGCCTCCTTCTCCTACGCGGCCTCTCGTTTGAACTCCAGGATATCACGGGCGCCACCTGGTGGTAGTGTGAGGTAAAGGCACCTCTGTCCCAGCCGTGTTCCACTGCGCTCACCGCGCCAAGCCGGTGGATTCCAGGACTCGGCATTCACTCTCCTTTCTGCCTAGCTCCCTCCAGGGATGGGGAAATGAGCAACGCTTGTGTTGCTGTGTTTGGGCTACTGGTGGTTTGGGGTAGATATTGTGTCGAGAAGCTTATTTTGCTGAAAATACTTTGTATATTGCAACAAACTTCCTGTTCTTTTCTTAATTCCTGTATGCAGGTGGCAGGTTATTCCAGAGGTGCTTCTCCTGTTTAGCTTGGCGCTGGCAGCTCAGCTCTTCCCTCCTCCCAGCACCTTCTCCCAGAAGCTCAGCTCCTGGGCCTGGGGGTGCCGGCTGCACCTTGTTCCTGGACTTTGCTCCCAGGCTCCTTCCTGGCTGGGTCCCCAGCAGCCTGGTGGCCTCTCCACTTGGGCCTGTGGCAGTCCCCTCCAAGGAATCTGCCCCCAACCTGACTTCCCACCAACCCACCCTCATCCTGCATTTCCTTTCTGCTTCAGTGAAAGTTGCCCCCTCTCCCCCTACCCCCAGTGGCCTAAGCCAAAACTTGCCTCACTGTCTACTTCTCTTTCTTTTGTGCCTCATTCAGGTGTCACCAAATCTCACCATCCATGTGACCGTCGAGGGATGGGGGCTACAGGTTTCACTCATTCATTAACACACGTTGTCAAATGCCACCAAACATGGCCCGGAGAACGCAGGGTGCCCTATGTCCCTGACCTTGAGGACTTTCTAAAGTGGGGGGGGGGTGGTTTGGAGGGTATGGGAGGCAGATGATACAGGAAAAAGCAAGAAGCAACAGGCACATTCATAATATGTCACAGGCAGTGTGCGCTGTGCAGAAGAAAGCAGGCAGGGGCCGCCATCGCCAGACCCCCCAGGTGCCCTCCTCACCCCGCTTGGTCTCCATACCCCACATCAGGAGGCTGCTGCCCTCTCCCCACAAGCTGCCTTCCTCACTGTCCGGGCTACTGGCCCCATGCAAGGACCCGCCCCCTCTCCCCTTCCCCCTTGCCTCACCCTCAGTCTCTGATACCCCCCACCAGGCCACCCTCCTGTGTGGATCCCTCCTCACCGAGCTGGGACTCCAACATCCACACCTGGCCAGCCAGGACAGCTGCTGTGTGGCCTGTCTCCCCCCTCCTGGTGCCTTTTGGACAGAATTCATAAAGAAGGAAAGGAAGGAATGGAAGGGGAGGAGGGAGAGAAAGCCGCCTCTCAACCTGATATTTTGAAAAATTTCAAACTCTCCCAAAACCTGAAAGAGTAGTACAGTGAGTGCCATATGGCCTAAAGACACCTAAGATGGGAAGAAAAACAGCCTGGAGGGAAGCAGGTGGAGGGAATGGTCCAGAAGGAAGGAAGACAGTAACGAAGCAGGAATGAGAGGGCCCGGGCTGGATGGGAGCATGGACAGTCCCTGGTGACAGGCAGGCGGGAAGAAGACAGGGCACAGCTGTCCATAGACTGGCAGAGAGGTTGTGGGAATACGGGGACTTCTGGGGTTTTTTTCCTGTTAATTAGGAAGCAAGCTCATCAGCTGAGAGAGAGGAGAAGAGAAAAGGTGCTGAGAATGGAGGCGAGAAGCGAGGGTGTGAAAGTCCGTCTGGGATCCTGTGAAGAGGAGCTCTGGGAGAGGTGTGGCTGTGTGTTCTCCAGATGCTTTGGGCTTTGGTCCGAGTGAATCTGCTTGTCTGTCTTCCCTCCCCAGCCCCTGCCAGCCTCGCTCCCTGCCTCACCGTGGACTTCCCCAGCTCTAGGGTTGGGGAGGGGAGAAAAGTGAAGCTCCTGGCTCCCCCTGGCCCGGGTCTCTCTGCTGAAGTTGGTTTGAGCCAGTTTCTCTCACTGTATCTCCTTGAACACTTTACTCGAAACTTCTAACTTCAGTTTCTCTCCTCTTATCCATCTGCCCTCCTGTCCCAGCCAGATCCTATTTCCAGAAGAGTTCATTGCTCTATAGCCATTAGTTAGGTAAAGACAAAGTTCTGGAAAGTTCCAAGGTCCTTAGTGGGAGTGATCACAACCAGTGCTTACCAAGCATCAGGCATTTTGTAAGCAATCTTCACCCAGTTAACTTACCCAGGTCTCACAGTGGTTCTCCACTCAGCCTCTACTGTGATTTCCACAGCACCCAGGAAAGGTGGGGGAGCGGGGGGTGGGGCTGAGCTGGAATTCATGCCCTTGGGGCCTGACTCGGTCCAGAAGCTGCCAGGTCCCGTGCAGCTGGATGGTACAGAAGGGTCTGGTACAGGGTTCTGGTGGGATTGGTGTGTTGTTGTTGTTCAGTCTCTCAGTCGTGTCTGACTCTGCGACCCCATGGACTGCAGCACACCAGGCTTCTCTGTCCTTCACCATATCCTGGAGTTTGCTCAAACTCATGTCCATTGAGTCAATGACGCCATCCAACCATCTCATCCTCTGTTGCCTCCTCCTCCTCTTGCCCTCAATCTTTCCCAGCATCAGGGTCTTTCCCAGTGAGTTGGCCCTTCGCATCAGGTGTGAAAGTATTGGAGAATTGGTATATAACAAGCAAAGGGGAGTTAAAATTTTACAGATGAAGATTTCCCTGGTGGTCTTGTGATTAAGAATTTACCTTCCAATTAAGGGGACGTGGGTTTGATCCCCGGTGGGGAACTAAGATCCCACAAGCTGTGGGGCAAGTAAGCTTGCTTGTGGCAACAAAGATCCAGCACAACCAAATAAAGAAGAAGAATTTCCAGATGGCTTTTCAAGCAGGTATTAAACTGAGCGACAGGACTCTGGTCACATGGCTCAGACACCCAGAAACTGGGCATGTGGTGGAAAGAGACAGGAGGACTGTGGCTCAGAGCCTCTTAAGGGAGGTCCAGGGTGAGTTGTCATGTACGAACGTGAGAGTTGGACCATAAAGAAGGCTGAGCGCCAAAGAATTGATGCTTTCGAACTGTGGT
Organism: Bos grunniens; assembly: GCF_055505025.1. Taxonomy (NCBI): domain Eukaryota; kingdom Metazoa; phylum Chordata; class Mammalia; order Artiodactyla; family Bovidae; genus Bos; species Bos grunniens. The sequence continues at coordinate 37,189,883 of NC_141180.1, read as the reverse complement.
GCTTAAGAAGACTCTTCAGAGTACCTCCTAAAGGAAAGTCCATCTTAAATGGACCCAAATCAACCCTGAATACTCATTGAAAATACTGATGCTGAAGCTGAAGCTCCAATACTTTGGCCACTTGATGTGAAGAGCCGACTCATTGGAAAAGACCCTGATGCTGGGAAAGATTAAAGACAGAAGGAGAAGAGGGTGACAGAGGCTGAGATGGTTGGATGGCATCACCGACTCAAGGGACATGAACTTGGAAAACTCTGGGAGATGGTGAGGGACAGGGAGGCCTGGCGTGCTGCAGCCCATGGGTTGCAAAGTGTCTGACACAACTTGGCAACTGAACAGCAACAACAGGGTGGGTTGTAGTAGGTGATGCTGGTGCTGCTTTTGTCTTCCCACAAGGGGTCCCCTTCCCAACCTTCCAGGGACCCCTTGTTAACAGTCAAAAGTCCCCAGGTCCTGAGACCCAGGAAGCAAGGGGCAGGAGAACAACCCACATCAGAGTGGGATGTTAGGTCTTTCCTGCCAAGTTTGACGTGATCCTTCCTCCCTGTCCAAATTCCCTTCTCTGAACTCAGAATCCCCAAAACCCAAAGGGATTCTGGCCTCAGGACTAGCAGCTGCTTCCCATCCCCTTCTTCTCTCCACCTTCTCCAGAGGTCACTGGGGCAGGAACATTTTAAAATGTGTGGGAGATATGTTCTGAGCATTGCTCACATAGAACTCATTCTAACTCATCTTCCATCCAGGGAGCCCAGCTCTGCTCACTTTAATGAAGCTTGATTCTCAACAGCAGGGGGTTGCTTAGAAAAACTTATGGTACCAAAGATGAAAAAGTGTGCCATCATCAGGATCGTGTAGAAGAATATTTAATGAAAAGGGAAAATGTTCAAAAGATGAGACATTTTTTTAAAAAGCTGCCTTAAAGAAACAAAACCCGTGTGCCCCAACATCATCCCAATTTTACTAAACAAATATGCACATTTCACTCATTTATTCCTTCAACTGACATCTATGAAAAGAGGAGCCTCCTGAGAGTCAAGCCTCACCCTGCAGGCAGCGGGGTAGGAGTGGGTGGGGGATGGCTGTGAGGAAGCCCACCTGCTCCAGCCTCTCAGGTAAGCCACAGGCAGTCTAGGCCACCGGAGGAAAGTGCCAGGGGCCATGGGAAGCCTTGGAGTCTTCCTGGAGGAAGTGGCACTGGAAGGAAAAGTTGCAGAAGTGAGCTACTTGGTCAGAGAGTGAGGGAGACCCAGAGACTGTGGAGACCTCACCAGTTTGGGTACTGGCCAGATAAAGCCCAGGCAATGCTCAGGCTGAACTGGAAGGGGGGTGGGGGGCTCCTGACCAAGGCAGATGGGGCCCTGTGAGCCACCAGAACAGGAGCCGCCCAAGAGTCTGGGTTCATCCATCTCCCATCCTTCACACACAGTCTTACAGAGGAAATAAAAATGGGTGGGAAAAATGGGGGTGGTCAGGGAAGGCGCCTCTGAGGAGATGAGATCTAAGCAGAGACCCTTGGGAAGAGTGTGGAGAGGGTCATCCAGGCAGGAAGTGTCACATGTCTGTGGGTGCCAAGGCTTGGAAGTTGGAGGGGCCTGAGATATTCCAGGAGCTGCAGAAAGATCACTGCATTAGAGGACTGCACATGCTCCGCCATGTGCAGGGATCCTGGAGGGCGTTTGCGGGGTTTGTGTGGTGTCTTAGACCATAGAGAATCTGCCAGCAATGCGGGAGACCTGGGTTTGATCCCTGGGTAGGGAAGATCCCCTGGAGAAGGGAATGGCTATCCACTCCTGTATTCTTGCCTGGAGAGTGCCATGGACAGAGGAGCCTGGCGGGCTGCAATCTGTGGAGTCACGAAGAGTCAGACACAACTGAATGGCTAACACTTTCACGTTTGTCTGTATAAACAATCCTGAAGAATACAGAATCAGAGTGGCATCACTGTCTGTGCAGCCCAATCTCATGTGATTCCTCGAAGTAATGCCTTGCTGGCCAGTGGGAGGCACCCCAGGCTCCCTCCTGGGCTGGCTGCATAGGTGTGAGGACCTGAACTTCTCGAAGCACTGGGTGGTTAAGTGCCCCAGCTAAAAGACAACTCTAGTCTCTGTTGGTCCCAGGCATCGAGGAAGATGCTCTTTGAGGAAGGTGATCCAAAGTGTGGGGGACCCTGAGGTGTGGGGCCTGCAGTTCCTGTACTGTCTTGTTTGAATCTAAGGGTGGTACCGGGTTGGAGGGTGGGTGGTGAGCCAGGGAGCCAGGGATGAAGGAGGGAGGGGAAGGCAGGGTTGAAGGGGGCAGGGCCCCCAGGGACTGGGCTGGATGCTCAGAACCCAGGAAGCCAGCACTAAGTGTTGGCAGCACTGGTCTCCTTTGGGTCCCAGGCATTGGGAAGCCATGAACAAGCCCCCCGCCTCCCAGAGCCAGAGGCAAGCCCCTAGTTGTACAAGCAGGACCAGTGAAGGCAATGAAGCTCTGCCTCTAGATTGCTGGGATCCCCAGTACAGCTGTGACCAGCTTGAGGCATGTGGGGTTTTCTCAGTGCAGGATGGGAGCGGGGAGCCCCTCCCCACCTCTTCCCTCCATGTACTCCTGGAATTAGATGAGCTGGTCTCTCCCCAAACCTCTCCCTGGTGTGGGCCCTGCTTAAGACAGAGGGCCCAGGTGCCCTCTCTGCAGCCTGGCCTTCCAGTGCGCTCAGCACCCAATTAACAGATGAGCGAATGTGACCACCATGACCGAGCAACTGCTCTTCCCTCCCGCCATGGGCTCTTCACAAGCCTGGTAAAATGCCATGATGTGGCATCAGCGGCCACAGTTTAGGAGACCCAGAGACCTTGTGCACGTTGCCCAAGCCCACCCTGATGATGAGGAGCAGAAAGGAGATTTAAGCCCAAGTTTATTTGGTGACACCAAGTAGCAACATCCTCGTGGGTCAGTCCCATGGACCAAGCACTGACCGGTGTCGTACTGACTGCAAGGCAGCTAACCCTCACTATGGCTCTGGGAGGATCCAGATCCACCGTATCAAAGCCACAGGGACATCCAGAGAGTCCCTCATTGTGAAACTCATGAGTCATTCTGCAGTAAAATGTATGGCTTGCATGCAAAGCGTGAGGAGGCAGGGAGTGGGTGGATAATTGAGATTGTAGCCTTACAATCTCAGTGGTCAGAGATTTAGCCAAGTGAGTTTGTGCTAAATTCAAACACATTCTGTTTTCAGAGCTTCAGGGGCTTAGGGATTGACAACAATTGATTGTGAGTCTGGATTGCTCCCATTTTATAGATTACAAAACTGAGGCACAGAAAGGATCCAACTTTATGTGGGAATTGGTTGAGTTTGGGATTTACATACTTTTTTGTTTGATTTTTTTTGGCCATGTTGCATGTCCTGCAGGATCTTAATTCCTTGACCAGGGATTGAACCTGGGCCCTGGCAGTGAAAGCACCAAGTCCTAACCACTGGACTGCCAGAGAATTCCTTGAGTTGAGATTTAAATCAGGCCATGTTGTCAGCTTCTGTGCTCCCCTGCCTGCTGTATCCCCAGCCCAGTAACTATGTAACAAGCACCTTTACACTATAGACTCAGACTTACACCAGCCCCAAGAGATAGAAAACAAGCCCCTAGTTTTTTTCCAGGAGGAAACTGAGTCTCAGGAGAGTAATTTACTGAAGATGAGCAAGCCAGTAACTGACTGGTAGAGGCAGAGTTTCACCCGGTTCTGCCCGCTCCAAGCCCACGTTCTTTCCAGTGGACGGCTAGATTGTGTCCTGAGTATACACACAAAAGTTACAAAAGAGTAAATGCTTGTAAATACATACAGTGTACAGAAGGCTACAAGAAATCCTGGTGTTTTCACGCCCTCCAGTCCTATTCCACAGAGGTTATCAGGGCTGACAGTTGGATATGAGTTCCTTCGTGGCAGGAGGGGCTACATAATCGCAGGGCCCAGTGCAAAAATAAAAATATGGGGCGCTTTGTTCAAAAAAGATGAGGAATTTAAGATGATGATAGTAAACCAAATGGATCACAGAGCCTTTCTGGATGGGGGGGTGGTCTGTGCCACTGTCTGGTTCTCACACCCATGAACCCAGCTCTGCTCACTGACCAGGGATCGAACCCAGGCCCCCTTGCATCAGGAGGGTGGAGTCTTAGCCACTAGACCACCAGGGAAGTCCCCTCTCTCTCCTCTTAAAAGGATCCCAGTCCTGTTGGGCTCAGGACTCCACTTTTATGACCTCATTTAATCTTTTTTTTTCTAAGTTTTAATTTATTAGTTTTAACTGGAGGCTAATCACTTTACAATATTGTAGTGGGTTTTGCCATACATTGACATGAATCAGTCACAGGTGTACATGTGTCCCCCCATCCTGAACCCCCCTCCACCTCCCTCCCCATCCCATCCCTCTGGGTTGTCCTAGCGCACCAGCTTTGAGTGCACTGATTCATGCATTGAACTTGGACCGGTGATCTATTTCACATATGGTAATGTACACGTTTCAATGCTATTCTCTCAAATCGTCCCACCCTCGCCTTTTCCCACAGAGTCCAAAAGTCTGTTCTTTACACTGTGTCTCTTTTGCTGTCTTGCATATAGAGTCGTCGTTACCATCCTTTAAATTCCATATATGTATTTATTAATATATAGTATGGGTGTTTTTCTTTCTGACTTACTTCACTCTGAATAATAGGCTCCGGTTTCATCCACCTCATTAAAACTGACTCAAATGCATTCTTTTTTATAGCTGAGTAATATTCTATTGTGTACATGTACCACAAATCTCTTATCCATCTGTCTGCTGATGGATACCTAGGTTGCTTCCATGTCCTATCTATTGTAAACAGTGCTGCAGTGAACATTGGGGTACATGAATCTCTTTCAATTCTGGTTTCCTTGGGGTGTATGCCCAGCAGTGGGATTGCTGGGCCATATGGCAGTTCTATTCCCAGTTTTTAAAGGAATCTCCATACTGTCCTCCATAGTGGCTGTACTAGTTTGCATTCCCAACAATAGCGTAAGAGGGTTCCCTTTTCTCCACGTCCTCTTCAGCATTTATTGTTTGTAGACTTTTTGAAGGCTGCCATTCTGACTGGCGTGAGATGGTACCTCATTGTGGTTTTGGTTTGCATTTCTCTGATAATGAGTGATGTTGAGCATCTTTTCATGTGTCTGTTAGCCATCTGTATGTCTTCTTAGGAGAAATGTCTGTTTAGTTTTTTGGCCCATTTTTTGATGGATGACCTCATTTAATCGTAATGACCTTAAAGAGTCTGTTTCCAAATACAGTCACGTTGAGGGTTAGAGCTCAACGTATGAATTTTAGGGGAGCACAGTTCAGTCTGTAACATCACCCAGACAGGAAGGCACACAAATCCTACGTGTACAGCTTGATGAGTTTTCACAAGCCATACCAGCTGCATCCAGCTCAGGAAAGAGAACATGATAAGTGCCTAGAACACCACCTCTCCAGGTTCCCTTCTAGGCACTTTCCATCCCCCCAGAGACTAACTGATACAAATCAGACTTGGCTGTGCTCACCCGACAACGCACAGGAAGCCAATCTGCCTACAGTGGGCTGTGGTGAAGGAAAGGACAGTCTTTAGTGCAGGTGCCCAATGTGGGGCCAAGCACGGAGAATGCGCAGTTTGTGCTCAGAAGACCTGAACTCCCCAGTGGCTTTCGGGGAAGGTGTTTGTGTTTTTTTAAAATATTTATTTATTTATTTGGCTGCATTGAGTCTTAGCTGCAGCACACAGGATCTTTGTTTCGGCACACAGACTCCCTAGTTGTGGTTCCTGGGCTCCAGAATGCAAGGGCTCAGTAGTTTGTGGCATGTGGGCTTAGTTGCTTTGCAGTGTGTGGGGTCCTCAGTCCCTGACCAGGGATTGAGCCTGTGTCCCCCACATTGCACGGTGGATTCTTAACCACTGGATCACCAGGGAAGCCCCTAGGGAAGAATTTTTAAAGGCAAGGTAAGGGAGAAGGTCTCAGGGTGCCTGATCAGCTTGTAGAGAGTTTTCTGATTGGTTGGGAGGTGAGGCAACTGGGTGGTATTTCAGGAGTCAGCATCATCAAGCTTCTGGCTCCAACTGGTCTGGGGTCTAGGTACTGGTGGTCAGCAAGCAGTTAACTTTTTCCACCTGCTGGGGGTTTTAGCATCTGCAAAACAGCTCAAAGATATGGCTCAGTATATTATCTACAGTCCTTGAGGAGGAACTAAAGGTCCTTGATTTGTTTTATGGCTAAACTATTAGTATTTTGTCTTGCTTGACTATTTTCCTTTGTTTCTGCATTTTCTCACTTCTCTGATTATATTTGCTCTTTGAAACTCAGAGAAGACCTAAGAGGTTAAAACTTTGGTACACCTGGAGAAGGCAATGGCAACCCACTCCAGTACTCTTGCCTGGAGAATCCCATGGACGGAGGAGCCTGGGCTACAGTCTCAAAGACTCAGACATGACTGAGCGACTTCACTTTCACTTTCACTTTCCTTTCTCTGTAAGTACAGGGAACTACACTCAGTGCTCTGTGGTGACCTGAATGGGAAGGAAATCCAAAAAAGAGGGGATATATATATATCAGATCAGATCAGATCTGATTCAGCAACTACACTCCAATAAAAATTTAAAAAAAAAAAAAAAACTTTGGTACAAATAAGAGGTGGGAGGGGGACACTGGAATCTGTTCCCAGGAAGGCCCCATGGGGTCCTTCTTGATTTTACAACCACTATTGTGATTCTAACCTTATAGATTATTGTCTGATTTTAAACTTTTGTTTTAGCAAATGTATTTATTTTTAATTATTATTAAAATAATTTTTTTTTGGCTGTGGTGAGTCTTTGTTGCTGCATGTGGGCTTTATTTAGTTGCAGTAGCAGGGGCTACCCTCCTGTTGTGGGCTGCGGGCTTCTCGTTGCAGTGGCTTCTCCTGTTGCGGTGGTTTCTCCTGCTGCAGAGCACAGGTTCTAGGAGAGAGGGCTTCAGTAGTTGTGGATCCCAGGCTCCAAAGCTCAGGTTCAGTAGTCGTGGCGCACAGGCTTGGTTGCTCGGAGGTCCATGGGGTCTTCCCGGATCACGGTCAAACCTGTGTCCCCTGAATTTTAAGGAGGACTCTTAACCACTGGACTGCCAGGGAAGCTCTGTTTTAAATTATTTTTTAATGTTTCTTTTTATTTATTCAATGTTTTGGACGGTCCTTCCAGCATGTGGGATCTTAGTTTCCCGGACTAGTAACTGAACCTGAGCCCCCTGCATTGGCAAGGTGGAGTCTTAACCATGAAACTATCAGAGGAGTCCCTGATTTTGAAATTTTTATATATTTATGTGTTCAGTTATGTGTTCAATGCTGTGTTATGAGTTCATCCATTAAAAAAAAAATCATTTAGTTAGTTTCTGGTCGTGCTGCGTCTTTGTTGCTGTGTGGGCTTTTTGCTGTTGTGGTGAGCAGGGGCTTCTCGTTGTGGGGGCTTCTTTTGTTGTGGAGCACAGGCTCTAAAGTGCAGGAGTTTCAGTGGTCACAGTTCCTGGGCTCTAGAGCACAGGCTCCGGAGAAGGCAATGGCACCCCACTCTAGTACTCTTTCCTGGAAAATCCCATGGATGGAGGAGCCTGGTAGGCTGCAGTCCATGGGGTCGCTAAGAGTCAGACACGACTGAGCAACTTCACTTTCACTTTTCACTTTCCTGCATTGGAGAAGGAAATGGCAACCCACTCCATTGTTCTTGCCTGGAGAATCCCAGAGACCGGGGAGCCTGGTGGGCTGCCGTCTATGCGGTCGCACAGAGTCGGATACGACTGAAGCGACTTAGCAGCAGCAGCAGCAGCAGAGCACAGGCTCAATAGTTGTGGCACAAGGGTTTTGTTGCTCTGAGGTATGTAGGATCTTCCAGGATCAGGGATTGAACCCATGTCTCCTGCATGGGCAGGTGGACCCTTTACCACTGAGTCACCAGGGAAGCCCATGAGTTCATCCATTTTGTTGCACATAGAAAAAATCTGCTCATTTCATGGCTGCATCAATGTCTACATGCGTAAAAGTCCACTTTTACTGTAATTTTTTACCTATTCCATTGGATGGACATTTAATTCGTTTCCTGTTTTGGGTCCTGCAGCAAGTGCAGAGGGCAAACAGGGACTGCGAAATGAAGGTCAGTCTCTGAGAATCTAACAGGTGAAGGAATCGGATTTTTTTAAAAAATGTTAATTTCTTTGGCTGCACTGGGTCTTAGTTGTGGCACGCGGGATCTTTCGTTGGCAGCACACAGACTCTCCAGTTTCAGCATTCAGGCTTACTTGCTCCGCAGTATGTGGGGTCTTAGTTCCTCGACTAGGGATTCAACCCAAGTCCCCTGCGCTGCAAGGCAGATTCTCAACCACTGGGCCAAAAAGTGCTTTTGTTTGATCTCTTGTGTTTATCAGCATCCATATTTTCCCCCTTCCCCAGCTCATTTAGCTCATCAGGATCTCTGAGGGTGGGAACCAGCAACAGTGCTTTTTAAAGTCCCCCATGCTTCTTGGATGGCTCAGTGGTAAAGAATCTGCCTGCCAATGCAGGAGATGCGGGTATGATCCCTGGGTTGGGAAGATCCCCTGGAGGAGGAAATGGCAACCTACTCTAGTATTCTTGCTGGGAAATCTCATGGACAGAGGAGCCTGGTGGGCTACAGTCCATGGGGTCTCAAAAGAGTTGGACATGACTTAGTGACTAAACGATAATAGGTGATTCCAGAATCCTGCCAAGGCTGAGAATCAGTGATTCAGGCTTGGAATTTTAGAGCTGTGTGTTAGTGAGGCAGGGAGTTCCAGCCGGCCTGTGGGCGTTGCTTGGGTAATCTTGGTGGGCCCTGGATCAGGAAGTGGGTTCTAAGTGCCAGCCTCGGATCAGAAGGAAGATTGGAGGTGGTGGGGAGCAGGTGCTGCCTCCTGGAAACACCCTCAGGGTCCCTTCATCTGGCAAGACTTGTGAGCACTGTTTCTGGAGCTTGTTAGAAATGCAGATACCTGGGTTCTTCCTCAGATCGAAGGTTCAGACTTTTAAGGAGTCCTGTGCACACAAAAGTTTGAAAACCACTGATTTTAAAAGTCGGCAAGTTCAGGATCTGGAATCTAGAGCATGCATGAGATTCCTGCTGATGTTGCGTATCATCATGGGGAGAGGCAGTGCCTCAGTTTCCTCATCTGTAAAATGTGTCCCGTGGTCTCTCCTGTTGTTTCCAACAAGAGGATCTGGTCCAGTTTGAACTAAGTCTGAGTTAGTTGCAAGCTGAAAGCTTTTAAGTTGCCATCATGTACAATGTTAATACCTTTAAAAAGACACTACAAAAAATTTAGCTGGTGTGTTTCTTTATGGTTTATTTCTTTAATTAACATATCGATTGGTTTTTGGCTGTGCTGAGTCTTTGTTGTAGTGGGTGGGCTTCTCATTATGATGGCTTCTCTTGTTGCTGAGCACAGGCTCTAGGCTCACAGACTTCAGTAATTGCAGCATTCGGGCTCAGGAATTGTGGTGCTTGGGCTTAGTTGCTTTGGCGTGTGGAATTTTCCCAGACCAGGGACTGAGCTCATGTCACCTGCATTGGCAGGCAGACTTTTATCCACAAGCCACCAGGGAAGTCCCTGATGTGTTTCTAATAATGAGTTAGGGATCAAGTAGAAGATTAGGGATATTTATTAGGAGGAAAATGCATAAGAAAAATAATTAAAGCAACCGTTCCATTAAGCAGTGTTATTGTAATGATCAAGGATCCCCCAAGTTCTGGAAATAATTTTTTTTAAATAAACATTTTACTTTGAAACAATTTTATTTTTTTTAAAATATGGAACGCTTCACGAATTTGCATATCATCCTTGCGCAGGGGCCATGCTAATCTTCTCTGTATCGTTCCAATTTTAGTATATGTGCTGCCGAAGCGAGCACTGAAACAATTTTAGATTTACAGAAAAGAAGGCACACAGAATTCCTGTTTACCCTATATCTAGCGTCCACTATTGCTTGCATCTGGTACAATCTTCACAATGAATAAACTGATATTACTACTAGAAAAAACTCTCTATATTTTCTTTTTAAATAGACTAATATTTTGGAAATCCATAGCAATTCCATGTGTTCTAGTGATTTTGTGGGGGAAATATACAAGGTCAACAAAATGTGTTGAGAAGCAACTTCAGGCTGGTTACTGCTTGCTCAGCACGGAAGCAGAAAAAGAGACCTGCTGATGTGGACTCTTCCTATACTGCTTGGTTGTGCCAGGGGTCACTTGGGGCCATTTATACCAGCCCTTCTATAAAGTCATCAGCTAATGCAGTTGGTAATTTGGCAGATTGGAGTGAAGGGGCCAAATAAAAATGAAATATTGAACCCAACTCTCCTGCCCACTTTGCTATTTTTAAGGTCAAACTAGAGATCCATGTTCCTTGGGCTCCACTGCAGTGAATTTGGGAGCTTCAAGTTCATGATAAGCTGTTGATGTCTCTGCAAACAGAAAATCGAATCTCCAGACACAATCCCAGCTCAGCAAACCTCTCAGCAGCTGCAGGCAGGCCTCAAGGTCATAAAAGGCCCTAACCGGTGATGGATGGCTGCCCGGGACTAGATCTAGTCATCAAGTCAACTCCAGAAAATCACGAGCTTTCCCTTAACCCCCTATTTCTTCCAGCATCATGTCTAAGCAAGTTGAAAGGAGGCAATCACACATCCGCTGGTGGCATCTGGCAATTCTCAGGGAATGTTCTGGCAACTTGGTGGGCGAGCGAGGGCTATGCCACGTGGATTTATGCTGGCACGTGTGATTTAGATGGACGAACTTGGAAGGGTCCACTGGTGTTAGAATGGAAGAGCTCAAGCTGCTTAAAGAAATTCTTTCTACAGAGGCACCGAGCGGCCCCAGCAGCGCACCCTGACGCACAGGCTGCCTGACTCTGGCTTAGGTGCCGCAAGCTGTCAGGAAGCCCCTACGTACGTATTATGAATTGCCACATTCGATTCAAGCTTGTTGCTGTTGCTGTTCAGTCACTAAGTTCTGTCCGACTCTTTGCGACCCGATAGACTGCAGCAAGCCGGGCCTCCCTGTCCCTCACTGTCTCCAGGACTTTGCCCAAGTTCATGTCCATTGAGTTGGTGATGTTATTCAAAGCTGTGTAATTCAGTTAAGTCAAGGAAAAGACAAAATACAGAAATGCTGTTATGCTCATAAATTTTGGGCTCAGATCCTACTTGGTTCTCCAAAAATTGAACAATTTTTATTTTTTATAATTTTATTTACTTATTGATTTTTGGCTGTCTTGGGTCTTTGTTGCTGCATCAGCTTTTTTTTCCCCTCTAGTTGTGAAGAGCAGGAGGCTGTTCTGTAGGTGAGGCGCGAGGGCTTTTCATGATGGTGGCTTCTCTTGTTGCAGAGCACGGTCTAGGGAACCAGGGCTTCAGCAGTTGTGGCTCATGGGCTAAACTGCCCCTTGGCATGTGGAGTCTTCACCGACCGTGAGGTCGAACCCATGTCCGCTGCTTAGGCAGGCAGATTCTTAACCACTGGACCTTCAGGGAAGTCCCGATGAGTCACCTTTTAAAAATGCTTGTTTGCTCCTGTCTCTCCCTTGCTTGTACTTGACATTGGCTTTCCCTTTGCTCTTAGGATGAAGTCTAAAATTCCTCATGTGCCATTTGTGGGTGACAAATGACATCCCTTGTGGGTGGCTTCTGCTCTCCTGGGCTCAGCTGGAGCTACTCACACCCTCCATCCCAGGGTTTTTGTCACAGTAACTTTCCAATTCCTTACGCCACCCTGGGGCCTTTGCATAAGCACTTACTCCTACTTAGAGTGACCTGTCTCATCTTGCCTTAAAGTTTCGTCTCCAACCTTGAGACTATGACCCATGACTTCGAAGCCCTGAAGGTGTGTCATTGTGTACTCACTGGGTGCTTATCTAAGCCCGGCCTCCTGCTCTACGTAGCCCCCAGGGAGCAGGGACACCTCTGTTCTGCCCAACATTGTAGCCCCAGTGCCTGGCACAGCCTGGAGCACTCTAGGGACACCACAATGCTTATTGTGAAAACCTAGTTATGGATGAAGAAGACGCACCGGAATCCTGTTTCTCTCCCTTCCTTCACCGTGATCTAGCCCACTCGCTGTCATCTGTCAGATGCTTTGGGGGCTGAGAGCAGCTTCCCCCACTTTTACCCTCTGTAACAAAATGCCCTCAGAGCTGCTACCACAAAAAGCAATTTTGCAGGACTTCCCTGGTGGTCCAGTGGTTAAGAATCCGACTGCCAACGCAGGGGACATGGGTTCGATGCCTGGTATGGGAAGATTCCCCATGGCTCCAGGCAACTAAGCCCTCAAGCCCCAACTACTGAACCTGCACTCTAAAGCCCGTGTTCTGCAAGAGAAAGCACCATAATGAGAAGCCCCCACATTGAAACTAGAGAATAGCCCCTGCTCACAGCAACGAAGACCCAGTGCAGCCCCCTCCCCCGCCAAAAAAAAGCATTTTGCAGCAGTGGAGCCACTCCAGACCCCCCAAACATTCTCTAACGGGGGGCTTCTGCCTCTGATTGCCCCTCAGTGGGGACAGGAGGTCCAAGGTCCTTCCACTTATGTTGCATGGAGTGCTCCAAGTGTCACACAGCTAGTAGGCAAGGTGGCTGGTATGCTGTCGGTGATTTTTCTAATCAGCACACCTTTTTTCTGACATACAACCTCACGTGCAGCCCAGACTATGAAAACTGAGTTTCTCTGCTGGACTTGGTGCTGAGCACCTGCTCACCTCCTTACCCCCCCACCCCACTCCCAAGTCCCTCCCTGGGGGCTGAATTGGGGTGGGGACCATCTCTTTACCAACATGACCAGGGAACTTGGATCCTCCGACCGTCTTTCTATCCCACCACATAAGTTGTCTGGGAACCAGGTGCAGGTATCCAAAGCTAAAGTTGGATCAAGAATTTTTGAAGGGAAAAAAACTCCCAAGACAAAAAACCAAACCCTAGATCACCTTCTTTTCCTTTCTAGAATGCAACCAGGCAATGCATATAAAATGCTTTGGGTTCCTGATAAACCTGTGATAGAACAAAACCCCCAAAACCTATCCTAAGAACAGTCTTTAGGTACAGAAGACGCAGGTTCCCACAAGATGCTTACCCCTGTCCCGATGATTAAAAGCAGGAATCTAGATGCTTGGCAGTAAGGGAAGGTCAGATTGCCTGCTTGTGCTCTCCGGGAAGGCACGCTGTAAGAGGGATGAGCAAGCACACTTGATATGGAATAGGCCGGTTAACAGTTTAAAGTGAGAAGCAAAGTGGCAGAATGCGGCGGGCAGAGAGATGCCATTTTCATAAAAGAAAATATGAAGATACGTATGTAGAAAAAAAAAGAGTAGACACCAATATTTTAATTGTGAGATTATGGGTCATTTTCTTTTTTGCTCACTTGTATTTGTAGATTTTCTACAATAAACTTATTTCTCTTTCATAAGGAGACAACAGAAGATGACATTAGTGAGGGGATAACAGACACATCTACATCGCTTTCAGAAACCAGGGGGGCGTCTCCCCACAGCCCTCTCAGCTGGGTCTCCTTGTCCCAGAGCAGGGCTTGGTGGGAGCTCTGAGCAGGGGGCCGGGTGTGACTTCTGAGGGAGCCTTGGGTTCTTCCTGGGCATGCACTCACAGGTTCCCTGGAGGAGAGGGCTGCTAAGAACTGGGCCCTTTGGCCTCCTGAGGTCACAGCCTCAGAGGACATCACAAGACCTGTGAAATCAGTGAACTCAGATGTGTTTGTGGCTCCATCTTCAGGTGGCGCTAGTGGTAAAGAACCCTCCTGCCAATGCAGGAGATCCGTGAAGGAAGGCATGGCAACCCACTGCAGTATTCTTGCCTGGAGAATCCTATGGACAGGGAGCCTGGAGGGCTAGTCCTTAGGGTCGCAGTCAGGCACACTGAAGTGACGTTGCACACAGGCACACACACTTGGGGCGGCTTGGCCCTGCTGCCACCACACACGGTTGGCTGTGATCCATGCGGGTCAGAGTGAGCAGCTCGGGCCCGTCCCTTCCCATCTGTCCTCAGGGCCGGTCAGACAGCCTGCCCTGCCATCCTCAGGAAGACAAGGACCCACCGACCACCCTCCCTACAGGTGCTGGGCCTGGATGAGTCCTTTGCCATAGTGGGGCGCTTCAGTCATCTCCAGATCAGCCCTGGATGGTGGGCCTGCTTCAGAGTCAAATTGAAGCCCACAGAAATGCAGACTCTGGTCACTGGGCAGCCTGGGCTCAGAACCTGTGCTGGGACACTCAGGAGGCCAGCCCCTGGGGTTCCCACCCAGGCTCCCAGCTCACTGGGGCATCTCCCAGTGCTACATCAGGCCCCACTGGGGCTGGCGTGTGGGCTGGGGGTCCACCAGTGCATCTGGGGAGGCTGGTGCCAAGTTCACTTGCTGGGAGGATGGCTGGGCCATTCCAAGTGGGCTCGGAAAACAAGGTCTGTCACATGGATCATCCAGGGCCAGGTCAGGGGCCACTGGCTGGGAAAGGCGAAGAGCCGGCTGAACCCCTGCTCTCGCTGCTTACCCAGGGCCTCCTATCTCTGCTCCAGTTCACCCTCCCGCCCAGGCCCACCCAGGTAGCTGATTGTTGTTCAGTTGCCCAGTCGTGTCTGACTCTTTGTGACCCCATGGACTGCAGCACGCCACACTTCCCTGTCCTTTACCATCTCTCAGAGTTTGCTCAAACTCATGTCCATTGTTGATGATCCCATCCAGCCATCTCATCCTATCTACCCCTTCTCCTCCCCCAGACATCTGCCCTCAATCTTTCCCAGCATCAGGGTCTTTTCCAGAGTCAGCTCTTCGCATCAGATTGCCAAACTATTGGAGCTTCAGCTTCAGTCCTTCCAATGAATGTTCAGGTTGATTTCCTTTAGGATTGACTGGTTTGATCTTGCAGTCCAAGGGAGTCTCAAGAGTCTTGCCTTTCCAACCACAGTTCGAAAGCATCAATTGTTTGGTGCTCAGCCTTCTTAATAGTCCAATTCTCACATCCATACATGACTATTGGAAAGACCATAGCTTTGACTAGATGGACCTTTGTTGGCAAAGTATGTCTCTGCTGATGTCCTTTCAAATCCCTCAGCCCTTCTGGGAACACAGCCATTGGTACCCACCACTCAACACCAAGAGCTCTGGGCCACTCACCCTGGGCTCTGTATAGAGTGAATATGCCTCCACCCACCCTCCCCCAACACATACAACCCTGTCTGGTGCCTGAGCAAAGCAAATGAAGACAAGACAGACTGAGGTGTAGTTCAAAGGTTGGTATCTTTTTTGGTTTCCTTTTCTGCTTTTGTAAAGAAAAATAAGGTTGTGTTTTTATTTGAAAGAAAACATAAGTCAGCCCCCTCCTGGCCCAGCCTCTCCCCTGCCCCTGGGGGGCGCTGGGACCACAGGCCCTGGACAGGAGGGGCCTGGCTGGCCAGGGTGAAAGAAGAGGGCTGGGCACTCAGTTGGAGCTTCCTCAGAGCCAAAGAAGAAGGGCATTCGGGAATGGAGTTTGGCTTGGTTAGGCAAAAAGTAAAATTAAAAAACTCGACACACATGCCCACTGTACAGATGGGGGCCAAGAGGCATCACCTCCGAGTTGGAACCATCTCTGGCAGTTGGAGTCAGGGACCTGAAGTGGCCCCCGGCCCCCCAATTCCCCGTGTTCCGGGGTGGGGGGCAGGGCAGGAAACAGTAGCTCTCAGGAGTGGGGGAAGTCAGAGCAATCCTTCCCCACATGGTAAAAAAAAAAAAAAAAAAAATACTAAAAAAGCACCCGAAGCTTAAAAAAACTAAACCTCCCTGGCAGGGAGAATTGGGGGCATCCTGCTTAGGAGCGGAACGCCTGACCTGGCAAAAATATGTAGAAAAATAAAATTAAACTTTATCCCTGAATGACAGAGTGAAGACCCTTCCCCTGCTCTCACGACCCTCCCCCTAAGGAGACTCAGAGTTCACCGAGTGGCACAAACGTGCACAGACACACGTAGGAGTGTGCACGCACGCACGCACGCACGCCGCCCCACACCTGCATCCAGAGCCGGGGACAGCAACGTGGGGATGCTGACTCCCGCAGTCTTCTCATTCCTCACGGCACCGTGAGGGTTCCTGTGCCCGACTTTTGAGGGCAGGATGGGACTCCAGCCCAAGGTCGGGGGGCTGCGTGGGGCACAAACCCGCAGTATCAGTTGGAAGGGCAGTGGCAGGACCGAGGATTTCGGGGTAGGAAGCAGGCCAGCCATGGTGGCCTGGAGACAGAGGTCACACTGAGCCCACTGCGGCCGCAGGACACCCAGAGGAGCCGAGTTCACGGCAGGATGGGGGCAGGGGTCCAGGGTCCTCAGAGACCTGCGGGCAGAGGGGCCCAGCAAAGCCCCTGAGGGCAGTGCATGAGGGAGGGGCCTGGAGACAGGGTGGCCCTAGGTAGTGTTCTCAGGGTGGCCGGGCTGCTGCCTGGGAAGGTCACCAGAGGTAATAAAATGGGGGCACAGCAGGGAGAAGGGAGCTTGCGGGGGTGCTTACACTAGTCCCGCTGGGCCCCAGAGACCCAGGAACTCTGAGAAGCCCTGGGCAGGAAACTCACTGCCCACCCGGGGGAGCCAGAGGGCAGGCCCAGCCCACAGCATGGCGCAGGACATAGGCAGATGCCGCCGGTCCTCGAAGGGGTGTCCATGGGGGCTTTACCTTCCACTTGACCGGGTCAAGGAGTACAGTACAGAGGTGATCACAGCCCGGGGATGCGGGGTCGGGGGGCAGCCCAGCTCCTGCTCCCCTCACAGTAGTAGTGGCATTCCTGCCAGGCAGGGCTGGACGGTAGGGAGGGGACCCCAGAGTCACGCAGCCCCTCCAGGATCTCCGGCTTGGGGATCAGAGTGTCAGCACCAAACGCACAACTGATACCAGCCAAGGAGGACTGCGCCCGAGACCACGCCCAGCCCCGGAGTCTGTCAGGTGGGGAGAAGGCGGCGGGGAACAGGGCTCCCTCCGGAGGCGAGGTCAAGGGCCCTGGAGAAGAGGGCGGAGGCGGCGGGCCCTCTGGAGGGCCAAGGCCGGCAGTGGTGGCAGCGGCATGCACCTGGGCGCACCCTCCGAGGTTCTCCGGGTGCCAGGAGGCTGCGGACCACGGGTCAGCGCAGGCTCTGGTACAGGTAGGCCGAGGTGAAGAGGGCGTTGGCGGTCAAGCTCACGGCCAGGAGGCCCCGGATCACGGAGGGGCCAAAACGACCTTCCAAGAGAAAAACCGAGACCAGTGAGCTGAGCGCTGCGGCGTTGAGGCCCCACCCCCAGGGGGGTGGGCTCCCCTGGGCTGAGGCCCCGCCCCTAAAAGCCTTCCTATCTGAAAAGACCCCAGGAACCTGCTGTCATTCTAAGTCTTCACTCTCTTTTTTTTTTTTTTTGCACCCTGCAGCTTGTGGGATCTTCCCTGACCAGGGACCTGGCCCTTAGTAGTGAGAGCGCAGAGTCCTAACCACTGGACTTCTGGGGAATTCTCAAGTCCTGACTCCTTGAAGGTACCTCCCCTCCTGACCCTGCACCACCTAGCAGGTACCTGGCTAGGGCAGTAACACCTGTACCTTGCCATGGGGACACCAGCTTTACAGTCAGGACAGGAGGAGGCCCCTGCCCAGGCCTCAAGGTAATAAGCTGCTGAGTGGGCCCCCCCACCCGAAGTTGATGCTGCTGGGTCATGTCCCAGATCTGGAGGCGGCCCCCATTTCCGGTCAGCCCAAAATGATTGTTTCAGGAAAATCCTTGCTCAATACACACGGCTTCCACATGCCCCAGGGGAGTGTCAGGACCTGACCACTGGGCTTTACCCAGAACCCCGATTCAGTCTCATAGCCCACCCCCAGTTCACAAGCTGAGAAGCCTGGATTTGAACCCAGGCAAACTGCTGCCCAGCATGGCCTGCAGCCTCTGCACTGGCCGCCAGCGTGCCCAGGCCGACACCCCCCTGGGGAAGTTTATGGAATGGTGACAGTGTTCTTTACCCGCTGTCCTCCTGAGCAGCCGCAGGCCACACGTGGCCTTGGGACACCTATGTGGCTGGTACAGGTAGGCAGCCAGATTCTTATTCTGATTACACCGTAACTGTTAGCCTTAAGCAGTCACCTGAGGCCAGAGGCCCCTGTGACAGTGCAGGCGCAGACCCTTGTAACCTGGGCGTGGGGTGCTGTCTGCTGAGCCACAGGGGGCCCAGCAGGTGCGGGGGCATCAAACCACCCTCTGCCACCCGAGGACCCTTGAGGGGCTGTTCTCTGACAAACAGGAGGGGACAGTGGCTGCAGACCCACGGCCCTGCCCTCTTCCCGCACATTCCACAGGGCGCAGACCTCGCCAGCTGGTGGGCTCCTCGGCGCACCCTCGGGTGGTGGTGTCCACCACACAGGAGGACTGGGATGAGTCGTCCTCTTTCTTGATGGAGCGGCTGCTGCAGCTGCTGCCCCCTTCTGGCACTGACTTCGTGTCTGCAGGGAGAAGGGGCGTTTCAGTGGGAGCTGGGGGAGCACCTCCAGGGACAGATGTGGGCAGCTCCACCTCCACTCCCAGGATGGTCCGTGAATGCGGCCGCTGGCCATCCAGCCTGGCTGGTCCCACCTCGCTTGGCCTGCCCTGGACAGCGGGTGGCCTGTTCCTCACTCAGGTCCCGTCTGTGTAGCTGCCGGGAAGAGAGGCAGCTTTGGGTCAGGAGCTGCAAACTCAAACACCACTAGGTATGGAAGACGACGCCACAAGCAGGGTTGCGGAGGGGCAGAGGCTGGGGCGAGGGGCCTCAGCCTGCCCTTCTACCTGTCCAGCCCGGTGTGGCCAGAGCTTCTGATGTCATGAGAGACACAGGAAATCCACAGGTTCGTGGGAAACATCTAGATGTTAAATGTTGAGGCCTAACTTAAAACGTTCTAGAACGCTTTGTAGAAAAACAGCATTTGAACAAAATAAAAAACATCTGCAGCCCGATGCACAGAACAGAGGATCCTCCAAGTCAATTGCAAAAGAAGGAAATAAAAGCAGCCAACTAGGGGCAAGGTCCTGAAGGGTTCAAGGTCACCAGAAGCCAGGCTGTAGAGTGCCTGGACTTGGGAGAGCGGCCACAGTCAGGTAAGAGCCAGGACAGGCCCCGAGCAACCTCTTGATGGTGTCCCCATCACTGCACACTGACTGGAGGCCTCCCATGGCCCGCAGGGCTCTCCCACCTCCAGGGCGAGGTCAGAGGGCCGTACCCGCCGTGTGCTTTGTGTCCCGTGCTGGCTGCTTCTGTGGGGCCGGGGGCGACTCGACAGTGTAGAGGCTGCCGTTGTGGGGCGAGTGTTCGTCGGAGCTGCTGGGGGTGTGTGGGGCGTCCCCAGGGGGCGACGGGAACAGCAGCAGCTTCTGCCCCTTCAGGTTGAGCCGGGCCGGGCTGATGAGGGGCCGGCGGTGGCGCAGGGAGCCGGCGCTGGAGGCCACCGAGCCGGCCACGGAGGGCGCTGGGGAAGGGACCGGGGAGGAGGGGCAGCTGCCCGACAGCAGAGAGAAGTAATCTGGAGGTGGGAGGAAGGCAGAGACGACAACATAGTGAGTGCTCGCTCTGCTTACAGGAGCGCCTATTCTGATCTGTTGCTTTCTCGTCTACCGACTGAGGGAGAAAGGCCAAGGCTGGGCCTAGACTGCTGGGCACAGGGGCCCCTGCGGGAGGAGGCACCCAGGGCGGGGAAGAGGATCGCAGAGCCTCAGCGATGCCCCCTCTGCCCCTCTCCAATTTCTGTCCAAAGTCTCTGCTACCTCCCTCAGCTGAGAACAAGGCATGGGGAGAAAGAAACCCTGGAGACCTGGGCTCAGCTAACCTGGGCCCTGCTCATTTCCAAGTGCCACCTCCACATGTCACCATTGTAAGGACGACGGCACCACAGCTAGTCCTAGAAACTCTGGTGCCCATTTCACAGAAGAGAAAAATGAAGCACGGGGTGTTAGGCACTCGCCCAGGGCTGCACGGCTGGGAGGCCGGGAGCTGGGATTTGAACAGAATCCCCTCCAAGGGCCTGTCTGCCGTCCCGCCCTGCACACACGCTCTGGAAACCCCGGCTCACACGCTCCCTGCCTGAGCCAGCTTCCCATCACTCCCCTTGGCGCTCGGTCCTTCTTACCTGAAACTGAGACCTCCCCGGGTCGGGACACCTGAGATGGAGGGCGGCTCCCGCTGAACAGGTACCCTGAGTCTGGAGACAGGAAGGCAACACAGGTCCCTGGGGAGATGGCCTGTCTCCAACCCCTCCCTGAGGCATGGCTGCTCTGCGTCACCCCACATCCTGTGTCCTCAAGGGCAGGTCCCCGCTTCACAAATAAGGAAACTGGAACCCACACAGGCCACACAGGAGCCCAGGCCTGGCGCCTGCCCTGGGCCCTTCTTTTCTCCAGCCACCTTGAGTCCTGCCTCCTCTGCTAACCTGTCGATGGGTGCAGGGGAGGGGCCTTCCCACCCAGCGTGAGCTGCAGGGAGCCGGGGTTAGGCCTGCAGCAGGAGCTGCAGAGGCAGGTAGAGCTGGGCAGACGGATCCTGGACCGCCAGGGCCGCCTAACACCTGAGCCAAGGGCTGGCCCAGCGATGGCAACTGGGTCCCAGCCCTCACACGTCACTCTGAGACCAACCTGTGTCCCATAGCACTGCCCTGGGCCCTTGGGGCAGGCAGCCTCCTGAGCCCTCACCTCAGGCCTCCCCAGGCAGCAAGGAGACTGCCTGTGGACATAGCAGGCAGTGGCCAGACCCATGCCGTCCGCCAGAGGCCCTACAGCTTGGGTCTCTGCCCCGACCTGGAGGCTCTGCAGAGAACACTGTTCTGCAGATGGGCCCAGCTGCTGGATCCCCAGGTTCCCAAGTCCAGGGCCTTCCTGTCCACTCCGCTCCCCTCTGTCCCAGCTCCAGGGGCTGTTCACAGAGGGCCCCCAGGGCCCCATCCATCAGCCCCAGGTCTGAGCAGGGCCTGAGCTGCAACTCACCTGCTTAGGGGTCTCTGCTGAATAACCATTACCAGACGAGGCCCTTCTCCCAGCAACATGGCTCACGTCAGGTGACATGGAAATGCCTGGAGTCCAGATCTCGGTACTATTCAGGGCTCAGTCTGACCCCCATCAATCCCACCCTGCAGGCCTCAAGCACTACCCACTGCTCAGCTCAAGGTGTGTCCAGTGAGCCGTCCCTCCTGCAGTGTGACCCACCCGCTACCTAGGAGGCCGCTGGACTGCACACAGGGCGAGAAGACGCCTGGGCTCAACCCTAGGTCTTGGCGGCCACAGCTGCTGGGCAAGTTATGGAGAGAACAGGCCCAGGGGATGTCGGGCTGGGCGGGGGGAGCCCCAGCATGGAGGAACTGCTGAGGGGCTTCAGAGAGATAGTACATGTCAGAAAGCCCAGCTTAACCAAGATGCTGCCCACGTTCCTGGAGGCCAGATCCTGCTGCACCGCCCTGCCCTCCAGGCCATCCCCCAGAGGATAAAGCAAACCCTGCGGACACCAGGCAACCTCCCCAAGTGAGGAGGGTCATTGAAGAAGACCCAGCAGGGCCCCTGGAAAGATCCTGCTGGGGAAGGGGAGGGATGAGACAAAGCTTCCTGTGGTGGGGACCAGATGCTGGGCCCACCAGGGCTCCATGAACACGACAGGCTTGAACCAAATCCCTGGGCCCTGGACCACAGAGGCTGGGGGCAAATTTTCCAGCCCCCAGGGTCTCAGGGGCTTCCCAGGTGGCTCAGTGGTAAAGAATTTGTCTGAAAATTGCAGGAAATGCAGGAGACCCTGGGTTCTATTCCTGGATGGGCAAGATCCCCGGGAGGAGGAAGTGGCAACCCAGTCCAGTATTCCTGCCTGAAAAATTCCATGGACAGAGGAATCTGGCAGGTTACAGTCGACGGGGTCACAAAAGAGTCAGACATGACAGAGCACACGATACACAGGATCACAAGACAGCAGGAATAACAACAGTGAGAACTGTGACACCTACTCGCGTTAAGTCCATCACCGGGCTTAACCTTCACACAGGGTGGGTTCCACGACTGGCCTCATTTATTTTTTGTGGGAAACTGAGGCTCAGAATGGTTAAGCCCCTTGGCTCAGGCAGTTACTGAGTAGACACACCAGGGTTTGAACCCAGTTCCACCAACTCTACAGCAGGACCCCCACCCCCGCCTCGAGCTCAGCTAGGTGCCTCAAGCCCCGCACTGCCCGCCGATGCCTTTTAGTGCCACTTACCTGCTCGTGTCAGAGAGGGGATGGTTCCCAGCGAGAGGGCCCGGCTGAGGCGGCCAGGCAGCGAGGAGGGTGAGGCCCGGCGGGGGGACCGGAACAGCTGGTGGTTGGCGATCGGCAGGAAGCCGGGCGGGGTGGGGACGAACAAAGATGGCGAGGGGCCCGTGATGCTCAGGCTCGGGCAGGGGACGGCCAGGCTGGGGCTGGTGGGGAAGAGGCCGACGGAGTCTGCTGGGAAGCACCTATGAGAGAGCCCGGGGGGCATGGGAGAGAGGAGCAGGTCAGCCCTAGGGGCCTCTGGAGCAGGGCCTCCACCTCGGTGGGCCCCCTCCCCTCCCCCACGGTGCAAGGTGGGGCCCGAGTTGGGGTCCCAGAGGAGGTGTGTGTTAGTTGCAGCAGAAAAGCGGTCCAACCACATTCACGCCATTAGGAGCAGGTGGCTGGGAGGTGCTGGCGTGACCCACCCCTCCCTGCATGCCCCCTCCGATCCCCTTCAGCCTCACAGCAAACTAGGTCTACTACGAGTCTTGGTATTAAAGTGACACTGTCGCCCTCGCCAACCTCACGCCAACCCTTCACCTCGAAGCAGAAACACCCAGTCCTGCACCGGGCGCTCAACTGGGCCACTTCCTGCTTGGTGCCCAGAGCCTCCTCGCAGTGGCCGAGCTCGGGGAGCCCCTGCTCCCCCGGGCCTGACCCCGGGAGTCCCACCGCTGCTGCTCTCTAGTCTCAGACACCGGACACTCCGCTAAAGCCCCTGGAAGAGCAGAGGGGGAGGCAGCCAGGCTTGGGGATCTCCAGGAAGAGGCTCTGGCAGGACGCCAGCCAGACTCCAACTTAGAAAGAGCCATGAGCGATCGCGAAGCTGTCCGCAGACGGAAGGTGACAGTGTCTCTTTAACTTGAGCGCGGTACAGATCACACCACAGGACCCAGTGGCCCCAAGCCAGAATGTCAACCATGCTTCTGATTAAGGCAACTGATTACAGAGGGGGAGGGGGCAGAGGCAGTTAATAAGGGATTAGTCTGCCGTCTGGACCGAGCTGCAGAGGTCCAGCCTTACCTCAGTCCCAGGGGACAACTGAGCCCAAGGACAATGTGCCGACGGACGGGCAGGTTGGCTCAGGCCCTGCAGCAGAGCCGGGGGCTGGCTAAGGCGCCCACCCCAGCTGCATACCTGGGGTACCGCTGGCCAAGCTTCAGTCTACTGATCTCCCTGGTTTTCACCCCTTCCCCTCATTTTAAATAACTTCTAAGAGGGTGGGTCAGCTGATGCCCGCCTGGAGAATCACGTGACCTTTTTATTGCCTTTCTAAGTGCCAGGAGGCCACCTGGACTTCGGAACCAAAGGCGGGCCCAGTGTTTGGGGGACATGGGGAAATCAAGGTGTGGAAACTATCAAGCAAATCTATAGAGGACTCTGGGCACCTGGCTGGCTGGCCCCAGGCTGGACGTGCCTACATTCCACCCAAGGACCCGTTCTGCCTAGGGTGATCCCTACCTCCTTTCCCCCAAAATGCCTGGGGAAGGTTCTGACTCTAAACACAAGACACAGGTTGGTGCTGTCATTTTAGAACTGTGATGCCATGCAGCAGGACAGCGACGACCTTGGGGAGTGGTCGGAGGTCGGGGGGGGATGCTCAGCACCGAGGGGCAGTGTGGGTGCGCTGGGACCCTCGGCTAACTTGCTCCAGTCACACAAAGCCCCGTTCCCTGCACCTACCCCAGGACCCCTGGTTGTTGTGTGCAGCAGCAGCCTGAGGGCAGGGTGTGTGGGCCACAGTGGGGAGTGGAGGCGGGTGGTGGGGAGACGACGACACACATACACACACACACGCACACACACACGCCTGAGCCTTTCCAGGGGGCGGCAGCATGTCTGCCTGCCCTGGGCTTCCTGTGCTACCCCACTGGGCAGCCCGTGGGCTGGGCCAGGCCAGGCGCTGGCCGAAGTACACCCCAAGTAATTGGCAAGCTAAAGCCCAGTCGGGCCATGGGTCTTAGAGGTGGCCGGCTGGGTCTGACCAGCTCCTCCCTCGCAGGTCCTGCTAACACCTGGGGCTGCCTACCTGGCACAGGTGCTCTCCCAATCTCTGATGCGAGTGGACAAGGTGGCACTGGGGGGTTGGGGGGCGGGGAACGGTTCTTCAGTCTGACCCTTTTGTTGGGACACGTGGTGGCATCACTCAACTAGCAGATCGTGTGAAGTGTCAGGCATGAGCCTTTGTCCTGGCTCCACAGAAGACAGACCCTGGGAGCCTCTGTCAAAGGAACCCCACCTCCACCAGGCTCCCGGGCGCGGCACACAGACCGACGCTTCCTCTTAACAACCCCCACCCCCCACCCCAGAGACCACCTGTGCCCTCAAACCGCATCTCAGAGAGGCATCCAGCCCCAGAACCCAAGCCTGTGTGCCCGCTGTGATAGAGGGACCGTGGGGAAGGGGCGGGCTGCTGGCTGCATTGCACGCCGTCTGACACTGAGGGGGGCCTCTTGTTCTCCAACCCCATCCTGGCCCGGGCTGGGAGCGGGAGGAGAGAGAGGACGACATTTAAGGAGCAGCTTAGGGAGACAAGGAAATAAACACACCACCCAAGGACGGTGGGCCCTGAGCTGCTCGGGGCCCATGGCGCCAGCTCCCAAACTTGACTCTGGTGGGCGCTCCCATCCCTTGAAGCCCCCGCCCCTGGCAAAGAAGCCTCTGAAGGAACGAGAAAGAAAAAACAGAAAAGACGTGGTGCCTGACGCCCCCCGGTCAGAGCAGGGCCCCGGAGGCATTTATTGAAAATACAGCATCAAACACACTACATCTAAGGCCGGGAGTTGTGGTTACAGCAATTACAGGGTCACTAGACAGTCATCCACGTCTACACAACAGAAAGGACGGGACACTGGGCGACGGTCGCAGGCAGAGGGAACAGCGGCCTCTCCCAGGGGCTTCGGGCAAGCATTATGGGGGAGCCTACTGGCCTGAGGTTGGGGGAGAAGACGGTCCCACGTCCCCAACCCCCTTCTGGAGGGTCTGGT
This sequence comes from Bos grunniens, assembly GCF_055505025.1. Taxonomy (NCBI): domain Eukaryota; kingdom Metazoa; phylum Chordata; class Mammalia; order Artiodactyla; family Bovidae; genus Bos; species Bos grunniens. The sequence goes on along the minus strand of NC_141180.1, from coordinate 37,164,615 downwards.
GGTGGTCCCCATTGGAGGGGAGAAGAGGCCAACATACTCCCAGGGAATAAGCCACGGTCCCAGTGGTGCCCGCACTTCCTCAGCTGTCGCCAGTAATGTCAGAAGGTGCTGAAATATGCTCCAAGTAATGGAATTTGAAGGGACAGAGGCGTGGTTTAAAAAATCACACAAACTCTAAAAATGCCAGGAAGCCTTCCTTCGATGAGGTCCATCTCGCGACACGAGGGTGTCTTTCCGTCCCCGCCCGCTAGAGGGCAGGAGAGATGTCTGCTCAGCAGGCTCCTGGCCAGCGTGAGAGCTGGTTACGGTTATTATAAATAATTTAACTTAAATACACGCGTACACACAGATGTCCTGCTTCTACTCAATGCCAAGAAAAGCAGTAATTAGCACCATTCTGCCAGTTTCCTTGAGAACAGGGGATTCCAGAGACCAGGGGACACACAGCCAACAGACACCAGTTCCCCGCCTGGCTCCCGCCGCCCATCTCCGGGAGGCTGGCTCACAGAGGCGAGGGACAGGCCGGCCACCCAACTCCTCCACCTTGTCAGTGCTCTTCCACCTCACCCTCCACCCAGAGCAAGCTGGGCCCAGCTCTCCACCCATGTATCAGGACGCAATGCCACCCAATACACAGGCTGGGGGGTGGGTTGGCTTCTCAGGACCCCAAGAACAGAAGGATGGTGGGGGTCAGGCCTGAGCTGGGCACTCTTCACTCACCCTGTAGGCTCAGTGAGGTGACAGCCCTGAGTGTCACCCTCACACATGTGACTGGCTCGTGCAGGTCCCCAGGTCCATACTTGGAGCGGGGTTCGTGCTCACCTCAATGACTAGGACACGAGGCCCTGCAGGGGTGTGCAGCCTTGCTCTACCCCCTGCCACGGTCCTGGGAGGCAGCCCCCAGGCTGGGAACAGCCTCCAGAGCATGTCCACTCCCACGCCAGCACCCCAGGGCCCTGGAGGGTTCCAGCTCTCACTGTACAGATGGCGCACAGGAGGGGGTGGCGGGGCCTGGTCCAGGGAGAGTGAGGCCGAGGCCCTGAGGACTCTGCAGCTGCCCCACGGGAAGGTGGAAAGCAGGAGCCTCCCCAAGGGGCTCCAGAGGCCAGGAGGAAAGTGGTGATAAGCCAAAGGGGGACAAGGGACAAGGACCTGGTGTCATGGGCCTGCGTGTCCCTTGAGCCCCTTACCCAGTGCTAACTTCGGGCTGCTGCTGCTAAGTCACTTCAGTCATGTCCAACTCTGTGCGACCCCATAGATAGCAGCCCACCAGGCTTCCCCGTCCCTGGGATTCTCCAGGCAAGAACACTGGAGTGGGTTGCCATTTCCTTCTCCAATGCATGAAAGTGAAAAGTGAAAGTGAAGTCGCTCAGTCGTGTCTGACTCTGGGCAACCCCGCGGACTGCCACCTACCAGGCTCCTCCGTCCATGGGATTTTCCAGGCAAAAGTACTGGAGTGGGGTGCCATTGCCTTCTCCGAACTTTGGGCAGTTGGAACTTTTTCTGGGCATAATAATGGAGGTGGGGTTTCGGGATGAAACTGGGGACATCCTGGCATGGAGAGAGAGGGGCAGGGCCCCGTTACCTGCCAATCAGAGTCACCTTGGCCTGGGAAGCCTGAACCCCAGCCCTGCAGGGAGCGAGTGGAGGGTTGGGCTGTAAGGGTTGGGGTCCTGCCTTTTCAGGGCAGAGCCAGGGGCTTCCCAGGAGAGTGGGCAGAGTGTGTGTGCCCCAGTTACGCTGTCTGGCTCACAGCGGTGCCCAAAAGATAGGGAAGTAAAGAGCATGTAGACCCCTCCCCCCACCCTTCTGAGTGATCTCCCACCACAGGCCGGCTGTTAGGAGAAACCTGCTGATCACGGGAGAAGCATGATTTTCTATCCTCCACCTCCACATGGGCCTCACCCCACAAACTCATGGTCAAGGCCAGTCTGGGTCTAAGAACTGCATTTCTCCATCCCTGGGGAAGGAGGCTGAGGGATAACGGGCTCTCAGAGCAGGGAACCCTGGGGTTAGCCCTGCCTCCTCCTGGTTTCATGAACTCCTGGGGGGCTGACTGACAGCAGGTAGGACCAAAAGGACAGACCAGAGAAACAAGAGTGGGACAAGGTAGGGGGCTCTGCTTGGCCCTGACTCAGCAGCACCTGCCCACACCCAGCAGCCCGAGTGGTCAGGCCATGCGGCGAGGGCCCAGCCTGCAGCCACCGTCGCCAGCCCATGCTGGGGGCTCAGTGACGGGGCAAGGTGAGAGAAGAAGCAGAAAACAAGCCCGTACCCCTCTTCCGATGGTGTCAGCGCCAGGAAAGGGGCCACGGCCAGTGTGGGGGTGCCTGAGCTGCCAGTGGAAGCCACGGGGCAGAGGCAGGCAGTATGGGTGCTGCCCTGTTCCGATCTCAGAGCAGTGGTGGTGGGGTCTTTGGCCAGAAAGGTGGCGGCAGTGGTGACCAGCTAGAAAGCACTTGGGGGTGCTGGGTGGAGGGTGGCTTGGTGGAGCCAGAAAGGAATGGGGGGGCCTGACTCCTAGGGGAAGTGGAGGGGCTGGGCCAGGACCCTAACCTGGGGGGTGGGGGCGGGAGTGAGGCAGGTAAGAAAGAAGCAAGACAGAGGTGCCCTGTCCGGGCTGCGGGCAAAGCCCAGGGCCTGTTGGTCCGTCTGTCCTCCCCCCGCAGTCACTGCTGCTTCTCTGACCTTCGGGGCCGGAACCTCCGTGGGCCCGTCGCCTTCCTCGTGGCCACGGCTGCCGTGAAGCCCACCAGGCAGCACAGGGACGTGGTGCTGAACTTGAGCGTGTCCAGCCAGCTGGGTGAGGCGGCCTGCAGGTACTGCTCAGCCAGGTGCAGCCCCAGCAGCAGGGCCCACAGGCCAGTGGAGAAGGCGTCAATCCTCCGGAGCCTGTGGGGAAGAGTGGGAGTGAGGGCCCAGCGAGGTGGGTGAGGCCCCTCCAGGCCCCCCACCTCCTGCCTCCTCCATTCACCCTGGCCCTGCTCAGAGGAGACCATCAAGGGCCCGAGCAGAGCGCGGGGCTCTCAATGCCACTTCCAACACTTCCTCACCCCATGGCTCTGAGTCAGTGTTTCTGAGCCTCAGTGTCCTACTCTGTACAACGGGGCAAGGAAGCCTCCCTCAGAGCTGCGGTGAGAGGAAGGGGATGCCGTTCGGTACAGGGTCTGCATCTGCACAGGCAAGCACTACACCCCGTGAGCTAGGTCACCACTGCCTGACTGCGGTGAAGAGCCTGGGGTGGGGAGAGGACGCAGTGTGGCCCCAGGGCCCCTGCCTCCGCTGAGCTTCCTCCCACTGCGTCCCTGCCCCGCACGCACCTGATGCGGCCGGCCAGCAGCATGGCCAGCAGGCAGGTGAGCAGGCCCAGCGCCACGACACCCATCTGGTGGCTCTGCCCGAAGGCCCAGGCCTCGCGCAGCTTCTCGGCCGCATGCTCAGGCAGCAGGCCCAGCAGCTGCCGCCAGCCCTCAGCCCCGGTGGCTGTTCCGTTGTCTGGTGGGGCCGAGCCATTGCTACCAGTTGGCAGGGTCGGGGGCAGCGGGGCTCCCGGGGCAAAGGGGTTGCTGGTGCCGTAAAGCGCTGTGGTCAGCAGGAAGGCACAGGCCAGGAAGGCGAGGGCCCGGAGCATGATGACCTGCGCTGGGGCCTTCACCGCAGACGCGCAGAAGCTCTGAGGGAGGGAGAGGCAGGTCAGCGACAGGGCCAGAGCCACCGACAGCCCTCCAGGTGCCCACTCTGTGCATGGGGGTCTGGCCAGGGGCCCCCAGCACTCACAGAAGAACCACCAGCTCCCAGTGATCAGAGGTGCCCTAAATTCTCACGCACTCTTGGCTTCGTTTCTGGTTCACCCGTGGGTCCCATTAACCTGTCTCATTTCTGGGCCTTCACTCCACTGTGAGCTACTGTGGGCGGGGGGACTGTGCTGCCACATTCTCTACAGTAACCCTCTGATCTGATGGTGACCTTTCTTTCAAACACATTTTCCAATCATTTTCAAGTTATTGTAAGAAACTCCTACTGTGTGGTTTTAACTAGAATTTTAATGAACGTACACACAACTCTGGTCAAAGTTAAAAAGTACCGGTTACTAACTTTGTTAACTTAGGCCCATAGCTGTCCCTCTGAAACTATCACAATGTTGTTAATTGGCCATGCTCCAACATAAAATACAAAGATAAAAAGAAAGAAAAAACAATAAGTTGTTCAGTCTGAAAGACAGTGGAGGGGGGGAAAGCAAGGGTCAGCGCAGCTCTCTGTGCAAACAGGCGTGCGGGCCAGTGGTCAGGGGCCTGGCTGCAGACTGGAAATCTCACACCAGCTGGTTGGCCAGACGGCCACCACCAGCTAGGTACCTCTGGGGACCCAGGGCGAGGGGAGAATTTCTTTGGGGAGGATGGTTTTTACTTCTAAATCCACCTGCTCCTATATCACATTTTTTTATGGCAGGACACTCCAGCATCTGAGCAGTGACAAAAACTAACGATGGTTTTAGCCAGCTGGTCCAAGGTTCAAACCCCGGGGACGCCGCACACCAGGCCCTCTCCCTGAGACTCAACCTCCCTGCCTGGTTTCCAGGGTACCTTGGAGAGCACCCACTACAAAGGTGCTACAGGAATCCCCAGAGGTGCTGGGAGGTGCCCAGGCTCTGGAGGGCAGCCTAGAAACCCTGGCCATGACACAAGTTCTCCTTGGGACCCCCCTCCCCCACCCCTGCTCCACTCTGGCTTGGGGCACAGGTTGGGAGGCGGCCCCACAGGAAGGTGGCTGCCCCAGAGGAAGGGCCTGGCTCTGAAGAGCTGCCCCTGGTCACCGGCCTGCCCTCCGGGAAGGGGTCTCCTGCACAGACTTGGGGGCTGGGACGCCCCTTGCACCTGTGTGTGGGTCTGGTCGGCCTCCCGGCGCTTGAACTGGTGGCTGAGCAGCAGGGCGCGGAGCTGGCGGTTCTGGTGCTTGATGTAGTGCTCCACGGCCGCCTGGCACGGCCGGCACAGCTTATACATCTGCTCCAGGTGGTGCCGGTACACCTCAATCTCCTCGTCGTACCTGCCCTGTGGAGGGGGCACAGGCTCAGGGTCCCGGGGGTGACCATGTGCAAGTCATCCCTGTTCTGTACCTGCTTCCTCGGGGGCTCGACAGGACCAATGGCCTGGGAAGAGGAGCCACCCACAGCCCTGGACACAGCAGGGCCCCCAGGGGACGTTCCAGCTAGTTCTGCGGCTGCCAAGGACACACCTCGAGGCCCGAGCCTGGCATGTGGCCCTTGCTCAGGCCCTGCTCCCGGACTCCGGACACCACCTGGGCTTGAACAGATGGGCCACCTGGAGGTAGACCTGCCTCCTCACTGAAGCCCAGCGGTCCAGGAAACACGAGAAAGCCCCTGGCCAGGTCAGGGCCTCGGCAGGAACTGAAGGGCCTCTGCACTTCAGGAACAGCCCAGGCAACGCGAGGCCCACCCTTCCTTCCCCAGGAGATGCAGCACATGCTTCCCGGTTTGCAGGGGAGCCAGACATTTCAGTCTGCAGGGGCAGGAGGGTCCTGGCTTGTCTCTTGCTAGGAGCGAAGGTGCCAGAAACCTGCCCTGACTGCCCCGTCACACGTGCCTGCCCTCCTCTTGGCAGCCTTCCCAGCTTTCTCCACCCAGCCCCAGCTCACCTCTATTTTCCTCCCTCCCCACCTCCCTCCCAGACTGGGCCTTGGGGAAAGTCAGGGTCTCTGAGCTTCAGCAAGCATTGTCTCTTGAGGTCACGGAACCCCCAGACTGGGCGAGGAGAGATGGGCTAGATGACAAGGCTGCTGGCCTCCACGTGGACCCAGGAGGCAAAGGGCTGACATCCAGCCTCTGGGCAGCACCCGCCTCCCCTTGCCCTCCACGAGCCAGGAGCCTCGCCCACTCCAGAGCCAACTGCCCGCCAGGCGGTGGGCTAGACGGACTCAGAGGGACACGGACAGGTTGGACCCATCAGAGCCCCACGCTGGAGCCCAAGGACCCTGCCTCCCCTCGCCCAGGGACAAATCCCTCTGGACTGGCAGGTGCTCCCAGGCTTGGGGCCCCCACAGCAGTGACCACGAGACAGGAAGTGTGAGAAGCGCGTGGCTGAGATGACACATCCGGAATGCAGGCCAGCACGGGGTTCTGGGTGAGGAGGGGGTGCCCCTCAGCGGCTCTACTGCCTCCAGCATCCCCAGCCCCCCACTCACCTCGTCACGTGGTGAGAAGGCGGCCAGCTGCTTGACCTTGGCGGTCTGGTGGTGGCTGCACCTCCGGCACAGCAGCACCTGGCTGCTCACCCACTGCAGGGGCTGGGCGGGGGCGCGGGGGCTGGGTGAGCCGCTCACCACGTGGTTCAGGTGCTCCAGGTACTGTGCGGGGATCGGCTTGTTGTAGTCACCATTCTGAGGGAGGAGGACCCGAGTCAGGGGGAGGCCTCCCCACAGGCAGGAGCCTCCCGCCCCCGCTCAGGCCGGGCGCCGGAAAGAGGTCCCACATGCAGATACTTCCCCAAGGTGGATCGCTAACACTCCCTGTCTTTACATGCAACACGGAAGCTCTTCTTCCAAAGGAACTTCACAGGGAACCCCAACTCAGGCGAGATGCAGAGTCTGAAAAGACCTGGGTCTGAACATAAACCCGCCCATGTCACCCTGGCTCCCTGAGCCTGTGCGCTGGTCCTCAGAGGAGGCCCTGGATGGTGGCCGGGGTGGGTAGGGGCGTACCTCCTGGAAGCCGTTGTACTGCTCGCAGTGGGGGCAGTCCCAGCAGTTGCGGTTCCCGTAGGGCACCACCGTGTCCTGGTTGCAGAACCAACAGTTAACGACGGTGTGTGTTGGCTTCATCCTGCGGACAAGGACAGAGTGGAGTCTGCGGGAGGATGAGAGACCAGGGAGGGTGGGCGGCAAGTAGGGCGGGGGACTCCATGAACCCGTCCACGGGACCTGGGCTTATCCTCAGCCAACCAGGCCAAGCCTCCTTGACCCTGGGGTCAGCTGGAGACGGACCAGGAACCCGGGGCCAGCCAGGCTACGGGCTGACAGGGACCTGGCTCCAGGACCTCCCTCCTTCCCTCCCTCAAGGCCCACAGACCTGGGCCCATTCCCAGGCTGAGGAAACGGTGCTCCCTGGGGAATTTCCAGATGGACGGGGCCTCGGTGCTCACAGAAGCCCCAGGAGAGCCAGGGCCAAGGAGACCAAGGGTGGGGACTGAAGACAGCTGCTCAGCCTGGGGCCAGCCCCCCCTGGCTTGGGGACAGGACAGGCTGGCCACAGCGGCCCTCGCCAGCCACACGCGTGGTGACAGGTGGGTGTGCAGGATAATCCTGGCCCAGACACTGAGGGATCTGTGCTCGAGTACCCTCCATCCATCTCCCTGGCTGTTCGGCGGGTGTGTGTCAGGGGGTGGAGGAGGCAAGGACATGGCAACTGCCAAGCAAACCCCTCCAGTCTCAGAAATCTACGATAACAGGTGGCAGCTCAAGCCTGGGGTCCTGGCCTTGCCACTCCTGTCTCCCTGCTTGCCCCCAGAGTCCACCTCCAGCTGTGGGGTTGCCGTCTGGGCCTCTGCTGGGATGGGCAGTCATACCACACGTGGACACCCCTGCTGTCCAGAGGATGGCACAGCCCCAAGCTTCTGGGAGCCAGAGTCCCGGCTCTGCCAATCCCTCCTCTCTCAGCCTTGGCATTTGCGTGTTATCAGGGCCCAAAGACACAAGACATGTACGGGTGCTTTGTAACACAGGGCGCTGACTCTGGGGTTGTCCGGGGGCCTGGCCCCCTGGAAAGAGAGCTCCTGCTTCTGACACTGAGCTGCCTCCTGGCCTTGCCTGTCCATGGACCATGGGCAGACCACAAGAGTTCTCCAAGCCTCAGTCTTATTACCTATCATCTGTGGACAAGATAAGTGTGGGAAGTGCTTCCAGAACCTGGCTGACTGCCCAATAAACAGCAGTTTACATGCGGAGGGCAGGGGAGGAGAGAAGCAAGCCCAGACAGAGGACATGGAACCAGACCCTGCAGGGAAGCGTCCCAGGGTCCACAGCGGGCACCCTGGCTTGCCCCAGCATCATCGAGCTGGAGGGCAAGGCTCAGAAACAGTAGTGCTGGGCAGCCTGGCCCCATGGTCACGGTGTGGCCTTCAGGGAAAATCATTTTTCTATCTGGCTGATGCGGATAGCAACCATCTCTGCTCCAAAAAGCGTGCTGAGGGATCAAGTGAGAGAACTGAGGGAAGCGCTGGGCTGGGCAGGTGGTCAGCGGAGGCATTCTGACAGCCTCACTGGCCTTCAGGCCAAGAGCAGTGGAAGGAGGCGTCTAGCGGTGTGGGAACCCTCTCTGCCGAGAAGCCGCACTTGGGCAATTAAGCACTTGGCTTTCTCTCTGTTAATCTGTAACCGCTTTACAGGCTTCTCTATAATAGTGCACGAGGGCAGGCGTGTCCACAGGGGCGGTGAGGCAGGCCCAAACACCTTTCCCCTGCTCCCCTGGGTCCTGCTGGCCTCACGATGGGCCCCTTTGCCCCTCCACCCCAGATGCCCACCATACCACACCTGTCACTGGAGAGAAGCCAGCAGAAGGGCTGGCAGCCCATGAGTAAAGACAAACAGGAAGTGAATAAAGATGACCAGTGGTGGGCACCTGTGGTGGGCGATCAGGAACCGAGGCTTTGGGCTTGGGGGGCCAGGCACGAAGCCCCTCCCACCCAGGAAGTCATCGTTTTCACCCTCAATCACCAGCTTCGTGGTGGGGAAGTGAGCCCGGACTGGAAAGGGGTGGTCGGGAGGGGAGGGGGGATTAGGCCTGGGCCAGCCCAGGTGGCGCTAGTGGTAAAGAACCTGCCAGCCAACGCAGGAGACGTCAGAGACGGGTTCCATCCCTGGGTCGGATGAGGGACCTGGGGGGGTGCATGATAACCCACTCCAGTATTCTTGCCTGGAGAATCCCATGGACAGAGGAACCTGGTGGGCTACAGTCCCTAGGGTCACAAAGAGTCAGACATGACTGAAGCGACTTAGCACGCACATGCTGAGCCAACAGCTCTGGCTTGGTAATCCCTGCCCAGGGTTGTGGGGGTGAGGGTCTTCTCTCACAGACAGAGCAGCTGCCGGCCACCCCGACCAGATGGGTTCCACCTGGTGGGGTGTCATCCCCCACAGCTCCTCTGGGGAGCGCCCTGAAAGCACGCTAAGGCCTGTGAGCAGCAGATGGACCAGCGATGCCAGGTGTGGATGTCAGTTCTCCAAGGATCAGCGATGTTCCCGCCTGCCTGGAGCTTCACATGCCAGACACGTGGGTGCATGTGACTCACACTCGCGGGCTGCACTTGATGGCTGACCTTGCAGCTCATCGTCTCCACAGCGGCTAGGCGGCCCTGGCCTGTGGCACTGCACCCGCCTCTACCGGGCCTGACGTGGAAGCCAGCTCAGCCCCATCCTGCTCCTGCTCAGGCTAACGCCCCCACCCTGTGCCCCTCCTAACCCCTTGACCTACTTCTCTCCCGAGCCAACTACCTCTGTTCCCAGCGAAGCTCTGGTCAAACCCCTTGTGGTAGACAAGATCAGAGGGGCCAAGAGACAGCGACCCCGTGACACAGCAGGAGAGACTTAGATGGGTCGAGGCCAGGCCACCTCCAGTAGAAGACCAGGCTCCAGAGGATGGGCGGTTGGCTTGGAGGCTCTGGAAGGTAATCACCCAGCCCCTGCTGCCTGCGTGCTGAGCTCCTGGGCTCTGCTTGGGTCAGGGGAGGCCTGAGGCAGCCAAGGGCAGGACGGGCCCCACGGGAGGAACCAGGGGGCAGCTGTGTGTTCCGGAACCATCCCTCCACAGCACCAAACACACAACGGGAAAAAGATGAACACAGGCCCTAATGATGGTATTGCCTTGTGAGCCCCAAACATGCATGTTTAGTCATAGCAAAGCTCGTGCCCTGACATGCTGCCACATCCTAAGAGGTCAGGTGGGGGGAGGGGGTCAGTTCCAGCCCACTACTCTGAGGGCTGCAGCTCCATGCCCCTTGGTCCTGGCCCCTGCCGGGGGTGGGCATCAGCTGTGAGCCCAGTGCAGGGTGACACAGAGGAGACACTGTGTGGGCTCAGTCCCTCTTAAGGGTTGGGGGCAGGGGTAGCGGCGCTCAGAGTCTGGGGGAGGCCGATGTGTCAAGCAGTCTCCACCACACCAGGCTCTGTGAAGTCCCCCAAGGGGGACTGGGCACACGGCCTGTGACCCGTGTGCTGGTCCAGCAGGTCTGGAAGATGGTCTCTGACAGTCAGGCTGGTCTCCTTAGGGCTCGAGAGGTCAGCCTCCCAGGTGACGGGTCCCTGAGGGACCCCACACACTGCCTTGCTTGCTACTCTGTGCCCTGAGTATTGTGCAATCCACCTGCGAGAATCCAAGGGCCTCCTGCAGAGCAGAGGCACCAGCACCAACGGGCCTCCGGGCCGCCCACTCCAGCCTCTAGGCAAAGCACACTTCGGTCCACAGCGGTCCAGCCAACACCAGACAGAAGGCCCGGGTCTGCTCTTGGTGGATGGCCCTGGCTCCTCAGCATGGCCCAGCTGGAGAGGCACAGGCTGGGCTAGAAAGGAGGCAGAGATGCACGAGGCTCCCCACTCCCCGGATGCAAGGACAGAACGACTGCACAGGGCAGCTGCGACAGATGCCACAGCAGAAAGCCAACGGGCAGAGCGTCAGCCGTCACCCTCAAGGACAGGCCTGCCGGCCAGCAGGGCCAATGGGCAGATGGCCTTCAAATGGCTGGGACTGCCAGGCAAGGGGGTGAGGACCACCCAGTGTGTGTGCAGGGAGCCAGACTGCATGGCTGCAGGAGAGCGTGGCGAGAGGTGTGCAGGAGTATGGCCGAGGCTCCACTCCTTTACCCAGGAGGCTGCGCCGTCTCGTCTCCAAACACCAGACAGTGGACAATCCAATAACCACGTCTGGGGGCTCCAGCAGCCATGAGCAGGCTGTGCCGGCAGAAGATGAACACGATGCCCAGCAGCAGAGTCTGGGGGTGAGAGTCTGGGTGAAGTGGGCACAGGAAGCCACAGAGACCGCGCGGGTCCAGGGCGAGCAAGCCCGGCGAAGTATAATCTCGGCTTCCACCTGGCCTCCTGGGTGCAGAGCGGCAGCCAAGGTGCTCAGTGAGGACCCAGGGCACGAGGCTTGGTTAGGAGCTGAAGGGTCGTGGTGTTGCTGGGCAGGAAGCCCGATCTCCTCGGCCTCCGTTTTCTCATCTGCTGAATGGGGCCACCAGCAGCACGCACTGCCCCCCAGGTCACAGGCAGTCCAGTCAAGAGGACTCCATGGGCAGGAAGCCAGGCTGGCCCTGCCCGAGGCTCTGGGTACCACAACACTTCAGAAAAGCAGGCTCCTGCCCCTGCTCCACGGCCAGTCCTCCGTCCCTGTCCCTCTCTGCTGAGCCTGCAAACACCCACCCGGCCAAGTCCATTTCCAAAAACAACTCTCCTCACATGCCCTCTCTAGGGTCATTTAAAACCCACACTATGGCCAAAGCCGTTCCTCACTGTCACCGATCTCCTCCAGGAGGGAGAAGGGCTCAGTCTGGGGCTTGGTCTTGCTTCTGAATCGTGACAGTGGCCAATTTATGACCCCAGATAAAGCCAGCACTTAAGGAGCATCTCAGAACCTCCCGGGAAAGGGCTGTCCTCTCGGCCTATGGGTCCCAGGGCCACATCACGACTCAGGTTTATCAGTGGTACCCTCGTGGCTCCCCTCAGAAACCTCGCAGGACACTGCACGCAGGTCTCAGGCTCTTGCCTCCAGGAAAGGGAAGGCTGTGGCGGGCAGCCCAGGAAGGCAGACAGGCTCCCCCCGCCCCCCACCCCCAGGAACAGCTGCAGCACAAGAGAGGCACAGTGGGCACATCCAGCTCAAATCCAGCCACACAATATGGCTGGGGGCCACAAAGCCTGGTGGCAGTGCCTGGCCCAGGCTGTGATCTCTGGGCTGACACTCTTTATTGCATTTCCTGGGAAGCAAACCGGGCTCTGGACACACCTCTGCCGTCAACATTGCTCTGGGAATCTGAGCAAGTGGTGGGCACCTCTGCACCTCAGTACCTTCGTGTATAAAATGACTGATGTGAACCAGCTGATCCTGTGAGCCCCTCCAGCTTCCAAAAACTGGGCAAAAGCCTGGACGTGTCGAATTGTGGGCTGTCAAGGGTCCCGCGGGGCCACCCCCTCCGCAGCCTGCCATTCTGGCTCATCCTGCAGACACAGCTGATGTCCCTCCCACCCCTTCCTCCCCCCGGAAGACTGTGACTCAGTCGCTCTCACGTCTTTTCCCCTTGGGTAAGAAGCGGTACACGGTGGTGGCTAAGGAAGAACAGACAAGCCCTCCAGGTTCAAGTCCCAGCTCCCCCGCCTGCTGTTGACTGGCTGTGGGCAAGTTCCTTTGCTTCTCCCACCTAAGAGCTGAGCTTCCAACATCTGCTGCTGAAGCTACAAACCCACCCACCCAGAATGTTCTCCAGAACGTTCTCACAACCCCACCTTTTTTCCTGTTCCCTGTAAAGGTGGATCAAGTGGGGAGACAGTGGAGATGCCCCTGAGGTCCTCCTGAAATAAGAGGGCCAGTAAGCTTTTATCCCTGACCACGGAAGCCCATGATAGGCCAGCTCTGCATAAGGGTCAGCAAGGTCTGTGAACCTGGGCCAGGGCAGGGGGCCGCCACTGAACCCACCCAGCAGAAGCCCAGCGCAGTATTTAAACACCCCTAAAATATGTCATGTCAGGCTTTCCTGCTCTTGGAGGCTGCAGAGTCCAGAGGTTAGGGACGCAGGCTCCACGGTCGGGATGCTTCAGTTCACATCCTGACTCGTCTAATTGATAACAATTTTTGCAGCTCTTTTGTCCCTCCGCTTCTCTAGACAGAGCACGGCTGTGACTGAAATGGGCTTATATGAGATTACAACAACGCCTAAGGCAGCCTGGGCCGCCTCAGGAACCGCCGGCTAGTACTCAACCTACCGCAACGTGCTCCTGAGGACCAGGGATCAGGGCTCCGGGCGGAAGAGAGCGCGGCTGGACACCCGCTCGTCTCTCCCGCAGGGTTTGGGGGCCCAGCAGATCCTGCAGCTCGGTGTGCACGGTCTCCGCGGGGGAGGAAGTTCGTACCCCCCACGCGCCCCACATTCCTGGGCGCCCCCAACCCGCTCCGCCGCTTTCCGACAGAGGAGCCCCAGCCCGGTTTTCTTTCCGGGGGCGGGCCGTGCACGACGGGTCTCCGCGCTGGGGCTCGCGGGCCGGGCCCCACCGCCACGCCGCGGCCTCGAGGCTGACGGACAAGAAGGCGCCGGGCGGCCCGGGAGCTGGCGCGGGTGGGGGCGGCCGCGGGCGGAGGGCGGGGGCGCGATACTCGCCGGCTGCGTGGGCCGCGCGCACTCACCTCCGCGCGATCCGGTAGAGCAGCACGCCGGCGGCGGCGCACGCTGTAACCCCCAGGCCGCCGGCCAAGCCGGCCGTGGGGCAGCGGGCCAGCAGCGCGCTCACTCCCTCCATGGTTCCCGGTGCGAGCGGTGGGCGGTGGCAGGCGGCGGCGGCAGCAGGGCCGAGGGCCGCGGGTAGGACTCGGAGCGGCGGCGCGCGCCTCCTCCCGCCGTGACCTTCGTCGCTTTGTAGCCGGCGCGGGCACGCCTCCTGACTCGGCGCGCTCCCGCCGCGCAGCCAATCGGAGCGCGGGGCGAGCCTGGTGGGCGGGGCGCCGGCGGAAGTCGCGGTGTTGGCCCGAGCGCGCCCTCCCGTGGCCGGAGGTGGGAGGTGACGCGGAGCCCTGCCCAGCCCTCTTCTGCTCCCGCCTCTCACTGGCGTCTTCCGCAAAAGTCCGCCAACTTCAGCATCTCAAGCTAGTGTCTTTCCCCTGCTTGTCCTGTTTTCCCAATGCCTCGCCAAACCCGGCCCGTACGCGCGATGCTGTTTTGCGGCAACTTGGAACTTCTTAAGCTTCTTCCACTGAAGCCACTCCAATGGTCAAAAAATTAGTTTGTAGAAACATGACCTCCGCTCCTGAGGGTAATTGGATCATGGGACAGCCAATGCTTCGGAACGTAATCCTACTATTAGAATGTCAGAGCTATAGGTATTGTCTTAGAGGGATGAAACACTTTTAAAAAAAGCAACATGCACATTAACTTTAATATATGTTTGAATAAACTATCATGTGTTGTTCAGCTACTCAGTCATGTCCTACTCTGCGACCCCGTGGACTGCAGCACACCAGGCTTCCCTGTCCATCACCATCTCCTGGAGTTTGCTCAAAATCATGTCCATCGAGTTGGTGGTGCCATCCAATCATCTATATCCTGTCGTCCCCTTCTCCTTCTGCCTTCAATCTTTCCCAGCATCAGGGTCTTTTCAAATGAATCAGTTCTTTGCATCAGGTGGCCGAAGTATTGGAGCTTCAGCTTCAGCATAAGTCCTTCCAATGAATATTCAGGACTGATTTCCTTTAGGATGGACTGGTTTGATCTCCTTGCAGTCCAAGGGACTCTCAAGAGTCTTCACCAACACCACAGTTCAAAAGCATCAGTTCCTCAGCGCTCACCCTTCTTGATGGCCCAACCCTTACATCCATACCTGACTACTGGAAAAACCATAGCTTTGACTACATAGACCTTTGTTGGCAAAGTAACGTCTCTGCTTTTTAACATGCTGTCTGGGTTTGTCAAGGAGCAAGTGTCTTTTAATTTCATGGCTACAGTCTCCATCTGCAGTGATTTTGGAGCCCAAGAAAATTAAGTCTCTCACGGTTTCCATTCTTTCCCCATCTATTTGCCATGAAGTGATGTCATGATCTTAGTTGTGTGAATGTTTTGTGTTTTAAGCCAGCTTTTCCCCTCTCCTCTTTCGCCTTCATCAAGAGGTTCTTTAGTTCCTCTTCACTTTCTGCCATAAGGGTGGTGTCATCTGCGTATCTGAGATTATTGATATTTCTCCCGGCAATCTTGATTGCAACTTGTGCTTCATCCTGCCCAGCATTTCGCATGAAGTACTCTGTATATACGTTAAATAAGCAGGGTGACAGTGTACAGCCTTTACATACTCCTTTCCCAATTTGGAACCAGGCCATTGCTGCATGTCTGGTTCTATGTTTATAGAAACAGATGATTGTTAATACTGAACAGCAGTTACCTGGGCAGGGCGTGGTAAAGATTTACTTCATGCAAGTGTTTTAGTATTGGTTTACGCTAAATTACTTCTATAACTAAAAAAAAAAAAAAGGAATATTTGTATTTAATTATGCAATATCTCAGTGTCGCCACAATTATTTATGTTTTGAGGTTAACATTAGAGTCTTTACTGTCCTGGACTGTATTGGGTGATTTGGCAGCAGTTACCTTTGACTCCTGTTGCTGGTCAATCTGTCCCACATCCTAGATCTGAGCCTTCACCAGGAATTGCAGAGGCAGGGCAGTGATGAGTCTGGTGGATTCTCCACTGTCTTGGAAGTCTTTCCCACATTTTTGCTTTCACCATAAATGAATATCAGTGAAACTTCCCTTCAAAATGTGAGATGCTGCATTTAAGCACCATTCTCTTTCCAAGGAAGACTGCTGGCATGACATTCCCCTCGAAGGGCTCTGTGATGTATGTGGACAGAAAATGCACCCCATTGTTCTGCACTGGGCATGCCTAGTACAAGCTCATCTTGAACATCATCATCTTTAAGCGAATGGAATGGAACAGGCTCTGCGGCCCCTTCCTCCCGACATGCATCTACTCAACAAGCAGCACAAACCACGAGTTACCTCAGCAAGTGAGGCAAGCCTCAGTGCCTCTCACGTCTGTAAAATGTCCACGAAACTACATGCCTCACAAGGTTGTTAATGAGAAATTAAGTAGCACCTCACATACTGCTTGGCACAAAAACAGGTAAACGATGGGTAAGCCACAGGACTACTGAAAAATGGTGAAATCTCCATGATTAAGCTTATGGAGAAGAGAGCAATCAATCATGGGATTTCTCCATTAGCAGCTCAGTGATATTTCCCACTTTAAAATCCAATAACCCCTTTACAGAGAAAGCATTGCTTTTTCCCTGCTTGTTCTCTCCCTGCTTGTACTCCTGGTACTCAACATTTCTTTCATTTCAATGCCCTGGTGCAGAAACAAGCAGAGAACTAAAGGATGTCAGCTCAACATCAAATTTACCACTTCAAGAATGTATAAGAATTACCTCCAAAAATTCTCATACCCACCTAGTGGATATTAAGCAACCTGACTTTTTTCTAAAAAACAATTAATTTGGCTGTGCTAGCTATGTTGCTGCATGGGCTTTGTCTGATTGCGGTGAGTGGATGGTGCTCTCTGGTTGAGGTGTTCGGGCCTCCCTTGCTGCAGAACACAGAGCACAGGCTCAGTAGGTGTGGCACCTGGCTTCGTTGCCCTAAGGCATGTGGAATCCTCCCGGATCCCACATCTCCTGCATTGGCAGATGGATTCTTAACCACTGGACCACCAGGGAACTACCAGGGTTTCATTCAAGCTGCTTCGGTCATGTCCAACTCTTCTGCAACCCTGCGGACTAGTAGCCTGCCAGGCTCCTCTGTCTGAGGGATTCTCCAGGCAAGAATATTGGAGTGGGCTGCCATTTCCTCCTCCACGGGTCTTCCCGACCCAGGGATCGAACCTGTGTCTTCTGCATTGCAGGTGGATTCTTTACTGCTGAACCACCAGGGAAGCCCCCTCAGATTTTCCTATGAATATTAAAATAGGAAGATGTTGCTCAGTTAAAATGAGCTTGTGGAATAGAAATCTCTTTGCTGTCAAGCACTATAGAACTTGACTAAAGTCATTTATTTTGATTTCCATTTAGTGTTGACAGTTGGAGCAAATTATACCAGAGGGCTCAGAAACACCAACCAACCTCCTTTATGACCAAAAGTGAACAAAAGTTAACTGTATTTCAATTTGAAAATATTCTCCTCTCATCCCTACCAGAACATCTGCCACTGAAACTGAAGCTACAAGGTATCCATGATTAGAATCAATTATCTTTCTAAACATTCAGGTTGAAAAATAACCTTAATGTATAATACATACAGACTGCAGTGAAAGGGCTAATGGGAAGACTCTACATAGATCTTACCTGCCTTCTTACTATCTTTTTGTTGTTTATTAAAGTTCCTTTATAAATGGGGGTGGTTTAAAACTCTGGTAATTTCTCATTTCCAGGCCTTCTAACCTTGTACTAGGGTATTTCAGCATTACCAGTGCCTCCTACCAGGATAGAAGGGGGCTCTCTTGGAGGAGCAGGCAGTCAATCCTGCACCCTGCCCCTCTTCTCCAGTGGTGGAGCCCCCACAACAGGGCTGAAGACCCCAGAGGGCAGGTCTGCTGCTCGCTAGCCACGTTCCACACTCACAGCCAACTCGGGAGGCGACCAACGCTCTCACAAGGTACCTGGGCTTGACTAGGCTGAACCTGGGGACACACACCCAGAGGCAAGGAAGCTGGTAAATTGTTCTTTAAAACTCTTGCCTTTGGCACTTCCCTGGTGGTCCATTGGTTAAGACTCCGAGCTTCCAATGCAAGGGGAATGGGTTTGTTCTCTGGTCAGGGAACTAAGATCCCACATGTTGTGCGGTGTGGCCAAAATAATATAAACCCTTGCCTTTGGTTCAAACTGGGGATAGAGGATAACTTCTGGGAAAGGTTTGTGTACGCTCAGTTGCTCAGTCGTGTCCGACTCTGTGTGACCCTATGGACTGAAGCCCTCTGTGCTCCTCTGTCCATGGGATTCTCCCAGTCAAGAATACTGGAGTGGGTTGCCATTTCCTCCTCCAGGGGATCTTCCCGACACAGGGATCAGACCTGAGTCTTCTGTTGTCTCCTGCACTGGCAGGTGGATTCTTTACCACTGGAAAAGGCTTATAGGTTAAAATATCTAGTGTCAGGAAGGTGTATTTATTTTTTTTTAACTTGGCAGCTGGAGAGCTCAGATGATCTAGAAATGAAGAAAGGAGACCAGCTGGGAGGTCTGTCCTGGTCTGCTTGGTGCCACCAAGCTGGGACACTTCTTATCTTTCCATCAGAGCAGGATCTAACATATTAGAAAACAACTGTACTTTTAGTTTTTCTCTGTGTTTCTAAGCTTATGCTTAACTGAAGTCGTTAGCTACAGTTTACCATAAGGTGGATATAAAAGAGGACACAAACCAAATTTATACTTAAATTAAATACCATGATTTAATTTACTGGCTGCTTAATCCTGTATTCTCTTAAGTTAAAAAAACAAACAAACACAAACACCAACCAAAAGTAGTTATAATTAACTGTTAACGTTAATGAATTTAAACCTTCCAGAAAGCATGAATCCAAAAGGAAATGTCCAACAGGTGATGCGAGCCACATACTCTATGGCTTTCCTGTTTCGGTCTCAAACATTCTACATGTCAATGGAAAAAAAAAAAAATTCTCTAGGGTTTCTCAGTTTTATTCTTCTAGAGCACAGTTTTCTGGCCTGTTACTGAGCATGGTCTTCTAACAGGTACACAATTAACTCATAGGTAGACAACACAATGGCAGTGTTTGGTATCTGCCGGATGAGCTGGGCAAAGAGTCCTCTATAAAAGGCCAGGTAGCCTTCTTCCCGGAAGACCAGCCGAGCAGTCTGGATGAAGGACTTGTACTTGCTGCCCTCCTCCCGGAGCCGCGTCCTGATGACTTCTGCAGGAAGAGACACGCATTTCAGGCTATGAGCGAACTGAACTTCCAAAGGGTGCATGGAGAGACAGCAAAGCACCCAGCTTTACACAGGTTAATGTGCAACGGTGGCTCTGTGCCCTCTCAGCTCTGTTTAGATGGGGCAGCCACACAGACCATGAAGAGTTTTTTTCAGAACATTTTCTAACTCTAGGAATTGGTCAATTGTCCCAAGACTTATGTATACTTCTAAGGGGTAAGAGTGCCAAATGACTTCTAAAGGATTAGAAAAATAAAAGTTTCATTTGAATGAGACAATTTTAAGACAGTTTATCATTTTCTACTCTTAAGTAAACGCTGTCACTTCTCTGAAGGCCTAATTTATATTAAGTATAGTGAGTGGTATCTCCAACAAGGCTTTCTTCCCATGTACTCCCCAACTTTCTCCTCTTACTAGGATCCTTCTCCACTCCATCCAGCTTAAAAAACCACCTCCTCCTTTCTCAGAGTCTTGCCCACCTGGCCCGGCCTCACCCTGGCCCCTGCGGCAAGACACCTGGCACTGCCCGTCAAGCGGACTTCAGGGCATGTGACGTGGGGAGTGGCAGACCCCCTCCCCAAGAGCCCGTGGGGCTGCTCGGTGCCCCAGCACATGACGGGGCCTGAGTGGCCTGTTGCAAGTTGGCCGTGTGCAATGCCACAGCTGACCGTGCAGCAGGCGCTGGAAAACAAAACCTGTTTTTCATGGCACAATAAACTGAGCTGTTTTTTTTAAAAAGTAGTTCAGTAGAACATGAGGTCTATTATGAATTCCTTACAAAATAAACTTACCCAAAGTAGCTTTCCTCAGCATTCCATTCAAGGTAGAAGCTGAGAGAATTTTTTTTTTTTTAAAAAGCTTGGCTCCCATATCATTTTTTTTTGATGAATTTTAAATAAAATCCAGATTTTTTTTGTTTCTTTGAAAACATCAGATGTTCCACAACACACGGCTCACATTCTGCCGAGTGTTGGCCACAATCAGGTGGAGCCAAGGAAAGCGGAGCCCCCACCGCCCGCATGACCTGCACGCACGAGCTGAAGCCGGCTGTGCTGGGACTCAGCTACCCTGCATCACCCGCAGGTACCTGCATCTCCATTTGAACCCCAGAGGCCTGGGAGTACTGACATACACCAATGGCCACCATACCGCGCCTGAAGGCCAGGCAGGACCTACCGTGGGGGTAAGCGACACAGGAGGCGCATCCCTTAGAAAGAGCAGCAGCTGCCATAAGTCCAAAAAAATTTGTGGAATTTTTCTCAGTCCCATTTGTAGAAGAGGCTAACGGAGCTTCTTTCAGATACTTCTTTAAGCTTTCATAAATAGCAAAACAGATGATGGTTTCCGAAATCCCAGCATACGAGGCAGTTAATCCCCTGTAGAAGCCGCGGATGCCTTCCGTCTGGTAAACATAGCGGGCACACTGGAGCGTGTTCATCTGCTTGGAGCCTCGCACTCTGCACAAAGGAGACCAATGACAGGCCGTCACGCCACATGCTGAGGAGCCTGCCTGCTGCCCCCGAGTCACAAGGATGATAAAGAGAAAGTACACGGGGAGGCGCCATAGTCCTCCTTGGTCTGGGTTTGGCTGAGTCCTGTCCACGGTGAGGCCAGGCCCATCAGCTACGTGGGGCCACAGGCCCACAGGATGGCACGCGCATCTGTCCCAACTCGCAGACAAGTGCTCAGAGTCTTCGATCTACCTTTGAGAAGAGCTAGATGGAAGGTGTTCACCAAAGAGGAAAATATGACTGTAATAGAATCAAAACCATCCATGTGTCTACACATGCAGACGGATGGTACACAGACTAGATTGAAAGAGTCATGAAGGCAGTAAGACATGGGGAAGTGCTTAAAGTGGAGAGCAAGATGAAATTCCATGTAAAGTACAATTATAATACAAACACGCTTTAAGGAAACACTGAAGGAAAATCTGCCAAGAATCTCACAGGGTGGTAAGTTTAAGTGCCCTTTGTTACCACTGTGGTCTCCAAATGCTGTTATTTTGACTCTATTCTTTCTTTTTTGGGTTCTTATCTGGCTGTGCCGGGTCTTAGTTGCTGCATGCAGGATCTTTGGTTGCGGTATGTGGATCTCCGTTCTGGACCACAGATTGAAACCACACCCCCTGCATCAGGATCTTGGAGTCTTAGCCGCTGGACCACCAGGGAAGTCCCTCCATTATTCCCACATTTGTAAACTTATAAACACGGAAGAAACTATACAATAACTAAAAGGCCTTCAGCTTGGATGCTCCTGCCCCACAACAGGAAGTTTTCATAAACTGCCTGGATACACACAGAATCCCAGGACTGGATAGCGTTCACACTGGGTGCACGTCGGAGACCCTCCTGTGGGGGGAGCAGATCAGTGCACTGGGTCCCCCCACTCCCGCCCCCTACCTGGAATGACCTTTGTAATGCAAACGCAAGCACCCACTCCCCTGTTTACCATCCTCTCACAAGGGGTCTCTCAGTCTTGGCACTACTGGGATTTCTGGGGCTGGACAGTTCTCTGCTGGGGGTAGTCATATGTGTTGTAGAGTATCTAGCAGTCTCCCTGGTCTCTATCCACTAGATACCACCTAAGCTGTGAGAAACAAATATTCAGACGCTGCCAAACATCCCCTGGGGACAGGGCCCTGAAATCCCTGCTCTAATAGCTCTACACTGCCTCCAAATACAGCCGAGTCCAAGCTCCCGTTCCTCCCCAGGGCTTTCAAGGATGCGGCTTCTCCAGCCTTATCTCCCTGTACCTCTCTCCTTCCCCAGCACATTCACATGCACGACACACCCCTACTTTCTGCTGCTCAGAATGAACAAAGCTTCCCTGTGTCCAAATTTGCTGCACACCCGAGTCTCTGCCTGCGGTACCTTCACTGCCAGTGCCCACTGGGCTTCTGGACACAGGGAGACATCCCTGCCACAAGAGCCCATCCCTGGCTGCCTCCCTGCATGTCCCATGCAGACTGCATCAGGGACTCCCTCCCACCCCCCAGGGTCCTGGAGCACCGCTGGCCCCTTCTCCCACCAACCTATAATTCTCTCTATTTTCTGTGAAGCTGTGAGCTTTGGGAAGGCAGGGCTTGTGTCTTATTCTCTGCTGTTTCTGCTGCCACTGGTGCACAGGAAAACATGCAACAAATCCTCGTTGTTGAGGGCTCTGTCAATAGAGCCCACCAAACATAGCTTTAAAATGTCCTGAGCACAGGTCATTACCAGGCAGATTTTAACAAATGCACATAAAGAAGGCTCTCAGCTGACCAATGCATTTATCCTCTGCTAAACAGAAGTGATGTGAGGACACTGTGTGCACGCTTGGAAGTAACTGCCCAGACGCTCTAGGAGAGGACTGGTCAGGATGTCGTAGGACAAGAGCTTCTTGAGGGTTCTATTCCTAGTGAGGAAGGCAGATTCAAGGAGACCGAAGCAAGAGACCACGTGACATTTTTTGAAAACTGCCAAGGACCTTGAAGGTTAAGCTGAGGAGTTGGGATTTGACCCTGACAGTAACTGACGTTCATTGAAGGCTTCTGAGCAAGATATCTCTTCTAAATGATTAGACCTGGTACATTTTAGAAGGTTCCTTCAGGTAGAACGGACAGGGAATGTCAAAGATCCACTTCAGAGGCTACCCGGGTCATTCGAGAGAAAAATAAGCAAAGGCAGAGCCCACCTCCATTTCTAGGTGGAGCTCTTGCTTGCTCTCTCCCCTCCTTTCTCTATAGGTAGCTGAAGGTTAGACTGGACTAGCTGGAAGTTTCCAGCGCCCCACACACATTTCTAGGCAACCTAGTAACAAAAGGGTACCTAGAATCCTATCAGAAAACACTGTTTATCATCATCATCACTGACTTGAAATTACAGTAGTTACTGGGATGTTCCTTGATCTTGTTATTTAATATACTAAAAAAGTATATTAATATATTGTAACTTTTAAAAACACTGATAATTGTATTTCAATAATTGGTTTTCATTGCTTTTAAAAATGTCATTCTAGGGCTTTCCTGGTGGTACAGGACTTAAGAGTTTGCCTGCCAATGCAGCAGACATGAGTTCC
Source organism: Bos grunniens (assembly GCF_055505025.1). Classification (NCBI taxonomy): domain Eukaryota; kingdom Metazoa; phylum Chordata; class Mammalia; order Artiodactyla; family Bovidae; genus Bos; species Bos grunniens. The sequence goes on along the minus strand of NC_141180.1, from coordinate 37,141,859 downwards.
ATCCCTGGTCCACGAAGATTCCACATGCAACTAAGGGGCAACTCAGCCTTCGAGCCACAACTGTTGAGTCTGTGTGCCTAGAGCCCGTGCTCCGCAATAAGAGGAGCCACTGTAATGAGAAGTCCAAGCACCCTTACTCACTGCAACTAGAGAAAGCCCACTTGCAGCAACGAAGACCCAGTGCAAAAAAGAGAGAGAAAAAAATCATTCTAAAAAGTGCCTGTAGGCTTCACTAGAGACTGCCAAAGGAACCCAGAGCATAAGAGATGTTAAGGATCCCTGGCTACAGTTTTGAGGGAGAAATCCAGGATATTTGAGGGCCTTGGGAGACTAAAATGCCCCTTCTGAGGCTTTGGGCGCTGCTGTTCTGGCACCTTCCCACAAGAGAGGCCATTTAGAGCACAGTTCACAGCACTCCACCTGGGGGCGGGGTCTCCAGGAGCAGAGACCCAGGACTACCCCAGGGATCAGGGGCCACACCTGAGCGAACTCCTGACATCCCCTTGTGTGTTATTTCTGCTGGCCTCTGTCTCCCCGCTGAGGCTTGGCAGTATAAACCTCAACACAAGAGAAGTTTCTACATATGCTTATATGCAGATAAAACATAGATGGGGATGGTTAAGGATGCTATAGGTCTCACTCTACAACTGGAACTGGCGGAAGAAAAAAAAACCCCTGAGAATTCAAGTCTTACATTAAGGAAGGAACAAGTAAAAACTTACTTCCGTTCTAGCTGCATCCGGGTTTTAACCATCCATATAGGGTTCATTAAGGAATTCGTGACAAAAGCTGGAAGAAACAAAACAAAACAAAAACAAATAGAAAATGTTATCACCGAACAGATCCAATGCTTATTAAAGCCATGTCTTCCATATGATAAACCTTGAAATCAGGCTTTCAAGGCTTAATAATAAAAATGGTAAGAAGCAGTTCCATTTCCACGCAACAGATGGAAAATATAGTCCCCTAAAATGTAACATCTATTGGTAATACTGAACTAAAGTAAATCTCAATTTTCTAGAACCCTGTCCATGGACAGAGGAGCCTGCAGAGTTGAAAGGGTCACAAAGAGGAGGGAGGGCACAACTGAGCAACTGAGGACGACTACTAGTCCTTCCAGACTCTAGCTGGTGCTGTTGGTATTCCTGTTAATGTGATTCCTATGGTGGTAAATATGAAACTACTCTGAAACTCAATTGAAAGCATCAGGTCCAGAAATAATTTGTTTTAAAGAAATTATGATCTAATCCGAAAGAATGCCTTATATTTAACTTAAAATAGAAGAAACTAAATCTCCATTTACCTGAATCCAAACTTAGACATTTTGATATCTGACTGATCATTTTAGGAAATCGACATTTTAAGATAGGTCTGCCTATAGGAACCATCCTTAAGTCTTCTCCATCTTAATGTTGTTAATCTCTCTGCTGCTGCTGCTGCTGCTGCTAAGTCGTGTCCGACTCTTTGCGACCCCATGGACTGCAGCCTATCAGGCTCCTCCACCCATGGGATTTTTCAGGCAAGCGTACTGGAGTGGGTTCCCATTGCCTTCTCCATCAATCAAAAAAGCAGCAGTATCGTGTATCACTGACCTGACACACAGCAAGTCCTCTGGAATATGTCATCCCTTCCACAGTCTAAACAGATTGATAACATGACCCTAGACATGCTTCAGTTGTGTCCAATTCTTTTCGACCCTGTGGACCCTGCCAGGCTCCTTTGTCCACGGGATTCTCCAGGCAAGGATACTGGAGTGGGTCGCCATGCCCTTCTCCAGGGGATCTTCCCGACCCAGAAATCAGACCTGCATCTCTTACATCTACCTGTACTGGCAAGCAGGTTCTTAACCACTAGTGCCATGTGGGAAGACCCACGCAGACAGTCCGTAGATCAACAGGACCTACTGTATAGCATGGGAAACAATACTCTACCTTGTAATAGACCATAAGACACTGAATCACTCTGCTGTACACCTGAAACTAAAACAACTTTGTAAATCAACTACACTTGCATTACAAAAAAAGAAAGAAAAGAATGCTACCAGGAAGGAGGGGAAAAACCAATTACAGCAACATTACCTCCTTGAAACAGCAAATTGAAGATTATTAAAAAAACAAAATTTCCCTTCAGATCCATCTTATTTACCAAGGGTTTCTCTAAGTTAATTTGTCAAAAGTTGCAAAACCGGTGCCCAGCTTTTAGTTTACGGCTAACTCACTATTGGCTGAGGCAGTGAGGCCCCACACTCCATCCCTCTGACCTCCCTGCCAGCTCCATATCCTGTAAACACCTTTCTTGTGAAGCATCTTTGCTAATGTCATTTTCCATTTTCCATTTGGGATCCAAGAATTATCTGTAACTATTCAGATGAATTCCTAGTACTTTTATTTGGAGGAACAGGGAGAAAATGGATACATACAATTTAGAGGTCAGCAGAGGGTGGAAATTTTTCATAAAATGTCAATTTAATTCTCTAAAATACCTTTCTATTTAAACAGACATAAACTATATCGAAAATGGCATGGCCTTCTCGCAGCAATCTACAACTGACATATTTCTGCCAAGTATTTCCTGGGAGAAAAATCTTGTTGTGAATTTTCTATGGTAGGTGGAATGATTCCCTCAAAAAAGAACAGAAACGACATCTTATCTATCACCAACCCTGCTGAACAAACCCCACTACAAGCCCCGAGTCCTGATCCAGAACCCAGCTGCGGAGGACAACTGTACACAGGGTATGCCAGACACCTGGGGGTCACAGAAAAGCAGCTCCAAGTTTAGAAAATGATGTGATAGATATGAAAACACACCAACATTCCTTTAAAAGATACATCACACTGACCACCAGCAGGCATGAGAACATGTCAGTCTTCACATGTCAATCTTAAGGGAGAATAAATGGAAGCAAGTTACAAGCTGTTCTCATATACTCAGATTTTATCAATTCTAACATAAAGTTTCAGAAAAATGAGTTCAGGTGCAAAAGAAGCAGAGAGCTAATTTTTAACTCCTGGAAAGAGGCTTTCTGGCACAATGCACGCTTAGGGAGCTGAGACATTCATGAGCACTCACTGGCCTAACACACCTGCAGAACCAGCCGAGAAAACGTGCACGATGTTGCTGTTTGGCACGAAGACGCCATTGAACTGCTCTTTGGCTTTGGAGTAGCAGGCGAAGTACACAGCCCTGTTAGAGCAAAGAGAGAACACGGTCAGGACATCTTGGGACACTGGCTCCATGCAACCTCTGACAAACTCAGGAATATGCAGAAGAGGTTAATAGGTAATCGCAAGCTTAACCTCATCTGGGCTCAAACCAAAACCTGCTGCAGCCGCCCTGGGGAAGCTCCCGCTTGTCCCTCCAGAAAGTAGTCTGTGATGGTCGAAGTGTCCTAAATAACTGAGGAAGACGAGGTTTTGACAGTATACATATGAAGTCCATTTACATTCTTCATTCTGGATAAATGCCAATCCTTTTAAGCACCAACATATATTGTAACTGTTAAAATGTATAATACATTTCCAATGTATATCACATGTGTCCTGCCTTACACCATAACGAGTGTGTCACATGTAATTTGAACCTTTTTCCTGATGACTCGGGACCACATAGGGACATGTAGGCTGGCACACGTTTCCATAAAGGGCTCCCTCCACTGATGCGCTTCCTACCCCAGAACGGGACCACTGGAAGGGTGGCACTCCCTCCCACCCCGCCCTGGCTCTTCAGTCTCCTCTGCGTGTCTGCTTTCCCCTCGTCTGTCTCCTCCCAAATTGGGGCTGAGGAGCAGAGCCTGCTTGTGGTTTTCCCTGCTCTTCACCAGCAATGCCAGGGAAAATGGCCTTCTTTTTTTCCAGATGGCCAATGGATCAATTACAGAATGTATTTTTCAACCTAGGATGCTGACTACTTATCATGATTGTGTTATAAAATTGTCTTTTGTTTTTTTTCCTAGGTCCCAACTGTTCTAAATGGGTGTGGTGGCCAAGACTCTATATCAGACTGACGGGCATTACCAAGTTAAGCACTGTCCCCAAGTAGAATGACTCCGTGTTCTTCATCAATTACATATATGCAGCATGTCTGTGTACTCTTAATAATGCGTGCCCCATATAATCTCACAGGCTAGTACTTGCTGTATTTTCAATAGATCACACACACACAAGCTACGGAATTCTAAAGGAACAAAAGGGTTTAATAAGAATCTGCATATTTATGATATCCTTAGGAAATCTGTGTATAAACTGGAGCACTGACCCGTAAGAATTCAAGAAGCTTTTAGTCTTCACTTCATATAAAATGACATTCTCATTTTTGTTGTAAAGATCTACTGTATATGTCGATTCATATAAGTGTCCTAGCAGTCACACCCAACTCCCCTTTCCAGAAGGCAATTTCTAGAAGCAGTTTCTTACCTGCTTTTCAGAGATACACTGCCCCCACCCCTCCACACACAGAAACATTCATTCCCTTTCATGTCCACACGTGTGTATCCTCTGCATCAGTCCTGCCCAACAGAACTTCCTGCGGAGCTGGAAATGCTCTACGCCTATGGTCCCGCAGGCAGGAGCCACTAACCACATGTGAACATTAAATACCTGAAATGTGGCTGGTGAGACCAAGGAACTGAATTTTTAATTTTAATTAATTCAAGTAGCCCCATGTGACCAGTGGCTATTGTATTGAGACAGTGTAGCTCGATGTGTTCAAATAAGCTTTAAAGAGAATTAAACCTTGTAACAAAACTGGGGATTTTTAAAAATACATATAAAGTAAAACCTAGAAGCCTTTAAAATTCCTTCAGATGAGTGCTTCCAGATGCAAATTCTGATGTGGGTCTGAGATCCTGTCATTTAAATCAGCTCTTTGGTGACGCCACTGCTGCTGACCACACACCACACTTAGGAGGAGCAAACAGAGAAAGTTCTAGGTGATGGGAGCAGAATAATTTTCAACTTAAGAGTACAACAACCAAGAGCCTCTTTCTAACACATACACATTGAGAGACATACCAACAGTTAACACTATTTCTATGCATCAGATGCATTTAGGATTCTCACACAGAAAAAGAAACTAGTCACCTAGCAGTACTGCCCCTCTGGTTAAGGAAAGACTTGGTGTATTACATACTGTATGTTGTGGGCTAGCTGAAAGGTTCATTGCTTACCTTGATGGTGCAACTCCAACCAAATTTGGACCCAAGCCTCTAAAAAGTGACCTTGGTCCCTCCTTCTCCAAGATTGACCTGAATAATAAGAAAAGATGTATCTTTAAAATCCTTAGGCAAGGGCTATGCAAAATGATAAGGGGTCAATCTTCACATTAGCTCCTTGAATAAAGAACAGAATGTTTACAAACCCCCTGAGGTCTTATCTGATTATAGTACAATACGGAATCAAAAGACTGAAGAATACTGCCTTCATTACTACAGTGAAAAAACATGCTTCAAAAGCTCTCTTGTCCACACAGGAGTAATGTTCAAGGTTTGCACAACATATGGGCATTCTTGCAAGGCAAAAAGAGCACTTGACAGGTATCACAGAATATTTTCCTTACTAGCTGGTATCAAATCCAAGCCTTGTAAGTGACCCCAAGGTGCACTCTTGTCTGCAAGGCCCAGACTAACTCTGGTCATGCTGAGGGTCGCATGAGGGTCACTAACTCTCTGTTCACCACACTAGACACCTCACTACAAGTACAATGCACATTTCTTTCTTCATGGCATCTGGGGAAGGTCAAAGCAGTGCGTTTCAAATGAAACCTGGCCACACAATGGAATAGCATTTGGTAATAAAAAGGAGAAGACTCCTTGGACAGCAAAGAGATGAAATCAGTCAATCCTAAAGGAAATCAACCTTGAATATTCATTGGAAGGACTGATGCTGAAGCTCCAATACTTTGGCCACCTGATATGAAGAGCTGACTCATTGGAAAAGACCCCGATGCTGGGAAAGGTTGAGGGTAGGAGGAGAAGGGGTTGACAGAGGATGAGATGGTTGTGGCATCATCGACTCAATGGACATGAGTTTGAGTAAACTCTGGGAGATAGTGAAGGGCAGGGAAGCCTGGCATGCTGCAGTCCGTGGGGTTGCAAAGAGTTGGAAACGATTGATCGACTGAACAACAGCAACAATAAAAAGGAAGTACTGATGACTTACACAAGGATGAAGCTTCAAAAAACATTAGGTTAAGTAAAAGCAGACACAAAAGGCCGTATGTTGTATGATTTCATTTAGATGAAATAATCAGGAGATAAGCCTATAGACAGAATAGTGGTTGGTTGTCTAGGCCTGTGGGTCTGGGGATGGGGAGTGACTGCAAACAGTGAGGGGATTCTTGTAGTGGGAAGGAAAACGTTCTAAAATCAAACTGTTGTCAAGGTTGCACAAAACTCTATGAACATATTAAAACAGGTGAACTGTACGTATTTAGTGGGCAATCATCTGGTACGTGAATTACATCTTTTTTTTTTGTATAGTAAGGTTTTATTAAAGTATAAAGGAGATAGAGACAGCTTCTGACATAGACATCAGAAGGGGGCAGAAAGAATACCTGCCTGCCAGTCTCTAGCTGGATGTTACGCAGTTACTAAGTAAAAGTACAAAGCTGCTCAGTCGTGTCCGACCCTTTGCAACCCCGTGGACTGCAGCCCACCAGGCTCCTCGTCCACGGGGTTCTCCAGGCAAGGATACTGGAGTGGGTTGCCATTTCCTTCTCCCGTGAATTACATCTTAAGTGCATTTTGAAAAATTTTTTAATTGAATTAATTTTTTTATTTGGCAAACCATTTGGCATGTGGGATCCTAGTTACCGATCAGGGATCAAACTGGTGCCTGCTGCAGTGGAAACACTGGACTGCCAGGGAAGTGCTCTGAATTACATCTTACTAAAGCAGTTAAACCAAGAAACCCAGAGACTCACTGAAGAAGTTCTAAAAGATAAAAGAAATATTGGCAGTAACAGTTTTCATGTTTTTGCTCTTGTGCTAAATCAATCACTTAACAAAAGATAAATGATATAACTGGAATACAGACTGCGGATTAGTTATATCAATATTAAATTTCCTAAATTTGAAAACTGTACATTTTCAGATGGTTCAGGAAAAAAAAAGTATGTATATAGAGCAAAAACAGATAAACAAATGTGGCAAAATGTCAAACACAAGAGCCCTGGGTAGAGTATAAGCAAGGTGTGTGCCCTGTTCCTGTCACTTTTCTTTAAGTTGGAAATCATTTCACAATAAAAAACTTAAAAATGAAAAAGCTATAGGTCATAGGTTATAAAAATACTGAGCTCATCCTAACACTCTAAAGGAACTACATGTTTCACTGCATTTTCACACTGGCCAGAACCAAGGCACTTGGTCCTTAACAGAGACACCAGAATTTGGTGTTTTCAACTTTAAATTCTTTACTGTTAACTCTTTCTCCCAACAGGATTTAGCTTAAAAAAAAACAAAAAAAAAACACGCTCTCTGGAAAAAAAACTTCTCTCAAATAACCACATCTTGAAGTGACCTACATCTCATAGTATAGTATGTGAAAGCTTTCAAATGGTCAATACATTTAGAATTTCTTCAAGTTTAGGCTCTGTCTGTGGTCCCCACGACTGTTCACTGTACCGCCAGCCCTAGGAATCACTTAAACACAATTAAGGGCGTCTCTGGCTCCAGGAAGCTGGGAGCCACGCATCTATAATGCAGTGGGGAACTTGTGTCCTCAAGTGACTCAGTCCTTTTAAGAGCTGCAAAAAGGCTGTCTCCATAGTGATGCACATTAACAGTGGGCAAAAAGTCAAATCTGTTACATAATTCAAACTTCCAACCTATCTGGATGTTTACAAAACTTTTCTGGAACAATCAAGTGCCTACTATAAATGGTACTCCTCAGCTTCAAAATAAAGCATGTTTAGGGCCCAGACTAAGTTTCCCACAGTCCTATAAGCTTTCATTTAGGAAAGAAATGCAGAAGGAAACTCGGGTCTTGTCTGGAGTGTTTTGTTCTCTTCCTTCTTTTAGATCAGACTATGCATACCACAGATCAAGCTCCAAGACAAAGTTCTGAGCTGAAGCCATCAGCTTTTAAAAGAAAAACTACCTCACTAACATATTACTTTTCACATTAAAAAGGTACTTGAAAAAACAAAGTACCTGAAATAGTTTAAAGAATAAGAGTTTTGATTGGAAAAAAATTTTTTTAAAAGATTATGTCCTAAGACTTTTTAAGGCAGATACTTCAATAAATGGATTATGACCCTTTGGCAAATTTAACAGAGAGAGCCTAATTGTGTTAACATCTTGTCTTCAAATAACTATATTCAAAATATAAAGGTAATCAGTGCTCCAATGGAGAATACCTTTTCTCTAATAGATTAACCTGAGACATAAGCAAACACTGATTTGTATTTTGAAAAATAAAATTCCTGTAAACAAATTCTGTTTTCTGTTAAGTCTTTAAATGTAGCACTTCCTGGAAGAGTAAGACTAAAAATAAGCAGCTTAGTTTCAAATGAATAACCATCTGACTATAGGCCAGGCTCCTCTGTCCATGGAATTCTCCAGCAAAGAATACTGGAGTGGGCTGCCATTCCCTTCTCCAGGGGATCTTCCCAACCCAGGGATCGAACCTGGGTCTTCTACCCGAGGCGGATTCTTCACTGTATGGGCCACCAGGGAAACCACCTGATAAACCCAATGGCTTCTAATTGTGAGCAGATGACCTTGGTGGGCTTTGTGGCGGAGAAAAGGCCTGGATCCCTGCTCTCAGTTCACCACTCCTAGAAAAAGAGCCTGCTCAGTAGCCCCTCACCACTGCTCTAGTCTAGGGGTGATTAGTGGAGGAATCAGAAAGCACAGTCCAGTAATCCAGGCGGGTGAGGGGCGGGGGAGGAAGCAAAAAGCAGTCATCTTCTGTTAAACTACCCTAGAAGACAGTGCTGCTTACACTGGTGCACTATCTGATGTAAGTACTGGGTAACATTCTGCTTTCAGAACTTGTGACAAGAAGCAACATACATGTACCCCGAGGAGCACATGTGCTTTCTCCAGATGAGAGTTATACAGGGTGACAGCCCGCCTTTTTGCCTTCATTACCAGGAAACTCAGCTATAAATCTTATGTTTAAAAAGCACAGGAAGCAGGTATTATGACAGCAGCTAATACTGGTTATTTGCACGGCAGGGGGAGGAGCGGGTGTCACGCTCTTCATAGTCAACATCCTACTGATGCGTCACGTTCTCTCTGTCCTGCATTCTTGCTGTGTGGCAGGCGGCATTCTCAGAGATTGGGGACACCTCAGTCGTCAGAACAAATCGAAGCCCCTACCCCTGGGGAACTTCTGTTTGCAGGGGGCCCCCGCAGGGAGAGAAAATAAACAATATAAGTCAGTACATTATAGTGCGCGATGGACAGAGGTAAATGCTGTGGATTAGAAATAGAGCAGGATGGAGAGAATGTGAAGGAAGGGCCTGGTTTTCAATAGCGTGGTCACCGCAAGGCCTTCCTGCAAAGGGGACAGCTGAGAGGTAGCCATGCAGATAATGTCCAGCAGAGAGGCCCTGCTGTGGAATGTTCCAATGTTCTGGTCTTTTAAAGGGCCAGAAAGGAGGCCAGTATAGCCAAAACGGTTCAGGAGGGAGAAATTCAAGGGGGCAAAGTCAAGGAGGTAATGGGAGGGGTCCAGGAGGCCCCATGGGCAGCCTCAGCTTTTACTCGGAGTGAGGGCAAAAGGATCTCCTCTGCTTTGCTGAGAACAGCTTGGGGATGGAGCAGGGTACAAGGTCTTCCGCCAGGCCAGTTAGGAAGGTGGCTGTCTTGCATGCGGTGTGGGCGCTGTTCGTGTGTTTTAAAAGACGGAGAGGTTGGTTTTTTTTTTGGTTTACATTTTAGTAGAAGATGTGTCCTAACACACTTGAACTAGAGAAACATTCCTATTTACCTTAGGGGCTTAGCCCCAGTGACACCCGCGACTTCCGGGTAAGAGGTCCCCAGTTACAGTAAATAAATAAATCTACTAGTCATGCGAGATTGGCAAGTATGTAAGAGGAAGTTCACCTTGGATGTTAGCAAAGCTGGCAAATTACCTCTGTTTCACTATGTCCAAAGCCCTTCAAGTTCCTCAGAAGCGAGGCATCACTGGAGACACTGCCAGTGACTAGACTTACTAAAGGCGAACGGGGAGGGTGTCTTCAGAGCTGGTCTCTCTCCTTACTGACAGCAAAGCACGCCTCCCATCTCAGTGCCCCACCTTTCCTGGCCTGCCCCTGACCTTCTGCATTTTGTGTCTCCACAATCCTTCTCAGCATTCAATTAAAAAAAAAAGATTTGCCTCGAGTCTTGGCTATCAGCGACCTCTTCTCTAGTTGGGACCTTGCCCTCAGCAGCTGGTGCCTGAATTACCCAGAAGTCGGCTTTACAAACAAAACGTACCTAAAAATAAATTAAGCACTTTCAAATCCATTCTACCTTATCTAAACTGTGACTGAACTCTGCCCCAAATTGTGTTGTCGTTATGAAGACAGAGCATCTCCATTTTATTGCATCTTTTTCTAACGCTTCCCCACTAAACACCCACGCTGGTACACAGCTGTGTCTCTCTTGAACCTGCGCTCTCCCAGAGGTCAGCTTTAGAGCTCTGAGTAACACGTGGAGTCATAGTCAGTCATCATTTTAAAGTTCTCTTTTAAAAGCACAGGGTCCCCGAGCTAAAATGCAGACATTGCCCAGTGCTCTTCTGAATTTCTGATTTTGCCTTAAGCATAGAGACTGATAAGCCAAATTCAACTTAAGAATATTCGGCGACTTGGTAAGCAAATGAAATATTTTACTACAGTAAAAACAGATAAACTAGGTGGGTAGGCTAGGTATGAAACAAAAATTGTAAAGACCAGCTTACTAAAAATATATTGTAGTTTTTCTATAAATGTAAAATTATTTTCAAATAAAAAGTAAAAAATTACAACATTTTGTTTCCATATTACTTCCTCTTAAAATATTCACAATACTTCTCTTGTGCAATTTTAAAATTCATTCTACAAGCCTCAGAGCTTCTCGCTAGCACTCAAAAGACTTGGGGCAAGAGCAACACTCTGATGTAACAATTTAAACATGGATTGTTTTGAGTTTGCTTTGTTAGGTTTACTTTAACTGTCCCTGGATGGTGATCACATGCATGCTGGAAGCCCTGAGGCCAAGAGAGCAAAGTCAGAGTTAAGATACTGGTACAGATACCTAGTTCTTAAATTTGGTCACAGCCTCTACAAACAGAGCATCCCATCCGATGGGCCGGATAAACATCCTGCACTGACAGTGTTGGGGGGCGGGGGTGCGGGTGGCATGAGGCCAGAACCGGACTGAACTTACTTCAGAACCTGTAAGAGTCCAGGCGTCACTGACGTTTGTCTCACCACCCCAGCTCCGCTGATGGTCCCCAGATGAACCTGAGGATAATAGACTGTCCGAAGAGCTAATCTTGAAGACTGCAACCTTGTCTTAATGACTTCTAGTGGGCAAGTGAAAATAGCACCAACCGTGCCCCCACACCTGTAAGAAAGGAAATCACAACAGGATCAGAAAAGCTATACTGAGCTGTGCATACACGAAATGGGAAATGGAATTTTTCTCTATTAAAAAAAGAAAAAAAGGTACTTATGTTCATTTCATAATTAGAGCATACCAACAGGGTGGGACAAACGGAGAGAGCAGCATGGAGACATGAATACACTAACATATGTAAAACAGAGAGCCAGTGGGAATTTGCTGTATGACTCGGGGAACTCAAACCAGGGCTCTGTGACAACCGAAAGGCGTGGGATGGAAGGGTTCAAAAGGGAGGAGACATATGTATACGTATGGCTGATTCATCTTGATGTATGGCAGAAACCAACACCATACAGTAATTATCCTTCAATTAAAAATAAATAAATAAAAAAAATTGGTTGAAATCCCAGCAGCTAAAAAGATACCACTGCTAACATGTTAGTACCCCCTTCAGGGCTTTTCATTACTGGCTTTTTAACCTCACATCCTTTTCTTCTTATCTAAATATTTTGGATGTCTTTCCATGTCAGTATATATACACCCACATCACCGTCATTTGCAATGGTTGCATCCTGTTCCTATCTATCAATGTATAATATTTTAACCTATTTCCTACCATTAGATGTTCACCTCATTTCCAATTTCACTCTCATGCTGCAATGAATATTCTAGAAAATTTATCTTTTCACAGTGAAATAAAAATTATTCAGGTATGCTACTGTTTTGAAAATCAGTGTTTACTACAAGTCAGATTTTTATTAAAATCTGACTAATTTGGACTCCACTGAAAATCAAACTAAAGCTTACCTTTTAATAATGAAGTCTGTGTGTTTCACTCAGAACTAATCAATTCATCCTCCAGAATTTCACTAGATGCACTGGCTCTGTGGGTCAGAGTTCCCTTAATGATCCTTCACAACTGGTTCATATAAAAATACTACCTGAACTTAAAATTTAAATATTTTCACCTATTTATCCTAATATACAGTACGTCAAGGCTGTGATTGTCACCCTGCTTATTTAACCCATATGCAAAGTACATCATGTGAAATGCCAGGCTGGGTGAATCCCAAGTTGGAATCAAGATTGTTGAGAGAAATATCAACAACCTCAGATATGCAGATGATACCGCTCTAGTGGCAGAAAGTGAAAAGGAACTAAAGAGTCTCTTGATGAAAGTGAAAGAGAAGAGTGAAAAAGCTGGCTTAAAACTCAACATTCAGAAAACTAAGATCATGGCATTCGGTCCCATCACTTCATGGCAAATAGAAGGGGGAAAAGTGGAAACAGTGGCAGATTTTATTTTCTTGGGCTCCAAAATCACTGCAGGGTGACTGCAGCCATGAAATTAAAAGACACTTGCTCCTTGGAAGAGAGCTATGATGAACCTAGAGAGCATATTAAAAAGCAGAGATCTTACTTTACCAACAAAGGTCCATCTAGTCAAAGCTATGGTTTTTCCAGTTGTCATGTGTGGATGTGAGGGTTGGACCATAAAGAAGGCTGAGAGCAGAAGAATTGATGCTTTTGAACTGTGGTGTTGGAGAAGACTCTTGACAGTCCCTTGAATAGCAAGGAGATTCAACTAGTTAACCCTAAAGGAAACCAACCCTAAATATTCATTGGAAGGACCGATGCTGAAGCTCCAATACTTTGGCCACCCGATGTGAAGAGCCGACTCACTGGAAAAGACCCTGATGCTGGGAAAGACTGAGGGCAGGAGGAGCAGGGGGTGACAGAGGATGAGATGGTTGGATGGCATCACTGACTCCATGGACATGAGTTTCAGCAAACTCCAGGAGACAGTGAAGGACAAGGAGGCCTGGCGTGCTGTAGTCCACGGAGTCGCAAAGAGTCAGACACGACTTAGCAATTGTTCATGAAATAGCTATTTCTGTCTTTTCTTAAACAATAATATCCATGAACTGCACGTCCGGTGGGCTGGGTCTTGATGACAACGTTCCAGTACCACCAGTCACAACGGTTCTTCTCTCTGGAGAAGATCAGAAACTCACGATCAGAACCTGCATCGTATTCATCTTTGTATCCCTGGGATTAAGATTCACAGGTTCACAAACAATATGTGTTCGTCAGAAGAGGGATTACTAAACTGCCCTATAAGGGAGCTAAATGTTTGAAAATAGCACTTAATGTGTACCTTCTGTCACAGGCCGGAAGGCAGCAGCTGTGTACTGTATGTTCTTGTACTTGGTTAGAGCACGGTACCGGCCAAACAAGTGGTTCAATAAAAATGAAACAGCAGAGGCATCTATGATTGGGAAAAGCAACAAGAAAGAGGAGGGACCTGCTAAGTCACTTCAGTTGTGTCCGACTCTGTGCAACCCCATAGATGGCAGCCCACCAGGCTCCCCCGTCCCTGGGATTCTCCAGGCAAGAACACTGGAGTGGGTTGCCATTTCCTTCTCCAATGCATGAAAGTGAAAAGTAAAGTGAAGTCACTCAATCGTGTCCGACTCTTAGCGACACCATGGACTGCAGCCCACCAGGCTCCTCCATCCATGGGATTTTCCAGCCAAGAGTACTGGAGTGGAGTGCCAAGAGGAGGGACAGGCCTTGGCAAACACAGAATCTGAAAGTGAGCTACCTGACTCAATGCAGGTGTTAAAAATCTGGAGGCAAACCCAGCCCCTCAGCCCCCAGGACAGGCCCTGAGGCAAGGCAGCATTTTAAAATCAGAAGCCTATAGTTACATATAGCAAGTAAAATCCTGCTAACTCAAGAGCTAGATAGACGCTATCAACTTAAATTACACTGCTGCCACTGATGAATGATTATTTTATGACAAGAATTCAACCCTCCAACAATCCTAGTAAGGTAGCATTGTTTAGCTTCAATTTACCACAAAGAGCCTCAATGTCAGAAAACAGAGAATGACAGACAGACTAGGGAAGCAGGGAGGAGAGGAAAAGAGCCATTTGGAACTATGTAGGTAAACCTGCCTTGAAATCATGATGGTAAGTATACCCTAAACTGAGCTTTCACTGCCAAGTGCCTGGATTCAATCCCTGGTTGGGGGACTAAGATCTCACAAACTGTGGCAAAAAAACAAATGTAACAAAACAAACAACACAGCTGTCTCTTTACCCAATGTTTGCTGAACTGCGGCCAAAACCCATTGAACACAAAGCAACCTAGAGGATATCTCAACCAGAACAGGAAGGGAGGATGGCAGGAAGGACTTGACCTGTGGGTGGGACAACTATCATGTAAGCTCCCGATTTTGCAGGGTGGTATCATCCTGACCTCACAGGGAACCTGGGTCTCGATGAGGTTTATATACTTTCTCAAGTCACAAGTGCCTAAGTGTCTCAACTGAAAGCCAAATCCAGACCCTTTGTCTGCAGAGCCTTGTTTCCCTCTATACTAAGGTATCCCCTCTGGGAGTATTACAGAAGAACAGGTATTTATATACAGTTTGTTAAGCTAGTTCACACTATTTGCAATTCACAGTTAAGATGGAAAATTGTCAATTAAGACAACTAGGACTTAAAACTTTAATGTGTCTTTCCGTATGAAGAAAAAATCCTGAGCCCAGTTGAATGTTGGTTGATATAACATGCTCCAAGCACAAAAATATATCTAAAGAAAATGGGATATAATAGCGTTTTCAAAAGGGAAAAAAACCAAAAACAAAAAACCCTTCCAAACCTGTATCGATTCACATAAAATAAATTGCTCTTAATCTATTACAATAAAAACTAGGTGATGATTCCATGTTGCTGAAAAAAAAAAAAACAACCCCAGAGCTTGCGGTAAATTCTTGCATCAGAAAGTCAACAAGTTCCAATAAGACACTGTCAACCACCTTTGCCTTGTCCCCAGGTCAGCCGTGCCTCTTGCCTCGGCCAAATGTCATCTACACGAATGCCACCAGTCAGAGGACGGCCGCAGAAGTGCTAAGCAAACACCTGCTGACAGCGAGCTGGTCACCTCCTGGGCGGGGGTGGCAGGCCACACTCGCTCCACAGCCACCGTTCTGTATGTTACACACCCACGTGCCCAGGGCAGAGGGCCGGGTGGTGAAAAGACCCCGGCCTCCTCCAGGGGCAAACTGAGGGTCTCCACGTGCCTTTTCTACAAGAGGGGTGATACCGCCCGCCCCACGGCATCCCAGGAAACATACACAGCGCTGGGAAAGCACTGCACACTGGAAAGTGAGTGCGGCAAGAAGCAGCTGCTCAGTAGCTAAGTCCCTTCTCATCTACCAGGAAAAAACACTTAAATGAAAAATACCCAAAGGACATTTAATTAGTCTAACATTACACTAAATTGTCCAAAAGAAGATTCTTCCCGAAATTTAAGACATTCCAGAGCAGAATTTTAAAAACTAATCTGGGAGTTCCCTGGTGGTCCAGTGGTTAAGAATCTGCCTTGCAGTACAGGGGACATGGTCAGGGAACTAAGATTCCCACATGCCCCAGGGCAACTAAAAACTCGAGTTCTGCAACTATTGCACGCCGCAGGTTCAACTGCTTTTTCTTTCTTTATGAACCAAACACACAGGACATTCATCAGTCTGAGGAGACAGTAGACAAAAGGAATCAAAATACTGACTTCTCTGAGATTGGCTTTCCAAATTCTCTAAAGATATTTAACGAGGTTGGGTCCAAAGCACTTAGGAGTACAACAAATTATATTCTTTGTAGAAAAAAAGGCCCTGTCAATTCTCAATTCTTCAATGCAAAGACCTTCCAAGTTAGCCCAGCTCCTCACCATGGTCAATTACTCGGGACGAAGCCCCATCGACAGTGACTCTGCTGAAGGTATTAATATTAACTGAGCTTTTCAGGAATCTCCAGTCAGAAAGGGTGGAGACATCAGCTCCGTCTGCCAGTCCTCCCCAGCCCTTGCCAGTACTTCTTTTCAGCTGTTCTCCACCGAATCCCACCTCTCCTGTCCTTTCAGTTTTTCAAATTTAGTCCCCTAGAACTTCAATCTCAAATCTGATTCACAACTTGCCCCTGCCAGCTAGACTGAGGGGACTTGGTCTGCTCTTTCACTTTTTCCCCATTCCCATCCTTTTAGGGCTCTCTGGGCACAGGTCTAGGTCTAGCTGCGGGTCCCCTGGCTACGTGTTATGTATACCGGTGGCCTCATCAAATGTCATGAGTCTGTAAATGGTGTGCAGGCCTCCTTGGGCGCTGCTTAATTCCAGCAAGAGCCCCATCACTGAGAACCCCTGTGTTCAGACACCAGCAGTCCACCCCCCACGCTCCTTTTGGCCTGAGAAACTTGCTGGCAGCACTGGGTGTCTTTCCTTCCTCTGGTCCTCATACTCCTTGACAGTAAGCCAACGGGGCCCACTAGTGTCCTTCCACGCCCACCACGAGGCAACAAGACTGACACTTGGTAGGAAGTGACCCCGAGCCCTCCCCAAGCACGCCACACCGGTCCCTTCTCATCCTGCTGGCGCTGGCTGATAAGGCGGCAGCCTTCCCCTTGCAGGAAGCCTCTGGACACAGAACAAGGTACCCACATCTCAGCCTCACAACCTGCCTCAACCTACAGCACAGAGCAGTAGGGGCTGGTGACAGGGATGGGAACAGTGATGGGCACAGCCTCTCTCCACACTCCACAGGCCACAATGCTGACATCTATAACCTATAGCCTTTCTGCTCTGCGTATGCAGCCTCGGATGCAGTGGTCAGTGGCTGTCCTCCTTTTAAGTCTCAGAGTAGGTTCAGCTGAGGGCCCGGGTAGCTGATGCTCAGACAGCAGGGAAAGTCACACTGGACCTGGAGTTTCATGGTGACATAGTGCTGGCCCCACACAGTTGAGCAACTGACTAATTCCGATTGGACACCCGTATTTTAGGCCACTAACCTCCACAGTGGGGGAATGCTCTAAAAGGCACGCACAAAGATCCACGGCATATAGGAAGAAAGTATTACAGCCAAAAATAAAATTTCATTGTATTTAGAATCACCACCATTTAACTTCTATTTTGTGTATATGTTTTATAACAGGTATAGAATTAATAAGTTAATATAAATATACATGGGGATATGCACAAACATTTTAATCACAGGCTTGTGTGATCAGTCTGAAGACCACTCTTCTAGACCAGTGGTCTCAGCCAGGATGCTGCTGCCCTGGCTCCAGTGACATCCTGCAATGCCTGGAGACACTTTTGGTTGCCGAAATTGGGGGAGGGGTTACTAGCACCTAGGAGCTGGAGGCCAGGGACGCAGATAACATTCTACAATGCACAGGACAAGCCTGACCTCTAAACAATTGTTTGGCTGAGCTTGAGAAACCCGGCTCCAGATCAGTAAAATGGACAGTGTGTGTATTTGAAGGCGGTATAACCAATGCGGAGTACTGTCCCCAGCATCCATTCCTGCTTTCTCTGTCCCAAATTTCTTAAGTCATATAGTTTGGACAGGCTTCCCTGGTGGCTCAGCTATAAAGAACCAACCTGCAATGCAGGAGACGCAGCAGGAGACGGGTTTGATCTCTGGGTCGGGAAGATGCCCTAGGGAAGGAAATGGCAACCCACTCCAGTATTCTTGCCTGGAAAATGCCATGGATGGCTCACGGGGTCACAAAGAGTCAGACACGACTTAGCCACTAAACAACAAATAGTTTGAATGGGATTAAACCCATTTCTAGTTTAGTCCTAACTCACTTAATCAACATAAAGCCATGTCATCTGTTCAGAGACGGCACATGATGGAGCCCAAGGTAAGTGGCATAGTTCCCTGGGGAGCAGTACCGCTTTCCTTAGAGCTGGATGCACGTCCAAGTTGGTCCAGTCAGAGTTAAGCTCGAGCTTGTTCAGTGGAGAACAAGCTGAGAGATGCTGGAAGCCATTCTGTGTTCACGCAGGGACCAACCTTGGAATCAAGCAGATATTTCTGGAAAGCAGAGCAGTCGTCGAGGGGTCCCACAGTGACACTGTTGAGCTATTTAGGTAAGCCCTTCCTGAAGCCTGTGCCCACTCTAAAATTTGGGTATACATGCCAATAATCAAGGCAGCTGTAAGTGAATTTGATTTACTACTTATAACTGAAAGTCTCCCAAATGAGCCTAGTCAATTAAAAAAAAAAATTATACCCAAGCTTCTCAAGAAAGTACTTAAAGGGATTAACTATTATCAGTAATCTTCTAAAACACACTGAGGACTTGTGTTTCCAGTGGACTATGTTTCTAATGGCTATGAGGAAATTCCCTGGATATTAATTTAATTTCATTCCTAAAATCCTGCTCTAGTCACGGATGCCGAAGCCAGAGACCATTGGACTATTCCATACCCAATACCTCTGGGATATTCCATTCAGTGAAACCATCCCAAGGGCTTGAACAGGGCAGCAGAAAGGCCATGAATAGCAGTTAAATCATACATGTCTTAGAGTAGCAACAAGAGGCTCTCTGAAATCTATCTGCCTGATTTTCTAAAACAAAACAAAACAAAACTTATGACCTGTATTGTTCTGCACCTGTATCTTCTTTTACTACTTGTCCTTCCCCTCCCCCTCATTCTCTACCTTCTTTCATTCTTCCTGCTCAGAACTGAAGTCTCCTGTTTCTTACATAAAGATGTATTTAACTGTTTATCTTTACCCATGTAGGCCTTGCTTGTTATTTCTCTAAAGCCTGTGGATTAGGGTCCTCCCCTCTACTTTCTGGCAGAACAAAGCTAAGCTGGACCATTACTACTACAATACATACACTAAATTTTTGTCTATAGTCCTTAAGTGATCGAAGATGAATTTTTACCTTTTGATACATTTTTACCTTTTAACTCTGAGTTGCACGTAACAAAGAGAATTTTAAAACCTAGACGTTTTCAACAAGAGGCTGTTTTCTATACATAGATTCACTCAATTTAGACACTAAAGCCAAGACCAAAACACTCATTATTATCATTGCTACCCAACTGACAGTAAACTGGTTTCCAGACTCACAGCTTATACCTAACTACAATATGGATTCTACTGACTAATAATATGGCCAGACACCCTGTGATCCCTACATTTGGAGCCTTTGATAACTTCTCCCTTTCATCTGCTACCTCTATAGTCACTATCTGAAAAAAAAGGAATGAATGCCTCTTTACACATAATTTTCTGGAATGTTTTATTTGAATACTTAGCACAAGGCTTAGAAGATTTTGATTATACAAATTCTGTGTTCACTCAGTAAAGTAAAATGCTTCTTTTCTGATGCAGCTAATTATCCTTTAGATGCTATTTTCTATACCCTACCTCACTTAGGGAAAAAAAATAAAGTAGCACCCGAACAGAAAACTCTACAGTGGACTTCCATGGTGGTACAGTGGATAAGAATTCGCCTGCTAATGCAGGGGACAGGAGTTCGATCTCTGGCCCAGTTAGATTCCACATGCCAGGGGGCAACTAAGCCGGTGCGTGCGCCACAGCTGCCCAGCCCCTGGCTCTAGAGAACTCCTGAGCTCCCTTGCTCTAGGGCCCATGCTCCACAACAAGAGAAACTCCCTGTTCAGTGCACCTAGATAAAAGTCTGTGCACAGCAACAAAGACCCAGTGCAGACAAAGATAAATAAATAAGGACTTAAAAACAACTTTACAGTACTTTCTGAAATGGAAGAGAATCAGTATCTTTTACAAACACACAAATCCAAAATGTTACCTTACGCTAATTTTACTACAGAGCCATGTGGATGGAGGAGCCTGGTAGGCTGCAGTCCATGGGGTCGCTAAGAGTTGGACACGATTGAGCGACTTCACTTTCACTTTTCACTTTCATGCACTGGAGAAGGAAATGGCAACCCACTCCAGTGTTCTTGCCTGGAGAATCCCAGGGACGGGGGAGCCTGGTGGGCTGCCGTCTACGGGGTCACACAGAGTTGGACACGACTGAAGTGACTGAGCATAGCATAGCATGTTTATAATTACAAATACAGTAGTGCTTTTATTTGGGACAATTTAACAGGCTACATACCTCCAGGTTAGATGCACAATACCTTTTACTCATCTAGTTACTCGTTAAACAAGTAGCAATGATGTTATCTCTAACACGTGGGGGTTACTGTATTTGGGATGGATCAGTGAAGAAAACAGACACGGCTGCTACCCGTGAGGCTTAAACTTACATGACGCATAAATTTTAACAGGAACCTTTCATCCAAACATAATACATTAAAAAAAAATGTTGCCTGTATGAAATACACTGGAGAAAATCAATTTACAGCCTTAGTATACTTACATAAGCTTTATATAAAATACATGGGCACACTATATTTGTCTTATCAAAGCTTCTTTAATCATTGCAAATAAATCATGCATCTTCTCCATATGGTTCCTCAGCAAATATATTAACGTATACCTAATGAAAGTGAAAGTCGCTCAGTTGTGTCCGACTCTTTGTGATCCTATGGACTATACAGTCCGTGGAATTCTCCGGGCAGGAATACTGGAGTGGTAGCTGTTTCCTTCTCCAGGGATCTTCCCAACCCAGGGATCAAACGCAGGTCTCCCACTTTGCAGGTGGATTCTTTACTGTCTGAGCCACAAGGGAAGCCCAAGAAAACTGGAGTGGGTAGCCTATCCCTTCTCCAGCGGATCTTCCTGACCCAGGAATTGAACTGGGGTCTCCTGCATTACAGGCGGACTCTTTACCAACTGAGCTATCAGGTATGCCTAATACTTCAAAGCTAACACTTAGCTGATACAGATTAAACCTGCAGCGACAGGGACAGTACAGATGACAGCTGTCCACAATGAGGGGAAAGACTGAACTGTGAACATATCTTAGATTATATCATTTTTAAAACCTTAAAGACATACATATCCCCATTAAAGTACAGTTTAAAGGTCCTGTAAATACATTTAGTGACAAGAGAAAACACCACGCCATAAAAATAAGACCTAAAGCGTATAATCCAGGCCGTCAAGCTCTAATCTAAGGACAGCTTAGTAGAGCTATTTCAGGTGCTGAGTACTCTCCTGAATGCTGCTTGTTCACAACCAGAACCACCAAGTCATTCCACGTATGTGTGCTCAGTTGCTTGGTCATGTCTGACTCTTTGCAGCCCTATGGACTGCAGCATTCCAGGCTTCTCTGTCCAAGGAAGAATACTGGAGTGGGTTGCCACGCCCTCCTCTAGGGATCTTCCCGACCCAGGGACTGAACCCGCGTCTCCCGTGTGCCCTGCATTGGCAGGCGGATTCTTTCTTTACCTCTAGCACCATCTGGGAAACCCAAGTCATTCCATAGGGAAAGTTTAATAGATTTTTCTCTGTCATGAGGCCTACACATGGAAGGGCTACTTTGGAGGATTTCTCTTAAGGGGATGGGCTTAAATAGTAGAAAAGGAATGATAGGTTTTTTTAGGGAGTAACAATAAAATTGGTTTAGGTTTTTCATTTTGAAGGTGCCACCCAGACTTGGGGATAGGAGAGAAAGCAGAAAACAGTAGAATCCCTAAAGATACTGAAGTGAAAGCGTTAGTTGCTTAGTCAGGTCTGACTCTTTGCAACCCCATAGACTGTAGCCCACCAGGCTCCTCTGTCCATGGGATTCTCCAGGCAAGAATACTGGAGTGGGTTGTCATTCCCTTCTCCAGGGGATCTTCCTGACCCAGTGATCGAACTCAGGTGTCCTGAATTGCAGATTCTTTAGTGTCTGAACCACCAGGGTAGCCAGAGACACTAAAAACCAACATAAATGAATAAGGTTTGCTCATACAAAGAACCCACCCTAGGAGATGGCTAATGAAGGTGCTGATAGCTATCAAAAGTCTTAAAAATGTGTTTTGACTCAGCAATTGTACATACCATGCTCACAGTTTACCCTCAGGAAATAATCAGATGACTACACAGGTACACATAAAGATGTCCAGTTTATAATGGCAAAAATTAGCAATGAGGACTTCCCTGGTCATACAGTGGGTACCAATCTGCCTGCCTATGCATGAGGCACAGGTTGGATCCCAGGTCTGGGAAGATTCCTCATGCTGCAGGCAACTAAACCCCAAGGGCCACAACTATGGATCCCAAGCTTTAGAGCCTGCCCTTGAGCAGAAGCCACCACAGTGAGAAGCCTACACATCCCAGCTGGAGAGTAGCCCCCACTTGGCACAACTAGAGAAAGTACTCGCAGCAAGGAAGGCCCAGCAGAGCCAAATATACAGTGAATTTCAAAAAAATGAGCAATGAGAGGTCAGAAAGAAATTATGTAATCAGAATAAATTAGGTAGCCCTGTCATAAATGATGGTAACCGCCTCACTGAACTCCTGCCACTGGGCTTGGAAATGTTTACATTCTTCACTGCAACCATGGAACAGTGAGGGTTGATTAGAAGTCTATTCAGATAATTCGTTACCACGCTGCCATCAAAACTCAACATATTTCTAAGGAGGAAGCAACACATAAAGAAGGGGAGCCTATTTTAAAATTAACTATGAAATTACCTTTGCTGCATATATATATGCACACAGACCTGATTCTGAAGGTGTTGGTTTGTGGGTGGTTTCTCCTTCAGTTCTCCTCTTTCTTAAAGGGCAACGCTATACTAAAAAGATGACTATTAATAAAAACCTGACTATTACAGGTTAATTTAGGAGCATTTTTGCCTCTGCAAAGAACCCATGAAACTGTTTTTAATAATGCAGGAAATTTAAAAAACTATATGAGTTGTTTTGGGTGTCATTTTTATTTTCTAGGATCTAAAATTAATTTTCAACTATTCATAAGTCTGTTAGACCTGGTAAAAATATTAACTCAGTATCATCAATTAGTGATAGCATTAAACTTGTTTGATGTTCGTTTCCAATAGCTATTCAATAAATAGGAGAAATGTGACAGAGTCTACATTAAAAAGCAGGGTCTCTGACTTCTTTTCAAAAGCAGTTAAACTCAGTTCTCTGGAAAGAGGGCAGCTTAACAGTGGAAGCTAGTTACTTTGAGCAAAGCAACACAGCCTTCCAACAGACAGGGTGGGACCATTGCACTGCCTGATTTGAACTGCAGGATACACCCACCCATTTGATATTTTAGCTCCTTTAATGTTCTTCCCTAAAAGAACTGGAAGCACTGTATTTTAGGCTAGTGGGAATGAGTCAAAATCCAATTAGCTACTCTGAAAGCATCCTTTTCAAATACTTATTTTCTTTCTTGCAGATCAGCAAGGAATCTTGAACTGCTAATGAAGGAATAGAAACCTGTTAAATACAATGGCCCCAGGCACCACCCTAATAAACCACCGTTTTAATCAGTTCGGAGCTGTGCTGGCTAATGCAGTTTTCCTCCATCACAAGGAAAAAGGCTGGTGCTCCAGTAGGAGAATCAGCAGCCAGAGGGCACTGTGAAGGGCGCGCTGGGAGATTCAAGTCGACAGGGGAATCAATCACGCAGCGAGCCTCACAGAGGCTGCTCTACAGCAAGGAACTCTCTGGGTTCAGAATACAAGCATTTAAAAAAAAGACCACCTCACTAGAAACAGTAGATCAAAATCACTGAGAATAAAATAATTTTAAAAAAAAATCCCTGTTAGCTTGAGAAATGACTTTAATAACATGGCCAACTTGTTTAAAATCCTCCAGAATGACAAATCAATGTTCTGTCTTAATTTAGGAACGCGGCCCCTTCCCCAAACCTTGTGTTATTCTCAAAATAAATCTCAATGGAAAGATGAAGCAAAATGAGAGGGAAGGGCAGAAGAGAGATGAATGAGAAATCATGCCTATGTCTGAAGAACAATCAAATTTTCTGACAGGAGAAACAAAGTACCTAGGTAAACAACTACAATAAAAAATACCAAAAAACTCAGGAACACTCTCATCAAGGGTTATTTTTGCAGACAATTCTTCACCACTGCTTGTTTGTAATAAGGAACATATCTGGGTAGCAACTAAAACACAAAATTGCAACTAAAATACTCAAATCAGAACAATAGGATAAGTGCTACTATATGTAGAATTGTCCTACACTTAAAAATGGCTGTGCCAGGCCTGTGAGGTCCTTGAACAAGACTCCAAACATCTAGAAGACTCCAAAAGCACCCAAAGGCTGTATCGAAAGAAAACAAATCACTAATACGAAACATTTTAACTTCTATCTCCCGAAAAACAAAAACACCAGCTCCCTTCCTAACCTCCCTAAAAATACGTTGCCGCCACTAAACCATAAGAGATGCCCTGACGATCCGCCAAATGATGCTTTAAAAACAGGGCACATCTTAGAATTACGTTGTTTCTGACGCTACAACTAGCAGGTAAGAAGCATTTCAACACACCTTCCCGTTCTCATTTGATCCTGCGGTCCCCCATCAGCCCTCCCACCGGTTGCTGACCCGAGCATCACGGTTCACCAGCACTTCCCAGGCCCCTGCTGATGCCCAATCCCGGCATCTCTACCTTATGAACTCGTCCCTGCGCTACACTGAGGAACTCCCGGGCCACACTGAGCATCTCCAAGCCCGCCTAGGGCCTTCGGGAAAAGGCCTTGGGGGATTACTCTGAGGTCGCTAAGTGCAGCATGGCCAGACAGGACCGCCGAGCGACACTCGTCAGACCGGCCACTAATTGTTTAAGAGAAGAAAAAGGAGAAGACGCCGCGGGGATGGGGATGGGCGTGGGCGCCGCGTAAAACCACCGTCAGGGGATGTGGTCTGGAGGGAGACAGGCCCCGCGCCCCTCGGGCCTCCCCACCGTCCCATCGCCCGGACTTCCTCCTTCGAGAACCCGCATTTCAGCCCAGGAAGGGCTGGTAACCGGCCCCGGTGCACCGAGGGTGCGCAGCGCGGCAGAAGGGCGGGGGCGCGGGGTCGGGCCGGTAACTCACCCGCCGGCGAAGAGGTGAAGCAACGTGTTCTCCTTCTGCTGAGTCCCCGTCGCCATGGCCGCGCCGGCTCCGCGGCCCGCAGCCGCTGGGTGCCGCGGGCTCCAGGCGGCTCGACGGAGGCGCGAGGTAGTCGCTCCGCTCTCCCGGCTGCCCTCAGGCGGCCTCCGGTGCCGCCTCCATGCGCGCGCAACCCCGCGACCGGCTCCTTCAGCTTGCGCCGTCGGCCGCGTGGCTGAAGGCGCCTCACCGGCCACTGCAGCGCGAGCGCCGCAGCCAGAGGGAACCAGGCGCGCGGCTGTCACGTGCGGGGGCCGGGTCGTGACGTCACTAGGCGGCGCGGGCTCGGGGCGGTGCGCGACGGGGGTGTGGGCCCGGATTCCGCGCGCCTATTGGTCAGAGGGCGGACCTGGGCGGAGCCACTGCGCAGACCGGGAGGGAGAGACGGGTGGGAGCAGCGGGAGCCAATACGCTTGGAGTGAGAACCGGCTAAAGCTGCCTGGTCCCTGATCCGGGAGGCTTGGAAACTGGGATTGGTGGAGCCCAGCGAGACAGTGCGCCTGGCCTTTATTCATTTTTATAGTCGTTTACTTTGTGATACTTAAAGTGTGTAAAAAAGTATATAAATTACGTATGACAACTCAAGCTCTGTGCTTATCACCCAGTTTAGGGGAAAAGCAAGATCCAAACAGCTTTAACTCCTAGTGGTATCATTTTGTGTTTTCTTTGATTTTTCTAGAAGTAGCTTTTTGGTCTCTTTTCTGATCATCTCCAGCCCAGACGTCTGAGCTTCAAGTTTCTGTATCCGAGCTGTTTCTCTGCTTGTGTGTCCTTGGGTCATCGTCAAGCTTAACCTGGCAACTTAACTCCAAGTCTCCACGCTCATGCAGGCCTTCCTTTGCGCCCCCCCCCCCCCCCCCCGCCGCCTCCCGTTTGCTGTACGTTCTACCACGTGACTCTAATTTCCTCACATAGGCTTCTGCAGTTTTTTTGTTGTTTTATTTGTGTAAATTGTCCTTCCGCCCCTGGAGTGTAAGCTTCAGGAGTGCAGGGACTTTGTTCCTTTCTTGCAGGGTTTTCCCTGAGAAGGTGTCGGCCCCTTGGCAGATACCAAGGTATATGCCCAAGAAAATAATGAATGAATGCCCTGAATAGGACTTGTCACTTCATTCTTCCCCTCCCCCAAACCTGTCTGCCTCTTGTATTTCCTGTCCTGGAAGAAGATGATGCCACCATCTGCACAGCCACCAACGCCAATAACTTTCCTATTACTTTTGACTCCTCTCTTTATCTCTCTCCTCAGCCCACCAGGCACTTCTGTCCTTGGAATTCTCCCAGAGTCATCCCCCTTTCTGTGTTCCTTCCACTGCAGCCGCTGGTTTCAAGTCTTCCTGTCTCTTGCAGCAAAAATCTTCCACCTGTCACAAGCCACCCTTTCATCCCTTTAGTTGGTTGCCCTCCACTCTCATCGCCCTCCAGAGGCACCAGGTACAGACTATGCCAACGTTTTATTTTCAATCTCCCAGGGCTGCTAAAAGCAGTACCTCAACCAGACCAGGCTGCTAGCTGTCCTGTGTGTAAACACAGTGAGAGCTTAGGCAGAAGGGAAATTGTGTGCAAACACAGGAGCTGGGTATTTGATTGCTGGGGCTCTTTAAAAACAAGTCTTAAGAGCGGTCATCCAAAATACAAATATGGTGACTACTATATATTAAAACCATTATTCCCCCTAGGAGCAGAAAAAGTCACATCAGTGCTCCATATATAGGAGAAATAAGGGAAGAAGGAAATGAGGCAGCCAGGAAAAAAAGAAAGCTGTTTCTTCCTGCTTCCTGGATCTCTCAAATCCCTTGATTCAGTTACTCAGAAAGTCAATGTTCGTTTTAGCTGAAGATGGTTTATGAGGCATGAGTAGAAAACAGGAGAGAGTAATGCAATCATGTTAACCAGGAGAAAGCTGTTCCCATCCTGGTGAGATTCTAAACCCAAGGAGATGCACTCTTGGAGCACAACCCTCCATCTTGGGTGCTTTTTCACACAGGTGTCTGAGGCTGGAACCCAGGCTTCTCACCCACAGCAGCAGCCCGCCTCCTCCTCTTTCCCTAAGCACTGTCAGTCTAGTCTGTGCCGGACACATAAGTGTGTGTGTGTGCCAAATTGCTTTAGTTGTGTCTGACTGTTTGCGATGCTATGGACTGTAGCCCACCAGGCTCTTCTGTCAAGGAATGCTCCAGGCAAGAATATTGGAATGGATTGCCATGCCCTTCTCCAGGGGATCTTCCCGGCCTAGGAATCAAACTCACGTCTCTTATGTCTCCTGCATTGGAGGCAGATTCTTTACCACTAGCAACACATAAGCAGGCTTCCCCATCCCCTTGTTAATAGTAATGCTGCCTTCATGTTAGAGTTTTTCCAAGGTTTTTCTGTATTCATCTCATTGGATACTCACACTGTTTGGCAGCCCTCTTGTTTTCCTTCCCTTTTATGGATAAGCAGGGTAGATTTGCCCAAGGTCACTCAGCTAGTTAGTGGATGATGCAACAACCTTTCACGCCTCCTTGACGTGGACCATGCTGTTGCTTACAATGTCCTCTTCCTCAATTGGCCAGACTCCTTCTGGACCTTCTCTGAAACCAGCTCAGAAATCACCTTCTCTTTGAAGTCACCCCATGGAGTGCTTATTTCTCCTGGTCTTCACTGCTCAGCTTAGACAGCATATTAAAAAGCAGAGACCTCACTTTGCTGACAAAGTTACCTATGGTCAAAGCTATGGTTTTTCCAGTAGTCATGTATAGATGTGAGAGTTGGGTCAAAGAGAAGGGTAAGTGCCAAAGAGTTGATTCTTTCCAATTGTGGTACTGGAAAAGACTCTTAAGAGTCCCGTGGACTGCAAGAAGATCAAACCAGTCAATCCTAAAGGAAATCAACCCTGAATATTCATCAGAAGGACTGATGCTGAAGTTGAAGCTCCAATACTTCGGCCTGATGCAAAGAGCTGATTCATTGGAAAAGACCTTGATGCTGGGAAAGATGATGGCAAAAGGAGAAGAGAGCAGCAGAGGATGAGATGGTTGGACAGCATCCCTGACTCAGTGGACATGAATTTGAGCAAACTCTGGGAAATTGTGAAGGACAGGGGAGCCTGGGGTGTGACAGTCCATGGGGTGGCAAAGAGTAGGACACGACTGAACAACAACAACACACCAGCATTCATTCCCTGGTGTATGTGTTGGTGGGAGTGAAGACTGGGACATTTTCAGAGAGAAATGAATTTCTGACAATATGTTGAAATGCATGTATGCGTACATCGTTTGATCCCCATGTCAAGGAAAGGACGCTATCTGGTTCATTTTTTCAATACATTTTTATTGAGCATTGACTCTGTTTAGAAAAAGCACTTGAGGGACTTTCTTGGCAGCCCAGTGATTAAGACCCCGCTTTCCAATGCAGAGGGTATGGGTTCAATCCCTGGTTGGAGAAGTAAGGCCCCACATGCCTCTGGGTGTGGCCAAAAATTTAGAAAAAAGAAAAGACATTTGATAACACAGAATACCCATTCCTGAAAAAAGTTCTTAGCAAACTGGAGCAAGGAATGAAAGGTGTAACAATAAACCTACAGCTGACATCATAATTTTTGGCATAAATCTGCATGTCTGTCCCCCTAAGATGGGCAACAAGGAAAGATATTTACTCTTACCATTTATTCAAAGTGGTACCTGAGGTCACAGTGCAGTAAGACAAGAAAAAGAAAGAAAAGGCTTAAAGATTGAAAAGGAAGATGAATAACTGTCTTTAGTCTAGATGATGTAATAGTTTACTAGGAAATCCTAAGTAATCTATATAACAACTGCTAGAACTAACCAGTAAATTTAGCAAGATCAAAGGAGACAAGGTCAATATACAGAAAAAGAAATACTTCTTTTGCTAGCTACAAACAATATGAATATGAAATAAAAAAAATTATTTACAATAGTATCAGAAAACCCCAACAACAATAAAGGAGCCAGACATAAAGGAGTACATGATTCCATGAAAAGTGTGAAAGTGTTAGTCTCAGTCATATCCAACTCTGCAACCCCATGGACTGTAGCCCGCCAGGCTCCTCTGTCCATGGAGTTTTCCAGGCAAGAATAGCAGAGTGGGTAGCCATTCCCTTCTCCAGGGGATCTTCCCAACCCAGGGATCGAACCCGAGTCTCCTGCAATGCACGCAGATTCTTTACCATCTGAGCTGCCAGGGAAGGCCACAGGATTCTATATTTATGAGAAATTCTAGAAAAAAGCAAAACTAACATTTAGTGACAGAGAACAGATCAGTAGATGCCTGGGGCTAGGGCTGAACTGGGGGCTGGGAAGGGGATTAATGACAAAGGGGCCAGAGGAACTTCTTGGGGCGATGAAAATGTTCCATATTCTGGTCAGGGTATATACACTTGTCAAAACTCAATAAAACTTATACTTAAAATGGGTGCATTTTATTGTATGTAAATTATATCTGAATAATATTAATCAAAAAGAAAAACAAAGTAAGGCAGGCCACATATATGCATATGTGAACATCATATCAAGTTTAGACATGAGAAAGGGCAGACGGATGGTTACACTGAGAGATCCACTTAGACGTTGCTGAATTTCAGAAGACGTGAACTACTCCCAGACTTGGCTGGGTCTAGAGGAGAGGCTTGTTTGGGTTTTTGGTAACCAAACCTGAGGTTTTGGCTTTAAAGGGCCTGAACCTTCCTGCTGACTTATGAACCTGTTTCTTTTTGCTTTCTTCCTCTGACTGTCAAACCTCTAATTGCTTCTTTAATCCTTGTTTTTCTGCAAAAGGGATAGCATTCGAAAAACATTCCACCATTCACCCTACCGTCCAGGGGCTGGGATTTCATTTTTATTTATTTACTTATTTATGGCTGTGCTGAGTCTTTGTTGTCGCGCAGGCTTTTCTCTAGTTGCGGTGGGAGAGCTTCCCATTGCCATGGCTTCTCTTATTGCAGAGCGCAGGCTCTAGGCGTAGTTGCAGCACATGGACCCAGTCGCTGTGGCTGGGATTTCTTTGCAGGAAATTGTAAGGAGCATTTCCGTTTTGCAGAGCCTAAGGCTGGGATAGGCCCCATGCGTGCATGCTAAGTCGCTTCAGTCGTATCTGACTCTGTGCAACCCCATGGAATATGGCCCGCCAGACTCTTCTCTCCATGGGATTCTCCAGGCAAGAATACTGGGGGCCCCAAATCCCCACAAATGCTGAAAGGCCTGTGCCTGCCTGGTGGCTGGAGGGAAACAGGGGCAGGTGATGAGATTGAGGGCAAAGGACACATGCTCAGCAGGCCTCTCTCCCTCCTTTCCTTTCTCTTTACTAGACCCAGCCTGAGCCGGGTTTCTGGTTACAGTCCTAATGAGGCTCTGCAAAGCCAAGCCTTCTTGCTGATGAAAGGCTCTGTTGTTCTGGCTCTGGCAAGAATAAACCACTGCCAGTGGGTCTCTCTCTCCTTGTACACCAGGCTGGAACCTGTTTTTTCAAACGTTTTGTAAGCTTGTCCCTACCCCCACATTTTCTTGACGGTTCCTTAGAAGGATAGCAGCTTAGGTAAAAGGTCAGTTCTGGGAGGCCCAGACTCGTGTTCCTGATATGTTTGGAATAAAACTTGGAAATTGACTGGACGGTCTGTCCGGCTGGGCAGGCACTGCCAGGGTGGATAATGCCCATTTTCTTCACTCCTCCCCCTCTCCCATTCTTCCCTTTGTCCCAGATTCTGAGAGGCAGTAGAGCATAGTGCTGTGTTGCCCAACTGCCAAGTTACTTAATCTCCCCATGTCACCCCACCTATTCAACAAGGCTAGTTAAGGGACATACTTCAGAGTGAGGGTTCACAATAATTCTGGGGGTTTCCCTGGTGGTCCAGTGGTTGCAAATCTGCCTTCCAATGCAGGAGACTCAGGTTCGAACTCTGGTCTGGAAACTAAGATCCCACATATTGTAACTACTGAGCCTGTGCCACAGCTAGAGAAGCCCACGTGCTGCAACAAAGATGTCGAGTGCAGAAACTGAGACACGACATGGTCGGATAAATAAATATTAAAATAATAATGATAATAATAATAATTCTGCTAACACTTATTATGTGCCAGACATCGTTCTGAGTCTTTCTGGGACCCTTTCAGTTGGAGCTATGATTTGTATCCCCATTCACTGTGTCATGGGGTAGAGCGGTCACACAGCATGCCTTGCTAGTAACTGACCAAGCTGGAATTTGAACAAAGAGAATGCGCTTAATCACCCAGTTGCATGGTCAGAGGTAGGACACATGATCGGCTTAGAGCCCTACCCATGATCAGCACTGATAACACGGTAGTTTTTACCAGAGTTTGTACCACTATCTATTTGCATCCATTGATATGCACAAGAACTCTTGTTTCTGATTTAGAAGAGCAGAGTGGGCTGGAAAGAGGGGTTAAGGACATGAAGAAGAGAGGAGGGTTATTTGCTGATCACCTGCTGTATGCCAGCCATGTGCAGAGAATGCTATAAACACAACTCCTTATCTAAAACCTCGGGTGTGTTTCACAAGTCTGAGTTATTCTGAAGATTTTAGAGACATCGGACAGTCCATAAACTGCATGCTAGATGACACTCCAGGCCCAGGCCAGCAGTCCATCAGCAGGAACATAACAGTTCTGAATAACCACACTGTGTGGGATTAAAAAACACTGTGTAAATGGAACTTTTTAAGAGGGCAGAGGGACTTCCCCGGAGGTCCAGTGGGTAAAACTCCATGCTCCCAATACAGGGGTCCCAGGTTCCATTCCCGGTCAGGGAACTAGATCTCACATCCCCAACTAAAGATCCCACATGCCACAACTAAGATCTGGCACAGTCAAATAAATAAATATTAAAACAAATAAGATGACTGAAATGCTCTCTATTGTGAATGTATGGTGATTATATTGGTATATGCTTTGATTAACTCTTATCAAAGTATACACTTCAGATATATACATTTTATTTTAAATTATATTTTAATAAAGTTTACTAAAAAAAAAGAAAAAAAAAAAAAAACACTGTGTAAATAGCCTCGTGATCCAGCAAGGTCAGACTCTACTACCAAATGAGGCAGATCCAGATCCAGGTCAGGTTCTGCTGCCAAGGGAGTTCGCCTCCGATTTTCAGGGCATTTTGGAATTAAGAACGGTGGTTGAGGGATAGTGGAGTAGTGTTTCACTTCATCCTCCCATCAAGGTTGGGAGGTGGGTATTCTTCCACCCGAGTGGCCAGGCTGAGGACTTTGCCTGAAGTTACAGAGTCTTGAGTGCAAAATGGCAAGATCATTTACACCAGCCAGCTTATAGTTCAGCTTTCTTTATGGTCCAACTCTCACATCCATACATGACTACTGGAAAAACCATAGCTTTGATTAGACGGACCTTTGTCAGCAAATGTCTCTGCTTTTTAATATGCTGTCTAGGTTGGTCATAGCTTTTCTTCCAAGGAGCAAGCATCTTAATTTCATGGCTGCAGTCACCATCTGCAGTGATTTTGGAGCCCAAAAATTCCATTGTTTTCCCATCTATTTGCCATGAAGTGATGGGACTGGATGCCATAATCTTAGTTTTTTGAATGTTGAGTTTTAAGCCAGCTTTTTCACTCCCTTCTTTCACTTTCGTGAAGAGGCTCTTTAGTTCCTCTTCGCTTTCTGCCATAAGTGTGGTGTCATCTGCATATCTGAGGTTGTTGATATTTCTCCTGGCAATCTTGATTCCAGCTTATGCTTCCTCCAGCCCAGAGTTTCTCATGATGTACTCTGCATATAAGTTATATAAGCATGGTGACGATATACTTGACATACTCCTTTCCAATTTGGAACCAATCTGTTGTTCCATATCCAGTT
This sequence comes from Bos grunniens, assembly GCF_055505025.1. Lineage (NCBI taxonomy): Eukaryota > Metazoa > Chordata > Mammalia > Artiodactyla > Bovidae > Bos > Bos grunniens. Next base: position 37,108,656 of record NC_141180.1, on the reverse strand, counting down.
CTAACTGTTGCTTCCTGACCTGCATACAGATTTCCCAGGAGGCAGATAAGGTGGTCTGGTATTCCCATCTTGTTAATAATTTTCCAGCTGGTTGTGATCCACACAGTCAAAGGCTTTGACATAGTCAATAAAGCAGAAGTAGATGTTTTTCTGGAATTCTCTTCCTTTTTCTATGATCCAAAAGATGTTGGCAATTTGATCTCTAGTTTCTCTGTCTTTTCTAAATCCAGCTTGAACATCTGGAAGTTCTCGGTTCATGTACTGTTGAAGTCTGACCTGGAGAATTTTGAGCGTTACTTTGCTAGAATGTGAGATGAGTGCAATTGTGTGGTAGTTTGAACATTGTTTGGCATTGCCTTTCTTTGGGATTGGAATGAAAACTGACTTTTGCTGTCCTGTGGCCACTGCTGAGTTTTCCAAATTTGCTGGCATATTGAGTGCAGCACTTTTAACAGCATCATCTTTTAGGATTTGAAATAGCTCAACTGGAATTCAGTCACTTCCACTAGCTTTGTTAATAGTGGTGCTTCCTAAGGCCCACTTGACTTCGCATTCCAGGATGTCTGGCTCTAGGTGAGTGATCACACCATCATGGTTATCTGGGTCTTGAAGATCTTTTTTGTATAGTTCTTCTGTATATTCTTGCCACCTCTTCTTAATATCTTCTGCTTCTGTTAGGTCCATACCATTTCTGTCCTTATTGAGCCCATCTTTGCATGAAATGTTCCCTTGGTATCTCTAATTTTCTTGGGCTTCCCTGGTAGCTCAGAGGTTAAAGCATCTGCCTGCAATGCGGGAGACCTGGGTTCGATCCCTGGGTCGGGAAGATTCCCCTGGAGAAGGAAATGGCAACCCCTCCAGTATTCTTGCCTGGAGAATCCCATGGATGGAGGAGCCTGGTGGGCTACAGTCCATGGGGTCACAAACAGTCGGACATGACTGAGCGAATTCACTTTCACTTTCTTTTGCATGAAATGTTCCCTTGGTATTTCTAATTTTCTTGAGATCTCTAGTCTTTCCCATTCTATTGTTTTCCTTTATTTCTTTGCATTGATCACTGAGAAAGGCTTTCTTATCTCTCCTTGCTATTCTTTGGAATGCCAGTCAGGTCCAGTGCTACCTCATTCAATCCTCCCGTCAAGCCATGTCTTCTTACTATACCCATTTAACAGCTGAGCAAACTGAGCTTAGCAGAGGTTAAGTAAGCTGCCCTGCCTGTGGAACAGGAATGTTTTATCACCAAGAGGGGGCAGAAGATAACTGGAGTCAGGCCATGTGGGTTCAAAGGCCAGAACCTTGGGCAAGTCACTTAACTTCTCTGAGCATCTGTTTCCCAACTATAAAGAGGAGATGGACAATAATAGTGCCTGCTGGGAATTCCCTGGTAGTCCAGTGGTTAAGACTCCATGCTTCCACTTCAGAGGACACAGGTTCAATTCCTGGTAAGGAAACTAAGATTCCACATGGCAAGTGGTGCAGCCAAAAAGAAAAGAAAAAATAATGATAGTGCTTGCCTTTCAGGGTTGTGGTGAGGATTACATAAGCTAATTGTCCCTTGGTCATAGAAGCTGCCAGTAAACATGCATGCATGCATGCCAAGTCGCTTCAGTCATGTCTGACTCTGCAAACTCCTACCAGGCTCCTCTGTCCATGCGATTTTCCAGGCAGGAATACTGGAGTGGGTTGCCATTTTCTTCTCCAGGGGATCTTCCCGACCCAGGGATCGAACCTGGGCCTCCTGCATTGCAGGCAGACTCTTCACCATCTGAGCCACCAGGGAAACCCCTGAAAGTGAAGTGGCTCAGTTGTGTTCAACTCTGCAAACTCCTGGACTGTAGCCCACCAGTCTCCTCTGTCCATGGGACTTTCCAGGCGAATACTGGAGTGGGTTACCGTTTCCTTCTCCAGGGAATCTTCCCAACCCAGGGATCAAACTTGTGTTTCCCACATTGCAGGTAGACTTTTTACCTACCAGTAAGACTATAAACCCATAAGGATTTAAGCTACACTGATTGGTGGGGGCGGCTGGCAGTTGCCAAGGCTGTTAGGCAAGAGACTTTGAGAAGTGGGGTCTGGATCCTTCTCCACAGGTTGGGGCTCTGAACTGGGGAGAGACCCTTGTTCTCCTCAACCTGGTACCTGAGGCTGGCTGTGCTGACCTCTGAGGGATGCTGGGCCAGGAGTATCAACATGGATGCAGCCATCCCAGGGAGAGGCAACGGTGTCTAGACACAAAGCAACCTCCAACCACCGAAGAGTTGGGCTGAGCAGGAAGGAGAGACAAGGCAGACACTACTTATTCATTCATTCATGCAACTAATACTGATTTGCCCCCTACTCTGTTGCAGAGCTGAGCATAGCAGAGGGCATCTTTAGGGGCTAAACTTTAGAGGATCCTGCATGCCTGAGGCTTCATTCTCTTGGAGACCTGATGATTAATGGGTAATGAACTAAGTCGGGGGACTAAAATCCCACAAACTGTGTGACATGGCCAAAAAAAAGTGTGGACCCAATGTAGATGACCTAGAGCCTGGGTGCACATCTCAACATCAACACTGATGACCACAAATGTCAGAGCCCAGTGGTGACTCCCATTACCCTTTTGTGAAATCCTTCACCCGTGTAAGTAAACCGGGAGAAATGCGCTGAGAACTCCCCTTGGGGAAGCTGAGAGAAGAGCTGTTTATCTCGGGGCAGTTTCAGCTCAGTTGTAATTGACAAAATCGAGGGGAAAACTGCTCTCTCTGGCCTCCTGTGGGACCTCAGGGAGTTGGTAGATGGCGGATATGGACGCAGGCCTGGGAGTCTCAGCAGGTCCCTGCAGACGTGCAGGGGGGCACAGGTGCCTGTGTATCCTTGGATTATCCTTCAGGCTCTGATGGTCACTTCTCAATGGGCTTTTGTCCTGGGCCTACTCACCCAGGGAAGTGGAACCAAGGCATGCTTCAGAGGGCCGAAGGGGTGATGTGCCAGCAATTCCAAGGTTTGAAGGATTCATTAGCTCCTGGAAATTATCCCATGTTTGCAGTCCTCCCAGGGAGCTGGCTCTGGTTGCAAGCCTGGCAGTCTCACAGTCTAAGCAGGGGCCGAGCTGGGCTGCTGCCCTGGGCCCAGGTCAAGGAGATGTGGCAGTTCTAAAAAAGCGACCCAGGATCCTAGCTAACCTTTATTATCTTTTTTAATATGTATTTAAAAAATTTATTTGGCTATGCCGGGTCTTAGTTGTGGCATGTGGGATCTTAAGTTGTGGCATGAAAGTCTCAGTTGCGGCATGTGGGATCCAGTTCCCTGACCACAGGTTGAACCTAGGCCCCCTGCATTGGGAGTAGAGTCTTCACCACTGGACCTCCAGGGAAGTCCCCTAGCTAACCCTTTACAGAGCACCTGTACCCATGTGAACTCATTCAACTGTTCTCAGATCCTGTGAGGTGAAGACTGCTATTCTTGTCCCCATTTTACAGAGGAGGAGACCGAGGCACAGAGGTTTTGAACCAAGGTAGTTGAGCTCCAGAGTCCATGTTCCAACCCTCCCAGGACTGGATTAGGGACTCTCGGCAGAATGTATTCCCATTCTTTCTCCCTGACCTGTAAGCCACCTTCCCACTGATCACTCCTGTTTGTGCTGACTGGTAAATCTGTTACCAGTGAAGGGGGAGGAATGCAAGAGTAGGGAAGGCAGACAAACTGGGTTCTTACCAGAAGGACTTTGGCTGCCATGGCCATGACCTTCAAAGTTAATCACAGCTGAGCACGTCACTGTGTATTGTGGTACTTAATGGGCTGTATAACTTGGGTTGAGTTACCTGACTTTCCTCTTTTATAAGAAGATGCTTATAGTGCTTACTTCACCAGGTTGTTCAGAATCTCCCCCACACATACTGTCTCTCATAGGTGGCTCAGTGGTAAAAAGTCTGCCTGTCCATGCAGGAGATACAGGTTCAATCCCTGATCTAGAAAGATCCCACATGCCGCAGAGCAACTAAGCCTATATGCTACAATTACTGAGCCTGTGCTCTAGAGCCTGGGAGCCATGATTACTGAGCCCACAGTTCCTAAAGCTTGTGCTCTGCAACCAGAGAAGCCACTGCAATGAGAAGCCTGAGCACCACATCGAAGAGCAGTCCCTGCTCCCTACCACTAGAGAAAGCCCACATGCAGCAACGAAGACCCAGTGTAGCCAAAAATAAATAAATAAATAAAAAGAAGGACATTGTCACCCACAGGTTGTCTTCTAGGTTTAAGCTCGATTTGAGGGCTTAATGGAGTCATTGTGGTTTTTTTTTTTTTTTTTTTTTTTTACACAACTTCTACCTGAATTCCTTCTGATCTGGGCACTAGGACCTCAAGTAAGAAAAAGAAGTGGTCCCCACCCATCACAGAGCTCAAATTCCAGCAGAGGTGACTGTCAATAAACAAAGGAACAAATGGTCCGTGAAGTTAAATTATTACATGTCCCACTCCCTGAAGGAAGTAAGTAGGGTGCTGTGATGGTAAATTGTTTTAAGTATCTAACAGTCATTTCAGAGAGGATGGTCAGGGAAGGCCTGTCTGCAGAAGTGGTATTAGGCTAGATGTGGAGGCTACAAAGGAGCTAGACGTGTAAGAGCCTGGGGAGAGTGTCCCCACCATTGACACAGCAGGTGCAAAGGCCGTGAGGTGGGAGTGAGCTTGGATTTGTGAGAAACTGGAAGAAGGAGGCCTGGGTGGCTGGAGCCTTGTCAGAAAGGGAGGGGAGATGCCAGGTCAGCACCAGGCCAACATGGACTTCAGGATCTGGTTTTACCCCACCCACACCCCTAGTCTGGGGATTGTCTTGCAGCAACCTACACTCTGAATGCATCCTAGAACTTCACTAATTCAAGCCCCATGAGTCTGTAGCAGTGCAGACATGGCTGAACCACACACTCAGGGAGAAGCAGGCTCTCTGACGGCATTTACAAGACTGTGAAGGGGATGCTGATGGGGACGCTGAGGGATTTTGCAGGCCCTTCATGCTTTGGTACCAGAGCCTGTGTTTCCAGAAATACAACTGATTTGAGATCCTGAAAAGCACCCCTTGCTGCAAAACTCCTCCACATCAAGATGGAACACAAAGGAGAACTTTAAAAATCAAAATCAGTTTTTCTCTGAATCATTTATTAAAAAAGTTTTTTTAACATACCCTTTTAAAAAATATTTATATTTTTGTATATGGTCTTTAAAAAAATGCTTTTACTATCTCACATTTTTACTTTATTTATTTATTTTTGACTGCACTGGATCTTCACTGCTTGCACGGGCTTTCTCTAGTTGCAGTGAGGTGGGGTGGCTACTCTTTGTTGCGGTACGTGGGCTTCTCATTGCAGTGGTTTCTCTTGTTGCAGAGCACAGGCTATTAGGCATTCGGGCTTCAGTAGTTGTGGCTCACAGGCTTAGTTGCTTCATGGCATGTGAGAACTTCCCAGACCAGGGATTGAATCCATGTCCCCTGCATTGACAGGCGGATTCTTAACCACTGGACCACCAGGGAAAGTGAAAGTCACTGAGTCGTGTCTGACTCTTTGTGACCCCATGGATTATAAAGTCCATGGAATTCTCCAGGCCAGAATACTGGAGTGGATAGCATTTCCCTTCTCCATAGGATCTTCCCAACCCAGGGATCGAACCTGCATCTTTTATATCTCCTGCATTGGCAGGCAGGTTCTTTACCACTAGAGCCACCTGGGAAGCCCGGATTTTAACATAACTGCTCTTAAAGTCAGGGGACAAAAACTTGTCTGTTCGTCTGGACACAAGGAGGAAGAACAAAAGAGCTCCTCTGAAAACTTGTGCCCACAGGCCTGCCTTCATGTGAGTTTGGAGTTTGAATTTATACCACCTTTGTGATCCAGAAAGAACCAAAGGGTAGGGGCTTCCCCTGGTGGTCTGGTGGTTAAGACTCCATGATCCCAATGCATGTGGTCTTGGATTCGATCCCTGGTCAGGGAAGTAGATCCCACATGCCACAACTAAGACCTGGCACAGCCAAAAAAAAGAAAAGAAAAAAAAGAACTAAAGGGGAAATTTATGTTTGCCTTTCAGTTCAGATTAGTTCAGTCGCTCAGTCATGTCTGACTCTTTGTGACCCCATGGACTGCAGCACGCCAGGCCTCCCTGTCCATCATCAACTCCCGGAGTTTACTCAAACTCACGTCTGTTGAAGCCATGATACCATCCAACCATCTCATCCTCTGTCGTCCCCTTCTCCTCCTGCCTTCGATCTTTCCCAGCATCAGGGTCTTTTCAAATGAGTCAACTCTTTGCATCAGGTGGCCAAACTATTGGAGTTTCAGCTTCAGCATCAATCCTTCCAATGAATATTCAGGACTGATTTCCTTTAGGATGGACTGGTTGGATCTCCTTGCAGTCCAAGGGACTCTGAGGAGTCTTCTCCAACACCACAGTTCAAAAGCATCAATTCTTTGGCGCTCAGCTTTCTTTGTAGTCTAATTCTCACATCCATACATGTTTGCCTTTGCTTTTCCTCAAAGTAGGGCCTGTGAGAAGGCCCTGGGTTGGGCCAGTCGGTGTGGGAGGTGTTCACAGGTCGGGCAGGGAGGTGAGCAGGGAGAAGAAGGATAATGGGGTGCCAACGAGCTGTTACTCATGTGGGGATGTGGGGCCAGACCCTGAGGGGGCCCCAAGGAGACTGAGTGGGACGAAGCTCAGAATGTCCCTGAGGAGGGTGGGGGCTGGGCATCTCTCCATCAAAGTGACTCTCAGGCGATCAGCTCCTGTTTCACTCTGAACATGTGTCCCCACAGTCCGGAAATGTTCTTGTCCTCACAGAGGATTCCAGAAGCCATGGGGGCCTACTGGGAAGTGTTCGCCATGACGTGGGGCTGGTTGAGGAGATGTGGTTAATCCCGGACAATGTTTAATCCGTTAAGTTCAGTCGTCCTGGGAGCAGTGTTGGAGGGTCTGGCAGAGGCCTCATATCCTCAACCCTGACTCTGCAGAATTCCCATCCTAAGGTGCCCAGCTGAATGCAAGCCCCAATTCACCGGGGCTTCCCTGGCAGTCCAGTGGTTAAGACCCCACGCTCCCACTGCAGGGGACATAAGGCTCATTTCTGGAGGGGGAACAAAGATCAAACGTGCAGTGCATGCATGTGCTCAGTTGTGCCCAACTCTTTGTGACCCCATGGACTGTAGCCTGACAGCCTCCTCTGTCCACGGGATTTCCCAAGCAAGAATACTGTAGTGGGTTGCCGTTTCCTGCTCTGGGGGATCTTCCTGACCCAGGGATCAAATCCACGTCTCCTGTGCCTCCCGCATCGGCAGGCAGGTTCTTTACCACTTGAGCCACCTGGGAAGCCCTCCCACATGCTTCAAGGTGTGGCAGAAAAAAAAAAAAAGCACAATCTTCCCTGAGAGTATCACCAGATTCTTCTTCCCTGAGACACTTTCATGTCCCCATGCTTTTGTACAGGCCATGCCCTCTCCCTGGGATTCTTTCCCCTTTCGCTGATGTAAAGTAACCTTAAATGTCACCTCCTCTCCTGGAGGAGCCCTGCTGCTGGCCTCCCGGCCCGCTCAGCATTGCTTCCTCTGCACACCCAGGGCCACCCTAGGACATTTCAGCCGGATGTCCCAGGGAGAAGCATTTGTTTACAGTTGTCTGTCCTGCTACAGTGTTTACAGCTCACCCTGTGCCCAGCCCAGGAAGCACAAGTAAAATGAGTAGATAACAGAGTTGTGAAAAATACTGACCTGCCCCGACCTCCTTCTCATCCATCGCCTGGACAAGTGTGAGCCTTGCTATGGGAAAGTTGGTTCACTTAGTTTCAGTAAGTAACTCTGTACCCATAAAGATACTTCTTTAAAACAGTCCGTGAATGTTATGGGACTTCCCCGGTTTGATCCCTGGTCAGGGAACTAAGACCCCACATGCTGTTCTGTGCCGCCATAAGATTTAAAAAAAGTCTCTGAATTTTAGACTGGATCTCCTTTTAAAGTGTTTCTGTTTTGGCTTTAAGTTGAGGTGAAATTCACCTCCCGTTTAGTGTAGAGTGAGGTTTTTGCTTTTTAACTTATTTTATTGACGTATAATTGATTTACAACATTGTGTTGATTTCTGCTGTACAGCGAAGTGATTCAGTTATATTCATTACATACATAGTCAAGACATACATATTCAATACATACACAGACTTTTTTTTCATATTCTCTTCTACTATGGTTTATCACTGGGTATTGAATATAGTTCCCTGTGCTATACTGTAGGATCTTACTGTTTATCCATGTGCTCAGTCACTCAGTCGAATCTGACTCTCTGCGACCCCATGGCCTGTAGCCCCCCAGGGTCCTCTGTCCATGGAATTCTCCAAGCAAGAATCCTGAAGTGAGTTGCCATTTCCTTCTACATGGGATCTTCCTGACTCAAGGACTGAACCCGCATCTCTTGTGTTTCCTGCATTGGCAGGTGGGTTCTTTACCTCTAGTGCTATCTGGGAAGCCCCTGTTTATCCATAGAAGGAGGTTTTAAACACGCTTCTTGGTTTGGGGCATGCGCCAGCCAATTTGATGCCGCTTCCCTTCTTTCTCTGTTTGTGCATCCCTGGGAGACTGGCTGGTCCTGGCAGTGGTCCCGGGAACTTGCTGTACTGTGAGGTTGGAGATGTTTCCTTCCTCTAGCTCTGCCCTCTCACTCCTCGGGCTTTCCCCTGGGGGAGCACAAAGGAGCTCGGCTGATGCTCTAGGATAAGCCTGGGGTTGCCAGCACTACTTTAGCAACCACAGGGATGAGCGAGGCTTCCAATGGAGGAGCAGGGCTGGCACTTCATGCCTGCTTGTTAGGGACACCGTGCTGGGACTTGGCTCCCATCTGTGCCCTTATAGGCAACCCTGCAGTCACAGATCAGATTTCCATTCCCAGAACTTTAGAAGCAGATTGGGTCACAAGTCACAAGTCTTGAGTGATGAGTAAACTGGGAAAGTGAATTTAAGTGAATATTTTCATTCCAGGATCAACTTCCAGGGTGGAGGTGGAGATACCCATCCTGCCCATCTTATGTTTTCTTTCTTTTTTGGCTGTGCTGTGCAGCGTGCGGGATCTTAGTTCCCTGACCACAGATTGAATCTGCATTTCCTGCAGTGGAAATGCAGAGCCCTAACCATTAGACCACTAGGGAAGTCCTGCCATCATTAAAAAAAAAAAAAATTGACATGATTTTAGGCTTCCCTGGTGGCTCAGTTGGTAAAGAATCTGCCTTCAATGCAGGAGACCCAACTTTGATCCCTGGGTCAGGAAGATCCCCTGGAGAAGGAAACAGCAATCCACTCCAGTATTCTCACCTGGGAAATCCCATGGATAGAGGAGCCTGGAGGGCTACAGTCCATGGGGTTGCAAAGAGTTGGACATGACTTAACGACTAAAGCATCAACCACCACAGTTGGTTTACAATGAGTGCTTGTTTCTTTTCTTGGTTTGTTTTGCTTTTGTTTGTGGCTGTGCTGGGTCTCCATTGCAGGAAGCAGGCTTCTGTAGTGTTTAGTTGTGGTAAGTGGGCTTAGTTGCCCTGCGGCGTGTGGAACCCGAGTTCCCCAACCAGGGATCGAATCCGAGTCCCCTGCATTGGAAGGTGGATTCTTAACCACTGGACCACCAGAGATGCTCCTGTTGTGTTAGTTTCTGTGGTATATTCTTTTTTTAAATATTCTGTCCCATTATGGTTTATTGGAGGATACAGAATGTAGTTCCTTATGCTATACAGCAAGACCTTGTTGTTTATCCATCCTATATACAATAGTTCAGATCTGTTAATCCTGGACTCCCAATCCGTTCCTCCCACCCTCTCCCTCCCCCTGACAGCAAGAGTACAGCAAGTCTGTACTCTAATCTGTGGGTCTGTTTCTGTTTCTCAGGTAAGTTCATTTGTGTCTTATTTTAGATTCCACTTTTAAGTGATATCATATAGTATTTGTTTTTCTCTTTCTGATTTACTTCCCTTAGTATGATAATCTCTAGGCCCATCTGTGTTGCTGCCAGTGGCATTATTTCATTCTTTTTCATGGCTGAGTAGTTTTCCATTGCATCTTATGCCACATGTTCTTTATCCATTCATCTGTTAGTGGATATTTAGGTTGTTTGCATATCTTGGCTATTGTGAAATATTGGAAGGAACCCATCTTAACCTCAATTTTTGTAGCTCAGATACGACATCAAGAATCATATCCATCTGGCTTCCCTGGTGGTCCAGTGGTTAAGAATCTGCTTGCCAATGCGGGCAACATGGGTTTGACCCTTGCTCCAGGAAGATTCCCACATGCCACTTGGCAACTAAGCCTGTGTCTACTACTACTGAATCCCTGGTGGCTGGAGCCCATGCTCCACAGCAAGAGAAGCTACTTCAAAGAGAAGCCCGAGCACCACAACAAAGAGTAGCCCCTGATCACCACAACCAGAGAAAGCCCTCGTGCAGCAAGGAAGACCCAGGAAGCCCAGCCAAAAATAAATAAAGAAACATGTAATTAAACAAATCTTTAAAAAAATAAAAGAGACTCATATCCATCAACAAGGCATTGAAACAGAGGAACCCTGATGAATCTGTTAGACTCTGGGTCATTTTATTACATATTTGGCTTGATGAATTTTTTGAAAAATTCGAATAAAGATCATCAAACTACAACCTTAAGGTCTGTTTTGTATAGCCCAGAAGCTAAAAATTCTTTTTATACTTTTAATTTTGGGGGCTGTGCTGAGTCTTCGTTGCTGTGAGAGGGCTTTCTCTAGTTGCAGTGCTTGAGCTTCTCACTGTGGAGGCCTTTCTTGTCGCTGAGCATGGAGTTTTGGTGCCCAGGCTTTAGTAGTTGTGGTACACGGGCTTAGTTGCTCCCTGGCATGTGGAATCTTCCCAGACCAGAGATTGAATCCGTGTCCCCTGCATTGGCAGGCGGATTCTTAACCGCTGGACTACCAGGGAAGGTGTATTTTTACTTTTTTGATTTTTTTTTTAAGTTGTATTTTTTTCTTGGCCACATCATGTGGTTTGCTGGATCTCAAGTTCCCTAGGATTCTCTGGGAATCCCTAGTTGCCCGACTAGGGATTGAACCCATGTCCCCTGCATAGGGAGCACGGAGTCTTAACACCTAGACCATCAGGAAGTCCAGGTTTTTACATTTTTAAAGGATTGGGAAAGAATCACCAGGAAAATAATATTTCATGACAGGTGAAAACTACAGAAATTAAAATTTCTGTGTCCTTCAAGTTTTGCTGGGACACAGCCCTGTCCATTCATTTACGTAGTGCTCATGGCTGCTGCTTTCCCTATGTAGGCAGAACTGTGTAGTAGAGACATAGATGGGATGGCTGTAAAGCTGAAAATAGTTACTGTTTGGTGCGGAAAGTTCACTGAGCCTTGGGTTGTGATATTGGAGATAAAGCAGTTGATGATACTGCCGCATCTGGTACAATGCCCCTTACACTAAGCATTACTTACCCTGAAGGAAGGAAGGACTGGATGCTGGGAATGAGCAAGATCACTTGGTCTCACATGGAGGTTTCAAAGCTCTTGTTACCAGATCCAGGTTCCCCCCACCCCCCACTCCCCAGCTGGCTCAGTGATAAAGAATCCACCTGCTAATGCAGAAGACACAGGAGACATGGGTTCCATCCCTGGTTCGGGAAGATCCCCTGGAGTAGGAAATGGCAACCTACTCCAGTATTCTTGCCTGGAAAGTTCCATGGACAGAGGAGCCTGGTGGGTCCATAGGGTCACAGAGTCAGACACGACTGAGTTGGACACGACTGAGTCGGACCCACTCACCCCAGATCCAGGCTGCACCAATATCAAACCCTGAAGGGAGACGTGGTGGTCATGGCCTCCAGAAGCCCACACACTTCTGGACAACAAGGGTTGTACCAGGGTGATGAGATTCTCCGAGTCAGGAAACTGCTCCCTGGCTAGTCACCCAGGAACCCACCCACCCTTCTCAGGAATTCACCCCTCCCATCCTGGTGGGTGTCAATGCCACTCCTTATTCTCAAATGTCAGATTACCTAATGTCTCAGTCTGCTTGGGCTGCCTGAACAAAGTACCAGACTGGGTGGCCGCAGCCACAGAAAGGGATTTTCTCATAGTTCTGCAGGCCGAGACTCCACGATCAAGGTGCTGAAGGTTTGGTTTCTCCTGGGGCTTCTCTCTAGGCCTGCAGACGCCACTGTCTCCCTGTGTCCTCAGCCGGCCTTCCCTCCCTGGCGTCTCTCTAAGAGCTTTGAGCCCATCTGTATGACCTCGCTCAACCATAGGCACATCTTTAAAGGCCCTGACTGCGAATACAGTCACGTGCTGAGGTCCTACCAGTTATGGCTTCTGAAACCGAGTCTACCTCAAAACTGAAAAAACTGAAACTGAGTTTTCCTGCCGAGTTTATGATTAACCTTTCTTTCTAAAACTTTATTCTCGTCCTTGTCCGTTCCCTGTTCCCCTCAGGGTTGAGGAGTATCTAAGAAAAGTGGGAAATTGAAACTAAGCAGGACCTTCCGGTGTCCCCCTGGGAACAACAGTACCTCCACTGTCTCTTGTTTCTTGTTTGTAGAAAAAAAGACTTTAGTCTCCTAGGCTTTCCCCGAGTTCCAAAGAGCAGATCCAGCAGTTAATGATTAGGACAATAAAGTCCCAGGACTCCTAGTTCCTCCTGAAGGGACAGAGATAACAATCTGATCCAACTCTTTGAGTTGTTCTGCATAAACTTAGACCCCACCCAGTGGAGGATGGTGATGACATGCTGACCACAAGTACTGGACCCCAGACTGGTTGGAACCAGAAGGTTGAAACTGAGATTCCCATTCATCACCTTATTGTCACACCACCAACCAATCAGAAGAAGGTCCATGATCAGCCATCCTACCCCCTAACACTGTCTCTAGTGTCATGCATTCAAAAAACTAAGATCATGATATCCAGTCCCATCACTTCATGGCAAATAGAAGGGGAAAAGTGGAAACAGTGACAGATTTTATTTTTCTGGGCTCCCAAATCACTGTGGATGGTGATTGCAGCCATGAAATTAAAAGATATTTGCTTCTTGGAAGGAAAGCTATGACAAACCTAGACAGTGTATTAAGGAGCAGAGACAAGACTTTGCCGACAAAGATCCATGTAGTCAAAGCTATGGTTTTTCCAGTGGTCATGTACAGATGTGAGAGTTGGACCATAAAGAAGATTGAGCACCAAAGAATTGATGCCTTTGAATTGTGGTACTGGAGAAGACTCTTGAGGCTCCCTTGGACTGCAAGGAGGTCCATCCTAAAAGAAGTCAACCCTGAATATTCATTGGAAGGACTTATGCTGAACTTGAAGTTCCAGTACTTTGGCCACCTGATGGGAAGAGCTAACTCATTGGAAAAGACCCTGATGCTGGGAAAGGTTGAGGGCAGGAGAAGGGCATGACAGGGGGTGAGATGTTTGGATGGTATCACCGACTCAATGAACATGAGTTTGAGCAAACTCTGGGAGATAGTGAAGGACAGGGAAGTCTGGTGCACTGCAGTCCTTGGGGTTGCAAGAAGTTGGAGGTGACTTAGCGACTGAACACCACCACCACCACCACTGTCTTTAAAAGCCCTTGCCGTCAGAGAGTTTGAGTCTTTTAATCATGAACTGCCCATTCTCCTTGCTGCTGCTGCTAAGTCGCTTCAGTCATGTCCGACTCTGTGCGACCCCATAGACGGCAGCCCACCAGACTCCCCCGTCCCTGGGATTCTCCAGGCAAGAACACTGGAGTGGGTTGCCATTGCCTTCTCCACCCATTCTCCTTGGTGCTCTGCAAATAAATCTTTCTTTCTCCAGAAACTCAGGTGTTTTGCTTTGTTTGGCCCCACTGTGCAGCACTGATGCTGCAGCTGAAACTGAAACTGCAAAACTTTGACCACCTCACGCAAAGAACTGAGTCACTGGGAAAGACCTTGATGCTGGAAAAGATTAAAGGCAGGAGGAGAAGCGGATGACAGAGGATGAGATGGTTGGATGGCATCACTGACTTGATGGACATGAGTTTGAACACGCTCCAGGAGCTGGTGACAGATACGGAAGCCTGGCCTTCTGCAGTCCATGGGGTTGCAGAGTCGGACATGACTGAGCGACTGAACTGTGCAGCAAGCACACGGACTTGGGTTTGAAAATTTCAACATGAATTTTGGGGGAGACGTGGTTCAACCCATGTCACTTAATTTTCTTGATTTTGTTTAAATCAGAGTGTATCTGGGGACGTCCCTGGTAGTCCCATGGTTAAGAATCTACCTTGCAATTCAGGGGACACAAGTTAAATCCCTGGTTGGGGAAATGAGATCCTACTTGCCTGGGAACAAATAAGCCTGGGCACCATAACTAGAGAGTCCATGTGCTGCAATGAAAGATTCTCCAAGGGCTTTCCTGGTGGCTCAGTGGTAAAGGATCTGCCTACCAGTGCACGAGACATGGGTTCGGTCCCTGATTCAGAAAGATCCCACATGCCTCAGAGCAACTAAGCTTGTGCACCACATCTATTGAGCCCGTGCTCTAGAGCCTGAGAGCCATAACTATTGAAGCCTGTATGCTGTAGAGTCTGTGCTTTGCAACAAGAGAAGCCACAGCAATGAGAAGCCAGTGCATCGCAGCTAGAGAGTAGCCCCAACTCTTCAAAACTACAGAAACGTCTGCACAGCAAGAAGACCCAGAACAGCCAAAAATTAAAAATAAATAAATATTAAAAAAAAGATTCTGCCAGCCCAATTAAGTCTTGACACCAGCAAATAAATTATTTTTTTATTTAAAAAATAATTTATTAAAAATAATTATATTTTTAAAAAGTATAACTGCTCTGGAACCCTGTCAGGCAGCATGGAAGGGAAATTCACTCTCAGGTATTACTGCAGCTCTGGCCTCCTGCCTTCCCACCTGCAGAGATGCTGAAGGTCTCCGGAGGCCATTGAGACCCTAGGGGGCAGGACTCCTAGAACTTCGCTCCTCATTGGTCGGTGCTGATATGCCCTCGTCCTAGCTGCCCACTTCCAGATGAAGCTGGGAGCCCCACTCCCACCTCCCCCCACATCCTCCAGGTGCTTGTTCCCCCAGGGCCCCCCAAGGATACAGACCAGCCCTCACTTTGCCCCTTCCCTACCGGCCTTTCCCTCAGCCCGCAGCCGCAGGCAATTCAATTCTTTTCTGAGTCTAAGAAGACTCTGAATTTGGCCTCAGAGCAGAGAATTCTAAAGGTCCAGCCTCAAACCCAGTTGGTATGTCTTAAGGAGAAGGGAGGGAGTAACAAATAGCTGGGTTCTTTTTTCCAAGAGTAGGGAAACCAAATGCTCACATTCCATAGTTTAGTAGATGATGCTGGCACATTCAAGCTCTCTGCCCTCCACTGTGCCCTCTCTCAGCAGTGGCCTCTGCAAACCTCTATTCTGCTCGGAACCACCCTCTGCCACCCTCCTCCATGCCCCCCGCCCCCGGCTGACCTTAATGATGCCAGCTTGTCTGCCTCCTTGAACTACTGTGGCTTCCTGCCAGTGACCCTTGCACACGGCACCATCCCTTCTTCCCTGCTTCCCTGGGAGTTGGAAAGGGATCTTCCTGCCCCAGGCCAAGTGCTCCCCACTCTCCTCCAGCTCTGTCAGTGGCCCCTCCTTATACATTTTAGATTGTTTTTTAAATAAAGATTTATGTTTGGTGGTGGTTTCGTTACTAAATCCTGTCCGACTTTTGAGACCTCACCATGGACTGTAGCCTGCCAGGCTCCTCTGTCCATGGGATTCTCCAGGCAAGAATGCTGGAGTGGGTCACCATTTCCTTCTCCAGGGGATCTTCCTGACCCAGGGATTGAACCTGGGTCTCCTGTACTCGGTATGTTTAGAAACATTGATGATTTACAGAAAAGTGTACAGAGACTTCTTGTATACAACCCTCTTACCCAATTGTACATTACTATTAACTAAAGTTCACACTTTATTCAAATTCCCTTGGTTTTTTCCTAACATCCTTCTTCTGTTTCAGGGTGCCACCCAAGATATCACGTGACATTCTGTTGTCATGCCTCCTTGGGCTACTCTTGGCTGGGACAGTTTCTCAGACTTTCCTTGTCTTTGAGAATCTTGATGGTTTGGGGAAGTACGGTTGTCAGTAGACTGTCCCTCATTTGGGGTTCGTGTGGTGGTTTGTTTTTCTCGTGACTAGACTGGTATTTAAGGGCTCTTGGGAGGAAGACCACAGAAACGAAGTGTCATCCTCATCACGACGTTTCAAGGCTGCCTGATGTCAACATGCTCACTGCCGTGGATGTTGACTTTGATCGCCTGGCTGAGGTGGTGTCTGTAAAGTTCTTCTTTGTCTCCCGTTCCATACTGTGCTCCCTGGAAGAACTCCGTAGGTGTAGCCCCTGCTTAGTGGGTGGGGAGTCAAGCTTCACCTCCTCGAGGGGTCAATATTTACATCAATTATTGACAATTTTCCCATACAGAAACTTTCTCTCTCCCTCTTTTATTTGCTTAATCATTTATTTGTATCAATACAGACTCACAGATATTTATTTTATCCTTTGAGTTATCAAATATGTTATTTCTTTTTTGTTCAAATTGTTCCTACCTTTGACTCTGGGTTGATTCAATTTTAGTAATTTCTGTGGTCCTTTGATGTGGCCCCATCCCTTTGTTTTGGAAGCACTTCCTTCCTTCCTTCCCGGCTTCCGAGATGCTTCAGGCTCCTCCCCCAGGCTAGAATTAGACACTTCTTCCAGGAGCCCTGGTGTCTGTTATCAAGGAGAACAGGCTTAGGAACCTAGGTCTGGGTGCCGTGTGCCCTCTAAAGGAACAAAATTGGAAATTTGTGTGGAAATATAGATAACCTGTGTATAATACACACGACTAGGATGCTGGGACAAATATCAACAACCTCAGATATGCAGATGATACCACTCTGATGGCAGAGAGTGAAGAAGAACTAAAGAGTTTCTTGATGAAACTGAAAGAGGAGAGTGAAAAAGCTGACTTGAAAGTCAACACTCAAAAAACTAAGGTCATGGCATCCAGTCCTTTGACTTCATGGCAAATAGAAGGGGAAAAAGTTAAAGCAGTGACAGATTTTATTTTCTTGGGCTCCAAAATTAGTGCAGATGGTGACTGAAGCCATGAAATTAAAAGATGCTTGCTCTCTGTAAGGAAAGCTATGACAAACCTAGACAGCATATTAAACAGCAGAGATACCACTTTGCCGCCAAAGTCCATCTAGTCAAAGCTAAGGTTTTTCCAGTAGTCATCTATGGATGTGAGAGTTGGATAATAAAGAAGACTCAGCACCAAAGAAAATATTCTTTTGGATTGTGGTGCTGGAGAAGATTCTTGAGAGTCCCTTGGACTGCAAGCAGATCAAACCAGTCAATCCTAAAGGAAATCAATCCTGAATATTCATTGGAAGGACTGATGCTGAAGCCGAAGCTCCAATATTTTGACCACTTGATGCAAAGAGCCAATTCATTGGAAAAGACTCTGATGCTGGGAAAGACTGGGGGCAAGAGGAGAAGGGGGTGGCAGAGGATGAGATGGTTAGACAGCATCCCTGACTCAATGGATATGAATTTGAGCAAATTCCGGGAGATAGTGGAGGACAGGAGAGACTGGCATGCTGCTTTCCATGGGGTCACAAAGAGTTGGACATGACTTAGTGACTGACTAACAACGACAGCATTTCTGTATTTACTCATCTATATTTTTACAAGATAAATGAGTTTCTGCTTATATCTCCAACTTTAAACCAGCACCAGTGGTTCATTCCAGCCTTTCCCTTGCTTATCTATAACTTCCCTCTGCAAATGGGAGAAACTCAGCTCCCACCACCCGCCATCCCTTTACTTATTTATTTATCCATGTGATTCAGGAGTGTTAGCTTGCTCACCACGAGCAACGAATTTATCAGCAAGAGAACAGCACTACGTACAGCTCCCTTTGTCAACAGACTTTGGCAGGACGAGAAAGGGGAAACAGAGAATGAGATAATTGGATGGCATCATCGACTCAGTGGACATGAGTTTGGGCAGACTCTGGGAGATAGTGAAGGACAGGGGAACCTGGCGTGCTGCAGTCCATGGGGTCACAAAGAGTTGGATACGACTGAGTGACTGAACAGCAACAACAAAGTCTTATGGCCACCAATCATTCCCGCAGTTGCTTAAGAAACTTTAGATCAGCACCTTTTCTCCCCTATCTCCTTCAGGGAGGTTATGTGACTTTTCTAATACAGTTAACATTTTTTTTTCACAGTCTGCACTCTATCCTGGGATTCCCCCACTATCTCCTAAATGATTTTTTAAAAAATTTGTCTCCATTAAGGTTTTCTCTGTGCTGTAAAGCTCTGGGGATTTGACAGTGGACAATGTCCTGCATCCATCATCACAGTGTTATACAGAACCGTTTCATTCCATCCCCCCAATTCTCCTGTGCCTTCCTTCCAACCCTTGGCAACCACTGATTAGTTTTCCTATTCTATCTCCTGCATTTTATTATTTTATTTTTGTCTTTTCACAGCTTTACAGCTCATTTTCTTTTTAAAAAATTCTTTTTGGACTATAGTTGGTTTACAATGTTGTGTTAGTTTCAGGTATATAGTAAAGTGAATCAGTTACACACACACACACACACACACACACATTAATATATGTGCCGTGCCATGCTCAGTCACTTAGTCACGTCTGACTCTGCAATCCCATGGACTGTAGCCCTCCAGACTCCTTTGTCCATGGGATTTCCCAGGGAAGAATACTGGAGTGGGTTGTCATTTTGTTCAGGGGATCTTCTCGACCCAGGGATTGAACCTGCATCTCCCATATCTCCTGCATTGGCAGGAGGATTCTTTACCACTGAGCCACCTGAGTAGCTATATGTATGTATGTGTATATATATATATATATATATATATGCACATACCCCTTTTTGGATTCTTTTTTCCCTACAGATCATTACAGAGAGTTGAGTAGAGTCCCCAGCGCTCTACAGTGGTTCTTATTAGTTATCTGTCTTATATATGTATATGTGTGTGTGAGTTGCTCAGTCGTGTCTGACTCCTTGTGACCCCATGAGTTGGGCCCGCCAGGCTCCCATGACTTGGGCCCACCAGGCTCCTTCATCCATGAGAGTCTCCAGGCAAGGAGTGGGTTGGGAGTGGGTTGCATTCCCGTCTTCATATCTTATACAAAGTAGTGTGTATGTGTCAGCTCCAATCTCCCAATTTATCCATTCCCCCACTTCTCCCTAGTGACCGTAAGTTTTTTTCTACATCTGTAACTTTATTTCCATTTTGTAGATAAGTTCATTTGTAACCTTTTTTCAGATTCCACCTATGAGTGATATCATACGTTACTTGTTTTTCTCTGTGTGACTTACTTCTCTTGGAATGATAATCTCTAGGTCCATCTCTGTTGCTGCAAATGCATTTTAACTGTGCTCGACTTTCTCCAGGGACTCCTGCCCACCAGCATTTATCATCTTTGAAAATGCGTCTCTCTAATCACTTTGGGTACCTCCCACTATGACATCGCCTGTTGTCTCCTTTTCATAGACAAACTCCACATTTGCCCTGAATTTGAATGAACTTTTTGGCCAGCTAGACAGGGCATGTGGTTCCCTTACAGACATTTGTACATCTGCTGGCTGGTGATTCCAAAAAGAAAGCAATTTGAAAACTTGCTTACATGAATATTCATAGCAGCATATCCTTGAGAACTAAATAGCATAAAAATCCAAATATCCATCAACTGATGAATGGATAAACAAAATGTGGTCTGTCCTCACAATGGAATATTACTCAGCAGAAACAGGAAAGAAGTGCTGATACAGGCTACGGCACAGATGAACCTTGAAAACATTGCACTGTGGGAAAGAAACCAGAGACAAAAGGCCCCGTCTTATGGTACTGTGATTCCATTTATATGAGAGGTCCAGAACAGCCAAATCCATAGACAGAAAGAAAAGAAGACTGGCAGTTGCGAGGGGCTGAGGGGGAGGGAGAATTAAAGGGCGATGGCTAAGGGGTGATCAACATGTTTTAAAATTGATTTTGTTGATGACTGCACAAGACTGTGAGTATACTGCTGCTGCTGCTGCTAAGTCACTTCAGTTGTGTCCGACTCTGTGCGACCCCCACAGACAGCAGCCCACCAGGCTCCCCCGTCCCTGGGATTCTCCAGGCAAGAATACTGGAGTGGGTTGCTATGTCCTTCTCCAATGCAGGAAAGTGAAAAGTGAAAGTGAAGTCGCTCAGTCGTGTCCGACTCTTCACAACCCCATGGACTGCAGCCTACCAGGCTCCTCTGTCCATGGGATTTTCCAGGCAAGAGTACTGGAGTGGGGTGCCATTGCCTTCTCCATACTACACACCATCAAATTGTACGCTTTAGATAGATGGATTGTATGGTATGTGAATTACAGTTTCATAAAGTTGTTACAAAACAACACAGAACAATTCCCTCACTGATTGTGCTAAGGCGATATCCATTGAGATGAGTCATACTCACTGTGTGAATTCTCAGGATGACTCAGGATTACAGGGTTATTTTCATGACAGCCCCAAGTTGGGCTTCAGGTCGACCCAGGACCAGCCAAGGAGGCTTATTTAAAGGTGCCCAGAACTGCTTTACGCAGGAGCTGGCCACGCACACCTGTGAAGCCTCTTTGGCTGTGCGGTCCCAGAGATGGAGCAGGCCATGAACAAAAACACTGTCAGGGTCATTTCAGCTCTGGACTCTCCTTTCCCTCCATTCTAGGGCTTGAATTGGGATTGGAATCTGGGACAGTTCTGCAAGTGACAGAATTTGAGCCCTGTCTGTAGGACTGTGGCCCATGCCTCCAGGGTGGGGATGGGGGTACGACTTTCTGACGCCAGATCAAACGTGGACGTGTTTGTAGCAGTAGGGTTAGGTTGGTTTAAGTTGCTCAGTCGTGTCCGAGTCTTTGTGAGCCCATGGACTGTAACACGCCAGGCTTCCCTGTCCTTCACTGCCTCCTGGAGCTTGCTCACACAGCAACAAAGCAGCCAAAGAAATTGGTGCCAGAATCTAATCTGAGAGGGAGTGTCACACGTAGAGTCATACGCATTCATTCTCAATGGGAGTGACCTGTCACGGGGGACAGAGATCAGGTGGATTGTCAGAGCAATTACATAGAATTCACTCTCCCTCCAGTTCCAGCTCTACTTGCTGATCCATTGGTCTTGCTCGAAACCTCCCAGCATGTTCGTCAGTAGGAAATCTGGACACTCTGTATTTCCTGCTGATCAGTCTCCGTGTCCATGACCAGAGGGCAGGCAATGAAGGAGCTGGTTTGTCTTCCTTTTCACCACTAACTCACCTGGCCTTAGCCTCTGTGGTGGGTTGAATGGTCCCCAACCCCCTGCCACCATGGATGTACCTAGAACCTGTGAACATGACCTTATCTAGAAAAAAGGGTCTTTGCAAATGTAATTAGATATTTATTTATGTATTTGACTGCACTAGGTCTTAGTTGCAACACCTGGGAGCTTTAGTTCCAGCAGGGTAACTCTTAGTTCTGGTAGGTGGGATCTAACTCCCTGACCAGGGATCGAACCCGGGGCCCCTGCACTGGGAGCACAGAGTCTTAGCCACCGGACCACCCAAGAAGTCCTCTGCAGATATAATTAAGAATCTCTACTTGAGATCATCCTGGATTATCTGTCATTGGCCCTAAATCTAATGATTGATACTCTCATAAAAGACAGAAGAGGGGAAGGCTGTGAGAAACAAAGGCAGAGATTCAGGTGGTGTACCTCAAGGTGAGGAAGGCCTGGAGCTGCCGGAAGCTGTTAGAAGCCAGGAAGCCTCCTCCCCGAAAGTCTTTGGAGGGAGTTGGGTCCTGCCGACACCTTGATTTCAGACTTCTGGCCCCTGAAATTCGAGAGAATACATTTCTGTTGTTTTATGTCACCAAGTTGGTGGGGATTTGTTATGGCCAAAATGAATACATCCCTGAGTCTCTGAACTTCATCTGTAAAATGTATTAAAATAAAACAGCATGGACTATGTGCCAGGGATTATGTAGACTAAGCCTTAACCTACTTATGCCATCTAATTCCTGGTATTCCCATTTTGCCACGTTGGAAGGAGGTGAAACAGGAGGCTGTGACTGTGCTGTGAACTGGCAGGACCTGCTGTGTGGTCAGCTCCCCCAGGGCTTTTGTCCTTGGCTCCCTAACACTCAAGCACTGGGAGTCTAACTCATAAAGCCTCTGGCCTGGCCTGTTTCTGAGATCTTCCATTCTGTGCACCAGCGAGCACTGCAGGGGCTTGAGGGGCCACCGGGGGATTAAAGGGTTAAATCCAAACCTCAGTGGCCAGGCCTCTGATGTGGTCCTGTTGTTGTTGTTCAGTCACTGAGTCATGTCCAACTCTTTGTGACCCCATGGACTGTAGCATGACAGGCTTCTCTGTGCTTCACTATCTCCCAGAGCTTGCTCAGACTGATGTCCATTGAGTCAGTGGTGCCATCCAACCATCTCATCCTCTGTCCATTTCTCCAAACTACAGGGAGGGAGCACAGCCTCATCTATCAGCAGAAAATTGGATTATTGGATTAAAGATTTACTGAACATGGTCCTGCTCACCAGAGCAAGACCCAGTTTTCCCCACAGCCAGTCTCTCTCATCAGGAAGCTCACACAATCTTCTTACCCTCATCCATCAGAGAGCAGACAGAATGAAAACCACAATCACAGAAAACTAACCAAATGGATGACATAGATCACAGCCTTGTGTAACTCAGTGAAACCATGAGCTATGATGTGTAGGGCCACCCAAGACAGATGGGTCATGGTGGAGAGTTCTGACAAAACGTGGTCCTCTGGAGAAGGGAATGGCAAACCACTTCAACATTCTTGCCTCAAGAACTCCATGAATAGCATAAAAAGGTAAAAAGTGGTCCTGGGGTTCTCCTATTGGCCTGCCCAGAAGGTCCTCTCAGCAGTTCTTCCTATCCCTGCTGACCCCTAATGTACCCTGATTTGGAGAGGGATGCTTACACTAGGAAACAGAGAGTAGACCCAGAAGTCCTCCCAAAGAGCATCCTCTCCTCATCCAGAGAGACACTGAGTCCACCTTGGGTGGTGACAGGCAGGGTGGCCTGTTGCTTCATTTTGGTGCTAGTGTGGACGGTGACTGCAGCCGTGAAATGAAAAGACGCTTGCTAGCTAGAAGAAAAGTTATGAAAAACCTAGACAGTGTATTAAAAAGCAGAGACATCACTTTGCCAACAAAAGTCCGAAAAGTCAAAGCTATGGTTTTTCCAGTAGTCATATACAGATGTGAGAGTTGGACCATAAAGAAGGCTGGGCACCAAAGAATGGATGTTTTTAAATTGTGCTGGAGAAAACTCTTGAGAGTCCCTCGGACTGCAAGGAGACCAAACCAGTCAATCCTAGGGGAAATCAACCCTGAGTATTTCTTGGAAGGACTGATGCTGAAGCTCCCATACTTTGGGCACCTGATGTGAAGAGCTGACTCATTGAAAAGACCTTGATGCTGGGAAAGATTGAAGGCAGGAGGAGAAAGGGGTAGGACAGGATAAGATGGTTAGCTAGTATCATGGACTCAGTGAATGTGAATTTGAGCAAACTCAGTGAGATACTGAAGTTCAGGGAAGCCTGGCATGCTGCAGTCCCTGGGGTCACAGAGAGTCGGACACAACTTGGCAACTGAACAACAACAACAAGTGGGAGTCATGGAAGATGTTGACAGCTTGGCAGGGCAGAGACAAGGCCTGTGAGAAGAGTCATGGTCACGGACAGTGCACAGGGCAAGTGGGCTCACTGATACCCCCACCCCTGGGGACAAGGGACCCCTTATCCCTTCCCAGAGCCACAGCTTCTAAGCATGATGGCTCCTAGGAGGCTGCCCGCAGGCACCCCTCATCTCTCATCCTTTAGCCTCAGAAGAAAGCAGCGTGGGTTGTTAAAACACATTTCATAATAAAGTAAACAAGTCTGGGTCCCAGGCTGCAGGACACGTGTTCAAGGCAAGTAACATGAGTCCTGTGACCTTTCCCACGCTGGCCGGCTGGGAGCTCGGCCACCTGTTGGGCCAGAACAAGTGCAGCCATGAAAGTCACCCAAGTCCCTCTTCCTCCAGCAGCAAATAGCAGCTTGCAGATGCCACAGGTGCCAGCTGAGGCCCAGGTGGGACGGGCTGTACGCAATGGCTCCTCCGGGGCTGGGGCCACAGCGCAGTTATTTATAAGCTCTGGCTGCTGCCAGCCATCCTGGATCAGGCTGGTTTGTTTGAGTCTCTGGTGCCAAGTGTTTTCCTTTTTTTTCTTTTCCCAGTAAGAATCTGAATCTGAACATCACCGGGGAAACCCAGAATCAAGTCACTGGATCAATACTTGCTCAACACCCACTGTCAAGGCCTCAAAGGTACAAATGTATGGCTTATCACCCACTCTCCCCTGGGATGACGGTGGGGCTGCTGGGTGTGTGTGTTGGGGGGGTACTTCTAAGAGCACCTGCCTAGAATTTGTCCTTGAGTGTGTCCGGTGGCTTAGTGGTAAAGAACCCGCCTCCCAGTGCAGGACACCCAGGTTCAATCCCTGGGTTGGGAAAATCCTCTGGAGAAGGAAATGGCAACCCATTCCAGTATTCTTGCCTGAAGAATCTCATGGACAGAGGAGCCTGGTGGCCTACAGTTCATGGGGTCGCCGAGTCAGACACAACTTAGCGACTAAACTGCAGTGTCCTTTTCAGAGAGGGATATGTCAGAGCTCTGTTGTTATTTACCAAGTAGATTGATGTCCCTGAAGAAAGGATGTCCAGAGTATTTGCATAACGTAGGGCTCAGGCCTGCACTGTGACTTCCACAGGCCCTGAGCACTTCTGTTTTTTGGGGTCTCATCCTTCATTAAAAATAAATAAATAAAAAATTTTAAATTAAAAATTGGTATTGGGTTGGCCAAAAAGTTCATTTGGGTATTTTAATATCATCTTTCAGAAAAACCTGAATGAACATTTTGGCAAACCTAACACAAAGCAAACATAATTCAGGCTGGATTTGCTGCTATATATTCATTATTAATGTATTCACTTTTTCCTCTTGATTTTGTAAATTGTGTGTGTGCCATACTCTCAGTCATGTCCAACTCTTTGTGACCCTGTGGACTGTAGCCCACTAGGCTCCTCTGTCCGTGGAATTTTCTGGGCAAGAATACTGGAGTGGGTTACCATTTTCTACTCCAGGGGATCATCTTGACCCAGGGATCGAACCTGAGTCTCTTGTGTCTCCTGCATCGGCAGGAGAATTCTTTACCACTGCGCCCACTGGGGAAGTAATTAAAACCTTTCTGAGGGCTCCTAAAGTCCCAGGTTCCAGTGAGTGCCTCCTGCTGGGCCTCCCTCCCAGAGCTGTTTTATTCTCTGATGGTCACCCACATTCAGATTTACTGTGCTAAGTGATTTACATGCAAAGTCCTATTTCTTCTCTGCAAAGTCCATGGGGAAGTTAGCCTCCCTACCCCAAACCCCAGATGGGGAAGCTGAGAAATGAGATCACTTGTCCAAGGTCACGCACAGCTGGGGCTGCACCCACTGCCTTGTCCTCTATTTCCCCACTAGATGCCTCTTCACCCACACTTGACTTTAAAAAGCTTTCATGCCTACAGTTCATGCTTCCTGGAGGCCTCCGTTAGTCAGTAGCCACTTGTTCCTGGCCCAGTGAGATGCTACCAGGAATAGAAGGTCCAGGCAGAGAGAACCACAGGGGTGTGGCCGTGTCTGGAGCCAAGCTATCCTCTCCCCCACCTCCCTGGACATCCCTGGGCCCAGCGCCCGTGGTGTTGTTCAGTACCCGAGGCAGCTGGCTCTGTCCGGCCTTGACTGCCTCAGACCCAGGGCCACTGCCCTGTGAAAATTAGTAAAAGGCATCCCTTCCTCAAGACCCTTGATTGCCAGGAAACTGGTGCATTAAACACCCAGATCTATAATGTGCAATGTGTTTGTTATGTGAATGGGGGCCCTTGTAATGTGTGACGTGTGCATCCTGCCCAACCAGACAGGGTGGCCCTGGCCAAGCTCCCAGAGCCCTGTTGCCAATGCCTGCTTTCAAGGATGCTTGAAGTGATAATAGGCCAGTCTTGGGAGAAGGCTGGAGATGAAAGCATTTGCAGCAGAGAGGCGTGGGGGCGGGGGGCAGGGGAAAGGTCTCAGGCTGGCTCCAGAAGGAGGGGTTGGGGGGTTGCAGTTGGAGTTGAAAGCAGAAGTCCAGGCTGCCTGATGGTCACATGGGGAGTTGTACTTGAGGTCAGGAACATCCAGCCCTGCGTGAACCAAAGGTGGGCCTTGGAGCATGCATCGAGTGCTACAAAGGCAAAGACAAAGAGGCAATTACGCCTGTCGGGGCAGAAAGGACAACCAAGAAATGCTTCATGAGAGACAAAGCGTCTGAGCTGGGCTTTGGCAGGATAAATAGGAGTTCGCTGTGCCAAGAATCTGGAAGAACATTTTAAAAAGTGTGTAGGGCTTCCCGGGTGGCTCAGTGGTAAAGAATCCACTTGCCAATGCAGGAGACATAGATGTGATCCTTGGGACAGGAAGATTCCCACATGTTGCCTAGCAACCAAGCCCGTGGGCCGTGACTACTGAGCCTGTGCTCTAGAAGCCGGGAGCTGCAAGTACTGAACCCACGTGCCCTAGAGCCCATGCTCCGCAACAAGAGACGCCACCACAATGAGAAGCCTGCGCACCACTGCTAGAGAGTAGCCCCCACCCACCATGACCAGCGAAGAGTCCATGTAGCAGTGAAGATGCAGCAGAGCCAAAAATAAATAAATAAAATCATTATGTTTTAAACAAGGTGTGTCAAAGAGAAGGAACAGAGAGGCAGGAGACTACAGAACTTCAAAAGACCCCTGGGTCACCCCTGTCTGGCACTGACCCACTCTGTTACAGGAGTTGTTTACCACATTGCTTTCCCACTGCCCTGTAGGCTCCTGTGGGCAGGGACTGAGTCCAGTTTGCTTGTATCTCAGAACAAGGTTATGGCCTGGCATAAACGGGCTCTTGATAAATATGTGCAGGAAGAATGTACCAGCTGTTGATTGACTGTCTGTTGCAGCCAGGGTTTAAGGGGCTGGGAATTGGGATGGGAAGGTGGGAGGAAGCAAGGCGGAGAAGACCAGCTGGAGACACTGTGTGGGCCTGGGGGCTCTGCCGTGGAGCCTGTGTTTCACTGTGTTGGGAATGTGGGGTCAACAGAAGGGTGATCCAGACCTGCCTAGGTCACCAGATCTGTTGCCAAAGGTTTGGGGTGGCCTCCAGTTCAAGGGTGGCTCAGTGGTAAAGAATCCCCCTGCCAATGCAGAAGTCACAGGAGACTGGGTTCGATCCCTGGCTCAGGAAAACCCCTTGGAGGAGAAAATGGCAACCCACTCTAGTATTCTTGCCTGGAGAGTCCCGTGGACAGAGGAGCCTGTATAGGGTTACAAAGAATTGAATATGACTGAGCATGTACGCACCAGGCCAAGTGGGCAGAGCCTTGAGATAACAGAGGAGAGAGGAGGAAAGTGTTGGGGCTGTGGGCTCCTGGCCATATCTACTTGCTCTAAAATGATGAAAACTGGGGAATTCCCTGATGGTCCAGTGGTTAGGGCCTCTCACTGTCACTGCCGAGGCCCTGGGGTTCAATCCCGTGTTGGGGAACTGAGATCCTACAAGCCATGTGGCATGGCCAAAGGGAGGAAAAAGATAGAGACAGTCCCACTGAGGGAAAGAGGGAGTTCTCCAGTTTAGAGGCATGAGTCAGGAAGAGCAGCATAGTCTCCTGGGTCAACTTGGGTGTGGTAACATTTGGAAAACATAACCTGTCACAGGGCTAGCATATAAAACTATTCACTCAGCACCATGACCAAGTGGGATTTATGCCAAGTGTGTAAGGCTGGTTCAACATTTAAATACCAATGAATGTAATCTATCATATCAACAGGCTAAAGAAGAAAAAGAATCACATGATCATATCAACAGATGCAGAAAAAGCATTTGACAAAATCCAACACTCATTCAAGATTAAAGCTTCCAGCAAATCATTAAGAGGGGTACTTCCTCAACTTAAAAAACATCTACAAAAAAACTACAGCTAACATCAAACTTAACAGTGATAAACTTGAAGCTTTCCTGCTAACATCAAGAACAAGGCAAGGATCTCCCCTCTCACTAGTCCTTTTCAACATTTCGCTGCAAGTCCCGGCTAACGCAATAAGACAAGAAATGGGCGTAAAAGTTATACAGATTGGGAAGGAAGAAATAAAACTGTATTCACACATGACACAATTTTCTCTGTAGAAAATCTGAAAGGACCAACAACAACAACAAAAGCTCTTGGAATTAATGGGCAATTTTAGAAAAGCTGTAGGATACAAAGTTAATACATAAAATCCAAAAGTTTTCCTGTACACCAGCAACAAACGAGTGGAACTGAAGTTAAAAACATATCATCATTTACATTAGCAGCCCCCCAGATCTATATGAGGAAAACTACAAAATTCTGATGAAAGAAATCAAAGAACCAAATAAATAGGAAGGTGTCCATGTATCAAGATGTCGTGTGTGCTAAGTCACCCAGTCATGATCAACTCTTTGTGACCCTGTGAACTGTAGCCTGCCAGGCTCCTCTGTCCATGGGATTCTCCAGGCAACAATATTGGAGTGGATTGCCATGCCCTCCTCCAGGGGATCTTCTCTACCCAGGGATTGAACCGGCACCTCTTATGTCTCCTGCATTGACTGGTGGATTCTTTTACCACTAGCGCCAACCTGGGAAGCCCAGCAAGATGTCAGTTCTTAACTCGATCTTCAGATTCAACGTGACCCAAATCAAAATGGCAGCAAATTATTTTATGGATATTGATAAGCTGATTCTAAAGTTTATTTAGAGAGGCAAAAGACCCAGAATAGCCAACTCAGTATTGAAGGAGAAGAACAAAATCAGAGGACTGACTTAACCCAATTTCAAGACTTATTATAAAGCTATAGTAATCAAGACTATAATAATAGCAAAAGAACAGACAACTAGATCAATGGAACAGAATAGAAAGCTCAGAAACATACTCACATAAATATAGTTAACTGATCTTTAACAAAGGAGCAAAGGTAATACAAAGGAACAGAGGAAATCTTTTCAACAAATGGTGCTGGAACAGCTGGGCATCTATATGCAAAGGAAGCATCCAGACATAGATCTTACATCCTGAAAAATTAACTCACAATGGATGACAGACCTAAATACAAAGAGCAAAACAGTAAAGATTCTTGAAGATGATATCAGAGAAAATCTAGGTGGCCTTGGGTATGGTGATGACGTTTTAGATATAACACCAAAGGCACAATCCATGAAGGAAGAACTGATAAGCTGAACTTCATTAAAATAAAAACTGCTCTGTGAAAAAAGATGTCAAGTGCATGAGAAGACAAGCCACAAACTGGGAGGAAATATTTGCAGAAGACATATCTGATAAAGGATTGTTATCCAAAATATACAACAAAGTCTTAAAACTCAACAAGACATCAAACAACTTAATTATAAAATGGCAAAAGAAAAAAATATAATGGCAAAAGATTTGGACACCCTACCAAAGAAGATATACTGATGGCAACATGCATATGAAAAGATATTCAACATCATATGTCATTAGAGAAATGCAAGTTAAAACAATGAGATACCGCTAGACTCTTAACAGAATGGCCAAAATCCAGAGCACTGACAACACCAAATGTTGATGAGGGTGTGGAGCAGCAGGAACTCTCATTCATTGCTGGTGGGAATGGAACGTGATTCAGCCACTTTGGAAGACAGTTTGCCAGCTTCTTATGAAACTGAACATACTCTCACCAATATAATCCAGCAATCTCAGTCCTTGGTATTTACCCAAATGAACTGAAAACTTACATCTACACAAAAGCCTGCACTCGGACGTCCAGAGCAGCTTTATTCATAACCTCCAAAACTCGAAAGCAAACAAGAGGTCCTTTGGAAGGTGAATGGATAATGAACTGTGGAATATTCACCCAACAGGATATTATTTAAGAGAATTCCCTGGAGGTCCAGTGGTTACGACTCCACTCTTTCACTGATGTGAACCTGGGTTCAGTACCTGGCCCAGGATCTAAGACCCCCACAAGCTGTGCTGCCAAAAAATAAAAAAATAAAATAAATAAACCTGAAGCTTGTTAAAAAAAAGAATATTATTCAAGATTAAAAAGAAATGAGCTCTCAAGCCATGAAAAGATGTAGGGAATACAAATGTATGTTACCAAGTGGCAGACACCAATCTGAAATGGCTACATACTTTATAATTCCAGCCACATATATGACATTCTGGAAAAGGCAAAACTGAAGATGGGAAAGGATCAGTGGTTGCCAGGGGATGGGGGAGAGCGGGATTAACAAGAGACACGAAGAGGCTTTTTAGTCAGTGAAGTTTCACTCTGTAAGACACTAGTTAATACAATAGTGGATATGTGTCCTTATACATCAGTCAAAACCCATAGAATGTACAACACCAAGAATGAACCCAAGTGAAGTATGAACTTTGGGTGGTGATGTGTCAGCATAGGTTCATTGATTGTAACAAAAATGTCACTCTGTGGTGAGGGAGGCTATGAGTGTGAGAGTTGTGGTTTAGTCTCTGTGTCATGTCTGATTCTTTTTGCAACCCCATGGACTGTAGCCTGCCAGGCTTCTCTGTCCATGGGATTTCCATGGCAAGAATACTGGAGTGGGTTGCCATTTCCTTCTCCAGGGGATCTTTCCAACCCAGGGATCAAACTCACATCTCCTGCATTGGCAGGCAGATTCTCTACCACCAGGGAAGCCTGTGAGTGTGAAGCGACAGGAGGTAAAAGGGAAATCTCTGAAATTTCTGCTCAATTTTGCTGTGAACCTAAACCTGCTCTAAAAAATAAAGTCCATTACAAATTACTGAGTCAATCTCCCTTCCTACTCCAGTCATCAGACCTTGAGCTGGGGGGTGGAAGGAGAGATGGGAGCTCACAGGAGAGGGGCTCCAGAAGAAGCAAAGGACCCCAGCTGTCCCACATCCGGGCCTGCTCAGGTCATGCCCACCTTTCCAGGCCTCAACAGCCTAGGAGGGGACACTTGAGGGGGTTGATGGTGACTGTAAAACATGGGCTGGGTGGGGACTTCCCTGGCGGTCCTGTGGTTAAGACTCTGTGCTTCTACTTCAGGGGGCACAGGTTCGATCCCTGGTCGGGGAACTAAGATTCCACATGACCAAAACAACAAAACCCAACTCCCATCCCTAAATCCAAGGGTTGGGTAGTCACCTTCTGGGCAAACTGCCTCTGGACTCTGGCTCCAGAGGTCCTGCCTCCACCACTTTTCAGCTGGGAAACTTGCCAAGTGGATGCGTGTCTGCGAAATGGGCAATCACAGTAGTGCACCTACTGTGGGCGCCGATGAAAATTACCGGAGTGACACAGGTGGATGGCCCTGAGCGGACAGCTGGACAGCAATACCAGCCAGGAGGGAATCGTCAGATCTCCGCGTTCCTGCAGGCGCCGCTGCGCCCCCTGGTGGCCTCATAGGGAGCGGCAGCACTGGCCGGCGGCCTGGGGCAGAGCCATGCTCCCTCCTGCGGCTGTGTGCGGCTTGCTTTGCCAGCAGTGAGCATCGCCTGCTTGCGTGCCCTGTCGCTTCAGGAGTGTCCGACTCTTTGCGACTCTATGGACTGTGGCCCACCAGGTTCCTTCTGTCCATGGGGTTCTCCAGGCACGAATCCTGGAGTGGGCTATTGTACCTTCATTAATCAAGCGTCCCTAGAGGCGGCCATGCTGAGTTTTCTCCCAGTTTCCTCTCTCTCGGGTCCTGGGGTCGCCATCCCCAGGACAGGTTTGGTGGATGCTTGTGGAACTGTGCTCTACAACTCTATCCAGGATGCTTGTCCTGTGTCTCCCCGTTGGGCTCTCCCAGGACACAACCCCAGAGGTGGAGGAGCCAACCCCTTCCTCTCTGGAAAGCATGTACCAGCCCCAGGCAGCCCACCCTACTAAGCTGGACTGGTAGGGATGGATGTACCTACAGGCCTCTCCGGGGACTGTCTGTCAAGGAGCAGGAAATCCAGGGAAGGGCCCTGCTCCCTGGTTTTTAAGGGACACTGACTGAGTGCCACCACTTGGAGGGCCTTTAGCCACTCCTGTCTCCCCAGTGCGTGCCTGCTGCGTGTGTGCTCAGTCGCTCAGTTATGTCTGACTCTTTGTGACCTTGTGGACTGTAGCCTGCCAGGCTCCTCTGTCCATGGGATTTCCCAGGCAAGAATACTGGAGTGGGCTACCATTCCCTTTCTCTAGGACGTCTTCCCGACCCAGGGATGAAACCCGTGTCTCCCAAGTCTCCTGCATTGGCAGGCGGATTCTTTACCACTGAGCCATCTGGGAAGCCCATCTCCCCCAGCAACCACAAATAAGGAAAAAAAAAATTGGCAAAGTATGTGTTTCAAATTTCCAAGTTGATGAGACTACTGTTTAATTCATCAAACGAAGAAATTAAGAAAAAAAAAATAATGTACTGGTGAAGTAATTGATTGGTCATTAGGGGGAATTCTAGATTCCACTTTAAAAAACTCTATTAGGTAACTTGTTTGTAAGGATAAAGTTTTTTTCTTTTAAGGTGTACCTAATTTTATTTATTTTTTGACTGCACCATGTGGAGTGCAGGGATCTTATTTCCTCGGGATTGAACCTGTGCCCCCTGACTTGGGAGTTCGGGATCTTAACCACCAGGGAAGACTCAGGGATAAAATATTTATTAATAACACATTTCTGGATGATTTTATGGTGTTGTCCTCAGTTGGCACCATGTCAGTGTGCCCTCTGTCCCAGGCTAGAGCCCTTGAAGAGCCACCCTCGAGCCCTCTGATGAGAGTGGACCCCCACCCGCCTGACTGTTGGTATCTAGGTGCCCATCCTAGGACAGCCTGAGTATTAATAG
Source organism: Bos grunniens (assembly GCF_055505025.1). Classification (NCBI taxonomy): domain Eukaryota; kingdom Metazoa; phylum Chordata; class Mammalia; order Artiodactyla; family Bovidae; genus Bos; species Bos grunniens. The sequence goes on along the minus strand of NC_141180.1, from coordinate 37,075,678 downwards.
ATTCTAGAGGAAACTGGCAAAGGGCACAGTTCTGCAGGCCAGAAGCTGAATGGAGCCCCTGCACCGCGCCCCTGCCCGGCTGGGATAGCAGAGTAGGAACCGTTGGGGAGGGAGTAGAGAACACTGTGTCCGTGAGTCCGTGTTTGGGGTTTTAGTCTGGACCTGAGCAGGTTGTGAAATAAGGGCATTTGAGCCATGTTTATCGAAATTTCAAAGGACCGTTTGGCCCAAAGTGACATATTTAGTTTAATATCACTGATGTTGCCTTGGATGTCAGAGTGCTGCCAGAAAAAGGCTCTGTGATCAGGCTGCCAGGGCTGGAGGATGGCTGATGGTTCTGCAAGGAGAACAGGAGGGCCTCTGAGCTCAGGGAAGAAGGAGGGGTGTGGGGCTTCCGTGTAGACTGTGACCAAGCTAGGAACTAGGCGGGGGCCTCGCCTGTCCCCACCCGCACTCAGGGTTTCACAGATCCCCGTGTTTCTTACACCTCTTTCACAGGCTCAGAAATCTCAAAAGGATGTGGACAAATTTGAGGTTCAAAAAAAATTTTGACGTGGAAAAAAATTGATGTCATTTGAAAGACATCAATTGTGCAGTATTTTTCGTTTTTCTCTGACAGAGTTTCATGTGCATTTTCTGTTTTAAGCTTCATTTTTCTATGACAAAACTAGTAGAGCCACAGAGAGCTGGGGAACCTGGGGATGAAAAGCAAGTAAAACCCCTGTGGCTCGGATCATAAAACATGGTTGGCATGTGGCTCCATTCCCTCTGTTCGTGAACATGGCTACAATCCCAGGTCACTTGCAAATCCAAGTTATGTGTTAAGATAGCAAAACATGGAGAGAGTAGGTCTTAAGCGTTCTTAATACACACATACACACATACAGACAGGCAACTATGTGAAGATATGGATGTGTTAATTAGCTTGATTATGGCAATCATTTCACAGTGTATACCTGTATCAAATCTTTTCTTTGTATACTTAATGTATATAATTGTTGTCAATTAAATATAAAGTTGGAAAAAATTAAAAGCAGATTTCTTCAACAAATAAATTGCAAGATGAACAGGGAACCCATAGATAAAAAGAAATTTAAATGTCAGGTCAACCAATCAGTGGATCCTGATTCAAACAGGCTGCTTTTTAAAAAAAGAATATTTTTGGCATCAAGGAGACTATTCATAATACAGCATTAATGATTTAATTATGTTGAAGTTTATTTTTAGGTGTGGTGAGATTAAAAAGATTCTGTACTTTTTGTGCACTTAGAAATATTTACAGGTGGAATAATATACTCTCTTGGATTTCCTTTAAAACAATAACAGTTGGAGGGAGAGGGTAGAGTTCAAGATGAAATGAGGATAAATGTGACAACGTGTTGGTGGCGTGTGGGATCTTAGTGCCCCTACTAGTGACTGAACCTGTGCCCCCTGCACTGGAAGCATGGAGTCCTAACCACCGGAATGTCAGGGAATTCCCTATTTCTCTATTTTTAAAAAATACTTTTGCAAGTCTCCATAATAAATACCCCATAATAAAAAGCTTAATTTTTGTTTTTAAAGGACATGCAGGGACTAGGACTGACCTTCTTTTGTTGCAAAGGGACTCAGTCACTGAGAGGTACCCCATGGGCTTTGTTGTTGTTTAGTTACTAAATGATGCCTGACTCTTTTCGACCCCATGAAGTGCAGCACACCAGGCTTCCCTGTCCTTCACTAACTCTCAGAGTTTTCTCAAACTCATGTTCATTGAATCGATGATGCCATCAACCATCGTTCTCTGTCACACCTTTCTCCGGCCCTCAATCCTTCCCAGCATCAGGGTCTTTTCCAAAGAGTCAGCTCTTTGCATTAGGTGGCCAAAGTATTGGAGCTTCAGCTTCAGCATCAGTCCTTCCAATGAATATTTGCTGAGAAGAGGCTATTCAGACTGGTCCAGCCACCAACTCCCTCCAGATGCTCCTTCCTAAGGCTCAGTAGGGTTTCCCAGGTGCCTCAGTAAAATTCACCTGTCAATGTAGGAGACACGGGAGACCCAGGTTTGATCCCAGGAAAGATCCCCTGGAGGAGGAAATGGCAACCCATCGCAGTATTCTTGCCTGGAGAATCCCATGGACAGAGGATCCTGGCAGGCTGAGGTCCATGGGGTCGCAGAGTCAGACCCAACTGAGCAAGTGAGCGTGTATGAAGGCTCAGTATCCAGTGTCCGCCAGGGGGCGCTGAGACCATGTTTAACTGACCCAGAGCTGAGGGGTTGGACCTTTCTGGACCGCCTTTGAGATGTGCTAAGATTTCAGACTCTCCGTGGGAAAAGTTTGGGCACAAACCTAAGAGATGTGCAGAGGGTCAAGGCGAGGGCTGATATCGCAAGAATGTTGCTGAAAACCTGTGGTTGAAAATTGGGCTTTCCTGCTGATTTCTTGAGAGAATTTTATTTCTTTGGCTTCTATCCCTGAGTTTCTCTAGTCTCCATTGTGGGTTTTTTATTTTTTTAATTGTTGGAGGGAGGGATATAATTCACATATCATAGAGTTTACCTATTTAAAGTGTACAGTGCAGTCATTTCTAGAATATTCACAGATATGTGAAACTGTCACCTCTTTCAATGTTAGTCTTTTTGTTTGTTTTTTAAATCCCCTCAAAAGAAAACTGCTGGACTTCCCTGGTGGCAAAGTAGGTGGGACTCCGCCTGCCAACGCAGGGGATACAGATTCGATCTCTGATCCAGGACGATTCCACATGCCACAGAGCACCTAAACCCGTGTCACAACTCCTGAGCCTATGCTCTGCAACGAGTGAAAATGAAAGTCGTTCAGTCGTGTCTGACTCTTTGTGACCCCATGGACTATACAGTCCATGGAATTCTCCAGGCCAGAATACTGGAGTGGGTAGCCTTTCCCTTCTCCAGGGGATCTTCCCAACTCAGGGGTCAAACCCAGGTGTCCTCCATTGCAGGCGGATTCTTTACCAGCAGAGCCACAAGGGAAGCCCGCAACAAGAGAAGCCATCACAGTGAGAAGCCCTTACACAGCAACAAGGAGTAGACCCCACTCACTGCAGCTAGAGAAAGCCCGCACGAAGCAACGAAGACCCGACACAGCCAAAAATAAAACCGGGAAAAAAAAGAAACTGAGTGCCGTTTGGCTGTCTCCTAACTACCTTCCTGACCCCTGCCCCTAGCTCTAAGCCACCACTAATCTACTTTCTGTAGATTTCCCCACACTGGATATTCCCTTGTGGGTTTGATGAGTGAAGAGGCTTTTTTCTCTCTCATCTTGGAAGTGAGAGCATTATGGGGACCACCCCCCACCCCCAGGGCCTCCTGTCCCTCCCTCTTGGTAAGCTTGGTCCAGAAGCTACAGGTTGCCATGACGCCCTCTATACTGCTCAATGAAACTGGCTCCTCCAAAATTAGAGTCTGAGGAGGCTGGGGTCCCCTGGATCACAGACCCCAGTACACACATGTGTGCACACAGGAGGAATTAGAGTGGGCTGGAGAGCAATTTCAGTTCAGAAAGACTCTGACTGCCCTCATAGCTGGCCAGGGAGATTGTACAGCCCCTGTGGAAGTGAGCTGGCAGTTCCTCAAAACTCAAAGTCACCACATGACCCAGTAATTCCACAACTAGGTTTACATCCAAGAGAATTGAAACTGTACATCTGTGCAACAAACTTGTACACAAATGCTCTTAGAAGCATTATTCACAATGGCAAAAAAAATAAAAATGGAAGCCACCCAATGTTTATCAACGAAGAAATAGATAAAATGTAGCATACGTGTAGAACAGAATACTATTCAGTCATAAAAAGAATGAAGTACTGATACACGAATGAACCTTGAAAACATGAAGGTCAATGTGTGAAACCAGACACAAAAGGCCACATATTATGTGATTCCATTTGCAGGAAAGGAAATAAACAAATTTATGTAGACAGAAAGTAGATAAGTGGCTGCCTGGGGTTGGGGGAAGGGGGGACTGGGAATGACTGCTAATGGGGATGGGGTTTTTGGGGGGAGATGAGAATGTTCTGGAGTCAGATAGTGGTGATGGTTGAACAACCCTGTAAATAGTTACAGTGAATTTCACACTTTAGAATGGCTAAAATGGTGAGGGGGAAAAAAAAGACTGAACCTAAGGGGCCGTCTTTCAGTCAGGGAGATGGGCAGCAGGTCTGAAGACTCCTTCTAGAACTGGGGTGCAGAGCAAAATCTGGAATGTTCCAGATCATGGGCTGTGGTTGTCCTCACCGCTCCCCTGAAACGGCTCTTGTCTGGGTCACGGATGATATGCTCCTGGTTTTCTCCTGCTTCTCTGATGGCTGGTCTTCAGCCTCCTCCACTGGTCCCTCCTTCTCTGCCTCCCAAGTGTCTCCAGCCATCAGTGCAGCCTGAACTGCCCCTGCCTCCAGACTCCCTCGTCCACCTGCCTCTCCATCTTGCTGAGCTGCCCAACAGGAAGTTCAAAGCTAACTTCTGCACAACCACTTCCGCCCTCCCATCCCAGTCTGCTCCTGACCCCTGTGATCTGTACCCCATCTTTCCAGTGGCCCAGGCAAAAGACGCTGGGGTCATCCCTGGCTCTTTCTCTCACACTCAACATCCAGTCTCTCAGAAAAATTCTTTCAGTTTGGTGACGTGAGAAGATGCTCTGGATTTGACTGTTCTCACCACCTCCCCTGCTTCCTCTCTCGACCAATTACTGTAACAACCCCCTGGGGAGTCTCCCTTTTGCTCTTCCAGAATCTTCTCAACATGGCAGCCACACTGATCATTTAAAAAATAATAATAATTAATTTTACTTTGGACTGCATCGGGTCTTAGTTGCGGAATGTGGGATCTTAGTTCCCAGATGAGGGATTGGATCCAGGGAAGCCTCACATTGATCCTTTTAATCATGAATCAGATCATGTCATTCTTCTGCTCGAAACCTCCCAAGGCCCCCATTTCACTGAGGGGAAAAAGCTGAAGTTTGTTGTGTTATCGAGTCTAAGCTTGTACTGCTCGCCTGACAGGCCAATAATTGCGACATGAGTTGTTGGGGCAAGGAATCACTTTATTCAGAAAGCAAGCAAACTGAGAAGCCGGTGGACTCACGCTGCCGAGAACCATCTCGCCCGAGTTAGAATTCTGGCTCTTTCCATACTAAAAGGGGAGGGAGCAAACTCAAACACAACCTGCTTCCACTCAGACTCTGGAGGGGACATGTTCATTTCTGCACATCACCTTGCAGTCAGCATCATCGATTCAATGGAAGTGAATCTGAGCAAACTCTGGGAGATGGTGAAGGACCGGGGAGCCTGGCATGCTGCAGTCCGTGGGGTCGCAAAGAGTCGGACATGACTTGGTTACTGAACAACAACAAGGCTGCAGTCATTGGCCGATGGACCTGGTCAGGATGTTCCCTGTGAGCTAACAAAGGTGTTTTAGCTTAATGCTCATTACCTGGGAAGTAGGGTTCCCAGAGCTGGGCTATTATGTATAATTTAAGCTTATGGGCACCATCTGTACAGTGATTAACTTCCAGCCACTTTATCCAGGGAAGGATGCTTGAGCTGTGTGTCAGCAAAGAGGAGTCTGCAGTGCCAGACTGCAGCCCCATTTAATTTTTTTATTGTGGTAAAATACACATAATAAGTTTTCCAGGTGACCCAAGTGGTAAAGCATCTACCTGCCAATGCAGGAGACTCAGGTTTGATCCTTGGGTCTGGAAGATCCCTTGGAGAAGAAAATGACAACCCACTCCAGTATTCTTGCCTGGAAAATCTCATGGACAGAGGAGCCTGGCGGGCTACAGCCCATGAAGTTGCTAAGAGTCAGACATGACTGACTGAGAATGTATGCATGCAAAATACATATAACATGAATGTTACCATTTTAAATCATTTTAGAGTATATACTTCAGTGGCATTAGAGGCATTTACCCTGCCCGGCAACCACCATTATTGTTTAGTTCCAGAACTTTTTCATCACCCCAAAAAGAGACCCCACACCAATTAAGAAGCTGCCTTCAGTTCTTTCTTCCCTCCAGCCCCTGGAAATCACTTGTCTGCTTTCTGCCTCTATAGATATACCTATTCTGGACATTTCTTTTCTTTTTTTTTTAATTAAAAGTTAAAAAAAAAAAAGCTTTTGGCTGTGCTATGAGGCTTGCAGGATCTTAGTTCCCCAACCAGGCATTGAACCCACACCCCCTGCAGTGGAAGTCCTGACCACTGGACTGCCAGGGAAGGCCCTCTGGACATTTCATATAAATGGTGTGCCTGTGTCTGCTCAGTCATGTCTGACTTGATACGCAGGATAATATTTTGAAATACCTGGCATACAAAGCATGCATTATATCCCTAACAAAGAGCTAACTTCCTTGAGGAATTACGCTACCATGCCAGATTATGACATCTGACAAAGGGAAAGTAATTTCAACCATAAAATTAAGCAATCTGACATGACAGACAACGGAAGGCTTGATTTGACATTCCACATGGATCAGAATACAAGGGCATGTAAATGGAATCGCAGCCTGTGCTGCCCTTTGTATCCATTTCCTTCTCTGAGCATGTGTTGAGGGTTCACTGGGTTGTGCCCAAACTTGATTCTTCTTTATGGCTGAGCGACATTCCAATGCATGGCTGTGCTTCCCTGTGTTCATCCAGTCATCTGTCTATGGACACCTGGGTGGTTTCCACTTTTTGTGAACAATGCTGCTATGAACATTCATGTACAAGTTCCTGTTTGACGTGTTTAAAATAGTAAACATTAAGTCCCACCTAGAAGAACAAAACACCAGTTGCCCAAGAACAGGAAAGATCTGTGACCCAAATCTGGAGTTTTCCCGCATTCTCATCTCAGTAAGGACCAATGGTGTGATGCAGTTCTTGGGGAAACCAATGAATGAATACAGTCATCAGAGCATCTTTTGCTCTGTTTGGACCAGAGACCAGATGCACATCGGCTGTTTACTATTAGAGGTAGCAGTGATTGGAGAATAAGTCCCTCCTTGCCAAAAGTACCAGCCCCTTCATGTCCTGGGATGATCAGTCATGAGCGTTGACAGATTATGAGTTCCACAGTCAAGGTTCATATCCTTGGGTTCAAATCCCAGTTCTGCTACTTCTTGGGGGCTTCCCAGGTGGTGCTAGTGGTAAGGAACATGTTTGCCAATGCAGGAGACATGAAAGATGTGGGCTGCATCCCTGGGTAGGGAAGATGCCCTGGAGGAGGGCAGAGCAACCCACTCCAGTATTTCTGCCTGAAGAATCCCATGAACCCCTTCCATGGAGCAGCCTGGCGGGCTACAGTCCATAGGGTTGAAAAGAGTCGGACACAATGGAAACAACTTAGCATGCACACTACTTCCTGACCATGTGGTTGGGTTTGTCACGTAACCTGTCCAATCCTACTGTCCACTCCTTATAATGAAAACCTCCTGGGTGGTTGTTTCGGGGGAGTAAGATAATGTGGCTGAGCCCTCCAGCAGTATCTGCTATGTGGAAGATGCTCCACAGACATTTAAAAAATGTTTATTCATTTGGCTGTGCTGGGTCTTAGTTGCTGCACTCGGGATCTTTGATCATCAATCTTCACTGTGACATGGGGAATCTTTAGTTGTTGTTCAGTCCCACAGTCATGTCTGACTCTTTGTGACCCCATGGACTGCAGCACACCAGACTTCCCTGTCCTTCACCATCTCCCAGAGTTTGCTCAAATTCATGTCCTTCAAGTCGGTGATGCCATCCAACCATCTCATCCTCCATCACCCCCTTCTCCTTCTGCCTTCAAACTTTTTCAACATCAGGGTCTTTTCCAATGAGTCAGTTCTTTGCATCAGGTGGCGAAAGTATTGGAGCTTCAGCTTCAGCATCACTTCTTCCAATGAATATTCAGGACTGATTTCCTTAGGATTGACTGGTTTGATATCCTTGCAGTCTAAGGGACTCTCAAGAGTCTTCTGCAACACCACAGCTCAAAAGCATCAATTCTTTGGCACTCAGCCTTCTTTATGGTCCAACTCTCACATCCATACATGACTACTGGGAAAACCATAGCTTTGACTATACAGACCTTTGTTGGTAAAGTAAGGTCCCTGCTTTTTAATATGCTGTTTAGGTTTGTCATAGCTTTTCTTCCAAGGAGCAAATGTCTTTTAATTTTATGGTTTTAGTTTTGGCATGTGAACTCTTAGTTGAGTCATGTGGAATCTACTTCCCTGACTTAGGATCGAACCTGAACTTCCTGCATTGGGGGTGTGGAGTCTTGGAGTCTTAGCCACTGGACCACCAGGGAAGTTCCTCTCCACGGGCATTTGCAGGGACCTGGGATGCTGGAATGACCAGGGGAGGTGGTTGGGATGGTCCCAAAGCTCCAGGATTACCCGCTAAGTCACATGGCTTTGCTTCTCAGGTTTAATGTGCTTTACACAGAAACATCACGACACAAAGCAGTTTCCTCTTACAGCCTGATAAAGAGGATCCAGGGAGGGCAGAAAAGCAGGCCAGGAGCAGGAAGAAAACTCACGCTCAGATAGAACATGTGATTCCATGAGTATCTCAAATATGCTCAATCCAGCCAAGATCGTGTCTGCAATCAGGCCGATGAGAAGTCCTTGCACAAAAATAGCACCCTTGGAGATAAGAGGATGTTTCTTACCGGGAGAATTTTCTTTTGGGTCTTCACATAGTTCACCAGTGACTCTGGAGGGAATTTTGAGGAATGAAGGCAATAAAAGTGATGAAGAGCTTGGAGGGCCTGATTATGAGTGAAGATGAAACGACAGCCTGGCCGTAGCATGGGTTTTGGGGAGTTGTGGCCTCCATCTGGCAGATGCGAGGGTCCCAGATGGAAGGAGAGGTTGGAGGAGTCTGGGAGGGTGTAAGTAGGAGTAATGGTGTGATATTATGAAAAGAAAGCGATAGGCTGTGGATAAGATGGTTTCTGGGCAAAGAGCCTGTTTAGGAAACTAATAGCCTCCCAAAGGCGGTGGACATGCCTCATGGCTCGTTAAGGCAAACGTTTGACAAGATCAAAGTCTGAGAAGCTGCTCTGTTGGGAGTGACCACCTCCTCCCCAACTCAGATGCTTCATCTCCACACCCCTTATCTCTTTCACAAGTTTGGAAGTGCCGTGTGGGTTTGCAACCCAGGTCTTCAGGGTGGTGGATGGAGTTCTGGCCCCTGAACACAGGCTCAGAGGAGAGCTTAGCAAGGAGGAGCAGATAGATGAGCTGGCTGGAGAGCATCTTTATCCACCCAGGGAGCAGAGGATGGAGGGTGCTGTTGGAATCCTGGGGTAAACAACACATGTGCTTCTGGCCTCTGGTCTGAGCCAAGTAGATATTGGAATGGTTCTACTCGGGCCAGTTTCTTTGATTTCTATGGTTCCTCTGCCCACTGGGTTGTGATGCCTCAACATTTCTGGTTGACAAGGCAGTTTCCTGTCTATTACCTCCTTTATTATGGTTACTATTTGAAGCTGACCTTTAGAGTGGCAGAAGTATTTGCATCATCTTGTCTGTTCCCTTGATTTGCTGTTGAGAATACTGAGGCCCCCAAAGAGCAAGTGACTTGATCTGAGGTAGCTGGTGATTCCAGACCTCGCATGTGGAACGCTGGAACCACGCGTGTGACACATATGAGAACAGTGCTTTGGTGAACTCCGGAAGGTTGCCTTTGGGAAGAGAAATGGGTGGCTGGGGGTGGACAGGGGTTGGAGAGAGACTTACTGTATTTGCCCATGTACACTGAAGATTTTTAAAAATATATTTATTTGATTTTCTGATCCAGAAGTTGCCCCTTTCTTTCTTTTTATTTATTTGGCTGTGCTGGGTCTTAGTTACAGCATGTACATCTAGTTCCCTGACCAGGGATTGAACCTGGGCCCCCTGAGTTGGGAGCACAGAGTCTTAGTCACTGGACCGCCAGAAGCTGCCCCTTTCTGAGAGCGGAGACCATTTGGAATGTTATCCACTCCTGTGTCTAGAATCCTGCCTGCTCCTTTTCCCAGGAGCGTCAGCTCTCACTAGGGAGGCGGCAACCTCTGAGCTGGTGATGGGGCCGCAGGGGCCCCAGGAAAGTTCCCTCTGGCTAGTGTTCACGTTGTGGTCAGTGGTCTGAGTGGAAAGGGCAGCATGGGTCCTGGAGCCACCATCCCCTCTCACTGGTAGAACTAGATGCTCTTTACCCAGAATTTGGTTTCCTTGTGCTGCTTTTCCTTCAGGAACAAACTGTTCATTCAAAAGCAGGTGTAAAAAAAGCAGGTGGGTCAGGAAGGCCACCTCTCGCTGCTCCATTGGAGGGACCCATTTGGCTCCTGGAGTCACCCCTGATGGCTGGCAGACAGAGACGAAGCTGTCCAGCCTGGGAGCCCCACAGCCCTGCACAGAGCCCTTGGATTGGCTGACCTCTGACCTCTGAGTCGGCTTGTTGGCAGATGGGCTGGCTAAGTGTAGGACCACAGCCAGACTGCTGGGATACAAATGTCACCCTGCCACTTAGCAGCTGTGTGACTTTGGGCAACTTACTCAACCTCTCTGTGCACTGTGCCCCCAGCTTCCATATCGTGTGGTAATAATAATACCAACTCCACCAAGCTCTTATGAGAATGAAATGGTTTGGTATCTGCTCTTAGGACAATGCCTGGCACAGAAAGTTCTGTAAGTTCTTGTCACATAAACTGAAGCAAAGAGGGTGATCCTCAGCGGGACTCTGGCTCTCTCTCCGGTTCCAGGGTACTTTATCACTGTGTTCTTCTTGTGTTTAGCAATTTTTTCTTTTTTTTTGGCAGCGCTGCCTGTCTTTGTGGGATCTTAGTTCCCTGAACAGGGATTGAACCCAGGCCCTTGCAGTGAAAGCACCAAGTCCTAACCACTGGACTGCCAGGGAATTCTCTAGCACTTAGCTATTAAAAAAAAAAAAAAGATTTGTCAATTTTATTGATTCTTTTGGGTGGGGGGGGAATCAGTTTCCTTCATTGAATTTCTCTACTGTTTTCCCATTTTCAATGTAATTGAGTTCTGCTATTTATTAGTTCCTTATTTATTTACTTATTTGGCTGCACGGGGTCTTATTTGCAGTATTTGGATTCATCAATTTTCCTTGCAGCATGTGGGATCTTTATTTGTGGCATGTCGGATCTAGTTTCCTCACCAAGGATCGAACCCAGACCCCTGGCATTGAGAGTCTGGAGTCTTAGCCAATGGACCACCAGGGATGGTCATTAATGAATGAATACGTAAATGAAACATCCCCCTTCTTCCACATTAATAGACTGTTCCTGGAACAATGAATCACTAGGAAGCAACCTTTGGCTTGTCTGCTGGGGCATCTGGGTCTGGTTGGGAACTTGTAGGGTCACTGTATGACCTCAGGGGGAGTGCATGAGCCATGCAGGTGCTTCAAATCCAGGCAGGTGGCAGGTGAGTGGCTTGGCTTCTCAGAGTGACATGGAGCAGTACCTTATGGTCCTGTCCCCCACGCCCTCTGCCTGTCTTTTGTCTGTGGACAAACTTTAGTCAAAGAATAAGTTTAATCAGAGAAGTGAGAAACACAGAAACAAAGGAAAATAGTCTACGGAGACCAAATAACGATAATGTAGTCATTAGGCATAGTCAAGGACCTTCAGTTCCTTCTCAGGGACTACAGCTAATATTCTGAGCCATATCCTGAGAGCTGTCTTGTAGAGACTGAAACACCAAGTGGAGAAAACTAGATGATGACCAGATTGCACCCAGGACATGAGCTGCCACAGTTCCAAGAACCGGCCACAAAGAAACGGGAACAAACTGACCCTGGAACTGAAGACTAACTGTATCTAAAACAACCAAGATGACGTTGCTCAGAACACTGATGACCAATTTGAGGATGACTGTCAGAGCTGACTGTGCTGTTTCTGCATGTAGCACTCCCTACTTCTCTCTATAAAAGTTCATGCCCCACTGGTTGCCATTGTGGAGGGGGGGTCAGCCTTTGGACAGGTGTCCACCACCCTCCCCCAACAGTTGCTGGCATCTGAAATAAAGCAAACTTTCCTTTCCACCAACCTGGCCTGTTTATTGGCTTTTGAATGGTGAGGAGCCAGACCCCACACACTCTTTTGGTAACGAGACGAGGAGGCTTCCAGCCTGCCAGGCCCTAAGCTGCTGACCCCAGGAGAGAATTCAACAACAGGCTCTCCCCATACTGCCAGGAACAGTGGGGTCCATTCTTCCTAATTAAGTCCTAGGATGGGCTAGGTTATTAGAATGCTAGAGTCCTGGTGAGCAGTCTATCTGTGGAAGTTAGACCAGCAGCTCCAGGAGGCACCAAGTGTCCAGAGAGAAGACTTTTGCTCCCTGACAGGTAACTGGAGAGACTAGAGAAGGAGAACCCTGGGAACAAACTAACGTTGCTTATCATTAGGGTAAAGGCACATGTGCACCTCCAACCTTTGACTCAGGACAGTAGGGCTTCCCTGGTAGCTCAGATGGTAAAGGATCCACCTGCAAAGCAGGAGAACCTAGTTTGATTCCTAGTTCAGGAAGATCCCTTGGAGAAAGGATAGGTTACCCACTCCAGTATTTTTGGGCTTCCCTTGTGGCTCAGATGTTAAAGAATGTGCCTGTAATGCAAGAGACCTGGGTTCGATCCCTGGGTTGGGAAGATCCCCTGGCAGAGTGCATGGCAACCCACTCCAGTATTCTTGCCTGGAGAATCCCCATGGACAAAGGAGCCTGGTGGGCTACAGTCCATGGGGTTGCAAAGAGTCGGACATGACTGAGTGACTAACCACACAGCACAATCAGCCCCTGGTACCCAGGTCAGTCCCACCCCATCTGTTCACATTTTAACTGGCATCCAGAGGGATGACCCCTTCTGGGACACCCAGAAAGAAGGAAAGATATGCCTGGGAGGCTCCTGGCTCCATCACATCAATGTCAGCTTCTGAGCCCTTCTCTGCTTACGGAGACCCAGACGCTGCCTCTGAGTGCATGGAGCCAGCTGACTAGAGGCAGGAGAAACCTGACATAACTGCCTTGGCTGCAAGTCGGAATCATCAGTGAGGAAGGGGGACAGCAGACGACCCCCTCTGGCAGCCTCCAGGCTCTCACATTTAAAGTCACGAATGTGGTCACTATGAGAAGCATGAGACAGGCTTTGGGTGGTGTCCCATGCTGGCGGAGAGACCTCGGTGCTCCCCACATCAACAGTGGGAGTCGGAGGCCTTCCTTCGAGCAGGTCACATCTCTCCGAGTGCCCACTACCCTTACCCAGCTACGAGTGGGGGTGGAGTGGGGCTGTAGGGTGGGAAGGGCCCCAGAGTCCAATTTCAGTCAAAGCAAAGATCAATCATTGAAATATTAGACATTGCATCCTTATACAGGACAAAATGCTTGTCTGGATGAAGGCTGCTGCATAAATTTAAACTCTGTATCTTTAGGGAAAATCTTGGGAAATAAGCTCTCTTTTCAAGCAGTTCACTTCATTCATTCAACAGACTTGAATGACATTCAAGTGACATTCAACATGTCTTGAAGCCTCACCCTGGCCTGAGCACCATACTGTCAGCAGGGAGCCATGTTTGAGATGTGGGCAGATAATTAACAATGTGCAGCCAAGTGCCGTGACTGAACCACCCTCAGAGTTGTGGGGAGCCTGAGGGACTTGGCTCTTTGCTGGATGAGAGGTGGGGCACTGAGTCAGTGAAGGCTTTTCAGAGAAGGTAATGCCTGAACTGAGTGATAAAGAATGAGTAAGTATTTGGGGGTCGGGTGGGGGGTGATGAGAGCATTCTGGGCAGAGGAGGCAGCAAGAGCAGAGATCCTAAGGAAGGAAAACATCATGTGTGTGTGTCTGTGTGTGTATGAACTGTGTGGCTGGCATAGTAAACAAGATGGGGGCAGTGGTACAAGGATGAAGGAGGAGGGAGACAGGGCTGGATCAGGGAGGCTGTATGTTCCTTGCTAAGGAGCTGTATTTTACTTTATTAGGGATGGAGGTATGCAAAGGCAAGTGAGTGAAATGCCACATGTATTGTTTGGGTCTCTTTTAGTCCCATATTACAGAAACCCAGGTCCAATCAGCTTGAGCACAAAAAGATGTGATGGCCTTTCAAAAGTGAAATGTCTTGGGGATAGTTCTGCCTTCAGGCAGAGTTGGATCCAGGTGCTCAGACAATGTTGACAAGAACCGGCCTCCTGCTGAAACCTCCTGCTGAGTCTTATGGCTAATTTATAATTAAAATAATATTTGGGTTTCTGTTCTTTTTTGAAAAAATTTATTTATTTATTTTTGGCTGTGCTGGGTCATTGCTGCCAGGACTTTCTTCTGGCTCTGCTACGCAGGGGCTACTTACTCTCTAGTTGCTGTGCACAGGCTTCTCATCGCTGTGGCTTCTCTTACTGTGGAACACCTGCTCTAGGGCACCCAGGCTTCAGTAGTTGCGACTCCTGGGATCTGGAGTACAGGCTTGGTTGTTGTGGCACATGGGCTTAGTCACTTCTCAGCATGTGGGATCTTCCTGGATCAGAGATCAAATCGATGTCTCCTGCATGGGCAGGCAGATTCTTTACCACTGAGCCACCAGGGTAGCCCCAGGTTTCTGTTTTTGATCTTCCTACTCCTCTTTGTCCTAGCCCAAATCTGTTTGCAGAATTCGTTTGCCGAATCAATAAAAAGTAGTGAATATCAGGTGCTGTGAGCCACAGCTTTCCAATAAGCATCACAGTTGATGTGATGATCTAGGTTATCTTCCAGGTCAAGATGACCTGTGCACATTACGTTGGCTTCACAGACCGTGGGTTCAAAGACACACATACCACAGATGATTCAGAAGATTAACCCCAGCGCCTGTTCCCCTTGAGAAATCTCTAACTCAGAGACCAAGTTGGAGTGGATCTGAGACTTGTTTCCTATCCCCTTGCTTGGAGACCTGCAACAAAATCCTTGCTTTGTTGCAAACTCCCACTCTGAGTTTGCCTTTCTTTGCATTGGGCACAAGAGCCCTTTGCTTAGATGCAGTGCTTTGTCTCTGTTTTCCTCTGGGTGGGTGTTTTTCCCAGATGGGCACTCCTTCCATGGTGGCAAAGATGGCTGCCAGTAACCCCAGCATCCCATTTTGCTGACTCAGCAAGCCAAGCAGAGAGCACCTTGCTCCAGAAGACGTCCTGTGACTGCTCTCATTGGCTGGGATTGAGTCACAAGCCCATCCCTGAGCCAATCAGGGTGACTGATTGGCCAGACTTGGATCATGTGCCTGCCCCTGCACGCAGTGGGTAGGGCATTCAAGTGGATTGAATGGAAGGCTGGGATGGCTTCCCCAAAGTAAAATGTGGGTGCTATGGTCAGCAGAAGGGGAAATGGTGTTCTGGGCAGCTAAAAACAACAGATGTCTAGTTCCTTATTGTGTGACTCCATTTATATGAAATGTCTAGAGGAGGTAAATCCAGAGACTGAAGGTGGATTGGTGGTGGCCAGGGGCTGGGTAGAGAGTGAACAGGAGTGATGGTGGTTTAACGGGTAGGGGGTTTCCTTTTGGCATGATAAAAATGTTTTAGAACCAAATAGAGGTGGCGTTTGCACAACACTGTGAAAGTACTACTAAATGCCACTGAGATGTTAACCACTTTACAGTGGTTAATTTATTATTATTATTTTGCCATGGATTGAACCCTGTGCCCCTGCAGTGGGAGTATAGAGTCTTAACCACTGCACTGCCAGGGAAGTCCCAACAAAGGTTAATTTTATGGTATGTGAATCTGGTTGGATAGCATCACTGATTCAATAGAAACGAACTTGGGCAAACTCCAGGAGATGGTGAGGGACAGGGAGGCCTCACGTGCTGCAGTCCATGGGATCGAAAAGAGCTGGACATGACTTAGCGATGAACAACAACAACAAATGTGAATCCTACCTTGGTAAAGAATTAAAAAACAAAACAGAAAAATGGCACACCCATATTATGGGAATTCCTTTGAAGAGGCATTAGATAAAGGAAAAGTGATTCTTACACTGGTTCCAGTTAATGAGAGAACTGGAACCAAGTGTTTCTTCAACTTCAGAAATCAATGTGGATCTGCTGAATACAAGTGATCAAGTTCATCCTCCTTAAACAAATGAACAGTTTGAAGCTTGCCCCAAATCTAGTTGCAGTAAACCAGTTTCTCCTTGCAGACCATGATGCCTCCAATTGATAAGGTTCATCAGGACACTTTGCAGAACTGGTGCCAACAACTTAATTTGAGTACCAGTGGCCAGAAAATAGAGATTTATCTGAGACTCCAGAAACTTGCTTATCTTGAAAAAGATAAGTAAATTCTGGAGTCATCTCAGGAAGCCAGATTGCAGTCATGTTGAAGGAAACACAAGATGGTGACCAAGAATGCAAGCTTTCAGAAAAGTAGGATGAGTGAGAGCAAGGAAGGAACTAATACGGTTGAAGCGCTAACTTCAGCTCAGGAAGCCATGTTGGCAGCATGGTCAAGAATTGCTGAGCGGCTTCCCTGATGGTTCAGCGGTTAAGACTGCACTTCCAGTGTAGGGGCCACCGGTTTATCCCTAGTTGGGGAACTAAGATTCCACATGCCCATGGCCTGGCCAAAATAAATACATAAAAAGATGTGTTTTTTTTTTTTTTTAAAGAATTGCTGCAAGCCATTCAACCTATGGCTGTGAGTTCCCAGCCCCTTCCTATCTCTGTTTAGCCCGTTCTGCCACAAGGTCCAGGCGTCCAGTAGTGTGTGGTCACTGGCAGACTGTTCCCAGCAGACATAGAAGGTTGGGTTCGCCTGCAGTTCCATGCAGGTCAGGCCTGAGTCCCTGACACTCCCAGGAGATGTTCTCTCTCTTCCTGCTACCTGCCTGCACTTTCCCATCCTCAGACCTAGAAGATAATATGGTATGCCCTGAATGTGCTAAAAGAAATAAGAAAATTATGGAAAGATTAATTGCAATGGGGAAGAAGAAGAAACTTGGTTTGGACACACAATCAATACTTTTTTTTATTAAAAAATTAATAATTTAATAATTTTGGTTGTGCTGGGTCTTCTTTGCTGCTCTCGGGCTTTCTCTAGTTACTGTGAGCGGGGGCTACTCTTCTTTGTGGTGCACAGGCTTCTCATTTTGATGGCATTTCCTGCTGAGGAGCATAGGCTCTAGGTGCATGGGCTTCAGCAGCTGCAGCAGGCGGGCTCAGTAGCTGTGGCATTCAAGCTTAGTTGCTCTGCTGAACAGGGAATTTCCCAGATCAGGGATCAAACCTATGTTCCCTGCATTGGCAGGTGGATTCTTATCCACTGCACAACCAAGGGAGTCCCATCACTGCTTTTAGATGGTTCATATCAGGAATTCCCTGGTGGTCCAGTGGTTAGGACTCAGTGCTTAACTACTCAGCCAAAGAGGGAGGGGGAAAAAAGGAATATATATGGTCAGTGTCTTAATACAAAATAAATGGTAATCAGAGGGGAATGGGTGAGGAATGGGTGAGATGGGAGAAGGGGGGTAATTGTACAGTAATAATGGTAACTAGACTATTCTGCTTTATTGACTATGCCAAAGCCTTTGACTGTGTGGATCACAATAAATTATGGAAAATTCTGAAAGAGATGGGAATACCAGACCACCTGACCTGCCTCTTGAGAAACCTATATGCAGGTCAGGAAGCAACATTTAGAACTGGACATGGAACAGACTGGTTCCAAATAGGAAAAGGAGTACATCAAGGCTGTATTTCGTCACCCTGCTTATTTAACTTATATGCAGAGTACACCATGAGAAACACTGGGCTGGAAGAAGCACAAGCTGGAATCAAGATTGCCAGGAGAAATATCAATAACCTCAGATACGCAGATGACACCACCCTTATGGTAGAAAGTGAAGAGGAACTAAAAAGCCTCTTGATGAAAGTGAAAGAGGAGAGTGAAAAAGTTGGCATAAAGCTCAACATTCAGAAAACGAAGATCATGGCATCTGGTCCCATCACTTCATGGGAAATAGATGGGGAAACAGTGGAAACAGTGTCAAACTTTATTTTTTTGGGCTCCAAAATCACTGCAGATGATGACTGCAGCCATGAAATTAAAAGATGCTTCCTCCTTGGAAGAAAAGTTATGACCAACCTAGATAGCATATTCAAAAGCAGAGACATTACTTTGCCAAAAAAGGTCCATCTAGTCAAGGCTATGGTTTTTCCAGTGGTCATATATGGATGTGAGAGTTGGACTGTGAAGAAAGCTGAGTGCTGAAGAACTGATGCTTTTGAACTGTGGTGTTGGAGAAGACTCTTGAAAGTCCTTTGGACTGCAAGGAGACCCAACCAGTCCATTCTGAAGGAGATCAGCCCTGGGATTTCTTTGGAGGGAATGATGCTAAAGCTGAAACTCCAGTACTTTGGCCACCTCATGCGAAGAGTTGACTCATTGGAAAAGACCCTGATGCTGGGAGGGATTGGGGGCAGGAGGAGAAGGGGACGACAGAGGATGAGATGGCTGGATGGCATCACTGATTCGATGGACGTGAATCTGAGTGAACTCTGGAGTTAGTGATGGACAGGGAGGCCTGGTGTGCTGCAATTCATGGGGTCGCAAAGAGTCGGACACGACTGAGTGACTGAACTGAACTGAGACTATCATGGTCTACTATTTTGCAGTGTACACAAATTACTATGCAGTACATCTGTAACATACTGTTATATACCCATTTCACCTCAGTTAGAAGAAGATCTGTTAGAAAAAAAGAAACCCAGAACGCCATAGGTATCAACTCCCCAGGCATCCTGGGACACCTCTTTATTTCACAGGGCCGCCTGGATGGCATGAGTAGGAAGGCTTTTCCTTCCTTCTCTCTTCCGTTTAAACCTCAGAGGGTTGGGGCTTGCAGTGGAGTTGAAGCTGGAGGTGATTTTGGGTGTGGCCACTGGCAGAGTCATTGCCCACCATCGCGGCATGAAGACCTAGATGCTTGGTCCAGAAGCTGAGCTCATGGCTTATCATGAGACCTGGTAAAGCGGGCTCCAGTGAGATGCCAAGGACGTTTTGTTCACTAGCTGTACCTGTTTTCCTCCCGGCTTTGGGTGGTGGACAGGAGCTGCACTCCACAGAGCTTAACGCTGCAGCTCCAGCTGGCCAGGAGGACTTGGAACGCCGGATTTCCGTCATCGCTTGGCACTGAGCATGCGCAGATTACGTCACTGCGAAAGGGCGGGTCTCGGGGAAAAGCTATTGGCGCTTGGAATTGTAAAGGGGAAAGAGGGTTTTGGCTCATTCTCTGGGCCTTTCCAGATCCTCGGTGCTAGGGTTTGGGCAGAGCCCAGAGCCGCCCTGGGGCTCTCCCAGAATGAGCTTGCATTTGCTTCTTCAGGAATGGGAGTTTGAATCCAAAAACTCCTCCTTGGGTTGCTGGGCACCAGCTGGCTGCGCCAGGGTGAGGCCCTCTGGTCCCCAGCAGGCCCAGCCCGCTGGACTCATCTGGCCTGGACTCTGGCTGAGCTGTGCTGCCTGTTCCTGCCTTGAGCTGGAGACACGGGCTGAACTTAACCCCGGAGTCTGATCTCAGTGATGCTTCAGGGCTTCTCAGGACATGGTTCTGGACCACAGTCCACCTCCTGCACTCGTCACCTGGGGTTCAGGGTCCTGTTTTCAAAGACGACGCTGGTTCCCCTCCCCCACGAGCCGACTGGGTCAGAACCTCTGAGAGGGATTTTTTCCAGACTTCTTTCAGGGATTCATATACCAACTGAAGTGTTTAGAGGAGGGGACCATGTTTTGCTCCGGAAAGCTGAGGATTTCCTACTTGTTTTCCCTCCTGCCTGGGAGTGCAGGGTAGGAATTCTCCGAGATGTTGGGCTCCAGCAGAAACCTTAGAGTGGATCCCAGGACTGTGGGACCTGGGTTTGAATCCTGACTCCACCACTTTCCAGCTGGGGACCTCTGGACTAACTACTCACTTCCCTGCTTCCCAGTTTCCTCATCTCTAAAAAGGGGTCCCCCCGGGAATTCCTTGGTGGTCTGGTGGTGGTGGTGGTTATTTAATTGCTAAATTGTGTCTGACTCTTTGCGACCCCCGGACAGTAGCCCACCCGGCTCCTCTGTCCATGGGATTTCCCCACCAAGAATACTGGAGTGGGTTGCCATTACTTTCTCCAGGCGATCTTCCTGACCCAGGGCTCAAACTCATGTCTCCTGCATTGGCAGGCAGATTCTTTATCACTGAGCCACCAGTGGTTAGGACTTCTCATTCTCACTGCCAAGTGCCAGGGGTTCGATCTTTGGTCTGAACAACAACAACCATTATCACTGTGCTGTCTTTCGCAAGAGGGAGCAGAAGGAGAACCCGATCATCTCTCAGCGGTCAGCCTGTAGCCCTGGAGAGGACCAATCTGCCAAGAAGAGCATCCCAATGAGTCCAGGGGGCACCCGCCCTGCTGATGTATTGCCTCACTCCACGCCCTCCTGGCTTCCAGAGGCTGGAGCCCTGGGAGGCCCCTGGGAGGGAGTGGGAGCGAGGAGTAGGCTGGGCAGGGCAGCGGCCGACCCAGGGTGAAGAATGCAGGCCGCTGTGAGGAATCGTGGCACGTGGGCCAGCGGCTGCCTGCTGACACATCACACCCCAGAGGCAGGACAGCGGTGACCTCACGCTGGTGTCAAACGTTCGGGGCCCCTCCCAGCACTGCCGATGCCTCAGCGTTGCCCAGAGGGAGCCGTCCCCACCCCACCCTGCCCAGGTTTGTGTGCTCGTCCCTCCCCTGCACACACAGCAGGACAAGCACACCACCCGAGCCAAGGCTTCAGTGGAGGTTTATAATTTGGATGCTCCGGGACGGGCGAGGCCAGCAGTTTCCACTTCCCCGAGGGCAGCCACATCGTAAATCCTGGAATACGCACCCGCACATCTGCCACAGCTGCTGGGGGAGGGTGTGATGGGCTTCACGGAGACCGTTCCCAGCGTTCCCAGGACTGGAGTCCTGGCCTCTCCTGCCTCCGTCTATACAAACAATGGCTCACAGTTGGGGAAACTGAGGCCCAGAGCTGCTAAGGATCTGCTATACTCCTCCAAGTCAAAGCTTCTTGGCCACAGAGCTGGGACTGGAATGGAGAATTTATCTTGGACCAAGTTCTGGTCTATCTCCTGGGCCAGGGTTGTCATCTCAGCCACTGCTGCAAATCTCAGCTCCCCTGATCCTGGATCCAGGATGTTTCCCCCCGCCCCGAGTCAGGGTGCTGTGGTTCCTGGTTTCTAAAAACTGCTCTTATTTTCTTGGCCCTCACCTTCTAACCTCTGAAAGCTCCTGACCTGTCTTCCTGTGGTCCTATCCTCCTGTGGTGGTGGTCTAGTCACTCAGTCGTGTCCAACTCTTTGTGACCACATGGAATGCAGCCTGCCCAGGCTCCTCTATCCATGGGATTCTCCAGGCAAGAATACTGGAGTGGGTTGCCATTTCCTCCTCCAGGGGATCTTCCCAACCTAGGGATTGAACCTGAATCTCCTGCCTTGACATGCGTTTTCTCTACCGCTGAGCCACCAGGAAAAATCCCATAGACAGAGAAGCCAGGGGGGCTACAGTCCAAGGAGTTGCAAAGAGTCAGACACAACTAAGTGACTGATCACACATGCACACCTTCTGGAGGTGAGTATATCTACCTTTAGCATTGATTTTAGCCTCATGAATGCCCTCTGTGTCCACCCCACCTTCAGAGAGAGTTTTCTTGAGACTCTGGCTTTGGGTTCTTAATGTTTCAACAGACAACACTGAGCAAGGATTTTTGAGAATCTACCAAGACTCAGGGATCTGTTCTCCACGCTAGATGGAGGCCAGGTGTCTGAGTATCCAGGGCACAGGCAGCCCCTAACCTGGCTCCGTCCCCCATGCTTCCCTGTGGGCGAGCCAAATCCTCTCACGGGTTTTGACAAGCATCTGGAACAATGGGCAGGGCCACTTTGAGCTCCCCAAGGCTCCTGCTTATTTATTTTACCATCATAACTTGAAGCCAATATTTAAGCATTACCAAGGCAACAGCCCAAATCTCCCAGCCCTTGGCCCCTGTCCACCTCCACATGGTGGGGACACGGGCAGGAGGGGAGTAAGGAAAATGAGTCAACCATTCCCCCACCCCCCAACCACCTGGGAAAACAGTGACCCAAAAATCAGATCCCAGCTTCTCTCACGGGGTAATTGGTCTTTTCCATGGGTCTACGACTTAGTGTTTCTCACACAAGAGGAACAGAATCGAGCAAGACCTCTGTCCCTATATTTTATTTTGTTTTTGCAGTTATGGTTGGAGACGAGAGGTTTTTCAAACATTTTATTGAAGCTTAAGGTACACGAAGAAAGTGGACAAGTTGTAAGGGTACGATTTTTATGTTTGCAACCTGAACTCTCCCTTTCCCCAGCACCCCCATCAAAAGCAGCACCCCCAATTTTCCCTGTTCCCTCATCGCTATACCTCAGGGTGACCAGGATCCTAGCTGCTCACAGCTTTGCCTGTTTTTCACCTAGAGGGAAGCATACACTGCGTTCCATCTTGGGTTGAAGCCAGTAGCATTTGTAGGTCCTGGGAGGTTTCCTTGGTCCTTTTCACTGGAAGGAAGAGCACAGAGGAGCAGAAAGCGCCTTCTCTGCTCCACAGGTCGTGCGGGTGTTCGGACAGGCTCAGAGCACATGTAGAGAGTGGGCCGGGGACTGGATCTGCTTTCAGAAAAAAAGCCACAGCATCCTTTTCTCTTTTGCTGTGTGTCTCAGGTCCCCACCTGATGTGCATGATCAGAGAAAGGAGGGGGTCCTCGAAGTCATAACAAAGCCTGCCTGGGGGCTTTCCTGGTGGTCCAGTGGCTAGAAATCCACCTTCCAATGCAGAAGACTCAGGTTCCCCGTCAGGGAAGTAAGATCCCTCATGCCTTGGGGCATCTAAGCCCATGTGCTGCAACTAGAGAGCTCATGTACTGCAACTAAGACCTGACACAACCCCCTCCCCCCTGCCAAAAAAGGCCTGCCCAGGAGGTCTCCAGAGACCCCATTCCCAGAGTCCTCACTTCTCCTGGCAGGATGCCTGGGGCACCCACATCTTCTTTACTGGCCAGTACACCTTGTCACTGCAGGCCTGGCTCTGATGGCCCCTGTTTTTATGTCTGGTCGGGGAAGGACAAGGGTTTACCCCAATCTGTGTGTCCCAGTGGGGTTGGTGGGCCTGGGCTCCTGGCTGCCTGGTCAGCGCCCCCATGCATCCTCCCAGGGCTGCCACTGCATGGATTTCACTCTCTCCCAAGACTGAGGAGGAGTTCTTTCCTTGGCGCTTCACATCCCTTGGGCCAGTGAGTATCTGCAGGGAAGAATGTTTTGTTTTCCACATTTCCAAGCCATCACAGACTGCTGCCTTTGCGAAATACAATAACCTTGACACAGATGGGAAAAAGCAATGAAAGAAATAAAAGCTGTACAAAATACAAGCCCACATTTCTTTTCTTATTATTTTATTCCAGATATAATAGGACAAGCCCAAGAAGGGGTGAAAGGCATATAGACGTTTCTTGGTGCTTACTCTTAATTTCTATACTTACTCTGTGGAGTCTGTGATCTGCTCTTAGCTGACCAATACAGGTCTGAGGACCACACTTGGAGCAGCCTCACCTTAGACTGTGACTGGCCTCTATAGTCTGCATTTGCCTGTGATCCCCCTTCCTAGCTCCTTGCAGGGTTTGTTGTCTTCCTGTTTGTATGCATGTTGTTTTAGCAGAAATAAAAGCCAGAGAAACATTTACCCATCTACTTTAGGACTTTATGTGAGACTCTGAGGGCTTCCCAGGTGGTGCTAGTGGTGAAGAATTGCCAGCCAATGCAGGAAACATAAGAGATGCTGGTTGGAACCCTTGGTTGGGAAGATCCCCTGGAGGAGGGCATGCCAACTCACTCCGGTATTTTTGCCTGGAGAATTATATGGACAGAGGAGCCTGGTAGGTTACAGTCCATGGGGTCACAAAGAGATGAACACGACTGAAGCAACTTAGCACAGCACACACATGAGACCCTGAGCTCAGAAGCCTTGCTCTTTTCAGTTTCTTATCTTTGGGAATTGCACCTGGCTTCTTGTGACTTCTCTGTCTTAGATGTGGGACAAGTTTCCTCTGGAGGTAGGTTGGACTATTATACAGCTGACAAAAGGTGCCAATCCTGTCTCCTCCCTTCACCCGCTTCTACCCACTGCATCCCGGCATCATGGTGTCACTCTCCAGGAGATGCTGAGAACCTGGGAAGGGTTCCTGGAGGGTGTATGAGGCTCCTCTGCCCCCTCCTTGCTTAAGAGTCTCCATCCTGTGGTTCAGTCCTGAGCCCTCATGTCCGGGACTTTTCCTAGAGGGAAGGCTCTCAGGATCCAAGTGGGCTGGCAGCTTCCTCCAGGCTGAGGTCACCACCAGGGGCGTAACCAAGCCCTCCACCCCTTGCGTCTTCTCTGTCCCCACAGGAAGCCCATGGTTTTGGCTCCTTTCTCTCAGGAGGGACAGCTCCTTTGCGGCCATCCATGGTGTGTCCTGCCCCTCTTGAGGGCAACCCACATGCGCTCTCTGGTCCTAAGTGTCCCCAGACCCATTTGTCCATGGGTATGTGTGGGACCATGAGCGGGGCAGACTGCGTTTTCCACCTGAGATTGGTTTCATCTGGGCTTCTTTAGGGACAGATGTGTTCAGCAAGGACCGAGTAGCCCCAGCCAGAGACACAGGCAGATCTAGTGGTGTTGGTTGAGATTTACAAGCTGTCACTGGTCCTGCTGCATACAAGCCTTCCTGCTGTTCCCTTTCCTCTCCTCATTCTTCTGCTCCCCCACCCCCTTTTTAATAACCCTGGCTGCATATTTTCTGTAAACCAAACCATCTGTTTACTAGCTTTTCTAAGTGGTAATAAAGACAGTGGAGACCCGAGTGCCCGTTGGGTCCAGGCTCCTTCTCTGGCTGTTCCCAGGTGGCCCAAGAGTGGGGCTTGGAGGTAGCGTGTCCAGCAGGGTCCTTTCTGCCTAAAGTTGCCTGTTCAAAGCTGCGTCTCCTTGGAAACCAGCTTGGAGGCAGCTGTGGCTGCCTCCCCACCACTGTCGTTTGCAGCTGTGATCCAGGACCGTGGGGTCACCTGCCTGCGGCGAGCTGCCTGCTGGATGTGGAGCTGACGCAGAGGAGCAGGGGAGTGAGGCTGCTGGGCCATCCGGGCTGCCCGGGCGCCAGGTTCTCCTCCCAGGGAATGTACTGAGCTTGGAGGACAGGCGAGCCCAGGAAAACATTTCGACAACAATGCTGAGTGCCTAGGTGACGGAGAGAGAAAAAAAGAGGAGTCTGTTTGGGAACAGATTTCGGCCTCCTCTTCCAAGGCATTAGTAATTCAAGCAGCAGCGAGTGTCATATTTACTTGGGAAACTATGAAAAGTCATATAACAATGTTCTCTTCACAGCTTTCATCAGCGGCTTCCTGGGTTCTGAGTGCAGTCAGCCCCCTGATCATAAACAGGGGTGTGCTCTGCATCTGGCAGCAGGAGTGAGCATGCTGCTGGCAGCTGGGACCCAGGCCCCTGCAGTGCCAGGTGCCCTCCCTCCCCAGGTCCTGGTGTCAGCTGCCGGGCCCCAGGAAGCCCAGAGTGTCCCCCACCCCAAACTACCGAGGTCAGGACGGCACTGCACACCGCTTGGACCAGGAAGAAGCCAGGGCTGGTGGTGCTGACAACCACATGTCCGGCCCAGCAAGATGGCCCGAGGAAAGATGAAATCTTAGGTCAACAAACCTTCATTTTATTATGTTTGGCTCAGATGCTAAAGAATCCACCTGCAATGTAGGAGACCCGGGCTCGACCCCTGGGTCACTTTATTATGTTATGTCATGTTATTTTTAGTTTTTGGCCACACCCCACGGCCAAAACCCATCCTCTGTTACCCTCTTCTTTTGCTTTCAGTCTTTCCCAGCATCAGGTTTTTTTTCCAGTGAGTTGGCTCTTTGCATCAGGTGGCCAAAGTATTGGAGCTGAAAAATTCTCTGCTTTCTCTATGATCCACGAATGTTGGCGATTTGATCTGCCTTTTCTAAACCCAGTTTGTACATCTAGAAGTTCTCGGTTCATGTACTGCTGAAGCCTAGCTTGAAGGATTTTGAGCAAAACCTTACTAGCATGTGAAATGAGCGCAGTTGTACTGTAGTTTGAACATTCTTTGGCATTGCCCTTCTTTGGGATTGGAATGAAAACTGACCTTTTTTCTGACTATTAGTGGGAGGAGCCAATTCAACTCTTTACAGGCCAGGCAGGTAATCTGACAGTGAAGGGGGCAGGTGTGGGCCACAGGTGGCCTGTGGGGTGGTGGTAGCAAGGAGACCTGGAAAACAGGCTTCTCCTCTTCCCCAACCCATCACTTCCATGCAAAAATGTGAGCCTTGGGCTGCCAGGCATCTGAGTTTTTAAAGAATTCTTTTTGAGTGAAAATTCCCAAATTGAGAAATGTTGGCTCACGTATTAAGGACATCCTGTATAGGCCAAACAAACACCTCTGGACACGAAGTTGGCCTCTGGGCAATTGGTTTGCAACCTCTTGGTTACACAGTTTCTAAGTTTCCTGTCAGCTCTGAAGTTTAACAATTTTACAACCTCCAGCCAGCCATCTCCTCAGTTAACTGGAAATGAATCACATGGCTTATGTTGAGTAAGAATAAGCAGACATAGATGTTACCAAAGCTGATTCCAAAGGGTTCATTCTAAAAAGCAGTTTCTCAGGACTTCCCTGGTGGTCTAGTGGTTAAGACTCTGTGCTCCTCCCAGTGCAGGGGACACAGGTTCTATCCTTGGTCAGGGAACTAGATCCCACATGCTAAAGATAGGAAACTAAAGATTCCATGTGCTGTGACTAAGACCTGGAGCAGCCAAACAAGTGAAATAAATAAATGTTTAAAAAGAAGTTTTTCCAAAGGAGGCATTATGTTTCCAGGAAAATCTCAGGGAAAACTATTGCAAGCAACAATGGGAGCTGTTGGATCGGACTCTAAAGGAAAGGGTAAAGAGATTTAACCAGCTAGCGTGAAAGCTGGAGATAAAGTTCTTCTCCCTGAATATGGAGGCACCAAAGTTGTTCTAGAAGAAAAGGATTACTTCTTATTTAGAGGTGGTGACCTTCTTGGAAAACATGTAGACTGAAATAAGTCACTACTGAAATGACATCACGTGATGCTGCCCATTCCACTGAAGTTCTGAAATCTTTAATCATGTAAATAATTTCCATGTTTCTCTTTTGTAATAAATTAATGATATATATATATATTTAAAGTGGTTTCTGCAAACTATCCCAGGCCGGTCTATTTCTCTGTTGATTTAGGTACTGCTGTGAACTCAGGGTTGTTAGGGTGTCTGCTGTAACCTGGAGGGACAGGGAAAACAATATGCTCAGTGAAACAGGCCAGACACAAAAGGTCACATGTTGTATGATTCCATTGATATGAAACATCCAGAATAAGCAAATTCATAGAGACAGAAAGTTGATCAGTGGTTGCCAGGGGCTGGGGGAAGGAGTGATGGGGAGTACTGCTAATGGGTACAGGGTTTTCTTTTGGGGTGATGCAAATGTTCAGGAATTTGATAGTGATGATGGTTACGCAATGTCGTGAGTATACTAGAGACTACTGAACATTGTACTTGAGAAGGGTGCGCTTTATGGTATGTGAATTATGTCTTAATTTAAAAATATACTGTAGGGACTTCCATGGCTGTCCAGTGGTTAAGACTTCGCCTTCCAGTGCAAGGGGTGTGGGTTTGATCCCTGGTTGGGGAGCGAATACTCCACATGCCTTGTGGCCAAAAAACCAAAACAGAAAACAGAAGCAATGTTGTCACACATTCAACAAAAACTTTAAAAAAGGTCCCCATAAAAAAAAGATCTTTAAAAAAATACTGCTAAGTTGTCAATTCTCAGATCAGTCTATAGATTTTATGCATTCTCAGTCAAAATTCCAGCAGGTTTTTGGGAGTAGAAATTGACAAACTGATTCTGGAATTCAAATGGAAATGCAGTGGACAAGGAATAGCCAAAACAACTTTGAAAATGAAGGGGAAAGGAGCAGTTCTTATACCACCTGATTTTAAGGCATGTAAAGCTGCAGCAAGCAAGATAGTATAGTATTAGCATAAAGACAAACAGGTTAGTGAAACAGACTAGAGAGCCCAGAAGTTGACCCAAACACATATAGGCAATAAAATTTTTGAAAAAGTTTCAAAGGCAATTCAATAGAAGAAGAATAGTTGTTACAACAAATATTCTGAAACAACTGGATATCGATATGCAAAAGAAAAAAAAAAAGAATCTTGATCCATTCCTTACATCATATAAAAATATTAACCCCAAACATACTTAAATGTAAGGCTTAAAACTATAAAACTTATATAAGAAAACACAGTAGAAAATCTAGTAACCTTGGCTTAGGCAAAGATTTTTTTAAATATGGAATAAAAAGTACTACCCACAAAAGAACAAATTGATAAACTGAATTCATCCAAAATTTAAAGTTTTTGTTGTTGTTTTTTTTTTTTTTTGGAAAGACACTGTTAAGAAACTAAAACAAGCCATAGACTGGTAGAAAATATTTACAAGCTATATGTCTGATAAAATATGTAAAGAGCTTCCAGAAGTTAAGAAAACAACCCATTAAAAATGGATGAAATATTTGAACAAATACAGAATGATTATTTTGTTTAATAAGCTTGTACTTTTCTTAGTGGATGGCCAATAAGCATAAGAGAAAATGCTAAAACCATTACTCATTAGGGAAATACAAATTAAAACCACAGTGAGATACTGCTACACACCTGCTCAGTTCAGTTCTGGAGCTTAGTTGTGTCTGACTCTTTTCAACCCCAAGGACTGCAGCACACCAGGCTTCCCTGTCCATCACCAGCTTCTGGAGCTTGCTCAAACTCATGTCCATTGAACTGGTGATACCATCCAACCATCTCATCCTCTGTTGTCCCCTTCTCCTCCTGCCTTCAATCTTTCCCAGCATCAGGGTTTTTTCCAATGCATCAGTTCTTCACATCAGGTGGCCAAATTATTGGAGCTTCAGCTTCAGCATCAGTCCTTCCAATGAATATTCAGGACTGATTTCCTTTAGGATTGATTGATTTGATCTCCTTACAGTCTGAGGGACTCTCAAGAGTCTTCTCCAACACCACAGTTCAAAAGCATCAATTCTTTGGCATTCAGCTTTCTTTATGGTCCAACTCTACATTACCTTTTTTAAATGTAGGATGTCCCTACATTATCTTTAAAAAAAAAATTTAGCAAAACTTTATTTATTTGACTGTACCAGGTCTTAGTTGCAGCATGTAGGATCTTTAGCTGCTGTGTGTGGGGTCTAGTTTCCTGACCAGAGATCCACCTGGGCCCCCTGCTTAGGGAGCCCAGAGTCTTGGCCACTGGACCACCAGGTAAGTCTCTCAAGTTATTTTTTAAAAAGCAATTTCATGGGCTAAAATTTCAAAGGCAGTCTCCTCCAAGTGTCTTGGACCTGGTTTACTTCCAGCTCATGGATATGTACCAGGACCATGATGATTTAGGGGCTCTCCCCCAACCACTCATTTGACTCAGGCCGGGCTCCATATCACTTGCTTTCAGCCCACAGACCGAGCTTCCTCCTCCCCCAGGAAGGATGTTGCTCCCACTGGCCACATCCTTACCCCTTCCTCCTACCCCAGGTCTCAGTGATAACCTCTGTCTGGCAATCCCACTCCTGGGTATATATCCAGAGAAAACCATAATTTGAAAAGATATATGCACCCCAATGTTTATTGTTGCATTATTTACAGTAGCCAAGACATGAAAACAACTTAAATGTCCATTGATGAAGGAATGGATAAAGAAGATGTGGTACATATATACGATGGAATATTACTCAGCTGTTGAAAAAAAGAATGTAATAATGCCATGTGCAGAGACATGGATGGACCTAGAGATTGTTATACTGAGTGAAGTAAGTCACTTCAGTGTTGGAGAAGACTCTTGAGAGTCCCTTGGACTGCAAGGAGATCAAACCAGTCAATCCTGAAGGAAATCAATCCTGAATATTCAATGGAAGGACTGATGCTGAAGCTGAAGCTCCAATACTTTGGCTACCTGATGCGAAGAACTGACTCATTGGAAAAAAAATCTGATGCTGGGAAAGACTGAAGGCAAGAGGAGAAGGGGATGATGGAGGATGAGATAGTTGGATGGCATCACTGACTCGATGGACATGAGTTTTAGCAAGATCTAGGAGTTGGTGATGGACAGGGAATCTTGGGGTGCTACAGTCCAAGGGGTTGCAAAGAGTCGGACATGACTGAGCAATTGACCTGAACTGAACTGAACTGATGTAAGTCAGGCAGAGAAAGACAAAGCTCATATGATGTTGCTTATATGTGGAACCTAAAAATATAGTGGCTTCCTGGGTAGCTAGCGGTAAAGAATCCATCTGCAATGCAGGAGGCCCGGGTTGGATTCCTGGGTCCAGAAGATCACCTGGAGAAGGAAATGGCAACCCGCTCCAGTATTCTTGCCTGGGAAATCTCATGGGCAGAGGAACCTGGTGAGCAACAGTCCATGGAGTCACAAAGATTTGTACATGACTAGCGACTGAACAATAAGAACAAAAAAAATGGTACAAGTGAAACTATTTACAAAACAGAAAGAGTCATAGATGTAGAAAACAAACTTACCAAGGGGGAAATTAGTGGGGAGGAGTAAATCGGGAGATTGGGACTGACATATACACACTACTATATGTAAATAGATAACTATTAAGAACCTACTGTTTAGCGCAGAGAACTCTACTCAATACTCTGTAATGACCTATATGGAAACAGAATTGAAACAAGAGTGGATATACGTATGTGTGTAACTGATTCACTTTGCTGCACAGAGACACTAACACATTGTAAATCAACTACACTCCAATAAAAGTTAATTAAAACATATATACTAATCTCCAGGTCAAAAACATGGAGTAGGAAATGGCAACCCACTCCAGTATTCTTGCCTGGAAAACCCCTTGTACAGGGAGCCTGGGCAGCTACAGTCCGAGGGGTCGCAAAGAGTTGGACACGACTGAAGTAACTTAGCACGCGACGCGCACAGGTCGAAAACAAACAAACAAAAACCTGTCTTGACAGACTTCTAAAAATGCCCTTCTCCGTTCTGTCTTGGGCTTCCCTGGTGGCTCAGATGGTAAAGAATCTGCCTGCAATGCAGGATACCTGGGTTCAATCCCTGGGTCAGGAAGATCCCCTGGAGAAGGGCATGGCAACCCACTCCAGTATTCTTGTCTGGAGAATCCCTTGAACAGAGGAGCCTGGCATGCTGCAGTCCATGGGGTGGTAGAGTCAGACATGACTGAGTGACTAACACTTTCTATGTCTTAATGCTTGGAACCTGTGGATAGGAGGAGACATCACTCCTGCAGTTGTGTGATGTTGTATGACACAGTTGATCTTAAGATGGGAAGACACAAGCCCTTAAAAGCAGGGAGCTTTCTCCAGCTAGTGACAGAAGTGGAGGCACGCAGGGTGTGAGAAAGACTGGACGCAATCGTTGCTTTGAAGATGGAGGGGCCACATGAGAAGGAATATGGGTCCCCTTGAGTTGCTGAGAGTAATCCCTCCACCCTTGCTGACACCAGCCAGAATATAGTCCCTCATCCTTCAGTTCAGTTCAGTTCAGTCCAGTCGCTCTGTTGTGTGCGACTCTTTGTGACCCTATGGACTGCAGCATGCCAGGCCTCCCTGTCCATCACCAACTCCCGGAGCTTGCTCAAACTCATGTCCTTTGAGTTGGTGATGCCATCCAGCCATCTCATCCTCTGTCATCCCCTTTTCTCCTGCCTTCAATCTTTCCCAGCCTCAGGATCTTTTCCAGTGAGTCAGTTCTTCACATCAGGTGGCCAAAGTATTGGAGTTTCAGTTTCAGCACCAGTCTTTCCAGTCAATATTCAGGACTGATTTCCTTTATGATTTGCTGGTTTGATCTCCTTGCAGCCCAAGGTACTCTCAAGAGTCTTCACCAACACCACAGTTCAAAAGCATCAGTTCTTTGGTGCTCAGCTTTCTTTATAGTCCAACTCTCACATCAGTACATGACTACTGGAAAACCCATAGCTTTGACTAGATGGACTTTTGTTGACAGAGTAGTGTCTCTGCTTTTTAATATGCTGTCTAGGTTGGTCATAGCTTTTCTTCCAAGGAGCAAGCAAAAAACCTTAGTCCTTGCTATAGACTAAATGTTTCAGTTCAGTTCAGTTCAGTTCAGTTGCTCAGTCGTGTCCGACTCTTTGTGACCCCATGAATTGCAGCACGCCAGGCCTCCCTGTCCATTACCAACTCCCGGAGTTCACTCAGACTCACGTCCATCGAGTCAGTGATGCCATTCCGCCATCTCATCCTCTGTCATCCCCTTCTCCTCCTGCCCCCAATCCCTCCCAGCATCAGAGTCTTTTCCAATGAGTCAACTCTTCGCATGAGGTGGCCAAAGTACTGGAGTTTCAGCTTTAGCATCATTCCTGCCAAAGAAATCCCAGGGCTGATCTCCTTCAGAATGGACTGGTTAGATCTCCTTGCAGTCCAAAGGACTCTCAAGAGTCTTCTCCAACACCACAGTTCAAAAGCATCAATTCTTCAGTGCTCAGCTTTCCTCACAGTCTAACTCTCACATCCATACATGACCACAGGAAAAACCATAGCCTTGACTAGATGGACCTTTGTTGGCAAAGTAATGTCTCTGCTTTTCAATATGCTATCTAGGTTTGTCATAACTAAATGTTTATGTTCCCCCAAACTGAAGTGTTGAAACCTAGTCCCCAGTGTTGTAGCACTTGGGAGTGGGGTCTTAGGGAGGTGATTAGGTCAGGAGGGTGGAGCCCTCATGGATGGGATTAGTGTCTTTATAAAAGGGACCTGGGAGAGTGCCTTTGCCCCCTTCTGCCAAGTGAGGATACAACCAGAAGACGGTTGTCTACAAATCCAGAAGTGATCTCTCACCAGACACTGAATCTGCTGGTGCCTGGATCTTGGACTTTCCAGTTTCTATTTATGGGCTTCCCAGGCTTTCCTGATGGCTCAGTTGGTAAAGAATCCGCCTGCAATGCAAGAGACCCTGGTTTGATTCCTGGGTCGGGAAGATCTGCTGGAGAAGGGATAGGCTACCCACTCCAGTATTCTTGGGCTTCCCTTGTGGCTGAGCTGGTAAAGAATCTGCCTGAAATGCAAGAGACCTGGGTTCGATCCCTGGGTTGGGAAAATCCCGTGGAGAAGGGAAAGGTTACCCACTCCAGTATTTTGCAAAGAGTCGGACATGACTGAGTGACTTTCACTTTGACTTTCACAGGCTTCCCAGATGGCTCAGTGGGTAAAAAATCTGCCTGAAATGTAGAAGATGAAACAGATATGGATTCGATACTTGTGTCAGGAAGATCCCCTGGAGGAGGGCATGGCAACCACTCCAGTATTCTTCCCTGGAGAATCCCATGTACAGAGGAGCCTGGTGGGATACAGTCCACAGGGTCTCACAGGGTTGAAAAGAGTCGGACATGACTAAAAGCAACTGAGCACGTGCGCATATATATTTTAAATATTTATGTTTGCATGATCTGGTGGCTCTGGGTCTTAGTTATGGCATGTGGAATCTAGTTCCCTGGCTAGGGGTCAAACCTGCACCTGCTGCATTTGGAGCATGGAGTCTTAGCCACTGGACCACCAGAGAAGTCCCCAGTCTATGGTATTCTGTTACAGTAGTTCCAACAGATTAAGACAGTTCTGTGGCTGCTAGAAACTGGATTCTGTGAACAACTGGAGTGAGTCTGCAAGTGGATTCTTTCTAAGAGCTTCCAGGGAAGATTCCAGCCCAGGCAACACCTTGATTTCAGCTGTGTGAGACCCTGAGCATAGAACCCAGACATCTGACCTATAGAACTGAGAGTGAATAAATGGGTGTTGTTTTGAACTGTTGAAAGTGTGGTAACTTGTTATGGCAGCAAAACTCACCTACTTCCTCAGAGAGATTTCCTGACCATCCCGTCTGCAGCAGCCGCCACCCTCAGCCACCCAACAACTTTGTAATTTTCTCTCAGCCCTTCAGTTACAGCAAAGCATTAATTTTGTCTGTTTTGTCTGACTCTCTCTGATACTACGACTTAGCCAGGAGGGGAGAGACTATCTATTTTGTTCACCTGTGGATCTGGAGTCCCAGCCCCCAGGCCTGACCTGCAACTGGCCCTTAATTAGTGTTAGTGAGGTTGGTGGGAGGAGGAAGAGGGGAATAAATTGGGTGTTTGGGATTAACAGATACACACACTATATACAAAATAGATAAACACTTAAGAACCTATTGGACTTCCCTGGTGGCTCAGATGGTAAAGCGTCTGTCAACAATGTGAGAAACCTGGGTTCGATCCCTGGGTTGGGAAGATTCCCTGGAGAAGGAAATGGCAACCCACTCCAGTACTCTTGCCTCGAAAATCCCATGGACAGAGGAGCTTGGTGCCGGCTACTATCCATGGGGTCGCAAAGAGTCGGGCACGACTGAGCACTTCACTTTAAGAACCTATAGTATAGCATGGGGACCTATATTTAATATCTTTATAATAACCTAAAGTGGAAAAGAATCTGAATATATACCTATATGTGTGTGTGATGTGTAACAGAATCATTTTGTTGTATACCTGAGACTAACACAATACTGTAGATCAACTATGTTGTGGTTTAGTCACTCAGTCGTGTCTGACTCTTTTGTGACCCCATGGACTGTAGCCCGCCAGGCTCCTCTGTCCATGGGATTTTCCAGGCAAGAATGCTGGAGTGGTTGCCATTTCCTCCTCCAGGAAATCTTCCTGACCCAGGGATCAAACCCATGCCTCCTGCATTGACAGGCAGATTCTTTACTATTGAGCCACCAGGAAAGCTGTAGATCAACTATACTTAATTTTAAAATGTCTGTGAATGGATGAGCGATCCTTGAAGATGTGCAGCCTAACTTCCAAGGATATTACTTTGCCAACAAAGGTCCATCTAGTCAAGGCTATGGGTTTTCCCGTGGTCATGTATGGATGTGAGAGTTGGACTGTGAAGAAGGCTGAGCACCGAAGAATTGATGCTTTTGAACTGTGGTCTTGGAGAAGACTCTTGAGAGTCCCTTGGACTGCAAGGAGCTCTAACCCGTCCATTCTGAAGGAGATCAGCCCTGGGATTTCTTTGGCAGGAATGATGCTAAA
Organism: Bos grunniens; assembly: GCF_055505025.1. Classification (NCBI taxonomy): domain Eukaryota; kingdom Metazoa; phylum Chordata; class Mammalia; order Artiodactyla; family Bovidae; genus Bos; species Bos grunniens. The sequence continues at coordinate 37,040,478 of NC_141180.1, read as the reverse complement.
GCTGAAACTCCAGTACTTTGGCCACCTCATGTGAAGAGTTGACTCATTGGAAAAGACTCTGATGCTGGGAGGGATTGGGGGCAGGAGGAGAAGGGGACGACAAAGGATGAGATGGCTGGATGGCATCACTGACTCGATGGACGTGAGTCTGGGTGAACTCCGGGAGTTGGTAATGGACAGGGAGGCCTGGCGTGCTGCAATTCATGGGGTCACAAAGAGTCAGACATGACTGAGCGACTGAACTGAACTGAACTGAACTGAACCTCCAAGGAAAGTCAGATGATCCTCCTTGCACCCTTCTCTCTAAGACATGCAATTATAAGATGTGAAATTGAATTAACATATTTCTCAACATAAGTTTTTTAAAATGGGATTTTTAAAGTGTTATTTTGAATTTCATCTAACCAAAGTAACTGGTTAGCCAACTTTCTTAGCTAAAATTGGAATTTAATCCTCGTTTTTGTTTAGAAGCTTTCTGGAAAGATCCAGTGATACTGTTATTGTTTTGCCAAACATGACCGACCAATTCTTAGACAAAAAGGGTAGAAGCAGCCTGGCAATTCCTGGAAAGATTAAAGATAGAATTTCCATATGTATGTGTGTATGTAGTAATGGTTACACAATTCTGAATATACTAAAAACTACTGCATCATATAACTTTAAAAGGATGAGTTGTATTGTATGTGAATTATATCTCAGAAAAACAATGGGTATGTTATAAAGTGAAGAGTAAGAAAAAAAGTGGGACTTCCCAGGTGGTTAAGATTCCATGCTTCCAATGCAGGGGGTGCCAGTTGGATTCTTAGTTGGGGAACTAAGGGAAAAAAAATGTGAATGGGGTGAGTGTTGTCAGCATCACAAAGATAAAGAACGGATGGACCCATGAGACGGAGAGAGGGACTGTGGAGTCCTTCCCACACTTACATTCCTCCTTGGAGGTCAGACCCCTTCCCTCAATACCACTGCCAAGACGCTGAAAGCTCTTACTTTCCTGCGGAAAACACCAAGACATTTTCAGGTTTGCTCACTGGTATTCTTGTACTTTCAGGTAAAAAAAAAAAATCTATCTGTAATTTGGCATGTTAAGGCCAGAGAGTGCATGCAAGCTTCAGCTCTTCTCTAGAGGGGCCCGTGATGTCATATAGGGATCTTCTGAGATTCTTTCTCAGGGCCCCTGCTGAGCCTTCCAAGAGCCCAACCTCAGGGACCATCATACCTTCTGCAGGAGGTGGCCACCTGCCTCCTCCTGGTGTTAGCCTGCAATGAAGTCCCTGTTGTCTGATTCCGAGTCCATGGCCGATCCCTCCAAGGAATAACAGAATGCATGGAAGGAACTAGGTTTCCAAATAGCACATATAGCAGAGAGAGAAATTCCTGTTTCTTCCCCAGTTCCTCGGGGTTCACGCCCAGAGCCCCTGATTAACCCTGCACAGTCACATTTGTGATTTACAGAAGTCAGATCACCCACCCGTGGTATCTTGGTGTGGGACCTGGAAACATCACACATGCAAATCTGAGCCTGGAGAGATTCTTGTAGTGTCAGGCCTGCGTCCACCTACAGCTTCCTCTAGGCGTCAAGCTGGGGCCTGGAAAGCACAAAATTCATCTTCCTTGGCCTTCCACAGACTTTTCCTCTTGACCCAGAAGATGAGTCCTCAGATCAGATCAGATCAGATCAGTCGCTCAGTCATGTCCGACTCTTTGCGACCCCATGAATCGCAGCACGCCAGGCCCCCTGTCCATCATCAACTCCTGGAGTTCACTCAGACTCATGTCCATCGAGTCAGTGATGCCATCCAGCCATCTCATCCTCTGTCGTTCCCTTCTCCTCCTGCCCCCAATCCCTCCCAGCATCAGAGTCTTTTCCAATGAGTCAACTCTTTGCATGAGGTGGCCAAAGTACTGGAGTTTCAGCTTTAGCATCATTCCCTCCAAAGAAATCCCAGGGCTGATCTCCTTCAGAATGGACGGGTTAGAGCTCCTTGCAATCCAAGGGACTCTCAAGAGTCTTCTCCAACACCACAGTTCAAAAGCATCAATCCTTCGGTGCTCAGCTTTCTTCACAGTCCAACTCTCACATCCATACATGACTACAGGAAAAACCATTGGGCTATTCCGAGACCAAGCCTTTTTATAAGCATATGGCCTTTGTTTTGAATCTTCCCTTGGAATTTCTGTAGTCAAAGCTGACAAGTGCTTTTATCCCAGATGGACAGAGATGCTTGGTTCAACTCAGAGGCTCCCTGGTGTCTGCCTGGTCCCTCCTCACCATGGAGAACCCTGAGGCCCCAGCAGTGAGGGCTGTCTGACCATGGCTCCTTTTCCTGGGTCCTGTGGTCTGCATTTGGGATCAGGAGCCTGGACCCCTCTGGTCTCATCTGGCTTTCCATGATCTCAGCCCTTCAGTGGTCTCTGCATCTTCCCTGGGATAAACTCCTCCCTCCCCGCTTGGCTAACATCTTAATTAGGTTTTCCCAGATAGAACCACGTCAGCTTCACACTGTCTGAGGATGCAGACTCTGAAGGATCATGTGTGAAGCTAGTCATCTTGGGTTTTGCACAAAGGTGAGAAGATGTTGTTGGGTGACTGGAGATGGAGGTTCGAGTCCACTGCCCTGGACGCCCACTCTGGGCGCTCGGTTGGGACGTTTCGATCCGCTCTCGCCAGAGGGCGCCACACTCCTTTATTGCTCCCCCAGTCTGGCTTCCAGATTTCAGAGGCTCAGGTAAAGGGGGTGGGCACTTTCTAGATTCTCACAATCGCCGCATTGCAAATGACTCAGAGGCATCACGTTGCCTGTTGGGGAGCTTGATGGTTTTAGGAGCGAAAACTCAGCTGTCCTGACAAAGGCTCTTTGATCAAATGACCAGCTTTTGTACTGAACCACAGACGGCAAGCAAGAGTTTCCTTCTTGATTTCTATTCCATTTTATGACTCAAAAATAATTTCCTCCTTTTCCGAGGACCGCATCCACCCCATCTGGGATCTTTTGTGGCATAGAGATCCAGGAAAAAAAAAAAAAGTGCATCTGAAAAAGTGGATCCTTTCTCTAAAAAGAGCCTGTTTACACACCTGTTAATCTTGGGTGCAGCTGTACTACGCCAAGAAAATCCACCAAGACATTTATCTTTCTTGGTGCTGCTGGTCATTCAAAGGAAAACAGGATGGAAGCCCTCAGCCACACAGGGATTGGACCACTGTCCTCTGCCCCATGGGCTGGACAGGCTGTCCAAGGACAGACCTTCCATCAGCACAGCTCTCACTGTCCATGGGTGAGCGAAAAGCTGCTCAGAACACTACCTGGGGGAGCCCAGCCCAGGAGTCCTTGGAGATGGATCTTAACTCTCCCACCAGGGGAGCAAGGGGAGGTGTTATGCAATGGTGTGGTGTGTATGCATGTGTAAAAGTCACAGGGATGCAATCTGGGGGAGTCCCTCCCCTGATTCTGCCCATTGGTATAATTTGCACTCAGGATGCAGAAGCTGGGTCCTAGAGCTGTCTCTGTTCTTGGTCGGGGGATCTGTGCTGCTCTGTTTCCCCAGGTGGCCAGTCTCGCTGTGCCTCTTCCACCCATGGGTGTTTCCGGCCTTACTAGGCTCCGTGTCACTGATAATAAAGGTGGCTTTCCCCCCTGGCCCCGTGCCCATGGGCTCCAGGGAGCCTGGAATGCTGGGGAGGGCAGGCCCAGCAGGCCTCACAGTCTAGATACTTTCATTGCAGAGCCCCTCCGGGTCTCTCCTGGGATGGCTGGGGGCCCTGGATGGGAAAAGCAGCTCTGGTTTCATCCAGGGCCTCTACAGGTCAGCTCGCCTTGGTCCCCTGGGGTCTGTGTTCTGGCCACCACTACCCTGGCTGGGAGGCACGCCATGTCCCTCAGCCTAGTTTAAGCAAGTTTTTGCCCTGGAACTTTTTTAAAAAAAGAATTTTTAAAATTTATTTTTGGCTGTGCTGGGTCTTTGTTGCTGCATGTGGGCTTTCTCTAGTTGCAGTGAGAAGGGACTACTCTCTAGTTGCGGTACATGAGCTTCTCATTGTGGTGGCTTTTCTTGTCGTCGAGCACATGCAGGCTCTAGTAGTTGAGGTCCCTGGCCTCTAGAGCACAGGCTCAGTAGTTGTGGTGCTAGGGCTTAGTTGCTCTGAGCCACGTGGGATCGTCCCAGATCAGGAATTGAATCCGTGTCTCCTGCATTGGCAGGTGGATTCTTTACTGCCTGGGGCCAGGGAGGCCCCACAAGTTTTAAAAATAATTTTTAAAAGAAATTATTTTGGGGCCACGCTGTCCAGCATGCGTGATCTTAGTACCCCAACAAGGGATCAAACCCACACTTCCTGCAGCACAAGCACAGAGTCTGAACCACTGGACCACCAGGGAAGAGCCTGTCCTGGGACATTTTTACAACAGAGAATTCATGTGGTGGTTGTTGCAGGGATGGAGGCTCTCAGAAAGACATCAGAAAGACTTGTTTCTCCCACAGGCCATCCTCCTGGAGCTCCCCCGCAGAGTGTCTGGCTCCACGGGTGCTGCTGCCGAACTGGGTGATGGAGAGGTGTTCTTCAGGTCAGGGCTTCCCATGGCTTCCTTTTTAAATGGAACCACTTCTCACGTTTGCCAAATACGAACTTTAAGGGCAACAGCCACATACTATTCTTCTCCTTCTTTTAAATTTAGCCCTGTTGCAAGGCATAGGGCTTCCCTGGTGGCTCAGACAGTAAAGAATCTGCCTGCAATGAAGGAGACTCAGGGTCGATCCCTGGGTTGGGAAGATCCCCTGGGGAGGGGAATGGCAACCGCTCCAGTAACCTTGCCTAGAGAATTCCATGGACAGAGGAGCCTGGTGGGCTACAGTCCAGCAGGTCACCAAGAGTCGGATACGACTGAAGACTAATACTTTCACTTTGTGAGGTGTGTGGGATCTTAATTCCCCAACCAGGTACTGAACATGAGCCCTCGGCAGTGAAAGTACAGAGTCTTAACCATCATATCACCAGGGGATTCCCTATTCTGATCATTTTTTAAAAAGAAAACTCTTCCCAGGAAATTGTTTACTCTCAGAATGAATGACCAGTGTATGTTTATTTATTTTTGGCTTCGTGGTGTGGCTTGTAGGATCTTAGTTCCCCAATCTGGGATCGAACCCATGCCCCTGCAGTGGAAGCTTGGAGTCTTAACCACTGGACCACCAGAGAAATCCCCGGATGGCCTTTCAGTGAAATACAGCTTGCTTTATGAAACACTTGGCACACTTCCCCTGGTATTTTTGCATTTCCCTGCTCATCTGTGACCCTGTTGTCAGGCTCCAGTGTGCCCTGCAGACCTGGCGCCTCTCTCCCACCTTCCCTCCTCTCCCTTGGGTCCTGTGTCTACCTCTGGTGGGACTTGGCATTGGTTTTTCACCAAGACACTTACTTGCATTGCATGTCTCTGCGTGCTTATCCTAGCACATCTCCCCATGGCACCTCCAAACCAGCCTCATTACCTTGAATGGCAGTGGGTGGGGGTGCTGCTCAGAGTGGCTAAGCCAGTGGCATCCAACTTGGAAGTTTCCCAGCTTCCTCTACTAACCTGTGACCAAATGGGTATGGCACAGAAATATGCAGATGAGGGAGAAAGTCTGGATTTGCATTGAAAACCTTTGAAGCGTTCCAAGAAGAAACCAAGTTTGAGTCAAACACTGAAGGGTCAGGAACCTACCAAAATTTTCAGCAAGTTCATAATCCCTCTACAGAGACAAGGCACACTGAGAATTTATCACCCCTGGGGGCTGAGGACCAGGTGATGCCCCTGGAGATGCTCCCTTAGGAGCACAGCCCAGACCCGCTGGTCCAGAGCATCCTTCAGCTCTGGCCTTGATGCCACTGGGCTCTTCTTGTTCATAGCTCAGAAAATGGTCTCAGCCCGGGGGATGCCTTTCGACTTCTGTCTCTCATACGTGTAAAACTTATACTTTCTCCTTCCCCCAAACAGCTTCTCTTTCATCTTCCCTGTTTCGTCGTCTCCCTTCCCCAATCTTCCTCATCCCGAGTTGACCCCATGAGCTGCTCCTCTTCCTTCCATCAGCTCCATCAGTTGTCCTGGACTGTACATTCTTCCCTTACAAGGTCATGAGGAAGAGCGCTTTTCCTCTTCTGTATGCTCCCAGACCACAGGCCTATTCCACCTCTGCTTTCTACACTTTGCACAGGGTGGCCACTCGTGGAGCACGTGATTAAATACTAAGTTGACGTGCTCTAGGTTGTCTTGTCTCCTGCTAAAGAAAAAACTATTCAATGACACTTAAACAAAAAAAAGTTTTTTTAATTTATCTGGTTGTGCTGGGTTTTAGTTGGGGCACGCAGGATCTTTTAGCTGTGGCATGTGAACTCTTAGTTGGGGCATGTGGGATCTAGTTCCTGGACCAAGGATGGAACCCGGGCCCCCTGCATTGGGAGCGTGGGGTCTTAGACCACCAGGGAAGTCTGTAATGACATTTGTTGAAGACAGGAAAGCAGACTTTTACTTAAACAGGGGCCATGGCAATGGGTGCAGGGACCCCTGCAGTGGGATCTTGCAGTGGGAGAATGATCTCAATTCTGAACACAGGGTGGGCACGTGGGGGTTTACAGCCAGAGACCACGGTTGGGTGGGGTTGGTGGATGGAAAATTCCTAAGAGGAAACATCAGGGGTGAGCTAAACCATCCTCACCAGAATTTTGCTAAAGGCAGGCCAGGGTGGGCAGACAGCCCCTGGGGGCTGGTGGGGAATGAGAAACTGATCAGATTTCGAGGGTGGAAACTTCTTGCTAAAACTGAATTTTGTAAGGAAGGCCACAGATGGGCCTAGAAAGTTCAGGAGTCTGAAAAAGTTTGATCAAGCAAAGAATCTTTGTTTTTTCCCGATATTTGCCTATTGCAAGTACCGATTTTTCTCATTCCCATGTGGTGCCAGGTATTAAGTGTATCCCACAGCTTCTCCATAAAGCTGTGATGTGGGAAAAATGACCTTCTTACCTAAGAGACCAGCATTCTCCTCAGGGAACAAAAGGTCTTTGTTTAGGAAAATACCCCATGAAGGGGTGAAAGGTGAAAACCACAGAAAAGGAGACAGGAAACCAAACCAAACCCCAACCACTTTAAACTCTTCTGCATAGTCAAAGAACAGGTATCTGGTGGGGAGAGAGAGAAGCAAGAGGTGGGGGAATGAAGGAAGAGATGGTTGATGGATGTTTAAGAACAAGCAGAAGACTCATATTGTTATTAGCATTCATAAACTTGCTTCAACTACCCCAAACCTTCAGCAAGAATGCAGAAACGTCTTTTGACATTATTATTATCCTTACTTGGTTTTCATACAGAAGGCATGAGGTCACACCCATGCCAGAGTTGATGCCAAGCTGGAGATAAAGCGACAGGCAGAATCAGAGCAGGGGCAGGGCAGACTGGACTGTGGGGCAGAGAAGTGCGATGGGAAGCAATCTTGGCGAGGCTTGGACCTGCCTAAGGGGCTGGAGGACACGGCGCCTGCAGCCCCATCCGGCACTCAACAAGCCTGCCTGGACTCATCTTGTGGATGGTCTGCATGCCACCTCCAGACAAGGAGGTGTTAATGTTAAGAGTTTGGTGAGTCTTCACTTTCAACAGACATTTATGCTGCACTGACTGTGTGGCAGGCACAGTTCCAAAGGAGACACAGGAGGAACCAGCTGATCGGTCCACAGTTTCCATTGCTCCCTGGAATAATGCTCGCTTCCTTGCTTAGAAAGCTTTGCCAGCTCCTCCTGCCTGGAAGTGATGTCAGCATTAGCACATGTTCCCCAGTGTGGACGATGAGCCCTTCGGGCCCTGCTCCAGCTCACCTATTCAGCCTCCTCCTCTGAAATCCCTCAGGAAGCCCCTGGTCCCTCAGTTCATGGCTGATTCCTGGATATTCCCAGGATGCCTCAGGTCAGGCTACAAAACCTCCACACACCAGATTCTATTCCTTCTTCCCTGGACCTTTCCTGTCTATTTTTTCAAGCCAGGTCATGGCTGGTGGTCCTTCCTGACCACTCCTTCCCCTCTCCCTGACCCCTCTCCATTCCCCAAGGCCCAGCAGCCTCCACCATGTTGGAGTCTGTGTTCTCATGGTGCTCTCAGCGGGCCGAGGTGGACCACATTATCATGATCCATTTTCATAGGGTCTCCCCTCTAGGACAACGGTAAAGAGGAGAGGGACCAGTCTTACTCATCTCAGGGCCCACATGGCACCTGGTGCTCTATCAGCATTGAATTGTCTGGACAGCGAGGCTGAGAGAGATTTTCACCTGAGGATCCCGAGAACTTTCTCCAGCATCAGTAGGACAAGGAGCACCAACTATGGCTGCAGCCTGCCCTCTGACTCATTTTCATCCAACTCCCGGTATAAATAGCTCCCTTTCCCCATATCAGAAGCCATCTGCTCCCGCTAGCTGCCCAGTCTATAAATATCCTGTTGGATCCAGCCTGCCTTGGCACAGCGGCTGAGAGGACTTGAGGGGAGTGAACACCAAAAGAGATGAGGCCGGTGGGAGTGAAGATGCAGAAATCACCCAATCTCACACTTTTTGCATCTCCAGCCACAGGCTGACAACACTTCTCACGTGGGCTTGGAAACTCCCAAAATATTCCTGGGAATCCGGCAGAGACAGATAAACATCAGCTACTCCTGGTCTGGTGGTTTTCAACACACTGTCTGCCGCGTCTCTCACCGGCTGAGACACAGCTTGGAACTCAATTTGAGGCAACCCTCCCCATTCCAGTGGGATTCCTGCAGGATGGGAAATGATACGGCTTTGAAAGGAGTTGCTTTTCAAGCACATTTCAAACGGAGTCGTGTAACTCTATGCTCCTCGAAGCTCCTTCTTACATTTAACAAACGAAAGACCTCCATTCCACACAGTATTGTGCTCTAAAACCTGCATAGATTGCCAAGGAGGCAAAAAGGAGGTTAGTGTTTGGGAGAAGGGACCTGGGGTATGTTCCGGCTCCTCCTGCAAACACAAGCCCACTGCCGGCATCACGCACCCTGTTTGTGAAACTGCCTGGTTTGTGGGTGCAGCAGAGTGAAGCCTCTTCTTTACTCTTGCGGGCCCATCCCACACACCTGGGCGGCTGGTTTCTCTCTAGTATCATCCCCCACCCCCACCCCCAACCAGGGCACTCTCGGCAGCTCTTGACCTTTGAGCAGCCACTGGGTGGTAGAAAGTTCTCTGGTCAGTTCAAGTCTACAGGGTCTCTCCACAAGGCAGATGGGCAGAGGTTCAATTTCTTCCCCCTCACCCCCAGCTCTGGCTGCACCCAGCCAGGACCCTGCACTGGGAGATGGTAGATGTGCCTTTCTTCTACTACTTCTTTTTTTTTTTTTTTTTAAATATTTATTTTTATTTTTGGCTTCATTAAGTCTTAGTTGCAGCACGTGGGATCGTCCTTGAGGCATGCGGCTTCTTTCTAGATGAGGCGTTCGGGCTTAGTTGCCCCAAGGCATGCAACCAGGGATGGAACCCGTGTCCCCTGAATTGAAAGGCAGATTCTTGACCACTGAACCACCAGGGAAGTCCCCTTCTTGAAGTCCCCTCTGTGTTTTCAGCTGGGATCTCCAGAGAACGGTTAGGAGATAGAGGTGTTTTTACTCAAGAATCGGGCTTCAAGGATCATGCAGGTGAATGTGTTCAAGATCTGGAGACGGTAAGCTGGAGACCTGGGAGAGATGATCTTCCCTGGTGGCTCAGACTGTAAGGAGTCTTCCCACCATGCGGGAGACCTGGGTTCAATCACCGGGTTGGGAAGATTCCCTGGAAAAGGAAATGGCAACTCACTCCCGTATTCTTGTCTGGAAAATCCCATGGACAAAGGAGCTTGACAGGCTACAGTCCATGGGGTCCCGAAGAGTTGGACACGACTGAATGACCTCACTTTTTTTTTGGGAGAGACGAAGGTGTGCATTCCAGCGGGAGCGAGAGTCTGAAGGCAGAAAGCAGACGATGTCCAAGTTTGAAGACAGTTGGGCAGAGAGAGAGCTTTCTTTCCTACTCAGCCCTTCACTGGATTGGAGAGGCACACTCACAGGGTGTGGGAGTGGGGAGAGCGCCTTTGGTTTCATTCTGTCTGTGGACTCAAACGCTAAGCTCGTCCACAGACACATGCAGAAATAACGTTTGGCTCAGTACCCAAGCCCCCTGCACCTGGTCAAACTGACACATGGAATGAATCCCCACACTTGGTTTCTCCATATTGTCTGTCTACTCTCCTCCTTCCCACTCATTAGGCTCCTCCAGGGTGAAGTGGGTGGGGGCAGCCATGTCATTAGCCATTGTTTCCTTTGGCCATGGCAGACATTTAAAGCTGTGAGGGGCTTTGGGGTCCCTCAGAGGCTCCCAGGAGCTGGGGACGGCTCACCTGTGGTTCCCTTGAGGGGGATGGAGCCTCACTCAGCTGGGGGTTTAGCTTCATGGCTCTTTGAAGAAGTCTTCTAATTTTGATGCAGATGTATAGAACAGACATGTGGACACAGTTGGGGGTCAGGGGAAGGAGAGAGTGGGACAAATTGGGATATTAGGATTGACATATATTCCCTACCGTGTGTAAAACAGATAGCTAGTGGGAACCTGCTGTATAGCACAGGGAGCTCAGCTCAGTGTTCTGTGATGACCTAGAGGGGTGGGTTGGGGTGGGAGGGAGATCCAAGAGGGAGGGGATATGTATGTACAGATAGCTGATTCATGTTGTTGTACAGCAGAAACTAATCCAACATTGTAATCCAATGTTATTGATATTCCAGTAGAGAAAACAGAAATCATCTAATTTCCAATCTCTCGCTGTCCGCCTTGCCACCTCTAGTCTGTGGTTGGTCACAGCTCTTTGCGGGCCATGCAGACATGGTCTAGTGCCTCCCTGGAACATAGGAATAGTTGGTACCTACTGGTTTGTTCTCTGCCTCAGGACCTTCACCAGAGTTGAAGCAGAATCATTTTTTAACACCTTATTTCATTTGTATTAGCTGAGGGTACTAGGCCAGCAGTTAGTTTTAATAGTACACTTGTCTTCTTTGGATTAATGATAGGGATAGACTCAAGGCATGAAAATGTTTATCAAACTCTAGGACAGGGCTTCCCTGGTGGCTCAGTGGTAAAGAATTCACCTGTCAATGCAGGAGACACAAGTTCGATCCCTGGTCCAGGAAGATCCCACATACTGTGGAACAACTAAGCCCCGTGTGCCACAACTCCTGAGGCTGTGCTCTAGAGCCGGGAACCACAGCTACTGAGCCCAAGTGCTGCAACTACTGAAGTCCGCAAGCCCTGGAGCTTGTTCTCCACAAGAGAAGCCACTGCAAAGAGAAGCCCACGAACCACAATGAGAGAGTAGCCTCTGCTCGCTGCAACTAGAGAAAAACCAGAGCAGCAAATGAAGACCCAGCACAGCCAAAAACTTTTTAAATGAAATAAAGTATATGTATGTATTTGAAAATGGTAAATAGAGAAGCCTGGATATATTTATTTTTAGAAGCCTAACCCATTGCATTCCCAAGGCCTGCCAACAAGTTCTTCCTCCATATTTGAGATGGATATCGTATCTGGCAGTGGGAGAACACCCCCAATATTCTTCCATAAAGACATTTATTCAGGCTGCCTCACCTCACTCTGCTTCCACCTCCCTCCAGCCCGCTGTGGGGCTCCCGGTGCCTGCTCCGAGCGCAGAGAACATTGCCAGGTCAGCAGTATGCACCATCCCTCAGACACGAGGAGTATTATTTAGTCTACAAACTCTCAGAGGAAATATCTGCTTGCACGTGAAAAATCTCTGGAATTTCTCTATTCCTCTCAGTCTTGCATCCCTGTATCTGTGAGACCGCCTGGAAAAGCCTCTGTGTATACAAGTGCTGCCTGTTCTGGGGCTGGCCACCATAGGCCCAGTTCCAGGACACCTAGATCCCCATCAGTGTCACTCCGAGCTGCCCCTGTCCCTCTGAGACTTCTTGTGTCCAGGAGGAGGAAGGTGAAGAGGAAGAAGAGGGAGAGGGGGAGGGAGGAGGGAAGATGGAGGAGAGAGGGGGAGGAGGGAGAGGATGAAGGAGGATGGAAGAGGGAGGAGGGTGGATGGAGGCGGGAGGAGGACCCTCTGAAGATCAGAAGTGAGAAGTCTTACACAGCTGAGAAAATATAGGAACAAAATCCACAGCCTTAACCCCCCTGGTCCTTGAGTATCTAAGTCTTAATGCTTTTCACTAATGAACCTGAGGAAGATTTGGGGTCTAAGTGATAATGCAGACTCCTAACACCCAGCTCATCCACAGGCTCTGCCTGGGCTGCAGATCGCTCTATTACTAGCCCCACTCACTCCCCTTCTAGATTCTCCTTCTTCCTCTCTTGAGTGTCCCCTGCTCCCCGCCCCTCTTACAGGCAACTGACTGTCCACAGATCTGGAGTTTATTTAGACGAGGTGCCCTGGATCCCAGGGGGCACCCAAGGACCTACTAGACAGGCTATGAAGGCATAAGTACTGAGTATCTGCCTTTAACTCTTTCACACGAAGCCAGGGAAACCCTTCTTCTTCCAGTCTGCCACACCTCTCCATCCCTCACCCCCATCACTGTCTCCAGGGCTGTCTTGTCTCCATCTGAGCCCAGTTCTGGCAGCACAAGACCACAACTTTCCAGCTCCTTTTAAAAATGTCCTCCTCTTCATGCCTTTGGGTTGGGTTAAACCCAGCAGGTTGGGTTAAGCCAGACTAGCACGGAAAAGGGAAGGTGGAAAAGAAAATCCGGGGGAGAGAGGGTACCCTTTGGAAAACAAGAAATAGTCAAGTACCAGGTGTGAGCGTTTTAAATAGAAACCTGCTTACATTGCACTTGCCATAACAACAGCTGGGCTGGGAGGTCCTACTTCTTTTCAGAAGACTAACATTTAACTTCCAGACGGTTCCGGAACAGTCTTAACATCACATGAACTCGTGACAGCAAATGCCCAGTGGCCTGGCCTGCCTGTGCATCTCAAATTCCTGGTTCTGAGATATGTACTAAACCTCTCACATTCGGACACACACACATACAATGACCCTGTTTTTCAAAATGCAGTCCTACATGGGAATTTATGACATCAAACCCTTAAAAATGTGGAAACTTCAGTTTCAAAATACTTCATAGGGGAAAATAATAAACCTCTTGATTCACAACGCCTTTGCTCTGCTTACGGTTCGTTTCTGAAACTGTGACTGACTTGGGACTTAAGAGGCATAATCGAGTATTCATATATGCCCGGGGTTAGCACTGCAGACTGCTCCTCTGATCTGGAAATATTTTCCCTTCAGACAGGAATAGAGAGGTTACTTTTGGGTCACTCCCAACCTCACAAAAAGGCTTTTCAAAAAGGAGGAAAGAAAAAAAAGTTCTGATGTGTCGGGAGAAACCAGTGAGCTTTCAAATGATCAAGACGTGGTGAGCCTCTGGGGCTGTGAACCACTTGGGTGGGGAGTGGGTGCGAGAGGCAGGCAGGGTTCCAGGGGGGCGGAGAGGGGTGGAGGCCCCGTTTCCTCCAGGTGTCCTTTACACAGACTTTCCAGCCCGGCTGCTGGCTGCAGGTTCCGTCCCTCTCCTGTGGCTGGGGCATCAGCTCTCGCGATCTTTCTGGAAAGCTTGTGTAACGGCCGTCCGCCTGCCTGTGGCTGCCTCACCCGCCGCTTCGCCAGCCCCAGGGCTCTGTTAGCAACCAGGGAGGTGACAACATGTCAGATGCATTTCCTTCTCAGGGGCTCGTACAAAGCAGACCCTGTTGGCCCCGGCAGAGCGAACACCTGTGTTCCTAAATCATTGAAGGTTCTGCCTTTCCTCTGGAATGACCTCCCCTTTCCCGTGTCTGTTGGAAAAGCAGAATATACAGAATCAAGGGGGCAGCAAGGAAGAGACGCAAACTATTTGTCCAACTCTTCCCATCTCTTTGAGGAATCAGGAGGCTTCCTTCAGCTTCTAGAACTATTGCATTCCTTTGCTGTTGTTGTTTAGTTGCCAAGTCCTATCTGACTCTTTGCGACCCCATGGACTGCAGCACGCCAGGCTCATCTATCTTCCACTGTCCCCCAGAGTTTGCTCAAACTCATATCCATTGAGTTGGTGATCCCATCCAAACATCTCATCCTCTGCCACCCCCTTCTCCTTTTGCCTCAATCTTTCCCAGCATTAGAGTCTTTTCCAGTGAATCAGTTCTTCACATGAGGTGGCCAAAGTGTCGGAGCTTCAGCTTTAGGATCAGTCCTTCCAATGAATATTCAGGTTGATTTCCTTTAGAACTGACTGGTTTGATCTCCCTGCTCTCCAGTGGACTCTCAAGAGTCTTCTCCAGCTCCACAGTTCAAAAGCATCAATTCTTCAGCATTCAGTCTTCTTTACATCCAACTCTCACATCTGTCAGAGAAGGCAATGGCACCCAACTCCAGTACTCTTGCCTGGAAAATCCCATGGATGGAGGAGCCTGGTAGGCTGCAGTCCATGGGGTCTCTAAGAGTCGGACACAACTGAGCGACTTCCCTTTCACTTTTCACTTTCACACATTGGAGAAGGAAATGGCAACCCACTCCAGTGTTCTTGCCTGGAGAATCCCAGGGACGGGGGAGCCTGGTGGGCTGCCGTCTGTGGGGTTGTACAGAGTCGAACAAGACTGAAGTGACTTAGCAGCAGCAGCAGCTCACATCTGTACATGACTACTGGAAAAACCATAGCTTTGACTATACAGAACTTTGTTGGCAAGTGATGTCTCTGCTTTTTAATATACTGTCTAGGTTGTCATGAAGCACAAGCTGGAATCAAGATTGCCGGGAGAAATATCAATAACTTCAGATATGCAGATGACACCACCCTTAAGGCAGAAAGTGAAGAACTAAAGAACCTCTTGAAAGTGAAAGAGGAGAGTGAAAAATTTGACTTAAAGCTCAACATTCAGAAAACTAAGATCATGGCATCTGGTCCCATCACTTCATGGCAAATAGATGGGGAAACAGTGGCAGACTTTATTTGGGGGGGCTCCAAAATCACTGCAGATAGTGACTGCAGCCATGAAATTAAAAGGCGCTTACTCCTTGGCAGGAAAGTTATGACCAGCCTAGGCAGCATATTAAAAAGCAGAGACATTATTTTGTCAACAAAGGTCCATCTAGTCAAGGCTATGGTTTTTCCAGTAGTCATGTATGGATGTGAGAGTTGGACTATAAAGAAAGCTGAGCACCAAAGAATTGATGCTTTTGAACTGTGGTGTTGAAGAAGACTCTTGAGAGTCCCTTGGACTGCAAGGAGATCCAACCAGTCCATCCTAAAGGAGATCAGTCCTGAGTGTTCATTGGAAGGACTGATGCTGAAGCTGAAACTCCAATACTTTGGCCACCTGATGCTGGGAAAGATTGAAGGAGGGAGGAGAAGGGGATGAGAGAGGATGAGGTGGTCGGATAGCATCACTGATTCAATGAACCATGAGTTTGAGTAAACTTTGGGAGTTGGTGATAGACAGGGAGGCCTGGTGTGCTGCAGTCCATGGGGTGGCAAAGTGTCTGACATGACTGAATGATTGAACTGAACTGAACTGAGGTTGTCACAGCCTTCCTTCCAAGGAGCAAGTGTCTTTGAATTTCATGGCTGAAGTCACCATCTGCAGTGATTTTGGAGCTCAAGAAAGTAAAATCTGTCACTGTTTCCACATTTTCTCCTTCTATTTGCCATGAAGTGAGTTCCTTAAAGCAGTTCAGTTCAGTTCAGTCTCTCAGTCGTGTCCGACTCTTTGCGACCCCATGAATCGCAGCACGCCAGGCCTCCCTGTCCATCACCATCTCCTGGAGTTCACTCAAACTCACATCCATAGAGTTGGTGATGCCATCCAGCCATCTCATGCTCTGTTGTCCCCTTTTCCTCCTGCCCCCAATCCCTCCCAGCATCAGTCTTTTCCAATGAGTCAACTCTTCGCATGAGGTGGCCAAAGTACTGGAGTTTCAGCTTCAGCATCATTCCTTCCAAAGAACACCCAGGGCTGATCTCCTTTAGAATGGACTGGTTGGATCTCCTTGCAGTCCAAGGGACTCTCAGGAGTCTTCTCCAACACCACAGTTCAAAAGCATCAATTCTTTGGCGCTCAGCTTTCTTCACAGTCCAACTCTCGCATCCATACATGACCAATGGAAAAACCATAGCCTTGACTAGATGGGCCTTTGTTGGCAAAGTAATGTCCTTAAAGTAGAGTGAATGCCTAATCACTGAATAGACTTTTGCAAAAACATCCAGTGTCTCAGCTAGTGCCTGGTGTGCAGGGAACACTCAGGAAATATTTCAACGTGTATTTAGTGTTGTTCTGACACTAAAGCATGTCTGACTCTTTGTGACCCCATGTACTGCAGCACAACAGGCTCCTGTATCCTCCACTATCTCCCAGAGTTTGCTCAAACTCATGTCCATTGAGTCGGTGATGCCATCCAACCATCTCATCCTCTGTCGCCCCCTTCTCCCGCCTTCAATCTTTCCCAGCATTAGAGTCTTTTCCAGTGAGTTAGCTCTTCATATAAGGTAGCCAAAGTATTGGAGCTTCAGTTTCAGCATCACTCCTTCCAATGGATACTCAGGGTTGATTTCCTTTAGGACTGACTGGTTTGATCTCCTTGCTGTCCAAAGGACTCTCAAGAGTATTCTCCAACACCAGAGTTTGAAAGCATCAATTCTTTGGCACTCAGCCTCCTTTATGGTGGATATATAAGTCCTATTACAGGTACTGGGCTGTGACAGTGGACAAAAAAATGTCAAATCCCTGCCCGCACAGAGCTGGTGTTCCAATGAGGGAGGCAGGCAGAGAACAGACAGGTAGCAGCTGCTGTCACAGATATGGATGAAAGCTCCAGGGATCATCTGTGTGGAAGGAGGACATGCAGGGGTGGGTGGCTGGGGCAGTCTGGGGAGGAGCATGGTTGGGAAGGTCTCACTGGCTGGCAGGCACGTGGATGAAGACCTAAAGGAAGGGATCGAGGGAGCCACGTGGATGACCCCAAGAGTGTATTCCAGATGGAGGAAGCAGCATGTGCCAAGACTCCAGTTGCACGTGTGTCTGATAAGTTCAAGAATAAGCAGGATGGCTGGGGTGGCAGCAACTGAGTGGACAGAGAGCTGAGGTGATGAAGCCAGATGGGGTGAAGGAAGGAACTTTGTTTAGAGTCTAGTGTTCAAAAATTCCCAGAAGCACTTGCAAGGGAAAAGATCATTTCGATTGGAAGGTGACATGACAATGATGGCTAGAACAGGCAACAGCACTGACAGCAAGTCATGGGGGTTGGGTCACAGGAATGAGTGGATAGAGCATCTTGGGGCTGACACAGGTTGTACTCTTTTTTTTTTTTCCAAAAATATTTATTTTTGGCTGTGCTCGGGCTCAGTAGTTGTGATGCATGGGTTTAGTTGCCCCTTGGCGTGTGGGATCTTCTTGGACCAGGGATTGAACCCATGTCCCCTGCACTGGCAGGTGAATTTGCAACCACTAGACCACCAGAGAAGTCTCAGGTGGTACTCCAGAGGGAGGATGTCAGGGAAGTGATCTGAATCCGGCTCAACTCGAACAGGGTCTTTAGATCCTCCAGTGGGCAGAGATGTTCTGAGGTCTCTTGTTGCCCCGGGACTGATCCTTTGTATGAGAGAGAAAGCAGAGTATTCCTAAAACAACCCTGCTGAGGTCAAAGGAGGAGAGAGCTTACGTCTCTACATCTGGGACTGTGGCTCCTCCACGCTGCTTTCCGGCATGTGTGTTAGCAGCCACTGGTCTCATTGCTCTGTTAGGAGGTGCGAACATGGGTTGTGCCATATCCTCTGCCTTGTCAAGACTGAGAAAGAGGAAGCTTCCTTGTTGAATCTGCCTTTGCCTGCAGCTCCTAAACCACTTTCTACTCCAGATTCCCCTCCACTCTGCCCCAGATTTTAAGTGAAACCATCTCAGCATATGATTCCCATGATCACTGTGGAATCCAAACCAAATTGCTATCTCTAACCTTCCTAGGACCTTATCTCGTTGAGATAAAGACATTCTGGGCTTCCCTTGTTGCTCAGACAGTAAAGAATCTGCTCACAATGCGAGAGTCCTGGGTTCGATCCCTGGGTTGGGAAGATCCCCTGGAGAAGGGAATGGCAACCCTCTCTAGTATTCTTGCTTGGAGAATAGTCATGGACAGAGGAGCCTGGATGACTAAGTCCATGGGGGTTGCAGAGTCGGACATGATTGAGCAACTAAACACACACACACACACACACACACACACACACACACACACACACTCTAGAGCTGAGAAATAGCTGCTTCAGACTCAGACTCCAGGCTTTATCCTGCTGCCGACCCACGGCTGCAGTCAAGAAGGGGAGTGGGTCAACGACACTGAAGTCTACTGCTGCCCGTGCAGCCTTTGGGAGCTTAGCCCTGCCTTTCCCTGGAGCATCATCACCTTTCCTCTCTGCCCTCAGCAGTTCTCCCAGTCGCCTCCACAAACTTTGGGGATGTCACTCCATAAACGAGTGTTCTGAGCCCTCCTGAGCTTTTGTTCCTGTTTTCATCGGTGTGGAGAGTTGGCCCAGAGGACGCTCTGGCCTGTGGGACATAGTTACCTCTGGAGGTGGCTTCCAAGGCTTTCTGAGTCATTCTCACGCCACACAAGTGGAACCATCCTGGAATAAATAATTTTTAAAAAACCAAAACACAAAAAACCCCAAAAACCTACCCAGTTTCCTGGCAGTTCTGAAACTCATGAGGGGCAAGATGTTGCAATACCAGGGGGGCAGGTTGAAGAGTGAACCGTTGTACTGGGAAACCTGGACGTGATCTCATCGAGCCCAGGCTGCTGCGCGGGCTCTGTCTGCTTCTACAGGGAAGTGTCAGCAAAGCGGGGAGGAAAGCCAAGCCCCAGAAAATGCCAGAGTGAGTGGCTAATGTGGGTGAGCTGTGAGAAGGCGGCCCTGACATCCCCAGTCAGATGTGAGTGAGGACGCGGTCTGCTGACCACTCTGGTTTCTTTGCTGAAAGCCCAGCTGTGCTGGGAACTGACCTCATTCATGAAGTAAACACTGAATCAGATACCAGCAGGCCTAGCCCTGGGTAAGTGGGAACAACATGGACGTTTCCATAATTACGAAGCTGCCAGCTGGATCTGGGAAGAGCAGCTCTCAATATGTCAATCGGAGTGAGTTCATCACCTGCTCCTGCCAAAGGAATCAGAAGCCAGTTTGCCTCTTTGCGGTTGAAATTATTTATGTGAAAATGCTTTCCTTACGTTGTCGTTTTTATATCCCAAATAATGTACTGGAAAGCAGCGTAGTCTAGCAACTGGAAGATGAGATTGGGAATCCGTGGATTGGCGCCCAGTCCTGGCCGGGTCTGCAGCCCTTCCCTCCTCTGTGCCAGCGGCCGCTGTGCTTGGGATCTTGTTACTGGAAGGCGGGGGCCATAGAGCAGGGACCTGTCTCATGATCAGGCTTGGCTGTGCTCCTGGGTCCTGGTGTTCATGTGTCACACGTCGAGGTCACGCTCACTGTTGGCTTTTGCCGTCCACTCGGGATTCTGCTAGGCCTGTGCGCCCACCTGAGAGGTTATTCATGCCCTGACTTCCCATTTCCACCTGGCTCCTTCTCCCTTTTACACACAGCTCATTCAGGGGGTGAAAGAATCCATTTGCTCCTCCATAAACAGCTGAGACCACTCTTTGCAAGACATTCATAACTGGGGGGAGAAATTACTTTTAATCCTTGCCACATTTTGGCTCAGAAGGTGAAGAATCTGCCTGCAATGCAGCAGACCTGGGTTCGGTCCCTGGGTCGGGAAGATCCCCTGGAGAAGGGAATGGCAACCCACTCCAGCATTCCTGCCTGGAGAATTCCATGGATGGAGGAGCCCGGCAGGCTACATATAGTCCATGGGGTCGCAAAGAGTCAGACATGACTGAGCAACTAACACTAACTTCTAATGGCTACTACATTTTTGTCCTCATTTACTTCTCTTTCCTGAGAGAAGTAAATGGGAGAGCTGGGCTGCCTGAGTCCCAAGCCCAGCTCCTCTGCCCTTTAGGATGGGTTACCTTGGGCAAGTCACTTAAACTTTGCTCTGTGCCTCCAGCTCATCATTTCCGGGGAAAAAAAAAAAAAAAGTGAAAACAGCACTGACTCTGCAGGGGTGCTGCTGGGATTAAAGGGTTAAGTTGTGTGAAGCACTCAGGACCGCACTTGGCACACACACAGGACAGCTAAGTAGCAGCCTTTGTTATCATTCTTACGGTTATTATTAGTATGAATGAGCAAGATCACACAGCAAGGAATGGCCATCTTTATGTAAGCTGGTGGTAAATTTACAAGGTGAAAAATCAACAACTAGTCCGCAGACAGGGCTACAAGAAGCCAGGTGGCCAGAGTTAGGACTGACTCATTATGTCACTTAAACCAGTTACTTAGTTTCTCTTTTAATTTCTTTATCTGTTACACGGGGGTGTTTACTGTTCCTTCCTTAGAATAATCTTGTCTGATTTTTTTTTTTTTTAATCTTATTTAACTATCTATTTGGACTTCCTGGTGGTTCAGCAGTAAAGAATCCGCCTACCAAGCAAGAGACGTGGGAGACTGGAGTTCGATCTCTGGATCAGGAAGATACCCTGGAGAAGGAAATGGCAACCTGCTCCAGAATTCTTGCCTGGGAAATTCCATGGAGAGCGGAGCCTGGCAGGCTACAGTCCACGGGGTTGCAAAAGAGTCACACACGACTTTGTGTATTATGTATTAAATTAGTTTTTGGCCATGCCACATGCCGTGTGGGATCTTAGTTTCCCAACCAGGGATTAAACCCACATTCCGTGCACCCTTGCATTGGAAGTGTGCAGTCTTAACCACTGGACCACCAGGGAAATCCCAGAGTGATGACTTCTGACTACAGTTTGAAAGTTTCTCATGAAATCTTTATGGACAAAATAGTGACCAACAGGCTTCAAGAGCTTGAAGGGACAGTAGATAATCATGTGTCACATCTCCCTCTAAGGTGGCACCACTTGCTCAAGGCCACACAGCTAATTAGTGTTCGGGTTGGAATCTGTACCTGGCCCCTGTCCGTGTTGCAGGCTCTGCTCCCTTCTCTCTCCTCCCCGTGGCTCCTGGGTGTGGTCAGGTGGAATCCAAACAGCACCCGGGACAGTGTCCTCCCAAAGCGTTCTCCAGTGGCCTGCGCAACAGTCCTATCCTTGGCCCTAAACTCTTCAACATCTATCAACAACTCGGATGAAGCCAAAGATAACTGCTTATCAACCGTGCAAATAACACAGGGCTGTGTGGGAAGGCCAATATGTCGGAATCACAGAATCGGGATCCAAATTATCTCAACAGGAAGGAATGATTGATGGAATCCAGCAAGATAAAATGTAACTGGAATACATGTAAGCTCCCGCATCTAGCTCCAAAACTTGATTGCAAAAGTATAGGATGTGGTTGGAAAACATGTCCAGCTTCACCCGTAGTCAAAGAAATGAAATGGAAGCAAGCGTGAGATAGTCACTCTTCCCTATCAGATTGGCAACAATTAAAAGAGTGAAAATTCCCCAATTTGGTGGTGAGGGAGTGAGGAAATAGGCTCTCCTATAAACTGACTCTGGGCTTACAAACAGAAACCACCCATTCTGGAGGGTGATCTGGAAACATAGAGCAGAAACTATAATATGTACAATTTATCCCAGTGGTTTCTCTTATCAGAATGAATCCAAAGGCAGTTATGTTAAGATTTATGTACAAGGAGAGTCATAAAATTACTGTTAAGAGAAGAACACTTTTTGGGGAAGCGGGTGGTGTTCAGTTTGGGGACAGAAGTTGCAACACCATTCAGGGCCCTGTGGAGCTCCTGGGCACAAGGCCTTTCTGTGTCCCCCATTTCTTTTTTCTTTTTTTAAATAATTTTGCTTATGTATTTATTTTTGGCTGGTCTAGGTCTTCTCTGCTGCATGTGGGCTTTCTCCAGTTGTGGAGCATGGGTTTCTTATTGCAGTGGCTTCTCTTGTTATAGAGCATGGGCTGCAGATCACAGGCTCAGCGCACGGACTCAGTTGCTCTGTGGCATGTGGAACCTGTGTCCCCTGCATTGGCAGGTGGATTCTCAACCGTTGGACCACCAGGGAAGTCCCCCCATTTTTTTGATTATAGGAAACAGTCTTCATTCAGCCTCCATGACCTTCTCTAAATTCCAATGGGCAGATTCAAGCCTTTGTTAATTAGGGAAGGGAGGGGATGTGAGACCAGGGAGGAATAAACAGTCAAGAGCAGCCTTGGAGCAAGGGCCCATTTCCCCATCAATGTATACACACAATAATATTTTTGAGCTATTTTGAAGATACTGAAACCCTCTCCAGGTGGGAGAAGTTAATGACTAAAGATGGCATGCTACTCACAAGCATGCAGACCCCAGAGCAGCTGGATCTGAAGGTTGAATGATGTGGACTCCTACTTACCTCACCACCAACCCATCAGAAGAATGTCCATAAGTTAATCACCCCCTTTGAACAATTACTAGAAAACTTCTAAAAAAAAAAAAAAGAAAACTTCTCACTGTCTTCCCCAAGTTGGGACACATGGTTTTGAAGGCATGAGCCTGCTGTGTCCCCCTTTGCCTGGTGAAGCAATACAGCTATTTTTTTCTACTTCACCCAAAACTCTGTCTCTGAGATTCGATTTAGCACTGGTGTACAGAGAAACTGAGCTTTTGGTATCAGTCTTGGAGGCCTAAGAAGGGTACCATACAGCTATTAACAAATACTTGACTCTATAAAGAGGAGGCGTTAGGGTCTGTGTAGCTCAAGACCAGACCAGGACTTACAAGAGGTAATATATATATGTGATACACATGCTTAGCTAAGTCGTGTTCAGCTCTTTGCGACTCCATGGACTGTAGCCCACCAAGCTCCTCTGTCCATGAGATTTTCCAGGCAAGGATACTGGAGTGGGTTGCCATTCCCTTCTCCAGGGGATCTTCCCAACCCAGGGATCGAACTCAGGTCTCCCACATTGCAGGCAGATTCTTTACCATCTGAGCCACCACGGGAGCAGCAAAGCAGATTCCAAAGTTCATTTGGCCCCCAATTAGGATGGGCTGTCCTGTAGATTCCCAATCACTGGCAGATGGCCCCTTGTCCAGACTGTCAAAGTGGATAGTTATTGCTCCTTAGCCCCTGAGATGAACTGCTCATCTTGTTTCCCTCCAACGCAAAGAAGCAATGAACTTTGCTGCATGGAGTCATCAGAGGGTAGACTCACCACTCTCCACTCACCAAGGTGGGAGGGAGATGACACCGGGTTTCACTTCCTGATACAAATTCTAGGAATGAACTGAGAACCCTCTGTCCCCACCATTACTGAGAGTCTGTGGGAGATGACCACCCTCTTTACCCCAAGTCTTTTAGGACTACATGCTGTGTATCCATTTCGCCAAAGGTAAAGCCTAAGGGAAGCTTTTTAGCTGGGCCTGAAAAAAATAAAGATGAGTGCTCCCTCTCACCAAATCATTTCCACTGTGTTTTGGCTTCCAGAGGTAAGTGTTCATCTGCTCCATCTACACATTTTCTCTTTTGTGTTAGTTTCATCTAAAACTTTCAGTTTCAATCACAAATCACATCTGTCTAAACTCTGTTGTATCCAACACCCCCGAATGTGGAGACTGGTTTCTTTTGGATGCTTCTCCTTACTATGCTTGTCTGTTTATCATTTCTGTTTGTTAAGCCTATGTCTGGTCTCTTTTTCAGCTCTCTATCAACTGTGTCGGGGGGCACTATTAAAAATACTCATGGTTGGGGTTTCCCTGGTGGCTCAGTGCCAACGCAGAAGACAGAGTTCGACTGCTGATCTGGGAAGACCCCACATGCAGCGGAGCAACTAAAGCCAAGCACCACAACTTCTGAGCCCATGTGCTGCAACTGTGGAAGCCCGTATACCTAGAGCCTATGCTCTTCAAACAAGAAAAGTCACCCCAGTGGGAAGCTCATGCACTGCAACTATAGAGTAGCCCCCACCTGCCTCAGCCAGAGAATAGCCCCCTCTAGACACGAGAGAGTAGCCCATGCAGCAATGAAGACCCAGCACATTCAAAAATAAAATAAAGAAATACAATTATTTTAAAAAATACTCATAGTTGACCCTTCATTGAGCCCTTGAATGAGACACTCATCATGTAATCTATCAGATAATCCTCACTAGCCCACAACCTTGGAGCTGGGGACAGCCTCCCTCCAATCATTGTGCTTAAAGGAATCTTTTCATAAGACAACACTTATCACATCACCAATCACAGGCCTAGGTGGCTTCCAGGGCCCTGCTGCCCCCAAACCCCACTGTATCTCCTACCAAGACCCCTCACTCCAAGCTCAAGCCACATGGACCTATTGTTTCTTCCAAGTTGTCATACACTTTCCAGCCATGAAATTTCTGTGCATATTCTTCCCTATCCCTGGGGTTCCCCTTGTCCCATCTCTCCTTTCTATGCATCCTTTAGGCCTTGATTGATGTTATTTCCAGCCCTCAGTACCTCAGAATATGACTGCTTTTGGAGACAGAACCTCTAATAAGTTAAGTATGTTAAAATGAGAAAATTAGAGTGGGCCCTAATCCAATCTGGCTGCTGTCTTCATGAGAAGAGATTAGGACATCTGGAGAGAAGCCGTGGTTGCAAGTGCACGGAAGAAAGGCCTTGTGGGACTTCCCTGGTGGTCTAGTGGTTAAGACTCCACACTTCCACCACAAGGAGTGTGGGTTCAATCCCTCTTCTGGGAACTAAGATCCCACATGCTATGCAGTATGGACAACTTTAAAAAAATTTTTTAAAGCCATGTGAGGATGCAGGGAGAAGGTGCCAGTCTGTAAGCCAAAGAGATAGGCCTCAGGAGGAACCAAACGTGTCTGCACCTTGATCTTGGACTTCCAGCCTCCAGGACTGTGCGAAAATAAATATCTGTTGTTGAAGCCACCTGGCCTGCGGTATTGGATTGCAGCAGCCCAAGCTGACTAATACTATTAAGAAGTCACTCCCTCAGAGACCTTTCCCCCCTCCCTTCAGCACTACATTGCTTCTCCTCTGTCATGCACATCACAGTTTGTAATCAGTCACTTATTTGGAAGACTACCTGGATGTCATCTGTATCCCATCCTCAGGATCCAGACACCTGGACAGGAGGAAATGTGTGTTTAGGTTCTCCATAGTCTCCAGCAACTAGCAAGCACGGTGCTTGCTGGTCACGTGGGGGTGAGGTGCTCCCCGTTGCTGAATGAAAGTCTGAAGTATTATTTCACTGACATTAAGAATGAGGACGTGGAGGTTCGGTTAAGCTTCCTAAAGCAGCTAAGCAGCAAAGGAGGACTGGAACTCCTGCAAGCCCCTAAAGCTCTGATTGGTAACCCTACTGAACCCTCTGAGCTTGAAATGCATATTCACTGCTTCCTGAGCACCCATCACTTGCTGACTTCTTTCTAGGCACTTGGAATGCAGCCGTGATGGAATGGACAAAATCACTGCCTTCACATGAAGAGGGATGTCAAATAAAATGAAGAAGTTATATGGTATTTTAGTAGGCAATAAATGCCATGAAGCCCAGTGGAAGTGTGGGATTATGTAACTGCAAATCAGAGTTTAGAGAATGCCTTTCTTTTCTCTGTCTCTCCCTCTCTCTCTCTTTCCCATGCCTTGAGAAAGGTATGTGGGATCTTAGTTCCCAAACTAGGGATCAAACCCACTCCCCCCCGCACTGGAGGCACAAAGTCTTAACCACTGGGCTGCCAGGGAAGTCTGAGAATGCCTATCTGAATAAGGACTGTTTGAGTCATGCCTTGATGGAGGTGAGAGAGGGAGACTTGGGGCTACTTGAGGACGAGCTCCAACCAGAGGTAAAAGCAAGTTCAGTGTCCTGGAGGCAGATGGAAGCCTGGCAAAATGACCTATATGGCTGAAGTAAAGGAAGTAAGTGAATTGATATTAGGAGAGGGGCTCAGAAAGCTTCCAGGAGTCAGGTGATGGAAGACATTTGTGCGTGTGTGTTCAGCTGCTCAGTTGTGTCTGACTCTGTGTGACCCCATGGACTGTAGCCCACTATGTTCTTCTGTCTATGGGATTATTCAGGCAAAAATACTGGAGTGGGTTGTCTTTTCCTCCTCCAGGGGATCTCCCTGATCCAGGAAACAAACTGTGTCTCCTGGGTTGACAGGAGGATTCTTTACCACTGAACCACCAGGGAAGCCCTGGAGGACATTTGTAGCCATGGTCAAACTTTGGCTTCTACTTGAGTGAGAGAGAAGTCTTTGGAAGGTTTTGCACAAAAGGAGCCATGTGGTATGACTTTGAACAGAATTACTCAGGCTGTTTTCATGTGAAACACAGACTGAGAAAGAGATGGGTAAAGGTAGAGTCTGGGAGAACAGTTTGGAAGCCATTACGATAACCCATTTACAATAATCTATGAGATATGAGGGGCTAGGTCTAAGACGGTGTAAGTGGAGGTAGGATTCTAGGTATATTTTTAAGAAAAAGCCAATAGGATTTGTTGACAGATTGGATGTAGGATGAAGAATTGGAGTAGGATGTAGGATGAAGAAGGTTTGGAGTCTGAGAGCTCGAAGGTCGGGTGTTCCATTCTCTGAGAGAAGGAAGAGCATGGGGAAGCACCTTTTGGTGGAGAGGCTCAGGAGTCCTGTTCCAACAGGATGAGTTTGAGTAGCTGAGTGGAACTCAAGTTTTGATTCCAAATAGATAGTTGTATATTTAAGTACTGGGGTTCAGGGGAGAGGCTCTTATCAGCATATAGATGGTCTCCAAGGTCCTGAAACTACATGAGATCACCAAGGTATAGTAAGTGGAAAGAAAGAAATTCAAGGAACCAGTACTCTGGGCACTGCAACATTGACAGTTCAGTGGAATGAGGAAGAACTAACAATTGAGACTGAGAAGTAGTGTAACTGAAAGTGGGGTTTGGTTGCTCAGTGCTCAAAAGCCATTAAAGAGGCCAGGTTGGTTGAAAGGGGCATTTCCTTTATTTTGGATGCCAGCAACCAAAGGGAGGGTGGACGTCTGTCCAAAGGCCAACTCCCTGCCACTGATAGTGGGCAAGAGCTTTTAGAGGCTGAGGGAGGGGGCTACATACAGAAACAGAACTATCAGCTGACAGTCACCTTGAAACTGGTCATCGGTGGTCTGACCAGTGTCATCTCGACAGTTTTAAGTACAGTTAATATTCAGTTCCAGGGTCAGTTTGTTTTCATTTCTTGCATCCAGTTCTCGGAATTCTGGTGGTTTATGTCATGGGTACAGTCTGGTCATGATGTAGTTAACTTCTTCCACCTGGGGTTTCAGAAGACAGCTGACAAGATATGGCTCAGAATATTATCTATAGCCCTTGAGAAGGAACTAAGAAGGAACTATGCTTAATGGTACATTATTATTATTTACTCTCCTTTGATTGTTTTTCTTTGTTTCTGTGTTTTCTCACTTGTCTGATCAAATTTATTCTTTGGCTAAAGTCCCCCCCAACCCACAGACAAAAGGCAGGCAGAGGACGTGGGGTACAAGGACCAAAGGGTCCTGTTCAGTTTCAGTAGGAAGAAGAAAACCGAGACTGAGCAGGCCTGCAAGTCAAGTGAAGAAACTGTTTCTTGGAGGTGAGGTGATAAACTGTTTCAAATGATGCCGACAGAGCAGGTGAGAAAACAACAGGAAGAAACTGTGTAGTTAAAGGATTCAACAAAGAGTGGGGAGAGGGGGCCACTGGGACTACAAACACTCTTTCAAGGAGCTTTGATATTTGGAGAAAGGTAGAGAGTGGCGGTGTGAGTCCGAGGGAGAAAGGAATCAAAGAGTTTCTTAGGAAAAAATATTTTCATGCTTATGGGAAATTGAGGCCCAAAAAGGTTAGGTTACCCCCCAGGACTAAGTCGTCTGGTCCAGAGTCTTCTTCCCATCCCTACGCTGCATAAGTGATAAATTTAAGCCTTACTGGGGTCTCTCTGCCCGGCCCACAATAGGATCTAGGGCAGTTTGAATTTTTACTTTACTTGGACCAGAGGTACAACCGAAATTTACTACCTTAAGTCAAGAAACCCTTCAAATTAAATTTTGGGCTCTGACTCTAATTTTGGGGGGTTCCTGGAAGTCGCCGGCGAACTTCAAGAAGGCGTCTAAGTTGCCAGGGGAACCCATGCACACAGAGACCTACAGCGCCGCCCGCAAGCTTTCGGAAAGCTTACCAACATCAGCTGACCCGCTCTCCTCCAATCTCGTATCGGGGACGGGGCTCAACGCCCCGTCTCCACAGCAACGCCTTTGTCTGAGCCCAGGGCTTGGGTACCGTGGGAGGCGCGCTCGGATGACGTCATGTACCCCCGGCGCTTGCATGACATCAGCTCTAGCGCAGAAGAGGGCTCAGCCTGCCCGCAGGTATGAAAACGAGCAATACCTCGGACACTGCGCATGTGTTATTTCAGGTTGGCGCCTGTGTAGTTCTTAAACACCAAGTTGTGAGCGAGCACTCTTAAAGTCTGCGTGCCTGTGCTGCTATGCCTTTAATTTTAGCCAGAGAAGCCATCAGAGATTTGCTTCAGTTCCATCTGGCTTTCTAAGGGCCTCAGGGTGTTGGAGAAGACTCTTGAGAGTCCCTTGGACTGCAAGGAGATCCAACCAGTCCATTCTAAAGGAGATCAGTCCTGGGTGTTCTTTGGAAGGACTGATGCTAAAGCTGAAACTCCAATACTTTGGCCACCTCATGCGAAGAGTTGCCTCATTGGAAAAGACTCTGATGCTGGGAGGGATTGGGGGCAGGAGGAGAAGGGGACAACAGAGGATGAGATGGCTGGATGGCATCACCGACTCGATGGACAAGAGTTTGGGTGATCTCTGGGAGTTGGTGATGGACAGGGAGGCCTGGCGTGCTGCAGTTAATGGGGTCACAAAGAGTCGGACATGACTGAGCGACTGAAATGAACTGAACTGAACTGAAGGGCAGATACCTGAGAATCAGACAGTTTGTCTCTCCTGTCTCTTGCCGCTCCTGGTGCTGCTGCTGCTGCTGCTAAGTCGCTTCAGTCGTGTCCGACTCTGTGCGACCCCATAGACGGCAGCCCACCAGGCTCCCCTGTCCCTGGGATTCTCCAGGCAAGAACACTGGTGTGAGTGTGTGTGTGTGTGTGTGTGTGTGTTAGTCGCTCGGTTGTGTCCGACTCTTTGCGACCCTATGTACTGTAGCCCACCAGGCTCCCCCATCCCTGGGATTCTCCAGGCAAGAACACTGGAGCGGGTTGCCATTTCCTTCTCCAATGCATGAAAGTGAAAAGTGAAAGTGAAGTTGCTCAGTCGTGTCCCTGGTGCCGTTGCATCCTTAATGACACCTTGAATGCTTTTCGCTCAGTCGTGTCTGACTCTTTGCGACCCCATGGACTGTAGCCTACTAGGCTCCTCCATCTATGGGATTCTCCAGGCAAGAGTACTGGAGTGGGTTGCCATTTCCTTATCCAGGGGATCTTCCCGACCCAGGGATCGAACCCAGGTCTCCTGCATTCCAGGCAGACACTTTAACCTCTGAGCCACCAGGGAAGCCCTCAAAATGCTTTAGATAAATAATAAAGCAAATGTGAGCTTTTACATTTTTAACGAACTGACCTCCCCTTTTTCATTTGTTTTTAGTCTCTTGTTCACATGTTTTAAAATTACCATTAGATTTTGTGTGCCTCAGCAGGCACCGTGATTTTTGTACAGGTAGGTACTCAATAACAGAATCTGCCATGATGTGCTAAGTCGCTTCAGTCATGTCCCGACTCTCTGAGACCCTTTGGACTGCAGCCTGCCAGCCTCCTCTGTCCATGGGTTCTCCAGGCAAAAACACTGGCGTGGGGCTTCCATGCCCACTGAATCTACTTTTTTACTAAACTAGGATAGTTGAAGTCCTGAATGGGAAAAAAATATATTATTCTCCTGTTAGTAAACTACAAAATAAATATATACCTGAATGAGTTCCATTAATACACTCAACTGAATTACCTTTTGTAGCTGAGTAATATGAAAACTTTTACTTCATTTTATACTTACAGATTCCAAGCTCTCTTTTTTCATATTCAGTGAATCTAGCTGTTGCTGAAGTGTATCTAATTCCTGTAATAATTTCTACTCTTGAAAATTCTAGTTGAATTCCCAGATTGTGTTTCCAGCAAGTTTGCTCTAGCAGACCATCTCCTTTCTAAGCCAGTGCTTTGTAAGGTCAGCAAGCAGACTTTTTAACACTTTAACAAGTTTAACACTTGTTGTTCAGTCACTCAGTTATGTCTGACTCTTTTCGACCCCTCGGACTGCAGCAGGCCAGGCTTCCCTGTCCTTCACCATCTCCCAGAGTTTGCTCAAACTCATGTCCATTGAATCAGCGATGCCATCCAACCACCTCATCCTCTGTCACCCCCTTCTCCTCCTGCCCTCAATCTTTCCCAGCATCAGGGTCTTTTCCAATGAGTCCGCTCTTCGCATCACATGGCCAGAGTATTGGAGCTTCAGCTTCAGCATCAGTCTTTCCAGTGAATATTCAGGGTGGATTTCCTTTAGGATTGACTTATTTGATCTCCTTGCTGTTCAAGGGACTCTCAAGAGTCTTCTCCAGCATCACAATTTGAAAGCATCAATTCTTTGGTGCTCAGCCTTCTTTGGAAATAGGTAAATTAAGGGTAACCCAACTGTGACTGAGAGCCTGAAAAGTTCTCTTGAGTTAAGTATTTGAACTTTTAAGGATTTGTGACTTCTGTTGACAGCTTGTGGTTCCTTCTACCTTCTTTCAGATTTTTAGCCAGGATCTAAGCAGTTGTCCTGGCTAGGTAAATGACCTCCAGGTAAATGAAATGTCACTGTTCAGGAACTTTGGAAGCACCCAGGGGTGCTGAGCCCCAGAGGATACAATGATGATGACAGCCCTTGCCATCAGTGATAGCTCATTTCATTGACTCATTCCAGAAACATCACTTTGAGCACCAGTTGTGTGCTGGGCATGATTACTGTTCACTGAAGAATGAAGTGAGATCTAGGAGATATGGTGCAGCCAGGAGTCAGACTTGATTGAAACTTGGCCCTGCTCCTGACTTGCTGAATGATCCAGGGGTGAGTTATGAGCCTCCTCTGCATCTCAATTTTATGATTTGTAAAAATGAGCATAATCCTACCTCCTAAAGACAACAGGCCTACGAGGCAGACCTCGTGCTATGTGTTGGCTGAGGGGGCTTTTCTTTGCACTTCTTTATGTTTCTTCCTTTCTCAGTGCCTGTCTTTTCAGGCCTTACACATAGGACAACACCACTAGTGGGAAAACAGCCCTCTGACCAGCACACAGCCTCAGAGGTCATCCACAGATTCTGCTCAAGTTATTTCAGAGACAGCTGTCATCCAGGCGCAGCTTTTTGTGGGTCTGTATGCTGAGGCCATGACTGAGCAACTAACACACACAGTCATGCTGAGGCCAAGTTAGGTTTAAGCAGAACTCTCCCACTTCATCTGCAAACAAGTTCCTCTTAAACCACTCAAATCCAAAAGGAAAAAAAACAAATCGTTTTCTTGAAGTGTGTGGAGGCTTCACATTAGGTGTTGGAGGGTGGCCTGTGAGGTTAGGTCAGATCCTGGGTCACCGTCGGGGAGGGATGAGGCACCATAAGGGCTGGGGAGCGAGTGTCTGGCTCCCTTGTCACCACAAGACCTGTGGTTTCCAACCCTGTCTGCATCCCCGTCCCGCTAAACAACAGAGGGAGAGAAAACAGACATGCACACAGGCGGACACACACACACACACAGCCTTCAGAGGAAGTAAAGCACCAGATGTTCTGGGTTTCCTGTTCGATGCTTCCACAGCTGGTCGAGTCTGTGGTTGTGGTTTGTCTGTCTCGGGCTCATGTGAGAGACAAAAGCTGGGCTGACGGGAAACCTCCCCTCTCGGCCCACCCCCTTCCTCAGCTCTAACTGATCAGTCACACGGAAACCTGGCAGGTCAGACATTTCCTGAAACACCCAGAGCCTGGATTCTCCCAGGAGGAGGCTGAGTCCCCCTAGCCCTGCAGATCAACCCTGGGGCTGATGGTCGGCTAGATCCTGGGGACAATAGAAATCTCTCCAAATATACTATTGATATAGATCTGCATTGCTGCAGAATA
The DNA here is from genome assembly GCF_055505025.1 of Bos grunniens. NCBI lineage: Eukaryota > Metazoa > Chordata > Mammalia > Artiodactyla > Bovidae > Bos > Bos grunniens. The sequence continues at coordinate 37,008,324 of NC_141180.1, read as the reverse complement.
GAATGAAGCTGCAGAATAGAATAGAATGACACTGAGTTGCCACATTTCCTAAGCCAGTCTCTGGCATAGAATAACCATTCAGAAACACTCAGCACATGGAGGAATGAATGAGGGACAGGCAACTTTATCTTGGGGTTCAGTTCAGTTCAGTTGCTCAGTCATGTCTGACTCTTTGCCACCCCATGGACTGCAGCACACCAGGCTTCCCTGTCCATCACCAACTTCCGGAGTTTGCTCAAACCCATGTCCATCGAGTCGGTGATGCCATCCAACCATCTCATCCTCTATCATCCCCTTCTCCTCCTGCCTTCAATCTTTCCCAGCATCAGGGTCTTTTCCAGTGAGTCAGTTCTTCACATCAGGTAGCCAAAATATTGAGGGTTGAATACTTTGGGGTTGAATTTAAAAGTCCTGGCTCACCATCATGTGTCGTAAGTGGCTCTAGATTCAAATTGACAACGGATTGAAGCAGCACTGTGCTACTGACTTACCACAAGTCATTAAACTTCTCTAGGCCCATTTTCCTCATCTGTAAAATGGAGACAGTAATATCTATTGCCAATAATATGCCAAGAACCTGCCTTCCAGTGCAGGAGATGTAAGAGAGCCAGGTTTGATTCCTGGGTCGGGAAGATCCCCTGGAGGAGGCATGGCAACCCACTCCAGAATTTTTGCCTGGATAATTTCATGAACAAAAAATTCCACGGAGGAGCCTGGCAGGCTACAGTCCATGGGGTCATGAAGAGCTGGACACAACTGAGCCACTGACACTTTCACTTTCACTAAGGATCATCACCACATCGTAAGGTAATGGCGATGCTTAAATGAGCTAATGTGTGTAAATCACTTAGAATGGCTGCTGGCAGTTGGTAAGGGATGGATAAATAGTAACTGTCATCAGTGTTCAATTGCATTTGATTCTGACAGCAACCTAACTGCAGGTAGGCTCTGTGAGTAGTGCCATTTCGCAGATTAGAAAACTGAAGCTCAGAGAGATGAAGTCACTTTTGCAAGTTCACCGAGGTAGTGAATAGTAAGACTGAGACTCCTCTCCATTTCTGTCTGACTCTTTCTTGTGTGTGCATGTGTGCGTGAGGTTTTAACCGCCTCCTGCAGGTGCATTTTTTTCATCTCCTCCTGGGAGCCCTCCTCCCACCCCCACCACACAAGGCCCAGCCTCCTCCTGCAGACCTCCCTGCCTGCAGCCTCCAGCTGCATCCCTGCTTTCAGAGAAAGGTCTTGCTTCCCTGCAGAAATGTACCTTGAAGAGTGATGTCTTGCAGATGGTTGTGCCTAGCTGGGAAAAATCAAAGAAATGGCTCATTGGGGAGAATTTCACAAATAGCAGCCTGGCCAGGAAGACATTTTGTTGTGGTGGTTTTGGCTGGGGAGGTGGTCCTTTTCTCTACCCCTCAAATCGCGTTGCTCCTATGCTGGCTTCGTCTGACAGAAGAGGCAGTGGAGTATGGTGTGAAGTCTTATGCTCAGATTCAGTGAGCATCATTATTGCTGGAGGAGCTCTGAAAATGCAGATTCTCAGGCCCCACCTTGGAGTCTGTGAGCTACATTTTGAGAAATATGGTGTGGCAAGAGGCGCAGACCTAGATTCAAGTTCCTTAAATAGCTGTGCAACCTTAGGAGGATATTGACTCCTTCCGAGCTTCAATATTCTCATCTTTAAAATAGGAATTAAGCCATTCCCACCCACCTCACGGGGGACCACCAGTGATAGTGAAATGGGACAGTGTGAGTGGTGACCACTTCTGTGTTCATGCTCAGCCAAGTGCCGTGGAGAATTCCAAGGAAGGCACAGACCCAGGCCGAAACCTGAGAAGTTCCTTAAATCTTTGGTGAGACAGGGAACTGTAGGCCCCTGAACGTAATCACTTCTTTGGTGAAGGCTGTTGGCCAGAAGGGGAGGAAGTATGCTTTTCCACGTCTCCTACACTGGTCTCTCCCAGCGAACAACATGGCAAAGTGCAGCAGAGCCTGAATCAGTCAGGGCATGCCAGGTAATGGGGCAGTAACGAACCAACACTGGGTCTTAGTGGCTAAACACAATAAGGGTTTCTTTCTCTCTCTCTTTTTAATATTTCTTTTAATTTATTTATTTGGCTGTGCTAGGTCTTGGTTGCAGCATGTGAAACATTCAGTCCTTCTTGTGGCATACAGAGTCTTTAGTTGCAGCATGCGAACTCTTAGTTGCAACATATATGGGATCTAGTTGCCTGACCAGGGAATACACCTGGGATCCTGGCAGTGGGAGCTCGGAGTTTTAGCCACTGGACACCAGGGAAGTCCCGAGGATTTATTTCTTGATCACGCTGTATATCCCAGCACATCGGCAGGTAGTTCTGCTCCACAAGCTCATGCAGGGACCCAGGCAGAAGATGTTGGGCAGAAGTGTGCCATCTGGAACACTCTTCCATTGTCAGAGTGGACTAGAGGTGGGGGCCTGGGCGATTTACTGCCTCAGCCTGGCCATGGCATGCATCCCTTCTGCTCAATTTCATCAGCTGAAACTAGTCAGACGCATAGCTGGGAAAGGCAGGGGAGCAAATGGCATGTTTGGGGAGCACTGTTTACCCAATTGTAGGCTAATGTAAGTGGTCTGAGCACATTTCAGGTAAGTTATGGGCTTCCCAGGTGGCCCAGTGGTAAAGGATTCACCTGCCAAGCAGGAGACATGGGTTAAAACCTTGGGTCGGTAAGATCCCCTGGAGAAGGAAAAGGCAGCCCACTCCAGTATTCTTACCTGGAGAATCCCATGGAGAGGAGCCTGGCGGGCCATGGTCAATGGGGTCACAAAGAGTTGGACACAACTTGGTGACTAAACAGCAGCAGCAACGGCAGCAGCATTGTTTTTGCTACAGGGTACCTCCTGCTTAGAGTAGGGAGATCTGAAACTCTTGGCCCAGATTTCCAGCAAGGGCACAAAGACCAATGTTTCTCAGAGAGAAAAGGAAGAAAGATTTCTCTGTCGAGTTGCTTCTGCACCCTATATGCTGAGAAGCTCAGCTTTCCTGTCTGGTAGAGCCGAGTTTTATCTGTTTGAGAATGTAGTAGTTGTTTTGTTTTTTTTTCCTCTCTCTCTTCTTCCTTTTTCTCATTCTTGCCTGCCCTCAAAACATGGGAAGAGAAATAGTCTGCCTTGAGCAGCCAACAGTCTGGCCCGGCTCCCTGGGCTGGAGGGGAGCCATCTCCCAGCAGGCTGAGAAATACCCAAGAGCTCCCAGGGTCCTGTGGGCGCTGGGTGGGAGGCTGACACAGCCTAGAGGCGGTGTGCCTGGCTGCCAGCCCCACCCTCCTCGGAGTGCTCTGCGCAGAGCAGAGCTGAAAGCAACCCAAATATCTTCGGAAATGGAGAACGCTGGACTGGAACCCAGCAATTTGGGGCAGCAGTTTTTCTGGAGCACGTAGCTGGGGAATTTGCCTTGAGAAATCTCATTCCTCGAGTGTTGGTGGATAAATGGCACTTATTTGTTTAACCTCAAATCAAGCCACAGTCCCCATTTTCTGGGCTGCTTTGAAAGGGTTGTTTTAAAAGAGCTGAACAAGCTGAAAATCACGGGTCTGGTGGTTGGAATGGCTTTGCAGAAAGTGGTGGGCTCAGAAAGTTCCTGAATTTTCTGTAGAATGTGACTGGCAGTGGCGGGGGTGGGGCGGGGGGATGTGGGTAGGGAGGGGAGGAACACAGCCTGGACCCTTGTCCTGCATATTGACTGGACTGTTTCTATGAGGGGTCCAGCCTTGTCAGGGTCAGTGTTCTCTTGACCCTGGGTTCCCTTGACCAGAGTTTCAGGTGGGAGGAAACCCTGGAAGATTGCTTTCTGAAATCTGTTCCGGCAGCTTTGTATAAAGTGGAGTTCTTCTGTTCTTTCTGTCTGACCAGTCTCTACTTCCTTCCCCTCTTTCATAACAGAAGGTGTTTTCCACCCCCACCCCAAGAAAGATTTTTAAAATTAAATTTATTTATTTTTAATTGAAGGATAATTGCTTTACAATATTGTGTTATTTTCTGCCATACCTTAACATGAATCAGTCATAGGTATACTATCTGTCCCCTCCTTCTTGAACCTCCCTCCCCATCCCACCCCTCTAGGTTGTTATAGAGCCCCAGTTGAGTTTCCTAAGTCATACAGCAAATTCCCATTAGCTATCTATTTTCCCATTGGCTAGCTATTGGAAGGATTGATGCTGAAGCTCCAATGCCTTGGCCACCTGATGCAAAGAACTGACTCATTGGAAAAGACCCTGATGCTGGGAAAGATTGAAGGCAGAAGGAGAAGGGGATGACAGAGAATGAGACAGTTGGATGGCATCACTGACTCGATGGACATGAGTTTGAGCAAGCTCCGGAAGTTGATGATGGATGGGGAAGCCTGGTGTGCTGCAGTCCATGGGGTGGCAAAGAGTCTGACACAACTGAGCAATTGAACTGTGCTGACTGATCTATTTTATATACAGTAGTGTATATGTTGGAGTTTCCCTGGTGGCTCAGTTGGTAAAGAATCTCCCTGCAATGCAGGAGACCCAGGCTTGATCCCTTGGTTGGGAAGATCCCCTGGAGAAGGAAATGGCAGCCCACTCCAGTATTCTTGCCTGGGAAATCCCATGGACAGAGGAGCCTGGTGGACTACAGTCCATGGGGTCACAAAGAGTTGGACATGACTGAGCAAGTAAACCACAGTGTATGTTTCCATGTTACTCTCTCCATACATCCCACCCTCTTCTGCTGCCCCCCATGTCAATAAGTCTATTCTTTATGTCTGTCTCCATTCTGTGCTAAGTTGCTTCAGATGATGGTTGAAATTGGCCGTGGTGGGAGCACAGGTGGACCTCAGAGATATTGCAGGGCTTTCCCCGCCCCCCGCCCCAGACTACCACAATAAAGCAAATAGCACAATAAAGCAAGTCATAGGCTTTTTGGCTGTGTTCTTAGGGCTGTCAGAGAAGACCATTTCTTTCCCTTGGCATTGTTAAAGAGGTAGGATGTCAGCAGTCATCTTGCCAGACACAGGGAAAGAATTTCTTAGAGATCAAGGGAGCAAAGGATACTCATGATGTCACTTGAATGCCTGAATCCAGCCATACTTGATGCTGGTATATTCCTGAATGTCCAGTTACATAGATCAATATTCCTCTTTCTTTGCCTAGGTAGCATGAGTTGAGCTCCTGCCACCTGTCAATAAAAATGCCATGAATAATACAAATGGGTCACCCATAGCCAATTAAATAGATTTGGTGTTTGTCTTGATTATGGTGGTGGTTTCATAGGTGTATTTATCTGCCACAACTCACTGAATTGTACACTTTGAGTGGGTACATCTTATTGTAAGTAAATTAAGATGCTACAAATGTAAAAAAAGAGGGGTGTGTGTGTGGTTGGTGGGAGTGGCTTTCTCATATCTAATTCTGCCAGGTAAAGACTCAGATAGGAAAAGAAGATGAAACCAGAAGGATGGTTCTGTAACTCGCACCAACCGGTTCCTGCTTCCACCTGTTACTGTGATTTTTATCCACCCACCCATTTACCAGGGGCTTCCTTGGTGGCTCAGTGGCAAAGAATCCACCTGCAATACAGGAGACCACCTGCAATGCAGGAGACGTGGGTTCAATCCCTGGGTTGGGAATATCCCCTGGAGAAGGAAGTGGCAACCCACTCCAGTATTCTTGCCTGGAAAATCCCATGGACAGAAGAGCCTGATGAACTACAGTTGCAAGAATCAGACATGATTGAGCGACTAAACCATGAACCACCACCACCATTTACCACCTGGGACCTCTTAGAGAAGAAGAAGGAAGGATGGAAGGAAACAGCCCTCTTGAAGGGGGGAGAAGCAGAACTGAAGTTGGGTCTTCTCTCTCCTGCCAGCCCTGGAAACCAGCCAAGTCACCGTGACCCTTTATCCAGTGATAAGAGCCTTACAGAGCAACAAGGTGACCAAAGCAAACGGGCAGCCCAGCAGAACTTCACCTGCTGGTCCTCTGAGAGGGAGTTGAAACAAACACCTATGGGCTCATTCTCCTTTTCTGTCTCTGGGGTATGGGAGAGGGTGAGCTCCAGGTTGCAAATAAGGAAAAGCCTGGACCAGGCCTCGTGCTTGAATCCCACCCCTGGGTCCTGGCTCAGGGCCTTAAGGCTGCTGTTCCCTCCTGAGCACCTGGCACAGCACCCTGTTTCCCACACGGCCTTGAGTGGAGTTAAGAAATAATATCAGGACTTCCCTGGTGGTCCCGTGGTTGAGAATCCTCCTTGCAGTGCAGGGGACACCAGTTGAATCCCTAGTCTGGGAAATAGGATCCCACATGCGGGGGAGCAACTAAACCTGCACGCTGAAACTACTGAAACCCGTGAGCCACAGCTAGAGAGTCCACGCGCTACAATGGATTCCCACAAGATGCAACAAAGGTCCTGTGTGCCCCATCTAAGACCTGAAGCAACCAAATAAACAATAGATATTTTTTAAAAAGAAATAACATCAATGACAGCAGCTACTTCTACTTCTTTCCTAGGAGACCATCTGAGTGCCCACCCCATGACTGACTCCATAAGCACGAGATGACTTCATCCTCAAATCCTGAAGGTAAGTTCTCTTAGCAATCGCCATCATACAGTCGAGGAAGCTGATGCTCAGAGAGGTTAAGTCACTTGCAGGGTTCACACAGCTAAGGAGAGGCATGGCTGGGCTTCAAACTCAGTTGTGTCTGGTCCCAAACCTGGCTTCCAAGCTGTACAGAGTACAAAGCAGCGTAAATGACATTTGTCTTTTGCACCTGGTGACACTGAATTCATTATCAGCAGGCCCACACAAGGTGAGCCATCCTGGGCAGATGGATATCAATGCCTGCTGCCAGTGTGAGTGCTCCCTGGGCAATGGCCAGGATGGAGATTTCCCAGTCCCTGGCATGGATCCCCACCTGCAGCCCATGGAAAGGTCCTCAGGAGATTTCTGGGGGCAGAGGCAGGCCTCCCAGCTGCAGATCAGCCTGGGATGGGCTCAGGACTCTGCAGGAGTAGCTGGGCATTCGTCTTCCCCTGGCTGTGGGCGTCTCTCCAAGAGTGACAGGAGAGCTATTTCAGAACAGGCAGGGGGCCTCAGTCCAGTCTGCCCAAACATGCACCCCTCAGATGACTGCCTGGCCCCAGAGAGTGCAAGGACTGAGCCAACAAGACCTCCACAGCCATCTGGGGCTCCCGGCAGGATGGATGCAGGTGTGGATCCTGTGCCCCGTTCACACCGGTCACGCTCAGTTCCGGTCCCCTGATGCTCCCACTGGAATCACTTCCTTCCCCACTGCACCCTGTCCACAGAAGGACTGCTCAAGGAAGGACTCGCCTGGGCTGAAATTTTGGCTGGGTTCCAGGGAGCTGGCTTGGTCTGATTGGGTGGCGAGGATTGGGGAGGGGGAGGAGGTAAGGGGAAGCGGCTGCAGGTGTGGAGGGAGAGGGGGGAGGTGGGGGTGCACAGTGGCCGAGTGGTCAGGGCGGGGTGTGGACAGACAGGCTAGGGAAAGATGGAGCAGAAAGGGGCTCTGAGGCCGGAAAAGGGAGGCGGGCAGCATGCATCCCCGGACTGGAGGGAAGAAAAGCATCAGAATATTTAGAGCAGAGAAGCAGAGCCGAGTGGGTCGTGTGTGTGTGTTAGTCACTCAGTCGTGTCCAACTCTATGTGACCCCATGGACTGTAGCCTGCTAGGCTCCTCTGTCTGTGGGATTCTCCAGGCAAGAATACTGGAGTGGGTTGCCATGCCCTCCTCCATGGAATCTTCCCAAACCAGGAATTGAACCCAGGTCTCCTGCATTGCAGGCAGACTCTTTACCCTCTGAGCCACAAGGGAAGCCTGAGGGGAGTTATAAAATCATTATAAAATGGTTATTGATCAAAGCCATTGGGTGGGAGGGGCTGGGGTCCCCAGTTTGAGGGCAGAGATGCCCCAGTTTGGGGATAAGTGCTGTCTGGGTATGTCTGGCTGGCAGGAAACGAGGTAGGGCCAGGGTGCTGGGTTTTGGCTCTAGTGTCTGTGGGCGCAGAGAGCAGCTGCAGGGCGCTCAGCCCCGGAGCCCCAGCGCTGGCCTGGCAGCTAGACGTCTGAGGTGTTCTGGTCGTGAGGATGTTCAACTGTCTGTTTACAGTCCCTGTGACTTGCATAGCACTCAACCTGCTCAGCCCTTAGCACACGTTATGTCATTTAATCACCCAAGCCTCCTGCAGACAGGGAAAGAGGCCACGACCCTGGTCTCCTCCCAGGTAACGAGTGGAGGGAGAGGGTTGGGACCTGGGTCATTCCTCTGGGCATGTCACCTGGTGTCCAGGGACCTGGGTCTTTCCTCTGAATGTGTCACCTGGTGTCCAGGGACCTGGGTCTTTCCTCTGGGCGTGTCACCAGGTGTCCAGGGACCTGGGTCATTCCTCTGAACGTGTCACCTGGTGTCCAGGGACCTGGGTCTTTCCTCTGGACATGTCACCTGGTGTCCAGGGACCTGGGTCTTTCCTCTGAACGTGTCACTTGGTGTCCAGGGACCTGGGTCATTCCTCTGGGTGTGTCACCTGGTGTCCATGGACACCATGGAGTCCTCCATGTGTCCATGGAGGGGGCAGGAGCTGAGGTGGGGGCTGCAGCTGCTGGGGACAGTGGATGCCAGCCAGCTGGTCCCATTGGCCAGGACCCTGCTTCTCTCGTGGGGCAGCATGGTAAGGTATTCTGAGTCAGCAGGAGGGTGGACAGGGAGTGTGAGTAAAAGTGGGAGTGAGTATGTGTGGGTAAGTGTGAGCATGCCGCTGTGAGGTGTGTGAATGTGGGATGGCCCTCTGCTCTGGGGCTGGACCAGCCAGGAGACAGGAGCCCCTTGGAGTCTGGCAGGGACAGGAAGTTGCTCACCCTCCGTGTATGCAGCAGCTCTCCTGGGTGGGGACAGGATGCTGTGGTCTCTGCAGAAAAACGGGAACCGGAGAGGGAGTAGAGGAGGCAATGGCTGAGAGGGTGGATGGGACATAGGCCTAGAGAGGACGGGGGAGTCCAGGGGATGGGATGCTTGAAAGGTGAAGAAACTTTGGAAATGCTCCAAAACACTGAAGAAAGAGGGGAGGACTTTGTCTTACGTCCCTGGAGATTCACTGGGGGACAAATTAAGTCCCCGCCCCCCTGGAACTGACTTGCCCCTCTGTCAGCCTGGCCTCTCCAGCTTTCTTACCTCCTGGGTTCCTCTTCATGCACCCTAACTGCCAACCCACACCCTGGGGCCCCAGCTCTGGGAGTGTTCTACCCTCTGCTCTGTCAGCAGGAACCCTGCCCATCTTGGAAGATGTAGCTGGTGTTTCATGGCTGAGAAGGCTTCCCACTTGTGGCACAAGGGGTTTCTCCCTCGTGGTCCAGGCAGCTCATTCTTAAGACCTTAGCTCCCCAACTCTGCTGGGGAGTCTTTCAATTCTCCTCACCCTCTGTGACAACCTGTAAAAAGCAGCAGGGCTGGACTCACAGGGTTTTATTTACTGCTAACAATAAAATTGATGCTTTTGAACTGTGGTGTTGGAGAAGATTCTTGAGAGTCCCTTGGACTTCAAGGAGATCCAACCAGTCCATTCTAAAGGAGATCAGTCCTGCGTGTTCTTTGGAAGGAATGATGCTAAAGCTGAAACTCCAGCACTTTGGCCACCTCATGCGAAGAGTTGACTCATTGGAAAGGACTCTGATGCTGGGAAGGATTGGGGGCAGGAGGAAAAGGGGACGACAGAGGATGAGATGGGGGATGACATCACTGACTCGATGGACGTGAGTTTGGGTGAACTCCGGAAGTTGGTGATGGACAGGGAGGCCTGGCGTGCTGGAGTCCATGGGGTATCAAAGAGTCAGACACGACTGAGCAACTGAACTGAACTGAACTGAACTGAGACTATCATGGTGTACTATTTTCACACCGTAATCCGATATCTGTAAATGTGAGAATTTGAAGACAATAATCGCCAAGAAAATGAAAGACTTTTCCATACAAAGATGTTCACAGCAGTGTTATTTATAATCGTGAATTGGAAACTACCTAGATTTGCTAACGTGGGAGAATGGCCAGATGAATAATGGTATTAACATTATCTACTGCATAAATATTAGATAGACATTTTGAAAGATGGTTATGGTGATTCTGCGGTCACATGGAAAAGCTTTGTAGTAATCTAAGATGATCACGGATATGTTAAACAAACAGCCTTACATCAAAAAATTTCTGCATGGGAGGAACAGTGAAAGAAAACACGATGAGATGTTAATGGTTGAAGTGCTTTGGTGATTTCTGATTTCTCCTTTCCACTTTCCTGTAAAAAGCATGAACACTTATATCAAGATTAATTATACTTAAAAATATCTTTTTCCTTAAGAGTCTTTTTTAAAAAAATAAAATGACACCAAGAAAGAAGAAGAAAATAAGCATGTTAACATTTTGTGTGTTTCCTTCCAGTCCTTTCTCCATGCATATTTCCACATCTATAAATAGACACATAGAAAAAGAAAAGATCCCAAGGAATTTTGGAGGCGTTCTCTCTGGGCTTGGAGGTCCCAGTTCCCTGGAAATTTCCCTGTGCTTGTGGGAAGAGGTAGAGCATTGGCCCAGGCTCTTGGGGTGAGAGCTGCTCCCTGCATGGAGTCTCAGGTCAGAGTGAGCCCACCACCATCAACCTGAGAGCTGCCCCTGTACCCCAGGGAGCCAGCTTGCTGATGGGCTGCCCCGAGACCCACCTTCTCCATTCTGGCCTCTTAATCCTGGTTGCATCCCCTCCACTGCCTTTCTAAGCACCTCGAAGCAACCAATTTGCTAATTAATCCTGACCTTTCCAAAGTCTGAAGTTCCTAACCAGTGAGAGACTTTCCCTTTTCAAGTGGTTCTGGCAGTTGTTGGCCACAGGCAGGGGGGTTTCCACCTCCATTCCATGGGTTGGCCAATCAATGGCGGGTTTGGCCCTGGAGGTTCGGTGGGGTCTGGGCTTGCTGGGCCTTGCCCTGCCTCACCCTGCTTAGGTGGGGACATTCGCTCCAGGGCTCTGTCAAGGCCACCACCCTGGTCCCCTGGAATCTGCTAGCAAGATTCAGGTGACTGTTGACTCATTCACCCCCAACAGACTGGGCCAGCTCACCCCTCCCAGGCCTGGGACCATCTCCACACCCTTGATCTTGGGAGAGTTGCTGCCTTCACCTTCCATGGAAATGCTATGCACTCTGGGGAGGTGGGGGGCATGAGGGAGGTGGGGGATATGGAAGTCTTGTTCTGTGCAGCCTGCCCCCACAGAGGACTTCTACTCCCCACCCTCACCCCATCCCACCCTGTGGCCACATGGGCTCCATGAATAAGATCCTGTGATTCAGAACTTCTCTATTCCCCCAACATCCCATCCTGCCCCCACCCTCCTCCTCCTGCTCCCCTCCCGCCCCGCCACTCCCAGCCTCTCAGTTGCTTTCTGATAACCACAGCTGGGTTTCTGTCTTGGTCAGAGGTGAACATGAATCAAGAGTTACCAGGTTCTGCCCTGAGCTGACTTTCTTTTTCAGCAGGCTGTTTCCACTTAGAAAGGCAAAACAGGTCAGGCTAGCCAAGCCCTGTTTGCTGGGTCAGGACGAGGACAGGGTGGGGAGGCTGGGCTTGGGACCAGGGACCAGGGCAGGCTTGGGTGTGGGGGACACGATGGCCAGGACCTGCCACCTGCACTGCCCTCCAGAACCCAGCACGCAGAGGCACTGGTTTTGCAGCATAGGTGCTCTTTCCCAAGGCCCAAGGGGACGTGGCACAGGATATGGCCATGTTTTTATTTTTCAGCAAGGGGAATTATTTTGGTTTGATTCTCTAACAGCCTACATCCATCAAAAAACATCTGCTAATCACCCACTGGGTGCAGAGTATATGGTTTGTTTTCAGAAGAAACCTCCATCACCCCACTGCTTATCTCCAGCCCAGACTTGGAGCAACGCTGTCTCTCACCTCTTGGCCTCCTGTCTAGACCTGGTGCATTGGAACTCAAGTGAAACTTCTTACCACATTTCCTTTGATATATTAGACATTCATTTTAGGTTGAGATTGTGCTTCTAACATCCATGTGGATGGTACCAGGGGGCCTCAGACACCAGGGTGCCCCAGAATCAATGGCAGAACCCACAAAGTCACTGATTGCCCAGGACAAGTGGTGACCTGGAGGCAGAGGAAGGAGGCCTGAACCACCCTCTGTGTTGTGATTGGACTCTTCTGGTTTCAGGGACAGAAAGGTCCTCAGAGACTAGGGGTCCGCTGGAAGGATCACTGCAGAGTTAAAGCTGGGTGGGGCCTCAACCAGGCCACCACAACCAGGGGCCACTGCTGTTTATGCAGGTCCAGCAACCACCTCCCCTCCCCGTAGAAGCACCCACTATCACACAAGAGCTGTTCTCAGCATTTCTAAGACCCTGCCCTCCTCTTCTTTGGGGTGGGCACATGACTCAGAACCTGCCAATCAGGGTACCCATTCACACCTCTGACACCAGTCCTCCTAGGCATTTTCTGCTGGGCAGGTATTCTCTTTCCTGTAGATGACCTTGGAGGGCAGCTGAGTGGTAAGAATGGCAAGTTTTAGGTTTCAGGTGACCCGCCCCATCCCCCACCCCCCAGCTAATCTGATCCTAGAGACTTTATCTTTGGGAAAGATGGAGGCCTGATGATATCACTTGACCTCGTTGATCTTGTTGTACCTGAACCTGAAGCTGGCCCAGTTTCTAGATCAAGGCTTATAGTTTTTCCCCTTAAGTGGGGATGACTTTGGCTTCTGGTACTATTAAGTAAGAGAGAAGCCTGCAGGGGTTATTGTTGCTTGCTTCACCCTGAAGGATATGGCCTGGGTCCTAAGGAGGAACCAATTCAAGTAGATTTTTTAACAACTAGACCTAGTACAGCCCCCAACACACACACACACACACACACACACACACACAGCTTCTCTTTGCCCAACCTCAGTGTGCTAGGCCAAATGCATGCATGCAGGCATGTTCAGTCGCTTCAGTCATGTCAGACTCTTTGCCCGCCAGGCTCCTCTGTCCATGGGATTCTCTAGGCAAGAATACTGAAGTGGGTTGCCATGCTCTCCTCCAGGGGATCTTCCCAACTCAGGGATTGAACCGGGGTCTCCTGCATTGCAGGCGGATTCTTTATCGCTAAGCCACTGAGGAAGCCCACTAGACAGACTAGGGGCCCTCCAAAAATGGGCTTCCCTGGTGGCTCAGTGGTAAAGAATCCACCTGCCAAGCAGGAGATACAGGTTCAATCCCTGGGTTGGGAAGATCTCCTGGATAAGGAAATGGCAAGCCCCCAGTATTCTTGCCTGAAAAATCCCATGGACAGAGGAGACTGGCGGGCTACAGTCCATGGGGTCGCAAAGAGTTGGATACAACTTAGTGACTGAGCCCACAAAGATGTTCAGGTCCCAGTCCCCAGAACCTGTAACTATGTCCCCTCATGGGCAGAAGGGATTTTGCAGACTTGACTAGCGTTAAGGACCTCAAGACAGGGAGGCGATCCTGGATTATTCAGGTGAGCCTTCTGTCATCTCAAGGATCATTATCAAAGGGAAGCAGAAGGATCAGAGTCAGAGAAGGCGATGTGACAACAGGAACAGAGGCTGGAGCGAATTGAGGAAGAGGCCGTGAGCCAAGGAATGCAGGTTCCTCTAGAAGCTGGGAAAGGTAAGGAGGATTCTCCTCTAGAGCCTCTGAAAGGAGCAGCCCTCATGACACTGTGCTTTTTGCCTTGTGTATCATCTACTGGGTAAGCCATGGCAAAATGTCGTAGTCTAGGTGGTTTTCTATTTTCTCATACTTCTGGTGGCTGGGAGTCCAAGTTCAAGGTACCAGAGGATTCGATTTTGGGGGAGGGCTCTCTTCACAGCTTGTAGTGACTGCCTTCTTGCTGTGCCCTCACCTGACCTTTTCCCTGTGCATATAGGAAATGGCAACCCACTCCAGTATTGTTGCCTGGGAAATCCCATGGACAGAGGAGACTTGTGGGCTGCAGTCCAAAGGGTCGCAAAGAGTTGGACAGGACTGAGTGACTGAACACACACACACACACCATATAGGAATCTGGGGGGAGGAACACAAGTTAGTCTATGACACTCAATGAGACTGATTTTATATTTCTGACCTCCAGTTCTTTAAGAGAATGAACTTTTATTATTGTAAGTGACTAAATTTGTGGTCACTCGTTGCAGCAGCAGTCCAGAAAATAATACACCCGAGCAGCAATGGTCTCTCACTCTAGCTCTCTCACCTCCATGTCCTCCCACATGCTGTGCCTTCTGCCTGGCACTCTTAGCTGGCTGGCTCCTGCCAGTGCTTCCTCTCTACTCAGGGCTTCACAAAGTTTTCCTTGACCCTGTATGACTGTAGGTTTATGTATCTGTCCCCCAGCCACGCTGAAAATTCCCATCTCCCTTTCCTCCACTGAGCAGGTACATGTGGAACACCTGCTCTGGGTTCTGCAAAACCCAACATTCTTGCCCTCTCGGAGCTTTCATTCCAGAGGGGACAGAGGGCAGGGTCTGCTCCCCTCTCACCTGTGTCTCCCTGGCACCTGCAGCATCAGGCACATGGTGGACTCCATAGCTATTTTTTTAAGAATGTTAAAAAAATTAGTTAATTTTATTTTGGTTGCAGTGGGTCTTTGTTGCTGTGAGCAGGGTTTCTCTAGTTGCCATGAGCAGGGGCCGCTCTCCAGTTGCGATGCTCGGGCTTCTCACTGTGGTGGCTTCTCTTGTGGATCGTGGATTCAAGGTGCTTGGGCTTCAGCAGTTGCAGCACATGGGCTCAGTAGTTGTGACGCATGGGCTTAGTTGCTCTGTGGTATGCTTAATCTTGCCCGACTAGGGGTCCAACCCATGTCTCCTGCATTGGTAGACAGATTCTTATCTGCTGGGCCACCAGGGAAGTCCCTCCATGGCTATGAAAGTAATCAGAGACACAGCTGGTGAGTCTGAAAGAAGTCCACAGTTCTGGGCCTCACCCTCACACAAATCCGCATGATTATCATTCTAGAAAAAGCCCAGACTTCAAGACTCAAGGCTGGCAGTCCGTTGGAGTGAGTTTTGCTGGCTCTGAGAGTTCCCTGGGCTCTTCCACTCTGGCCAAAGCTTCTTGTTGCTCAGCCAGTGGCCCTAGGCCAATGCTGGGGCCCAGGGCACACGTAGATCGATCATCAGTCTGTCCTCCGTATGTCCACTCTGAGCTGGGTTCCCTTGCCCCTCTTTTCCTGAGCCTGACAGTTCTCAGCCTGGGGTGATTCCTCCCTCCTCTCCTCCACCCCTTGCCCAAGGACATTTGGGAATGTCTGGAGACACTTCCAGTCATTGTCATAACTCTAGGTTGGGCTGTTATGCCCACTCAGGTCATATAGTGGGCAGAGGCTGAGGGTGCTCTCAATATCTTCTGATGCCCAGGACAACTCCCTTCCAGTATAACCAGGAAAGTCCAGTCCCAAAGGTCAGTAGTCTTGAGCTTGAGGAACCTTGAGGCCCGACCCCATACTTCTGAACTATTTTTGGCTGGAGAGTTTCAGCATATGGGCTATGAGATTTGACCCCTGCATCTCTTTTTTAATGCTTATGCTCTTGTCTGTTCTTTCACTGCACTGCACAGCATGTGGGGGCTTTAGTTCCTTGACCAGGGGTTGAACCTGTGCCCCCTGCATTGGAAGTGCACAGTCTTAATCACCTGAGTACCAGGGAAAGCCTTTGACCCTTCTTTTTAAAATTTTTTAATTAAAAATGGAAAAAAAATGATCTATTTGTCTGTGCCCGGTCTTAGTTGCTGCATGTGGGATCTAGCGCCTTGGTCAGGGATCAAACCCAGGCCCCCTGCATTGCGAGCACGGAGTCTTAGCCTCTGGGCCACCGGGAAATCCCTGACCTCTCTTCTTAGAACGCAATGGGCAAAGCTCCCCTGTATTATGTTATGGAAGGGAAAAGTCTGCTGCCATGTTATCTTCTCTTGAAGTCTGTTGTTAACTTTGTTTTTGTGGATTCTGCCTGCTGGGGCTGTGACGTCTGAGGCCACCTCAGACTGGGATAGTGTGTTCACAGATTCCTGACAGAACAGCAAACCCCCAAACACACCTGTTGTTCAGTCCCTGTTCACATCAGCTGAGTGACAGGTGGGTGTCTAAAATCACCTTGGCATCAGAGCATCCTGGCTACAAGCACTTGACTAGTGGCCTCTGAGCCTCAACATCCTGCTTTGTGAAACAGGGAGAGTAAAACCTGTTCTACAGAGCTGTAGGGGAATGAGATCTGTACTCACTGGATTGTGGGAGCTGACTTGTGCTGCCTCATGAGAGTGGAATGGCCACTTTTCAGGAATTTTGTGAGCCAGTGGTTAAATATGGTCATCACTAACAATTTAGTTTTACAACTTACGATTCAATAAATTGCTTTAAAAAGAAAGCAACTACTCAAAAGTCATCACTTTCTTATTATTTTACTGTGTGTTACTATTGTCTTTGCCCTTGAGTTGATTTACATCTGGAAAGACTGCAGTGGCAGCCGCTGTGTGTCTCTTCTCAATTCCACGGCTGGTGATGCCGACTCAGTGGCTTGGAATCAGTTATGGTGGAAGATTCACACCAAGGAAGTTGGTAAACACTATTAATCAGGGCTTGCTTTGTTGTCCTGTTGATTTTATAGGTTTAAGAGAGTGATGGAGAATATGATAATGTAGGTTAAACTTGAAAGTGAGTCATGTCTCTGGTCACTGCACTGTGAATAGCACAAAAAAATTAAGAACGTATTCTTCCTGTGTTCAAACACTGTGATGTGTGCACGCGTGGTAAGTTGTCTCAGTCTTGTCCGACTATTTGTGACCCCATGGACTGCAGCCCACCAGGCTCCTCTGTCCTGCAAGAATACTTGAGTGGGTACCCATGCCCTCCTCCAGAGGATCTTCCTGACCCAGGGGTTGAACCCGTGTCTCCTGTATCGTAAGGGGATTCTTTACTGCCGAAACATCGGGAGCCCTTAAACACTGATGCAATTCAGCAAAAAAGTGAAGTTCCAATACACATCTTCACTGTTTCTCTCTTCCTCACTAAATGGAAATATTACCTTCATGTCAGAATGGCACTCACTCTTCAATGACATGAGTGATTCCTTTTGTTAAGGTGGATTTAGTAATCAAGTGTTTATTTGTAGTAAAGTTTATATTTAACTTATGCACATACATCTATGGACCCACCTCCCCCTCAGAGAGCCAGTTGTTAAACACTTACCAGCCCAGCGCAGAATGTGAGTGTGCATGTCAAAATTCTTAACATAGAGACGGTGTTCCATCTGCAGTTTCAGTTCAGCTGATGGCCCCACAGCCAGAGCATTATGGGAAGGTAATGTGTGTGTCTGAGCTGAGGTGGAAACTGGTTCTTGTAACCATGGCCTGGAGGGTCCATCTCCCTGCCCATCAAGTCACTTTTGCTGGGCATCCTTGGGGCTATATGGCACACAGGTATGTGTGCCAGGTGAGGCATTTGAGAACCCAGGGTGGGAGCCCCCAGGTTTGGGCTGGTCCATCCTGGAGATGACCCAGACAACGCAGGTGAACCTGGACTGAGCTGTTTGGAAGGGCTGGACTGTGGGCCTAGATGGCCCTCTGTGTGTGCGTGTTTGTGAGGGGTGACCTCGAGGGGCACGCTCAGGGTGAGTCCAGCCTAGCAAGCAAAATATTAGACACTGAGCCCTTCACACTGAGTCATTCATTTATTCACAAAACATCCTGTCTGTGCCAGCTCTGGGCTAGGTGCTAGTCATCTATTTCATTGATCTTTCTTTCTCTTGTGGAGGCAATGTTCTAGGCAGAAGGGACAGGCCCCAGCAGCTCTAGAGTGTGGCTGGAAGCGGTGGGGGTGGGGTTGGCAGCATGTGGGGGACTAGATGAGGAAGTGTCCTAGTTACTGTTGTAAATAGGAAGCACTAAGCCAGGCTCACATGTCGCTCTTGTACTAGTAAAGCTCATAAGCAAATGTGGGTTGAATGAAAGCCATCAGGAGACAGGAAGCTCACGCCTGAACTTCTAGGTGGCAGGAAGGAAAGGTTCTCGAATGTCTGAGAACCTGTGTGAGCATAATTCCGGGAGAGTGAGCCAGGAGGGAGGTTCAAAGGCTGTAAGGACCCCCCCACCTGACCAGGCAGAAGCTAAAAGCACGTCCCCCATGGCAGGACCAGTCTGCAAGTGGGGATGATTGCTGTAGTAGGTGCTTTTTTTTTTTACAAGTATAATTGCTTTACGATGTTGTGCTAGTTTCTGCTGCACAACAAAGTGAATCAATGTATGTATACACATATCCCCTCACTCTTGGACCTCCCATTCTCCCACCCCCATCCCACCCCTTTAGGTCACCACAGAGCACCAAACTGAGCACCCCAACAATTGATGGAGTGCCATGAATCTTTGACTCAGGTCATGCACCTCCTGCCTGGCAGGCTTGGACAGGCCCCGGTGGGACTGGCAAGATCAGCCAGTAGCCAAGTCAGCTTTTCAGACTTTATATAAAAGGCCCACAGGTGGGGCGAGGGATAAATTGGGAGTATGAGATTAACAGATGCATGTTTCCATATATAAAAGAGGGAAATGACAAGGATTTACTGTGTACCAGAGGGAACTATATTCAATGTCTTATCAGTTCAGTTCAGTTCAGTTGCTCAGTCATGTCTGACTCTTTGCAACCCCATGAATCACAGCACGCCAGGCCTCCCTGTCCATCCCCAACTCCCGGAGCTTACCCAAATTCACGTCCATCAAGTCGGTGATGCCATCCAGCCATCTCATCCTCTGTCGTCCCCTTCTCCTCCTGCCCCCGATCCCTCCCAGCATCAGAGTCTTTTCCAATGAGTCAACTCGTCGCATGAGATGACCAAAGTATTGGAGTTTCAGCTTCAGCATCAGTCCTTCCAATGAACACTCAGGACTGATCTCCTTTAGAATGCACTGGTTGGATCTCCTTGCAGTCCAAGGGACTCTCAAGAGTCTTCTCCAACACCACAGTTCAAAAGCATCAATTCTTCGGCGCTCAGCTTTCTTCACAGTCCAACTCTCACATCCATACATGACCACTGGGAAAACCATAGCCTTGACTAGATGGACCTTTTTTGGCAAAGTAATGTCTCTGTTTTTGAATATGCTATCTAGGTTGGTCATAACTTTCCTTCCAAGGAGGAAGCGTCTTTTAATTTCATGGCTGCAGTCACCATCTGCAGTGATTTTGGAGCCCCCAAAAATAAAGTCTGACACTGTTTCCACTGTTTCCCCATCTATTTCCCATGAAGTGATGGGACCAGGTGCCATGATTAGTTTTCTGAATGTTGAGCTTTAAGCCAACTTTTTCACTCTCCACTTTCACTTTCATCAAGAGGCTTTTCAGTTCCTCTTCACTTTCTGCCATAAGGGTGGTGTCATCTGCATATCTGAGGTTACTGATATTTCTCCCGGCAATCTTGATTCCAGCTTGTGCTTCTTCCAGCCCAGCGTTTCTCATGATGCACTCTGCATAGAAGTTAAATAAGCAGAGTGACAATATACAGCCTTGACGTACTCCTTTTCCTATTTGGAACCAGTCTGTTGTTCCATGTCCAGTTCTAACTGTTGCTTCCTGACCTGCATATAGGTTTCTGAAGAGGCAGGTCAGGTGGTCTGGTATTCCCATCTCTTAAAGAATTTTCCACAGTTTATTGTAATCCACACAGTCAAAGGCTTTGGCATAGTCTATAAAGCAGAAATAGATGTTTTTCTGGAACTCTCTTGCTTTTTCGATGATCCAGCAGATGTTGGCAATTTGATCTCTGGTTCCTCTGCCTTTTCTAAAACCAGCTTGAACATTTGGAAGTTCACGGTTCACATATTGCTGAAGCCTGGCTTGGAGAATTTTGAGCATTACTTTACTAGTGTGTGCTGCTGTTGCTAAGTCGCTTCAGTCATGTCCGACTCTGTGCGACCCCATAGATGGCAGCCCACCAGGCTCCCCCGTCCCTGGGATTCTCCAGGCAAGAACACTGGAGTGGGTTGCCATTTCCTTCTCTAATGCATGAAAGTGAAAAGTGAAAGGGAAGTCGCTCAGTTGTGTCCTACTCTTAGTGACCTCATGGACTGCAGCCTACCAGGCTCCTCCATCCATGGGATTTTCGAAGAAAGAGTACTGGAGTGGGTTGCCATTGCCTTCTCCGTACTAGTGTGTGAGATGAGTGCAATTGTGCAGTATTTTGAGCATTCTTTGGCATTGCCTTTCTTTGGGGTTGGAATGAAAACTGACCTTTTCCAGTCCTGTGGCCACTGCTGAGTTTTCCAAATTTGCTGGCATATTGAGTGTAGCACTTTCACAGCATCATCTTTCAGGATTTGAAATAGCTCAACTGGAATTCCATTACCTCCGCTAGCTTTGTTCGTAGTGATGCTTTCTAAGGCCCACTTGACTTCCCATTCCAGGATGTCTGGCTCTAGGTGAGTGATCACACCATCGTGATTATCTGGGTCGTGCAGATCTTTTTTGTACAGTTCTGTGTATTCTTGCCACCTCTTCTTAATGTCTTATAATAAGCTATAATAGAAAAGAATGGGGAAAAAGAATATAGATATGTACACGGGCTTCCCAGGAGGCTCAGTGGTAAAGATATCCATATGCCAATGCAGGAGACACAGGGGACACAGGTTCGATCCCTGGGTCAGTAAGATCCCCTGGAAGAGGAAATGGAACCCACTCCAGTATTTTTGCCTGGGAAATCCCATGGACAGAGGAGCCTGGTGAGCTGCAGTCCATGGGGCTGCAAAAAGTCAGATACCACTGAGCAACTGAGCACACACACATACATACACAGGTTATTTATTATAATTGAATCACTTTGCTGGATACCTGAAACTGACATGATATTATAAATCAATGAGACTTCAATTATAAACAAACAAGTGGCCCAAAGGTGAATCTTCCTGGGATGTTTCCCCCAAACCCATTTCCCGTGTTTTTTCCTGCTGGGAACGTCCACCTTGCTCTGCACCCCAGCCCCTAAGACTAGTAGATTTCACTAGTGGAAATAAGACTTCCAGTTACATTAGAATTTTAGATAAACAACCAATAACTTTTTAGTCTAACAACATTTGGCAACTCTGTGCCACCCACAGCTGCCTGAACTGGCACCTGGGTCCTCTTCTCTAGCCATCCCCCTGGGTGGTGTTGCTTGGAGCAAGGTGGTCAGTTGCAGCCTTGAGGAGGAGCCCAGGAGCTGAAGGATGCAGAGGCATCAGGCTGAACCTCTAGGTCTAGGGGCAGACCTAGACCAAGATCGAGTCTCAAGCTTCTTAACTCCCACCTACCGAAGGGCGGCTGGCACCTAGCTTCTCTGAGCCTGTGTTGTTCCCTCTGTCAAGTGGGGATATTACTAGTACACATAGGTGGTTGTGGAGGTTGGAGGAGGGCACTGGGCACAGAGCCTGGTGTATACGGAGTGCTCCATAAATAGTAGGCATGACCACGTGCTTACCCATTATTATCTGTATTTTGTTACTTATTTATCACAATAAGAAATGATTATTAGTATAGCTCAACCTCTTGTTTTGCCTGCTAGTCTATTGCCAGCATCTAGAATGATGCCTGGAGGGACTTGCCTGGTGCTCTAGTGGCTAAGACTCTGCACTTTCAATGCAGAGGGCCTGGGTTCAATCCCTGGTCAGAGAACTAAGATCCCATGTGCTGCAACGAAAAAATCCTGCATGCCACAGTGAAGATCAAAGATCCTGTGTGCTGGAACTAGGACTCAGTGCAGCCAAATCAATATTTTCTTTAAAAAAAAGAATGTTGCCATTTTCAGTCTTCCAATTTTATTGAGGCTTTCAATGGCTAAGTCTAAGATCTCTCTTGGTAAATGTCACATTGCACTTGAAAATATGTGGGTAATTTTCAAATATCTTTAGATGTTGTTTTCTAACCTAATTCTACAGTGATAAGAGAACAGACTCTGTAGGATTTCAATACCTTTAGACCATCAAACTTTTGCACTTGATCTTATGTCCTTGGATGTGTTTCAGTGTCTTCTAGTTTATAGTCTATGGGAACTTGAATAGAATTTGTATCCTACTGTTGTGTGAAAATTGTATAAATCTTAATTATGTTGAATTGGTTCATGGTGCTTTTCAGGTCTACTATATCCTCCTACTTTTCTGTCTATTCATTCTATTAATTTTTGATATTGAAACTCCAACTAAAAATCTAAATTTATCTACTCAAAAAGAATTGTAATATAAAAGAAGAATTTGAATATATAGTAGAACTATATGTAACTCTGTTCTGTCTTTTCCAGGTCTCCTGTAAATGTATTATTACACTTTCATAATTCAAAAAATAAGAAAGAAAGAGAGAAAAAAACAAATCTTCTTTGGTTTAAAAAAAAAAGGATGATGCTTGAAACACAGTAGGTGCTCAGTAATTATGTGCTGAGTGACTACTAAATAGTGGGGGGAGGTGTTCACCTGCAGGTAGCCAGGAAGAGCCCAGGCACACAGCCTGATTCCTGACATTGGCCCAGCCTGCTCCCATTTGATGAAAACTTGCCACAGCATTGCCCTGGTGATAAATAAACAAGACAAGTGGGAACACAGAAAGTCCAGGCTGAAGTGTGTGGCTTTGTTTCCACTGAGTTCTGGGAAATCAGACCCGTGACAGGAGATGGGTGGCCTCTGGGTACATGTCAGGATCCTGGCTCCCGTTGAGAGCCCTGTGGGGATGGAGGATGTCACAGTCCCAGGGTCCCAGCCCCGCCCATCCCTCCAGGCAGATGGGGAGGAAACTGGGAAAACAGACCCGGGATGGGCAGTCACACATTTTCTGTTCTAGACGTCCTTGCATCTGTCCTCGTCAGGCTGGATGGCATTGCTGAAGGACACAGCATCGCACAGCCCATTTCTGAGGTCAGAGTTCTGGTTTCACAGTTTTTGGGGGGCAGTGCATGCTGTGCATGCATGTTCAGTCATGTCCAACTCTTTCCAACCCCATGGATTGTAGCCCGCCAGGCTCCTCTGTCCATGGGATTTCCCAGGTAAGATTACTGGAGTGGGTTGCCATTTCCACCTGCAGGGGATCTTCCCTACCCAGGGATTGAATCCATCTCCTGCGTCTCCTCCATTGGCAGGAGGATTCTTTACCCCTAAGACACCTGGAACTCTAATTGAGATGCCCTACAAGCACCAAAGGAATCCTAAATGAAATCAGTCCTAAATATTCATTGGAAGGACTGATGCTGAACCTGAAACTCCAATACTTCGGTCACCTGATGCAAAGAACTGACTCATTGGAAAAGACCTTGATGCTGGGAATGACTGAGGGCAGGAGGAGAAGGGGGCAACAAAGGATGAGATGGTTGGATGGCATCACCAACTTGATTGATATGAGTTTGAGCAAGCTCTGAGAGTTGGTGATGGACCGGGAAGCCTGGCGTGCTGCAGTCCGTGGGGTCACAAAGAGTTGGACATGACTGAGCAACTGAACTGAACTGACAAGCCCCAAACTTGACAAGTCTGATCCGAGCCCGGACCTTCTCCCACTCCAAATCTGCTTCTCTCCAAGTCAGGTCTCTGCCTCTGACTGTGGTACCTCCATTGTCCTGGATCTCATGCCAGAAACTAGGAGGTCTCTCCACCTTTCCACACCCCCTCTCCCCACATACAATACAGCACCGTACGTTGTCAATTCTACCTCAGTTACCCCTGCTTCTCTCCACACCCACCACCACCGTCCTCGTCCTGCCTTCTGGCTGCCTCCTGCCTGCCACGTCCTAGGATGTCCTGCCTCCCACGTGTTCTCCCTGCAGCCACTCCTGAGTGCTGGCCTCTGCCAGGCTAACCCCAGTCCTGTGTACTTACTCCCTACTTTTCTCAGCTAATTCCTGCTCAGCCTGCAGGTGATGACTCCTCGATCACAACCACATATTCAAGCCAATCACAGACACAATGACCCTCACTCCTGAATATTTATTTATAAAATTTATTTGGCTATACCAGGTCTTAGTTGTAGCATACATGATCTCCTTTGAGGCCTGTGGAATCTAGTTCCCTAACTAGGGATGGAACCTGGGCCCCCTGCATTGGGAGCTCAGAGTCTTAACCATTGGCAGGGTAGTCCCGTCTACTGAATATTTAAACAAGGGCCTTCTAAGATCAAGATCAGTCTCCTGCATGACCCAAATTCCATTTTTATGCCCAAACATTTAACTTTGATGCAGGAATATGATCCAATATGCAATCCATAATTTCATTCCCCAATAGTCCCTAAAATTAGTGACCAGCCTTATTTTGCTTTAATCCAGGATCTAAACAAGAATTACACGTGGTGGCTGGTCACAGGCCCTTTTTGTCTTCGTGATCTCTGGTAGCATCTGAGCTTGCCCACCAAAGCCCTAATCCTTCTCTAAGCAGTAGCTTCTTTAACCATCTGCTTTGCCAGCTCTCTGAGGGCTGGGCTGAGTCTGTCTTGGGTTTGGTTGTGTTCCCCAGAGTTCCAGGCATATAGGTAACAGGCAATAAATATTTTTTGAAGTTGAATCTAGGAGATGACAGGAAATCCCCTGTGCTCATAACTGTGTTGTCCTTTTGTGATAAAATCTGTACCCCGTAAAGAGGGTGCAATAGAGGAAATACTGCAAATTTGAACTCTTGAGTCTAAACCATGGAAAGTGAGGACCTTGAAAACCACAAGGGCAGCTTGTCTCTGCCCAGCCGTGTGGTGTCCATCTGTGACATGATATTGTCCATTCAGATCATGAAGGGAGACAAGGAACACCCAAGGCAGGGGTGCGGGGGGAAGGGCAGGATCAAAGTTGAATATTTTTCTGCCTCAGGTCCCAACTTCGCCCAACTGTCTGCATCCAGGTTCACAAATTCCCAGGTGGTCTGGGGAGCTGTGGGTATGTGAAAAGGCAAAGCTGGGACACAGCACATGCTTCCTGGATTATCAGCTCAGCAGGGTCATTCATTCTCTGAGGCCCTCTCACTAGCCAGAGGAGTTACACACTGGCTGGAATAACAATGGCCTGGACTGGGTTTTTGGAGCAGGAAGGCCCAAACAGCCCTGCGAGACGGAGAGGTCATTGAGAGTCACCAATATTTATTGACACAGCCATGACTGTTCCTGGGACAGCTGTGAATCAGAGGAACTGCCGGGAATAGCACTCAAAGGCCAGACTCACACTGTCTGACCAGCTGCCTGCGGGCGTCTCTCCCCCACCCCCACCCCCAGCAGTGGGGCAGGAACCTCCGGCTTGGGCACTGGGGATGCAGGGTCTGGGTGGGGGTGTGGGGGTGGGGGGAAAGAGAAGCACAGCAGGGTACCTGCTTCTAGCCAATGGTGTCCTGCTGAAGATAAATCTCATTGCTTCCTTCATAGTGAGCTCCTGCCATAGGCCAGGCAAAGTTCTAACCACTGGATTTGGCTATTCAGGGTATATTTTTTGAGCACCAACTGTGTGCTAGGCATTGTTTGGACACTGGGTTACAGTTATTTGTCCTTCATTATTATTATTTTTTTGGCTTCTTTTAAAAATTTTTTAAATTTATTTTTAATTGGAGGATTGGGCTTCCCTTATTAGTAAAGAAAACACCTGCCAATACAGAAGACTCAGGTTTGATCCCTGGGTTGAGAAGATCCTCTGGAGAAGGAAACAGCAACCCACTCCAGTATTCTTGCTTGGGAAATCCCATGGACAGAGGAACCTGGTGGAATTGGTAATGGCAGGAAAGCCTGGCGTGCTTTCCTGGGGTGTGCAGGAAAGTGCTGCTGCAGTCCATGGGGTCGCAAAGAGTCAGACACGACTGAGCAACTGAACTGAGAACTATCACTAACACACTAATTGGAGGATAATTGTTTTCCAATATGATGTTGGTTTCTGCCATACATCAACATGAGTCAGCCATAGGTATACATATGTCCCCTCCCTCTTGAACCTCCCTCCCACTTCCCATTGTCCTTCATTATTTTGAGCACCTACCGTGCATGTGCCAGGCATGGTATTAGAATGCTAGCTCAGGGCAACCTAAGGCAATAAAGTAATTGCCAGTACCAGGCTCTGCCCTCATCCTTTTGGGTCCTGGCCCTGGTACCGTGGGTAGGAGAGGGCAGTGGTTCCTCAGCCCCACAGGGACCCGTGCTCCCCAAGCTCAGTCCCTCGAGGGGCTGGCAAGGGTGGGAGGCCCAGCTCCAGCCCAGGGCAGCCAGGCCTGGCTGCTCACAGGCTGTGCAACAGGCTGGCCTCGGCTCTCACCAGCTCCCAGGGTGCCTCCCCACCATCAGAGTGGCCCCCGTTGCTGGGAGATACCAGTACAAAACAGTGCTGGCCGTTCTGCAAACCTGGCGTCGCCCCCGGCCCCGAGGGCCACTGCAAGGAGCCCAGTCCTCTAATTAGAACCGGCCGGCTTGGCCTGCGCCCGGCCCAGGCCCAAGCTGACTTCAGTGGCCATAAAACTTGCAAACTCTTTCCTGTGGGCTCCCTCGAGATGCAGCCTGCAGGAGCCTGGGAGGCGAGTCACTTCCCCTGGCCACCGGCCGGGCAGGTGCAGCTGTGGCCTCCAGCCTCCCGGATGACAGAGGCTTCGGATTAGGGGGCTATGCGCTGGCTCACGCCTCCCAGGGCCTGGCACGTGGGGGGCACTGGGAGAGGATGGCTGAACAAATGAGCCCCGGCCCCCCCTCACCCCTGCAGAGGCCACTCTCGGCATCCTCACCCCTTCCTGCTGACCCAGTCTCCCCATCGTGCAAGGCTCAGCTCAGGGGCACTTCTCCAGTGGTTCTCAGTGGCTTCTCTGGGCTTTTGTACATCTGTGATGCCATTTATCTGTCTCCTGGGAATTCCTCTAAGACAGGGACTGGTTTTGTCTATTTCCACATCTCACCACCATCCATGGGGCTTGGCAGAGAGCAGTGTTCAGGGATGTTTGTGGGCAGCTGAACTGGAAGCTTAGTTGCTGGTCCCCAAACCCCTTGTGTGTCCTGGCAGGAAGGAACCCACCCCTCTCCTCCAGGGGCAGAGATAGCAAAGCCAAACTCCTCCCTCTCCAGACCCCTGGAGGCTGGCGTGGCCTGGGCCATCAACATCTCCAGCCAGGTGGACCGGGCTCTTTCCAGCTCATAGGCCAACTTCTATCCAAGCCCAGGCCGAGGTTTTCACTTGGAGAAGATCCCCATGATTGGGCTGGCCACGGACCCAACTTGGAATCTCTGACTAATCATCGCTGCCCGCCCTCTAGGCCCGGGTACAAGGCAGCAGCTGGCACTAAACACTGCCCCCCCAACCCCGCCAGGTTCTCCTCAGTCCTGTCTGTGTAGGAGGTGGTCAGGGTGGGGCTTAGCTCGGCACCCTGAGGTCTTCTGGTTCCTCTTTGCACCCCGAAGCCCATGTCAGTTTGCAGAGAGCCATCGGCCCCAATGGGTCTAGCCCCAAGAACTGCATGCAGCGGCTGCCAGCAGGCCCAGCCTGGTTGCATGTTTTCTGGAAAGATGGCTGCACTTTTCGGAGCTCTGGGGGTGTTTGTCCACACCAGAGGCAGTGGGATCCCCGGGTAGGAGGCCACGGGGAAGGGCTGTCAGCCCAGACAGGACTTCAAAGGGCTTCTCAGGGCTCCCCGCTTGGGCCTCCAGCTGCAGGATGGACCAAGCTGCCAGCCGGCAGCTGGCAAAACAGGGCCCTGCTTGCTCGAAGCACCAAATGGCAAACAAGGACGGTGCCCAGAAACAGCCTGTGGATCCCAGGGACAGCGGGATCCTCCCAGGGAGGGGGCTTGAGGGTGGCTCCTGTTAAAAGCCCAGACAGGGGCTTGGTGGGGGGAACCCAGGCTGATTCCTAGTCACCTCTTCTGGGGTCATGGAAGGCAGCTCTTGCTGGTTGCTTAGTTACTAATTGTGAGGGACCCTGTTGGGGCATAGTGGGGACTAGAAAGAATCTGTGCCGTGATGCCAAGACAGAGATGAGAGTGGTGTTTACTGCCCTGCAAGGGCCTGCCTGGCTTGATGTTTGGGGCAGAGTGAAGGAGAAGTCCACGGGGGTGGGAGAGAGCGGGGGTGGGGTGAATGTGAGTCCAGGCTGCCCTGGGATCCGAGGGGAGTAGGGAGGCCAGTCCCCTGTCCTGTGAGTGGGGCCCGCCAGTGTGTCCAGAGAATGAGGTCCTGGTGGGCCACGTCCCTGGCCAGGAGGGAGGTGGGGAGGAGAGGAAGCAGCAAAGAGGCTGAAGCTGCAGCTGACCCTACTCTCCACCTCTTCCCAGCTTCCCTTGCCCCCTCCACACCGCCCTCCTCCTACCCCCACGGTGATCCTAGCAGGGAATGTGAGAAGGTTCCCATTCCCCGCAGCTCCCCTGCCCCCCTCCCCTGCCCCGGCCACCTGCCTCTGGTCTCAAACGTTCCCGTGTGACTCAGGAGGGTGGAGAAGCAGCCTGGAAGCGTCTCCACATCCTCTCCCATCCCCTCCCCGGCTGCTGGCCAGCATTCCCCACCTTTCCTACGGGACCCGGATGGCCTGCCTGACTCCTGGGTCCTGCAGAGCACATGGGATTTGAACCCTGCTTCCACTCAGGAAAAACCTGGCTTGTCCAAGGGTGTGGCTGGCCGGCCTTGGCCAGGGGCCCTGTGCCAGCTGAGCAGTGCCCGGGCTTGTCCGCTCCAAACAAGGGCGCTGCTCAGCCTCTGACTTCACCAAAGAGTCCTTTTCAATCTCTTCAGTTGCTGGTCACTGATGGCTGAGCAGAGGATTCTGGACTCTGGAATCCATTCCAGGGGAGAAGCCTGCCAGGTCCAGGAGCGCATCTAGTCCCCAGCCTGGAGGGACCTGTTCCTCCCCAGGACAGGAGCCTCAGGGCCCAGTGTGAGCAGGGTGACCTAAGCTATGGAGGCCTCAGTCCCCTGGAGTCTAGCTGGACAGGATTTTGGGGGGCAGGGCTGGGCTTTTACAGAGAGACCCCGAGGGTAGCAGAGAGCACCAGGGCATCAGCCTTGGCCAGGGTGCTCTACTGGGGAGTCCTTCCCCTTCCTGGGGTTTGCTGAGACCAGAATGCTTCTGCAGGCCCAGAGCCTTGTCCACAAACACCACTGCTGGGGTCCTAATGGCCGAGAGGAGGCTGTCAGGACACTGCTGAGTGTGGAGTCAGTCCTGGAGGTGCCAGCTTAGGGAAGTGTGACCATTTTGGTATCCATTGCCCTCTCCTCTCATAAATCACTCACTTTGGGGGAATCTTTTTTTGTTTGTTTGTTTTTTAAACTTTTTGTTTTGTACTGGGGTATAGCCAATTAGCAAGCAATGTTGTGGTAGTTTCAGGTGGACAGTGAAGGGGCTCAGCCATACATATACATGTATTCATTTTCCAAACTCCTCTCCTATCCAGGCTGCCACATAATATTGAGCAGAGTTCCCTTTGCTGTACAGTAGGTTCTTGTTGGTTATCCATTTAAAATATTTGTTGTTGCTGTTGAGTCACTCAGTTGTGTTCGACTCTTTTGACCCCATGGACTGCAGCACTCCAGGCTTCCCTGTCCTTCATCGTCTTCTGGAGTTTTCTCAGACTCGTGTGCATGGAGTCGATGATGCCATCCAACCATCTCATCCTCTGTCATCCCCTTCTCCTCCTGCCCTCAATCTTTCCCAGCATCAGGGTCTTTTCCAGTGAGTCAGCTCTTCGCATCAGGAGGCCAAAGTATTGGAGTTTCAGCTTCAGCATCAGTCCTTCCAATGAGTATTCAGGGTTGATTTCCTTTAGGATGGACTGGTTTGGTCTCCTTGCTCTCCATGGTCCATCCCAAACTCCCTAACTATCCCTTCCCCCCATCCTTCCCCCCGGCAACCATAAGTTTGTTCTCTAAGTCTGTGCGTTTCTTTCTGTTTTGTAAGTTCATTTGTATCATTTCTTTTTCTTTTGGGGGAATCTTAATGCTCTTTTACTGATCTGGAATTCTCTCCTGAGTCCATGTAGGTGGGTCAGAAAGTTTGGGAGCAGTTGAGTCCCTCCCTCCTTCCAGCAGGTCCTTCCCTCTCACTGTGCCTTCTGTTGGCTTCCTGGGGCAATGGGTGACAGTGATGCTCCAGGTACCAGTGTCCTCTGGGCTTTCAGCAGCATTGGGCCTCGGCTTTGCCCTGCCCCCTCCCGATCAGGAGAAGGTTTTCTGTCTGCCACTGGACTGAGAGCTAGGTTCCATTTGCATAGATCAAAGGTCAGGGACAGGGTTCCAACTGCAGGATCTAAAAGGCTGTATGGTTCTTTGACGCAGGACCAAATGATTTGTCACTAGTAAGAGTTAAGACTGGCATTAAGATGGACACAGGGCTAATCCTTGCAGGGGAGGCTGTAGAATAAGGGCTGCCCAGAGATGTCTGCTTCTGCATCCCCTGAACCTGTGATGATATGAGTTTGCTGGCAAAAGTCACTTTACAGACGTGATGAAAGACCTTGAGATGCAAGATTAGCCTATATTATCCAGGTGAGCCGCACATGGTCACAAGGTCCTTATAAAGGAGAGGCACGAGGGTCAGAAAGAGAGAGACAGTCATGAACTAAATGTTGTATCCCCCAAGAATCCACATATTTAATCCCTAACAACTCCCCCAACTCCAGTGTGGCTATAGTTGGAGATGGGGCATCTAAGAAACTCACTGAGATTAAACAAGGTCATAAGGATGGGGCCCTGACTAGACAGGATTAGTGTCTTTATAAGACGAGACACTGGAGAGGTTGCACTCTCTCCTTCTCCTATTTCCCTTGCCCATTTCCTCTCTCCCCCTCCCCTTCCTCCCTCTGCCCTCCTTCCCCTTCCCCTTCTTCTTCTTCCTTTTTTAAAAATATTTATTTATTTATTTGGCTGTTGGACTTCCCTGGTGGCTCAGATGGCAAAGCATCTGCCTATAATGTGGGAGACCCCGGTTCTATCCCTGAGTCAGGAAGATCCCCTGGAGAAGGAAATGACAACCCACTCCAGTATTCCTGCCTGGAAAATCCCATGGACAGAGGAGCCTGGTGGGCTACAGTCCATGGGATCACAAAGAGTCGGACACGACTGAGTGACTTCACTTTATTTGGATGTGCTGGATCTTAGTTGCAGCATATGGGAGCTAGTTCCCTGACCAGGAATCAAATCCAAGCCCCCTGCACTGGGAGCAGAGTCATAGCCACTGGACCACCAGGGAAGAGTCCCTCTTTCTTCTTCTTCTCCTCTTCCTCCTTCTTACTCTTCTCTTCACCTCCATCCCCAACTTGTGTTTATATTCTAAAGAAAGACTATGTGAGGCCACAGTGAGGTGACCATTTTTAAGGCAGGAAGAGAATTCTCACTAGGAATTAAGCCAGCACCTTGATCCAGGACTTCCTGGCCTTCAGAAGTGTAACACATAGATTTCTATTGTTCAAGTCATCCCGGCAGTGCTATTTTGTATGGCAACCAGAGCAGAAAGAAAGAGGAGTTGGAGGAAGGAGCCATGAGTCAAGGGATGCAGGCGGCCTCTAGGCATTGGAGAAGGCAAGGAAACAAATTCTGCCTTGGAGCCTCCATAAGTCAGCTCTGCTGATACCTTGATTTTAGGACTATGGCCTCCAGACTGTAAGATAATACATTTGTGTTGTTTTAGGTGGTGCTAGCAGGAGAAGGGGACGACAGAGGATGAGATGGTTGAATGGCATCACCAACTCAATTGACATGAGCTTGAGCAAGCTCTGGGAATTGGTAACGGACAGGGAAGCCTGGTGCGCTGCAGTCCGTGGGGTCGCAAAGAGTTGGACACGACCGAGTGACTGGACTGAACTGAACTGAGTGGTAAAGAATCTACCTGCAATGCAGCATACATGGGTTCGATCCCTAGGTCAGGAAGATCCCCTGGAGTAGGAAATGGCAACCCACTCCAGTATTCTTGCCTGGGGAATTGCATGGACACAGGAACCTGGGGGACTATAGTCGATGGGGTCACAAAGAGTTGGTCATGACTCAGCAACTGAACACATGCACACAAACACACACGGGTCATTTTGTGACAGTTTGTTAGAGCAGCACAGGGAACTAACACAGAGGCCATTTGAGGTCTGCCCTGTCTGGCCCTCCTTCCCCATCCCCGGTGGCAGCTCCTGGACCTTCCTCTGGGAACCTCCCCTCCCTCCCCCTGTTGGGTGGAACTGACCCCAGCCCCTAGCCCCTGAGTGGACAGGTAACCAGAAAATGAAAACATCACAACGACGCATTTCTCCAGCCCCGGGACAGGTGGCCTGAGTCAATAAGGCTCCATCCTGGAACTTTCGAAGAAACCGTGGGGAAGAGAAAATCACTGAGAATGAACAGGAGCTGGGAGGGCTGGCAGTCATCGGCCACTGCGGGGGGAAGGCCACCCTGAGATGGAGCCCATGCAAATAATCCAGGACCCAGAACTGAGATGGGGCCCAGGTGCCTCCTGACCTCTAGGTCAAGCCCCGAGTAGCCCCATCCTGAGCTTGCTGACACATGAACTGAAACTGTGTAACTCAGATCGGGACTTGAACCTGTGGTCTTTTAACAGATCACATCCCTGGTCTCAGGACTTAATGAAGCTCAAGTTCTTAACGTTTCATTGCAGAAAGAATTCAGTGAGAGACAAAGTGATAGGTTAGAAGTGGGCTTATTTGGAGAGAAACACACTCCACAGACAGAGTGTGGGCTATCTCAGAAGGTGAGAGGAGCACCAGGGCATGCCCTGGGGTTGTCGTTCTTATAGGGGTTGGTCATTTCATAGGCTAATGAGGGGGAGGCGTATTCCAGCTATTTTGGGGAAGGGGTGGGGATTTCCAGGAATTGGGCCACTGCCAACCTTTGGACCTTTATGGTGGGCTTTGGAACTGTCATGCTGCCTGTGGGTGTGCCATGTAGCTTGCTGATGTGTACAATGAGTGTATACTGAGGTTCAAATCCTGAAAGATGATGCTGTGAAAGTGCTGCACTCAATATGCCAGCAAATTTGGAAACTCAGCAGTGGCCACAGGACTGGAAAAGGTCAGTTTTCATTCCAATCCCAAAGAAAGGCAATGCCAAAGAATGCTCAAACTACCGCACAATTGCACTCATCTCACACACTAGTAAAGTAATGCTCAAAATTCTCCAAGCCAGGCTTCAGCAATATGTGAACTGTGAACTTCCAGATGTTCAAGCTGGTTTTAGAAAAGGCAGAGGAACCAGAGATCAAATTGCCAACATCTGCTGGATCATCGAAAAAGCAAGAGAGTTCCAGAAAAACATCTATTTCTGCTTTATAGACTATGCCAAAGCCTTTGACTGTGTGGATTACAATAAACTGTGGAAAATTCTTTAAGAGATGGGAATACCAGACCACCTGACCTGCCTCTTGAGAAACCTATACGCAGGTCAGGAAGCAACAGTTAGAACTGGACATGGAACAACAGACTGGTTCCAAATTGGGTAAGGAGTACATCAAAGTTGTATATTGTCACCCTGCTTATTTAACTTCTATGCAGAGTACATCATGAGAAACACTGGGCTGGAGGAAGCACAAGCTGGAATCAAGATTGCCGGGAGAAATATCAATAACCTCAGATATGCAGATGACACCACCCTTATGGCAGAAAGTGAAGAGGAACTGAAAAGCCTCTTGATGAAAGTGAAAGAGGAGAGTGAAAAAGTTGGCTTAAAGCTCAACATTCAGAAAACGAAGATCATGGCATCCGGTCCCATCACTTCATGGGAAATAGATGGGGAAACATTGGAAACAGTGTCAGACTTTATTTTTTGGGGCTCCAAAATCACTGCAGATGGTGACTGCAGCCATGAAATTAAAAGACGCTTCCTCCTTGGAAGGAAAGTTATGACCAACCTAGATAGCATATTCAAAAACAGAGACATTACTTTGCCAAAAAAGGTCCATCTAGTCAAGGCTATGGTTTTCCCAGTGGTCATGTATGGATGTGAGAGTTGGACTGTGAAGAAAGCTGAGTGCCAAAGAATTGATGCTTTTGAACTGTGGTGTTGGAGAAGACTCTTGAGAGTCCCTTGGACTGCAAGGAGATCCAACCAGTCCATCCTAAAGGAGATCAGTCCTGAGTGTTCATTGGAAGGACTGATGCTGAAACTGAAACTCCAATACTTTGGCCACCTCATGTGAAGGGTTGACTCATTGGAAAAGACCCTGATGCTGGGAGGGATTGGGG
This sequence comes from Bos grunniens, assembly GCF_055505025.1. Classification (NCBI taxonomy): domain Eukaryota; kingdom Metazoa; phylum Chordata; class Mammalia; order Artiodactyla; family Bovidae; genus Bos; species Bos grunniens. The sequence continues at coordinate 36,974,151 of NC_141180.1, read as the reverse complement.
GTAGGAGGAGAAGGGGCCAACAGAGGATGAGATGGCTGGATGGCATCACCGACTCGATGGACAAGAGTTTGGGTGATCTCCGGGAGTTGGTGATGGACAGGGAGGCCTGGCGCGCTGCGATTCATGGGGTCACAAAGAGTCGGATACAACTGAGTGAACTGAACTGAACTGAACTGAGGTTCAAGGTCTAATGAAAGTCAACTTGTCTACCACCTTGGGCCTATTTGGTTCTAATCAGTTTATGTTTTGTCCTTAGGCTATGTCATTCTTTTTTAAAATTTATTTATTAATATCTTCTCTTTGGCTGTGCTGGGTTTTCATTGTTGCAGGCTTTTACTACTTGAGGTGAGTAAGGGCTAGTCTCTAGTTGCAGTGAGTGGGTTTCTCATTGCAGTGGCTTCTCTTGTTGCAGAGCATGGGCTTTAGAGTGTGGACTCAGTACTTGTGGTGCATGGGTTTGTTGTTCCACTGCACATGGAATCTTCCCAGAGCAAGGATCAAACCTATGTCCCCTGCATTGGCAGGTAGATTCTCAACCACTGGACCACCAGGGAAATCCTATGCCATTCTTTTAAAGGTTGTGCCCTGCCCCCTTCTCTTCTGTTTCAGAACTACTAGGGCCCCTGTTTGGCTTAACCCGATTCGAGGTGAGATTCTGGCACTTGCAACTCAGAGTCTTATAATGATGTCATCTCTTGCTCTTTGTTCTGAGGTTGGTTTCCTCAGGTGGGAGAGAAAGGGCTGGAGTCACAGGGAGAGAAGCACCCCCTGCCCACGTGCTGCCTCATCCTTACTGCAGCCACTTTAGTACTTGTTGGGGGTGATCATGACAGATTGCACTATACTGCTTGGTCAGTTGACTCTGGAGCTTCTGTGATGACCAGAGTACTCCCCACTCAGATGTCTCCACCCATCACTGGGAGGAAACAGAGAATACCCCTCCACAGGTGGCCCCATCTCAGTCCTCCTGGACACCCTACTGCAGAGGAAGACCCTCTGCTGATGCTTTATTCCATGATGATTGTAACCACAGACTTGGGCCTGAGGCATGGGGAAGAAAGCATGTGGTGGCTCTCTGGAAAATCTCACAGTTGCCCAGGTGATGACAGACAAGGAGTAATGTGCCCAGATGCCAACATTATCATCATCAGCACAGACATGGGCAGCAGGACTCCCTGCACCCCCAGGCAACCTGGGGTCCATTGAGGTCCCTGGGGCTTCTGTCTCCATGCCCCTGAGCCACAGCTCTCCTTTTGAGATCAGGTGGGATGTCCTATAATATTAATAATAACTCCCTGGTGGCTCAGATGATAAAGAATCTGCCTGACATGTGGGAGACCTGGGTTCAATCCCTGGGATGGGGAAGATCCCCTGCAGAAAGGAATGGAAACCCACTTCAGTATTCTTGTCTGGAGAATTCCACGGACAGTTCCATGGCGGGTTACAGTCCATGGGGTTGTAAGAGTCTGGCATGACTGAGCAACTAACACTATGACTTTTCATTTTCCACTTGAATAAAGAAACAAGTTCCATGAGGCTGTTACTCATGCAAAGCCTTGAGACTGAGAGGTGGGGCTTTAGGGCTTCTCTGGGCTTCACAGCCATAAGCAATATCCTCCTTCTCTCAGGATCCCAGTTCAGTTCAGTTGCTCAGTCGTGTCCGACTCTTTGCAACCCCATGGACTGCAGCTCGCCAGGCCTCCCTGTCCATCACCAACTCCCAGAGCTTGCTCAAACTCATGTCCATTGAGTTGGTGATGCTATCCAACCATCTCATCCTCTGTCATCCCCTTCTCCTCCTGCCTTCAATCTTTCCCAGCATCAGGGTCTTTTCCAATGAGTCAGCTCTTTGCATCAGGTGGCCAAAGTATTAGAGTTTCAGCTTCAGCATCAGTCCTTCCAGTGAATATTCAGGACTGATTTCCTTTAGGATGAACTGGGTGGATCTTCTTGCAGTCCCAGGAGGAGTTAGGGTCTGAGCACCTGGACTGCTCTAATGCTTATTGTTGCCATGATAGAAACCCAGCTCTCACTGGCTTCAGCAAAAGAGTATTTATGGACTCATGTGCCTGAGACGCCCTTGGGAGTGGCCTGGCCTGAGATGCCTCTGATATGCAAATGATGGTGTGGAATCTACCTGTTTCCATCTCTTGGCTCTGCATTCCCCGGTGCTAGCTCTGTCCTCAGCGACTCTGTCTTCGAAGGGCCAAGCTGGCTTTCCTCCTCCCAGCTTTAGTTCCTCAGCAGGGAGAGAGCTTTCTTCTCGACAGAGCCCACAGGAGCCCCAGGGGAGACCTTGGTGGATTGGGTCTCGTGCCGGGTAGGCACTTCCTCCCACAGGGAAGTCAGGGTACCATGGAGACTTCTGGAAAGGGCAGTTGCAATGTCCTCCAGCTTGTAGAACTCGGTGGGCCAAGGTCTTACCTGTCATCCACAGCAGTGAGGGCAAGGCGGGCAGATGAGGGGCTGGGGCTCCTTCATCCTTAGCTCAAGGGTCCTTCCAGTCCAGAGATCTAGGGAGCAGGAGGTGGGCAGTCTGTCAGGGGCAGGGGGTGCAGATGGACAGGACTTCAACACCATAAACCCTCCTGAGGGATGGAGCTGCTTCTTCAAAGTCTGTCTCTATGGCTCCAGAGACCGTAGCTGTGCCCCACAAAGACTCTGATGTGGGAAGAGAAGGCTGGCACTCCATCTGCCTCATCCTTGCTGTGTGATCTTGAGCTGGCCCTTTGCTCTCTGGGCCTCAGTTTCCTTTGCTGTAAAAAGGTGGCCCACTCCCTTTTTTGAGAGAACCAAGCAGGACTTTGGACCAGAGGAGTTTGCCTAGGGCCTCAGCTGACGTTCAATGAGCACCCTGTCCTCATTGGGGCCGGAGTCGCATCTCCAGGCCTGTGATGAGCTGTCATGCTGCTCACAGGACCTGTGTTTCTTGTCCCCTCTGTGTCCCTTCTGTTCACTCTGTGCCCAGCCAGGTGGGAGGCCCGTAGAGCCTGGGCTGCTGATCCTCTGTGGTCCTTGCTACCCCTGGTGCCTTCATTGTCGGGAGGCTGAAGTGTGAGGGGCTAGGCAGACACAGCTCTGCTTTTTTCCAACAGGGGCATGGAATAAACATATCTCTGCCGACCCAGTGCCAGGCAGTGAGTGACATGGGGAAGCAGGGGACAGGGGGAGGAGGGGGGGCCAGGCGGCCTGGAATCAGAGCTGCCATTGTTGTTGTCGTTCAGTCGCCCAGTCCTGTCTGACTCTTTGTGACCCCCATGAACTGCAGCACTCCAGGCTTCCCTGTCTTTCACCATCTCCTGGAGTTTGCTCAAACTCAGGTCCATTGAATCGGTGATGCCATCCAACCATCTCATCCTCTATTGCCCCCTTCTCCTCCTGTCCTCAGTCTTTCCCAGCATCAGAGTCTTTTCCAATGAGCTGGTTCTTCACATCAGGTGGACAAAGTATTGGAGCTTCAGCCTTTATCCAAACCCAGACCCCGCCTCCTCCCAGCTGCGCATCTTGCTTTCAGCCAACCTTCCCCCCTGCCCCACTCCCTTCTGGGCCTCACTTTCCTTCTCTGTAAAATGATGACAGACAGCTTGGAAGTGCTTCCTATGCTGAAGTAGAATGTTCGAGGGCCTTGCAGGGGTCTGGTGCCTAAGCCGTAGGCTTCCAGGCTGGTTCATTGAACAGCCTGTCGTGGTTTGACTTTGCTCTAGTCGCTTGCCTCCCAGCTGTGCACTGTCAAACCACTCCTTCCTGGCCCTTGACTCAGATTTTCAATCACTTTCAGTTTTACAAAGTGGCTGCCTGTGCACTCAGACTCTGTGATCTCTCCCTTTGCTCTTCCCCTCCTGCTTAACCGGCCTCAACGAGCTGGAAGCATGAGAATCATCCCATGGGGTGGACGAGCAGCCAGTCTCCCCTTCTTTGTCCCTCCCTTCAAGTTCCCCAGACCCTGTCCTTCCATGCAGCCGGGGAAGGAAGATGCCTGGGGGTGGAGTGGCCTCCCAGTTAGGTGAGGAGACTCCGGCCCCAGGGGTTGGAGTCTGTCTGTGTGACCGGAGGCCTGGGGCCACAGGAAGCATCTCACTGTCTCTTATAATGTGGTGTTACTACCAAATGCTTGGGCCAGAAATCCCCTTGTTCTGTGCCCGCTGTTGGTGTGAGGGGAGAGAGAAGGGGAGGAGGGAGAAAGCTCTCAGGAGTGTGCAGTCTCTTTGCTGAAGGTCTTCAGGGCCACCTTGGTCTGAGGGGGTCCAGGCAGAGAGGCCTATCTGCAGCCAGAGGGACAAGGAAGGTGGTCCCTCCTCGTTGTGGAGCTGCTCTGCATGCTCTCGGAAATCACCCACCGAACATTCTGGTCTAAAGATGCCATTTAGATCTGATAGGCCGGGTCCAATTGATGTAGGAAAGACCCCCACACTCCCCTGGCTGCGGCTCTGGGGGCTTGGGGGTGGCTCAGGTGCATGAAGCTCATGGCGAGGGACCCTCCCATTCTACCTCTGACCCTCAGTTTCCCTACCTGGTGTGGCTGCAGAGGCGGTGTTGGAGAAGCCAGTGAGTGTGGGTGTGCCGAATCCCATCTGGGGAAACCCTGGCTTCCTGGACGGGCTGGAGCACAGGATAGGAGTCTGAAGGGCGAGATCTAGTTCCTAGGTCCCCCATAATGGAAGCAGAAGCTCTACTCCATTCACAGAAAGAGTCCTCTGGGTGTGCCAGGCACTTGGACACATGTCCTTTGTGAATCCAGCCCACAGCTCTCTGAGGCCGGGGTCCATCCCAAAGCTTCTGCCTCGTGTTTATTTATTTGTTGTTTAGTCACTGAGTTGTGTCTGACTCTCTGCGACCCCATGGACTGCAGCACACCAGACTTCCCTGTCCTTCACCATCTCCCAGAGATTGTTCAAATTCATGTTCATTGAGTCAATGATGCTATCTAACCATCCCATTCTCTGCTGCCCCCTTCTCCTTTTGCCTTCAATCTTTCCCAGGGTCAGGGTCTTTTCCAATTTCTGACTCTGTGTGACCCCATGGACTGTAGCCCTCCAGGCTCCTCTGTCCATGTGTTTCTCCAGGCAAGGAGACTGGAGTGGGTAGCCATTCTCTTCTCCAAGGGATTTTCCACCCAGGGGTCAAACCTGGATGTCTTGCGTTGCAGGCGGATGCTTTACTGTCTGAGCCACCAGGGAAGCCGCATTTATTTATTTATTATTTTTTCTGCACTGGATCTTGGTTGTGGTGTTCAGGCTTTCTCTAATTGTGGCAAGCAGGGGCTTCTCTTTAGTGGTGATGCACAAGCTTTCATTGCTATGGCTTCTCTTGCTGCAGAGAATGGGCCCTAGAGCACACGGGCTTCAGTGGTTGCAGCTCATGGACTCAGTTACTGTGCAGTATGTGGGATCTTCCTGGGCTAGAGGTCGAACCCGTGTTCCCCTGCATTGGCAGGCAGACTCCCAACCACTGGACCACCAGAGAAGCTCCTGCCTCTTAGTTCTGTGTAAATCTTTCTTCTGCTCACCCACTGACCCCCAGGGCTCCTCCAGTGCACACCAGAGGCCCAAATAAAGTCTCCGCTGACCATGGAGGAGCTAGATTTTCTGTTATAGAGACTCAGTCTGGCTAGGAAGAGAGGGGAGGTGGCCCAGGCCTGCCTTGTCTAGATGATGAGGTTGTATACTGCACAAGGGCGCCTGGCCTGTGAGGGCAGTTGGCAGTGCAGACATGCACTGTCCTGTATGAGACCACGTGGGCAAGTGTGAGCATCCAGGCCTGTGACTTTGGGGGGCCAGATGAGCCCTTCTTTATGAGGCCCCTACACTGGCCACCAGGGAACATTTTGCCCAAAGATGGGCACAGTACAGGACATAAACAGTAGAGACCTATAGACGCTGAAGAGATCAAGAAGAGATGGAAAGAATACACTAAAAAACTACATGAAAAAAGATCCAAGTGAGCCGGATGGCTACAGTGGTGTGGCCAGTCACCCAGAGCCAGACATGCTGGGCAGTGAAGTCAAGTGGGCCTTAGGAAGCACTGCTGTTAATAAAGCTAGTGGGTGTGATGGAATTCCAGAACTATTCAAAACCTTAAAGATGACGCCATCAAGGTGTTGCATTCGATATGTCAGCAAATCTGGAAGACCCAGCAGTGGCCACAGGACTGGAAAAGGTCAATCCCCATCCCAAGTCCCAAGAAGGGTAGTACCAAAGAATGTGCTAATCATTGGACAATTGCACTCATCTCCCATGCTAGTAAGATCATGCTTAAAATCTTGCATGCTAGGCTTCAGCATTATGTGAACCAAGAACTTCCAGATGTCCAAGCCGGATTTAGAAAAGGAAGAGGAACCAAAGATCAAATTGCCAACATTCTCTGGATCATAGAGAAAGCTAGGGAATTCCAGAAAAACATCTACCTCTGTTTCATTGACTACACTAATGCCTTTGACTGTGTGGATCATAACAAACTGTGGGAAGCTCTTAAAGAGATGGGAATACCAGACCATCTTACCTGTCTCCTCAGAAACCTGTATGTAGGTCAAGAAGCAACAGTTAGAACCCTGTATGGAACAACCAATTGGTTCAAGATTGAGAAAGCAGTACGACAGGGCTGTCTGCATGTCACCCTGTTTGTTTAATCAACATGCTGAGCACATCATGAGGAATGCAAGGCTGGATGAGTTACAAACTGGAATAAAGATAGGCGGGAGAAACATCAACAACCTCAGATATGTGGATGATACCACTCTAATGGGAGAAAGAGAAGAGGAACTAAAAAGCCTCTTGATGAGGGTGAAGGAGGAGAGTGAAAGAGCTGGCTTAAAACTGAATACTAAAAAAACTAAGACCATGGAATCTGACCCATTACTTGATGGCAAATAAAAAGGGAAAAGGTGGAAGGAGTGACAGATTTTCTCTTCTTGGGCTCTAAAGTCACTGAGGATGGTAACTGCAGCCATGAAATCAGAACCGCAGCCATGAAGTCAGAACCGCAGCCATGAAACGTCTTGGTAACCCCAAGACGTTTGCTTCTTGGCAGGAAAGCTGTGACAAACCTAGACAGGGTGTTCAAAAGCACAGACATCACTCTGCTGACAAAGGTCCATATAGTCAAGGCTATGACTTTCCCACTGGTCACATACAAGTTGTGAGCTGGACCGTAAAGAAGGCGGAGCACCAAAGAATTGATGCCTTCAAACTATGGTGCTGGAGAAGACTCCTGAGGGTCTCTTGGACAGCAAGGAGATGAAACCAGTCAATCTTAAGGAAAATCAACCCTGAATACTCATTGGAAGGACTGATGCTGAAGCTGAAACTCCAGTATTTTGGCCACCTGATGTGAATAGCTGACTCATTAGAAAAGTCCCTGATGCTGGGAAGGATTGAGGGCAGAAGGAGAAGGGGGTGTTAGAGGGTGAGATAGCTGGATAGCATCACTGATGCAATGGACATGAACTTGGGCAAACTTTGGGAAATGGTGTGGGACAGGGAGACCTGGCGTGCCACAGTCCACGAGGTCGCAAAGGGTTGGACATGACCGGGTGACTGAACAACAACAACAGCAACACTGGACTGGACATCCACCCTGCACATTCTTGGCACACACAGAACACACACATGCAGCTGGGCCATCCCCACAGAGCTTGGGGGTGTCCCCAAGGCCCCTCCACCTACCTGCTGCTCTCAAGGGTCCCTTAGGGCAGACCTCAATCAGAGTTTGAGGAACAAGCAAAGACCAAATAAGTGAACGAATGCCGGAAGGGACAAGTGACATATGGGACAAGTGATGACAAAGGAGCGGGTGAGCGGCTGTAAAATTCTGACCTTGTGCCGTGACTTTCATGCTGAGCAGAGTCAGGACCCTAGCTGATTTCGGGGTCCCTGCTTGGTGGAGGATGCGCCCTGTCTCTCAGTTTAACCCCAAGTGGTTCTGGGTTTGGGCCTGTTGCCTCTTCCAGCCCAGACCCAGGTCCACTGACCTTGGAGTCCAAGGTTAAAACCCCCAGTGGCTGCCTGGGTGTCTGCTACTCCAGTAGCCAGCCCACAGAGACGGGAGAGCACCCAGGTCCCAGGGAGCCCCTCCAAGGGTGCCTGGCTGCCTTCCTCCCTCCCACAGGCAGTGGGGGCTTCTCAGCCCGCCAGGTGTGGGCCTGGGGTCTGGAGGCGGGGCAGAGGCTGGCAGGGTGACGGGAACTGCGTCCCGGCCAAGCCGCAGGGAGTCTGCTCAGCCCTCCCCAGGCTCCAGAGAGAGGCTGGAAGACAAAGCTATTTTTATTTATGACAGTGTCAGCGGGCTGGCCTCCGTCTAGACAGCTGGTGTTATCATTCGAGGCCATCCTGGAATGCGCAGCCCCATTTATTGAGAACAGAAGACAGCGTGCAGATTAAACAGCTCATAAAAATAAGCTGGGAACAGCTCTGGGCCGGGAAGACCAAGGTAACCCAGCGAGGTCAGTGGTCCTTGTTTGTGTTGGACCTGGGGGTGCTTTCAGAGAAAACAAGGGGAAGCCCGCAGTTCTGCTGGTGCCCTTCGGCAGAGATCACCGGGGGGTGGAGGTGGGGGGCTACAGAGTCTCTCCTTTGGGGGAAAGGGAGGACAGAGGACCACCACCAGGCTCAGGACCGGCCTCTGAAGCAGCTGCGGAAACCTCGGCCTCCCCAGGGCTGCCAAGCACCCAGCTGCCATCTCCTGGGGCTCCCACCCCCAGCACAGAGACCACTGCTGGTCACCCCAGCTATCTGGACTTGAAGAGTGATTGATCAAGGAGACACGTGTCCGGAGCTCATCTCACACGTCCATTCGTTCATTCACTGAATCAATTCACAAATACATTCTGAGCATTTCCAACACGCCAGGCAGCAATCCTGGGCTTTCCTGGCAGCTCCGGGGTGAAGAACTCACCTGCCAGTGTATGAGACATGGGTTTGATCCCCAGGTTGGGACGATCCCCTGGCAACCCACTCCAGTATTCTTGCCTGGGAAATCCCATGGACAGAGGGGCCTGGTGGGCTACAGTTCATGGGATTGCTAATGAGCTGGAGATGACTGACTAAACTACAGCAAGGCAGCAACTCTGGTCTTGTCTTCAAGATGCTTCCGAGGGACATGATCCAAAACAGATGTGAAAACACAGGTGAGTGTCCTGGAGCAAAATGCTGGAGGCCCCCCGGATATTCATTGGAAGGGCTGATACTGAAGCTGAAGCTCCAATACTTTGGCCACATGATGCGAAGAGCTGACTCATTTGGAAAAGACCCTGATGCTGGGAAAGATTGAGAGCAAGAGGAGAAGGGGGCGACAGATGATGAGATGGTTGGATGGCATCACTGACTCGATGGACATGAGTTTGAGCAAACTCTGGGATGTGGTGAAGGATAAGGAAGCCTGGCATGCTGTGGTCCATGGAGCTGCAGAGAGTTAGACACGATTTAGGGACTGAACAACAACAAACCCAGTGATCTGACCTTACCACTTCCTTAGTTGCAAAGTTACCTGGCACCCGTGAGGGAGAGGTGGGCACCCCGCCCAATCATCCTCACCACCAGCTTCATCTCTCCCCAGTTCCCTGCCCTCTGCCTGTCCACACCCTTCAGCCCTAGCTGGCGCCCCACCTTCCCTAGGACCCCCTTCTCCTTTTTCGGAACCACTCACAGGCTGCTCACTCTGTTCTGGATGGTGTTTCCCCAGGTCCCACCTAGGGCACCCATCTCAGCCATGCCCACCTCAGACCCCAGCAGTCCCCACCCTAGGCAAGGGTCCTCCCTGTCCCCTTTACCCCCTGAGGTCCTGGGAGTACAGGGTGGGAGCTAAGCACATGTGCATGGGAGCCCGACTGAACCTGCCAGCCCTGTGTGGGCAGTGTGGCCAGCTGCTCTGTGCCTCAGTGTCCTCATCTGTAAGATGGGGGTGAGCGCAGACCCTGCACCTCAGGGAGAGGACTGCATGGTAAGAGAGCACTGGCATGACACAAAGGCGTCCCAATGTTCACGTGTGCCATTGCTCTGTGCTGTCCCTTAATGGTTTTTCTACATCCCCAGCCTACCCCAAGCCTGTTACAACAAGCCTGCTCATTAGACACATGGTGTGGAGCTGGGGGCCCCAACTGGACAGGAGGGAGCAGGAAAACCTTCTAGGAAACTGGGGGTGGGGGATACTCAGAGGGGATCCCCAACTTCTAGGGATGGCTCCTGGCTGCATAAGGTGGAGCCATAGTACCTGAAGGCCAGGTGCTTTCTGGGAGCAGCAGGCTTCTGTCAAATGCGTATCTTTCTCACTTTCTCACAAACAGATATGATACAAAGATCTTGGGCTAGCTCGGGCTTTGCAGCTTCTCAAGGCTCTGCCCACGCTGAAGGCTCATTTGATCTTCGCAGCACCATGAACCCAGCCAGTTTTTGTTGTTGTTCAGTTGTTAAGTCACGTCTGATTCTTCACAACCCTGTGGACTGCAGCACGCCAGGCTTCCCTGGCCTTCACCATCTCCTGGAATTTGCTCAAACTCATGTCCATTGAGTCCATGATGCCATCTATCTCATCCTCTGTCACCCCCTTTTCCTCCTGCCTTCAATCTTTGTGGCCTAAGTATTGGAGCTTCAGCTTCAGCATCGGTCCTTCCAATGAATATTCAAGGTTGCTTTCCTTTAGGATTGACTAAAGGAAATCCTAAAGGATTTAATCTCCTTGCAGTCCAAGGCACTCTCAAGAGTCTTCTCCAACACCACAGTTCAAAAGCTTCAATTCTTTGGCGCTCAGCCGTCTTTTTTGGTCCAACTCTCACATCCATACATGACTACTGGAAAAACAATAGCTTTGACTATATGGACTTTTATTGACAAAGTAATCTATCTGCTTTTTAATATGCTGTCTAGGTTGGTCATAGCTTTTCTTCCAAAGAGCAAGCATCTTTTAATTTCATGGCTGCAGTCACTGTCCACAGTGATTTTGGAGCCCAAGAAAATCTGGAATAAATCAATATTGCTGGGAGAAATATCAATAACCTCAGATATGCAGATGACACCACCCTTATGGCAGAAAGTGAAAAGGAACTGAAGAGCCTCTTGATGAAAGTGAAAGAGGAGAGTGAAAAAGCTGGCTTAAAACTCAACATTCAAAAACTAAGATCATGGCATCCGGTCCCATCACTTCATGGCAAATAGATGGGGAAATAATGGAAGCAGTAACAGACTTTATTTTCTTGGTAATTGATATTCTAAATCTAAGCCCCAAATTCCAGCCTTTGCGTCGCCTTGCCTGGGTCTCTGCGCTTCTTTCGACTGTTGTGGGCCTCATCCTGCAGGGGGTGGGCCTGGGGACTTCCTAAATTCTGCCACAGGGAACCTGGGCTCTTGGAGAGAAGGTGCCCTGGTTGCCATCTCTCTTTCAAGTTCTCTGGAAGATTCAGAAGTTAAAAGCAAGCAGGGCTGGGAAAGAGTGGTTCGGAGGTGGGTCCCTGAGGACTGCTAGATCAAGCAGTCTGGGGGGCTTCCCCTTGTAGAGGGGGAGGCAGGCCCCCCGCAGGGCCCAGTGAGCTGCCTCCACCCAGCTCCTCCCAGCGCGGCCCCAAGAGGCATTTCATTTAAGGGAGAGCCAGATTCGAGCGCTAGCCGTGGATGTTCTCTTGCTCAGTGGACAAAACATTGCTGGCACTTTCAGGAGTGGACTGAACACTGTGTCCACTTTGGCAGCCTTCGGGATTCCTGGATGGACACAAGTGTGCTTTCACATGCAACAAGATAATTGCACAACCTCCCTCCCTCCCGGCTCCTCAGCACCCCGCCCCTTGTCCCCACCCTTTCCCCTGGTTGCCTGCTCTGTCCCAGAGCAAGCTTCTGAGCAGCCATTCCAAGTGGCCTCAGGAAGTGAACACTTGAGTCATGTGACTCTCCCCACAGGCCTCCTTGGAGCGGAGAGGGGCTGAGAAGCAACGCCCCAAGCCCGAGTTTTGTGGACCCCAATAGTCTCACACTGGGACATCTTGGCGCACTTGACAAGGTTGGCCTCTGACCTGACACGGTGGCCTCAATCCAAAGATTGGTCTTACTGGTGCCTCCCTGGAACTTCCTTGGTTCACTGGAATTTCCAGAGGTTTGGGAACCCTCCAGAACCACCCCCCACCCCCAAATGAACTGTGGTCTCAGCTCTGGGCCCCTGTGGTTTTTCATGCTCCATTTGAAGAGGCTGGTTTCAGGTGGCCAAAGTGGGACCAGGATGGAAGAGCTGGGAAGAAAGAGTGAGGTCTGGGTCCATACCTCCCGGGGACAGCCCTGGCAGGCAAGGCCTGCTCCAAGGGGTGTTCATTGTAGAGCTGTCCATAGGGTCTCAAGGTTGGTTTTAGACCCTGCCTATCACTGAAAGGACTGATGCTGAAGCTGAAGCCCCAATACTCTGGCCCCCTGATGTGAAGAGCCAACTTGTTGAAAAAGACTCTGATGCTGGGAAAGACTGAAGGCAAAAAGAGAAAGAGGTGACAGAGGATGAGATGATTAGATAGAATCATGGACTCAATGGACATGAATTTGAGCAAACTCCGGGATACAGGGGAGGATGTAAATGCCTGGCGTGGTGTAGTCCATGGCGTCTTGCAGAGTCGGACACAACTTAGTGACTGAATAGCATCCCAGGGGAACATTCCACAAGCTTCTGGTGCCTTTGAGACACCTTGAAGTCAGGGCCATGCTGCCCCCCAGCCAGGTTGGATGCTCTGGGAATCAGGCTCCCAGCCTGGCTCCACTTCAGGCAGAGCAGGCCTGGGTTGCGCGGGAGGGAGCAGCAGGGCCGCTGAACAAAGGCCCGTCGTGGGCGGTGCCAGGGCCCCGACCCCGCTGGGGCAAGATGAACTCCGGCGGGAGGCAGGCTGCTAACCAGTAAGCAACTTGTAAAAACCCAACTCAGACACAACATCTGGCAGCTGCTTCAAATAGTTCTGTGTCTGAAGTTGGAGCTGCTCGCGGCTCTCCCGTAAATCAAGCCATGTGCAAAGAGGAGCCCCGGGCTGACCTGAGGCTCCCTGCCTGGCCGGGTCCCAGCCGCGCCCCCGGCTCTTGTGCTCTTTAAATAGCCCAGGGTTCGCATTCCATTTCCTTGTGTGGCTGCAGAGGCTGCAGGGTGGGAGTGCCTCCCTCTGTCCAGAGAAAGATGGGGAGGTGGGCAGTGAGAGTCCACAGGGCATGGCGCACTGGGGCTTCCTGGCCCGGCCTCAGTTTCTGATGACACCTGAACAAAGCCCATAACTTTCCAGACCACACCACTGGCTCACCGGAGCTGATCAGAGGGAAACCCAGAGAGAGGGGGCCACGTCCTCTGTCCATGGTCGAATTACGAGTTCTCTCCACATTCTGGCCTGAGCCTGGCCTCGGGGCTTCCATGCTCAGCCTAGGTGCCCACTATCTATCAGTTCCACAGCCAACTTGCTCTTATGGGATAGGGCATCAGGGCTGGGGCAGGAGGGCCGTGGGGCTGTAGCTGATAACTCTGGGAATTCTCACCTTGCGGCAGCACCCACCACACCTAGCCCAGTCTGGCACTGGGCTATGTTTCCCACTTTTATTGTTTGTTTCATAAATCCTTATGGGCATCCTGTGTATATTCTTATGGGCATAAGTGGGTATCTTATGAACTCCATTCTAGGGATGTGTGTAGAGAGTTGAATAATCGCCCTTAGAAAGACAGGTCTTTGTTCCAACCCTGGAAACTGTCAGTGTGACCTTACTTGGAAAAAGGGTCTTAGGTGCCATTGCATTAAGGATCCTGGATAATTCAGTGACAATTGTCCTTATAATACAGACATGGAGACACACGGGGAGAAGGCCACTTGATGACGGGGGCAGAGTTGCAGGGATGTGGCCATCAGCCAGGAAAGGCTCGAGCCACCAGAAGCTGGAAGAGGCAGAAAGGATTTCCCTCCACGAGAGCCTCTAGAGGGAGCAGGGCTCTGTCCCCACCTGAAGTTTGGACTTCTGACTTCCAGAACAGTAAGACAATAAACGTGTGCTGTTTGAAACCACCCAGGGTCTGGTAGCTCACTGTGGCAGAAACCAGAAATGAAAACTGTGGAGACTGGGGGTCAGACAGACTGAGCCGGACCATGCTGCTCTTAACTGCTGGGTACTCTGCCGCCCTGACAATGAGACTGATTTTTAGAAAAGTGACCTCATTTCCATCCAGAAGGAAAGAAGCTCGCAGGCCCAGCGAACTGCCTTGCACAATGCCGTTAGTCTTAGTGCCTTAGTGTCTGTGCCACTGGACCCCAGACAAGGGTCTCTGGGCCAAGACAAGGGTCTCTCACACCCCTGGCAGTGTGCAAATAATCACATTGGTGGCTTTTATTGATCACTTACTGTGCGCTGGGCAGTGCCTTAAGTTTTTACAAACCTACTTAAAAAAATCATTTATTTATTTATTTTGGCAGTGATGGGTCCTCGTTGCTGCGTGGGTTTTTCTCTAGTTGCAGTGAGCAGGGCTACTCTCTAGCTGTGGTGCACAAGCTTCTCATAGCAGTGGGTTCTCTTACTGCAGAACAGGTTCTAGGCATATGGGCTTCAGCAGTTGTGGCCCGGGCTCTAGAGCACAGGTTCAATAGCTGTGGGGCATGGGCTTGAACATTCATTGGAAAGACTGACGCTGAAGCTGAATCTCCAATACTTTGGATGCAAAGAGCTGACTCATTAGAAAAGATCCTGATACTGGGAAAGATTAAAGGCAGGAGGAGAAAGGGATGACAGAGGACGAAATGGTTGGATGGCATCACCAACTCGATGGACATGAGTTTGAGCAAGCTCTGGGAGATGGCGAAATACAGGGAAGCCTGGCATGCTGCAGTCCACAGGGTCAAAAAGAGTCGGACACGACTGAGTAATTGAACAACAACAGGCTTAGTTGCTCTGAGGCATGTGGGTCTTCCCAGACCAGGCATTGAACCTGTGTCCCCTACATTGATAGGTGGATTCCTAACCACTGGACTTCCAGAGAAGTCCTCAGCTTAATTTTTAAAAAGAGCCAGTTGGAAAGTGGTGAGGCAGGAATGCCTGGTACCGGCTACCCTCATGTACCCTGCCCTAAGCGCACAGTGTCTCAGTGGACCTCCTCAGCAGGAAAGTATGGCTATTACTTCATAGATGGAGATAGCAAGGCTCCTGGGGCTCTTGTTGCCCTACAGGCGGTGAGGAGGAGAGCTGGGCATCAATCCTGGGCTCTGGAGTCTGGGCCCTTCCCCTGTCAACACATGGACCAGCGGGAAGGTGAGGTTCTCTACTTGGAGCCTGAAGTTGGCTCTACCTGAAGCTATCAGCAGCCTGATGGCTGCTTTGCTTAACAGAAATCATCGGGAAGATACTTCATAAATGGGCTTGGGTTGAAAATCTTTCAACAGGTGGGGCCTCGGGGTGCAGGTGTGAGGGAGAGTGGAATGCCTGCTCCTTATGCCATGAGGAGATGGGGGCATGTGGTCCTGGGTGGGCACCAAGGTCGTGGGAAGTAGCCGAGAGCATCTGTGGAGTGACCGGCCCTGATGGGGGGTGCTTGGGTCATGGCGCCTGTCAGCTCCTGGTTCAGCTTTCACAGGGCTGGTTTCACAGGCGAAGCCTAAGTTCAGGCCTGAGGTTTCCCCTTGGACCCATCCTGTTCACTCCTCCAAGACAAGCACCTCTGTGCCCGGGCAGGATGCTGGCTTTGCAGCCCCAGCTCTCTGGGGCTGTTGCTTGCACTTCAGAGTAGGTGGAGCTGATTCCCATGGAACCTTCCACTCTAGTGCTCACCAAGCTCCTCTGGATCACAGCTCCTTGCAGGTCTCTGAAGGAAAAGAGGGCCAGAGCAGGGTCTGCATGGGTCTCAGAGGACAATGTCTCCCAATCAGCTACAGGTGTTCCAAGAGGCAGATTCCCAGATCCCACCTGTGGCATCAAAATTTCTGAGGTTTTGCTTTTTCCTCGAGGTCACCAGATGATTCAGAAACAGGAGGTATTTGAACTTCAAGTTAAGGGTCCTAGACTAGGTCCTGTTATTCCTATGCTTCTATAAGACACATTCTTAGGGATGGTTGTGAGGTCTACTTCAGAAGAGTCAGGGAAGGGATTCATGGGGCCTTTGCCTTTTGTACCTTCAAAGCGGTCACAGAGGAGGCTTCTGCTGAGCTGGGTGAAAAGACAGACCCCAGAGCAAGGTCAGTGCCACCTTCTATGCTGCCAGCTGCTCTTGGCCTCGGCTTTCCTAGTGGGAACATCCCTTCGGCCCAGGAATAGCATTATCAGACCAGCAGCTGTTCTCCAGACTCGGAAGAAAGGTTCCAGGGAGGTGTCAGCTTTCTCTTTTCTTGAAAGAAAGAAAAAGTAAGAGCAGAACCCCATGGACGGCAGAGAGGGCTGAAGCTGGGACAGGAATCCACCGATTCCACCAGGAGTATACTCGAGCAGTCCTGCCCGTCGGCAGCTGAACCCCGAGAAGCCCTCGGAGAGCCCTGAGCGGCTTCCTCCGGTCTTGCTCAGCCAGGACATCATTTGTTGATTCTAGAGTCCAATCCCTAGCTCATGATTTCCTCCTTGGTTGCCATGGCCCCGCACAGAAAACACAGCAAACTCCTGGCCCCAGGCAGCTCATTTATTTCAAATATTCCTTGCAGCTGGCCTCCAACCATGTTTGGGTGTCTGGACTGGAGCATGAACTAATTGCTCTGTCTTCGGCCCCCTCCCCAGCTCCCCCAGCATACTTTATGGTTCAGTAAATCCACATTCCTCATCTCGCCGCCGAGGAGGAGCAGGATGGAGGGCGGGTGGGGAGTCATGTGCAGAAGATGGACGGTGGAGGGAGGAGGGGGCTCTTCCCATCTATGGCCAAGCCCGAGAGCCTGCTACCTGCCTGAAGGCAGGGTATTAATTACAACCACATGGGCCAGTCTGCACCATGGTTTTATTAAGACCGCTCCCTTCAACACGAAACCCTGCTCCCCAGAAGTCTCCCGGTAACACAAAGGCCCTTATTTTCCCTCTGTGTCTGCCACCCACCCCCATCCCCTCTCCACTCCCTGACCCTTCTCCTCCTGCTGCCATCTCCTTCTAAGCAAGTTGGAGTGGCAACCCAGACATGAACTCCAACCTAAAAATAAGTTCAGCCCAACCCTTTCCTCCAACTGCATCTGGGGAAGGCATCTAGGGGTCCCTTCTCCCAACGCCCACCTTGATCTTTGAACTTTACCTGGGAAGAAAGCATATCTCTCAGGAAGTTGGATGAGAAATGTTTGGTCCATTCTCAGAGACCAGTTCCAATCTGGGAACTGTCATTCTCCAGAGGTGCAAGAGCTATGAAAGCATGTGTTTACACACTTGCTGATATGTCTGGCTCTGTTCTAGAGCCTTATGTCACAGGACTTCCCTGGTGGTACAGTGGTTAGGAATCCGCCTGCGGATGCAAGGGACACAGGTTCAATTCCTGGTCCAGGAAGATTCCACACGCTGTAGGGCAGCAAAGCCCTTGCTCCACAACCACTGAGCCCACGTGAAGCAACTGCTGAAGCCCCTGTGCCTAGAGCCCGTGCTCTGCAACGAGAGAAGCCACTGCCATGAGAAGCCCATGCATCACAACTAGAGTAGCCCCCGATCACTGCTGCTAGAGAAAGCCCATGCACAGCAACACAGACCTAGTGCAAACAAAAATAAATACTTTTTTTAAATATGTTTTTTAAAAAAATTAAAGACTTCTGTCACTCTTGCTACCCTCCTCAGAGACGGGGACCATGGTGACGCAACTTTGCAGAGGCTCACCAGGATCACACAGCTCATGAGGGTCAAAGAAACACTGGAACCCAGGTCTGATTCAGGAGGCCATGTGCTCCTTGCTGGTCTAACCCAGCCACACGCTGAAAGGATTTCCCTTTACCCTGCAACTTTCCCAGGAATAGAGTTGACCTAGTCACCACCAGTGGTCTCCAAACTCTCACAGAAGGTCACCTGGGGAGGTGGAGGGAGTCATGCATCCCTGGACCTGGTCCCAGAAATGTCCATTCTGTCCATCTCAGGCAGGGTCCAGAGATGAGCATCTTAACTAACGCCCCTCAGCTGGGTCTGATGCAAGTGGTCTCAGGAAAGCTGGCCAGGAGGTTCTCAGAGAAAGCAACAGGGGCTCTTGGTCCCAGGGGTCTTGGGCCTCAGACCAGGGCAGTTTGCCCAGTACCAGCAGATCCCAACATGCCTTTAGAATGAAAAGTGCCCACAGGGAGCTGAGGGCTTCCCAGGGGGCTCAGTGGTAAAGAATCCGCCTGCCAATGCAGGAGATGCAGGAGACACGAGTTCGATCCCTGGGTTGGGAAGATCCCCTGGAGGAGAAATGGCAACCCACTCCAGTATTCTTGCCTGGGAATCCCCATGGACAGAGGAGCCTGGCGGGCTACAGTCCATGGGGTCGCCAAGAGTTGGACACGACTGAGTGACTGAGCACACACGTACACACGCAGGGAGCAGAATGCACTCTTGTTAATTCTTTGGAAACTAGTCATGATGTGTGGTTATATCTAGTAAACTTCTTGACTCTTCACTTTATCAGTCACCAGTCGTCTAAGCCAGAACTTCCTATCTTCTCCGCTGGGGTGTGGAGTGGGGAGCAGCTAGCAGAATGGGCTCATTCAGCCTTCCTGTGTGCTTGGCATTGGGGATGTAAAGATGGGTGAAGGACCAGCTCCCTTAGCTGAGTGCCCAGTGCTTGGACTCTGAAAAGCCAACAGTCAACTCAACAATGAGCCAAGGGTCCTTGCTGATGTGCAGAATCCTTTCTACTAGCTCAGCGAGTCCCTAATTCTGAGCTACAGGCTCAAGAACTTCTGAAAAGGATGGGGATGTTCTAGGATCATCCCTCTGGGATTCTCTTCCTCCATCTGGGACCCCTGTTGACACTCCACCCTCCTCCAAGGGCTCTGGGGGGTCACCCCATTATCTGTTGTTGGAAACCATGGACCCGGGAGGGGTTCGTCATGCCCTTTCCCTTCCCCTAAAGATCAAAGTTTGGGAAGATCCCCTGGAGGAGGGCATGAAAACCCACTCCAGTATTCTCATCTGGAGAATCCCATGGACAGGGGAGCCTGGCAGGCTACAGTCCATGGGGTCGCAAAGGGTCGGACACGACTGAAGCGACTAGGCACAGCACAGCACAGAGCTCAAAGAGGGACTCCAAAGCGCCTTTGTATTTTAATAAACTTTCTTTTATTAGGTTACTGACTATTATCAACCATCATAAAATAGAACAGGAGTTTCAAAACTGTACAGGCCACAAGGCTCTGGGCTGAGAGGAAAGACAGATGGGACTGAGGTTCGGGGAGCTGGGGTGTCAGGGGTGCAGAGAGACAACAAGGAGCCCGGGGGTTTGTCCAGCGTCTGTGGGAGACGACTGGGTCAAGGCGATAAGGCTGAGATCTGTCTAATGAGATCCTCTTATGTGTAACATTCATCAGAACATGGCCCACCCTGAAACAGGAGCGAGGACAGTCTTTAAACATCTCAGGTTCGGTTCCTCCCACCCACTGGGGGAAAAACAAACCTCCGAATAGCAAGGGGACATTTACATTCCTCACCCAGTCTTGGCACCAATTTTGTGCTTTAAAAAATATACTCCACTGGAAGACTGTTTTTTTTAAAGGTACCCTACAGCAGCTGTTTAAAACATATTTTTTACGGACAAATATATATGCATATATATTAAACATTTTAAACAAATAAAGTCATCTATTGTACCTGTACAGAAATGAACAGAAGGCAGATTCTAAGAGGGTGGACTTCAAGACATAAGAAAAGGTGACTTGGTGGCAGGTGCTGGGGTCTGCTACGTGGGGGAGTTGTGCAAGGGAGGGTGCTTCCCCCCCACTGCAGGCTGCCCGCCCCACCCCACCCTGCCCTACCCCACGGCTCTGGGGCACTGTGATGAACCGAGGCTATTCCACTTCAGCCCAGAGCCCGGACAGGGGCACCAAGCGGAGACAGGCACTGGCTTTGAGGACACACAACTCTGCTCTGGTCTCCCCCCCGCCTGCCCTGCCCCTGGCCTCTCAGACCCACTCATCCCCCGTCTTGTTTCGGCAGGTCCTCGACAGGGGAAGCCAGAGCTTCCGTGTATTCGTGTGGCAAATCTCAGGTAGGAAAGCGAAAATGAAACCAAACCCACACCAAAAAACCCCACAGAAGACTAAAAAAATAAAACCACGTGCAAAAATGGATGAGCCTGAGTGACAAGTGGCTGTCTGGGGGGACGCGGGGAGCTGCCACCGCCCTTGCAGACAGGTCCCTAAGACACTCATTATTGCACGTGAGGTGCCCTTTCAGGGGCCCGCTTGGGCACTCAGGAGCAGAGCCCCCTGGAAACTGTAGATCGAGGGGCCCACACAGAGGTCCCCCTGTGCCCACATGGGGACACATCACAAACATGACCCAGCGAAAGGGCCAGTGAGGCACACACATCCCAGGAAGGGGCAGGTGGAAGCAAAGCAACAGAACACTCCAGAGAGAAGTGACCCGAACAAAGTGTCCTTTCTAAATGGAATAAATAAATGGCTTTTGTTACTGTTAAAAGAATAAATACAGGGTTTGGAGGCTCCGGCAGCCAGGACTGATGCTGGGTGCTCATGCGCCTAGGGCAGGTCCCATTTTGGTTTCTGCCTCGGTGGCCATGGTGAGCTTCTGACATCCTGAGCTTCGTCCGCTGCGGCTGCCCTGCTGGGCGGGTGCTGGCCCTCATCTAAGCACCTCTTCGCACCCCTGGGATCTGTTCTCGGCACCGGGGGGTCCCGGCAGGTGTGGGGAGCACCCAGGCCACCCCAAGAGTAGGTAAGAGCTCAGGGCAGCAGTTTATCCTCTGTGTTTTTTCCAAGGAGGGGCTGTGATATGGCATGCGGGGGACTTCTGCCAAGGTCCAGAAGGGGAGCAGAAGGGCCCGTATCCAAAGCCGTCTGTGTCCGGCTGGGCAGCCAGGGAGGATGAAAAGGAAGTCGGGACTTCCTCCCACGCCTTGGACGCCGGTCCAAGGCTCGTGGCGCTGTGGTGGCTCAGTGAATTGGCACCGGGGGGGTGGTTGTGCTGGCGGTCCCAGGCGGAGCATCACTGGTAGAGGAGGTAGGCCTTGAGGGAGGCGGGCAGTGGCAGCGCGTGGATCTCACCCAGGCGCCCCTTCCCCAGGGCCAGGCGCACCGAGCGACGGCAGAGATCCATGAGTGGTAAGGGCTCCGCTGCGGATAGGAGGAGAGAGAGGACGCCTGTTAGAATGGCTCTGGGTGGTTTGAGAGCAAACACCAACAACAGCAGCAACAGCATCACTTACTGATACCCGACGTTTTTTTAAAAAAATGTTTATTGATCTATTGATTTGGCTGCACAGGGTCTTGGTTGATCAGACTCAGGCCCTGTGCATTGGGGACTCGGACTCTTTGCCACTGGACCACCATGGAAGTCTTGATACTAGTTTTCATACCCAGATGACTACAAATGAACTCCTTTTACTTTTTTTTTCTGGCCATGCAGTGTGGCCTATGGGATCTTAGTTCTCCAACCGGGGATGGAACCTGGACCCTCGGTAGTGAAAGCGCGGGGTCCTAACCTCTGGACCACCAAAGGCTCCCCTCATTTTACCTTTTTTTAAAAAAATTTATTTATTTGTAATTGATTGATTATTGCTTTACAATATTGGTTTGATTTCTGTCTCATTTTACATTTTAAATGAGTTATTAATTGCTAACACAGAAAATTCACTGGGCCAGGCCCCCTTGTAAGCCCTCATTTAATCCCCATGATGGTCTGTTATGAATGATCTAATAATCACATACCATGATCATCATCCCCATTTTATTGATGAGGAAACTGAGGGATAGAGTCCAAATAACTAGCCCAGGGCCACACCACTGGCAGGACAAGGAGCAAGGGTTAGCATCAGGGTTAGCTCTAAGCCACTGAACTAGAGGCCCTCTTCATGGACTCTCCCCTGCATATATCCAGTCTCAGACCCTACTTGGTCTTTCAGGAGGAGAATCATTCTATGTTAACCTGACTGCTCACAGGGACGGTTCTCCTCTCCATTTTACAGCTGAGGGCACTCAGGTGCAGAAGGGGCTGAAGAAGCGCCAGGATTACAGGCTGGGGTCCAAACCCCTGCAGTCGGGGCCCAGTTCATGGTAGAGCTGCATCAGGAACCTGGATCCCAAGGGCCTTCTGGTAGCAGCCTGCAAGGGCACCTCTGCCCTCGTGTCCCTGGGAGGGCCTAAGACCTAGCTTCCTGCAAGACAGGCTCCACACAGCCTGCGTCTCAGATAAACCCTCTGCTCCAGAAGGAACCAGAAAGTCATGCCCTCCAAGGCCCCAGAGGCTGCTGAGTTGTCGTGGGCTCTGCTCATCTCCTCTCCCCCCATGCCTGACTCCTTGCTCTCCTGACCCCCATGGCTGACTCCTTGCTCTCACCCATGAAGCCAGGTACAGGTGAGCACAGATGAATGGCTCGGGGTCCCTCCCCCCCATGGGGTCCTGGACACACAAAGAGCTGAAGTGAGTGGATCTGTGACCTCGTCCACAGTCTCCCCAAACCTCCTTGTGAACAAAATAAAAGGTCAAACCGAAAAACTGAGAAAACCCCCAGCATTTCCCTTGAGATCCCATTCCACCAATTAAAAAGCGACAAAAGTTCTTTAATATTCACCAGTGTGTCTCAGAATATTAAAAAGAATATTTAAAAATTCAGTCATTGGGAATTCCCTGGTGGTCCAGTTCAATTCCTGGGCCGGGAAGATCCGCTGGAGAAGGGATAGGCTACCCACTCCAGTATTTTTGGGCTTCCCTGGTGGCTCAGCTGGTAAAGAATCTGCCAGCAGTGTAGGAGATCTGGGTTTGATCCCCAGGTTGGGAAGATCCCCTGGAGAAGAGAAAGGCTACCCACTCCAGTATGCTGGCCTGGAGAATTCCATGGACTGTATAATCCATGGGGTCACAAAGAGCTGGACACAACTGTGACTTTCACATACGTCACATACTAGTGGTTAAGACTTGGTGCTTATGCTGCCGAGGGCTTGGGATCAATCCCTGGTCAGGGAACTGCTGCTGCTGCTGCTAAGTCGCTTCAGTCGTATCCGACTCTGTGCGACCCCATAGACGGCAGCCTACCAGGCTCTCCGTCCCTGGGATTCTCCAGGCAAGAACACTGGAGTGGGTTGCCATTTCCTTCTCCAATGCATGAAAGTGAAAAGTGAAAGTGAAGTCGCTCAGTCGTGTCCAACTTTTAGCGACCCCATGGACTGCAGCCCACCAGGCTCCTCCATCCATGGGATTTTCCAGGCAAGAGTACTGGAGCGGGGTGCCATTGCCTTCTCCGGTCAGGGAACTAAGATCCGGCAAACCACGCACTGTGTGGCCCAAAATATAAATAAATAAATAAAAATTCAGTGACTGAAGACCAAATCCTAAGGCTGGTGGTTTTTGGGGAAATAGGGAATGACTGAGTAGGGGTTCCCTTTGGTGATGATGAAAGTGTTCTAAGATGAACCACACCAGAGGCTACACAGCTGTTAGTAAGCTAGAGGTCACCACACGGTGCAATTTAATGGGTGAATTGCATGGCATGTGAATTATATCACAGTAAAGCTGTTATTTAAAAAAAGAATACATCTTAGGCTTGACAGGGCATTTATGAAATTCCAGGCTTTAAAAGAAGACAGACAATGGCTCTTTATCTCCCCTGGGCAGTCCCAGGAGACAGGATAGTCCTAATAGTGTCATTTGCTCAGTCATGTCTGACTCTTTGAGACCCCATGCAGCCACCCTGCCAGGCTCCTCCGTCCATGGAATTCTCCAGGCAAGAATACTGGAGTGGGTAGCCATGCCCTCCTCCAGGGGATCTTCCCAACTCAGGAAGTGAACCCAGGTCTCCCACATTGTAGGCAGATTCTTTACTGTCTGAGCCACCAGGGAAGCCCAGGAGACAGGATGGAAGTGGTAGATGTTTTTCATGGAAAGCTTTGAAACGGGGCCTTTCCTGGAGGAAGGATTAACTAAATGATGTTCCATATGTTCGGGTCAAGGATCCCACAGACTCCTGGTGGGTCGGGATGGAATCATCCCACCTGCTGGCCTGCAGAGACCTGGTCTCCTTCACTGGACCTGCCTCGGGGACCCCAACCCCAGCCCCTCACCTTCACCTGCATAGCAGCCTGACCTCGAGCAAATGGCTCCCTTCTCACAGGCCTCAGCTTCCCCAGATGGAAGACGAGGGGTCTGGACCAGACGCTCCCCAGAGTCCCATTGGCTGAGCCTGAAGTCCAGCAATGCCAGGATGAGGAGCGAGTGGTCCTCTGAGCCTCTGAGTGGGGAATTGGGCTCCTCTCCTCCACTCAAAGGGCTTCCCAGGAGGCGCAGTGGTAAAGAATCCACCTGCCAATGCAGGAGATGTTGGAGACACAGCTTCAATCCCAGGGTCAGGAAGGTCGCCTGGAGAAGGAAATGGCAACCCTCTCCAGTATTCTTGCCTGGAGAATCCCAAGAACAGAGGAGCCTGGTGGGCTACGGTTCATGGGGTTGCAAAGAATCAGACATGACTAATCAACTGAGCACGCATGCCTCCACTCAGAAACTCTCCTCCATCCTCCTCCAGCACTGCCTCATTCAAGGATGTGGCTCAGCCCCAGAGGGGCTTCCCCTCATGTCTGAAGACACTTGAGAAAGCTTCAAAAGCCACTGACTATGATGGAGAGCCTGCTGGGCCGTGGGAAGGGCTGAGAGGGAGTTCCCATCCTCACCTCTTGGCTAAATGGGTATCAAATCAGCTCATCAACACCCTCAGGAAGAAATGTTTCTAAACAGCAGGTCATCCTCACCCCACCCATTGCCAATTTTGCAGGAGGCAAGACTATAATGCCTGGGGTCCTGGTCTGATTGCAGAGACCGAGTGCAAGGCTCCAGAGATGGATGTGGACATCATGCCAGGAAAAACATCTGTCCCACAGATTCTGGTTGGTCACTACCAGGACCCAGAAGGCCTTCCCGCCCTCAGTCCTTTTACCCAGGGTGGGGAGTGTGGGGCTGTAGGGTCTGTATCCGGCTCCATCCGCATGGAGTATGGCTCAGGAATCAGGAAGTGAAGCTGGCGCTATTTACGGGGGCAGAAGGACAAGGAACTGGACAAGGCCACGTGCCCACATCCACATCTCCACGACGAGCAACCACCTGGTGGACGATTTGAACATGCACAGCCAGGGTCACCTCCTAGTTCTCCAAGAGATGCTCACCCGCAACCCCAGAGCCTGGTTCTGTGTCCAGTCCACGGGCGGTGAATGGACTTTGGGTCTGTGAGGTCATGGATGTACGTCTCAAGTCAGGAAGTGCCCAGTTCAGAGACGTTTCCACCCACCACCTTCACAGCTCCCAGGTCCTGGGAACCAAAAAAAGGAGAATTTGAAAATGCTGAACTGCAAGGAAATGCTTCCTTAATGGGAGGTGCCATTAAAAGTTGGGGGGAGAGGTGCAGGAGGACTCTCCTTTGAATGACAGCTGGTCTGCTGCTTGAAAATAGGCCTTTCCTGGGACTTCTCTGTAGTCCACTGGCTAAGACTCCATGCTCCCAGTGCAGGGGGCCCAGGTTCAATTCCTAGTCAGGGAGCTAGATCTCACAGGCCACAACTAAGACCCGGTGCAGCCAAACAAATAAATATTAAAAAAAAAAAAAAAAACCTGGGCTAAGTGGTAAAGAATCCACCTGCCAGTGCAGGAGACACGGGTTTGATCCCTAATTCAGGAAGATCCCACATCCTGCAGAGAAACTAAGCCTGTGCAGCACAGCTATTGAGCCTGTGCTCTAGAGTCGCAACTACTGAAGCCCACAGTGCCCTAGAACCCGTGTTCTGCAACAAGAGAAACCATCACAATGAAAAGCCCAAGCACCGAACCTAGAGAGTAGCCCCTGCTCACTGCAACTGGAGAAAGCCCTCACAGCAATGAAGACACAGCACAGCTTAAAAAAAAAAAGGCCTTTCCTTCTGATTCTCCAGGGAGTGGGGTGGGCAGGCCTAGGAGCCAAACTGGGCCCTGTCTCCCCCTCCAATGGCCATTGCTGCCCCTTCTTCCCAGAAAAGAGCAAGATGACACAGCAGCCCCTCTGGTTGCAGCCTCAGCCCCGGAGACCTTGAGCCCCAAGGAAGAGTCAGAACAAGTGGTCTGTGATCAGAGGTGGTTGGACAGTGGTGGAGGTCACACAAGGACACACAGCCTTTGCTCTGGCCCTGTCCAGGCCAGCTCAGCCCAGGGTTCCGGCACTGGGGCAGGGATTCTTCCGGGGAGGGTCCACCTGGCGTTCGGGGGAAGGCAGACTGGGAGGACAAAATGCCCACTGCAGTACCCAGGGTGGGGTGAGGTGGGGGAAGGGGTGAACAGGACTCTGACAACTCTGGCTGACCCGCTCTGCAAACAGCTGCTCCCTGCTGAGGTCAGCACCGGGCAGCTGGGTGAAGTGGGACTGGGTGGAGAAGGAGGGAGTGGACTTTCCAGACGACCCAGGGAGCAGTAAGAAGATTGCTCGAAGACTGCAGAGCCCAGTCCAGGCCTGACACCAAGAAGATGTATCTGGTCAGACTTGGCCAGGGCTTCTGCCTGTCATGCCCTGTTCCCTGGGTGGACTCTGACATCCCTTCTTCCTCAGCTGCCTTGGGGAGTAAAGCAAACCCTCCTGGGCAGAGGACTTGGGTGCCCTTTGACCTCACCTGACAGATACTCTGGGCTCTGTCTCTTACTGCCTCGTCTTCCCCCGAAGGCAGCAGCCCAGGGAGGGGAAGGAACTATGGGTGGGACAGCACCCCTCCCACCAAATTCAAGTCCATCTGAAAACCTCAGAATGTGACCCTGCTGGAAACAGGGTCTTTGGAGATGTAACTGGTTAACATGAGGTCACATTGGAATAAGGCTTCCCTGGTGGCTCAGCGGTAAAGAATTCGCCTGCAATGCAGGAGCCACAGGAGACTCGGGTTCTATCCCTAGGTCGGAAAGATACCCTGGAGGAGGGCATGGCAACCCACCCCAGTATTCTTGCCTGGAAAATCCCATGGACAGAGGAGCCTGGTGGGCTCCTACGGTCCATAAAGTCACAAATAGTCGGACATGACTGAGTGACTGAGCACTCACACATACTGGAGTCGAATGAGCCCTGTCCTTATAAGAGGTCACAACCAGAGCAGGCCACATGACCACGGAGGCAGAGACTGAGTGATGCGTCCACAAACCAAGGCGTGCTGGGACAGGACAGACTCTCAGAGCCCTGAGAAGGAACTGCCCTGCCCACACCTTGGTTTCAGATACCTGGCCTCCTGAACTGAGATGAAACACCATTTCTGTTACTTTAAGCCTCCCAGTTGGCAGTCATTTTTTCCTGTGGCCCCAGGAAATAACCACACCCCCTCCTCTCTACACCAGCCCCTTCCTCAGGCTTTTGAACCCACCCTATCCAGATGACCCTCGTCAGGGTCACGAGCCATCGCCTCACCGCCAAAGCTGATGGACAAGTCTTGAGTATACTTGACTTGGCTGAGTGTACTTGACTTGGCATGACTTTGTCCTTCTTGAAGTCCTTTTTTCATTTGGTGTCCAGAACACTACTCCTCCCCCCAGCCTCTGCTACTCCACTTTTCCTTCCTCATCATCCACCCTAAATAATGACTCGCCCCAGGGCTGGGCCTCAGCCTTCTCCTCCTTCCTTTCCTTGGTGACCTCATCCAGGGTTAGAGCTTTCAGCTCCATCTCCACTGACCACTGTCCTGTCTCCAGACCTGCAGAGTCACTGTGACATGCTGAGTGAGCATCACAAATGTCACTTCCCCACGTCCACGGTGCCCACCCTGGCCCTTGTCCCCACCCGCACCTTTCCTCTGGACAACCATCAGGGCTCCTCCCTGGCCTCCTGGTGGCCCCTCGTGCCCCTACCGTCCACTTCTACACAGCAGCCAAAGTGACCCTTCTAGGACATAAGATCAAACACCCTGCAGAGGTTGGGGTTGCTGCCTTACCCTCACAGGTTTTCCCACCCGGCTCCTCCTAAGCCAGCCAGCAGTGCAGAGTGGGGCCCATTCATGTCTGATTAGGAGAGTAGAAGGCTAGAAGCCAATGGGGCCCTGGCACTGCCTGGCGTTATTGTGGGGACAGAGGAGCATCCTCATCAGACACCAAGAGTGTGGAGGGGGCTCAAGCCTCTGGGCACTTCCAGTCTCCCCCCTCCACCCCGGGGTCCAGCTCAGGGGTGGCCTTCTCATAACACATGCCCTCTGCCTCCATCCCTTTAAGTTTCCCAAACAAGAAAAATTGCAAAGACATCTGACCTCCCATCTAATGCAGAGCTGACAGGGCATTGACCGATCACACCCATCTGGGCCTCCAGGACTGCTTTGGCAGAACCACTGCCGAGCCTTGTCCTGACTCAGCAGGGGAACAGTTCTGTTCGTGCACGCCCTGATTCGCCATGGGGGAACAGGCCCCTCCCGGCCGCTCTAAGGTCTGCCTTCTGTCCCAGAGCTGGGCACGTAAGCAGTGAAACTGTGCACTCCCGGCATCAGCACTGATGGACCTGTTTCCAGAGGGGCCAGGGCTGACCTGTTCTTGGAAAGACCAAGTCTCAGAAGCCTGGACCCAACAGTTCACTCCTCTGTCTGCACAGAGCAGGCATTAAAGGACTTCCCTGTGGTCCAGTGGCTAAGACCCTGAGCTCCTAATGCTTGGAGGCCGGGTTCAATCCCTGGTCAGGGAACTAGATCCCACATGCTGCGACTAAGAGTTCGCAAGCTGCAACTAGAGATTCCATATGCTGTAATGAAGATCGAAGACGCCACATGCCACAACTAAGACTCAGTGCAGCCAAATAAATAAATATTACAAAAATGGGGGGATGGCACTGAACTCCCTGGGGCTGTAGTCACTCTCTACTAGGAAGAGATAAGCAGGACTACAGGCCAGGTTCCCCTGAGACCCCGGGTCCCGGGCTCCCAATTCCTGCCCATCCCTGCACAGGGTAGATGTGGCTGTGAACCTTCTAGCCTGATTTGTGGAGAGAGGGACTCACAGAACTTGCCCTGCTGGTTCCCTAGACCGGGTCTGAGTGACTTCCTCAGGGAGGTTACCTGCTGGATACACACCTGCCAGGAGTACCAGGAGGACCTACAGTGCTGGGCTACACAGGTGAGGTGGACACCCCACCTGGCTGTGGGCTCACTGCCCTCACCCTGTCAGAGCCTGCCAGGAGCAGCAAGGGAAAGATGGGCAGCAGAGGGTTCCAAAGAGAAACATCTGTACCCCATGGAGTACAGGGGATTATCTGCTGTCGAATGAATGAGAGGTCACTGGCTTTCACTATGTGGGCAGCCCTAGTACCCCCAGGACGCAAAGCCCAGCTCAATAATACGATGGTTACTGTGCTAGAAGGTGATCAACTGCAGATCAAACCTGGAGGCAGGTCAACCAGAAACAAACCACATCTGTCAAAGACCATCCACCCACTGACCCTTTCATTCATTCAACCGTCCATCCACTGACCCTTTCATTCAACCATCCATCCACTGACCCTTTCATTCATTCAGCCATCCACCCACCCACCCATCTACTCCATTACTTATTCATCCACCCATCCATCCATCTGTCCACCCCTCCATTCATCCATTCACTCCTTTAGTCACTCACTCACTCAACTATCCATCCATCCATCCATCCATCCATCCACCATCCAGCCATGAGGGGCTGCCATGTAATCTGCAGACTCTAGCTAGAAATCTCATCTAATCTGAGGCAAGGCAAGAGTCTGAGGATCTGAAAGTTGGGGTGTCTACTTAAAGACATTTAAATGCAACAACTGTAGACTTTTAGCTGGGCCCAGCCAGGACCAGCAGGGCACAGGGAGGCCAGGGACACCACCACCAAAAACAGAGCCGAGGACACTTACGGTCGAGTCCATTCAAGTAGCGCATGCGGATCTCACAGTGGCCCCAGACGGCACTCACTACAGGATACAGTTTTTTGCCCTTGAGTCCCCGAAAAGCTACTCCCATGTACTGTCCATCCACAATGAAGCTCAGGGTCCCGTCGTCCATATCCAGGGCCACTAGGAAGGAGTCGGGGACAATGAACGTCTCGTCCGGCTCCAGAAAGGCCGGGTACGTCTTGCTTGGCTGGTTTTTGCCGTCGTGGTAGAGCCGGTTGCGCCCCAAGTCCCAGCCCCAAGACTCGTGGTTATTCCCAACGAGTGTTGTGTACCCCACGGAGTGCAGGGGGGCGTCTGCCGTTGCCACCCCCACCACGGCGTGGGTGCCCCGCTGCCTCATGGCCCACGTGATCTGCCATACGTGCAGCCCACGCGTGTACCCGACTTTGCCCCTGATGGCGTCCGTGCTCTGGGCCACCGGATGCCGGTGGAAGATGAGCTTATCGTCCTCTTTCACGAAGACGTTGAGTGAGCGGTCATTATTGTTCCAGGAGTGGAGTAGCTGGACGTCATAGGACACGGGAGGCATGTCCAGCAGCAGGTCCAGGCGGGTGGGCTTGCAATAGTCCAGACCCTGGAGCTCCTGCTTCAAGGGCCGGTACGTGGGGTCCCTCATGTCCACCGTCTTGATCCCTCCAGTGACCTTCTGCCCCATGTCGGCCTCCCGTTTCACCTGGTCACCAACTCCCAAGACAAACTCATCAATGGTGGGGCCACTTCTCCAGTTTTCAATCAGGCCGGGATGGCACTCCTGAGGGAGGCTGCTAGGTGATGTGGAGCATCCAGTGCTGCCTAGTGGGTGGGAGGAGAAACAGGAGGTGAGCTGGGGGTGCAGAGAGAAGGGGAGAAATCCACTAGGTTCATACATCACACAGGCATGTCCCTCCCATCACATCTGATTCCAGGCAGACCGGAGCCTCTGCACCGAGTGACATTCCCTCTGCCCCTGCAGCTAGGTTAGCATAAAGGAGGGGGCCGTGCACCTGGAAGTCTGTGTGGAGAGGTGGCCTTGGGGGCAGGTGTTACGCCCAACTGTGTCAGGTGTCCAGCCTGAGGCTTGCGAATTCATCACTGTTTCTCAGGGCAGAAGGCCAAGTTGGCCTGATCACAAGGTCAGCTCAGAGCAGTGGGCGTCTCCTCTGGTCAAAGCAATGGGAGGCTTACTCTCAGCACCTGCTGTTTGGAGGGCAGGTGAATCCCTGCATGGCAGCAGAAACCGTTTGAGGTGCTGATTCCCAGTCCCTCCTCTCTCTTCCAGCACAGCCACCTCCGAGGATGTACCACCAGTTCACACTAGGGAAGGGAACCCCAGGGTGGGCATAAAACTCCTGGCTCAGTGGCTCCAGGGGGCACATCAATGCCCCCACCCAGCTGGCCCAGAATCAGGTGGGCACAGGGCTCTCACTACCACCCCTGAGTGGTTCTGGACCCACGTTTAGACAGCCATCCTCTCCCACCCACATTCTTCAACTGGTGTCTAGTGTTTGGCTCCTCCAGTCCCCACAGCCCATCTGGGAAAGAAGTCCGACTCCAAGACGACTCATTTCCACCCAGGCTACACCATCCCTGTGTCCTTTAAGGGAGAGCAGAGCCACAGGCCGGAGGGGAGAGTCCACTGTCTGTCCTCTCTGTTGGCAGCACTGGGAGGAGGGGCTGAAATGTGGGACAGATAGGACTCTGGTCACCCCCACCACTCCAGTCCCCATTTCCTGAGCCTCACTCAAGAGAGAAGGTGCTTCCTGCCATCACAACCACTACCTCCCACTCCCCTGGCCCATGGGAGGGCCTCTTGGCTGCCTAGTTTGGGGGACAGGCTCCGAGGACTGGCTTCCCAGGTGACTCAGTGGTAAAGAATCCACCTGCCAGTGCAGGAGATGCAAGAGACATGGGTTCAATCCATGGGTAGGGAAGATCCCCTGGAGGAAGACATGGAAACCCACTCCAGTATTCTTGCCTGGAGAATCCCATGGACGGAGGAGCCTGGTGGGCTACAGTCAATGGGGTCACAAAGAGTCGGACATGACTGAGCATGAACGCTCTCACGCTCTCCCAGGACTGGCCAGACAAGGGAGCAGGCAGACTCCTGGCTACATAAACAGGAGTAAATGAGGACACAGAGGAGCTGGGCAAGAGGCCATGGGTGCCTGGCTGCTGGAGAAGCATCACAGGGTCACTTGTTCCCAGGAGCACGATGGTGCCTGGGACAAGGACAACACAAGGGAGTCCAGTGTGGGGCTGCAGTTAGCGTGTCATTTTCCCTCCAAGGTACAAGATGAAGCGTCTGCCAGGGGATGAGGGCAGGGACTGGCTGCCGAAGATCTGGCAACCTGGGACCACTGGCCTCCCCACTGGGCACCCAGGGACCCACAGGACCAGGAGGACAGGAGGGATCTGCAGTGAGATTGGCTTCCGATCTGGAACTGTTTTCTTCTCATCAGCTGGGACAAGATCTCCAGAGATGCCCCATCCTCAAGGCGGCCAGGGGTCCTGGGAGGCAGGCTCTTGGCAAATGCCCATGTGGGAGTGCTTGGACCCCCTTATCTCAGTGAGTAGGTCATTCCTCTCACCCTCCAGGCTATCACCCTCTTGTCAGCTGGCTCAAGCCTCATAGCAGGAAGAACCTCTCTCCCTGAATCTCATGGGGTCAAAGATCCCACCCCACACCACCCATGAGAGCAGATGGAGAGAGTGAGGGGGAGGCTAGGGATGGGGTAGGGGGAGAGGAGACCTGGGCAGGTGGGAAGGAAGGGTGGTGGTGGGAAAGTCCTTCCAACACATTAATTTAAAATATTTGGGGAGAAATGAGTGGGAATGGAGAAGGACCACAGCAAGGAGGTTGAGGTCAAGTCAGAGATGGAAGGAGGGAAGGGCTGATAGGGTGGTGGGGGGAGAGGGGGAGAGAGGGACAGAGGGAGCTCGTGGGCTAGTACATCTGGGCCTGTGCACACACGTAACCCCTACTGTAGCTGGATCAAACCAGTCAGTCCTAAAGGAAATCAACCCTGAATATTCATTGGAAGGACTGATGTCAAAGCTGAAGCTCCAATACTCTGGCCATCTGATGCAAAGAGCTGAATGACTAGAAAAGACCTTGACGCTGGGAAAGACTAAAGGCAGGAGGAGAAGGGGATGACAGAGGATGAGATGGTTGGATGGTATCACTGACTCGATGGACATGAGTTTGAGCAAGCTCCGGGAGATGGTAAAGACCAGGGAAGCCTGGAGTGCTGCAGTCAATGGGGCCGCAAAGAGTCGGACATGACTAAGTGATTGAACCACAACACAGCTGGACCAGGATCAGCAAACTCTCTGTCAAGGGGGAGCTGGTAAATGCTTTAGGTTTTGTGGGCCCAAGAGTCTCTGTGCAACTCCTCAGCTCTGCCTTGTCGCCTGAGAGCAGCCACAGACATCACATAAATAAAGAAGCCTGGCTGAGTTCCAATAAAACTTTATTTACAAGAGCAGACCAGGAGGTAGTCGTCCAACCCCACACACGGATCAGGGCAGCAGGAAAGCACGAGATGTTTGCTGGGAGGAATCGTGTGGCAGCAAGGTCAGTCCAGCCCCAGAATGAGGGGTCAGAAAAGACAGTGTAACCTCTCAGCAGCTGGTCAGCTGTCTGTCCGAATCAGCCAACTGCCTGCTCTCCATCTCCTGTCTACTTTCAAATGTGGCCGCAGGGACCCACTAGCCCTCTTTTTTGGGGGCCGCAGGGACCCACTAGCCCTCTTTTTTGGGACTATGGCCTGCCAGGGTGCTCCCCCCAGGCTCCTTCCCATCCTAGCCTCCAGACTCTGCATCATTCCTCTGCCAGCCCTGCTTCTGCGGCT
Organism: Bos grunniens; assembly: GCF_055505025.1. Classification (NCBI taxonomy): domain Eukaryota; kingdom Metazoa; phylum Chordata; class Mammalia; order Artiodactyla; family Bovidae; genus Bos; species Bos grunniens. Next base: position 36,940,384 of record NC_141180.1, on the reverse strand, counting down.
TCTCATCTTCAGCCCTCTGCCTGAGACTTATCCGACGCTTTTCTGAGCCTCAGTTTGCTCTTCTGTTAGATGGGTGTCAAAGAGGAAAGCCCGTCCCCAGGATCAGAGCAGAGCATGTGGTTGTGAGGGTTCCATGTCCTCTCATACCCTGGGGGGTATGGGGGTGGGAGTGGGGGGGTGGGAGGAGAAGGGAAGCGGGAGTAGTGGGCAGTCACAGTCACAGGACCGGGACACTGTGATTCACACTGGTACTGCAGATGGACTCGCTTTCCCCCGAGGAGGGACACAGAGGGATACAGCTCTCACAAACACGGGTGCATACACACACACACACACACACACACACGTCACACTAGAAGCCTGGCAAGGCCTCATGGAGTCTGCATTTACTTTCAGGAGAGGGAATGAGATAAAAACTTCTGAGATAGGGACTTCCCTGGTGGTCCAGTGACTAGGACCCCACACTCCCTATGCAGGGAGCTGGGGTTCGATCCCTGGTCCGGGAACTAAGATCCCACATGCCACAACTAAAGATCCCAAGTGCTGCAACAAAGACCTGACACAGCCAAATAAATAAATATTTAAAAAATTAAAAATAAACATTAAAAAAGAAGCTCTGGAACAGAGGGGAGGGACGTCTTCAAAGCCCTGTGGTTGACTGGGTTGGACGTTTTCCACCTACCATGAACACGCCCCTCCCACCGGATGCCACACCCATCATGCTGGGATAAAAGTCAGCTCATGGTTCACCGTGAAAAGGGATGTGTCTCGGACCCTCTAATGGGCAAGAGCCTTCCACATAGTGTCTTTCCTGGGATGGGGTGTCCCGGGACTCTAAGAACCCACCAGAGCTGCCCATTCACAATGGAATTCCAGGTGGACCCCCAGCGCTAAGTGGATGAACCCCTCCCACTGTCACCACCAGCAGCCAATTACGTGCTCTTGGCTTAGGGTCTGGGGAACAGCACTCCTATCCCAAAGCCTGGCTTCAGAGAGGATTTGCTGGGGGCCACAGCTCTCCACCGAGAGGAAGACCAAAGCCTCACACAGCACCTTCCCTCCAGCTTCTTGGGCTCCTCCAGTGGGCTCTCTGCTCTCAGAGGGCAGGGGAACCAGATCTAGAATTGGAGGACGTGCCGGGAAGGAAGCCTAGAGCTGGACAGTGACCCCCAGTGAGTGGGGAGGAGTCAGAAGCACCTCTGAAGCCCACTGTCTGGGAGTCCAAGACCTGGGCCGGAGGAAGGGTACTCAGCCTTTGCTGATCTAAGGCAGCAATCCTCTCTGAAGCGGGAGGGAAGGGCACACTGATATCTGTCTCCTGGGCACACATGGTTGAGAACACATACACCCACGGTTTTCACTATGCAAGAGGAAAGTAATGCCGACAAGCTTCTATTGCTGATGGAGGGACCAGCGAGCCTTGTGGGATGCACAAGGAACAGGGGAAGATGTGGGGGAAAGGCTGTTTGTGTACAGGTGTGGGCATGTATCCCAGACAGACAGACTCCACTGGGACATGCTTCTCGGCATATAGGTGCCACGTGACAGTCTCCAGTAAGGTGTAAAACATGCTGCAATCACCCACTGACCACGCTTCCAGGGGTCTTGTCTGTAAAACCCTGCAGCCCTGCACACGGACATGTGGGCAAAGATGCCCACTGCACCATGAACTCCAGCAGCTGTGGAGAGAAGGAGGTGGCCCCTCAGATGTGCTGACTTAACGTGACATGTAACATGACACTGTTATATTTTAAAAAACAAATTGGAGAACAACATGCAGAGCACGAACTGGCGTTTGTAAGAACAGAATTTTTAATAGGCATAGAGAAAGGTCTAGAAGAATAAACACCAAAACTGTCACAACAGTTAATACTGGAGAGTGGGGGGTGGGATGCATTGACTTTAAGGACTCTTTGAATTGAAAAAAAATTTAATGCATGTATTCTGTTTTGCAATGAAAAGGATGTTTAAGCACACAAAAAAGAATAAAAAGGTGGACATACACTGATTTAACACACTACATTCACAAGAGCAAATTGTTCTCAAAGCAACTCCTAAAGTCTTTCCACATGTGTCACTTCTTATAAAGCAAACAGAGGATAAATACTTAATTTACACAGGAAGATATACATGAAGGAGACAGCAGGGCATTTAAAATACAGGACAAGAATTCCCAGTTACAGCTCTGGAGCCATCCCCCCAAAAGAGGACAGTATTTCTACAATAAGTTTTCCCAAGACTTCTAATTGCACTGCTTTTACATCTCGAATTTTATTTTTTCCCAGCAAAAATGGGGTAGCTATTTGTTAATCCTAAAGGAAATCAACTCTGAATATTCATTGGAAGGACTGATGCTGAAGCTGAAGCTTCAATACTTTGACCACCTGGTGTGAAGAGCTGACTCACTGGAAAAGACCTTGAAGCTGGGAAAGATTGAAGGCGGGAGGAGAAGGGGCAACAGAGAATGAGACAGTCGGAAGGCATCACTGACTCAACAGACATGAGTTTGAACAAACTCTGGGAGATACTGAAGGACAGGGAAGCCTGGCATGCTGCAGTCCATGGGGTTGCAAAGAGTCAGACATGACTGAGGGACTGAAAAACAATAATCTGTTTCCGTGGGCTCCAAACAAGAAAAGACCTGCGCCATCCTCAGATGGGAAACCCAGCCATGGTGGCTATACGGGGCTCTGTGTTCTGCCAAGGCCAGGATGAGGAAGGAGGACCTCTAGGGGGCAGAGGCTGGAGAGGGGCAAGACCACCAACCTTGACTCAGCTGGGACAGCGCCCTCAGCACCTGCTGGGAATGCAACACTGTCCCTTCAATTAAATCAGCAGCTCCGCAGTTCCGCCTTCCAAAACAGCACTTTCGGATCAATTGGAACTGCTAAAAATTACCCTTTTGTTTTGTTGTTAAAGACAAAAAAATGTTTGTTGAGCGAGCAATACCCTCTGTTGGAGACACGTCCAAGGTGATAGGTGACAAATGGATGGGACGGTGTGGGGAGGCAGGGGATACACAGAGGCGGTCGCTGTGGCCTGGCAAGCGAACACCCAACCCCGCTTTCAGCTCAGTTCCCCCTCAGTGCGTCCGACTGCCCCCAGAACAGTAAAACCATTGTTTCAACACGTGATGGGGAAAGAATAAAATTCAGGATGTGGAACAAGGTGACCTATTTATAAAGCCTCCTTTCACCTGCAGATCAAATAAGCTCCCTCCCTCCGCCTCCCCGCCTCACACAGCGCTGGTTGCAGCCGAGGATTTTGCAAGAGAAGCAGGCCTGAGCAATGGGCTATTAGATCAGGACACAGCTTCTGCAGCTGGGCTGCGTGGCAGAGAGCACAAAACTGGGGATTTGTGCTTCGTGAGTAGGGGCTCACGCTTTGGTGGTGGGAGCACCCAGGGAGGGTGTGCTCCGTGCAAGCCTGACCACAGAGCCTGGGCCAACATGCCACCAACCACAGGACAAAAGCCATGTTATGTGGCCATTACCACCTCTACTCCGTGCACCTATAGCCTTGAGGAGAGACACCCAGGAAGACACATGAAAGCTGTCTTCTTGCTCAAGCAGGGCTAGAAAAGTCAGCATCTGCCCCCAGAATCAACAAAAAGGACTGGACCTTTCTGGAAAGTTCTGATGAGTGGTTCTGGAGAGAAAAATCCCACACGGGCTGGAGCTCTAGCCTCTGACCTCAAAAGACCAAAAGATGCACCTGCCGTAAACACCTACGGAAGGACCCAGATTACTCATGGCACTTTCAGAAAGGGCTCGAATCAGTTGAGCCTGGCCTCTGGGAAACAGCATTCACATTCATTCAGAGACTAAAAATCATGAAAAAAAAAAAAGTCACGGCTGCAGCCGAGTTGAGGTTATGATGACAACGGCTCCGTTCACATGAGCAGCTCTGCTCCTGGGAGGGAGCTGAGTGACAATGACACACGGTGACCTTCCAGAAAGCTTTCTGAGACAGCAGCAGATGCCCAGTGAGGAGGAAGTCTAGTGGACTCCCCATGTCACTCAGGCTGGGAGGTCCGTCACACTGGGTCTGCCCGGGCCATGCAGGAACTGGACGGGGGAGGGGTGTCTGTGGGAAGAGGGCAGGAAGGGAGCATGGAGGACAGTGTCACAGCCACTTCCCAGGGGAGAGCCCATGGGTGCCCAAGGGGGAAGGCTCAGGGATGCAGGTCCCTCCTCGCCCCACCCTGGATGGTGGCAGAAGCCCAGAAACCTCGGTGGACTGTTGGTCCCAGGGAGTGCACTCCAGCCTCAAGAGAAGTGGGGTTCGCCTTTCCCTGGGTGAGTGCTGGGACAAGGCTCCCCAGGGAAACAAGGGTCCTCTCTGCACTGGCCGCCTGCAGCACACACGCTCACCTGTTCACTCCAGCTCCGTGTGGCCTGTGAGGAGGCCTGGGACAACTCCACTCGCCTGCATGGGGACCCCCAGAGCAAAGCCTGACCACGTCCAGGCTTTAGGGCCTAGAGACCTGAGTGCGAGCAGGTGACACTCTGGCCTCTTCCAATGGGACGTGCCAACTGGGAAAGGTAACCTCTGAGAGTGGCCCCATAGGTCACCCCATGTCCCTCCAGGAGGAATAAGCAGGAGGGAGGCCAAGGAGAGATGTGAGGCTGCGAGAGGAATCAGTTCCCAGAGATTCGGGGGGTTGGCTGCTGAGAGAGCTAGAGGGGCCTGTGTTTGCTTATCCCACCTGTAGGCTCAGGTGATGCTCTCAAACCACCTAGGATGTAAAAGGAGGGGGAAGAGTGGCATTCGGCATAGCTGAAGCACTTCACATAGCACTGGGGGTACACGGTAGGTGTTTAATACCTGCCACTCCCTGCCTTCTCCCACCTCCCTTTAACAAGGCTGTTCTTTAGTTGCTAAGTTGTGTCCGACTCTTTTGTGAGCCCATGGACTGTACCCCACCAGGCTCTTCTGTCCATGGAGTTCTCCTGGCAAGAATACTGGATTGTGTTGCCATTCCCTTCTCTGGGGATCTTCCTGACGCAGGGAATGAACTCACATTTCCTTCATTGCAGGCAGACTCTGAGCCACCAGGGAAGCCAGAGGTTCGAAGGAGTGGTTCTCAAAGCAGGGTCCCTGAATCAATAGATCAGTGTCATCCTTAGAGACAGCAAAAGCTTGGGCCCCACCCTAATCTGAATCAGGCATGCTGGGGGTGGGGTTGGCATTCTAATGAGCCCTCCAGGGATTAGGACACTGCTAGTTTAAAGGAATTACAGCTCAAGATTTTGGAATCTCAAATCCACATTGAGAACTGACAAGCTTGGACTGATGACTACTATTTTTTAAAATTTCTTGTTCTGTCCTGATTTGAAATATTTCAAATGTTATATATGCTCTTTTTTTTTGAAAGTCGCTCAGTCATGTTGGACTCTTTGTAATCCCATGGACTGTAGCCTGCCAGGCTCCTCTGTCTATGGAATTCTCCAGGCCAGAATACTGGAGTGGGTAGTCGTTCCTTCTCCAGGAGGTCTTCCCAACCCAAGGATCGAAACCAGGTCTCCCACACTGGAGGCAGATTCTTTACCATCTGAGCCACCAGGGAAGCCCAAGAATTCTGGAGTGGGTAGCCTATCCCTTTTCCAGGGCATCTTCCTGTCCCAGGAACTGAACCAGGGTGTCCTGCATCTCAGGCAGATTCTTTACTAGTTGAGCTACCAGGCAGGTCCATTCTCATAAGAAATCCATGCTCACAGAGAAATAAAATATCACCCTCCTACTCTAGCACAGATGCAGGGACTGTCCACTCACAGCAAAGGATCACACCACACACACTACACCCAAGTTGCTTTTTCTAAGTCATAATATATTAGCTCCAGCCTACATCAACTTTATGCTTTAGTAGCTATGTAATATTCCATTATCACAATTTTGGTAACTTTTCTTTTTTTAGCTGTGTCACATGACTGTGGGATCTTAGTTCCCTAACCAAGGATCAAACTCATGCCCCCTGCAAAGGAAGCATTGGAAGGAGTCCTACTTACTGGACTGCCAGGGAATTCCTGTGTGCCTTCCCATTTAATTCACGGCCACCTTTCCTCTCATTTCCCTCAAAATCTTGGACCTCAGAACCTCCCACCCCACTGTCTATTTTTAGAAGAAGAAAATCCAATGTGAAAGTAACCTACCATCAGGCTTCCTGCTGTTAGAACTGTGGGGTCTGAAGGCACTCACAAGTTTCTGCACTCACTGGGCTGAAGGTTTGTCCACTGGACCTTGAATGGACCACAGCCAATGAACTTGGGCAAGATTCTAAAAGGAATGGGGCAGTGCGTCTCCTACTGCAACCTAATCATGGTTCCCTGGATGAGATTTCACAGAGGATTTCACAACAGGATGCCAAGGAAGAGGCAAATCCCTGGGCCTCACAGGTCAGTTGGTGAAAAAAAGGGACTTAAATATCCTTTAAAGATACAATGGCCTGCAGAAACTTCCTCTTGTAGGCTATTGGCCTTCCTCCTCCAATCTTGTCAGCCTGGAAAGTCCTGAACACCTGCACTGATAACTCCACAAGGGAGACCACAGCAGGCTCACAGGTGGCAAATGCATTCATCCTGAACTTCCAGGCAAACATGAGGGTCCGGGCACCAGATTCCCATGGTGCCAGCTGGTCACATGAGGAATGAGGTGAGGAGGCAGGAAGGGGTCTCCCCAGCTGGCAAATCTATGGAGATGGACACAGCTGTCCAAGATGCTAGCTGAAAGGATCACTGTACGAGGGGCAAGGGAAAAGGTCTGCTATCTTAAGTGACTGCAGCCACGAAACTAAATGATACTTGCTCCCTGGGACAAAAGCCGTGACCAACCTAGACAGTGTATTAAAAAGCAGAGGCATCACTTTGCCAGCAAAGGTCCATGTAGTCAAAGCTATGGGTTTTCCAGTAGTCATGTACGGATGCGAGAGTGGGACCATAAAGAAGGCTGAGCGTCGAAGAATTGATGCTTTTGAACTGTGGTGTTGGAGAAGGCTCTTGAGAGTCCCTTGGACAGCAAGGAGATCAAGCCAGTCAATCTTAAAGGAAATCAACCCTGAGTATTCATTGGAAGGACTGATGCTGAAGTTGAAGCTCCAATAATTTGGCCACCTGATGCAAAGACCCGACTCATTGGAAAAGACCCTGATGCTGGGAAGATTGAGGGCAAGAGAAGAAGGAGGTGACAGAGGATGAGATGGTTGGATGGCATCACCCACTGACTCAATGGACAAGAGTTTGAGCAAACTCAGAGAGAAGGACAGGGAAGCCTGGCGTGCTGCAGTCCATGAGGTCACAGAGAGTTGGACATGACTTAGTGAATGAACAACAATCTAAAGTGGAAGGAAGGACACAACTGTATCTGCCCTACTAGTAAAGTCTAGAAAGAAGTATACAGGCACATGTGTGAAAAGAGATGAAAATAAGCAGCAAAAATTGTTTCTATGTTTAGAGTGATGAGTTTATGAGCTTCCCTTTCTTTCAGAGTTCCTTACTGTTGTCCTATGGTTGTTGCAAAACCGTAAATGGATGAATCCTAATGTCCATCAGTGCATGATGGCACAAACAAACGGAAACCATATATAATGGACTATCACTCAGCCATACACAGGAAAAACGGACTGCCATATGACACCTGCCATAGTGTGGGTGGACCTCAAATCCTTCATGCTGGGAAAGAAGGCAGATCGAAAAGGTCACACAGCGGTGCTCCCACGTCTATGGGATAGCCGGAATCAGCAAACCCATAGAGACAGAAAGCAGCCTGGTGGTTGCCAGGGGCCAGGGGTGGGGAATGGGGAGTGAAGGCTAAGGGGTCAGGGTCTCTTTTATGGGGGGTGGGGGGTGGGTGAAACATTTTACAACTGGACAGAGGTGGTGGCTGCACAGCATCGTGAAGGTACTGGATGCCATGGAACTGTCCTCTTGAAAACGGTTACTGTTATGTGAATGTCACAACAAAGGAAAAAACACAAATGGATGAAAACTATGCACTTCTCCAAAACCCTCATGGCAGGAGGTAGGTGTGGGAAGGGCCGCAGAGCGGAGATGAACCCAGAGCTTGTGGAGACCCGGTGGGCAGAACCAGGCCCCTCAGCCAGGGTTACACAGGGAGACAGGGCTAAAGGGCCTCATAGTGAGCAGCAAAGAGCCTTCTAGAGCTGAGTTCTCCACTCCCCACCCTACCCCCTTCCTTTCCTAGGAAAGAAAGAGCTCAGAGCTGTGGTTTGGCAGCCCCACTGCTTTGAGACGGCACCTGTGGACAGAGTTTTTCTGGGGGAATCCAGAATGCGTGCCTGCATCCTGGTGCCTGCATCTGTGATGTGGTGCGGGAAGGAGACAAATGGACACACACACACATGTGCCCCTGGCTGGAGGAGGAGGATGTACGAGAACCGAGGTCACGCAGACCCTGCATCCATACATCCTCCACTCTGGGAAGGAGGCAGGTTGAGGAGAGACAACACCCGGAGTTCCAGGTTCTGGCTTGTTTCCGGAGCAGCTCAACACCCCGAGGCCACTACAAACTGGCAAAGGCTACTGTGTTACAAGGCCACTCAGCGCCTGCTCACTCCCCATCGATGACATTGGTGCCCACCTGCCAGCCATGATGATGCCACAGCACAGGGCACTGGTCCAGGCCAGGCAGGCCCCAGGCTAATGCACAGTGTGACTGGACCTGCTGCCACATGCAAACCCGCTCTCATGGGTGGAGTTTCTGTGTTCCCGTGTCTGTGTTCCCGATCATAGCTCACAGACTTGGAGAGACCTGTTTCTCATGCCAGGTGCTACCTTCTCCCACAAACCCCTTTTGGCCAGATTCACTCCTGGTAAACACGGAAAAATGGGCCCCAAAGGGCCATGCTCTAGGCCTATATACGTATATACTTGATTGATTCAGTCACTAAGTCCTGTCTGACGCTTTGCGACCGCATGGACTATAGCCAGCCATGCTCCTCTGTCCATGGGGTTCTCCAGGCAAGAATACTAGAGTGGGTTCCCATTTTCTTCTCCAGAGCATCTTCCCAGACCAGGGATCGAACCCATGTCTCTGGCATTGGCAGGCAGATTCTTTATCACTGAGCCACCAGAGAAGCCATATATGTATACAGTCAGATCAGATCACATCAGATCAGTCGCTCAGTCATGTCCGACTCTTTGCGACCCCATGAATCGCAGCATGCCAGGCCTCCCTGTCCATCACCAACTCCCGGAGTTCACCCAGACTCACGTCCATCGAGTCAGTGATGCCATCCAGCCATCTCATCCTCTGTCGTCCCCTTCTCCTCTTGCCCCCGATCCCTCCCAGCATCAGAGTCTTTTCCAATGAGTCAACCCTTCGCATGAGGTGGCCAAAGTATAGTAGGTGCTCATAAATACCTGAGTTGCTTTCTCACCCATCCCACAAGCACCTGCTAATCCCCATAGGGAAGCGTGAGCTTCCTGAGACCCTTTCTTTGTTCCTTAGTCCAAGGAATTCAATAAAGTGGATGATTCAAAACTGGGAACTGGCGCCTGGGAAAGCTAGAGAATGTTCCACCTACTCTGCCAGAAAGCATCTTCCCCAGGTGGAAGCTGGAAAAACTTGACGAAACCTATAAGACAGACAACTGCAGAAGTGATCCAAACTGAGGGGTGGCCTGCAAATGTTCAGCTAATGAGCATTTGGGAAAGCCAAGTCCAAATTAGGTGCTTTAGGGCTGGAATTCATTACCAAAATATTTGTTAGACACCTACTATATACATTATACATATACATACTATAGGGCTTCCCTGATGGCTCAGTGGTAAAGAATCCCCCTGCCAATGCAGGATACACAGGTTCAATCCCTGGATTGGAAAGAGCCCCTGGAGAAGGAAATGGCAACCCACTCCAATATTCTTGCCTAGAAATCCCATGGACAGAGGAGCCTGGTGGGCTATAGTCTAGGGGGTTGCAAAAGAGTTAGACATGACTTAGCAACTGAACAACATACATACTATAGAAGTAGAAACCATTGCCCTCAAGGAGCTTACAGTCTGATGAGGGAGACATAGCCATTGTAACAATCTTCTGAGCAGTCAATGTGAGCTTCGGGACACAGGTTTTTATCTATTGTGTTCAAGATGGGAGGCCCCATGCCTAGAACATTGTCTGAAACAAAGCAGGTGCTAAACAAACAAGACTTGACTGAATGAATGAACACTGTTGTAGTTGTTCAGTCACCAAGTCGTGTCCAACTCTCTGTAACCCCATGGACAGCAGCTCACCATGCCTCCCTGTCCCTCACCATCTCCTGGAGTTTGCCCAAATTCATATCTAGCATGGGGCCAGGTAATAAGTATCAAAGAAAAATGAAGCAGAGTAGCAAGGACAGAGAAAGGGATGGGGGAAGGTGGTGAGGAAAGACTTCTCTGACACAGTGATACATGGACAGAGACCTGGAGGAAGCAAAGGAGAAAAGCATGTGAGTATTCAAAGGGAAGGGTGTCCTGGGCAGAAGGAACAGGATGTGCACAGGCCCTGAGGTCTGAGCATGTGTGGCAGGTCAGGGGAACAACAGAGATGTGGTGTGGCCAGAACAGGAGGAGGAAGAGGCTGTGGAGGGAGGTGGTGCAAGGTGTGCAGAGGGCAGGCACACCAGGCCTTGAGGGTCACAAGGAAGAACTTCAGATTTTGTCTTCAGTGTCATGAGAAACAAGCAGAGGGCTTTGTGCATGCAGAGAACACAATCTGACTTCCCTTCTAACCGAGTCTCTCTTGGCTGCTGTTTTGAGAAGAGGCTGTTGGTAGCCAGAGACCAGCTAGGAACTCAATGCAAGGACGCAGCTTGGATGGGGGAGTGGTGGAAGCGGTAGGATCCAGAGTGTAACCTGAACTAGATATAACCCCACGTGAGTGCATGCACACTAAGTCACTTCAGTCGTGTCCGACTCTTTGTGACCCTATGAACCGTAGCCCACCAGGCTCCTCTGTCCATGGGATTCTCCAGGCAAGAATACTGGAGTGGCTCTGACATAAATCACAGCAAGATCCTCTATGACCCAACTCCCAGAGTAATGGAAATAAAGGCAAAAATAAACAAATGGGACCTAATTAAACTTAAAAGCTTTTGCACAATGAAGGAAACTATGAGCAAGGTGAAAAGACAGCCTTCAGAATGGGAGAAAATAATAGTGAATCAAGCAACCGACAAAGAAGTAATCTCAAAAATATACAAGCAGCTCGTGTAGCTTAATACCAGAAAAATAAATGATCCAATCAAAAAATGGGCCAAAGAACTAAACAGACATTTCTCCAGAGAAGACATAGATGGGTAACAAACACATGAAAAGATGCTCAACATCACTCATTATCAGAGAAAAGTAAATCAAAACCACAATGAGGTACCATTTCACACCAGTCAGAATTGCTGCTATCCAAAAGTCTACAAGCAATAAATGCTGGAGAGGGTGTGGAGAAAAGAGAACCCTCTTACAATGTTGGTGGGAATGCAAACTAGTACAGCCACTATGGAGAACAGTGTGGAGATTCCTTAAAATACTGGGACTAGAACTGCCATATGACCCAGCAATCCCATTGCTGGGCGTACACATCGAAGAAACCAGAATTGAAAGAGACACGTGTACCCCAATGTTCATCGCAGCACTGTTTATAATAGCCAGGACATGGAAGCAACCTAGATGTCCATCGGCAGATGAATGAATAAGAAAGCTGTGGTACATATACACAATGGAGTATTACTCAGCCATTAAAAAGAATACATTTGAATCAGTTCTAATGAGGTGGATGAAACTGGAGCCTATTATACAGAGTGAAGTAAGTCAGAAAGAAAAACATGAATATGGTATATTAACACATATATATGGAATTTAGAAAGATAGTAATGATGACCCTATATGCCAGACAGCAAAAGAGACACAGCTATAAAGAACAGACTTTTGGACTCTGTGGAAGAAGGCAAGGGTGGGATGATTTGAGAGAATAGCACTGAAACATGTATATTACCATATGTGAAATGATCACCAATCCAAGTCCAATGCATGAAACAGGGCACTCAAAGCCGGTACACTGGGACAACCCTGAGGGATGGGATGGGGAGGTAGGTGAGAGCGGGGTTCGGGATGGGGGACACATGTACACCCATGGCTGATTCATGTCAATGTATGGCAAAAACCACCACTATATTGTAAAGTAATTAGTCTCCAATTAAAATAAATTAATTAATTAAAAAAAAAGAACACTGGAGTGGGTTGTCATGCCCTCCTCCAGGGGATCTGCCTGACTCAGGGACTGAAACTGCATCTCTTATGTCTCCTATGTTAGCAGGCGGATTCTTTACCACTAGAGTTCCCCTGGTGGCCCAGCTGGTGAAGAATCTGCCTGCAATGCGGGAGACCTGGGTTCAATCTCTGGGTTGGGGAGATCCCCTGGAGAAGAGAATGGCTACCTACTTCAGTATTCTGGCCTGGAGAATTCCATGGACTGAATAGTCCATGGGGTCGCAAAGAGTTGGACACAACTGAGCGACTTTCACTTCACTTTTTATCACTAGCGCCACCTGGGAAGCCCATAACCCCCTAGGAGACATCATATCATACCTTGTCTAAGCAAAAGGCTGCTTAAGCTTTAAAGGTGGTGGTGAGTGAAGACACAGATGCAGAGCCCAGTGACCCAGTGGTCTAATCCAAGGCCCATGACTCCAGCTCTTGTTCAGTCTACTCCTGGCCTAACAGGGATATCAGGCTACAAAACTTGAGGCACGAGTCATGAGGGCCACTTGTCAGTTTCCCTGAGCTCTGGTTCAGTGTCTCCCATTTGCTCCTCTCAGAGGCAAACACTAATGCGACCTGAGTGGCCTGCCTCAGGTTTATACATCAGTCTCTTGTGAGTTTGGTAGGTATGTCTAAACTGTATCAGGGATTTCCCAGTGATCCGGTGGCTGACTCCATGCTTCCAATGCAGGGGGTCAGGGTTTGATCCCTGGTCAGGGAACTAGATCCCACACGCTGCAACTGAGAGTTTGCAACCTCATCTAAAGATCCTGCATGCCACAACTAAGACCTAGTGCAGCCAAATAAATAAAGATATTTTAAAATAAATTAAAAAATGCTATCAATATTAGATACATTGTTGAAATTCAGTCACTAAGTTGTGTCTGACTCTTTGTAGCATGGACTGCAGTATGCCAGGCTCCCTGTCCTCCACTATCTCCTGGAGCTTGTCCAAATTCAGGTCCACTGAGTTGGTGATACTGGATATATTGGGGGGAAAATCCCATTCTTGAACATGCAAAAGGTAGGTTAGCCATAATGACCCCAATGAAGGTGGGCCGTGACGACCCCAGTGTAGGTGGGCCGTGACGACCCCAATGAAGGCGGGCCGTAATGACCCCAATGAAGGCGGGCCATAATGACCCCAATGAAGGCGGGCCGTAATGACCCCAAAGGCTGGGCCCAGCGCAGCCCCTTGGCATCCTCATCTGGGTAGCTCTGAGGCTTCTACTGAAGACTTCTTGGAACTAAAACAGGGTGGATCAAGGAAAAAGGGAGAAGACTACAACAGACAAAGATGGAGAAGGCTGCAATCTGAAGTCGGGCTGCCTGGGTTTAACTTTCAGCTCCACAAGCTGGGCAACCTTGGACAAGTGCTCCAACCTCTCTGAGCCTCAAGTTCCTCATCTGTTGACATGGGGATGATGACTGTTCAACCCTACTGATTTGCTTTAGGGATTAAATGGGAATGCCAACACTTAAAAAAGCTCAGCACTTAATAAAGAGCCACAGTGGCCATGTATGTGTAGTTTAATGGTCTGAGGAGAAGGAGGGAGGGAGGGAGAGAGGGAGGGAGGCAGGGAGGGCTTCTTGAGGAGGCATCTCCTCCCCAGGGGTGGAATGCAGCCATGCGAATCCTGACACCCATCCTCCACTGCAAAATCAGTACTCTCCCAGAGAACAACTGCCTTGGGGTGTCCACGACCCAGCTCCGTGGCCGCCTCTCACCATGTCAAGCTCACTAATGGTGACAGAGAGGTCTCCACTGGAAGCTCCCAGGTGATGCTGAAGCTGAGGCCGCTCAAAGTCAGCCATGGTTTTGTCTGCCCCCATCTCATCCCCCGTGCCGCTCCCCCGACAATGTGCCGGTTCCGGCAGTGGTGGTGGGTCTGCCATGCCTCTGTGCTCTCTGGGGCCAGAGGGCCAGGACAGACACGTCTGGAGAAGTTTCTTGGGAAAGCAACTTGGAACTGGGGTGAATCTGGTCCGCTTATCACATTTGAAGATACAAAAGGAGGAAAGAGGAAATGGAAAAAAGGGAAATTGGTCCAATAACCATTTAATGGGCTGATCCAGGATGGCAATCGGGGCAGAGGGAGGAAGAAGCCAGATGGAGGCACTGGCTTTGCCCAGCAAGCTTGTCAGCCATACTTCAGAATTAAGCGAGCCCAGGAAGGGCCAATGGAGCTGGACCAGGGCCTCGGTACCTAGCAGGAGTGAGGGCTGCACACGCCCGTTTCATGCGCTCGCTTCTGCAGGGCTGCACTGCGACTCCAGACAGAACACGCTCAGAAAGCTATTTCCCCTGCAAGGTGGACCTTCCATAAAATCATAGCAGCAGCATGTCACCTTCACAGGCAACACGGGGAGCGGGGGACGTGTCCCCCACACCTCAGTGTCAAGGAAGGCAGCCTCGTCACAACTATGGGGGCACAAGACCACAGACCCAGGTGTGGGGACCCCTCCCTGGCGCCCAGCTGGGGCAGCCAGCCCCGGGGCAGCGCCATCCTGTAACAGAGGAGGACCATGGTCCCCTCCCACCCAACACACTGCGTGTTTCTAAGGCTGTCCCAAGTTTCCGTTCCCATATCAAAAGCACCTCTTTTCTGCTGAGGCGGCAAGACCTGCCAACAAAACAAGCCTCTGGGACCCACGTTTCTGTAGCACGCCTTCCCTTGAAAAGCACTTCAATGAATCACTGAGGTTAAATAGTATCGGCAGCTGGGTTGGTAGAAGAAATCCTTGTGAAAGTCAGACAGAGGTGCTTGGGCAGAGCACCAGGGCAGAAGTGCTGTGCCCTGCCCACCCCCCAGGTACCCCGATCTTGACTGACAGCACTTCTTCTCCAGGCCCCCAAATGGAAAACCAGACCTACCTAAGATCCTGCACACGGAGCCGGATGATTCCTTCCTTGGGAAGTGATCCTTTTAGCAGCGAGGGAGCCAGTCACGCCAAGTGCCCTGCATCTGGTCACGCCCCCCACCCCCCGACCCCTCCCGGGGAGCCCATGGGTCTGCCGCTGAGGCATCGCCTGAGAGCTGGTTGGAAATGCAGAGTCTTGGGCCTGGCCCCTGCCTCTGAGCAGCCCTATCACAGGTGATCCGTGTGCCCAGGTGGGTGGGGGCTGGGCCTGGGTCCTCAAGGCAGAGGCTGGCAGGAAACACATCAGAAATAAAGAAAACAGAGGCTCGTCCAGCCCGTTCCAGGAAGCCAGTCCTGAAACATAACGGACTCCCAAGAAAACAAATCTAGAAGCCGACAAGTTTAACAGAAGTCACAGGCAGAGCCTGGCAGGGCCCCGTCCTCGCCAGACCCACAAGGGCAAAGGGCACACAGAACAGGCTATGGATTCCTTAGCCCCAGACGTTCTAGAAGCCCTTGGTCGATTGCGGTCTTGGGAAGCCCAAGGCGGTGGCAACACCTCTTCCAGGCCCTCCTCTGCGCCCCAGCTCTCTCTGCTCCTCCAGATAGCCCCGATTCCCCGACTAGCCAAGCCAGCCCGCAGCCTCCAGGAGCCTCATGCTTTCTTGCAGCCACACCTGCAGCCCTTGCTTTCACTTCAAACAACCCCACCCGACCAGAATCCGGGCCATCCGAGACCAATCCTGGTCCTCTCCGCCACGGAGCTGTCCCTGGCTGGCCTCCACGACCTGGGCTGTTTCACAGCAGGTCTCCATCTCCCTGCAAAAACCTCCCCCAGAACTAGCTCAGGACCCTGGATCCTGCCGGAATCTAGAATGAAGGTCATCCCTGGCCCCTAGCAGCACCCTGGCCCAGGTCCACAACCCTGGCCAGGACCCACTCCCACACGGCCTGCCTGCAAGTATTGGCCTCACGGTCTCCCGCACACCTACCGGAGGATTGGCGGAGTTCTGGAATGTTTCGGGCCAGTGCCCAGAGATGGGGGAGCTCCAGGAGGGAAGCCCTCGATCCCCGGGCCGGGGGAGACGGAAGCGGAGTGCAGGCAGCTCACTGGTGCCCCAGGAGCAGGGAGCCTCCCTGCCAGTGGCCGGGCCCTGCGGGTCCCCAGGCCTCCCTCGCCCGGCTGGATCAGCCCTGGCCGGAGTGAGCTCCACCGTCACCAAGGGGAAGCGGCCCTTGGTTACCGCTGGCTGGGAGAACACAGAAGGCAAAACAAACACTGGACTGGCTCCTCACTGCTGGGAACAATTACAAGGTAATCAGCCAGTTTTTAAAAGCCCTCCAGAAGGGAGGCTGCTGGCCCAAGGGAAGGCTGGTTTGTAACCCATTCCCTCCCTCCTGCTGCTGCTGCATCCTCCTCAAGACCCAGGGACCCTCTCTCCACCTGGCGCAGGGACCCCCGGCAGAGCAAGGCTGGAGCCTCAGAGGAAGCGGGGCACACAGTCCCAGGTGGGCAGTGTGCCACTTCAGTGCCCAAAGCACATTCCAGAATCCTGGCCAGCCTGCAGGGGCAGACTCACCTCATCCCCCTTCCTAGATCCCCTTCTAGCAACAACCAGCTCTCTTGTCCCCAAGCAACTTGTCATGAAACTAACAGAAACTTACCAGCGAAGAGTTAAGAGCTCGTTTGCCAGGTTCCAGCCGGGGCTGGTGGACCATCTGCCAGGATAGTGCCTGGGCCATGGCCACCCCCCAAGGACTGTACCCAGCGAGGCGGGGGGTGCTTCAGGTACAGCCCAGGCACTGATCCCCAACTGTTGCCTGTTAGCAGATCTGGGACCTTCAGCCAGTCACATACCTCCTCTTAGAAGACATCCTGGAGCCCGGGGTTTTGGTTGTGACCCCAGACCCATAAGCAGAAACCGTGGGGAGCCCCCAGTGGAGAGGGGGAGGGCTGAGTGACACCCAGCCCCATCTCCAGGTCCCCCAAGGTGGGGGCACGTGCAGGAAGGTTTCCTCCCCCCCCACCGCGGATCCTCCACGTCCTCCAAGCACTGGTTTCAAGCCTGCCTCTCCCCCTGCTCCCTCACAGTGAATGTGTGGCACCTTTCTGAGGCCAGATGGCTGACCTCAGATGGGGAACGTGGCCGCAGGTCCAAACCCCAGACAAACAGGGCCTGTCTCACCCTCTTGAATTCCCCTACCCCACCCTGCAGAGGACACTGGTCAGTTCTCCCATCCTGTAGAAGCCACAATGGTCTCAAGAGAGAAGAGCCTGCTTTGGCTTTACGGACCTCCTAGGGGACAGAGATTTGGAGAGACAGAGAGAAACAGAGAAGCAAAAAGAGAGACAGAGACACAGAGAGAGAGAGAGAAATGGAGAAACAAGGACAGAGACAGAGACACAAAGAGACAGAGAGTGAGAGACAAAGACACAGAGAGAAAACGAGGGGTAGAGACTCAGACAGAGAGCAGAGAAAGAGAGAGACATAGAGACAGAGACACAAAGAGACAGAGAGACTCAGAGAGACAAAGACACAGAGAGAAAATGAGAGGTAGAGACTCAGACAGAGAGCAGAGAAAGAGAGAGACATAGAGACAGAGACAGACAGAGACATAGAGACTCAGAGAGAAAGCAGGGAAAGAGACAGAGAGACAAACAAAGAAGCTGGAAAGGAAGTATAGGAATGGGAAGCAGGAGGGTGGAGGCCCCACAGCCTCAGCAGACTCGTGTTGGCCCAGGGTCCCCATCAGGAGGGCGGGCTCAGGCTCTGAGTGGGAGCTGCAACCCCCTCCCCCATGGTACTCAGTGGGGGACACTTCTCCGGTAAGGTACCCAGAGGAGCGGGGCAGGGTGGGAGGTTGGGGTGCACCTCTGCCCACCTCCAGCCTCACTCTGGCCCCTCCCAAAGAGAGTGTCCTGTCTCCAAACCAGGGAGGTCTTGAAGCTAAAGCAAGTCAGCAACCTCACTGACCAGCTCAGCCAGTGGCCCCAGGGAGGGAGCCTGGGCTCCTGCAGGTCCAAGGACCAGCCTGGGCTGTGCTTTGGAAGCGGAAGGGGGACCGACAGTGGTGACAGCAGCAGCAG
Source organism: Bos grunniens (assembly GCF_055505025.1). Taxonomy (NCBI): domain Eukaryota; kingdom Metazoa; phylum Chordata; class Mammalia; order Artiodactyla; family Bovidae; genus Bos; species Bos grunniens. The sequence continues at coordinate 36,922,183 of NC_141180.1, read as the reverse complement.
TGGCAGCTTCACCGGACAGGCTGAGCACCGTGAGGAGGCCCTGCTTCTTAAAAAATCAAATCAGCACATTTGGAGGTAAAGACCTGGCTCACCGGAGTACCTGGTCACCCTGCTGCCCGGCCTAGTCTCTCAGAGGGACCCAGGGGCCAGTCCCCACCCTCACCAGCCCCAGAGGCATAGAGCTGTTATTCAGGGACTGCTCAGTGGTGGGAGTCAACACTGGGGTTAGAGTCTCAGACGTGGCTCTGAGATGCTGAGAACTGAAATGGAGCATTTCTGGGACAACTGGATAGAAACTCTCAGAAAGACCCCTCCACCTCTCACTTGAGTTGATGAAGTTTCTTCCAGACATCCAGGTTTGACTTTGATCCCAGACAGGGAAGAGAAGGGGCCAAGCATCCCTGGGCTAAGATACCAGACCCCCACTTGGCATCCCCACCTCAACACATTCCTGCCTCCCTTTGAGGACCTGGGCATGGCACACATGGCTGCTGTACCCACCAGGAGCCTGGTTGGCTAGGGAAGAGGTCACTCAGTGCCACTGTTTAAATATCCACAAACTGGCATTCTCCTGTAGTCTTTCTCCTCACATGGTGAAGGAAAATTTAAGCCATCAGGAAAAAGTAAAGAGCTTCTTAACACAGCCCTGCTCTTCTCTTACCACTAACGATCCATTTGGTAAATTTGATGGTCTGTCCCACAAGGCAGAGCCTGGTGGGAGTGGTGGGGAGGAGACAGGCCAGCAAACTGCCTGGTACCCACTGCTTCCCAGCAGAGATGATGTCTTCAAAGAGCTTCAGTAGAAGCAGGATGCTCGACCTCGGGGGTTGCTGAGATAGGTGGGGGTGGAGGTGGGGTGGGACTCTCGGGGACATCCCCTTTGAGGGGTTCTGACCAAGGCTGGGATTTTAGTAGCAAGGGTGAGCTGAGGGAAGAAGCAGACAGACACCACCCTTGCTGTGAGAGAACCCTTCCCCCGTCACAAACAGAAGTGAGGAGGTGTATTTGGGACCCAAAGGGTGGTCAGGAGATTAGAATGGCATTTGGGAATTTTGAGCAGTAACTGGAGAGAGGGAGAGAGAGGGGCGGGGAACATAGTCCGGATGACAAAGACCTTGAATGTCATGACGAGGAGTCTGGACTCAGGCACAGGCGCCAGATGGAAGGCGACAGATCAGAAAGCCCGGGACCTCCCTGGTGGTTCAGTGGTTGGGAAGATCCCCTGGAGAAGGGATAGGCTACCAATTCCAGTATGCTTGGGCTTCCCCCGTGGCTCAGACAGTAAAGAATCTGCCTGCAATGTGGGAGACCTGGGTTCCATCCGTGGGTTGGGAAGATCCCCTTGAGGAGGGCATGGCAACCCACTCCAGTATTCTTGCCTGGAGAATCCCATGGACAGAGGAGCCTGGCGGGCTATAGTCCATGGGGTCGCAACGAGTCGGACATGACTGAGCAACTAAGCACACACCAGTGGTTAAGAATCTGCCTGCCAATGCAGGGGGCATGGGTTTGATCCCTGGTCCAGGAAGATCCCACCTGCCTTGGAGCAACTAAGTCCGTGTGGCACAACTACTGAGCCTGTGCTTTAGAGCCCGGGAGCTCATGTGCCACAACTACTGAAGTCCTTGCACCAGGAGAGTCCATGCTTTGCAACAAAAGAAGTCACTGCAATAAGACTGAGCACTGCCACTAGAGAGCAGCCCCAGCTCGCCGCAACTAGAGAAAAGCCCACAAAGCACAAAGACCCAGCACAGCCAAAAATACATAAATATAATTAATTTTTAAAAAGAAAGCCTGCTCCTAAGTTCAGCCAGCACCCCACTGGATTTCCGGATAGAACCAGAAAATACTGGGAACGGAGAAGTGACATCCCCTCTTTCCACAGAGCAGCTGCCCTTGCATAGCTTAACGAAAAGAGCTGTGGGTGCAGACGTTCCATAAGTACTTCGGGGGAGGCAGGTGAAGAACCAGGAAGAAAGAATTAGAACATTTCTTTTACATAAACAGAAAGCTTGGGTGTGTTTACATTCTGAGAAATATCGCTTTAAATCAACACCATGAGAAAGCAACCATAATTTTTCACCTGAAAAAATGAGATGATAAATACCTAATCTGCAAAGAGGATAATGAGTGTACCTGAAGAGGCCAAAAAGTTCCCAGAACGTAGTAGGTGCTCAGACAATACCTGACGTTTACACGTGTATTCAGGGTTTCGGTGGTGGCTATAATTACTGTTGTTGTTGTTCAGTCACTCAGTCGTGTCTGACTCTTTGCGACCCCATGGACTGCAGCACACCAGGCCTCCCTGTCCTTCACCATCTCCCGGAGTTTGCTCAAACTCATGTCCATTGAGTCGGTGATGCCATCCAACCATCTCATCCTCTGTCATCCCCTTCTCCTGCCTTCTATCTTTCCCAGCATCGGGGTCTTATTGCTACATGACATTTGGGTAAGCAGATCTTAACTCTGAAGATCATCTTCCAGCCACTGACCACAGAACCAGAGAACCATAACCTTCTTTTAAAGTGCAAAAGGGGGACTTCCCTGGTAGTCCAGCGGTTAAGAATCCCACTTTGCAATGCAGAGGATGCAAGTTTGATCCCTGGACAGGGAACTAAGATCCCACAAACCTCAAGGAGTGGCCAAGAAAAGGAAGGAAGGAAATTTTGATACACACTGCAAAGTGGACACACCTTGAGGACATGATGTGAAGAGAAGAAAGCCAATTACAAAGGTGGATGATGGTGATGGTTGTACAACAGTGCACTGAATGCCACCACCATTTAAAAATGGTTAAAATGGAGTAGTGTGGAAGCATGGTGATGGTTTAGTCGCTAAGTTGTGTCTGACTCTTGCAACCCCAGGAGAGGCCAGGCTCCTCTGTCTGTGGGATTCTCTAGGAAGAATACTGGAGTGGGTTGCCATTTCCCTCTCCAGGGGATCTTGCCAACCCAGGGATTGAAGCCGGGTGTCCTGCACTGCAGGCAGATTCTTTACCCAGTGAGCTACGAGGGAAGCATAGAAGCATATACACTACCATATATAAAATAGATAGCCAATGGAAACTTGCTGTATGACTCAGGGAACTCAAACGGGGGCTCTCTAACAATCTAGAGGGGTGGGAAAGGGTGAGAGGTGAGAAGGAGGTTCGAGAGGAAGGGGACATATATACACCTATGACTGATTCATGTTGATGTATGGCAGAAATCAAACCAGAATTGTAAAGCAATCATCCTTCAATTTTAAAAAATCTACAAACAAACAAAAAAAATCTAAAAATGGTTAAAATGGTAAATTTTATGTACACTCTACCACAATTTAAAAAGTGCTTCATTTTATATGAAAATAAGGAAGGAAAAAAATGTGAGACACAAAAAGTGATGAAAAGGGGAGTGGGTCCCTTTATTCTGACGCTACGGGAACATGTGCTGGACAAAGCTAAGGTGTTTGACCACCACCCCTGGACCCGCCTCATCTGCGTCTCTAAGCCAACCGATGGCCAAGGCTGTCCACACACAGAGCTGTTGTCCCAGAAGTCATGCTGGAAAGTCGGCAGAGACAGAATACCACCATTTACTTGGCTACTGGGTTCCTTAGAACCCCCTGGCCAATCTCTCTTATTTTTCATTTGGAATAAGGAGGACTTGAATACCCGTGGGGGTGTTCATATGCTGTTTCTCACTGCAGGTGCCTCACAAACCTCATGAGGAGGCAGCACTGGCGGGAAACAGAGGTGGACTTAAAAAGGAAAGGCCAGGCCTCAAACGGCTAAGAAGCTGGGACAGGTTGCTATCCAGGAAATGACTCATGTCTCCCTTGGTCCCTTGAGGCTGCTCGGGAGCAGACGCTGAATAGCACACACGGAGATACTTGAGATTCTCAAGAGGAAGGCAGCTTCTGGAGGACTCCCCCGAGGACCCTGGGACACCTGGGGTGGCAGGTGCCCAGCACAGCCCCCAAGGGCGGCTCAGTCCACACTCATGGGTGAAGCACCATTGAAACCAAACCAGAATGGCACAGAGCTGGGTGCCAGGGCTCTTCTCCTGCAGCCACCCACACTTCCTGTGACCTCGGTCACCCTCTGTGCACTCAGGCTGCAGAAACCAGCAAGCTGACTTCAGGCCCCAGACACTTCAGGGAACGTGCTCTTCCACATTAGGACCTCCTGATTAATACATTGAATGGCCTGAAAAAGCATCTACCTTGCAACTGCATTTGAAAACCCTGACTGTGACCTTGACCTTGAAATACTGGTTTCTGTGACAGTGTGCTCCCTGTTCTGCAAGGCTCCCACCCAGCTCCTTCGCCAGTTTTTCCTCCTCTCCTTAATCACAGATGTTCCTCTCTCTGTGGGCTTCTCTGCTCTCACGGCTCCAGGGAGCATCTCCCCTTGAAATTGACACATCACCCTTATGGCGACGGCATCAATGAACAGCATGACTCTTACAGCAACCCTGCCCTGCATCCCACACAGCTCCCTGCCAGACTCAAACATGGCCCCCTCCCAGCCTCTACATCTCTGCCAAGTTCTGTCCTTCTCCTGGTCAGTCACCCAGATTCAAACCTCTCATCTTCCTGGATTCCTCCTCTTCTTGGCTTTCCACATTATCATCAAATGGTAGAAATCCCACCCCCCAGAGTTGCCCAAATCTGTCGCCCACTCTCATGGTTCAAGTCATCATCACCTGCAAAGTTAGTGTAGGAGTCTCCAAAATTGGTCTCCCTGCCCACAACACCTCTCTGACCCCGTCGGATCTTCCTAAAACACTCTCATTTAGATATTAGTCTTTTTTTTTTTTTTTCATTTTGAAAATATGTAACTCAAACGTGTACAAAAGAGACACATATTTTCAGCACCTAAAATGAACCACTGTCAACAGCCTGTCACATTTGCTTCTGGTCCTTTTACTGCATAATGGTCAAATGGCCAGAGGACCTGATGAAGCAACTCAGGAACAAAAACTAAATGCAAGTGATAAGCTTATATGAAAAAAAAACAAACAAACAAAAAACCTGACGTGTTTGGTAAACGGGGAAACAAAAAATTAAGTACTAAGAAGTGATCCATCACCTTGCACCCCCTGCCCCAGATTTCTACACAGTCAGTAGAGAGATGGCACCTCCTACCGATGGGCAGGGGAGGAAGTTGTGCACAGTGTGGCTCGTCGACTCTGAACCTCGCAGCTTTGGGGAAATGAGCTGAGGGCTTAGCCAGCCACGCTGCTCCTGGAGCGTGGGCCACAAGAATAAAAGCACCTGGACAGAGGACATCTACACAGGTGCTTATTACAGAGGCTCTGCCATTTTCTGCCAGTCTAAATTGAGTGTTGCCATCATGTTCAACTGATCAGGTGGCAGGTGGACAACTCTGTCACATCTATACCATGAACCATTCATCACACAGCAATTAAAAGAACAAGGTAGAACCACACTGAAGCCTGGGGGCATCTCCACATGCGTTCAGTGAGGACAACAGGGTAGACTATGAAAGGAAAGCCCATTTTAATCAGTGGTGTCCCCTGATTTTCTGATGGTCCAGTGGCTAAGACTCCATGCTCCGAATGCAGGGGGCCTGGGTTCGATCCCTGGTCAGGGAACTAGGTCCTACATGCTGCAACTAAGAGCTCGCATGCTACAACTAAAGATCCCACTCGCCCTAAGACCTGGTGTAGCCAAATATTTTTTAAAAACACAAAGAATGGTGTCCCCAAAGAAACATACATATATGCCTGGGCAGGAAGGAAGGTATGAGTTACTCAGGGTGTCTTACCCTTCCATAAAAGGTTTAGGTTAAAAGAATTAGAAAAGAAGGGATGTTGGCAAGGATGTGGAGAAATTGGAACCCTTGTGTACTATTGGTGGAGACGTAAAGCAGTGCGGCCACTATGGAAAACAGTATGGAGGTTCCTAAAACATTTCATTTCTGGGTACAGACCCAAAAGAATTGAAAGCAAGGTCTCAAACAGATATCGTACACCTAGATATTCACAGCAGCATTATTCACAATAGGCAAAAGGTGGAAGCAACACAAGTGTCCATCAACCTATGACTGGATGAACGAAACGTGGAGATCCATTTGACCTTAAAAAAGGAGGAATTCCTATCACGGGCTACAACATGGATGAACCTTGAGAACATTATGATAAGTGAAATAAGCCAGTCACGAAAAGGCATATACTGTGTGATTCCACTTGCATGAGGTAACAAGAATACCTCAAATTCATAAAGACAAGAAGTAGGATGGCAGATGACCAAGGCTGAGGGAGCGGGACATAGGGAGTTGTTTGTTTCTTTAATGGAGACAGTTTCAATTTTGCAAGATGAAAAGAGTTAGGGAGCTAGACGCTGGTGATAATTGCCCAACACTGTGAATGTACTTAACACTACTGACCTATACACATAAAAATGGTTCAGATGTTGTCATGCTAGAGCATGACTTGAAAAGACACATGCAACCCAACGTTCACAGCAGTATTATTCACAATAGCTATGACAAGGAAACTGAGGTCCATTGACAGAGGAATGGACGAAGAAAATGTGGTACATAAATACAGTGGAACATTACTCAGCCATAAAAAGAATGAAACAATGCCATTTGTAGCAACATGGATGAACCTAGAGATTATACTAAGTGAAGCGAGTCAGACAAAGACAAATATCATATGATATCACTTATATGTGGGATCTTAAAAAATGATACAAGTGACCTTATTTATAAAACAGAAACAGATTCACAGACATGGAAAACAAATTTATGGTTATCAAGAGTTGGGGGAAAATTAGGAGTCTGGATCAACAGATACACACTACTATACAAAATATGTAAACAAAGACCTATTTATAGCACAGGGAATTATACTCAACACCTTGTAGTGACTTATAGTGGAAAAGAATTCAAGAAAGAATTGTGTGTGTGTGTGTGTGTGTGTGTGTGTGCATGTGTGCTCAGTCGTGTCCAACTCTTTGGGATCCCATGGACTGTGGCCTGCCAGGCTCCTCTGTCCACGGAATTTTCCAGGTAAGAATACTGTAGTGGGTTGCCATTTTCTACTCCAGGGGATCTTCCCCACCCAGGGATCAAACCTGCATTTCCTGTATTGGCAGGCAGATTCTTTACCACTAGCAACACCTAGGAAGCCCTAAGAAAGAATAGTGTGTTCTTTCAGATATATGGCTATATCTGAGTCACTTTGTTCTACACCTCAAAACTAACACAACATTGTAAACCAGCTATACTTCAATTTAAATGAAAAAGGAATAAAGAATAAAAAAAGATGTTATGGACTGAATGCGTCCCCCCAAAACTCATATGTAGAAACCCTAACCCCTAAAGTGATGGTTTTAGGAGTTGGTTCTCTGAGAGGTGATTAGATCATGAGGGTGGAGCCCTTGTGAATATAATTAGTGCCTTTATGAAAGACACAGGAGAGGGATGATCTTCTTCTCTGCCACATGAGCACACAACAAGAGAGCTGTCTGCAAACCAGGAAGACGGCTCTCGCCAGACACCATCGCTACCAGCTCCCTGACCTGGGACTTCTCAGCCTCCAGAACTGTCTGCTGTTTGAGTCACCTTGTCTCTAGCGTTCTGCTTAGACCACCCACGATCACAAGGACAAACATCTGAGACGGGCACCAAAGGCTGCTCCCACACTGACCTCAGCCCACTTTGCCACAGAACTGCCTTCTCTAGGAACATTCCCTCCTTCCTCCAGCTGCTCCTTCCCCCAGTCTGGCTCACACACGTGCCCATGCTACTCCCCACGGTCCACTCACCTGGAAGGCTGTCACTACAGAGCCAGGCAGACCCTCCAGAGCCCTCTGCACGTTCTCCATCACCTTAAACACCTGCGCCCATGGGCACAGTCCCTTTCCTTTCCATAATCATTAGACCTTTTTTTTTTTTCAGTCTGGCTGCACCAGGTCTTAGTTGTGGCATGTGGGCTCCAGCTCTGTGACCAGGGATCAAACGCAGGCCCCCCTGCATTGGGAGGGCAGAGTCTTAGCTACTGGACCACCAGGGCAGTCCGTCCTGTCAGGCTTTGAAACAAGCCCTCCCTGTGTGACTGGTGCCCTAATGCAGATACCCAGGAGCTGATTAAAACCTTTAGTGAGATAGGATACCTTGTGTACCCCAAACGGTGGTTCAAGGCCCACTCAGCCTGTCAGGTTTCTCCTTCTCTCTGCACACCTGTTCCCAGACTATTCTGAACCAGCTGTCCGTCATCTGGATCAATTTTCCTCCCTGGACTCTAAGGCATCAGGCCCCCCCCCAAAAAAACTCTAAAAGCTTCAGAACATCAAAGTTTCGAGAATAAAGTCTGTAGGTGATACTACCCACAGAATGTTCTCCACACACCTCCCATCGCACACATTTGCACCCAAGCCCATTGTCCTCCAAGGCCGAGGTCCAAGAGGTCGCCTGGACTCCAGCTGACTTCCGATTGGCTGTCAGGCTCACCTCCTGAAACAATCTCCATCCCACTGTCTTTTGCACCCCCTCATCTGTCCCCTCCACCAGCCTCATCACCTTTCCAGAATACTCGCTGCGTGCAGGGTCATTCCCCTCCAGTGCTGCAATGAAGTCCACTGACCATAGGGCACGCACCCTCCATCCATTTGGGATCTAACCTTTGTCTTCACCTGACCCTAATGCAGAACTGAACCACCTCTTGTTCCCTCATCTTGCTTTACACACTCAGGACTCTTCCAGCAACTTGCCTGGGACACTTCCCCCACTGCCCCATCCACCCCCCACCCCCACCCCAGCCCTGAGAACTCTCCTGCACTCCCACAAATCTTTCTAACATTTATAACAACTCCAGCAAATGTAGGCTCCACACATGTTGGCTCAGTGCATCTTAACCAGAGTGGTTTTACCCCCAGGGGACATTTGGCCAGGTCTGGGGACATTTTTCGTGGTCACAGCTGGGGTGACATGTCATGGGTGGAGGCCTGCTACAAAATGAATCTGCCCATAAAGTCAACAGTGCAAGATTAAGAAACCCAGAGACAGAGCGGGCTTCGGATGGAAGAATATAGTGCATCCTTGAGACAACATCATCTTCTTGTGGCCAGAAGCGCAACCTGGGACACCCATACCTGTGACTTCAGGTCAGGGTAAGGCCACGCCAGGAAGAAGGTGGCTGAGTAGGAAGTCAGCACCCGTTCCAACACTGTCACCAGCCTCCTGTGTCACCTGGAGCAAGACATTCAGCCTCTCTGGACATTAGGTTTCCGTTAGGTCTATAAAACGGAGGGTTGAAGGAAAGCAGCTCTTCTCTAAAGTGATCTGGACAGATCCTGAAAAACTGTTTCTAAGTCTGGGGAAATATTATATTCCCTCCAAGAGAATCAGAAAACCCATCAGCATCTTCAAGGCTCTGAGAAGTCCTGCAGGTGAAGTCCAGCTTGGCAGGTTTCAACTCTAGTGGTTCCCACCCTGGAAGAGAAGGGGATGTTCTTTCCACACTTTTCCCCTCCACATCCCTAGGGACTCCAGCTTGGAGGGCCTCCAAATCTCTCTTGGCTCTGCTGCATCTCGATTCTAGGATGGGCAGGGCTCTGCCTCCTCCCAAGGCCACACTTCTCTGGCTCTAAAGAAGGTGTGAAAGCGTGCTGCCAGCTGAGTGCTCTCCAGTGGGATGTTAGGGGCTGCTTACTGCTCCACTGACTCTCTGCTGGGCCACACCCTGCCCCCAAGTCTCCTGAGGGTGGGTCCAGTGGAGCAAGGTCAGAGGCGTGCTTTTTGGTGGGTAATCTTGGCTGGTTCTGAGCCTCCATTGGGTCTCTCCTCTTAATCTAGACCAGAGTTTGACAAACAATGACTCCATGGGCCAATCTGGCCCACTGCCTGGTTTTGTAAATAAAGTTTTATTGGCACGCAGCCACTCCTTTTGGTTTACACATTGCCTCTGGCATTCCCACTCACCTGCTGTAACAGCAGAGTCAAGTAGTTCCAACAGGCCTAAATTTTACACTCTGGCCCTTAAGAGTTTAGGAGCCCTTTATCTAGGACTTAAGAAGTGGTATCCACCAGGACTTTCCTGGTGGTCCAGTGGCTAAGACGCTGCTCCCCCAGTGCAAGGGGTCTGGCCGCAATCCCTGGTCGAGAACTAGATCCTGCACACCACAACTTAAGACCCCATTTACCGCAATGAAAATTGAAGACCCCGCATGCCGCAAATAATATCTGGTACAGCCAAGTTAACTAGTAACTTGAACAAATAATTAAAAAATAAAAGAAATGGTGTCTATCATAGTGTCTACAGGAGCCAAACTTCTCCCACAAACTCCTCCAAGAGCCTGTTGTAGCAGGCCCAGGCCTCCGTGTGTACCTGAATAACACACAGTGACCAAAAACCAGGAAGGACCCAAGAGCCTACAGTCTGCCCACCCCACAGCCACACCCTCTGTGCCCCGCACCCGCAAATGCCCCAGCACAGCCCTCCCTGGACCCCAGTGACGCCCCCTCCCTTCACAAACCAGAGCTCATTTACAGCAGAATGAATCAGCCTTTTTTTGGTTATGCACCCTGTTTGCTAGCTTTAAAGCAGGTGTCTCCCCGAAGACATATATTGGGCACATATTATACTCACATACTTCTGTATCAATAGATGACATACATTATGAAACACACACCAAAAACCCCCAGATATTCAACAAGAGATGATAAAAGTAAAAACAAAGCTACTAATTTCTACCCATAACCCTGCAGACCATCTTAGAAACAGCCACTCTGGAGGCAGCTAGCTCATGGAGCTCCCTGGTACCCTCTACATGTTCAGCATGTGGACACAGGGGCGCTGCTTTCTCTGTATTTGTTGTTTCCCTTTTTTATTTTTGGCCATGCAGGGATCTTAGTTCCCCGACCGGGGCTTGAACTCAGGCCCTCGGCAGTGAGAGTGCAGAGTCCAAACCACTGGTCTGCCAGGGAAATCCCAACAAAGGGGGCTGGGCTGGTCCACAGCCAGCGACATCCGATAAGGATGGGGAGTCATCCTGACACCTAGCCCTGAGCTTCTGCCCCAGAAGATGCATGGAGGTGGGAGGAAGGGAGGTGGAGGCCTGGGATCTAAAGACCCAGGAGCCTCGCCCACCTGGCTGCGGCAGGAAGGGAAGGATTAGGGACCCCCCCAGAGATGGCGCCAGCGGCTCCCAAGGCAATGAACACCACAGCACATCCAAGGGGATTTTTATGTTTTGACTCAGAGGCAACAAGTCTTTCAAATTAAACCAATGCAGACTAAACTGCAGTAAAGAGGAAAGCCCCTTCCGAACAGCCGGCCGGGGGTTACCACCGCCAGGCGAGTGGGAGGGAAGACGGCTGGCTGCGGGGCTGGGGAGGTGGGGGCGGGTGGAGCAAAGGGTGACCTTGCCCTGTGGCCCCTTTCTGGAAGGTGGGCACCGCAGTTGCAGGAGAGCCTGTGGGCACGGCAGCTTTGGGGTCCTCAGACTCAACCCCCAGTTCCAGGGCTGGGCCTCCCAACCCTCATTCCCATCCTCCCAGGCCAGCCCGCCCAGCAGGAAACACTGGGCCGGAGGCAGGCAGCCACCGCAGAGGAGCAACGTGGCATCTCACCTTCTTAGCCACTGCTCAGGGGCCATTTGGACCCCACCCACTGACTTTCTTACAGGCACTTTGGGTGACTGAGCGGTGATGCTTCGTTAGCCAAGAAATCTCATGAGCACCAAAGACCCAACCAACCAAAGTCAGGGCAGAGCAAATTCAGCCCCATGGAGAGCATTCCACCAGATGGCTCCAAAGCTGCTGCTGACCCAGCCACACTCGTGGGAACAGGCAAGGTGCAGGGTGGAGTGGGTGGGTTACTCTGACCTCACAGACCCCAGGCCCCCTGAAGCATCATTTCTGCTCCCGGGATGAGTCAGGGCGGATGAGGGGACCTGAATGTATCTTCCCTTGAATTTTTAAGGAGCAAAAAAAAATTCAACCGCAGGGAGTTTTATGCCAGCCCAGGAAGCCGGGCCACCCAAGTGAAAAGGCGGCCTCACCGGGCAGCCGGCTGCTTTTAGAAACACACCCTGCTCATCCGCCACAAACATTAGCCGGCAGCTAAAAGAGGGAAGTGAACAAAACAGCTCTCCGGATAAGAAGAGGGCTGAGAGGATGCTGGGGGCAAAGCTAATGATAGGATCCAGCTCCACCACCCAAACTTGTCCAGACGGCCTCGTACGGAGAGGGGCGTGGGGGCCAGCGTGACAGGCTGCCCCAGGAGGAAGCGGGAGTGGGAGGGGGCTCCCCACCCCAGCCCTGGGGGTGGGGGGGGTGGGGGCCCAGGCTCTGTCCTGAGTCTGCCCAAGGCCCTGGCCGCACGCCCCCTCCCAACCAGCCCCCAGCCCGGCCCAGGCTCTGCCTTCTCAAACGCTCATTTGATTGTGCGGCTTCCCAGATTGAAACCACCTGGGGGGCATCCATTAGACACACAGGTCACCTCGGCAAGGTTACCAAGTGCCACTATGTACCGGGCACAGAGCCCCCTCAAGGAAAGGCTCAAACTCTCGCGTGCATTGTTGTTCAGTCGTCCAGTCATGTCTGACTCTGTGACCCTACGGACTGCAGCACACCAGGCTTCCCTGTCTTTCACCACTTTCTTAAAGAGGGTCAGGCATCCGTATGTCTGCCCTTGACCTGCTCTGGAATCTCCCCACAACTAATGTGCAGACCCCTCATTTCTTGAAAACTCAGTTCCCAAATACCCCAATAGCCCACTCCTACACAGCCCAAACCATCCTCAGTGTGCCTGGCTGACTGGTACCCAGAGACATGGCAGCCTGGACCACTTCTCTCCTGCACTGGCTGTTCTTTCCTGGAAATCCCAGGAGCAGCAGCAGCAGTTCGGCCACATACTGCACCCTGAGCCCTGGGGCCCCATCGTCAAGTGTCTACACAAGCCCTCTATTCAGGGGGCAGCAGCCGGTGGGGGGCAAGGGAGGAGCTGGCTTCCAGACAGGGATCCTACGGCCCCCTGCCGCCCACTGGCACAGACTGGCTCACGAGGTGCCTCCTATCATAGTCCTGTCCTGGCAGCCCCCACCCACTAGGTTTTCCAAGAAAGAATGTGTCTGGTCTGGTCCCAACAAGGCTGGCCTACAGACACGGAGAACAGACTCGTTGTCCCCAACACAGGGACTGTCTGGACATCATCTGGCCCAATGTCGGCTCTAAGAGGTCAAGGGTCACAGGAGTTATCATTGCAGCGACTTGTGGCTCCGAGGCCGTCACACCCATTCCCAGGGAGCGTCTGGGCGTCGGGCGATGCTGGCTGCCTCCGCCGCCAGGAGCCACACACAAAGTTCCCTTTATGGGAATGAGGTGGGCCGGGCACTGGCAGTTTCGGCTGCAGGGAAACCCAGGTTTGGGTTTTCTCCGAGGGCACAACTGGGCCTTTGTCTTGACTTTGCCCATCCCCAGCCGAGCTGGCCTCCTTGCTGGGTACACAGTGTCCAGGATCCAAGCCCTTCCAAGCTGACCCTTCCAAGACCAGGCACCTAGACACACCACAGAAGACAGCAAGGGCCATTCCCCACTGAAACCTCCCGGAGGACCACCTGAGCCACAGAATCGCAGTGGAACCTGCCACAAAGGAGGCTGGCAAATGTGATGAAGCTAATCAGGCCACAATTCACCAATGCCAGGAACTGGAAAGAGCCCCACAATGTGCTGGTGCTGAGCGTGCAGTGGGTCCATGGCACAGCATGGTCCATCTGGAGCCCGTTCCAGCTGCATCAGATGCGCCAACCAGCTCGGAAAAGCATGAACATGTGATTACCCAGCAGGGATCCAGTCCCCTGCTTTGGCACACAAAAATCACATGGCCTAAAAAACCTAGGAAAAAAAACTAGGGACTGATAGAACGGAGCAACCAGGCTACCCCGAGGAGGGATTCAGGCAGCCAAGGGGAGATGGTACATCAAGCCTGCACGTCACCCACTCTTTGGGTCTGTATCCTGATTCTTCCTTCCTGAAGGAAAGAATTTCCTGAATTTCCCACTGGCCTCAGGGAGAAAGGATCCATGAGGAGGAAGGATCCGAGAGGTGGGAGGGAAGAGGCCCCAAACCAGCCCCCTGGTTTTGAAATCCTGTGATTCCGAGACCCGACAGTCAACCCCTGAGGTGTGCGAGCATCGCAGCAGACAGGTACTGCTTGTCACCAGGCGGCCCCAGCATTGGGATGTCAATGGTGTGGACAGTGTCCACTGTCTTCGCTGAGGCCCAGGAGGCCTTAAGGATTGGCAGAGGCCACTTTCCAGGAATCTGGTGCCAGCGATCCAGGGCAGCCAGGTGTGAGAAGGACACCGCCTCCTTGGAGGGTGATGAACCTGGTGTTCTGTCTCTGCAATGGGCATGTCTGGGTTCCATGAAGCCGAAAAATTAAGCCCAAATTAAGCCCTCTGTGGCAGACAGGGTTCCAGGCCCAGGTGAGGGGAAGTGCTGTCCAGTACTGACTCCAGACATTGGTCAATGCCGAAGTGCGGATCTTCGGGGTCAACTTTGTGCCCAGGGCCACACAGCAAGCTCATCTGAGACCCACCACGATCTCTGAGGGACGGTTCCCCAGGCCAGCCACGGGGAGAGACAGAAAAACCCCAGCAACTCTGCAGAACGCACATGCGTGCGCGAGCCAGGCAGAGGGGCTGGGGGCCGAGGAGGGGCCCAGTGGAGCCGCCAGCCCCCTCGGCTCCGGTTCAGCAGGCATCCAGTCAAAGCTGCCGGTCCAGCCAGGGCTCTTCATGGAGCGGAAAAGGTCGGATGCTCAGACAGAGGGTCGGGAGTGTTGGATTTCCCCTGTCCGATATGACCAAGGGAAAGAGGGCCGCTGGCCGGCGCATCCGGCAGGCGCATCCGGCGGGCGCTGGCGCTGGTGCTGGGCGGCAAAGTCCTCGACCGCCGGCGAGGGGAGGGGCGGCCTCCCTGCCCCCACTCATTCACTGCCCCTCCACAGACAGCATCAAAGAGTGACGGCCAGACACTGTCACCACGGGGAAGGTCACATGTGGGTCAGCGCCGGCGGCACGGGAAGGGAGTGACCTATTTCCAAGGCCCATTCAGGAACCTCCCAGCAAACCCAGACGTCTGACGCAGCCAGACAACAAAGGACAGGGGGCTGGGGGAGGGCTGGAGGTGTCTGAACGTCCAACGCGGCGCTCCCCTCCCCTCCACACGGGGGCCTCCCGCTGACCACTGGCATGGCTGGACCAGATGGCCGGACCCTGGCCACACTGGCTCTCTTGACCCTCTGAATGACTCTGCCCATGTTCACCCTCAGGGGAACCAGAGGCGGTCCTGGCCTCTCTAGAATTCGGCCCAGGAGCCCATAAGTACCTCTCTCACCAGGAATTATACCACTTCTCACGAAGTTCTGAGAAACACTTGCCACCCTGGGTCTTACTCACAGATGCCCCTTCTCACTCAGTCATCAAGTCAGAGCTTTGACATCCCACTTGCCAAAAGGTCAAGGCATGATACAAACTGGGAAAAAATAACAAATGAGCATAGGTTGACAATTTGTGAAAGTGAGGGACAGGCAAGGACTTGGGAGTTGCCAACCCAGATTTCAAATCCCATCTCTGACCTGAGACCTTCTGGACCTCAGTTTCTCCAGCTGTGAAATGAGGACGATAACCCTCTGTCTCACCAGGATGGCTTGAGGGGTAGATGATGCACATGCACCCCAGGGCCTGGGACATATGGAGCGCTCACTCAAGACAAGCTACAGGGATGGGTCCAAGACAAAGAAGCAGGAGCCTAGGCACCAGGCTCTAAGCCCCAGAGGTTTGGGTCTTTAATAAAGAGCCACTCAGGGGGTTGTTTGTTGCTGTTCAGTCGCTCAGTTGTGTCTGACTCGGTAACCCCAAGGACTGCAGCACACCAGGCTTCTGTCCTTAACTACCTCCTGGAGACCATAAGGAAGGCTGAGCGCCAGAGAATTGATGCTTTCGAACTGTGATGCTGGAAAAGACTCTCGAGAGTCCTTTGGACAGCAAGGAGACCAAACCAGTCAATCCTGAAGGAAACCAACCCTGAATATTCACTGGAAGGAATGATGCTGAAGCTCCAATACTTTGGCTACCTGATGTGAAGAGCTGACTCATTGGAAAAGACCCTGATGCTAGGAAAGACTGAAGGCAAAAGAAGTGGGTGGCAGAAGATGAGATGGTTAGATGGTATTACTGACTCAATGTACATAAATCTGAGCAGACTTGGGGAGATAGTGAAGGACGGGGGCCTGTGTGCTGTCCTCAACGGGTGGAGAGGAATAAATAGGGAGATTGAGACTGACATATACACACTACTATATATAAAATAGATAACTAACGAGAACCTACTGTATAGCACAGGGAGCTCTACTCAACACTCTGTAATGATCTGTATGAAAAGAAATCTAAAAAAGAGTGGATACATGTATATGTATAACTGATTCACTTTTCTCTACAGCAGAAACTAACACAACATTGTAAATCAACTATACTCGAATAGAATTTTTAAAATGATCAGTGATATTTAATCTGGAAAAAGTCCAAAGACTATTTAAAAAAAAAAAGAGAGAGAGAGGGACTTCCCTGGTCCAGGGGAGCCTGAGTTCGATCCTTGGTCAGGGAACTAGACCTCACATGCCACAACTCAAAGTTAGTAGGCTGCAACTAAGACCCAGCACAGCCAGATAAATAAATAAGTATTTTTTAAGAATAAAAAAGACCCTCCTGGGATGGGAGCTCAGGGAGAGTGGTACTGGAATCCCCTGCCTGATGCTATTCCCAGCTGTGAGTTACCTGGGCCCACCTTTGCCACTTGTACAGCAGACTTATTGCGGCTGCTCCCCCGAAGGTAAGAGGCTGCGGTGAACAAATGAACAGTGAGGGCCCAGAACAGGGCCACACGTTGGTCAGCGGTGCCCACTGGCATTGATCTCACTGCTGCTGCTGTATTCCTAGCCCTACTCTGCCCAGAAACTGCCCCCACCCCGAGGTACCTGCTGAAGCTGAATGAACCTCTCCATGAACTCAGTGATGCCCTTGGCTAGGCCATCCTGTCACGGTTTCTCCATCACGATTCAGTGTGATTCACATCTTAACATCACTGAAATCGGGCTGGTTCTGGAGGTGACAGTTCGTTACAGTGACAATGGGCAGCTCATGACAGAATGGTGGACTTTCCTCTGCATGCGCCATACGTGTGATGAAACACAGCATCAGCTAGCTGCCCGTGTCCGTCTCCTGCCCCGGTTCATGAGCTTCTGTGACAGCCCTCTTATCCATTTTTGGCTAAACATTAAGTGTTCACTAAAAGTCTGAGAAGCAAACTGTTGAAACATCT
Organism: Bos grunniens; assembly: GCF_055505025.1. NCBI lineage: Eukaryota > Metazoa > Chordata > Mammalia > Artiodactyla > Bovidae > Bos > Bos grunniens. The sequence goes on along the minus strand of NC_141180.1, from coordinate 36,904,848 downwards.
CTCTTGAGGGTACCAAAGGGATGGCTGACAGGTCAGGCCTGCTCTCCCCTGAGAAAGGGCTCTGGCACTTGAAGGCCACTCTGCGCCATCCAGAATATTTGGAATTCCACTACACACACACACACACACACACACACACTTTCTTTGTCAAGACTTCTGGCTTTACCCTCCACGTACCACTAACCCAGAAACTCGACACTCCAGAGAATAGGCTAAGCCCAAGGAATGCAAATGTTTAAGGCCTACCGTCTGCAAGGCCTCAGCAGACTAAACTGAGGAGGTTTAAGAGCTTTTTATCAGCTGTGTGAGTGTGTGTGTGTGTGTGTGTGTGTAGAAGGAGAAGGTTCAAAGGGAAATAGGACCATAGCCAGTACCTGTCAGCTGTGTGTGTGTGTGTGTGTGTGTGTGTGTGTAGAAGGAGCAGGTTCAAAGGGAAATAGGACCATATCCAGTACCTGTAACCACACTGCAGCCAGTTCCACTGCCTTGGCCTGGGGAGGGGGCAGAAACTCAGGAACTGAGACATGATGGAGCAGAGGAGAAGCAAGAGGCCTATTTTTAAAGGAGGGGAGGGTTTTCCACCAAAGCCTGAGGGGTGACTCCTCCAGGTCACACCAGTCTTTCACCACCATAGCTTCCTATAATTCCATTCCCTGAAAACCAGCCATGATGGGAGATGGGGCTTCAAAAACACCAGTGATGTAATGAAAAGTCCTCACAAGGGAACAAGAGACACGGAGCCCACCCTCCAGGGTACATTGAAAGGAAGGACATGATCAGCGGGAGTGGGGGGCAGCCACTCGGGGGTGCCTACAGCACCCTCTACAGCCCAGATAAAGTGATGGCTAAAAAAGAATTGGCTGAACAAGCCCCACCGTGTTCCAGGTACTGTCTTAAGTACCTTGGCTGCCGAACTAGTTAGATGGAGCCCCCAGCTTCATGGAGACAAGAGTCCACAACCAACCATGGAATATGTGCGGACTGGATCAAAGATGCTAACTTTCCTACAGTCAGTGAAGAGGTTGGCTAGCTCATTCATTCACTCATTCCTCCAAGTTCTTCCCACTACCCCGGACCTGGTCCTAGCTGGCGTGCTAGGCAGACACCAGGACCTGACCAGAGAGAACCAAGATCTCGCCCTGGAGGAGGTTTCAGTAACTAACACCACATCCCCAGGACTTCCACAGCACCTCCTGGATTCCTTACAAGCCCTCAGGCCAGGTACTGAGCACAGGGGCCAGCCCCAGTTCTATATCACCAGTTCCCAGCGTGACATGAAATGAACCCACCTAGCTGGGGGTGGGGGAGGAGGAGGAGCCGTTGCCAGTGGACCCTGAAGATAGAAATGCACCCAAATCACAGAGGGTGGTCCTGGCCTGACAGACGGTAATGGTTAATTATCACCCTCCAATCTATCCTGTTCCTGCTATAACCTCCCTGCCTAGAACAATGGCCATGACAGAGTGGGTGCTCAGTAAATATTTATAGAAGGAGGTAACTGCTATGTAAATTTAAGAGGGAGGCAAAGACAAACCAAAGGAGGGAGGACGGTACCCAGAAACAGTGAGACGCGGACACCAACCTGGATATCTGGAGGGCTTGGCAGAGAACTCTGACCCTGTCCACGCAGGTGGCCCCACTGCCTCAATAGAAGTCACTTGACCCAATGGGTTTGGAGCATGAATCCCCCTCTGCCCTTCTGAGAAGGAGAGTCCTACCTCTGACTCCAGGACTGGGCAGACAGGTGGCCAACTCAAGGCCAGGTCCAGCCAGGGTCCTCCCACGAGATCCAGGAGACGGGAGAAGTGGGGAGGCAGAAGCTGGGGCAGCCACAGGACCAGTGGGTGTGGACTCAGGACCTCATGTCAAGCGGGCTATCCTGTCTCCAGGACAAGACACCAGGCTGGATGGTGCTTTGAAACCCCACCCTACCAACATCACCGCCCACCCAAAACCACACCGGACACGCCTGTGTGGGAGGAGCCTGAACATCAAAGCTACAGAAATCCATCACCTGTTTCCATTGCAATTCAGTTTCACTCTGTCCGTTCCCAGCCTGTGACCCCTGCCTCTGATCCGAGAGGACACCTGGGACTGCTCCATGGTTAGGTCTTCTCCCCACTCACCATCAGCCGCACAGGCCAGGATTTCCCCAAGTGCCTAACCTCAGGCATCCCCCATCTCTTCCTAAACTCCAGAGGGGACCAGCCTCCACCCAAGCAGGGAGTGGAGCAACAGGGCCCCAGCACTGTCTCCGTCCCTGCAGATAGCCTCCCCTCCTGCTCCTGCATTTCAAGGCCCCAGAAGAGGGACAGCCACTGCGGGGTGCCCTGAGGGTAGGTGGGGCTTGTCCCACAGTCAAGGTCAACAGCATGTGGCTGGGGTGGCCCCGTCTGCCTCTGTCGCCAGCCTGCCGTGTCCACACTCAGCCTGTAGCCCACAAGGTGCTTCTGCTTGTTGCCCTCTCCGCAGCAGTCCCTCGGCTCCCACCTCCCAGCCCCACCTGCTCTCTAGGACTCACTACAGCAGCACCCAGCAAGGTGGGCTTCCTGGGCTAGGGGGCCCTCCTCGGAGCTGTGCACCACACCAGTCACACTGTTCTGTCTACAGCTCACATGACTGTCCCCACCACGGACAGAGAATCCTCGAGGGTCCCCACTGTGTCCAGAGCCCCGCCGAGGCACTGACCTGGACGAGCCGCCTGAACTGCTAGATGACAGAAGAGCAGTTCTCCGAGGCACCACGTAGTTCAGTCCTTGCGGTGATCCTCACACCCACTTTATAGACATGGAAACTGAGACTCAAAGAGGCTAAGTCATCTACCCAGGATCCAGTTCGAAAGTCAGAATCAAAACTCACGGTCCTGAGATTTCCCTGTTGGTCCAGTGCCTAAGACTCCACACCCCCAGTACAAGGGGTCCAGGGTTCGATCCCTGGTCAGGGAACCGAAGATCCCACATGCCACAAATAAAGATCCCGTGTGCTGCAACTAAGACCCAGTGCAACTAGATAAATAAATAATCAATCAATAAATATTAAAAACAAAACCTCCCAGTCTTCCCAGCCTGCTGAAAGCCTGAGACTAGAGGCGGGGGTAGCCTCGGGGACAAAGAGGGACATCATGTTCTGCCTCCTGTACCACCGATGCCTGGAGATGCTGCGCATCAGGCAGGGCCCACACTGCAGGGGAGGAAGTGTAAAAAGGAGGCAGGGGCCAGGGAGGATGGACAGTCTAGGTGGCACAGACCTGGAGGGACCAGACAGGGGAGGCATGAGTGGCCATCTCCCAGGCCAAGGACCCAGGGGTATCATGGGACTCTTGGTGCTTACACCTATCTTCACCCCTCACCCCGCACCCCCAGAAGGCCACAGGAAGCGCAAGCCCTCCCCATGCAGCATCAGCCCAGAACAATCTGCCCGGAAAGGGAGAGGAAGGTGGCGGCTTCCTCTGGTCCCCACCTGGCTGTCAGAGGCACGGTGGCCCACAGCATCCCCTGGCTCCCAGGGGAAGCTTGGTCAGACCCTCACGCCTGTCCGGGAGCTCCAGGGAAGGCCCATGGCTCAGGGAAGTTCCAGAAGAACCCGGGCACAAAAACCAAACCAAGGTTGGGACTCCCCTCAGGTCTTCACCTGGGTCCTCATTTCCTGTCTATGCGGCCAGGGCAGGCCAGAGCCAGCACACGGATCGAGGCCAGAAGGTCAACGGAGAATAAAAAGCATCCACCCAAGAAGCCCACAGAACTGCGGGGGCTCAAAAAGATCGGCCCCCTTGCCACAGGAAATCAGCTGCACACAGCTTCAAAACTGTTTTCTCCCACCTGGTGGCCTGACACTCTCCAGCCCATGCAGGCGTACATGTGCACGCGCACACACACACACACACACACACACTTCACCTCTTGGCCCAGGAAGCCAAGGCAATGAGTTTAAATTCTGCCTTCCAACCTGGATCCCAGACAAATGACTTGGCTTCTTTGAGCGTCAATTCCCACATCTATAAAAACATCTTTGAAAACCCTGGAGTCCTGCAGATTTTGATGATGGTATTTATTAACACTGGGGACCATCTGAGCGCTTAAGCATATGCACATTCCCTCTGACCAGTGAAAGATCGCTTTCCTTCTTCTCTTCCTCCTCCCTCTCCAGTTTCTACATATCCTAAGGTCTAGCTTCAGTGTCACCTCCTCCAGGAAGCCTTCCTGGATTTACTTGCTAAACCTCATTAAAATCCTCCAGAACTCTACTTGCCTCTCACTGCCTTTATTACCCTCTGTCTAACATGATATTATTTCAGAGTTATCAGTATATTTGCCCTTCTTCCCTTCCAAGCAAGCTCTCAAAGGCCAGGACTAAGGATTGTAAATTCCAAGGCATGTTCCCTCCTCAGAGAAGGAAGGTGCATGAACAGTAAGGCCCCGCCCCACCCCAGGCCTTAGAGTTCAGTTACAACAAGGACAGTACTGGCAGCTCATCCATGTCAACTTATTCCATCCACAGGGTCCTCTGACATCCCCATTTGATGGATGGAAACTGAGGCCCACGTCACAGAGGCAAGAAGTACTACAGCAAGACTCTGGCCACCTCCATCTGACTCCGAGGCCAGGTTCATAACTGCTCCAGCCCCCAAACCCAGGCTAGATGCACACCATCCTCCAGAAAAGCCAGGCTAGATGCACACCATCCTCCAGGGATGAAACCCTGGGCCAGAGATGCCACCCAGCAAAGCGCCTGCACTTGCGCCAAGGCAACACGTGGCCTCTGAGATCACACAACCCCAGACCTGTTGATAAATAGCAACTTCTCTGAGCCCCTGGAGGCCCTCTCCATCAATCAGCCCCTTGGCCCCAAGCCACGGCCCCTTATCATCCAGCAACTAAAGTGGTCATGCCCAGCATGGCAGGACCCTCAGGGCCCAACATCAAGGTTAAGTCTGCTCGGCTTGGCCAGTGCCCCCGCCAAACCAGCATGCAGACATCACCTGGTGAAGCCTGTGGGGGCAGACAGACACATACACATACTCCCTTGCCCATGGGAGCTGTCTCTCACTCCTTCCCCAACAAAATCTACTGTTCCCCGGGCACACCACCATCTCCAACTCACCTGAAGCAGGTGGCCTGGCCAGCTGGGCAGTGTTTCTTTCCCAGGCCCAGTCCCTTGGGAGGTGCAGCCAGCCCCACGGCAAGCAAAACCGGCTATCTCACTTACCTGGCACCTTCCCTGGGTCCCCTGCCCCCGCCCTGGGGGACAGGGCTGACTGGGGAGGAGCACAGGGCCCCTGTTCCTTCTGCAGGACCCAGTGGCCGCTGCACCTCCCCAACCTCCCGCACCTGGCCCCCGCGGGTAATGACTAAGCGATTCCCACCTCGGAGCTCGCCTGGCAAGGGGCCCCGCTGGCTGCCGACCGGCACCATGATGCCCGGAGCCGCACGCAGTAAACCCATAATTGGCGAGTCCTCTTCTTGGGAAAGAAAACCCCCTCCGTGTTTTGTTTTGTTTTGCCCTTAAATGAAACAAATCCACCCACGTAGTTACTGGAAACTCAAGCATGTGAAACCGAACCGTTTGCAAAGAGAATTAGTCAGCAACCTTGTGAGCCGAGGAGTGGTCCCTCCGTGGGTGGAGCCAACTGTGCTCTCGAGGTTCCCAACCAGGAGGGCAGCAGGGTGGCACCGACCTCCACACCAGGTTCCCCAAAGTCCAGGGGATGCCCTGGGGGGTGGGTCAGCTTGAGAACACATTGCCATCTGTGGGAGAGTCCCCCGGCTCCAGGTGAAGGGTGAAATGTCCTTCTCACTGCTATACACGGGGGATGGTTACAAGCCGAGGCTCAGGGTCAGGCTCACGCTCAAATCCCCACTCCGTGAAGTCAGCTGGACTTGCAGGTCTCAGTTTCCTCATCTGTAAAATGAGGACAACAGATCTCCGCCAGTGCCAGAGATCCCCAGGGTCAATCTAAAGGAAGTTCTCTGTGCCTGGTGCCAGAGAGGCAGCCGTAAACACACCTTTTGTAGGGGAGCAAAAGAGAGCAGGGATGCAATTGTCTTAAGGCTGTGTACCTCTTGGTGCAGGGGAATTTACTGAGCTGGTTCCCAGCCCTGCTGCTTTATCCAGGATGTGGCAGGCCAGGGGGAAATGGGGCCAGGCCAGGTACCAGCAGGTACAGGTCTTGTCCCAGCGCCTTAAGCCCCAAGTTGTGTGACTCCACCAGGCTCCCTGGCCCTGCCCTTCTCATCTGTACAGAAAGGGCACAGACGTTCTATTCTGTGTTGTTTCTTTAAGAACAAACAAAAAACCCAGTAAGCTTTTTAAGTTATTTGTCTACTTAAAAAAAAATCCAGATTCCTGGCCTCCCTTAGGAGAGAAAAAAGCAGACGCTGTAGTTCCCTGGACTCCACATCTCCAGGTAAGACAGCCACCCCCTCGTACGGGACACCCGCATGCCGCTTTGCCACAGTCCTCACCCTGCCCTATAGCCTTCCACAGGCTGCTTCATTTGTGCCTCCTTCCTGGCCCCTGGGGGCATCTGAGTTGGTGACCTAGTTTAAAAGTCTAATTTTACTTAGAAGCATGACCTTAGCCACTTGTCACTCAAAATATCCACAGGAAGTGTCCTTCGAGAAGGTGATTAAAATCTGAGGCTTAAGGCTGATTTTTCTCAGAGGAAAACACAACAATGTAAGAAGACATTTGTGCCAGTCTTGTCGAGGGAAACCCAGGCAGGGTCCTTTGGGGGGGCGGTGCCAGGATGGCTGCTCACAGGATGGGGAGCCCCAGCTATCCAAGCTGACTGGCTATTTTATTTAAGGGACAGGGGAGGTAGGAGTCAGCAGACACAGCTGGACCTACTAACAGCTCAGCACAGATGCTGAAACTGTCCAGTGGAGTCTGAGGACATTTTCAAGTTGTCTGGGTCACTCCTGAAGGGAAAAAATCAAGACTCAGGATCTCTCGTTTCCCGGCCTCACCAATGACTCTTGGCACATTCAGCCTCCACTGCTAAGGGCTGAACATGGTGACACAGCAAGGCCAGGTTGGACCCACCTCGATCCCACACTGCAGCATCACATGAACCCCTTCTCCCCTCCCCAGCTTGGCTCCCTCCTTTGCCTGGCTACGGTCTCCTCCAGTGACTGTTGCTTCCAGACCCACTCCCCACCTCCTCCAGATCATGTGCCTCCTCAGGCTCAGACACTGTGTGCAACAGTGATTCAGACCACAGGCTGGATCTGTATCTAACATGGCTGTGTGTGGTCCCAGGCAAATGACTTCATTTTTCTGTGCTTCAGTTTTCCCATCTGTGAAATGGGCACAATTACCGCCCCCCTCCGCCCCGCCGACACACACACACACACACTCAACACTCAACAAGACTCCTGGGAGCAGGATAAGTTAATGCACAGGAAAGGGCTAAGCATGGTGCCCGGCATATAGCAGGTGCTCAATAAACATTAAGCAAAGTGGTCTAAACCCAAAAGGAAAAGGTGATCCTCGTATGCAGGTCCGCCAGGAACACACACAGCCTCCAGTCCCATTTGTACAACTGGCACTGGCTGTTGCTGATCCCCTCACGTTTGCATCCTCCATAGCCCCAGACTCCACCTGGGCAGCTGTCAGTAGGTGCTTCCCCCAAACCGTCCTGCTTCTATGAGAGGGCAAGGGCTGAGATCACCCAGTCCTCAAAATTCAGCCCATGAGCGGCTCACCTAAGAAACCTCTATGATTGTATCCTCCTGCATCTCTACCAGCACCCAGGAGACTTGGCAAACTTATGGAACTTGGCAAAACTGCAGTTCCCCTGCCCCAGTTTCCACCCTCAGAGAAGTGAATCCACTAGCCCCGACTGTTTACACTCTGAGCCTCCCACTGCTACAGTATCCAGAAAGGTGGGTACTACCTGCTCTGTCTTACAAAAATTCAGGGAAAACAGGTAACCCAAGGCAAAACTTGGTCCTCAAGGGGTGCCCATGATGGAAGGAGGGGAAGCCAGCTCCACTTTTCTGCTTTGTCTAAACACAGTGACTTCATCTGACTAGGACTTATGTGTGGTTCAACCCGAGGAGAAAAGTCCCCGTGGATGTTCCAAATGTACCTTCCTGGTGCATTTTGAAAAAAAAAAACAAAAACAAAAACATTTTTTTATTGTGGTAAAAGTTTCCCTGGTGGCTCAGTGGTAGAGAATCCGCCTGTAGTACAGGAGATGCGGGTTCAATCTCTGGGTCGGGAAGATCCCCTTGAGAAGGAAACGGCAACCCACTCCAGTATTCTTGCCTGGGAAATCCCATGGACAGAGGAGGCTGGCGGGCTATAGTCCATGGAGTTGCAAAGAGTCGGACTAAACAACCAACCAACCAAAAGTCACATGATATAAAAATACTATTTTAACCATAGTTAACTGTACAGTTCAGTGGCACTAAGTATACTCACATTGTTATGCAATTCTCACCATCATCATCTCCCGAATTTTTCACCTTCCTAAATTAAAACTCTGTCCCCATCAAACACTAACTCCCCAACCCCTTTCGCCTTGCCTCTGGCATCGACCATCCTACTTTCTCACTATGAATTTGACTACTCTAGGTACCTTGTGTAAGTGGAATCAAACTGTATTTGTCTGCATCTACTGTATCTGAAATGCATTTTTAAGGTGAACTTAATATATGTCCTACAAACAGATTGTACCTTCTGTTTTTTTAATCCCTCTTCCTGTGGCTAAAATCACACCTTGCACCAAACACCAGAGAACTCAGTATCTCAGGCAGAACCATCTTGGGTGCTGCAATTCATCCTGGTCCTCACCTTTATCTATTCCTAAGAGTTTACTGAAGTATGTTGTGGGGGATGGCAGGGGCAGGAGAGGGTGGAGAAGACCACCCCTAATCTGCCTCTAAGAGAGGAGACCCTCAAATTATTTCCAGCAGCTAAAATAATTTTCCCCCTAAATTGAGCCTCGTATAAAACCCCACCCTGCTCAAGAAAAATGTTGAAGTGCTCTATTCAAATGGCCTGTCTTCCCGCTGCTCTCTGCAGCATCCCTGAGGCTCAGCAGGAAATCAGGGGCTGAGATGATGGGGTCCACACAGCCCCGCCCAGCCTTCCTTAGCAGGTGGTCATGGGACGCCCATGAGATGCCCAGCGTCCCCTTCTCAGAGCTGCCTAGGAAACAAGAACACAGTTTCAACCCTCCAAAGCACAAGAGCCCCACCTGACCCTCCTGGAACTTCACGGGCATCCCTTAGTCCAATCTGCCTAGAAAGGAAGCTGTCCACTGCGTGCGGTCGAGCCCAGTGATTGGCTGGTGACTGCTCCCCCACACCAGCCTCTGCTCTGGCTTGTGTTCACATTTTTCCATTTAAAAAATACATGTAAACACTGACTACAAACCAAAACCTCAGTGGGGTGAGACACCCTGGGGGCGGAGGGGAGCAGAGAGAAACCCCAGTCATGGCTCAGGACTCGGCTTGGATGCGCCTCTTGGGTTGGAGCTGTGTGGGCAGCTCTCAGTGCAGGCCATGGCAGCTGAGACAGAGCGGGCATTCAGGGAACACTGGCTGGATGATGAAGGATTAAACAAAAAAACCCTTTATCCCGAGCTGTCTAGACACCCCTGAGAGTGACACAATGGTGTGGAAGATACGCTCTCTGGGAACCTGGAGGGCCTGAGGCAGGAGGTGGGGGGCAAAGGGACAAAACATACAAAACAGCTCATATTGGCCCCACAGGCTGGAACTGGAAGGAAGTGGGGAAAAGCCCTATCTTTTGAACATCAAAGTTCTCCAAAGATGAGGACGATTTTTTAAAGGGACCCTGACATTTATATATAATTTATACGTAATGAGAACAGTTCACATTGGTGTTGCCCTTAAGATGATCCTGCCCAGCTTCACAAAGGCAGGGCAACGGTCTCATTAGAGCTTCTTAAAAGCTCCAAATTGAGAGACCCTCAGACAAGCAAGGACCCTCCCTCCCCCAGAAATCCACTGAAGTGCCCTCAACCCTGCACTTGGCAGGGCCCCTCACCCTCCACAAAAATTGCCTCCCTCTGAGTCCTGCATTTAATCTCAGGGTTGTGTGAGGTTTCCTGGGATCAACCCAACAGGCAGGTCCAACAACATGACCCATTGCCTGTGTGGCCCTCCCATGGCAGGTGCAGGAGCTCCAGGGGTCTCCCCAGGAGCCCCTACACCCGAGGGAAGGTGCAGGGCCACAGAGCAGCGGCACCACCCCAGCCAGAAACCCCAGTGTCCGTCAGCCCTGCAGCCAGATCGCCAAGCAGACAGTAAATGATCTGCTCACCGAGTGTCTAGCACATCCAGGCAAAAGGACTGGGGCGCTGAAGTGATGCTTCCAAGAGGTACTGGTCAGAGTGCTGACCACAAAGCAAACGGGGACAAGATGTCTAGTTTGTGCGGGCATCACAGGAGCAATGTTTGGGGTCAATGGGGGGAGCTGACAACTCCTGAGTCCGGTGTTCAGGGCTCCCTGCCACAGGGCAGCTGGCCCGTGGGCGTGATCCTCCTTGTGAAACCTGTCCCTCCTCAGGGTCACTCTACTGCAGCCCACCATGAAAACCCCCCAGTCTAGAGCAAGGCCCCCTAGACAGTCACAGAAGCCCCCCACCAGGCCCACTAGCATACCTGGCAGCTAACTAGTGTCTCCAGCACACGTCTCTCATCTCCACCTGCTCGATCCCAGATCCCAGAGGGCCCAGAGCTGCTTCCCACCCCTCTAGCGTGGTGTCTGGGAAACAGTGCCCAGTAAACGATGCAGTGTGCTCAGCAGGCACAGCAGAAAGAACACAGCTGTTGATCAGGCCAACCCTCTATCACCCACAGAGCCATGTCACCTCTGTGGTTCAGAAGACATCTCTGATGCTCACTTTTCTCCTCTGTGAACAGGGAGGTCATGCCTGACTCACAGGCTGTGAAATCCATCTATGGCGGCAGGCACGGTGCCTGGCACACGGGGGTGTTTGATGCAAGCTAAGACCATTTCTGGCAGAGTCGTACACAGAGCAGAGGGGCAACGAGACACCCTCAAGGAGGTGTTGGTCCAAGAATGGGAGGAAAAGGCAGGGAAATGTTGTCAGAGGGCTCCTATGACTACCAGGCCAGTGTGCCCTCAGGTGACATCTCAAGGTCCCCCCCATGCCACCGTCCCCACTTCTGGGCCTGTCAACACATCGTCTCCCTACCCACAGTCATGGCACCATGGCTGCTGACTGAGTCAAGGGTGGACACACAGCAGATGACCCCACTGCCCGTGGACACTGGTCAGGACATCACCGACCCAGAGCAGGGCAGAAGCTCTCGGTCACACCGCAGATGAGACAAAGACAGTCAGGTCTCAGAAAACTGGGAGGAAAGGGGAAGAGAAAAATACCTGGCTGAAGCTAAAGCTCTGCTTCCAGACGGGTCAACAGGATTCGAAAGTGGCACCAAACTGCAACACTATCAGAGACCAATCCTGGAAAAAATTCCCACCCCGGGAAACCACCACCCCCAGCCTTGGAGCTGGTCCACAAAAGATACAGGCGACACTGCTGCTTGAGAGGGAAGGAGCGGGGCAGGAGGGGCCGCAAAGTGAGGTCAGACCAGGTCGTGCCCTGAGGGCTGTGTCCCGGCTCTGGAGACTCACCCTACCGGTGAGCGACTCTGCTGCTTGAGAGGGAAGGAGCGGGGCAGGAGGGGCCACAAAGTGAGGTCAGACCAGGTCGTGCCCTGAGGGCTCTGTCCCGGCTCTGGAGACTCACCCTACCGGTGACAGTGGCTGTTGAAGGGCTTTAAGAAGGGAGCTGAGACTGCAGGTGCTCACTTTTAAAAGATCACTGGAAAAAAATTCAGAATAATGAAGAAGTCCGCGGACTGCAAGAGGACAGTGTCTGGGTCTTTGGTGGCAATGGAAAAGGAGCCAAAGGCAGGTGTCTGCTGTTTTCTGCATTTTCCAGGTGGATGTTTTAGACAAGCTCTTGTTTCTACCTTCGAGTGACCCCCAAGCGAGTCAGGAGGGGAAATCCAACTTCCTTCTAGGAAACACTTCAATCTGCTGTGCCCCACGTAATTAGCCAGAAGCCGCACACAAAAGGCCCCAGAGTGGATGGTTCCATGTATAGGAAATATCCGGAATGGGCAAATCCACAGAGACAGGACGCAGACTGTGCTTGCCAGGGGCTGGGGGAGGGACACGGGAAGGGACTGCTTAATGGGTACAAGCTTTCTCTTTGGAGGGAAAAAGTTCTGGAACTAGATGAAGCTGGTTGCACAATACTGTGAGTGTACTAATTGCTACTGAGTTGCTCATTTTAAAAATGGGTAATCTGGAGGACTTCCCTGGTGGGCCAATGGTTAGGACTCCATCCACATTTCCATTGCAGGGGGTGCGGTTTTGATCCCTGGTCGAGGAATTAAGATTCCACATGCCATATGGTACGGCCAAAAGAAAAGAAATTTAAATGGTTAGTTTTATGTTTTGTGGACCTCACCTCAATTAAAAAAAGAAAACTATAATCAGCTGGTATCACAGAGCATATGGACACATCCTGGAGTTAGAACTACCAACCCCATTTACATGTGTGTGTGTGTGGTGGGCATCATTTCCCCTCAAACCTAGGGCCACTTCTGATTCTTGTCAGCCCCCATCAGTCAATGCACCAGGCCACAGGTGACATGTAACCCTCTAGCCTGTCTCACAGCTCACTTGTTTCTACTGCTCCCCTTCTCTGTGGCAGAGCGTGGTATTTAAGTGTGTAGACCCGGGAGCCAAGGCTGCACAGTTCAGCTCCTAGCTCCCAGCAGCCCTGAACTGGTCTCAGTTTCCTCATCTGTAAAATGGGGTAACACGTACCTATTCTACAGGCCTCACTGACATTATGAAGGCTGAGCCACTTGGCCACACACAGCCCCTGGGAGAGCATCCAGAGAAGCCAACCTCCATTAGGTGGCTGTGGGTGGCAGTGCTCTGAGCCCAGCACTGTGCGTGCATTCACGCTGCCCGCTCTCCTCCTGATCTCCTGTGTGTGGTTCTTCTTCCTACAATGGTGACTCCATCACATCCAAACTGTCCAGCTTGGCGTTCAAGCATCCCCAAGCCCAACTTGCCTGCCCACCTATGCCCACATCCCCCACACTCCCTTCTGCATCTGGGCTGGAGGGTAAGAAGCATACCCCAGGAGAATAGGTTCTCCCCTGCCTCACACACCAGTTCTGTGGTGCCCAGAGGGCTCTCCACAGTCAAAGCTACCTAGTGAAAATGTAATGAGCTGGAGCAGGAAGCAACATGTACCCCACCACGATGGAAGCCCAGGACTCAGCCACCCTGCTGTGGGGACTCATGGCCAAGAAGGTGGAGACAGCCAACAGAACGAGTCATTGCCCTGAAACACTCAGTCACTGCCTTGAAGAGTCCACACGAGAGCCCATCCTCCAGGTGCATCCACTGGGTTCTGCCCCTCCCAGTGTGAGCAACCCCCAAAGTCCCCCCTCCCCATGGGAACACCCTCCAGTGTCCTCCCCTCCCCATTGGAGTATCCCCCGGTGTCCTCCCCCTCCCTGTGGGAGTGTTTCCTAATATCCTGGCCCCTCTCCCCCACAAACTCACCTCCTGGTGTTTTCCATCCTCTCTGCCCTCGTTCAGCCCCACTCCAGCCACACACTGGCCCACACTCACCTTCCACACCTGCCATCCTTCCACCTGAAAGGCCCACTTGCCTCCTGACGACCTTCTCTCTGTCAGTATCCCTCTACGCCCCAGGGTAGGTCATCAGGGAGACAAGCCTGCATCTCCCACTCGACAGATAGGACCCGGAGAGCTAGGAACCCCCCTCAACTCCATCATTGTATTCTCAGCCCCAGCAGACTGGCCACACACGACAGGGGCTCAACAAAAGTTTGAATGAAAGAATGAACACAAGTGGGTCAATAACAGCGCACGAGAAGAGGCTTGTTTTGGAGTTCCTGATGGTCCACGGAGCCGTGGGGAAGATGCCGATCTGGGAATTGAAAACTTGGCGGTCAGGTCCTATGACGAGAGTCCAAGGGGTGGGGGTAGTCAGCAGGATTCAGATGCTGGTGACTGAAGCTAGGAGGGGGTGAGGGGGGCCGGCATGAGGAGGTGGGTGGCCCAAGAGAGATGTGAGGAGGGGTTGTGGGTGGGGGTGGGAGGGGTCTGTGGGGGAGACAAGGTAGAAAGGGCCAAGAGGCGGCAGCAGTGGTCCGGGTGGAAGGGGGCGGGGGAGAGTGCTCTGTAGGCGGAGAGGGGGCCACGGCGCCAAAGCAGCAGGATGGTGAGTGGACATGAGCTAGAAGGTCCTGGAGAGCCTGGGCAGTTAGCACGGGGACCTCCAGGAGCTCCTGGAAAGACCTTCCAGTGCCAGGGGAGTGAGGGAGGGGAAACCAGGTGTATGTTGCCCTGGGAACGAGAAGCTGGATGGGGCTGGAGGGGCCGCTTCTCCCACCCTAACAGCAGGTCTGGGAGCTCTCGGCCAAGTGAAGCCTGAGTCCTGGGGCCCCTCCCCCCGGCTGTGACCCTGGCTCCCAGGTCCATGCATGACCCCATGAGCAGCCTCATCTACCTCTGACCAGCTGGAGGGCACAGCAAGCTGTGAAGCTGGGCCAGTCACATTGGGGAGGGGCAGGAGCCCCAGAGCCCACCATCAGAGCCCCCTTACTCTGCATTCCCACAGGGACCCCTAAGGCCCACGATGAGGGCTCCTTCCCGGGAGCCTATAACTCTCAGGGAGAGCAATGAAAAAGCAGAGACCAAGCGTCCAGCCTCGCATGAATGGATAAGCAAGATGTGGTCCATGCATACAATGGAATGTTATTCAGCCCTAAAAGGAAGGAGATTCTGACGCGTGCTACAACACAGATGACCCCTGAAGACATCATGCTAGGAAAAGTAAGCCAGTCACAGCAGGACAAGCACATGTGATTCCAGCTATCTGATGGGCCTGGAGTGGTCTAATTCACAGAGACAGAAGGTAGAATGGTGGTTGCCAGGGGCTGGAGAGGGGAGGTGGGGAGCTAGTGCTTAATGGGGATAGAGCTTCAGTTTCACAAGATGAAAAGAGTTCTGGAGATGGAGGGGGTGATGGTGGTAGAACAAAGTGAAGTACTTAATACCACCGAGCTGTACGCTTATAAATGGTTAAGATGTGGACTCCTGGTGATACAGTGGATGGGAGTTCACCTGCCAAGGAAGGGGATACGAGTTGGATCCCTGGTCCGGGAGGATTCCACATGCCACAGAGCAGCTATGCCCGTGTGCCACAACTGCTGGGCCCAGGTGCTACAACTATTGAAGCCTGTGCACCTGGAGCCTGTGCTCTGCCAGAGAAGCCAGGGCAATGAGATGCCCCGTGCACCACAAGCAGCCCCGCTCGCCACAACAAGAGAAGGCCCTCGGGCAGCAACAAAGACCCCGTGCAGCCAAAAATCAAATAAAGAACTTTTAAAGGTGGTTAAGACATAATTTTGATGTTATGTACATTTTACCATGATTAAGATAAGAGAGAGAAAAATCAAACCCTTAAGCCAAGAGAAGTCTTTCCAGATGGCCTTTGGGCATCCAGGTGCCAACTGTGGAGACCCCAGCACACACCCTCTTTGTCGGGGTGGACTCTCCCAGGACACACAGGCCAGGCGGGAACACTAGGCTGAGGGTGCTAGTGCCAGGGTCTCTTCCCCAGTTCTAGCTGAAATGCTGGGAATGAGGGTTCCATGCCCCAGGCATGCCTCACCCCATGCCAAACACTCTCTTGTGGGATGGCACTAACCCGCTTTAAAAGAAGGTTCCAAAGTTTCTGTCTCCAGCCCAGACCTCTCTCTTGAGCCCTAGGCCCACCTGCCATCTGGACATATCTGCAGAGACCATCTCCACCTGGGACAGGTTCAAGGCACACCCATGTCTCCTTAGCCCCCAGCCCTCCCTAAAGGGTCACCAGCCACTCTGACCTCCCAACAGACACCTGCAACTCTTCCCACTTCTTCATGCCCTACGCCCAACAAGTCACCAAACCTGCCAATTTCACCCTGAAAATGTGGTCACTGCCATCCGCCCGGCAGGAAACAGATGTGACGGAACCCAAGGCAACATTTTGAACAACCAGAGGCCCCGAGGGCAGAGCCGGCAGCTGTGTGTGACCACAAGCAGCTTGTCCAGCGAGGGCTGTTCACAGCTGGGGCACCTGTCAAGACCGTGTCACCAGGTTGATCCTAGATTTCTACTCAGTGTGGCATTGACATCCCACACGTCCACAGCCTTGGGACCGCATGACCCACCACCTCCTTCCTCCTCCAGAGGTACCCCGAGGGCGGCCGAGGCTCTCACGCCCACCATCATCCACAGGGGAATTCAAGACGGTTAAGCTCAGGCTTAGGTCTGGCACAGCATTTGTGGATCAACCACTTCCACATTCCTGCTGTCCAGCCCTGCCTGAAAGCCCAGGCCTGCCTTGCCCAGGCCCAGCCTTGGTTGGGGGGCGCAGCTAGGGTTGTGCCTTGGCAGCTCCTCCAACGGAGGCCCAGGGAGCCTGTGTGCTATGTCTCCCAACCAGCAGACGCACTTCTTCATTATGTTGGGCAAGGAATAGAACTTTTAAAACACAAAACAGCAGGAAGTTTCCCAAACGTTTTTTGGGTTGCAGCGGGTGGTGCGTGGCAACAGGACAGATCCCTCTCTAGAGCCACCCTCCCCTTGGCCCAGCCAGGAAGGACCCTCAGCTCCAAGTCTGGAAAAGTACCTTTACCCCAGCTCGCCCTCCAAAGTCCACATCTTGGATATTTACGTGCATGAAGTCACTTCAGTCGTGTCTGACTCTGTGACTCTGTGGACCGTTGCCTGCCATGCTCCTCTGTCCGTGGGATTGTCCAGGCAAGAATACTGGAGTGGATTGCCATGCCCTCCTCCAGGGGATCTTCCCGACCCAGAGACTGAACTCATGTCTCTTCTGTCTTCTGCATTGGCAGGTGGATTCTTTACCACTAGTGCCACCTGGGAAGCCCCTTGGACACTTAATGCTTCCTCTAACAGCTTCTTAGGAAGAACTCACAGGTAACCTGACATTACGTCTAAGATTTGTTTCCCAACAAGCCAGGAAAGGGCTTCCCAGGTAGCACAGTGGTAAAGAATTTGCTGCCAATGCAGAAGATGCAAGAGATACCGGTTCAAACCCTTGGTCAGGAAGATCCCCTGAAGGAGGAAATGGCAACCCACTCCAGTATTCTTGCCTGAAGAATCCCACGGACAGAGGAGCCTGGTGGGTACAGTCCATGGGGTCCCAAAGAGTCAGACACGACTAAGCATCCGAGCCATACACAAGCCAGGAACAGTACGTGTGTGTGATGTGTGTTTATGTGTGGGTGGGGGCGGGCGTGCATATGTGCATATACATTCATGTGTGTGCATGCTGACACTTGAAGCTGGTGAGGGAACCTTATATTTCTCTCAATTTTGGTATATGTTTGAAATTTTCCATAATCATAACAATTTTTTACTTAAAAATTAACACATGCTTCCTTAAGGAAAGGCTACGGTGATGGAGGTGGGAGGCTGTACTGATTAAGGGCTTAGGTGCCAAAATCCTAACCTTGGCCAAGCCATGTGGACAGCGGAAGAACCCACTTGCTGCCCTGGGTTCTTAGGAAAAAGACAAGGGTTAATGTGTCAAGGACTCAGATCAGAGCCTAGTAGCAGATAACATTATTTCTCTTTAATATTCTTATTCTTACCATCATCAGTGTCAGACAAGATCTCACCCATAAAGCACTTAGCAGCACAGTGTCTGGCACCTACTGGAGCAGAATTTTTACTCTTAGATTGGGGAGGTGGGAGGGAGGCTATCAGATAACCGAGATATAGAAGAGCACTCAGCTGAAAGTCCAAAATAAAGGTCCTTTTAAGCCTGAATTTCATTAGTCAGGCCTGTGGAGGAAGGATGAGATTATGCATCCCTAGGTGGATCGAGGCATACCCTGTGCTTCTGTCCTGATTAAGAAGCTCATTCTCAAACTTTTCAGGAACAAAGATAAATCGATCATGAACAACAGCCAGAACCTAGCTCTTGGGAGGAATTGTTGCAAAATTCCTAGACGAAGCTCGTGAACACAGCTCGCAAACTGTATGAATCAGAGGTTTTACTAAATGTGAAAATACAAGGCAGGCAAGTCTCTGCTCACCCAGGAGGAGAGGGAAGGTGGGAGAAGGTACGGCCCTGAGGGAACATGCAGCCATCATTCTCAGCTCAGCAGCAGGCAGTGTGGGCCTCCATCAGCTGGACACCTACCCTCCTCCCCTGCTTCAAAGGAAGATGACTGCCCAGGCCATGTCAGAGTTTTACCAGGCAACCCAAGGGAGCCCACTGAAGGGTGGTTTCAGACTTGCTGGAGCAGCCCAATGAAAGTAGCCTCTCCCAGCTCCAAAGTGACATCATCAGGGACCCCGGGCAGAACCACTCCTCCCTAATAAGCCCCAGAACCCACTGATTCTCCCTAAAGCCCCAACCTCTCTGACGCCAGGCCTGCCCTGCTCGTGACTGTCAGAGCCACTGCGGTCAATGTGCCTCTGTTTTTATTCTCTCTGCTTCCCTAGTGGGAGCCAGACTGGGAAAGGAAAGGAAGTTTGTAGAGTTATTATTGCATTAGGCCATGCCACCCCATCTCTCTCTCTCTCTCTCTCCATCTACTGGGTAAAGCTCGCTTTGCAGAAGACAAAGCAGTAAGAGAACAAGAAAACTGAAATGATCTGATCCAGCCCATCACTTGACATCTGGGGAGACACGAAGTGCCTGGCCCATGATCTCAGCACTAGCGACAGTAACCAATGACAGTAACCAACCAGTAACAGTTAGGGCTCCCGAGATTTGGTCCACAAGCTCTGGCTGTGCAGTCTGGGTAAGCCAGCCACCCTCTCTGGGCTTCTGCAGGAAAGGAAGGGTCGGCCCAGATGAATGCCCCATAAGTATTAATAAGACACGGCTTCCCCAGCTCTGTGATTCCCAGTGGGGGAGCCACTGGGAAGGGGGTGGTGTCAGGAATGGGTTCATCAGAAAAGGGAGGGACAGCCCTGCCCCCTAGCTTGCTTCCTGTCCTCACACCCAAACCAGGATTCCAGGTTTGCCCCCCCTAAATGTTCTACCCAGGAGAGAATTCTTTCAAGGACACCAGGCTTTAGTCACCAGAGATGCTTTTTTACCATCAACACCTGTTAAAACTCAACTCATGACCAGTTTCTGATGCTACTGGCTGGAGCATTTAATTAAATATTACTCACTCAGGAAGCGGCCCCTGCCAACTCACCCCCGAACTGTTCAGTTCATTTTCAGAGAAAAAGAGAGAGGGAGGGAGGAGCCTGCACCCTCCTCAGCTGGTACCAGGCGCCCTGCCCTCCTGCCCTGTACCCTGGTTCAGGGCAGCCCTGTTTTGAGAACCAAGCAGGGAAAGGCAAGTTAAGCGGATCCAGGAGCCAGCGATCCTCACTGCCAGGTTACCATGGATGGCACACACACACACACACACACACACACACACACACACACACATACACACACTCAAGCCACACAGACACACACGCACTCAGAGATGCACACACATTCACAGAGACACACTCACCACACACACACACTCAGAGGTGCACACTAACTCGCACAAACACACACTCAGAGACACACAGGCACACACACACAAACACATCACACATACACATTCATACACTTATTCACGCACACACGCAGACGGGCTCACAAAGACACATACTCAGCACACACCATACTCACACACACAATTCGCCGTCCCTCCCCGGCATACCAAGCCATCGCCCCGCGGGGCCGTTAGCATTGCCGGGAGCCTCTGCCTTGAACTTGAACAGGACAGCTACCACCGACTGACCCGGGCTGCTCTGGATTTTCTGTTTTAATCGATTTCCCGACAGAACTGTCGGCTCTCCCCTGGTTGCCCGAGCAGCCGCGGCGGCTCCGGGGCGGCGGGGAGGGCGGCGCCGCCCGGGGTGTCGCCCGGCGGGCTCCCTGGGGGAGGCGCCGCCGGCGGAGCTGGGGACCCCCGATGGTGCTTAGTTGGGCCGTGATGCGGATCCCGGCCCCCACCGGCGGGAAAAGCGACAGTAACTCCGTGGAGTGGGGTCGCGCTGCCCCTAAGCGGAAGGGGCAGGTCGGCGCCCCCGCCTCCGCCGTAGGGACGATCCCGAGGCCCCCCCCCCGGCGTCTGGACAACTAGAAGTCGCCGGGGGCCGCCGTGCGTCCCGGGCTTCTTCCTAGGTCTGCAGCCGCCAAGACTCAATCCCGGGTCCGACGGTCTCCGGGCCGCCTGGACTCCCGCCCCGTCTCGTCCCCGCAGGTGGGGCCCGGGGCCGTGCGACCTGCCCGCGCCTGCACGGGCAGCAGCCGCAGCAGCGCTGGGCGGCGCCCCGGGCCCCTCTCCTGGGACCCGTGGCGAGAGAAGGGTTCCCCACGTACCCGTACCGGGTCTCCAGGCGGGACGCCACCCCAGCCCCGCGCCCGGGTGCCCACTCGATCCCCAGGTGCTGCGATTCCAGCACGCGCCTGGCCGGGACCCCCACCCACCCAGTCCCCGCGCCCGGCCCTGCCTACCGCTCCGGGGAGGCTGCCGCCGCCGCCCGCTCTCCGGGGCCGAGGAGGCTTCTCGCCGCAGGGAGCGAAGTCGCCTCCTCCCCGCGGCCCCGGCGCCAGCGCTGGAGCCTGGTGCCTGCCGCGAGCGCGCTACTTCTGTGCACAGAAGAAAATGCAACCAAAGGCTTTAAAGTGAAAAAGGAACGCGCTAGGGGCGGGACCAGCCCGCCCCCGCCCCGCCCCGCCCCGCCCCGCCCCTCTTCTTGTTGCCTCGCCCCTCCCCCGGCTGGGGCTCAGGCGGTCGCGCGGGGGGCGGCGTGCACGGCTGGGGCGGGGGGGCGGGTGGTATGTCACGTGCCCGGCGGTCATTCCACCGCCTCTGCCACCGCCCCCCCTCCTCTGCCTGCGCCATCGCCCCACCCGGAGGCCATCGGGGCGCTCCGGGCGGCGCCGAGGCTGTGGTCCCTCCGGAGGCGTCTTTGGGAAACGCTGGGCAGCCTCCGCTGGGTAAGAGGCCTTGGTTGCAACACCCGGAGGGCTGCAGCGGTGCTGGGTCAGCGTAGGGGCGGGGTTGGGGGGGGGGGGGGGCTTACTAATAATAATATTTTTGGCCTCTTGGGAGGGTCAGGGTTATTTCAATAACCTTGGCAGCAAGGCTTTGCTTGTTTAGTCGCTCAGTCCTGTCCGGCTCTTTGTAACCCCCTGGGCTATAGCCCACCAGGCTCCTGTGTCCATGGGATTTTCCAGGCAAGAATACTGGAATGGGTCGTCATTTCCTTCTCCTGGAGATCTTCCCACCCAGGGATCGAACCCACTTCTGTTGCATTGCATGTGGATTCTTTTCTGCTGAGCCACCTAGGAAACCCTCATCTCAAATTATCAGAAACTAAAAGTTCTGTACTTCTAGGGCACAGGAGAGCAGTTCATTGGCCAGCAGATAATCCAAGGACTGCCAGTCCTGCTGGAGCCCCGCCCCCCCCAGCCCCCCCACCCCCGACTGAGGCACTTCCATCTAGGTGGACCCAGGGAGGGTGTCTTGGGATTCCTAGACCCTGAGGGGCCAGTACCAGGGCATCACCAGCTTCTTGATGGCCTTGAGCATACAGCTGGTGGTTCCCCATGAATGTTTGTTGAATGAATGAAAGAGTGCCAGGTGGGTACCCACCACCCCCACCCAAGACTTGTCTGTATAAAAGTGTCAGCTGGCTCCAAGCCACCAAAGGAGTTTTCCTCCACTCCCCTCAACAGAGCAGTCACTTGCCCTCTAGAACTGGGAAGATTTTAAAGAAAGAACTTTGGAAAGATCAAATCTCTTTACATTCCTCCACCCCCAGTAGTGTGTAGTGTTCACTGAAGGGCATGGAAGATTCACATTGGAGAAGCTGTTAAGAAGAATGTGGTTCCGTAGTAATTTCATCTTTACCATAACTATAAGGGCAGAACTGTTACACTGACTTGTAGAGATCAGGCAGTGAACCCTGCAGGGGTTCCTGGGCACAGGGAGCCTTTCCGTTCAGGCTCCAGCACCTCCCGGGAGTTCTAAAGGGCTGTTTCAAGCAGTTGCATATCCAGGAAGAGGGGTGATGCAGAGTCAAGGGAGGAACAACCAAGAAACAGCCTTGGGGTAGGGTCCTCATTCTGCCTCAAGGGACACACTTAACAGTGTCTTAAACTCTTGATGGGGCACGAGTGGTAAAGAATCTGCCTGCCAACGCAGGAGACACAACAGACTCAGGTTCCATCCCTGGCTGGGGAAGATCCTCTGGAGTAGGAACTGGCAACTCACTCCAGTATTTTGCCTTGAAACTTCCATGGACAGAGGAGCCTGGTGGACTGCAGTCCATGGGGTCGCACACAGGCGGACACGACCGAGTACACTGAGTACACAGAAGTGAAACCCAACAAATGGAAGATGTCAGCATTCTCCATGCCTTGGGAGGACCACCTGAGGCCAGACTGAAGAAACCAAAGTTCATCACAAAGATTACCTGGTGGACTTCCCTGGCAGTCCAGTGGTTAAGACTCCTCTGTTTCACTGTAGGGGACTTGGGTTCAATCCTTGGTCGGGAAACTAAGATCCCACATGCCTGACTGTGTGGCCAAAATTTTAAAAATAAAGATCACCTGAGAGCAGATCAAAGGACTGCAGGTCCTGCACACAGCCTAGTCTTACCAGCAACCCCACCCTTGTACTATTGTTATAAAGCTCCTCATCAAATCCTCCAGTGTTGAGACACACAGTTTTCAAAGACAGGAGCCCACAGAGGCCTCCTTTGCCTGGCAAAGCAATAAAAGTATCCTTTTCTATGTCACCCAAAACTCTGTTTCAGAGGTTCAGTTCGGCACCACTGCCCAGAGGCCAAGATTCCGGCATCAGCAGGAGTAACTGGTGAAAAGCCTCGTCGTAGCAGAGCTTGGAGTTCAACTTTGTTGTTGTTCTTCAATCATTAAGTCATGTCCGACTCTGCGACCCCATGGACTGCAGCACACCAGGCTTCCCTGTCCTTCCCCATCTCCCGGAGTTTGCTCAAACTCATGTCCATTGAGTCAGTGCCATCCAACCATCTCATCCTCTGTTGCCCCCCTCTCCTTCTGCCTTCAATCTTTCCCAGCATCAGAGTCTTTTCCAATGAACGGGTTCTTCGCATCAGGTGGGCAAAGTATTAGAGCTTCAGCTTCAGCATCAGCCCTTCCAGTGAATATCCAGGGTTGATTTCCTTTAGGAAATTTAGACTGAGGCAGACCAAGGTATAATTCGAGTGGCAGTCCATCCATCTGGGACCTGAGACCCCACCTTTGATACGAGGACCCTGAAACACACTGTTCCAGGTAAGACAGCCTCAGCACTCCCACATATCAGCTCTGATCCAGTGGGTAATGAGATCGCACTGACCTAAATTTCCCAGAGGAATCCCTGGGGAGTGAGCCTTCCTCTCCTCCAGGACGTGGGCAGGTAGGCCGACCGATGCTGGGAAGCTGGTCATCCCGCAGTGACTGGGAACAGTGTTGAGCAATAGTGGAGTCCAGATTGTATGAAAGGGGTGTATACTCGTCCTATCAGCACGAGCAGTATTGTTTTGTTAAAAAGATACATGTTATTGTTCAGTCCCTAAGTCGTGTCCAACTCTTTGTGAGCCCCCTGGACTGCACCACGCCAGGCTTTCCTGTCCTCCACTATCTCCCAGAACCTGCTCAAATTCATGTCCATTGAGTCGGTGATGCCATCTAAACCATCTCATCTTCTCCCGCCCCCGTCTGTCTTGGCCTTCAGTCTTTCCCAGTATCAGGGTTGTTACATATTGTGACATCAGCAGATAACCATCCAGGAATTAGAAGACTGACTCAAGTCTTAAACCACTTATCTGTCATTCCATGGGGGTGAGTAGGGAGGGGGCATGATGGGCTTCTGGTGGTGTCATCTCCCCCCTCAACTGCACCTCCACCTCCACTTACATTTCATCACTTGCATAAACACAGTTTGTTCCCTTCTCTGTTTTGGGAAAATTATGGGGAGAAATTGTTAGATAACAAATTAGCTGTCAGCTGCTTTTTCTTTTTTTTTTTCTCTTGTGGCCACACCACACAGCATGCCAGATCTTAGTTCCCTGACCAGGGATCGAACCCATGCCCCTTGCAGTGGAAGCTTGGAGTCTTAACCACTGGACTACCAAAGAAGTCTCTCAGCTGCTGTCTGTGATGATAAAAGGTCTGTCCAGAGCTATCTCAGACACACTGCAAGCCTTTAGAGCAGACTTCTGCTGCCTTCACAAGCTCCCGCCTCCTCGGGGCTCCCATTGTCTCTGAGTCCCTTTTGGTGTTTGAAGGGAATGGACGAGAGAGTTGGTGTTAGACAAGTAATGCAGACCCCAGCTGCCATTCACCAACTGCGTAGTCTTGATTGTTGTTGTTCAGTAGCTAAGTCACGTCCGACTCTTTGCAATCCCATGGACTGCAACTCACCAGGCTTCTCTGTCCTTCACTATCTCCCAGAACTTGCTCAAACTCATGTCCATTGAGTTGGTGATGCTATCTACCATCTCATCCTCTGATACCCTCTCCTCCTGCTCGCAATCTTTCCCAGCATCAGGGTCTTTTCCAGTGAGTCGACTCTTCCCATCAGGTGACCAAAGTATTGGAGCTTCAACTTCAGCATCAGTCCTTCCAATGAATACTCAGGGTGGATTTCCTTTAGGATTGACTGGTTTGATCTCCTTGTAGTCTCAAGAATCTTCCAGCAGGCACTGTCATTCACCAGCTGTGTAACCTTGGGCGAGTTACCTAATCTTTCTAGGACCCAGTTTCCTCCTCTGTTGAATCGCTGTACATGTTTCCCAGAATTTGGTGGTGGGGGAAGGGTAGCAGTCATGCCACAAATATTAATTGAGCACAACATGTGCAAGGTATTGTGTTAAAATGAAATGCAGAAAGTTTTGAGGAATGTCAAGATAATAGACACATTTTAGATATTATTACTTTATTATTGGAGTATGATTGTTTTTCAGTGTTGTGTTACTTGATGCTGTACAACAAAGTGAGTCAGAGATACTATTATTGACAATAAAAAAAAAAATAAGTTTTCTAGAAAATCATGGGATCCATAACACAAAAGTGTGACAAGATCCACCAGAACAAAAAGAACTGAAACATATTTTTCGAATTTAGACCCATTCTGCATGCTTAATACGAGATGTCATGAAGTAAAACTGAAGTAGAGTAGACCTTACCTTTCAGAACTTTGATCTTAGAGCATTCATGAGTTAGTGCGTGCCTGCTCAGTCAGTCGTGTCCAGCTCTCTGTGACCCCATGAAATGTAGCCTGCCCTGCTCTGCTCATAGGATTTCCTGGGTAAGAATACAGGAGTGGGTTGCCATTTCCTACTCTAGGGGATCTTCCTGATCAGAAATCGAACCCAAGTCTCCCATGTCTCCTGCACTGGCAAGTGGATTCTTTACCACTGTGCCACCTGGGACTTGGTAGACAGTCTCTTTAACTCTTCTGGGGTTCACTCCGGATCACATAATTAGCAGACAGTGACACCTGCTGGCAGAGTGTGATATTGCAGTGTAGCTCTATCAGACACTGCTGGTCATCAGAACAAAGGGGTGATGTTGAGCAAAGTTTCCGCAGGTTAATTTTATTTTTTTAATTTTTTTAGCTGCATCATGTGGCATGTGGGATATTAGTTCTCTGACCAGAAATCGAACCTGTGACCTCTGCATTGGAAGCATGGAGTCTTAACCACTGCACCACCAAGGAAGTCCTCAGCTACTTTAAATGAGATATTGGGTAGCAACCAGGCTTGAGGAGAGTTCCTATGACCTTGAGAAGAAATGAATAGATGACCTTGGATTTGTCACAATAATTATTGAAAAGTTCTTCAAAAACACTTTTAGTGCCAGGAAGTGAGCTGGCTGAGACCTTGATGCCTATCTTGACTCTCCCGTGGACATTTTCAATAGTCTTTCAGTGTATTTTTCCCCCATGGGAACATCTTCACTATTATAGTCAAATGCCAGTACAAGTGAAGCACCTCTCCAAGTATTTATTCTTTTACTAAATATTGAAGAACCAAATGAATAAGTATTGAACAGCACTATTCTGCAGGCTGGAGAGAGAGCAGTGAACAAAACGGACCAGGCTCCTTACCTCAGAGAATTTCCATGGGAGGGGGAGAGACAGAAAATAAACAGTAAATGAGATCATTTCAGAGACTAACTGATAAGAAAGAGTCGTTTTATATAAATTTGCTCGGTGGACTATTTTTCTTTAGGAACATACATACATACAAACATACTTGAATACAAAAGTATTCAAGTGGACTCAGTTCGATCGTTAAGACTCTACATATGGGACTTCCCTGGTGGTCCTGTGGCGAAGACTCCGTGCTCCCAGTTCAGGGGGCCCAGGTTTGATCCCTGGTCAGGGAGCTAGATCCCAGATGATGCAACTAAGAGTTCGCATGCCACAGTTAAGAGCTCACGTGCTCCGATTAAGATTTGGTACAACCAACCAAACAAATATATACATTTTTAAATCTCTATGAAAAGGTTCTAGAAAGGTCACCCGTCGTCCCAAATGGCAGAGCAGAGACCCCTGATAGTCAGGGACTCATATTTCCTTCCTGTTCCCCCACAGCAGTTTGCCATGTTTGGTCGACCCCTTGAAAATGAGTCCGGACTCAGCTTTGACCTCTGTATTCCATGCTCATCTCTGGATACCCATTCTTCCAGCTAGAAGCTCTACTACCACACTCATTAAGCAAGCATTTTAGTGGGAGTGAGCTCCCATTCTGTGCTTCGAGCTTTTAAGGTTTAGCATTGATTCCACAAGAGACCAGTTTGGAGAAAGAGATGAATCAGCTCCCATTCTGCCTCACTGCTGGCAAAATGCCTCCAAGACCTTACAGCATCAGTCCTTTCACTTTTCTGCACAAAGCCTGGCACTTTCTGGCTGGGAATTGGTGATGCTGGTTCTGTATGCTCATTGGCAATGTCCTGAATATGTCTCTCCAGGAGAGAGCAGGTTGGAAGAAGAAAGAATTAAGGTATCCAGGGGCTTCCTTGGTGGCTCAGTGGTGAAGAATCTCTCTCACAGTGCAGGAGGCACAGGTTCAATCCCTGGTCTGGGAGGATGCCCATGTGCCATGGAGCGCCTGAAACTAGGCACCACATGCACCACAACCATTGAACCTGTGCTCCAGAGCCCACGAACCGAAACTACTGAAGCCTGCATGCCCAAGAGCCCATGCTCCATGAGAGAGTAGGCCCCAATCGCCGCAACTGGAGAAAAAGCCTGGGCAGCAACCGAGACCCAGCACAACCAAAAGTAAACAAATAAACTTTAAAAGAGAGAAAGAATTAAGGTATCCAAACCTATAGTATGATCGTGGAGGAGGATTCTGTGAGTAGAAAAGGCTGCCCAGCTGAAGTTCCAGGCTGAGCAGGGAAGCTTCGGTCAGCCTCCTGCCTGACCCTGGGAACAGGTTCTGAGAGGTAACTTCCAGACATGGGAACACGCCGTCTGTCATTGAGAGCAGAAGAGGGAAAGCAGGGCACTGCTGGGTGTGGCCAGCAGGGCAGCACGCTCTCTCGGGCAGGGCACTCAGGGCTGACCGCTGGCTGGCTGTGGGCTGTGGGGCATCTACAGGGTCGGTGTAATGAAAGGAGAAATCACTAGAGCGGTTAGGGAAGTGAGGAGAGAGTCCACCCCAGGATTTCCCTCTGCGGCCATGATGAAATTGGATGGGCATCTCTATGCTCTTCCATGGGATCTTAATGTTGACCTTTGCATTAAATCTCCCAGACACTTTCCTGAAGGCCAGCACTGGGCCTGTCAAACTTGGAAAGCATGCAGGACCCTCCTGGAATTCTGCATCTGTTTATGCCCATATGCTTGATCTTGCTCAAGCAAATGCTGACTGAAAACTGCTGGAGAGAAATATTTATTGTCCTCTACCCCAGCCACTGGAGATGCTCCTTCCCCACCCCGTGACCTGGAACTCAGACTTGTTTAGGCCAATGGGATGTAAGCAGTGTGTGGTGCAACCAGACTGAATGAGCCTGCACCGCTGGGCTCTACTTCTTGGCACCTCTGTGATCATCAGAAGAGCTTCTCAAGAGTCTCTACTACCCCTTCTTCCTTGGGATGAACGCATAGAACAGAGCTCTGAGCCACATCAGGGAGCTCTAGATTCCAAAGCAAAGTCACCCAGTCAAGCCTGGTGGGAGTAACTGGCCCCCAGCCATCCTGCAGAAATGTGAGTGAGAACAAATGATTTGTGGCTGGAAGCTACTGTGTTTTAGGGTGGTTTGTTATGCAGCAACAGCCGACTGATGCAAGAGCCTACAGTGCGTGGAGCTCAAAGTAAAGTGAGAGTGAAAATAACTCCTGTGACAGGTCTACAGAGGAAGGGGTACATAGGAGAGCGTGCAATGGGAAGACGGAATCGGGTCGGATAGGATGAGAGCTGGGAGCTGGAGAAGAGGCAGAGGATGACTAGCAGGCAAGGAAGGAAAATCCAGGCAGAGAGGCCCTGGGACGATGCTTCACGCAGGTGGGAGCTTGACACTTGGAGGAGCTGCAGCAGGGAGTTGGAGGAGCCAGGAGAGATGGGGGAGGGGCCATTCATGTGGGCTGAAGGGACAGGCAGAAGGCATACTGCCTAGAGCCTTGTGAGCACGTTAATTATTCCGATACACATTTTGCATATATCACTTCCACTGCTGAGTGGGAATCAGATTGGAGGAAAACAATCAAGCAAGGTAAAATAATCATAGTTGAGCCATTAAACAAAGCCAGGGACCTTTAGTTGCTCCTCAAGGACTACAGATAATATGCTTAGCCATGTCCTTTGACATCGAAAAAGCAAAAGAGTTCCAAAAAAAGTCTGCTTTATTGACTATGCCAAAGCCTTTGACTGTGTGGATCACAACAAACTGTGGCAAATTCTTAAGGAGATGGGAATACCAGACCCCCTGACCTGCCTCCTGAGAAACTGTATGGAGGCCAAGAAGCAACCCTTAGAAGTGGACGTAAAACAACAGACCGGTTCTAAATAGGGAAAGAAGCACGTCAAGGCTGTATACTGTCACCCTGCTTACTTAACATATGCACAGTACATCATGAGAAACGCTGGGCTAGACGAAGCACAAGCTGGAATCAAGACTGCCGAGAGAAATATCAGTAACCGCAGATGACACCACCCTTAAGGCAGAAAGCGGAAAAAGAACTGAAGAGCCTCTTGATGAAAGTGAAATAGGAGTGAAAAAGTTGGCTTAAAACTCAACATTCAGAAAACTAAGATCATGGCATCTGGTCCCATCACTTCATGGCAAATAGATGGGGAAACAGTGGAAACAGTGACAGACTTTATTTTGGGGGGCTCCAAAATCACTGCAGATGGTGACTGCAGCCATGAAATTAAAAGACGCTTGCTCCTTGGAAGAAAAGTTATGACCAACCTAGACAGCATATTAAAAAGCAGAGACATTACTTTGCCAACAAAGGTCCATCTAGTCGAAGCTATGGTTTTTCCAGTAGTCATGTATGGATGTGAGAGTTGGACTATAAAGAAAGCTGAGCACAGAAGAATTGATGCTTTTGAACTGTGGTGTTGGAGAAGACTCTTGAGAGTCCCTTGGACAGCAAGGAGATCCAACCAGTCCAACTTAAAGGAAATCAGTCCTGGATATTCATTGGAAGGACTGATGCTAAAACTGAAACTCCAATACTTTGGCCACCTGATGCAAAGAACTGACTCATTTGAAAAGACCCTGATGTTGGGAAAGATTGAAGGCAGGAAGAGAAGGGGACGACAGAGGATAAGATAGTTGGATGGCATCACCAACTCAATGGACATGAGTTTGAGTAAACTCCAGGAGTTGGTGATGGACAGGGAGGCCTGGTGTGCTGCAGTCCATGGGGTCGCAAAAAGTCAGACGTGACTGAGCGGCTAAACTGAACTGAGCTGAACCTTTGAGCTATTTTGCAGATACTAAAACCCCCACCATGACCTTCCCTGATGGAAAGTGAAAGTAAAAGTCACTCAGTCATGTCCAACTCTTTGTGACCCCCATGGACTATAGCCCACCAGGCTCCTCTGTCCATGGAATTCTCCAGGCAAGAATACTGGAGTGGGAAGCCATTCCCTTCTCCAGGGGATCTTCCTAACACAGGGATCAAACCCAGGCTCCTGCACTGCAGGCAAATTCTTTACCATCTGAGACACCAGGGAAGCCCTCCTCGACGGCTCAGCAGGTTAAGAATCCACCTGCAATGCAGGAGACCCAGAAGACTCGGCTTCAGTCCCTGGGCTAGGAAGATCCCCTGGTGGAGAAAATGGCAACCCATTCCTGTATTCTTGCCTGAAAAATCCCATGGACAGAGGAGCCTGGCGGGCTACAGTCCTAAGGGTGGCAAAGAGTTGGGCAGGACTGAGTAAGCACACGCAAAACCCACAGCAGGTGGAAGATAACTATATACTGCCCATAAGCATGCAGACCCCAGGCTGGTTGGAACCAGAAGGTTAATGATGCTGACTCCCACTTACCTCACCACTCACCAATCACAACCAATCAGAAGAATGTCCACAAACTGATCACAACCCCTCTCCCCTCCCCTATCTTTTTCTGGGTCTTCATTGCTTTGCCCTAGCTTTCTCTAGTTGTGGCAAGTGGGAGCTACTCTCCACCACAGTGCACGGGCTTCTCATTGCCATGGCTTCTCTCGTGGTGGAGCACAGGCTCTAGGGTGGGCAGCTTAGTTGCTCCGAGGCATGTGTAATCTTTCCGGACCAGGGACCAAACTCGTGACCCCTTCATTGGCAGGCAGATTCTCATCCACTGTGCCACCAAGGAAGTCTCACTCCAACTCTTTGTGACCCCATGGACTATAGCCCACCAGGCTCCTCTGTCCTGTCTTCTTAAAAAAACCTTTCCCTGAAAGCTTTTGGGGAATTCAGGCCTTTTATGCACCAGCTGCCTAGACTCCTTGCTTGGTGCCTGCAATAAACACTGAACTGTCCTTCACCACAACCCAGGAGCAGTAGACTGGCTTTACTGTGAGTGGGTGCGTGAACTCAAGCTTGGTTTGGTAACAGTGGAAACACTGCTTCTTTCACCAGTTCCCAGGGCACTGGCGACCAAGCTTTTCCTCCAAAGACGAGAAACTAGAGGGATCTTTCTGGGAAAAACTAAACCGTCCAAGAGCAAAGACCTATAGATTCTCACAGTTGAGGGCCCTCAACAAACAAGTGCACTCCACCCGTGGATAAGCACCACTCCCACCCTCCCATGCCCCTACTCAGGCTTCTCATCGCAGTGGTGGCTTCTCTTGCTGCATTGTGGCATTTGGGCTCTAGAGCACGGGCCCAGTAGTTGTGGAGAAAGGGCTTAGTTGCCCAAGGCATGTGGAGTCTCCCTGGACTGGGGTCGAACCCATGCCCCCTGTATGGGGAGGCAGATTCCCAACCTCTGGACTGTCAGGTTAAGTCTCTCCATCCACTTTCTAAGCCTCTCTTTCAAAGGTGAAGGGGAGCCAAGGATGGCAGATATTTGAGCAGAGCCTCCAAGCTGATCAAGATAGGTGAGATTATGATGGTACCAGTTCCCCAGAGCTCAGAGTTTTGACTTATCATCCACACTCCAAATTCATCTCACATATAGGGAAGCCCTGCCTCCTCTTCACTCAGGGACCCAGACTAGCAGCATCTGCATCATCTGTGAGCTGCTATAGCAAAGAGAAGGTACAACCTTCCCTAACAACTCTCTACTTTTACTAATAATTTTGCTGTTGTTTTTCAGTGACCTGAAACTCACAGGAAAGTTGCAAGAACAATGTAAAGAATTTTTTTCCTTGGACTTCCCTGGTGGTACAGTGGATAAGAATCTGCCTGCCAAGGAAGGGGACACGGGTTTAATCCCTGGTCCAGGAAGATTCCACATGTTTCAGGGCAACAGCAGCATGCGCTGTAATCCCATGCACCACAATTGAGCCCATGTGCTGCGACCGCTGAAGCCTGTGCCCCAGCAAGAGAAGCCACTGCAGTGAGAAGCCCATGCACCTCAACTGGAGAGTAGCCTCCACTTGCTGCAACTAGAGAAAGCCCTCAAAGAGAAAGCAGCAATGAAGACCCAGCCAAACAAAAATAATAAAATAAATAATAATTTAAAATTCTTGAATGACTTGAGAGTTCTGACATGATCCCTCAACATCCCCCAAAACAAGGCTACTCCCGTACCTAAGCACAATACATCCCTTCAAATCAGGAGCCTCACTTTGGGATGTGAACATATCTAATCCTCAGACCCTACGAGTTCTGCCAGTCGTCCCAATAAAGGCCTTCAGAGCAGAAAGACCCATTCCACAATTGCGTGCCACCGTTGGTGCCTGTCCTTTCCTACACGGCGAGCTGTTCCGGGCTCATTTTATACTTGCCCTGCTACAGCCATGTTCCCAAGGAGCCCTGATTCCTCTTGCTGGAGAGGAAGATTTAGAAGTCAGGACCTGGGTGTTCCTTCTCACGGCCCTTGCCCGTGGTGGACTCTTGTTCGGGGAGTAACCAGGCAGGGTTGGAGCTGAGGCCACAAGGCTCCAGAAGCGGGACTGGTGGATGCCTGTGTTGAGGGGAGTCACAGTTTTCTCGGGGATTTGAGGGAAGAATTAGTGATACAAAATTAAAAGACAAGGCAATAATTAACCACAGGAAAAACAGAGCAAAACACACACCAGAAAAGAAATTTAATCATAGTATACTATGTGGCTCGGCTATAAATGATATTTAGATGTATGTGTATGTATGTGTGTTTAGTCACTCAGTCATGTCAGATTCTTTGTGACTCCACAGACTGTAGCCCACCAGGCTGTTCATGGAATTCTCCAGGCAAGAACACTGCAGTGGGTTGCCATTTCCTTCTCCAGGGGATCTTCCCAATCCAGGGGTCAAACTCTGGTCTCCTGCATTGCAGGCAGATTCTTTACCATTGGAGCCACCAGATAAGTCCTTACAATAAACACAATAAATGTTTATTTAATCAAAATGGTGGGGACTCCCCTGGTGATCCAATGGTTAAGAATCTACTAGCAATGCAGAGGACTTGGCTTGGATCTCTGATCAGGGAACTAAAATCCCACATGACGCAGGACAACAAAGCCTGTGCACCACAACTCCCAAGCCTGTGTGCTCGTGCTGCAAGTAGAGAAGCCCAAATGCCACAACTAGAGAGAAGCTCCCAAGTGCCGCAAATAAAGCCTGAGTGCTGCCGTGAAGACCCAGCACAGCCAAAAATTAAAAAAAATAAAAACATAGTGATGTAACTATCTTATGAAGTTGGAAGGAGTGTGGATTTTTATCTCTCATGAAAGGATGTTAATAATAAATGATGTTGACGGCCAACACTTATTGAGAGATTATTTCATGCCAGGCCCAAAGTACATGTGTAAATTATCTACTCCTTACATGAGCCCCATGGGACAGGTATTACTATCCCACATTATAATAAGAAATCTGAGGCATGATGAGATAAATAACTTATTCATTCTTGTGCTACTAGTAAGTGGCAGAGTCTAGATTTGAACCCAAGTAATCTGGCTCAAAAGTCAGCATCTTAGCCATTATTCGATATGGTTCTTACATTTGGATGATGTCATAGTGAAAAAATAAACAAGCTGTTGAGAAATACAGCTATGAATATCAGAAGAAATAGCTAAAAAAGAATTGTAAGTAGCCACCTCTTGGGTATAGCAACTGGGCGTAGGGAGGGGTGGGACAGGAAATTGCTGGGGAATTTTGCTTTACTTGTTTTACTTTACTCTGAAATGTTAAAAACTACTTGCGTGCGCTATTTTGATTAAAACACAAATCGAGTCCAAAAAAGGAGCTTCAAATGGTACGAAGGGATCCCCCGTCCCCTCTCCCCAAGGCATCCCACTGGCCAGCTTCCTGTGTTCACCCAGACCTATCTGTGCTCTGACCTGGGGGCCATACTCCTCCACACATGGTTCTCCCTTCACTCCTCTCTTGGAGACGGTCCAGTCTGAGCACAAGCATCTCTCTCGAGTGTTCCATGGTGGCTCAGAATCCAGACAGGTATCCTGTCTGGAGGGGGCCCTGGGACAGCTCTTCCCCATGTGCTGAGGACCCACCTGAGCCAGCCACCGAGACATGGGAGCGGGGCTGTCAGGCCCAGGCAGAGCATAGAGCCCCGGGGTCTGAGCCAGAGGGAGAGCTCCTGCCCGGCCGCCAGGTGCCTGGAGGATCTAAAGGAGACCAGGTCAGTAAGCCAGGTGTCCCGGGGCATCAGGGGTCGTTTATGACTTCATCCTGTGATTTCTAGGTCACAGAGATGCCCAGAGCCTCTGGACTTATGGTGCTTTGGACATTGGATCTGTGACTTTCCTGATGGTTCAGTGGCTAAGACCCCACGCTCCCATTTCAGGCGGTGTGGGTTCCATCCTTGGTCAGGAAACTAGATCCCACATG
Source organism: Bos grunniens (assembly GCF_055505025.1). NCBI lineage: Eukaryota > Metazoa > Chordata > Mammalia > Artiodactyla > Bovidae > Bos > Bos grunniens. The sequence continues at coordinate 36,870,294 of NC_141180.1, read as the reverse complement.
ACGCAACTCAGGGTTCGAATGCTGCAACGAAAAACACTGCATGCCGAAAGAAACTAAGACTTGGTGCAGGCAAATAAATGTTTTTTTAAAATGTCAGGCCCTCCTACCCTGCCCCAGGAATCTGCCCTCAGGAGTGGGCGAGTCCCTCCCTGTCCTCCACCCTGGCCTCGCTCCATCTCCCAGACCGCCATAGCTGCTCAGTGTCGGGGAAGCTGAGTCTGGGTGAGGTCTCCAGGGTGCCCACTCACTACCCAGGAGGAGGAGGACTGGGGTGGAGTGAGCTGAATTTCCTTTCTATTTAAAGAAAAAAACCCAAGTCAATATTTTTAGGTGCCCGCTAAGAAGCTGCTTCCTCTGAACAGGGTCTTCGTCTGCCATGTGGCGGGGAGGTGACTGACCCAGCCTGCAAGTTAGGATTGGAGGGGGGAGGAAGGGGGGAAAGTGGGGGGAGCCTGCTTCCTGGGCTGGTGCAGTTCAGTTCAGTCGCTCAGTCGTGTCCGACCCCATGGACTGCAGCACTCCAGGCTTCCTGGACAGATGCTAACATCTGGTTTCAAGTGAAGGGTCTGTTTTTTTCCTACTCAGCCAGTAGGTTTGCCTGAAGCTCCACAAGGAACTTGCCGGAAATTGGTGGCAACTTGAACCCAGGCTCCTTCTGGCCTCTGGATTTCATTCTGATACCAGACCACCCAGGCAGCTGGCGTGTACCAAGAGCGGGCTGAGCTCTGTCTGGAAGCCGTATCTGAGAGACTCTGCTGCGGATGCCTGAAGCCACATGTGGGATTGTCAACCTGTGGTGGTTTCTCTCTGCCCGACAGGGACAGTTGCAAGAATGTTCCCCAATGACTCTGTAACTTGTGCCTGTGTGGAGTGAGCGCGTGCTCCATCATGTCCGACTCTTTTCAGCCCCATGGACTGTAACTTGCCAGGCTCCTCTGTCCGTGGAATGTTCCAGGCAAGAATACTGGAGTGGGTTGGCATTTGCTACTCCAGGGGAGAAGGGAATGGTTACCCACTCCAATATTCTTGCCTGGAGAATTCCACGCACAGAGGAGCCTGGCAGGCTATGGTACTTTCACTTTCTCTCCAGGGGATCTTTCCGACCCAGGGATTGAACTGGTGTTTCCTGCATTGGCAGGTGGATTCTTTACCGCTGAACCATCTGGGAAGCCCTGTGCATGTGTGGAGGTCCCCTCTGTCCCCCAGAGCAGCTGGGAAGGACAGCTAAGACCCAAGAGAGAAGATCCGTCTCCCCTTAGGGGCTTCTAGGTTCTGGGTGATCCCCGGGAGGTGGAGCTGAAGCCTGGGCACGTTGGCAAGTGCAGGAGGAAGGACTAACTGCTGGACGGACAGCTTTGCTGGTAAATCGGCCTCCCCAGCCACACTCTCGAAGATTCTGCACTTCCAAGGGGCTTCCAGGTCATCAGTAGGCCCCTGGGGAGGGAGACCTGGGAGTCACATCCCATCAGGGCTGCCAGGACCCGAGAGAGAACTGTGGTGCCCTATACCAAGGTCACAGGTGTGAAGCCCTGTACCAAGGTCACAGGATAAAAATCTCTGGGACTGACCAAGCTCCATAGCAACTCTTGTCATGAGCCTCTAGATCTAAACCAGCCAGTTCCCTGATCCCACATTAGGTAAAATATCCACCCTGTAGCATCCTAACCAATTACTTAATGCCACCATTCCAGTAGGAATTTCTCTATCTTGAAGCTCTGAAAATTTGGCTACTAGCCTGTGAAAAGATTCGACTCTCCCTTGAGCGGGCCTGCTGTTCTAACAGCGTCTCCCACTCTAATAAACTCTGTTCGCCTCTCATTCTGCCTCATGTCTGGAAATTCTTTTCTAGCCTGCGCACGGACCACGACAGGAACCATCCTCTGGGGTTCTGGCAGCTCCAGTGCCCTCTGCTTGTGGACCATGAAACCAAGGCCAGCACACGGGAGGGCCTGAGCCGAGACCCACAGCAGCCTTTCCTGACCTCCGCACCCGGCCAGGCTCTCCCATCGCCTGAGCCTCGTCTCTTCCACCACCAGATGGGAAGCCCTGAGGAAGGTTCCGTCCCATCCGAAGCCCGTCGCACAGTGCCTGGCACACAGTAGGTGCTCAGCAAACATGGTGGGTGGGTGTGACATCAGCAGTGTTTCCTCAACACCTAATTTGAGGCTCCCCACTTGTGGAGTGTTTCCTGGCCCCCTGGCCTGTTCCCCAAAGCCCCAGAACTGCCGCCTCTTGTGAACTCCTGCTGCTCCCGCCCCAGGTCAGCACTTGAGAGCCCGCTTTGTGTAAGACGAAGGCCCCAGCACCCGAGTGACCCCTACTGTGTGATGAATGGGTGTGATGGGGGACACACTGCCTGCTCTCGCTGGAGCCCGTGCCTCTGGCCATGGGTCTCTCCTGAAGGGCCCAGGAAACCACATGAAACCCAGGTTCAGGGCCTCCTCACCTGAAAGCTGGGTTGAGTCTCCCAGTCAGCAGAAGAGACGGAAGTTCACAGTGGTAAAACTGGGCTGTCACTCTGCCCCTGAGCATCAGGGCTGGGATCTGAACCCAGATGTTTCTGACTCCAGAACCCAACCCTTAAGCCCATAGCGTGCTGTCTCTTCCCAGGGGACCCTGGAGAGGCCCAGGACGGTAGGATCTGCCTACTTGCTCCCAGCATACTACCGAGGGGCGGAAACCATACCACAGGCTACGTTGCACACCCTTGCTGTTTGGACAGGCCTCGGGCCCTGAAGGAAATCACTCTTGGCAGGAGCACCTCCCGAGGGGAGCTGCTGTGTGGGCAGAGTCGGAGCCGGGACCTCTTGGAGCCAGTCCTCTCTGCTGATCCAAAACACAGGTCCACACAACCTCACGCAACGTCCTGAGGCAGTACTGACTCAGTCAACAAGCACTTAAAGGGCGCCAACTGTTTACAAGGCCATGGAGATGAGTAGTTGACCCTTGCTGGGCTAGTGAGGAGGTTATGTGTGTGCGCGCTCAGTCATGTTTGACTCTGTGACCCCATAGGCTGTATCCTGCTAGACTCCTCTGTCCATGGGATTCTCCAAGCAAGAATACTGAAGTGGGTTGCAATTTCTTCCTCCAGGGGATCTTCCCAATCCAGGGATCGAACCCATGTCTCCTGCATTGGCAGGTAGATTCTTTACCACTGAGCCACCAGGGAAGCCCACTGGGGAGGGCCCATCACAGGACAGATCACATGCTGGTGTGGAAGAGGGGACCCTGCCTGCCTTGTTCACATCTGGGTCCCCAGCATTCACCACAGTGATGAGTTGTGTGTGGGATAAATGGATGGATGATGGATGATGGATGGATGACTGCAGGGCCGGGTGGTCTGGGTGATACTGGTCTCGCTGAGCCTTCACACCACAGCCAGACCCGGCTGGACCCCTCTCCAGTTAGAAGCTGCCTTGATGACCCCACTATTCCAGGAAATAATGCTCCAGATTTCCTCCCCAAATCAGCCTGACCACCATGAGATATCTTTGGAGTCTCGTGCTTTATATTGGGAAGGGATGGAATTTTACTTTCTGCTCTAGATTTGTTTTAGCATAAAAATATTTTCCTTCAACTCCTGGAGCGCAGATTTTGTCCTAGGAGGTGGTGCTGTTTGTCCTGTGGTTCAAGTTCTCCCAACTCTGTGTAGTGACGTTTTCAAGAAATCTGAAAAGCTGAGATCGACCTGGGGTAATGTCCACATTTCTTGGCTGGCCTTCAAGGCCCAAAGGTCTGGCCTCTGTTGCCTCTGCTGCCCACAGTGGTCACTTGGACTGTCACCCTCGACAGCACAGGACTCTGTGTGGCACCCCCAAACCCAATTCAGGTTGCTTCATCTGAACTTGTACTAACCCTCAGGATTCAACTCGGCACCTCCTCCTCCAAGAAGCCCTCCTGGCTCTGCCATGGTCTCCATCATGTCTCTCATCAGACTTCCAGTGTAGTGTTAGAATAATCTGTCCACTATACAATGCAGCGGCTGACAAAAATCCAATCCATATTATCTTAAGTTGGAAAAAGAGGTGGGATGGATTGGTTCACAACACTGGGAAGACACGGGTGGAGCAAGCCTGGGGGTGACGGGGATGCTTGGAACTCCGTGCCTCTTGTTTAAGTGGCTTCTTTCTCTGAGACAGGAGGCCTGGCTGCCTGCTCCCCAGGCAAACACACCAACAGCTCTGAGTCACAGGAAAAACACTCTTTTCCACCAGCTCCAGGTAGAAAATTCCAGGGAAAGTGTATCAGTCCAGGCACCAGCCCAGTCCAAGCTCACACAAACTAAGACTAATTTGAGGAGAGCTGCAAAGGGGGCTCTTTACAGACACCTGGGTCTACGAGGGGGCAGTACTGCTTTCGGACCGGGTGGAGGGCTGACTCCACCCCTAGACCTGAAGAGCTGGTGCCAGGGAACAAGCGCTAGAACCTCAAGGGGGAGAGACACGCGGGGAGTCTGGCTGCACAAGCACTGTGACCTTCCTTTAAGGACACGGCCAGCCCAGGGGACCCTTCACAGCTGGGGCAATAAATTTCTCTGTCGCTCCTGTTCCACCGATGGATCCAGCTGGAGCCGGGGGGCCTAGGGAGCATAAGATGCAGTCCATGCAACCTCCTGGGGCCCAGACCAGGGTGGGGGTGGAGCAGGATGCAGAGGTGGGCAAACAGAAGACCCTTCGTGTATCACCTCCTCTCCCTGGACCTCTCCGGGGTGGGGGAGGGGGCCTGGCCTCCTCATGGTGGGGGGTGGGGGAGGGAAGAAAGGGAGAGGGAGGTGAACCCCATAGTGTTAAGCCCACTCAGCACCCCAGGCCTCAGGCCAGGGCCTGCCACGGGCCTCCTCTCTCCAGGGCTCAACACTGAAAACTAAATGTTGAAACAGATAAAAGAGGATGTTGCAAAGCCTGGTGCCCACGCCTGCTAGGCTGTGTTCAGCTGCCTCCCAGGCAGTGAACGAGGCCCCAGGTCCCAGCCTGGAGTGCAGGTGAAGCAGGCAGAGGGCATCCCTGCAGGGAGCTGCTGGGTAGATTCTGGGGGTCTGGAGAGGGAGGGGGCAAGGAGGACTAGACACTGTGGAGGAGAGAAGAGACAGGCTACAAGACTCCCTTTTTAGGAAAAATGGAGCCTATTTATGAGTCACCAGGCCATCCCAGGGCAGAGGCTGTGACACGGGCAGACCATGCAGACACGACCCTCAGAGGGGAGGCTGCAGTGGGCCCTGGGCCCCAAACTGCCTCCGGGGTTGCCTGAGGTCCAGCCCAGGGACCGTCCCACCGAGGGTGACTAGCGTATGGCACCTGCAGCCACTCATAGCTCATCTGTTCAGTTCAACCAGCTTGGACAGCAGCTCAGATTCAAGAGCTGGCCTGAATCTATAAGCCGATTGCATGTGTCTCCTCTCTCTAACCTGACTGTCACATATAGGAACCAGGATCAGGTCTTCCTTGACTTTTGTCCACTTCACGTAGCACAATGCTGCACATAGTAGGTGCTCAGCAAATGACTGATTAAGAACTCATGAATGTTCTCTTTGGACAACGAAAACTGCTTAGAAATAGTAAAGAAAGTTAAAGAGAGACCATAAGCTCACAAGCTGGAATCAAGATTGCCGGGAGAAATAGCAATAACCTCAGATATGCAGATGACACCACCCTTATGGCAGAAAGTGAAGAGGAACTAAAAAGCCTCTTGATGAAAGTGAAAGAGGAGAGTGAAAAAGTTGGCTTAAAGCTCAACATTCAGAAAACGAAGATCATGGCATCTGGTCCCATCACTTCATGGGAAATAGAGGGGGAAAGAGTGGAAACACTGGAAACAGTGTCAGACTTTATTTTTGGGGGCTCCAAAATCACCGCAGATGGTGACTGCAGCCATGAAATTAAAAGACGCTTCCTCCTTGGAAGAAAAGTTATGACCAACCTAGATAGCATATTCAAAAGCAGAGACATTACTTTGCCAACAAAGGTCCGTCTAGTCAAAGCTATGGTTTTTCCTGTGGTCATGTACGGATGTGAGAGTTGGACTGTGAAGAAGGCTGAGCGCCAAAGAATTGATGCTTTTGAACTGTGGTGTTGGAGAAGACTCTTGAGAGTCCCTTGGACTGCAAGGAGATCCAACCAGTCCATCCTAAAGGAGATCAGCCCTGGGATTTCTTTGGAAGGAATGATGCTAAAACTGAAACTCCAGTACTTTGGCCACCTCATGTGAAGAGTTGACTCATTGGAAAAGACTCTGATGCTGGGAGGGATTGGGGGCATGAGGAAAAGGGGACGACAGAGGATGAGATGGCTGGATGGCATCACCGACTCGATGGACATGAGTTTGGGTAAACTCCGGGATTTGGTGATGGACAGGGAGGCCTGGCGTGCTTCGATTCATGGAGTTGCAAAGAGTCGGACACGACTGAGCGACTGAACTGAACTGAACTGATAAGCTCTGCTCTAATGCAGGATATTTTCTGTAGCACTTATCTAAGAGTGGTTACAACTCATACATATCAGAGATTGTCTTCAATTTAAAATAATAAAAGTGTCTTTTAATAATAAAAAACAAAATTCAAGAGCTGGGCAACTGCACCTCTGCTGTCTCTGGTGTCTACTCCACCTTTTAGGATTTTGTGAAAACCTTCCATGGCAGCCCATGAAGTCATAATATTTGCAAGGAATCAAACCACGGCTAAGACTGGGGAGGCTGTGGTGGCCCTGGAATTTTTGAGGCACTAGGAGTAATTTTAGCATTTGCTGTGGGGGTGGGGGGGCAAGTAGAGCACTCTGGTCAGGTTTATTTTCAGGAGTGAGGGGACACCCGTGGACACGCCCTCTCGCCTCACCTTCTAACTTTGCTCCCGAACACAGGTGGGCGGCAGAGCGGATGGCCTGCAAAACTGGTTGTAAACACAACCCTCGGCTTGGGTTTCTTGGGGGATGACTTGCTTCTGAAATAGCTTGATGATTAGAAAAACTTTTGGGTGGATGTTCCCTCTCCAGAACACAGAATAACAACTGCTAAAGTGGTTATTTCTGTTCACTAGGCGGCCCTGATTTCTAAGGCCTGGGGAGCACCAGGTGAAAAGTCTGAAGCTCTCCAACGTGCTTTCAGCTCGAGTGGAGGGCCACGTGGGTCTGGGTGCAGCTGTTTCTCCTTTTGGGAAAGATCCTCGTGCTGATCACAACACCCCAGGGATGGACATCTGCCCCCCCCACCCCCACCCCCCACCACCCAACCTCATCCAGGGATCAGTCCAGAGCTGGGTGCTACCTGAATTCCCATGAGCAGGGGCTTTGGGGCAGGGGTCTGATTAGACAGGGGAGCACAGGATTTGATGGTCAGTGGTTAAGGGGGCTTCCTCAGTGGCTCAGCAGTCAAGAATCTGCCTACGAATGCAAGAGACACAGGTTTGATCCCGGGGTCAGGAAGATACCCTGGAGAAGGAAATGGCAGCCCACTCCAGTACTCTGGCTTGGGAAATCCCACAGGCTAAAGTTCACGGGGTTGCGAAAGAGTTGAACATGACTTAGCAACTAAACAACAACCACCACCACAACCAGGGGTAAGAATCTGCCTGCCCAAGCAGGGGACACAGGTTCGATCCCTGATCCAGGAATACCCCACGTGCTGCCAAGCAACTAAGTCTGTGAGACATAACTACTGACCCCACATGCTCTACAGCCTGTGCTCTGCAACAAAAGAAGCCACTGGAATGAGAAGCCTGAGCACCGCTAGAGAGTAGCCCTCGCTTGCTGCAACTAAAGAACAGCCCTCGCGTTGCCACAAAGACCAGAGCAGCCACATACACACACACACACACAGAAATTACCAAAAAGGGGCATGTAGTCCTTGCCTTGAGGCTACATCGATTGCACAGCACTTGACAAACATTGAGAAAACCCCAACTGTTCATATCCAAGAATCTACGGGGTGCTCCGATGAGGCGGAGGGACGTGAGTGGGCCCTCCAGGCACCTCCTGGTGCTGACACCACAGTGACCCTTGCTGGACCCAATAAAGTCCTCCCTAGGGTGTCCCAGGCAGAGCCATGAGCCCTAGGTTCTCTCTCCCCTGGGCATCCCAGGTCACTGAGATGCTGTGAGCTGTTGGCAGCCACGATCCCTCACAGGAAAGGTCATGTATCAAGGCAGGAATGAGGCCACCATGCACAGTAGAGTCGCCAGATGAAACACAGGACACCCTGGGAAATCTGCGTTTCCTGTGTGCATGTGCGTTTAGTTGCTAAGTCATGTCTGACTCTTTGCGACCCACATGGACTGTGGCCTGCCAGGCTCCTCTGTCCATGGGATTTCCCACAAGAATAGAGGAATGGATTCCCATTTCCTTCTCCAGGGGATCTTCCTGACCCAAGGATCACACCCACATCTCCTGCATTGGCAGGTGGATTCTTTACCACTGAGCCACCTGCATTTCAAGTGAACAAGAATAATGTCTAAGTCCATCCCAAATGTTCCCTGGGACATACTGCTACTAAAATGACACTCGGGGACCTCCCTGGTGGTCCAGGGGCCCAACTCTGCACTCCAATGCAAGAAGCCTGGGTTTGATTCCTGGTCAAGGAACTAGATTCTGCATGTCACAACTAAGACTCAATGCAGCCAAATAAATATTAAAACAAAAAAATCTTTAACAGTCAACTAGCAATTAAAAACATTTTTAAAAATAAAATGGTTATTTGTTCTTTACCTGAAACACAAACTTCCCTGGGTGTCCTGTGGATCTATTTGCTAAATCTGGCAGCCCCAATGAAAGAGGAGCCTAATGGCTTACTGGTGACATTGGCTGACTTCCCTGACTTCGGTCCCACTGAATGTGCCCCACCCTGGCCCTTCCGAAGAGTGGAGCCAGGATGTCCTTCTTTCAGATCTAGTTTGAGTTGGGTTTCTGTCACTTGCAACCGAAGGAGTCTGGGTTAAAATAGAGATAACTTAAATGTTCAACAGCAGAGGAGGGGACATGCTTCCAGGAGGCTTCCCGTCAGTGGATCTCACACTTGTGTGGAAACCAAGATTGAAGACCACGGGGATGCGTGGAGAAGGCTCACAATGAAGTAAACTAAAAAATAAAGGCTACAAAACCGTGTGACACAGAGATAGAGCATCTACCTGAGAGAGGGAGGTTGCTGAACATGAAAACTACTAGGTGGGGTGGCAGGCACTGCAGACAACTTCCTGTTTTTCACTTTTTTGGCCATGCTGTGCAACATGCAGGATCTTAGTTCTCTGACCAGGGATGGAATTTGTGCCCCTTGCAGTGGGAAGCAAGGAGTCGTAACCCCTGGACCCACAGGGAAGTCCCTTAATGGTGTCTTTTTTATACATAAATGAAAATCCAAATGAGAAAATTCAGTTTTTCCAATGTGCCTCCCCTCTCGATTGGAAGTGAGAATGGGGACAGACCTCAGCTCTGGGGTCCCCCCAGTAATGAGGGATGGGGGATCCTGGTGGGCTGCCATCTGTGGGGTTGCAGAGTCAGACACGACTGCAGCGACTTAGCAGCAGCAGCAGTAATGACAATCACAAAGAGAATCAAGGAAGATGAGGAGACAGCAGTGAAAGCCAGGTCCTCCAACCCCAGCCAGGTCCCCCGACCCCAGACTCTGTCCTGGCCCCCCGATTTGGTGGTAGCCGACAGGTCTTGACGACAGTTACCTCTTGACCGTCAGTGAAATGAGGTCTCCTGCCCGGGCTGTGGTGGCCAATGCTGTGGAAGTGGACTCTTAGCGGTGTGTGGCAGCCACCTTGAGGTGTGGCTGTGTCCAGTGGATCAGAGGTGACCTTGGAGACCACTTATAACAGAATGTGGGGCTAGAAGTGACTGGAAGGCTACTGAGAAGTCTGCTAGTGAAGAGGACGCGGATGAGAAAGAGGAACTTGAAGAGGGGTGGACAGTGGACCTCCCAAATAAAGGGCAGATGGAAGGGTCAAGAACACGATGAGCAGAGGCTCAGTGAGGACGTGAGCTTCGGGTCACCTCTGCTAATATTGCTCTGCTAACACTTCTGCAGTGGAGGGGACTGGACTGCAGTGATTTAACATTCATTTGTGTACTTTTTGGCAATGTATGAATTCACTTATAATGAGTATGCATTATTTTACCAAAATACTGATGCTTCCAAAGGTGCCCCGACCAACACCCACCTCAGACATCACAGTGAATGCCCTCCAGGCGAGGCCTGCTCCAAGAGTGATCCGCCAGGTAGGCTGATGGGAAGATGACGTCCCTCAGGCTGCTTATGAACTTAGGAAACCCAGTTGTCTTGCCCCTCACTGTCTCTCCCAGGAGCCCAAGGGACCCTCAGGCAAGTGGGGACTGGCTGGCTGCTCAGATCCACCTGTGATAGGTGTGGGGTAACTGGGTCTGCCTCGCCACACCCCCTCTGAGCACACACACGGCCCATCACACTCTGTCTCCCAGAAAAAATAAAGGGCAGGGATTTGGGGGAAACAATTTTATTGTTTAAAAAATAGATGGTACATTTGACATACAAAAAAGGCATTTTAAAAACTCTGATCTGAATATGTCTCATTGTCAGAGGCATCGTTAAGTGTCCAGTGTTTCCATAAAAGCCAGGAGCAGTTGCTCTTTCTGCAGAAAGGTGTGGCATGTTCACGCCATTGGCCGGGGTGGGGGGTGGGGGGGCAGAGGGGGGGTCATGGTCATGGTCTTCCACCACCTGGGGGAACAGACAGTCCCTCCAACCTAACAGCTTGCTTGTCTCTCTTCCCTCCCAACAGAAATCCTGTTTGGATTTCTGTTTCTCTGCACGGGACAGAATGCATGGACATAACCCAGATTGCAACACACCATGATTTCAGAGCCCACACCCCCCATCCAGGGGTAGCCCCATCCAGGGCTCTTCCTGGCAACAGCTGCTAAACACAGCACCAAGAAGTCTGGAAACCTTCACTCGGGCTCGGGAAGCGGTGGCTGTTGGAGCCGGCGGAGGCCCCGTGATGCCTGCTCTCACCCCGTTCTTCCAAACCAAGGAGGGGTGGGGCAGACTGTGCAGGTCGTGTCTCAGAGATGCACCTTCAGCCTTGACTACCAGCTTCTCCAGGGTCCTTCCTCTTATACGCAAGTACCTCACACCACTTATAACGACCTTTCTAGACGTCCGTGGGGTACAGCTAAGGACCCAAACTGATGAACATACGTAGTTCTGTTTACACTTCTGTTTCTAAAGCTACCAGTCGCTCAACCATATTCCATGTGACTTTCAGTGAATGGAAATGTATTTATCCCTTCCCATGCCAGAGGGACAGAAAAGATGCAGAGATTTCCTTTAGAACACCTGAGAGCAAGGGAAAGACTATCACGAATAAAGAACCACCAAGAATAAAAGCAGCATACTTAATTGAGATCTCCGCCCCTCCCCATCTATGGGTCCCATGCAGTTACAGCACTGGCGTCTGCTTTACAAAAGAGATGGGCTCCTGAAAGTTGGCTGGAGAGGACAGTTCATCAAAGGGATCATTCCCCCCAACTCCTCCAGCTCGCTGTAAGGTCAGAAGTGCCTCCTCTAGTCTCAGGCTACTTTTCTCTTGTGCTGACAGTGTTCGTGAGTGTGCACCTTGCTTTGCAATGAGCTGAGGAATCCTTAAGAGTTCCTCACTCTGGCCCCACCTGGAGTGCTGACAGCCAGAGGCCAGAAGCCTGAACCTCTGGACAGGGGTCCCGGGATGCCCTGGAAGATGCACATCTTCCAAGAACACAGGCTGGTGTGGGTCCCCATGGGCTTCCTCTGGTAAAGATACCTGGCACTGGTAAGGCCTCTAGAGCAGGAAGAGCAGGAAGCGTGATTTTCATCTCACGTGGAGGAAACACAGTGTGCAGCAAAGGACCACAGAGGACACGCTGGTGCCCAGCTCCAATCTCCAGTGAGCAAGGGAAGATGGACCACAGAGGACATGCTGGTGCCCAGCTCCAACCTCCAAGTGAGCAAGGGAAGATGGACTCTGGACTGGCAGGCTGACGCCTATAGGTCAACGCAGGCCCATCAGTGGGGCACAGTGGGGGGACAGGTGAGGTTCTTGGAGGAATGAATCCATGACCTCAGTCAAAACACTCGGGGCCTCCTTGAGAGCTGACCTCACTGCAGATCCCTCCTGATGCTGTCCCTGGGCACAGACTAGCTGCCAAACAGGGATGAGGCTGGAGGACCCACCCTCTTCCTCATGGGAATCTCGACTGCCATGGCACAGCTGCAGCCTTGAGGGGAAGTGGGAGGTTTCCAGAGGGGAGGTGGGAGGGCTGGGAGAGGGATGCTCTTCAGTTCAGCGAATCGATAAGAGGGGGCGCGGATGGCCCCTACTGGGCCACACAGGCGGCCACCGCGAGACACAGCCGCCTCTCAAGCCTCGGCCCCGCTGAGTTTATCTTTTGTGGGGCGGGCAGGCACCAAGCCCGGGGACCTGCCACCACGGCCCCCTCACTCTTCTGTCACCACTGGCCTTTCCTGTGGCTTGTTCATTCTCAGACACAGACACACTGCCCGGCGTGGACTGAGGTCCGTGGGTCCCCGTCTGCTTAAGATAAAAATAGAGCTGGTAAAGCTGATGCAGAGGCTGCTTCTGTATGACTGTGTGTATTTTTGTCAAGAAAAAAAAAATCTGTTTCTGAAAACTGACTTGTAGGAAACCGCCCCTTAAGTTTCTGCGGAAGCGTCTCCCTCCCTTCTCAGCCACACTGTCTGGTTCTCTACACAAATGGGGAGGAGGAAGGTCCCAGACCGGGGAGACTGGGCCTGCAAGCTCTGGAACAAGAGCCCCCAAGGGAGTGTTCTGAACTCCCGCCCGCTGGCAGAGCCCGGGGTGTGCTGGTCCCCAGGAGGCCCGGGACTGGGAAGAAAGCACTGTCGGCAGAGGAACGAGAAGTGGGGCAGGAGGACAGGACTGTCCTAACTTGCGGTTGGCAGGAAACTTTGCTCCAGGAGCAACATCAGAATCTAGCTTATAGCAGCTGGGAAAGTCCCTAAATCTCTCCCTGCAGCAATTGGTGATAAACCTGCTTTGGAGAGGAGGATGTGAGCCGGCCTCCAAGAGGAGGGGCTGGCCTCCTTTCACAGGCCTGCAGGGCCACTCCAGCTGCCTGGGCTCCGTCTGGGAAACTCTGGGAGCCGCGCTGGGCTCCCTGGGAAGGAGGTGGTACCGCAGGATGGCTGGGAGCACATGTCTACAACTCTGCGGCCCACATCCAATTTAGAACTGGCCTGTTGTCATTATACAACTCCAGTTTCAACTTCAAAATCATCGGTCAATCAGGATCCCTCCACCTCCTCACGGGGTTATTGTAAAGATTAAACAAGACCATACAGCAGAAAATGTTTAGTACTGAGCCTGCCACCCTCTGTATAGAACCCATCACCCCTCTGTATAGGACACATCATCGCCGCTTCCAGAAGCCCTGGGGCTCTGATTGATGTGTCTTCCATCACCCACTCCTCCCCTCCCTGGTGATGGGAGCAGTGAGCATCCCACCACAGAGGCTGTAGCAGCATCAGCTGAGACCAGCCTGATGCATGAAGCTGCAGGAACAGGAAGCCTGGGTACCAGTTCCAGAGTGCTCATGAGCACCCGTGTGTGAGCTGGGTGTCCGTGCTCCCTTCCAACCCTTGGGACCTCGGTTTATACAACAGGGTAAAGTCAGATTAGAGCAGCGTGTTTCAAACTATGGATCAGCTTGATTTAGTGAATTATAAGCAGTATTAAAAAAAAAATTTTTTTTTTTAAAGAAGGTATCCAGAATTCTCAGGATGAGAATTCATTTATGGAACTTTTGCTTGAGATGCAGATTCATGCATGAGTCTGAGCGCTGACTCATGATGTAAAGTGTGTTTCTTGCTGTGGATCATGACCCAGAAAGTCTGAAAACCACCAGCACAGGATAGGAGAGAGAAAAGGGGAAGGGGAGCTGGAGGAAGCAGGAATATGACAAAGGGCTCCCAGTGGACTACGCTGGTGTAACTTTATGACAGCGCTTCCTAGATGGTGGGATGGTGGGGTGGGGGGGGGGCGGGGAGCTGCGAGGGAGGTTCAAGAGGGAGGCGCATGCGTGCATGCTCTCTGCAACCCCATGGACCGTAGCCTGCCAGGCTCCCTGTCCATGGAATTCTCCAGGCAAGAATACTGGAGTGGGTTGCCATTTCCTTCTCCAGAAGATCTTCCTGACCCAGGTATCGAACCCACATCTCCCATATTGACTGGTGGATTCTTTACCACCGAGCCACCAGGGAAGCAGCACAAGAGGGAGGGGATATGTGTGTACAAAGAGCTGATTCATTTTGTCATACAGCAGAAACTAACATTATAAAGCAACTGTACCCCAATTAAAAAACAACAACAACAACAAAAAAACCCAGAGCACTTGATTCTGGGAAGGAAACCCTGGCACTTCCTGCCCCCGCCTGGCCCCTACACATGCTCTCCAAAGATGAAGGTGCATTTTGAGGCAAGGTGCTCCTCTCAGAACAGGACATGCCTGGCTCAGGCCCGTGGTAACTCGCTGTTACTCAGAAATGGTGACATCAGAAGTTTGCTGGCCCCTTATCCTGCAGCGACACTTGGGCACGAGCAGGTCCCTTTCTTTCTCACAGAAGAAGTTCCTAAGGAACAGATTGGGGAGGGGGAGGGAAAGGGGGGTCCTCAGTGCTACGGATCCAGGGAGGCTCAGGAGCCTGGGGCGGGGAGAGATGAGCATCTTTGTAGGGGTGGTCTGAGGGCGCCCCCATGTGGCCAGATGTGACACCTGCAGCCACGTGTCCACTCCCAAAGTCCACTCCCATCAGAAGCCTCAAAGCTAAAAACGCTGATTTTCAGAAAGGGAGGAAACTTTCCCACCTGGGAAATGTGCTCTGATCGGCCAAGGTGAGTCTTCTGGGCATTAATACTGATGTCCTGTCTGGATGGGGTCTTTGGAGGCTGGGGGAAGCCAAATGTTAATGGGTACCTTTATGTGCAGAGCCCCCGGCCAGCGCCCACCTCACGGGCAAACATCTCCAAAGCAAGAATTCTTGTAAATTCTTGAAGAAGTGTAAACGGCCTTGAAGAAAGTGCAAACAATCAAAAGTTGAAAGACACATTTCATGATGCTCCTTCTTGTCCAGGAAAGCCCTTGGTGTGACCTTGACACTTTGTATCTGCCTGATCTGATACAAACTGTGCCTATAAGATGGGAAAGCTGTTCCACACAAAACCCTGCTTTATCCTTCACTGATGTAACTTGGGCTCTGCAGAAAGCTGAAATTAAGCGTTTTGAGAATTTTCACTTTTTTATAAAAGAATTTTGTAGATGCCTCCCACCACTTGGGGGTTTCAGAGAAACAGCTGTTATTGGCCCAGGGCTTCTCAGGAGCACCCGTTTACTCTAAATGAGAAGCTTGACCGGGACCGCCTCCCCCAAGTCCTCAGTGTTGTGTTAGTGGTGAGGTGAGCGGTGGCAGGAGGGGCTGGCACACAAGAGGCCATTGCCTCCACGAGGTAGTGTTAGAGGGTGGGCAGCAGTTGCCCTTTCTCGGCACTGACAACCAGCGAAGGCCCTGGGACGGCGGTGGACTGCCACTGCTGACGTGGGCTGCAGCCGCCCTGCCAGGGAGGCCTGGCTCCAGCTGGGTGAGAGTCAGAGCCCCTGGATGGTCTGGGTGCCCTGATATCACATCTCACTCCCCCCAGATGTTACCAGAAGAGAAAGATTTAACTGGATCTTTTCAGGTAAAACAAGAGGGGATGCTGAGAGCAGAAACACTCACTGGGGAAGTCCCCTGAGACAAAAGGATCTTCTTCAGTGTGGATCCCAGCAATGGTCTGACCAACTCTGTCCAGTGTGTTTCAGTGTTTCACGCACAGCTGTCTGGCTGTGGTGGCAGGTCCACGCTATCGGCGCCCGCCCCCCACAAGACAGGCTCCAGCGGGGCCGAGGCTGGAGACAGCGGCACATGCCTGGGGCAGGGCTCCTCCCTGATGGAGCCGGGGAACCTGTGCCTCCTGTCATTGGTAAAGTCCACCTACTGAGAAAAGGAGCCCCACAGCACAGTCGCAAGATTCCTGGATCCATTCCACATCCTAGAGTTTGTTGCTAGGGTGTCTGAGGGACAGCAAAGAAGCAGAGTGGGTGGGAAGACCTCCCTGGTGGAGGTCTAGGAAGACGGGACCTGAGATGCAGAGCAGGTGGAGGTGGCCCTGGAGGGGACAGGACAGCAGGCTGAGCTGGAGGCTGGAGAAAAAAAGGACGGAGGAGGAGGCGGCAGGTCCTAGCAGGCACTCGTGGCTCCAGGTGGGCACCTAGGCTCCAGCATCCACACACTGCTTTTCTGCTGGAGGCAGTCCAAGGCTCCTGGCCCACAGGTACCTCCTGGTTAACCACCCCCCGACTGCACTCCTGCTCTGGCGGGGAGCTTTCAGACGGTCCTATTTGAGCTGGTGGATGCCCACATGTAACTGCTGCAGGTTTTTTCTTAAAGTGGACATTTCTCCCGACTTGGATCTTCGAGAGCAGAGCTGCCATCTCTTCCTTGTTCCATGGGGACCCTCCACCACTAGACGGGGACTGTCACAGGATTGGGACGGGGTCTTGTCCTTCCCTGCTGAGGGCCTGACCCTGAGGTGTCAGATTCCAGAGAGGAAGGCACGCATGGGCAGGGGGCAGGACTGAGAGGGTAGAGAGAGGGCGAATGAAGGGAAGCACAGGGGTGAGCAAAGGGCCAAGGTTCCATCACCCCAGAAACGCATCATAATCCATGTACCACACGAGCTGGCCAGAGTCCGGCAGGACACCCGAGATGGGCCACTTCTTGGGGTCATGGCCCACGCGGCTGACCAGCATGGCAATTTCACGCTTCATCCTGCCCATGACCAGCACGGCCACCTTCCGGGCACGGTTGATGAGGGGCAGGCTGAGGCTCATGCGCCGGTGCGGGCTGGAGGGGCTCGTGGTCAGCACTACCAGCTGCTCGCCGTCCAGGCCGGCGGGCGACTGCGGGAAGAGGGAGGCCGTGTGCCCGTCAGTTCCCATGCCCAGCAGCACCAGGTCGAAGCTGCCGTTGGTCACAAGGGCGGAGATCTCCTCGGCATAGGCCTGGGCGCCCTGGTCCTCCTCGGCACAGAGCCGCTGGCGCCAGTGCACGGGCATGGGGTGGACGTTGTAGTGGGGGACCCGCACGTGCTGCAGCAGGTGCGTCTGCAGGCCCTGGAAGTTGGACTCGGGGTCCCAGAGAGGCACGCAGCGCTCGTCCACCAGCCACAGGTGCGTGTGGGCCCAGGGGAAGCTGTAGTGTCCTGTGGCCAGCTGCTGGAACAGGGCCACCGGGCTCGAGCCACCCGAGAGAGCCAGGTGGAACTTGCCAAAGCGCCGCACAGCCCGCACAGCAGCGGCCTCGATGTCACCCGCCAGCCTGGCGATCAGCTCCTCGGGCCAGGCCGAGATCAGCGGGCTCTCTCGGTACTTGGCCCTGAGGACCTGGAAGTCACTGGGCAGCGGAGCAGAGTCCGGCCCCGGCACCAGCTGCTCCAGCAGTGGCTGGGAGAAGGACAGGTGGCCGCCGCTGAACTCAAAGTCCAACAGCTGTCCGTTCTCTGCTCCTCCTGGGTAGAAGCGTGGGACCTCGTGGGCCAGGCTGTCCAGCAAGGGCGTCCAGAAGACCCAGGAGGCCAGCAGGTTCTCCGTGGTGACAAAGGAGTCCTTCCGGCAGTGGAAGATGTGAGAGATGAGCAAGGAGTAGGCGTCCTGCTCCCGCACAGGGCTGTAGGCATAGTAATCGGAGAGTGGGAGACCGAAGAGGTGCAGCCCGGGCCGGCCCTCCACTTCCTTCCAGCTGGCAGAGGGCAGGGCCGGCTGGAAGAGGTTCCTGCTGACCAGCACGGCAGGGCTGCCCAGCTCGCCGTGGCCGATGTAGAAGATGATCTGCCGGGGCAGGCAGCGGCTCTGGGCAGCGACCCAATGCTTCTCGCTCTGGACGCAGAACGCCTGGTTCTTGAACAAGATCCGCACGTAGCTCACTCTCTCGTCCAAGGCTTTGCCCGACATCAGGATGAACGGGACACCCTCCCAGCGGAGATTGTCTATGTGAACGAGGATGCCTGGGGTGGGTGACAGGGGGACCGCAGGGGTGACGCTCCAGCACAGGACCCGGGACCTCCCGGCCGGCTCACCTTCCCCTCTTTCGTTCCTGCTGGCCACCCTCCTTTTCTCTGATTTCTCCTCTGGGAACCTCTGGCCTTGCTATGCTAGCCTCACCCCCACCTCTCACCTCTTCTATTATCTTCTCTTCCCAGTCGGTGCTCAAAAAGCAGCCTCATGGGCCACCTCAGACACCCATCGCCCTTGAGGGGCCTCTCAGCGCCATTGTCCCCTAAGGGGAGCTAGGCTGAGGGGCTCCAATTGGGAGATTCTGCGAGAAGTCTCATGGAGCAGGGGTGGGGTTGCAAGGTGGCACTGATGCTAAATGGGGGTGGGGGGAGGTATTCCTAGGGAAAGGTGCTTCCTTCCTGTCTGTAGAGCACTGAGGATGTGCTGAGGCTGTCAGATATGGGGGGTGCAGGGGAAGGAGAGGGGGAGCCAGGCATCTCAGCTACAGGCTTGCAGGGAACCGCTGTGCAGCTGAGGAGGCCTGCAGGGGGCCGTGGCGGTGAGAGTCAGACACAGAGCGCCCTCCAGACTGAGCTGCAAACCTGGTTTTCCCACGGCCTATCTCTGCGTGACCTTGGGCAAGTTTCTAGCAACCTCGCGGAGCCTCACAGCTGTTCACCTTTAAGTGAGGATGACACCGACACCTCCCTGATGTGTTTGCACGGGAGGATTAAATGAGATGACGTGCATACAGTGCTGGCACGTGATCAGCGCCCGACCAGCAGCTGCTGCTCTGGTGCTGGGGGTTGTGATGTCAGTGTTAGGGAGCCGGCCATCCCCAGAAAGCTCTGAGCCTGTGCAAGTGCCCCAGTGGGCACCTGCCTGCCTGGCGTGCTGCGTGCCAGCCAGGTGTGTCCCCGGCCTGCAGCCTCTCTGGGGGCTGGATAAGCTCCTCCAGGGCAGAGCCAGGTCTGAGCCCAGCTGGGCGAGCCCTGGAAACATCCATGGACTGAACAGAGATCACCACTGAGGTGTCTGTCCCTCTGTCCAGAGGGAGCCAGCAGGTGACCTGCTGCTTTAGGCTGGCAGAAGGCCAGGGAGGCAGGGGCATCTCTCACTCGCCTCCAAGCACTTTGGTAAAATCCCACTTCCAGCCCCTCCCGACCCACCCTGAAGGGGTCTGTGTTGGGAGGACTGCTTCCACCTGGGGATGGGGGGGCGGCCCAGCAGCCCGTGCCCAGTCCTGGGGGCCCACCTGCGAAGGTCGGCGTCAGGCTGTGGAAGCTGTCTGGCTTCTGCAGCTCCCTGCGCACCTGCCCGCTGTAGGCCTGATACTGGCCCAGCACAGCACTGTGCCTCTGCAGGCTCCGCAGCGCCTGGAAGGCCTGGAGCTTGTGCTGCAGCACGGACTCTGGGCTGCTGACATTGACGGGCAGCTCCATGGCCACCAGTGTGAGGACCTCCGTCAGGTGGTTCTGCAGGACGTCTCGGATGACGCCGTACTCCTCGTAGAAGCTGGTGCGGCCTGGCGGGGGCGGGGTGCGGGAGGAGTCATAAGGACCAGGCACGTGGCTGACCTCTGCCTGTGCTTCCTGTGCCCACAGCCACACTCCCTAGTCTGAAGTGCCAGAGCAGAACAGGGCAGGAAGGGGGCGGGTGGCCCTGAGCCAATGAGACCTACCCCACCAGGAGGTGTCAGACCCCGTGGGCCTCTCCAGGCCTCTGCCTGGGGAAGGCTCTGATCCCGGGAAGCTAGGCATCGCCGTGAGGGCCTGGGCAGCCTGCTGGTGCGTGACCCTGGGTGAGTCACCTGACTTTCAAGTCTCTGCTCCTCATCCTGCCATCAAAGGGGGCTCACTGTCACCCCCTACCAAGCCCACAAAGGTGCCAGGTCCTTGCCCTCGGCTTATAGTCAGGGGGAGGGGGGGAAGATGGGAGGGAGGAAAAGCCAATAAAGACATTATAGACAGAGTTCATGACAGAGGGTAATAAGGAGTCCGCTCTGAGACATGCAAGGGCAGTTCTGCAAGAAGCCAGGCAAAGACGAAGGGAGCTAAGAGAGGAAAAGCCTGAGGCTGGTCGAGCTTGGCTGCCAGGCGCCAGAAGAAGGGGAGCAGGAGGGCGAGGCTGGGAGGGCGGGGCTTGCAGGATGAGGGGCCAAGGCTGCTTTGTCTCCAGGCTCAGGGGAAACAGTGCAGGGGCTGAAGCAGGAGATGGCAAGACCTCCGCACAGTCACACCCCCCGGCCTGCTGTGGTGGGGGCGACTGCAGGAGACCACGTGGCGGCCCAGAGGCCGGGGGTGGGGTGGAGGCGGCGGGGGCGGAGGGAGGTGATGCTGGGACCTGGGGGTGGTGATGCTGGGACCTGGGGGGGTGATGCTGGGACCTAGGTGGGGGGTGATGCTGGGACCTGGGGGAGGTGAAGCTGGGACCTGGGGGGTGATGCTGGGACCTGGGGGGAGGTGATACTGGGACCTGGAGGGGGGTGATGCTGGGACCTGGACGAAAGTAATGGGATGCAGTAGCTGGAGAGGGCGGATGGCACTTCTGGAGTCAGAACTGACTGGACCTGCTGACCCATGTGGCACTAGAGGTAAAGAACCTGACTGCCAATGCAGGAGATGTAGAGATGCGGGTTCCATCCCTGGGTTGGGAAGATCCCCTGGAGAAGGAAATGGCTATGCACTCCGGTATTCTTGCCTGGAGAATCCCATGGACAGAGGAGCCTGGTGGGCTATAACCCATGGGGTCACAAAGAGTTGGACATGACTGAAGCAACTTAGCATGCAAGCTGACCCATGCGGGCGAGCACCAGTGAAAAGGTGAAGCCAAAGCCAGCTTCAAGGACTCGGGGCGGTGGCGGGGGGAGTTGGCTCCTGGGAAGGTGTCTGCTCAGGCCTGAGCAGAAGACGGGCATGGTGACATTATCTGAGATGAGGGGACTGGGTAGAGGAAGGGGTTGATGGAGGGGAAACCAGGGATATTTAAGCTTAAAACACACAGGTGGAAATGGCAGGTGGCCAGTGGATGGGGTTACCGAGAAGGTAAAAGAAGGTGACCCATAGAAAGAACACCGACCACAGAGCTTGGCAGTGACAACAGTGCTCACTGCGCCTGGCACAGCGTGGAGACGCCAGGCACCCCTCCTGTTACACCCACAGGGTCTGGCACAGCGGGTCCATGACCATCCCTGTCTACATGAGAGGAAGAAGTCAGAGGCCCAGGGCTGGGGTGAGCAGTCAGGAGCTGGTTAACCACACACGTCACGCTTCCTCCTCCAGGGCTCAGGACCACCTCTGACTACCAGTGACTCAAATACATACAAGCCAGTGGTCAAACGCCACAACCCCTCACAAGGCACGGCTCACATTCCGCTGACTTGCCGAGACTCGGGCCAATTCACAGCCTTTGTACAGAAAAAGGTGACATCACCACCGGAAGAGCAGCTGTTTATCGAAGGTTTGAGCGCGTCACCTGTAACATGGGATCAGCTCTGTCACCCAGCAGCTTCTGCTCGTCTTTCAGGTCTTGGCTTCTAGAAGATTCTACCAAACTCTCGGCCTACCCTCCTGGAGGGCCCTGTCTTTGGCTGCTTCCCCTGACTAACTTGGTGCTGCCTGTTATTCACTCTTCCTGCCACCCTGATGCTCCATCAGGTTAGGACTGCATCTGCCTGCTCCCTGCAGCATCTCAAGCATCAGATACAGTGCTGCAGTCACTCCGCAGAACGCTGTGCGGTTGGGAAGCTGAACACACACACCACCAGGGATCCACCTCGGAGGTTCCATGTTCAGAAAAATAAAGCTGATGATGTAATATAAATACATAAACTGCTTTGAAAATATAATATGACCAGGACAAACAGAATTTAAAATCAGTGAAAAATACAAGGGGAAATAAGAAATTCCATAGACAGGTTATACGGATTACGAAAGGTTGGGGGGAAAAAAAGTCAGTTATTAGAAGACAGATCCATGCAGATTATCCTGAATGCAGGTTAAAGAGACAGAAAGACTCAACACACACACACACACACACACACACACACACACACAGCATGATGACTCTTCAAAATTAAACAGCACGTTTTCAGGCAACTGGATCCACACAGAAACGATAAAGAAGCATAGGGCAAGTCCACCTAAAACCTGGAATGTGGAGAAGAGGAAGTGGGATGGGACTAGGGGAGGGACCCAAGGTTGGCAAGTTCACTGGCATCTGTTATATGATAGTTCTGCATATGTTACCTAGATTGTGTGTGTGTGTGCACGTGCCTGCCCAGTCATGTCTGACTCTTTGTGATTCCATGGACTGTAGCCCGCCAGGCTCCTCTGTCCATGGGATTCTCCAGGCAAGAATCCTGGAGTGGGTTGCCATGCCCTCCACAAGGGGATCTTCCTGACCCAGAGCTTGAACCCGGGTCTCTTGCATCTCCTGTGTTGGCAGGTGGATTCTTCACCACTAGTGCCACCTGGCATTGTGTAATCATTCTTTTTTTATCTGATCAATACTTAATTCAAACCAACACAAAGAAAAGGCCCCTGGTTCAGACCTGCCTGGCCCACCTGCCCTCGGGCCAGCTGGACGGTGAGCAGGGACCACCTGGCCTGAGTTCAGCCCTACAGGCCAGGCGTGGCAGTGGCGCCAGAGTCATGGGGCAGAAAGTGAGACCCACAGTCGGCTCCTGGGAAGGTGTCTGGTCCTCGGGAGTGGAGCGTGAGTTCGCAGCTCTGGTCAAGGAGGCAGAACCTGGGACACACAGGACAACCAGCCCGGCCGTTGCCGCTGAACTACCCTAAATGCCCCCAGCTGGGAAACCGAGGCTCAGCTCCTGGCGCCACGGGGGTCTGGTCTCCAAAGTCCTCACAATATCACTGAGAAGACATCAAGAAAAAGATAACAGATAATAGCAATAACGGCGGATGTGTATCAGTCCATTTACCCCTCACAGTAACAACATGTACAGAGGTCCTGCTATTACCCTCCTTTTAAAATGTAAAGAGGAACTTCCCTGGTGGTCCAGTGGCTAAGACTCTACACTCCAATGCACGGGGCCCGGGTTTGATCCCTGGTTGGGGAACTAGATCCCGAATGCCACAACCAAGAGTTCACATGCTGCACTAAAGATCCTGCCACAATGAAGACCTGGCACAGCCAACCAAACAAATACATATTTCAATATGTAAAAAATAAATACAATGAAAGGAAATTGAGGTTCAGAGAAGTCAAGCGACTTGCCCAAGGTCGCACAGCTGGGAAAGGGGTAAAAATTAAATTGGAACCTAGGCAGCTGGCCCCAGGGGCTTCCCTGGTGGCTCAGCGATAAAGAATCCACCTGCAATGCAGGAGATAGAGGAGACACAGGTTCGATCCCTGGATCAGGAAGATTCCCCCGGAGCAGGAAATGGCAAGCCACTCCAATATTCTTGCCTGGGAAATCCCATGGACAGAGGAGCCTGGTGGGCTATGTCCATGGGGTCGCAAAGAGTCACAAACAACTTAGCGACTAAACCACAACAAAGCGGGTCCCAGAGCCTGCCACTCTCACCACCTTCCGGGCTCCCTGTAACTTCCCACCCAAACAGCCACACGGCAGAACAGGGTGCCTGGCATGGGCTGAGCAGCAGGGCTCTGGTGGCTTTCAGAAGTGGAGGCTGGTGGCTGAAGCAGGAAACCAAGCTGGGCTTTTTGGTTGGGTTGGGGGTCGACGCAAGGGGCCAGGGGCTCAGCACCTCACGGGCCAGGAAAGGTGTGAGGAGGAGAAGGCAGGGCCGTGTCCCTCGGCTGCAGTCAGGCGGGGAGTGCCTCACAGGTATGTGGGCCCACAGTGACCAAACCTTGTCATTTATACAGAGGACATGAAAAACCGGATCATTAAGTACAATCTTACGTGTACAAATAATTCAGATTTTTTAAATTGCTGTGCGTCTCAAAGAACTGTGGGGGGCCGACTCTGCCACTGAGCCACATCCTGGTTGGGGTGAGAAGCGTAAGCAAGAGGGCGGACGTCCCGACACACAGGTCAGATGATGGATGGGGGTGAGCCTGGCTAGTCCGGCAGAAGCGGCCAGTCTGTGATTCGCAAGAGCAGAGATCGAGAACAGATGGAAAGGGCTTTGGAAAGGGGGGTGAGGGGCTTGAGGAGCTATTAAAAGTCCTCGTCCTCACCAGTTAAGCAGAGTTACTGCACAATCCAGCAGCTCCAATCCCAGGTGGACACAAGAGAGAAAAGAAAACATATGTTCTCAAAAAACTTGTACACAAATGTTCACAGCGGCCTTATTCATGACAGCCAAAAAGAAGAACTCAAATGTCCACCAACTGATAAGTGGATAAATAAAATGTGGTGAATCCATCCACACAGCAGAATGTTATCTGGCAATAAAAAGAAATGAAGCGGGTGGCACTGAAACATATACATCACCCTATGTGAAAAAGACAGCCAGTGGGAATCTGCTGTATAACAGAGGGAGTTCAACCTGGTGCTCTGTGATGACCTAGAGGGCTGGCATGGGGTGGCAGCGGGAGGGGACATATGTATACTTGTGACTGATTCATGTTGATCTATGGCAGAAATGAACACAATATTGTAAAGCAATTATCCTCCCATTAAAAATAATTAATTAAAAAAAAAGAAATGAAGCACTGACACAGGTGTGGATGAACCTTGAGAACATTACGCTCAGTGAGAGAAGCCAGACCCAGAAACTCACATACTGTACATCCTATTTACACGAAATGTCTGGAATAGGCAAATCCACAGAGATGGGGAGTAAGTTTATGGTTTCCAGGGCTGGAAGGACGAGGGGCGCAATCAGAGGGTGGCAGCTAATCAGGGATGGGGGGGAATACAGAGCTTCTTTTGATGAAAATGTTCTACAACTGATTGTAGTGATGGATGCACAGCTCTGTGACTATACCAAAGCCCAATGAACTCTATCCTTAAGTAAGTGAATTATATGATGGGGGCTCAGCAGCAGAGAATCCACCTGCCAGTGCAAAAGACTTGGGTTTGATCCCTGAGTTGGGAAGATCCCCTGAGATGGAAACAGCTACCCGCTCCAGGATTCTTGCCTGGAGAATCCCATGGACAGAGGAGCCTGGTAGACTACCGTCCATGGAGTTGCAAGGAGTCAGACACAACTCAGAGGCTAGACAACAACAAATGATATGTGAATTATCTCTCCATAAAACTCTTTTTTTATTAGATGTGGAACCCTGAGAGAGGTGCTGTGAGAAGATTAAGCCATCTACAATTTGCAAAATGAACAGAGAGGGGACCAGTGGGAATGAAGTCAATGAACAGCTTTGGCTGCAACTGAAGGAAGTAACGAGGGCTACAGCAAACAGTGAAGCATAAAGACACTGAGAGGATGAGGGAGAACTGCATGACAACTGGCTGGATCCACGAAAGGCCATGCAGGGTTATGGTCTGCAGTCTCTGCAACCAGGCTGCGTGGGTTCAAGGACCTGCTGTGCCTTCTTTTAGCCCTGTGACCTCGGGCAAGTGATTCTACGTCACATATAAAAGAGGACTGGCCACAGTGCCTGCTCTGTGGGGCTGCTGTGAACATCAATGAGCTAACACGTGCATGGGGCGTGGAGCAATACCTGGCATGCAGAAGGCACTGATACACACTGGCTAGCATTTTTATTATCACAGGGGCTGCAAGAGAAGGTCTGTCAGAGACAACTGACAACTCAGAGAACAGCCACTATTTGAAAATGAAGAAGATAGAGGGCTCTCCTGGTGGCCCAGTGGTTAGGAATTCACCAGGGGACACAGGTTTGATCCCTGGTCCAGGAAGATCCCACATGCCGTGGAGCAACTAAGTCTGTGTGCCACAACTCCTGAGCCTACTCTCTGTAGCCCACGAGTCTCAACTACAGAGCCCACACCCTGAAACTACCGAAGCCTGCTCGCTCTTAGAGCCCACGCTCTGCAAAAAGAGAAGCCGCTACAGTGAGAAGCCTACACACGCAATGAAGAAAAGCCCCTGCTCACTGCAACTAGTGAAAGCCTCACACAGCAACCAAGACCCACCACGGCCAAAAAAAAATTAGAAAAGGCAGGCAGTATTTCATGAGAACAATGCAGTGGTGGTTTAAGTTCTAAATCTGCTGGGTCTGACATGGTGATATACATCCAGTGAAAATATCAGTCTCTCAGAGGTAACTGGAGATTATATATGTAAGACCAGGGCTTGGAAAGGCAATGAATGCTGGAGATAGACTAAATTCCATCAAATCAAAAATGAGACAGAAACTAAGATCTGGCTTGAAGGAGTTCACGTTTTAGCTTCCCAGGTGGCTCAGTGGTAAAGAATCCGCCTGCCAATGCAAGAGACAAGAGTTCTATCCCTGAGTCAAGTGATCCCCTGGAGAAGGAAATGGCAACCCACTCCAGTATTCTTGCCTGGGAAATCCCATGGACAGAGAGGAACCCGGCAAGTTACAATCCATGGGGTCACAAAGAGTTGGACACAACTAAGCGACTGAAACAACAAGATGGAAACAGGCTGCCAATTCAATTCTATCACCCCATCCATGGTAGACCCAACTTCAGAGAGGCTCGAATATGTAAAAACGTGTATCTTGGAATCAATGAATTGGAGGAGATTTAGGAGCGTAAAGAGGACAGTTAAAGCTTTGAGAGCAGATGAATTTTTGATGGAGAGGACACAGCAGAGTCTTAAAGAGTCCTGTTATCTGCTTACTAGTCATTAGCTCAGCAAATCCCTAAGTGGCCCTTTTCCTATTTTTATCAGCTCTCACTCCTGGAGAGGAGGCATTCTTAGGTTTACTACCCGCTGTGTAAAAGAGAGCTTCCTTCATTCCTTAATTTCCAGCTTGGGGGTGGGAGGGGGAGTGAGCATGTGTTCAGCACAGCCCATATATTTGTGGACTTGGATCCTTTCCTGCTGAGCTGTCTTTCCACTTAAAGTGGAGTGATCAGGCCCATGGCTGGCACCTCATGGGGGAAAGGCAGGGCAGTAAAGCCCAGTGGGGGCTGGTCCTCCTGACAGCACCCAACAAGGTGATTTTTTTCTGGTTACCACCAGTTATCGTGGACTGACTTTTCCTGAAAGTGACACATATGACTCCTAGTATCTTTCCTAGGTTGAAAATTGAGGGGTAAAATCCCACCGGTATGTGAACAAGGGGGACTTCCCTGGTGGTACAGTGGATAAGAATCCACCTGCCAATGCAGGGGCATGGGTTCAGTCCCTGGTCGGGAAACTAAGATCCCACATGCCGAAGAACAACTAAGCCCAAGAGCCACACTGCTAAGCTTCCGCGTCCTAGAGCCTGTGCTCCGCAACAAGAGAAGCCACCGCAACAAGAAGTCCACGCACCACCACCAAGAGCAGCCCCTGCTCACCACTAGAGAAAGCCGGAGCGCGGCAATGAAGACCCACCGACACCAAAAAAAAACCTGATTTTTAAAAATACGTGAACAAGGATAGAATAAAGCATGCATGTGCATGCCAAGTCGCTTCAGTTGTGTCTGACTCTTTGTGACCCTATGGACTATAGCCCACCAGGCTCCTCTGTCCTTGGGACTGTCCAGGCAAGAATACTGGAATGGGTTGCCGTGCCCCACTCCAAGGGATCTCCCCAACCCAGGGATCAAACCCCCATCCCTTAAATCTCCTGCATTGGCAGGTGGGTCCTTTACCACTAGGGCCACCAACCAGCTTCATGGAAGACAATTTTTCCATGGACCTGGGGTGGGGGAAGATGGTTTCAGAATGATTAAAAGTACATTACATTTATTGTGTGTTTTATTTCTATTATTATTACATTAGCTCCACCTCAGATCATCAGGCATTAGATCCCAGAGGTTGGGGACCTCTGGAACAAAGCACAACCAGACTGGACAACTGGGAGAAAAGACCAACTTGGCTCCTAAACTGTTCAAACACTGAACTCATCCGAGTTACAAGACTGCAGGTATGGGAGACTCATCACTCTACTCCTGGGTCATGTTCCCCTTCACAACCTCCCGGGCAGCACCCCATGCAAGGTACCCTCAGAAGAGTAGCTGCAAACCCACCAGAACAGCAGGAACAGGGAAGACGGGGGCCCGATGTGGACAGAGTGTAGGAATGTCACCAGTGACGAATGCAGCTGTTGCGAATTTTCTGATAAACAGTCCAATAAGATGTAAAAACAGCCATAAGGTCGTGTTGACCCATCTGGGCTAGTCATTCCACTTCAGAAGTACACTTAAAGATAAAATAGTTCTTAGAACGCTCATAAGTGTTCTATAATTAGATAATGGTTGCATGACTGTGAATATATTAAAAACTACTGAATAGTACACTTTAAAAAAGGGTAAATTTTACGGTGTGTGAATACCTTTATTTTTTTTAAAGCTCACAAAGTACTATTTAAAACAGCAAAGAGTGGAAACAACATGCCTAATAATAGAATGACTCATATTCTGTAATATAAACAGGACTGAACAGAAACACAGAGAGACTGAAAGGGATACATTATGCAGGCTGTCAATACACGGAAATTTAAGTACATATATAAGTGTGAGAGAGAGAAAATATTAGGTGAAGAATGGACATGAGAGAATTGGAGATCAATTACCATCTTTATATAACCCAACACAAGTCACCTACAAGTCACCTGGTGCCCAGAGAGATAGAGAGACGCTGCTGCTTCCCCTCCCAGCCCACTTGGAAGGAGAACAGCAGTCTCCATTTGTAGAGCATTTCCATGTGCATTATCTGACTTAATCCTTAAAACAATCCCAAGGGAGAGGCAACAGGGGTGGCCATCACTGCAGATGCTGCTGAACATGCAGTCTTCAGATCTTAGACCAGAACCCCCTCCCGGTTGTCTCCCTTCAGTGGGAGATTTGGGCTTTCCCAGCAAAGCAAAAACAAAAACAAAAGCTGGCTGCAATCTCTACCAATAGGCTCTGGGACCGCTAAGAATAAAAACAGGGAGAGGGCCGAGGACAGAGCAGGCCCACAGGCTGGAGGCCCAGCAGCGGCTCTGGGCTCACCTTGCGGACGCCGGGAGGGGCACTGGCCCTGCTGAGCAAGCTGCCAGCAACCCCCTCCACCGCCCCCCCCAAACACCAGGCCAGGAGACAGGGCAGCTGTCGTGTACCTGGAGACGCTGGCTGCCTCAGCGAGGGGTATGGAATGGTCACTCCAACCCTCAGGGTGACCAATGTCAGAACAGGGAGCCCCCCGAAGCAGGGACAGCCACACGGTCCATAGGAAAGCTCCCTCCTTCCTCTTGCCAAAAAAAAGGAGAGCCTTCCAGCCAGAGGGGAACAGGGGTGGCAGAGAGATGCCTGGGGCACCTCCCGACAGGAAGGCCAACTGCTGAGGGCTTGGACAGACTGAAGCTGAGGGCGTAGTGGTTAAGAGCCTGGGTTCTGGGGTGCCACAGACCTGGGACCCCCTCCCTGCACTTCTAGGTGGGGGGACGGCAGCCAGGCCTGACAGTTGCACCTCAGTCCATGAGGACAGCCCCCCTTCCAGAAGAGCCCATCCCCATGGCTGTGATGAGGGCGGGCAGGGGTCATTTCCACACAGGGGCTAGTAGCCCAGACATGGTCACTCCCTGGATGGCCCAGAGGGCTGCCTTGGGAGACCCCCCCAAGGGAGTGGTTGGCCAGGGCTTCTGTGACTCTCAGGACAGGACTTCCAAGAGGGGTGGCCCAGACAGGGTGAGAGGGAGCTGGGGCGGTCCTCCTGCTCCCCTCCCCCACCTCCTTTATTCCCCTCTCCTGTCTCTGCAGCAGCCTCGACTGCAGCGAACTCCTCTGGGCCAGAGGCTGCGGCACGAGAGGAGAAAAAAGCTCTCACAGCAGGGAGGGAGGCATGGAGCGAGGGAGCCAGGGGATGGGTTGGAGTGGGGCGGGGGGGTAGAGGAGACATCCAAACCCCCGTGCTGCTCAGAAGCCCCCACTCAGGGTCTGTCTGGGACCAGGCCTGGCCCGTAGCCCCCTCCCTTCCAGCACTTAGGCCACAGTCTAGGAGCAGGGTCCCTCCAGGGCCTCCTGGCACAGGAGTGAGTGAGGGGGACGGGGGAGGGGAGAAAGGCCCCCACACTCTGCCCTTCTGCTTAACGGCCAGACCCCGGGGCTGGGACTCCTGCCTGGATGCTTGCTGGCCGCACTCGGCCTCACTGCAGCACCTCACCGGCTGAGCTCACGGGACAGCAAGATGCTGTGACCTCCCGCAGGACGGGCAGCCTTTCCTCCTGCGGCTTCCCACCCCCAACCCCAGGGGGAGGCACAGGCACGGCCCTGGTCTGCTGGGCACAGGGTTACTGGCCACGGTGGGTGACTACAGGGTCCCCAGCTCCTGTCCTCTCTCTCCAGCCTGAGCTTGAGTCCAGCAGGGCCCTGAAGCAGATCAGGAGGGGAGAGACAGGACCAGTGCCGCACGAGGCCCCTCCCTTGGGATGCAGAGAGCGCGTGTCCTTCTGGGTCCCCTAGGCCCAGGGAGAGAGACAAGACTGAAGGAGAGGGAGGGCGAGGCAGAAACAGAGGCAAAGGGAAGAGAACCCCCAGTTCTGGCTGTTCCCGAGGACCCAGGTCCACGGCTGAAGGGGTGAGCACAGAGGCAGGGAGTCACCCCACCCTACACCGTCAGGCCTGTGTGCGCACCTGGCCAGGGAGATGCAGCACCCTGGACAGCTGCTGTGCCACTGGCCACCTCTGACAAGGAGAGCGGTCTGAACCAGCCCTGCCCTGGCTGTGAGCCCTGCACAATGGGTGGGTCCCCGAGGCCTGCCCTGCTCTGGGCCCAGTGAAGCAGCATGTACTCGAGCTGGCAAAAATAAGACCCACTGCTTGGAACCCACACCCTGAAGGCAACCGGGACAGTGCTTTGGTCCCACACAGCAGCCCTGAAGGCAGAGCCATGGGCCGCCCTCCGCTCTAAACCTCAGCCGTCATACTAGCAGCCAAACCCAAGATTCTCCCTGCCATGGGCTTGCCACGGCTAACAGATCTGCTCAGGCCTCGGCCTACCTTTCTGTCTTCCTTTCTGCTTTCCTTTCTCTGACATTCAAAGGTACCTTTGCAAGGAAGGGCCTTTGCCCAGCTCCTGGCTTCATATAGATTCTACAAATGACATCAAATATCAAGAAGGATGGTTCCAACACTTTGGCCACCTGATGCGAAGAGATGACTCATAGGAAAAGACCCTGATGCTGGGAAAGATTGAAGGCAGGAGCAGAAGGGGATAACAGAGGATGAGATGGTTGGATAGCATCACCAACTCAATGCACATGAGTTTGAACTAACTCTGGCAGATAGTGAAGGACAGGGAAGCCTGGTGTGCTGCAGTCCACGGGGTCAAAAAGAGTCAGACAGGACTTAGTGATTGAACAACCCCGAGAAGAATGATGTGGCAGGGTGGAAAAAATAAGAAGCAACAATACCAATTGGTGACTCCAGACATCACGGGGTAGGACTGGGGAAAGGGCTGCCAGAAATGGGGGAGGAGAGGAGACCCAGTGTCACATCCAGGCAGAGAGGGACTGGCTCCCACCCGCCCCCAGCCAGGTGCTTGGCACCAGATCTGTAGGTCATCTCTCTGCGGATGAAGCCAGGGCACGGCCCAGCCCTCACTCCTACCAGGACAGGAGGCACACACAGGTCTCAGGAGGAAACCCACAGCCTGAGTCCCTGCTGAGGACAGGAGAGGAAATCCAGAAGGCTTGAGGAGAGCCATGAAGGCCCACTGCAGTGAGGAGGGCAACTTTTTCTCACACAGGTTCCAGACAGAGAAGCCCAGCTCCTCTTCAGGACGGCAGGGACCCTGGAGGCTGGCTCCTGTCTGGTACCCTAGCCCACTGTTCCTCCCACCTGGCCCTGACAGCACCACCTGCAATATTCATTCTGGAGTCTGTCCTGATATATATCCCCAGGTGAACCCATGAGGCATCAGGGGACAGCAGGCAGCTGGGTCCCCATCCCTGAAACCCCCCCCACACCCACCGAGAGCTTCTAGCACTAAACACACTTCAAAGGGGAAAGGGGAGAATGCTGAGGGGAGGAACAGAGTGGAAAAGAGACACAGACCTCCTGGGCCCCATCCAGGACCAAGGGATCTGGGGCCCACCTTTCTGCCCAGGCCCACACCAATGGGTGGGACAGTGGCCTAGGGCTGCAGCACGCAGTTAGGGGATGAGCTGGCTGCAATGGTGCAGAGCCCGGGGCCGGAGCCAGACTGCCTGGACCGGGACCTGGCTACACCATATCCGGCCATGACCTTGGGCTCATCACCAAACCTCATCCGTAGGTGGAGGCTAATAATAGCGCCCTTCCCATTTGGCTACTAGGGCCTCAGGACACGGTAAGAATTAGCTTTTATCATTGGGGTAAAAGAGTCAAAGCTCTGAACACATACAGCCAATGCTCATGAGATGTGATGGGAGTCACAGAAAGCCAGGGCTCAAGGGGCCACAGCTGCTGTGGTTGACACTCAAGATGAAAGCAGAGGGGGCCGCTGCTGTAAGCAGAAGCCTGGGAGCCCTGCACGCTGATGGTCTCCACCACACTCAGCAAGGAAGCCAGCTTACCTCCCAGGGTTTACTGCCAGCCAGCGTTTTCAGTGCCTGGGCCAAGTCTACATAATCCAACTACATGCTCCCTTAGGGCAGCTGTCACCATCCGGGGCTTGCCTGCGGGCACCCTGGGGTATAGCATGGCACAGAACTGGGCACACACAGGCTCTGAAAGGAGACTGCACACCAGCAAAATCTTCTCTCTAAGCAAGCACTGGAGGAGAAAATGGCAACCCACTCCAATATTCTTGCCTGGAAAATCTAATGGACAGAGGAGCCTGGCGGGCTACAGTCCATGGGGTCTCAAAAGAGTTGGACACGACTTAGTGACTGAGCGTGCACGCACGCAGCACTGGCCCCGACGCAGGGGCCAGGTAGGCCCTCCAGCCCTGTGGGCCGATGCCAAACCACTGATGCAGGGCAGGGACGCTCACGCACCTTCCGCGTCCAGTGTCTCCTTCATGACGATCTCCACCCGCTCCACGTGGTGCCGGTTCCAGAGGCCGTCCAGGGCTGCACGGTTCTGGTCTCGGAAAGGCAGGATCTGGGCCACTACCTGCCAGGGAGGAAGACTGCAGAGCTGTGGGCTTCTCCTGGAACCAAGAGGGAATCCCGACCCCACGGAAGGGCCCGCAACCTCTCTATCCCGCTCAGAGGAGACACTCTCAAGAGCAACAGTCCCCAGATGCCAGGCCTTCACAGCCCAGTAAGGACTCGAGAACCTCTCAGTGACCTCCACAGGGTTAGCAGCCTTTTTTTTTTTTTTCTTTGCCAAGAAAGAAAACATTTAAGATTCTCTACCTTCTATTGATGCTTCTGAACCGTGGTGTTGGAGAAGACTCTTGAGAGTCCCTGGGACTGTAAGGAGATCCAATTAGTCAACCTTAAAGGAGATCAGTCCTGAATATTCATTGGAAGGATTGATGCTGAAGCTGAAACTCCAATACTTTGGCCACCTGATGGGAAGAACTGACTCACTGGAAAAGACCCTGATGCTGGGAAAGATTGAAGGCAGGAGGAGAAGGGGACAACAGAGGATGAGATGGTTGGATGGCATCACCAACTTGATGGACATGAGTTTGAGCAAGCTCCGGGAGTTGGTGATGGACAGGGAAGCCTGGCATGCTGCAGTCCATGGGGTCACAAAGAGTCAGACACGACTTGAGAGACTGAACTGATCTTCTGTTACCATCCATTTTTAATAAAGAAAGTTATTTTAACACTAAAAATGGAGCAAGAAAAGTTTCAAATTGAATACCATCCAGTATTTTTTTTTTCCTAATTTTCCCCTAAACAAGTGAAAACCTACCAGGACAGGCACTGGTCTAAGGGCTTATCTTTGGAACACTGCAGCTCCAACCCCCATGGAACATGATGACCCCCATGTGGCCCTGGGCCCATGGCCTGGTCAGGGCCAGAGAACACACGTGCTTGTGTGTTTTCTGCTCTGGTTTCCAGGAAGAAGTGTCCTGAGGGGCCCTGAGGGTCTGTTCAGATTGAACTGGCCAGCTGACCAGCCTCACCCAGGAGGCCAGCCCCTTGCTTCACCACAGGGCCTGGATGAGAAGCAAGGACTCAAAGAGTCCCTATCCTGTTTTAAGATCTCATTACCAGGCTTCTGGCTCAAAACAGAACCCGGAAAGGAAAAGGTATTGAGAAAAGGCAGATGGGTGCAGAGTAACATGGTTAATTCTAATTCTCACAGCATGCCCACCCAAAAGCCGGGCCCTCTCAGGGCCCCCTCAGTACAGAACACGGGGCCAGGCTGGGAAACAGAAGCCATGATACACAAAAGAACAGGATGCATGGACAAGGGCCAAGCAGTCCTGCCGTTGCCACTCGCCTCCTGCCCAGAGTCCAGATGACCATGGGAGCCCAGATCTCACAATGCCTTTGGGGCCAATTCCACAGTCAGTGGTGCTGCCCTGAGGACGGCGTCTTACCTACCCCAGCTCCTTTCACCCTGTAGGCTCCAGGCTGCGGCTCACCTGCTTGCCCAGGTAATGGTCCACCCGGTACATCTCCTCTTCCTGGAAAAAGCTCCCCAGTTCTGTGGCCAGCTGTTGGGCGGAGTGGAGGTCATGGCCAAAGGGTTTCTCGAGCACGACGCGCAGCCAGGCACCGGGGCCTGGCCGGCAGCTGCTGTTGATATTGCGGGCGATGTCCACGTAGGCAAAGGGCGGCACCGAGAGGTAGAAAATTCGGCCGGTCTCCCGGAGGCCTTCGTGCTCAACCTGGGCCTCAATGTCCTTGCTCAGGGCCAGGTAGTCCTCGGGCGTCTTCAGCCGGCGGTACTCACTCAGCTGCTGGAACTGAGCCTTTAGTTCAGCACAGTGACCCGAGGCCATATCCCCAGGGCAGGACAGGGACTCCAGGACCTTGGCGATGACCTCCTGGCCCTGCTCGGTGCTCGTCAGGGCAGTCCCGTGGAAGCGAAAATGGTGGCCCTTCCCCACCTCCTCCAAGTACAGATGGAACAGGCCCTGCCACAGGTACTTTCTGGCCAGGTCCCCGGTGGCTCCCAGCAGGATGATGGAGACCTGTCTGGGGAGATCCTGGGCTTGCAAGCCGCTGAGCAGGGCCACGCACATAGCCGCCATGAGCATCTTCCAGACGCATGGGCGCCTAGGAAAGACAGAGAAGCAACGAGGAAGGATCAGACATGGCTTGGTGGCTGCGATGTTGCGGGGGAACACATTCCTAGGTTATCAAACATTTCCTGCCTGGCAAGAACAGCCACCTGTTTCGCAAGAAAATGTTTCAGTTGCACAGCTTCCCTCTCCCTCCTCACAGCCTGGCTTCTGTGCCAGGCAGCCAGTGGGCCGGGAGCCTACCCTGTAAGCAGAGATAACGCCACTCGCTGGAGGGGGGCCGTTCTGTGCAGGAGCGGCAGCCCCCAGGGAGGCCCCAGCGTGGTCGTGTGCTTGGAGCCGTCCACTCTACGACCAACACCAGTCTCGTCCACAAGCACGGGTGGCCGGGGTCATCAGAGCAGCAGGCCATGGTCTTAGATGACGACCTGGAGATGGGGGGGACATCGTTGCCCCGTCACTTCTCTGTCGGCTCTTCCCATATCTATTGGGCTCCAAGCACAAAATGACCACTAACATTTTTTTTTTTTGGCCACTCGGCATGCAGGATCTTCCCTGACCAGGGACAGAACCCATCCCCCTTGCACTGGGAGCACAGAGTCTTAGCCACAGACTGCCAGGGAAGTCCACAAAATGACCACTAATCATTGCTGCAGCACTGTGATCAAAAACTCGGATTCTGGAACCAACTGAGACCTTGAACAATTATTTAACTTCTCTGTACCTCAGTTTCCTCATCAGAAATGAGGGTATTCATGGTACCTACATCAGAGGGCTGTTAAAAGGAGAAAATGACTGACTGCTGAGAAGGTCTTGGACAATGCCTACCACCTATTAAGCACTAAATAAGTGGTAACGATCATTATGGGACTAGAATAGGTTAGCATACATTATAGTGTATGTTAATAGCAGCAAACACTGAATGCTGGCATGTGCCAAACACTGAGCTAAATACTTCTGTGCATCAGATTTCCCTGAATCCAGACAAGAGTCTTGCAAAGAACCAGTGAGGGGGGACTTCCCTGGTGGTCCAGTGGCTAAGACTCTGAGCTACCACGGCAGGAGGCCCAGGTTCGATTACTAATCAGTGCACCAGATCCCACACATTGCAACTAAGAGGTCACATGCTCAACTAAAACTCCTGCACGCTGTAACGCAGATCGCAGATCCCATGTGCCACAACTAGGACCCAGCGCAGCCAAATAAAGAAATATTACAGAAAAAAAGAACCAGTGAAGGAGTACTATCACGGTCCCCCACTTCTAGAGACAGACAAGCTGAGGCTCAGGCAGGTGAAAGTCCTGTGGTGAGAAAGGGGGGGAAGCTGGGCAGGCATCTGGCTCCTTGGCTCCAGGGCTAATGGGCAGGAATTACACACTACGGTCTCCCTGAGGTTAGTCTAACTTATTGGCTAGTTTTCAGTCTCATCTGAAGCAGCTGAGATGCAGGAAAGGCGAGGCCCCAGACCGGTCACTGATGCACCAGAGGGTTTGCTTTCTCTGGCCTTCTGCTCAGACTGAGGCTGTAGAGCTGGATAGGTTCAATTCTTACTCCCTGGCTCTCCCATTCTCCAAATCCCTGCCAAGGCCAGTGCTTTGAAGGAAAGACAGAAGGAATTGGGAGGAATGTGACACGGCTCTCAGACCTAGGCCAGGGGCCTGGGGCCCAGCCTGGGGTGTGGGAGGACTGAAGAAGAAACGAGGATAACTGGCTTGGCACAATTATACGGCAGGTGTTCTCCCAATAAAGGGTTAACACAGTCTTCAACAATGAGGCACTGGTCTAGTTATACAGATGGGGAAATTGAGTTTTAAAGAGACAGAAGGGATTCTGAAAATCCCCTCACCCCAACACTATCTGCTATATTGAAGGACCAGATCTGCCCCCACTCTGACATCAGACCTCTCCCCTCAATCTGCCCTTTCCTTCTTTCCCCACCTCTCTTGAGATTCATCTCCAAAATGGCCTCAGTTAGTGGCCAAACCAAGATGAGGACCCAGCAACAGCATCTGCACCAGAATCTACAGGCACCAGAGCTTCCTGTCATGGGAGGTCTAACTGAAGGACCACGGGGCCACACGTGCGGCACCCCCAGCCTCCTCTTCACTGTCCATTATAGGCACCTGTGCCCAAATTTGGACCAAGGGGCCATTCAGCTTTCTTTGCCTGCTTTCCGATCCCGATCCCTCGCTCGTCAAGCACTTCCTTCTTAACTGGCAAACCACCCCTGTCTGGAGAGAAGGAAAAGCTGCAAGGTCAGTGCGGGAAAGAGGCAGAGAGAAATCTGAAGCCCATGTAACAGCCTGGAAAAGGAGAAGCAGCCAGCTGGCAGCTGTGTCTCGGAGCTCCTGATCGTACACGGGCAGCCAGAGGTCTGGACAGGCCTGTTGTGGCAGGTCAGGGAGCTCTGAGGGCCAGCACTGCTACGCCCACCCCAGGAGACAGCAGAAAATCTGAGCCGACCCCCGGGCCTCCATTTAACCCTGTTCTGACTCTGAAGTCTGCTGCAGTCCTCTCTGACCAGCCCTCTCTGGGCTCCCAGAGCTCAGGTTAGATGCCTTATCTCTTGCTTACGTCCCCAGCCTCCTTTAAACAAATACATATCAGAAATATCAGTTATTGCAACACGGCTGCTTACTCTGTGGTTGCTAAACAACCAGGGAACAACCCTTTCCTAAATGAGTCAGGAGGGGAGCAGTCCTGAATGTTTGGTTTTCTTATTACCATGTCTTTTAACCTTAACAGTGTTTCTCAAACTTCAGTGTGCTTATACGTGTGCTTATGAATCTCTTGGAGAACTCTATCAAAAATGCAGACTCTGGGGCAGAGGGTCTGGAGATGGGGCCTAAGGTGCCAAGAGCCCACCGTGAGAAGCAGGGTCTGGAATGCTGAGTGGTGAAGCCGAGTCAGGGCCAGTGTCAGATGGGAGCATCAGGATGATTCGGCTGCAGGGCTGTTCAAAATGCATGTGTGTTATGTGTGTTAAGTTGCTTCCATCATGTCTGACTCTGCAACCCCATGGACTGTAGCCTGCCGCTCCTCTGTCCATGGAATTCTCCAGGCAAGAATACTGGAGTGGGCTGCCATGCCCTCCTCCAGGGGATCTTCCCTGACCCAGGAATCAAACCTGGGTCTCTGGCACTGTAGGCAGATTCTACAGGGAAGTCCCCTCAAAACGCACATTTCTGCCTCCTACTGCCTTCACCAGGGCAGTGAACCTCTACCCCAGTGGGCCCAGGGCAGGCGCACACATGGGCATTTCAAAGCCACCTTGAACGCTGGCGATAGACCCATCCCCCTGCAAAACCTGGTTACTAATGACCTTGAGACTAATAATGCCTGACATCTACCTAGCAGTCAGTGTGTGCCAGACGATGTAAACGCACATTCTCAACCTTCCCTCCACACAGCGCTGGGAAGGAGTCCTGCAAGGATCCCATTTCACAGATGAGCAGACAGCAGGCCAAGTCCACTGTCCAGTTCCAGAGCCCGAGGCCCCAGGTGCTGTGTGAAATGGCTCCCCAAGTTGAATGGAGGAAGGTGGCCTTTGAGTCAGAGGACCTGGGCTTAAGGCCATGTCTGAGCTTTGTGTGGTCCAATCAAGTCACCTCGTCAGTCCTCACCTATCAAACGGGCTAACACCCCCCAAACTAAATGGAGGTTTGCGAAGACTAGCTGAGATGATACCAGTGACAAAAACCCTATACAAATGCGCAATTAGGGACTTCCCTGGTGATTCAGTGGCTAAGACTCCTCACTCTCAAAGCAGGGGGCCTGGGTTAGATCCCTGATCAGGGAACTAGATCCCACATGTCACAACTAAGACCCAGTGCCTGTGTGCGTGCTCAGTCGCTTCAGTCTTGTCCGGCTCTGTGTGACCCCATGGACTGTAGCTCGCCAGCTCCTCTGTCCACGGAATTCTCTAGGCAAGAATACTGGAGTAGGCTGCCATACCCTTCTCCAGAAGACCCAGTAAGCCCAATGTATATATATATATTGGTTTCCCAGGTGGCGCAGTGGTAAAGAATCCAACTGCCAATGAAAGAGACCCAAGTTTGATCCCTGGGTAGGGAACATCTTCTGGAGGAGGAAATGGCAACCGACTCCAGTATTCTTGCCTAGGAAATCTCATGGACAGAGGAACCTGGTGGGCTACAGTCCATGGGGTTGCAAAGAGTCAGACATGACTGAGCACATACACGCTGCATGCATACACATACACACACACAAACCCAACAAAACAAAAGGCAAATGCTAAGTTAATTATGTACAGTGCCCCCTGCCCCTGCCCAGCATGGCATCAGGTTGCTGCAGCTGCAGGAAAACCTGTACTGCCCCCTCCTCTCCGGAGCTCCAGAGCCCAGCCCTGCAGACAGTACAGGACACGCCCAGACGTCTATGTAACACCCCCCTGCTTGCCCTTACCCCCTGAGAAGGAGGGTATACGGGTATACAGATGTCCTCTCTGTTGCCCCGACAGAGGAATAAACAGGCTCCCAGAAGTCCAATTACATCAAAGTCAAGACCAGGCTCCCAGCCCCTGGAGAAGAGGTAACAGGGATCAAGGCTCCACGGCCACCTGTGGCCTAAACCGCTCTCAGGCTGTAAGCCTCTCCTTCTGAAGGATTTTCTGAAAACCTTTCTCCTGCTTCCTTGCCTCCTCTGAGAGCAATGGGCTGAGAAATACTCTCCTAAGATTGTATACTTGAACTTGGCCAAAAAACACGGAAGTGGCATTCCAACGCCCAATCCTACTATCAACTGCATCTATGTTTAATTAATAAATAAGAAAACCATGAGTGCGATGTATGAGCCACTCCAGGACAGGAGGACAGTGTATTCAACTGTGGACTGGAACACGTGGTGATTAGTACACAGAAGAATCTAAACACCTTGTAACCTTGAACTTGCATGTTCCTTGCTGGGAACTGCAGTTTCCCCACCTGTGAAGAGGCAGCTAGAGGAGCTTGACAGCACTTTCCTCCCAGTAAACTGTTTTCCAAGGAAAGGAGATAACCTCTCTATTACACAGGAGATGGCCATCACCTTTCTGAAGGCAGTTTAGGCCAGGAAATACAGGACTGAAGTAGGAAGCATGGAACTGATAACTGAGAGTCACTCAGAAGTTAAAAGACCAAGCTCCCTGAAGCTCTAATTTCAGTGTGTAGAGGATGTGATCTCATTTACAATTATTATTCCAAATACTTGCCAGCAGCATGCACGTTCGTGCGTGCTAAGTCACTTCAGTTGTGTCCACTTCTTTTTGACCCTATGGACCAGACCCTGCCAGGCTCCTCTGCCCATGGAACTCTCCAGGCAAGAATACTGGAGTGGGTTGTCATGCCCTCCTCCAGGGGATCTTCCCAACCCAGGGATCGAACCCACGTCTCTTACGTCTCCTGCTTTAAGCAGGCGAGTTCTTTACCACTAGCTCCCACCTTGCTACAAAGTGAGGTGTGGCAGAGGCTTCTTCCAGGGTGTGACAGGTTCATCCAAGAGTCGGGACCGGCCGGCCCACGTCCAAAGTCAAGGGCACCTCTCGCTGCCCCCAGCTCCAGGGTGAGGGGTTCCTACTGGGCCTCCTGGGAGACTCACCTTTTAAAGTGCGGCTCTGCTAACATCCCCAAAGCTGCAAGCACGGACGTGGCCAGCCACAGGGTATGGGCCAGAAGCGGGGTTCCCAAGCAAGAGAGGCAGACGTGGGGCACACCCAGGACCAGTCTCAGCACAGCCCTGGCCTGGGCGGGCACTCGGATGGCAAAGCCGGTTCTGGGAAACCACAGGAGGAAGCAGCTCTGACCCTCTGGCCCCAGCAGGCAAGGGGCGGGAGAAAGGAGCCGGGAGGTGGACGCCAGCAGCTGTTGGCACTCTGTCCCTTCCCTGGTGCCACATCCACACTTTTGACCTCTGCCTTCTGTTTCCAGGCAGGGGGAAGAGGAATTTTCTTCAAATCACAGCTCATGAGCTTGGTATTTTTTACAAGAGCATGTGGGAGTGAAATAAAGATTCAAAGTAAAGAGGAGTTTTTGCTGAAGTACAAAGGGATGTGCTGGTCCCTTCTCCACTCACCAGCTCCAGTGTGCTTCCCACACTCCCCTCCGTGCTCTGGGCCTTCTGCACAGACACCCCCATGTGGAGGCGAGTCAAACCCGTCATCGTCAACTGTGACCTGGGGCTAGACAGGGGACAGAACCCCAAGATCAGCTCTGAGACCATTTCCCCCGCTGAACACATAGAATCCTTATTACCATCACCTAGGGGGTCAATATTTGGTCCCAACAATTCAAATGGTGTGTGAGAGCCATCACATATCTGCATGAGAGATTCAATTCCTAGATTTTCAGGAATTTGTCAAGTCAGTTGTTAAACACGGCCCCTATTAAAACCGAATTACACGAATTTAGAATCAAATAAGCTATATTAAAAAACAAAGATATTAAACACTCAATACTCCCTAATTGATTTACTTCATATTACTATTATCTCTGCTCTTGACATTATTTAACCTATTGCATCGGTCATTGTTCAGTCACAAAGTCGTGCCCAACTCTTTGCGACCCTATGGACTACAGCACACTAGGCTGTTCCGTCCTCCACTCTCTCTCGTAGTTTGCTCAAATTCATGTCCATTGAGTCAGTGACGCTCTCTAACCATCTCATCCTCTGCTGCCCCCTTCTTCCTTTGCCTTCAATCTTTCCCAGCATCAGGGTGTTTTCCAAAGAGTCAGCTCTTCACATCAGGTAGCCAAAGTATTGGAGCTTAAGCATCAGTCCTTCCAATGAATATTCAGGGTTGGTTTCCTTTAGGATTGACTGGTATCTATAAGGTGAAGATATTCTGTAATGGTGTGCTTGAAACTGGCCGGTGCGGGAACATTTATTTATGCGGCAGGTGTTGGCAAATTTTATCAAGCTGGCTCCTGGCCACCAACCGCCATCCCTTCCAGAGGTTGTTAAACATCTACCAACACACAACTGCCTGTACACCAAGCTGCTATTTCTAGTCTGGACTTTCTCCCCCTAAACTCCCGTCTCACACAGTCAACTGTGACTGTGACACCAACAGCTGGATGTCTACAAGATGTACCACGTTCAAAACAAATTGACTTATCTCCCAAATGCTCCAAACGCAGGTCGCCCATCCTCAGTAAATGGCAACTCCCCTCTTCCAGGGGCTCAGGCCAGAGATCTTGGGGCATTCGATCTGACAGCAAATCCTATGGTTTCTATCACCAACATTTACCTAGAATACAGCTACTCACCATTCTCACCGCCTTCCATCTCTCCACTCTGGTCCTAGCCACCATCACCTTTGTGTGAAGCCACCTCCCTGGCCTCTCATTTCTATCTTTGCCTGAACCCAGGAGTCGGAGTGCTCTGTTTACAGCATCGGTCAGATCCCATCCTTCTGTTCAGTGGCCGGCAGGGTCTACACACTCTGGCCTTCCATTTCTTACCTCTTTGATCTTTTCTCCTACACTCTGTCCCTCTCTGGGCTCCACCCACCCATCCTCCTGCCCCAGGGCCCTTGTACTTGCTGTTCTCGCTGCCTGACCTACTTTTCCCTGCAGATGTCCACGTGGCTCACTCCCTCACTAATTTCAATTCTTTACTGAAATGTCACCTCAGTGAGGCTTTCTCAGCTGACTCTGTGTAAAACTGTAAACCTCCAACCCTCATCTCATCCCCTGCTTTATGTCTCCCCATAGTACATACCTACATATGATAAGCAGATTTATTTTATCATCTATCACCCCTCCCCTCAAGATCCTATAAGTAAGTCCCTATGAGGACATGGGTTTTTCTGTTTTGTTCACTGCCTATCTCCAGTATCCAAAACAAGGCCTGGGGCTTCCCTAGTGGGACAGTGGATAGGAATCTGCCTGCCAAAGCAGGTGACACAGGATTCCATCTCTGATCTGGGAAGATTCCACACGCCTGCAGGGCAACTAAGCCTGTGCTCCACAACTCCTGGGCCCTCTCTCTCTAGAGCTCGTGCTCGGCAACAACAGAAGGCCCTCGCCCAGCACTGAAGACACAGCACAGCCAAAATCAATCAGTTAATTAATTTTTTAAAAAAGCGGGGCCTGGCCCACAGAAGGTACGCAATAAACATTTACTGAATGAACAAATAAACCCCATTTGCCCAAGACCACTGTTGACTCTGTATGGGCGGCCTGTGTGGATGATGAATCTCTAATGGCGACTTCAAGCACTGTGACACAGCACACATTAGCAGCAGCTCACTATCTGAAATGATACTATGAATAATAAAAGAGATATTTATAGAGCACTTAACTAAATGCAAAATCCTGGGCTAAGAGCTTCACACGTGTCACATCATTTAATTCTTGCCACAGTTTATGAGGTAGGTGGCTTCCCAGGCGGTGCAGTGGTAAAGAATCCACCTCCCAAGGCAGGAGACACAGGAGATGCGGGTTCGATTCCTGGGTTGGGAAGATTCCCTGGAGAAGGAAACAGCAACCCACTCCAGTATTCTTGCCTGGAAAATTCCACAGACAGAGGAGCCTGATGGACTACAGTCCGTGAACAAGGTCGCCAAAAGTGGGACGTGACTGAGCACAGCGCAGCATGTGGTGGGCACTGTCACTATACCCGTTTCTAGAGTGAGAAGACAGGAAACTAAGGGGCACAGAGATAAAATAGCTCACTGAGGGTCAGGCGCTTACAGGCGACAGCACTTGAATACAGGCAGTGTGCTTCCGGCACCTTCCCACCTACCTCTAAAACGTGTGACATGCAGTAGGAAACCAACCCACTCCAGCTGTCTTGCCTGGAAAATTCTACGGACAGAGGAGCCTGGCAAGCTACAGTCCATGGAGTCAAAAAGAGTCAGACACGACTGAACACAA
Source organism: Bos grunniens (assembly GCF_055505025.1). Taxonomy (NCBI): domain Eukaryota; kingdom Metazoa; phylum Chordata; class Mammalia; order Artiodactyla; family Bovidae; genus Bos; species Bos grunniens. Next base: position 36,826,215 of record NC_141180.1, on the reverse strand, counting down.
ACGAACAAGGGCCCACCCTACACCCAGGGTGATCTCATCTAAACATCCACAATTATGTGTGCAAAGACCATTTTTCCAATCAAGTCACCTTTGCAGGTTCTGGGGTTATAAACTGGGCACACCTTTGGGGGCCACTATTAAACCTGCTGCAATGTGGTAAGAAAAAAAAATGTGTGACTACAACCCCAAATGACAAATTTAAAACACTGTTTTAGAGGAACTTCCATGGTGGAGTGGCTAAGACTCCACAGTACCAATGCAGGGGGCCCAGGTTCCACCCCTGGAAGGAAAACTAGATCCCACATGCTGCAACCAAGAGTTCGGAGGCTGAGATGAAGACTGAAGATCCTGCGAGCCACAGCTAAGACCCAGTGTAGTCAAATAAATACATAAATACACATTTTCCAAAAAGACTAAAAAAAACAAAACAATAACAACACTGTTTTAGTGGACACAGCTTCTGCTCCCTTCCAAGATTGGAATTACAGTGGTCTAAATGCTCCCATAAGTGACCCAAGCTGGTCAGCAGCTCTGCTTCCTGAGGTCAGGTTGCCCTGACAATGAACTGCTGTAAATGCCCTTGGCCTCTGATGTTCACTGTAACAGTGATTCACTCACCTTACTTCTGACATCATGTGAGTGAGTGAAGTCGCTCAGTCGTGTCCGACTCTTTGCGACCCCATGGACTGTAGCCTACCAGGCTCCTCCCTCCATGGGATTCTCCAGGCAAGAGGACTGGAGTGGGGTGCCATTTCCTTCTCCAGGGGATCTTCCGGACCCAGGGATTAAACCCGGGCCTCCCGCGTTCCAGGCAGACGCACTGTATTTAAGGCTGAGTTGCTTTGTTAAAACCTGAAAGGCCCTTACTAGGGGAGGGGGGAGACGCTAGTTTCTGAGATCTTAGCTATTTAGTAGCTGTGTGACCTTATATAAGTTATTTAACTTCTTCCAACCTCAACTACAGATTATACTTAGGCCAAAGGAACTAAAGCATGGCAAAGCCTGGTGCCATCCACAGGGGGAACACTTGTGCTGCTAGATATCTGTCTCATTTCAGATTGTGGCTGTGTCTGTGTCATGGGAGACTTCTGCAGAGGTGTCCTGGCGCCATGGCCCCCTTCCCCAAGTCACATGAGAGGCAGGGGAGAAGAGAAACTAAAGGCAAAGTAGAAAAGGAAAGATATACCTATCTGAATGCAGAGTTCCAAAGAATAGCAAGGAGAAATAAGAAAGCCGTCCTCAGTGATCAATGCAAAAAAATAGAGGAAAACAACAGAATGGGAAAGACTAGAGATCTCTTCAAGAAAATTAGAGACACCAAGGAAACATTTCATGCAAAGATGGGTACGATAAAGGACAGAAACAGTATGGACCTAACAGAAGCAGAAGATATTAAGAAGAGATGGCAAGAATACACAGAAGAACTGTACAAAAATATCTTTATGACCCAGATAACCATGATGGTGTGATCACTCACCATCCAGAGCCAGACATCCTGGAATGCACAGTCAAGTGGGCCTTAGAAAGCATCACTATGAACAAAGCTAGTGGAGGTGATGGAATTCCAGCTGAGCTATTTCAAATCCTAAAAGATGATGCTGTGAAAGTGCTGCACTCAATATCCTTGCAAATTTGGGAAACTCAGCACTGGCCACAGGACTGGAAAAGGTCAGTTTTCATTCCAATCCCAAAGAAAGGCAATGTCAAAGAATGTTCAAGCTACCGCACAACTGCACTCATCTCACACGCTAGTAAAGTAATGCTCAAAATTCTCCAAGCCAGGCTTCAACAGTACGTGAAACTAGAACTTCCAGATGTTCAAGCTGGATTTAGAAAAGGCAGAGGAACCAGAGATCAAATTGCCAACATCTGCTGGTTCATCAAAAAAGAAAGAGAGTTCCAGAAAAACATCTACTTCTGCTTTAATGACTACACCAAAGCCATTAACTATGTGGAACACAACAGTGGAAAATTCTTCAAGAGATGAGAATACCAGACCACCTTACCTACCTCCTGAGAAATCTGTGTGCAGGTCAAGAAGTGACAGTTAGAAATGGACATGGAACAATGGACTGGTTCCAAATTGGGAAAGGGGTACATCAAGGCTGTATATGGTCACCCTGCTTATTTAACTTATATGCAGAGGACATCACGTGAAATGCCAGGCTGGATGAAGCACAAGCTGGAATCAAGATTTCCGGGAGAAGTATCAGTAACCTCAGATATGCAGATGACACCACACTTATGGCAAGAAGCAAAGAGGAATTGAAAAGCCTCTTGATGAAAGTGAAAGAGGAGAGTGAAGAAGCTGGCTTAAAACTCAACATTCAAAAAACTAAGATCATGGCATCCGGTCCCATCATTTCATTGCAAATAGATGGGGAAACCATGGAAAACAGTGACAGACTCTATTTCCTTGGGCTCCAAAATCACTTTAGCCATGAAATTAAAAGATGCTCGTTCCTTGGAAGAAAAGCTATGACCAACCTAGACATCATATTAAAAAGCAGAGACATTACTCTGCCAACAAAGGTCCGTCTAGTCAAAGCTATGGTTTTTCCCGTAGTCATGTACGGATGTGAGAGTTGGACTGTGAAGAAGGCTGAGCGCCAAAGAATTGATGCTTTTGAACTGTGGTGTTGCAGAAGACTCTTGAGAGTTCCTTGGACTGCAAGGAGATCAACCCAGTCAATCCTAAAGGAAATCAGTCCTGAATATTAATTGGAAGGACTGATGCTGAAGCTGAAACTCCAATACTCTGGCCACCTGATGTGAAGAACTGACTCACTGGAAAAGGCCCTGATGCTGGGAAAGACTGAAGGCAGGAGGAGAAGGGGACGACAGAGGATGAGATGGTTGGATGGCATCACTGACTCGACAGACATGAGTTTGATCAAGCTCTGGTAGTTGGTAAAGGACAGGGAAGCCTGGCATGCTGTAGCCCATGGGACTGCAGAGTTGGACACAACTAATTAACCAACCTCAACCACAGAGTGGGAAAACAAGTCAATAAGAAGCACAAAAGTAGACAATCCATACAAAGCACCTGGCACAATGCTTGGCATATAGTAAGTGTCCAAAAACTGTTAGCCACTATCATTATTAAACCAAGAGCATCATGAATAAAGTAGCGTTTCTTGCTTGTCTCTTGGAACTGCTGGGAAACCAAATGACTTCGCACAGCAGGAAAAAATGCCAAGGAACAGCTCACTGACAACTTCATGACCTTCCAGTCATACTGATGAAAAATCAAAGGGCTATCGAGCTGAGAGGGCTTCCCAGGTGGCTCAGCAGTAGAGAATCTGCCTGCCAGTGCAGGAGACGTGGGTTCAATCCCTGGGTCAGGAAGATCCCCGGGAGAAGGAAATGGCAACCCACTCCAGTATTCTTGCCTAGGAAATCCCATGGACAGAGGAACCTGGTGAACTACAGTCCACGGGGTCACAATAAGTTGGACATGACTTAGCAACTAAGCAGCAACAGCAGCATAAACCTAAGATGGTTAAAAAAGTCTCCACCCCAGCCCATAAGGGGTTTATAATCCAGGCCAAAGAATACAGCAATAGAGTAATCCTCTAACTCTGCAGCCCTGGGACTTTCACTAACTATTCAGGGCCTTTTCTCCAGCTGCAAGATGGGGAGCATTCACCTTGTTTTAATGTCTGGCCAAAAGAAAAAAAACCCAGATGGTGGCTGTGAAAATACTTTGGGAGGTAAAGGTGGTAAGGTCTCCTAGACAAAGAGCCACCCAGCTCCCATTTCAGGGCAACAGAAAGCAAAACCAGACTTCCTGCTCTGCCTGTGGGTTAGGGACTGGCAGAATCCATGGTGAAATCTGGCAACAAGCAATGACATTTTGCCTTGTTCAAATTCCATCAATAAAATGAGAAGTGGGTAGGGACTTTCCTGGTGGCCCAGTGGCTAAGACTCCACACTCCCAATGCAGAAGGCCACAGTTCCATCTCTGGTCAGGGAACTAGATCCCACATGCCATGACTAAAGATCAAGCATGCTTCAACTAAGACCTGATGCAGTCAAATAAATATTTTTTTAAGAAAATGAGAAGTGGATTGGCCACAGATGACCAAAGGTGCCTCTTGGTTTCCCTTTGCCCAGATTTGACGGTTTCCCCTTTAAAGAGCCTAAAACCATCCCACAAGCCTAAAACCATCCCACAATAGTAAATTTTATTAGTCTTCGAATAAAATAACTTGAATGCCTGCCTGGAGTGTTTATCTGCTGAGCAGCTATGTACTTCAAAGAAAGAGTTACATTAAAAAACACTGCCTAAAAGTGAGCTCTGTTCATGCCAAACACTGAGCATTTTCCTCTCAGGTGCTCCTAAAACTTGCCAGAAGATTAGCCTCCTAAACTCAAACACTCTATCCATCACTATAGAGTATGTACTGACTAATGTGTCTTGACTCTTTTGTGACCCCATGGACAGTAGCCCACCAAGTTCCTCTGTCCATGCGACTTCCTAGGCAAGAATACTGGAGTGGGTTGCCATTTCCACCTTCAGGGGATCTTCCCCACCCAGGGATCAAACCCTGTGTCTCCTGCACTGGCAGGCGGATTCATCACCACTGAGCCACCTGGGAAGCCCCAATTAGTGTATAACATAGTTTAAAATACAACCAGTCTTTGAAGGTTTCCTGTTTTGACTACCCTTCAGGAGCCACAGGCCTGCCTGGGGACAGTGGGGTGGGTGGGCAAGGAATTTCAGGTTATGACTTCTCCAGAAGTTCTCACTTCCGTTTAAACACTCAAATTTGAGTGAGCTGATTTTCAAAGACCCAGACAGGTCTGCTTCTGGAAAACCATTCATTGGATGGATGCATTTGAAACGCTGATGGAAACCTAGGCTCTAGTGCCAAAGATTAAGCAGATCCCCAAGGGAAGTGGGGGGCGGGGGAGCCTCCAATTCCTCCTCTCACTGAACTGAATTCCAGAAAGTCCAGGAAAAGGAGACGCCGCTGGCCCCTCCGGACCAGCCTCGACGGGGCCTGGCTGCCTCCAGCCAACCCGCCACCACGCAGCACTGCCGCGCCAAGGCATCTGCGGAGCAGGAAGTGAATAATTTATTTTGCGGAAGGAACGCGGGGAAGGAAATTGGGGCGGGTGGGTGGTGGCTGGGGTGACTCTTCCCAATCAAACGCCCGAGGATTTTACAGCGACGCGGGGCTGGCCTCCGGGGCCTGCGGGTTCGCAGGGGCGCGAGCGCGCAGCCGCCATCCGGCTGTAAAAGACTCCTCCTGCGGCCCAAGAAGCCGGAGAGAAAGCGGGGGAGGCAGCTTACTTCATCACGCCCGTCAGAGCCGGCCGCTTCTCCGGGAAACGTCGGGGGCGGCGCGTGCCGTGCGGTGCTGCTGGCCGGGCTCAGGCCAGGTCGGGGCCCGGCGCATTCTCTTCCGTCAGCGCGGCCAGCCCCGACAGGTGCGCGTCACGCGGCCCCGCGCCTAACGCGCGCTCGGGTTTCGCCAGCGACGCCGGGGGCGGCGAGCCGGGGAGGGGGAGCGAGGTCGAGTCCAGCCCGACCGCCCGGTCCCGGCCCAACCCGAGACGCGTCAGTGTCCGGAGGCGCGGCTGACCCTCTGGGCCTGGGCGTCAAACCCCCGCGGCCTCGGCGCGCGCGCAGTGGGTCGCGCGCGCGCGCAGTAGGGCCGGGCCAGGGGCGCGCGCAGTGGGGCGCCCCCCGGGCCTAGGACGCGCGCACCCGCGCGCAGCAGGACCGGGCGAGGGGCGCGCGCGGTGGGGCTGAGCACGAGCTGGCGGCGGAGGCGGAGGCGCAGGCGAGACCACGCCCCCTAGCTCGGGTCGTTAGGGGTTAGCGGGCGGGCCCCTCTCAAATGTTTCCCTGGTTCGCGTGGATGGGCTGGTCTTAAGAGCAAAGTGAGCGGGCCTTTTTCTGCGTCTCTGCAATCTCTTGTGCGTCGTAGGGGCCGGGCCGCCTTCCTGGACACGGGAGGGCCGAGGAAAGTCGTTGTGTTGTGGAGCCGAGTTGCTGGCTCCTCGTCAGATTCTGGCACAAGCCGTGGGACCTGGAACTGATCACTTGACTTCCCTAGGCCTCGCATTTCTCCATCTGTAGAAGGAGCGGCGTGGTGCCCCCAATTTTTAATCTCCAGAAGAAGTGATTTAGGGGTGGGAGAACAGGCTATGGCCGTGTCTCCACCAGACAGCTTCAAATCTCTGTCTATGCTCGTGTGACCTTGAAGACACTGCATGCTGCGTGCTAAGTCACTTCAGTTCAGTGCAGTTCAGTCGCTCAGTCGTGTCCGACTCTGCGACCCAGTGAACCGCAGCATGCCAGGCCTCCCTGTGCATCACCAACTCCCGGAGTTCACTCAGACTCATGTGCATCGAGTCGGTGATGCCATCCAGCCATCTCATCCTCTGTCATCCCCTTCTCCTCCTGCCCCCAATCCCTCCCAGCATCAAAGTCTTTTCCAAGGAGTCAACCTTTCGCATGAGGTGGCCAAAGTACTGGAGTTTCAGCTTTAGCATCAGTCCTTCCAAAGAACACCCAGGGCTGATCTCCTTTAGGATGGACTGATTGGATCTCCTTGCAGTCCAAGGGACTCTCAAGATTCTTCTCCAACACCACAGTTCAAAAGCATCAATTCTTCGGCGCTCAGCCTTCTTCACAGTCCAACTCTCACATCCATACATGACCACTGGAAAAACCATAGCCTTGACTAGACGGACCTTTGTTGGCAAAGTAATGTCTCTGCTTTTTAATATGCCATCTAGGTTAGTCATAACTTTCCTTCCAAGGAGTAAGCATCTTTTAATTTCATGGCTGCAGTCACCATCTGCAGGGATTTTGGAGCCCCCAAAAATAAAGTCTGACACTGTTTCCACTGTTTCCCCATCTATTTCCCATGAAGTGATGGGACCAGATGCCATGATCTTAGTTTTCTGAATGTTGAGCTTTAAGCCAACTTTTTCACTCTCCTCTTTAACTTTCTTCAAGAGGCTTTTTAGTTCCTCTTCACTTTCTGCCATAAGGGTGGTGTCATCTGCATATCTGAGGTTATTGATATTTCTCTCAGCAATCTTGATTCCAGCTTGTGCTTCTTCCATCCCAGCGTTTCTCATGATGTACTCTGCATATAAGTTAAATAAGCTGGGTGACAATATACAGCCTTGAAGTCACTTCAGTCGTGTCCAACTCTTTGGGAACCTATAGACTGTAGCCCACTAGGCTCCTCTGTCCATGGGATTCTCCAGGCAAGAATGGACTGGCAGCCCTGGACTGAGTTGCCATGCCTGCCTCCAGGGGATCTTCTTGACCCAGGAATCGAACCCGTGTCTTTTGCGGCTTCTGCATTTCAGGCAGATTCTTTACCGCTAAGCCATCCACCTGTGATAAGTGCTCAGCAAGTGGTAGCTTCACCTCTGGGGCTTTATTAGCAAGACAGTGGATGGGAAGAAGGCCTTATCTGAAGGATGATGGGGTGATGATAAAGGAGATGACCTGTGAGCTGCCTCTCAGGACTCAGTGGATGGTATGCCAGTCCTTTGCCCCATTCTTCGCCATGATCGCATGGTGCCTACCCTCACCCTCACCTTGGTGATCACTTTTCTCCCAGCTCTACACTGCTGCTAGTGCCCCCAGTGGGGCCATGGCCATCAAAAAAGCAGCTGCTTCTTCCTACTTCTCAGCTGACCCTGGGTGACCTTGAGTTAATGCACGACCACCCAGGACCACCTCCCAGACATAGCTCCCCCATCCCATGCCCATTCCTGAGCATCTTAGCTCTTTCCCTTCTTCAGACCCACCTTTCTTCCATCCCAGACACAGGAGATTACTTGATCACCTATGCTGAGGAGTGTGGGACCACCCAAGAGGGGGCATTCTGACCAGAAAGAAAAAACTTTTAGTAGCTTTTTATTTCATGAGGGTTCCACTAGAGGCAGGAATGTCAGGAACTAGCAGAAGGAACTTGGCAGTGGCCAGCAGGACTAAGGAGGGCCAACAGGCACGATTACCACACAGGATATTAGGCAAGAGGGTTCCAGGAAGGCTGGGGAGCCAAGAGGGGCTGGGATCCACTGTCACCAGGGCCAGGGGCCATGTGGGGGCCTGCAGGGAGCTGCTGGATGTCAGCAAAGACTTGGCCATGCTGGGTGGGGACTGCAGGGAAAGTTAAGGAGCCAGGTCCCTGCCAGACTGCCTCCACAGCTGGAAGTGGTTAGTAGGGTCTAGGGGCAGGGGCCAGCCAAACTATATTGGACAATGCCAGGACTCAGTCAAGAGCTCTTCCCATGTTCATGGCCCTGGGCGCACTGTGCACTCACATACCACATAAACCCAAGCCAAAAGAGGTACAGATAGAAGAAGGCAGGTGCCCAGAGACAGATGAACGGAGGGGATGTTTCCCAGATCCCTGTACAGACATCATGAGAGTGATCTTCAGTTACCTCCAGAACATCTTTAAAAACACTCCATGGGCTTCCCTGGTGGTCCAGTGGTTGAGAATCCAGCTGTCAATGCAAGGGACATGGGTTTGATCCCTGATCGGGAAACTAAGATCCCACATGCAACAGGGCAACTGAGCCCACGTGACCTAGAACCTGAGCTCTGCAACAAGAGAAGGCACCGCAATGGAAAGCCTGAGCACTGCAACTAGGGAGTAGACCCTGCTCACTGCAACTAGAGAAAGCCTGCATGCAGCAGTGAAGACCCACAACAGCCAATAGTAAATACATTCATTAAATAAAATTTAAAAATTTTAAATAAATGAAAACATCCCAAAGCCAAGTCACCAAAAGCAGCTTATTAAGAAAATGCTTGTGTCCACATAGGTGTCAGTGGCGTGGATCAGGGGAGTAACATGAAGTGAGTCTAGAGCATCACAGCACTTCTCCCTAATGAGAGAAGTACTTCCACACCCACACATAGTTGAGATGTTTTCATTTCTCTGCCCTCCTCCCTGTCTTGGAGTCCTATCTCAGTCTCCTCCTGACTCTGTTCCTCCTAGTCTGATCTGAACCATTACTTTGCTTTATTTCCATCATGAAAACAATTTGGTCCCATGATGCTTTCGAACTGTAGTGCTGGAGAAGACTTGAGAATCCCTTGGACAGCAAGGAGATCAAACCAGGCAATCCTAAAGGAAATCAACCCTACATATTCATTGGAAGGACTGATTCTGAATCTGATGTTAAATACTTTGGCCACCTAATGTAAAAAGCCAACTCACTGGAAAAGACCCTGGTGCTGAGAAAGATTGAGGGCAGGAGGAGAAGGGGGTGACAGAGGATGATTTGTTTGGATGGGATCACCAACTCAATGGACATGAGTTTGAGCAACCACCAGGAGGTAGTGAAGGACAGGGAAGCCTGGCATGCTGCAGTCCATGGGGTCACAAAGAATCAGACATGACTTAGCGACTGAACAACAACAAGGTGTGAGAGTATTGCTACCCCCAAACCAAAAATCTCAAACTTTGTCCATAGGACTTTGTGATGAGCTTCAGCACTTTTGGATACCTGAAGCTTCTCTCACTTCTGTGCTAACAGCAGCTGCAAAGCCACATGACAAGGTACTCCACATCCTGAGGGACCAGGTGTGCCCAAAATGCTCTGAAGGAAGCCAGAATAAAGAAATGATGCCCCATGGAGGGGAGGGTGTCCTGTACCCAAACTGTGTCTGCCAACGAGCGCCCTGGAGCTCTGAAGCTGAGTTTTGTTTTTTGGTTTTTTTTTCTTTCTAAACTGTTGGGTAGGCAGAAGTCAGGGTTAATTTGCCCTGCTTCCCAGATATGGAAAGTGAGACCTGGAGAGATGAATGACTCACCAGATAGGGCAGAGGAGTTAGAAATAAAATCATGTTACAGTTTCTATATTGGGGCTGCTGCTGCTGCTAAGTTGCTTCAATCACGTCCAACTCTGTGCGACCCCATAGATGGCAATCTACCAGGCTCCGCTGTCCCTGGGATTCTCCAGGCAAGAACACTCGAGTGGGTTGCCATTTCCTTCTCCAGTGAATGAAAGTGAAAAGTGAAAGTGAAGTCAGTCAGTCGTGTCTGACTCTTCAAGACCCCACGGACTGCAGCCCACCAGGCTCCTCCATCCATGGGATTTTCCAGGCAAGCTATTTTGGGGCAGCAGTCACTAAGTGAGCTCTATTCCTTCAGTCTTTGCACGGGGTAGGGAGGAAAGAACAGGTGTTGTGGATTTTCAGCCACGAGTATACCTTTTCCTCCCCAGCCATGAGAATGACTAGCACTCTTTTCTTGTTTTAAATATTGGCTTATTAAAGTCTACATGAAGTAACAGCTACATGTTGGTTTTCTATTGCAGCCATAACAATTGACTACCATTTAGTGGCTTAAACCAAATATATTATCTTACAGTCCTGTAGGCCAGAAGTCTGATGTGGATCTCACTGGGATAAAACCAGAGTTGCAGTGCTGTATTCCTTTTATAAGGAGCCCTTTCCTTGTTCATTTGGGTGCAGAAATCAGATCCTTGTGGTTTTAGGACTGAGATTCCTGTTGCCTTGGTGACTGTTAGCTGAGGACCATTCCTAGCTTCTAAAGACTAGCACATTCCCTAGCTTATGACCCCTTTCCTTAGTCTTCAAAACCAGCAATGGCAGGTCAAGTGCTTAGCATCTCTCATCCTTACTGTGAGGCTCATTTCTCTGATGGATCTGGGATTGGACTTCTGCTTTTAAGGATTCATATGATTAGATGGCCCATTTGTGTAAACCAGGATGATCTCCCTCAACTCAGAGTCCATACCTTTAATCATACCTGCAAAGTCTTTTTCACCATATAAGGTGACATACCCACAGACTCCACACGCTGGGGCCTGGACAGCTTTAGAGAGTCACAATTCTGCCTACCACAAATTATGAATTCACAGATTCTCAAACCCTCTTGATTTTCCAGGGTTTTCATCACATGATTTTTTTGGTAACAGTTTTAGTGTTATATAATTCGCATGCTACACAATTCATCCATTTAAAGTGTACAATTCATTGTTTTTTAATATAGCCACAGAGTTGTGCACCCATCACCACATCAATTAAGAACATTTTAATCACCCCAACAAGAAATGATGTACCTGTTGGCACTGACTCCCTCAGATCAGATCAGATCAGTCGCTCAGTCGTGTCCGACTCTTTGCGACCCCATGAATCGAAGCACGCCAGGCCTCCCTGTCCATCACCAACTCCCAGATTTCACTCAGACTCACGTCCATCAAGTCAGTGATGCCATCCAGCCATCTCATCCTCTGTCGTCTCCTTCTCCTCCTGCCCCCAATCCCTCCCAGCATCAGAGTCTTTTCCAATGAGTCAACTCTTCGTATGAGGTGACCAAAGTACTGGAGTTTCAGTTTTAGCATCATTCCTTCCAAAGAAATCCCAGGGCTGATCTCCTTCAGAATGGACTGGTTGGATCTCCTTGCAGTCCAAGGAACTCTCAAGAGTCTTCTCCAACACCACAGTTCAAAAGCATCAATTCTTCGGCGCTCAGCCTTCTTCACAGTCCAACTCTCACATCCATACATGACCACAGGAAAAACCATAGCCTTGACTAGACGAACCTTTGTTGGCAAAGTAATGTCTTTACTTCCCCTCAATTCTCTCAGCCCTAGGGAACCACAAATCTACTTTCTGTACCTGTGGATTCTCCTACACTATATATTTCATATAAATGGAATCATATAATATGTGGCCTTTTGGGCTTCCCTGGTGGCTCAGCTGGTAAAGAATCTGCCTGCAATGTGGGAAACCTGGGTTCGATCCCAGGGTTGGGAAGATCCCCTTGAGAAGGGAACAGACTCTAGTATTCTGGCCTGGAGAATTCCATGGACTCTACAGTCCATGGGGGTCCACAAAGAGTCGGACACAACTGAGCGACTTTCACTTTCACATGACATTGAGCATCTTTTCGTATGCTTATTGGCCATATCTTATTAGAGAACTATCTAGTCATATTCTTCACCCATTTTCAAGTGGGTTCTTTTACCATTGAGTTGTTAGAATTCTTTATGTATGCTCAACACAAGCCCCTTACCAGATTTGCAAAAATTTTCTCCAGTTCTGTGGGTTATATTTTCACTTTCCTGATGATGTCTTTTGTAGCATGAGAATTTTTTTTATTCTGATGTCCAGCTTATCTATTTTTTTTTTTTTTGGTTTGTTGCTTGTGCTTCTGGAATCATATCTAAGAAGGCTTTGCCTAGTCCAATACCATGAAAATGTATGCTTGCATGTTCTTCTAAAGTTTGTTTTAGCTTGTACATTTAGGCTTTTGATTCATTTTTGGTCAATTTTTGTAGATGATGTGAGAGGAAGGAGGTCCAACTTTATCCCTTGGCATGTGGCTATCCAGCTGTCCCAGAATGCTTTGCTGAACTGTCATATGATGGGTTCCAAACACATCTTCTTGGATTGCTCTACAATATGGACATGATCCAAGTCCCTCCCCAGTCCAGTAAGCGAGACTCCAGCGGACCAATGCCTGGCAAGCAGCAGATCCTTAAAACATGTTCGTCAGATGAATGTGGTGAAGGTGGGGAATCAGAGCCCCATGTTTAGGGGTTGGAGTCCCCTTCACTCTGCACTTGGCTGTGACCCTGGCAATATTTTCTCCCAGCGGCCACGTGGCCAGAGTCTAAAGAGGTGCCTTGGTACCCTTGAGTGAAGAGGGCAAACTAAGCTGAGTCTTTTTGTTTTGTTAACTTTAGTCATGCCATGTGGCACAGCTGGCAGGATCCCAGCCACGCAACCAGGCCAGGCAATAACAGCACCAAATCCTAACCATTAGGACACGAGGGAACTCAAGGGGGCATACTAGCAGGGCTCCTACTGCCTAAACCCAGATCTCAGGGAGAAAAAAAATTCCCAAAGTTTGTTTCAGGGCTGCCAGGGAACAGGGAGGCCAAGGGAAAGGAAGAGAGAAGATTGGGAAGCAGCTGGCTTGAATGTGAACCAGGGCAGGGAACCTTGAGTGACGAATCGAGAAGCACCTGTACTCAAGGTCAGCATTCCTTGCCTTAAGCTTCAAGAGGCAAGAGCAGGAAAAAGCTCTTGGCTGGCAGATGAAATGAAAAGATAAAAGTGTTGGCAGCCACCCCAGACATCTCTGCAGCAGCAAAAGCCGCATGAGATCCTTCGAGCCAAGTGGAGCTGCAGCCTGGGGACAGCCAAGCCTCTGGAGCGGGCGACAGATGAACCTGGGGTCTGCGGAAGGACAAGGCACCCTTGCTGGGGAAATGTGATGGTCAGCAGAACCTCACGAGACAGAGGCCAGCTTCCGGTTGGCTTCTCCAGGAAGCAGATGCTGTCTGCCTTTCCCAGCCCTGACTCTGCAGTGGCCTGGTCTGGAGCCAGGAGCTGGGAGCCTCTGATGAACCAGCAGCTCCCAAGTGGCTGCAGGGTCATATCAGGGGACAATCGCTAACCCCTCAGCCCCTTCCACTCCCCTCTCCAGTCCTGGACACACAGGTAAGGTACCCCTTGTTCATTCATGCATCCAATACAACATGCCAGGCTGTCTAGGCTCGGGGAACCTAGCCATGAACAAGGCTCCTGTTCTCAAGGAGCTTGTATTCTACTCCAAGTCGGGGTGTGTGGTGGGGAGACAGAAGATTAACCAGTGAAAGAATAATTGTGTGCATTCTCAGTCACTTCAGTCATGTCTGACTCTGTGTGACCCCTGGGACTGTAGCCTGCCAAGCTCCTCTGTCCATGGGATTCTCTAGGCAAGAATACTGGGGTGGGTTGCCATATGCTTCTCCAAAGGATCTTCCCAACCCTGGGATAGAACCTGTGTCTCTTGTGTCCCCTGCATTGGCAGGCAGGCTCTCTACCACTAGCGCTGCCTAGGAATCCCAAAAGAATAATTGTGCTATGTTGAGCTTAGTCTCTCAGTTGTGTCGGACTCTGTGCGACACCATGGACTGTAGCCCGCCAGGCTTCTCCGTCCATGGGATTCTCCAAGCAAGAATACTGGAGTGAATTACCATACCCTTCTCCAGGGGATCTTCCCAACCCAGGGATTGAACCTGCATCTCTTACATCTCCTGCATCAGCAGGCAGGCTCTTCACCACTAGCTCCACCTGGGAAGCCCAAAAGAATAATTACAGAATCACAATTGTGATGAAGAAAATAAAACAGAATAATGGAATAGGATGTCTGACTGTATGGTTAAGGAAGGCCTCTCCAGGGGTGACATTGGACTGAGACTAGAGGGAAAAAGGCCAGTTGCACAAAACCGAGAAGAGTGTTCCAGGCAGAGAGAACAGCACGTACAAAGGCCCCGGGGCAGGAAATAGCTTGGCGTCTCTGAAAGGAGGCCAGTGTGGCTAGAGCACCAAGCAGGGGGAGGCCTGAGAACAGGTTGTAGAAGCTGGGACACGAGAGGCCTTCTAGGCCATGGGAAGGAACGTGGGTTTTATTCTAATTTGCAGTGGAGGCCCCTGGGGAATTTTAAATAAGAGAACTGACAAAATCAGTTTTCATTTCGGAAAGTCGCCGGGTTCACGGCTGCAGGCCTGGAGGAGAAGCATATTGAGTAGGTGGGGTTACTATAGAGTCCAGACAGCCTAGGGCCACAACTCCAGGATGGATTAAAATGTAGATGCAATTACTGTTCAGATACAGCAAGGCAAACAAATCAAAAGAGAACTGCTGCTGAGAAGGTAGTCAGTTGCAGTACCCAAGAAGAGTGGGCATGCCCTGCCACCCATGCAGGGTCATGAGGATGCACCAGGGTCAGCCAGGGGACAGAGGGAGTGAGGGAAAATGTGTACAAGAGCCTCAATAGTGGTTGCCATGGAAAGGCGTGGGTGAGACAGGGTCAGTAGGCTTAGGACTGGCCAGTTTGAAGAGCATCAGCAGGCTCTGGGGCGTAGAGGCTGCCCCCTACTTGTCTGTCGTTGGTCCAGGGTAATGGGGGCAGGTCGATAGTGGCCCAGGGTGTGAGAGCCTGATGGAGAAGGAGGTTGGGGCTTAGGGATTAGATCAATTTGTTCGCATATGAAAGGCACACTCCAGAGTGAATCACTATATCTAGGAACTGGCCAGCCTTGGGAGGGGCAGTCCCTCCACAGTCAGCAAGGCCCCAGACATCAAGGGATCAGAAACACATGGTTGACACCCAAGGAACACCTGTATTCTGTGGGGAGAGGCTCTGGAGAGGAGAGGAAATTGATGGGATTAGCTGATGTTTTTAGATGTAGGTGATGAAGGAGGAAGAATCAAGGATGTTGTCTGGCTGTTTGGATTAAAGCCACTGGTCCCCAACGTTTTTAGAACCAAGGACTGGTCTCGTGGAAGACAATTTTCCCACGGACTGGGAGCTGGGAGAGGGGATGGTTTCAGGATGATTCACGCGCAGTAGGGTTCAAGCTCCCTTGAGACTCTAATGCTGCCACTGATCTGACAGGAGGCGGAGCTCAGGCGGCAAGTAAGCAATGGGGAGTGGCTGTAAAGACAGATGAAGCTTGGCCAGCTCACCTCCTCCTGCTGTGCGGCCCAGGTCCTAACAGCTCATGAACTGGTATCAGTTCATGGCCTGGGAGTTGGGGACCCCTTGGCTTTGGCAATTGGGTCCCCTCATTCTCAAGCAAGTCTCTGAAGGCTCAGGAGACACGGCTACCTTCAAGGAGCTTAAACTCTCATAGGGGAGCCAGGCTACAAGTAGGGACAGTTTCAAATCAGTGGCATTAGGCTCCCTGAAATAAGAATATGCCTTGCCTTAAGTAACAAATGTTACTGAAAAACAACATATGACTCAGATATTGCGCATGAGGGGAATATTGTATCTGAATTATATGTTGTTTTTCAGCAACATTTTTGTCACTTAAGGCAAGGTATACTAATCTGCGTTTTAAGGCAAAGTATACTTATCTGCCTTAGAAAATCTCTTCATAAAAATTTAAGATGAAGGCTTTTAAAAATATATGCTCTTTTGATTGTATAAATAATGGCCTTTTAACTTTTTTGTTTTGTAAGATCTACTTCTGTTAAATTCAGTGGTATATAACCGTAAATAACTTTTATTATTATTTTAAAATTAAGACTAAGAAAAGAGCGCATGCATGGAAGCATATACACTAACAAATGTGAAATAGATAACCATGGGAATTTACTGTGTGACGCAGGGAACTGAACCGGGGCTCTGTGACAACCTAGAGGGGTAGGATGGGGTGGGAGGTGGGAAGGAGGTTCAAGACGGAGGGGACATATGTATACCTATGGCTGATTCATGCTGCTCTGTGGCAGAAATCAACACAATATTGTAATCATTCTTCAACTAAAAATAAATTTTTTTTAAAATGATCTAACCAAATAAGAAAAGAGAGCACTCGTGACATAAAAACAGGCTTCCTTGATGACTCAGTGGTGAAGAATCCGCCTGCCAATGCAGGAGACTCGGGTTCAGTCCCTGGGTTGGGAAGATCCCCTAGAGAAGGAAATGGCAACCCATTCCAGTATTCTTGCCTAGGAAATCCCATGGTCAGAGGAGCCTGGAGGGCTACGTCCATGGGGTGGCCAAGAATTGGACACAACTTAGCGACTAAACAACAATAAAATTACATAAAATAGGCACGCAATAAAAAATGTTTCTGCAATTTTGATGGTGTAGCCTCCATGAAAGGAGGGACTGGTGGTGTATTTATATCTATTGCAAAGCTACAAAGAAGCTCTAGCCCCAGAATATAATCATCTTGACCTGGCTAGGGACTAAGCTGGGGATGTTGTAACACCTAAGGTTAATGTTCCCAAGTTCTTGCTAGTTTACATGTCACCCATCACCCACTGTGAGCATGGAAATATTGACTGCTGTTGAGAAATGTGATTGTGTGCCTCCAAGCAAGTGATGTGAAGTTGTGTGGCTTTCCCTGACCACCCTCCCTTGCTGCAGGAGCACTCCCATCACATCCGAGTGGAATTTACACGTTTGAAATGATCATATGTCACCTGCAAACATTCATTGTTGTTTTCCAGCCTCTGGGAAGTGTCTTGTCAACTAGGCTATAAATACTTTAATGAGGAGCTGCCCAGTGGCTACTATATCTTGTAAATATAAACCCCAGAACAAGGCTCTCTTTATTACATGCATACGTGTGAAGTCACTTCAGTCATGTCTGACTCTTTGCAACCTTATGGACGGTAGCCCGCCAGGCAGTTCTGTCCATGGGTTTCTCCAGGCAAGAATACTGGCATGGGTTGCTATCCCCTCCTCCAGGGAATCTTCTGGACCCAGGGATTGAACTCGAATCTCCTTTGGCTCCTGCACTGCAGGCAGATTCATTACTGCTGAGCCACTGGGGAAGTCCTCCTTAATACATACTTGTTAGTTAAATAAGTGAATTAATTAATATTACATAGATGCCTGGTGGGCTACAGTCCATGGGGTCACAAAGAGTCAGACATGACTTAGTGACTAAACCCACAGCAACATAGCTGCCAGCTGGCAGATCTTTGTCTGATCAAACTTTTTTTTTTTAATATATGTAAAAAATCCTACCTGATTGTGCATCAGAGGACACTAGTGAGTGAAAAGACATTCCACACAATAGGAGAAAATATTTATAATATTTAGAATATATAAAGAACTCTCTCAACTCAACAACAAGGAAACCAAGCAACCCAGTTGAAAAATGGGCAAAGGATTTAAATAGACATTTTTCTAAAGGAGATCTACAAATGACCAAAAAGCACATAAAAAGATGCTCAACATCATTAGTCACTAGAGAAAGTCAAGTCAAACCACAATGAGACACCACTTCACACCCACTAAGTGAAAGTGAAAGTCGCTCAGTCCTGTCTAACTCTTGTGGGACCCTAGGGACCCGGCAGGCTCCTCTGTCCATGGGATTCTCCAAGCCAGTATACTGAAGTGGGTTGCCATGCCCTCCTCCAGGGGATCTTCTCCACCCAAGGACCGAACCTGCATCTCTTATGTCCCCTGCATTGGCAGGCTGGTTCTTTACCACTAGTGCCACCTGGGAAATCCTATGTTGTGTATACTTTTCACAACTTTAAAAATCACAAAAAGAAAAAAAAAAAAAAGATCACATTGGGGCAGCCTCCTGTGGATGAAGATCCAAGAAGTGTCTAACTTGCGTGGTGTTGGTTAGGCTGTGATACCCTGCCTACCTGGCTCCCCTGTGTCCTAGGATTAGGACAAGCTGGTCATCCTTTTTAAAATGTATTTTTGGTGGCATTGGGTCTTTGTTGCTGTGCACGGGATTTTTCTAGTTACAAGTGGGGGCTACTCTTTGCTGCAGTGCCTGGGCTTCTCATTGCGGTGGCCTCTCTTTTTGCAAGCTTCAGTGGTTTGGGCACTCAGGCTCAGCTACTCTGAGGCACATGGAATCCTTCTGGACCAAGGATGGAACCTGTGTCCCCAGCATTGGCAGGTGGATTCTTCACTGTACCAGAGAAGTCCCAGTCATCCTTTTTGACCTTTGTACGGGGAGTGCTAGACACACAGAAGTTTATCCCCAAGGCTGACACTTGTCGGAGCTGGGATCGTAGCCGATGTTCACACAGCAAAAGCCTCTCCAAGGGCCCAGATCTTCTCTCTTACTTCTGTATCCCTTTCAACGCCTCCTCAACTGTCCGATTGCAATCTTATTGTAAAGGTCCATTATGTGTTAGCTAAAATCAGACACTTCATTTTGATCATTAGTCCAATTTGGGAGAATATTGAGTATGTGAGTCCTTGTTACCAAATAGAAGGCAAATGAAACTCAAACATATGCCAAGGTATCTGAAATACTTTGTTCTCAGAGCCCATGCAATGGGGTGTGTGTGTGCCCAGTCCCTCAGTCCAGTCCGACTCTTTGCAACCACATGGACTGTAGCCAGTCAGGTTCCTCTGTCCTTGGAACTTTTCAGGCAAGAGTAGTGGAATAGGTTGCCCTTTCCTCCTCCAGGGGATTGTCCTGACCCAGAGAGCCGTTGAACCTGCCTCTCCTGCGTTGACAGGAGAATTCTTTACCACTGAGCCACGTGGGAAGCCCCCATACAATTGGGTAACATGCTAATAACATCCTCCTAATTCCTCTAGAATTAAGTGCCAGATGGATGAGACCCCAAATGAGTTTATCTGTATTAAGTTCCAGAAAGTTGGGTAATGTTAGAGCATGGCTCCCAGGTACTTAAAGAAAATCCGAATTACAAGTACAGCACGAATGAGGCAGCTGTTAGAAGAACCAGTGCCACATAAACAAGTATTTAGAGGTGAGACAGGAAGTGTTAAATGGAGCCCTAATTAATGCACTGCTTATTGTGCTTTCTGGCAACTAGGAGATTAACCCTGGGATATTTTTAAAGCTTTTGCGTGTAGCAAAAGTTGCATTGAACAAGTAGGGCTCATTGGATGCAAAAGACAAAACTTCATCTCGCCTTTCTGTTGATTCAAATCTGCTGGAATGTTTCCTCCACCTTTGGATGAAATCTGAAATAGAAATCTGACTTGCCCAGCCTTTCTCTCCAGCCAGGATTTTAAACGTCCTGTTGTTCAGTTGCTAAATCGTGTCTGACTCTTTTCGACCCCATGGACTGCAGCATGCCAGGCTTCCCTGTCCTTCACTATCTCCTGGAGCTTGCTCAAACTTATGTCCATCAATTTGGTGATACCATCCAACCATCTCATCCTCTGTCATCCCCTTCTCCTCCTGCCTTCACTCTTTCCCAGCATCAGGGTCTTCTCCAATGAGTCAGCTCTTCATACCAGGTGTCCAAGGTATTGGAGCTCAGGTTCAGCATCAGTCCTTCCAAGGTACAGCATCTTCCCATGCCCAGTTCCTGTTTTCCCACTTGGGCAGCCCTGCAATTGCTAGCTGGGATCTCTGCCTGCTCCAAAACTGCAGGAAGAAGACATGAGAAGGTGACAGACAAGGTTTACCTGGACTGGGAGGTCTGGGCGCTGGCATAGCTGCTTGCTGGGCTCAGCGAATAATCAAAGCTTCTCCGACCAGGCACTTTGGAGAGTCTTTGGAGATTTCAACAGGGAAGAGGTGACACCTGCTGTTCTTTTTGACTACTGTGAAAACACCTTCTCTGGCTGGTGTTTTGTTATTTGTAATTCCATCCTCAGTCCCCGGAGATCAGACCTGTCCCTCTGAGGTCTCTTTTCCCCCCAGGTGATCCCTTGGGAGGATCTAAGACTCTCCCAGATGCACAGTGGTCCCCGGAAGCTCCCACCTTGCACTGGCTCTCAAGGAAAGAATGTCACCACCAGGGGGTGCTTTAGTCAGGTGCCTCCTCCCCACCTTTAGATTTCTCAGATGGGAGTTGCACCTGGACTTGGGAGTCAGGTGGGGGACCTTTGCCAACAAAGGTGTGTCTAGTCAAAGCTATGGTTTTTCCAGTAGTCATGTACGGATGTGAGAGTTGGACCATAAAGAAGACTGAACACTGAAGAATTGATGCTTTTGAACTATGGTGCTGGAGAAGATTCTTGAGAGTCCCTGGGACATCTAGGAGATCAAACCAATCAATCCTAAAGGAAATCAGCCCTGAATATTCATTGGAAGGACTGATGCTGAAGCTGAAGCTCCAGTACTTTGGCTACCTGATTTGAAGAGCTGACTCATTGGAAAAGACTCTGATTCTGGGAAAGATTGAAGGCAGGAGGAGAAGCGGACAACAGAGGAAGAGATGATTGGATGGCATCACCGACTTGATAGACATGAGTTTGAGCAAGCACCTGGATATAGTGAAGGGAAGCCTGCAGTGCTGCAGTCCATGGGGTCGCAAAGAGTCGGACACGACTGAGCAACTGAAAAAAAAACAACAACTAGGGTACTTGTGTTGTCCCCTGAGTTGTCTCCATAAAGATTCCTTCAGCCAGCTGGAGATAAGAGGAAGCAATTCCCCGATCCTCCACGTGGGGGCGATACTCGCAGGACACCGACCACTGACAAGCTTTCTTCTCTGATCTCAAAAGTCCTGCAATCTTTTGTCTCCTCCAAGTAGTTGTTGAGCTGATGGATGCAAAGCAGTCGCTTGACCTCTCCTTTGCATATTTGCACCCCCTGGAGTTGGGAATTCTGGCCTCTCAGGGCTGGACCCGTGGCTGAAATCAAGCCCGTGAGTCCCTTTTGAACATCTCAATACACACTTTTTTAATGATTGAGGGCAAAGCAGAGATTTCTTCCCTACCCCTCACCCATCTTTTAAGAGCTTTGCTTCCTACTAAATCTAAAAGGGGAAATATTCTCAGCAGAATTCAAGAGACTCATGCAAATCAGAGTGATTTCAGGAGACAGAAAATTGCCCCAGGGGCTTCCCAGGTGGCTCACTGGTGAAGAATCCACGTGCCAATCCACGCAGATTTGACCCCTGATTCGGGAGGATTCGAGCTGAAGAGCAACTAAGCCCGTGTACCACAACCACTGAACCTGTGCTCTAGAGCCCAGGAGCCACAACTACTGAAGCCCAAATGCTCTAGCTAGAGCCTGTGCTCTGCAACAAGAGAGCTACTGCAATGAGAAGACAGCACAGTGATGAGGAGTAGCCCCCACTCGCGGCAACTAGGGAAAAGCTTCAGCAGCCACAAAGACCCAACACAGCCAAAAAATAATAAATAAAATTATTATTTAAAAAGAGGAAAAGAAAATTGCTCCCAAACGTGAGTCACTAGGAAGAACTCCAGTAGATAATGAAGATCTTTACAGCCTACCTGGAGTATCAGTAGACCAGAATTCTGCCCCACTGTATGAGTTTTGTCAGGAATGTGAGTGATTTACCCATATAATCCAACCAGGAAGGAACCCAGGCACCATCTCAGACCATTTCATTCACATATGTAACCTCCATGAGCAAGTAACCCATTGATGGGCAACATTCCCCCCTCCTTTTATCCCTTGGGCCTGCACTATGCCGGGCATAGTAGGATCTATCTGGGCAAAGCCTGAACTGAATCATAATCTAAGGATAAAGTGGGGAGATCCAGAGAGACCTGGAATTTATTCTTCAAGGAATTTGCTCTTCTACTTTAAAAATTCTTTTTAATTAGATTTGAGATATAAAAAGATCAATCTGCTGCTTTATTTTATTACTCTTCTATTATATTAAATTGTAAACCTTGGTGGCTTAGAATTATAATGAGTAAAGTCTATAAAGCAAGATATCAGTCATGTTAAAATTGCCTATATTTTTCAAAAGTAGGCCCTTAAAGTCCTCCTACAGAAAGGCCAGGTGCCCTAATATGTAAGGAAAGAGGATATAGTGTTTTATGGTCTACCTGCCTACCTAATATCCATTCTCCCCTTCTTCTACTAACAAATCCTTAATTTTTTACCATGTGGCAATGTATGTAATTATTAACACATTTACAAGCTTCTCTTGCTGCTAAATATGGCCATGTGATTATGTTCTAGCCAATGAGATATAAGTAGAAGTTGCCAAGTAGAATTTATGAAAAGGGGGATAGACAGTTGGCATACGCTTTTTTCATATTCTTCCTCCGCCTGCTCCTTGCTTCTTTCCTGGAATGCTGATGTAATGGCTAGGGCTCCAGCAACTCTCTTGGCTCATGAGGTGACAGTAAGACTGAAATTCAGATGCCAAGAATGGCAGAAGAGAAAGGTGGGAAAAATCCAGACTCTAGCTGACACTGTAGACCTTTGACACCTGGAATTTCTTATATGAAAGAGAAATAAAACTCTATTTTAAGTCTTTATTTATGGCTTCCATCATTTACACAAGTCTTATCTGTGACATCTGTTATAAAGAAGAATCACTTAAGTACCCATCATTTTATTTTATCCATTTTGGAAGGAAATCCCTCTAGGATACATTGTATACCCTCTTCCTTTTTAAAATCAAGCATGTAGTGTATGTAGTAAACAAAGTTGGGAGATAAAATACAGAACACCAAATCAACTTGAATTTCAGATAAGCAAGAAATAGATTTTGAGTAAAAGCATGCCCCAAATATTACATGGGACATACTTATACTAAAAAATAGTTAGCTGTTCATCTGAAGTTCAAATTTAATTGAGAGTTCTGTATTTTTATTTGCTGACTCTGCCAGTCCTAACTGAACAGGCTCTTTTCATGCTGTTACCTAACCTATGATGAGGTATATGGTGATACACTGGGACCTACTGAGGTGTGGAAGGCTCTTAGGCATTGTGGAAATAGACCCAGATTGCCACACTTTTTATTCCTTTTTAAAATATTTTTATTTAGTTAGTTATTCGGCTGCACCAGGTCTTCATTGTGGCATGAAGAATCTTTTTTTGTTTTCGTTCTGTTTTTTTTTTTTTTTGCTGTGGCATTTGAACTCTTAGTTGAGGCGTGTGACATCTAGTTCCCTGACCAGGGATTGAACCCCAGGTCCCCTGCTTTGGGAGCAGAGTCTTAACCATTGAACCACCATGGAAGTCCCATGCTTTTTATTCTCATTCTGCTCTTTCTAATGTTCCCATTTCTTATCGATCACCCTGTCTTTTGCTCTCTAAGTGAGTCTGCCTGTCTCAGCCCCTCTCCCCGTGGATGATGTGCTCTGGAAATCTGTGGGCAAACACGGCATTTGGAACACGGAGCTGGAAGTCTGGGTCCCACTCCACGTCCCCTCACTTTCAATTCCATGACCTGGGGCAGCTCATTTGACCTGTGTGAGCTTGGTTCCTGCCTGTAATACTGGGGGTAGCCAGAGCCGCCTCCTGTGAGGCTTAAACGTGGGCAGTGCTGGGGCAGCACCCAGCCCTGAGTAAGCACTCAGCAAATGGAGTAATTGCTGTGTGGTGGGCTGAGCAACCGGATAACCAAGCCTGAGAAACAGGATCTGAGGAGAAACCTTCTATGAGTAAAACATGAGCAACAGGGATGCTAAGGTCACCGAGAGGAGGGGTGGGAGCAAGACTAGGGCCGAAGGTCAAAGTCAGAGGAGAGTGGGAGAGCTCGCAGAGGGCACCTGATGACAAGGGCCGGGGCAGGGGGTGGTGCGAGTGCATAGCCTATGTGCTGCTAGGTGTCCCCCACCAGATTTGTATGCTGATATCCCAACCCACAGAACCTCAGAGTGTGACTGTACTTAGAGCCGGGGTCTCTAAAGAGGCAACTACATTAACGTGAAGTCTTTAGGGGTCCCTGACCCGATCTGACTGGTGTCCTTAGCAGATTAGAACACAGGCACAGGGGACTTCCCTGGTGGTCCAGTGGTTAAAACTTCACCTTGCCGTGCAGGGGGAATGGGTTTGATCCCCGGATGCGGAGCTAACATCCCACGTACCTCTCAGCCAAAAAACCAGAAATAAGCAGCAGAAGCAGTATTGTGACAGGCAATGGCACCCCACTCCAGTACTCTTGCTTGGAAAATCCCATGGATGGAGGAGCCTGGTGGGCTGCAGTCCCTGGGGTCGCTGGGAGTCAGATACGACTGAGCGACTTCACTTTCACTTTTCACTTTCATGCATTGGAGAAGGAAATGGCAACCCACTCCAGTGTTCTTGCCTGGAGAATCCCAGGGACGGGGCAGCCTGATGGGCTGCCGTCTATGGGGTCGCACAGAGTCGGACACGACTGAAGTGACTTAGCAGCAGCAGCAGCAGCAATAAAGTCTTTAAAAGTTGTCAGAATCAAAAAAAACAAAAGCACAGACAGACACAGAGGGAAGACCAAGTGAGGATCCAGCACCAAGGAGAAAGGCCTCGGGAGAAATCAACCCTGCCTACACCTGGATCTTGGACTTCCAGCCTCCAGAACTGAGGGAACACATTGCTGTTGTACAAGCCACTCAGTCTGTGGTATTCTGTTAAGGTGGCCTTGGCAGATTCAGACAGGTGTGGAAACAGAAGTCTGTAGGAACACGGCAGCAAGCACCTGGAGCAGTCATGCAGCCCTTGATTCAATGGATGTTCTTGTTGATGTCGACATCAGTGGTGGTATTGACCCAGGAATTTTTCCTGCACAGAGAATCAGGGATGAATGCTGTCATTCTCCTGAGAGAACAGATGTACCAGAGAATCACAGATGGTGACAGACACCAGGCTGAGGCAACTGACTGGGAGGAATCATGGAGCTGAGAGCTGCTCCAGGGAGCCCATCAGAGGAGGCTGTTCAAAGAGAGGAGCTGGGATGACACTTGAAGAAGAGCCATCAGGGGGATTTCCAGAAAGACCACAAGGAGGCTGGGGGCTGCTGGGTTGAGCAAGAAAGAGAGGTAAGCCAAGAGGAGGAAGGAGGCTGGAGGCAAGGGTCCAGGCTGAACTTCACAACCTCCTGGGCCTTGGTATGGTGTTTGCAATTCATTTTAGGATGAGAAGGCAGATCCAAGGAGGTGTACGATCATAGAGAGATGGCCAGCTCTGCTAGCCCTTCCTCCTGGCCTGTGTCTCCAGGAAGGACAGCCGTAACTTCCATGAGCCATGATGTGCAGAGCCATCCTATGGGCTTGGGGAAAACCAGGTTTCACTGATGAGGGAATATTAGAAGTCCCCAGGTGCCGACAAAGGTCCATAGAGTCAAAGTTATAGTTTTTCCAGTGGTCATGTACAGATGGTGAATGTTGGACCATAAAGAAGGCTGAGTGCCGAAGAATTGATGCTTTCAAACTGTGATGCTGGAGAAGACTCTTGAGAGTCCCTTGGACTGCAAGGAGATCAAACCAGTCCATCCTAAAGGAAATCAGTCCTGAATATTCATTGGAAGGACTGATGCTGAAGCTGAAGCTCCAATACTTTGGCCACTTGATGCAAAGAGCCGACTCATTGGAAAAGACCCTGATGCAGGGAAAAACTAAGAAAAGGAGGAGAAGGGGGAAGCAGAGGATGAGATGGCTGGATGGTATCACCAACTCAATGAACATGAGTTTGAGCAAGCACCGGGAGATAATGAAGGACAGGGAAGCCTGGTGTGCTGCAGTCAATTGGGTTGCAAAGAGTCAACTTAGCGACTGAACAACACAATGTGGTGGTGATTATAGGTTTGCCCGAAATTGAAGAATCCACTGGGTGCAAATAGAAAAGAAAGGGGGTGTGTTTGCTCGTCTATTCATTCATTTACAAAAATACAGGGAGTCTCTCCTGCCCGCCAGGCTCTGTCCTTCGTGCTGGGGACACAGCCGTGAGCCAAAGAGCCAACCTCTCTGCTTTGGGGGAGGTGGCCTCCCAGCACCGGGAGACAGATACTAACAAACAAGTGGACAATGTCAAGTGCTGATGTACCTGCTCACAAGGCAGGGAATAGAGTGAGGAGGTGGTGCTGGTGTGCTGTTTTGAAGAAGAGAGTGACCCCAATAAGGAGACATTCGGGCATAGGCCAAAAGAGGCAGATCCCATGGACACAGTGAAAGATGTTCATGGCTGAGGTGACCATTTCAAGGATCCCAGGTAGGCTTCCTTGCACTGGAACTATGTGTCATCAGGCAGCCAGGGCCTGAAGATGCCCCCATCATCACTTGGCAGTTAACACAGACATCTTGGGGAAGAATCTCAGCTCAAGCTGTGAACCTCTGATGCCTCAGCAAAGATACATTAGTGACCTATGGAGCACAAGCTCGCCTTCAGCCCAGTGTTGACAAAATGTGTGTCTCTCCACCACTCTGCACATAGTAGATGCTCAATCAACACTTTTTTTTTTTTTTTTTGGCCATGTGGGATCTTAGTTCCCCAACCAGGAATGGAAGTCTCACTCCCTGCAGCAGGAGCACGGAGTTTTAACCACTGGACCACCAAGGAAGTCCCTCAACCAAGAGTTTTTAAAGGAACAACTGAAAAAACCTACAAAATGCGTATGTAAGCTGGCAGATCTGATATTTGAGCATTTATGGTTTTGTTTAAATAGACTCAGAGGCAGATCAAGAGGGTAGGAGACTGCTGTTCCCCAGCTGACCGTGAAGAAGCAGGAGGAGGGAACAGTGTGACCGTGTAGGGTGGAAGTGTTCTTCCTAATCGTAAAACGCACTTGACTCTGCCCTCCCTGTGCCCTCACGTGGCATTGCTCAGAGCAGAACAAGCTGCGCTCAGTGCAGCTATCAAAGCTGTAGGAAATTCAAGGCAGGCAAAGACTTCGTCTTCCGCTGAACACGAAAGCCACCCTCTTGGACCCCTCCCTGGTGATGGTGGTTTTGTGTTGATAGATAAAAGGCCAAGCACATGGAAGTCATCACAGAAAGCTTTACTCATCCGGAAAGAAAAGCCACTGTGATGCACTCTACAACGTTCTCTAGTTCCAACCCAGATGCTCTGCTATGTAAAGGTCAAGGGACTTTTTATGATGTAAGAGGCAGAGAATCTCCTGAGTCAGATGGCCATCTAGAGTTTATCTCCAGGCAGCTCTGGGCCTTCAAGGGTTCTGCCTTCTCCTTAAAAGGGAAAGATTGGGGACCTCCCTGGCGGTCCAGTGGTTAAGACTCTGTGCAGCGGGCACAGGTTTGATCCCTAGTTGGGGAACTGTCTTAGTGCAGACAAAATAAATAAATTAAATACAAATAAAATTGTATTTATAAAAAAAAAGAAGGGGAAGATATGATCTAGAGTAATATTTTAGAACCTAATGTATTTAGCAGTATTTGGAACCTAGACTTCTATTACTGCTACTGAACACGTAAGAGACAGTGGGACTGTTGCATATTAACCCCACGTAAGGCAGCCAGTGAAAAAAACTGGAACTGTATTTGCTTTTACCCCTGTGCATGCAAACCACTCCATGCCAGTGTAGGAAGCCCAAAGAGGAACTAGACAGCCCCAGTTATTTCTCAAGGTATAAGTCATAGCCAAAGCTATCAGGACTTAAGGGCTGAGAAGAAATCTAACGGGGGTTAGAACTCTAGAAGAAAGGGAAAGGCTCACCAAATTAACTAAAACAGCCTGAGAAAGAAGACCCAACGCGAGGACCCACAGTGTTGGCAGCTCCCAAAGACCACTGTTCTTACCAAGTTTCTTCTTTCTTGTTGATTTGAAAGTGGATGCTTGTTTCTTGTTAATTACTGACCTGACGGATGTTTTGTTAATCAGGAGTGACAATTTTAGATGTGCATTCCATTCTTAGGATAACCCCTTGGGCTTATCCACATAGTTAATGTTCCTGAGTCCCTCCAGTGTGTCTAAAGGCTGCAGAGGTGTTCCTGGTTGTTGTTATGGCTCAGTCGTGTCTGCCTCTTTGCCACCTCATGGACTGCAGCACGCCAGGTTTCCCTGTCCTTCACCATCTCCTGGAGTTTGCTCAAACGCATGTTCATTGAGCCATCCAACTGGTGATGCCATCCAACCGGTCTCATCCTCTGTCACCCCCTTCTCCTGCCCTCAGTCTTTCCCAGTACTAAGGTCTTTTCCAATGAATCAGCTCTCCACATCAGGTGGCCAAAGTATTAGAGCTTCAGCTTCAGCATCAGTCCTTCCAATGAATATTCAGAGTTGATTTCCTTTAAGATTGACTGGTTTGGTCTCCTTGTTGTCCAAGGGATCCTCAAGAGTCTTCTCCAGCACCACAGTTTGAAAGCGTTATTTCTTTGGTGCTGCTCAGCCTTCTTCACAGTCCAACTCTCACATCCATACATGACTCTTGGAAAAAACACAGCTTTGACTATAGGGATGTAGGGATGACAAAAGACATTGACCGGAAGATGGACCAGCACAGAGCACACATCCAAACATGCCCAGAAAATATCTGTAAAAGAAACCAACTGGAGATGCAGACTAGACAGAAAATCATTGATGTCGAGCCGAGAGAGAGAAGAGTATCTGCAACCCCAGCACAAGGGAGCAGAAGTGTGATCAAGAGTAAGATTTCTGAGCCAGATGGTCTCCATCCTGCTGCTCAGTAGCTTGTGTGACCTGAACCTCTTTGTGCCTTAGTTTGCCTCATAGTGAAATAGGGTGATCAATCCCGGGGTTGGGAAGATGCCCTGGAGAAGGGAATGGCAACCCACTCCAGTATTCTTGCCTGGAGAATCCCATGCACAGAGGAGCCTGGTGGACTATGGTCCATAGGGTCACAAAGACTCAGACACAACTAAGCGACTTAGCACAGCACACAAAATGGGGTGATAATGACAGTACCTGCTGCAGAAGGTTGTTGAAAAAATTAACCAAATTGACACTTAGAGGCCAAACATTCTGTACACATAGTTTTTAGCTTCTTTTTTCAAGAATTTAATTAAAAAATGTTTTGATGCGGGCCATTTTTAAAGTCTTTATTGAACTTGTTACAATATTGTTTCTGTTTTATGTTTTGGTTTTTTGGTAAGTCATGTGGGATCTTAGCTCCCTCACCAGGGGTTGAACCCGCACCTCTTGCATCCGAAGGCGGATTGTTAACTACTTGACTGTCAGGGAAGTCCCTTAATTTAATTTTTATATATATTGCAGCATACTTGATTTAAAATATTGTGGTCAGTTTCAGGTGTATAGCGCAGTGATTCAGTTATACATATACACCTATCCAATCTTTTTCATATTCTTTTCCCATATAGGTTATAACAGCATACTGAATATAGTTCCCTGTGCCATACAATAGCTCCTTGGTTGGTTATCTATTTTATAAATAATAGTGTGCATATGTTAACCTCAGATTCCTAATTTATCCATCCCTCCCTTCCTCTTTGGTAACCATAAGTTTGTTTTCAAAGTCTGTTTTGTAAATAAGTTCATTTGTATCCTGTTTTTCAGATTTCACACACAAGAGATAGGACATGATATTTGTCTTCCTCTTATTGACTTAGTAGGATAATCTCTAGGTCCACCCACGTTGCTGCAAATGGCATGATTAACTTCTCATAACTTCTTATTGATGCCTTATAACCAAAAGGCTCTGTGTTATGGCTCCTCAAGCGATTGGGGTGGGATCAGCGCTGTGATATTCCATTGCCGTTGGGTCTCATATGAAAATTTTCAGCGGACAGTGCAGAGCGGTGGAGCATGGCCCTTCCCCCCTGAAAGATGTAGAACCTCTGCAGTTGACCTTACAGGGGCAAAGTGTCTTTGAAGATGTAATTAAGGATCTCAAGACAAGATGATGTTGGATTAGAATGGGGCCTAATTCCAATAACATGTATCCCTATAAGAGAAGAGACAAACAAGAAGGGAAGAAGTTACATGGAGGAGATGCCACTCAAAGACAGAGGCAGGGGTTGGAGTGATGAATCTACAAGGAAAAGACCCTGATGCTGGGAAAGATTGAAGGCAGGAGAAGGGGATGACAGAGGATGAGATGGTTGGATGGCATCACCAACTGGATGGACGTTAGTTTGAGGAAGCTCTAGGAGTTGGTGATGGACAGGGAAGCCCGGCGTGCTGCAGTACATGGGGCTGCAAAGAGCTGGACACAACTGAGTGACTGAATTGAACTGAACTGAGCAAGGAAGGGCCAGCATCACCAGTAACCAACAGAAGCCAGGAGAGATGCATGGAATGAATTCTCCAGAGGGAACTGCCCTGCTGACATCTTGATTTTAGACTTCTGGCCTCCAGAACTACAACACGATCAGTGTCTGTTGTTTGAAGCCACCGAATGTGTGGCACTTTGTTTCAGTAGCCCTAGAACGACACAGATGGCCCTGTAGGTCTCAAAATTGGAGAAGACTGAAAAAACCCTCGCTTTGGTTCCTAGGCCTTAAGTATGGGCTTGCCTCTGAAAGTGAGAAAATGACTTGGGAATTTTCCCGCTTCCAGAGAGTTGAAACTCCTTGGCCTAAGTCTGCATACCATCTAGGGAGGGGAGACTGACCACAGAACAGAGAGGTGATCCCCAAGGTCATGTGAGGAAGGGGCAGAGGAACGCGGCTCCTCTACAGGGCAGGGGAAATGGCAAATAGGGTGAGAAACTCACAGGACAAAGGATGGGAGGACCCCGATTCTAACCCTGGCTCTGCCTCTCATTGGCCAGGTGACCTTGGGAGAGGTCCTACCATTTCCTGGGTCTCAGGATTACCCGTCTGTGAAATGGGGGCGTGGGGCTGCCTGCTCTCTGGGGTCCCTTCCACTGGGACCCTCCATGAGTCTGTGGCCACCCCCTGCCACAACCAGGGCTGCACCGTGGAGGGGGCCCCTAGCCTGACGGTGGCAGGTCCTTGGCTCTGTCTGCCAGCATAGCCCATGGTGCACAGCCCTACGCGTCTCTGCCAAAACCCGAGAGCCAGGAAGGTGGGTGAGGGCAGCCGCGGATGCGGTGCACACGTCGTGGCTGGTGCACTGCAGCAGTGTGGCCCTGTGTGTCCCCAGGCAGAATGCCGGCTGCAGAGCCTTCCCTCGGGGTCTCTTTAGAAACCAGTTACACACCAGGCTTTACTTTGGTAATGAAGTGTACGTGAAATTGATGCAGTCGGTACTTCTGACCAATTTATTTAGAATCTCTGTTCCCCTCCCCTCCCCCAGCCTTTCTCCTTAATTGACCTTTCTCAGACTCTGAGTTTGCGTTAAATGCAAAATCTGGAAATTCCTTTTTCACCCCTCACCCTGCTCTCCTTCTCAGTTTACTCTTCTGCTTTATCTCTTGTGGATTATGTTAGGATGTGCTGTTTTAAACATATCTGCATTTAAAGGGCTTCTTGCTCCTGGAATTTTCCCAATTAAATCTCCATCTCCATTTTAAATATTAACTTGCACGGAGGTAGGAGCAAAAACTTCAAGAATCCCAGACGTGGCAGGACAAAATTTACACTTTTGTATCTTTTACATTTTAGGTGCCTGCTAATTTTTAAAATGGGATTTTCTTGAAGGAAAGCAAAAATAGAGATTTCCCAAACTGTTGAAAATTTGCCAGCAGACAGAGAGGAATTTTCCTATATTTTTCACCCTAGGTCTACCTCTGTCCCTTTTTTGGGTAAAGTGACGGTGTAGACTTTCGCCTGAAGCAAAGCGGGCTTGTCACTCACTGCTTCTGCTCCTTCCTGGGCATCAGGCTGCAATTCTCAAACTTCTAAACAAGTCACACCTCCTCCAAAATGTAGTCCCAAGAAGGAAAGAATTAAGGATTCTGCAGTCCCTGTCTTCTTCTTCTTTTTTTTTGCCAGAAAATCATCTTCAGGTGAACAAACGCAGAAGGTGGAGCAAAAGCCTTGGACCTTGTGATGAGGAGGCTTTTTGGAGATGTGACTCTGTAGAAGCAGGCATCTTGCAGTGTCAGGGGTTTAAATTAAAGCCGAGTCGGGGAGGGAAAAGGGGAGAGA
Organism: Bos grunniens; assembly: GCF_055505025.1. Classification (NCBI taxonomy): domain Eukaryota; kingdom Metazoa; phylum Chordata; class Mammalia; order Artiodactyla; family Bovidae; genus Bos; species Bos grunniens. The sequence goes on along the minus strand of NC_141180.1, from coordinate 36,794,115 downwards.
CCATCCCCGCGCCTGCAGCGTTGACTCCTGGCATCATTTCGGTGCAGGGACCCAGCTGACACTTCTTATTTTGGGTCCTGCCTCCCCAGCAGCAGTCTGCAACTTGCCGGCATCCTGGCAGGACAGCAGCCGGCAGCCGCTGAGCAGAGGAGAGAGAGGTAACTTTCTGGGAGGGGTGTGTGGGTTTCTGGATGCTAGATCAGTTCATTTCACCCCACTTCCTAGATGGCCAGGCAGAACAATCCCCTTTCCTTGGGGGTTTAAAAAAACTTTCTTTTCTAAAAAGCTGAAACCCTCTCCCTGCACTTTGAGGAAACTCTGGCTCCATGAAGTTCATCCAGGTCTTTCGCCGCATGGCTTTCTGTGTAAGGAAAGCTGAGTCAGTTGCTCACAAGAGTAGATTTTTCCAAAACAATTGTTAAATGAGGTGCGAATTCTTGTTTTAAAAAAAAAATCGGATTTCTTTCTTATGTTGGTTTCATGTTTGCACCTTGCGTTTTAATTCAGCTACAATAAATATAAGTTTGTGGGGAAATTTTTGGTGGGGGTTTGGTGATTAAAAAAAAAAAATTACTCCATTGCAGTCTGCTGCAGTCCCAGCAACCTGGTTTAACTGCAGAGGCTCTCACAGTGCAGTCTGCCTCTCCTCTTTACCCTTGCTAGAGTCTGAGTCTCTGATTCCCACCTGCCTGGCTTCTCCAAGCCTCCTATCCCATGTCTCCTGGCCCACCCACCCTCTGCAAAGGACCCCGGTAAGTGAGTGGATGTCTGTGACACTTGGGGTTTGAAGGAAAATTTGGACACTGCAGCTTTAAGAATGCCGTACTGCGAAATCTTTCTCCTTCAAGTGACTGCAGAACCTCAGCGGCAGGAGGAGACAGCAGAAGGAAGAGGAAAGAGAGGGACTCCCACTCTTGGGTCAGCCCGTTGGGTAACTCAGCCTGGGGAGCGCTCAGCCCTGGGCAAAATCCAAAGTGCGTTCAGGATCTGACTCTGGGTTGGTCCACACGCTTGGGCACACGGGGAGACCCCACAGACTCACTGATGAGTTTCAGCTTAGTCCTTGCCTCCGTGCGTGCCTGCGTGCGTGTGTGCGTTTGTGTCGGGTTAACTGGCTCTTTAAACCGTGTGGAGAATTCTGGTCTGATCTCTGTTGTGATCTTTGCAGCCTGGCTTGAACCCTGGGAACACAGAAGCAGCTTTCGCTGCCTTGTTCATTGGGGATGGAGGTTTTCTTCTTGTGGGTTTGTTGAGATGAGCTTTGGTGGGAAACTCAAACGATGATTTGCGACCGCAGGGCCAAGGTTGCAGCATTTAAGAAAGGATGTGTTACTAGTAGTAGTGTTGAATGGTGATTGATGCACAGGGTGCCAGGCAGTTGTGGGGGTCCTAGAAACCTCATTTAAATGAGGAGGGGGACTGCACAAGAGCAGCTTAAAGCACTCTTGGGGCAGCAGCTCTTTCTGGGGAGATACACAAGGAGCCCAAGGTGTCTGAGCTCTGTCTCCAGGACCAGACTCCTCCCTGTCTGGCTGAAAGGCCACCCCAAAGGCAGTTGCTGCCTCAGTAGGTGCCGGTTGGAGGAGTGCCAAGGCTGGCACTGCTGGCATGGCATTCTGGGACATGGAGTGCCTGGATCCAGGTCTGCACTGGGGGTGATGTCACGCAGGGCCAATGTGCCTAGGTGGTCCTGGGTACTAGACAGGCTGAGCTCCTATGTGGTTCTTCCCAAAGCAAAAAGGTATCTTTTTACAAACAAACAAAAATAACTTTAGGTCTGGTAATAAATCTGCTCTAACAAGGCACAGGAAACCTCTCAGATATAAAGTATCCAGGCAAGTCCCTGAAGCAGCAATAGGCTAAGGCTGGTCATGTGCCATGACCTCCTTGGGTTGCTGGGTGTCAGAGTTGGGGCCTCATCTTTAGAAAATCCTGCCTGTACTGTGGCAGCGGCTATACCAGCCATAGCTCCTCAGGATGAGAGAGGTGGTCCCATCAAACCCTCCACAAGCCTTTGGGGAAATTTGGGCTCATAGACAAACATTTTGTAGGGTCTTAGACTATATAATTGCCTAGACTGGAAAAGCCTTCTGTAGGTGAAAACAGCTCCCCCTCCCAAATTAGGGGCATCTTGATACTTCTTCACTTTCAATACCCCCGTCCCTCTGTCTTGCTCCAACCATTTTTATACATTTCCTGTATATTTAACACCATCTTTGACCTCGGCTCATAAATCTGTAGTGTGGGCTTGCAGAACCCTCTGAGATATACAGCTACTTAATTTTTCCAGACTAACATCCTTGGATGTGAAAGACTTCGAGCCTGGGGGCACCCAGATGAGCCACAGGGGTCCCACACACTAGGGTCTTTGATGATCAGCATCATGTGGGGCTGACCCTGGAGCCTCACTGGTGCATCAGGCAGAACTTGCGTCCCCACCCCCCCACCCCCCCCCACAGCCCAGAAAGCTGCTAGGATGTGCTGTTTGAACAAACCTTGATGAATTTTTCCCTCATCAGTGTCATAGAGGTGTCAGTGGCCTTCCCACCCTGCGAAGCAAGAGACTAGAGTTGGCATGCCCCAGGCAAACTCCTCTTCAACTCAGCGCCTCCCTCCCCTGCCTGGATTAAAAAACAAGCATCCTTTACATCTGGAATTAATTCCTTTGTATCTGGAATTAGCCAAGAAGAAGGCCACCCCTCCATAGCTACAGAGAAAACGCCACTGTTGATCTCAGCATCCCACCCATGTCCACTGGTCTTTGGTTCCCAAAGGGGAGGTCAGGTGAGGCAGGAACTTCACAAATGTGCCCTGAGAGGAGCAGATGACCCGAGAGCCCCGCACATAACTGGGGCTTGGAAAACAAATGACATGTGCTGCCAATACAAGATGAAATGAGGGGTTTCTACAAGCTTCTCATGGTGAGAGCTCTTCTTCCCTCACGTGGGTGCAGTCAGGGCCAAAAGGACTGAACCGAGGCAGTTGGGGAAGAAGTAAGCAAAGTGACACTGAGAGCCTCTGGGATGGACAGGTGTGCAGGGTCTTAGCCCTGGCAGGCCCCCGGAGGCCCTCATCTCTCAGGAAGTAGGATGGGGAAGCCAGCTGCTGAGGAGCTGGTATGGAGAAAGCTGGCCTCACTCGCTGGACAGCCAGGAACCAGTTTCTGCAGGAAGAAAATCAGTGCCGTTGGTGAGGACCACCACCCTGCCTCCATCTCCCCCACTGTCAGACCCACTAGCCCAGGGGCTGCAGGAGGGTGGGAACAGGAAGCAACTCTCCCCCTCCCTGCCGGTGGACAAGTTCCAGGAGGTGCCATGGGACTGGGCTGATCTTTAAAAAGAATTCTCTTTCCACCTCCCAGACCACTTACAACAGGCGCATCCCGGCCCTGTAATTGTTGCGGGGAAACAGTAAAGCCAGAGCTGGTCCCTAAGTTAGGTGGTGGAAGCGGGGGTATGGGGGGAAGGGTGCCTGGAGGGGCCGGGAGGGTGGTGTGCGTCTCGGTCCCAGGCTCCCCGGCGGCTCGCGATGCACCAGTGCTGACTCAGGGCTTCCCTCGCCCTCTTCTCTCCCCCCGCCATCACCTGCCCCGGCCTTGGCCCGCGGAGCCCGCGTTGCTGGTTCTCCGGGTCTCCTTGCGCAGGGGCGGTGGGGACCCAAGCCGCTGCAGGCCCTCCCCCGCCCTCCCCGCCGCCCGGGGCCAAGTCAGCAGTGCTGGCCGCCGCCGGGGCTGCAGCAGCGGGCGGCGCAGAGGCCCTGCACCACTGCTCCGGGCTGGCGGGCGGCGCGCCTCTGCCGCGCTCTCGTCCCGACGGCCACCTCCCGGCGGCTGCGCGCAGCCAGCGCCGAGACAGCACCCGGCCTCTGATTGGTGCAGTGAGTGAGTCTCGGGCTTTATTTATACAACCTTTTCTGCACGACTCGACTTCCTCGGAGTTGAGGGCTGGAGCCGGAGGCAGCCTTCCTTCCCGGCTGGGAAGGATGACAAGCCGGGGTCTGGTACCAGCGACTGTCTTCGTGAATCCTTGGATGGATCATTTTCACCTGCTTCTGTACGGAGCAGCCACCAAGTGTGGGGCGCGATTTGCGGAAACCTCCATAGAAGAACAAGACTGTGTGGCACCTCGGTAGGGCTGGGAGGGTGAAGGCTTTCAGACGAGCCCAGGGATGCTGTGTTTGGGCCCTGGCTTTGGACCTCCTGCTCTGAATCGTGGACACCGGTCTGGAAAGTGAGGCTGCCTTTCCAGCTGGGGGATAAGAAGGGATTCTCAACTCCGGCATCCTCTTGGGTGATGGCAGAGGAACCTTCTCGGACCATATCCTTGAATGCTCCACTCAGGATGTCTGGGAAAGCCCATGGAGACGGACTGAGGCACAAAGGTGATGGGAGAAAGGTTTTTTATTCCCAGTGTCATGGAGTTAGTTGAAGAAGGTTAAAGTTGGATGAGGAGGGAGTCCAGCTCCCCTGCAGAGGGAAGCTGAGCCAGCAGGTATGGGTGGTGTCTGACCGCTGTGGACCCTCCTGGATGAAGTGAGGGTTGAGGGGGCAGGAGTCAGGGACCCGGGGACAGAGAAGTTCCCCAGGGGGTCTGGGCAGCACTTTCTGCTCAGAATAGAAGCCTCCTGTGAAGGTCTTCGTTTATACCAGGGGCATGAAAATGGTGCCCAACTCGTCCCCTGGGACCTGTCTCCTGGCAAGATGGGAAGTGATGTCACGCTGCCTGCTCTTCTGGGGCTGAGACAGTTCGGAGACTGATGCCTCTGACTGTCCTGGGCCCTGGACTTCTGCAGGGAGAGCCTGGGTGCTGGGGGCCGCTCCCTCCCATGGCTCACTTGAGCGTCTCCACCTTGGAGACTGCCCTTGAAGCCTGCATTGCGCTGGGAGGAGGAGGAGATGGCAGAAGAGGAAGAGGAGGGGGAGATGTCAGGGGTCGAGGGGGAGATGGCCGGGGTCGAGGGCCCTGCAGACCCTGCTCCCTGCTGATGTCATCAGTCTGAGGGCCTGCACCAGCTGGAGGCTGCCCCAGAACTGACACCAGAAGCCTTCCTGCTCAGTCTGGGACAGGCGCAGTGCTGCGGCTGCCAGTATTCCTGCCAAGGACGCAGGGGCAGGTAGCTCTCCGAGGGATTGCCTGTACCCTCCAGGCAGAGCCAACTGGCCAGCCGAGTCCCCGGGCCTCCTCCAGGAACTGAGGTGTAAAGCAAAGGTGAGGGCCATGAGAGCCAGTGGTGGGCTTGGATTTCAGCTGGAAATGGGACACTGGTGGTGCCCACCTGGTTCCGAAGACAGGGAGGACGAAGAGGCAGGCGGTGGGCGGGGGGCGGGGGGGGGGGGGTGGTTGGGGGGGCAGGTGGAGAGGACAGGAAGAGGCTCCAAGGTGTTGCTGGGATCATGGGGTCCCAGGGCCAGATCTTGGCTCAAGGTGCTTTCTCCACTGACCACTTTTGCTTTTCCCCCAATGCAGAGTCAGCGGTTTCTCTGCTGTGCCCATTCTCAGCAGATCTGGTTAAGGATCAGAAGCTACCTGTCCTCTTATGCATGCAAACTTTAGCCCCACACATGAAAGATACTTTGAAGTCATCTGATGGCAGCCCAAGCTCAGAGACAAGGATCGTGAGGCCGAGAGGTTAACTGACTTGCCCAAAGGAGACAGGAAGCACAAGGGCAGGTCTGTGAGTCCCTAGGATGTGTTTCAACCAGCACGTCAAACAAGGACAAAGTCATCAGCGCTGGACCCATTGAGCACCCTGACTCCAGTGAAACAGGACAAGGTAAGTAAATTGGGGACCTGGAGGTGACACTGATCTCAGGTTCTAAAGACCATGAGCAAAACTTACTGGACATCAGGCAGTGTTGTTCTGGGAACTGAATGTTGCTTTTGAGCAGGTTTGCAGCACCTCTGGTTTACAGCTCTCACTGGGCAAAGTGTCCAGGGGAGAAAATGTAGGACTTCTTTTCTAGTTGTTTCTCTTTGGAGTTCTGGGAATTTGGGGCCACTGAAGCCTGGTGGCTACCAGTTGTTATTAATTCTGTAGCTCAGACTTCCTCCAGCAGAGGGCAGCCCAGGACTCAGGAAGAAAACCCAGCCTCTCACTGCGGTCCTGGCGGTTTGGGAAAATGGGGATATGAGTTTTTATTTGGTCCCATGCATTCAGGCCAGAGAAGGAAATGGCAACCCACTCCAGTATTCCTGCCTGGAGAATCCCAGGGACAGAGGAGCCTGGTGGGCTGCCATCTATGGGGTCGCACAGGGTCAGACACGACTGAAGCAACTTAGCAGCAGCATGCATTCAGGCAGAAGTTTTTCAGGATTATGTTTTGACCAATAAAACAGAAAGTTTACCTAGAAATTTCCCTGCCATTCAGGATGTGTGTCATCTCCTGGGCCCTCCCACATTTCATTTTGCTTCTTAGAAAGGTCTTGGGGAATTCAATACAGAGGGGTATGCTGTGGTTTTCTTTGTTCACAGTTCTTAGAGTAGGCTTAATGAGTCATTTGTGCCTCTGTTATCTGAGGAAATCTCACAAAATTCGCAGGGAGAGCTGGCCATCCTTGAACAGGGTGGCAAAGGACAGATGGCTGGACCACCAGCAACTCTGCACTGGGCATGCTGGTCCATGTGCAGGAGGTTCAGCCCACCCTGGGATTTCAGGTGGGTCCTTATGCCCACCTCTTGTTTGAGGAATGTTACAGAAGGACAGTAGCAAACCCAGACCGGAGTCCACGTGAATCAACCACTGGGTTTGGCCTCATTTTTTCCCCACTGATCTCCCCCCTGATGGTCTGTCTTTCTGTCCTTGTTTGGGGATTTCTATTTGGCATCTCAGCTCATCGTCTCACGCCCAGTGAGTTCCCTGTTTCCCCCAGTGGCCCCACTTGTTTAATGCTGATTTGCAGTTGTGAGGAAGACCAACCTGAACACCCTTGAGACTAAAATTTTTCTTGCTAATAACCTTCAGCTACTCAGAGGTGAATTACTGCAATTATCTAAAAGACAGCTCATTTTCTTGTGTCATGAGATGACCTTTGCTCTCTATGGTAAAATATGCCTTTAGATGGCATGCTATCCTGCCCAGGGGTTCTGGAGTTCTTGGTTCTCCAGTTTGGGGTGGGTGTAAGACTGTGTCATTAGCTCACTGCATGGGCCTGTCAATGTAACTGCTGCAGAGCAAGGGAGCTGCCAGACCCCTGGTTAGGTGCAGGTAAACTTGACAGAAGTGGAGAAATTTAACCAAGAAATGTGACTGGGGGCATCTCAAATAGGACCAGTAGACAACACATAACTTTTTTTACTCTAGTGGTATAAATTATTTCTCCCAAAGAATTCTTTGATAATTTGGTTCAACCCAACAAGCATCCACTGACATGAAAATCTGAGCTGTGAGTAGGTACACACAACAGAGGGTATGATCCTTGCCTTTGCTTACTTATTTTTAAATACTTATTTGGCAGCATGGAGTCTTAGTTGCGGCACACAGGATCTCTGTTGGCCTCGTGCAGGATCCTTCGCTGGGGCGCTTAGACTAGTTGTGTTGTGCGGGATCCAGGGCACGAGGCCTTCAGTGGTTAACATAAGAGGGCTTAGTTGCTCCGAGGCTTGTGGGATCTTAGTTCCTCGACCAGGGATCAAACCTGCACCCCTTGAATTGCAAGGCGAATTCTTAACCCCTGGATCACCAAGGAAGTCCCCTGATACTTGCCATAAAAAAAATCAATAGAGGGACTTTCCTGGTGGTCCAGTGGTTAAGACTCTACACTTCCAACGCAGGGAGAAAGATCAATCCCTGGTTGGGGAACTAAGATCCACATGCCGCTCAGCCAATAAATAGATAAGTAAATAAGTGAAATGCTGGTTCTGAGGCTCTTTGGGAAATATTTTTTAAAAAGTCAATAGAATTTAGGGGGGAGGGATAAATTAGGAATTTGGGATTAACAGATACACACTCCTATATAAAAAACAGATAAACCACAAGGACCTACTGTATAGCACAGGGAACAATATTCAATATCTTGTAATAACCTATAATGAAAAGTGAAAGTGAAAGTCATGTCCGACACTTTGTGATCCCATGGACTGCACAGTCCATGGAATTCTCCAGGCCAGAATACTGGAGTGGGTAGCCTTTCCCTTCTCCAGGGGATCTTCCCAACCCAGGGATAGAACCCAGGTCTCCCACATTGCAGGTGGATTCTTTACCAGCTGAGCCACCAGGAAAGCCCTATAATGGAAAAGAATCTGAAAAAGAATATATATGTGTATAACCGAATCACTTGGCTGAAATTTGGAAATCCAATGCTGAAACATTGGAAATCAAGTATACTTCAGTTAAAAAAATCAAGAGCATTTCAGTGTATGACAATAGGGTGGCAGGGCACTGAGGGACAGGGTCACTTCTCAGTGACACCTAATGGTTCCAGGTCTACCCTTTGCTCCTTCTTCCTTGAGTCAAGCCTGGTCAAGAGTGGGCACTCAGACATCTTGCCAGTGTGCCAGGTCACTTGAGTTTATAAGTGTGCCTAGAAGTTGACCTGTCCTGTCCTGGGGCTCAGATGCCTGCTGCAGTGCCTCGTCAATACCTGTCACTTATTTTCTTGGGGCAACTTGCTCCAGGGTCTGTCTGCTGGGGCTGAGACATCTGGCCTCGGCTCCATGTTCAAAAAAGATGCTTAGATTTTTAAAAATAATTTCTAGTATACAGTGCAATTCTCTTATATTTGAGTTGTGTGTGTGTTGAAAGCATTTGACTTTACTGTATTATTTTTTTAATTTTATTGGAGTATAATTCATTTACAGGGTTTCCCTCATAGCTCAGTTGGTAAAGAATCCACCTGCAATGCAGGAGACCCTGGTTCAATTCCTGGGTTGGGAAGATCCACTGGAGAAGGGATAGGCTACCCACTCCAGTTTTCTTGGGCTTGCCTTGTGGCTCAGCTGGTAAAGAATTCACTGGCAATGTGGGAGACCTGGGTTCGATACCTGGGTCGGGAAGATCCCCTGGAGAAGGGAAAGGCTACCCGCTCCAGTATTCTGGCCTGGAGAATTCCATGGACTGTATATTCCATGAGGTCGCAATGAGTCGGACACGACTGAGTGACTTGCACTTTCACATAATCATTTGCAGTGTTGTATTAGTTTTAGGTGTACAGCATAATGATTTGGTTATACACATTCAGGCTTCCCTGATGGCTTAGACGGTGAAGAGTCCACCTACAATGACGGAGACCCAGGTTCAATCCCTAAGTTGGAAAGATCCCCTGGAGAAGGGAATGACTACCACTCCAGTATTCTTGCCTGGAGAATCCCATGGACAGAGGAGCCTGACGGGCTATAATCCATGGGGTTGCAAAGAGTTGGACATGACTGAGAGACTAACACTTTCTCTTTCACTGTCATATATTCAGGGCTTCTCTTGTGACACTAGTGGTAAAAACACACCTGCCAATGCAGGAGATGTAGAGACGTGTGTTTGATCCCTGGGTGTGGAAGATGCCCTGGAGGAAAGGGGATGGAAAGGCATGGCAACCCACTCCAGTACTCCTGCCTGGAAAATTCCATGGACAGAGGAGTCTGGTGGGCTACAGTCCACAGGGTCATAAAGAGTCAGACGTGACTGAAGCGACTTAGCACACATGCACACACATACATATTTTCATTCTTTTCACATATACGTTATCACAGAATATCATTATCTATTTTATATATAGCAGTGTGTGTGTGTCAGTCCCAAGCTCCCAATTTATTCCCCCCTACCTTTCCCCTTCGGTGACAAGATTGTTTTTGAAATCTGTGAGTCTGTTTTATAAGTGAATTCATATCATTTTTTATCAGATTCTTCATATGAGTGATATCATAGGACATTTGTCTTTTTCTGTATGACTTACATCTAAGAGCATTAAATTTTAAATGTTTAAAATGCATTTTTCTAATCCTGTCTTGACATCTCTCCATCCTGTAAACTCCCAGGTTGCCTTAGACGCGGCATTGGCCTGGATGCCTCATGTCCTCTGACTGGCCCTGCCGCACGCAAAGCACTGCCCTTTTGTGATCTGAAGGTCACCTTGTCCTGCAGCCCCAGTGTTGTAAACAGTCCGTTCAAGTTCTCAGAGACACCAGGCTTCCGTCTGTGTGATAAATGTGCTTATTTGATAACAGGGAGTGGACCAGACATAAGTGGTTTTTAAAGAAAAGTACAAATTAGGTTTTTCTTCAAAACAGGAGGAGTAAGATAGGGCGGATAAAAATCTGAAAATGGGTCCAGATTGTCTCTGATGCTCCCTCCCCTCTGGCCTTCACCCCACAGGTCTCCCAGGCAACCTTGGAATCTCCGAGGGACTCCAGGTCACTAAGAAGCCTCCGCTTAGCACTTGTGCTCAGCCTAGCGGCCTGAGCACCACATTCGGTTGCATCTGCCCATCTCTATCTTCCCCTCTGGATGTCTGTACTAATAGATTCTGTTGGGGACACCAGTGCCCACGGGTCTCTGGAAGGTACACGCACTCTCAGGCATCTCCTGGGGACTGCAATGCCTTAACTCGAAGGAGAAGTCCCTCCCAGCAAAGTCCCTTTTTGGAGAGAAGGCTGGTGAAGGAGACTGGAACAGCCTGCCAGGCACCTGCAGGCCACTTCCCTGCACACCTGGTGCTGGAATTGCATTGGTTTTCACAACTGCTTTGCTTCTTGGCTTCCCCAGCTCCCTGGAGGCCCAAAGCAGCTGCTCTCCCAAGGTGTTCCTACCAGGGAAGGAGACCCAGCTCCAGCAAAGATGTCCTGTGAGTGCCCTTTATCTCTTCCAGATGCTTGCTACACATGATTTTCTGAAGGCTGTGCTAAGCATTCTTTCTATTTATAGAAAGATAGAGGTGATGCTAACCTGACAAACTAAGGGGAAAGGGGTGATGGCTGCAAATACAGAAGTTGGTAGCATCCGCCCAAAGGGTTGAGGACGGGTGTTGGTGTGGCCAGCCAGAGAAGGGGTTCCAGTAAGTACAGGGGCCTGAGGCATCATTCATAAGCGTCATCCCCATGGTCCTATGTTGGAATGTCTATATATTCTAGGATCTGGGAGGCTTTCCAGCTTTCTCGTTGACCTCAGCATTCCTTTGGGGGTAGACTTACTTTAGGTGGGTGGCTCATTCCACCAATTACTTTATCTCTTTAACATCTGTCCCATTTCGTGGGGGTCCTAACCTGTCCTTGGCATTTTTTTCTTTTTTCTGGCCATGCTTCGCAGCATGTGGGATCTTAGTTCCCCAATCAGGGAACAAATCCACGCCCTTTAAATTGGAAGCACAGAATCTTAACCCCTGGACCTCCAGGGAAGCCCCATGTCCTTGGCATTTCTATAACATTCCCCACTCAACAACCTCAAAGCCCAGGCATGGAACTGTGTTCAACCAACCCTCCAAGGATGACCCTCTCTTCTATAGGACAAGCCACTTTTCCTTCTGGCATGGGTTGACTTTTCTTTTTCTTCTTCTTCTTTTTTTTTTGTTTTCCTTTCTAATCAATAGAATAAGGCAGTTATCTACATCAGAAATAAAATGCTTCTGGGAATTCCATGGCGGTTCAGTGGTTAGGTTGGGGCTTCCCTGATAGCTTAGTTGGTAAAGAATCCACCTGCAATGCAGGAGACCCCGGTTTGATTCCTGGGTTGGGAAGATTCTCTGGAGAAGGGATAGGCTACCCACGCCAGTATTCTGGGATTCCCTTGTGGCTCAGCTGGTAAAGAATCCGCCCTCAATGCAGGAGACCTGGGTTCGATCCCTGGGTTGGGAAGATCCTCTGGAGAAGGGAAAGGCTACCCACTCCAGTATTCTGGCCTGGAGAATTCCATGAAGTCCACGGGATTGCAAAAGAGTTGGACACAACTGAGTGACTTTCACTTTCACTTTCCAGTGGGTAGAACTCTGTGCTTCCACTGCAGGAGGCCCAGGTTCGATCCCTGGTTGGGGAAACTAAGATCCTGCAAGCCATGCAGCACAGCCAAAAAAAAAAACTAAAAAAGAAATAAAGTGCTTGATCTATCAATCAATCAACTGCTCCATAGGGCTATCTCCTAAGAATAATTAGACCTCTCTCTGTCCTCAATTAGAAAAAAAGGTGAATTTGATGCACAAGCCACGGGGCAACTTTAGGAGCTGGAGAAACGTAAAGCTGTATTTAGTTAAAATGCCCAGTCAGCATAGCCATGAGTAAACACTTAAAGTAATTCTCCCCTTTGTACAGCATTTTGACTTCTTACATTTATTTGCTATTTTTAATTCAGTGGAGATTTCTTCACCAACCCAACAAGTCAAGTTGCGCTTCCTTATTCAGAAGTGGGGTTTTGAAGAGTGTGCTTGCTGACACAAGGGCTTTGCAAGGGCTAGGCAGGCTCCCTGGAGCACCCCCACAGGTTACACATAGGTCCCCACACTGGCCCATCCACCATGGGCCCACCAAATGACTTTCCGATATATCAACTGAAAAAAAAAAAAGCACGACCTCAGAGCTGAGAGTTTTGTTTTATTTGGCGGACATCTTTAAAGAACTTAAGCCCAGGACATAACCTCTCAGATAGCCCTGTGGGACTGCTCCAAAGAGGCAAGCGAGGAGCCAGGATACATAGGAGTTTCTGCAACAAAGACCAAGTAGTCAGAACATCAAAATATTGCTGCTATTGTTGTTGTTGAGTTGTTCAGTCATGTCCGACTCTTTTGCGACCCAATGGACTGTAGCCTTCCAGGCTCCTCTGTCCATGGAATTCCCCAGGCAATACTGGAGTGGGTTGCCATGCCTTCCTCCAGGGATCTTCCCAACCCAAGGATCGAATCCTTGTCTCATGCACTGGCAGTCGGATTCTTTACCACCGAGCCACCTTACTGTTAAAGAACACCAGACATTTCAAGTTAAGGAATTTAGCGCTTGTCTATGCATGGGAAAGTTGCAAAAGTCTGGGCTTGCTGACATCATTCCTTGGTATACCCTCTGCTCTCTGAGCCAGAATACCGTGTTTTCTCATCCTGAGTCTCCTCAGGGTACCCCCTGGCGGTGGCTGCAGCGGCTGACTTCTAGCTGGGGAGTGGGTGCTTCCTGCCTCCATCCTGAGTTCCCTCAGGGCTTATGGTCTATGTGGCTGGTAATGTGGTGGCTTGAAGGTTGCAGCATCCTTGTTTACCAACATGGTAAACATCTGTCATTCACAGACGCAGGGTTGCAATAGGCAAGTCCTCCCCACCACCAAGCCCCCTTTCTTCTGCAGGGTCCAGTCTCAGACCCCGTGTCACCACAGTCCTGTCTTCGAGGGCATAAAAGACAGGCTGCTTTGGACTTGTCAGTACCTGCCAGGGTCCAGGCAGAACAGCCACAGGATACCCGACTCCCTTGTGTTACCTACACCAGGATTAGATTTTCTTTTGTATCTTGGCCCAATTTATTTATTTCTTTTTATGGTTTCCTGTGGCATACGGGATCACAGTTCCCCAACCAGGTATCAAACCCACAACCCCTGCAGTGGAACACAAAGTCTTAACCACTGGACCACCAAGGAATCTTCTGAGTCAGGGGAGTTAGCATTTATCAAGCGTGCTGGAGTAAAAAAAGAAAAAAGAGTTATGGGGCTTTCAGAAACCTGCTGGGTTCATGCCATTTATTTTGGGCCACTAGGAAGAATGGTGCCCCCCTTTTTTCCCTCTACTGAGATATAACTTACACACCGTAAATTTCACCACTTAAAAGTACAGTTTGGTGGGTTCCAGTATACAGTCACCCCTCTGTATCCATGGGTTCTGTATCCATATCAGTTGCATGAATTTCACTGACAGTTGACTGAAAAAAATTAAAAGAAACTATTTCCAGAAAGTTCCAAAATGCAAAACTTGAATTTGCCAATGGCCAGCAACTATTTACCTATCATTTACGTTAAACTTAAATGGCTACCCAATCCAGTATTCTTGCCTGGAGAATTCCATGAACAGAGGAGCCTAGCAGGCTACAATCCGTGGGATCACCCAGAGTCAGAAACAACTGAGTGACTGACACAATGCTATACTTATTTACATTGTATTTATATTGCATCAGGTGTTATGAGTGATCTAGAGATGATTTAAAGTATACAGTAGACTGTGCATAGGTTATATTTAAATATAATATTACCTTATTTTATGTAAGGAACTTGCGTGTGTGCTGAGTCACTTCAGTCATGTCTGACTATTTGTGGCCCTATGGACTGTAGCCTGCCAGGCTCCTCTGTTCATGGGATTGTCTAAGCAAGAATATTGGAGTGGGTTGCCATTTCCTTCTCCAGGAAATCTTCCCAACCCAGGGATCGAACCTGAGTCTCTTGGGTCTCCTGCATTGGTAGGTGGGTTCTTTACCATGAGCATCTTCAAATTTGAGGATCTTAAGAGGGCCCTGGAACTGACCCCCACTTAGATATGGAGGGAGACTAGATTCACAAAATTGTGCAACCATCAGTGTGATGTAATCCTAGGATATCACTATCCTTTTTTACATTTAATTTTTTAAAATATTTATTTATTTGGCTTTGTCGGTTCTTAGTTGCGGCATGCAGGATCTTTGGTTTCAGCATGTGGGATCTAGTTCCCTGACCAGCGATTAAACTCGGGTCCTCTGCACTGGCAGCATGGAGTCTTAGCCACTGGACCACCAGGGAAGTCCCTAGCCTTTTTTTTTTTTTTTTTAAATTCACACTTTTGGACAAGATCAACCTCATAGGCTGATTCGGAAGTAGGACTTCTTGGGCTTCTGTGGTTAAATTTAAGACATGAATGCCTCCCGGGTGCACTGTTTTGAAGCTGTGTCTGGGTGGGGGCCATGAACTGAAGCTTGTGCATGCTACCTCTGTAGCCCCCTTTCTCTATAGTGCCCTTGCTTGCTAGTCAGGGGTGTGTGTACATCTGCATCTGGGTATGGGATGAATTCTAGGGGAAATACAGATGGGCTGAACACCCTTGGTGAGACAGACTGACATATGGAGATGCCTTTACAAACCAGTCCTCACTTACACAAACATGATTAAGGGGGGAAAAAAAGAGGCCTGAATGTGGTTTGGCCTCTGAATGGAAAAGTGGATATAAATCTTATTTCAAGTCCTCTAGTTACCGGAGTCTGGAGTCTCCCAAATGTACTCCTTCATCTGTCAGCCGCCCAGGTCAAGGCGTTTCGGTGGCTCTGAAAGGAAAGGGAGAAGAAAGGACCAGTGAGGGTGGAGGTCTCAGCTGGAAATGCTCCCAAACGTCCATAAGTGTGGAGCAGGGAACTATAGCTTCCTTGGGCCCAGGGCTCCAGAGGTTCCTTAGGTAAGCTGATGAAGTGCCTGCTGTGTGCAGCAACTCCATTTACTACAGTCTTTACAACCACCTTGAGGGGTGTGGGGGTCGTTCATTCATTCCACCAACATATATTGAGTCCATACCGTGAGCCTGATGCTGTCTGTACACACAAGAACACCAAGGCGTGGAGAGGCTAAGCAATTTGCCAAATTGAGGCCAGATGCAGCTGCTTAAGGAGTGAGGCTTGGGAGTCAGAAAGGAATGAATATGGGTCCTGGTTCCACTTCATTCTCCCCCTCGTGATGGTGGCCAAGTTTTACCTTTCTGGTCCTCAGCTTTCTCACCTGGAAATGGGGTAGTACTGGTATGTATCTCACAGGACTGTGTAGAGAATTGAAAGAGATTATTATCTAGGGTGGATTTAGGTTGATGCCTGGCACACAGTGTCTCCCGCACTGCAGGCAGACAGAGCCACCAGGGAAGCCATCCCCTGGAGAAGGAAATGACAATCCATCTATGGGATTTTCTTGTCTGGAAAATCCCATAGACGGAGGAGCCTGGAAGGCTACAGTCCATGGGGTCACAAAGAGTCAGACAAGACTAAGCGACTTCACTTACTTTCTTTCTGGCACACTGAGCACTCAGTGTGAGTTAGCTTTATTATTATTATTCCCCGAGGTCACACACAGAATCAGAATTAGAACCAGCTTTTCCCTTCTGTCGCCTGTGCCACCTCCAGAGCCACTGACCTCATTGAAAAGAAAGTGTTACTCGCTCAGTCTTTGTGACCCCATGGACCGTATAGCCCACCATGCTCCTCTGTCCATGGGATTCTCCAGGCAAGGATACTGGAGTGGGTTGCCATTCCCTTCTCCAGGGGATCTTCCCGACCCAGGGATCAAACACGGGTCTGCTGCATGGCAGACAGACTCTTTACTGTTTGAGCCACAAGGGAAGCCTTGGCCTCATTAAATCCTCCTGAATCTTTGAGGATCTGCAAAGACCTTCCCCACTCAAGCTACCGTACAGTGATGGCCACCCTGGGGGGAGGGTGGGTGGGAAATGGTCCTCTGCCCATGTGGGGAAAGGTAGCTATCCAGTGCATCTGGGCATTCTGACCGGCTCTTTCCTTCTCTGGGACTTTTCTAGAATCCTTGGAAAAGGCTGGGAACGTGGGCTCCATGCAGACTCATCCCTGTGAGCTGGGGACTGTCATCTGTCAAATGGGGTCAGCTCACAGCTGGCCTCACTTGCTCCCCGCAGTGTGCATGTGATGACATGCTTGGGGCAGCAGCCACTTCCCGCCAAGGACCAACTTCTCCCAGTGCAAGATGCAGGTGTCTCATGGGGCCAAGAAGACCCTAGTCCTTCAGTTGTGTCCCTGTGGAGGAAACAAGTTCCTGCAGGGTCTCGGTGCATCACGTGCAGAGTACCGCCAAGTGTGAGTTTGCTAAGAGGGTTTGCCTCGGAGGAAGCAACAGCCCTGAGCGCAGAACTCTTGCAGGGGGAGGCCTGGGTAACTCCTCTTTCCTTCATACCAGGCCGTGAGGGCCGCAGGGCAGTTTGTCTCCCAAGGGTCCCAGGTCCAAACCTGGTCGGATTGGGTAGGATCTATGGTGGCTGGGGGCAGGGTGGTGGCTGGGGAGTCCCCTCCCCACAACTGAGAAGGGCGTCTTCGGGGCCACCGCTGCACATGTGTCCCCATCAACCCCAGGGGCGTCCCGCGACATGCGCAGGGCAGTGTAGAAACCGCGAGGACAGGGAGGCGCGCACCTCACCACCTCACGGGCTGCCCGGCGCCTCGCCGCGTCCGAATCTGTGCCTCCGGGGACCTGTAAGGCAGATGCTGGGGGCTGCACCCGGCCCCTCGGCTCAGCCGAGCCCTGCCCCCGCGCGGTCCCCGCCCGGCGCGCCCAACGCTCCAGCGCCGCATCTCGGCGATGACCACCACCCGCCTCTGCGCCCCTGAACGCGCGAGCCGAGCCACCTCGGCGGCAAGCAGCGCCGGAACTTGGGGGCGCGGTGAGTGGGGGCGGGGCGCCGGCGGGCGGTGGCCCCTGCCGGGTGTCTGATTCTGGCGCTAGAAGTCCTTCCCCGGCTCCTCGAATCGGGGCTGTTAGGTCCTTCCCTGCTTTCCAGGCTGGCTATGTCCCGGACACGACAGGTCCAGACCTGGGACACCTCCCTCATCCGCGCTCGGGACGCGGTTTCTCCTTCCCTCTTCCTGGGGTTGAGGCCCGCGGGTTGGGCATTGCGGCGAGCGGGCCCCATGGTTTCGTTTGCTTTCTTACAGGCCACCCTCGGCCCGCCTGGGCTTCGGTCCCGCCGCGGAGCGGCGAGAAGCTCCCGGAAGAGTCGCGATGGCCGTGGAGTCCGGTTGTCGGCTCCGGGAGCGCGCCCCGGGAGGAGACGAGGGGCGCCGCGCTGTCCGCGCTGTCGCAGAGGACGCACCAGTCCCCGCAGGCGGCAGTGGTGGAGGGGCCGGGACCCGATGCCTGTGGGGGACCGGCTCCACGGCGGAGCGCGCTCGGTGCCCCGGCAGCGCGCCCCGCCGCGGCACCCCGGTCTTCTGTCCTAGCGCACACCCCACCCCGACGTGACTCGGGTGGTTGCCGCGCTCCCGCCCCGTTCCCTGAGGGCTGGCGCCGCCCCCACCCGCCCCTCCGCGCCCTTACCTGCGCCCTTTTCCTTCTCAGGTGGAGGAGAGGGCCAGCGCCCGGTCCTCTGGAGAGAGACGACTCCACGGATCTGGGGCCAGAGAGACGCGTCTCTCGCCCCGGGGCCGGGTGGTTCGCGCAGGAGGAAGGACCGCGAAGCGGGCTCTGCCTGGGCTTGCCTGGGCTTGTTCAGAGCCGGGCTGCTTCCCTCGGTGGCCGCGCCGATCCGGGGTGATTTCGAGATTTTGCGGGAGCCTTGGAACCAAACCCCAGGGAGGAGGAGGCCGGAAGCCTGCGCGACCCGTTCGCCGTCCAAGGATGGAGCCCAGGTAAACGCTTGCGTTCTCGGTTGGTGTGAAAGTTGGTAACAGAGGCAGGAGATAGAGCAAGTACTTTAACAACAATAAAGAGATGTCTGTTGAATTCTGCGGCCTCAGAGTAGTAAGAAGAACGTCCAAGAAACAACAAAATGCTCTTTGATTTCATAATCTTGAAAGGATTTTTTTTTTTTTGGATTTTGCATGGCTGGTTATTTTTCTCCTCCTCAGTCTCCGTCGTGGGTGCAGGAGGGCTCACTGGTCTAAGAGTGGAAATGGGGATTCTGATTTTACTGCCGCTGCTCAGCCACGTGCTATCTGAGCAAATACCTTGACTTCCTGAAAGTGGGGACATTGAAGCTAGGTCCCCAAGGTGGTTGTGACAAGTGCTTCAGTCACTAAAGGAGTGTTATACAAGAAGTCCAGCCCGCCAGTTCGTGTTTTAAAGAGAGGATTTCAAACTTCCAGTCCGGAGGGTTGTCTTCCTTCTCCTCCCCATCCCAGTCTCTCCTTGCTCCCCACCCCCACCCCACCCCACCCCACCCCCAGCTGGTGGAAACGCTGTCCAGGCTTGGGGCCGCAGGTCAGGATGGCACTTCCGGGTCAGGATGGCATTTCCGGTAGTTAGTTCACCTTCCTGGTAGGCACAGGAGCCATGCTTGGACGCCCACCCTTGGTTTAGGTGGATGAGGCTGGCACCTCATAGGGGACCTGCCAGTGCTTCACGGTTTCTGTGCTGCTGGGGCACAGGGAGCAAAGGGACCGCGTGCTGGGCAGACAGGCCCAGGGCGTTAGCGCCCCCAGGCCCCCATACACTCTCGCTGGTCTCCTGCAGCAGGAAGTGGCTGGGCGTCCTGGATAAGTGCCTGTGGAGCTCTTGTGGCCAGAAATCGTGTCAGGAAGGCAAAATGGCCCCCTGTGAGGTATGTGGGGCCAGTTCTGCCTCTGCCCCCAGATCTGAGAGACCTCCACGACAATGGCCGCTCCCCTGAGCCTCTGTATGGCAGTGGCTGAAATGGGAGGCCTAGGGAGGAGGGGGTTCTCCTGTACTCCCTGTTATTCCCCTTGAAGATCTATCCAAGAGCAGAGAGCTGATGGGGACATTGGCTGGTGCCCTGAGGCCACTGGCATCAGCTGCCCTGTGGGTTAGTGGCTTATTTCCTGAGCTTCCCAACCTTGAGGACTGGCCAGGGCAGTCCTGCTCCACCTGCCAATCCATCTTTCTCTGGCCCCAAGAACCCCTTGGTTACCAGGCTGGGTGTCCCCAAGAACTGCACTTTTACGCCCCACCCCTTGGCACCCATCACAAATCAATGATGCTAAACCTAGACTGGCTTCGGGTCCTTCTCTCCACCGCAAGCCAGGCAGCACTTACCGTTGATGGTACAAGCAGGTCTTCCCGAGCCCTGAACCTGCCCTTGTAACTGGGCCCTGGGCTAGCAGGTACAGGAAAATGAAAGCATGTGCAAAATGGTTAGAGGCTGCTCAAGCCTCGGGTTAGAGGAGGTCAAAAGTAGGCAACAAGAAAATGACTTGTCAGCACCCATTCATTCACTCATTCAGCAAATATTATTGAATCCTTGCTGTGTGCCTGCATCATCTAACCCTAAGAATACCCCCATGAGCCAGACAGGCAGACCCTTGCTTTGGTGGCGCAGCTGATCTGATGGAAGAAAGAGGCAATAAATGAACAAAATAAATATTTCAAATAATGTTAGGTCATGATAAATGCTGTGAAGGAGTTGGAGGGTGAAGTGCTGGGAGGGGTGTTGTTTCCCTGGGAGGGTGAGGTTAAGTCAGTGAAGTGAGGGGAGCGTTTTTTAGGTGGGAGGGTCAGCAAGTGCAAAGGTGCGTTTGAGAAATTTACAAGGAAGCCAGAGAGGCTGGAGGTGAGTGGTAACTGTTTAAGTTGGGCAGGGCTGAGAATTTAGAATGAAATCCAAAGGGTGATGTTCCCCAGCCTTTGGAGGGTTTTGAGCTACAAATATCATGATCTTATGTTTTGAAACAATGGCTCAGGCTTCTGTGTAGAGAACATACACAGGAGTGGCAGCTAGGGAGTACCTACTAGAGTGATTCCTTGGTCCTGCTAGAGACCACAGTGGCTGCAGGAGGCCTGTAGCCCAGAGGGGATAGAGGCCATAGCTGTTGAAGGTAGAGTCAACTGAGTCTGTAGCTGGATGGACAAGGGAGGATGGGCAGGGAAAAAAGAGACGAAAATGACTGAAGTTTGTGGCTTGCACAGATGGGTGAATCATTTATGGAGGCGGGGAGAACTGGGAGGCACAGGCTACAAGCTTCTGATCTGGCTACAGTAGGTCATCTGTTAGACACCCGAGTGGAGATGGTATTGATGCTGGCAGCTGGAGCATAGGAGAGAGTTTAGGGCAGGGGAATCTTAGTGACTACCTAATACCTTGAGACTGGGTGAGGTTGCTGAGGGGGGTTTGGGGAGGCTTGGGGGAGAGCTTGAGAAGAGGTAAAGGAGTCACCTTGGGAGATGGAGAGAGAATGGACAAGGGAAGTGACAGAACAATATGGCACATGCTTGATAAATATTTGTTGGGTGGATAGACACATGAAATGTCGTAGGACTGCTGTGCAGTGCTGAGTACCTAAAGGCCCAGCGGGGGATGTAACAGGATTTTAAATGGGACTCACAGGGCTAGGGAGACACCAAGGCAGTCTGTGGAAGTGGAAGGGATATGATCTGAGCCTGGGAGAGCAGCCAGGATTCTGCGGAGAGGGAAAAGTAAATTGAAGGGAATGGCATTAGCAAAATTAGGAATCCATGAGACATATTTAGGAGTCTGGTGCAGTTATGGCATAGTTAGACTGGGTGGAGAGTTCTTATGAAAGGGGGTGGGTGGGGTGGAATTGGCTGAAGCTCTTTGCCCCCCAAGGGTGGCTGGAGGACAGAGAGCCTGTCCCCATGCCCTGTCTCTGTCCCCAGGCCTCCACCTGGCCAGATCTTGGGTAACCAGGCCCCCTCCCGCCACCCAGCCACAGTACAGTGCCTGACAGTACATCCTCTGGTCTCTGTGGGGTAGATAGGTCGAGGAGATCAGGATCTTCATTTTTGTTGTTTTGATATCAATCTTGGCAATATTTTTTTTGGTTTCGTTTTGATTGAAGTATAGTTGATTTACAGTGTTGTGGTAGTTTCAAGTGTACAGCAAAGTGATTCATTTGTACATATATATATGTATTTTCAGATTCTTTTCCCTTATAGGTTATTACAAAACATTAAGTACAGTTCCCTGTGCTATGCGGTAGGTCCTTGTTGGTTATCTGTTATGATCCTGGTTTTTTTTTTTGGCTGTCCTGGGTCTTTGCTGTTACGTGAGTGCTTTCTCTGGTCGCAGAGTGGGGACTACTCTCTGGTTGCTGTGCTCTGGCTTCTCATTGCAGTGGTGAAACACAGGCTTTAGGATGCTTGGGCTTCAGTACTTGGAGCTCCTGGGCTCTAGGGTGTGGGCTCAGTAGTGGTGGTGCACAGGCTTAGTTGCTCCGGAGCATGTGGAATCGTCCTGGACCAGGAATCGAACCTGTGTCCCCTGCACTGGCACGGGGATTCTGTACCACTGAGCCACCAGGGAATCACTGATCATCCTTTTTAATTGCTGAAAAGCGACAAGGACCTCGGAATTTAGGTCCCTAGGGAGTGGTGTGGGTGTAGGCTCCCCCAGAGCCCTCTAGCAGTTCCTGCCGAGTCTGCAGTGGTGGCCTTTGCTGTCGGGGTTGCCTGTGTCTCACAGGAAGAATACAGAGACACCCTGAGGAAGAGAGTCCTGACTCTAGCACCCACAGAATCGGCATCATTTTGTTTTAGGCTGTCTGACCACCAGGGCTGATGTGTGTGTTAGTCAGGAGGACTGGTAAGAACTACTTTAAATCCCAGTTTCAATGACAAAAGAGTCCTTAGGAGTGAAAGCTTTGGGTGGCTGACCTTGGGTGTCCGCTCCCATTCAGGGTCTGGCTGTAGATGCCATGCAAACGCTGCCAGATGCTGCAGTCCATTAGCAAGTATGGATCTTTTCTCTCCTTTCAAAGGCACCTCAGTTCCCCCTGGGACCCCAAAGTCCATGAAGCTCATGGCATTTTAGTCAAGGACTTGCCTGCCAGGCCCATCTCTGTCATTGGCTGTGTGAATCTGCAAATACAGCTTAACCTGCCTGGGTTTTGGTTCCTCATCTGTAAAGCTGAGCTTGTGTTAGGACCTACTTCACAGTGTAAAATCAATTAGATAATGTACATCAGCCATGCAGCAGGGCACTGTGGGGGCTGTTAGGTATCAAGCATGTTTAATCTTTGACTAAATCAGAAGAAACTTCCTCTACACTGATAGAATGTAGTGAGGTTTTTGAAGTTTTTTGTTTGTTAGATTTTTGCATTGCAGATATCCCTTTCTTCCCCTTCCCCAAAATCACTGCTTTCCTTTTTGTTGTTGTTAACTAGTGTTGCAGAGATTTAAGTGGAGCAGAATGCCTTGGGTGGATGCAGAAAGAATACTCTTTGCTCCCATATCCTTTATATCCTTGGCTGTGGGCAGGTGGTAATGGGCTTCCCAGGTGGCGCTAGTGGTAAAGCACCCGCCTGCCAATGCAGGAGACGTAAGAGATGAGGGTTCGATCCCTGAGTGGGGAAGATCCCCTGGAGAAGGGCGTGGCAACCCACTCCAGTATTCTTGCCTGGGAAATCCCATGGACAGAGGAGCCCGGGGGGCTACAGTCCGTAGTCATAAAGAGTTGGACATGACTGAAGCGACTTAGCACACACACACTGGAGCGGTAACCGAGCTCCAGCAGCTCCCATAAATGGCGTCTATGGTCAACCAGTCTAGTCCTGACCTCTACTGCCCCGTCATTTGATGCTCGTCTTGTCCCTTCCTGCCAGTGATGCTGAGTCACTGCTACCGGCCTCCCTGCCTCAGCTTAGCACCAGTCTGGGCAGCTCCTGCCCAATTGCCATCACCTCCTCTGGACTGGCCCATCCTCCACTTGGCAGATCAGCCCCAGGCTGATCGCAGCTTCCTATGAGGAAAGTGGAGTTTCGACACTCAGTAGATGGGAAAGTGGGCGGAGGAAAGGGAGGTTCCATCCAGAGGCGAAAGAGCTGGCCTGACTGTAGTGGGGGAGGGACGTCCACACTGGAGGAGGGGTGTTAGTTGACTTGAGCCGAATTGATTCCTAAACCTGACGTTAAAACATTTTCTGAGGTTGTCACATCATCTCACAACAAAATTATTTAAACTAGACTTGAAAGTGGGTGACTACTGCCGTTGTAACCCCCTTTGATTAGGAAACCCACCACCCGTGATGGGGTGAAGCAGGTTTAAACCTGGCCCATGACATCAGCCACGGAGCAGTTCCTCCCCCGGGATCACCGCAAGGCGAGTGGTGGTTCCCAGAATTACCTGCCCAAACTCCAAGCAAATTCAAAGCCCTTGCCTCCAACCTGGAGATGCAGAGAAACACTTCATAATGTGCAGAGGAACAGCTGGTTGGGGGCCTGTGTTGAATTTCCTTCCCCTAGGGACCACCTGGCTGTCTTCTTGCCACTAACACCCACCTCCCTGATCAGGGGCCGAGCCAGTGGAGGAATGTGGGCTGGGATGTAGAGAGACCCTGCTAGGGTAAGCGGGCAGCTGTGGTAGATTTTTAGCAGGGGAGAAGGGAGGACGGACCCAGAGTAATATTTCAGACCGAGCCTGCACCTTGGGGCCTGATATGTCTCCAGAAACCCCACCACCACCTTGGCCCCCACACTGAGGACTGTCCCATCCCCTCAAAAGCCATTTAACCCCAGAATACTTCAGAAACTTCCCTTCATGCCACTCCTCAGCCACATCCTCCTACACCAAATTAAAAAAAAAAAGGACAGCAAACCCTTCCCAGCCTCTCAGTCTCTCCTCTTTACTAGAGAATCACACCTTCTCCCAAACACTTCCAGAAATGCAAACTCGAGTGTGTACACACAGTGCTAATTATGTTCATTTATGTGAATTGTTTCCATTTAAGCCTAATTACTGTACTAGAGGCTAGCACTTATCCTTAAATATGTGTCAAATTAACTTTGTTAGAAGGCGTGCTGAAGGCGGTGGAGAAATAGAACATTGTTTGGGATCCAGACGGTCCTTGTTTTACCCTCCATTTCCTCGGTGCTTTGGGGCAAGAATTTAACATCTCTCAACTCACTTTCTTGGAATAAAAACATTCCCGTCCTGCCTGCCTCACAGAGGATGGCATGGTTCACACATACTCCGTGATCCACCCCATGTTCAAGGCTATGTGCCACAGCGGGCAAGACAGACCATTGCTGCCCACGTGGACTTTACGGTCCAGCCAGGGCAACAGAGGTGAATAAGTAATGCACCAATAGCAAACATTTGTTGAGTGCTTACTGCATGCCAGATGCTGTGCGAAGCACTTTTCAAAGATTACCTTATTTAATCCTTACAGCAAGGCTGTGAGGAAGCTACTATTGTACCCATTTTACATATGGGGAAACTGAGGCTTAGCAGGGTTTACCTCCCTGGCACAAGTGTGGTTATGGCTTGAGTGCAGGTAGCATGACTCAGTCTGCAGCTGTGATCACTCTGCTGCTTCCCCCACCCCCACAATGTGGGAAAGACTGCAGGGCATCAGAACCCAGATGGTGTGAAGGCACTTTTAAGATCCATGATCCACCACCTTAGTCCTCTTCTCGCAATCAGAAGTCCCAGGTCCCGTCCACACCCAAGGGGAGAAGATGGCGTTAGGGCCTGAGCACCAGGAAGCCACCCTCATGGGCCCTGAGGGATCTGTCCACCACCATTTCTTTCTTTTTTAAAAAGTACATATTTTATTTATTTGGCTGCCCCAGGTCTTTGTTGGGGCATGTGGGATCTTTAGCTGCAGGATGTGGAAACTAGTTTCCCAACCAGGGACTGAACTGAAGCCCCCTGCATTGGGAACTTGGAGTCTTAGCCACTGGACCACCAGGGAAGTCCCCCACAACCATTTCTAATTCTATTTGTGGGCCTTTAGTCCTCATAGTTTCTTGTCATGCCAGCTATTTACAATTTTTTTTAAGTTAGGACACTAGCAGCATTTCTGACATTTTTTCCTGATCCCCCTGGATTTTGAGGACCTGCCCTCTGGGCCATTCATATCGTCATGGCTGTTTCCATGGTTAAATGGTCCCAGGAATTTTCTGAAAGAGAAATGGAGCCGCGGGAGTTTGAGGCAGAGTCAGCAGAGAGAAGGGCCAAGCCCAGGGAGGAATTCAGACATTATCTCAAAATCTGAAGTTCACCCATCTCTTCTTGTTCCTTTATCCATCCATTTATGTGTCCCTGATCCTGGCTCGCTTGGTGAGCCCCTTCTGGGTCATGTGCTCAGCTCTTCACCAGTCCCCTCGCTGAATCCAGGGCAGAGTTAACAAGAGGAAAGGGTGGGATGCCCTCTGCCTGGGAACGTGGGCGGGGGGACCAGCCTGGAGTTCACTGTGGGGACAGGCGGACAAAGGGAACAGTATGTTTCTTAAAGCAGAATAAATACCATTTTACCTTCTGTTAGCCAGATCATCACTCTGAAGATGCAAGGCTGTGCTGTGTAGTATGGAATCATGGCCTGAAGGCCCCAGCCTCAGGGCTCCTGGCTCTTTTATTTTTTATTCATTTTTTAAATTAGAGTATAATTGTTTTACAAAGTTGCATTAGTTTCTGCTGTAGAGCAAAGTGAATCAGCTATATGTGTACTCATATCCCCTCCCTCTTGAACCTCTCCTTCACCCCCACCCCTTCCCACCCCTCTAGGTCTTCACCGAGCCCGGAGCCGTGCTCCCTGTGCTCTTTTTAAGTGTTGGTGAGTGTGTCTTGGAGCATCTCCACTTCTTCTGCTCTGCACCCCTCATTTGTCTCTGCTTGGTGTCGCCAGTGAATCCAATTTCAGCAAACCTTTTCCTGCCATCTGAGTGGCTGCTTCTAAATTACTGTGGGGCACGAAACCCCCCTATATCTGATTACATTGTGTGTAAAGTGTTAGTCACTCAGGTATCCGACTCTTTGTGACCCCATGGACTGTAGCCTGCCAGGCCCCTCTGTCCATGGAATT
This sequence comes from Bos grunniens, assembly GCF_055505025.1. NCBI lineage: Eukaryota > Metazoa > Chordata > Mammalia > Artiodactyla > Bovidae > Bos > Bos grunniens. The sequence goes on along the minus strand of NC_141180.1, from coordinate 36,767,770 downwards.
CCCCAGGCAAGAATACTGGAGTGGGTTGCCATTCCCTTCTCCAGGGGATCTTCCCAACGCAGGGATCAAACCCGAGTCTCCCGCATTGTAGGCAGATTAAAGAATGAGCTAATAAGTGGATCTCAAGGACAATCCTGCCCCCACCCCAAAATCAGAAAAAGGGCGTGGGTGTCATTTGAAAACAAAACTTTGATTCACTGCTTTCATTTAATATTAGTCATATCACTTACTTGATTTTGAATTTCAGCTAGCTGTAAAGTTGGGGTAACTAGGTTTATCCAAAGAAAGTATTGATTAACAGAAAGTGCACAGTATTGGGGGTGACAGTACATCCTGAGGAAGGGCAGGAGTTCAGGCTGCTCGGGGGCCTCTTCTCGACCACAAGCCCTGGCCCCCTCCCTCTTCCTGTTGCAGTGAGTTCACTGATGACCCCAGGGACATATGAGTGTCCTGTGGCTGCTGTAACGAATGACCACAAACTGGATGGCTTAAAACAACAGCAATATATTCTCTCACAGTCCCGGGGGCATTTCTGGATGCCTGAGGTCTGCTCTGAGCACTCAGCTAAGTGGACCACCCCAGCCTCCCACCCGCTACCTCTGACCCGTCTGGGTCAGTGCACCTGCCTGGGCTGACTGAGTGGTTCCTTTGGGCTGCAGCATTCCTGGTTTCAGGCACCAAACTAACAAACTTCTGAAGAGTCCAAATCACCGTTAACTTGCTGATTAGGTGCGCTCAGAGGCTCTAACGTGTAAACAATTCCTTACACTTAAAGTTCTTGAAACACTTTCCCATCTCCTGCGTCACCTGTGTCGTGCCTCCTCATGTACAGCCAATGCACCTGCAGCCCAGCCTGGTCGTTAACAAGTGGAGCATGCAAACTCTGACTCTGAGAGCAGGCTGAGGGTGCTGATGGATGATGCTTGGGGTGGGTGCGGGAGCCTACAGCCAGGGCAGGTACCATGCCTCCCCCAGGAGAGGAGGGCTGACTGAGACTTGAAGGACTTTAAAGTCGTTTGATGAAGCTGGAAAGAGGGTGCCCAAGACAGAGAGGCTGGCCAGTAAGGCACGGAGGCAGGAGAGCCTGCAGAAGGGTGAGCAGAAGGTTCTGGTGTGTAATCTCAGGGAACTCTTCCCCCTCCTTGCCACCAAGACCCAGTCTCCTTGAGAGAGCTGGTTTGTGGCTGAAATTTACAAATTAGAGCTTCATTCTTTTGGCTTAAGCCAAACAGCAAATTTATTCTATACTCAGATGCGAAATCCCCTGAATGGGCTGAGTTTCCTGTCCAGCCAGCCAGTTTGCCTGTCAGCATGTCTGATTCTTCCAACGACAGGGTTATTAACTCAGGGATCAGGGATCAGGCATGGTTTGGGGGCATAGGTGAAAAGTGAGCCATTAATATGTGGGGACAAGAGCAAAGTGGATGGACTGGGGTCCACAAACATCCCTCCTTTATAATTCCTATTTGGCCAGCCTTGAGCTAATCCTTGGCTTCCCTAGTGGCTCAAAGAGTAAAGAATCTGCCTGTAATGTGGGAGACCTGGATTTGATCCTGGGTTGGGAGGAGGACATGGCAACCCACTCCAGTATTCTTGCCTGGAGAATCCCCATGGACAGAGGAGCCTGGCAGGCTACAGTCCATTGGGTCACAAAGAGTCAGACACAACTGAGTGGCTAAGTACAGCACAGCACAGAGCTAACCCTGGGTTGGGAAGATCCCCTGGAGTAGGAAATGGAAACCCACTCCAGTATTCCTGTCTGGGACATCCTGTGGACAGAGGAGCCTGTCCATGGGGTTGCAAAGAGTCAGACACACTGAGCAAACACAGGTGGTGTGGTGGGTGAGCTGTCTGACCATGTTGGTTCACTGAGTTCTCCTGCCCGGCCTCATAAACAACCTCGATCCTGAGCCTTCTCTTTGGGCGCGGGGGTGGGGGGCAAGGAGTAGGTTCCTCCATTAATTTACTGCGCAGAGCAGTGAATTAATGTCTGCTTGGCTTCTGTATCTCTTCCACTCTCCCCACTGAAACCCAGACCCCCAGTTAACTTCCAGAGTCCAGATCCCAGACTGGGTCTTCAGGGAGCTGCTCCCTCCTTATGGAAACCAATAGGGCAGCATTGCTATAGCATCGGAGTGACTTTTCCTTTTAACCCACTGGGAATACTGGTGCTGTTTACCTTCGCACCTGTATATTCTTTTTTTTAGTTTTTAAAATAATTTTATTATTGAGGTACAGTTGGTGTACAATATTATGTTAGTTTCTGATATACAATATAGTGATTCAGAATTCTTATATATTATACTCCATTTAAAGTTATTGTAAAATACTGATTATATTCCCTGTGCTGTATAATATATCTCTGTAACTTTTTTACATAGTAATTTGTAACTCTTAGTCCCCTCCCCCATCTTGCCCCCTCCCCCTTCTTTCTCCCCAATGTTAACCACTAATTTATATCTGTGAGTCTGCTTCTTTTTTGTTATATTCATTTGCTTATTTTTTAGATTCCACATGTAAATGATGACATACAATATTTGTCTTTCTCAGTCTGACTTCCTTCACCAAGCATAATTCCCCCTAGGTCCATTTGTGTTGTTGCAAAATGGGAAAAATTGCATTCTTTCTTATGGCTGAGTAGTATTCCGTTATATGTTTATACACCACATCTTCTTTATCTGTTCATCTGTTGATGGACTTTTGGGTTGCTTCCATATCCTGGCTATTGCAAATGATGCTGCTAGGAACAATGGGGCGCATGTATTTTTTTGAATTAGTGTTTTTCGGTTTGGGGGTATATATACCCAGGAGTGGACTTGCTTGATCTTATGATAGTTTTATTTCTATCTCTTTTGAGGAAGCTTCATACTGTTTTCCATAATAGCTGCACCAGTTTGCATTCTCACCAACAGTGTGCAAGAGTTCCTTTTTCTCCACATCCTCATCAATATTTGTTATCTGTGATCTTTTTGATAGCCATTCTGACAGGTATGAGGTGGTATCTCTCGCCTGTGGTTTTGATTTGTATTTCTCTGATGACAGAGATGTGGGGCATCTTTTCATGTGCCTGTTGACCATCTGTGTGTCTTCAGAAAAGTTATCTATTCATGTCTTCTGCCCATTTTTAATTGTATGTGTTTTTTTTTTAGCTAAATGAGCTATTTATATAGTTTGGCCATTAACTCCTTATTGGTTATATCAGTTGCAAACATTTTCTCCCATTCAGTAGGCTGTCTTCATTTTGTCGGCGGTTTGCTGTGCAGGCGCTTTCACCCCCAGAACTGGGGGTTGGAGAGTAGTGAGGGGCTGAACGGTGGTGACAGTGCTGGCTCCAGACCAGAAACTGATTGGACCTGGAAAAACCAGATCTCGGGTTCCGTGGGTCTGAAGTGGGGTGCATGAAGGTCAAAATGGCATTTCAGGGAGTCTGGGCCTTGTTCCAGTTGCGAGCAGACTGGGTGGGGAGAGACACTGAGCTTAGAGGTGTGAGGGGGGCAGGGGTGGAATGGGGTGTGGGAGACACATTTTAACCGAGCACAGCTTTCCTCCACATTGTGGACCTCGGGGTGAGCAATGGATCCAGAGCCTCGTCTTGGTCTGAAAGACCACCATGGTGACAGTCAACTGCTCAGGGAGTGTCGCAGGAGACGTGAGGTGTCGTGTCCTCAGCCTCCTTCTCACCCAGGTTGCTGACCTGGCTGGGCCGTCTTTGTTCCCTGCAGTTGTCAGAAGGGAGCTGCCCTCGCTCACTGCCTCTGCCCTTTCTCTGTGGTCTTCGCAGAGTCTCGCCAGGGCAGCTCTCTGGGATCTGGCGCCCGGGGTCCAGAGTCCCTGCAAGACGGCCGTGCAGAGAGCCCTGAGCAGGCAAAGTGTGTTCCCACAAAAGAGGGCCTGGACGCCAGATATTCAGCTCTCAATCATCTTTTTTCATGTTCTTTTAAAATTATAAAATTAATAGTAATGATCATAAAATGTCAAACAGTTCAGGAACTTCCCTGACGGGGTCCAGTGGTTAAGACTTCGCCTGCCAATGCAGGGGGCACAGGTTTGATCCCTGGTCTGGGAGCTAAGATCCCACGTGCCTCCTAGCCAAAAAACTGAAACACAGAAGTGATAATTGTAACAGATTCAATAAAGAGTTTAAAAATGGTCCACCTCAAAATAATTTTTTAAAAAACCATTTTAAAAAAAACAGTCAAGCAGTTCTGAGGTAGATGAAGTTAGTAGGTTGGGCCCCCTACTCCCTGAAGGCAGCCACTGTCAGCCTGGGCTTGGTCCTTCACGCCCACCCAGCCCTCAGGGTGATTTCCATTGACTGTTGGCTGAGCATCGCGGTAGAAAAACCTCCAGGAGTGTGATGAGCCTCTGTCTCTGCTGGACTCATATCCAGACCCTCGATTGCGGGGTCTGCCGCTCAGAGCCAGGGTCACCCCCAGATGCCGGGTGATCAGCCCAGCTCTAGTCTCTGGGGGCTCACCATGTGACTGGTAACTACTACTCAGGTACTCCCAACCCTCAGCCTATCTGCAGAGGCAGAGGATGGAGTCTGGCTGGACTCAGCTCAGGGTGAGGGGCTCGAGCTTCTCAGCTCCCAGCTTCCCTCGGTCCCCTGCCTTCCTGTGAGGTCCCCATCCCTCTGCACCCTTGGACATGTGGCTCCTGGGTATCCCACTGGCCAGGCAGGTCAGGAACGCAGAAAGACTGCTTTAATGGGCAGGGCTCTTATTTATTTGGGCGTGACAAAGTATGTGAAAGGTCGTTGATGCCCGAGAAGCACCTGTCACCGGTGAGGTTGTGTGCTGTGACCAGGAGGACTGCCACCACTCCCTCTCCATGGCTTCACTGGGAGGTCTCTGCAGCTGCACAGTAGGAGTCAGTTCTGAGGATGGGGACCCTTGGGGTGGGGCAGCCAGGCAGCTCGCTGGGGTCTGTACGTAGAGCTGCCTGCAAAGATACTGATCCGTGATCACCTAGCCTAGCAGGTAGCAGGTGGCCCTCTGGGCTGGGGACATGTCCAGTGATTAAAGGTGACCGTTTGTCCAGGACTTTTAAAGAAGAGAGGGAAGTCTTTTTTGTGGTATTAGAACTGTTTCCCAGTCCCAGCATTGTTGATATTTGGGGCGGTTCATTCTCTGCTGTGGGTCTGTCCTGTGCAGTGAGATGGCATCAGTTTGCCTGGCCTGTACCCACTCATTACCAGTAGCATCTCCACCTCTGCTTGTGACCACCAAAAAGGTCTCCAGACATTGCCAGATGTCCCCCGGGGGACAGATTCACCCCTACTGAGAGCCCCTGGACTCGAGAACTCAGATTGGGCTTCCAGCGATCACTGCCTTGGCATCATGAGCGGCTTCTCACTCGGGTGCAGTTTTCTTTGTTCCTTTTCCAAAAGGCTGACCTCATCGAGCTCATTTGTTTGTTTCGTTGACTCACCCAGCTCTAACCACAAGAGCCTTCCTATGTTGGGGGATCCCAAATGACTTATCATGGGACTCTGTACGTAAATCTAAAAGATTCTCGTCTGCTAAATTGGAGGCAGACACTTCTCTTTTAGCTCTGCTTCTGAAGTCCTTGCCTTCAGCATTCAAGGACATGCGGGGCTCCTGCTGAAGATTTTACTGTGAGTACCCTTGCAGTTCAGTTTTCTGAAATCACCAAGCATTTTTCTCCCATTCATTTGGGCCTTAGCCCAGTGACTAGCAGATGATCTAAGGGCCAGAGCGGTCTGGAGTTGGCCAGTGCTTGGGGGATTTTCTTAAGGCTTCTGACCTAGGACTGGCTGGGGAGGAAGGCAGAGGAGGAGTCAGGAGGGGGAGAGGGAGGACGAGGAGGAAGAAGGAGGAAGGAGAGACAGGTTCCAGGTGGACCCACCCACCCAGAGTCACACCCCACTGCTGTGCATCAGGACCCTTGGGCAAGGCCTGGCCTGTTGGGGGCTCCTCTTGAGGCCCTGAGAAAGCTACTGCCTTTGAGGTGGGGCTGCACAAAGCTCAATGTAGCCCTGAGGACTGATGCAATCCTGAGGTCAGAGACCACGCCTTCTACCCACTTGGTAAGCAAGGCTGTAACCCCGAGGAAAAAGGCTGGGTTGTGACTGGTCCTCTCTTTGGGCTCCTTTTCCTGCCTCACTGACTGCTTAGGGAAATGGGTCCTGGTTTCCAAGTGGGGGCTTTAGATCTTAACACCTGCCTTGCACTTGAAAACTCTAGTTATCGGAAGATCTCGTGTGCCCACAGCTCTCCTCTCGGGCATTGGTGCTTCTGTTCTGCTGTGGCTCCCCGAGGCTTGGCTCGATTGGCTACCTCCGAAGCACACAACTGAACTTGAACAGCAGTTGGGATGCCCAGGCCCACCCCTCTGGCGCCACCTGTGACCTCACATTCAGCCTGTGCGGAGAGCTCCATGCTTGCTATTGACTTGGGCTGGACTGGCCAGAGAACAGAAGGGACCAGAAACTAGATCTGGCTGCCAAGAGCTCTTCATCCTGGATGGCAGGACGCTAGCCGGCTGCACCAGATGCCACCAGCCCCGCCAACTTGTGCCCATCCACCCCCGGTTAGCACATGAAGCCAGGACCTCCTCTCTCAAACCAGACAGTCAGTACTCCAGGTGCCCAGAGATGCTTCCTGAAGGGCTAGGACCAAGACAGGTGAGTGGGTTTGTGTGCACTCAGAGCGGAGTTTCAGGGGCACCCTTTATTACCTGGGGCTGTTCTCCCTGCCCTTACCTGTGCCAGCTCTGAGTTTTCCGGATTCCAGCCTCCGTGGTAGCCAATCTGTCAGCGGCTGCCTGAAAGCTACTTTCCCAGAATAGCCACCCAGTGGAAGAGAGCAGCCCTGGAATTTGACCCTGACGATCCCTGCAAAGGTCTTGCCCAGGCTCCTGGTCCCACCTGGCTCCACCTCTACCCATCACCGGGGCACTGTTGGCGGGTGTGGGGGCTGGGTTTTTCCTCTCTCCTCCTCCCTTCTTCCTCTCCCCTTTTGTCTTTTTCCCCACCAGCTGTAGATTTAGGATCCAGGTGACTCAGGAGGGATGTTCCAGTGCTTGAGAGGCTGGGCGGGTGGAGGGGGTAGGTCACACGGTGGGGGCAGAGAGGGGAGGGGACCCCGGGTGCCAGCACCTCTCCGCAGGTGAATGCACACCTAAGGCAGGGCCTGGGCACTGGCAGTGAGCCCAGGCCCAGAGGTGGAGGCGAGCCCGGCAGGTCGGACAGGTGGAGCAAGTCCAGTGGCTTCGGGGGCACAGCTGAGGGTCCCATCCCTGGTCCTCCCTCAGCCCACAAACCAGGTAATCCATCTTTTTATCTTTTCTGCTGGTTTAGTTCACTGTCAACTTCAGGCAACACTTATGCCTTGGGGGAAAAGAAAGCCTTTGAGATTTTCAAGGGAAATCATAAGTTTCTTTGGAGAGTACTTGCCGTGTTCGTATGTAGGAAACTTGGCCTTGGCCTCAGAAAAGCACATCTGATTGTCTGGTCCTTGGTTCTGAAAAGCAAGTTTCTTACGGAGCCTAGATTGTTGTTGTTGCTGTTGTTCAGTCGCTCAGTCATGTCTGACTCTGCAACCCCATAGACTATTCTGTCCATGAGATTTCCCGACCCAGGGATAGAATCCGTGGTGGATTATTTACCTCTGAGCCACCACAGGAGCCCTTAAATCCTCCTTATGGAAAAGGAAAACAGCCCACCTAACCACAACAAAGCCTTCCTTCCACAGGCTCCTCATTCACAGTTACAAAAAAAAATATCTCTCGTTTGTGGACCTTGCCCTCCTGATTTGCCATTCAGCATCCAGGCTCCTTGGGCTTCCCAGGTGGCTCACAGGTAAAGAATCCGCCTGCCAATGCAGGATATGTGGGTTCAGTCCTTGGATTGGGAAGATCCCCTAGAGAAGGAAATGGCAACCCACTCCAGTATTCTTGCTTGGGAAATCTCGTGGACAGAGGAGCCTGGCGGGCTATAGTTCATGGGGTCACAAAGAGTTGGACACAGTTACTGACTAAACAACAACAAGTGGATTTGGGCTGAGCTGCCTCACGCCGAGTCTCAGCTCAGAAGCATGAAGGGTGCTGGGCTCCTTCCAAAACTCAAACTTACATTACAGCCCTTGGGCAGAGTTTTATTTTGAAATTGTTTGAAGTTTCACGTCACCTCTCCTGCTAAGGTGGACTAGACTTGTGAGAGCCAGTGTCCAGGTTTTCACCCACATTTTATTTAGCCCGGAAGTTGTCCCCTTAGTCTTTGGGGTGGGAGGGGGGAGTGGTTCTGGCTTGAGGGCAGGCAGGGAAAAGCACAGATCTGAAGAACAAAGCCAGGACTCTCAGCCGGAAATGGGGACTGATTTTGTCCTGTCTGGCATCATTAAACTTACGCATTGCTTCCTCTCTGCGTTCCATGCCCTCCTCTATCTGCCAACATCCGGGAACATCACCCAGGTGCTCAGAGCAGATGCCACGTTTGTCTCAAATTGCCCTTGCACTTTGCAGGGAGAGGACACAGAAGCTGCTTATGCTGTTGAACCTTTTGTAACATACACATTTTTTGTTAAGTGGTTTGCCTTTTTTTTTTTTCATTTTTAATTCCAAGGTAATTTGTGGTGTTCAAATTGCTTGGATTATGGGATATATCAGTTAGGATTCCTTCTTCTGTAAGTAGGAGAAAACACTACTCAAAATAACAAATGATCAGAACATTAAAATTTTTATAAAACATAAGTGCAGAGATAGAGGAGTTTTGTGATAGGTTATGTATCCAGGACTCAACAAGGTCAAGGAGTTAAGACTTTGTCCCTATTTCTGCTCTGCCATCCTCCACATACTGACTTGTGTCCCACCAGCTCACCTCCTGCCTAACTCTTCCTGGGGTCTCTTATTGTAAGTGAGGAAACTTTTCCCAATGCCCCGTCCAGCCCCAGCCAATCAGTGGCAAGGAGGAGGGGGTTACTGTGATGGAGTTCTTGAGGCCCATGTGACCAGGAGAGGAGGGTAGATAAACTGCATCAAATCAGTCTATGAGTAGGTGGAGAGAGGGTGTGAATTTGGGGCCGTATTGCCACATCAAAAATTTATGTTTATTCAGATCTGTGACTGATTTGGGGGCAGTAACTCTTGCTCCTAAAACACATGTATTTTTTTCAATACGCAGTTCTTAATGCAAGAGCAATTTAGGTAATCATGGTATTCACGCTTAGCCTTTCACTTCCTAGGAGGCCCTCTTCCTTAAACATCTGGGCCAGTGGTTTTTAAGAGTTCGAGCTTTTCTCCTTTTAAAATATATATATTTATTTATTTATTTATTTATTTTTGACTGTGCTAGGTCTCCGTGGCTGCTTGGGCTCTTCTATAGCTGTGAGCAGGGGCTATTCTCTAGCTGCGGTATGTGGACTTCTCACTGTGGTAGCTTCTCTCGTTGTGGGGCACAGGCTCTGGGGCACAGGCTCAGTAGTTGTGGTGTGCAGGCCTAGTTGCTCCAAGGCATGTGGAATCTTCCCTGACCAGGGATCAAATCTGTCTCCTGCATTGGCAGGGCGATTCTTAACCACTGGACCACTAGGGAAATCCTTCCTCCCACTTTTGACATCACTTTGAAATGCAAGAGGACACTTATGGTTGGTATGAAATGTCTTGGATTCCTTGCAAAGCTTTGCAGAGGCGCGCATGATGCAAAGCCGTGACTCTTGGAGTACCTTGCTTGTGCCACCAGGCCGGGCTCTTACAAAGCACTTGTTCCTGTGGTTCAGCACTGCTCACAGTTATGATTTTGCACATCTGTGATTTCCTCCCCATATCTCTCTCTCTTACCAGGAGTCTCCCAAGACCTAGGACATCCTCCCCATTGAGTCTTCAGCACCCAGTGAAAGTTAATATGTTATGGGTTCATGAAGGGGACATTCATGCTTTCTGAAAGATGCACTGTGGAATTAGGAAGGTTTCCTGAGTGAATTTCCACATCTCCGTGGATGGAGAACGGGTCTTGCTTTCCCAGGAATGGTGACATTCAAGAGCCTTGTTCTCAGAATCCACTTTTTCTTTAATGCTTAAAATTTAAGTGCCAGGAACTTAAAACGCCCCTGGTGAAGATGACTTCTGGTTTTCTTGTATTCTGGTTCCCTGTATTTTCTTGTATTCCTGGTTCCCTGGGCCGGCAGCTCTAGCTCTATAGCAAGATGTATCGGGCTTGGGGCTCAGAAGGGCCCCTGTAAGAAAAGAAGGGCTTCCCAGGTGGCACTAGTGGCAAAGAACCCGCCTGCCAAGGCAGGAGATGTGGATTTGATCCTGGGGTTGGGAAGACCCCCTGGAGGAGGGGATGGCAACCCACTCCAGTATTCTTGCCTGGAGAATCCCATGGACAGAGGAGAGGAGCCTGGTGGGCTACAGTCCATAGGGGTCACAAAGAGCAGGATATGACTGAAGCGACTTAGCACACACGCAAGGAGAAGAGAAGCATCATCACAGCTCTGAGCGGAACTCCGGGCCTTTTGAACATCTTGTGTTAATGCAGCAGAAGCTTGCCTGGCAAGTGGACCAAAGCGTTTCAGTAGAAAGGAAAGTACACTGAAAAAGTATGTTCACATGGGTCGTGACTTTCCAGTAAAGTCTGATTCCGTGAAAGACTGCTAACTTGGTGTGTTTTGTAAATTTCATGGAATGCAGTCAGATTTGAGGCACTGACTGATTATTCACGCTAGCTTCCTGTCTCTGATGGGAAAGATTGTTCCTCAGGTCCTGGCCTCCTCTGTCTGGAAGATTGTCCTCTCCATCTGAAAGCCCTGACTGATCAGCTGTGGTGCCTGGGGTGGGGACGGGAGGAGGGGAGTGAGGCAGCCTCCCTAAGTAGACCTCTTCATCAAAGTTGCTGCCTAGATTCAGAAAATGGGGTTCCGCATGGAAATCAGGGGGCGGGGCTGGCTTGGATACCCCCAGCCCCCCATCTTGCTTTTTGGAGCCATCTTTCTTTTGGAGGGTTGCTGCCCTGAGCTGCTTGTAGGGTCTTAGTGCCCCTCCAACCAGGAATCTAACCCAGACCTGAAATCTCTAATCCCAACTGCAGGACCACCACGGAAGTCATTGAGGCATCTTTTCTTCCAGACTGTTTCTGAGCCTGAGGGTGGGCTGGACCCGGATCTGACAGGCCCCTCGTCTCCATCCTTCCCACACCCTGTGACACCTGCTCTAGACCTGTGCCAGGGATGAAGACATGCCCTGTCCCCGTGAAATGCACAGCCCTCCCACCCTTAGTAGTGGCAGAGCCACACTTGGGACTGCAGCCGGAGAGTGCCCACACTGGCCAGGCATGCCACTGCCCCTTGGTCTGCACGTAGTCATCTTCACAGTGGGAAGCCTGCCTCTGCTTCCAGTTTCCAGGGTCCTCTGCCTGGGCCGGCCTAGGCTGGGAGTCAAGGGAAGGGGAGACTCAGACCCCTCTTGTCCCTGTGCTCACGGGAGGGTATGGTCGCTGCAGGAAGTGCCTTTGGCCCCTTCCCAGACCTGCTGGATCAGAAGCTCCACTGTAGGGCTGGGAATCTGCCCCTTTCCAAGCTCCCAGGCAACTCAGGAAAACCGATGCTTAAACACAGGAAAACTGGTGCTCTAACCTGATGAATGTGTTCTGCCAGGACTTACTTTTGGGGTAAAACTGGACGTATTTGGGGCATTTTCCCGCACTAAAAGATAACGCCTGGCTTGCTTTTATTTTACTGTTTTTAAATCTTCATTTCTTTGGCTGCACTGGGTCTTAGTTGCGGCACGCGGGGTCTTTGATCTTCACTGTAGCACGTGGCATCTTTGGTTGTGGCATGTGGGGTCTAATTCCCTGACCAGGGATCAAACCTGGGCCCCCTGCATTGGGAGCAAAGAGTCTTAGCCAGTGGACCACCAGAAGTCCCCTGCCTTGCTTTGTTAGAATACAGACGTGTTCACCTGTTTGGGGGCAGAAGACTGAGGTAAGCAGTCATTCCATCAGCCCCACTGGACATTTTGTAGCCAAGAAAGGATAAGCCTATGTGCCCTCCTCCTGCAGCGTGTGTGTAGGACACCCTCCCAGGGGCTTTCTCCTCTCGGGCAGAGAGATTCCTCTGGCTGGGGAGCTGCCTTCCTCTGTACCCCCTTGCCTGGAACACAGGTTTCTGGGACTTCCCTTGCTGGGGTAGAGAACACCTGCTGCATGTCCCCCCACACGCACTTTGGGTGGTCTGCATCCAAAGCCGTGAGTCATGCGATCTTCAGGCTGCCTCTCTGTGATGGTCAGTTTGAGGCGTCTGCATGAGCAGGCTGTGGGACCCAGGAACCCAGCCAGACCCTAGGTGCTGCTGTGACGTTTTGCAGGTGGGTCGTCATCCACCATCAGTTGACTCTGAGTGAAGATCATCCAGGAGAGTTGGTGGGCCTCATCTAGTCAGTTGAAGGCCTTAAGAGTCCAGCTGGGACCCAAGAGGAAGAAATTCTGTGGTTGGATGGCAGTGTCTGCTCTGGCCCAGGAGTCTCCAGCTTGCTAGGCTGCCCTGCAGACTTCAGCCTGGCCTAACAGCCCCTGTGAGCACATGAGCCCACTCCTTGACATAAATCTTCATCCGTATCTCCTTTGTCAGAACTCTGATGGATCCACTCTAGACCGTGCCTGGGATCTGGGAGCAGTCACTGCTGCTTTATTTTGTTGCTTGCTTTTTTTTTTTTGGCTGCCCTGGGTCTTTGTTGCAGGACAAGGACTTCTCTTATTGGAGCATTTGGGCTTAGCTGCCCCCCAAGTCATGTGGGATCTTAGTTCCCTGCCCCCGTGAATCAAACCCACATCCCCTGGGATGCAAGGTGGAGTCTCAACCACTGGGCCACCAGGGAAGTCCCCATGAATTTTAAACTATTGTCATTTTCTAACTTCTCATCCAGGGAAGCGCTGGCTTGTTTTTCCTCCTGATCAGTGTGGGTCGTGGGCCAGCCCTGCTGGGATCTTTGCTATCTCAGCTTTCTCCTCCATCCTCTTTCCTCCCCTCCCCATTTCTTTCTCTGCAGGTTTCAAGCAGAAGCGGGACAGGCCTGCCCTCTGTCATCGGCGGGGCCAGCTGTGAGTGTTTCTTTGGCAGTGTCTTAGCTGGTTGTTGTGAGTAATAATGCAGGAAGCAATCAGCAAGTATACTGCCCTAGAAGTGCTGCACGTTGTGGGCCCAGGAGGGAAGAAAGGGGCAAGACTCTCGAACCATCATGGGATGCTGGGACAGGATGTTGGAGGCTTTGCCCTGCCATGGCAGCTGGTAAGGGCTGCTGGGGAAGCAAGCTCTTGGGCCCCTGGAGCTGCCTGCTTATAACTGTTGCGGGGAAAAGGTGCACAGGCTGGGCCATGGATGGTTCCTGGCTGGGAGGAATTTGCACATAGGAATGATAATTGCCAATGTTTATGGAGCACTTACTATGTATGAAGCCCTGCATCCTAGGGCTTAGGTATTATCTCAGGAGCAAGAATCTGTTGTTACCCTGCCTTTCAGAAAAGAAACAGAAGTACCAAGAGCAAAAGTAACACAGGATGGGACTTCCCTGGTGGTACAGTGGTTAGGGCTCTGTGATTCCACTGCAGGGGGCACAGGTTTAATCCCTGGCTGGGCAACTAAGATCCCACAAGCCACATAGTGTAGCTGAAAACAACAATAATAATAAATTTTAAAAGTAACAAAGGATGCAGTTGATAGAAATGGGAGCCAAGCAATCTGGCTCTGAACTCTGTATTCCTAACTGCAGGCTCGTGTCCTTAGAGATGAGCCTGGGATGGTGTCACTGACCTGTGGGGACCCCCTTTGCCGAGTGATTTGAATGTGAACACCCTCTACTCTCTCTCTCTCCCTGCATGAAGCAAATTTCAAATGCAATCATATGCTTTGGAGAAGGTACCTGTGTGGGCATTAGGAGATGTGTCTGCCTTGGGGAGAGTTTTTCTTTTCATCTGAAGCCAGGCCCAGGAAGTTGATGGGGAGGAGAAGCTGGTGGTGTTTTCTGCACTAGTGGCTGATAAGAAGGGTTGCTCCAAGGGAGCTCAGCTGAGATGAGAGTGTGGTTCTCTGGGTCCCACCAGTTCCACCTACCGATGCCAGCTTTGGGTCCAGCGAGCTGTGAGGCCTGCCAGATTACCATGGCAACAGGAACTGGATCCAAGCCACCAAAGGATGGAGAGCCAAGACAGCAGTGGCTTTTCCAAGTCTTGGATCACCAGGCACACCCCATGGCCTCCAGCAAGCCTGGGATAACCCAACAGCAGTACAGGCCCTGTGTGTCCCCAGAGCCTGCCAAACCAGCTTGGGGTCCTTGCCTTCCTGCCGTTGGTATCTACTTGCTGACACTGAGTGGTGAGTTCCCCAGTTCACTGTCCCGCTGATTTTCCCCATTGTTCTCCAATATAGTGCTTATAGGAATTCACCCGAATCCCAGAGGCAAAGCCATGTGCCAGTGGCTGACTCCTCTGACCCCAGTGACTAAAGTAAGACAAGCTTCCAGGGTCTATGAAGCGATGGGTACTGTTGATGCAGTCTGAGGACAGCACCTACTGTGACCGGCCCTCCTGCAACCTCTGCGTGTCATCTGCTGCTCCCCTTCCAGCCACTGCCCAGGGCCCCTCCCCTGCTCATGCCCACCCAACTGGACCCCATCTCTTAGCTCCGTCTTGTCTTTGTGCTTCTAAACTCTGGAAGGGAGAGGAGACTATTTCCATTCTGACCACTTTGTAAGAGTCAGAAGAGCCTTAGGGTTTTCTGGGATTTGAAATTGAACCTTGGCCTTGACTCACTCTGCCTGATAGCCCCTCCTCCAGGCTAAGCCAGTCCCCTTTTTCTGATTGCTGGAAAGCAAAGCAGGCAGCCAGATCTGTTCCCGTGGGAATGGTCCGGTCCTCCTCTGCTCAGTGGGCTGGCTTCAGAGAGGATCCCTTTGTCATGCACACTGCACTGGCCATGCCTGTGGCCGCCTGGCCGCAGTTCCTCTCTGCTCCCCAGAGCCTGTGTGGGCTGCAGCAGGGTCACTGCGTGCCTGGGATGCCGGCTGCAGTGACAGAGCCAGCCTAGAGCCCTCACGGGAGTTCTGACCGAGACAGCATTTGGGATCGATTATAAGCCGAAGTCTTTACATTTTTTCCCCCAGTTTTAGGCTGAAGTAAAAAATGCCTCTGCCTTCTCCAACCACCAACTGATTTGGGGGCTTGAACTTCTCAAATAAAGGGACCAGACTCCTCTGTCCATGGAATTCTCCAGGCAAGAGTACTGGAGTGGGTTGCATTCCCTTCTCCAGGGGATCTTCCCGACCTAAGGATCAAACCAAGGTCTCCTGCGTTGCAGATGGATTCTTTACCGTGTGAGCCACCAAGGAAGCCCAAAGGGACCACAGGTTTGGATTATGATTTAACTAGACTGTTAATTTGAGTTCAGGTAAAATCATTTGCAAAGTAGCCTTTTCCTGTCTAGCTTTGCTTTTAGTTATGCCGGCAAGGAGCATCCTTGGTGGCCCAATGGTAATGAATCCGCAGAAAGTATAGGATACCTGGGTTTGATCCCTGGGTCGGGAAGATCCCCTGGAGAAGGGAATCAGGCAACCTACTCCAGTATTCTTGCCTGAAGAATTCCACGGACAGGGGAGCTTGGCGGGCTACAGTCCATGGGGTCACAAAGAGTCAGTCGGACACGACTTAGCGACTAAAACATGCACAGTTATGTCAGCACAGAAACATGATCTGTTTCTCACATAGAGGTCACTTATCTGTGACCTGTCTCAGATAGAGGTCACCTGTAGACATCCCTGGATGATCATTCAGGAAACAAAGATCAGGTTGTCTCTGGTTCCGTTTGGGTCTCGGATAAAACTGATATCTTCATGGCAGTTGAATTTACTCCTGCAGTCTTTAGAACGGATGGATAGAATATTTCTGTCATCTTTATATCTGATGGTGACAGAAGACATGTACTTGGATATTCATCTAGCTCTTTATCTCCTCTCCTGTGGAGACGTGAGGGGGTGGTGTTGGCTTCACAGGAGTGAGTTTAAAATAGACTGGTAAAGAGGGCTACTTCCCTGTCTCTGTCTGTCTCTCTCACCCATACTAACATACCTGCGTGCACGCACACACACATGCACGCATGCACATTGGCCTTGAATTTGGGGAGTTCAGGGTCCTTAAGTTGAGCATGTCTGGCCCTGGGGCAGAGTGCACTTCTTCTTTGGGAATGAATGGGCAAATCCTAGTTTATAGCTGGTGGGTTGGAGAGAGGGACCAAGAACTTCATGACTGGACTTAAGTTTGGAGGCAGGTAGAGTTAAATGCAAGTTTTATGTTTTTTGGGGAAAGTATCTGTTCTTCTTGACTGAGGCAAAGTAGAGGTTGAAACATGTATTTGGTTAAAATGTATAGGCAGGTATTTCTCTGGTGGTCCAGTGGCTAAGCTCCGTGCTTCCAAGGCTGGAGGTGCAGGTTTGATCATGGTCAGGGAACTCGGATCCCGCGTGACATGACGTGAGGCCAAAAAACCAAAAAACCAAAAAAATCACTTAAAAAAAAAATATATGTCAGCCTGTATATTTAATAAGCTCTGTGGATCAGTGATATCCATTTCCTAGTTTCAGTATTGTCCTACACTTACTGAGAGAAACTGACTCAAAAGTACATAGGATGTCTGTATTTTTTTTTTTTGCAATATTCTGTAAATCTATGGTTATTTCAAAATAAAAAGTTACAACATATATTTGACTAAATGCTGTGTGGTGTCCTCGATTGGATCCTGGAATAGAAGAAAGACATGAGTACAGAAACTGGTGAAACCCTAGAAAGATCTTTTAACATTTACCAGTGTTAATTTCTAAGTTTTGATAATGGTTGTGTAAAATGTTAACATTTAGAGGAAACTGAGTGAAAGGTATGAGGGAATTCTCTTTGCAACTTTTCAGTAAATCTAAAATTATTCCAAAATTTAAAGTTTATTGAAAACAAAAACGTGTGTATGTATATATATATATATGTATGCATGCACACATATGTATTACATTTATATTTAAACACATCCACAAAACCAGTGCCCTTAAAAATACACTTTCTTTAGGTGAAGCATCAGATGGTGCCTCTGAGGTGAGGCAATAATTAAGGGTCCTTTCAACAAATGAACTGCAAGGTCATTTTGTTCCCTAATTTGTCTGTATGACCACAGGGACCCTACACAGCTCTTAAAACCCAATAGGAACCTGAATTGTCCCCTCTCTGAATCATATGTTAGGGAAAGTTCATTGTAGTACAATCTCATTTTCCAGATCAGAAACTGAGGCCCAGATAAGAACTGATGTAATTATGTTGAGATTTCCTGGAATATTTAAAACTGAATTTCTTACTTTTTCTGTCTGACCAGCCTGCACTTGGACATGTACAAAATAATCTATAAACTGTAGCCTTTATACATTTAAGGGAGGGGGGCAGGTGGGAGGGAAATAATCTTTGCCACTCTTTTCTGGGGCTCTCTCCCCCCAGGATCAGTGGTTAAAATTGGTGGGTGTGGTGAGGAATCTGGTCAAAATGAAAGCTTTAATTCAGCACCTAGTCCATGCCCTACACCAGACAGGGTGCTAGTAGGGATGCCCAAGGACTAGGGGGGATTGGGGGAGTTTTGCTCCCCAGAGGCCTTTTCTAGCAGCAGCTGCTGGATCCTTGGGAAAACCTCTCACCCCACTAGATGCAGTCAGGGGCTCCCCTGATCAGTGTGAGTCGTGAGCTCAGGGTGCAGATGAGATGCACTTGCAGTTTGCTGGTCCCAGTACACACAAAGGGGGATGCTGCGACTCTGGCCCCCTGGATCCCCCAGCTCCCTGGTCCCATCCTGCCTAAGTGCCTGCCATCCTAGGAGCTGCCTTGTTTTCATTAGACATGAGTTCGCCAGAGCCCCATTTATTATTGTTTGAAACACACAAATAAATGATATGCCTACACAGAGGAAGGAGGGGTTCCCTCACTCTTCATCTCCTGCATGTCTCTCTGGACATTACCTGGAGCCACTATGGACAAATCCATCCTTTGCTGGAACTGGAATTGCCAAAGTAAACAGCCAAATACATAGGCCCTTGGACTCTTTAACTAAGAGGTGCCCTGTGCCCCTTTGGTGTTTCTGTAGTAATTGTTCAGGCTGGTACCTCCTCACTCCATCCCCAGGATCCCGAGGCATCATTCCAGAACAGAGCATCAGGCCTTAGTCTAATTTCCATAATGCACAGATATCACAGATTATCCTGTCTCTAAATGACAAACTTTAAGGATTGTCTTTTTCCATTTGAAGTCACTGCTAAAACATGGAATCCAGATAGGAGAGAAGAGATGAAACTATTAACTTTTAATATAGAAGCCATCTCCCCCAGGTCATGGTCTGGAAGCTTCCATGAGGCTCAGATCTGAAGGGGCAGGTGGCTGATTCTTGGTGCTGGTGACAAGTCAGTGACTCCTGGTGAGGTTGCAGTGCCCTGGACGCTGGCCTCGCTCCTCCCTTTGCTGTTCCCTAAGAGCCAAGGCGGCTTCAGGGGATGCAGTCTGTGCAGGCATCACAGGACCCTGTGCTTAGCAGGACCTGCCCCTGGGCTGTCACCAATGGAACTTGGTAACGACTTTGGAACAAGGACCTGCAATTTCACTGTGCACCTGGCCCATGAATTGTGTAGCCACTTTTGTCTAACACCTGCCATAAGCCTTCAGGCTGGAGGTCATAAGGACTCTGTTGTCTCAGGTCAAACTCATGACCCGGTTTGGGATCAGGACTTGGTGACCACTTCCTGAGACAGCCTGGCACAGAGCAGGTGCTGCAGCAAAAGATGGTGACCGACCCACCCAGAGAGTCGGGGCGAGGGAGACTGGGTGGAACCAGAATTCTCCTTCTGGCTGAACCCAGGGCCTCTCAGGGGACACACACAAATACAGAACCTGGGTCCGGTGCTTGGGGCTGCCTCTGACAGTCATAAGAAACTGGTTCATCAGAACTCAGGAATGTTTCTTGTTTTGTGACTTGTTTCTGCTCGGGGGTTGTGTTACTCTGCTAGGGCTGCACTAACAAAGAACCACAGAAAATCTGTCTTCTCACAGTTGCAGAGGCTGGAAGTCCAAGATCAAGGTGTCGGCAGGGCTGGTCCCATCTGAGGCCTGTCTCCTTGGTTCATGGATGGCCCTCCTCTCCCTGTGTTTTCACATGATCTGTGCCTGTCTGTGACCACACCTCCCCTTTTTATGAGAATGCCCGTCATACTGGATTACAACCCACCCTGATGACCTCTAACCTGATTACCTCATTAAAGAAACTATATCCAGGGACTTACCTGGTGGTGCAGTGGGGTCCCGAGTTCAGTCCCTAGTTAGGAAACTAGATCCCACATGTCACAACTAAGATCGAAGATGCTGGTGCCACAGCTAAGACCCAGTGCAGTCACAATCAGTCACATTCTGAAATCCTGAGGGTCAGGACTTCAACTATGGGTTTGCAGAGTGGGGGCGGGGTGGTGGTGACACAGTTCAGCTCATCACTGAGATTTTACTGAACACTTCACAGTCAAGTTTTAATAGCTTAGCAGTATCTTTCCAGTCTAGAAATGATGGACTCGGGGGCCTGTTCTCTGTCCATAGGAAGAGGCAGCGAAAGACCCAGGAGCCAACAGAACGTAGCTGCCGGAGATTGCTCAAGGGTGTGAGGTGTGGTCACTTAGTACTGGCTCTCAGATAGATGCAAAAGAGCGACCATACAAAGGGCAGGGACCAGCTGTGCCGGAGTCCTGTGGGGCCTGAGCGAGAGGGGTGATGGGAGCCACAGGACTTGGGTCAGAGATGGGAGAAGGCCCGCAAGCTCGGGCTGGGGGCTGGGGGGCAGAGCCGGCATCCCAGAGGCGGGGCCAAGTTTGTAAAAGTGGTTCCCAAAGGGCGGCCTGGGAGCTTCCTAAGCCCTAAGACTCTGACTCCCCCATCTTGGGTGGGACCTGGGTATCTACATACTTAGAAAGTTCCCCAGGTAGGATGTAGGTGAAACAAGATTGGTCATGAGGCGATAATTGTTGAAGTTGACTCATGGCATCCGGGGGGTTCGCATATACTTTTGTACATTTTGAAATTTTCCGTTATAGAAAGTTTTATTTTAAGAGAGAGTGGATGGGGGAGAGAAAGAGAAGGGCGTGGGGGAGCGGAGAATGAGAACAGGAAAAAAGTTGCCAGGAGGTTCCGTTAACCAGCCCTGATTAGGACAAAGATGGAGGGAGGAAGCCCTGTATCTGCCCCTGGGCTTCCTCTGACACGGAGGAAGCAGCGCCTCCTGGTGGCGAGAGGTGCCCTCACAGCCGGGTCAGGACATGGAGTCTGGGTGTGAATCTGGATCCAGTACCCGTGTGTCCCAGGGATGAAGGCAGAGGGGGAATGGAGACAAGCCCTGGGAGCAGCCTTTTGACTGTGGTTATATCGTGACCCCTTTGCTCATCTACCAGTGCCTATAGACCCAAAGATGGAAAAAATACATGGATTATATAGCAAATATAGTGTAACATGGGCTTCCCTGGTAGCTCAGCTGGTAAGGAATCCGCCTGCAATGCAGGAGACCCGGTTCAATTCCTGGGTCAGGAAGTTGCCCTGGAGAAGGGATAGGTTACCCACGCCAGTATTCTTGGGCTTCCCAGGTGGCTCAGATGATAAAGAATCCGCCTGCAATGCGGGAGACCTGGTTCGATCCTGGGTTGAGAAGATCCCCTGGAGGAGGGCATGGCAACCCACTCCAGTATTCTTGCCTGGAGAATCCTCATGGGCAGGGGAGCCTGGTGGGCTACAGTCTATAGGGTCGCAAAGAGACACGACTGAGCGACTAAGCACAGCACATGGTGTAACATAATTATCAAAATAGTTGATAAAACCAAATTTGTTAGAGTAATACATGTGCCCCTGGGCTTCCCTTGTGGCTGAGACAGTAAAGAATCTGCCTGAAATGTAGGAGACCCGGGTTTGATCCCTGGGTCTGGAAGATCCCCTAGAGAAGGGAATGGTTACCCACACCGGTATTCTTGCCTGGAGAACTCCATGGACAGAGGGGCCTGAAAGGCTACAGCCCATGGGGTCCCAAAAGGTTGGATATGACTGAGTGACTAATACACAAACATATGTGCCTCTATTAGCACATTAAATATGATCCAGCAGCAGCTGGCCAAGTAATGACCATAATTTAAAAGCAGTGATGAGCATGAGTGGTATTTTGAGAAACCTGCAACATGATAGGACATCTGTGATTTCTGTTGTTGGCACTGCTCAAACAAACAAAACCCCGAACTCCTGGGCCTTGTCTTCCACGGTGGTAAGGAAAGGATTTGCTCGATTTCTGTGGGAAGTTGATGAAAAAAGACTCACCTGGTCCCCTTCCAGGTTACTGCCCACAGGTAAGATCCTTGTCCCTTGCCAAGGGGCCACTGTGTGTCCCTTGCGACTCCAGCGACTGTCATCTGGCTACTCCGTTTGTCCCACAGACATTGACTGAGGACCTGTTGTGTGACAGACACCATGCACAAGGCCAGCCAGGTCCCTCTTTATCGAGTGTGTGTTCTGCGGAGAAACAGGTGTTGAACAAGACATAGCATAGCTTGTACATGCTCCACATTTAGGTCCCATGTTCCTATTGAGTATATGTGTAATATATTTCCTGTCTAATTGAGATTTAATGCGTATGGATAATTTTCTTTTAATCCCATTTGTTTTAAAGCTGTTTTCAATCAGTTTAGCCCATAGTCCTCTTTTATAGAGCCAAATAAAACCCCTGGAAGACTGTGAAGGGCTTCTGGGAAGGAGACATGCTCATAGCTTTTATTTCTTCCCCAAGCCCACATTAAGAGTCACTGCTTATTCACAGCAGCATTATTCACAGTAGCCAAGAGGCAGAAACAACCCAGGTGTTCATCAACAAGTGAATGGATAAGCATCATTCATCCAATGGGATACTACTTGGCATAAAAGGAAATAAAGTGCCATTACGTGATACAACATGAGTAAACCTTGAAGACATTATAGTAAATGAAAGAAACATATAGAAATAACCACATGTTGTCTGAGCCCATTGATGTGAAAGGTCCAGAAATGGGAACTCCTTAGAGACAGAAAGTAGATATTGCCAGGGCTGGAGGGAAGAGACAATGGGGAGTTATTGCTTAAGGGGTACAAATTTTCTGTTTTGGGTGATGAAAAAGTTTTGGAAATAGTGGTGATGGTTACAGAGTCCTATGAAGGTCATCAATGCCACTGAATCACATACTTCAACATAGTGAAAATGATAATTTTTATGACATATCAAAAAATTTTTAATTTTGCCACAATAAAACAATCACAGCTGAAAGACATCTTTCTGGTTCCACTGACTCATCCTGCCACTTCTCGTTTGTAGTGCCCAGGGCTCCCTCTGCAGATGTTGGTCTCATGGCTTAAACACCGTCTTTATGCTGACTGCCTCCAGATTTCTGTTTCCAAGTAGGACCTTCCCCAAGTAGGACTGCTTGGCTTGTCCAGTAGGAATCAAAGGCATCCAGAACTGAGCTCCTTCTGTTGCCTCCCCATACCTGCCCCTCTAGGCAAGAGCAACTCTGCCCTTTCATCTTGGAACTCTAGAATCTTCCTTGACTCCTCATTTGCTCACACTCACACCCGACTCCTCCACATATCCTATCATCTCTGCATCTGGAACTACGCATCCTTGATTTCTGCCTCCATCACCCCTCACCTCAATGACACAGTAGCCCCTAAGCCAGGCTTTACTCTGTACATGGAGTTCAGAGCACCCCACTGCTCAGCTCTCCAATTGCTCCTCCTGTTCTTAGTCTAGACTTAGTCTTTCCCAGCATCAGGATCTTTTCCAATGAGTTGCTTCTTTTCATCAGGTGGCCAAAGTATTGGAGCTTCAGCATCAGTCCTTCCAGGGAATATTCAAGGTTGATTTCCTTTATGATTGAGTGGTTTGATCTCCTTGCAGTCCAAGGGACTCTCAGTATGCAAAAGCTGAATTCCTCATGTTGACTGTGAGGCCCTCATGAACTATCTGCCCTCTGATCCCCCCTCCAGAGGCTCCTTGCTGTTCCCTGAACACATAGGCTGTGCTCCTCCTCGGGGCATTTGCATGGACGGTTTCCCCTGCCTAGAATGTTCTTCCCCTGGGTGTCCCAGGACACTCCCTCACTTCCGGATCTTGTTCAAATGCTGTGGCATCAGGGAGATCTTCTCTGGATACTTGTATAACACATTCCCATCACCCTCACTGGCATGCCTCCACCCTTTTATTTACTCTTCTCTCCCATACTAATCACCATTGAACATTATATATTTGTTGGTTGTTTATCACCTTTCTCCTGCCTAGCAGGAAAACTCCTTGAAAGTGGTATTTTGTTTTGTTCAGTGTTATATCTTCAGGCAATTAATAGGGACTCAGTAGATAATCTGTGGAATGAATAAATCACCACAATCTCTTGATTCACTGAACTTCTAGCATATTTTTGAAGTAATACTTATTGAGGAGGATTAAAAAAATCACTTGATATTTTAATAATTGCTCCATTTTACAAAACAAAATCCTAGGTGAAAGGGAGGCTCTGGGCTAATTAATGCTTACATGACATCCCTGATTCTTCTTTGCCATCCTTGGACCTGTTTTCCCTGTACTAGTTGCTTGAATTAGTCAAGGCAGAGACCAGGCTGCTGTAACAAGAGCACCCCGCTCCCCCTCCCCAATAGCCAAGGGCTCCAAGGAAACATGTTTATTTCTGTCTTACATGCCAAGCCACTGGGTGACTCGGCAACCCCCTCATTCAGGGACCTGGGTTCATACCATCTTTCTTCTCCACCATCTTGGAAGTCATGTTCTTTGTCTGCTTGTTGAAGCTGTGTGGCTGGCACCTCAGTGTTCCAGTCATAGGAGGGGGCAGGAGCTGGAGGGCATGTGCCATGTTTTAAAGTCCACCCTAGAAGCAGCCCACATGCCTCATTCTCATTTCATTGGTGAGGCCTTGGGCAGGTGACCATACCTCTTTGCAAGGGATTCTGGGAAATGTAGTCTTTGGCTGGGTGGCCATGAGCCCAACTGCCACTCAGTTATTAAGAAAATAGCTGCTGTTGGCTCCATTTTAGAAGTGTGGAAACTGAAAGTAGGAGAAGTTAAATAACTTGCTAAAAGTGACACAACTTGCAACTTTTGGCCTTCTGCCCCCAAGCTCAGGGATCTGTCTACAAGCCCTTATTCACAACCCTTTGGATTTTCTGTCCTTATTTTCTGAATGAGACACAGGGACTTAGAAAGATTAAGTAGCCCCTTTGGGTCATGTGGAATATTTGTTTTCTATTTCTTTGTAACAGATTACACCAAATTTGTTGTTGTTGTTCAGTCCCTAAGTTGTGTCCCTGACTCTTTGCAACCCCAAGGACTGCAGCCAGGAGGCTCCTCTATCCTCCACTATTGCCCAGAGTTTGCTCAAAGTCATGTCCATTGAGTTGGCAATGCTATTTAACCATCTCATCCTCTGTCCACCCCCTTCTCCTCCTGCCCTCAATCCTTCCCAGCATCAGGGCCTTCTCCAATAAATCAGCTCTTTGCATCAGGTGGCCAAAGTATTGGAGCTGCAGCTTCAGCATCAGTCCTTCCAGTGAATATTCAAGGTTGATTTCCTTTATGATTGAGTGGTTTGATCTCCTTGCAGTCCAAGAGACTCTCAGAGTCTTCTCCAGCATCAATTTGGTGGCTTATAAAACAGCCAGTTATTATCTCATAGACCTTTCAGGTCAGAAGTCTGTCATGGCTCAACTGGGTATTCCATTCAGGGTCCCACAGTCCAGCGTTAATGGCTGTGTTCTCAGCTTGTTCAAGGATTGGCTGAGTTCAGGTCTCTTTCATCCCTAGTAGCATTTCACAGGCCCTCTCATAAGAGAAGACTCTTGAGAGTCCCTTGGACAGCAAGGAGATTCAACCAGTCAATCCTAAAGGATATCAACCCTGAATATGCATTGGAAGGACTGATGCTTAAGCTCCAATACTTTGGCCACCTGATGGGAAGAGCTGACTCATTGGAAAAGACTGTGATGCTGGGGAAAGATTGAAGGCAGGAGAAGGGGGTGACAGAGAATGAGATGGTTGAATGGCATCATCCACTCAATGGATATGAGTTTGAGCAAGCACTGGGAGATAGTGAAGGACAGAGCCTGGCGTGCTGCAGTCCATGGGGTCACAAAGAGTTGGACACGACTGAGTGACTGAACAACAACTCACACCATCACTGCTGGCAGCTGGGTCCTCACGCCAAATCTCCCTCTGATGGAATCTCCCTCACTCTTCAATGCTCTCTGACTTCCTCCTCTACTCCTGGCCAAAGAAAACTTTCTGCCTGTAAAGGGTTCAGGCCAACCTGGATCATCTTTGTATCTTAAGGGGCCACCTGACTTAGCTCGGGCGGCTATAACAAGATGCTGCAGACTGAGTGGCTTAAACAGTAGACATTTGTTTTTCAGGGTTCTAGAGGCTGGGAGTCCAAGATCAAGCTGCCGACAGATTCGGTTCCTGGGGAAAACCTGCTTCTTGGCTTGTAGACAGCTGCTTTCTTGCTATATCCTCACACAGCGGACAGAGGAAGCTCTGGTGTTTCTTCCTCTTCTTCCAGAGACACCAGTCCCATCACAGGGGCTCCATCCTCACGTTACATCTAAAACTAATCACCTCCCAAAGGCCCCACCTTCTAATATCACAGTCAGGGTTAGGGTTTCAGTATATGAATTTGGTGAGGCGTGGAAGTTCGAGGGAGTGTAAACACTCAGATCATAACAAACCTTTAATTCCATCTTCAAAATCCCCTCAGAGGAATACCTAGATTGGTGTTTGATGAGATGACCAGGGCTCAGGAATCAAGTGGGAGCATTTTTAGAATTCTGCCCACCAACATGGCCAGGACCGAGCAGCAGGACTAGAACCTGGGTCTTCCACTAGGAGAGAGAGACCTCACTCCTGGTGCCAGCAGTGTACTTTCAGCCACTCCCACCTGCAAAGTGAGTCCCCAGGCAGAGGTATAAAGGAAAGTGGGCTTTCCCTTTAGTGATTTATCTATTTTTTTAAGGCGTTTTTTTTTTTTTTTGTAGACCATTTTAAAAGTCTTAACTGAATTTATTACACTATTGTTTCTGCTTTATGTTCTGGCTTTTTGACTGCAAGGCATGTGGGATCTTAGCTTCCCGACCAGGGATTGAACCTGCAGCCCCTGCAATGGAAGGCGAAGTCTTAACCACTGGGCCGCCAGGGAAGTGCCCCCACTATTCTTTAATTTGGCCCAGGCAGCTGGGAACCACAGTAGTGGTCACCCTGGGAGCTGCTGCAGTATAAGAGCTTGGCAGAGGCAGGGTCTTCAGGGCTTCCACAGGCAGGAGGGCCTGGTGCATGGCAAGCTGGCAGCAACAGCTTTTAGACTTTGGGGTAAGGAGAGGAAGGTTCAAGGTAATGGAGACGGAGGGGTGAGGGTTTAAACACATCTTCCTGAGCCCTGAGGGTCTCTCTGGTAGGAAAATACACCCACCAGCCATGCTCCTTGAAGAAGAGGCCCCTGACTGTGAGACAGGCTGGGACCTGGGAGACTTCGCTGCAGTGTTTGCACCTGGACAAACTTTTCCTCCAACAACAAAATACAAAGAAACTATAAGGGACTAAAAATAACTATGCATCCAGTTAGAAACAAGAAGATATAAAAACTCAACTGCCAAGTCTGAAGAGCCAGGGAGCAAAAGCAGGCTGGTGTACTGTACATGCCCCCTGCATGTAACACCACCAAAGGGGTGGGCAAACCACCTAAGCCACCCCTTTGGCCTCCGTCGCCCCATATAAGGAACACACCTTCCCCTCACCCCATATAAGGAACCCTCCCTTCACCCCATATAAGGAACCAGCTTGCCTCTTCTCCTGTACCCCGCACAGAGAGCGAGCAAGCAAGGGAAACTGTTGCTTGTTATCCATCCCTCCTGCTACACCAGACACTCCAATAAAGTTTTGCCTGAATTTCTTGTCTGGCCTCTTAACAACTTCTATTGATCAAGGAGGCCAAGAACCCTGGTCAGTTACAACTGCACAACTGTGGCTGGTCAGCTTGCCCTGGTTTTCCATCTGTGTGGCTCAGTGGTCACGTGAGCATGTCAGGGTTTGCACTACCTCCTTTGAGGATGCCGGGAGGGGGGAGTAGGGAGAGGGACCCATGTGAACCAGGTTCCTCTTCCACAACTGTTGCTTACCATGGAACCTACATAGAAAAGGGCAAAATGAGCCATATTCACCTTCAAAGAGGGAAATGAGAACGCTAGCCAGCCCACATTTCTACCAACAGCATGAGGAAAAGTCCCTCTTCTGTTCTAGTGTTAAAAATCAAATACATAGATTACTGCTTAGGTGGGAGTTGAGCTCAGAAAATCATTTAGGGTTCCTTCATTTGAGAGACTTCAGATTGCCATCTCCTTTGCGGTTGACGGGAGAAGAACCTTGTGCCATTTCTGGGGTGGGAGGACAAGGGAGAAGCAAACCCAAGCCAATCTGTTCCTGGGCTGCTGGCCATGGCTGTGGGGCCTCTTGGGGTCTGGGCCCCTAGTTCTGCAGCCAGACAACTGCAGGGCAAGGAGGGCTGTCATGATGTGCCAGGACCTTTAGACATGACCCCTTTGGACATGGGCGCAGCAGACAACTGCCAGCTGGCTTGGCGGAGATGCTAGAGAGATGACGCAGGGTCAAATGAAGATTCCATCTGGATTTTTACCAATTCTTCTAAGAAGGGAGAGGGAGGGGGAGGACTGAGAGGACAGGCCTCTTCAAACATGGCTGATGGGACCCTGCATTCCATGTGGGTAGGAGCTGTCAGCAGAAGCTTGGAGCCAGGAGTTTCTCTGGGTTTGCTGTCTGGGTCACACCTCCTTGGAGGACCACCATTTCCTGGGATGGAGATGGGAGAAGCAGAACCCAGCACCTGTGTTGAGAGGCAAGGTGTCCAGAGTCCTTGGCTCCTTTTCGCAGAGACCACATTAGGCAGCTTAAGATCACCCAGCAACTTGGGAGTCATGATTCCCACACTTCTGCTTAGTCCCCGGACCCATCTGGGCAATATCAGTGCCATCAGACTGGAAAATTGGCCTCAAGCTTAAATCTAAGTGATTTGAAGCTATTTCATTACATGTCTTTCCCATTTTTTTCCCCCTGTAATGAGAAGTATGAATGTTGTTTGAATGTTTTCCAGTGCAGAGAATGCCAAGGGTTCTCTTGCTCAAAACTGCATGTAAAATAACCAACCGCTATACTTACCTGAAGGGCTTCCCAGGTGGCGCAGCGGTAAAGAATCTGCCTGCAATACAGGAGACACAGGAGACCTGGGTTCCATCTGGCCTGGGAAGATCCCGTGGAGAAGGGGATGGCAACCCACTCCAGTCTTCTTGCCTGGAAAATCCATGGACAGAGGAACCTGGCAGGCTACAGTCCATGGCGTTGCAAAGACTTGGACAGACTGAGCACATGCTTACCTGGCTGGAGAAATACCATGATCTCAAAAATGGTTTTCCCAGGACAAGGTTTATCCATTGCACTTCAGATGTGCTGACCCCTGCAATTTCCCTAAATGAAGGAAACTTTACTGCAAATTGTGGTAGTGGGGGAGGGGCACTTGTGCTTTTCCCTAAAAACATGAAGTATAATAAAAGCCTGGGGAGGTGGGTGAAGGGTTTTCATGTTTCCCCATAAATGGGGAAAGGTCTAGTCGATTTGATCTGTGACAGAGATGCTCGCCAGAAGATGTCTTCTGTCCTCCCTTGTCCTTCAAAGACCTTCTGAAGGATTAAATGACTATGATCCGGGGAGAGTCCATTCCGGGCTCTTGCGTGGCCATGTGCCAAAGCCAAGGCTGGTTGCACAATCCAAGCTTAGAACTATTCACACCAGTAAAAAGCCGAGCAGCTTCATTGACAGCCTGGGGTTGTTCATGATCTTGGGCCCTCTCAGAAGGAGGTCAAGGCCTTCCTAAGTGACTCAGAAAGAAAGCAGCTGCTCTTTGACCTCTGCAGAGCAAAGTTCATGAATATGCTGTTCCAGCTGCTGAGAATTGTTCTTAGTAAACTTTTTTCCTGATTAAAAAAAGAATGTATGCTTATTCCAGCATTGCTTATCCAACAATCCAACATGTCCCAAAACAGTAGATGGGATAGATATTTTATTTATATGATGGAATACTGTATGGCAGGCAATGAAATTGAAAGAATTGTGGCTTCACTGAGAACATAGATGAATCTCACAAAAATAAATTCAGCAAAAAAACAAGAGACAAAATGACACAAATGAACTTATTTACAAAACAGAAATAGACTCACAGACACAGAAAACAAACTTATGGTTACCAAAGGGGATCAGGGTGGGAGGGGTAAGATAGGTATTTGGGATTAAAATATATACACTCCTATATATAAAAGAATCACGATGGTGTGATCACTCACCTAGAGCCAGGCATCCTGGAATGTGAAGTCAAGTGGGCCTTAGAAAGCATCACTACGAACAAAGCTAGTGGAGGTGATGGAATTCCAGTTGAGCTATTTCAAATCCTGAAAGATGATGCTGTGAAAGTGCTACACTCAATATGCCAGCAAATTTGGAAAACTCAGCAGTGGCCACAGGACTGGAAAAAGTCAGTTTTCATCCCAATCCCAAAGAAAGGCAATGCCAAAGAATGCTCAAACTACCGCACAATTACACCCATCTCATACGCTAGTAAAGTAATGCTCAAAATTCTCCAAGCCAGGCCTCAACAATACATGAACCGCGAACTTCCAGATGGTCAAGCTGGTTTTAGAAAAGGCAGAGGAACCAGAGATCACATTGGCAACATCTGCTGAATCATGGAAAAAGCAAGAGAGTTCCAGAAAAACATCTATTTCTGCTTTATTGACTATGCCAAAGCCTTTGACTATGTGGATCACAATCAACTGGAAAATTCTTCAAGAGATGGGAATACCAGACCACCTGCCCTGCCTCTTAAGAAACCTATATGCAGGTCAGGAAGCAACAGTTAGAACTGGACATGGAACAACAGACTGGTTCCAAAGAGGAAAAGGAGTACGTCAAGGCTGTATATTGTTACCCTACTTATTTAACTTATATGCAGAGTGCATCATGAGAAACGCTGGGCCGGAAGAAGCACAAGCTGGAGTCAAGATTGCTGGCAGAAATATAAAAAACCTCAGCTATGCAGATGACACCACCCTTATGGCAGAAAGTGAAGAGGAACTAAAAAGCCTCTTGATGAAGGTGAAAGAGGAGAGTGAAAAAGTTGGCTTAAAGCTCAACATTCAGTAAACTAAGATCATAGCATCTGGTCCCATCACTTCATGGGAAATGGATGGGGAAACAGTGGAAACAGTGGCTGACTTTATTTTGGGGAGCTCCAAAATCACTGCAGATGGTGATTGCAGCCATGAAATTAAAAGACGCTTACTCCTTGGAAGGAAAGTTATGACTAACCTAGATAGCATATTCAAAAGCAGAGACACTACTTTGCCAACAAAGGTCCGTCTAGTCAAGGCTATGGTTTTTCCAGTGGTCATGTATGGATGTGAGAGTTGGACTGTGAAGAAAGCTGAGCGCCAAAGAATTGATGCTTTTGAACTGTGGTATTGGAGAAGACTCTTGAGAGTCCCTTGGACTGCAAGGAGATCCAACCAGTCCATCCTAAAGGAGATCAGTCCTGGGTGTTCATTGGAAGGACTGATGCTGAAGCTGAAACTCCAGTACTTTGGTCACCTCATGCGAAGAGTTGACTCATTGGAAAACCCTGATGCTGGGAGGGATTGGGGGCAGGAGAAGGGGACGACAGAGGATGAGATGGCTGGATGGCATCACTGACTCGATGGACATGAGTTTGAGTGAACTCTGGGAGTTGGTGATGGACAGGGAGGCCTGGCATGCTGTGATTCATGGGGTCACAAAGAGTCGGACACAAGTGAGCGATTGAACTGAACTGAACTGATATATAAAATAGGTAACTAACAAGGACCTACTGTATAGCACAGAAAGTGAAAGTCATAGTCGCTCAGTCATGTCCGACTCTGCGACCTCATGGACTGTAGCCCACCAGGCTCCTCTGTCCATGGGATTTTCCAGGCAAGAATATTGGAGTGGGTTGCCCTTCCCTTCTGCAGGGGATCTTCCTGACCCAGGGATCAAACCTGAGTCTCCTGTACTGCAGGCAGATTCTTTACCATCTGAGCCTATTCTCGATATCTTAACAATAAACTGTAGTGGAAGAGAATGTAAATAAAGAATATATATGTGTATGTGAATCACTTTGCAGTACACCTTAAACTAACACAACATTGTAAATCAACTCTATTTCAATTAAAAATTTAAAAACACGTTAAAAAATAGAAGACACAAAAAGGATCATAGGGTGTGATTCCACTTATATAAAGTTCAGGGAGGTCCCTGAAGGTTCAACACTTTCACTGCTTAGGGCCTGTGTTCAACCCCTGGACAGAGAACTGAGATTCCACAAGCCACATGGTGTGGCCAAAAAAAAAAAAATTAGATGACAGGCAAACTATACTATGTTTAGGGACGTACACGTGAACAGTTTTTAAAAAGCAAGAAAATGACCAAGGAGGAAGAAGTAGGCCTGGGAGGAAGTTTCTGGTGTGCTGATAATGTATTTCTTGGTGGGTATTTGCTTTATAATTATTTATCAGATTGTATATCTGTGTTGTAACTGCTTGTCAGTATGCATAGTTCATAACACAATGTTTTTAAAAGTTAGATGCAAAAAAGATAATCTATCCAAATGATAATCTCCTTTTATGAGTTACTTGCAAAATCAAATCTAATGTAAACTGAAAACTATAAAACATCATTGACGGAAATTAAAGATGACCTAAATAAAAGGAAAGACGTCCCCTGGTCATAGATAAGAACATTTAATATTATTAAGACGGCATCAGTCCCCCGAAATTTTCATACAGATTCAATGCAATCCCTATTTTTTTTCCAGAAATGGAAAAGCTAATTCTCAAATTGATACTGAATTGCAAGGGACACCAAAGAGCTAAAATAATAGTGAAAAGGAAAACACTGTGGCAGGACTCACACTTCCTCATTTCAAAACTTACTGCAAAGCTACAGTAACCAATGCTGTGTTACACTGGGAAGAAGAGAGCATAGGTGTAAATCTTTCTGAACTTGGATTAGGCACTGGCTTCTTAAATATGACACCAAAGATGGTAAACCAAAAGCATAACAGCCAGAGGGAGAAAAAAGAGGTAAACTGGACATTGTCAAAATAAAAACTTTTGCATTTCCTTGTATACTATCAAGAGATTGAAAAGACAACCCACAGAATGGGAGAAAATTTTTGTAAATCATGTATCTGATAGGTCTAATATCCAGAACATATAAAGAACTCTTACCACTCAATAACAAAAATACAACTTATTTAAAAAATAGGCAAGGGATTTGAACAGACATTTCCCCAAAGAGGAAATGCAGGTGGTCAATAAGCATAGGAAAAGATGCTCCATATAATTATTAATTAGAGAAATGTAAATCAAAACTCTGGGAGATGGTGAGGGACAGGGAGGCCTGGCGTGCTGCAGTCCATGGGGTCACAAAGAGTTGAACACTGAGCAACAACAAATCAAAATCACAATGAAACACCAACCATTCTAGGATGGCTAGAATCAAAGAGTTAGGAGACTGTGGAGAAATTAGAGCCTTCATACATTGCTACTGCTGCTGTTAAGTCACTTCAGTCGTGTCCAACTCTGTGCGACCCCATAGACGGAAGCCCACCAGGCTCCCCCATCCCTGGGATTCTCCAGGCAAGAACACTGGAGTGGGTTGCCATTTCCTTCTCCAATGCATGAAAGTGAAAAGTGAAAGTGAAGTCGCTCAGTCGTGTCCGACTCTTCGAGACCCCACGGACTGCAGCCTACCAGCCTCCTCCATCCATGGGATTTCCCAGGCAAGAGTACTGGAGTGGGGTGCCATTGCCTTCTCCTCATACATTGCTGCAGGAATATAAAATGGTGCCACTTTGGGGAAAAGTCTAATAGTTCCTCAAAAAGTTAAAAAGGTAGTAACCATATGACCCAGAGAAGACAGAGGAACCAGAGACCAAATTGTCAACATCTGTTGGATCATAGAGAAAGCAAAAGAATTCCAGAAAAATATCTACTTTTGCTTCATTGACTACACTGAAGCCTTTGACTATGTGGATCACAACAAACTGTGCAAAATTCTTCAAGAGATGAGACTTTACCTTAGGAAAGACCAGCTTACCTGCCTCCTGAGAAATTTGTATGCAGGTCAAGAAGCAACAGTTAGAACCGGACATGGAACAACAGACTGGTTTCAAATTGGGAGAGGAGTATGTCGGGGCTGTATATTGTCACCCTGCTTATTTAACTTATATGCAGAGTACATCATACGAAATGCCAGATTGGATGAAACACAAGCTGGAATCAAGATTGCCGGGAGAAATATCAATAACCTCAGATATGCAGATGACACCACCCTTATGGCAGAAAGTGAAGAGGAACTGAAGAGCCTCTTGATGAAAGTGAAATAGGAGAGTGAAAAAGCTGGCTTAAAACTCAACATTCAAAAAGCAAAGATCATAGCATCCGGTCCCATCACTTCATGGCAAATAGATGGAGAAACAATAGAAACAATGAGAGACTTATTCTCTTGGGCTCCAAAATCATGGCAGATAGTGACTGCAGCCATGAAATTAAAATACGCTTGCTCCTGGGAAGAAAAGCTATGACCAACCTAGGCAGCATATTAAAAAGAAGAGACATTACTGTGCCAACAAAGGTCTATCTAGTCAAAGCTATGGTTTTTCCAGTAGTCATGTATGGATGGAAGAGTTGGACTAGGATGCTTTTGAACTGTGGTGTTGGACTCTTGAAATTTCCTTGGACTGCAAGGAGATCAAACCAGTCAATCCTAAAGGAAATCAACCCTGAGTACGCATTGGAAGGACTGATGCTAAAGCTGAAGCTCCAATACCTTGGCCACCTGATTCAAAGAACTGACTCATTGGAAAAGACCCTGATGCTGGGAAAGATTGAAGGCAGGAGAAGGGAATGACAGAGGATGAGATGGTTGGATGGTATCACCGGCTTGATGGACATAAGTTTGAGCAAGCTCCGGTAGTTGGTGATGGACAGGGAAGCCTGGTGTGCTGAAGTCCATGGGGTCACAAAGAGTCAGATGCAACTGATCTGTACTGAATTGAACTGAAATGACCCAGGAATTCCACTCCTGGGTATATACCCAAAAAACTGAAAATAAACGTTCACACACAAACTTGTAAATAAATGTTGACAGCAGCATTGTTTATAATAGCCGATTGATAAAATGGAAAAACAAATAAGGGACATCCATACAATGGAATATTATTCAGCCATAAATGAAATACTGATATATGCCACAATGTGGATGAATCTTGAAAATAAGCTAAGTGAAAGAAGCCAGTCACAAAAAACCACCTACTATTTGATTCCATCTCTGTGAAATGTCCAGAATAGGCAAACCCATAGACACAGAAGGTGGATTAATAGTTGCCAGGAGCTGGGGAGAGCGAGAAAACGGGGAGTGACTACTGTTATAAAACACAGTTCCATTGAGTAAGTGGTAAAGATCTTCCTGGCTTTATTCACTCATGAATCATGTAGCAGCCCGTCTAGCAAACAGAAAGGAGCTCTGAAGAACCGGACAAAATAGAAGACTTTTACAGGCAGAAAGAGGTGGGACAAGGAAATTAGTCAGCAAAGAGCTGATTATGTCAGCTGAGGTGGCCTTCCTTTGGGGGATTGCAGGGGTCTATCAATGAATTACTTCACTACTGCAGAGCAGGAAATTCCAGACTGACTGATTAAGACTGCATTCCTATAATACAATTATGTAAAGTTAAAAAAAAAAAAAAAAAGACTGCATTCCTAGAAGAGGTTGAAACCACAGTCAGGTTAGGTATGAAGTCCTGTTTTTGTCCCTTGAGCTTAGCATGTGATCCCATTTGGGACTTCTTACCTCTCTTTTGACCCTGTGGGATATGCTCAGTCGTGTCTGACTCTCTGCAGCCCTATGGACTGCAGCTGGCCAGGCTCCCCTGTCCATCAAGTTTCTCAGGCAGGAGTACTGAAGTGGGTTGCCATTTCCTTCTCCAGGGATCTTCCCTACCCAGGGATCAAACCTGCATCTCCTGTATCTCCTGCACTGCAGGTGGATTCTTTACCTGCTGAACCATCGGTGTTTCTTTTTGAGGTGATGAAAATGTTGTGGAATTTGACAGGGAGGATGCTTGCACAAACTTGTGTATACACTATAAATCACTGTACATGTGTTTAGGTGTCAAGTTGTGACTGCGTGGACTATAGTCCGCCAAGCTGCTCTGTCCATGGTATTCTCCAGGCAAGAATACTGGAGTGGTTGCCATTTCCTTCTCCAGGGGCTCCTTCCAGCCCACGGATTGAACCTGCCTCTCCTGCATTGGCAAGTGGGTTCTTTTAACACTGAGCCACCAGGCAAGCCAACTGTACGCTTACAAGGGCCAATTTTATGGTACACGAATGGTACCCCAATTTTTTAATGGAATTTTCAGGGAAAAAAACACTAATAAATTAGAAATTGTTTCCTTTCTGTAAGACTTCACCCACTAAACTTAATTAAAAAAAAAAACCATATCAGTGATCGTGCTCATTGTAAGAAAAATTGGAAGCATTCCCCTCGGGAACCACCACCCCCTTCCAAACTCCCACCTCTGTTATCATTGCTTAAAGAACGAATCACTTCGAGTGTTGCTTTTGTTACCAGTGGAAAGAATGCCTCCACCCCTCCCTCCAGCATACCACTGCCCCCTCACCAACCCCCCTCCCCCGTACACAGGCTGGCAGTAAAAAAAGGAAGGAAATATTAGCCCTAAAAAAATTGCCGATACATCCCTCCCCAGGACGTCCCGCAGACCTGAGTGCGACCTGCAGGACGGATCATGCAGGGTACCATGAGTGTGGTGTGAGCAGAGCGGCGGGGACTTGGGGAGCGTGCCGCGGAGCTGTTGGGCAGCCTTAGGGGCACGCGCGCCGGGGCCAGGGTGGGGCTCGTGAGACAGTCTAGGCGCCGACGCGGGTCCGCCGTCCGGACTTGGGGGCCATGGGGCGGGGCTTGAGGACGAAGGGGTGTGGCGTCAGGACGGGGGCGGGGCGCACCCGCTGTCTGGACGTGGGGGCTAAGGAGCGGAGCGTGGAGGGCGGGGGGGCGTGGTAGGGGAGGGGCGTGGCCTGGGGCAGGGGCGGGGCGTGGGCCGCGGGCCCCGAGGGCTCTGGAGGGCTGGACGCGGGCGGGGCGGGTTCTGGGACGCTAGCAGCTCGCGGGTCTGTGCCCAGACAGCTGCGGCGGCGGCGGCGGCGGCCACACGCGGATCCCCGATCCCAACCCTCTCCGCGCTGGGCCATGCCACTTCCCGTGCCGCCCACCGAGCTGGTGCCGTC
This sequence comes from Bos grunniens, assembly GCF_055505025.1. NCBI lineage: Eukaryota > Metazoa > Chordata > Mammalia > Artiodactyla > Bovidae > Bos > Bos grunniens. The sequence goes on along the minus strand of NC_141180.1, from coordinate 36,731,259 downwards.
GGAGCGCGCCGTGGTGCTTCTGTCGTGCGTGCTCTCCGCGCTGGGCTCGGGCCTGCTGATGGCCACGCACGCCCTGTGGCCCGACCTGCGCAGCCAGGCGCGGCGCCTGCTGCTCTTCCTGTCTCTGGCCGACCTGCTCTCCGCCGCCTCTTACTTCTACGGGGTCCTACAGGACTTCAAGGACTCCTCGTGGGACTGCGTGCTGCAGGGCGCGCTCTCCACTTTCGCCAACACCAGCTCCTTCTTCTGGACGGTGGCCATAGCCCTCTACCTGTATCTCAGCATCGTGCGCACGGCGCATGGGTCCGAGACTGGCCGCCTGCTCTGGGCTTTCCATGTTATCAGGTGGGTGACGGCGACGCCGCTTTCCTTCAGGTTCCCTGATCCCTGCCCGGATCCTGTGTGCTGTCCCTGTGGCCCTTGCCACTCTCAGGGCCACGCGTCTTGGTCGGACCTTTGGCCGGTCTCCCAGCCGGCAGTGTCTGCTCATGTCCCGGGATAGCCCTGGGCCAGCGGAATGATGGTCTTGATGAACTAGTTCTGTATATTGCCGCAGGGGTCGTCCCTTTGAGGTGGCCCCAGCTCGAAGCTCCCAGGGAGGTGGGCGCCTCAGCGAAGGCCCTGGAGCGTGGGGGACTAGAGCTCACCCTCAGAGCCAGACCCTAATAACTTGGAAGCACCTGGAGAACTGGTGAGGCCACTCTGGACCTTTGGCCACCTGTTTCACTGCCTTCTGGCCATTCTGCTGCCCTTGGGCATAGGGACAGGCACCTGAGAGATGAGTTAGGTGCCCCAGGATGGAAAAGTACATGTAATTCATCTGGCCACTCTCAGGCTGCCCTTCACCCAACCCTCTGCCTCAACGCTAAAATTTAGGAAGGACAGTCTTGTTTATTTTATCTTTACTCATCTCTAAACCTCAGGCACCAATGTCTTGTTATCTATGTTCTAAATAATCTTTCTTTCCAGAGTTCAGCAGCTCTGAAATTGAGGTCAGAGGCAGAGGCTGGTCTGGAAGACAGCTGCCAGCTGCCTGGAGTCTCTGGGTAGCGAGAACCAAGGCCTTGTCCTGCCCTGGCATTGTAGTGTCTCATCCAGGTAACTCACCTGTGAACCAAGGTTGGCCCCTTCCCAGTGTAATCTCAGGATGCAAACATCTGGTGAGGTCCTGTGCTGAACCCAAGGCAGGAATTTTATAGAGCTTCTTTCCTCTTCTCCCTCCTCCAAATAAGAGCACCAAATGCTGCCCTAATTATAGGTCCTCTCTGTTAAATACTTGAGTTCTTTCCAAGGGACAGAGGATGGTCAGCACTTTTGTAGAGACAAGTCACCTGGGTGTCACAACAGTAAGGTCACAAGCCTGCAAGAGTCACTTGACCTCAAGGTCTCACGGCTGTTGGAGGGAGGCCAGCTGGTCCCTGGGAAATTAAATGGTCTGCTTCTCAGCTGTTCAAGTCAAAATGTTTGCAGTGAGCCATTCAGACAGGGTCAGGTGCTACAGAGACCCACAGAGAAGGGGCAGCCTTTCCTTTCTCTCTGTCCCACTGGATCTCTGCATCCATTTCTGGGACCCTGTTCTTGGGAGCCTGGTTGGGTGTGGGCAGCGTAAAGCTCATGTGTACCTGGGAAGGAGCCCAAGACTTCCTTTGCAAGGTTCTCTTCTCTTTCCCCCCCTCTTTTGAAAAGTACTGAATGCAATGTATTTTTTAAGTGATAAAGAGAACCTGTGCAGCTTCTATAGAAAAGACATTTCCCAAGAACCTTTCTTTTCACTTCTAGGGACGTTTTCTGTGATGCTTAGGGAAAGCCTTCTAAGAAAGCCCGTGTGTCCTTCTCTGGCTGTAAGGAACCAGATGGTTCCTCTTGTCTGTTGTATGTGATCCACCTACTTTATATATATATGGCTACATCGGGTCTAAAGTTGCAGCGCACAGGCTCAATAGTTGTGGTAATTTAGTTACCTCACCAGGGTTCAAACCCAAGTCTCCTGCATTGGAAGACAGATTCTTAACTACTGGACCACCAGAGATGTCCCTATCCACTTGCTTCTTAAAAGAAAAAAGACATTTTTCCTGTCAAAGGGACTTTGACAATTTTTTCTCTTCCAGAAATTAGCACTCCCTTTGCTAGTCTAAAACTTGGTAAAAACCTGTCCAGCAGGTTCATATATTGACCTGGATCCTCCCAGATGATATTGCTAAGGATTCTTCATTGTCTTTCTTTGAAGGATTAGTTTATGGCTGCTGAATGACCTCTTCAGTTCAGTTCAGTTCAGTCACTCAGTCATGTCCAACTCTTTGCAACCCATGGACTGCAGCATGCCAGGCTTCTTTGTCCATCACCAACTCCCGGAGCTCACTCAAACTCATGTCCATGGAGTCAGTGATGCCATCCAACCATCTCATCCTCTGTCGTCCCCTCTCCTCCTGCCTTCAATCTTTCCCAGCATCAGGGTATTTTCCAGTGAGTTAGTTCTTAGCCTCAGGTGGCCAAAGTATTGGAATTTCAGCTTTAGCATCAGTCCTTCCAGTGAATATTCAGGACTGATTTCCTTTAGGATGGACTGGTTTGATCTCCTTGCTGTCCAAGGGACTCTTTAGAGTCTTCTCCAGTACCACACTTCAAAAGCATCAATTCTTTGGCGCTCAGCTTTCTTTATAGTCCAACTCTCCCATCCATACATGACTACTTGAAAAACCATATCTTTGATTATATGGACCTTTGTAGGCAAAGTAATGTCTCTGCTTTTTAATATGCTGCCCAGGTTAGTCATAGCTTTTTTTCCCAGGAGCAAGCGTATTTTAATTTCATGGCTGCAGTCACTATCTGCCGTGATTTTGGAACCCAATAAAATAAAGTCTGTCACTGTTTCCATTGTTTCTCCATCTATTTGTCATGAAGTGATGGGACCGGATGCCATGATCTTTGTTTTTTGAATGCTGAGTTTTAAGCCAGCTTTTTTACTCTCCTATTTCACTTTCATCAAGAGGCTCTTCAGTTCCTCTTCGCTTTCTGCCATAAAGGTGGTGTCATCTGCATATCTGAGGTTATTGATATTTCTCCCGGCAATCTTGATTCCAGCTTGGGCTTCATCCAGTCTGGCATTTTGTATGATGTACTCTGCATATAAGTTAAATAAGCAGGGTGACAATATACAGCCTTGACGCACTCCTCTCCCAGTCTGTTGTTCCATGTCCGGTTCTAACTGTTGCTTCTTGACCTGCACACAGATTTCTCAGCAGGCAGGTAAGGTGGTCTGGCATTCCCATCTCTTGAAGAATTTTGCACAGTTTGTTGTGATCCACATAGTCAAAGGCTTCAGTGTAGCCAATGAAGCAGAAGTAGATATTTTTCTGGAATTCTCTTGCTTTTTCGATGATCCAGTGTATGTTGGCAATTTGATTTCTGGTTCTTCTGTGTTTTCTAAATCCAGCTTGAACATCTGGAAGTTCTTGGTTCACATACTGTTGAAGCCTCGCTTGGAGAATTTTGAGCATTGCTTTGCTAGTGTGTGAGATGAGTACAATTGTGTGGTAGTTTAAAGAGTCTTTGGCGTTGCCTTTCTTTGGGATTGGAATGAACACTGACCTTTTCCAGTTCTGTTGCCATTGCTGAGTTTTCCAAATTTGCTGGCATATTGAGTGCAGCACTTTCACAGCATCATCTTTAGGATTTGAAATAGCTCAACAGGAATTCCATTACCTCCACTAGCAAGGACCTCTTGGCAGTGGGAAGTCTCATCTTCAGACTCAGGCTACACAGTGACCCAGTCATTAACCATGTCAAATGACTGGAAATCAGTACTCTTCTTCAGACCTTCCAGTCTCCAAAAATATTTTAAAATATGAATACATAAAAGGTCAATCTCTATTCTCTAAAGAGTTCTTATGAGTTGATTTTTTTTTAAAGAAAACTGACAAATATCTTCAGAAATGGACAGAGGACATTCTGACAAAGTAGTAAAAGCATGAATACTCAAACAAGCAATAGCAAAGAAGTACCATTTTCTCTTTAAATTAGAAGGGAAAAAGTAGTAAGGCAGGATATTAATGTGATATGCAGATGACACTGGTGTTTTCCTAATTATTTTTGGCCATGTAAATTGGAATAATCCATGTAGAAAGTATTTGGTTCATACCTCTTGATCCCAGAAATCCTATTATAGGGATCTAGTCTAAGGAGATCAACCAAATGACATGCAAAGCTGGATGTACAAAGGAGTTTGCATGGCACTGTTAGCCAGTGATGACAATATGAATGTCCAAAAAATAGGGGATCAGTAAGTTATAGGCTATAACCTACCTGGAAGTGTTATGCTGCCATTAAATACTGGCCATGAAGTCTACAAGTAATATATATATTTTTAAGTAGTAGGACATGATAAGTAGGAAAAGCCATCTATAGAGCTGAATGCAGCCATACACCGCAGGAGGCTGGAGAGACTAGTACCCATGAAGTCCCTGCATGCCCCCTGGGGCTCTATCATAATGCCTGACATAGTTTCCTTTACTGAAAGACTTAAAAAAAAATCTCATTGGGGAAGGAGGGCAGCTTAGACTTTATCCTCAGAGGTCAGGCTCCTGAGGTCTTGCAAAGTGCTGTCTTGATTCCTTAGCGCCTTGATCCTCCATAACCCAGGGGACTCACCCAGGGTTGATCACCCTCCAGCCACAGCTGATGAGACTTGCCTGAGCCACAGAGCTGTGAGCAGGAGGCTCCGAGTTAGAACTTCAAGGTCAGTGCCCCTTTAGGATTCCGTCTTGTCTCTTGGCCTTGACAATAATTTTTTAAACTGAGAGGTAATTCGGCAGTCATTTATTTTTAGCATTCTGGATTTCCCCCACTATTAATGTGCAATTAAATACATTAGCTTTATTTATCTTTTCCATTAATTTTTTTCTGGAATCATTTAAGAATAAGTTGCAGACCTGATGCCCCCTGCTCCTAATCCTTCAGGGTGTATTTCCAAAAGGCAAGGGCAGTCTCTTGCATGACCATGTTGTTAGTGTTGTTCAGTCGATAAGTCATGTCCGACTCTTTGCGACCCCATGGACTGTAGCCCACCAGGCTCCTCTGTTTGGAGTTTCCCAAGCAAGAATAATGGAGCGGGTTGCCATTTCCTTCTCCAGGGAACCTTCCCAACCCAGGCATTGAATCCACATCTCCTGCATTGGCAGGCAGATTCTTTACCACTGAGACACTTGGGACTAGTACAGGCACCCTATTTTGTAGGATATCTCTCTCATCCAGGTTACCTGATGCTTCCTGGTGAGTGGAATTGTTGCAGAAAGGGGGACCCCCTTTAGGGCCCAAGAGTGGATGCTTGTCTAACATCTGGAAATGAATTGTCCAAAGAGGCACACGTGCTGACAAAGCAAGAGACTTTGTTGGGAAGGGGTGTCCACAGGGAAAGCAGTAGGTAAAGGAACCCAGGAGGACTGCTCTGCCACGTGGCTTGCAGCCTTGGGTTTTATGATGAGGTAATTCATTTCCAGGTAGTCTCTGGCCAATTGCTGTGACTCAAGGCCCTTCCTGGTGGTGTGAGTATTGCTCGGCCAAGATGGATTCCAGTGAGGAGGATTATGGGAGGATATATGGACTGGAGTCTCCTGTCTCCTTTTGACCTTTCCCAAATTCTTCTGGTTGGTGGTGGCTTGTTAGTTCTGTGTCCCCTACCAGAATCACCTGGTGAAAAATGACTCATGCAGATGGTTACTGGGGTGGGTGGGTTCAGTCAGTGTGTCCCTGAACAGATTCAGAATCGGCACTTTGGGCTGAAATCTCACAGAAACCGGTTCTCGCTTGCTACCTGGGGGTGGCTGGCAACTGTGACTTGTACGTTTCCTGGTGATGTTCACTTTGATCACTTGGTCGAGGTGTTATCTACCAGTCTCCACTGCAGTTACTCTTTTTCCTTTTGTAGTTAATAAGGATTTTGTCTAGATAAACCTCCTGGAAGTCTCAAGCTCTCCCTCAAGGGTTTCATATCCATTGATTCCTATAGCATTCCAAGGTGAATCTTCTGGTTGTTACTTCATTTTTAAGTGAAGTGAAAGTTGTTCAGTTGTGTCCAACTCTTTGCCACCCCATGGACTGTACAGTCCATGGAATTCTCTAGGCCAGAATACTGAAGTGGGTAACCTGTCCTTTCTCCAGTGGATCTTCCCAACCCAGGAATCGAACTGGGGTCTCCTGCATTGCAGGTGGATTCTTTACCAACTGAACTATCAGGGAAGCCAAGGTGTGAGAATGTTCCACGTTCAAGGGCAAGTCCTGCATCAGGTCCCTTCGTACTGTGTCTTAGCAGTGGCAGCGGCATCATACCGACACCACATGACTGATCGATTGACTGAAACATAGTTGACTTACAATGTTGTGTTAGTTTCAGACTCAGTTATATATTTATATTCTTTTCTAGGTTCATTTTCCTTATAGATTATTAGAAAATACTGAGTAGAGTTTCCTGTACTTTGTAGTAGGTCCTTGTTGTTTATCTATTTTATATATAATTGTGTGTATGTGTTAATCCCAAACACATAGGATCTTAAATTATCCACCCCCTCTCTCCCTTTGGTAACCATAAGTTTGTTTGTGGTCATGTTGTACATGCATGTGGATAAGCATCTGTGACCATCTGTTTGCAGTTCTCACCTATGAAAGTGCTGGGCAGCTCAGTGGCCACGGGTGGGGTCATTTCCCTTTTGATAACATAAGCCTGAAACCATCTCTCTCGCCCTGCAGAAAGCAATTTGCCTTTCAAAACAGCCCCTCTTCCCCCGCAAGGTGGGGTGGGCTCCTTCTGAACCAAGATGGCAGGGTCCTTAACTGTCTCCAACCTGCGTACCCCAGGGCCACCTGTTCCAGGCATCCACTGGTGTGTCCTGTGATTGCGGGGGGAGGTTGGGCCAGGGGTGCCACATCTCACCATGGGCCCGGGCCAAGCTGGCTGCCTGCAGCAGCCTTAGGATTTCTTTGGGCTCCACTGAAGTGGGAATAGATGTGGGCATGACCCCTGGCCCACGTGCCCACCCACCCTCTGGCAGTGGCTGGGAGTTCTGGAGGAAGAGAGAAATCTAGGGCACCGCAGAGTCACCATAAAACCCCCTGCTGTGGGGACGGGGAAGTTCCCGTGCAGAGAAAAGGTGAACCGTGGGCCCTGAAGGGGAGAGCCTGTGAGCTCTCTAAGCAGACACCGGCTTGCTCACCGAGGGCCCAGTGACAAGGCCCCAGGCGACCGTGCCTGAATGGGGATAGATGCAATGGCCGCGTGAACAGGACCCCACGCCAGGTGGTGCTCCCCAAAGTGACAAGAGCTGAACTGACTTTGTTTTCTGAGAGCCCTGCTACAGTGAGGTCTCTGCACTGCATTTGCATGTTTGTGGGGGCACCAGGGGCTGCCCCTCGACCCTGCTGGGGCACATGCAGATGCCGCAGGCCTTACCTGGGCCCAGGTGGGCAGAAAAGCATCCCTGTGTGCTACAGAGCGCTCCTTGACCCCCCAGAACCAGGACTGCAGAGCCCGGCTCTGGCAGGGAGTGTTTCGCCTCTGCAGCCAGGGCCACAGAGCAACCTCGTGGTGGCCTGGCCAGTGGCTGACGCCCTGAACTCCCACGTCCTGCCTCTCTGCCCAGCACTTCACACTAAGAGCCCATTGTCCGGGCAGAAACCTCCAGGCCTCCTCAGGCCTGGATTCCTTTCCCCAGGCCCTGCTCCCTGCAGCTGCCTCCCTCTGGGCCGGCTCTGTCCTTCTCCCAAGATCTTTCTAAATCGGCACATTGTTGCCTGGTGGTTTCGTCCTCAGAGCATCTCAGGGTCACGTTCACAGTCATGGCTTTCCGTAGGGCACAGGCACAGGGACCAGGCTCTGCTGTTTGGGGAGAAGACCCTCCTGTGGCCTCCCAGCAAGGGCCACCCATGTAGCAGAGATCTGTAGGAAGGGTGAGGTCTGGTGAGGGGCAAGTGCAGGAATCCACAGTGGACTGAGGAGATCTGGAGCCCGTGGGGCAGAGCGGGAAGGGTCTTTCCACCCCTGAGTCACCCCAGGCATTCCCCACCCTGACTGGTGGGACAGGTTTCAGAAGATCCCCAACTGGGCAAACTGGGAACTCTGAGGGAAATCCAGAGTGTTGCTCTTGTGGGCACCGGCCGCCTCTCGTGGGACTCTAACAAATGCCAGGGAATTCAGGTGTGGGAGGTAGCCTGCTCACTGCCCAGCTGATCCCGCGTTGGTTCAGCTTCTCACTGGGCAACCAAAGAACAAAGTGAATGCCGAGTTCCACAAGCCAAGCTCGTGTCCAGGCTGCAGGACTTTTGTCAGTTTACACCTCCCCCAAGCTTACTGAGGGCCCCCAGCTCTGCTGGTCTGGGTGTGATGAGAGGGGAGGTCCCCAGGGCTGGGCTGCGGTCCCCTGCCCCTGCATGTCTCTCCCCTACAGTTGGTAAGACAGCCTCTGCCTTAGTCTGCTCCAGCTGCCCTAACAAAGCCCACAGACTGGGTGGGGCACTTACTTAAACAACAGACATCCTTCCCTCCAGGTTCCAGAGGCTGGAAGTCTGAGATCCAGGTGTGGGCAGGGCCTCCCCTCCTGGCTTGCAGAGAGCCGTCTGCACCCCGTGTGCTCACATGGTCGTCCCTCAGTGAGTGTTTGCATCCAGATCTCTTCTTACAAAGCCATTTCTTGTTCAGTCTCTTAGTAGTGTCTGACTCTTTGTGACGCCCAGGAGTGCAGCATATCAGGCTTCCCTGTCCATCACCATCTCCCAGAACTTCCTCAAACTCATGTCCATTGTGTCAGGGATGTCCTCATCTCCTCCGGTCCTCAATCTTGCCCAGCATCAGGGTCTTTTCCAATGAGTTGGCTCTTCCCATCAGGTGGCCAAAGTATTGGAGCTTCAGCCCCCATCTCCTTCTACCCTCAATCTTGCCCTGCATCAGGGTCTTTTCAGTGAGAGGGCTCTTAATATCAGGTGGCCAAAGTATTGGAGCTTCAACATCAGTCCTTCCAAAGAATATTCAGGGTTGATTTCCTTTAGGATTGACTATTTTGATCTCCTTGCAGTCCAAGGGACTCTCGAGTCTTCTTGCATGGACACCTGTCCTATTGGATTAGGACGACCCAATGACTTCATTTTGACCTCATCACCTCTTTAAAGACCTTATCCCCAGATACAGTCCCATCCCAAGGTTCTAGGGGTTCAGACTTAAACACAGGAATCTGGGGGAGATGGGGAGACATACTCACCCCATAACTGCCTCTGAAGGGGGAGGTAGCCAGCTTGGAGTCTGGCCTTGGTTTCCAGGCAAACACAGGTGAGAGCTGGGGCTGGATGCCTCTGGGAGAAGCCCTTGGTGCCCTTCCAAGTAGGGGATTCTGCTCACAGATGGGCTTCTGTTGTTGTTCAGTTGCTCAGTCCTGTCTTTGCAACCCCATGGACTGCAGCACACCAGGTTTCCCTGTCCTTCACCATCTCCTGGAGTTTGCTCAAACTCATATCCATTGAGTCAGTGATGCCATCCAACCATCTCATCCTCTGCCATCCCTTTTTTTGGTGTAGTCTTCAGGCGCCTTCCATCTAAGTGACCCCAGCCCTGCTTCTCCTCGGCCTATATCACAGGTTTGGAGAGAAGGGGTCACCTGCGCTAACCATGTCCCTCCTCAGGCCTTTTCACAGCATCCCCTGCATGTGGTCACATGACTTCCTTCCCTTGGTGGGAGCGGGGAGGGGAGAAAGCTGCCAGTTCAGCCCCCTGCTTTGGGACTTGAGCAGCATGCCTGCCTTTTCTTTCCTCTGTCCACCTGATGGCTATTGCACTCACCGGCCCTCCTCAGAAGTCTTTCAGCACTCAAGGCCCAGTGCCTCCTCACATGCCTGCTCTGGTGCCAGCGTCACAGGCTCAGGTTTAGAATATGGGTCCCAGGTGTCCACATGGAGGCAGGACGGTTTGCTGGCCGCTCTCCATCACCCACATCTGAGCATCAGGGAGACCTCTCCGACCACGTGACCTTCTGGGCCACGATCAACTGCAACCCTTGGTCTGTTTCATGTGTGCTGTTGTTAAGCCATATCTTACTTCTTCTGGTTTTGTTTACTTTTTGATTGATGGTGTTTTTTTTTTACAGGGATAAAAAAGAAGGCTGTTACGTGGTATTGGGTAGGCCAAAAACTTCATTCGCATTTTTCTGTATCATCTTACAGAAAAACCCAACTGAATTTTTTGGCCAGCCCTATACTTGTCAGAAATTAGCAGTAGACATTTCTGGAAAGTGGCAATTAGGTCACACTTGTCTTTACAGAGTCCCTTCCAGGGTCGCATACCACCAACAGCTCAGGGTGATTGCTTGGCCAGAGAGCAACTTGGCTTATCTGAGGTTGCCAGCCTTTCACCTCGCTCTGTAGGTGAGAACCCAGTGCAGTTTCAGCCCCCCATCCCTTTCTTCCCTTGTCTAGTGGTGACCTGGAGCCAGTTTGTGGAACCCAACTGTTAAATTTCAGGGTATTTTTTGGGCTGGTTGTTAGCTAGAACTATCATTAAAAATTAAACTATTTAAACGTACAATTAAATAAATTATATGAAAAACAAGAACCCCTTTGGTCCTAATTATAGTTTTGTTGATTTGTAAGCAGATGTCAGCAAACTTTTCCTGTAGAGGACTGGATAGTGATTATTTTCAGCTCTGCAGGCCATGTGACGTCCCATGCAATTGCTCAGCTCAGCTCTGGTAACTTGCAAGCAGCCATAGGTGACATGTAACCAGTGAGTGTGGCTGTGTGCCAATAAAACTTTATTTTAAAGAACATACAACAAATTGGGAGATTGGGACTGACATATATACCAGTATATATAAATATATATATTTATATATATTTTTTAGTTGCTAAGTCATGTCTCACTCTTGCAACCCCATGGACTGTAGCCCACCAGGCTCCTCTGTCCATGGGATTTCCCAGGCAAGAATATTGGAGTGGGTTGCTACTTCCTCCTCCAGGGGATCTTCCTGACCCAGGGATCAAACCCAGGTCTCCTGCACTGCAGGCAGATTCTTTACCAACTGAGCCACCAGGGAGGAGATTGCTAATAAGGACCTACTGTGTAGCACAGGGAACTCTACTCAATGCTCTGTAGTTACCTACATGGGAAAAGAATCTAAAAAAAGAGTGGAAAATACTGTATATTAACACATATATGGAATCTAGAAAGATGGTACTGACGAACCTATTTATAGGGCAGCAGTGGAGATGCAGAAATAAACAGACTCGTGGACACAGTGGGGGAGAGAGAAGGTGGATGATTTGAGATAGTGGCGCTGAAACATACACATTACCATGTGTAAAGTAGGTAACCAGTGGGAATTTGCTGTGTGATGCAGGGAACACAAAGCCGGTGCTCTGTGACAGCCTAGAGGGGTGGGCTGGGGAGAGAAGTAGTGGGAGGTTTAAGAGAGAGGGACATATTTATACCTATGGCTGATTCATGTTGCTATATTGTGCTATATTGTGATGGCAGAAACCATCACAATATCATAAATTACCTATTCTCCAATTAAAAGACTGTAAGAATAAAAAGAGTGGCTATATGTATATGTATAACTGATTCACTTTGCTGTACAGCAGGAATGAACACATTTTAAATCAACTATACTCCAATTTAAAATAAATTAAATGGAAAAACAAATTTAAAAATCAGACTTTGGGCTGGATTTGGCCTGAGAGCCCTAGTATGTTGGACCCCTGATCTAAAGTTAAGAAAGTGATTAGGAAATGTCATGTCCAACTCTTTAAGATCCTATGGATTGTAGGCCGCCAGGCTCCTCTGTCCTCGGGATTCTCCAGGCGAGAATTTTGGAGTGGGTTTCCAGGCCCTCTTCCTGGGGATCTTCCCGACGCCGGGAAAAAACGCATATCCTTATGTCTCCAGCAATGACAGGTGGATTCTTTACCACTAGTGCCACCTGGGAAGCCCAGGAAATGTTAGTAGTAAAGATAAAATGTAAAAGTGTTTCTTGTCTCTGAACCTAAGCCCAGGTAGCAGCCACATCAGGGCAGGTGGGAAGCTGGACATTCAGGGGAAGGTGATGAGAATGGGCCAGGTCCCAGAGCAGGGAAAAAGAAGAAATATCTTCTGGTGTTGGGAAAGTGTTACCTGAGTCACAGAGAGGTTGGTCATGTCAAACATCATATCAACTTCATATCAAGCCAGTAAAGTTCCCAGCACTTGTCTGGTGCCCCAGGTCTTCCTCATTTCACTTCCATCTTACTCGTTAAGGAAAATGAAAATAGCATCCACCTTCCTGTCAGGGAACTACTCTCATTGGCTAACTGCAACCACAGGTTGGCTGCGGATACCAGTTTGGAAAAAGTCAACAAGAGCATCCTGTGAGAATCAATTGGCTGTATGGAGTACACAATGAGTATTGTGTATTTTATTATTATTTACAGATTGTGTGCCTCGCCTCACATCGTTTTTTTTTTTTTTTAAATAGTGAAGTATGGTTGCTTTACTGCAAGAAATAAAGAACTTTATTAAAGTGGTCCATTTTCAAGAATAGCTAGTTTTGAGTGACAGCTTGCTGATGCAATAGTTACAAAACTAGAAAGTCCAGGCAAACAGAGAGAGGGCGGGATGCCTAGGATTTTCATGCTGGCTCATTCCATTGGTGAATTCAAAACATAAGAACGGAAATAGGTGCGGAGGAAAGGAGGAAACAAGATGTCAGTGAGGGGCCAGCCCATAAAGAGAGAGGAAGTAAACCGAGGTGACACCCAGGAAGATTGTTTGCTCCACAGTGTTCAGCCAGTGAGGAACTGGAGGAGGGGCTTGCCTGCTAGGGATAGCTTTCGGATAACATGATCCATGTAGCGACCCTGGGTGAGCCTGCCCACCAGACACCCGATCTTGCAAGACCATCATTAAAGCCCCGCTTCCCGCTGCACCTTGTTTCTCCAAGACCGTTCGTTTGAGTTTGGGCTGCTGAGCGTGTTTCTCACATTACAATTGATGTGTTAGTTTCTGCTGTACAGCAACATGAATCAGCTCTAAATACACATGTATTCCCTCTTTTTTGGATTTTCTTCCCATAGGTCATCCCAGAGCACTGAGTAGAGTTCCCTGAGCTATACAGTAGGCTCTCATTAGTTATCTATTTAATGTGTTGTTGTTTAGTCACGAAGTCCTGTCTGACTCTTTTGCAACCCCATGGACTGTATGTTAGCCTGCCAGGCTCCTCTGTCCATGGGATTTCCCAAGCAAGACTACTGGAGCAGGTTGCCATTTTGCTCCAGGGGTTCGACCCAGGGATCAAACCCATGTCTCTGGTGTCTCTTGCATTGGTAGGTGGATTCTTTACTGACTGGGCCACCTGGGAAGCCCATCTATTTTATACATAGCATCAATCGTGTATATATGTAAATCCCAATCTCTCAATTCATTCCACTCTCCCTTGCCCACCTAGGTTTCCATACGTTTTACTTTATATTAGTAAAACTCATAATCAGTTTGTGTGTGTGTGTGTCTGTATGCAGACGTCTTTCTGATGTTAAAACATCACCAACACACCAGTGTCTTTACCTATAAATTACGCATCTGTTGGAGCCTGCTTGGCGGGGTTATTAGACCATCCCGCCCATTCTGTTCCCACGCTCCCTGAGGTTACTCCTCTGAGTGGGAGGTACACTCAGGTACCTCCCAGGCAGCTTCTGGCTCCAGTAAAGCTGCTGTCTGTGCTCAAGTTCAAACAGCGACTCTGATTGATCAACCCACAGTCTCAGGCCTTTTAAAACCTTTTGTCTATTTGGTCTTCCCTCTGGCTGTTTTCCAGCACAGACTCAGCTCCAGGCACACCCATCACACAGAGGAGAGACATCGCGTTGTAGCTTTTGTCCATCAGACCAAAAGTTGTAAAACCTGGACCACGGTTGTCACCCTGTGGTCCCTGGGTTTCCTTTGGGGGCCCTGAGGATGCTGAGGAGGGAAGGAGGCAGCTTCCTCCTGCCAAGCCTGTGCTCTGCCTTCCCCCCAGGATGGGAATCCCTGGCTCCCATCCTGCCAGCTGATGGTCTCTACTCACTGCTCTCCCACCTCTAACTTCAGATTTCTGGTTCAGCCCTTTAACAGGGGTCCCCAACCTCTGGGTTCTAATGCCTAATGATCTGATGTGGAGCTGCTGTAACCATAATAGAAATAAAGTGCACAACGCATCTAATGTGTTTTGTTGTTGTTCAGTCGCTAAGTTGTGTCTTGACTCTTTGCGACCCCCCATGAGCTGCAGCACTCCAGGCTTCTCCATCTTTCACTATCTTCTGGAGCTTGCTCAAACTCATGTCCATTGAGTCAGTGTTGCCATCCCACCATCTCATCCTCTGTCATCCCCTTCTCCTCCTGCCTTCAATCTTTCCCAGCATCAGGGTCCTTTCCAGTGAGTCAGTTCTTCGCATCAGGTGGCCAAAGTATTGGAGCTTCAGCTTCAGCATCAGTCCTTCCAATGAATATTCAGGGTTGATTTCCTGTAGGATTGACTGGTTTAATCTCCGTGCTGTCCAAGGGACTCTCAACAGTCTTATCCAACACCACATCCCCAAGCCATCCTCCCCCACCCCTCATTCTGTGGAAAAAATTGTCTTTCATGAAACCAGTGCCTGGTGCCAAAAAGGTTGGAGACTGATGCTTTAAAAGCCTTTCACCTCCTTTCAGGAATGTCCTTGCAGTGAACATTTAATTGGGAAAAGCTGTCTTGGCCGCTGGGCTCATGCTTCATTCATTTAGTAGGTCCTAGTTTTGCCCTGCCACACGCCGGGCACTGATGTGGATGCTGAGGTGGAGCAGTGAGCCCACATGGCCATCGCCTTCTGGAACTCATAGTGGACACATGTTGTCCTTTACTAGGATGGTGTGCGGTTGTTTTTTGAAAATTGGAGGATAATTGCTTTACAATGTTGTGTTGGTTTCTGCCATACACCAGCGTTCATTGCAGCACTATTTACAATGGCTTGAGTTTTAAAGTGGGAAACTTTTATAAAGACAAAATAGTTTGACAATAATATATATTAACTTAAGAGATCAATAATTCTCCACAGGACAAGCATTTGGCTTCCCTGGTGGTCCAGTGATTAAGAATCCTCCTGCCAATGCAG
Organism: Bos grunniens; assembly: GCF_055505025.1. Taxonomy (NCBI): domain Eukaryota; kingdom Metazoa; phylum Chordata; class Mammalia; order Artiodactyla; family Bovidae; genus Bos; species Bos grunniens. The sequence goes on along the minus strand of NC_141180.1, from coordinate 36,716,130 downwards.
GAGACACGGTTTGATCCCTGGTCCAGGAAGATCCCACGTGCCACGGAGCAACTAAGCCCGTGCAGCACGACCACTGAGCCTGCACTCTGGAGCCTGCACTCTGGGGCCTGCACTCTGGGGCCCTTCTCCACAAGAGAAGCCACTGCAGTGAGAAGCCTGCGCACCACAACTAGAGAGTAGCCCCCGCTAATCACAACTGAGAAATCCCTCTCCCAGCAACCGAGACCCAGTGCAGCCACAGATAAAGTTGAAAAAAAATAGCACACTCCATTGTAAGTGTAACATAATAATCCCATAGTCCTTTCATTTGGGTGGAGTTTTGGCCCCTCCTGTGCCTCTGTGCCTTCAAGGGGGACATGTCGCTTCCGCCTCCGGACAGCCGGAGCTGCAGGGCTGTGGGGCCCTCCTGCAGCGGTCAGTGGAGGATGGACACCAAGCCTTCCCCAGGCCCAGGGAGCTGACTTTCTCCTTTGCATCACCATGCCTGCCCTGCCTCCTCCCCCATCCTGCAGCCTTTGGAGACCCAGATAGAAACACCGCTCTTCTAGCCTCCTTTTGGTAACAGACCAAGTGCAACTTGGACCACATGTTCTATGACTTTCAGAAAGAGCTGGCATCCCTTACACAGAGCCCTTGAGGTAGAACCGCTTTCCTGCTTTCCGCACTAAGTGTTTTCCTAATGACACTGTCCTGGTCACTTACTACTTGTTCTCTGGGCAGCTGACCTGGGACATAGGCTCGTGTGTCCTCCTGGGGTCACAGGCCTCATACCTCCCTGGCGCCTGCACCGCAGGCCTGGATTCTGGATCCTGGGACCTAGGGATGAGCCTGCCTGACATAAACACGGACACACCCTGTCCTGTGTGCGGACCTCACGCTAATCAGTTCATTCTGGTAATGACTGACTGCAATGCTCTGCTCCAGGCACTGTGATCATCCCCATTTTGTGCAGAAAAACACTGATGTGTTGCAGCCACGCGGGGCAGGCCCGAGACTTGGACCCAGCCTGTTGCATCGCTGTCCAAGCTCTTAACCACCCTGAGGGCCTCCACATTAGCTTGTTTGTGTCCCTCTCACCAACTTGAAAGGTTTTGGGGGAAGACTGGTATGGGGACTACCAGGGAAGGGCCCTGGGGCTCGGCCCTAATCTTGGCTGTGTTGCCATTGTGCTAAACTCTAGAAAAGTCCATCCAGCACTGCCTTGAGAGGGGGCCCTACCCCGGCTCTATGCTTTAAAGTGTCCCCTTGGGTTCTCTGGTGGCTTAGATGGTAAAGAATCTGCTTGCAATGCAGGAGACTTGGGTTCAACCCCCAGGTTAGGAAGATTCCCTGGAGAAGGGAATGGCTACCCACTCCAGTATTCTTACCTGGAGAATTCCATGGACAGAGTAGCATGGGTCGCAAAGAGTCAGACAGGACTGAGTGACTAACACATTTGGATCCTTGCCAGGGCCCAAGAAGACATGTCTGCCTAGAGCCTACCCCCTCTTCTAGTTCCTGCTGCAGCTGCACGGGACCCTGACAGCCGCCAGTGTATGTATGCACTCCCGGACCCAGGCTGGTCACGGGGGCCTGTCTGCTAGTGGGGTGTCTGGATGATGTTTGGCCACATGGGCCGATGTTTGCAGGTTGGTGCCCAGGCCTCCCGAAGCAGGAAGGAGTTGGCTGTTCCGGTGCTATGGTGTGTGATTTTAGTCACTCATTTGTGTCTGACTCTTTGAGACCCCATGGACTGTAGACTACCAGGCTCCTCCATCCACGGGATTCTCCAGGCCAGAGTACAGGAGTGGGTTACCATTCCCTTCTCCAGAGGATCTTCCCAACCCAGGGATCGAACCCGGGTCTCCCACATTGTAGGCAGATGCTTTACCGTCTGAGCCACCAGGGAAGTGAGAATGCTATGGCATCCTAGTCTCCGAGGAGCCTGGCAATTCTGAGTTAGAACCCAGCCTCCGAGCGCTTGGGAGGATGTGTGTGTCCAGGTGGGAGGCCAGGACAGCCCCTGTGTCCCCTTTCCTGGGCTTAGGCAGAGCAGAGCTGGGTTGGGGGCTTTGAGGACTCCAGCCCCCCTGTTCTCCAGGGACACTGTCTGCTGTGGGCTTGGGAGAACACTGACCTTGTCTGCACAGCATCCCGGTCGCTTCGCCCTTGCTGGCTTTGCTGGGAGCTGGGTCTGACCTCACCGCGGCCTGTTTGCTCCTTACTCCTCAGCTGGGGGGTTCCGCTGGCCATCACCGTGGCAGCTGTGGCTCTGAAGAAGATCGGCTACGACGCCTCGGACGTGTCGGTGGGCTGGTGCTGGATCAACCTGGAGGCGGAGGACCGGGTGCTGTGGATGCTGCTGACCGGGAAGCTGTGGGAGCTGCTGGCCTACGTCACTCTGCCCGTGCTCTACCTCCTCATCCGGAAGCACATCCACCGGGCGGTAGGTGCCCCGGGGGGCCCGCCCAGAGCTCTGTGTGGCCAGTGTGTCCCCGCAACAGGGTCGGCCATCTCAGGGGAAGGACGAGTGACCGGCCGGAGTGAGGGAGGGCTTGCTCTGCATCACTCAGCGTGATGCATGCCGAATTTTATAAGCACTGTGGGTTGTCTGGTTTGATAATTACACAGCCCCGTCGGGGCGGGTCCTTTTATTCCTTCATTTGTGGATGAGGAAACAAGGCTCACCAAGGTTAAGGGGCTCCGCAGACTCCCAGTGAGTGGAATCAAGGAGGCTTACGAGCTCAGCCTGCGGTCTGGGCCACAGCTCTCTACTGCCCCCTCCTGGACAGATCCATGCAGTTGTTTAACCTTGAAAGGAACCTGGATGAAAGATGCTTACGTGCAGATCAGCACTAGCCAAATAGGAATTGACCTGGCAGCCCCACCCCCACCCCCCGAGTTGGGGAGGGAAGGCCACAGATTTCCCTAATCAGTGGTACAAATAATTCACTTCTTATTCTTGGTGATTAAAATATCCTAAGTGGTAGGTTTTTCGGGCTCTCAGGAATTCAATAGACTGGGCTGATCAGAAGTCTGCTAGACTTCTGGCCAGAAACTCTCAGAAAGAATGCTTTTCCTCTGATCATCTGACTGAACTGTTCCTTGTGCTGGACTACCGGTTCGTTTCTGCAGATGTAAAGTACAGGCTTTCTCCTAGCCATGTACAAGTGGTTGTTGTGATTGTTTAGTCACTAAGTTGTGTCTGACTCTTTGGCAACTGTAGCCCGCCAGGCTCCTCTGTCCATGGGATTTCCCAGGCAAGAATCTTGGAGTGGGTTGCCATTCCTTTCTCAAGAGGATCTCCCCAACCCAGGGATCAAAACCACATCTGCATTGGCAGATGGATTCTTTATTGCTGACCCACTAAGGAAGCCAGCCATGTGCAAAGGGCTACCCCAGAAATGCTCAGATTAGCCCATCCATTGATCTGCTCAAGCATTTGTTCAGTGCATTTTTATTGAGCATCTACTATACATGAAAGTTCTGAGTGGCAGTGGGAGTTTCTAATGAGAATTCAAGCATGGTTCCTGCACTCCTAGGAGGAGGCAGAGGTGCAATTCCGATGGAAGGTAAAATATGGCACCTGGCTGGAGTGGTAACAGAGTGAAAGCTCTGGGGACAGGCTTCCTAGCTTATCCTGCTGATGTGGTGTGTGTCCTTCTGCTCTGCGTTTTCAAGGCTGAAATTGTAGGAGAGAATGCCCCCATCTTTCGAGTGTGCTGCAGGCTCAGCAACAACTTCCAAGTGTGTAAAATGCTCCTCGCAGCTGTCTGAGACCTGATCCCCACCCTGTGCTCCTGTCTGTCTCCTGAAACACACACTTCGGGTTTTCTTTTTACTTGGAAATCTACCTGATTCTCATTCCTCCCTGCCGCCCTCTTGTGGCTTAACTTTGAGTCACTGACAGAGATGCTGGCAGGAGTACCAATGGGTCTGAGATCCTCTCTGTCTTTGAAGGGCTTTTTAGTTGGTCTTCTGTCTGGGCTGGGGGTGCCCTTCTCACCTCCTCTTTCCTCCTGCCCTAGGAAGATTCCAGGGCTCCCAGATGGAAGTTCCCAAGGGCCCCACCAGGCTCTGCCCAGGACTACCCCCGTCCCCCTGCCCCGCTGCCCAGCTGCAGCTCTTGCCTGTGTCTTTTTTTTTTTTTTTGGCTGTTTGTCTACCTGATGCAAAGAGCTGACTCATTTGAAAAGACTCTGATGTTGGGAAAGATTGAAGGCAGGAGGAGAAGGGGACAATAGAGGATGAGATGGTTAGATAGCATCACCGACTCAATGGACATGAGTCTGGGTAAACTCTGAGAGTTGGTGATGGACAGGGAGGCCTGGTGTGCTGCGGTTTATGGGGTCACAAAGAGTCGGACCTGACTGAGCGACTGAACTGAACCCAACTGATGGGGCACGTATGCGGGAGGGAGCTTGTGCAGAGACCTGGGCGTGGGGTGTGCCTGGCATGTTTGGAGGATTAGGAGGTCTGTGTGGCTGGAGCAGAATAAGCATGAGGAATGTGGCAGGAATGAAGTCAGAGAGAGCTAGAGTTGGGGACTTTTTAAGGAACGGATGAAACGAGGAGTCACCAAGAGCTTGGAGTGGAAGACTGGCTTGATCTGACTTAGGTTTGTTGTTGTTTTAATTTTTACAATGTTGTGTTGTTTTCTGCCATACAACAATGTGAGTCAGACATAATTGTACATACCTCCTCTCCCTCCACGGCCTCCATCCCTGCCCTCCCATCCCCCTCCCACCCACCCCCACCCCCCGCCCATCCCTCCAGGTCATCACAGAGCACCACACTGGGCTCCCTGTGATACAGCAACTGCTCAACAGCCATCCGTCTTATGGGGGCTTCCCTGGAGGCTCAGATGGTAAAGAATCTGCCTGCCATGCAGGAGGCCTGGATCCCTGGGTCAGGAGGATCCCCTGGAGAAGGGAATGGCTACCCACTCCAATATTCTTGCCTTGGGAAATCCCATGGACAGAGGAGCCTGGTGGGCCACAGTCCATGGGGTCCCAAAGAGTCAGATGTGGCTGAGTGACTGGCGCTCTTGTCTGCCTTACGCGTGATAGTGTACATATGCTGAGCTACTTTCTCCGTTTGTCCCACTCTCGCCTTCCCTCTCTGTGACCACAAGCCTCTTCTCTGTGTCTTCGTCTCCATTGCTGCCCTGCAAATGGGCTCATCAGTACCATTTTTCTAGATTCCATATACATGTGTTAATATATGATAATTGTTTTTCTCTTTCTGACTTACTTCAGTCTGTATAACAGGCTCTGGTTCATCCACCTCACTAGAACTGACTCAGATGTTTTTTATGGCTGAGTAATATTCCACTGTGTATGTGTACCACGTCTTCTTTATCCATTCATCTTCCAAAAGACATCTAGGTTGCTTCCGTGTCCTGGCTGTTATAAATAGTGCTGTAACGAACACTGGTTTTCAAGGAACCATACTGCATTTGTGTTGAGAGTGACATTTCAGTGGAGAGGGGGTTGGGGTGATCAGGGCGATGGAGGGAGACCAGTGAAGAGGCAGTGGCAACCGTCCAGCGAACTGCTGGTGGTGCTTGGACCTGGCTGGTGGCAGTGACTGTGGACAGAGCTTCCAGGTCTGGGTCCGTTTTGAAGGCAGAACCTGCGGAGCTTGCCTATGGGGCAGATATGAGCTGTCGCACGGAGACAGGAACCAAAGACCACTCCCAAGCTTGGGGCCCGGGCAGCTGGAAGGACAGGGCTGAGATGGGGAAGCAGGCAGTAGGCTTGGGGGTGAGGTCAGGCATCTGTTTTGAACATGAAAAGCTTCCGACATGCTTTAGACATCCATGTGAGGATGTGGAACGGCCAGTGGATGGATGAGACGGGCCAGAGATGGAACCTGGGCTGCCAGTGTCAGGCACTGCACGCCTCACATCCTCCCACTCCAGCCGGTCTGTCCCCAGGAGGAGCGGGGAGACAGCAGCCCAAGGGCAAGGGAGGGAGTGGGGAGGAGGGCCCCCATCTCATGTCGCTCATCTCACGTCTGCTCTCTGCCTTCCCCGCACAGCACGAGGAGCTCTCGGAGTACCGGCCCATCCTCTCCGAGGCACACCAGCTCCAGCGCCGCACCTCCGTGGCCAATAAGAAGCTGGTCCTCATCCCGCTCATCTTCATCTGCCTGCGGGTCTGGAGCACTGTGCGCTTCATCCTGACCCTCTGTGGCTCCCCAGTGGTGCGGATGCCGGTACTGGTGGTTCTGCACGTAGGTCTGCCCTCCCCTGCCTGGCCAGCTGCAGGGTCAGTGGGGCAGGCAGGCCCCAATGCTCCGGCCAGCGTGGGCATGTGGGGGACCTGCTCCCCTGTGCCCTCCTCCATGCCCTGCCTGACAGGGAGCCTTGAGGAGAAAAGGTTGAAAGTCAGCGTGGCTCCAGGGCAGCCCGTGGGTGTTGAGTTGCTGTCCCATGGCCTAGGAGGAACCCCAGGAAAGTGGACCGACCCTTAGCCCTTCCCAACCCAGAAGACTCGAGGCATGCCTTCAAGTTCAGGCCTGCCTGGTGCTGTCAGAGGTCCTGGTGGCCAGGGTCCCCATGGACCAGCCCCCAGGGGTGGAGGACAAGGTCCTGGGTCCCCTGCTCCTCCTTGCATGTGTTGCTCAGGCCCACTCAGCCCTGGCACTCACGCCTCTTCCTTTCTCCCCACCAGGGCATCGGGAACACCTTCCAGGGAGGTGCCAACTGCATCATGTTCGTCTTCTGCACGCGCGTGGTCAGGACCCGCCTCCTCTCCCTCTGCTGCTGCTGCTGCTCCCCTCAGCCTCCCGAGGCCCCTGCACCCTCCAAGAGGGGCGAGTCTCAGAGGCCCAGGAGGACCCCAAACGAACTTCCCAGCACCTGAGCTGCTCCCCTCCGGTTCCAGGCGTGGTGCGGCCGACCTGGGGCAGGCGACTCTGAGTCCCCAGTGGGCATGCCAGGTGCCCTATCAGCCTCCTGCCGTTGCAGCTCCTGACCCCCGTGGGGAGCAGCGCAAACTCAGCTTGTCTACCTCCTTGACCCTCAGGCACATCCCCCTCACGCCGTGTCCTTCTGCACTGGGGGGGATTCTGTCAGCACGAGGGCTGCACTGAGATTCAGGGAAACCAGTGGTTCGTGAGCACTGCCAGGTCACCTTGGGGTCCAGGAGTCTGGGGCTCCTGACTACACGGCACTGTTTACAGTCAGAGGGACCCACACCGGTGGGAAAGGCACCAAGAGATACATGTACAACCATGCACCCATCCTCAATAAACTGCCGGGGTGCCAAAGATGGGGCCCCCACCAAGATACACACAGCAGATTCCTGGTTTGTCAGGGCGTTGGAATTCCCCTGAGAGCCTGGCTTTTCCTGGATGGCTTTGCTGGTCAATGCAAGGGTCAGTTACCTTGAACCAGGAGGTTCCCTAGTGACCAGCATGGGCACAGCTGCACACAGCTGCTCAGGATGGCCGGTCTCCAGGGGCCTCCTGAATTGTGTCTATGGGCTCCCTGCCCTTGATGGAGATGGTGTGGCCAGGATCCAGACTCCTGCCTCTATGAGACACTTAACATTGGGGAAGGATTGGGCTTCCCTGGTGGCTCAGATGGTAAAGAATCTGCCGGCTTTTATGCAGGAGACCCAGGGATGGAGCCCTGGAGAATGGAATGGCTACCCACTCCAGTAATCCTTGCCTGGAGATTGCTGATTTATTCACTTCCTAGGTTAATTTTTTACAGGAAAGGCAACCAAAGAGTTAGGAAATCACCCAAATACTGATTCCTCCCTGAAAGGGAAAGTTAGGGGGATTGATTGGGAGGCATGACACTTGCATCCTGGGGTGATATGAAAGAAAAAGGATTTAAGAGAAGCATCCATGTCTCTATTGTCTATGACTCGTCCACCAACCCTTTCCTCTATAGGTCAGAAAACAGTTTCTCTGTTAAGTCACAGAAGCCACTGGCTAAGAAGGGAGGTGTGCCTGTCACTGGGATGGGGGGGGCTTGAGGAGGAGGAGTCGAACTCAACAGGTGCTGCCCCTCCTGTGGGTCCCAGAAGCACTCTGTAACTGCAGTGATGTTCTGAACCCGTAAAATGGTTCTGGATTAAAACCAAAGTCACAGCTACTGTTGATCCCTCTTTTACTCTCAAAAGCAAAATCTGTAACAGGGAGAGACTGAAAGGAAGAGTCCTCTACAGAACTAGGTCGAAAACGCTCTTGTTGGGTTTCCTTTTTAAAAAAGATTTTATGAAAATCAGCAAGGGGATGAACATCCCTTTAGGATTCAGAGAAAGTTCTGGGCTGCTTGGCAGGAGGGCAGTTTGCTTACAGAAATGGCCTATGTCGGGGGAGTTGGGGTTCCCCGAAGAATGTTACAGCACACCTTGGGCGCACAGATGGTAACGAGCCTCACATTAGCTTCTAGAATGGAGCAGAAATTCAGGAAGTTGCTGCTGCAAAGGAGAAAATCAGTCACGGCTGAGTATGGGCCCCGGGGAGAATGATGCTAGACTACATCTGTTCTCAAGGGGGCCCCAGAGGCCCTGGATCAGATGGTGCAACACTGCTGCCTGACCTGGGTTTCCCCAGACCAGATGCAGCCGGGAAACACCTGCAGAGGGAGTCAGGGCACAGAGGAGAGCACCTCTGCTGTGCTGTGCCTCTTCTGAAAACCACCCCAAAGATGCACCTATTTCCATTCTCTCCCTCTGCTCCCCACCCCATCTCTGTAGACGGGTGAAAATGTTCCTGTGAGTGGGGAACAGGTGTGGGCAGGGGAGGGACTCGTCCTTGTACTGGCAAACAGCAGCATCTCCTCTTTCTCACTCAGGTCAGTCTAGCTGGGCGGGTGGAGTTCAGAGCAGTAGAACGAGTGGAATAAAGCCCCTTTCTGAACTCTAGGAGGGGTTCCTGCCTCATATCAGAGCAAGACAGAAGTGCATTCCTCCTGTGGGTTCTCTCTGTGTGTCAGTGTACTCAAAGATTATCCACCCTCATTCCCTGGGCCCCACCGTATGACCTCAGCCTGCACAGGGGCTGCAGGCTCAGCCCCGAGCCCCTCTCTTCTCAGGCACTTTTTGAACCTTGGTCTTTTTCTCAGGTTTACTAAGCACTTTCTGCCTCTCTGTACTTCTGAGCTTCTGAATTGTGTCTGTTTTTGTTTTGTGTGTGTGTGTATGTGTTTGTTTTTTAATAAAGATTATGACTTTAGTCTCGGTTGAGGGTGCAGACAGAGCTCTGCATGCATCCATGACAAGAGAAAGAACATTTTTGCAGACTTCCTGTAGTGGAATAATGACATTGAGAGAGGTTTTTTGGCATGTGCAAAGTTGTCATGAAAACCCTGACTGGTCAAGGCCAAAGTGGCTATTTTAAATAAAATATTTTTCTTTTGTGTCTTTGGTAAACTGATCGCCATTGATGTGGGTGGAGCTGGGCAGGGTGGGTCAGACTGATCTGTGCTGTGGGGGCATGTTCAGCACTTTCCACACTGTTGGGCCCTGGAAACAACGTCTGGGTCCTGTCTGTGGGCAAAAGCAGTCAAGTGGGAGGCCACTCGGTTGGCACAGCCAGCTGCTCCTGAGTTTGCCTGATAGAGAGACTGGTGTCGGTGGTGGTTGGGGGACAGGGGTAGTGGTGTTTAGAATACAGATTCCCAGGCCCCATCCCATCTGAGGATCAACAGATCCAAGTTTCAAGGGCTCACAGCTTGAGGCTAAACTCTCCTGAGTGAGACACTGCAGACACCGAGCCACCAACCCTGTCTCCCTGCATGATTTTATCATGATACTCAGTGACCCACTGCAGTGGCTGCTAAGGTTCCCTGGGGGCTGGGGACTGCTGGAGCACAAGGGCTCTCAGCCTTCCAAAAGCAACCATCAGAGCCCACTGTCTTGCTCTGTGCAGACCCTCACAGCCCATGCAGCCCTGCCTTCAAGTCTTTTTTTTTAACTGCTGTATCTTGGGGAATTTTGCTTCCCAAAGTGCTGCTTGTCTATTTGTTCGATTTCCTGGATTTTGTTAGGCTAAAAATACATTAACTATCAAGAGGATGAAAAGACAAGCCACAGACTGAAAGAAAATGTATGCAAAAGACACAATGGATGTTAGTTTATTGTCATCATTTCACAATACTGGTGAATCACCATCACACTATACACTTTGATACAACTTAGGGATATGTGTCAACTATTTCTCAGTGAAACTGGGAGGAGGGGGAGTCACGTCTGTACCTTACCAACATACACAGTGGGCTGTCTAACACTCAGGAAGAAGAAAACAACCTGATTAAGAAATGGGCCAAAGACCTTAACAGGTGCCGGCCAAATAGTAATAAGATACATGGGTGGCAAATATGCACTTGAAAAGATGCTCCACATCTCGTGTCACCAGGTAACACACATTAGAACAAGGAGACACTACTACACACCTAGGAGAATGGCCAAGATCCGGAACACCGACACCACCAAATGCTGGCAAGTACGTGAAGCAGCAGGAGCTCTCATTCACTGCTTGTGGGAATGCAACATGGTGCAGCCACGTTGGGAGAGAGTTGTGTGGTTTCTTAATGAAACTAAACATGCTGTTACCATATAACCCAGCCATTGTGCTCCTTGCTATTTACCCAAGCAAGTGGAAAACTTATGTCCTCACAAAAACCTATATATGAATGTTTGTAGCAGCTTTATCCATAACTCCCCCAAACTTGGAAGCAATTAAGACACCCTTCAGTAGGTGAATGGATAAATAAACTGTGGTGCACCCACAGTGGGGCTTCCCTGGTGGCTCAGTGGTAAAGAATCTGAATGCCAATGCAGGAGACGAGGGTTCGATCCCTGGGTCAGGAAGATTCCCTTGAGCAGGAAATGGCAACCCACTCCAGTGTTCTTGCCTGTGAAATCCCATGGACAGAGGAACCTGGCAGGCTACAGTCCATGGCGTCACAAAAGTGTCAGACACGACTTAGCAACTAAACAACAATCCAGACAGTGGAACATTACTCAGCACTAAATGGAAAAGAGCCATCAAGTCATAAAAAGACATAGGAAACGTAAATGCATTCCTAAGTGAAAGAAGCCAGTCTGCAAAGTCTATATCCTGTATGGTTCCAACATAAGACATCCTGGAAAAGGCAAGAACTATGGAAACAGTAAAGACTAGTGGTTGCCAGGGGCTGAGGAAGAGAGGTGGAGCACAGGGAGTTTTTAGGGCAGTGAAACCACTCTGTATGACCCTGGTTCAGGAAGATCCCCTGGAGGAGGAGAGCATGGCAGCCCACTCCAGTATTCTTACCTGGAGCATCCCATGGACAGAGGAGCCTAGTGGACCATAGCCTATAAGGGTTGCAAAGAGTCAGACACAACTGAAGCGACTTGCCACAACATGGACCCTATGATGATGGATACTTGTCAACCCAGATTTATCTAAACACACAGGTGTCCAACACCAAGAGTGAGCCCTGATGTAAACTGTGGACTCTGGGTGATAATGACATGTTAGTGCATTTTCATCCCAAGTAACAAGTGAACCATTGGTGGGAGGTGTTGATGATGGAGAGGGTTGTGCAAGAGTGGGAGCAAGGGTCACATTGAAAATCTGTATCTTCCCTTCGATTTTGCTATAAACCTAAAACTGCTCTAAAAATAAAGTCTTAATATAATTATGTAATTGAAAAATACATAGACTAGCCCCTAGAAATGGCTTGCATCTTTTTTATATTAATTTTGTTATTAAGATGCAACATGGGGGGAAGGATAGATTGGGAGTTTGGGAAGATAACAAGGACCTACGGTATAGCACAGGGACTCTGGTGAATATTCTGTTAATAACCTAAATGGGAAAGAATTTGAAAAAGAATAGATCCATGTATATGTATAACTGAATCGCTTTACCGTAGACTTGAAACTAACAACATTGTTAATCAGCTATGCTCCAATATAAAATAAAAAAAATTTTAATTAAAAAAAATAAAATTGTTAGGGGAAGCACACTGATTGAAACCACCCACCCTGGCCAGGCACCATAGTAACCATTTGCATGAGTTGTTTTATGACAGGAGATCCTGATAAGGAATAGGGAACTAATAAGCCACCACCAACCCGAAGAAAGGAAAAGGAGACACCACGTGTCCGTCCACTTCCCAGAATCCCTCTCGCTAGCATCTATCTTGGCTGAGTGATGCGTGCACCACCAGGAAAGACTGTGAATTAGAATGCTTGGCCAAAGACCACCCGGAAACTAATCCCATCACCATAAAACCCCGAGACTGCGAGCCACGTGGCAGAGCAGTTCTCCTGGGTTCTCTTACCCTACTGCTCTCCACCTGGGTGCCCTTTCCCAATAAAATCTCTTGCTTTGTCAGCAGATGTGTCTCCTCGGACAATTCATTTCCGAGTGTTAGACAAGAGCCCAGTTTCGGGCCCTGGAAGGGGTCCCCCTTTCTGCAACAAAATTATCAAAAACAGATGCAACACACACAAACTTCAACAATACAAAATTAGCAATGTCCTGCTTCTTCCAGGCAACCACTTGAGAGAGTTTTTTAGCTACTCTCTCTTGCCTTGGTCCCCACATCTTGAACTGGACACTAATGCGCTTACCTTCAAGAAAATGGAAAAGCCTTTCCCAACTGGTGCTGAGAAACCTTTCAGAGACCCTCTGCTCCTTATTAGGTGCTGTGTGCCTCTCTCCGTCCATCCCGCCTCCTCTTGATGACCCTTCATCACCCTTCTCTGATCTTCCCACCAGCCCCCTCATCTGGCTCAGGGAGGCTCTGAGCACCACCTGAGGCACAGTCTGGCCAGGCAGCCCGGCCCGAAGCACTCCAGTGGCTGGGAACAGTCCAAACTCTCAGGCCTCCTCCAAGCTGCACCTGTCGCCTCTTCAGGTTTCCCTCCATTCTTCTCACCCCAGTGACAGCACACCCTTTCATGCTAGTGATGCATGCAGTTTTTCCCAACTCCAACAAGCAATTCTCTGACCCTAGCTGTAGGACCAGCTGGGTGTTCCACCATTCAGCTCTACCTGGAGAGCATCACATCCACAGGTGAAGGGCTCAGTCCCAAAGATTGCCTCCCCGCTTCAGACACCAGCTCAAAGTCCAGGTTGTCAGCTATGCTTCTGATCAACCATCTGTAGATGGGAGGTTCCAAGATCCCTTCTTTGGGTCTGATCCATTTGCTCAATTAACTCACAAAAGTCAGAGAAACATTTTACTTATCAGATCACTGCTTATTACCAAGGATACAATTCAAGAGCAGCCCGAAGGCAGGTGTGCACAAGGCCAGGTGTGAAAGGACACAGGTCTTTCTTGCCTCTAGTCCTACTTTCCCCAAACCTCTGTGTTCTCCTGTCCTTTGTGTTTTAAATGGAGGCATCATGCATGATTGATTAAATCATTGCCTACCAGTGGTCGATTCAACCTCCGGCCCCTTCCTCCTCCAGGAGTTTGAGGAGGTGGGCCTGAAAGTTCCAACCTCCTAATCAGGGAGCTGGTTCCCTTGGCAACCAGCCCCATTCTTTGTTTACACAGTGCTTTTTCAAAAGTCACCTCATTGACATAACAAAGACACCCTCAATGCTGAGGAAATTCCAAGTATCTTAGCATCTCCAGGAACAGATGAAGGTGAAATACAGATTTCTGATTATAAATCATGATATCATAATGCTGTTCCCTCTCCCTGGAAAGCCCTCCTTTTCCCTCTTGACTCCCTACTTCTGGCAGGTATTCTTGCCCTCAAGCAGCAGACACCCTGAAGAGTACCTCCCTCTGCTCCATAGCCTTCTAAGCAGATCTCTGAGATGCCATGGTGTCCGTAGAGACCAGAAGTTCCATGGACCACTTTGTTGGGCCTGTTCCCCCAAAACCAGTGGGGTTTTGGGCACAGAGTGAGACCCTGGCACCAGCCCAGCATGTACATGGGACCTAAAGCTTTCACATCTGAAAAGTTAGAAGTCTGGGGGGAAGAGACGAATGACTTTCTGAATGAAGCATGTGGGATCCCCCCACTGCCCCATTAAAAAAAAAAAAAAAAGCCTCAAACTCAGAATCACTTATTAGAACGGAATCCAGGTTCCATGAAGAAAAAGTTTTCCTGGTGTTATGGGGTCAGGGCATTGATATGAGTTAATAGCTAGTGTTTAGTGAAAGTGAAGTGAAGTCACTCAGTCGTGTCCGACTCTTTGTGACCCCATGGACTGTAGCCTACCAGGCTCCTCCCTCCATGGAATTCTCCAGGCAAGAGTACTGGAGTGGGTTGCCATTTCCTTCTCCAGGGGATCTTCCCGACCCAGGGATCGAACCCAGTTCTCCCGCATCCCAGGCAGATGCTTTAACCTCTGAGCCACCAGGGAAGCTAGTGTTTACTGAGATCTTATTACAGTAGGGCCAAATGAGATTGCCCTTCTCACAGAGTCACTAGTGACTGCATGGGTTGCAGGTCTGCCATTGAGCCAGCCCTGCCTATTGATACGACAAAGCCATGCACTGCTGGCAGGATAAGGAAAAGCATTCTCAACAGGGCCTTAGTAGGTCTCAGCTGGTAAAGAATCCGCCTGCAATGCGGGAGACTTGGGCTCGATCCCTGGGTTGGGAAGATCCCCGGAGAAGGGAACGGCTACCCACTCAAGTATTATGGCCTGGAAAATTCCATGGACTGTACAGTCCATGGGGTCGCCAAGGGTTGGACATAACTGAGTGACTTTCACCTCACTTTACAGAGTGGGAGGGACATTTAGTGGAATATTTAGTGACATTTTTGTTTTTTGGCTGCACAGCCCAGCTTATGAGATCTTAGTTCCCTCACCAGGAATCAAACCTGTGCCCCCTGACCTGGAAGCATGGAACCTTAACCACTGGACAACCAGTGGCACTTTTTAAAAATTCTGGTTGGAAGCAGGGGCATTTGAGACCTTAGTTCCCTGACCAGGAATCAAACCCACCATCCCTGCATTGAAAGGCGGAGTCTTAACCTCTGGACTGTCTTAACCTCTGGAAGTTGCACATATTTGAAGTGTGATTTGAAGCGGGTCTTTTAATATGCTTGGGATTGGGCAAGGATTATGATATCACAGTTTGGGATTAGAGGGTATAGTGAGGTAAGGCTCTGAAGGTAAAGAATTCTCTGGGTGTAAACTGTCACGATGCTTTCTGTTAAAGAATGTTTAGTGTTTCTTGAAAGTTCTTGGAGGGAACTAGATGTTATTTGTGGAAATGAAAAAATGTTGCCCTTTCTTCCAGTTCTACAAGTCATTAGCCCCTGACTGACAGCACACCCTGAAAGGAATTCAGGATGAAGCACCCTGTGTTCTGGGTACATGGGCCTCTAGACAGTTAAGATGCATATCTAAGGAAGAATTTCCATGACCCCAGATTCTCTGCACTTGCCATGTAGAACAAAGCACTAAAATCATTAACTGGAGATATCTGGTTTTTGTGATTGGCAGTCATCTTTTACTAAGACGTAGGCTTCCCTGGTCGCTCAGTGGTAAAAGAATTTTCCTGCCAATATGGGAGATGTGGGTTCAGTCCCTGGGTTGGGAAGATCCCCTGGAGAAGGAAATAGCCACCCACTCAAGTATTCTTGCCTGGGGAATCTCATGGACAGAGGAGCCTGGCAGGCTACAGTTCAAGGGGTTGCAAAAGAGTCAGGCGTGATTTAGCAACTAAACAACAATAGCAAGGCTTGACTACATGTATTTCCCAGTCAAAAAAATTCATATACATTCTCCTCCAACTCCCAACTCTGGCAGTTTCTCAGAGCTAGCTGAGAGACTGTCTCCCAGGCTATAGTCCTCAGTATGATAACTGAGTAAAATTCAACTTACAGCTCTTATGTTGAGCTTCCCGCCCCGCCCCCGCCCCCCCACCCCCCACCCCGTTGACTCTTGCAACTTACGTCTTTCTGGGCCAGTCTCCTGGGCGTAGTAAACCACTACTGATGAGGTCAGTCAAGTCTTCACCCAGCCACATCTTGGCAGGCAAGCCTTGGTCCAAGGAATGTGGCCAGGAGAGAGACAGGTGTGAAAAATGAAGAACCGAAAGGAGAGAAACTGTCAAACAAGACTCTGCCATTCCTAATCATGTGACTCTAGGCAAATAATCATTACCTCTCTGCATCTCAGTTTCATCAAAAAAGGAGGGAATCACGAAATTAATGCGAGACCCAGTGCTTAGTACAATGACTGAGCCCAAGGAATGCTCTGCAAGCCCCCTCCCTTCCATCACTGTGATCAGTTAGCTTGTCTGTGTTCCTTAAGTCCCTAAGTGCCACAGAAGATCCTACTATTTTCTGCCCCACCCCCACAGCTGGATCCTCCCCTCCTTCCAGTGCCTCAGGCCCAGCTAGCTCCAGATGCAACAATCTCACACTCACTCCTGCTGAGCAGTTCCTATTTAACAAGTGTTTGGGGAATTTCTCAAGACCATTATGTGGGAGATGAGAGCAGACTCTCCCTTCTTCTAATCTTTCTGCAGCTTTTCTTCTCCCTGGAACACAGCAAATCCCTGGATTTGCCTGGACCTGTTGCACCCGGGAGAGCTCCTTAAATACCAGCGGCCAGCCTTTGTCTTGTCCCTGTCTTCATCCCCACCACCCCGGCAGGAAAAGCAGGCTGAAAGCATCGTGGAGAGTCGGAGGGCAGGTGCCATCTGAAGTGAACCAACCATCACTGAGATGAGAGACATGAGTGACGACGAGAGCACTGGGGATACTGTGTCAGCCCTGGGGGTAAGCCTGCCCTGGCCGGGCACAGAGCCTGGAGGACTCTGGGCTGGGTGTCTGGGGAGAGTCGCTGATGCCACATTTGCTTTCGGGCACAGCACGGAGGGGTGCTTCTGACCTTCCTGAGAGCCAGGACCACCTGGGCTTCTGGTTAAAATGCAGGTTCTGATTTGAGCAGGTCTGGGAACTTCTCACAAGCTCTCAGGTGAGATGGCTCCTGCCAGTCCACAGACCTGGGAGACCTAGAGAAACTCTGGTTGCAGGGTCTTCAAGACAGTGGTCAGATGCTTGCAGAGTTTGGCTTCCAGGGGGACTTAAGCAGCTAGGCAGCACCCACTAGGCTGCTGGCTTCCATAATATGCTCCTCAAGATCCTAGTTGTGTTGCTGGACAAAATCTTGGCTTTCTCTGCCCCCTGAAGCCGAATAAAAAACATGGAGACAGAGTTTGGAAGAAATAGAAAGGTGGCTTTAATTCTCAGCCAGCAGAGAGGAGAACACAGTAGGTTCATGCCTCAAAAACTGTGCCCCCTGCTTGAGAAGTCTAGAGGTTTATATAAGATGAGGGCTTGCAGTCAGGAGTCTGTGATGAGGAACAAAGGTGTTAGGATCTTGATTTCTTTCTCTTGCATTGTTTCCAAGACAGTCGTAGGCTGGCGCCAGTAACCCAGTAATTGAGTCTGGCAGTTTGGTGGCTCTGCGGCCTTCTTTTTGATGTGTAACTACCAGGGGAAGGGTGTTTTAAGGGTAAACATCAGGATTTAAGGATAAATACAGGATGTATTTAGCATAGAGTCAAAGGATAATAGGTGTGAAATGTAACTCCTGCAGAGTTAGGGAGCAGAAAAGCAAACTTAGTTACAGACATACAGTTAAGAGCAGTTAAAGTAAAAAAACTAGGAATGTTCTGGCCTGCTTACCATTGTCTTGACCTTCTTTGTTCTCAGGAATGGGAAAGAAAAAAACTCATTCCTCTTTTTTCCTTTTCACTGCAACAGTTAGAAATGTAAAACATGTTATCTTGTCCTGGGACATCAGTGGCACCAGATTCTGGGGGATGCTGTAACTGCCCAGCCACAAACCAACTGGAGGCGAGGGTGGCACTGATTTAGAGACTTTGCTGATGTCGAGTAAAAACTACACTCACAACCTGAAAGTAGAGTTATTTTATTTGGTGAAAATGTTTAGGACTCCGAGCCTGGGAGACAGCATCTCAATAGCTCTGAGAAAACTGCTCCAAGGAGGCAGGAGGGGAAGTCAGGCTACAAACAAGTTTGTAACAAAGGGAGCAGGCAATCTGAACATCAAAGATCAGATATTAAGTTAAGGAGTTTAGCGTTCTATACACGGGAAGCTGCAAGCCTCTGGGCTCACTGAATTCATTCCTTTCGTATGCACCTCAGCTATCTGGGGCTAAATCCTATTTCCTTGTTCACCTTAAGGAGTGAGGATGTGGCAGATGGCTGCTTCTTGCATTCCCCCAGCTCCTCAGCAATCACCGTGGGGGGTGCGGGGCAGCATCCATGGAGCCCTCATTCACGTTTGGAGGCCAGTAATCGCTGATGGCTGGGACATTTCTTGTTTGTTGATATGGCTGGAGATATCTTCACTTCACACTGTTATCTGTGATGCTCCCACCAAGGTTGATTTCAAACCACTGTAGGAAAAACCACGTGCTTCAGTGTAAAGTCGTGCGTTGCTCAGAGTGGACTTCCTGTTGGCACAAGGCTCTACCCCTATACTACCTTTGAGCTTACAGTTCTGCGAGTTGTAGGTGCCTGATGCTGGAACTCACACAATTCAACATCCAAAAAAAAAAAATTCCAATACCAAATTTTCAAATGGGCAGAGGATCTGAATAGACATTTTATTTCCAAGACATACAGATGGCCAACAGACACATGAAAAGATACTCAAGGTTGCTGATCATCAAGGAAATTCAAGTCAAAGCCACCAGGAGATATCACCTTATACCTCTCAGAGCAGCTATTAGCAAAAAGACAACAAAGAAGTGTTGATGTGCATGTAGGGAGACGGGAACCCTTGCACTGTTGGTGGGAATGTAAATTGGTACAACAGTTATTGTTGCTGGCTGAAATCTTGGCTTTCTCTGCCGATCGAAGCTGAATAAAAAAAATACAGAGTGTGGGGGAAATAAAAAGGTGATTTTCATTCTCAGTTGGCAGAGAGGGGAACACAGTGGGCTCATGCCTCAAGAACTGTGCCCCCCACCATGGGGCACCTAGGGGCTTATATCAGATAAGGGCTCACAGTCAGGGGTCGGTGACGAGGAACAAAGGTTTTAAGATCTTGTCTCCTTCCTCTTCCATTGTTTAAAAAGCAGTCTCAGGCTGTCAGTAACCCAGCAATTAAGTCTGGCAGTTTGGTGGCTCTGGAGCCTTCTTTATGGTGTGTAGAAAAGAAGAACTACAAAGGGAGGAGATAATAGCTGTGAAATGTAGCTCCTACAGAGGGGGCAGAAAAAGCAAACTCAGTTACAGACATGCAGAGCTTGGAGCAGTTAAAGTAAAAAAACTAGAAATGTTCAGGCCTGCTCACTGTTCTCTTTATCTTCTTTGTTCTCAGGGAAGAGAAAGAAAAAAACTCATCCCTCTTTTTCATTTTCACTGCAACGTTATGGAAAACAGTATAGAGGTTCCTTGAAAAATTAAAAACAGCACTACCGTATGATCCAGCAATTCTACTCCTGGGTATTTATCCAACAAAAATGAAAACACTAATTTGAAAAGATGTATGAATCTTTTCATATGTGTATATGTGTATATATGTGTTTATTATGGGATTTCCTGGTGGCTTGGTGGTAAGGAATCTACCTGCCAATACAGGAGACGGGAGTTCAATCTCTGGTCCAGGAAGATCCCCTGGAGATGGAAATGGCCACCCACTCCAGTATTCCTGCCTTGGAAAATCGCATGGACAGAGAGGAGCCTGGCAGGCTATAGTACACAGGGTCACAAAAGAGTCAGACACAACTTAGCAACTAAATAGCAACAACATGTTCACTGCAGCATTATTTACAACAGCCAATATACGGAAGCAACCCAAGTGTCCACTGATAGATGAATAGATGAAGAAGCGGTAGGAATTCGCTGGTGTTGCAGTGGTTAAGACTCCGCACTTTTACTGCCAAGGGCTTGGGTTCAATTCTTGACCAGGAAACTAAGATCCTGCAAGCCTTACAGCATGGCCAAAAAGAAGAAGTGGTATACACACACACACACACACACACAATGGAATACTTCTTAGCCATAAAAAAGAATGGAATCTTGGAACTAGACAATAATACTGTAAAATTAAATTTCACTTAATGCTAAGTGAAACAAGTCAGACAGAGAAAGACAAATCTTCTTATGATTTCACTTACATGTGGAATCTAAAAGGTGAAACAAATGAAGAAACATAAGAAAAGAGAATCAGAGTCATAGATACAGAGAACAAACAGGCAGTTGCCAGAGGAGGTAAAAGGTGGGAGGAAGAGAGGAACAGGTGAGGGAGAGTAAGAGTTAAAAAATGAATGACTCACTGGCATGGAAGGTACAATGTGGAGAGCAGAGTCTACAACTACGTAATGTCTTTGTAGGGTGACATACTGTAAGTAGATCATTTTGAAAAGTATAGAAATAGTCACTGGGTTGTACACCAGGAACAAACACAATGCCGTAGTTCAATTATGCTTCAAAAACAAACAAACTCATGGGGAAAGAGATGAGATGAGTGGCTGCCAGAGGCTGGAGAAAGAGGAATTGGATGAAAGTGACCAAAAGGTACAAACTTCCAGTTTCAAGAGAAATAAGTGCTAGGGGTGTAAAGTACAGCAAGGTAAATAAAATTAACAACACTGTATGTTACACATGAAGGTTGTTAATTGAGTAAATCCTAAGCGTTCTTATCATAAGGAAAATATTTTTTTCTTTTTCTTTCATTTTGCATCTGTATGAGATGATGGATGCTCACTAAACTTATTGTGATAATTGTTTCATGATGTATGTAAGCCAACTCGTTATGCTGTACACTTTAAGCAGTGCTGTCTGTATGTCAACTCCATCTCAATAAAACTGGAAGGAAAAAAGTCATAATTTTCACTTTTTTTGAAAAGTTTCTTTTTTTTTTTTTTTTTTGGCTGCACAGCATGCAGGATCTTTGTTCCCCACCGAGGGATCAAACCCTTGCCCCCTGCAGTGAAAGCGCAGAATCTTAACCACTGTACTGCCAGGGAAATCCCTGAAAATTATCCTTTAACACTATTAATATGAGGTCAAAACCATAGAGTCAGAGATGGGCAGTGGCATACCAAGGAATTTCAGCATTTATTCCCTTGCTTTTCATTTTATTTTAAAAAATTTTGTATATTTACTCACTTTTGTCTGTGCTGGGTCTTTGTCGCTCCGAGGGCTTTTCTCTAGTTGTGGTGAGCAGGGGTTACTCTCCAGTTGTGATGTGCAGGATTCTCATTGCAGTGGTTTCTCTTGCTGCAGAGCATGGGCTGTAGGGCGTCCGGGCTTCAGTAGCTGTGGCTCCTGGGCTCTAGAACACAGGCTCAATAGTTGTGGCACGTGGGCTCAGTTGCCCCGAAGCATGTGGGATCTTCTCGGATCAGGGAAAGAACCCTTGTCTCCTGCACTGGCAAGTGGATTCTTTACCACTGAACCACCAGGGAAGTCCTATTCCCTTTTTTTTTTAAGGAGAAATTCACATAAAATTAACCTTTTTAAAGTGTACAATTTAGTTGCGTTTAGTACCTTCACAATGTTGTATAATCACCACTCTATCTGGTTCCAAAGCATTTTCATCACCCTCAAAGGAAAATTCACACCCATTAAGCAATCATTCCCCCTTCTTCTCTCCCCTCAGCCCCTGGCAACCACCCATCTGCTCTCTGTCTCTACGGATTTACCTTTTCTGAATTTCCAGTATAAGTAGAATCCTACAACATGTGACATTTTTGTGCCTGGCTTCTTTCACGTAGCATAATGTTTTCAAGGCTAATGTGGCTTGTGTCGGTACTTCATTTCTTTTTATAGCTACATAATCCATTGTGTGTATATATCACAATCTGTTTATTCATTCATCCATTGGTGGAAGTGTGGGCTGTTTCCACCTTCTGGTTATAGTAAATAGGGTTATTATGAATATGCATATTCATATCTCTGCTTGAATGCCAACTTTTTTTTATTCTTTTGGAATTAAAATATATTTAGGAGTAGAATTGCTGAGTCCTAAAGTAATTCTATTTTTAACTTCTTAGGAAACCACCAAACTGTTTTCCAACAGCAGTTGCCCCATTTTACATTCCCGCGGGCAGCCTACAATGGTTCCAATTTCTCTGCATCCTTGCCCACACACAGATGAACCCTGAAGACAGTATGCTAAGTGAAATAAGACAGTCCAAAAGACAAATCCTCCAAGATTCCACTTACATGAAACAACTAAAGCAGTCAGGTTCACAGAAACAAAAAGTAGAATGGAGGTTGCCAGAGCTGGGGAATGTTAGTGTTTGTTGGATACAGAGCTTTAGTTTGCAAGATGAGAAAGTGCTGGAAGTTGGTTGTACAACAGTGAATATACTTAACACGACTGAACTGTACACCTAAAAATGGTCAATTTTATTATATGTTTGCTGTTTTGTTTTTATTTTTAACATGATGTGGGAAAAAAAGAGTTGTTTACCCAGGGTAATGTGTAACCAACAGAAGCCACTCATGTCCCTGAGAAGCCTCGTGATCCCCTGGCTTTCACCCATCTCCGTGATTCCCAAGGGTCACTCCCTTTAGAGCATGGGCACCCTAATAGGTGAGGTCAAATTCTGTTCTTGGAAAGAAAACTTAGGAACCTTGTAAGGTCTCTGAAGCTTACTCACCAGGTGAGTCAGCATGATTGGCAGCCTTTTGCCTTGCAGGCATCTGATAAAATCTTGGGCCTGATTCAATGACGGCAGAATCTGGCCTGAGGAGAGAGAAAGCTTGGATCGGGCATGTTCTCTCCCTCCTCCTTCCACCCACGTTGCAGAGTTGGGTTCCAATGGCCAGAACCCAGCAGGCCTGGGCAAGGTGTAGTTGACCCCACTGCGCACCAGGCTTGGGAAGTCTTGTGTCAACCTCTCAGACCCCTGCACCAGGAGCGCTGCCTGTGTGGAGGGCTGGGTGCAAGCCGGGACCTGTTAATTACTCCTTCCTTACCTAATCCTGGAATGGGGATGACCCAGAGCTGTCTCCTGCCTTCCTGCCCCTCCTTCCAATCAAACAGTGCACACACCCCTTGGTAGCAGCCTCGCTTTGTGTCCTCCGAGACATGTGCAGGTACTCTAATGCGATACACATGTTCCTAAGGAAACCCACCTTCTATAACATAGCATATAAAGTACGGCGCTTAAGAGGAAAACAGGGTTGAGGCGGACCACCAGGCAATTTTAACATCTGAACACAAACAAAAGCAAATGCAGTCTAAAAGACAACTGAGTAAATCTCCACTGTTGTTTGTACCCAGCAGGCCACAGGGTTCTTGCTCGCTCCTTTAAAATGAGGGTCCTTAGGTGGTTTGCTTCTAGTAGAGAGCTGTTTCATCACAATTTAAAATCTGATTGAGAATCCACGGTGGTCCACTGGTTAGGACTCAATGCTTTCACTACCTGGGGCCTGTGTTCAACCCCCTAGTTGGAGAACTAAAATCCCACAAGCTGCACAGCTCAGTCAAAAAATCTAACAAACCTGATTTTGACTGTAATCAATTAAAGCAAACAAATATATCAGTTCAGTTCAGTCACTCAGTCGTATCCGACTCTGCAACCCCATGGACTCCCGCAAGCTGGGCTTCCCTGTCCATCACCAACTCCCGGAGCTTGCTCAAACTCATGTCCATCAAATTGGTGATGCCATCCAACCATCTCATCCTCTGTCATCCCCTTCTCCTCCTGCCTTCTATCTTTCCCAGCATTAGGGTCTTTTCCAGTGAGTCAGTCCTTCATATGAGGTGGCCAAATATTGGAGTTTCAGCTTCAGCATCAGTTCTTCCAATGAATGTTTAGGACTGATTTCCTTTAGGATTGACTGGTTTGATCTCCTTGCAGTCCCAGGGACTCTCAAGAGTCTTCTCCAACACCACAGTTCAAAAGCATCAATTCTTTGGCACTCAGCTTTCTTTATAGTCCAACTCACATCCATACATGACTACTGGAAAAATGATAGCTTTGACTATATGGACCTTTGTTGGCAGAGTAATGTCTCTGCTTTTTAATATGCTGTCTAGGTTGGTCATAGCTTTTCTTCCAAGAAGTAAGCGTCTTTTAGTTTTCATGGCTGCAGTCACCATCTGCAGGGATTTTGGAGCCCCCCAAAATAAAGTCTCTAACTGTTTCCATTGTTTCCTCATCTATTTGCCATGAAGTGATGGGACCGGATGCCATGATTTTCATTTTTGAATGTTGAGTTTTAAACCAGCTTTTTCACTCTCCTCTTTCACTTTCATTAGGAGTCTTTTTAGTTCCTCTTCACTTTCTACCATAAGGGTGCTGTCATCTGCATATCTGAAGTTATTGATATTTCTCCCAGCCATCTTGATTCCAGCCTGTGTTTCATCCAGCCTTCATCCAGCCAGTACATCCATTTTGCATGATGTACTCTGCATATAAGGTAAATAAGCAGGGTGACAATATACAGCCTTGATGTACTTTTTTCCCAATTTGGAACCAGTCTGCTGTTTGGAACCATGTTTGGAACTATGTCCAATTCTAATTGTTGCTTTTTGACCTGCATACAGATTTCTCAGGAGGCAGGTCAGGTGGTCTGGTATTCCCATCTCTTGAAGAATTTTCCAGTTGGTTGTGATCCACACAGTCAAAGGCTTTGGTGTAGTCATTGAAGAAGAAGTAGATGCTTTTCTAGAAATCGCTTATGTTTTCTTTTTCTATGATCCAATGGATGTTGGCAGTTTGATCTCTGGTTTCTCTGCCTGTTCTAAATCCAGCATGAACATCTGGAAGTTCATGGTTCATTTACTGTTGAAGCCTGGCTTGGAGAATTTTGAGCATTACTTTGCTAGTGTGTGAGATGAGTGCAAATGTGCAGTAGTTTGAACGTTCTTTGGTATTGCCTTTCTTTGGGATTGGAATGAACACTGACCTTTTCCAGTCCTATTGCCACTGCTGAGTTTTCCAAATTTGCTGGCATATTGAGTGCAACACTTTAACAGCATCATCTTTTAGGGTTTGCAATAGCTCAACTGGAATTCCATCACCTCCACTAGCTTTGTATGTAGTGATGCTTCCTAAGACCCACTTGACTTCAGGATATCTGGCTCTAGGTCATTGATCACACACCATAGTGGTTATCTGGGTCATGAAGATATTTTTTCTATAGTTCTTCTGTGTATTCTTGCCACCTCTTCTTAATATCTTCTGCTGCTGTTAGGTCCATACCATTTCTGTCCTTTATTGTGCCCATCTTTGCATGAAATGTTCCCTTGGTATCTATAATTTTCTTGAAGAGATCTCTAGTCTTTCCCATTCTACTGTTTTCCTGTATTTCTTTGCATTGATCACTAAGGAAGGCTTTCTTATCTCTCCTTGCTATTCTTTGGAACTCTGCATTCAAATGAGTATGTCTCCTTTTCTCCCTTGCCTTTAGCTTCTCTTCTTTCTCAGCTATTTTTAAGGCCTCTGCAGACAACCATTTTACCTTTTTGCATTTCTTTTTCTTGGGGATGGTCTTGATCACTGCCTCCTGTACAATGTCACAAACCTCTGTCCACAGTTCTTCAGACACTCTATCAGATCTAATCCTTTGAATATATTTGTCACTTCCACTGTATAATCGTGAGGGATTTGATTTAGGTCATACCTGAATGGTCTAGTAGTTTTCCCTAGTTTCTTCAATTTAAGTCTGAATTTTGCAATAAGGGGTTCATGATCTGAGCCACAGTCTGCTCCCAGTCTTATTTTTGCTGACTGTATAGAGCTTCTCCATTTTCATCTGCAAAGAACATATTCAATCTGATTTTGGTGTTGATCAACTGGTGATGTCCATGTGTAGATTAGTCTCTTGTGTTGCTGGAAGAGAATGTTTGCTATGACCAATGCGTTCTCTTTGCAAAACTCTGTTAGCCTTTGCCCTGCTTCATTTTGTACTCCAAGGCCAAACTTGCCTGTTACTCCAGGTGTCTCTTGACTTCCTACTTTTGCATTCCAGTCCCCTTATAATGAAAAGGACATCTTTTTGGGTGTTAGTTCTAGAAGGTCTTATAGGTCTGCATAGAACTGTTCAACTTCAGCTTCTTCAGCATTACTAGTTGGGGCATAGACTTGGATTACTGTGATATTGGGTGGTTTGCCTTGGAAAAAACAGAGATCATTCTGTCATTTTTGAGATTGCACCCAAGTACTGCACTTCAGACTCTGTTGTTGACTATGAGGGCTACTCCATTTCTTCTAAGGGATTCTTGCCCACAGTATATTCAGATATAATGAATAATTATAATTCAGATATAATGGTTATCTGAATCAAATTCACCCTTTCCAGTCCATTTTAGTTCACTGATTCCTAAAATGTTGATGTTTACTCTTGCCATCTCCTGTTTGACCACTTCCAATTTGCCTTGATTCATGAACATAACATTCCAGGTTCCTATGCAATATTGTTCTTTATAGCATCGGACTTTATTTCCATCACCAGTCACATACACAACCGAGAGTTGTTTATGCTTTGGCTCTGTTTCTTTATTCTTCCTGGAGTTATTTCTTCACTCTTCTCCAGTAACATATTGGGCACCTATCGACCTGAGAAGTTTATCTTTCAATGCATATCTTTTGCCTTTTCATACTGTTCATGGGGGTTCTCAAGGCAAGAAACTAAAGTGGTTTTCCATTCCCTTCTCCAGTCAACCAAGTTTTGTCAGAACTCTCCACCTTGACCCATCAGTCTTGGGTGGGCCTACGAGGCATGGCTCATAGTTTCAATGAGTTAGACAAGGTTGTGGTCCATGTGATCGGTTTGATTAGTTTTCTGTTGTTGTGGTTTACATTCTCTCTGCCCTCTGACAGATAAGGATAAGAGGCTTATGGAAACTTCCTGATAGGAGAGACTTGACTGTGGGGGAAACTGGGTCTTGTTCTGATGGGCGAGGCTGTGCTCAGTAACTCTTTAATTCAACTTTCTGTTGGTGAGTGGGGCTGTGTTCCCTCCCTGTTGTTTGATCTGAGACCAAACTATGGTGGAGATGATGAAGATAACGGTGACCTCAGTCAAAAGGTCCCATGCACGCACTGCTACACTCAGAGCCCCTGATCCTGCAGCAGGCCACTGCCAACCCATGGCTTCGTCGAAGACTCCTGGACACTCACAGGCAAGTCTGGGTCGGTCTTTTGTGGGGTCACTGCTCCTTTCTCCTGGGTCCTGGTGCGCACAAGACACAAGAGTCTGTTTTCCTGCTGCTGCTAAGTCACGTCAGTCGTGTCCAACTCTGTGCGACTCCACAGACGGCAGCCCACCAGGCTCCTCCATCCGTCCCTGGGATTCTCCAGGCAAGAACACTGGAGTGGGTTGCCATTTCCTTCTCCAGGACTTACACAGGACTCCCTGTGAAAGTTCGTCTGCTCAGCGGCTCTATGGTGGGGTTAATGGCAACCTCCTCCAAGAGGACTTATGCCACACTGAGCTCTGCTGCACCCAGAGCCCCTGCCCCTGTGGCAGGCCACTGCAGACCCATACTTCCACAGGAGACCCTCAAACACTCAAAGGCAGGTCTGGCTCAGTCTCGGTGGGGTCTCTGGGTTCTGGTGCGCACAAGGTTTTGTTTGAGCCCTCCTAGCATCTGAGCTTCCCTCATAGTTCAGTTGGCAAAGAATCCACCTGCAATGCAGGAGACATAGTTTCGATTTCTGGGTTGGGAAGATCCACTGGAGAAGGGATAGGCTACCCACTCCAGTATTCTTGAGCTTCCCTGGTGGCTCAGCTGGTAATGAATCTGCCTGCAACGTGGGAGACCTGGGTTCGATTCCAGAGTTGGAATCCCCTGGAGAAGGGAAAGGCTACCCACTCCAGTATTCTGACCTGGAGCATTCCATGGACCATATAGACCATGGGGTTGCAAAGAGTCAGACACGACTGAGCAACTTTCACTTTCAGAGTATCTCTGGGGGGTATGGAATTTGATTCTAAATGTGATTTCACCCCTCCTACTGTCTTGCTGGGGCTTCTTCTTTGCCCTTGGACATGGGGTATCTTTTTTTGGTGGGATCCAACATTCTCCTGTTGATGATTGTTCAGTAGCAAGTTGCAGTTTTGGAGTTCTCACAGGAGAAGACAAGCGCATGTCCTTCTACTTTGCCATCTTGAAAGCAAAACCCCATTTGTTTATACACACACACACATATATATACATGCTGCTGCTGCTAAGTCGCTTCAGTCGTGTCCGACTCTGTGCGACCCCATAGACAGCAGCCCACAAGGCTCCTCTGTCCCTGGGATTCTCCAGGCAAGAATACTGGAGTAGGTTGCCATTTCCTTCTCCAATGCATGAAAGTGAAGAGTGAAAGTGAAGTTGCTCAGTCGTGCCCGACTCTTAGCGACCCCATGGACTGGAGCCTACCAGGCTCCTCTGTCCATGGGATTTTCTAGGCAAGAGTACTGGAGTGGGGTGCCATTGCCTTCTCTGATATATATACATAGGCTTATATATATATATATATATGTATGTATACATAGGCATATATATATATACACACACACAGATATATATATATATATATAAGCTTATATATGTGGCAACCCACTCCAGTACTCTTGCCTGGAGAATCCCTTGGGCAGAGGAGCCTGGTGGGCTACAGTCCATAGGGTTGCAGTCAGTCACGACTGAGCGATTGACACATACCCACACACATATATATAGGCTTCCCAGGTGGCACTAGTAGTAAAGAATCCACTTGCCAATGCAGGAAACCTAAGAGACACAGGCTCGATTTCTGGATCGGGAAGATCCCTTGGAGGAAGGTGTTGCAACCTACTCAAATATTCTTGCCTGAAGAATCCTATGGACAGAGGAGCCTGGCAGGCTACAGTCGATACCTCGCAAAGAGTCAGACACGACTGAGTGTTCTCTTTTCACTAGAGCACCTACAGCAGTCTCTGCAATAAAGGCCCACAACAAAACTTTAAACACTCCAGAACATTCCTAGTAGAGATGACATCAGCACTGTTCTGAAGCCCTGGTATCATTGTCTGATCTCAGAATGATGCCTAAAACTCGGCCTCTGCACTAGTGCTGAATCTCAGAGACAGAGTTTTGAGTCAAGTAGAAAACAATAGCTTTATTGCTTTGCCAGGCAAAGAGGGACAGAGAGGACTCATGCCCTTCACAAACTGTGTCCCAACCCAGGAGCATTAGATGATGAGTTTTACAGCAATAGTTCAAGGAGGGGATTGCTGATAAGATTAGAGTGTGTGCCTAAACTCCTTTAAACTAGTCTCTGGTAATCTGATGGGTTACTGCGGTTCCTTTAATCTAGAGAGCTTCTCTGGAATGAAGAATGCTGACATCTTCCATTTGTTGTGGAGTTTTGGTTCTACAAAGAGTTTAAAGATATTATTATGTGTATCCCTTGAGGCAGAACGAGGACCCTACCCCAAGGCTGCATTGTTATTTGTTGGCTGTTTCTTAAGGACTTTCTTTAAATCCCTTGTGGCTCAGAGGTTAAAGCCTGCAATGTGGGAGACCTGGGTTCGATCCTTGGGTCAGGAAGATCCCCGGAGAAGAAAATGGCAACCCACTCCAGTATTCTTGCCTGGAGAATCCCATGGATGGAGGAGCCTAGTGGACTACAGTCCATGGGGTTGCAAAGAGTCAGACACGACTGAGCGACTTAACTTTCACTAACTAACTTTCTCTTGTCTCTACTTTCCCTCCCTTCCCAGATTAGTAACAGCCCAATTCTACCCTTTGGGACTCAGGGAAAGTCATGGAGGTTGGAGTCTGTTCCCTACAAACAAGAAATGGGGTACACAGAAAGGCTTCTGTGCCTAGGAGCTGCACAGGGTCCTGTTCAGTTTCAAGAACAGCCCAGGGATTTGCCACTCTGCTGCGTGATGCTAATTCAACATCTCACATCTTGGTTACATTTTCCCATATAAACTTTTTCTTTTCAATTTCTGAAAATCTTCATTTTCAGAAAGACCATTTTTATTTTTTGTTTGTATTACAACAGTAATACAAAGATCCTCTTAATTCCCTTTGGTGTCAATCATCAAGTTTTGTCAATTTCCATCCTAAATATCTCTCAAATGCATGTATTTCTCTAACCTCTGCCACCATACAGTTCAGGCAACTGGTATCTTTGCCTGTGTCTGTGCTCAGTCACTTCATTCATGTCTGACTCTTTGCAGATCTATGGACTGTAGCCTGCCAGACTTCTCTGTCTATGGAATTCTCCAGGCAAGAACACCGGAGTGGGTTGTCATTTCCTCCTCCAGGGGATCTTCCTGACCTAGGGATTGAAGCTGAGTCGCTTGTGTCTCCTGCATTGGCAGGTGGATTCTTGATCACTGGTGCCACCCAGGAAGCCCATCTTTTGCCTGTTCAACAGCAAAAAATGAATCTTCTCTTCCCCAAATCCACTGGTCTCTTGTCTCCGCATCACTTCTCTTCTAGGCGGCCACAGTGAACTTTTAAAAACACAGCTCTGATCACCCTCCATCCTCTAATGCCTTGTCTCTTTTCCTAGAACAAAAATCAAGCTCTTTCACCCGGGCTATAAGTCTGGCCCTACCCACTTCCCCAGGCTCCTTCTTCATTTACTCTTCCTGTCTGGTGCTCTTCAGCTATACTGACCTTGCAATTTCTCTTCTGCCACAGGCCTTGGCATTTACTGTTCCTTATCTGGAAGGATGTCTCCACCACCCCATCGCCATCTCATCCCCTTTTGCTTTGCTGTCGTTCAGCCGTTAAGTTGTGTCCAACTCTTTGTGACCTCATGGACTGCAGCACACCAGGCTTTCCTGTCCTCCATTATTTCCCAGAGTCTGCTCAAACTCACATCCATTGAGTCGGTGATGCCATCCAACCATCTCATCTTCTGTCACCCCTTCTTTTCCTGCTCTCAATCTTTCCCAGCATCAGGGTCTTTTCCAATGTGTCAGCTCTTCACATCAGGTGGCCAAATATTGGTGCTTCAGCTTCAGCACTGGTCTATTCATCTTTCTTTCCCATTTCAGCTCAAGGTCACTTTTTTAGGGAAGACGTCCCTGACCAGCTCCCCAACCCTTCTTTAGAGCTCTTTTATAGTTACAAATTCATCAAGTGTTTTACCAGATGAAATTCTGCCTTCCCCGCTAGATTCTTAGCCACATGATATAGTTACACTTTATATTAAATGATGCTTAATAATAATAATATATGGTAATGATTTGGGAATGAGATCTGGGACCCAAATTCTCTTGTCAGATCTTGGCAAACAAGTATTCTTAGCAAACACTTTCTCCATTGTGAGAGATTAGAGAGTACCTAATCTAGGGAAAAGGACCCCAAAATTAGTTTTGGGGTCCTTTTCTGGATAAAATCCTAATATAATTTCCCTGTAATGAATCAAACTGTATGGAAGGTGGAGAAGAGAAAATCAGGAAAGTCCTGGCAGAACCTGAGTCTGGCCACTTTTCCCTTTTATTTATTTTTTAAATTAATTTTTATTGGAGTGTGATTGATTTACAATGTTGTCTTAGTTTCTGCTGAAAAGCAAAGTGAATCACTTATACATATATCCATCTTTTTTAGATTCTTTTCCCATATAGGTCATTACAGAGTGCTGCAAGTTTCCTGTGCTATACGATAGGTTCTTTTAGTTATCTCCTCTTTGCTTTAAAAATGATTCTTTGGCTCTCATCAGAGGTAGTTTCAAGCACAGGTCAGTTTCTTGGAAACATTAGTACGTGTTCCCAGGACACGCCTTGGTCTGCTATGTGCTATTGGGCAAAATGTCCTTAGGTTAATCAGTGGTGTTTATTATTGTCATTTTAAACCCCAAGACAAAATCGGATTTCAATCTGTAGTTTCCCTCCCTAGTTCAGAAGGAGAGGAGAGCAGGGCGGGAGAGCAAGGGCCAGAGATGTAAAGAAGACACTCCCCTCCTCCCAGCTCCCCGACACCCACACCCTCCCCCACCCCCCACCCTGCGCCTCCATCTCCTCCTCCCAATCCCCGTTTTCAGCTCTCGAGGGTAATAAATAAACATGGAAAGTTCAGTAAACCACAGACACTTGTAGAGGGCCATCCCAGGCCACACAGCAGGGACAGTCCCCGCTTCGGACCAGGGGGCCAGTCCGCGTTCTGATTCCCCATTATCCGTGGACGCCCCAAGGCCCGCCCTCCTCCCACGGGCCTAAAGGGTCCTGAGGACCCCAGGCTGCTGGGCCCGGGGCGGGGGGTGGGAAGGACCTGACAGGGGACAGACACAGACGACCTGAGCGGGGACAAGTCTGTTCCAGGCCCTCCGGGGTCCTCAGGTGCCCTCGAGGGTCCTGGGCTGAAGAGGCTTCAGACGGGTGGGGGAATCCCTGGGCAAGGGTAAGGAGGCGTTCTGCGCGCAGCATACCGGCGGCCTCCCCTCGGCGGCCTCCCCTCGGCGGCCTCCCCTCGGCGGCCTCCCCTCGGCGGCCTCCCCTCGGCGGCCTCCCCTCGGCGGCCTCCCAGCGCGTTCTCCCGCTCGCGCTGCGCTCCCGCCGCTGAGGCGTTGGTGACGCCGCGGCGGTGCCTGCCTGAGGCCTACGGAGCAGGTACTACCGCACCCCCAACCCCACCGCATCCTGGGCCTGTACCGCCGTCTCCTCCCCCACCCCCACTGCAGGTGGGAGGTGAAGGCTGCAGGAAGAGGAGAGGTCTGTGTCCCCCTCTCTCAGTTGTCAGCTCCCCGCGGGCCCGCAGGGGGCCAAGTGGAAGCTTTGGGCCAAGAAGTAGTTCTCTTGATTTCCTCTGGGCCTGGCAATGACCCATGATGGCAAACTTCTGACACTGCTTTTGTTTTCCCCAACCTGTCCCCTTTCTTCACTCTCCCCTCCCCGCCCGCCCCAACTAAAGTGCATTTTCTTTGGAGAATTTTTCAAAACTCTTTTGAAATAATTGGAAACCTCTGGTCTTGCCAAACCTTAGTTGGAAATCATTGTATTAGGGCTGTGACCCAGAAGGGAAAAAACAATAAGTGAGGTTAGAGAGAGAAAATGGTCAATGCCCACCTCCCCACTGCCCCCCAGTACACCCCAGACACATGTTAATGGGGAAGCAGGGACCACACACACACACACACACACACACACACACACACACACGGTCACCTTCGTCTGCAGCCTCCTACACAGAGGCACCAATTCCCCAGCTTGCCACTGATGCCAAGAACGGTGCCTGACACACAGTGGGCCCCCAATTAACTGTTACTTGAAAGTAAACCAGGTCATGTGCCTATATTAACTGTGGGGTTTGTGCCACAGCAAATAAAACAGGGACTATGCCCTGTAAGGGTGAAAACCTTGTGAGGCTTTGCTCTGGATTTTGGCTGCTTGACCTGGTGTGCCCCCATGACGGCTGAACACGTGCTGAGCGCAGGGGGCCAACAATGGCCTGGCCGTGAGTGAGGACCCAGACGAGCAGCTGTGACTCACTTTCCCTGCCCTGCAGATAAAGGGATTTGAAATATTTACTGCTTTTGCAATAGTGATGATTACACAGAAAATCGCATCCCTTGGCCACTCTGAGTTCCTTAAAAAGAAAAATAAGAAACTTTCCGAGAAAAGTGTTGCATGGTAATTTGGGCAAAAGCCGAGTCTCCTGCAGAGGGACTTGGCTGCAGGATTTCTGGCAGGGTTCTCTTCTGAGAAGCCACTAATGAGCCCGTCTCTTGCCCCTCTGTTACCTGGAGTATTGCAGGGTCAGTGGCACCTGTTGCTTTCCACGTTTTGTGACAGAAATAACCCTTCCAGTCACCCATCATGAGGCTGACTTTCGCAGTAAGAAAATACCGCAGACTGTCCCAATCAGGAAGGCACGGTGCCTACAGTCCCTGGGGGGTGCCCACTTGCTGAGCTAGACCCCAGACAGCTCCTTTCAAAAGAAGAAGTGAAAACAAGGCAAACGTCTGGGTTCCCGAAAGGGTTATTCTGCCTTAGACTGCCCATAAAAATGCTATTGGCTGTTACCTGGCTCGGCCAAAGTACATCCAGAATGTCTTCTCTCGCCATTCAGTGCATTTGGTATTTTGGCTGAAAGGAAACAAGCAGAACTCTGCACTTCCAGAGCAAAGATGGAGCCGCAGGATCCAGTCAAGAGGGAAGGGGTAAGTGTACTGTCAGGGAGGCAGTGAGGAGCAGCCCCGTCAGGACCTGTTCAGCATTGCTGGGGGATGCTCTTCAAAGTCGTGTGCACGGGGGGCCGCCCCCTCAGAGTTCACCCGCAGCTGGACTTTACAGGGACTAGAGAGAGGAGAGATTTAGAGACTTTTAGGTTTAAAGGTTCTTTGGGACGCATTCTTCTGGAACAGCTTTTCAAAGTAGTTAGAACAGAATTGATGGGACTCAAAGGGATTGATTTATCACAACTTCCTTAAGAACTTTAGATGAAGGGCTTCTGAAATCAGCAACAATATCCTTACCCATGGCCCCTGAGAGATTTTTTTTGATTTTATTTGATTTTGGCTTCTGGACATTTTCATTAACCTTTTCAGCAGGTAAATCCAGCTAAGCCAGTATGCAAAGAAGATAGAAAGGATGTTGCAGGATTTGAATGTAACTCAGCTCGGTAGCAGAGATTTCCTACCTTTTAGATAATGAGACTCCTTTTTTTTTAGAGACAAAAGATTTTTCTGGACTTCTTTCGAAGTGTGCTGCTGTATAATTGCTGTTGTTATTTTTGATTGTCTCTTGCTGTACTTTTGATTATCTTTTGATTGAGGAAAATGCATAGGGACCGAAAGGTAACATAAAAGTACTGACACTTTTAAGAAGTTTGCATTTTATTCACTGCAACAGCATCTGCTTATATTGATGGGAGTAGATACATATCTGTGCAAATTACTATTTATTCATAGATATGAGACCCTTGCCATGGTCAAGTTGGACACATGTTCTGGAGTTAATAGATTAAAGTGGGTTTGGAAGGCAGAAATGCCTGGGATTCATTTCTGCTCCAGCCTATTCTAGCTGTGGGAACTTGGGCAAGTTATTTAACTACTCTGTGCCTCCGTTTTTTCATCTATAAAATGGGAATGATAGCCTTGCCATTCACAGAGGGCTGCTGGAACAACTAAATGAGATAATGCATGTAAATTACCTAGCACAGAGTAGATCCGCCATACATATTATTCTTTAAATTTATTTTTGGCTGTACTGGGTCTTCGTTGCTGCACACAGACCCTCTCTAGTTGCAGTGAGCAGGGGCTACTCTTCGTTGAGGTGCACAGGCTTCTCCTTGAAGCGGCTTCTCTTGTGAAGCACGGGTTCTAGGCACACAGGCTTCAGGAACTGTGGTGCGTGGGCTTAGTAGTTGCATCACATAGGCTTAGCTGCTCCTCGGCATGGGGGATCTTCCCGGATCAGGGATCGAATCTGTGTCCTCTGCATTGACAGGCCGTTTCCCACCCACTGTCCCACCAGGGAGGTCCCCATATTATTATTTTTTGATCATCCTTTAGAGCAGGGCGCTACTGACATTCGGAGCTGTGGGGCCAGGGAGGGGGATGGTGGTGGCTGGCCTGGCTGTTGTAGGTTGTTTGGCATCATCTCTGGTGTCTGCTCACCAGATGCCAGTCTCACCCTCGCCCATGAGATTTCCTGCTTTGGAATCAGTGTGTCACGCCACAGGGCTTGTCTTGTGGACCTCATGGTAATAAGACCGTGCTAGGTCAAATGTTATCTCCTCTATTTTACAGAGAAGAGACTGTGAGATAACAAGAGCTTGGAGATTAGGGGATCAGGGGAAGCCCTGGTCCTTTCTGTGCCGCCTCTTCAGAGACTAATGCGCCGCCCAACTGTGTCCCCAAGTGCGGCTGCAAAATAACAGAAATGCCCCACGTGGTGGTCCCTGAAAATGAACGATGCATTTTGAAAGGACGTGATTAAACGGTTACATACAAAACATAATCATAGTCACTTGCTTCTGCGATCCCCCCCAGGAGGGAGGCCTCCTCCAGGGATCCATCCCAGGGAATGCATGCTGCCCCCCTTCCAGGCTCCTGAGGGCAGACCTAGTCCTTTGGTAAATACGTGCTGGGGGACATCAAAACAGAACTAAGCCAGTGGTGGCTGTGAAAAAGAACCTGCAAGTCACACAGCAAAGCTGAAGGGGGCATTTAGGAGCTGAGGAGAAGTGGGGACAGTGAGTGAGGCCATAGAGTCTGGGCGACCACCGGGGGTGGGGGTGGGGCCGCTGCTCAGGCTGGTGGGAAGGGCCCAGCTCTCTTTCCCTCTGGTGGCTGTGTGTGTGACCGCAACCTCACCGGCCTTTGGGTTCCTCATCTGTAAAGAGAAAAGACACAAATTTGGTGTGCCCGAAGACTTCCCACGGGGAAAAAAAGATTCTTGGGCTGAAAGACAAAATAAAATGGATTATAAAAAGAAAATGCCAGAATGCTTTGGAAGATGAAAGCAGAGGTTTTTTTGTGGCATGCCGCCACCAACTAGTTGAGTGTCATTGAGCAAGTAACTTCCCTCTGATTTGCATCGTTAATAATTAATATTGATAACAAACCTCTGATGTAATGTGTAACGCTTGTAGTGTGTACCACAAGTCAGCTGTGGGTCTGAGTGTTTCACATGTATGAACTCATTTATTCCCCACATCCATCCTGTGAGGAAAGCAGTATCATCATCCCCATTTTACAGATGAAGGACAGAGAAGTTTAGGAGCTGGCCCAAGGCCACACAGCCAGCAGCAAGAAAGGCAGCTGCGGACTCCCACAGAGACAGGGCACTTCCAGTTTGTCTATCTTTCCTCTCCTCAGCACTCGGACCTCAAGGAACGTTTGTGAGACTTTGGATTCATTCCATAGTGTGATAAAGTGACTTACTGTGTTAATAATTCATAGGAACTCTTATTTTCCCAGGATATTTTTGTTCTGACTGGAGATGCATGACAGGCAAAAGTCTTAGGCTGAGAGTGTCTCTCTGACGGTAGAAAAGAAATTGGAGCCAAATTCCTGAGAGATGGTTTGGGTGGGGCCTTCTTCCCAGAGACCTGGAATCACACCCTGTCAGAAATGTTCTCACCGTCTTGAAAAACAGGAAGCCAGCTTACTGTGGGCACGAGGGAAGTGACCCCTAGCTTTTCTCCAAACCACAAATCACAGCTCTCCCTGGTCTCGGACAACAGCCCCGTCTCGCGTCTCGAGGCCGCGGAGCCACTTGTCATTTTTTTTTTGGCTGTGCTGGGTCTTCATGGCTGTGTGGAGCTTTTCTCTAGTTGCAGCGAGTGAGGCTGTTCTTTGCTGCAATGCACAGGCTTCTCTTTGTAGGGGCTTCTCGTTGCCGAGCACAGTCTCTAGGGCACACGGGCTTCAGTAGCAGCTCCCAGGCTCTAGAGCACAGGCTCAATAGTTGCGGTGCATGGGCGTAGTTGCTCCGTAGCACGTGGGATATTCCTGACCAAGGATCGAACCCGTGTCTCCTGTACTGGCAGGCAGATTCTTTACCTCTGAGCCACCAAGGAAGCCCCTCTTGTCATTTTTAACAAGCTTGTGGGAGACCTGCACATCCTGTCTGGCCCCTTCCTCTCTTTCTCATGCCCTAATCCAACCCTGTACCAAATTCTTCCTTTTGTCCTCCTCACAAGTATTAAAAAAAAGAAGAAGAGAAGAGAGACAAAAAGGAAAGCTTAAATCTGAATTTCTTTCACACCCCTCTTTTATATAGTGTAATAACTTTATTGGGAATATAACTCCCAGACCATTTCACCCCTTTAAACTTATACAATTCAATATACATTCACAGAATTGAATAACTATCACCATAATCAATTAAAACTTTTTTAAATATATTTTTTTAAATTTATTTTTGGCTGCACTGGGTTTCTGTTGCTGTGCATAGGCTTTCTCTAGGTGTAGTGAGCCAGAACTGCTCTAGTTGCGAGACACAGGGCTTCTCACTGTGGTGGTTTTTCTTGTTGCAGAGCATGAGCTCTAGGGCACGCAGGCTTCAGCAGCTGTGGCACATGGGTTCAGTTGCCCTGCAGCATGTGAAATCTTCCCGGACCAGGGATCGAACCTGTGTCCCCTGCATTGACAGGCAGACTCTTAACCACTGGACAACCAGGGAAGTCCACCACAATCAATTTTACAAGATTTTCATCACCTTTAAAAGAAACTCTGTACCTATGGACAGTCACTCTGCATTTCCCCCATCTCCTCCTCTTCTCCCCCAACCCTGGGCAGTCACCGATTGATCTCTGTCTCCATGGATCTGTCTATTCCGGACATTTCACACAGATGGAACCAGGTGATCTGTGACTGGCTTCTTTCACGTAGCCCGTTTTCAAGGTCTGTTCACTTTGTAGGCCGTAACAGGGCTCCATTCTTTTTCACGGCCATGTAATATTTCACTGAATGACTATTCCACGTTTTGCTTATCAGTTCATCAGTTCATGAACATTTGGGTTGTTTCCACTTTTGAGTATGGTAAAAATGCTGCTATGAACATTTGTGATCAAGTTTGTGTAAACTCAAGTTTATGTTTTCATTCTCTTGGGTATAAACCTAGGAGTGGATTTGCTGGGTCATATACTTACTCTACATTTAACTTTTTGAAGAACTGTTGGACTGTTTTCCAAAGTGGCTGCACCATTTTGCATTCCCCCAGCAATGTGAGAGGGTTCACAACGTCCTTATCAACACGTATTATGTTTTTTTGGCTTTAATCATCCTAATGAGTGAGCAGTAGCATCAAACTGTGGGTTTGATTTTCATTTTTCTGACAGAATACCAGTTCCTTTAATTTTGCTCCCTAAAATAATCCTCAAAGCTGGCACCTCTTGCCCCTGCCTTAGTCACTCCGCTACCCAAGCCCCCACCCTCTCTCAGTCACTTTCCTGACTTCCCTTTTTAACCACTTTTGTGGATTTTCTTCATAAAACTTGCTACAGTTCTAGTTTAATTATTAAGTACTTTAAAAAAAAGTCTTCCCCATTGGACCACAGTCTTCTTGGGGGCAGGCATTTTGCTCAACAGACTGTAGGGTGGTATCTGGCTCATAGGTGGCTGTCAGTAAATATTTGTTTAATGCATTGTCCATGAAAAATTAACCAACAGTCAATCTAAGAAAGACATGGAAATTTTTATTCATGCCAGCTTGAGGATTATAACCTGGGAAACAGCCTTTCAGAGAGCTCTGGGGACTCTTCTTCCTGTTAGAAGTCAAAGCACAGTTATGTAATTTCTGAGACAGAGGGTTATATACATCAAAGTAACGTATTGATGGTTTACATAGTCTAGAAAAGCAAGTAAAGAGCTATTGTGACCTCTTGTAGGATTGAAGAAGGAATGTTGTCTCCTAAGGTTTTATCTTGCTGGGGCCGGGAGGAAATTGCTTTTTTTTATTATTTATTTATCTATTTAGGAGTAGGCATTCCTGTGTTTTCTAAGGGGACCTAGTTAATGTGTAACACAGATGCACAATGCACCCTAAAGGGGAGGAGATAATGATCCAAGCAGCGAAGAAGATTTTACCTTAAATTTTTCTTTTCCTGCCTTAAGAATAATTCTGTTTCATCCAAAGGAAGGAGTTTGGACCAGCAAGGTTAGTGAAGACTTACCAAAATGTCCTTGCATTTTCCACAAAGGGTGAACTCTGATTCCCAAGGGTCCCTAGAATGTGCCTGTGGCTTGAATTCAAGGAAGAAGCCAGGGACTAGAAGTTGAATCATGTGCTCTGGGCTTAAAGAATTGACAGCCTGAGATCCTTCTGATGAGTTTTGCTAGGATCCTGTAAAAGCAGTCAAGGAGCTGTCTAGTCATGTGCCTGGCAAGATCCTCCCAGTTTAGGGTATGAGCTCAGGGCATCACTCAGCTCCCTGGCTGAGCTTTGCTAAGGACTTTAAATCCTAGGACTCATCAAAGCAGAATGCCGGAGTTGCCCCTGCAGAATGAATGAAACTGGGTGCATTTATAGTTTATCACTTACTGAGAAGAGAATTGGAAGAGGAGACATTTTAATTAACATTTTTTCTTCCTTCATTTCTTCCTTCCTTCCTCCCTTCCATCAAATCAAGCAATAGGACAGCTATGAAGTGAAGTGAAATTCACTCAGTTGTGTCCAACTCTTTGTGACCCCATGGACTATACAGTCCGTGGAATTCTCCAGGCCAGAATACTGGAGTGGGTAGCCTTTCCCTTCTCCAGGGGATCTTCCCAACCTAGGGATCGAACCCAGGTCTCCCACATTGCAGGTGGATTCTTTACCAGCTGAGCCACCAGGGAAGCCCAAGAATACTGGAGTGGGTAGCCTATCCCTTCTCCAGCTACAGGGGAGGGATCTTTGCTTTGTTCTCTACTATCTCCCTATTACATAGGACCAGAATGCCTGACGCACAGTGGGTGCTCAATCTGTTGAATGAATGAATGAATGAGTGAATGATTACCCGGAGCACTTCAGGAGATGAGCTCCCTATTACATAGGACCAGAATGCCTGACGCACAGTGGGTGCTCAATCTGTTGAATGAATGAATGAGTGAATGATTACCCGGAGCACTTCAGGAGATGAGCTCAGTTGGCCCTATGCTACCTACTGGGTGAGGTTTTGGGGGTGGTGGTGGGTGTGCCTACCTGTGTACCCCCGTCTTTAGAAAACACCACGCAGCAACTGCCCTGGAACCCTTCTTCCCTCCTGGGCCCCATTGCCTGCTCCCCGACTTCCATCACCCACTGCCTCTACTGGCCCCAGGGAGTGGTGGGGCCTGAGCCTACTGCTCCTTTTCGGTGGCTCTTCTCATCCTCACCAGAAACTTCCTGTGAACAAAGTGTTTGTTAATTCATTTGGTGGAGGGAGGGTTCGGCTCTTAACCAGGGCCTTTGCGGGTCCTACACTTGCTCTGTGGGGTAGGGGAGGGGTGTCACTAGCTCGCACGTCCCCTTCCGGGCACAAGGCAAGGCCTTGTTTCTCAGCCTGTCCTATTCCTACTTGCCTCTCTCAAAACGTCCTCCTTAGATCAGCAGGGATGTTGTTCAAGGAGATGTGAGGACCACAGCTTGGCACAGGAGGTACTGGGTCCCATGTGCCAGGGACCTCAGTAGGAACACAGGATGAAGTGCCTCAACAGTGGGTTCTGAGAGCCATACCCAGACTCACCCCCAGTCAGTGGATTCACCTTCAGGACTAGACGCTTCCATAAAATTAATCCTCGCAATAACTCCAAGGGTTGTCATTATCCTAATGCTAAAGGTGAGGAAATTGAAGATCAAAGAAATTAAGCCAGAAAGTGGCAATGAACAAATTCAAACTGAGATCCATAGGGTCTAACAGCAAAGCTCCTTCCACTTAATGAGTGTTCAAAGTTTCCCAAGGGTCAAAGGGGATATCACGGAATGTGTGTGTTTAAAGAGTCCCCCGAAATCTATATTTAAATTTTTTTCACTGTGCCTTCTGCTTCTTACAGCAAAGTCTAGAGGTTAAAGGAAATGAATCAGTGACCCTAAATAATTAAAAATTTTCACATTTCTTCTCTTTGATTTTTAAGGGAGTTTGTGTCGGAGGCAACCCTTTGGACTACAGCCCACCAGGCGCCTCTGTCCTTGGGATTTTTCAGACAAGAATACTGGAGTGGGTTGTCATTTCCTCCTCCAGGGGATCTTCCTGAGCCAAGGATCAAAACCACATCTCTTGCATCTCCTGCATTGCAGCGAATTCTTAACTTGCTGAGCCATCAGGGAAACCCCGGTGGCATAGTGGTAAAGAAACCACCTGCCAATCCAGGAGACATAAGAGATGTGGGTTCAGTCCCGGAGTCAGGAAGATCTCCTAGAAGAGGAAATGGCAACCCCTTCCAGTATTTTTGCTTGGAGAATCTCATGGACAGAGGAGCCTGACAGGCTACAGTCCTTGGGATGGCAAAGAGTTGGACACGACTGAGCGACTAAACACACAAACACACGACTGAGCGACTAAACACACAAGTGCTGTTGGAGGCAGTGCTTGAGTGCATTTGCTGCAGTAGGCCAAGGCAGCTCCACAGCAGAAATGTCATAGAAGCACTCAGACATTGGATGGAGTGCTGGAACAGGTGACCCTTTAGTTCTGTTCTGACCCAGTGATTCTCAACCAGGGGCAAGTCCCCACCCACTCTGGGGACATCTAGCTATGTCTGGAGACATTTAGGTTGCCACACATGGGGGGAGGGCTGTCCCTACCGTGCACATAGGACAGCCCAGGACAACACAGGATTGTCCAAGCCTAAGCGCTACTGTTAAAGAAACCTGTGCCACACAGGTGAGTGGAGGGTAGGTTTCCAGACACGGAGTGGTTGAAAGACCGTGGGTCTTCAGGTCCCATTACATCCGTCTTTCTACAAGACTCTGAGTAAATCCTGAGTTCCATGGAAGCCCGGGGATGCTTCCTGACCTGAAGCTGTGATCTCGTCTCCCGCAGAGGCTGACACCCGTGATTGTTCTGGCGACACTGATAGCTGCCTTTGGGTCGTCCTTCCAGTATGGGTACAACGTGGCTGCTATTAACTCCCCTTCAGAGGTAGGTCGCTGTGGTGGGCAAGGCACAGCCCCCTAGGGAACAGGGAGGTGGGTTTGGAGCAGCTGGTGTCTGGGTGGCTGCTAGGGTGGACCACATACGTGTTGGGGGCACACGGTGGGGCCTCGAGTGAAGGGAGGGGTCACACCCAGGAGACAACAGCACAGACTCAAGGAACCTGCAGGCACAGGGCCGTGGGGTGCACCAGGTCCCCAGGCCTCAGATTCTTGTGGAGAGCCAGGCCTGGCTGGACACAAGGCGGGCTGGCCTCAGGGGTGGTCGCGGGGGAGGTTTGAGAGGGCTCTAATCTTCTACAGACAGGTAATCCACGGCAGGGTCTGGATGGGGAAGGGATCATCTGACATTGATTCTGTGATTGGAAGGGTGGAGTCATTCCTTTCTGGGGTTAGAAACATCCTGAGTGGTTTGCCTATCAGAGGCCTTGCAGCCCCCTACATCCTGCCCCCGGCCTGTGGGTGCCCCCTGCTAATTGCTTTTAATCCTCAGTCCCTCTCCTGCACTTCATCATGTTGATGTCCACATGCCCAGCTCATCCCATCGGGTGGCCCAACAGCTTCCATCCTTCTTTCTGCAAACCAGCTCGAATGACTCTGGTGTTCTGCTTTGCTCTGCTCTCCAGTTCATGAAAGACTTCTACAACTATACCTACTATGACAGAGTCGGTGAATACATGAACGAGTTCTACTTGACCTTGCTGTGGTCGGTTACCGTGTCCATGTTTCCCTTCGGAGGCTTCCTCGGCTCTCTCATGGTTGGCCCCTTGGTAAATAACTTAGGCAGGTAAGAGACAGTGAAACTCATAGACTCCATCAGAGTTTAAAATCCAGACCAAAAAAAAAAAAGTCTCACAGACAAATAAACTTATGTTTTCCAGTAGGGAAGGATCCGGGCAAGGGATAGTTAGGGAGTCTGGGATGGATATGTACACACTGCTGTATTTAAAAGGGACGCACGGTGTAGCACAGCGAGCTTTGCTCTGCCGCATAGCATGGCAGCCTGGATAGGCGGGGACTTTGGTAGAGAATGGATACATGGATATGTATGGCTCAGTCTCTTTGCTGTCCACCTGAAACTGTCATGACATTGTTAATCGGCTATACTCCAATATAAAAGAAAAAGTTTCAGAAAAAGAAAAAAAAATTTTTTAAAGCCAAGCTTAAAGCAGAAATCATTATTGTAAAACTAGGTAATGACCACTGTGATGATTTTTGTTTCTTAATGGAGTTAAGAAGAAGACCAGACCTTGACCAAGTGTCTGGGGACTTAGGCAATGAAGGTCTCAAGGGTGGAGGTGGGTGGGGGTGACGGTTCTCAGGCTCTGGGGTGGGCTTGGACAGAACACAGAGTGCTTCAGAGATCAGGATTCACTCCCACTCTTGCCCTCTCTTGTCTTAAAATATTACCACAACTTCTTTCTGACCTTTGGAAGAGTCAAGGGTAGGACAGCATGGCCAAGACATGGGGCACAGTGTAGACTGTAGCCTAATGCTCCTAAACTCTGCCTCCTAAGTGAAGGTAAGCTAACCTGCTCTGTTCTTTTATACTGGGGCCCAGTAATATGCAAAATGTAGCCCAAGTTAAATTCCTGCAAAACTCTGAAATGGCTAAGATCAGTGTCGAGCCCTTCCGGGTGAAACCATGATCCCAGGGCGACCTTCATTGTGAGGGTCATGAACGCCAAGAGCAGAGCTTAAATCTTGCCTCTAACTCTAGACACATGAGAGGTTCTGTATTTGATTCTCCCACTCCCCGGGTAAAAATCCACAGGCATGAGATAGCAGCCTTGTTATGAGCAACATTTAAGAGTTCCTCCCCTCCAACCTCCTCCCTCTGAGGATGGGCACACAGAGGCAGGTTGAGGTCAGGGCTCCGTTCTCAGCCACAGATCTAGTGAGCTCAAGACTCAAGGCCCGACTTTACAACTTGATTCCTTCCCTAGTCTTTTTCAAAAAGAATCTAAGGACTTCCCTGGTGGCTCAGAGGTAAAGACTCTGCCTGCCAACTCAGGAGACACAGGCTCAACC
This sequence comes from Bos grunniens, assembly GCF_055505025.1. Taxonomy (NCBI): domain Eukaryota; kingdom Metazoa; phylum Chordata; class Mammalia; order Artiodactyla; family Bovidae; genus Bos; species Bos grunniens. The sequence goes on along the minus strand of NC_141180.1, from coordinate 36,671,695 downwards.
CCTGATCTGAGAAGATCCCATAGGCTGAGGAACAACTAAGCCCATGTGACACAGCTATTGAGCCTGTGCTCCCCAACAAAAGAAGCCTCTGCAATGAGAAGCCACAAGCGGGGAGTAGTCCCCTCGCTGCAACTAGAGAAAAAGGCTTGCAGCAATGAAGACTCAGCACAGCCAAAAATAAACAAATAAGTCAAATTATTTATATATATATATATATATATATATATGTAAAACACACACACACAAAAATAGAATCTGAGAATAGACACATACAAGCTGTGAATCGGAATCTAAGATCCTGAAGTCTTTCGGACAGTCTGGTGTTGGATGCACAGTTCTCCTTGTGGACCACCAGAGGGCAGGACATCAATCAGGTCACAGGTCTGCAGGGTGCTTCTCGAGTGAAGGACTAGCCGTCTGGTCTGCAGATGGAGCTGACAGTTACAAGTCCAACTGAAGAAGTGATAAATACTGTTCAGTTGTTTGTGGTTTTCTTAAAGATTTGTCAGCATTCCTTAAATGTCAGTAGCAAGCTAACAATTTATTGATTTGTTCGTCTGTGCCAGGCTCTATCCCAAGTGCTTTTAGGGGATATTCAGTTCACTTCAGTTCAGTCGCTCAGTCGTATCCGACTCTGCAATCCCATGGGCTGCTGCATGCCAGGCTTCCCTGTCCATAACCAACCCCGAGACTTTACTCAAACTCATGTCCATAGAGTCAGTGATGCCGTCCAATCATCTCATCTTCTGTCTTCCCCTTCTCCTGCCTTCCCAGCAACAAGGTCTTTTCCAGTGAGTCAGTTCTTCACATCAGTTGGTCAAAGTATTGGAGCTTCAGCTTCAGCATCAGTCCTTCCAATAAATATTCAGGACTGATTTCCTTTAGGATTGACTGGTTTGATCTCCTTGCTAGTCCAAGGGACTCTCAAAGAGTCTTCTCCAAACACCACAGTTCAAGACTATCAGTTCTTTGGCTTAGGGGATATTAATTCCACCAATTCTTACAAAAGCCCCTTCCTCTTTTCACACTTGGGAAAAACAGGCAAAGAGGGGTGCTGTAACTTAGCCAGAATTACACAGCTGGGAGGAAATTGCATCTCTAAGCATGTGCAAGTAATGTCCACACTGGACTCTGTTATTTCAGCCACAGATATCTTCTCAATCTGTTGCTTTATTTTTAATTGTATATATAGTATTTTTAAAGCTTACTTTTGTTATGTGTTTAATGAATTAATGTATTCATTTGCCTGTTCTGGGTCTTAGTTGCAGCTTGGGGGATCTTCAGACTCCGTTGTGGCATGCAGGATCTTTATTTTTTTTATTTTTTTTATTTTTAAACTTTACAATATTGTATTGGTTCCACCATAATGCAGGATCTTTAGTTGCAGCATATGGGATCTAGTTCCCTGACTAGGGATCAAACCTGGGCCCCTAAATTGGGAGCTTGGAGCCTTAGCCACTGGACCACCAGGGAAGTCCCCATATAGTAAAAATTCAAAATCTTTAAATGTTCAAGTGGTCACATTTAACTAATTCATGATTTTTGCTTTTTGTGTCTTAAATAGTCTTTCTTACCAGATGTCTAGGAGGGCATGGCAACTCCCATGGACAGAGGAGCCTGGTGGGCTACCGTCCATTGGGTTGGAAAGGGTTGGACACACTGAAGCAACTTAGCACCCATGCACACACCAGATGTCATTCGGATGGTCTTCTATAATTTAAAAAATAATTTTACAACTTTGTCTTCCCCATATAGATCTGGAATTTTGATTTGTATTTGATGGGTGAGTGGTGAGGGAAAGCCAGTTTTATTTTTTTCATGTAAAAAAATAAATCGAAATCCCTGAAAAAGGATTCTACTTGGAATTACTTTGGATTTATTTAATTGGAGGAAAACTGACATCCTTACACTACTGAATCTTCTCTTTCACAAGCAGTCTATGGCTCATTTATTTACCCCAGAAGTTACTCCAGTTGCTTGTCTGAGGTTTCATGTCTTCTGTTCTGGAAAGTTTTCAGCCATCATTTCTGTGAATATTTTTTCTCCTCCATTTTCTATATTCTTTCTTTGGGAAACTCCTCAGTGTCTTTGTTGTTGTTGTTGCCTTTTTGACTTCTTTAAAAAATTATTTAAAAAAAGTTATGGTGGGAATTCTCGGTGGTTCAGTGGTTAGGACTGGGTGTTTTCACTGCTGGGGTCTGGGTTTGATCCTTGGTCAGGAAACTAAGATCTTGCAGGAAAAAAAAAAAGTGGTAAAATGTATGTATAACATTTTAATCAAATTTTAATTGTGTAGGTATCAGCATTAAGTGCATTCACATTGTTATGTAACCATGACCACCGTCCATCGCTATAACTTCTCATCTTGCAAAAATGGACACTGTGTACCCATTAAACAATAACTCCCCTTTCTCCTCTTCCCCTGAGTCACCAATGGACTTTGTATCTCTGTGCATTTGACTACTCTAGGGACCTCATATGAATGGAATCATGTAAGATTTGTCTTTGTGTGACTGGGTCATCTCACTTTAGCTTAATGCCCTCAAAGTACAATATTATTGTAGCACATGTTGGGATTTCTTTCATTTTAAGGCTGAATAATACTCTGATGTATGAACATACCACATTCAGTTTATTCTTTCATTCATTGATGGATGTCTGGGTTGCTTCCCCTCTCTGGCTGCTGTGACTAATGATATTATGAAAGCGAAAGTGTTAGTCGCTCAGTCATGTCCAACCCTTTGTGACCCCATGGACTGTAGCCTGCCAGACTCCTCTGTCTGTGGAATTCTCCAGACAAGAATACTGGAGTGGATAGCCATTCCCTTCTGCAGGGTATCTTCCTAACCCATGGATCGAAGCATGGGTCTCCTGCATTGCAGTTGAATTCTTTACTGTTTGAGCCACCAGGGAAGCCCAATGATATTTATAATCCGCCCTACCTTAATCTGTCGTACTTCCCTCCTCTTCCTCCTGCTCCTTCTTCTTTCTCTCTTTCTTGCTTTCTATGTAACTTCCCCAGATTTGCCTTTCTATTCATTAATTCTCTCCTCTGCTGAAGTTGTCTTCTGCGTTTTTGTTTCAATGACTATATTTTTCATTTCTATAATTTTTATTCATTTGTTTTTAAAATCTATCTCTTTTTTGCTATTATTTTGGATAGTTTTGTTTTAAATACTTTCTTGTTCTTTGTATACTATGCTTTGACTCCTTATTTTTTTTAATTAATTTATGTTTAATGGAAGGATAATTGCTTTACAGAATCTTGTTTTTTGTCAAACCTCAGCATGAATCAGCCATAGGTGTATATGTATGCCCTATGACACAACTTATTTAATACATATTTTGTAACTTTCTATCTAATCCTGTTGTCTGAAGCTGTACTGTCTGTGTGTGATGTGGTGGATCGTTTTGTGTATCCGGTAACTGTACTGCTCCTTCCTGGGGGGTAATGGGAGTGGGGGCTAGGGGAGTCCCAGGAGCCTGATGTGAGGGGACACCCAAGACAAGCTTTCACTTTGCCGTTGGCTCTCCAGGGCCCAAGTCCATGTCCAGTCTTGACTTAAATGGGAATGCTTTGTAAGTTTCACTAAGTTGGGTTTTTTTCTTATAGGTTTTTAAGGGATGGGCTTCCCTCATAGCTCGTTTGGTAAAGAATCAGCCTGCAATGCAGGAGACCCCAGTTCGATTCGGGGTTGGGAACATCCGCTGGAGAAGGGATAGGCTACCCACTCCAAAATTCTGGCCTGGAGATTCCATGGACTGTAAAGTCCATGGGGCCGAAAAGAGTCAGACACAAGAGAGCAACTTTCACTCACTCACTCACTCTTTTAAGGGATACCCTTTATTAGCACACATAAGTTCCTTCATTTTTATGTAGGTGAAAGTGTTAATCACTCAGTTGTGTCCAACTCTTTAAGATCCCATGGACTGTAGCCTACCAGGCTTTTCTGTCCATGGAATTCTCCAGGCAAGAATACTGGAGTGGGGTGCCATTGCCTTCCGCCCCCAGGGATCAAATCCAGGTCTCCTGCATTACAGGCAGATTCTTTACCATCTGAACCATCAGGGAACCCCAGCCCTTATTTTTATGCAAGGCTTTTAAAAAAATCATAATGGGTATCAAATTTTGTTGACTTCTTTTTCGTGTCTGACTCTTTGCGACCCCATGGACTATACAGTCCATGGAATTCTCCAGGCCAGAATACTGGAGTGGGTAGCCATTCCCTTCTCCAGGGGATCTTCCCAACCCAGGGATCGAACCCAGGCCTCCTGCATTGCAGGCAGATTCTTTACCAGCTGAGCCACAAGGGAAAATACTCCTTTTATTTACTTATTTTTGGTCACACTGGGTCTTTGTTGGTTTTGCCTAGGCTTTCTCTAGTTGCAGTGAGCAGGCACTGTTCTTCATTGTGGTGCGAGGGTTTCTCATTGCGGTGGTTTCTCTGTTGCAGAGCATGGGCTCTGGGCACTTGGGCTTCGGTAGCTGCAGCATGCAGGCTCAGCAGTTGTGGCACATGGGCTTAGTTGCGCCTTAGCATTGGAGTGTGTCTGGACCAAGGATCAAGTCCCCTGCACTGGCAGGCAGGCTCTTATCCATTGCACCAAGGAAGTCCTGAAAGATTCTTAACTGTACTGTTGAATTCGATCAGCTAATAATTCACTTAGGATTTTCACATCTATGTTGATAAGTGAGGTTGGCCTAAACTTTTCCTCTAAGGTCCTTATCCGGTTTGGATTTCAAGATTACACTAAAAGCACAGTAGTTTATGGTTTCAAACCCCTTTGTTGTTGTTCAGTCACCCAGTTGTGTCCGACTCTTTGTGACCCCATGGACTGCAGCACACCAGGCCTCCCTGTCCCTTACCATCTCCCAGAGTTTGCCCAAGTTCATGTTCATTGCATCAGTGATGCTGTCCAACCATCTCATCCTCTGAGGCCCTCTTTTCCTTCTGCCCTCAATCTTTAGCAGCATCAGCGACTTTTCCAATGAGTCAGCTATTTGCATCAGATGACAAAGATACTGGACCTTCAGCTTCAGCATCAGTCCTTCCAACAAGTATTTGGGGTTGATTTCTCTTAAGATTGACTGGTTTGCTCTCCTTGCTGTCCAAGGGGCTTTCAGGAATCTTCTCCAGCACAACAGTTTGAAGGCATCAATTCTTTGGTGTTCTGCCTTCTTTATGGTCCAGCTCTCACAACCAAACATGACTGCTGAGAACACCACAGCCTTGGCTATATGGACCTTTGTCAGCAGAGTAACGTCTGTTTTTCAACACACTGTCTAGGTTTGTCATAGCTTTCCTGCCGAGAAGCAATCGTCTTCCAATTTCATGGCTGCAGTCACCATCTGCAGTGATTTTAGAGCCCAAGAAGAGGAAACTTGTCAGTACTTCCACCTTTTCCCCTTTACTGTATTGTAATATTCAAGTCTTTGCCTGTGTGCCCCATTGATGTCCTCCCCCTGGGAGTCATTTACATTTCCTCCCACTGAGAATCAGGCCATCCACTTGACCTGCATCTGTCTTAGGTCAACAACAAAGCGTGTAACACAACAGCAACTGCTGTAATGGAGTAGAGGCCCAGCAAACACTTGTCAAAGGAGTGAGCGAAAACTTAAACCAAACTAACTGGTATTTTGTCCTCTGCAGAAAAGGAACCTTGCTGTTCAACAACATCTTCTCCATCGTGCCTGCACTCTTAATGGGATTCAGTGAGCTCGCCAAGTCATTTGAGATGATAATTGTGGCCAGGGTTTTGGTGGGAATATGTGCAGGTAAACCTTTCTGTGACTTGGGATAGTCAAGGGGAGGGAGAACAGATCTCTGGGACCTGAACCTATCTGGGGTCTCCAAAGCATGTAGGTTCAAGCTATTGCTACACCTCTGCTGTGGCTAGACACATAAGCCCCTGTGTTATTGGGATGTGTGTTACACGCAGGAAAGGTAAGGACTGTCTTTTGAAACTTTGTTTCAATTCTTTACATATATGTGAGAACCAAGTTGGACGTAACATGTATTTCCATATTGTGCACTATGGGTTATGGTCAAAAAACTTGAGAAACAATCTAATGTAGAATCCCTCTATCAGAAAAGAGTTGATGACTGTAAATGCTTCAAAGTCATTCTGCCCAGGCCAGGCTGCCCTGGTTAGGAAAGTCCCTCATCCATGATGCCTCAGACTGAAGACACATGGTGTAGGCTGTGCCATGGCCTCCCTTCACATTGGCATCTTCTGTAGGCAGAAGGGGCAGGGTCATCAAAGAGAGAGAGGTGCCCACTCTCAGAGCCATACATTGCAGAGTGGGAACCCAAGGGTGGTGGTTGTTGTTCAGTCGCTAAGTCATGTCCAACTCTTTGCGACCCCATGGACTGCAGCACTCCAGGCTTCCCTGTCCATCACCAACTCTGGGAGCTTGCTCAAACTCATGTCCATTGAGTCAGTGATACCATCCAATCATCTCATCCTGTATCCCCCACCTTCTCCTGCCCTCAATCTTTCCCAGCATCATGGTCTTTTCCAGTGAGTTGGCTCTTCACATCAGGTGGCCCAAGTATTGGAGCTTCAGTTTCAGTCCTTCCAATGAATATTCAGGGTTGATTTCCTTTTCTCATCCCCTTGCTGTCCAAAGGACTCTCAACAGGTGGGCACCCCTGGAAATGCTGCACTCTGGGCACTCACCGCTGCCCTCTCCCCACAACCCCAGGTTCTGGCATCATCAAGTGACTCATTCTCCTTCCAAACACGGGGATTGGGATGAAGGGATAAATTGCCCAGACATTAGCAAACCCCTTCCCTGGAGTTTACTGACAGTAGAGGAGATGAGGAAGAGCCTAGTATTGAAGAAAGTGGCAAGGGATTGCAGACCTGGGAGAATAAAAAGGAAAACAAGGTTCCCAAAAAGAGAACAAGTCACTTCAAAGAGGGGATAATGGGTCCCCTGGCAAACTGCCCTCATTCTGGCTATGCCTGAGAGTGCCTGGACATTTATCTGCCATCTGGGCAGGAGCAGCAAGACACCCAGCCCCGCTCCTGTGGGTTTTTCCTGCAGCCAGGCTCAGCTTTATGAAACACAGACGATTCCTAGAAGTCGTTGGCAGTGGGTAGGTGCTGTTAACATTACTATTGACAGCCAACAATTCAGAGTTGATTAAAAAACAAAAAATTAGGCTCTACAAATCACAGTTTGATATTTCAACCTTTGCTTTTATTTTTGGCTGCCACTGCATGACATATGAGAGCTAGTTTCCCAAACCAGCGATTGAACCCTGGCCCTTGGTGGTGAAAGCCCAGAGTCCTAGCCACTGGACCTCCAGGGAATTCCCAACCAACCTTTGCTTTTAAATGAGTATGACTTCAAGTTGGCAGTTCTGAAACTTTTTGGCCTCAGCATCTCTCTACACTCATAAAATTATTGAGGGTTCTAAGGAGTTTTTTCTCACATGTGTTATTTTGATCAATATTTACCACATTAGAAATTGCAACTAAGAATTTAAATTAATTCATTTTAAAATAGCAATAATTAAGGCCATTACATGTCTTTATGAAAATAATTCTATTTTCTAAGGCCAAAAAAATTTAGTGGTATTGCTTTACATTTTTACAAATCTCTTCAATGTCTGGCTAAATAGAAGATAGCCAGTCTCTCAGACCTACTTCTGTGTTCTCTTGGTGTGATGTCAGCAGGTGTGTGATTGCTGAAAAACTTATCAGAGAAGGAGAGTGAAAAGGACATATAATATCTTAGGATGGTTCTGAAGATAGTTTTGATCTCACAGAACCCCAGGTGTCAGGAACTCCCTGTGTCCTTAGGTCATACTTGGAGAACTCTAGTGGAAGCCTAATCCATTTGCCATTCATTTCTTCACGTTTTCCTGAAAAGTCCAGAAAGGGTGTCATCAAACTCTGTGGTACTTTGACACCCCTAAAAATGAAGTAAGTGGCCACTCTGACCAAGGGGTACAGGGTTAGTGCAGCTCAGAATCCCAGATGCTCAGTTAGCTGGTTTGCTGTTAGTCAAGGTCTTTGGTAAAAACACTGCAGACTTTCACTAGTGGAATTTAAACTTTAAAAGTCACTTCTCTATCAACATTCGGGGAACCCGATCTCTTCACAGCCTCCAGTGTTTGTCTCTCCAGTGTTGCTCTTAATTAAGTTCCGAAGCACTTGGCCTTGAGATGCAGTCACTAGGGCCTGAATGATGAGTGGGCATTTCCAGGGCCTCACTTCCTCCACAGCCCTTTGGGCACTGGGCCTGCAGAGTCCCTCCCCACCCACCCACAAGACATCTAAGAGCTGCTCTAAAGACTGTCCCTCTTTGCTCTGAAAATCAGAAAGAATTGGTATTAATTAATGAAAGATGATGTCCTTTTAAAATACTGAGCAGAGATATCCTTGGGCAGAATGCAAAGCTTGAAAACTTGGCCATCAGTGTCCTATCTCAGGGCTATCAGACACCCTCTTGTCACCAGCAGCTCCAGCCTCCCCTCACCCCACATGGTTTCCCTTGGTCTCCCTGTGGTCAGAGCCTCCCTCCCAGACCCCAGGTCTTGCTGAGCATCAGCTTGCCTCTGGCTCTGTGTGTGGTACTTGGAACAGTGACAACCCATCAAGGAGATCAAACCAGTCAATCCTAAAGGAAATCAACCTTGAATTATCATTGGAAGGACTGATGCTCAAGCTGAAGCTCCAATACTTTGGCCACCTGATGTGAAGAGCTGACTCTTTGGAAAAGACCCAGGTGCTGGGAAAGATTGAGGGCAGGAGGAGAAGAGGGCAACAGAGGATGAGATGGTTGGATGGCATCACCAACTCAATGGACATGAGCTTGAGTAGACTCTGGGAGATAGTGAAGGACCAGGAAGCCTGGAGTGCTGCAGGAGTCAGACATGAATTAGTGACTGAACAACAACAACCCATCTGGTCTTCCCAGATCCTCAACCTCTCACTGGGCTTCTCTGAGAATTAAATGAGATAATACATGTGAAAATACTCTGGAGTCTATAGAATTAAATTCCACCTATTCATAAGGGGATCAGACTGTAGTAAGACAGGAAAACTGACAAGTTCAAATACTGAGGGTTCAAAAACAGTTCAGACCTTACACAAATCCCAGAATACAGTTGGTATTGGGTATTAGTCACTCTCGGGTCCAACTCTTTGCACCCTCATGGACTGTGTAGCCCACCAGGTTCCTCCGTCCATGGGATATTCCAGGCAAGAATACTGGAGTGAGTTGCCATTGCCTTCTCCAGGGGATCTTCCCCACCCAGGGATCAAACTCGGGTCTTCTGCATTGCAGGCAGATTCTTTACGTTGAACCACCAAGAAAGCCAAAATAAATATTGAAGTTTTTTTTTTTTTTAATGCTTGATGGAGTTTTATGCTCAAGTCATGTCTGACTCTTTGCGACCCCATGGAGTGGTTTGCTATTCCCTTCTCCAGGGGATCTTCCCAACCCAGGGATCAAACCTAGGTCTCCTGCATTGACAGGAAGATTCTTTACCACCATCACCCCTTATTGAAAAATAAAGCTTGTGCTTCAGTGTCTATGCATCAGCTTATTGTATAAATAAGAAAGCAAAGCTGGCGGGCAGGCCTTTTATTAACAGGTTTTCCCCCGCAAGGAGCAAGAGAGGAGTGTCCAGAACACACGTGGGCTTTTCCTCTCTGAAACCACAGCAGTAGGGAGGGAATTCCTGAGGTCCTGCTGGCCTGTATCCCCAGGTGACACCAGTCTGGAAGCAACAACACTGAACTTTTTCTATCAGGCCATTTTTTCTTAATGTCTAAAGGACTAAGAATTGCAAAAGGTGATGTTTGCTTACTTTTGTAGTTTTGAGAAAGTTTCAGCCCAGCTAATATGATTGCTAAGGGCTTCCCAGTGGCACAGCGGTAAAGAATCCACCTGCAATGTAAGAGACGTGGGTTTGATCCCTGGGTGGGGAAGGTCCCCTGGAGGAGGAAATGGCAACCCACTCCAGTATTCTTGAAAATCCCACGGACAGAGATGCTTGGCCGGCTACAGTCCATGGGGTTGCAAAGAGTCGGACGTGACTTAGTGACTGAGCACAACAACGATGTGATTGCTAAGGAAAATAAATGTATTTGAAGACACAGCTTGTCCCTGCCAGACTACTGTTTCCAGATTGTGTCTTTACTTCCACCCCGTCTCCCAGGTCTGTCTTCCAATGTCGTCCCCATGTACTTAGGGGAACTGGCCCCTAAGAACTGGAGGGGGGCCCTGGGGGTGGTGCCCCAGCTCTTCATCACCATCGGAATCCTTGTGGCCCAGATCTTTGGTCTTCGGAGTCTCCTGGCAAACGAAGAAGGTGAGTTCGGGATGCCTCCAGACCATTAGCCTGCTCCTATGAGCTGGTCTTTTCTGCAGAGCCCTGACCCCACAGTGTGGAGGTGGTGGTTGTGCTGAGCAGGCCTGAACAAGTTGGTGGGGACACATAGACCGGTGTTCTCTGGTCCCTCTTTGGACACGTAGGAGGGGGCTTCGAGGGAGCAGGATAAACTGCTGTCTGAGTGGCTGCTAGACCCGGGGCTAGGTAATGAAGGCAGCCAGGGGGCCAGACTCTATGTTTAAGGCTTCCAGCACCCCTGCACTGGGGCCTCCCAGCAGCTCAGCTGCCCAGGGACTTGTGGTCATCCCACTGCAGACCAGGAAAGAGGGTCACAAGACCCAGCCCCCGTGGAGGTGGTGGTGAGTCTCAGGGCCAGCATCCACCCCAGACCTGGACTCCAGAGCCACACCCCCCGCCCCACGAGCCTGGCGCCTGGCACGTAGTAGGTGCACAGTAGCTCATGACTGTCACTGTGTTTGCATGGCTTCCCCTTTCTTTGTCTTAGGTCTCAAAACTCTGAAGGGAAATCACCACTAATAAAGCACCAATCAAAACATATAAAGTACTCGTCATGGGCCAGACACAAAGCCTTTTATATTAATTCATTTAATCTTCCAGACAACCTATGAGCATGTACTGTTACTGTACCCATTTTACAGCTGTAGACCCTGAGGCCGGGAGAGGTCGTTAGGACACAAATGCAGGCAGTGCAGGCCTGGGCCGGAGTTTTAAGTACCCTCTCTCCCACCTTACAATCACCCTTGTAAGGATCTGGGACCAGGAGTGAAGCAGCTAGGTTCCTGTCTCCCGGTGATGGCATATAACCAGCCAGCAGGACTCAGAAAACCCCTGGCACCTTTCAAGTACTCTGTGGTATGTGGGGAAAGAGCCGTAGGTCCACCCAGGGAGAGGGGCTCAGAGAGGGCCTGGGCTGGGAGAAGCAAGACCAGCATTCCAGTGTGAGCAGAGAGGCCAGGAGTGTGAAGCTCTTTGTGTGACCAGGGAGCTGCAGACATCCTGCTGACCTAGCACTTTGTCCCTCCATCCTTCACGGTGACTGTTCAGCCACTGGCACCTCCCCTAGGCAGAGGTGGAGGGCAGAGCCTGGCCTGACTCATCTTAGAATCTCCAGCACAATTCATGGCACATAATAGGTGCTCAGTGAAGAAGGAAGGAAGGAGGGAAGGCCAGAAGAGAAGAGTGTCAGAGTTTATGGAAGCGAGGGGCATAGGAGGTGAGCAGCCATAGCACAAAGGCTGCAAAGAAGTCCGGGGCAGGTCAAGAACCAGGTGTCTGGATGTGGCAGGGACACTGAGACCTTGTGAGAAGACTTTCACATAGTGGGTGGGAGGGGGGCCAGAGGGCAGACAGCAGCAGCCCGAATGGCAGGCGCTTCCACGCTTGCTGTAGTCTATGCAAGGGTGATGGAAGCGGAACTCAGATCAGCTAGGCCCTGGATTCGGAGCCAAGAGGTGGGAGGAGCTTGGGAGGATGGTGATTCAGGTTTCAACGTGCCTGAGTTCCTATCTCAGCTTTTCTCCCAAATAACTGACCTCGGGGTGAGGGAGCTGCACCTTCCATGCCTCAGTGTCGGCAGGTGTAAAATGGGGTTGACTCTGGTACCTGCCTCCTGACGTCGCTGTGACAGGGAGTGGGCTACAGGTGAAAAGCCATCAGAATAGTGCCTGGCACACAGATGTCCAAGGTTACACCTTCTGCAAATCCTAGGAGAAGAGGGAGTGAGTCGGGCATTCACAGCTCCTAGAAGGAGCCTGAACCACTCATTCACTTACTTGAAATAGTTTTATTTATATATTTTTGGCTGTGCTGGGTCTTCATTGCAGCCCGGGCTTTTCTCTAGTTGCAGTGAGCAGAGATTCCTCTTGTTGCGATGTGCTGGCTTCTCATTGCGGTGGCTTCTCTTGTTGCAGAGCACGGGCTATAGGGTGCGTGGGCTTTGGTAGTTGCAGCTCCTGGGCTCTAGAGCACAGGCTCAGCAGTTGTGACCCACGGGCTTAGCTGCTGCACAGCATGTGGAATCCTCCCACCCAGGGAGGAAACCCGTGTCTTCTGCATTGTCAGGCAGACTCTCCACCACTAAGCCACCAGGGAAGCCCTGAAAGTGAAGTTGCTCAGTCATGTCTGACTCTTTGCGACCCCATGGACTGTAGCCCACCAGGCTCCTCAGTCCATGGAATTTTCCAGGCAAGAATACTGGAGTGGGTTGCCGTTTCCTTCTCCAGGGGATCTTCCCGACCCAGGGATCGAACCCGTGTCTCCCGCGTTGCAGGCAGACGCTTTACCATCTTGAGCTACCAGGGATGCCCTATTTAACCATTTTTATTGTGAGATATGATAACATATACGTGGATCCAGAACTACAGTGGAACCACATGGTGTGGAACCACGCTGCACCAAACACCATGTTGGTGTGACAGGCTCCTGTCCTGACCTGCTTCATTTTCAGCACCGTATAAAATTCCACCTGATGAGTGAACCACCGTTTATGGATGACAGTTTGCCTTGTTTCTGGGTTTCCCTTCTATAATCAGTGCTGCTTGGCCCATTCTCCTTCCACCCCAGGCACACTCCTGAGCACGACTGCTGGGTTAGAGCCTGTGTGGTGTCCAGCATCACTAGCTCCTTTTAGACCATCTCCTAAAGATGCCACATGTCCACACAGCATGTGGAGACTTCCCATCTGCCCACATTCTCACCAGCACTTGGTATCATCTGAATTTTTCACTTTGTTCAGCTGGTAGGTGAGCTCTGTGCTCATTTGCTCAGGTCGTGTCTGACTCTTTGCAGCCCCAGGGTAGGTGGGCAGTAGTTATTCATCATTATCCATTCTCTAAGTGTTTAGAGTGCCCACTCGTCATTAGGTACCAAGGGTTGGCAGACACAGGGATGAAAAAGACAAAGATCTTGTCCCCATCCCCACCCCCACTGCCCCCTGTGTTCCAGACCCAAAGATAACCAATCAGGATAAAAGGCCAGAGCGGCCAATAGGGCTCCACCTGGCTGGAGGCAGAGGCAAGCTGGAGCCAAGGCTGAGTCTGGGGCACTGGGATCAGCTTTCTGGTCACACTGGTTTCCTTGCAGGCTGGCCCATCCTCCTCGGATTGACTGGGATCCCCGCTGTGCTGCAGCTCCTCTTCCTGCCCTTCTTCCCTGAGAGTCCCAGGTACCTGCTGATTCAGAAGAAAGATGAAGCAGCTGCCAAAAGCGGTGAGGCTTTCCCTTGAGACGAGGAGAAGGGACTGAGATTCTGGCATCTTTTCAGGAGTGGGGGGGTGCACCGTGGTCCAGCCCGCAACTCGCCCTCTGCTCGCTCCCCCAGCTCTGAGGAGGCTGCGTGGCTGGCATGACGTGGATGCGGAGATAGAGGAGATCCTGGAGGAGGACAGGGCTGAGAAGGCTGTGGGCTTCATCTCCGTGCTGAAGCTGTTCAAGATGAGGTCCCTGCGGTGGCAGGTCATCTCCATCATCGTCCTCATGGCGGGCCAGCAGCTCTCCGGAGTGAATGCGGTAGGGAGCAGGTGTTGGGGGTGGGCGTGGAGCTCGGCCTGGACAATGGCGGGTGCAGGGACACCCCGAGAGGTCCAGGTGGTGGCCTGGCAGGCCTCACCTTGGTTTCCTTCTAGATCTACTACTACGCAGACCAGATTTACCTGAGCGCTGGAGTGAATGAGGACGATGTCCAATATGTGACGGCGGGCACAGGTGCTGTCAACGTGCTGATAACTGTCTGCGCCGTGAGTATCCCGGGAGCCAAGTCCCCGTCTGACAGCAGGGATGGAGGGCACGTTGGAGGGGCAGGTGGTCTCAGCCCAGGAAGGAGCCGAGATCTAGGTGGCAATGTGCCCTTTGGTCCCTTCATCTCTAACTTCTGGGCTATCCTCAGATGACAGCCTGTCTCTCCTGATGGGCAGCCTATGACTCCCAAAGATGGAGACCCCACCCACTACTCTGGAAGCTACCACCATGAGAGATGGCTCTTCTTCAATCTTATACATTGGGGGTCACTACCTGTGCCAGGGCCACTGTGTGATAAACAGGGCCCCTGGACTGGCCATTCAAGGACACACACACACACATACATACACAAGAAGGTGGGTGCACAACCCACCCAGCTCTCATTGTGCTGTGCTCACTCACTCAGTCATGTCTGGCTCTTCGTGACCCCATGGACTGTAGCCCACCAGGCTCTTCTGTCCATGGGATTCTCCAGGCAAGAATACTGGAGTGTGGCTGCCCCTTTAGAAAGGTGTTGTGTGGAACATGGAAGTGGGGCTGCCCAGGAAGGCGGGTCCGGGCAGGGATGTGGCGGGGGGTGGGGCACAGCCTGCTGAGCCTCTCACTTTTCCTCGCCCTTTCCCTCCAGATTTTCGTGGTGGAACTAATGGGGAGGAGATTCCTGCTCCTCCTGGGCTTCTCTGTCTGTTTCACCGCCTGCTGCGTGCTGACGGGTGCCTTGGCTCTGCAGGTGAGGAAGGCGGAGCCTGGGGTGCAGCCATCCACCTGGGCCCTCCTGTGCATGCTTATCATCATGATGAGTCAGCTGCTTGGGTCAGCCCTCCACCTGCCCCAGCAACCCACTGTTCATTTACAGTGGATATTCCAGGGGTATGCAGGTGGTGCTGCCTGTTGAAAAAGGCCCTCCTTCCCAACTCAGGCAGAGCAACTAGCCCTCTGGGAGACAAGAGTCCTGATGGTCCCAACCCAGATTGTCTCTGCTTTGGGTGTGATTCAACTCTGTTTCCTTTCCACAGGACGTGATATCCTGGATGCCCTACGTCAGCATCGCCTGTGTCATCTCCTACGTCATAGGGCATGCCCTTGGGCCCAGTATGTACCCCAGAGCTGATTCAATGGTTTCACTGCCCCTCTTCTGTACCACCAGCCTAGAAACTTCTGGTCTGAGCTTCTTAGAGAGGCTCCAGGGAGGGCTAGATTTGGCCCTGAATGGCTTCTGTGCTACGCTCTTGTGGCTGAGGTGTTTGGGCAGAGCATGACAAGAAGGAGGACGGTAAAGCAGCCTGTGTAGGCTGGACACAGTGCCCATGTGGTGGGCAGAGATCTTTATAGATGGTCATGGACCCCTTTTGGGGACATCACAGGATGTCACCTGTTGTGCCTGACTTTTGGTAGATGCCTTCTCACGCTGCTTCTCCACACAATCAGGAGGTCCTGGAGACATACTTGCTCCGCCTTGAGCCCAATGCCTCTGGAACCTTACATGGGCAGGGCTCCAGGACCTGTGGTGGGCTTGCTTGGCCAACGGAGAAGTCAGCTATCCCTGTTCCTCCCCAGGTCCCATCCCCGCACTGCTCGTCACCGAGATCTTCCTGCAGTCCTCCCGGCCAGCTGCCTACATGGTGGCGGGTACTGTTCACTGGCTCTCCAACTTCACTGTGGGCTTGGTCTTCCCATTCATCCAAGTAAGTGTGACCCAGGGCCCCAGAGGCACAAGATACTCAAGCAGTAAATTGAGAACCTTTTCAAAAATGTGGACCCTCTCCCCTCCCACAGGTGGGCCTCGGAGCTTACAGCTTCGTCATTTTTGCTGTGATATGTCTTCTCACCACCGTCTACATCTTCCTGATCATCCCTGAAACCAAGTCCAAGACCTTCATAGAAATCAATCGGATCTTCATCAAGATGAACAAAGTGCCAGGGGTGCACCCAGAAAAGGAGGAGCTAAAGGAGTTTCCACCGTCGACTGCAAGGCAGTAACTTGAGAGGAGGAGCCCATCAATAGGATCTGTGTAGAACTTCTCTCCTACGCTATGAATCCAGAATAAGGACAAGTTCGGTGTGGAATGCAGGCACTGCTGGGACTGTCCAAAGGGCTTCTGTGCAGTTCTTAAAGCCAGGCTGTCTCTTCCCGGATTGACCTACCACCAACCCTGAAGCATGGTGGGCAGCTATCCCTCAACCGTGCTGGTTCAGCCATTGTGTGGCTCCTGGTAAGACCAGCGCCTATCACAAAAATCATTACCATGATGTCAAGACAGAAGGAATCAAATGTGGCCAAAGAAGCTATCTCTCCTCCAATCCCATTGTCTTCTGGTAGCCACAGGCATGTGTTCAGAGTGGAATCCCTCCTCTCGTCAGATCCATCTCCAGAAACACTACTCTTGGAAAGTGTGATGTCATAAATAATGTCTAGGAATCTGGGAAGCAGGTCCCCATGGAGACTTTAACCAAGTCAGAGATTACTGATCCCAAATTATATTATTACAGGACCATGGCATTGCTTCTGTATACTCAATAAAACAAATATAATCACTTTTCACCAAGATGTTCTGTGTTTCTGTGAGCAGGTAGAAGGTGGGGGCATTCCATGCTCCTCCATGTAGCTTGGTTGCACTGGAATGTCAGCCCTTGAGGGCAGGGGTTTGACCAGTTTTGTTTATCCTGGAATCCCCACCGTCTTGAAGAGCCTGGCATGGAAAAGGCCCTTGAACAATACTTGCTGAAAGAAAGGGAGAAGTGAGAGATGAGGTGGTTACAAAGTTGTGATTTTTAAAATTTAAGATTGAGGAAACCTCTGCATGTCTTCAGGTGCATAGCGAGCACTGAGGGGTCCTGAAGATGAGATGAGAAGAGTGAAGGGAGAAGGAGGGAGTGCCCCCAAACACACAGCAGAGCTGAAGGCTTTTCTTAGAGGTGTGCATGTGTGAAGAGGGTGTATACAAAAAGGTGGATAAATCCAAGGCATGGGAAAGGAAAGTGGAGGGACCACCTACTGAAAGGCCTCTGTCAGGATGTGAAATCTCCCGGGAGTTGGGAGGTAGAGACCAGGGGCAGGGTGGGACAGAGGTGGAGTTGGGAGCACCTTTCTTGGGGGTGAAATGGGGATTCCCCAAGTGGTGCATTCCATGACTTACAAAAGTAGTGAGGGCCCAAATGAATTAAAAAGCACAATGCTGTGATTGAACCATCCTTCCCTTCTGCTGCAGGGACCTACAGTGTGAGGGGGGACAGAAAACAATGGCAGATAGCGGCTATCAACACTGAGGAGCAGTAAGGCTGGAATGTCAGAAGCTAAGGAGCTATGATATCATTAACTCAGCTCATGCTACCTGGAGGACCCCTAACGCAGGAGAGGCTCTAGAGTTCATGATTCTGTGGATCTATTCTCTGGAGTCAACCTTCAGTTCAGTCGCTCAGTAGTGTCCAACTCTTTACGACCCCATGAATCACAGCACGCCAGGTCTCCCTGTCCATCACCAACTCCCGGAGTTCACCCAGACTCACGTCCATCGAGTCAGTGATGCCATCCAGCCATCTCATCCTCTGTCGTCCCCTTTTCCTCCTGCCCCCAATCCCTCCCAGCATCAGAGTCTTTTCCAATGAGTCAACTCTTCACATGAGGTGGCCAAAGTACTGGAGTTTCAGCTTTAGCATCATTCCTTCCAAAGAAATCCCAGGGCTCATCTCCTTCAGAATGGACTGGTTGGATCTCCTTGCAGTCCAAGGAACTCTCAAGAGTCTTCTCCAACACCACAGCTCAAAGGCATCAATTCTTCGGCACTCAGCCTTCTTCACAGTCCAACTCTCACATCCATACATGACCACAGGGAAAACCATAGCCTTGACTAGACGGACCTTTGTTGGCAAAGTAATGTCTCTGCTTTTGAATATGCTATCTAGGTTGGTCATAACTTTCTGTCCAAGTAGTAAAGGTCTTTTAATTTCATGGCTTCAGTCACCATCTGCAATGATTTTGGAGCCCCCAAAAATAAAGTCTGACACTGTTTCCACTGTTTCCCCATCTATTTCCCATGAAGTGATGGGACCAGATGCCATGATCTTCGTTCTCTGAATGTTGAGCTTTAAGCCAACTTTTTCACTCTCCACTTTCACTTTCATCAAGAGGCTTTTGAGTTCCTCTTCACTTTCTGCCATAAGGGTGGTGTCATCTGCATATCTGAGGTTATTGATATTTCTCCCAGCAATCTTGATTCCAGCTTGTGTTTCTTCCAGTCCAGCGTTTCTCATGATGTACTCTGCATATAAGTTAAATAAACAGGGTGACAATATACAGTCTTGATGAACTCCTTTTCCTATTTGGAACCAGTCTGTTGTTCCATGTCCAGTTCTAACTGTTGCTTCCTGACCTGCATACAAATTTCTCAAGAGGCAGATCAGGTGATCTGGTATTCCCATCTCTTTCAGAATTTTCCACAGTTTATTGTGATCCACACAGTCAAAGGCTTTGGCATAGTCAATAAAGCAGAAATAGATGTTTTTCTGGAACTCTCTTGCTTTTTCCATGATCCAGCGGATGTTGGCAATTTGATCTCTGGTTCCTCTGCCTTTTCTAAAACCAGCTTGAACATCAGGAAGTTCACGGTTCACATATTGCTGAAGCCTGGCTTGGAGAATTTTGAGCATTACTTTACTAGCGTGTGAGATGAGTGCAATTGTGTGGTAGTTTGAGCATTCTTTGGCATTGCCTTTCTTTGGGATTGGAATGAAAACTGACCTTTTCCAGTCCTGTGGCCACTGCTGAGTTTTCCAAATTTGCTGGCATATTGAGTGCAGCACTTTCACAGCATCATCTTTCAGGATTTGAAATAGCTCAACTGGAATTCCATCACCTCCACTAGCTTTTTTCATAACGATGCTTCCTAAGGCCCACTTGACTTCATGCTCCAGGATGTCTGGCTCTAAGTTAGTGATCACACCATCGTGATTATCTGGGTCATGAAGATCTTTTTTGTACAGTTCTTCTGTGTATTCTTGCCATCTCTTCTTAATATCTTCTGCTTCTGTTAGGTCCATACCATTTCTGTCCTTTATTGTGCCCATCTTTGCATGAAATGTTCCCTTGGTATCTCTAATTTTCTTGAAGAGATCTCTAGTCTTTCCCATTCTGTTGTTTTCCTCTATTCTTTGCATTTATCACTGAAGAAGGCTTTCTTATCTCTTCTTGCTATTCTTTGGAACTCTGCATTCCTTTTCTCCTTTGCTTTTCACTTCTCTTCTTTTCACAGCTATTTGTAAGCCCTCCCCAGAGAGCCATTTTGCTTTTTTGCATTTCTGTTCCATGGGGATGGTCTTGATCCCTGTCTCCTATACAGTGTCACGAACCTCATTCCATAGTTCATCAGGCACTCTATCTGTCAGATCTAGGCCCTTAAATCTATTTCTCACTTCCACTGTATAATCATAAGGGATTTGATTTAGGTCATACCTGTATGGTCTAGTGGTTTTCCCTACTTTCTTCGATTTAAGTGTGAATTTGGCAATAAGGAATTCATGATCTGAGCCACAGTCAGCTCCTGGTCTTGTTTTTGCTGACTGTATAGAGCTTCTCCATCTTTGGCTGCAAAGAATATAATCAATCTGATTTCGGTGTTGACCATCTGGTGATGTCCATGTGTGGAGTCTTCTCTGGTGTTGTTGGAAGAGGGTGTTTGTTATGATCAATCTTTGGTTCTGCCATCTAGTAATCGTGCACCTTGGGTGACCACCTTGGATTTTCTGTACCTCGATTTTCTCTTCTCTTGCATGCTAAGTCACTTCAGTCATGTCCAACACCCTGTGACCCTATGGACTGTAGCCTGCCAGTCTCCTCTGTCCATGAGATGCTCTAGGCAAGAATACTGGAGTGGGTTGCCATTTCCTTCTCCAGGGAGCTTCCCAACCCAGGGATTGAACCGGAGTCTCTTGTGTCTCCTGCACTGGCAGGCGGGTTCATTACCAATTGTGCCACCTGGGAAATCCTGGTGGCTCAGACGGTAAGGAATCTGTCTAATGCAGGAGACCTGGGTTTGATACCTGGGTCTGGAAGATCCACTGGAGAAGGAAATGGTTACCTATTCCAGTATTCTTTCTGGAGAATCCCATGGACAGAGGAGCCTGGTGAGCTACAATCCATGGGGTCTCAAAGAGTGAGACACGACTGAGCAACTAACACTTTCTTCTGTTGAGCTAATCATAAATGTCTCATATGGTTGGTTGTGAGAAGTAAATAATATGCTTGTAGTGTTTAAATCAGTTGTAGTTTAGTCACTAAATCATGTCCAACTCTTTTGCAACCTCCTGGATCATAGCCCACCAGGTTCCTCTTCCATGGGATTTTCCAGGCAAGAGTACTGGAGTGTGTTGCCCTTTCCTTTTCCAGGGGATCTTCCCAACTCAGGGATTGAATACATTTCTCCTACCTTGCAGACATATTCTTTACTGCTGAGCCACTAGGGAAGCCAGTGCCTGACTTGTGCCTCAGCATTTAGTTATTTTTCAGTGCTTGGGAATAAGCATTGATCCAGAAGACAAATAAATCCATAGACAAAATACAGTGAGAGATCACTATACACATAAATGGATTTAACAAGTAAGTGGATGGCAGGTGCTGGGAACTATCTCACTGTTGCAGTGGGAAATGACAGATAAGCCAAGAGAGAGGGTTTAGGATGATCCACATGGTAATAGACTAGAGTTGGAGATGTGGTTTAGCTGAATATAGACACAGATGGCTACACACAGGAATATTTAGAGATCCGTGGATTTCTATGGGTTAGTAAAATACTACAGAAGAAAGGTATGGGCCTGATGCTATGGCTGCACAGAAGGAAGACGGGGACTTAAGAAAGACAAAAATGATTTCTCCAGGTGGAGAAGATGCCATAGGAGAGAGGATGGTTGTGCCAGGTGAGGAAAGGCACAAAGAGATGTGGAGGGGTTGAGGGGAAGGCTGGATCACTTAGTGTGAAGGTGAAGGTAGAGAGCCTGAACGAGATTCTGTGGGTCCCTGTGAGCCACACTGAGTCTGAACCTTGTCCTCAAGATAAATCTGGCTTTAGGTGACCGCTGAGTTTCAGGGATGTCCACGGCAGTAACAAGACTGGGTGAGACTTGGGGAGGGAGGCTTACTGGAGAAAAATAATGAGGGCTTTGCAAAGCCAGCAGAGCAGGGGGGTGGCGGTGGGGCAGATGTGAGTAAGAACTCAGCGGACTTGGTGGGATTCGCCACGTAGGTCTGATGTCCTTGCCAGGTTTCTAACTGGGGATGATAGGGAGTGGCTTGAGGAAGTGAGTGGCAGCCTTGGGGAGAAGACAGTTAACATTCTTGGACCTGTTGAGACGGGGAGCTCATTTCACACGAAAGATGCCTAGAAGGAAGACCTCCCTTCTCCTGATATTTTCAATGTAATGACTCTTTAAATTGCAAATTAGTCCTGGACAGTCTGACTCACGTCAGCCAATGACTTCCAGTTAGGTTCAGAATAAAACCCCCAGTCCTCTCAGCCTGCTCAGTATCTGTGTGCCTGCTACCTCCTTCCTCTCCCTTTCTGCTCCAACTCCACCAACCTCTCGTCACTCCCCAAACCATGGCCAGCCCTCTCTCACTTCAGGATGTTTGCATCAGGCTGGTGCTTGTGCAGACTCTCTCATGGCTGGCCACCTCCATCAATCAAGGAGGCCTTCTACCTCCCCAGATGTGCACACACATCCCCACCCAAGGTGTGAGGTGTACAGGCATTCCTCAGCCAAGACGTATCTTAAACTGAAGGCTTCTGGGAGGAGCAAGACTCATCATGGCCTGGCATTATCAGCTGACTTTTTGACCCCTAAGGAGCCTTTCTGCACATGTGTAGTGTCCCCAGAAAGTAGGGGGTGGGGGAGTGGGAGCGAGGGAGTGAAGATCACTTAATCCTTTACCCAAACAGGATTTTCCCCCTCTTTGTTCCTGCCATGGCTGTTATCTTAAGGTGTTTACAAGAGATAAAGCCTGGCTGCTTACCCTGTTTCTGTCTATTTCAGAAGGCAAACAGGAGGCTGATTGTAAATGCCTTACCTGGAGCCCACCCATCTCCTGTCTCAGGTAATGCAAACAGGAGACTAACTGTTAAGTAACCACCCTGAAGCCCACTTCTTCCTACACCATGAAATGCAACAGGAGGCCAGTTGTGAATGCCTAATCTGGAACCCATCTATCTCCTGCCCTAAGCTGAGCCTCCAAGAATGGGTGAGATTTTTCCTAGATTCCACATGTATGTGTTAATATAAAAAATATATTTTTTTTCTCTTTCTGACTTCTTTTTTTCTGTATAACAGGTTCTGGTTTCACTCACCTCAGTTCAACCTGACTCGAATTCATTCCTTTTTATTGCTGAGTAATACTGCATTGTATAAATGTACCATGGGGGGAGAAAGGGTGGGGCAAATTGAGAGAGCAGCATTGACTTATATACACCACCATGTGTGAAATAGATACTAGTGGGAAGCTGCTGCATAACACAGGGAGCTCAGCCTGGTTCTCTGTGGTGATCTAGAGGGGTGGAATGGGGGGTGGTGGTGGGAGGGAGGCTCAAGAGGGAAGGGATATACATATAGTTATGGCTGATTCACATTGCTGTATGGCAGAAACCAGCACAAAGCTATAAAGCAACTATCCTCCAATTGGAAATAATAAAAAAAAATGCTTGATTGATACAGCCGTTATTGAGAATGGTATGGAGATTCCTTTAAAAACTAGGAATAAAGCTACCATATGACCCAATAATCCCACTACTGGGTATATACCCTGAAGAAACCAAAATGGAAAAAGATACATGTGTCCCAATGTTCATCACAGCACTATTTACAATAGCTAGGACATGGAGGCAACCTAGATGTCCATCAACAGATGAATGGAGAAAGAAATTGTAGTACATATACACATTGGAATATCACTCAGCTATAAGAAGGAGCACATTTGACTCAGTTCTAATGAGGTGGATAAATCTAGAGTCCATTAGAGTGAAGTAAGTCAGAAAGAGAAAGACAAATATCGTATACTAACACACATATATGGAATCTAGAGGGCTGCCCAGGTGGTGCTAGTAGTAAAGAACATGCCTGCCAATGCAGGAGATGTAAGAGATGCAGACCCAGTCCCCAAGTTGGGAAGATCCCCTGGAGGAGGGCATGGCAACCCACTCCAGTATTCTTGCCTGGAGAATCCCATGAACAAAAGAGCCTGGTGAGCTACGCACAGTATATGGGCTCACACAAAGTCAGATATGACTGAAGCAACTTAGCACACACGCATGGATTCTGGAAAGATGGTACTAGGCTTGTCCCAAGAGTTAACACTCTGCTAGGGAGGCCTGAGAACGGATGAAGGGCACAGCAGACAAACATTTAGATTTAATAGCACTTGGGAGAACACCTAAACTGTCATGAGGAGACATTTAAGAGAAATAAGGACCCCACATTCCCCTCTCCTATGGCCATCACGCTACTGTCCATGTGCCAACATGTTTTCACCCAGGCATACGAGTGTATTTTGCTTTAGTCACCTAACATGACTTTCATAACATGTCTCCATGTCCCCACGTAATTTTCAAATTATCCCTTGAAACGGCAGCCTGGCATTCCAATCAGCCTATTTGTCATAAGTTATTCAGTTATTCCCTAATTATTTTGCTAATAGAGATATTTCTGAATTGAGCAACTTTGTTCAATATTTTAGTGACTTATTTAGTACTAATAAGTATGCATGCTAAGTCACTTTTGTCCTGTCCAGCTCTTTGCAACCGTAGGGACTATAGTCCTCCAGGCTCTTCTGTCCATGGGATTCTCCAGGGCAAGAATACTAGAGTGGGTTGCCATGCCCTCCTCCAGGGGATCTTCCTGACCCAGGGATTGAACTTGAGTCTCTTACATCTCCTGCATTGGTAGGCAGGTTCTTTACCACTGGTGCCACCTGGGAAGCCCCATCTGGGAAGCCCTAATAAGTTTAAGTAGAAATAATTAAATTGTATCTCTTTAAAAATATTTAGCGTCCTCCTTCTCCAAAATGAACAATTGTCCAAATTCCTAAGAGAAAGCACATATGGAGAGATAACGCAAGAGACACATAAAAGATCCAGACAATCAGGCCTGACTTGGTTTCCAAGATGCCTCATCTCGTTTCAAGGGACCCAGGGCAGGTGGTGTTTTTCTTCTTGGTGCAAGGGAGAGTTTCTAATTTGAGGCTTGGTGGAGGCAAAGACAAAATTCACACTGTGACCCTTTATCTTATCAACAAGTCCAAGGAAAATGTTCTCCTGGGGAAAGTCAGCAGAGTTCAGAGACCAAAGGAGTAATAAAACCCCACAGGCCCCAGGCGGTCAGCACAGAGCAGGACCTGGGTGTCGCTAAGGAGGCTGAGTGCACCTGTTTTTCTGCTGAACAAGCATGGAGAAAAAAAGAGGCAGGGACTCCTCTGCCCACCCCACCCAGGGAAGGGGTTAGTGCCAAGTCTAGGAAACCATCACTCACTGTCCCTTTGCCACCAGGTGAGGGGACTGTGGAGGGAAGATGAGGACAGCACTGGCCGTGTCTTTCCTGGGGAGCCATCAGCCCAGGGGGAGCAGGGGGAGATGCAGCTTCCTGACTCAGAAACAAGATGACATGGGGTGGAGGGTGAGTCCAGCTGTTGGGAAGTGTGTCCTGATCCTGTCCCCCCAGCTTCTGAAGTTGCCCGAATTCTGTTTGTGGGCTGCCAGGGTTGAGGACTGTCGCAGTCAGGCAGCTGATGGTGGGGGGGGGTCAGAGGCAGCAGGCAAGCAGCGGCATGGGGAGATGGTCTGGGGATGCTTCTCGGAGTGCTGGGCCGTGCGGATTCAGGCAGCCACAGACCCTGCCCCCGTCTCTGCCACCTGCTGAAACTTTGGCCCTGGGGCCAGGTCCCGGGAGCTGCCCTGGGTGTTGGGGAAGCCATGGAAATATGACTGCCTTGGCTTTCCCGACAGGCCATGTACCTCGTTCAGGGGCTCTGTTTGCTGAATACCCTTTCCCCAGATGCTCACAGGCCCGTATCATTCATTCAGATCTCAGTTCAATGGCACCTCCTCAGAGAGCTGTCTCTCTCCCCTCAGCCCTGTCCCCTGTTTTATTGTCTTCACAGCATTATGGTTATTTGGAAGTCTCCTATTTGTTTGTGGTTTGAGGGCCGGGGGGAGGGGGGTTGGGGTGAAGGTTAGTCTTTTGTGTTTTTTTTTGCCCCCCCCTCCCCAGGCCCCCCTCTAGAATGTAAGCTCCACACAGGCAGAGCAGGGTGGACCTTTTTCCTGAAGCTTCCCCCTCTCCACTTCCAGAAGTTCCCAGGACTAACCCCAGAGTCCCCGACCATAAACCTCCTCTCTGGCAGCGCTGCAACCCATGCTGGTGCTGGACACACTGGAAGCAGGCTTTGGTTCCGCCTTGCAGTACAGCTACAACATTGAGTGGTCAACAGGCCACACAAGGTGGGCAGGAGGAAACGGCCATCTTGCTCTGTGGAAGCTGCCATCTTCCTTCCAGAAGTCACCCTCTTCTTTCCAGAAGCTGCTGTCTCCCTCTGATACTCCCTGGAGGCTGGCCTCTGAAGACCAGGGGATGACTAGAGTTGTCCCCCTCAACCCACCTCCACTTTTCCCTCCGACCCCCCATCACAGGAATGTCATCCTTTACAGACACATTAGGAAGGGGGTGGAAGGGGATGGGCATGGATTCCCCACCCAGTCGCTTTGGACTTTAGTCCCCCTGCTCTTCCTCCTGGGAAGGCCACTTGCAGATGACAAAGAGAATGGAGTAAAAGACTAAACCCTTAGGGTTTGGGATTGTGGTGAGAAGAAGCAGAGAAAAGTGTCTCCAAGGCCTGGTAAAGCATGTGAGTCAGGAGAGAGGGACAGGGCCTGAAGAGGAGTCAAGATAAGCACCAAAAGTTGACCACTAGCTTTGACCTCATGGAGGGCATGGCTGACTTTGACAAGAGCAGCTAAGGGGAGACCTGGAGACAAAAGCTTGACTGGAGTGGATTCGGGAAGAATGAGCAGGGTGAAGGATACACAGCTTTTTGAAAGTGTTTTGCTGTACAGGGGAGCAAAAAATGAAGCTTAGTAAAGAGACGAGTGGGTTATATTGGCTTTTTATAGGGCAAGAATCATGTATGTATTGTGGTGTGTGTGTGTGGGTGTGTGTGTGCGTGCACGCTCAGTTGCTAAGTCATGGCCAACTCTTTGGACTGTAGACCACCAGGCTCCTCTGTCCTTGGAATTTTCCAGGCCAGAATCCTGGATTGGGTTGCCATTTCCTCCTCCAGGGGAGCTTCCCAATCCAGGGATCAAATCCACATTTCCTGAGTGTGTTGCGTTGGCAGGCAGATTCTTTACCACTGAGCTACCTGGGACGCCCTCATTGTGATGAGGAGGATGCAGTAAAGACGGACCAGTGATGCAGGACAGATAGGGAACATGTCCCTGAAAGGGCAAGAACAGGAACCAGCGTCTGTTCCCATTCATTTGGGTATATGAGTCCTGAAAGAAAGTGAAGTCGCTCAGTTGTGTCTGATCCTTTGCAACCCCATGGACTGTAGCCCACCAGGCTCCTCCCTCCATGGGATTCTCCAGGCAAGAGTACTGGAGTGGGTTGCCATTTCTCCAGGGGATCTTCCTGACCCAGGGATCGAACCCAGGTCTCCCGCATTCCAGGCAGACGCTTTAACCTCTGAGCCACCAGGGATGCTTTAAACATCACTGTCATTACAGGAATTCCTTGGTGGTCCAGTGGTTAGGACCCTATCCTTCCACTGCAGGGGGCATGAGTTCTATCCCTTGTTGAGGAACTAGGATCTCATAAGCCACTCATATGGCAAAAAAAAAAAAAAAAAAAAATTACTGTTATTCATTTTTAGCTACACTTTATTCTGCTTTATAGGAGCTACTGCAATAGTTGGTCATGGATTATATATTTTATATTAATATAATTATTACCATTGAAGGAACACTTTTTCTCAGTCAAGCAACGTACCATCACTATATATATCACAGTGATTGCTCACAAATTCTCTATTAAATACATATTATTTCTATAATTGATGAGGAAACTAAGGCTTATAAAGATAGAGCTCACACAGTCATATTATTAGTAACAATACTTCATATGTTGCCCCTTGTACAGTAAGGCTCTATGAAATGAAGTTTAACAGTAAATTTGTTTTTAAAAAAAACTCTACACCAAGACATATCATTGTATTTTATTTTTATTTTTTTGACAATACTGTACAGCTTGCAGGATCTTAGTTCCCCAAGCAGGGATTGAATCCAGGTCCCCTGCAGTGGAAGGGTGGGGTCCTCACCACTGGACCACCAGGGAAGTTGCAATAGTGACTCTTTAACTGCATTTTGCGCATCTGGGTCCTCGTCTCACCCCATTGTACAGTAGGGTTTTTTAATCTCCAGCAAACAACAGAGAATCAACTGTGTCCTAAAAGCACTGGCAGAAACATTCTTTAGTACAATGACTGGAGGCAATTAAGAATATTACCTCTTGGTCTCTCATGAGGTGCCCAGTATTCTTGGCTGTGGATGGGGCCATGTCTTCCAGGTCCTCAAGTCCTTTTATAATGAAACCTGGTTCAAGCAACATGGACCCTCCATGGACAGGAAAGTCATGCCACTGGAGGGGTTCTGCACCGTGTCTGTTTCCTCTGGGAGGCTTGGTGGGGTCAGCACTAGTTTTTGGCCTGCTGGTTGACAAATGTGGTAGGTTGAGGGGGGGCTGCTCTCACTCAAAATTCACATCCGTAAACCATGATGTTCTGGTGATCGCACATGTGGTGGGGAGCTGTGTGACCTTAAAAATCAGGAGGCCTGAAGTGCACCCCCAACTTTGCCATAGATACCATAACCTTAAAGGAAGTCCTTGAATTTCTTGGGACTTCTCCCCCTTGTCAGCGGCACAGGAACAGCAGCCCCTCTGTCATCCACCTCGTGGAGGTGGTTCAGCCTTTGAGAACAAAGTCTGGATGGTACTCAGCAGAGGGGCGTCATCAGTGCTTCTAGCGGGTGTTCAATAAATGCTTGTTGATTGGGTTTAATTCGAGGTCAGCTGACCCATGGCTCCAAGTTGTAATAGCTGCAGCTCTCCCTGTGCAGCCTCAATCATGTTGTTCTCTGAGGTGTGGGATTCAGATTAGGTCACTCTGCATACCCCTGACTCATGTCTTGTTTGAGGATGAAGCCTAGTTCTTATACTTGGCTTGGTTTACAGGGACTCACAGATCTTTATGCCTAAGCCCAGTTGCTGCAAAGATGTGACTCTATAGATAAGGTTCCCTTATCTGGGTCAAGGTTCCCAGGAAGGAAGTGAGCCAAGGTTTCAGGGTTAGGTCTCATGGAATTCCATTTGACCAGGTCTCACTCTTTGGAATTCACAGTTACACTTGGAGTTGACATGTTGGCATTTTGAAGGGAAGGGTGGGAAGTCCTCTAAAGAAAACTAGATTTTAAAGAACCATACCAATTCAGTTTTCATGCATGAAAGAAAATATTGGGCAATTCCCTCGCAGTCCAGTGGTTAGGACTCCTTCCTCTCACTGCTGGGTGACCAGGGTTCAATCCCTGGTTGGAGAACTAAGACCCCACAAGTGACAAGGCATGGCAAAAAACAAAAAAGATAAATTACTAGCAATTGAAAGTCATTTATTGAAACAGGACTCATATCACCTCTTCTTATAGTTACTTGATTAACAATTAATTTTCGGGACTTCCCTAATGGTCCAGTGGTTAAGACTCCTCACATCCATTGCAGGGGGCATGGGTTCAATCCCTGGAAGGGGAATGAAGATCCCACATGCCACGTGATACAGCCAAAACAACAAACAAAACGGCAAAAAACCAAAACAAAACCTGACCAATTTGCCATTTGTTGTATACTTGAATGCAGGAAACATTCACTATATTGCAATTATGCCATAATCCAGACTTTTTGGAATTCAGAATGTGCTGTTCTCAGCTATACCAAGAGTGACTGGATTGTTCTAGAAGCTTGGCCCCCTCCTCCTTGTCTGAACCCAGTGTCACAGAACTTGGGACTTCAGAGATGGCTTTATCATTGCCCTCGTTTTGCAAATGACAACCCTGAGACCAGCTGGTGTGATGGAGCTGGCCTTGTCCTAGCAGGGTGTGGACAAGCCCCGAGCTAAGCTAAGCCTTCCTGTCATCAGGAAGGGGCTCAAGTGGGCTCTTTTTTTCTCTCTGGGCCTCAGGTCTCTGGGCCAGCTGATCCTCTGCCTTGAATTAGAGCTCTAGTGGCAGCTGTCTCAGGGGTACAGCCACCCCAAGATGAGAAAAGTGGCCTGAGAAAACCAGTCTGTGTATCCGATGAGTCATCAGTGTTGCCTGGTGGGGGACTTTGGTAGAACTCTTAGGACTAACCCCACCACCACCCCAGAAGGGGTGTCTGGGGCTCTGTTTAGAGATGTCTGCTCCCCTACTCCTGGCATCAGAGCCCCACCACCCTGGGTGATGCACCTGCGTCAGTCAGGGTCCTGACTCTAGAGCTTGGGAGCCACAGCTATTGAGCCCACATGCCACAACCACTGAAGCCCACACCCTAGAGCCCATGCTCCAAAACAAGAGAAACCATCACAAGAAACCCACCCACAGCAAATAGAGAGTAGCCCCTGCTCACCACTAGAGAAAAGCCCAAGCAAAGCAATGAAGACCCAGCACTGCCAAAAATAAAAAAAATAAATAAATAAAAAAATAAAAACTTAAAAACCTTCTTAAAAACTGTGCACAGATGGAGTGAGTTTGTTTTTTGTTTTTTAAAACTATATATAGTAACTCCTTGACTTACATTAGGGTTCCATCCCTATAAACCCATCATTTGTTGTTGTCCAGTTGCTAAGTTGGGATCCCATGGACTGCAGCGTACCAGGCTCCCCTGTCCTTCACTATCTCCTAGAGTCTGCTCAAATTCATGTCCACTGAGTCGGTGATGCCATCCAACCATCTCATCCTCTGTCGCCCCCTTCTCCTGCCCTCAATCTTTCCCAGCATCAGGGTCTTTTCTAATGAGCTGGCTCTTCACATCAGGTGGCCAAAGTATTGGAGAAACCCATCATAAGTTGATAATACTGTAAGTCAAAAGTACATTTAACACCCTGACCTACTAAACATCATTGCTTAGTCCAACCTACTTTTAATGTGGTCAGAAAACACATTCATCTACAGTTGGGCAAAATCACTTAACATAAAGCCTATTTTATACTGAAGTGTTGACTGTCCCATGTAAGGTGTTGCATGTTGTCTGTCAAGTGAAAAATAGAGTGACCCTGGTGAGCACGTGGCTGCCAGGAGCTGCCTAGTATCACAAGAGAGGATCGTACTGCTAGTCGATAGACCAGGGAAAAGATCAAGATTCAAAGTAGTTTCTAGTGAATGTGTATCATTTCACACCATTGTAAAGTTGAAAAATTGTAAGTCGAACCTGCTCAAGTCAGGGGACTGTATTTGAAAACACAATCATATTGAGAGAGTCAATTCTTAGGTAGGTTGATAAGTCTGGGGTCCCCCAGGAGGAGAAAGGGGTATGGAGCTCTTCAGGAGGAGAAAAGGACAAACTTTTTTTCTACATTCCTTCATTTTAGTCACATAAAATGTTTTTTTTTTCTTTAAGCCCTGAGCTAAATAAGTCATCTTGCTCAAGGATATGTTTTTCCTAAAGCTCTGTATCAATGACCATATAACAACAACATATCCTGCCTGAGGACATGTTTCTCCTTAAGAATCTTCTGACTAATCTGGTCATCTTAAAGTGTATGTTGTGGGAGTGGGTCTGGTAAGACTTTTACAACCTTGAGACATTCTTTTGATTGACTGTAATAGTCAATTACCTTGCTAAGACTAGTGAGTGGGAGCATTCTCTGTCCCCCTTCTGATGTCTGTGTCAGAAGCTTTCTCTGTCCCTTTTTATACTTTATTTTTTTTGCCTTTCCACCATATTTTATTCTTTTTTTTTTAAATTTTAATTGGAGGCTAATTACTTTACAGTATTGTAGTGGTTTTTGCCATACATTGACATGAATCAGCCCATGAATCATGGGTGTACATGTGTTCCCCATCCTGAACCCCTCTCCCCTCTCCCTCCCTATCCCATCCCTCAGGGTCATCCCAGTGCACCAGCCCTGAGCACCCTGTCTCATGCATCAAACCTGGACTGGTGATCTGTTTCACATATAATAATATACATGTTTCAATGCTATTCTCTAAAATCATCCCACCCTCTCCCTCTCCCACAGAGTCCAAAAGTCTGTTCTATACATCTGTGTCTCTTTTGCTGTCTCGTGTATAGGGTCATCATTACCATCTTTCTAAATTCCATATATATGCATTAATATACTACATTGGTGTTTTTCTTTCTGACTTACTTCACTCTGTAAAATAGGCTCCAGTTTCATACACCTCATTAGAACTGATTCAAATGCATTCTTTTTAATACCTCAGTAATATTCCATTGTGTATATGTACCACAGCTTTCTTATCTATTCATCTGCTGATGGACATCTATGTTGCTTCCATGTCCTGGCTATTATAAACAGTGCTGAGATGAACACTGGGGTACACGTGTCTCTTTCAGTTCTGGTTTCCTCAGTGTGTATGCCCAGCAGTGGGATTGCTGGGTCATATGGCAGTTCTATTTCCAGTTTTTTAAGGAATCTCCACACTGTTCTCCATAGCAGCTGTACTAGTGACCACATGTGTCAGATCCTTTTTATACTTTAATAAAACTCTGCTAGGCAAAAGCTCTTGAGTGATCAAGCCTGGTCTCTGGTCCCGAAGCTAAATCTTTCTCTTCGGCGATCATGAATCTGACACCATTCACCATAAACTATCAACGTGTGAGGATGAGAATGTGTCAAGAGATTATTCTTGTATTTCAGAGACAATGTCTTCACGTTTTGCCTTTTTTGCCAAGCCATCCTTCCATCATGATCCTCCTTGATTCCTGGGTGCGTGCAAAGACCTTCAGGTGGACGAAGCCTGGTTGTGTTCACCAAACAGCAAGGCCTGTGGAGGAACAGGTGAAGTGGAAGGTGATGATGAAGCTGGCAAAGAAAATGCCAGTTACAGTCCTGCTTCGGTTTAATCAATGTTTCCCTCTTGTGGGGGGTGGAGACATCATGCAGCATGTGGGACAT
The DNA here is from genome assembly GCF_055505025.1 of Bos grunniens. Lineage (NCBI taxonomy): Eukaryota > Metazoa > Chordata > Mammalia > Artiodactyla > Bovidae > Bos > Bos grunniens. The sequence continues at coordinate 36,639,394 of NC_141180.1, read as the reverse complement.
TCCCCCCCCAGGGACCGAACCTGTGACCCCTGCACTGGAAGTTAGGAGTCCTCACCACTGGACCAGCAGGGAAGTCCCAAAGCATCCTTTTTAAAGACTTTATTTTCTCATTTTAAAGCCAATCTAAGTTCCTAGTAAAACATTAAGGGACTTTAGACAAGGGAAAAGAAGTAAATAAAACGGGACATTATCTACAGAGATAACTGCCAGCTGCTTTTGGAACCCTCGGTGGTGTCCCCTGAGTCTTCTTTTCTCTCACTCTCTCCAACTCATCGTCCAGTCCTGTTGGCTCTGCCTGAAAACATATCCAGCAGCTGCCCAGATGGCACCAGACCCAGGATGGTCCCTCCAGTCTCAGCCAACTCCTCTTTTGCTTCAAGTCTTGAAATGGACCACATCCTGCCCGCCTGCTTTCTCCCTCTTCCGCCCAAGAGTTGTGTCTGTTGAATCAGAGCCTCTGCTCAGCAGCCCTGCTGGCTCTTCATCCCCAGGTCATCCATTCCAGGAGGCTGCCCCTCCCTCAGCTCATCCCCCATCTTGCAGCTCAAAGACAGCTTCATGGAAGGAGCTGTTCCCAGGCCACCTCCACTGCCAGCTCTGTGCCAACCCCACCCTTGCAGTCTTTTTCATAATTGTAGTGAAAGAGTTACCTACTTGGTTAGTTGGGTTGCAGTCTATTCACCCTGAGTTAGGGCCATCTGTTGCCCTAGTAGTGGGGAGCTGGAAGAGATGGGGGTCTCTCTCCTGGTCCAATGGCTTCTAGAAGGATCCTGTCAGATAGGGCCGAGTCCCGGTCCCAGCTCCATGCCTGCTGATCGTCTGACTTGAGCCATTGCTTGACCCCCTGTGGGACCCAGTGCCCTCTTGGTCTGTGTTTGGGCTCTCTGTGCTCTAATTCTACGACTGCAGAATTGAAACAATAATACCCTCACTCAGAGGGGGTCGAGAATATGTTGATGTTTGTGTGCTTAGTCACACAGTCATGTCTGATTCTTTGCGACCGTGTAAGGAGGTAGGCCTGGACGGTAGCCCCTCAGGTCTTCTGTCCATGGGATTCCCCAGGCAAGAATACTGGAGCAGGTGCTACTTCCTGCTCCAGGGGATCTTCCCCTGGGATCTTCCCCAGGGATCGAACCCACGTCTCTTGCATCTCCTTCATTTGCAGGCAGATTCTTTACTACGAGTGCCACCTAGGCAGCCCTGATGTTTGTGAAGGGCAGAGAATAGATAAGTGGTTGGCATTCCTCCTGTTCTCTCAAACAGATATGGCTCATGGAGGTCCCTGTTGACTAGAATGCTAGGTATCACTCACACTGTTGCCTTCAGAGTCCTGGAGGCCCACGCAGGTGCTCAGAAATCCAGGTGTGGCTCCTTCCTGAAGCAGGAAGGTGGGGCCCGCAAGTGGGCTCTTCTGAACATAGGGCTCTTAGCCTCAAGCTCTCAGAGGTCCCAGGCCTGTGCCTCTCAGGCACAGACAGCCCTTCCTCTCCCCACAGGGCTGTCTTATCTCGGTGTCAGCTGCATCTTCGCCTACACCTGGGCATTGCATCGGGCATTGGGTCCAGTGAGGACCTGCTGCCCCGCAGCCCTCCAGGGCCCCACACAGAAGAGGTGTCTGGTATTTGCTGAGTGAAAGAATGCTCATGACTGGCGATACTGTCATATCCTCTCCACCTTCACCCCTGTTCCTATACGAGCCCCACCCTCACAGGAATTCTCAGTTCCATTTACCTTTTTCTTGAAAGGACATTCCAGCTCACATTCACTCATTCAACAAACATTTCCTAAGTGTCAGCCAGTACCATGACCAGGCTGGGGCTGCCCCATCTCCTGTGACTCCCAGAGGTGCCCAGCTTCAAGTCCGGTGCCCAAAAAGGAGATGAACCTCTGCAAAGAGGGAGCTTGTGCCAGCCAGATGCCACTTGGGGACCCTCGGTTCACATCCAAACACTCTACACGTTCATATTAGCCTCTGCCCACACAAGGCTCAGTTGTCTTTGGCCCCCTGGCCTCCAGTTACAGTTCCTCGTGATTCAGCCCTGGGTCCATATGCTGGCAGCCTTGGGCCTTCACCTCCACCTACCTTGTGGGCAGACTCTAGAACCCTGCTCCTCTCTGTGTGTCCTGCTGAGAATCAGATACAGTTCTCGCTGCCTGGGGAAAGACCCCTCTGATTCCTAAGACTAAAATATTCCCTGCAGAATCTTGGTTTCGAAAGAGCTGTCCATAAACCAAAATCAAGGTACTGATCCACAGAACGCTCAGATGGAACACCTGCTTAGTCTGCACAGCGCCAGGCAGCTGTGACCCAGACTGACAGAGTCGAGTTCAAGGATATTTAAGTGGGATTCTGAGTTTCCCTAGTGGCTCAGAAGGTAAAGAATCTGCCTGTGATACAGGAGATCTGGGTTCAATCACTGGGTTGGGAAGGTCCCCTGGAGAAGGGAATGGCAACTCACTACAGTGTTCTGGCCTGGAGAATTTCATGGACTGTATAAGTCCATGGGGTTGCAGAGTCGGACACGACTGTGAGACTTTGACTTTCACATTCCTGCTTCCATGTTGGCGAATTTCAAAATGATTCCAACATGGGAGAGAATAGCATTGGTGTGACCTTGATGCCCTCAGAGGCTCAGTTTGGAGCTCAGTGGTGAGTGTACTCAGAAGCTGGGGGCAGTGGGGCGGGGAGGGGAGAGCGGATAGAAGCAGGGGGCTGAGAGACAGGAACTCCCTCCCTTGGCCATCCAGAACATTGTGCACCCCTCGAGGGCCCTCCGCACCCCTCTGCTCCACTGGTCCAGCTCTCTGCCCTGAGGTCCTGCCCTCTCTGAGCTCTTCCTGTAGCCCTTGCCAGCCACCTACCTTCATGGTGGACAGGGGGGTGCACGGGCTCAGCACCTTTATGTTCCAGTCCGTCCAGGTAAGTGGAGGCATCCTGCGGGGAGCACAGGGGTGGGGGGCACGGCCCCTTGCCCTGACTTCCTGCTCCACCTGGCCCCCGCCTCTAGGCAGATGGGACTCCAGGAAATAGGCAGGGGTCCCCCTTCTACTAAGAACATCTGTTAATTTGACAAGAGAGGGGGTGGCTTTCCAAGGTCCATAAAACAAAGGTGGTCCCATCTTAGTCTAAACCTACTCCAGTTTCCCACCTACTGAAGGGAGCTCGGGCACTCAGACCGTGAAGGGTTAAATATGTAGGGGCTCTGGTCTGCCAAGTTCAAGCAAGCTAGAACCAGGGGAGATCCCCCACCTCCCCACCCCCACCCCCGATTCTGAGGGTGTGCGGTCAGATCTAGAGGTCATACTGTTCATACTGTCCCCGTTGTCACAAGGCTGAGTCCCTTCTGACATGAGGCAGGATCTAATTTTCTAGCTATTTCACTCCTGGGGAGTAAAGTTAAACCAGCCACCGAGAACTCCTGTGTGACTCACATAGGCCTCACCTGGCGCTGGCCCTGGAATGTCTTCCTCCAGCCCCTCCTGTTTTCTTGTCTCTTGGCCCAGGAAGTCACTGGTGCCTACAGTCTCATTATCTCCGCCGAAATCTGCCTCCTCACTGCTGTTTACATCTACGTGGTCATTCCTGAGACCAAGGGCCGAACATTTGTGGAGATAAACAGAATTTTTGCCAAGAGAAACAGAGCGGAGGTTCCAGATGAGAAAGAAGAAATCGCAGATGCTGAGCCTCATGTACTATCCCTGTTGGCCACAGAGACTTCCTTTTGTGGCTGTGCACATCCCCAGGTGCTAAGTTCAAGACTTCCTTCTTTGAGGAAGGGACTCCCTGCCCCAGGCCTCGAGGGAGGGGAACCACTGAGGAATTTCTGAGCCCCTAGTGGTGGCTAGAAGATTTTGGAAAATTTGGTCCCTGATTTAGTTGAGAAGCACTTAGCTTCCAATGCTCACCTGGGGAGGAATGACCTGGAAGGACAGGCAGGTATGTGAATGTTAATTAGCAAGAACAGACTCAAGGATTCTACATCAGCATCAAAACTCAAATGATGGAGGCCTGGGTTCAAACCCTGAACAGGGAACTAGATCCCACATACCACAGCTAAGAGTTCGCATGCCTCACCTAAAGATCCCGAATGTTGAAACTAAGATCCAGTGCAGCCAAATAAATAAATATTAACAAAGAAATAAAAAAAAAAAACAAGTGATGGATGAATTTTTTTTTTTCTTTTTGGCTGCACTGGGTCTTTATCACTTTGTGCAGTTTTTTTTTTGTGGTGGTGGTGGTAGTGGTGGTGGTGGGTGGGGGCTACTCTTCGTTACTGTGAGTGGGCTTCTTGTTGTGGTGGCTTCTCTTGTTTCAGAGCACAGGCTCTAGAGCTCAGGCTCCGTAATTGTGGTGCATGGTTTTAGTCATTCCTGCAACATGTGGAATCCTGCTGGACCAGGGATTGAACTCCTGTCCTCACTGGCAGGCAGATTCCCATCCACTGAGCCAAGAAGGGAAGTTCTGGACGCACCTTTTGAAAGTATAACTTTTCAAGTTCAGTGTTTGATATGGAGGCCTAAATCCTGATCAAAGTCTTAAAAATTTTGAGAATTTAGAGAATTCAGTCAGAATTTAGGGAATTCCTCCGAATTCAGTCAGTTAGAGAATCGAGGAACCAGATGCAAGGCCCTGGATTCCATTGCCTTTCTTGGGTGTCTTCCTCTCTCTGGGTGGCTGTGGGTCATGCAGCTAACCCGGGTCAGCATTACAAGCTGCAAGATTCATTCACTTGCATTCCTGATGGTTGATGCTGGCTCAAACTGATGCATGATCTCGGGTTCCTCATATTTGGTAACTGGATTCCTGTGGGTGGGAGAAGGGGAGAAACAAAATTGCAGGCACACTCACACCCTTGGGTTCCGATGTAGATAGCATCAGTTCTGCCACATTCTGTTCTTTAGAAACTCATCACTAATTCCAGCCCACCTGAGGGTGGGTGGACTCAGACTGCAACTTTTGAACAGAGGCATGCCAAAAAATGTGCTGAAATCATTTAAAATCACCTTAGGACCTTTTAGCAGGGGGGCCAACATTTTTACCTATTCTGGTCCTTAATCAGGTACGTTAATCTTGTTTGGCTTCAGTCTGTGCATCTCTGATCATTCTTGCCTCATATAAAGCAGGTGGAAATGATAGGTAAGTTAAGAAGCATTTTCCCAATGTCAGGGGCTATTTTTTTTTAAAGCATAAGTAATTTTTAAAACTTTTATTTATTTATTTATTGGCTGTGCTGGGTCTTCGTGGCTGCTCAAGGGCTTTCTCTAGTTGCTAAGAGCAGGGGCTACTCTCCAGTTGAGGTGTGCAGGCTTCTCACTGCGGTGGCTTCTCTTGTTGCAGAGCACTGGCTCTGGGTGAGCAAGCTCAGCAGCCATGGCGCACGTGCCTAGGTGCTCTGAGGCATGTGGGATCTTCCCAGACCAGGGATCAAACCAGTGTGCCCTGAAATGGAAGGCAGACTCTCAACCACTGGACCACCAGGGAAGCCCAGAGGTTATATTTATGGTTACTATTATAGCCTATCTGCTAGCTGAGTCCCCCAGCATGATCATCATAGAACACCTCCCCCTCTACCTCCCCAGGCCTCATTCTCTTTACAAGGATGTGTTCAATGCCCTGTGGCAGTGATGGAATGTTCAGGATGTTCAAAATGTGGCCCCAGCTGGTGCTATGTCTCATCCAGCCCAAGTACTCCATGCAGGAATTCCAGGAGCTCACCAGGACTCCTCCACACCCCAAATGATGATCCCTCCCTCCTAGATCACATACCCACATCTAGAGGTCTTCTCCACCAGCCTTTCCCACAACCCACAGATAAGCCCGTCCTGAAAGGGAAGCCCAGGTTTTATGGTGTTGGGCCCAGTTAGTGGTGCAAGAACAAAACCATAAAAGAGACACCTATCACAATGTTGGTGAACGATCCCAGGGTTGTCCAACACTGTAGCTGCCTCTGGAGTAAAACGGAAGACAGTCTGATACAGTTGTCATTGGAGTGCGAATATAGTCTGAGCCTAAACAAAGCTGACTCACTGCTAGCCAATAGAATACAGCAAGGAGACAGGATAAGAAGGGAATATTATGAACAGTTCTGTGGTAGTAATTTGGTAACTGAGAAGAACTGTGATGTTGGAGAAGACTCTTGAGAGTCCTTTGGACTGCAAGGAGATAAAACTAGTCAATCCTAAAGGAAATCAGTCTTGAATATTCATTGGAAGGACTAATGCTGAAGCTGAAACTCCAATACTTTGGCCACTTGATGCGAGGAACTGACTCATTGGAAAAGACCCTGATGCTGGGAAAAATTGAAGGCAGGAGAAGGGGACAACAGAGGATGAGATGGTTGGATGGCATCACTGACTCGATGGACAAGACTTTAAGCAAGCTCTGGGAGTTGGTGATGGAGAGGGAGGCCTGATGTGTTGCAGTCCATGGGTTCGCAAAGAGTCAGACACAACTGAGTGACTGAATGGAACTGAACTAGATGAAATAGGCACCTTAAAAGATACTAAGTACTAAAGGTTTCTCAATCTGAAATAGATTATCTGTATCTCCATCAACTAAAGAAATTGAACTTGTAGTTAAAATCCTTCCCTCAGGACATTTCTGGTGGTGTAGTGGATAAGAATCCACTTGCCAATGCATGTAGATTCGATCCCTGTTCCAGGGACATGGGTTCGATTCTTGGTCCCCGAAGATTCAACATGCTATGGACAACTAAATCTCTGCACCACAACTGCTGAGCCCTCACTCTAGAGCCTGTGAGCCACAGTTACTGAGCCTGCGTGTTGCAACTACTGATGCCTGAGCATCCTAGAGCCTGTGCTCCACAACAAGAGAAGCCATTGCAATGTGAAGCCCAAGCTTCACAATGGAGAGTAGCTCCCGCTTGCTGCAACTAGAGAATAGCCCGCATGAAGTAGTGAAGACCCAGCACAGCAAAAAATAAATAAATAAAATTAAAAACAAAAAAACACCTTCTCACAAAGGAAACTCAAGGTCCAAATGGACTTACTGGTGAATTCTACTAAATATTTTAGGAAGAAATAATACCAATTTGACATTAATTTTTCCAGAAAATTAAGAGAAAGGAATACATTACTCATTTTAGAAACCATCATTTCTCTGATACCAAAACCAAACTAGAGACAGAAAACTACAGACTGATACCCTCATAAACAGATACAAAAATCATTTTTAAATTTTCAAAAATAGAATACAATAATGTGTTATAATAATAATACATCCTGATATATATGGCTCAGATGGTAAACAATCATTCTGCAATGCAGGAGACCTGGGTTCAGTCCCTGGGTTGGGAAGATCCCCTGGAGAAGGGAATGGCAAACCACTCCAGTATTCTGGCCTGGAGAATTCCATGCACAGAGGAGCCTGGCAGGCTACAGTCCATGGGGTCACAAGGAGTTGGACATGACTGAGCAAATAACACTTCCAATTATTTTATAGGTGGTTTAATTCAAGGTCAGGTGACCCATGGCTCCAAGTTATAACAGCTGCAGCCTCTCCCTTTGCAGCCTCAATCATGTTGCTCTGAGGAGTGGGGCTCACACTAGGTAACTCTTCATGCCCTTGACTCATGTCTTATTTGAGAATTAAGCATAATACTTGTACTTTGCTTAGTTTACAGGGACTCACTGATCTTTACTCCTAAGCCCAGTTGCTGCAAAGACGTGACTCTGCAGATAAGGAGGGATGCCTAGGTCAAGGTCCCAGGAAGGGAGTGAGCCAAGGTCTTGGTGAGGCCCCGAGGAATTCCATTTGGCTGGGTCTCTCCTTGGAGTTCACATTTACACTTGGACTTGATGTGCCATGGTTGTCAGTTTTTAGGGAAGAATGGAAAGTCCTCTAAAGAAAACTAGGTCTTAAAGAACCATTGTTGTTTAGTTGTTGACTCATGTCCAACTGTTTGTGACCCCATGGACTGCAGCATGCCAGGCTTCCCTGTCCTCCACCTTCTCCTTGAGTTTGCTCAAACTCATGTCCGTTGAGTTGGTGATGCCATCCAACCATCACATCCTCTGGCCCCTTCTCCTCCTGCCTTCAATCTTTTCCAGCATCAGGGTCTTTTCCAGTGAGTTGGCTCACTGAATATTCAGTACTGATTTCCTTTAGGACTGACTGGTTTGATTTCCTTGCTGTCCCAGGGACTCTCGAGAATCTGCCTTCTCTAGCACCACAGTTTGAAAGCATCAGTTATTCGGAGCTCAGCCTTCTTTATGGTCCAACTCTCACACCCGTGCATGACTACTGGAAAACCATAGATTTGACTTTATGGACCTTTGTCAGCAAAGTGACATCTCTGCTTTTTATACACTGTCTAGTTTTGTCGCAACTTTCCTCCCAGGGAGCAAGTGTCTTTTAATTTCATGGCTATAGTCACCATCCATAGTGATTCTGGAGCCCAGGAAACCACAATCTGCCACTGCTTCCACTTTAAAGAACCATTCTAGTTCAGTTTTCATGCATAAAAGAAAACACATTGGTAATTGAAAACTCTTTATTAAAGCAGGACTCATAGGACTGTCTTTTGTTGTTGCAGCGTGCAGCATGCAGGATCTTAGTTCACCAACCAAGGGTCTAACCTGCACCCCCAACGTGGTGGAAGTCACTGGACCACCAGGGAATTCCCAGAACCTCTTCTTGTTCATGCTTGATTAACAACTAATTCGCCATTTGCCGTATGCCTGAATGAAGGAAACATTCACCATATTGCAGTTATGCCACTGTTGTTGTTCCATCGCCCAGTTGTGTCTGACTCTGTGACCCCATGGCCTGCAGCATGCCAAGCTTCCCTGTCCTTCACTATTTCCTGGAGTTTGCTCAAACTCGTGTCCACTGAGTTGGTGGTGCCATAATACAATTATGCGATTATGCCATAATCCAGGGTTGTTTTTTTTTTTTTGTAATTCAGACTATGCCGTTCTCAACTAAACCAGGATTGACTGAACTGTTTTGGAAGCTTGCCCTTCTCTTCCTTGTCTGAACCCAGAGTCATAGATCGTTGTCGGTGGAGGAAACAGATTGGTCCCATCTCCTCCATCATTCTCAGGTGAGAATCCCAAGCCCAGAAGGAACAGGATGGAGTGAACCTCATTCCAGTGGGATCAGAGCTTACCTGGGGCAAACACGGCTCCTGGTCATCAGAAACTGCTGGCAGATTGCACCGCTAGCAAGGTTTGAGCTCTGCTGAAAACCAGGGAGAGAAACTCAGTGGCCAGGTGACCACTGGAAAACTGGAAAACCCACTTACTTGGGCCACATGATGCGAAGAGCTGATACACTGGAAAAGACTCTGATGCTGGGAAAGATTGAGGGTAGGAGGAGAAGGGGGAGACAAAGGATGAGATGGTTTGATGGTCACTAACTCAATGGACATGAACTTGGGCAAACTCCGGCAGGGTCAGGGAGGCCTGACATGCTGAAGTCCATGGGGTCACAAAGAGTCAGACATGACTTAGTGATTGAACAACAACAAAGAGAGCCCCAGGCTTTAGTCTTTATTCCCCTCGCAGCCTGTTACAGTCCCTACACCTCATTCTTAGGTCCTGAAAGTCTCCAGTCTCCTCAAACTCTAAGACACATTCCAGTAATGATATTTTTAAAATAAACTTGCCGTATTTCCTCTCCTCCATTTTCTTTGTGGAAATATTTTAAATTACAGACATCATGCCATTTCATCCCTAAATATTTTTAAGGCTTTTTAGAAAAGCTGTATTTTTATTAAATACTTTCTTATCTTTTTTTCATCTCTGACCATGCCTCATAAAATGTGGGATCTTAGTTCCCCAACCAGGGATTGAACCTGCATCCTCTGCATTGGAAGAGCAGGGTCGTAATCACTGGGCTGCTAGGGAGTCCCTTTATTAAATTCTTCTATTTTAAATACAAAAATTTTAAATAATTCCTTCATATCATCTAATATTTTTGCCATTTTCAAACATCTGCAGTGGCCCCCAAAATACTTCTGGGTTTGCTCCCATCAGGCAGCAGGAGTCATCATTGAGTTTTTAGTCTCTTTTTTGGTTTAGCTGTGGGTTTTTTTCCCTATTGTCTTCATTTATGTCTCCTTTTAACATATAGATAATGTGAATATGAACACTAAAGTCAGGGAAGGGCCAGCTGGTGCTTATGAATATTTGCTCAAGGCCCACCTTCTCACCCTCCACCTCTATCTGAGACCTGGACACCATTTCCCTTTATTGGGTGGACTTCATCCCTCTCTCCCTTTTGCTGAAGGTATTTTCCCCAGGGTCCCACTGTAGATACGGGGTCCCCATTCCAGTTCTCTGCCTTGGTTGCTAAGCCCAGAGGACCGAATCCTGGAGCTTCTGCAACCCACCATGAGGGACCACTTTGGCTGTGAGATCAAGGCCAAAGGGAGGATGAACTCAGTTCTGATGATACCATGTGAGCTGGGATCTCACTGAGCCTGAATTTCTTTTGTGCTTCACCTGAATGTCTTTTTTTGTGCTTCACCTGAATTTTTCAGTTCAGTGAGCCAATGGATTTCCTTTGTTGCTGAAACCTGCTTGATTTGGGTTTTCTGCCTCTGAAAACAAGTCTTGAGTGAAATAGGTTCTTTTGTTCTTAAGGAACAAAGAAAGTCAGAGAAACTCTTCACAGTTGGCTGGAGGTTTAGACCCACACCCCAGTGCAGACTTCTGGTAAACTACGTAAGCAGTGCCAGCGATTCTCGACTGCAGTGTCGGTCAGCATGACCTGGGAGCTTGTTGGAAATACAGATTCTATCCCCTCTACTCCCAGACTGGCTGAATCAGAAACTCTGGAGCAGAGCCCAGGAATCTGTGTTTCAACAAGGCTAACCTAACCCCAGGACTTCACTCAAATCTCACCCTAGGACTCAGTCAGAGTTCCATCTTAGAAAGGTTGTTCTGCAGCTGGATTGGAATCAAGCTATCAAGTGTGGAAGTAAGGAGACTAAAGAGGAGGCTAGGGAAGAGACCGGAAAAGGGAATGGCAACCCACTCCAGACCTCTTGCCTGGAAAATCCCATGGACAGAGGAGCCTGGTGGGCTGCAGTCCATGGGGTCGCAAAGAGTCAGACATGACTGAAGTGACTTAGCAGCAGCAGCAGGAAAGAGACCATGGACTTGAGAGGTAATCAGAGAGAGTTAAGAGATATTTAGGAGATAAGATCAAAGGGATGGTGGGCAAAGAAAATGGAGACATTAAAATGTTTACTGTTTCTTTTTTTTACATCCTTCATTGGATGGCTGGTGGTACCATTTAGAGTTTGGGGTCACAAAGAGAATACTGGGTTTTATGGAGGAAAATCATGAATTTAGTTTTGTCTGTGTTGGGCTTGAGTTCCCCCAGATTCTGGGATTGGCTCTGAATGGGCTACTTGGAAGCAATTCTTATGGCCAGAAGGATGGATGGAGCATGCTGACTGACCACCCCATGGACTGAGTATTGGGGAGGAAGAATAGAGTTAACTGCTCTATTCTCACAAGACCTCTAAGGAAAGGGTGTCTGGCTCAGGATTCCTGGTGCCCTCAGCCAGTGCTATTGAAGTACCAACTTGATCACACCTCAGCATCTCAAATATATATACAGCTACTGTTTCAACTTATTAATAGATTTAATACTTTTAGTCTTGAATTCTACATGAATATTGATATTGCCATCAAAACTTGTTTTTTTTTTTTTTGTATTTGCTTAGTATGTATCTGCTGCTGCTACTGCTAAGTCGCTTCTGACTCTGTGCAACCCCATAGACGGCAGCACACCAGGCTCCCCCATCCCTGGGATTCTCCAGGCAAGAACACTGGAGTGGGTTGCCATTTCCTTCTCCAATGCATGAAAGTGAAAAGTGAAAGTGAAGTCAAAAGCTCACTTGTGTCCGACTCCTAGCGACCCCATGGACTGCAGCCCACCAGGCCCCTCCGTCCATGGGATTTTCCAGGCAAGAGTACTGCAGTGGGGTGCCATTGCCTTCTCCAGTATGTATCTACTCACCCCTATATTTTTAACCTCTCTGTGTCTTATGTTTTAGACATGCTCAGGATTTTTTTTTCCTTTGATCTAATCTGAGAGTCAGCCCTCAAATATCAGAGGTTAATCCATTTATACTTGTTGCAATCTTTGGCATCTTATTTTATGGTTTGCTTCTTATACGTTCTTGCTATTTTTTTTTTTCAGTTTCCAATCTCTCCCTATGCTAATTAACTTTGCTTAATTTCTTAATTCCTTTTTCTTTTTTCTTTTACTATTTTATTTTTTATTAGAATATAGTTGCTTTACAATGTTGTATTAGTTTCTACTGTACAAAAAGTTGAATCAGCTATATGAGTCCCTTGGACAGCAAGGAGATCAAACCAGTCACTCCTAAGGGAAATCAACCCTGAATATTCATTGGAAGGACTGATATGCACTTGAAGCTCCAATACTTTGGCCACCTGATGCAAAGAGCTGACTCATTGGAAAAGACCCTGATGCTGGGAAAGATTGAAGGCAGGAGAAGAAGGAGATGACAGAGGATGAAATGGTTGGATGGTATCACTGACCCAATAGACATGAATGATCAAACTCTGAGAGACAGTGAAGGACCGGAAAGCCTGGCACACTGCAGTCCATGGGATCACAGAGTCGGACGTGACTGAGTGTCTGAACAACAATATGTATACAAATATCTCCTCCTCCTTTTTTTTGGCCACACCACAGGGCATTCGGGATCTTAGTTCCCTGACCAAGGATGGAAACTTCACACCTCGAAATGGAAGCTCGGAGTCATAACCACTAGACGGCCAAGGAAGTCCCTACTGTGCTTCATTTTTACATCCACAATTTGAAGCCTTACATACTATTTTTATTTTACTAACAGTGCCCACAGAGCCCCTGAGGCCCAGGCAGCTGCTCAAAACCACTCTCAGGTGTGGTTCCTTCTCCCTGTGACAGAGGGTGGGACCCACAGGTTGATCCATGCACTCAGGGCACACAGAGGCCCCAGGCCAGGCCCCCTCAGCCTCAGACAGCCCTGCCTTGGCCCGGAGCCTGATCTCTGAGCTTCCTGACCTCAGCTGTGTCCTCACACTCATTTCACTTTGTGCCTCCCCTACCTGCCCCCCACTTCCAGGAACAGCCCTAGCAAACCTTCTCCTGTGTCCCAGAGGCTCCTGGAGTCAGATCCAGAGCCTGGTGAGGAGGTGAGACTTAGTATGTTGGCCTCAGAGCCCACTAGCTGCATGTGGCAGTCCCTCCAGCTCTGTTCTGAAGTCCTCTGAACTCTTGGCTCAGCTGATAGACCATGGCCACCACAGAGGAAACCGTTTACAGCACTTTCTCACCTTCTAGACCTTCTTTCATCACCATATCCATGAACCCTCAAGTCAACAACCTCAGGCTCTCATCCATCAATCCTAGCCCCCCTGGAGCAACCTGTGGTAAACCAGATTACTCCTAAGTCTTCCTCATCAAAAGCACCATTCTAAACCCAAAGGAAATGTATCACAGTCCTTCATCCTAAAAATATTTACTGGGCTTGAACTATGCATTTAATTCATACTGAGACTGAAATAACTGGTAACAGCCTAATCTATGAATTCTCCCCATAGTGTTTTCATTTTCAAATAGAAGCTTGTTGACCATAAAGGATTTTAAATCTCTGATGATATAAACTTCTGACAGGAGCCCTATGGTTCTCCTCAAACGAGAAAGTGAAAATTAAGTCGCTCAGTAGCGTCCGACTCTTTGCGACCCCATGGATTGTAGCCTACCAGGCTCTTCCATCCATGGGATTCTCCAAGCAAGACTACTGGAGTGGGTTGCCATTTCCTTCTCCAGGGGATCTTCCCCACCCAGGGATTGAACCCGGGTCTCCTGCACTGTGCTGCTGCTGCTGCTGCTAAGTCGCTTCAGTCGTGTCCGACTCTGTGCGACCCCATAGACGGCAGCGCACCAGGCTCCCCCGTCCCTGGGATTCTCCAGGCAAGAACACTGGAGTGGGTTGCCATTTCCTTCTCCAATGCATGAAAGTGAAAAGTGAAAGTGAAGTCGCTGTAGGCAGACGCTTTTACCTTCTGAGCCACCAGGGAAGTCCTTAAACGAGAAATTAGTAGAAAGATAACTAACCTAAGAAACCGGAGACCTGGTTCTATATCTTGCTCTCCCATTTGGTACCTGAAGCACCTGGAGCAAGTTGCTTAACCTCCTCATCTCTGGTCTTTCCTCTTAAATGTGTATCGTTGTTGTAGTTTAGTCGCTCAGTCGTGTCCAACTCTTTGCGACTCCATGAACTGAACACGCCAGGCTTCCCTGTCCTTCACTATTTCCCTGAGTTTGCTCAGACTCATGTCCATTGAGTCAGTGATGCCATCCACCCATCTCCTCCTCTGTCACCCCTTTCTCCTCTTGTCCTCAACCTCTCCCAGCATCAGGGTCCCAGCATCATATCGGTGGGCAATCTTGTAGGCAAGAATACTGACCCTGAAAGATGACACGAGCTCACCAGGTGGGGAGGGGGTGACAGAGCGAGCAGTGCCTCTAACGCCCTCCTTGGATCCTCTCATTCTTGGCAAAGGCTAGTTGTCCCACGTGGTGGCATTTTGACCCTGGGCCTAGTGATGGCTCTGTTTGCCCACCATCTACCTCTAAGCAAGATGTACATCAGCAGGCTTTCCTGTGACTCCCCACAGAGGGACCAGTGTTTGAACTTCCACCGTGGAGCCATCGGGGGCCTCTCTCTCTCAGCTTCCACCCCCAGCAGCCTGTTACGCTGTCAGGGGTGGGGTGGGGAGCTCTGGAGCAGGGGCCAATGAGGCATTTACCATGCATCTGGAAGATTCTGGGGTACTGACACCCTAAAACTCACCCCAGGGATCTTCCTTGGTGGAGCTGAGGCCACTGAATTGAAATCCTGAAAATAACCCCCTGCCTCTTCCTGACTTGTTCCCTAGGCCAATTCCAGTGTTCCAAAGGGTCACCAAGAACGTGGTTATAGCACAGGACTTGCAGTTGTGTTCCTTGATGTTGTTCAGTTGCTAAGTCCCGTCCAACTCTCCCAGAGTTTACTCAGATTCATGTCCATTGAGTCTGTGCTGCTATCTACCATCCTCTTCATCCTCTGCCAACCCCTTCTCCTTTTGCCTTTGATTTTTCCCAGCATCAGGGTCTTTTCCAATGAGTTGGCTCTTTGCATCAGGTGGTCAAAGCATTGAGGCTTCAGCATCAGTCCTTCCAATGAATATTCAGGGTTGATTTCCTTTAGGATGGACTGGTTTGATCTCCTTGTTGTCCAAGGGACTCTCAAGAGTCTTCTCCAGCACCACAATTGGAAAGCATCAATTCTTTGGGGCTCATCCTTCTTTGTGATCCAACTCTCACATCCATTGAGTTCCTGCTTCCCCACTAAGATGCTGTGTGTCAGAGCACACTATCTGGTCCCAGTTAATTGATTATCTCAACTGGAGATAATCAAACCAGGTCCTCCAGCTGTTTGCTTCTGAGGCTCCAACAAAATAAGAGATGTATTATGTCTTAGTTGGAGATTGTGTGTTTGTGGAGAGCAAAAATGCAATCATAACTTGCTCAGTCGAGGCCTGTGGCCAGGGGACTTCCAATGGCAGGAAGTACAGCCCAGTCCAGCATTCACCACCTGCCACTCTCAGCCACACTGAACTACCTCTCTGAGACCGGAGATCCTTCTGTGCTTCTCTCCAGCAACTTCTCTCTGGACAGCAGCTGTCCCTGGGAGGGCATGGCATCTGCTCCCCCTGTGTGAGGTTCAGTGTTGCCAGGTGCTGTCCTGGGCCCCTCTGCATGGCTTCGGTTGGACGTCAGCCGGGCCTCATGTCAGCTGGGTTCAAGTTGCCAGCTCAGGCCTGAGAAGGGGCATCTGAGTTGTCAGCCGTCCATTCAGCAGGGGTCGGGGAGGCGGCCCCCAGGTGACAAGAGGGTAGTTGGGAAGGGCTGGGTATCTATCATCCAAGAGTAATGATGCTTTGAAATTCTAAAAGCAGGACATGGAAATAAGAGGGACGAGAGCCCAGTGAGTGCAACTCCACGTCTTTCATTGTGTGAAAAAGGATGAAGTCCAGGGACTTGCACTGTAATGTTCGTCCCTGATATGCCTGTAACTTACAGAAGAATCCTTAGAGGTCTTTGGGCCCCAGGTTACCAACAGAAAAGATGGGAGGTGTGGAGGGGCTTGCCAAGGTCCCCTGGGCACAGGCCCCGCCAATCTCACAGTGGCCACTGGAGGGCAGCAGCTTCCCTTCAAACACAGCCAGTCCACGCACCTCTCTAATCTGTCCTTCACAAAAACCTTTGCTTTAGTTAGTCCTTCACAAAATGGCACCAGAGCAGAAGGCCTTTGGGGAAATTTCCGGCACTCTTGAAGAGAAACGTCCACTGAGAGCACCATGGAACAACTAAGGGGCTGTTTCTAAGGGATATTTTGTTTTTCAAAACTTCTCTCGAGAACCACGAACTCATGGAAACCAGTTTTGGAATTCTGAAATTGCAGAGCCTGCAAAGGGGGTCCTCCCAGCTTCCGCTCCTGGGGGACCCAGGCTTGCCCCTGAAGGGGGTGGTTGGCCAGGTGGCTTTCTTCTCACTGACAGCAGGAGGTTGTTTTTGTGGCTTTTTAAAGAACCACACTTTCTGCTGTCACTAGGATGCAATGTGCCCTCTGTCCTCCCAGCTCCCTCCCAGGACAAAACTTTTGGATCACAAAATAGACAGCAACTTAGTTTAAAAAGGCTTCCCAGGTGGTGTAGTGGTAAAGGCTCCATGCCAATGCAGATAGTTTTTAAAATGTTCGCAATGACAATCTAGAGAAATAACATTAGCCCAAATTAATATCACCTGAAACCATTTTACTTTTTTCCTTGGGTGTTTTTGGCTTTTGTTGTTGTTGGGTTTATTTTTTTAGTTTCAAGAACACTGGAGTGGGTTGCCATGCCCTTCTCCAGGGGATCTTCCCAACCGGGGATTGAACCCGGTTCTCCTGTGTAGCAGGTGAATTCTTCCCTGGTCTGATACACCAGGGAAGTCAGGTTTTTTAAGCTTAACTCAGCCAAATCCTGGAGAAGGAAATGGCAAACCACTCCAGTACTCTTGCCTAGAAAATCCCATGGACAGAGGAGCCTGGTAGGCTACAGTCCATGGGGTCGCAAAGAGTCAGACACGACTGAGCGACTTCACTTCACTCACTTTGCACTTTACCACTGGAGAAGGAAATGGCAACCCACTCTAGTATTCTTGCCTGGAGAATCCCATGGACAGAGGAGCCTGGCGGGCAGTGGTCCATAGGGTCGCAGGGAGTCGGACACGACTGAAGTGACTGAGCACAGCCAAATTCCTACTCTGCATTGTTGTAATAGTGAAAAGTTGGAAGCATAAATTAACAATAATAATACAAACAAACAATAGTACTTACAGTTTCCATAAAAGTTATAAAAATATCAGTTGTTGATTGGAAACTTTCATTTTTAACCTTTCAATAACGTCAGTGGGAACTTTTGAAAAAAGCTGGAAATCCCTCCCACCTTCATTTCTACCCCATCACCTGGGTCCCTCCGGATAGAGCAAAAAAACGATATTTGAAATGGCACAAAGGAATAGAAAAGAGAAGTTTAAATAACAAATTTCCAAAGTTATTTTATTTCATTTAAATGCTATCAGGATTTCAGGTTGATTTCTAATTAAGACAAATCAATGTATGTGATTCGAGAGGAGGGTAGTTAAATTTCTATTCCAGTCAATTCCCATTGGTATCATCTCGCTCAAACCCTTCTCATGCATTTAAGCCATCTCACTTCCGTTCATGGATGATGGTTTTCTCCTGTTTTAATCGTAAATTAAGCAGCTGCCTCGGTAGAAATGGTATGATCTGAACACCCAGGGCTTCTTGAACAGAAGGCAGGGCTCACTCTTCAAGGCCAATACTTTTCTTTTTTCCTCTTTGTTATCTTCTGTTCAATAAATCTTCTCAGGTACTCAAGGTTTTGGTCAATGTTGTTTAGATAAAAGTGGAGCTTGGAGCCTAAAGTGTATTCTATAAAAAGAAGAGTTAACAGGAAAAAGTCAGAACTTTGAAGAGATTCAGGAAAACAGGGGACACAGGACAGCCAGATACCACTCCCTACATGTATATTTAGGAGAAATATTTTTGATTCTTTCATATGCCTGCCATGTTCCCATCCCATTGGCTTCAGGCATCCTTGCTATGTCTGAATTTAGGCTTGTAAGCTGCCAGAATCCAAGGGGTGACATGTCGAAGATGGCTCAACCCTTGACCCTTGGTTTTCATGTGAAGCTCAGTAGCCTTTACCTTAGAATACATAGGTGTTTTCTAACAAATAAGTTGCAAGAGGGCTGATTTTGCTATTCTCCTGTGTTTATAACTGATCTTTGTTTCTCAGGTCATTCATCTCTGATGAGTTGATCATATTAACCGATCTGATATGGATACTATAGAACTATGAAATATCATGTGGATTGTACAGTTGGGTTGCTACATAGAAGTCTGCTGCTAAGTCGCTTCAGTCATGTCCGACTCTTCGTGACCCCATAGATGGCAGCCCACCAGGCTCCTCTGTCCCTGGGATTCTCCAGGCAAGAACACTGGAGTGGGTTGCCATTTCCTTCTCCAATGCATGAAAGTGAAAAGTGAAAGTGAAGTCGCTCAGTCATGCCAGACTTAGCGACCCCATGGACTGCAGCCTACCAGGCTCCTCCGTCCATGGGATTTTTCCAGGCAAGAGTACTGGAGTGGGGTGCCATTGCCTTCTCCAACATAGAAGTCTGGGTCTGAGTAAAGTTGGAGTGAGATGATGCCCAATTCTCTGTTCTCTTCTCAGTAAAGGAAGGGCATTGTTCAGATCCCTTGGCTGGGGTTGGGAGGAAGCCCTCTTCCTACCTCCTGGGAGTTGGTATGTTGTTGCTATTGTTATCGCTGTCATTAGTTGCTAAGTCATGTCCGACTCTTTGTGACCCCATGGACTGTAACCTGCCAGGCTCCTCTGTGCCTGGGATTTTCCAGGCAAGAGTACTGGATCAGGGTGCCATTTCCTTCTCCAGGGATCTTCCCAAACCAGGGATGGAACCCAAGTCTCCTGCATTGGCAGGAGGATTCTTTACTACTGAGCCACCAGAGAAGCCTGGGAATTCGTGTACTCCTCCTAAATAGCAAGTCTCAGAAGTGAGGGCCAAAATGACATACTGCAAGATGGGACATTCTGGACTAAGAGGTGGTTATTAGAACCTCTGAGGTCGCTCATGAGGGTACATTGGGATGACAGTCCTGCCCTGCTTCAATGGAAAGAGCATTTGAGAAGTGGCCTAAGGAGAATGATACAATCTGTGCTTGTTGCAAGAATAGCATAAAATGTTAAACAGGGAGCATAGCAAAATTAGAACAAGGAGACAGATCAATGGGTCTAAGCTCCCTTTGTTTAGTCTGCTAGTGATTGGACCTGTTTAGGAGGGTGTCATCCTTTAGAAAAAGAAATTGTGACTGTTAATATCCAATATTTCGGCCACCTGATGAAAAGAGCCGACTCACTGGAAAAGACCCTGATGCTGGGAAAGATTGAGGGCAGAAAGAGAAGGTGGAGACAGATGAGGTGGTTGGATGGTATCACTAACTCAATGGGCACAAGTTTGAACAGGCTGTGGGAGATGGTGAAGGACAGGGAAGCCTGGCATGCTGCAATCCATGGGATCACAAAGAGTCGGACATGACTTAGTGACTGAACAACAACAATATCGTATAAATTATAATATGGGGAAATTAAAATTATAGTTGGTATCATTCTTCCTGTTAGTATTGTATGAAAGGAGCAAACTGATACAATGGAAAACAATAAATGAACCAGGAGAGATGGGGAGAAAACTATAAATGGAGCTTTATTGTGCTGAGGAGTATGTACGGAAATTTTTAACTTTTGCAAGGTACATGTGGAGATAGGGTAATACTGACTGGAGACCAGGTCTATTTATTAAAGAATATAAAGGCATCCATGGAATTTTCCAGGCAAGAATACTGGAGTGGATTGCCATTTCCTACTCCAATAAAGTCGTCAGGAACGGTTAATAGGAATATACTGTAAAGACAGTGAATTCAGGGAATGTGTGTAGTTCACCACCACTTTACAGAGAACTGGACAAAATAAAGACGGGAAATTGCAGAATATTTACATTCCTGTGACCACAGAAATGAGGTAAGTCAAACCAACACAGCTGAAGCCCCACCTCCTGGACTGGAAGGTCCGGGGAAACTGGACCACTTATGCCTGCTTCCAGCATCCTGGCATCTGCAGCTTCACCTGTGTGCATCCAAAAGTGTCCAACTCTTTGTGACCCCGTGGACTGTAGCCCACCAGGCTCCTCTGTCTGTGAGATTTCCCAGGCAAAGATACTGGAGTGGGTTGCCGTTTCCTCCTCCAGGGGATTTTCCTGACCCAGGGATCTAATCTGCATCTTGTGCTTCTCCTCTACCGGCAGGCAGTTTCTTTACCACTGAGCCACCTGTGAGGCTCAAAGGCCATTTGGTGGCTAATCCATCCCCAGTTTGATCCCCAAGAAAAGGTAATAAGCATTATGTGGTCTAGTTAACTCCACCTTGAGGGAATTTATGGGAGGAGTTGAGGATGGATTTGTAATGCAGACCAAGATAGAAGTGTGGGGGAAATATCTGAGTTGGATATGATGAGGTTCACTTGAGCCGACACTCTATGGGAGCATCTTATGTTCCTGACATCTTGCTTCTCCCACTGTCTCTGGCCAATACTAGGTGATATTCTGGAGCTGGTTCGTTCTCATCACCCTCTCTGTCCTACTCAGTAGTACCACTGCCCGGACTGGGAAAATGAGTCATGCCCTTCACCCAAGCCCCGTTCTGATTGGTCCACCTGTGCCCCCTGAGGCTTAGATGACTCCCCTTCCCTCACTGTGGCCAGAAGAGACGGGTTCACCCAGAGAAGGAGGAAAACAGGAAACTATCATCGCACATGGCAAAGAACAAACGAGAGTTGATATCACTCACCCTGATGAGGGTGAGACACGAAGTTGGCTTCTACCACTCTGTGGTTCAGGGGCTGAGTGCTGCGGTAATTATTTTGGATGGTCTCGTTCTGGTGATTCAGTAAGGAATTCTCTAGCTTCTCAATCTGCCAGCAACATGAAAGGAATTAATGAGAGGAGAGGCACTGGGTAACTTTTTTTTTAAGTTAGTTAACAGTTGAACCAGCGCTTGGATTTATATAACTCTGATAAAGAAGATCTCAAGTCCTGAAGCGGTTCTGGGCACTATGTGCCTTGGCATTCATCCACACAGTCATTCTTCTGACAATATCTTTCCATCTTTTTCTACAGGTATTTAGCCGGTAGCAGAAAAGAGAGAAAGAAGTAAACAGAGACATACCAAGTAGCAAGCTCAATTTCTGTTTTTCTGAAAATTCCTGTTTTTGTCTACATTTTCTTTTATTTTTGCTGTGCTGGGTCTTAACTGCTGCACTCAGGCTTTCTCTAGTTGTGGCCAGTGGGGGCTACACTTTGTTGTGGTGTGAGGGCTTCTCAGTACAGTGGCTTCTCTTGTTGCGGAGCACAGTCTCTAGGTTCACAGGCTCAGTAGTTGTGGCACACAGGTTGAATTGCTCTGAGGCGTGTGGGGTCCTCCGAATCCAGGGATCGAACCTGTGTCCCCTGCACTGGCAGGCAGAGTCTTAACCACTGGACCGCCAGGGAAGTCCCTTGTCTACATTCTTGAGAGACATTTTTGCTGCTGTACAACTCTAGGTAAGCTACTCATTTCTCTCAGTGCTGTGAAAAAGTTGTTGCACTGCTTCCTGACTTTCATTGTTGCTGCATTGAATTAACGCTCGTCTAATCGTAGGTCTTTCATGAAATATGTCTTTTCTCTTTGGCTGATATTTAAATCTTCTCTGCTTTGATAGCTTGTGGCTTCACTGTGATGTGTTTAGTGTGGGCTTCTTTTTGTTTTCATTGACTCATTGGGCTTCCTTATTATATAACATGGTGACTTTCAACCCTCTGGAAAAAAACCCTCAGTCAACATTTCTTAAATTATTCCTCTTCTCTATGCCATCTCTCTTCTCCCACTATAATTTCAACTTGACATTTTTCAGGTCTTTCTAGAATGTTCTCTATACCTCTCTATTTTTTCATATTTCTACCTCTTTTTCTCTTTATGCTGCATTTCGCGTAATTGTCTCAGCTCTGTCTTCCAGCTTACTAATTCTTTCTTGAACTTGTCCTACATGCTATTAAACTCATTTGTTGGATAACTAATTTCGGTTACTATTTTTTCATTTCTAGAAATTAACAATTTACTTTTTTTCAAGTTGACTTGGTCATTTTTATACTTTGTTCTTTCCTTGTATTTCAAACTCTTGTACATATTAAACATATCAAATATGTTTAATTATAGATATTATGCATTCTTTACCATTTCCTTCTCCAATGCATGAAAGTGAAAAGTAAAAGTGAAGTCGCTCAGTCATGTCCAACTCTAGTGAGCCCATGGTCTGCAGCCTACCAGGCTCCTCTGCCCATGGGATTCTCTAGGCAAAAGTACTGGAGTGGGGTGCCATTGCCTTCTCCAAATATTAAACATACTTTATATTAATTGGCTGATAATTATAATATCTGAAATCTTTGTAGGTCTAATTCTGCTGATACTCACTCATAGTGCCTTTTTCTTAGTATTTTGTGATTTTTTTTTAATTGAGTTCATCTCAGATAACTTTATTTGTAGAAATTCTTCTAGATCTGAATTTAAGGTGCATTTTTAGTAGATAACTAACATTGACTTTTGTTAGGTATCTCAGGGCACTTTCAACCTGGTTGGCAATGTTTTTACATGTTGGTATAAGAATAAGGGGTCTTTGCACTTTTTCCTGAAATAGGGAAATGGAAAATTTAAAAAGAGAAATATTCACTTCTGAGGAACCCGGAAGGTTTGCTTTGCAACCTCAGTAACATTTGTCCTTTATTTAACTCAACAAATACTTATTATGTGCCCGTGCTAGGCTCAAGGACAAAAGACAGTTGATACAGCTCTTCCCCTCAAAGGGCTACAGATATTTTTAGATGGTAAAGGGCTAAATCTGAAGCTGTCCTTCTTGCATAAAATCATTTATGAGATTAGAATGTAGCCCCATAAAAAAAAAAAAAAAAAGAATTAGCCCCATAAGGACATGGAGTTTGCACATGTAATACCTGGTGAGAGCGGCACTCAATAAATATTTGCCTTCACTATGCAAATTTTCTCCTATGACTTGAATCAGGTCCCAGTGTTTTTTTGTTGTTGTTGCATTGCCTATAGATTTCTTGGATTCTCTGAAGCCTGTTGGCCCGTTTCTGCCACAGCACAGCACTAGCAGGATCACCCATGGTGATAGATGTGAGGCACTACAGCCCTGGACATAGAAAACACTATAGGAGCCCAGGTATTGGCATTAGATAAGATTTAGGGGAACGCTCTTGTTGATCAGGCCATGGAAAGGAGAGACTTGGATATTAAAGCAATCTTGTACATTACCTGTGTCTTAGAGAGCTTGACAGTATCTGCTACCACAAACCAGTGGACGTTTTCTGTACAGGGAGGAGTGGTGAGTGACCCCAAGTAGCTGTAGTAGTATCGGAGGTCCCCAGGTAGCATGTCCTGAATGTCAAGGTCCCTCAGAACTGTGCTTTGTCCTAATAGAGGGGATGAGAAGCAAAGTCAGGGACCACTGCTGCCCCTTGAGAGGACAGCTCTGGCTCATATCTCACTATCTTTAAATCTCCTGATTTAAGCAGAAGAACTTAGAACCTGATCATTGGGAAACATCACCCAGTGTACTGCTTCCTGGAAAGGGTTAAGAGCAAAGACTTTGGGGAGAAACCCACTCAAATACCTCCTCTGGCTGGGTGGCCCTGGTGGGATATGCACCTGTCTATAGACAGGGGACACTCATGGGAGTTCCCTGGTGGTCCAGTGGCTAAGACTCCATGCTGTCAATGCAGGGGGTCTGGGTTCGATCCCTGGTCAGGGAACTAGATCCCACATGCTGCAACGAAAGATGCTGCACGAGGCAGGAACTCTGCTTTTTTCCCTGAGCACTTCTGCATTTTTTTAATGGCAAAGAGGATATCTTTGTGATATATACATAAACAGGTTTGTTTAACCAAGGCTGTGAAGTCTAGTAGTGCATAGCCCAATGAGCAGGCAAAAAATTTCTAAGTTTTTTTTTTTTTTTCTGGTTGCACTGCATGGCATGCAGGATCTTACTTCCCTGAACAGGGGTTGAACCCATGCTCCCTGCAGTGGAAATTGGGAGTCTTAACCACAGGACTGCCAAGTTAAGAAGATGAGTGAGTAACTGGCTACCTTCTCCATGAAGTGGGAGGTCAGGCATCCCGTCAGGGGAGAAGCTGGGGCCAGGGAGGGGGTGCTTCGGGAGAGAGGAGAAAAGGTGATGCAATCATTGTGGAGAGGGGAAAAGAAAAAGCCCAGAGGAGTATTTTAGGATTTCTGAGCAGTGTTAGTACTTGTTTATATTTTAGCTAGGAATGAAAGTAATACCAGTTAGAAATATCTGTGTTTCTCTCAGGCACATTCCCTATAGGCTGTTTGGCTACAGACTCTGAGAAAGTAGAAGTTGGCGGAGGGCTTTATCAGGTAAGTTTGTGGAGGGATGGAGGGCATTTGCATGGGTGTGTCAGAATGATGGTCTGTGGCATCCAAGCCAGGTAAAGAGAACTGAGAGGCAAGAAGCGTGACTAGTAGTGAAAACGTGGAGGCCCATGACTTGGAGGTCAGGAGATCACTGGAGAGGGTGAGGACTCAGGTCAGGGAACTGGAGACCGGTATATGGGGCAGAGTGAGATGCCCAGAACCAAGGCTGCAGCAGACATGGTAACAGCTTAAAGTCAAGAGTTGATCATGGGAGTGGGCAAATGCTCTGACGAGAACCCTGCCTTCCGGAGGCAGAGAGCAGGGAGGCCAGCCCTGTGTCTGCATCACAGACACCACGGCAAGAGGCTTCACTCTTGAGACTCTTCTCAACTGGAAACCCAGGAGCTCATCTCTGTCTGAGGACTAGGATCATCACGACCAGCTGGGGCCAGAGGTCAAGGAGCTCATCTCTGTCTGAGGACTAGGATCATCACGACCAGCTGGGGCCAGAGGTCAAGGAGCTCATCTCTGTCTGAGTACTAGGATCATCACGACCAGCTGGGGCCAGAGGTGAGGGCGACTTAATTGAAAATATCCCTCATTCATGGAACTCTGGCCATCCAGACGTCCCAGTCGTGGAAATCGACAGGTAGTTTATGAACGGGTCTCCCAGAGGTGTGTACAGCGTGAGCCAATCACGGGAACTGCTGGAGCCAGAGACCTTGCACAGGGAGCTAAGTGTCCCCTGGAAAGCTTATCTGCAACCCTGCCCACCCGTGACTCTTCCCTGCCCCCCGTCCCCATCACACTCAGGCTCATTCCTCTGCCCTGGTGCGCCTTCTGTTGGTTTCTCTTACCTGCATACCTGATGTCCTCCAGGTGAGAAATGAAGTTGCTGTAGTAAGTATTTTCAGCATAATCCTTTACCTGCAGGGGAAACACGGAGCAGTTAACCTAAGGGAGGTGGGTCCTCCATCTGGTACTATCTCCCTTAATTCAGCTGTTTGGTATCCTGGCTGGTGGTGCAGAGCTATGAGGGCAAGGAGGCATCCGGGGAGACAGTCTGGCGCTTCTTTGCACCAACTGCCTTGGCTCACCAGTTTCTTCCAGAAAGACAAGATCTGAAGCACTTTGGCAGTTTCCCGGAAAAAGACCTTCTTTGCAGTATCTGGTGATATCCTCATGAAATGGCCAAAGTCACTGTTAAAATATCCCCAGTGACCTTGTTTTGGGCATTGTCAGCCACAGTCAGCTTCACTGTGGGTTTTTTGTTTTGTTTTTAGCCACTGCCACGCAGCATGCAGAATCTTAGTTCCCTGACCAGGGATCAAGCCCATATCCCCTGTAGGGGAAGTGTAGGGTCTTAACTGCTGGACCACCAGGGAGGCCCCCAGATGCATTATGATCAGGGGCTTGGTCTCAAGTGCTCCCTTCTTCATCCTCAGGACTTTTGACTGGATGGACGAGAGCCAGATGTCCAAGGCAAAACTGCTCCAATGCTGACCTCCGACATCCTCTATTTTTTGAATGAGTGTTTACTTTTTAGAAGGCAGGAAAGTTGCTTTTGGTGAAAAAGGTCTATGAACAATGGTTTTTTTCAGTCAGGGATGCTGATCCATTCTTCCACTGGGTGAAAATTCAGACTTTCTTGGATTTCTTCTTTTTCTAATCTTAAATTTATTTTTTAATTGAAGGACAATTGCTTTACAGAATTGTGTTGGTTTCTGCCAAACATCAACATGAGTCATCCATAGGTATATATATGTCCCCTCCCTCTTTACCCTCCTTCCCACCTTCGTCCCCACCCCACCTCTCTAGATTGTTACAGAGCCCCAGTTTGAGTTCCCTGAGTCATACAGCAAATTCCAATTGGCTATCTATTTTACATATGGTAATGTAAGTTTCCATGTTACTCTCTCCCATACATCCCTCCCCCTCTTTCCTCCCAACCCCCTTCCTTGGATTTCTGACTGTCGTTTATCTGTTTTCTAAATGTGTCATCTCTTTCTCTGTTCTTCTAGCTACCTTTCATGTTAAACAAATACTTTCAGTGTACTATTTAACCATTTTAAGTTATTAATGGTTGCTCTAGTGACTTCAATGTGCAACTTACATCAGTTTGTGCTAGAGAGTATCCCAGGTGGCGCAGTGGTAAACAATCCACCTGCCAATGCAGGAGACACAAGAAACTTGGGTTTGATCCCCAGGCAGGAAGATCCCCTGGAGGAGGGCATGGCAACCCATTCTAGTATTTTTGCCTAGAAAATTCCAGGGACAGAGGAGCCTGGAGGGCTACAGTCCATGGGGTCGCAAAGAGTTGGACACAACTGAGCGTTTTCTCAAATACAGATCACATTTTCCTATTTGCATGCTGAACTTTTTCCTTGATTACTAGA
This sequence comes from Bos grunniens, assembly GCF_055505025.1. NCBI lineage: Eukaryota > Metazoa > Chordata > Mammalia > Artiodactyla > Bovidae > Bos > Bos grunniens. Next base: position 36,612,339 of record NC_141180.1, on the reverse strand, counting down.
CATTTTAGATAATATATGGTAGCTAATCTAAATTCTGATTTTTAAAAACTATCCTGCGGAGTTTTTGTTGTTGTTCATGCAACTATTCAGTGACTTGCCTGGGCTTTATCTGTAGAATATGTGTCCATAGTACTGTGTAGCAGCTGATGAATCTGCTCAGGTCTTAAGTCTTATTTTTATTTTTTTAGCCTAGACCATCTATGGTCAGCACAATTTTACAGTCACTCAGTGATTTTAGTAGAGGTTGTGCTCAAACCCCAGGAGCCCATTCAAAGGTCAGCCAGTTACCAAGTCAGACTCAGCTTTCACATTCCATCAGGCCTTCTTGGGAAGCCGATACAAGCTCTCTATGGCTCTCTCATTTTCGGGATCTCCCAGTTAGACTTCTGATTGGCCTGCTGCTTGCCACTCACCTCAGTTAGGATGTGACAGACTCCCAAAGCTGCGAGTTTTCCTTGTTTTCTGTCTTTTCTGTTGTTTGCTACTTTTATCAGCAATGCCCCTCGGGCATGGGTTTTCAGTCCCTACTTCAAATCTAATGAATCCCTGTACCAGGCAGTGAAGCTGCTGGTTTTCCTGTTCACCTGCCCTGATGAAACTACCTTGCTGACCAAGTTGTTGTTGTTCAGTTGCTAAGTTGTGTCCGACTCTTTGCAACCCAATGGATTGCGGCACGCCAGGCTCCCCTGTCCTTCACCATCTCCCGGAGTCTGCTTATACTCGTGTCCATTGAGTCGGTGATGCCATCCAACCATCCTATCCTCTGTTGTCCCTTGTCCTCCTGTCTTCAATCTTTCCCAACATCAAGGTCTTTTACAGTGAATCAGTTCTTCCTATCAAGCGGCCAAAGTGTTGGAGCTTCAGCTTCAGCATCAGTCCTTCCAATGACTATTCAGGTTTGATTTCCTTTAGGATTACTTACTGACCAAGTTAGCAGATGGAAAGAATGCCAGGCAAGAAGCCCACAAACTTCCATTGTTCTTACTCAAAATTCTCACCATTTATCATACGTAAGTGCTTGACCTTGTTCCTGTCTTTGGTCCATTTCCAGAGCACTGATATGCTTGTTTTTGATGTGCTGTGTTCAGTCGTGTCCAGCTCTTTGTGACCCCATGGACTTTAGCCTGCCAGGCTTCTCCGTCCATGGAATTTTCCAGGCAAGTGTACTAGAGATGGTTGTCATTTCCTTCTCCAGGCAATCTTCCTGACCCAGGGGTTGAACCCATGTCTCTTGTGTCTCCTGCATTGGCAGGTGGTTTCTTTACCAGCTGAACCACCAGGGAAGCTAATATACTTGTTTTAGGAGGGGATCATATTCACTGACCATTTCTTGCTGCCTAGACATAAGTCCCACCTTCCAGACTTTCTGAGGAATGCAGAGATGTGGCCTCTGTCTACTGGGGTGCAGGCTTTCTCATGTCCTCAGACCAATTTCTATCAAGTCAGCCCCTCTGGGATCAGCTCTTCTAACTCAGCTTGTCCAGATCATCCAACGTCCTTGAGGTTGGTGACCCAGAGGCACCTCAGTAACTGTGAGCAAGGACTGGGGAAAGAGTAGGTCTTTCAGGGACTTCCCCGATGGTCCGGTGGTTGAGACTCCCAATACAGTGGGCCCAGGTTTGATCCCTGATCAGGGAACTAGATCCCACATGTCTCAATTAAAGATGCTGCATGCTGCAATAAGGGACAAAGATCCTTCATGCCACAACTAAGACCAGATAAGTAGACAAATATTTTTCTTTAAAAGAGTAGATTTTTTATCAAGTCAGTGTTTCCAAGAACTGTGAGCTCGGGACTACATAAGGAGAGACAAGTAGGAAAAGCGTTTGTCTACACTTAACACCTTGTTTTGCCACCAGTTTATAATTTCGAGTGTGTAGGTTCAGCCTACCTCAACCAGGGCCGCCAGCACAGCTAAACCATCCGGCTCATTCTGGGCTTCCTCATAGCTGCCATATTTAGAATTGTAGTGGACGACATGAATCTGTGGAAGCAAGAAAGGGAGTGAAAGTCGCTCAGTTGTGTCTGACTCTTTTCGACCCCATGGGCTACACAGTCCATGGAATTCTCCAGGCCAGAATTCTGGAGTGAGTAGCCTTTCCCTTCTCCAGGGGATCTTCCCAACCCAGGGATTGAACTGAGGTCATCAGCATGGCAGGTGGATTCTTTACCAACTGAGCCACCAGGGAAGCCCAAGAATACTGGAGTAGATAGCCTATCCCTTCCCCAGTGGATCTTCTCAACCCAGAAATCAATCCAGGGTCTCCTGCATTGCAGGCAGATTCTTTACAGGCTGAGCTATCAGGGCAAGTCAAGGGCAATTCCCATAATCTTCAAATGCTTCAGGTTTTCAGGAAAGGAGGAAAATGAAAAAAAGATGCTTCATCTGGCGCCTCTGCTTGACCAACAAACACTGCTGACCACCATCTCCCTCCATCTGGGCTACAAGATCTAAGACCAGAAAGTTCTGAGAAGGACGTGAGGAGAGGGCTGAGAAATGTTCATGGGGAGAAGCTCTGGTTCATGCAGGCTTGTATTGTTTGTATTAGCTGATTTTCCTTTATATTTGCAAAGTAATGAACATTTCTAATATTTATTGAAACAGCTTAATTTGCATAGCCTGTACTCAATACAAAAAAAATAGTGTATACCACTTGTTTGCTTAGTAAGAATCAGTGCTAGATTTCTAATTTTAAAAAAACAGATACACAACAAGCAACAAAAGTTTACTGTATAGCACAGGGAACTACCGTCAATATCTTGTAATAACCTATAATGGGAAATAATATGAAAAATAATATATGTATATATGTATAACTGAATCTTCTTGCTGTACACCTGAAACATTGTAAATCAGCTATACTTCAGTAATATATATATATCAATAAAAAAGAATAATGTATAAAATATGTGAATCAAGTTTAAATTAAAATTTTGACGCTAAAAAAAAAAAAGACCAGAAAATTCTCCAAGAATGCAAAGAACATGAGTGGGATTACGTGTGCTGTGTGCTAAGTTGCTTCAGTCATGTCTGACTGTCTGTGACACCACAGATGGTAGCCTGCCAGGCTCCTCTGTCCATGGGATTCTCCAGGCAAGAATACTGGAGTGGGTTGCCATGCCCTCCTCCAGGGGATCTTCTTGACCCAGGGATAAAACCTGCGTCTCTTATGGGGAGATGGCAATACACCTTCTCCCAGGCAGACAAGCTGGCAGAGTTCCAGGAGATCATATGAGGCCACAAGGTTCTCCTGAGGTCTCCCTAGAGTGGGCATATGCCCCCTTACCTCAGGAGGCCACTGTAAATCCATGGTCATCCGAAGCAGTAATGATCCTCACTGCTGCTGCTGCTGCTACTGCTGCTAAGTCGCTTCAGTCGTGTCCGACTCTGTGCGACCCCATAGATGGCAGCCCATCAGGCTCCCCCATCCCTGGGATTCTCCAGGCAAGAACACTGGAGTGGGTTGCCATTTCCTTCTCCAATGCATGAAAGTGAAAAGTGAAAGTGAAGTCGCTCAGTCGTGTCCGACTCTAGCGACCCCATGGACTACAGCCCACCAGGCTCCTCCGTCCATGGGATTTTCCAGGCAAAAGTACTGGAGTGGGGTGCCATCGCCTTCTCCGAATAATCCTCACTAGCCACATCTTTTCAGGTAGTGTCTCATCAGGTCTCTGTTTTGAAGTAGAATCCAATAGGCTTTCCTTATGAAGCCTCCTAGGTAGCACTAGTGGTAAAGAACCCGCTTGCCAAGGCAGGAGCCTTAAAATACGTAAGTTCAATCCCTGGGCAGGGAAGATCCCCTGGAGGAGGGCATGGCAACCCACTCCAGTATTCTTGCCTGGAAAATCCTATGTATAGAGGAACCTGTCAGGCTACGATCCATGGGGTTGCAAAGAGTCAGACATGACTAAAGCGACTTGGCAAGCACCCATCCTAAGCAAGAGAGGAAACCAGCAAATCTACCACACAGAAATCCAGCTGAAACTAAAGAGGGTTTGCCCCACTCTCTGGGCTGTATACTCCTGCTTTGGGCTGACTTCGTGAAGGAGGGGACCCATCTGGAACCCCCAGCACAGAGCAGTGATTAGTGGTGAGTGAATGAAAAATAAATTTAACCTCAGGGTGACCTGACTCACTACTGCACAAAGTGTTTTTGGCTGTTTTAGTGAGAAAAGTAGGGCTTCCCTGGTAGTCCAATGGTTAAGAATCTGCTTTGCAATGCAGGGGACACCAGTTCAATCCCTGGTCCAGGAAGATCCCACGTGCCAAAGGGCAACTCAGCCGGTGCAGCACAGCTGCTGAAGCCTGCACACCCGAGAGCCCGAGCTCCGCAACAAGAGAAGCCACCGCAATGAGAATCCTGTGCAGCATGACAGAGAGTAGCCCCCACTCACTGGAACTAGAGAAAGCCTAGAAGCAGCAAGAGCCACCAAAAAATAATAGTGATAATAAATTAAAAATAAATTAAACCGGGCTTCCCTGGTGGTTCAGTAGTAAAGAATCTGCCTCCAATGCAGGAAACCTGGGTTTGATCCCTGATCTGAGAAGATCCCACATGCTGAGGAGCAAACTAAGCCTCTGTTTCGCAACAACTGAGCCTATGCGCTAGAGCTGGGAGCTGCAATTACTGAGCCCACATGCCACAACTATGGAAGTCTGAGGCTCTACAGTCGTGCTCCACAAAAGAAGCCACCGCAGTGAGAAGCCCAACCACTGCAACTAGAGAAAAGGCCTAGCAGCAATGAAGATCTGGACAGTCAAAAATAAAATAAATAAATACTTTTTAAAACAGGGCTTCCCAGGTGGCTCAGTGGTAAAGAATCCACCTGCCGATCAAACACAGGAGACCTGGGTTTGATCCCTGGGTTGGGAAGATCTCCTGCAGGAGGAAGTAGCAACCCACTCCAATATTCTTGCCTGGGAAATCACATGGACAGAGGAGCGTGGAGGGCTGCAGTCCATGGGGTGGCAGACTGGAGAAAAGCCCTCGCAGTGGCAAAGACCCTTGACAGCCAATAAATAAATAAATATTTTTTAAAAAGACAGTAACCCAAACATGACTATGGGGTTTGAAAGAAAGAGGAGCCTGAAGGTACCTCAATTATGTATCGCATCCCATCCACAGTGTGCTCAGAGCCGCTGATCTCCGAGGATGCTCCGCCCCAGTGGAAGTGCATCTGCTTGGCTAAGTACTGCGTGCCGTCGGAGGTTGTCATGCGCATGGTGGATGGCAGGCTGATCTGTACTAGAAGAGAAGACGAGGGGCAGGGAGTGTGCGGACGGGCGGGGACAGGGCAGGCCCGCAGGTGAGGCAGCGACCCTGCTCACCTGCCCACTCCTGGAGCAAGCTGGTGCTATAGACAGACCTGGATTGCCATGGGCAGGGTGACCCCCGCAGAGGAGGCACTGGCACACAGGGCCAGTTGGGGACCAGGCCCTGAGCTGGGCTGGACAGGCACTTGTCCCAGGGCACACACCTTCCCACTCAGGACCAGCAGGTCAGGGGCAGGACACCAAAGGGCAGGTCCAACTGATTATCCCTGAAAAAATAGGGCTAGTGAGTGTGGAAGCCTCCACTCTTCACCTGTGGCCAATTTTGGAATTTGCCCACAGGGTAGGGAACAGGAAGTGGGGCCTCTTGGGACTGTTTTGATTACTTTTACTGCTAAGCTAAGTTGCTTCAGTTGTGTCCAACTCTGTGCGACTCCATAGATGGCAGCCCATCAGGCTCCCCCGTCCCTGGGATTCTCCAGGCAAGAACACTGGAGTGGGTTGCCATTTCTTTCTCCAATGCATGAAAGTGAAAGTGAAGTCGCTCAGTCATGTCCAACTCTTAGCGACCCCATGGACTGCAGCCTACCAGGCTCCTCCGTCCATGGGATTTTCCAGGCAAGAGTACTGGAGTGGGGTGCCATCGCCTTCTCCGTTACTTTTACTACCTGAGGTGAATACCCTGGAAGGCTGAATTGAGGTCATTATCTTTTCCATGATGTGGTTAAAATCTTCATCCCATGTTGACTTCTAGAACCAGCCCAACTAACAACCCATCCCGCTGCATAGAAGGGAGCATCCCTGAGGGTTTCAACCCTTTTTTTGTTGCTGAACTGCTCTGGGTCTTCATTGCTGCTCAGGCTTTCTCTAGTTGTGGTGTGCTAGCTTCTCATTATGGTGGCTTCTCTTGTGGAGCACAGGCTCTAGGGCATGTGGGCTTCAATAGTTATAGCTCCTGGGTTCTAGAGCACAGGCTCAGTAGTTGTGGTGCTTGGGCTTAGCTGTCCCGTGGCTTGTGGAATCTTCCCAGATCAGGGATCAAACCTGTGTCCCCTGCATTTGCAGGTCGATTCTTAACTACTGGACCCCTAGAGAAGTCCTTTTATTTTATGGACCAAAGAGCCAACCCAGGGAGGTAGAAAGATTTGCAGTCACTCAGTTCATAGGTCCAGGCAGAACCAGGCCTGGACAGGACATCATCACTGCAGGCCTCAATTTGTTTTCAGAAGACAAGAGATCAAATTCTGTGGCATGTCAGGGAACACGCAGACTCTCAGCACGGGATTGAATTTGATGTAATCATCAACAGTTTCAAACGTTAGGTTCTTGCCGACAGGAAAATGGTTCAGTCTTCTAGCTAACTCATGCCTTGGGCCCTACAGACTTTCTACAGGGAAGTCACTCTGGTCAGACAGCTGTCTTGTTTATTCCACTGGCTCAGGCCTCAGAGAAATCTCTATATTTTGGAATGAGTCAGGCAAAAGGGAGACATGCAGAGTGACCCCAAAAGCGACCAAGAAAAACATCTATGAGAGTATAACTTAGGACTTGGAAAGGGACAGTCAGCATCTGTCTTGTTAATAAGGTTTTTCTATTTAAAGTCATTGATGATAGTTATAAGCAAGCACATTTCTTAATGAGCATATATGAGATCTTTGAGGACTTCCCTGGTGGTCCAGTGGTTAAGACTCTGTACTTCCCATGCAGGGGGCATGGGTTGGATCCCTGGTCAAGCTATTAGATTCCACACTTCTCAAGGTGTGGCCAAAAAACCCCCAAATTAGGAATTTGATATCTGTCAAATGCCCCCTGCTTCCCTTCCAGAAGCAGCAGGAAGCTGTGATGACAGCTTCATAATATGCCAGAAGGCAGGAATCTGGCCTCTGAGGTTTTACATGCCCTTTGGCAGAACAGGTGTTTTGTGTTTAGTGCTTACAATGTGGCCTGCCTCAAAGTCAGTGCTCCCATGAGGAAAATGGAAGAGTTTATCAAAGAAGGTGTTCGGTTTTCTGTGTCCAGAGACTGCAGAGCTGAAGACAGTTAGTACCACAGAAGACGTAACAGAGATCCCGATAAGCGTGTTTCCCCAGAAACACAATCCCCTGCAGACAGAATGTCTCAGTTCTCAAGCTGTATCAACAGGATTGCACAGGCCGGATTGAAAAATGGCAGCACTTCTGGGCTTATCACTGTGCTTTTGAAAAGGTGAGGCCAACTAGCCGTCCTCCCCAAAATCAATTTGCTGAACCTTCCGGATTCTGACAATTGATTTAACTTCCAGAACTTACTCTTCTTTGTTTGGAACTAATTTAACCAGATTCTTATCAGCCCAGAAAAACCACATGATCTGAGCATTTTCTGTGCTCATGTCTACAACAAAATAGAGAAACTGAAAGCAAGTTTTAGAAGGACTTCCCTGGTGGTGTATGCTCCCAGTGCAGGGGACCTCGGGGTTCAATCCCTGGTCTGGGAAGTAGATCCCACAAGCCGCAACTGAAGATCTTGCACGCTGCAACCAAGACCTGGTGCAGCCAAATAAATAAATAAATATTTTTTGGAAAAGAAGAAAATAAGCTTTAGAAACTTTTGCAGCACTTTCTCTCAACATCCAAGTGTGTTTTCGATTTCTTTTTGTTAAAATGTAATTTTATATCTGTATTCTAATCTAATAATAAAAATGGAAGGATATAAACATTAAATAGATATATAAAGCAGAATTTGAAATTAAGAACACAATCCCATTGACCATCTGCAAATCAATGAGAAAGGCCTTGAAAAAGAAACTAATCTTGCAACGCTTGATCTTGGACTTCTACTCTCCACAACAGTGAGAAAATAAGATTCTGTGGTTTAAGCCACAAAAACCCCACAATATCATTTACATTAGCACTCCCTCCCAATTAAATAATTAGGTATAAAGCTAACGAATTATATACAAGATCTATATGAGGAAAACTGAAAAATTCTGATGAAAGGAGTCACAGAATAACTAAAAAAATGGAGAGGTAGTACATATTCCTGGATAGGAAGACTCACTATTGTCCAGATGTCAGTTCTTCTCAATGTGACCTAGAGACTCAGTGTGGTCCCAATCAAAACCCCAATAGGTTATCTTGTAGATGTCAACAAACTAATTCTGACATTCACATGGAGAAGCCAAAGGCCCAGGATAGCTGACACAGTGTTGAAGGAGGGGAATAAAGTTGGAGCACCAATGATGCCCAACTTTAAGACTTACTGTAGAGCTTCAGTAGGGACATCTGGTGCTCCAGTAGCTAAGATGCTATACTCCCCATCTAGGAGCCCGGGTTTGATCCCTAGTCAGGGAACTAGATCCCACATGCAGCAACTAAGACCCAGTCCAGCCAAATAAATAAATTAATTTTTTTTTAAAGGCTTACTAAAAAGCTACAGTAGGGACTTCCCTGGAGGTTCAGTGGTTAGGACTCTGCACTTCCACTGCAGGGGGCATGGGTTCAATTCCTGGTCGTGAACTAAGATCCCACACACCTCTCTATAAGGCCAGGGGGAAAAAAAGCTACAATAATCAATGCGGTGTGGTCTTGGTGGAAGAATATATAAATAGATCGGTGAACCGAAAAGAAAACCCAGAAATAGACCACCATAAATATATTCAACTGATCTTTAACCAAGTAGCAAAGGTGATGTTGTTATTGTTCTTTACTTGCTGAGTTGTGTCTGATTCTTTGTGAGCCCCATGAACTGTAGCCTGCCCAGCTCCTCTGTCCATGAGATTTCCCAAGCAAGAATACTGGAGTGGATTTTCATTTCCTTCTCCAGGGGATCTTCCTGACCCAGGAATCGAACCTTCATCTCCTGCATTGGCAGGTGGATTCTTTACCACTAAGCCACCAGGGAAGCCTATGGCAAAGGTGATACAATGGAGCAAAGAGAGTCTCTTCAACAAATGGTGCTGGAACAACTAGACATCCACATGCAAAAAAAAAAACGAATCTAGATAAAGACCTTATACGCTTCACCAAAATTAATGCAAAATAGATCACAGACCTAAATGTAATGTACAAAACTATAAAATTCTTAGAAGATAACATGGGAGAAAATCCAGATAACTTTGGGTATGGTACCTTTTTAGATTCAACAGCAAAGACACAATTCATGAAAGAAAGAATTGATAAGCTGGGCTCAATTACAATTTAAAACTTCTGAAAAAGAGAGCATCAAGAGAAGTAGACAACAAGCCATAGACTGGAAAGAAATATTTGTACAAGACACATCTGATAAAGAACTGCCACCCAAAATATACAATGAACCCTTAAAATTCAACAATAAGAAGACAGATAACCCAAAGACCATAACAAATACCTCCCCAAAGAAGATACACAGATGGCAAATACACATATGAAAAGATGCTCCACAGCACAGTTCATCAAGGAAATACAAATTAAACCAACCATGAGATGCCACTATACACCTATGAGAATAACCAAAATCCAGAACACTGACAACACTAAATGCTGGCAAGGATGTGGAGCAAGAGGAACACTCGTGCATTGCTGGTGGGAATGCAACACGGTGCAGCCACTTTGGAAGAGAGATGAGCAGTTTCTTACAAAACTAAACATACTCTTACCATACAATCCAGCAATCGTGCTCCTTGCTGTTTTCCCAAATGAGTGGAAACCTTATGTCCACACAAACATCTACACATTGGTGTTCATTGATGTTAATAGCAGCTTTATCCTTATTGCTAAATCTTGGAAGCAGCTAAGATGCCCTTAAGTTGGTGAATGGGTAACTGAACTTTGGTGCATCCAGACAATGGAATATTATCCAATGCCAAAAAAGAAAGGAGCTATCAAGTTGTGAAAAGACACAGAGCAACCTTCAATGCATATGACTAGGTGAAAGAAGGGCTTCCCTGGTAACTCAGCTGGCAAAGAATCTGCCTGCAATGCAGGAGACCCCGGTTAGATCCCTGGGTTGGGAAGATCCCCTGGAGGAGGGCATGGCAACCCACTCCAGTATTCTTGCCTGGAGAATCCCATGGACAGAGGAGCCTGGCAGGCTGCAGTCCATGGGGTCGCAAAGAGTTGGACACGACTGAGGGACAAAGCACAGCACAGCACAGGGGAAAGAAGCCAGTCTGAAAAGGTCCCACTCTTCTGCCAACCTCCCAGATGCTTCAGAGAGTGATGTTGGAAGCAGGATCTTGACATTCGTGATAAAATGACGCTTTCATGAATTATTTGTGGAGGTTGGTGATCCAAATCATAGGTATCTGAGGGCTGCTACCTTCACCAGCCACATGAAGAGCAATGGGTTTTATTTTCTCAATAGAGCAAAGAGGGAATCTGAGTCCTATGACCCTACCCTCCATAAGCCTATGCAAATGGACAGTAATGGGAGTAGAAAGGGATGTTTCCAAGGAGGACACAGTGGAGGAATCAGACATCTGGGGACTGTGTCCAGCTCGACCATTAGAGACTGTATGACTGGAAGTCCCTTAGATTCTCAAAGTCCCTGGTTTCAGCCTAAAAAATACCTCTCTCTGGGCTTGTCTTGAGGCTTGGAGGAGATGAACCCACATGGTGAAAATGAGAAAGATGTGTGCCAAGGTATAGCTGGATTTTATAAGTGTCCAATCTGGGCTTCTAAAATAGGGGGGCCCCAACACCCAGCCTTTCCTGTCTGACCTTCACACATAGAAAACGTGGCCAATCAGACCAGGGCACAGATCAACAGAACACACAGTGGGCCGTGTAGCTTCGCTGCATTGCCTGTCTGTCTGCTGAATTTCCACTGGTTGGGTCAGAGTGGGCTTGGAGAGAGGCCAGTGCGAAATGAAGGGGTGAGTGGGGAACCGAGTCTACAGACAGCTGCTGCACGACCCGGGATGAAGTGCCAGGACTCAACACCTGCAGCCCCCAGGCCACACTCGGCAGCTCTGGTGTCCAGCTCCGGGCAGCCCTGCCAGCCTCCCCCACCGCCCGCTTCCCCCAGGGACAGAAGCCGGTCTGTCACCCATCCTTACCCGTGTGGCCGTTGTTGGTCATGGGGAACTCCCCTTGCCGGAGTCCGTAGCCTGTGAGGTTCAGAGCCCTCAGGGAAGGGTTGTACCGAACTTTCTTCATCTTCAGGTCAATGGGCGACTGTCTTGTCCCCCCACAGTCCGGGTACTGCAGCCTCCAGTGTTTTTCATCCAGCACCCCCTCTGACATGGGAGAGAGCCAAGGGGGTCACAGTGAGAGGTGCTGCCCAGCCGGGCCCTCTCTGTGGGCACTTCACCCAGTATAGAGGCCAGAGCTGGTAGCTCACAGCAGGGCCTGGCCAGGGAGGCCGGCAGAGGTTGAGATCAAGGCCGGAGGCCTGCCTTCCAGAAAGCAGAGCAGGGCCTCCAGGAGGTGGGTTGTTGTTGTTCAGTTGTTCAGTTGTGTCCAACTTTTTGTGACCCCATGGACTGTAGCCTGCCAGGCTCCTCTGTCCCTGGGATTTCCCAGGCAAGAATATTGGAGTGGGTTGCCATTTCCTTCTCCAGGGGATCTTCCTGACCCAGGGATCAAACCTGCATCTCCTGCAATGGCAAATGGATTCTTTACCACTGAGCTATCTGGGAAGCCCAAAGAGGCAGGAAGGGCTTCTAAATCAGCTTCACAGACCCTGGAGGGCTTCGGGGCTGGTTCCTAATTTTTCTGTTGCAACCACTGGCCCTGAGAACATGGCTTATTATTTTGAAAGCAATGGCTATCTTTAAGACCTAGCTTTGGTTTTTCCTTTGAGTGACTGTCAGCTGATGAATATGGGATCTGGCTATGGTGCTAGTGGTAAAGAACCTGCCTGCCAATGCAGGAGATAAAAGAGACACAGGTTCGATCCCTGGGTTGGGAAGATCCCCTGAAGGAGGGCATGGCAACCCACTCCAGTGTTCTTGCCTGGAGAATCCCATGGACAGAGGAGCCTGTGGGCTACAGTTCATGAGGTCACAAAGAGTCAGACCTGACTAAAGGAACTTGGCACACAGATGATAAATGGTCCTGAGGCCTCCTTGGCCTTGGCCTTCCTGTGTTACTTTTAAGGGCTTTTCCTCACTTCTTCTGAGTGGCAGTTTCCTTTCCCAGCCCTCAACATTATCAAAGCCCCATCTACACCCTACCGGCAGGACCTTCCCACCTCTTTTCTTTCCCAACCCCTCTTCACTGGTTCCCAGTATTGTAAAGACCACCTGGGTGCCTACACTGTGGATTCAAGGCAAGAAACGAAGCATCAGGTTCAAGGATGACCTAGAATAATTAGTTGAAAAAATGTCAAAGAAAGGAAATTCATCTTTTTAAAGGTAGTTACTAATCACAGAAAAGAGTGATAAAAGCAAGTCATCATAGGAATTCCCTGATAGTCTAGTGGTTAAGACTGTGCACTTCCACAGTTAGATACCTGGACTGGGAATTGAGATCCCACACACTGTGTGGACAGCCAAAAAATTAAAAAACAAAAAACAAAAAAAAGCAAGTCTTTGTAATGGGTTATTCAGCCTGCAAACAGTTGAGGAGTCTGGTCTCACCCATTTGCAACAGGGACTCCAGCTCTCTTTCCCCCTCACTGGGCAGCTGTGTCATCCACAGGTTATTTTGAGAAAGATGATCATATCTGAGCCTCTTATAGTTTCCTGGTTCAATAAAAAGTCAATTCTTTATTTCTCCTCCTCTCCTCACTATTCAATAATACACACCAAATTGTAGGCAAGTCTTTCCTAGAGGCAGATGCAAGCATCAAAGTCAGAATTTTTTTTTTTTGCTCTGTGCCTGGCATGCAGGATCTAAGGTCTTGGGACCAGGGATCGAACCCCTGCTCTCTGCATTAGAAGTGCAGAATCTTAACCACTGGACCCCAGGGAAGTCCCAAGGCCAAACGTCTTGAGCACAGCCCCTTCATGGGCCAAATTGCTTTTTGCCAGCATGGGGGTTTCTCAAGTGTTTCCAAGAGGTAATTGCAGTAGCTTTCCTGTACTCCTGGTGTTTCCAGAAGGCCACAGTCTCAGGCTGTGCTGAGCTGAGAGGGACAGTCTGCACTGTGGGAATTCTCGCTTGTCCTTACCCTACAACCACCCTCAGCATCTATGGGCCTGCCCAAGCAGAAACCCTGGGGTCTCATGGCGCTGAGCCAGGGAGGGATCCTCTGGGTCAGACAGAATGATTGGTCAGTTGGCTGTCCTGCCCTCTGCTGCCAGACTTCCTGAACCTTCCCATGATGTCCCTAACTCTGCTGCCCTTGACTTAACAGGACACCCTAGGTGGACACTCCCCCCAGTATCTGAGGCCGGGGTGGACTGTGTAGAGAACAGGTTCAAAACCTGCTTGCTCCTGACTCCAGCAGCCGTGAGCATCCTCTTGGGCCCCATGCCTCCCTCCAGGACATAAAGGAGGAGGGCCAGGCAGGTGCTTTTGCTCCTGCCACGCAGAAGAGGTATTTCTTATCTGAACCCCACAATCTTCCTCTCTTTGGCTCACATGTGGGCCTGTGGTAAACACCAGAGTTTTTTTTTTTCCACTTCATGTCCTGTAAGTGGGGCTCAAGGTGTGAGTCTGGGGCTTCAGCAGGGCTAGGCAAGGGAGAGAGACCAGCCCGGAGGCCATGTAGTGGTCACTTGGTTCTCGGCACATTGAGTCATTCTAGATAAACTGTGTATCATGGAATTTCCAATAAGAAAGTTCTTGCAAACCCCACACATTCTCGGTGGGACTGCAAGGAGCTCGCTTCAACCACTTTTTTTTTTCCTGTTGGAGGATAATTGCTTTACAATACTGTGTTGGTTTCTGCCATGTATCAACATGAATCAGCTACAGGTATACATATATCTGGGCTTCTCAGGTGATGCTAGTAGTAAAGAACCTGCCTGCTAATGCAGGAGACATAAAAGACACAGGTTTGATTCCTGGGTTGGGAAGATCCCCTGCAGGAAGGCCTGGCTGTCCACTCTAATATTCTTGCCTGGAGAATCCCATGAATGGAGGAGCCTGGTGGGCTATAGTCCATGAATCAGACATGACTGAAGCGACTTAGTACCCGTGCATTCATATGTTACCTCCTTCCTGAACCGCCCTCCCATCACGCTATCCCACCCCTCTAGGTTGTCACAGAGCACTGGATTGAGCTCCCTGAGTCATACAGAAATCCCCACTGGCAGTGTGTTTTACCTATGGTAATGTGTTTGTTTCCATGCTCTTCTCTCAATTCGTCACACGCTCTTCTTCCCCTTCCTGTGTCCACAAATCTGTTCTCTATGCTGGCATCTCTACTGAAGCGAAAGTGATAGTCGCTCAGTCATGTCCAACTCTTTGTGACCCCATGGACTATAGCCAGCCAGGCTCCTCTGTCCATGGAATCCTCCAGGCAAGAATACTGGAGTGGGCAGCCATTCCTTTCTCCAGGGGATCTTCCCAACCCAGGGACCGAACCTGGGTCTCCCTCATTGCAGGCAGATTCTTTACCGCCTGAGCCACCAGGGAAGCCCCTCGCTGTCCTACAGATAGGTTCATCAGTCCCATCTTTCTAGATACCATACACGTGTGTTAATATACAGTATTTGTCTTTCTCTTTCTGACTTACTTCACTCCGTATAACCACTTTATTTTTTATCTACACAGACAGAGAGTGCAAATGGCTTTGCTGTCAGAAGCACTGAGTGGGCTGTCAAGCCAGCACCAGGAGTGGAAAAGCATGGGGAGAACTTTGTCCTCTTCTCCCTAACCGAGGTCTCCCCCAGCCCGAGACGCAGAGCCCCCAACAGCACCGCACACAGTTGTCACACGTGGTCGCCCCCGACTGACCAGGCTTCACCCTCGAGAAGTGGGCACTGCCCCTGGGGTGGGCCTTACCTGAGTAGGTCCACTCGTGCTGAGCCTGGGCTCCCACCACGAGCAGGAATAGCAGGGTGATCATGCTGCAGCAGGTCTGGAGTCAGGGCCGATGCTGCGGAGGCTCCTCTTTTAAAGGCTCAGAAACTGTAAATAACAATTTACCGGGTCTGGCTGGCTGATCCACCCTTCGCTGTGCCCACTGAAAAATAGCACGCCCCCCACACCCGCTTCCCTGGCCAGGTGACGCGCACCTGTCCCATCACCTCTGGCACAAGCACTGAGTCCACTTCGCCTGAGGGTTCGGATGTTTGCTGTCTGATTTATGAAAACTCACTCAGAGGGTCACACAGTGCAGCCTTTGTGGGCAAGCAACTACCTTGGGCCAAGGAGATGGCCCCAGGCAGAGGGCTGCAGAGTGGGGAGGTTTTTCCAAAACAATGGCATTTTCTGTGACCTCGTTCCTGGCAAGTAGGGCCCAGGAAGGGAACCAGTGAGGAGCATCACCAGTGCCTAAAACCCCAGCCGGATGCTGCGTGGTATTTCCTGCCTGCCTCAGCAGTAGGCACCTGCCACTAATGCAGACTTAGGGCTGCCCTCAGCCAGACAGTTGGAGAGACGGCCTGGGCCCCATGCGTGGTCAGTGGTGTCAACTCTTTCGAGACTCCATGGACTGTAGCCCCCCAGGCTCCTCTGTCCATGGGATTCTCCTGGTAAGAATACTGGAGTGGGTTGCCAATTCCTCCTCCAGGGGATCTCCCTGACCCAGGGATCAAACCCACGTCTCTCTGTCTCCTGCATTACAGGTGGATTCTTTATCTGCTGAGTCACTGGGGAAGCCCCATGTTTGAGCATGAAATGGAGAATCCAACTGTAGGCTGTTCTGTTCTCATCCTCTTTTTTTCTTAAGCCTATTTTGTGTGTGTGTGGGGGGGGACCATTTTTAAAGTCTTTATTGAATTTGTTACATTGCTTCCGTTTTTTGATGTTTTGGTTTTCCGGCCACAAGGCATGAGGGATCTTAGCTCCCAGATCAGATCAGATCAGATCAGTCGCTCAGTCATGTCCGACTCTTTGCGACCCCATGAATCGCAGCACGCCAGGCCTCCCTGTCCATCATCAACTCCCAGCCAGATGCTACGTGGTATTTCCTGCCTGCCTCAGCAGTAGACACCTGCCACTAATGCAGACTTAGGGCTGCCCTAGGGCTGCACCCCCTGTGTTGGAAGGCAAAGTTTTAACCACTGGACCACCAGGGAAGTTCCTCATCCTAACTCTTGAATCACTGGTGGATGCTGAGTCCCAGCTCACGAGCCACATCCCAACATGTATCCTGGGCTATCCCAGCTGCTGTGGGTGTCTGAGTTGCTCTATGGAATGGATTTACTCTGACAGCCACAGTGCACTTGGTCACACCCAAACCCATCCTACATGCCGGATCAATGAATTGCCTAATCCTCCTGTGTCCACTTGGGTAAACAGTCCTTGAAGTTAGCTGAGAGAGAAGTTTTCAAGATTATACTTGCTGACAGGCTCGCACCTCCCATGCCCTTCACAGAGGACACAAGCAAAGGGCAGAAATGTTCCTGACCTGAAACAAAGGACCGTCCTGTTCTGTAGAACAGAGCGAAGGCCCTCTGCAGCTTCTTTAATCTCATGGCCTACTTTTCCCTGGAGTCTGAGGGATGCTGCAATGGCAGTACAGTAGCATGATTTAACTCTGGTGGAGAGAAAGGATTCTGTGGCCAGACCAACAGAGTTCAGATCCCTGCTCTACCACTTACTAGCTGTGTGACCTTCAGCAAGTTATTCAACTGCTCTTTGCCTCCATTTCTCCAGTTTAATAAGACTTAAGGTTAGTACTTCCTCATGCAAGGAGATCAAACCAGTCAACCCTAAAGGAAATCAACCCTGAATATTCATTAAAAGGACTGATGCTGAAGTTGAAGCTCCAATACTTTGGCTACCTGATGTGGAGAGCCGACTCACTGGAAAAGACCCTGATGCTGGGAAAGACTGAGAGCAGGAGGAAAAGGGAGCAACAGAGGATGAGATGGTTGGATGGCATTACTGACTTGATGGGCATGAGTTTGAGCAAACTCCTGGAGATATTGAAGGACAGGGAAGCCTGGCGTGCTGCATTCCATGGGGTTGCAAAGAGTTATACATGCCTGAGCAACTGAACAACAGCAACCTCCTCCTGAGGATACAATACTCCTGAGGATGTAATAGTAAGAGTAGCACCTGGTATGTGGCAAACAGTGTTATTATCATTTTATGGAGAAAGGAAGTGACATCATTGTCACCTAGCCTGTTGGGAAGGGAACAGAGGTGAAAATGCAGAACTCGATCTCCAACTGAAACAGCTTTCCAGGTTTCCAGAAATAGGAAATCCACTGCCCAGTCTTTGCTAAGGAAATTAGATCCCAGCCTGCTGGGCCCAGGTCTGGCTGAAAGGGCCACCTTGTAAGACCCCAGTTCTTCTGAGGACACTGAGCTGGGCATCTACCTTTAGGACTTTTAGACATGCCAGGGAGCCCTGATACCCAACTGGCAGGAAAACAAAAACTGAGCCATCTAAACTTTTTTCTTGAGAATCACAGAAAGAATTAGAGAACTGCAGAGGGAGCCAGAAAGATCCTGATGTGGAGAAGCCAAGGGGCTTTGCTGATGTGAGAGGGAACTCAAGTAAGCCAGAGTGTAAGACAGGGGAAACTGCAGAGAGAGGGATGCGGAAAGGAGAATGAGAGGAGACAGGAATAGACCCACAGAGAAAGGAGGGTTCCTGGAGCCACATGGTCTGGCCTGAGTGTCTGCCGCTTCCAATGGCTCCCACGCTCCACCTCTCATTTGTGTGTGAGAAGTGTGTTCCTGGGGTCAGCGCTTTGGGATGCCTGAGAGAGCCCTGGTTCCTTATTGCTCTGCGAAATCTTTGAAGTAAGTGCACAGTTGCTTTTGGGCATCTGTAATGTTAGCATCCCTCGCCTGGAACCCTACTGCAGAACATGCATCCATCCATCAGACCTGCAGCTTTTCCTGGGTTTTTCTGTCTCTTTGGCCAGCTGCTAGTCTGTACAGCTGGCTAACACTGCGAATACGTGGTTAGGGTGAATGATTATGTTAATAAAGTGATCAGACTAGTCAAGTCCCATTGACTAATGAGGGCACCTTACTAGAGAGGGGTGGGGATTCTGGGTCCCCTCCCTCTCCTGTGTAGAAGACTCCAGTGACCTAATCCACATAGAATCGGTCAAGGTCACATTTGTTGCCTACTTTCTAGCTCACTGTCTTCTTTGACCCTAAAATTTTCCATTAACCTTGAACATGTTTCCACCCTATATTTGAAAAGCATATTGTTTCGGTTTTTATCATGTGCCACATTACACTCTGAACTTGTCTTTTCTGCTTTCATCCAACCATATCTCCAGCTCATCAAGGATGTGTCTTATTCTCAACTGTTTTTCTGGAGACTGTGATTTGAGCGGCTGTCTGAGATGAGTTGACAAGTATGCCATTTTTAATCACGACATAATGTCAGAAATGACAAAGGAGACTTGTTTCTTCTTGGTGCCACCACAGCTGCATGAAGGAGGCCCACCGAGGCAAAGAAAAAGGGAGGGCAGTGAGGTGTGGTCAGCTCAGATAAACCAGGAAGCAACACCAGTCCAGGGGGCAGAGAAGAGTGATCAGTCTGGATGAGCAGGGATGGGTAATCAGCCCAGGTGAGCAGAAAGAAGTGATTAACACAGGTGAACAAGGAGATATGGTCAGTCCAGGTGAGCAGGGAGGGGTGATAAGCCCAGGTGTACAGGGAAATACTATCAGCCCACATAAACAGGGAAGTACTGTAAGCCCAAGGGAGCCAATGCTCAGGTTTGCACAGGACTGGCATGGAAAGATGAATTTGGCTACACAAGAACACATACATTTTGGCCATAAGTAATACAGACAGGCCATTGTTCTGTTTCATTTAGGAGTTCCAGCTCTGGAGTCCTGAAGACTGAATCATTCTCAAGAAGTTAGTTGTCTAGATAAGTAAGGGTTCAATTCTATATAAGCACCTCTAAGATGCTTCGTCCACTTTGGATTAAAACTTTTAAGGTGTACCATGCTCTTGCCTGTTGTCTGCAATAGATTAAGCTGAGCAACTGAACATCAGCAACCTCATCCTGAGGATACAATACTCCTGAGGATGTAATAGTAAGAGTAGCACCTGGTATGTGGCAAACAATTAAACTTTTCTAAATGACCAAGACCCACTAATATAAATATCAATTATTATCCTTCATCATAATATATTTATGCCCACTGGGCCTATAATTTTATGAGTCCTCTCCCTACTTGAAACAACCCTAACTGTTACACTTTTGGATTTCTTGTTTTAGATGTTGAGAGAGGAATTTCATCTCTCAATTATTAAAGCAATGTACACCCATGTTCATGGGTAAAATAATCAAATTATTAACATATAGAAGGCATGTAACATACAGAATGTAGTATAGTAAAAGCTATGGCTTTTCCAATAGTCATGTATGGATGTGATAGTTGGACCATAAAGAAGACTGAGCACTGAAGAACTGATGACTTCAAACTGTGGTGCTGGAGAAGACTCTTCAGAGTCCCTTGGACTGCAAGGAGATCGAACCAGTCAATCCTAAAGGAAATATTCATTGGAAGAACTGATGCTGAAGCTGAAGCTGAATCTCCAATACTTTGGCCACCTGATGCGAAGAGCCAACTCATTGGAAAAGACCCTGATATTGGGAAAGACTGAGGGCAGGAGGAGAAGAGGGCAGAAGAGGATGAGATGGTTAAATAGCATCACTGACTCAATGGACATGAATTTGACCAAACTCCAGGAGATAGTAAAGGGCAGGGAAGCCTGGCTTGCTGCAGTCTATGATGTTGCAAAGAGTTGGACACGACTTAGCCACTCAGCAACAACAGAAGACCAATTGATACAGAAATGACACTTGGTGCTAAGGCAGGGTCTGGAGAATTCTGCTCTGCTAGAAGTTAACTCTTTAGTTGATAGATTATAAAGAGATTGGGAAGTGCTGGGGAAAGGCTGGGAGGCTGGAGCATCTGGAGGTACCAGTGTGTATGTTCACTTTTTAATAGTCAATGATTCCCTACTGATGGCTCAGTAGTAAAAGAATCTGCCTGCCAATGCTTGAGACATGGGTTCGATTCCTGGTCTTGGAAGATCCCCTGGAGAAGGAAATGGCAACTCACTCCAGTATTCTTGCCTGGAAAACCCCATGGACAGAAGAGCCTGGTGGGCTACAATCACTGGGGTTGCAATGACATGGACACAACTTAGTGACTGAATAACAACGACAAACTGTAACATAGGCTGTCAGCTGTTGCTTCTTAATTGTCCATTTGGTGCCCTCACTTCCTGGCTTCTTGCTGCTTTTCATCTAGTTGGTCAGCGATCAGATAATTACACTCCTTGGAATTATATGCACAAGAAGAATGGAGACAGCTGAACCAAGAGCTCTGAGGCTGTTCTAAAACCAAAGAATGCAAACACTGAAATATTCATTTTTGACTACTCATGAAATGTTTATATCCTTTCTGACTTTTGGTTATACCCATATAAGTGAAGCATTACTAAACTGTCAAGCTAAATAACCTACTTGCAGAATATTCGACCACATCTAGCCCTGATTCAGTGAGGCCCATGATTTCTTTCCCCAGTCTCTTGGTGGATGAATTCCCCAGTCTTACAGGGAACCTCCAGTCTCATCTGTCCTCCTAGAATTCAGCACCTACTGTATCGTCTACCAGCAGGCATTTTCGTCCATTGTATCTATCCTTCTTCCTTACTGGGTACCAGTAACCCACATCAAAAAACATCCAGACTAGGACTTCCCTGGCAGTCTGGTGGTCAAGAGTCCACCTTGCAATGCAGGGGACACAGATTTGATCTCTGATCAGGTAACTAAGATCCCATACACAAGGAAGCAGCTAAGTCCACATGCTGTAACTACTGAACCTACGTGCCACAACTAGAGAGTTTGTGTAGCACAACAAAAATTCTCACATGACACATGAAGATCCCATGTGGTGCAACTAAGACCCATCAGACAAATAAATAAACATTAAAAAAAAAATCCAGACCAACACCCTTGTGGAGATTCTCTTCTCCATTATTAATATGGGAATAATAGAGAGCTTCCTGGGTGGTGCTAGTGGTAAAGAACCTGTCTTCCAATGCAGGAGACATGAGACTTGTGTGTTCGATCCCTGGGTTGGGAAGATCCCCTGAAGGGGGCATGGCAACATACTCCAGTATTCTTGCCTGGAGAATCCCACTAAAAGGTTGTTGCTGAACTTCGAAAAGAGGCCAGGATTCTTGGCCTCTGGAAGAGAAGAATTTAATCCGGGGCCAGAGACGAGGCTTGATCGCTCAGAGCTTTTGTGTAATAAAGTTTTATTAAAGTATAAAGGAGATAGAGAAAGCTTCTGACATAGGCATCAGAACGGGGCAGAAAGAGTACCCCCCTGCTAGTCTTCAGCTAGATGTTATATAGTCACTAGCAGTTTGTTAATGAAAGAAAGAAATGTCTTAAAACTCAGAATGGCACCAAGCCCCTCATCCGTAAGATGTATTTTGGGATAATCTTGGCACCAGACAAGTCTTCCCGGGCCATAAAATGAATGACTTGAATTCTGTAGAAGAGCACATTACCATACAAATAGTTTTGTTTACATAGATTAGGGAAACAATGACTAAGTATAACATAATGATTTGTCAAGTAGGTTCTGAGCCATTAGGCAGAACCAACTTGAAGACAGAGTCTGGGGTAAATGCATAGCACATTAACATGACTTAAGACAAACATTTCCATAAGAAAAATGCATTGGTTGACTCCAGGTTTGAGAATAGATAACTTCAGGTGGAACCAGGTGTCATTATGGCAACACAGTATTTTAAGAGAATACTCCTTTTAAATTTGTATAAAGAAGGGAAAAAAATATCACTAGTTTGTTTCCTCCTGCCCCTTAAGAGAGATAAAAATGTCTGACACTTGCAGCCTATTTCCTCCGTTTGGAGACCCCTGGCCTTCCTGCCTGTTACCCTCTCACCAAGGACAGAGAAGCCTGGTAAGCTACGGTCCATAAGGTCGCAAAGAGTCGGACACGACTGATGAGACTTAGCAAGCACACACACATGCAAGCAAGATAGGATCCAATATCTAAAAATATTTACTGCTCAGACTTCCATCCACATTTTGTGGCCCTTGCCTGTGCAAACTCACCGTAGGGCCTGTTGGAGTTGGAAGTCCCATTAGCCTCTCCTGCTGGCTGTCTCTTCAGCTCCTTGGAAGACACTTGGTCCAGGTCTTGCTTCAAGCCCTTTTGTGTACTCCTCCCCTGGTCTATTTATGTAGGACAGGTTTGTGTGCTTCCAGCTCCACCCTGAACTGGTCAATAAGCAATTCCAGATCTATACTGAGTCCTAACCTTCCCCTTACACCCAGAAACTGGTTACACAAGTAGAAGACTATTCATTTCCTGTCACTGTAAGGTACAGTCCAGGCTGAGGCAGAAAGAGGAAAGTCGACCTCAACAGAAGTAGGTTACCTTCATTCATGCAAGGAGGGGCAACAGTTGGCCTAAGGACCAGGCTGAGCGCAGAGAGGGATCAGGGAGGCTCCATATTTATAGGGAGGTTTGTGGAAGCGATAAGGGAAACGTTAATCAGATGGGATGTTTTGGGTATTCTTTAGTTGAGATGGCATTCGTAGTTGGGCAGGGGGTGATAAGTTTTCTGGGCAGGTGTAGGGGGTGGAAGGTTTCCAGACAGGGGGTGATAATTCCCAGATAGATGCAACCAACCTGGAGCATCAGAGTGGGACCTAAAGTTCTGTTTTGTTTTCTCCGAAGTTAGATGATTCAGCAAGGGCCTTTGAAACTGTTGTTTTCTTTTCTAGGCCCAACAGACTCCTTCATTCCAGACCCTGAAATCATAAAAAAATGGGGAAAAGGGCACCGTATCTCTCTGGCTACTTCATGCTGGATAGGGGTGATGATTTTGGGTCTGGAATGGAGGATCATCCTAGGGCCCAGAGTCTCCTTTTTCTGAGCTTGGGGTGAGGCTCTTGAGAAGAATGGTCTTGACCTGATCTCAAGAGATGGCATGGATCTGTTCTTGGAGAAACCTTTGAAAGAGATTGAAGAGACAGGGTCCAAATAAGAGGAATAGAATGATAAGTACCAGTGGTGCCAGGAAAGGGAGCAACCAAGGGAGGACTTGTTGGAACAGGTTTTGGGGACTGTAAAGGTTTTGTAACTCTTTTCTGTGGCATTCAATTCTGTCTCTAAGTTCTTTGACTCTGCCCTGGACTATGCCCATTTCATTAACAAAATAGCAGCAGTCCTCTCCTAGGAAAAGGCAGGTCCCTCCCTTTTCTGTGGCGAGAAGGTCCAGGGCTCGCCTATTTTGAAGGGCCACAGAAGCTAATGAGTTAATTTGTCTTTGAATTGAAACGAAGGGCTCCACTACCTGCTCCATGTCTTCATTAAGTTCTTGGGACAGCTTGTAGTAGAAATGGGCAGAGGTCAAGATGCCTCCAATCCTGGTGCCTAGGGCTGCTGCTATGCCAGTCCTAATCAGGAGGGGGGCTATGACAGCTCCTCTTTTTCTGTGGGAAAGTTCCCCTTGAGGGTAGACTATTTGTTCTATCTCTTCTTCTTTGAGGAATATTAGACCCGGGGTCAGGAAGACCAAGATGCAAGGTCCAGGGGGGTCCAACAGGAGACATGAATATGCATAGGTCCCACAGAGAATGAAGATTCCTGGATTGGTCCAATTATTTGTGCTGCTCCAGAGAACCCAAGTGGAACAGAAGGAGGGAGCAGAGTTTGCAAGACCAGTGTAGTTGGGACTAGAGTAGTTAATACAGCTTAGGTTTGAAGAGGCTGAGAGTAGGACATTGTCAGAGACTGGCCCAATGAGTTGTGTAGTTTTTTGTTGGGAAGGGGAGGTATCAGTTCAGTTCAGTCGCTCAGTCGTGTCCAACTCTTTGTGACCCCATGAATCGCAGCACGCCAGGCCTCCCTGTCCATCACCAACTCCCAGAGTTCACCCAGACTCACGTCCATTGAGTCAGTGATGCCATCCAGCCATCTCATCCTCTGTTGTCCCCTTCTCCTCCTGCCCCCAATCCCTCCCAGCATCAGAGTCTTTTCCAATGAGTCAACTCTTCGCATGAGGTGGCCAAAGTTCTGGAGTTTCAGCTTTAGCATCATTCCTTCCAAAGAAATCCCAGGGCTGATCTTCAGAATGGACTGGTTGGATCTCCTTGCAGTCCAAGGGACTCTCAAGAGTCTTCTCCAACACCACAATTCAAAAGCATCAATTCTTCTGCACTCAGCCTTCTTCACAGTCCAACTCTCACATCCATACATGACCACAGGAAAAACCATAGCCTTGACTAGACGAACCTTTGTTGGCAAAGTAATGTCTCTGCTTTTGAATATGCTATCTAGGTTAGTCATAACTTTCCTTCCAAGGAGTAAGCGTCTTTTAATTTCATGGCTGCAGTCACCATCTGCAGTGATTTTGGAGCCCAAAAAAATAAAGTCTGACACTGTTTCCACTGTTTCCCCATCTATTTCCCATGAAGTGATGGGACCAGATGCCATGATCTTCGTTTTCTGAATGTTGAGCTTTAAGCCATCTTTTTCACTCTCCTCTTTCACTTTCATCAAGAGGCTTTTTAGTTCCTCTTCACTTTCTGCCATAAGGGTGGTGTCATCCGCATATCTGAGGTTATTGATATTTCTCCCAGCAATCTCGATTCCAGCTTGTGCTTCTTCCAGCCCAGTGTTTCTCATGATGTACTCTGCATATAAGTTAAATAAGCAGGGGGAGGTATAGTTGCCCTCTAACAGCCAGGTTGAAGGTAAAGGAATTGCTATGTGTGGTGAGAGAGCCAGTGACATGCATATCCAATACTGGGATGTGTGTTGTGTGTACTGGAAGAATTGGAAGGAAGAGTTGAGAAGGCGGGTAAGGTGTTGGTTGCCAGAGGGAGGTTTTAGGAGACGCCATAATTGGGAAAGGAGGTCTAGGCATTTATAAGGCTCAGGGGTCGCCTGTAACCGGGAAATTATGTTCTTTATGACTTGTTCTTGTTTCTTTTCCTGATTTTGATCTAGTACCCCTCCCCTGTCTGAGTACCCCCAGTGGGTAATGGGATAGAAACATATGTTTCTTCCATTTGGCTTATGGCAGGTACTCACGAAACTCCCTCTCTTTTGTACTTTAATAGTGAGTAGGGATTTGGACTTTCCGCCCCGGAGGTTCATGGTGCATGGTTTTGGAGCTGTATTATAACATGAGGAATGTACATAGGAATAAATGTCAGAGCAGGGGCAGGGAGTAGCCAGAAGGGTGGGGAGTGCAGCAAGGATAAGGAACAGAGGAGTCATGGGGCTGTTAGTTAGGCAGTGCAGAGGAAATAGCACCCGAGGAGTATAACACAGCTAGCAATGTAGGCGATACCCATGGAAAGATGAACGGTAGGTGGCCAGTCCTGAGGGGAGGCAGTTACTAGGCCTATAGCAAGGATTAAGATTAAGAGTGCTATTATAGTTAGAAAGACAGGGAGAGGCCAGTCAGGGCAAGGGGAAAAAGGACCCAAGTTGGTGGTTGTTTGATTCTGAGGAGGAACAGTGTTCATTAGGATGTAAAATGATGTAGTGAATGAGAGTGAAGAAATCAATTTCTTCTGGAGTCAGGTTGTAGAAGGTTCCGTGTGAAGGAGTCTTTTGGGCCTAGAAAAGAAAACAACAGTTTCAAAGGCCCTTGCTGAATCATCTAACTTCGGAGAAAACAAAACAGAACTTCAGGTCCTGCCCTGAGGCTCCAGGCTGGTTGCATCTATCTGGGAATTATCACCCCCTGTCTGGAAACCTTTCACCCCCTACACCTGCCCAGAAGACTTTTCACCCCCTGCCCAACCACAAATGCCATCTCAACTAAAGAATACCCAAAACATCCCGCCTGATTAACGTTTCCCTTATCGCTTCCACAAACCTCCCTATAAGTATGGAGCCTCCCTGATCCCTCTCCATGCTCAGCCTGGTCGCTAGGCCGACTGTTGCCCCTCCTTGCCTGAATGAAGGTAACCTACTTCTGTTGAGGTCATCTTTCCTCTTTCTGCCTTGGCCCGAACTATACCTTACATTCTTCGTGCTGAAACCTGGAAAGAGGCGAGGCACTCGGCTCACTCTCTTTCACTCTCCCTCACTCTCATTGTTTTCCCTTTTCCCGGAGTCTAGGAGCGTGAACATCCGCTGAGCTCACTTTTCTGCCAGGGCTCAAGTTCCCCTCAGGGACGCCTAGTGCCTTTGTGAGCAAGCCTTGGCCTAAGGCTTTATTGGTGCTTTGCGTACCCCCAGGCCTCAGCTCTACTCCCTCTCCCTCTCTCTCTCTCTGACGACCTCCGGAAGAGAAAACTCTTGCCATTTGACTGCTCTACATGCAACACTCCACTCAAACCGGCCCCTAGATTAAGGTAAGATCCGGACGATGTTCTAAAGGCAGCCTAGAACTCAGTCCTGTCTGGGTCCTGGGGACCCTCAGCCCAGGGCCACTCTATAGGCGACGGTGGGGGATGCTCCACCTCGACACAGAGCTCTCTTCTCATAACTCCTATTGTGACTATGGGTGACGACTCAAGCTCTCAATAGGAGCCTCCGCTTGCCTTTCAATTACGGGGTCTGGCTAATCTGTCCCAAAAGATTCCCCTCTGATCTGTGTTCTCAAAAATCTCAAACTACTCTCACTCACTGAACTCAAAGCTAACCGTTTAAAAAAACTCTGTGCACAGATTTGGCCTCAACACCAATTAGACAATCAAGACCGCTGGCCTGAAGCTGGCACATTTGACTTTAACATTCTTCAAAATCTCACAGACTTCTTAAACGGAATGGCAAGTGGTCGGAGGTCCCCTATGCCCAAGCAAGCCTTTTGGGCCCTTCAGAGCAGGCCCTCCCAATATAAGGCCTGCTCCACCCACGAGGTCCTTCTATGCACCTTGCCTCCCAAGCAAAAGGGCTCTTTTTCTCCAACTAACCACAGATCGTGACCTTCTGTGCCCGCCCCCCGGAGTCCAACCCACAGACGAGCCCCCTCCCTACCCGCCACCCTCCAACCCTCTCCTTCCCCTTCATCCAACTCACCTACTGGCTCTACCTCTCCTGACTCCGCCTCCACCCCGCTACCCCATCTCCCCGACTCCCCCTATCCCCTTCCTTCCCCCACTGCCGCACATGTTTCCCTGAGAGAGATGGCAAGACCAGAGGGCCCCACCCGAGTCCATTTTCATTGTCAGATATGAGCCAGATAGAAGAAAAGTTAGGATCATTTTCTGAAAATCCTACCAGATACAGAAAAGAATTCCTGAGGCTCTCCCAGGCCTATAACCTCACATGGAGTGGCGTCTATTATATCCTAAATGCCACTCTCACCCCTGACGAAAAAGACCGTATCTGGCAAGTGGCAAAAGCCCATGCTGACCATTCATATAACCAAGACCGGGAGAGCCCAGTTGCTGATGAGGCGGTGCCCTCATCCCCACAGGACTTACCAGCCCGGTGACCCAGGTATCAGGAGACTCAATCATATGATTACCTGCATTCTAGAGGGAATGCAAAACATACTCATATCCATGTCAACTATGATAAAGTCAGAGAAATCACCCAAGGGGCAGACGAAAGTCCAGCCTTATTCTTGGCACGCCTCACAGAGGCAGACCAGAAGTATATCAACCTAGATATCACCACCCCCACCGGATTACTCTACCTTCACGTTCAATTCATCAGCCAGTCAGCCCCTGATATCTGATGCAAACTTCTTCGACAACTAGAAAAAGGCCCTGAGACTCCCCAAAGAGACCTTCTAGAAGTTGCCTTCAAGGTGTTCAATAATGGGGAGGAGGAGGCTAAGAGAGAAAAAGAACGTGAGAGAAAAGCTAAATATGCCTTTTTGGCGGCAGCAATCAAGTGAAGAGATCAGCCTGGCCCAAGTCATCCCAGAACGGGGCTTAAGAACCCCCCAGATCCTGCTTCTGATGCAACCAGTCAGGACACTGGGCAAAGGCATGCCCAAACCCGTGGCCCCCCACAAAAGCATGCCCAACTTGTGGCCAATGGGGACACTGGAAGATGCACTGTCCCCCCACGCCCTGGCACCCCTAGGGAGGTCCCCACCTCCCAGACCTGGAGAGTGGAATGTCCACAGGGACGCCCTGGCACCCTTGGGGAAATCTCCACTTCTCCCCAGAACCCCAGCCCAACCCTACTAGAGTTGTTCCAATGACGGGGCCTGGGTTCCAGCCCCCTGGCCCATGACCTGAACACGAGCTCAGAACTTAGGGTAGACAGGGTAGTGGCTGGAAAAAAGACCTCTTTTATAGTAGACACTGGAGCCACTTTCTCTCTCTTAACTTCCTACTCTGGTCCAACTCAAGACTCAGAAGTCACAATCAAGGGGGTCTCTGGAGTTCCCCTAAAGCCAAAAATCAGCCCTCCATTACTCTGTCAATTTAGAAAATCGACCCTTATACACTCATTCCTCATAATGCCTCAGTGCCCAATGGCACTCCTAGGGAGAGATTTGTTATCCAAATTGGGGGTCTTTATTGCCATACCACCCCTCGTAACAGTCTCTATATTCTGCATGCAGATGGCCCCTGGACAGTCCCTATCCCTCACCCCTGACCTTCCCTTGGATCTACCCACCTTAGACCCCCAAGTCTGGAACACTGATCACCCATCCATAGCCAAACATCACCCCCCCAGTCTACATTACCCTAAAAGACCCCTCGACTATAGTCACCCAACAACAGTACTCTCTTACCCTGGAGGCCCACAAGGGACTTAAGCCTATCATAGACCATCTTCTTCAAGCCTCTATCCTAATTCCTACCCATTCACCACACAACACCCCTATTCTGGCAGTAAGGAAGGTACCAAACTCTTGGAGCCTGGTCCAGGATCTGTGAAAAGTCAATGAGGCCATCACACTGATATTCCCAGTAGTCCCTAACCCTTACACCCTGCTGTCTACCATACCCCCGAGTGCAACCCACTTCACGGTATTAGATCACAAAGATGCTTTTTTCACTATCCCCCTCCATCCCCTCTCCCAACCCCTTTTGACCTTCACCTGGCAAGACCCCGAGACTCACGTTTCCCAATAACTAACATGGACAGTTCTCCCACAGGGGTTCAGAGACAGTCCTCACTTTTTTGGACAGGCTTTACAAAAGGACCTACAGACACTTGACCTAGCCCCGAGTCATCTCCTCCAATACGTAGATGACGTCCTCCTTTGTAGCCCAACCTGAAAACTCTGCCTCCAACATACTACCAAACCCCTTGGGGCCCTGGGATCCTGGGGTTATCGAGTATCCCAATCTAAAGCCCAAATAGCCCAGACAAACGTCACCTACCTGGGGCTCTCCATATCCTATCAACAAATAACTATTCCCCCAGATAGACTCCAGGCCTTTATTAACTGTCCACTTCCAAAAATGAAAAGGGAACTCCTGTCTATCCTCGGCCTCCTAAACCTATCTGTATCTGGATCCCTAACTTCTCCCTCATTGCAAAGCCACCCTGTGAGGCAACTAAAGGATGTCTGGATGAGCCCCTCTTTAACCCCTTCTTTGCTGGCCAATTCTCTTCACCAGCTCACCCAGAGCCTCCTCCGAGTGCCAACTCTCCACCTGCCAGATCACACCAGACCATTCTTTCTCTTTGCCCATTCCAACCAAGGACAGGCCCTGGGACTTCTGTGTCAGTGGGCCGGAGACACCTGGGCTACCATAGCCTATCTATCAAAACAGCTTGACATGGTGACCAATCGGTGGCCTCCCTGTATACAGGCCATGGCTGCTATCGCAGCCTTCGTACCTGAAGCAAATAAACTCTCTAGATATGCCCCTTTAACAGTCTGTTCTCCACACACCTTCCGAGACTTACTATCACATCGGGCTTTCCTCTCCCTTCCCCCTTCCAGGGTACAGGTCCTACATGCCTTTCTCCTCAACCCTCAGCTCTCATTCTCCCCCTGCTCTCCCCTTAACCCCGCCAGCTTTTTACCCATGTCCACTACAACAGATTCCATCCTACATCAGTTCAGTTCAGTTCAGTCACTCAGTCGTATCCGACTCTTTGTGATCCCATGAATCGCAGCACGCCAGGCCTCCCTGTCCATCACCAACTCCCGGAGTTCACTCAGACTCACGTGCACCAAGTCAGTGATGCCATCCAGCCATCTCATCCTCTGTCGTCCCCTTCTCCTCCTCCTGCCCCCAATCCCTCCCAGCATCAGAGTCTTTTCCAATGAGTCAACTCTTCGCATGAGGTGGCCAAAGTACTGGAGCTTCAGCTTTAGCATCATTCCTTCCAAAGAACACCCAGGGCTGATCTCCTTCAGAATGGACTGGTTGGATCTCCTTGCAGTCCAAGGGACTCTCAAGAGTCTTCTCCAACACCACAGTTCAAAAGCATCAATTCTTCAGTGCTCAGCTTTCTTCTCAGTCCAACTCTCACATCCATACATGACCACTGGAAAAACCATAGCCTTGACTAGACGGACCTTTGTTGGCAAAGTAATGCCTCTGCTTTTCAATATGCTATCTAGGTTGGTCATAACTTTTCTTCCAAGGAGTAAGTGTCTTTTAATTTCATGGCTTCAGTCACCATCTGCAGTGATTTTGGAGCCCCCCAAAATAAAGCCTGACACTGTTTCCACTGTTTCCCCATCTATTTCCCATGAAGTGATGGGACCAGATGCCATGATCTTCGTTTTCTGAATGTTGAGTTTTAAGCCAACTTTTTCACTCTCCTCTTTCACCTTCATCAAGAGGCTTTTTAGTTCCTCTTCACTTTCGGCCATGAGGGTGGTGTCATCTGCGTATCTGAGGTTATCGATATTTCTCCTGGCAATCTTGATTCCAGCTTGTGCTTATTCCAGCCCAGCGTTTCTCATGATGTACTCTGCATACAAGTTAAATAAGCAAGGTGACAATATACAGCCTTGACATTCTCCTTTTCCTATTTGGAACCAGTCTGTTGTTCCATGTCCAGTTCTAACTGTTGCTTCCTGACCAGCATACAAATTTCTCAAGAGGCAGGTCAGGTGGTCTGGTATTCCCATCTCTTTCAGCATTTTCCACAGTTGATTGTGATCCACACAGTCAAAGGCTTTGGCATAGTCAATAAAGCAGAAATAGATGTTTTTCTGGAACTCTCTTGCTTTTTCCATGATCCAGCGGATGTTGGCAATTTGATCTCTGGTTCCTCTGCCTTTTCTAAAACCAGCTTGAACATTTGGAAGTTCACGGTTCATGTATTGCTGAAGCCTGGCTTGGAGAGTTTTGAGCATTACTTTACTAGCGTGTGAGATGAATGCAATTGTGCAGTAGTTTGAGCATTCTTTGGCATTGCCTTTCTTTGGGATTGGAATAAAAACTGACCTTTTCCAGTCCTGTGGCCACTGCTGAGTTTTCCAGATTTACTGGCATATTGAGTGCAGCACTTTCACAGCATCATCTTTCAGGATTTGAAATAGCTCAACTGGAATTCCATCACCTCCACTAGCTTTGTATGTAGTGATGCTTCCTAAGGCCCACTTGACTTCACATTCCAGGATGTCTGGCTCTAGGTGAGTGATCACACCATTGTGATTATCTGGGTCATGAAGATCTTTTTTGTACAGTTCTTCTGTGTATTCTTGCCACCTCTTCTTAATATCTTCTGCTTCTGTTAGGTCCACACCATTTCTTTTCTTTATTGAGCCCATCTTTGCATGAAATGTTCCCTTGGTATCTCTAAATTTCTTGAAGAGATCTCTAGTCTTTCCCATTCTGTTGTTTTCCTCCATTTCTTTGCATTGATTGCTGAGGAAGGCTTTCTTATCTCTTCTTGCTATTCTTTGGAACTCTGCATTCAGATGCTTATATCTTTCCTTTTCTCCTTTGCTTTTCACTTCTCTTCTTTTCACAGCTATTTGTAAGGCCTCCCCAGACATCCCTCCTACATAGCTGCAGCCTAACAGTAGATCTTACCCAAAACCCCTTCCAACATTTAACAGATCAGCCCATCCTAGACCCAGACACCCCACACTGGTTCGTTGATGGCAGCTCTCAAAAATCCCCACCCATTGCAGCAGGATATGCCATCATCCAGGGAGACCTTTGTCACAGTCACAAAACCCAGACAATTGAAGCTTCACCTCTGCCACCTCACACCACCTCCCAACAGGCAGAACTGATAGCTTTCACCAGAGCTTTAACTCTGGCTAAAAATCTAAGGGTTAACATCCACACAGACTCCAAATATGCCTATAACATACTTCACTCAAACATCCTAATAGGAGAGAAAGAGGTTTCCTAACCCCAAAGGGATCCCCCATTATTAATTCAGACCTGCTCCACAAACTTCTAGAGGCAGCACTCTTACCAAACAAAGCCGCCATCCTCCACTGTAGGGGACATCAAAAGGGAAGTCTCATATCAGCCTACAACAATGCTGCAGACCAGAAGGCAAAGGAGATAGCCCTGTCCCATCCTTCTCTCCAGTCCCCTGTCATCTTAGCTCTGACTCCACCCGACCCTCCCACCACCAGAGAAATCCTCTCTTATCTACACTCACTATTTCATCCCTCTCCAAGACACTCCAACAGTTCCTCTGTAACCACTTCCCCATATCCAATGCTGACCAACAATATTTAGATAACCTTACCCGCTCCTGTCAAACATGTCAACGTACTAACCCCAATTCCAACCTTAAACCGACATCCTTTCCAACCCATCAAATGCGAGGCAGCCTCCCAGCACAGGATTGGCAGATAGACTTTACTCATATGCGCCGGGTCCGGAGAGTCAGATACCTCCTGGTCCTTGTGGACACCTTTTCGGGATGGGTAGAAGCATTTCCCACTACAAACAAAAGAGCCCACACCGTGGCCCAATCCTCCTCACAGAAATTATCCCCAGGTGTGGCCTGCCTTCGTCCCTACAGTCTGATAATGGCTTGGATTTACGTCCAAGGTCACCCAACAACTTGTCCAATTCTTACAGATACCCTGGAAATGTCACATTCCATACCATCCCCAGTCCTCAGGAAAGGTAGAAAGAATTAATAGAATAATCAAAGAAACCCTTTCCAAACTAACCCTCGAAGTATATCTGTTGCTAAGTCACTTCAGTCGTGTCCGACTGCGACCCCATAGACGGGAGCCCAGCAGGCTCCCCCATCCCTGGGATTCTCCAGGCAAGAACATTGGAGTGGGGTGCCATTTCCTTCTCCAATGCAGGAAAGTGAAAAGTGAAAGTGAAGTCGCTCAGTCGTGTCCGACCCTCAGCGACCCCATGGACTACAGCCTTCCAGGCTCCTCCATCCATGGGATTTTCCAGGCAAGAGTACTGGAGTGGGGTGCCATTGCCTTCTCCGCGAAGTACATCTGGATTAGACCAAAATTTTGCCAGTTGTTCTTCTCAGAATATGGGCTTTGCCCAGAAAACTCCTGGGGCTGAGCCCCTTTGAGGTGATGTATGGAAGGCCCATGCTTCCTCTTAGACTCCACCCTGAATCTCCTCCCATACCAAGCACACTCCCCTCTGCTAGCAGAACTCCACAATGCCCTCTGCAAATACATTAACCACAACTTGCCTGCCCCTGACCCCCAAGCCTCCCTGCCCCCTTTACATATTGGGGACTTGGTCTATCTGTCTGATAATCCCCAAGGTGACCTAACCCCAAAGTGGCAGGGACCATTCAAAATCATCCTCCTTACCCCAAGTCCAGCTAAACTTGAGAAGGTCACCTCCTGGGTACACCTCTCTCGCCTAAAACAAGTCACCTCTGATCCTGCACTGCCCTCCTTAACTGACACCTATCACGTCTCCCTCACAGGGCCCACCTCCTTAAAATTCACCCGGCGACAACCTCTGTCAACCATCCAAGAAGACACTAAGTGACCTGAACTCTCTTCAACCTACAACTGTTCCTGACCCAATTACTACAAGATCTTTGGACCAGCGCTGCGACAGGAACCTCCTTCAAAGACCTGACTACACTGGTGTCTCACCTGTGGCTCCAGGGTATAAGGTATAGTTCAGGCCGAGGCAGAAAGAGGAAAGTCGACCTCAACAGATGTAGGTTACCTTTATTCAGGCAAGGAGGGGAGACAGTCAGCCTAACGACCAGGCTGAACGCAGAGAGGGATCAGGGAGGCTCCATACTTATAGGGAGGTTTGTGGAAGCGATAAGGGAAATGTTAATCAGATGGGATGTTTTGGGTATTCCTTAGTTGAATTGGCATTTGTAGTTGGGCAGGGGGTGATAAGTCTTCTGGGCAGGTGTAGGGGGTGGAAGGTTTCTGGACCAGGGGTGATAAGTCCCAGATAGATGCAACCAGCCTGGAGCCTCAGGGCAGAACCTGAAGTTCTGTTTTATTTTCTCCGAAGTTAGATGATTCAGCAAAGGGCTTTGAAACGGTTGTTTTATTTTCTAGGCCCGAAAGACTCCTTCATTCCAGACCCTGAAATCATAAAAAAATGGGGAAAAGGGCACCATATCTCTCTGGCTACTTCATGCTGGATACAGGCGACGATTTTGGGTCTGGAATGGAGGATCATCCTAGGGCCCAGGGTCTCCTTTTTCTGAGCTTGGGGTGAGGCTCTCGAGAAGAAGAATGGTCTTGACCTGATCTTGAGAGATGGCCTGGATCTGTTCTTGGAGAAACCTTTGAAAGAGATTGAAGAGACAGGGTCCAAATAAGAGGAATAGAATGATAAGTACCAGTGGTCCCAGGAAAGAGAGCAACCAAGGGAGGACCTGTTGGAACAGGTTTTGAGGACTGTAAAGGTTTTGTAACTCTTTTCTGTGGCATTCAATTCTGTCTCTAAGTTCTTTGACTCTGCCCTGGACTATGCCCATTTCATTAACAAAATAGCAGCAGTCCTCTCCTAGGAAAAGGCAGGTCCCTCCCTTTTTTGTGGCGAGAAGGTCCAGGGCTCGCCTATTTTGAAGGGCCACAGAAGCTAATGAGTTAATTTGTCTTTGAATTGAAATGAAGGGCTCCACTACCTGCTCCATGTCTTCATTAAGTTCTTGGGACAGCTTGTAGTAGAAATGGGCAGAGGTCAAGATGCCTCCAATCCTGGTGCCTAGGGCTGCTGCTATGCCAGTCCTAATCAGGAGGGGGGCTATGACAGCTCCTCTTTTTCTGTGGGAAAGTTCCCCTTGGGGGTAGACTATTTGTTCTATCTCTTCTTCTTTGAGGAATATTAGACCCGGGGTCAGGAAGACCAAGATGCAAGGTCCAGGGGGGTCCAACAGGAGACATGAATATGCATAGGTCCCACAGAGAATGAAGATTCCTGGATTGGTCCAATTATTTGTGCTGCTCCAGAGAACCCAAGTGGAACAGAAGGAGGGAGCAGAGTTTGCAAGACCAGTGTAGTTGGGACTAGAGTAGTTAATATAGCTTAGGTTTGAAGAGGCTGAGAGTAGGACATTGTCAGAGACTGGCCCAATGAGTTGTGTAGTTTTTTGTTGGGAAGGGGAGGTATCAGTTCAGTTCAGTTCAGTCGCTCAGTCGTGTCCGACTCTTTGTGACCCCATGAATCGCAGCACGCCAGGCCTCCCTGTCCATCACCAACTCCCAGAGTTCACTGAGACTCACGTCCATTGAGTCAGTGATGCCATCCAGCCATCTCATCCTCTGCTGTCCCCTTCTCCTCCTGCCCCTAATCCCTCCCAGCATCAGAGTCTTTTCCAATGAGTCAACTCTTCATATGAGGTGGCCAAAGTTCTGGAGTTTCAGCTTTAGCATCATTCCTTCCAAAGAAATCCCAGGGCTGATCTCCTTCAGAATGGACTGGTTGGATCTCCTTGCAGTCCAAGGGACTCTCAAGAGTCTTCTCCAACACCACAGTTCAAAAGCATCAATTCTTCAGTGCTCAGCTTTCTTCTCAGTCCAACTCTCACATCCATACATGACCACTGGAAAAACCATAGCCTTGACTAGACGGACCTTTGTTGGCAAAGTAATGCCTCTGCTTTTCAATATGCTATCTAGGTTGGTCATAACTTTTCTTCCAAGGAGTAAGTGTCTTTTAATTTCATGGCTTCAGTCACCATCTTCAGTGATTTTTGAGCCCAGAAAAATAAAGTCTGACACTGTTTCCACTGTTTCCCCATCTATTTCCCATGAAGTGATGGGACCAGATGCCATGATCTTCGTTTTCTGAATGTTGAGTTTTAAGCCAACTTTTTCACTCTCCTCTTTCACCTTCATCAAGAGGCTTTTTAGTTCCTCTTCACTTTCGGCCATAAGGGTGGTGTCATCTGCATATCTGAGGTTATTGTTATTTTCCCGGCAATCTTGATTCCAGCTTGTGCTTATTCCAGCCCAGCGTTTCTCATGATGTACTCTGCATATAATTTAAATAAGCAAGGTGACAATATACAGCCTTGATGAACTTCTTTTCCTATTTGGAACCAGTCTGTTGTTCCATGTCCAGTTCTAACTGTTGCTTCCTGACCTGCATACAAATTTCTCAAGATGCAGGTAAGGTGGTCTGGTATTCCCATTTCTCAGAATTTTCCAGTTTATTGTGATCCACACAGTCAAAGGCTTTGGCATAGTCAATAAAGCAGAAATAAATGTTTTTCTGGAACTCTCTTGCTTTTTCGATGATCCAGAGGATGTTGGCAATTTGGTCTCTGGTTCCTCTGCCTTTTCTAAAACCAGCTTGAACTTCTGGAAGTTCATGGTTCACATATTGCTGAAGCCTGGCTTGGAGAATTTTGAGCATTACTTTACTAGCATGTGAGATGAGTGCAATTGTGCTGTAATTTGAGCATTCTTTGGCATTGTCTTTCTTGAAAGGGGGTGATAATCCCAGATAGATGCAACCAGCGTGGAGCATCAGGGTGGGACCTAAAGTTCTGTTTTGTTTTCTCCGAAGTTAGATGATTCATCAAGGGCCTTTGAAACTGTTGTTTTCTTTCCTAGGCCCCAAAGACCTCTTCAGTCACCACTGTAACAAATTACCACAAATTACTCAGTGCTCAAAACAAGATAATGTTTTTCTCTTACAGATCTGGAGGTCAGAAACCCAAAATTGCTTTGCCTGGGTTGAAGTCAAGGTGTCAGCAGAGGTGGTTCATTCTAGAACTTCAAGGGAGAATCTGAATCTCCTGCTTTTCAGCTCCCGAGGCTGCCTACACTACTTGGCTCACAACTTCTTCCTTGAATCCCACCAATCTCTCCCTTCCATCATCACATCTCCTACTTCCTCATTTGATCTTCTAGCTTCCCTCTTACAAGCATCCTTGTGATCACACTTAGGGCTCACCCAGGTAATCCAGGATCATCTCCCCATCTCAAAATCTTTAACTTGATCACACCTGCAATTATTTTTTGTGTCTTTGACAGGTTCTGGGGATTAGGATGTGGGCATCTTTGAGGAGGGCACTGTTCAGCCTACCGCAAGGGTTCAGGGGTCTACCAAGTTAAATTAAACCATGAGTGGCTAAAAATGGGATTTAAACTTTAAAGAACAGCAAAACAAATCCACAATGCCATGAAATAAACCAGAAATGGAGAGGACTACAGGAAAACAATATGGACAACAGCTGATCTGTCAGGAGAATATATTGGGTTGGCCAAGAATTTCACTCAGGGTTTTTGGTACAGTGTTATGGAAAAACCCAAAGAAACTTTTTGACCAACCCAATACAATTGCCAGGGGCTTCCCTGGTGGCTCAGTGGTAAAGAATCTGTCTGCCAACGCAGGAGACACAGGTTCAATCCCAGGGTTGAGAAGATTCCCTGCAGAAGGAAACAGCAAGGGAGAACAAGATGGTGGAGGAGTAGGCAGACGTGGATTATATCTCTCTCCATAAATACATCAAGAATACACCTTCAGAGACAAAAGATCTTGCAGAACACCAGCAGAGAGCAGGCAGGAGCACCTGACTACTGGAAAAGAACATATAGAGCACGCAGAATTCAGTGGGATGAAGGAAGCAGGGGGAGAAGAGGAGAGTGAGCAGGACTCGATCTGCACCTGGAAGGTGGAGAACTGAAACAGGGGTCAGATCCCCACACTGGGGCAACTGTCCAGGACAGAGGGAAAGCATCTGAGGCTGAGACTGACTGTAGCAGCTCATCTGTGGCAGTCTGAATGGAATAAGAATCACACATAGAGTCCTTGTCATAGCCATACATACCCCAGACAAGGATGCAAGTCCCCTAGAAAGCATAGTGGCTGGGAGATGATGCGTAGGGATTGGAGAGCAGTCTCAGGGCAAGGTCTGCTATTGATTGCATGGAGACAGCCCGAGGGGACGTAATGGGGGAGATCACATGGAAAATGCCTTTGGAGGAAAACCAGGTAGCCACTGGAGGCAGGGCAATACTGCTGAGTCCTGTGCAGTGGGTGGAACCATTACTGTAGCCTCTCTCTCCCCACAGAGCAGCACCAGTAGCTGAACAATGAGGACCACAAAGAGGCTGTCCCTTTAAGCACCTGATGCACCAAGCAACAGAGCAGGACCAGTCAGAGGCCCTCTGACTGCCAGCTGCCAGAGACTAGAAAGAGACTCTGATAGGGTTACAGCTCCTGCGGCTAAGGCAGCTGGCACACACTTAGCACTGCCAGGGTCCCCAGGACACAAACAGACTTGGCACCATCAGGGTCCCCAAGATACAGACTTGGTACCACCAGGGTCCTCAAGATCCAAGCAGCTGCACCACCTCCATGCTCAACTCTCACTGGCGCAAAGCAGCCAGAGGCTAGAAAAAGCCCTAATAGCGCACCGTATCTCGTGACAATAGCCACTGGCCCCCCTGAGAACCTGGCACTGCCGGGATCCCCGTGATCCAAGCAACCCCACCACATTCACACTCGATCCCCCTGGGACAGTGTGATAAAAGGCTATAAAAAACCCTAAGAGTACTATTTCCTGCTGACCTAGCCACTGGCTCTCCTGAATACCTGGTGCTACCAGAGCCCCTGTGAACCAAGCAGCTGTGCCACCTCCATACCTGGGCCTCACTGGGGCAGACCCAAGTCCTCCAGGGAAGCCTCAGGAGTAAAGGCCTGTGGATGACTCACATGCAGTGCAGTTCAGTTCAGTCTCTCAGTAATGTCCCATTCTTTGTGACCCCATGAATTGCAGCATGCCAGGCCTCCCTGTCCATCACCATCTCCTGGACTTCACTCAAACTCACATCCATCGAGTTGGTGATGCCATCCAGCCATCTCATCCTCTGTCGTCCCCTTCTCCTCCTGCCCCCAATCCCTCCCAGCATCAGAGTCTTTTCCAATGAGTCAACTCTTCGCATGAGGTGGCCAAAGTACATGCAGAGGTGGAGATAAAACCACAATTGAAACCCAGGGGCAGTGTGGCTAAGGAAGAGGACCCAAAACCTTTCCACCAGCTGTATAAGCTGCAGATTAAGTCCACACAATCAACTAGGCAGACTCTGTGTCTATGGAGTATATAAAAGGACACTGAGTGTTCCCACACACAAAAAATGCAATAGTTCTGGCAGGTGTGGATACTGGAGGCAAGAACACACAGGAGCAGAACCAGATTAGAGTCTGAGCAGCCCCCACAGCAGGTCCAGAGATCAGCCCAATATTGAAGGGCATCCTAGGGAGGAGAGGTGGAGTGTGATGACAGCTGAGATTCAAGAAAAACCTTTATTATTTTTTTATGTTGACTAGTTCTGCAGTTGCTTCTGGATTTTTTTTTCTTTTTTCCCCCTCCGTTGCTATAATTGTTGATTTTATTAGTACTATTAAATCTATTTAAGTTTTTGAGAATTATTTTTCTTAATCACACTTTTTATTTCTTTTATATACTTCTGCCTGTACGTTAGCCTTTTGCTATTTTGTGGGGCTTTCCTTTTTTTTATTTAAAATTTTTTAAAATTTATTATCTTTTTCTACATTTTTTCTTTTGTTTGCTTTTCCTATTGTAGTTATTCTTTAATATATGTAAATCTTCTTTATCTATCTCTATTTAACTTTGTATTTCTATTCTTTCTTTCTTTTTTCACCATGTTTGGTAGTTTGTTTTGTTTTCATTGCTTTATTCCCCAGTTGGCACCTTGATTTCGTTTTGTTTTCCAGTTTGTGCTTTAGTTAGTTTTGTTTTTAACTGGTTGATATCATTTTCGGTTTCTTTTGCTTGCTGGGCCAATCTACTGTACTTTTTTTTTTTTTGTGAGGGAGATTGTGGTTTGTTTTTTTTTAATGGTGTATATAGATTTGTGTATATTTCATTATTTTTGCTATTATTTGCCTGATTTTGTATTTGCCATTTGTCTGGGGTTTGCCTTTTCTTTTTTCTTTTTGTGTGTTTGTTTTAATCCCCTTTAATGCCATAACAAACCACTTGTGGAATCTCCATTCCTTGGCCAGAGATTGGGCCCTGAGCCTTTGGAGGAGGAGTGCTGACTCCAAGACCCTAGACCGCCAGAGAACTCCTAACCCTAGGGTGCATTAATTAGCAAGAACTCCCACACAGGCATCCACCAGTATACAAAACCTGGCACCAGCCAACCGCCGGCAACACTCAGTGCAGGACACCTCATCCAAACAACAAAGGCAGATACACGCCTAATCCTCAGCATACAGCATTACCACCTCACACAGCCCTGTCCATCAGAGGTTTAAAAAAAAAACAACAAAAAAACCTCACCTTTCCCACCAGAACACAAAAACAGATCACAGCCTACATGGAGCCTACAGAAACCACTGGACCAACCTTACCTGCAGAAACCAAAGGAAGAAAGAATTTGATCTTAAAACCTAGGAAAAGGAGTCCTCAAACACAATAAGTTAAAAAAAAAAAAAAGAAAAGGCAGAGAAATATTATGCAAATGAAGGAACAGCCTAGAAACACACAAGTCCAAATAAATGAAGAGGAAATAGGCAAACTACCTGAAAAAGAATTCAGAGTAATGATAGTATGAAAGTGAAGTTGCTCAGTTGTGTCCAACTCTTTGCGACCCCATGGACTGTGGCTTATCAGGCTCCTCTGTCCATGGGATTTTCCAGGCAAGAGTGCTGCAGTGGATTGCCATTTCCTTCTCCAGGGGATCTTCCCGACCCAGGAATCGAACCCAGGTCTCCCACATTGCAGGCAGACGCTTTACCGTCTGAGCCACCAGGAAGATCTAATGATAGTGTAGATGATCCCAAACCTCAAAAACGGAATGGAGAAAATGCAGGAATCAATTAACACATTTAACAAGAACCTAGAAGAAATAAAGAATAAACAAACAGAGATGAACAACACAATTACTGAAATTAAAAATACTCTAGAAGGAATCAATAGCAGAATATCAGAGGCAAAAGAACAGATAAGTGAGCTGGAAGACAGAATGGTGGAAATAACTGCTGAAAAGCAGAATAAAGGAAAAAAATGAAAAGAACTGAGGATAGTCTCAGAAACCTCTGGGATAATATCAAACACACCACCATTCAAATTATAGGGGTCCCAGAAAAAGAAGAGAAAAAGAAAGCATATGAAAAAATTTTTGAAGCGATTATAGTAAAAAAAATTCCCCAGCATGGGGAAGGAAATAGTCAGTCAAGTCCAAGAAGGGCAGAGAGTCCCATAGAGGATAAACCTGAGGAGAAACACATCAAGACACATAAATAACCAAACTAACAAAGGTTAAACACAAAGAAAGAATATTAAAAGCAGCAAGGGAAAAGCAACAAGTAGCATACAAGGGAAACCCTGTACGAATAATAGCTGATCTTTCAGAAGAAACTCTGCAGGCCAGAAGGGAATGGCAGGATATATTCAAATTACTGAAAGGGAAAAATCTACAACCAAGATTACTCTATCCAGAAAAGAATTCATTAAAAATTGATGTATAAATCAAAAGTTTTACAGACTAGCAAAAGTTAGAATTTAGTACCACTAAACCAGCCTTGCAATAAATGTTAAAGGGACTTCT
This sequence comes from Bos grunniens, assembly GCF_055505025.1. Classification (NCBI taxonomy): domain Eukaryota; kingdom Metazoa; phylum Chordata; class Mammalia; order Artiodactyla; family Bovidae; genus Bos; species Bos grunniens. The sequence goes on along the minus strand of NC_141180.1, from coordinate 36,570,212 downwards.
ATAAACAGGAAACAAAAGGAAAGAAAAAGACCTACAAAAACAAACCCCAAGCAATTAAGAAAACGGAACATATATATCAAAAATTACTTTAAATGTAAATGGATAAAACACTCCAACCAAAAGACACAGACTGGCTGAATGGTTACAAAAACAAGACCCATATATATGCTGTCTACAAGAGATCCACTTCAGACCTAGAGACACATACAGATTGAAAGTGAGAGAATGGAAAAACGTATTCCATGTAAATGGAAATCAAAAGAAAGCCAAAGTGGCAATCCTCATATCAGACAAAATAGACCTTAAAATAAAGAATATTACAAGAGATAAGGAAGGACACTACATAATGATCAAAGGATCAATCCAAGAGGAAGACATAACAATTATAAATATTTATGCCCCCAACATAGGCACACCTCAATACAAACACTAACAGATATAAAAGGAGAAATTGACAGTAACACAATAATAGGAGGGGACTTTAACACCCCACTTACACCAGTGACCTGATCATTAAAACAGAAAATTAATAAGGAAACACAAGCCTTAAATGACACATCATGCCAGATGGATCTAATTTATATCTTCAGGACATTCCATCCAAATGCAGAAGAATACACTTTCTTCTCAAGTGCACAAGGAATATTCTCCAGGGTAGATCACATCTGGGGTCACAAATCAAATCTCAGTAAATCTGAGAAAACTGAAATCATATCAAGCATCTTTTCTGACCACAATGCTATGAGACTGGATATCAAATACAGGGGAAAAAAAACTGTAAAAAACACAAACACACGGAGATTACACAATGCATTTCTAAATAACAAACAGGTTACTGAAGAAATCAAAAGGGAAATAAAAAATTCCTAGAAACAATTGACAATGAAAACACAACAACTCAAAACCTATGGGGTGCAACAAAAGCAGTTCTAAGAGGGAAGTTTATAGCAATACAATCTTACCTCAAGAAACAAGAAAAACATTGAACAGGCAGCCTAAGTTTACACCTAAAACAACTGGGAAAAGAAGAAGAACAACAACAAAATTAGAAGGAAATAAATCATAAAGATCAGAGCAGAAATAGATGAAAAAGAAATGAAGAAAACAATAGAAAAGATTAATAAAACTAAAAGCTTTGAGAAGACAAGCAAAGTTGACAAATTTTAACCAGACTCATCAAGAAAAAAAGAGGAGTCAAATCAACAAAATTAGAAATGAAAAAGGAGAGGTTGCAACAGACAATGCAGAAATGCAAATGATCATAAGAGACTATTACAAGCAACAATATGTCAATAAAATGGACAGTTCAGTTCAGTTCAGTTGCTCAGTTGTGTCCGACTCTTTGCAACCCCGTGAACCACAGCACACCAGGCCTTCCTGTCCATCACCAACTCCTGTAGTCCACCAAACCCATGTCCATCGAGTCGATGATGCCATACAACCATCTCATCCTCTGTCGTCCCCTTCTCCTCCTGCCCTCAATCTTTCCCAGCATCGGGGTCTTTTCCAATGAGTCAGTTCTTCACGTGAGGTGGCCAAAGTATTTGAGTTTCAGCCTCAACATCAGTCCTTCCAATGAACACCTAGGACTGATCTCCTTTAGGATGGACTGGTTGGATCTCCTTGCAGTCCAAGGGACTCTCAAGAGTCTTCTCCAACACCACAGTTCAAAAGCATCAATTCTTCAGTGCTCAGCTTTCTTTATAGTCCAACTCTTACATCCATATATGACCACTGGAAAAACCATAGACTTCACTAGATGGACCTTGTTGGCAAAATAATGTCTCTGCTTTTGAATATGCTATCTAGGTTGGTCATAACTTTCCTTCCAAGGAGTAAGCATCTTTTAATTTCTTTGCTGCAATCACCATCTGCAGTGATTTTGGAGCCCAGAAAAATAAAGTCAGCCACTATTTCCACTGTTTCCCCATCTATCTGCCATGAAGTGATGGGACCAGATGCCATGATCTTAGTTTTCTGAATGTTGAGCTTTAAGCCAACTTTTTCACTCTCCTCTTTCACTTTCATCAAGAGGCTCTTTAGTTCTTCTTCACTTTCTGCCATAAGGGTAGTATCATCTGCATATCTGAGGTTACTGATATTTCTCCCGGCAATCTTGATTCCATCTTGTGCTTCTTCCAGCCGAGCATTTCTCATGATGTACTCTGCATATAAGTTAAATAAGCAAGGTGACAATATACAGCCTTGATGTACTCCTTTCCCTATTTGGAACCAGTTTATTGTTCCATGTCCAGTTCTAACTGTTGCTTCCTGACCTGTATACAGGTTTCTCAAGAGGCAGGTCAGGTGGTCTGGTATTCCAATCTCTTCCAGAATTTTCCACAGTTTATTGTGATCCACACAGTCAAAGGCTTTGGCATAGCCAATAAAGCAGAAATAGATGTTTTTCTGGAACTCTCTTGCTTTTTCGATGATTCAGCAGATGTTGGCAATTTGATCTCTGGTTCCTCTGCCTTTTCTAAAACCAGCTTGAACATCTGCAAGTTCATGGTTCATGTATTGCTGAAGCCTGGCTTGGAGAATTTTAAGCATTACTTTACTAGCGTGTGAGATAAGTGAAATTGTGCGGTAGTTTGAGCATTCTTTGGCATTGCCTTTCTTTGGGATTGGAATGAAAACTGACCTTTTCCAGTCCTGTGGCCACTGCTGAGTTTTCCAGATTTGCTGGCATATTGAGTGCAGCACTTTCACAGCATCATCTTTCAGGATTTGAAATAACTCAACTGAAATTCCATCACCTCCACTAGCTTTGTTCATAGTGATGCTTCCTAAGGCCCACTTGACTTCACATTCCAGGATGTCTGGCTCTAGGTGAGTGATCACACCATTGTGATTATCTGGGTCGTAAAGATCTTTTTTGTACAGTTCTTCTGTGTATTCTTGCTATCTTTTCTTAATATCTTCTGCTTCTGTTAGGTCCCTACCATTTCTGTCCTTTATTGAGCCCATCTTTGCATGAAATGTTCCCTTGGTATCTCTAAATTTCTTGAAGAGATCTCTAGTCTTTCCCATTCTATTATTTCCCTCTATTTCCTTGTATTGATCGCTGAGGAAGGCTTTCTTAACTCTCCTGGCTATTCTTTGGAACTCTGCATTCAAATAGGTACATCTTTCCTTTTCTCCTTTGCTTTTTACTTCCTGTCTTTTCACAACATAGAAGAAATGGAGAGATTCTTAGAAAAGCTCAATCTTCCAAGTCTGAACCAGGAAAAAAAAAAGAAATTATGAATGAGCCAATTATAAGTAGTAAAAAAAAAAGACTGTGATCACAAATCTCCCAGAAAACAAAAGTCCAGGGCCAAAGGGCTTCACGGGTGAATTCTATCAAACATTTAGAGAATAGTTAATGCCTATCCTTCTAAAACTCTTTCAAAAAATTGCAGAGGATAAAACACTTCCAAACTCATTCTACAAGGCCACTACTGTCAGGGGACGTTCATCTTTAAGGGATCCAATATGTTATTCTTTTCTTTTGTGTGCCATTTCTCAAGGATTCTCTATTCCTTATCAGTTCCTGGAAAACAGGAATGAGCAGAGCTGCACGCAGTTCTTAGGACTGTGATCATGAGAAAGGGCACCTGTTTGGATTCCTTTCAGTGACTCCCGTCAGTGACCTTACTTAAATGTAATCTATTCAGTTATGCCCCTCTTACTCAGGATATGGAATGCTTTCTGGCCCTTTGAAGATTGTTATTTGTTTGGCTTTGTTTTTGCTCAGTGTTTTTTTTTTTTTTTTACTGCCTAAAGCTGCCTTGTATGAAGATATATAAATATGTGTTTCTACAAATAAAGCACCCTTGTTTCACTTGAGACTTGGGTCCCCTGCATCCCTCTTCTCATTAACTCCAGTCCCCAGGTCTTGGTCTACAAAGACCATGACACACTATCACCCTGATACCAAACCAGATGAAGACAACACACAAAAAAGAAAATTACAGGCCAATATTACTGATGAACATATATGCAAAAATCCTCAACAAAATTCTAGCAAATGGATTTCAATAGCACAGTGAAATGATCATACACCATGATCAAGTTGGGTTTATCCCTGGGATGCAAGGATTCTTCAATATAAGCAAATCAATCACTGTGATATACATATTAACAAACTGAAAGATAAAAAATCATATGATAATCTCAACAGATGCAGAAAAAGCCTTTGACAAAATTCAGCACCAATTTATGATAGAAACTCCTCAAAAAAATGGGCATAGAATGGACCTACCTCAACATATGGCCATAAAGGCCATATACAATAAACCCACAGCAAGCATTATTCTGAATTGTGAAAATCTGAAAGCACTCCCTCTAAGATCAAGAAAAAGACAAGGGTGCCCACTATCACCACTATTATTCAACATAGTTTTAGAAGTCCTGGCTATGGCAATCAGAGAAGAAAAAGAAATAAAAGGAATTCAGATTGGAAAAGAAGAGGTAAAACTCTCACTGTTTGCAGACAACATGATGCCATATATAGAAAACCATAAAGATACTATCAAAAATTACTAGAGCTAAGCAGTGAATTTAGCAAAGTCACAGGATACAAAATCAATACATAGAAATGACTTGCATTCTTATATACTAACAATGGAAAATCAGAAAGAGAAATTAAGGAATCAATCCCACTCACCATTGCAAAAAAATAATAAAATATCTAAGAATAAACCTATCTAAGGAGACTAAAGAATTGTACACAGAAAATTATAAGACATTGATGAAAGAAATCAAAGAAAATATAAACAAATAGAGAAATATTCCATGTCCTGTGTTGGAAGAATCAATATTGTGAAAATGACTATACTACCAAATGCAATATTTATCAAATTCAATGCATCCCTATCAAATTACCAATGGCACTTTTTACAGAACTAGAACAAATACCTCACAATTTATACAGAAACACAAAAGATTCCAAATAGCCAAAGCAATCTTAAGAAAGAAGAATGGAGCTGGAGGAATCAACCCTCCTGACTTCAGACTATACTACAAAGCTACAGTAATCAAGACAGTATGGTACTGCCACAAAAACATAAATATAGACCAATGGAACAAGATAGAAAGCCCAGAAATAAACCCACGCACCTATGAGTACCTTATTTTTGACAAAGGAGGCAAGAATATACAATGAGGCAAAGATAGAGTCTTCAATAACTGGTGCTGGGAAAACTAGACAGCTAGGTATAAAAGAAATTAGAACACTTCCTAACACCATACACAAAGATAAACTCAAAACAGATTAAAGACCTTAATGTAAGATCAAAAACTATAAAACTCTTAGAAGAAAACACAGGCAAAATACTCTATGATCTAAATCACAGCAAGATCCTCTATGACACACCTCCTAGAGTAATGGAAATGAAAACAAAAATAAACAAGAGGGACAATTAAACTTAAAAGCTTTTGCACAGCAAAGGAAACTATAAACAAGGTGAAAAGACAACCTTCAGAATGGAAGAAAATAATAGCAAATGAAACAATTGATAAAGGATTACATGTATGCATGCTAAGTCATTTTAGTTGTGTCCAACTCTTTATGATCCTATGGACTGTGGCCCTTCAGGCTCTTCTGTCCAAGGAATTCTCCAGGCAAGAATACTGGAGTTTGTTGCCATGTCCTCCTCCAGGGGATCTTACCAACCCAGAGATTGAACCTGTCTCCTGCAGCTCCTGCATTGCAGGCAAATTCCTTACAGCTCCAAAATATACAAGCAGTTCATATAAGTCAATACCAGAAAAACAAACAACCCAATCAAAAAGTAGAAAAAGACCTAAATAGACATTTCTCCAAAGAAGACATAATAAGATATATAAGATGTATATATATATAAGATATATATATATATATATCTTATATAAGATATATAAGATACATAAGACATAATAAGACATAAGATGGCTAATAAACACATGAAAAGATGCTCAACATGGCTCATTACTAGAGAAATGCAAATCAAAGCTACAATGAGGTATCACCTAACACCAGTCAGAATGGCAATCATCAAAAAGTCTACAAACAATAAATGCTAGAGAGGGTGTGGAGAAAAGGGAATCCTCTTGCACTATTGGTGGGAATGTAAATTGATACAGCCACTATTGAAGACAGTATGGAAATTCCTTTAAAAACTAGGAATAAAACCACCATATGACCCAGCAATCCCACTACTAGACATATACCTTGAGGAAACCAAAATTGAAAAAGACACATGTACCCCAATGCTCATTGCAGCACTATTTACAATAGCTAGGACATGGAAGTGACCTAGATTTCCATAGGCAGATGAATAGATAAAGAATGTATATATGTGGTACATATATACAATGGAATACTGCTGCTGCTGCTGCTGCTAAGTCACTTCAGTCGTATCCGACTCTGTGTGACCCCATAGATGGCAGCCCACCAGGCTCCCCCGTCCCTGGGATTCTCCAGGCAAGAACACTGGAGCGGGTTGCCATTTTCTTCTCTAATACATGAAAGTGAAAAGTGAAAGTGAAGTCGTTCAGTGATGTCTGACTCTTCTCGACCCCATGGACTGCAGCCTACCAGGCTTCTCTGTCCATGGGATTTTCCAGGCAAGAGTACTGGAGTGGGGTGCCAGTACTACTCAGCCATAAAAATGAATGCATTTGAATCAGTTCTAATGAGGTGGATGAACCTAGAGCCTATTACACAGAGTGAAGTAAGTTAGAAAGAAAAAAACAAATATCACATACTAATGCACATATACAAAATCTAGAAAGATTGTACTGATGGCATCATTTGCAGGACAGCAATGGAGACACATGGCTTACCTGGTGGCTCAGATGGTAAAGACTCTGCCTGCAATGCAGGAAACCTGGGTTCGATCCCTGGGTCAAAAAGATCCTCTAGAAAAGGGAATGGCAACCCACTCCAGTATTCTTGACTGGAGAATTCCATGGACAGAGGAGCCTAGCAGGCTATACTCCATGGGGTCACAAAGAATCAGACATGACTGAGCAACTAACACTTTCACTTTTGATGGAGACACAGACATAGAGGGTGGGATGTATGGAGAGAGTAACATGGAAACATACATTACCATATGTGAAATGGATAGCCAATGGAAATTTACTGTATGACTCAGGGAATTCAAACCAGGGTTCTGTAACAACCTAGAGAGGTGGGATAGGGAGGGAGGTGGGAGGGAGGCTCAAGAGGGAGGGGACATGTATTCCTATGGCTGATTCATGTTGATATTTGGCATAAACCAATACAATACTGTAAGGCAGTTATCCTTCAATTAAAAATAAACAAATTTTAAAAAAACGGGAAACAGCGACCCACTCTAGTATTCTTGCATGGCAAATCCCATGAATAGAGGAGCCTGGTGGGCTACAGTCCATAGGGTTGCAAAGAGTGGGACCCAACTTCTCAACTAAACAACAACAATACAATTGCCAGGCACTTCATTGAACTTTTAATGGCCATAATAGTAGGACCAGAGTCAGCTGGATGGACTGGAACAGCAACCCAGCAGCCTGAAAAAAATGTTAATAGCAGAGAGGAGAAGGGTCAAAGACTCAGTGTAGTCAATCTGCCAGGTGTGGGTGGGCCAACACCCTTTTAATGTGTGGGAGAAGGAGCAGTCAGCTTTTGGCCTGAGTCATGCATGGGAAGCCTCTGCACTGGATGCGGATTCCTTTGCTTTGTGTCCACACAAACCTCTGCCATACTGATTTAAAAATGAAAAGGAGGACAGAACAATAAACTGAAATTAAAAATCTTCAGCAAAAGAAAGATAGCTTATTTTATCAATACTTCCATTAAAGTAACTAGAAATGCAGGACAAATTACTTTTTTTTTTTTAGACTCTCTAAAAGCATCAGAGATCATTAAGGCAGAGTTATATAATGGGATAATATATCATCAGAGGTTGGGTTTGTCCCAGGAATGCAAGGCTGGCTTAACATTTGGAAACTAATGTAACAAAAAATAAGGGTAAAAAGATACCAAAAGCATTTCAACATATGGAGAAATATCAACTGATAAAATTCATCATCCAAAAGATAAAAATCAAAATTCAATTAATTTTTTAAAAAAAAACTGAAGGTAAAGTGTGGATTTTATCAATCTAAACTGTAGATAAAGAATGTCTACAAAAAAAAGATTTTATAGCAAATATCACTCTTAAAGAAGAAATACTGGACGTTTTCCCATGAGTTTGAGAAAGAGTAGGACACTTGCTACCACAGCTAATTTTTTCCTGAGAGTCCAGGCAAGTTCAATACAGGGACAAAATTTTAGGGATTTGGAAAGAAGAAATAAAAGTCTTATTTACAGATGACATAATTGGATAGGTAAAACATCCAAAATGATCAATAGATAAATTATTACAATTAATAAGCAAATACATAAAGTTAATATATACAAAGTCAATATGAAAGTGAAAGTGTTAGTTGCTCAGTTCTGTTCAACTCTTTGTAACACTATGGACCGCAGCCTGCCAGGATCTTCTGTCTAAGGGATTCTCCAGACAAGAATACTGAAGTGGGTTGCCATTTCCTTCTCCAGGGGATCTTCCTGACCCAGGGCTCAAACCTGAGTCTCCTGCATTGCAGGCAGATTCTTTACCATCTGAGCCATAAGGGAAGCCTAGATGCAATTGTATTTTTATGTAACAGCAACAGAAAATTAGGAACTAAAACTTTTTTTATTTAAAAAGTGCTTCCACTATAGGAACTCTCTACATCATCTTTGCAATATTTTTTTTAAACTAAAACTATTCTAAAATAAGTTTATTCTTTTTAAGTACATCATTTACAATGGCATGAGTGAAAGTGAAGAAGTGAGAGTCGCTCAGTCGTGTCGGACTCTTTGTGACATGTCCAACTCTTTGCCTCGTGTCTGACTCTTTGAGACTGTATATTCCATGGAATTCTCCAGGCCAGAATTCTGGAGTGGGTAGGTTTTCCCTTCTCCAGGGGACCTTCCCCACACAGGGATCGAACCCAGGGCTCTCACATAGCAGGCAGATTCTTTACCAGCTGAGCCACCAGGGAAGCCCAAAAACCTATCCCTTCTCCAGAGGATCTTCCCGACTTGAGAATCGAACCCAGGTCTCCTGCAGGCAGATTCTTTACCAGCTGAGCTACCAGGGAACTAAAGATGCCGCAATGAAAGGTCCTGCATGCCACAACAAAGTTTGAAGATCCTTCATGCTACATCTGGGATCTGGCACAGCCATATAAACAAATATTTAAAATTAATTTTAAAATAAAAATATTATTTTACAGAACAGAAGAATGAATAAATAAATGGTGGTATATTTATGCAACAGAATGAATTAGCTACTGCTCCAGGGAACAACATAAATGAACCTCACAATATGCTGAATGAAATCTATCACAAAAGAATAAATAAAATATTATTTTATATTTATAAAGTTCCAAAATGGGCAAAACTAACCAATAGTGTGAGAAGTGAATGGAAGAGAACATGGGTCTTCTGGAGAGCTGGTCATGATCTTGAACTAGTGACAGTTTACCCGGGGTGTTGATGTGACGTGATTTAGTGAACCGTACACTTAAGATTTGTGCAATTTTCAATATGAAAACTTTCGATTAAAATGTCCATAATAGGGACTTCCCTAACAGTCCAGTGGATAAGAAATCATCTGCCAATGCAGGGGACATGGGTTCTATCCCTGGTCTGAGAAGATTCCACATGCCAAGGAGCAACTAAGCCTGTATACCACAATGACTGAACCAGCATGCTGGAACTTCTGAAGCCCTCATTCCTTACTGCCCATGCTCTGCAACAAAAGACGCCATCGCAACGAGAAGCCCATGCGCCACAATGAAGAGGAGTCCCTGCTCACCGCAACTGGTGAAAGCCTGTGCACAGCAACAAAGACCCAGCGCAGCCAAAAACAAAGTAATATTTACATGTCCATAATAAAGGAAAACAGTTTGGCAATTTCCCAAAAGGTTAAACATAGAATTACCATGCTGCTGCTGCTGCTAAGTCACTTCAATCATGTCCGACTCTGTGCTACCCCATAGACGGCAGCCCACCAGGCTCCCCCGTCCCTCAGATTCTCCAGGCAAGAACACTGGAGTGGATTGCCATTTCCTTCTCCAATGCATGAAAATGAAAAGTGAAAGTGAAGTTGCTCAGTCGTGTCCGAGCCTACCAGGCTCCTCCGTCCGTGGGATTTTCCAGGCAAGAGTACTGGAGTGGGGTGCCATTGCCTTAGGAGCCAGCAATTCCTCTTCTCAATGTAGACCCCCCCACCAAAATTGAAAGTACAGTTACCTGCACACCTGTGTACACAACAGTAATTTTTTACAATCAGCAAAAGGTGCAAATCAGCAAATGTGGTAGATCCATATCTATAGAGTATTATTCAGCCCTAAAAAGGAATGAGATCTTTTTAAAAATTTTTTCTCAGCTTTATCAAGTTATAGTTGACATTTAACACAAGTTTAAGGTAAACAATATGTTAATTTGTTAATACTGGAAAATGATTGCCACCATAGCATTAGCTAGAAATGAAATTCTGATACATGCTATAGCAACGATGAGCCTTGAAAAGACTACACTAAGTGAAATATGCCAGACACAAAAGAACCGGTATTATATGACTCCACTTACATGAGGTTCCCGGAACAGGCAAATTCATAGAGACTGAAAGTATAATAGAGGTTACTAGGGTCTAGGGGGAGAGGGAGCTGGGGAGGTTTTGTTTAATTGGTACAGTTTCTATCTGGGATGTTGAGAAAGTTCTGGATATGAATAGTGGCGATGGTTTCTCAACATTGTGAATGTACTTAGTGCCACCAAATCAAACACTTAAAATGGTTAAAATGTGGACTTACCTGGAGGTCCAGTGGTTAGGAGTCCAAGTTTCCAATGCAGGGAGTGCAGGTTCAATCCCTGGTCAGAGACCTAGATCCCACATGTGTGGCACAGTCAAAAAAGGAAAAAAAAATTTAAAGGCTAAAATGTTCAGGATTGCAAGAGGAAAAGCGTTCTGGAAATTGTCACACGACCATGTAGATGTATTTAACACTACTGAACTATGTGTTAGAAGTGAAAAATGATTAAGATAGTAGATTTTATGTTGTGTATATTTTACCACGATTTTTTAAATTTTAAGTTTTATGGTTAGAATGAGTATGCTTATTTTGTATGTATTTTGCCATAATAAAAGAAATAGTTAATAATTAAAAATTCTTTGTCAGTTCATTTGAAAACATAGATCCAATGGACAAATTTCTTCAAAAATACGATGTAAGGTAATGTCTCTGCATAATGTCCCTCTGCATAAGGGACAACCAGAACAGTCCTATAATTACTGAAGAAATTGAATCCACAATTTAAAAATATTTTCCAAATCAAAAACAGGCCTGTGAGGTATTACAGGAGAGTTTTTCCAAACATTTAAAAACATAAATCTAAACATACACAAAACACAGCCTAGAATAGGGACCGGTAAACCACAGCTTGTGGGCCAAGCTTGGCCAGGCCTGCTGTTTCACGTACTGTCTGTGGCTCCTTTCACACCGTAACGGCTGTGTCGAGACGTTAGGACAGACACTGTAGGCTCTGCAAAGCCAAATATTTACTCTCTAATGTTTATTATCTGGCCTTTCACAGAAAAAAAAAAACCTGCCAAAAATCGAGAACTCTCTCCAGCCCATTTTATAAGGGTAGAATAGCTTTGGCACCAAAATCTGACAAGGACAGTGTGTAAAAGAAAAATTATAATCTAGTGTCGTTTGTGAACTTGGATAGAAAAAATCTAAAGAAAACAAGGATGAATGAATGAATGAAGATTCTCTGAGACTTTCCTAGTTTTCAGTCTATATCCATAGGGCTTTTTGGGTCCCTTAGATGAGTATCATCTTTTACTAATGACTCTCTTTCAGTTCATTCACTCAGCTCTGGAAGGATGCTTGCTGGCTACTCAATTCCTTTACATTGCCCAATTCTCAGTTTCTCTTGTATCTAATAGTAGTCATGACTTTCACTGAGACATAAAAGTTAGTCAAGTGGGGACATTTCTGGGAAATCTTTACCTTTGTTATAAAAACAGACGAGAGGAGAGCTTGCCAACATTGTTTCTTCCCCTTTTTAAAATCAACTGAGATGCCTGGAGCTGCAGCAGCTATCTTGTGACCCTGAAGATAAAAAGCCAGGGTGCTAATGATGGCCAAGTCGAATGAGCAGAAAGTTGGGTCCTCAATGGTTTCAGAGAGAAGCTGAAGTAATATCAGATACTGCCTCCACACTGTTTGTTATCCAAAAAATATCCCTTTTTGTGAATCTCTGGTAGTTGTGGGGGTTGGGGGGTGGCCTGTCACTTGTATATAAAAACATACGATACATCCACAAATATACAATATTTCTGTCACTTTTCTAAGCTATGCTTTCACAGAGCTTACATTCTGATTGGAGGAAACAAATACTAAAAATAAGTAAGATTTTGGGAGGACTTCCATGGCAGTCCAGTAGTTAAAACTCTGTACTTCCACTTCAGGGAGCACAGGTTAGATTCCTCTGATTGGGGAGCTAAGATCCCACATGCCACTCAGTATGACCATGAATGAATTCATCTCTTTATTGCATATTGCTATTTTTAAAAATGTACAGTCTCATAATCCATAAAACATTTTCTCTCTGTCCTCTAACAACAATCTTGCACCTAAAGACTAAGTCATTCCGACTACTAAGCTAATAAGATACAAGACATATAATTTAAGTTTACAAATTATAATGCTTGACTTTTGGCATTAATTTTAAAAACAAACAAACAAAAACCTTTTAAAATACACACCCAAGAGAGTAATGTGGCTACTCACACCAGCACCAATCTAAAAAATAGTGGTGTTGTTTTCTTTTTCCACAATGGCACATGGAATTACCTGCATACTGCTTTCAGGGAAAAAACCAGAGAATGGAAATGGCAAAGGATGCCCACCAGGATGGCAACTCAAAGGCAGGAAGAAACTCAGTAAATGTGAGGGTCACCCACACTCAATCCATTACCAGACGCTGATCCATCACCAGCTTGATCTAAGCCACCAGCTCCCTTGCTTGGACACCTGCAGTGGCCTCCACCTGGGCTCCCATTTCTACTCTGGTCTCTGAAGTCTATTCTCCAAGTAGCCACAGAGATCCTTCTAAAGCACAAGCCATCTCCCAGAGGTCTTTGCTTAAAGCTACCCAATGGCTCCCATCTCACTCAGGGTAACACTGAGTACTCACCATGATTTCCGGGCCTTACACCATCTGCCCTGCTCTCTCTGCAACATCATCTCCTATCACTCCATCTGCCTCTTGCTGTTCCTTAAACCTACTAAATGAGCTCTCACCATAGGGCCTTTGCACCTGCTGTTCTCCCGCCTGAGATGCTCTTCCTCCAGATACTCACATGGGTCCTCCTCCATCCCATTCAGGTCACTGCTCAAGGTCCATCTCTTAAGAGAGGCTTTCACTGTCCATCCCAAAACACCCACCAATATTTCTTCCTGTACGATAGTTCTGAAGAATGACCAAATCTTCTTTTTACATTCCGAGTCTGCTCTTTTTTCCATGCTGGAAATCATTAGTGTTAAGGATGGGGAGAATTAGGGTGAATTCTCAAAGTCAAAGCATCTTCCTCTTCACTCCTGGGTTTGCTCAGATGTTGGGCTGCTGCTTTAACATGTCTATTGTTGAATACCTCGTAGAAATAAAAATATATATTTTGAGAAGTCTTATCTAAGTTTGTGGATAGTTTCTTTTTTCCCAACGCCTTGGCTCCAATTTCTCTAAGCCCACATCTCAACAGTTCCACCTTCGTGAACATGAATAGGTTTTCACAAACCATTAAAATCCTTGTAACTTGCAGACAAACCTACTGAGGGGATAAATGACCCTGATGTCCTCAGAAGTATTAGATTTAACTTCTCTGGAGCCCCAGTTTATTTCCTCCTTTGTTCATTGACCTTTCTTCCTAATTAAAAGAATGTTAATGATGTCATTAACAGGCGATTTCCCATAGCCAAGAGGAATAACTAAAGGGGCTGATTTGCACATTCAGGCCTCTCTCAGCTGCCCCGGCTTAGAGAGGACATCAGGAGTACATTTATCAGTGAGGAAGTACTGGTTCCAAGACTGGACATAGCCAAAAATCCCATAATCACATGATTCTGAAGTAGGATCAACTGTATTCGGGACAATTTACAAGTTACTGTCTAGTGAAATTAAAAGACCTATGTGAAAGCATACTCAGTTGTATCAGACTCTTTATGACCCCATGGACTGTAGCCCGCCAGGCTCCTCTGTCCATGGAATTTTTCAGGCAAGAATACTGAAGTAGGTTGCCATTTCCTACTCCAGGGGAATCTTCCCAACCCAGGAATTGAACTCACATCTCCTGCATTGGCAGGCGGATTCTTTACCATTGTGTCACCTGGGAAACCCAATTAAAAGACCAGTCAATGGGAAATAAGATAGTGACAACTGGCATCTACTTATCCTCATTTTAATTTGCTGGTTGAGCCGAGCTCTGTACCATCTGAGGCCAAACAGTTTCAGGTCACTCACCTTTCTTGATCAAAGTACTTGAGAAGTGGCCCTAAGAGTATTTTACGTTAGACTTTGATTTTCCTCCCATAACAGCTAATCCACTGAAATATGCTGGAAAAAAACAAAGAGGAAGCCAGTGCTGTGTTTTTGCTTATCTTCAATCGCCTGTATTTTGTTTACTTCTCAGTCGTGCTTGCAGAAACAAACTTTTCAAGAGCTCATAACCTGATTACTTTACTGGTGCCCTCTCCACGGCCATACAGAGACCTGCTGCCATGGTGGGTGAAGCCGTGTTCCCTTAAGCATGCAGTTTTTCTAGCTGAAGCATACGTTGTGCGCTCATGACATCCAGTGGTCAAAAAAACACCGTGCAGAATTTTAAAAGCTTTATACAAGAGCCAGGGTAACTGCAAACAGCTGATCAGTGGAGGGATTAAAGGACCCACAATGAAACAGGGATGAGTTTGTGTCTCGCTGCTCTGATGTCTAAGAGTCCAGGTTGGACCAGGAGACCTATTAATGACTGATGCTCAGAAAAGGTGGTTTGGATTTTCAGAAAATTCCATTTCCCAGACAGTCAAATATGTGATTACAGAAAAGGTGACAGATTTTTAAAAATTGAGGTGTAATTTGCATAATATAAATTAGTCTACTTAAACAGTACCGTTCAGTGGCATGTAGTATGTTCACTGCTGCTGCTGCTAAGTCACTTCAGTCGTGTGTGACTCTATAGACGGCAGCCCACCAGGCTCCCCCATCCCTGGGATTCTCCAGGCAAGAACACTGGAGTGGGTTGCCATTTCCTTCTCCAATGCATGAAGGTGAAAAGTGAAAGTGAAGTAGCTCAGTCCTGTCCAACTCTGAGCGACTCCGTGGACTGCAGCCCACCGGGCTCCTCCGTCCACAGGATTTTCCAGGCAAGAGCACTGGAGTGGGGTGCCATCACCTTCTCCGAGTATGTTAACAGTGACGTGCAATCCCCCACCTTGGTCTAGTCCCAAAATATTTTTATAACCCCCATAGAAACTCCTGTCTGTGTCGCTCCCCATTCCATCCTTTCTCCAGCCCCTGCAACCACCACTCTGCTTTCTGTTTCTATGTTGATTACCCATTCTGGATATTTCATATAAATGGAATCATACTGTATGTGACTTTTATGTCTGGCTTCTTTCACTTAGCACACTTTTTTGAGGTCCATCCATTTGTAGCATTGTATTCCATTTCTTTTTATGCATGAGTCATAGTCCATTTTATTTATCCATTTATCTGTTGATGGACATTTCTGGTCTTTCTACCATTTGCCTGTTATTGATGGTGCTGCTGTGCTTCCCTGGAGGCTCAACAATAAAGAATCCGCTTGCCAATGCAGGAGACGTGGGTTGGATTCTCGGGTCGGGAAGATTCCCCTAGAGAAGGAAATGGCAGCCCATTCCAGTATTCTTGCCTAGAGAATCCCATGGACAGAGAAGCCTGACAAGCTACAGTCCATGGGGTCACAAACAGTTGGACATGACTTGACAACAAAACAGCAACAATGGCACTGTTTTGAACATTTGTGTTGAAGTATTTGCTTGAGTGCTTGATTTCAATTCTTTTCGATATATACGTTAGGAGTGGAATTGCTAAATCATATGGAACTTTTTATAAAATTTTTAATGGAGTAGAACTGGTTTACAATATTCTGTTAGTTTCAGGTGTACAGCAAAGTGAATCTATCATACAAATGCATATATCCACTCTTTTTTAGATTATTTTCCCATGTAAGCCATTTCAGAGTATTGAGTAGAGTTCCCTGTGCTATACAACAGGTCCTTATTAATTATCTATTTTATATACAGTAATTCATATGTGTCAACCCCAAACTCCCAATTTATCACTCGCTCTCCATTTAACATTTTGAAGAACAAAAAATATTCAGGCTCTTTGCAAATTGAGAGAGGAAATTGAAATAGATTTTTAGAGTCCTTGAAATAGATAGAAAAAGAAAGAATCTTATTTAGACCAGGATCAACTTTTCTTAAATTGACCCATTGATTTTTTTAAAAAAAAAATTTTCCATCATTCGTGTGTATCTAACTTGCTAGCCCCATCTGAAAGTACCCACGAGAATGAATACAGATGGATGACATAAAAGAACCCATTCAGGGGGAAGTTAATTTGCCTAAGGATTCTCTATTGGCATTTGTTTAGCTTGAGCTGACAGCTCAGCAAACACCCATCCTTGTCCCAGATCTTTGGTATGAACTTTGTCGTAACATTTTACTTGAAAATTGCCTGCAGACCTAGAATGAATTTGGACAGCCAAAGTGAATTAATTAAGCTGAAAAGAACTGTCTAAACAATGATTTCCTCATGTGATTTTTATTCAGATCTTTCAGGTCACTAATTCGTCATGTTTTCTTTATAAGGAGAAAACAGTGGGAGGGAGTGTTAGGTGCTCCGTACAGTGAAATAGTCTCGATTCTAACATCAGTGGAGCAGGAGCTGCTTGGCAGAAATGCAAGTTTCCTTTAAGCTCCCGGGATAACTACGTTAAACATTTTGGATGAAATGCTTTCTAAAACTGAGCGTTTAATTTCCTGTTTCCTTAAACAGAATGTTCTGAATGTGATTACAAGCATATCTGTCAGACTCAGTTGGAGCTATAACACTGTGGTCTCAAGAGCAAAGGGCTTGAAAAGAGGGGATAATGCTTGTAACCTATTTTTTTATTTATTTGACTGCCCCGGGTCTTGCTGTGTTGTTGTGTGTTAGTTGCTCAGTCATGTCCAACTCTTTGCGACCCCAGGCTCCTTTGTCAATGCCATTTCCCAGGCAAGAATACTGGATTAGGTCGCCATTTCCTCCTCCAGGGGATCTTCCTGACTCAGGAATCACAGCCGGGTCTCCTGCATTGCAGGTGGATTCTTTACCGTCCGAGCCACAAGGGAACGCTGAGTCTCAGTTTCAGAATTCTGGATCTTTCGTTGCAGTGTGTAGGATCTAGTTCCCTGACCAGAGATCGAACCCAGGCCCTCTGCATTGGGAGTGCAGAGTCTTAGCCACTGGACCACCAGGGAAAGTGAAAGTATTAGTCGCTCAGTCATGTCCAACTCTTTGTGACCCCATGGACTACAGCCCAGCAGGCTCCTGTCCATGGAATTCTCCAGGCAAGAATCCTGGAGAGTGTAACCATTCTCTTCTCTAGAGGATCTTCCCGACCCAGGGATTGATCCAGAGTCTCCTGCACAGCAGGCAGTTTCTTTACTGTCTGAGCCACCAGGGAAGTGCCCTGCAATCTACCTTAAAATCCTTCAGCACAATCTATCTGTAACATGTGAATTACAGGCAACCAGTTCAGCTAAGTTAGAAACACAAAAATTCCAGAGATAGTTAGAACCTACACTCAAAAGACTCATCAGAGACACTGCTTTGGGAAGGATGCTCCATGTCCTCCTTTACCTGCTACAAGTAATAAACCCTCCCTCCTCCCAGTCTTTGGCTTGGCTGTGTCTTTTAGCTCAACACCCACCAAGAGTTGAATCCAGTATTGGGGTAATGTTTTTTTAAAAAATTTGATTGGAGTATGGCTGATTTACACTGTTGGGTTAGTTTCAGGTGTACACCTAAGTGAATCAGTTATTCATACACAGATATCCACTCTATTTTTTAGATACTTTTCCCATTGCAAAGTATTGAGTCGAATTCCCTGTGTTAAACAGTAGGTCGTTATTATTTATTTTATATGTAGTAGTGTGTATATGTCAGTTCTAATCTCCCAATAATAACATAGTGTTATTACTCATTACTGTGAAAGACCAATGTAGGTATGATTTTTTTTTGCCTTCAAATTAATGCAATTAAATAAAATTAATTCACTTCAAAAAATAATAAAAGACTCATCAAAAGCTCACACTGGCTCTCTTTATCTCCAGTCAACACTAGATGATTTGTTAACTAGTATGTCATTGATGAAATGATGGAATTGCCAAGGACATTGTCCAGGAGCTGAACTATAGTCTTTCCTACCTAAGTATAAATAGGGGGTATTAATCTAATGAGCCTCCCATATGTAATTTTAATTCTCCAGTAGCCACCATTATAAAAAGTAAAAAGAGGACTTCCCTGGTGGTCCAGTGGGTAAAGATCCACCTGCCAATGCAGGGAACACAGGTTTGGTCCCCAGTCCAGGAGGATTCCGCGTGCTGTGGGGCAACTAAAGCCCACGTTCGAAAACTACTAAGCCTGGGCACCTAGAGCCTATGCTCCACAACAAGAGAAGCCTGCACACTTCTTGCAACTAGAGAGTAACCCCCATTGGCTACAACTAGAGAAAGCCCACCTGCAGTAATGAAGAACCAGCACAGTCAAAAACAAATTAATCAATTTAATTAAAAAATTTTTTAAAGAAATGGTGGGATTAATTTGACTAATCAGTCAGCTCAGTCACTCATTCGTGTGTGACTCTTTGACTGATACATTTTATTTAATCCAGTATATCCAGTACATATCCAGTATATCCAAAATATTGTCATTTCAGCAGGTAATTTATGTGAAAATTTATGAGATATTTTGTACTAAGTCATGGTAATTCAGTGCATATTTTACATATCATTAGCCACACTAGCACTGTGCTAGGAGCTTTATATCTCTAATCCTTAAGACAAGATAGGGTATCTTTTAATCCATTTTACAGATGAGCAAACTGAGGCTTGGAGGGATTCAGTAGCTTTCTCAGGTGATATAAATGTGTCAGTGGCAGCCCGGTCAGCCAGTGACAGCCAGGTGTAGTGGATAATATAGACAGATCCCCCCTTCATGGCAGGTAAATCCCCCACTGGTGATGCAGGGGTGCAAAGGCACAGCCCTCTTGCCTCGATTTGGGACCAGAGTTTTCAGGTAGGATGGGCCTCAGTTGCAGGAGATGGACTTGCCATCTCCCTGTGCCCAGTCCTGCCCTCCTCACTGCCTTGGGCATATCTCCCCAGAGACTCCCCAGGCAACGGCTGCAGTGTTTCAAGGGAACCCAGTCTAAGTCGTGTTTTGTGTATGCGTGCTCAATCGTATCTGATTCTTTGCGACCCCATGGACCAGGCTCCTCTGTCCATGGGATTTCCCAACAAGAATCCTGGGGTGGGTTGCCATTTCCTCCTCCAGGGGATCTTCCTGACCCAGGGATCAAACCACATCTCCAGCGTCCCCTGAATTTGCAGGCGGGTTTTCTACCTCAAGCGCCACCTTCTGCAAACTGAAAGATCCCAGTTTAAGACAATAGGACACAATTCAGACTCTAAAACCTTTGCTTAGGAACTTCTCCCTCTTGAAGAGCTAAGGCTTTGCAGTCTTCCCAACACTGCATCTCCCTACCAGGGTAGGTAACAAGTACAGCAGCTGTGTCTCTTGTGGAAGGCGATTTACCCAAGAAGGGATGGCACCTGGCATTACTGACCCTTGGGTCTTTAGAAGCTTGGCAATATGAACTTATTAAAGAAATAAACCTGAGGGTAAGTTATCTGCATTTTTAGAACACACACAGAGCAACTAATAAGAATAACATGGGAGTGATTTCTCAGGAGTCCCCCATGTAATAAATTATGTCTTTAAAATACTCATTGAAAATAGCAAGAATCTTAATGAAACCTTAGTCACCCTGCACCTTTGTATCACTTTCAATCAGCCCAACCTTAGCGATTACAACAGCAAATTTCTCAAATTGTCCAGTAGGAGCCCGGGGTGACCTGGGAGTCACCGCTAACCCAGTTGCCCATCCCCAGAGCTTAGACTCACCCTAGATCCCTGCATTTGGGTGGATCATCTGGGGGCTCCCCAGGACCAGCAAAGACATTACAGTCTTTGGAGACCCCTTGAAAGTGAAAGTTACTCAGTTGTGTCTGACTCTTTGTGACCCCATGGATTGTGTAGTCCATGGAATTTTCCAGGCCAAAATACTGGAGTGGGTAGCCTTTCACTTCTCCAGGGGATCTTCCCAACTCAGGGACCAAACCCAGGTTCTCCCACATTGAAGGCAGATTCTTTACCAGCTGAACCACAAGGAAAGCCCAAGAATACTGGAGTGGATAGCCTATCCCTCTTCCAGGAGATCTTCCCAACCTAGGAATCGGCCCAGGGTCTCCTGCATTGCAGGTGGATTCTTTACCGACTGAGCTATGAGGGAGCCTTGAAGGCCCCTTACTAGTTAATTGACAAAAACCACCCTATTCACTGAATTTGAACTTTCTATTCAGCACATCCCTATGCTGACTGTGCATTTGATTTCTGGTGTCCCTCTGGTGAAATTGTGTAAGGCTTTTTCAAAATAATCAAAGGAATTTTTGGAAACTTGCCCTGGCTGGTCCTCAACACTACACTGGGGAAGGCAAAGCAAAAGTAGACTGAAGAAAATGCCATTGCTTTATTCACCGCTGGAGCCCAGAGCCAACCCTGCAGAGCAAGAAAACTCATCTTCAAACAAATCTTTCTCCAGAAAAGAAGAAAAGCCAAGGGCCAGAGCAGACCCTCCAGGGCCCCACCAAGAAGTCCACCTAGCTTGTGGGTCGTAACACTGTGGGGATCGAGAGCGTGAAGGTGGAGACCCAGCTTATGTGTATTTAGAAGGCAGTGTGTGTCTTCAGTCATTAAGTCAAGTCCAACTCTTTGCAATCCTATGGACTACAGCACGACAGGCTCCTCTGTCCTTCACTGTCTCCTGGAGTTTGCTCAAATTCATGTCCATTGAGTGGTAGTTATGGAGCATGGGCTTAGTTGCTCTGCATTGGCAGCATGTGGAATCTTCCTGGACCAGGGATAGAACCTGTGTCTCCTGTATTGGCAGGTAGATTCCTTTTTTCTTATTTTTTAGAAGGCAGAGCTAACAGGAATTGCTGATGAATTGGATCTGGGTGTAAGAGAAAAGTTAAAGTTTGACCTTGACCTCAAGGTTGTGACCTGAGCAACTTGGGAGATGGGAGCTCCATCTTCCAAGATGGGAAAGACATGGTCCCCCAAAGACAAAGCAGCAGCAAGAACCTGGGGTGATCCAAGTAAGCAGAAGAAGGGAGAAGGGAGAGTAAGGTAAGTTAAGAGTAATACTTCTGGGACCATGTCTGATTTCTCCTTAAATACATAAATAAACACAGATACATACATGTGTATTCACTTTGTGTATTCACATCTGGCCGCCATCTCTTAGGCTTAAAAGCTGCTGCTGCTGAGTCGCTTCAGTCATGTCCGACTCTTAGCAACCCCATGGACTGCAGCCCACCAGGCTCCCGGTCCCTGGGATTCTCCAGGCAAGAACACTGGAGTGGATTGCCATTTCCTTCTCCAATGCATGAGAGTGAAAAGTGAAAGTGAAGTCGCTCAGTTGTGTCCGACTCCTAGTGACCCCATGGATTGCAGCCTACCAGGCTCCTCTGTCCATGGAATTTTCCAGGCAAGAGTGCTGGAGTGGGGTGCCATTGCTAGCATGCTACAAACCCTGTTATCCACCTAGCTTTGTTCACATTATGGTAGATCCTGGCAATCACTCTGTGAACATGCTGAGTCTGAACGTTCATTGGCCCCAAGGGTGAAGCAAGCTGGCAGTTGAATGTGCATCTGGAACTCACAGGAGGGTCTGGGCTGAGATATAAAATTGGGAAGCAAAGGAGACCACCAGGGTTTTGACAGGTTCAGGGCTTCACAGGTAGCTCAGTGGTAAAGAACCTGCCTACCAATGCAGGAGAAGCTGGAGACCCAGTTTTGATCCCTAGGTTGGGAAGATCCCCTGGAGAAGGATATGGCAATCCACTCCAATATTCTTGCCTGGAAAATTCCATGGAACGAGGAGCCTGGCAGGCTACAGTCCATGGGGTCGCAAAGAGTCAGACACAACTGAGCACAGCACAGCATAGCCCAGAAGGGGTCTGGGGGTAGAATCCAGGGTCACACCGTTGACACAATGTTTTGGGTTTTTTTGTTTTTTTTTTTCCAGCTTTATTCACTTCATTTTTCTCATATAAAACTATGTGTTGGCTACACCTGGAACCTGGGTCCTCTGCATGGAGACTCTGACACATTTTGAAATATTTTGTTCTAGAAACATTCAGCCATGCATAAAAGTAGAGATAATGGTATACCAAGGCCTTCCCTCATAGCTCAGTTGGTAAAGAATCTGCCTGCAATGCAGGAGACCCCAGTTCGATACCTGGGTCAGGAAGATCCGCTGGAGAAGGGATAGGCCCTCCAGTATTCTTGGGCTTCCCTTGTGGCTCAGCTGATATAGTATCCGCCTGCAATGTGAGAGACCTGTTTTCGATCCCTGGATTGGGAAGATCCCCTGGAGAAGGGAAAGGCTACGTACTCCAGTATTCTGGCCTAGAGAATTCCATGGACTACACAGTCCATGGGGTCGCAAAGAGTCAGACATGACTGAGCGCCTTTCACTTTCACTTTTCAAGCTTCCTCAAACTCATCATTCAGCTTCAGCTATTATCAATGTTTTTCCCAACTTTGTTTTAGCTCCTACCACATGTACTTTTTTTTTTCTTTGGGGGATATTTAAAGTAAATCCTGTGTCATTCCACCCTCAAATGCTTCATTACATCTCTAAGTGACAAGGCCTTAAAAAAAAAAAAAAAAAGGCTGTATTAATGTCCTATTTCAGGCTTCCCTGGTGGTTCAGTGATAAAGAATCAACCTGCCAATGCAGGGGACCCAGGTTTGATTGCTAATCTGGGGAGATCTCACGTTTCTTGGAGCAAATAAGCCCGTGCACAACTACTGAGCCCATGCTCTACAGCCCACGTGCTGCGACTACTGAAGCCAGTGTGCCCTAGGCCCTGTGCTCTGCAGTAAGAGAAGCCGCTGCAGTGAGACGCCCATGCACTGCAACTAGAGAGTAGTCCCCACTCCCTACAGCTAGAGAAAGCCCATGCAGTAAGGAAGAACCAGCACAGCCAAAATCAATCAATCAATATATATATATATATATTTTAAATGTCTTATTGCCGTTTTAACAAATTACCACCAATTTTAGTGACTTAAAACTATACACACTATAATCTTATAGTTCTGGAGGTCAAGAATCCAGAATGGGTCTAAAATCAAGGTGTAGGCAGGGCCATATTCCTTCTGGAGCTTCTGGGAGTGAACCATCGTCCTTGCCTTTTCCAGCATCTAACGCCTCGTACAGTCTCTGGCTTACAGCCCTACATCACTTCAGCCTCTATATCACATTTCTCTGCTTTAGACCTTCCTGCCTCCCTTGTTTTAAAGATCCTGATAATTGCCTTCGGCCCACCCAGGTCATCCAAGGTGACCACCCCATCTCAAGGTCCTTAAATTCATCACATTACCAAAGTGCCTTTTGCCATGGAAGGTAAATACTCTTGGATCTGGATTAGGTTATGGGCGTATCTTTGGGGGGTATTATTCAGCTGCCAGAATGACCATGCCATCCTCACAATGAACAAAATTTACAGTAATTCCTTAATGTCATCTATACCTGGTCCACATGTACATTTCTCTGATTTTTACCAAGTGTTTTTTACATTTAATTTGTTTGAATCTGAAGTCACATTATGGCAGGATGTCAGGTCCTTTAAGTCTCTGTTTTCCTCTGCCAACCACTCCTTCCTTCTGTTTTCCTCTTTTTTGTTTTACAACTGTGATTTGCTTTAGAAACCAGGTCATTTGTCCTATGGAGAATGTGGCTTGCTTTCTTATGGTGTATTTAACTTGTTCCTCTGTATCCTGTGGGCTTCCCTGGTAGCTCAGCTAGTAAAGAACCAGCAATATGGAAGACCTGGGTTCTATCCCTGGCTTGGGAAGATCTCCTGGAGGAGAGAATGGCTACCCACTCCAGTATTCTGGCCTGGAGAATTCCATGGACTGTGTAGTCCATGGGGTCACAAAGAGTCAGACATGACTGAATGGCTTTCTCTTGTATTTCCTGTGAAAGGACAGACCTAGATCCAGCTTTCATTTAATTTTTTTTTTTTTGGCAGTAGAGTACTTCATGTGGGATCGTAGTCCCCCACCAAGCACCAAGAAATATGGGTTAAGTGAGTTATGCATGTTAAACATATACACTAGATTTCAAAGAAAAAGTGAAAATATCTCACGGATAAGCCTTTATATTAGTTACATATTGAAATATCATTTTGAATATAGAGGGCTGAATAAAATATGGTATTAAAATTAATTTTACTTTCTTTTTTACTTTGTTTATTGTGGTTACCAAAATTTTTTGCTTATATATATGCCTTATATTTGTTTTGGATAGCACATATCCAAATATCATCTTCAAATGATGACAGTGGTTTCTTTTTTTTTTTTTAATTATTTTTTAAATTTTATTTTATTTTTAAACTTTACATAATTGTATTAGTTTTGCCAAATATCAAAATGAATCTGCCACAGGTATACATGTGTTCCCCATCCTGAACTCTCTTCCCTCCTCCCTCCCCATACCATCCCTCTGGGTCGTCCCAGTGCACTAGCCCCAAGCATCCAGTATCGTGCATCGAACCTGGACTGGCAACTCGTTTCTTATATGATATTTTACATGTTTCAATGCCATTCTCCCAAATCTTCCCACCCTCTCCCTCTCCCACAGAGTCCATAAGACTGTTCTATACATCAGTGTCTCTTTTGCTGTCTCGTACACCGGGTTATTGTTACCATCTTTCTAAATTCCATATATATGCGTTAGTATACTGTATTGGTGTTTTTCCTTCTGGCTTACTTCACTCTGTATAATAGGCTCCAGTTTCATCCACCTCATTAGAACTGATTCAAATGTATTCTTTTTAATGGCTGAGTAATACTCCATTGTGTATATGTACCATAGCTTTCTTATCCATTCATCTGCTGATGGAATGACATTGGTTTCTAATTCTGCATTTTATTTATTTTTCTTGTCTTGCTGCATTAGCTTTGTCTAGTCACTAAGTCATGTCCAATTCTTTGTGACCCCATGGACTGCAGCACACCAGGCTGGTCTGCATTAGCAAAGACCAACCATTTCATATTAAATAAGACAGTAATGATGAGGATCCCAGTTGCTTTCCCAACTTAAAAGGATGGTTTCTCACAGACTCAAAGACTTAGAGAATGAACTTATGGTTGCGGGGGGATGAAGCTGGGAAGGGATAGTTAGAGAGTTTGGGATCAACATGTATACACTGCTACATTTAAAACAGATAACCAACAATGACCTATGGTATAGCACAGGGAACTCTGCTTAATATTAAGTGGCAGCCTGGATGGGAGGAGAGTCTGGGGGAGAATGGATACCTGCATGTGCATGGCTGAGGCCCTTTGCTGTTCACCTGCAACTGCCACAACATTCTAAATCAGCTATGTGCTGTTCTGTGTTTAGTCGCTCAGTCATGTCCAAGTCTTTGCGACCACATGGCTACAGCCCAGCAGGCTCCTCTGCCCATGGGGATTCTCCATGCAAGAATACTGGAGTGGGTAGCCTATACCTTCTCCAGGGGAACTTCCCAACCCAGGAATTGAACGGGAGTCTCCAGGGAAGCCCATTAATCAGTTATACTCCAATACAAAATAAAAAGCTTTTTTTTTTTTTTTTTTAGAGAAGGATGGTTTCTCAGATGAAAGAGTTTCCTAGTTTATGTTATGGGTTGAATTATGCTTCCCCTCCAAATTCAAATGTTCAGTTACTAACCTCCAGGACCTCAGAATGTGACTGGTTTTGAAGACAGAATCTTTATGGAGATAATTAAGCTAAAATGAAGTCACTGGCCAGGGGCAGGGGCAGGATGGGGAATAATCCAGTATAAATGGTATCCTTGTAAAAAGGGGAAACTTAAACACATAGAGGGAAGACAGTCTGAAGAGACACAGGAGAATGGCCATCTATAAGGAAAGAGGTCTGGAGCAGATTCTAGCAGAGCTCTAGGCAGGAACCACCTGCTTATACCTTGATCTCAGATTTCTAGCCTCCAGAACTGTGAGAAAGAGTTATTCTGTCATGAGTCCCCTTGTCTGTGGTGCTTTTAAAGGATGCTCTAAAAAACGAATTCACTCAGATTAAGGAATTTTCCTCCTGTTCCTAGTTTTGCTGAACTTTCTTAGCACTGATGACTGTTGACTTCTCTTCAATGCTTTTCCCGGCTTTTAAGATCATCATGTGGAATTTTCCCTGTAATTTGTGTATGTTTTGGATTATTCTCAGCCATTATCTTTTCAAACACTGTTCTTAGTCACTGAGTTGTATCTGACTCTTTGCAATCCTATGGACTATAGCCTGCCAGGCTCCTCTGTCCATGGGATTTCCCAAACAAGAATACTGGAGCAAGTTGCCATTTCCTTCTCCAGGGGATGGATCTTCCCAACCCAGGGATTGAACCCACATCTCCTGTGGCTCCTGCATTGGCAAACAGGTTCTTAACCTCTAGCGCCACATGGGAAGCCCATTGCCTGCTGTGGAACTCTAATGAAACCTGTGTCAGACTTTATCATTCAGTCTTCTGAGTTTCTTAATATCTCATGGTTTTTCTCCTCATCTCTCTGTGCTGCATACTAGCTAACTTTTTTCCACTCAGTCCTTCTTGTGATCAATTCTACCTTTGATTGTGTCTAATCATCTGCTTTTCATCCATTCATTCTCATTTTTAAAAGTTCTATTTGGTTCTTTTAAAAATATACCTACCTGGTCAGGCCTTCCCTGGTGGTCCAGTGGTTAATACTCCTCACTCCCAATACAGGGCATATGGGTTCTATCTCTGGTCGGGGAACTAAGATCCTGCATCAGTGCAGCAAAAAACAAACAAACAAACAAACAAAAAATATATATATATACACACCTGGTTATTCTTGGAAGTTTCTTTTGATTGTTCATTTTAAATGCTTTTTTAAAACTTCATGTACCATTATTTATTGATCTGTATCTAATTGCTCCACAGTATGAAATCTTAGGAGACCTATGTCTGCTGTTCAAGTTTCTGCTGATTCTCACTCATGATAACTTGTTTCCTTATGTGTTGGGAAATTGTATCATTAGCCTGTATTTAGTTAAACTTAGTCTGTGTAAAGCTGAGGGTAAAGTTGGGGAGGCTTTCCTGCAGGGAGGAGTGACATGAGACACAAGCAACTCATAATGGAAAAGCAGTGAATGATACATAATAAAATGCCTAGTGGTCTGGCACTGTGGCAGCAGTGTGTCCCAGGAGATGAGAAGAGAGAAGAAAACATTTGGGATGGATGTTAAAGGCAATGAAGAAATGGGTAGCTGTGCGATGAAGTCATGTGAGATCATTGTTTATCAGAAAAAAAATTATTTTCACAGTCACAGAGGAATGTTACCATGTACAATTTGGAATCCTTGCTAACCTGGCTGAACAAACAGCCAAGAAGCAGAAGTTTGGCACAGAGGATGCTGATACAAGCTCCAGAATTCCTGGGTAATACATCAAGGGGGTAGAAGAGAGATTCAAAGATTTGCCATGAAACTGCATTTGTGAAGAGATTTCCCTGGTTGTCCAGTTATTAAGAATCTGCCTCCCAATGCAGGGGACACAAGTTCCATTCCTGGTCCAGAAACGGAGATCCCGCTTGCCACAGGACAACTAAGCCTGAGCGCTGCAACTAGAAAAGCCTGATAAATGCAACTACTGAGCCTGGGAGCTCTAGAGCCCGTGTCCCACAATAAGAGAAGCCCGAGTGCAACAACAAAGACCCCGCGTAGCCAAAACCAAAAAAGAAAAAAACAGCATTTGTGCACATTTTTATCTAGATCATGTTTGGGGAGATGACATGGGGGAGATTCTGGTAGAGATTGTAGGAAAATTAAAGACCCTCCATTGATGCCCCCACTAAGGTCTGTCCAAAAGCCGCAGAGAAATCAGCACCTCTCCCGCTTGTCAGGGAGGTACTGAGCCTGGCCTGGAGCTAACTTTTTTCCTAACCTGTTCCACACGCCTTCTCTGACATTGTGTTTGGAGCCAGAGAGCTTTGTCAATTGCTGATTACAGGAGAAAAACATTATCCAAACGGCAGAGCGGTGCCAAAGCCTGCATGTCATGAATGCCTGGCTAATGCTGCTGAGTTTCTATAATAACTGGTTCATCCTCTAGGTCCAGGAAGCTGGGGAGAGATGTAGCTGGCCTGCTAATCCATGTAGCTGCCAGAGCCCAGAGGGATCCTGCTGGGGCCACAGGAAGATAGAGGGGTCTCCTGCAATCCCCACAGCCAGTCCCCACTGGAAAGGGGATCTGAAAGCTTTTGAAGACTGGGCCCACTTCTTCTTCAGATTCTCACAAGTACAGGGGGATTCCTGAAGGTCACCAGCAAATCTCAGCATTGGCAGATAAGGATGAGGAGAGGAACCTGAGTCTCAGAGAGTGGGTCTGAGGAAAATGCAATTCACCATCCCCTACAGAGAAGCACCTCATCCATTCAGCGAAAACTTATTAAGCACCTGCTTTGGGTTGGACATGGGAACATGGCAGTGATTCAAAGTCCCAGCCTGGCCTTCCCAGGCTGATGTGGGAGATGGCCTTGTGAGCAGGGGGTATTAGGATGTACAATATACAGGTGCTAGGAGCCCAGAGGAGGGAGCATGTGGTCCACAGTCTGGGGGATTAGGAGCAGCATGGAGATGAAGGAAGAGCTAGTTGGTTTACAGCCCCATTTAAAGCATCATAAGGGAACTTTGGTGAGCTGTTATTTTCATCAGTCTGGCAAAGAGGGTCGGTGCCCCAGGTGGAAGGAGCCCCACAAACAGAAACACTGTTGTTGCAGACTTTCCCACACATCCCCTGACCCTATCAAATGGCATGGGTGATGACCAGAGCACAGACATCAAGCTTCCTTATCCTCGTGTCTCAGGCTCCCTGGCCCTGCACTCAGGATTCTACCTCTCTAGGTACTGTGTTTCTGGGTTGTACAAAGTAAAGTCATCTCACTCCACACCTGGCCAACAGTGCTTTCCAGAAAGCTAGAGACTTTTTAAAAATCAAAGTATATTTGGTTTACAATTTTGGGTTCATTTCTGCTGTACAACAAAGAGATTGGGTTATACATATACATACATTCCTTTTAATATTCTTTTCCATTATGGATTATCAGGGGATATTGAATATAGTTCCCCGGGTTATATAGTAGGACTTTGTTGTTTATCCATCATGTATATACTAGTTTGTATCTGCTAAACCCAAACTCCCACTGCACCCCCCCACCCATTCCCCCTCCCCCTTGGCAACCACAAGTCTGTTCTCTATAATGACATATTTATTGACATCATTAATTCATTGACTTTTCAAGGACCTTTATTCTTTCTAGCCCATGCTTGGATTTAGGGAATGGAAAGTATCTTCACTGACATTCAGCTGGGAACCAGACCCCTCTGTCTGCATTAAGGTGACTTCACTCTTTCCCTGTCTTTGCCTTTGTGCTCTCCAGAGTCTTCTGTCCAGGAAAATGGTTTGATCATTACAAGGAATTGCTGAAACACCCATCAACTCTTCAGTGGAAAGTGCCAATGGACAGTTTGACTCCTAAGATTCTTTGAATCCCTTGAATTCTTGGCTTATTTTAAAATCCTCATCTTATTGCTCCCCCAATCCTGGAAAGTTGTGTCATGATTCTTACCCAGTCCCAGTCAAGTCTCCTCATTGAATGATTTGCCTGAAGCCACACTTCCAACTCGATAAATTCTGACCTTACCTTGCCCCTTCAGAGGCCCTGGGGAAACTTTGCAAAGTGAGATTCCTCCTTACCTGGTAAGTGATAAACTTAACTTGCTCCTCCCAACAGACTGTGTTGGTGATATTTGCGGAGCCAGTTTTCAACTGTTGGTTTTTGTGACAACCTTCTGAGTTAGAGGGGATTAACAGGTGGTGCTAATGGTAAAGAACCCACCTGCCAATGCAGGAGACGTAAGAGATGCAGATTTGACTCCTAGGTCAGATCCCCTGGAGGTGGGCCTGGTATTTATCTGGGGGCTTTCCTGGTGGCTCAGCTGGTAAAGAATCAGTCTGCAATGTGGGAGACCTGGGTTCGATCCCTGGGTTGGGAAGATCCCCTGGAGAAGGGAATGGCTACCCGCTCCAGCATTCTGGCCTGGAGAATTCCATGGACTATATAGTCCATGGGGTCACAAACAGTCAGACACATGGAGTGACTTTCACTTTCACTTTCTGAGTTAGACGGGACAAGTGTTTCTCTCCCCATTTAACAGATAGGGAAGCTGAGGTATTGAAGATCAGAAAGTGTGTCCCAAGTAGGGGCAGCTCCAGAGCCCCAGTCTCAGGAGTTCATCTCCTGACAACAAGCATCAGCTAGTTCTCAGAAGGACAGTCATCACCAAGCCAAGGATGGTTCAAAGGTGCCCGAACCCAGATGACCATGGGCCTCGGTTAGGAAAGGCTAGGGCAGAACTCTGTAGAAACCAGACATACAGTAAAGATGGGTAGAAAACTCACTCAGGGGGTTCTGCCAGCGTGCAGGTGACCAGAACTAGGTGATAAGACTGAGAATGGGAGGGACTGCCATCGTGAGAAATCAAAGGACAAACACTTGGACCCAAGTACAAGAATGTTCAATGTTCATCCAAGCTCTGTTACTAACATCAAAAGGAGGCACCCCAGAATCCCCAGGGAGTCCAGTGGTTGAGGCTCTGTGTTTTCACTGCCTAGGGTGCTGGTTCAAATCATGGTTGGGGAAGTAAGATCCCTTAAAGCCTCTCGATGTGTTGTTGTTCAATTGCTGTGTCGTGTCCAACTCTTTGTGACACTTAGGGACTGCAGCATGCCAGGCTTCCCTGTTCTTCACTAACTCTCGGAGTTTGCTAAAACTCATGTCCATTGAGTCGGTGATGCCATCCAACCATCTCATTCTCTTCTCCTGCCCTCAATCTTTGCATCAGGTGCCCAAAGTATTGAAGCTTCAGCTTCAGCATCAGTCCTTCTTATGAATACTCAGGGTTGATTTCCTTTAGGATTGACTGGTTTGACTTCTTGCAGTATAAGGGACTCTCAAGAGTCTTCTCCAGCATCACAGTTTGAAAGCATTAATTCTTCAGTGCTCAGCCTTCTTTAAGGTCCAACTCTTACATCCATACATGACTATTGGAAAAACTGTAGCTTTGACTATATGCACCTTTATCAGCAAAGTGATGTCTCTATTTTTTAATACACTGTCTAGGTTTGTCATAGCTTTTCTTCCAAGGAGCAAGCATCTTTTAATTTCATGGCTGCAGTCACCATCCATAGTGAGTCACTCATTGTGGCCAAAATAAAATAAAATGAGGAGACATCCAAATGATTCATCATCAGTAGACCGGAAACACAAAGTTGGATTATTTCTACAATAGGGCCCCATTGTGTTGTAAAAATGAATGGGTTAGAACCACGCTCAATAATCTCAGGAGGCCAGAGGTGAGGGGCAGGAAGTGGGTGACAGAGTGAGAGGAAAACAGAGTGTGATTCCATTTCTATGAAGTTCAAAGACATGTAAATGATACAGTCTATTATGTAGGGATACAAGCAAGTGAAATAAAGCTTTGAAGAAGGGCATAGTGTGTTAATCACTCAGTCATGTCTGACTCTTTGCAACCCCACCAACTGTAGCCTGCCAGGCTCCTCTTCTGTCCATGGAATTCTCCAGGCAAGAAAGGCAAGGGAACTAGAAACACAGCTCAGAACCATGGGGTTCTCCCCAGGAGGGCGAGGCGTGGATGGAATCAGAGAACCAGGGGTCTTTAAAGAGAGCCCCTCATTCTTTTTCTCCAGGAGGTGGTCGTCCTGGTGTTCCGTGTATCTCAGTCACCCATAACTGAACTTAGTTCTTTAATTTTTATTTTATATTGGAGTATAGTTGATTAACAATGCTGTGTTAGTTTCAGGTGTACAGCAGAGTGATTCAGTTATGTATATACGTGTGTTTATTCTTTTTCAAATCATTTTCCCATTTAGGTGATTACAGAGTACTGAGCAGAGTTTCCTGTGCTCTATTTGTTGGTTATCTATAAATATTTAAATACAGCCGTGAATGCATGTCAATCCCATTCTCCCAATCTATCTTTCTCCCCACCTCCCACATACACTTCTCTCCTGGTAACCATAAGTTCATTCTATAAGTCTGTGAGTCTGTTTCTGTATTATTAATAAGTTCATTTCTATCATCTTCTTAAGATTCTGCATATAACTGATATTGTATGTTTGTTGCTCTCTGCCTGACTTACTTCATTCAGTTGGTAATCTCCAGGTCCATGCATGTTGCTGCAAATAGCACTATTTCACTCTTTTTAATGGCTGAAGAGTATTTCACTGTTTATATGTACCAAATTTTCTCTATCCATTTGTCTGTTGCTGGACACTTAGGTTGCTTCCTTGTCTTGTCTGTTGTAAACAGACCTGCAATGAACATTGGGATGCATGTCTTTTCAAACCATGTTTGTCTCCAGATATATGCTCAAGAGTAGGATTGCTGGGTCATATGTTAGCTCTATTTTTAGTCTCTTAAGGACCTCCAGACAATTCTCCATAGTGGCTGCACCAATTTACATTCCCACAAACAGTGTAGGGAGAGTTCCTTTCTCTCCACACCCTCTCCAGCATTTATTGTTTGTAGCATTATTGACCTTTAAAACATCATTTTGTGCCTAACCCCAAATTTACTCAAAATGATGAAAAACAAGAGATGTGAGCTATGCCTCTGTATCTGCCAACACCTTTCTCCTGCTCTTTCTTTTCAGGCCCCACCTCTGTCTACTTATCTGGGACATGATCAGACACGGTGGTTTTCAGGTATGTGCCTCCTGCGCCCTGGATCAACTCCCAATGGACTGTTTTAATTTTTAATCATTTCTAATCCAATAATTTCATTTTAGGTATATTTTCTCTATGGGCTTCTCAGGCAGCACAGTGGTAAAGAATCTCCCTGCCAGTGCAGGAGATGCAGGAGCCTTGAGTTCAATGCCTGGGTCAGGAAGATTCCCTTGGTAAAGGAAATGGCAACCCACTCCAGTATTTTTGCCTGGAAAATCTCATGGACAGAGGAACCTGGTGGGCTATAGTCCACGGGATCGTAAAGATTTGGACACAACTTTGCAACTAAATCACAACATATTTTCTGTATTTGGTGTTAGTCTTTTTTATACCCACAGTGTTTGAAAACTGAATTAAAAAATCACTAAAATCTTCCTCAGGAAGTCTGCTGTTGCCAGTTCAGAGCCCTCAAAACACTTGGAGGGTCAGCAGGTCACAGAGGAGCTGAGGACAGTGTGAAACCCCAGGAGTACTCCCGGCCCCTGTTGGCTGCACAATAGCTGCTCCCTGAAGGAGAAAAGCCCCCCACCCTCCTCAGGGCCTTTGCTGGGGAAGGAATTCTGGGCTGAAGGCATCTAAGTGGAAATACCCGACCCAAACTTCCAACAAAAAGAAATTATTGTGGCTCAGTTGGTAAAAAATCCATCTGCAATGCAGGAGACCTGGGTTTGATCCCTGTGTTGAGAAGATCCCCTGGAGAAGGGAAAGGCTATCCACTCCAGTATTCTGGCCTGGAGAATTCCATGGACTCTATAGTCCATGGGGTCACAAAGAGTCAGACATGACTGAGCCACTTTCACTTTTCATGATTCCTTATTCAGTTCAGTTCAGTCGCTCAGTCGTGTCCGACTCTGCAACCCCATGAATCGCAGCACGCCAGGCCTCCCTGTCCATCACCAACTCCCGGAGTTCACCCAAACCCACGTCCATCGAGTCAGTGATGCCATCCAGCCATCTCATCCTCTGTCGTCCCCTTTTCCTCCTGCCCTCAATCCCTCCCAGCATCAGAGTCTTTTCACGAGTCAACTCTTCACATGAGGTGGCCAAAGTACTGGAGTTTCAGCTTTAGCATCATTCCTTCCAAAGAACACCCAGGACTGATCTCCTTTAGAATAGACTGGTTGGATCTCCTTGCAGTCCATGGATTCCTTATTAGTGCTTTATTAATATTTTAAGGACCTGCCTGGTGGTACAGTGGATAAGAATCCACCTGCCAATGCAGGGGACACTGGTTCGATCCCTGGTCTAGGAAGATTCCATATGTTACAGAAAACTAAAGACCATGCATCACAACTACTGAGCCCATGTGCCACAACTACTGAAGCCCATGAGCCTAAAGTCCATGCTGCACAACGAGAGACGCCACTGCAATGAGAAGTCCACACACCGCAACTAGAGAGGGACCTCTCACAGCAACAAACACCAAGCGCAACCAAAAATAAATAAATAAGTTATAAAAAATATTTTAATATTATGCATCATTCCACAAAAACAGACAATGGTGTTTTGTTTGGCTTTATTATCAAAATAACATCAGGAAAGTTTGGTGTGGGGGCAACTGAGGAACTGCCAACAATTCCACCTCCTAAATATTGTTTTCTAGACTTAGCTGTTTCTTGACTTCCTGCTTTTGCATTCCAGTCCCCTATAATGAAAAGGACATTTTTTGGGGTGTTAGTTCTAAAAGGTCTTGTAGGTCTTCATAGAACTGTTCAACTTTAGCTTCTTCAGCATTACTGGTCGGGGCATAGACTTGAATTACCATGATATTGAATGGTTTGCCTTGGAAATGAACAGAGATCATTCAGTGGTTTTTGAGATTGCATCCAAGTACTGCATTTCAGACTCTTTTGTTGACCATGATGGCTACTCCATTTCTTCTGAGGGATTCCTGCCCACAGTAGTAGATATAATGATCATCTGAGTTAAATTCACCCATTCCAGTCCATCTTAGTTCACTGATTCCTAGAATGTTGATGCTCACTCTTGTCATCTCCTATTTGACCACCTCCAATTTGCCTTGATTCATGGACCTAACATTCCAGGTCCCTATGCAATATTGCTCTTTACAGCATCGAATCTTGCTTCTATCACCAGTCCCATTCACAACTGGGTGTTGTTTTTGCTTTGGCTCCATCCCTTCATTCTTTCTGGAGTTATTTCTCCACTGATCGCCAGTAGCATGTTGGGCGCCTACTGACCTGGGGAGTTCATCTTTCAGTATCCTATCTTTTTGCCTTTTCATACTGTTTATGGGGTTCTCAAGGCAAGAATACTGAAGTGGTTTGCCATTCCCTTCTCCAGTGGACCATATTCTGTCAGACCTCTTCACCATGACCTGTCTGACTTGGATGGCCCCATTCGGCATGGCTTAGATTCATTGAGTTAGACAAGGCTGAGGTCCATGTGATCAGATTGGCTAGTTGTCCGTGACTTTAGTTTCAGTCTGTCTGCCCCCTGATCCCCTCTCTCAGTGCCTACCATCTTACCTGGGTTTCTCTTACCTTGGACGCCGGGTATCTCTTCACAGCTGCTCCAGCAAAGAGCAGCCACCGCTCCTTACCTTGGACGCAGGCTAGTTCCTCTTGGTCACTGCCCCTGACCTCCAGCCCAGGGTAGCTCCTCTCAGCCATGCTGCGCCACTGCCACACTCCTGCACTGCGGCAGCATCATCTCAAACGCTAGTAAAGTAATGCTTAAAATTCTCCAAGCCAGGCTTCAGCAATATGTGAACCGCAAACACTGGTTTTAGAAAAGGCAGAGGAACCAGAGATCAAATTGCCAACATCTGCTGGATCATTGAAAAAGCAAGAGAGTTCCAGAAAAACATCTATTTCTGCTTTATTGACTATGCCAAAGCCTTTGACTGTGTGGATCACAATAAACTGTGGAAAATTCTTCAAGAGATGGGAATACCAGGCCACCTGACCTGCCTCTTGAGAAACCTATATGCAGGTCAGGAAGAAACAGTTAGAACTGGACATGAAACAACAGATTGGTTCCAAACAGGAAAAGGAGTACGTCAAGGCTGTATATTGTCACCCTGCTAATTTAAATTATATGCAGAGTACATCATGAGAAATGCTGGGCTGGAAGAAGCACAAGATGAAATCAAGATTGCTGGGAGAAATATCAATAACCTCAATATGCAGATGACACCACCCTCATGGCCGAAAGTGAAGAAGAACTAAAGAGCCTCTTGAAGAAAGTGAAAGAGGAGAGTGAAAAAGTTGGCTTAAAGCTCAACATTCAGAAAATGAAGATCATGGCATCCGGTCCCACCACTTCATGGGAAATAGATGGGGAAACAGTGGAAACAGTGGCTGACTTTATTTTTCTGGGCTCCAAAATCACTGCAGATGGTGACTGCAGCCATGAAATTAAAATATGCTTACTCCTTGGAAGGAAAGTTATGCCCAACCTAGACAGCATATTAAAAAGCAGAGACATTACTTTGCCAACAAAGGTCTGTCTAGTCAAGGCTATGGTTTTTCCAGTGGTCATATATGGATGTGAGAGTTGGACTGTGAAGAAGGCTGAGCACTGAAGAATTGATGGTTTTGAACTGTGGTGTTGGAGAAGACTCTTGAGAGTCCCTTGGACTGCAAGGAGATCCAAACAGTCCATTCTAAAGGAGATCAGTCCTGGGTGTTCATTGGCAGGACTGATGTTGAAGCTGAAACTCCAATACTTTGGCCACCTGATGTGAAGAGCTGACTCATTGGAAAAGACCCTGATGCTGGGAAAGATTGAGGGCAGGAGGAGAAGGGGACAACAGAGGATGAGATGGTTGGATGGCATCATTGACTTGATGGACATGGGTTTGGGTGGATCCGGGAGTTGGTGATGGACAGGGAAGCCTGGTATGCTGCGGTTCATGGGGTCACAAAGAGTCAGACATGACTGAGTGGCTGAACTGAACTAAACTGAGACTTAGGTGGTATTTTGCCCAAAACACTCATTTGTTTTTGAGATTATAGGTTGGGAATACTTAATGATATGAAAAGATCTTCAGAGTATGCTTTTAAGTTTAAAAAAAATCAAAGTAAGCTACTTAATGTAAACTCATCTAACATTGTTCAAAACAGGTTAATGCCTGTCAAAGGCCAGTATCAAGTCCCTCCCACACATCCAGGGACTGAAAATGATTGAAGACAAGAAGTCTATTCTCAGAACCACATCCTATAGAGCTACAGCCAGCCTGAGTACAACCAGGGACCAAAATAGACATGAACCCACCCCCTCTTTCCTGCCCCTTGCCCTTTAAATAAAAAACTGAACCCCTCACCCTTCAGGGTCAATGCCACTCTATGCATCTGGCCCCTTTCCTCCTTTGGAAAGAGAATAAAAAGCTCTTTTTTTCTTTCCTTGTTAATACCTCTGCGAATTCTTTCACAATCTAAGGTTTTTGGTGAGCTGTATGGAAAAATTATCACTATCCAAATTCCTTTCACCTCAACCTCCAGCTCAGTCTTCTTCATCATCCAG
Source organism: Bos grunniens (assembly GCF_055505025.1). Classification (NCBI taxonomy): domain Eukaryota; kingdom Metazoa; phylum Chordata; class Mammalia; order Artiodactyla; family Bovidae; genus Bos; species Bos grunniens. Next base: position 36,532,415 of record NC_141180.1, on the reverse strand, counting down.
CAAGACATCCTCCAAACTGTAAGTTATTCCTTTGATGGGGTTTTCTTGGGAAAATAGTGGCAGAATCTAGGCGGCAAAAAGCCCAGCATTGGATCTATCACCACCTAGGTTGGAATTTGGCCTCAGGGGATGACTCCTGTTCATCTTCCTCTTGTCCTTGATTCATCATCTCAGAATCAGGGCCACTCGACTCCAGGATGAATCCTTGTAGGAGATGCTCCTTCTGAACTCCAGGACTCCCATAATGGCCTCTGTCCTCAAAATTTTCTCTTTACTCTTTTTCCTAAATTGTCATTATGGACAACTGTCAATCTGCTGTGGTGAAAGACTTGGGATGTTTCCTCAAACATTGGAAAGATCTCAAATTAGATGACCTCAGACCCAAACAAATGGTCTTCTTCTATAACATGGCTTGGCCTTGATATAAATTGGGTGACCAAGAGGTCTGAAGCAAGGATGGCTCTCTCAACTATTATGATATTCTCCAACTTGATCTTTACTGTCACTGCCTTGGCAAATGGTCTGAAATTCCTTATGTCCAGGCCTTCTTTCAACTCCCCCAAGACCCCAAAGTGTGGTCCTCTTGATGCATGCTATTATTAATGCCTATCTCACTTCCCTCTAAATGGCAACCCACTCCAGTGTTCTTGCCTGGGAAATCCCATGGATGGAGGAGCCAGGCAAACTACAGTCCATGGACTCTCAAAGAGTTGGACACAACTGAGCAACTTCACTTCACTCACTCCTTCCTTTCTCAGATCCTGAGCATCTCCCTATTTCCACTCCTGCCCTCCTTAAACCCCCGCTTAGCCACATCCTCCTCCTCCCTTTCACCCCACTGAATCTCCTTCTTCAGGCCAGGACTCCCCTCCTGGACCCCCAGCACCCCTTCCTTCCCTACCACCAGCCTCGCCTCTGCTGGCCCCTAGTTCTCCTTCTCGCCTTCATCACACCCTGTCTGGATGTTCCCTTCAGCCTTCTCTGGAGCCAGCAGCCTCCCAATGGCCCTTACATGAAGTGGCTGGTTCTGAGGGAATCATTTGCATTTCTGTTCATTTTTCTGTGTCTGAACTCTCCCTCACTGACCTCAAACTAGGCCATTTCTCAGAAGACCCCACCAAATTTACTAAAGAATTTTAATATCTTACTTTAAGACCTTTCTTGACTTGACTTACATATCATTTTCTCCACTTGCACGAATACCACAGAAAGACCTAGAATCTGGACTAAAGCTCAGGAATTTAGGGACAAACTTAATGGGCACCAACTCAACGTTTATGCACAGGAACCCACAGTGCTCCCTGACAATGGCCCCAGTTGAAACTATCAGGCAGGATCCCAAGAAAGACATCAATAGGACCATATGTTTACTTGCTTCATTGAAGGCATGAAAAGGGCCACGACCAAGGCTGTAAACAATGACAAAATTAAAGAAATGACTCAGGCCCGGAAGAAAACCCTGATCTTTTCCTGTCATACCTTTCAGAGGCTTTATGCCTTTTCACCAATTTAGATTTAACCTCTGAAGAGGCAAGACAATCTTGGCAATGCATTTCATCTTCCAGTCAGCCCCTGATATCTGTCACAAACTCCAGAAATCAGAGAAGGGCCCTCAGACTCCCCAACCCGAACTCACCAACCTGGTCTTTAAGGGTTTTGATAACCAAGATGAGGATGGATTAGAGGAAAAGAAGGAGCAAGGCCCATGATGGTTTTAAGAGCAGAAACAATCTTTCAAACAATTGCCTCCACAGTCAGAGGTGCCCTTTGAAGGGCATGGCAACCCAATCCAGTATTCTTGCCTGGAGAATCCCATGGACAGAAGAGGCTGGTGGGCTACAATTCATGGGATCACAGAGTCAGACACAACTGAGTGGCTAACTTTCAGACTCACACATACCCGAGTTCCCTCAACCAACAAGAAAAACACCAACTGGGCCCCAGTGCTGGCTCCTGCTTCAGCTGCAAACAAGGAGGCCCTGGAGTCGAGATTTTCCCAGGAAAATGTACCTCCAGGACTGTGCCCCCTTTGTGAACTAACAGGGCACTGGAAACAGGATTGCCCACTCCTTGATAAGAGGGAACAGAATCCCCCTCCAGAGCCAAAGAGCCCTCCTGAAAGAATTCCTTCCATCCCCAGAAATCTTCAAGGACTTCTACAGTCTCCAAACTGATGGCCCTGACCTGGGACCTGGCTCCACAACATAAGATCGATGCGGCCAAGCCTCGGGTAACTCTATCTGTAGCAGGGAAGAAAATCAATTTCTTACTGGAAAAGAGACCTTAAGAGAACCTTCTCTTCTCGAATTTTTGGGCCCCTTGATTCCCTCACCAATCACCATCATTGGCGTAGAAGGCAAACCACATACCATGCTCCAAGCCTCTGACTTACCATGCTCACTGGGAGACCAGATCTCTCATTCTTTCCTTGTCCTTCCCAATTGTCCCACCCCTCTCCTAGGCAGGGACCTTATGACCAAACTAGGGACTCAAGTAATTCTGCAGCCACAAGCCTCCTTCCTCAGCGTCTTAGGAGACTTTCCCACCAATGCTCAGCCCTCCAATCTCCCACCAGAAACACAGATTCCCTCAATGCTGTGGGACACTGATACCCTGGGAGGGTCTCTCACCTAACTCCTGTCACTATCACCATGAGGGACCCATCTCTTGCTTTCCCCACCACTCCCAATATCCTATAAAACTGGAAGTTCTTTATTTTATTTTTCTTTCCTTTTTTTTTTTTTTTTGGCTGTGCTGGGTCTTTTTTTTTTTTTAAGATTTATTTATTGTTTATTTTTGGTTGTGCTGGGTTTTCATTGTCGCACGTGGGCTTTTTCTAATTGCGGGGAGTGGGAGCTACTCTCTACTTGTAGCGCATGGGCGTCTTATTGTGGTAGCTTCTCTTGTTGCACAACAGGGGCTCTAGGGCACGTGGGCTTCAGTAGTTATGACGCATAGGCTTAGTTGCCCCTCGGCATGTGGGATCTTAGTTCCCGGACCAGGGACTTAAGTCACATCCTGCGCATTGGAAAGCAGATTCTTACCACTGAACCACCAGGAAAGTCCCCAGATGGGAAGTTCGTAGGGTACTCAAACCCCTCACTGCCATTAAAGCTTCTCTTAATCCCTCTTCTCCATTCCACTAACTTAGAATCAGCCCTAAAAGATCACCACACTCTGTCTTATTTGCGAACAAGTAAACCCCCAAGGACATCATCTAACCAACCCACCAATTAAGGGGACAGCTGCCAGGACTGGAGTGGCAATTAGATTTCACCCATATGCCCATTCATTAAAAATGAAATACCTGTTAACACTCACAGACACTTTCTGTAGGTGGATTGACCTTCCCCACCATACCTGAAAGGGCCTCTGAAGTAACTCAGGTTCTTCTTCAAGAAAATCCCTAGATTCATTCTTCCCACCTCTCTTCAGAATGACAATGGCCCAGTTTTCACCTCTCAAACTACCCAAGAAGTGTCTCAAGTTTAGATATTAAATACACATTACATTACATGCAGCCTGGCATCCTCAATCTTAAAAAAAAAAAAGAAAAGAAAAGGCTCATTCCTCTATGCTTGCCTTGAAGCTTAATCAGAGCTGACTAGAACTCCTCCCCTAGGCCCTTTTCCAACTCCAGGTTATTCTGAGGCCCCCTTATACCTCCATCCCTTTGAACTCATGAAAGGATGCCCAACTCCCTTTTCTGCCACAAAGCCGCTTCCTCTGGACTCTTACCTTCCAGCCTTAAGACTAACTTGCAGTCTTTACAAACCCATGCTAATAAATACCTACCCCAACCTCAGGACTTGCCACTATCTACAGTCCTACAACCTGGGGACTGGATCCTGTTAAAGGACCTCCCCAGACATACCACACCCTTCCTACTCCCTTAAAAGGGTCCATTTCAGGTACTACCACAACTCTGACAGCAGACAAGCTCTCAGGACACCCATCCTGGATCCCATCTGCCGAGACTCAAGCCTACTGATCCCCAGTGGGGCCCTCAACACAGCCCCTCTATTCCTGTCAGCAGTCATCTGACACAAGACCACAGACTTACCAGAACCCAGACCGCCAAAACTGTGAGCACAACCCACAGTTAATATGCTTGAATGGGCTCTCATACTCCTTACTTTCTTATTTCTCCTTCTGTACTTTATAATTTTTTGCCTAAACTCTCCCCTTCTTCATGGGGAGAGTATCATTCAACCCAAAACAACCCACATGGCCCCCCACCAGGTAGGGACAGCCCTATACACCCATTCACCAGGAAGAAGTTATAGAAGATATGACTGCCACCACAATTCCTGATAAATGGGCCAACTGGGTTCCACATGAACTTAAGACTAAGTTAATATTCAGAGAGGGGAAATGGAAACCTATCTAACATTATTCAAAATAGAGCAATGCCTGTCAAAGGCCAGTATCAAGTCTCTTCCAGACATCCAAGGACTAGAAAATGACTGAAGACAACAAGTCTGTTCTCAGAAGAACCACATCCTCTAGAGGAACGGCCGCCTGGATACAACTGGGGCCCAAAATAGACGTGAACCCACCCCTTCGTTCCTGCTCCTTGCCCTTTAAAACTCAATAAAAGACTCAACCCCTCATTCCTCAGGGTCACGCAATGCCTCTGGCTCCTTTCCTCCCTTGGAAAGAGAATTTAAAAACTCTCTTTTTTTCCCTTGTTAATATTTTTGTGAATTCTTTCACAACCTGCATCAGCTCGCCTAACATTTTACAGTATATTCAAAAAGATGTCCATTTGTAGGAGGGAACCTCTATATAAATATGTAAGTGAAGGTCATATTCATATTTTTGAAGAATATGGCCTAAGAATTTCATTTCTAGGTTTACACCCAAGAGAAATGAAAAGATGTCCACACAAAAGCAAGTATGTGAATGGTCATACAAGCATTAATCATAATACCCAAAAGAAGAAATAACCCAAATGTCTACCAACTGTTAAATGGATAAATAAAAAATGTGGCATATCCATAGAGTAGATTGTTATTTTACAATGAAAAAGAAATTAAGTATTGACATATACTAAAACATGGATGAACTTTGAAAAGATAATAACAAGTAAAAGAAGCTAGACATAAAATGTCACATATTATATGATGTCAGTTCAGTTCAGTCGCTCAGTTGTGTCCAACTCTTTGCAACCCCATGAATTGCAACACGCCAGGCCTTCCTGTCCATCACCAACTCCCAGAGTTCACTCAGACTCACGTCCATCAAGTCAGTGATGCCATCCAGCCATCTCATCCTCTGTCGTCCCCTTCTCCTCCTGCCCTCAATCCCTCCCAGCATCAGAGTCTTTTCCAATGAGTCAACTCTTCGCATGAGGTAGCCAAAGTACTGGAGTTTCAGCTTTAGCATCATTCCTTCCAAAGAAATCTCAGGGCTGATCTCCTTCAGAATGGACTGGTTGGATCTCCTTGCAGTCCAAGGGACTCTCAAGAGTCTTCTCCAACACCACAGTTCAAAAGCATCAATTCTTCAGCGCTCAGCCTTCTTCACAGTCCAACTCTCACATCCATACATGACCACAGGGAAAACCATAGCCTTGACTAGACGAACCTTTGTCGGCAAAGTAATGTCTCTGCTTTTGAATATGTTATCCAGGTTGGTCATAACTTTCCTTCCAAGGAGTAAGCATCTTTTAATTTCATGGCTGCAGTCACCATCTGCAGTGATTTTGGAGCCCCCAAAAATAAAGTCTAACACTGTTTCCACTGTTTCCCCATCTATTTCCCATGAAGTGACGGGACCGGATGCCATGATCTTCGTTTTCTGAATGTTGAGCTTTAAGCCAACTTTTTCACTCTCCACTTTCACTTTCATCAAGAGGCTTTTGAGTTCCTCTTCACTTTCTGCCATAAGGGTGGTGTCATCTACATATCTGAGGTTATTGATATTTCTCCCGGCAATCTTGATTCCAGCTTGTGTTTCTTCCAGTCCAGCGTTTCCCATGATGTACTCTGCATAGAAGTTAAATAAGCAGGGTGACAGTATATAGCCATGATGTTCTTTTCCTATTTGGAACCAGTCTGTTGTTCCATGTCCAGTTCTAACTGTTGCTTCCTGACCTGCATACACATTTCTCAAGAGGCAGGTAAGGTGGTCTGGTATTCCCACCTCTTGAAGAATTTTCCACAGTTTATTGTGATCCACACAGGCAAAGGCTTTGGCATAGTCAATAAAGCAGAAATAGATGTTTTTCTGGAACTCTCTTGCTTTTTCCATGATCCAGCGGATGTTGGCAATTTGATCTCTGGTTCCTCTGCCTTTTCTAAAACCAGCTTGAACATCAGGAAGTTCACGGTTCACGTATTGCTGAAACCTGGCTTGGAGAATTTTGAGCATTACTTTACTAGCGTGTGAGATGAGTGCAATTGTGTGGTAGTTTGAGCATTCTTTGGCATTGCCTTTCTTTGGGATTGGAATGAAAACTGACCTTTTCCAGTCCTGTGGCCACTGCTGAGTTTTCCAGATTTGCTGGCATATTGAGTGCAGCACTTTCACAGCATCCTCTTTCAGGATTTGGAATAGCTCAACTGGAATTCCATCACCTCCACTAGCTTTGTTCATAGTGATGCTTTCTAAGGCCCACTTGACTTCACATTCTAGGATGTCTGGCTCTAGGTCAGTGATCACACCATCGTGATTATCTGGGTCGTGAAGCTCTTTTTTGTACAGTTCTTCTGTGTATTCTTGCCATCTCTTCTTAATATCTTCTGCTTATGTTAGGTCCACACCATTTCTGTCCTTTATCGAGCCCATCTTTGCATGAAATGTTCCCTTGGTATCTCTAAATTTCTTGAAGAGATCTCTAGTCTTTCCCATTCTGTTGTTTTCCTCCATTTCTTTGCATTGATCACTGAGGAAGGCTTTCTTATCTCTTCTTGCTATTCTTTGGAACTCTGCATTCAGATGCTTATATCTTTTCTTTTCTCCTTTGCTTTTCGCTTCTCTTCTTTTCACAGTTATTTGTAAGGCCTCCCCAGACAGCCATTTTGCTTTTTTGCATTTCTTTTCCACGGGGATGGTCTTGATCCCTGTCTCCTGTGCAATGTCACGAACATCATTCCATAGTTCATCAGGCACTCTATCTATCAGATCTAGGCCCTTAAATCTATTTCTCACTTCCACTGTATAATCATAAGGGATTTGATTTAGGTCATACCTGAATGGTCTAGTGGTTTTCCCTACTTTCTTCAATTTAAGTCTGAATTTGGCAATAAGGAGTTCATGATCTGAGCCACAGTCAGCTCCTGGTCTTGTTTTTGCTGACTGTATAGAGCTTCTCCATCTTTGGCTGCAAAGAATATAATCAATCTGATTTCCGTGTTGCCCATCTGGTGATGTCCATGTATAGAGTCTTCTCTTGTGTTGTTGGAAGACGGTGTTTGTTATGACCAGTGCATTTTCTTGACAAAACTCTATTAGTCTTTGCCCTGCTTCATTCCATATTCCAAGGCCAAATTTGCCTGTTACTCCAGGTGTTTCTTGACTTCCTACTTTTGCATTCCAGTCCCCTATAATGAAAAGGACATCTTTTTTCAGTGTTAGTTCTAAAAGGTCTTGTAGATCTTCATAGAACCATTCAACTTCAGCTTCTTCAGCATTACTGGTCGGGGCATAGACTTGGATTACTGTGATATTGAATGGTTTGCCTTGGAAACGAACAGAGATCATTCAGTGGTTTTTGAGATTGCATCCAAGTACTGCATTTCAGACTCTTTTGTTGACCATGATGGCTACTCCATTTCTTCTGAGGGATTCCTGCCCGCAGTAGTAGATATAATGGTCATCTGAGTTAAATTCACCCATTCCAGTCTATTTTAGTTAGCTGACTCCTAGAATGTCGACATTCACTCTTGCCATCTCTTGTTTGACCACTTCCAATTTGCCTTGATTCATGGACCTGACATTCCAGGTTCCTATGCAATATTACTCTTTACAATATTGGACCTTGCTTCTATCACCAGTCCCATTCACAACTGGGTGTTGTTTTTGCTTTGGCTCCATCCCTTCATTCTTTCTGGAGTTATTTCTCCACTGATCGCCAATAGCATATTGGGCACCTACTGACCTGGGGAGTTCCTCTTTCAGTGTCCTATCATTTTGCCTTTTCATACTGTTCATGGGGTGATGTGATGTGTATGTGTATGATGTCATGTGTACAAAACATCCAGAATGAGCAAACTTTGTCAGAGACAGAAAATAGAAAATAGGTTGCTTAGTGCTGGGGAGAATGGGAATTATCTACTACCAGGTTGGTTTCTTTTATTGAGGACAGTGCAGTGCAGTTCAGTCACTCAGTCGTGTCCGACTCTTTGTGACCCCATGAACTGCAGCACGCCACGCCTCCCTGTCCATCACCAACTCCCGGAGTCCAACCCATGTCCATTGAGTGGGTGATGCCATCCAACCATCTCATCCTCTGTCATCCCCTTCTCCTCCTGCCCCCAATCCCTCCCAGCATCAGAGTCTTTTCCAATAAGTCAACTCTTCGCATCAGGTGTCCAAAGTATTGGAGTTTCAGCTTCAACATCAGTACTGCCAATGAACACCCAGGACTGATCTTTAGAATGGACTGTTTGGATCTCCTTGCAGTCCAAGGGACTCTCGAGAGTCTTCTCCAACACCACAGTTCAAAGCATCAATTCTTTGTGCTCAGCTTTCTTCACAGTCCAACTCTCACATCCATACATGACCAATGGAAAAACCATAGCCTTGACTAGATGGACCTTTGTTGACAAAGTAATAAATATTCTAAAATTAGATTATGGTAGTGACTGCAAATACTTTTGTTGCTCAGTCTGTAAGTCATGTCTGACTCTTTGTGACCACATGGACTGCAGCATGCTAGGTTCCCCTGTCCTTCGCTGTCTCCTGGACCTTGCCTAAACTCATGTCCATTGAATTGTTGATGCCATCCAGCCACCTCATCCTGTGTCAACCCTTCTCCTCCTGCGCTCAATCCTTTCCAGTGTCAGGGTCTTTTCCGATGTATCAGCTCAATGCATCAGGTGGCCAGTGTATTGGAGCTTTAGCTTCAGCTTCAGCATCAGTCCTTCCAATGAATGTTCAGGGTTGATTTCCTTTAGGATTGACTAGTTTGACCTCTTTGCTGTCCAAGGGACTCTCAAGAGTCTTCTTCAGCACCACAAGTCAAAAGCATCAGTTCTCTGGCACTCAGCCTTTTTTTACAGTACAACTCTCACATCTGTACAGGACTACTGGAAAAAATCAAAGCTTTGACTCTCTGGGACTTTGTTGGCAAAGTAATGTCTCCACTTTTTAATATTCTGTCTAGGTCTGTCATAGCTTTCCTTCTAAGGAGCAAGCATCTTTTAATTTTGTGTCTGCAGTCACCATCCACAGTGATTTGGGGCTATAAGTAGGTGAATTCTCTATTTTTATTTATTTATTTTTTAATTGGAGGATAACTGTTTTACAATTCTGTGCCAGCCTCTGTTGTACAACAATACAAATCAGCCGTAATTACACATATATCCCCTCCCTCCTGAGCCTCCGTCTCCTCTCCTACCCTACCCCTCTAGGTCATCACAGAGCACCAGACTGGGCTCCCGCACCATACAGCAGCCTCCTATCAGCCGTCTGTTTCACACATGATGGTACATATATATCAATACTACTTTCTCAATTCGACCTACCCTCTCCTTCCCCTGCTGTGTCCACAAGTCCATTCTTTATGTCTGTATCTTTTCTGCAAAGAGGTTCATCAGTACCATTTTTCTGGATCCCATATACATGTGCTAATTTGTCTTTCTCTTTCTGACTTAGTTCACTCTGCATAACAGGCTCTAGGTTCATCCACATCTCTAGAACAGACTCAAAATCATTCTTTTTTATGGCTGAGTAATATTCCATTGCATGTATGTACCACAATTCATCTGTTGGTGGACGTCTAGGTTGCTTCCATGTCATGGCTATTGTAAATAGTGCTGCAATGAACACTGGGGTACATGTGTCTTTTATAGTTATGGTTTTCTCAGGGTATATGCCCAGTAATGGGATTGCTGGGTCATATGGTAGTTTTATTCCTAGTTTTTTTTTTTAAAGAAATCTCCACACTATTCTCCATAATGGCTGTATCAATTTACATTTCCACCAACAGTGCAGAGGGTTTCCCTTTTCTCCACATCATCCTCTCTGGCATTTATTGTTTGTAGACTTTTAAAAAAACATTTATTTAGTTAGTTGTGGCATGTGGGACCTAGTTTCCTGACCAGGGATTGAACCCAGGCTACCTGCACTGGGAGTGCAAGTCTTAACCCGTCGGACTACCAGGGAACTCCCTCTTTGTAGATTTTTTTTGATGATGGCCATTCTGGTTGGTGTGAAGTAATACCTCATTATAGTTTTAGTTTGCATTTCTCTAATCATGAGTGATGTTGAGCATCTTTTCATGTGTTTATTGGCCATCTGTATGTCTTCTTTGGAGAAATGAATGAATTTCTACTATGCAAATTGTATCTCAATAAAGTTGCTAAGAAAAAAAAAAGCCATTGCAAATTGTAAATAGGACTGTCCACAGGATGATGTGTGGGTGTAATTTGCTTCTTTTCATTTGTCTTTTAATTTTGTGAATTTCTGACTGCTTTTTAAAAGGAAAAGGGCTATAATTAAAAGATTGTTTCACAGTGACTATGCACATTAATATTCTTGCTTTGTTTCTTTTGTCCTGATTATGGTTCACAACCTTCAGACTGCTTTCAGAAAACAAAAGGATTTTTTTCTTCATGTGATACCAGTTAATAAACATTTATTAAGGTCTTATTGGGTCTTACTATATACTCTGAAAAAAGTGAAAATGTTAGTCATTCAGTCATACCCGACTCTTTGTAACACCATGGACTATATAGCCTACCAGGCTCCTCTGTTGATGGAATTCTGCAGGCAAGAATAATGGAATGGATAGCCATTCCCTTTTCCAGGGGATTGTCCCAACCCAGGGATAGAACTCGTGTCTCCTGTGTCTCCTGCATTGCAGGAAGATTCTTTACGGGCTGAACTATCAGGGAAGACTTTTCATATCACAGACTAGCAAAAACAAAATACTGGCATTACCAAATGTTGGGAGAGATGTAGAAATATGAACACTCTTTTAATGACAGTGAAGTCATGGAAATTAATATGGTTGTTGCTGGCCAAAATTTTGGCTTTCTCTGCCCATCAAAGCCAAATAAAAAATATCAAGAGTGTGATGAGGAACAAAGGTGTTAGGCTCTTGGTTTCTTTCTCTGGCCTTGTTTCAATGACAGTCATAGGCTGGCGTCTGTAACCCAGTAATTGAGTCCGGCAGTTTGGTGGCTCTGCGGAACTTCCCTCTGATGTGTAACTACCAGGGGAAGGGTGTTGTAAGGGTAAACACCAGATACAGGATGTATTTAGCACAGAGTCAAAGGATAACAGGTTCGAAGTGTAGCTCCTGCAGAGTTAGGGGGCAGAAAAGCAAACTTATTTACAGACATTCAGAGTTAGGAGAGTTAAAGTAAAAAACCTAGGAATGTTCAGGCCTGCTCACTGTTCTCTTTATCTCCTTTATTCTCAGGAAAAGAAAAGGAAAAAAAAACTCATCCGTCTTCTTTTTCCTCTTCACTGCAACATGGTCACCTGAGCAATGTCTGTGAAAATGTTATATATTCGGACCAATTGACTCAGCAGTTCAAATTTTAGAAATCTGCTGTACAAAAACACCTGGGTATGCAGGAGGTTTGTTGCAGCCCTACCAGAAGAATGAAAATGTGGGAACAACATCACTGTCCATTGTCGGCACACTAATTAAATCCTGAGTGACATTTAAACCGTGATATTCAGGGCAGCCCTCAGAAGAGCAAGGACAGATGAACTGCAGCGGTATTCCTGTGAAGACAGGAATGATACATGCGGGGTGTGGGGAAGACAGCAAACTGCAGAACGTGTCTACCATTATTCTGTTTCCATTTTTTTTTTAAGTAGGTAACCACCTCTGTATGAATATAAATATGTTTCTTGGAACATGCATAGGAAAAAATATCTGAAGGGTCACACACCAGACTTTTAACAGTGGGAAGAAAAATAGGAAGGAAAGGGAAGAAATAAGTTTCTGTTTTGAAATTTTTTATAACCAGCATAGAGTATTTCTGTTATTTTAAAAAGCAAGTGTCTGGGACTTCCCTGCTGGTCCACTGGTTGAGAGTCTGCCCGCCAATGCAGGGGACACAGGTTTGAGCCCTGGTCCGGGAAGATTCCACTTGCTATGGGGCAACAAAAAACCCATGGGCCGCAACTACAAGCCCACATGCCCTAGAGGCTGTGCTCAGCAACAAGAGAAGCCACAGCAAGGAGAAGCCCTCACATCACTGCTAGGGAGTAGCCCCTGCTCACAACAACTAGAGAAAACCCGGACAGAAACAAAGACCCAGTGCAGCTAAAAATAAATAAATTTGAAATAATAATTTTTTAAAAAGTATTAAGACACTCAATTGCTTCTTTTCTGCCCTTAAAAAAAAAGAAGCTGGGAGAATCTTTAAAAATATAAACTGCTAGAATTTTATATTGAGAATTGTCATATGGATCACATAACATACTACTCATACACACGCTGCCCACCCCGCACTTCCTTTCCCCCTGAGAACTGTTCCGTGATCTCTGTAGCTTTTACCATCAACTGATCATCTATGTATTTACAGGTGTATTTTCTATTTCTGCACCAGAGTATAAGCAACCTGAGGGCCAGAACTTTGCCCTCTGGCAGACGATTTTGTTTTCTGTTCTAACTCCAATTCCTGGTTTATAGCAGGACCTCAGTAAATATTTGTTGAATGAACCTTCACCAGCAGAGGAAGGGCAAGGTAACTTCCGGGTATGCAGCTTGCATATTTCATCACAAATTAGAAATTAAAAGATTCGTTACCTCAGCAACGACATTGTCAGGAAGGAAAACTTTACTCTCTTGTGTTCTGTGATTGTGTATGTGAAAGTTGCTCAGCTGTGTCCACTCTTTGCAACCCCATGGATTGTAGCCTGCCAGGTTCCTCTGTCCATGGAATTCTCCAGGCAAAAATACTGGAGTGGGTTGCCATTTCCTTCTCCAGGGGATCTTCCTGACCCAGGGATTGAACCCGAGGCTCCTGTGTCTCCTCCACTGGCAGGCAGATTCTTTAATGTCCAAGCCTCTAGTTCTGTAATTGGTGGTGGTGGTTTAGTCACTAAGTCATGTTCGACTCTTTCGACCCCATGGACAGGAGCCTGGCAGGCTACACCGTCCATGGGATTCTCCAGGCAAGAATACTGGAGTGGATCCCTCAAATTAAAACTGACAAACAACAGATTAGCAAGAAAAAAAGGTTTTTATTCCCATATATAGGGGAATTTGCAAAAAAACGTAACTCAAAGTGATTAGCGCTGGGGGCTTATATACCATCTTAATAGGGAAAGAGAAGGGAGGGAAGGGAGAGTAGATGGAATATATGACAGTTTTATGACAATGTCTGTTTATAAGAGTCGATCATCCCTGGTTAACCCTAAGGAGGGAATTTATGAAAAACTGAGTTATTTGGGGGAGGTTCTGCTTTGGGACAGATAAAAGAGTTTAGAAGAAAAAAAAATCCTGTTCTCAAATGCCTAAAGCTCAAAATAATTCTCATGCCGCAGTGGTTTATGGTGGACTCCTTCAACATTTAATTTCGCATCACAGCTGTGTATGCTTTTGTCCACTCAGCCAGCTCAGGGTCCCTGAAGGCAGGAACCATATCTGACTCATCTTAGAATCCCCAGCACTGAGCTAGTAGGTGGAAGGTATTTAATAAACATCATTGCATGAGAAGCTTTTCTAAATAGTTCATCTGTAAGGCAAGCAAGAAAGGGATGCTCTGTTCCCTACCTACATCTAAGAACAACCTAAAACTCTGAATATACACGTAAATGTACTTCTTTACTGGGCAAGAATCCCAAATTCAAAAGGGGTATAAAACCCTCCCTCAAAAGGTAAAAAATACCAGTTTGGCTGGTAGTGTCAACTAAAAAACTATGCGCAACACAAAAGCTGAGTTAGGTTTTATTCGGTGGGAATGTTAGGACTCCAGCCTAGGAGGCAGTATCTCTGGTGACTCTGAAGAGGCAGGGGAAGTGCCAGTCCATATGCAAGTTTGCAACAAGGAGCAGGTAATCTGAATATTAAAAGATTACTGTTAATTAAGAGAAAACTAAATCTCTCACGTGAAGAGATTTAGCTATCTTCTATGTATGGGAAGATGCAAGCATCTGGGCTTGCTGAAATCATTTCTTTCATATGCATGTAGCTATCTGGGGCCAATCCTATTTCCTTTATTGTTCACATATTAATTCCTTATTAACCGTATGAGATGGTGAATGTAGCCGATGGCCACCTCTCAACACCCCCTAGCTCTTCAGCGCTTCCCAGGGAGGAAGTAGCTGATGGCTTCCAAATAGCTGGCTTTGTTTCTCCTAGGCTCAGAAATTTGCATTTGGAAAAGCCTTGTTTACTGGTAGGGCAGAAAATATTTCATTTCACAGTAGAAATTGATGTCTTTTCTTTCCCCTTTTGGCTATATTCCTCCAGCATATTTATTATAGATTCTGACCCAAAGCATTGCTGCAAATCAAATAAGCAGGGGGGTAATTCTTCCTGCTAAGAAGGGGGAACCTCTCCCTACCTCCTTCCATAAGATGCTGTGCTAAGCTCCGACTGTTTTTCAGGGGAGTAAAATGCCAGAATCAAAGACTTTGATGTACACTTAGAGCTACACACATCCTACACCCAACACACACGCAACACTTGCCTGGCACAGGAAAGGGCTGGGAGCCAGGACAACCCACGTGAGAGACCTCTCACCTCCTCCTTCCAAGGACATCTCCTGAGAAGCTGGGACAAGAGGAGAGAAAATGAATGGGTTCTTTCAGAGGGTATGGAGAGCTTCGTGGCTCATGTAACAGAATTCCTGAGCTTAAAGTGGAAAACTATGATGACCTGAGGTGAGAGAATAGTGACTGTTTACAGAACTCATAGAAAAGTTAATTCATTTGTTCCAGTGATACAGATATGCCAAGACGGAATTAATCAGGGTGACCTCAGGAGCAGAGGGGGCCATGGAACTCTTCAGGAATTTAAAGCAGAAGCCTTAGCCACAGAAAATATGCACAGCTACCTCACATTTGTACACAGTTTGGGGCATTCCTTGGACCTCTGACAGCTCGTTCATTGGACTCTTGCCCAGATTAAGAAACTGTGCTTTGCAGTAAATGGGACGTAGTATATTGACTCTTCTGAGGAATAAGAATAAATTAAACTCATAGTACAAGAAGCACTGCCAAGACATAAGCCCCTGTCTGTGGAGCTGGTATCTATGGGTCTGGCAGGAGTAAAACTCTGTCCAGTGTAAACCCAAAGACACCATTAAGATGGAACCAAGAGACGCCCTTGGCATCACATTAGCAAGACCTGGGACCGGGTCCAGACGGGGCGGACTTTAATTGGAAACAGAAGCATCTTTGTCTTTGCTGAATCATCTTTGTCTTTCCTGGATTCAAAAAGCTGTTTGCAATGAATGGAATAAGAGGCAGGAGACTGGAATGTTAATTCTCAGCCTTGGTTTTCTTGGCTTTTTTTAAACTTTTTTAATGGTTTTTATGTTGTCAGGTTTTATATATATATATATATAAAACACACACATATATATAACGCATATATATAACACATATATATAATGCATATATAACGCATATATATATATATATATTGAGATCAGCCTTGGGGTTTATGTTTATCTTTTTTTTTTTTTTAAGCTCAAAGTAAGTTTCAAAGATGATTTAAAGATATTCTAAAAATCTCAAAAGGAATGAAAGTAAATTAATTTTAATTCACCTTAAGCATATACATATATATGCATACCATGGAGCAAGTGCAGACCCCAGACTCTCCCCAAACAGCTCCCAGTGGCAGGAACTGCATGTTGTTTTGGAAAAGATTCCATTTTCTCTTAAATTGAGTAGCTCTTTAGCCTCCCTGGACCTTCTTTCTGTAATCCTCGTCTTCATTTCTGGAGCCACTAAGACTAAATGTATGCATTTTGCTGCCTAATAATCCTGCAATAGTTCTTGTTTGGTTTTCAAGACCCCCCAAATCTTCTTTCCTCCCAGCGGGGAGGAGGAGGGGTGTGGTACTTCAGCCCTAGCCCCCAGTCCTACTCCCTCGAGAGGTCTATGTGGGCTGGTTATGAAGAAGGAATTCATAGGGCCTGGAGCCCATCTTAGGCCTGTTCATGCTGATCATGCTCGACCACCTCTCCAACCGACTCTCGACTCTGTGCTTAGTGCCTATGGAAACTACAATAGAAGGATAAGACCCCTCTGGACAGGGGGATCTTGAAGATCACATCCAGGTTACTCACTGCCTAAGAGAAAATGTACTCTAATCACCCCTGCCTCCGGACAGGTCATAAATCCTTTCTGTATCTATCGGACTGTAACTGCAGGCTTATTGATTATTAACTATTTGAACACCTAACACTTGATAACACTTGAATGATGGGGTTATTGTGATTGTATTTACCCTTCCTTTGTTTTATGTAAGTCTCAAGGAAATTGGGGTGGTGGGTTTGGACATGTACACATGGGGTATAAAAGATTTTCACAAATGCTGGTCGGGGTCCTTGGCTAAGAGGAGACTCTGCCTTGGGCCCGCCGGTGTAATAAACTGCACTCCACTATCTGCATTGTCCTTCTGAGTGAGTTTGTTTCCCGGAACACGTGGCTATAACAGTTACTCAGACCTGAGCTCTTTTCCCCAGGCCTTCACACTGGACAGTCATATTCTATTAAATATTTAAATATCAGCAGCCACATCACCCTGGGCCAGGATTTAAGGTGAGGCAAATGAAGCACTTGCCTTAGGCAAAAAATTTAAGAGTGCCAAGAACCTCAGAAATCAAGAGAGTTCATATTTGAAACATCAACACCAAAAATCCACAACGAGCAAAATGTCAAAATTTTAAATAAGAACCTGATGCAAGAGGAAATATGTATAGCCCCCAGTACATTTTAATGTATTCTTAATAGTTGATTTTTTTCCAAATATCAAAATGGTTGAAAAAATATTTAAAAATTGGAAACTAGGTTTATTAAAACTCACATCACTTTAAGTTTACATATTTTACTTATACCAAAAAGATTTATTATAATTTTACGTTTCTGGCTGTAATGGAAGCAACCTCATCAATAATCTTTTCCAAATCTTGTATAATATGCACACTACTGTTAGGGGAAGCACAGTCTGCAACCCCCCACCGTGGCCAGGCATTATAGTAAACATTTGTGTGAGTTGTTTTACGACAGGAGGTCCTGATAAGGAACATGGAATGAATAAGCCACCACCAACCGGAAGAGTTCAGGAAAGGTCAAAAGGTGACACCACGTGTCCAACCATCTCCCAGAATCCTTCTCGCTGACATCCATCCTGCTTGAGCAATGCATGCGCCACCAGGAAGGACCCTGAGTCAGAGTGATTGGTCAGAGACAACCCAGAAACTAATCCCTTCACCATAAAACCCGAGACTGTGAGCCACGTGGCAGAGCAGTCCTCCTGGGTTCCCTTCCCCTACTGCTTTCCGCCCAGGCATCCCTTCCTAATAAAATCTCTTGCTTTGTCAGCACATGTGTCTCCTCAGACAATTCATTTCAGAGTATTAGACAAGAGCCCACTCTCGGGCCTTGGAAGGAGTCCCCCTTACTGCAACAGTATTATGATGACACCCCCCACAAGGCTTACACTGAACTAAGTTTGAAAGCAGGGTCGTCACATGCATGCCCTCACACTGCAACACCCAAGGGTACTGCCTCTAAAGAGGCATCATTTCCATCACAGCCATCTTTCTTATTCTGACATTTTTATGTTTTTATTACAACTATAGAATCCTAAGATGGAAGCAAAAAGTCTCGAGGAAGAGGTGGCCTTTTGTGATCCCCACACAGGTGCCCTCTGGCCCAAGGGCAGCCCTGCTCCCATGAGTTTTGTCCCATTGATGCCTGCTTGCCCTTCTCCCTTGATACTTGGTCCTTATCTTCCCAGTCTTATTTAGTATTTATTGGTTTTATCACAAACTCTCTTCGAGGAATCTCAGACTCTTTTTGGAAGTAGGTGGGGTAGAAATCAATAATTCTATGCTTTGCCCACATCAGATCATCTGCAAAAACCATCAGCTCAGCTTGCAAATACATCTGGAATCCAAACGCTTCTCATGCCTCCACTGCCACCAGCCCAGGGACCAATGGAGCCCCCATCATCTCTGCCCTAGACAGGCCTCCTGTTTCCAGCCCTGCCCCCATGGAAGGCTGTTTCCTTGGTGGCCCCAATGAGCCAACCTCCTAGTATCCACTCTGGTAGGTAGCCCCTCCCACACTGATACTAGGCTTGACCATATGACCTGCTTCGGCCGATGGGATATCAGCAAGAGGTATCTCCATCAGCTCTTCACACTGAGACTTGTCCTTTTTATGGATGCTTCTTGGGCTACAGCTACCATCAAAGAAGTGGGGACAGACAAGGGGTGGGCTAAATCTCTCTATAAAGTTTAGATTAGGAATTGCAAGTCTGTTGCAACTACTCAGCTTTGCCACTGTAGCTTGAAAGCAG
The DNA here is from genome assembly GCF_055505025.1 of Bos grunniens. Taxonomy (NCBI): domain Eukaryota; kingdom Metazoa; phylum Chordata; class Mammalia; order Artiodactyla; family Bovidae; genus Bos; species Bos grunniens. The sequence goes on along the minus strand of NC_141180.1, from coordinate 36,513,742 downwards.
CCACAGACAATATGTAAACAAAGGTACACGGCTGTGTTTCTATAAAACTTTACTTACAAAAACACATTTGGCCCACGGGCCACAGTTTGTCAACGCCTGAGCTAGACTACTGAATGAGGAGGGGCTGCAGGGAGATACCCTGCAAGGTAGGAGGTTGTATCAGGTTGCATAGTGTCCCCCAAAACTTCATGTCTGCATAGAACCTGTGAATGTGACCTTTGGAAATACAATCTTTGCAGATGTAATCAAATTATGATAAGGTCATATTCGATTAAGGGGGGCTTTAAGTACAATGTGAATTGCTTATAAAAAGAGAGAAAAGGAATGGTGCTAATCCTTGTTCCACTCAGTTGTATTGAGGTGGCCAAACCCTGACCAGTCTGTGAAGCCCTTCCAAAGGCTCTGTGAGAGTGGCAGGTACACATAACTCCTCTAAAGGGGGCACTTTATTGGTCTGGCAGCCAGCTTGGCTGTCTGCTGCAAATCCTGAGTCAGCCCTTCACTAGGGCAGCTGACTGGCCCAGCTCTGCTGATCTGTGAATTTATGGCTGCCTGTTCTTGCCACCCTCGTCCAGGGGCAAGCCTTCAGTCTTAGATCAGCCCCTTAGGAGACCCATGCAGCCGGGTCTTACTCCCCTCAGTCTGCATTGCTCTTCTGGCCACAAGAATATCCCAACAGACTCTGACAAATGCTGTCCTGAAATCTACTCTCTCCTCCCCACTTTCCTGGCTACCAGGAAACAAACAAACAGAACAAATATATCAGGGAATTCCAACACAGAAGCTCTGCAGACTTCGCTTCATGGGAACTGTCAAGGGTTGGAGAAAATCAGAGTTTCTACCCTTTTGTTTAGGAAATGCCAGCAATGCCACCACAAGTGTGGGACTGGGGACGGTTTGTAACTGGAACACAAACTGCGATACAGTGCAACTGCCACTCCCACTCTGCAGGCTGCTCTCTTCTTCCGGCTGCAAACCTTTAGAGAGAACACTGCAGATATGAGGTCTTCCTGAGTCCTATTTCTCAAAACCTGATGCTGCTGTGGTTAAATTCTGTGCATGGCCATAGTTTGGAGAAGGAAATAGCAACCCACTTTGTTATTCTTGCCTGGGAAATCCCATGGACAGAGGAGCCTGGCGGACTATAGTCCATGGGGTCACAAGAGTAGGACACAACTGAGCGAATAAACCACCACCACCACATGCTTATAGTCATGGGGAGGATGTGCAAATTAAGGGAAGGATTTTTGGACTGAATGTTGTGGCATCTCATTCAGATCCAAGGGCAAGTGGAACTTCATCTTGGGAGAGCAGGATGCTGAGTGTTTGGGAGCGAAGGCTGGGAGCCAGGTTCGTCCACCGCGGCTGTTCACTAGTTTTGGGCTTGGTCAGCTCAGCTCACCTCTCTGTGCTTTGAAAAGCAGAAATGACCACATGGAACAGGATTATATGGGCTACAGAGTTACACCTGGCAGATAACAAGGCTTCCCCTAATGTTATCAACCACTGATAGGAGGAGGAAGCATTTTCTCATTATCAGGCCATCCAAGCAAAGCCTCCACGGAAACCCTACTGTTAGTGAATCACAAAGGGTCACTTCCTTTTTTTTAAATTGGCTGCACCAGGTCTTAGTTGCAGCATGTACAATATAATTCCCCAATCAGGGATCGAACCTGGGCCTCCTGCCTTGGGAGCGTGGAGTGTTAGTCACTGGACCACCAGGGAATTCCCTCCTCTTACTTCTGGAGGAAAAACCTGGCTCTTGTTTGCCGTCTGGAGCTCACATACTGCACCACTTGACTGTTACCGAGGGAAGGTTTAGGAGCCTGACACACAGTGAGGCCAAATACCGAAATTGTAACAGAGGAAGGTTGGTGCAGGGCCACGCAAGGAGACAGGTGGCTCATGCCCCCCAAAAGTTGGAACTCCAGGGTTTCAGAAAAGCAGTTTTAAAAACAAGGTGAGGAAGGGGCGTGGTTAGTTGATACAATCTTCTTGGTATAGAAATCCTTTGTTCTAGTAGTTGTCCACGTAGGTCAGGCCATGATGTTCTTCTAAATGTCCACTAAGACAAATATTTGTCTCTATTGTGCAACTTTTAATCTCTGTATAAGTGAGAAAATGTTATATCCTTAAGGTCAGAGCCTTGAGAATGGATTAGCCTGTATATTTCAGGCTACAGACATTTTTTTCTTTTTTGGCCATGCCATGTAGCTTGCAGAATTTTACACCCCCAACCAGGGATCAAACCTAGGCCCTGGAAGTGAAAATGCCAACCACCAAGTCCTAACCATTGGACTGCCAGGGAATCCCCTATAGGCAACATTCTTAAAGCAAAGCAAAAGCAATAGAATATAGAAGTTAAAGAAACAGATCTAATATGGAGTCAGACTTATTCTTCCCTGTTACATGACTTCTCTTTCCTTCACAGTGACTGGCATTTTGGAGTCTGCCATCTGAGGGTCCCGTACCCCAGTTGAGATGGGCCTGGGACCCGGGACCCTTGGCAGCAGTGCTGCAATGCTGGTACCTGGACAAACCTCTCCTCCTCAAGCTACAAAATACAAAGAAACTATACGGTACTGAAAATAACTGTGTGCATGGGCAACTGGGGCAAATTTAGGACCACAAGATACAAAAAGACAAAAAACCCAATGGCCATTTCTGAAGAGCCAGGAGCAAAAACTGGGTGTTGGGAGCAAAAGCAGGGCAGTGCACGTGGCTCCTGCACACACCACCACCTAATGAGTGGGCAGAACAACTAAGCCACCACTGTGATCAGACCCCCGGGCACACCGCTACCCTCATCCCATATAAGAAACAAGCTTGCCCCTGCTGCTTCTTTTCGCTCCCTCTTGCAGCTAGTGTAATAAAGCCCAATAAAGCCTTGCATGGATTTCCTGTCTGGCCTCTAGTCAATTTCTATTGATTGGGGAAGGCCAAGGACTCTGGTTAGTATCACAGTCTCTAGGAGAGCCACCAGCCTGGCTGATAGTTAGATCAAGGTTTCTTCGCCCCTGGGCTGCAGTTACTCTGGGCCTCCCTTCAAGAGAAAACCTTAAAAACTGTGAGGAAAAGGGGATGGGAAAGGATAGAGATGAAAAGGGAAAACAGCTGGGGCAGGGGGCCAAATGCAGCTGCTGTTGAGAGCTATCAGTGTCTTGCAGGCCTCCATTTCAGCTGTAAGCAATGATTCCCAAACTGATGATAAGAGCCACCTGGGGCAGTGACAGCTCAGAACTGCCTCCAGAGGGTGGTCTTTTCACACCCATTTCAAAGATAAAGGAGCTGAGGCACAGCAGATTCCAACAGAATTGTTTTGACACAAGATGGCAATCCTCCACTGAGATTTTCTCTGGCTGGTGCAGAGCTCCTCCTAGTTTCTATCTGCCTCCCCACCTTCATTAGCTGCTCTCAGTCCTCAGTCCTGGGGTTTCTTTATTTAACCCCTCTGCTCCTTACTCCCCTCATTTGGGAACCACTGATAAGTGCCTCCCCAAACATCTGCCTTATCCGCACCCTACCTCCACAGCTGACTTTGGAAGGCAAAGGAGGGGCTGTGGACAGACAGCAGGGAGTCCTAAGAGGTGCCCTCAAAACCATGATGGGGTAGAATGCTGATTGTAATTTACAGAGTTTACATAGGTTTCCTTAAGCAAAAGACTTGGAAAGGGGGTTATTGAAAACTGGTCAAATTTCTAGAAAAAAACATTGCAAAGGAAGAGCTGAATTTTCTTTTTTCCAAGCAGGTCAAAACTCATGTACACTTCTGGTTGTGGACTTAAAAAACGTTCACAACCTGAATGTTGAGAGTTATGCTTTCTTTAGAGGCAATTTTTAGGACTGCAAGCCCAGGAGAAGCATTTCAAGTGACCCTGAGAGAACTGCCCTGAGGAGGTGAGGAGGGGAGCCAAGTTATATAGAAGTTTTGTAACAAAGGGCAAGTGATCTGAACACCAAAAGGTTATTGTTAATTAAAGAAAACCAGATATCTCAAGTTAAGGAATTGAGTCCTTTACTATGTGTGGGAAGATGCAAGAGTCTGGTCTCACAGAAATCATTTCTTTGATACGCACCTCAGCTATCTGGGGCCAGTATCCTGTCTTCACATCCTGGGCTAACTCAGGACTCTCCAGGTGGTGGCTGTAGTCTGAAGGCTGCTCAGTTGCAGGTATTCTTTCCTTCCTGAGTTCCCTCAGGGCTCACCTCCGTGGTGGCTGCAACTGTTGGTGACTGTGACATCCTCGTTTGCTGATACAGCAGGAAATATTCCATCTCTCATGAAAACAAATACTTTGTTGGGTTTTGAAAAATATTTATTTACTTGGCTGCACCAGGTCTCAGCTGCAGCATGGGGGATCTTTAGCTGTGGCGTGGCTTGAACCCAGGCCTGCTGCATTAGGAGCGTGGAGTCTTAGCCACTGGACTGAGGCAGGAGGTACAGGGGTCACCCCAAGTAAAGCGATTGGAGATTCATTCCCTGAGGGCCAAAACTCCAAGACAAGAATAGCAGGACAATTAAGGGAGGAGGCTGGGCCCTCCTCAGACCACATATTTCTCATTCCTGAAGTCAGGAGACCTCCTCGACCACTTGTGCGCAGAAAAGCTCCTTGGAGGTCCAAAGGGGAGCAACCTCTAAGGATGCTCTGAAAAGAAAGTGTTAGTCGTTCAGTTATATCCAACTGTTTGCAACCCCATGGTCTGTTCATGGGATTCTTGAGGCAAGAATACTGGAGTGGGTAGCCATGCCCTCCTCCAGGGATCTTTCCAACCCAGGGATCGAACCCAGGTCTCCTGCCTTGCAAGCAGATTCTTTACCATCTGAACTACCAAGGAAGCACAAAGGATGCCCTACCCCTAGGCTTTTTTGGGCAGAATCTGTCTTAGCTAAGAGCTGCATGCACACACATGGAAGGATCCTAAGATATACCAAATATGGACTGTGAACCAGGCAAATCAAAATGGTCGACCAAAGAAAACTGGAAGAAATATCCCATATACGTGATTTAAACAGCCAGGAGGGTGCAACTCAGTGACTCTCTAAGTTTGCCCATGTGTCTATCTATATGTGCTGTACTCTTTTTTTCTCCTAATAAGTACTTTACTTGCTTAACTATTGTCTCTGTGGAATTTCCTTTCTGCAAAGCTGAAGGGCCAGAGCCCTTGTCACTGATCACTGGTCTAGTGGCTAGGATTTGGTACTCACACCATTACGACCTGGCCTAAGTCTCTCCCTGGGAACCCAAGCTCTGCTCCAAGCCATTACAGGCTGAGGCCACTGGAGATCAGGACCACCAGGGAAGTCTCAAAAGAATACTTTGGAAAACAAAGTCCTAAGTATTTGTCTTAGAGAAACTCTTGCACCTGTACTCAAGAGATATTCTAAACCAAGTTCATAGCAGCAATGTTGTTATTAACAAGACAGAAAGAATCAGGAAACTCAAATATATATTGATAGGAAAATGTGGATAGGCACAATGGAATACTATTCAGCACCAAAACAAACTATCTCCAGCTCACAAATGTCAAGTGGAGCAAAAAAAATATTGTAGCAAAGGCCACAAACAGTACAATGCCATTTATATAAAGTTCAATACATATTCAAATACTGCAGAGAAAAGCCAGGTCAAAGTAAACACAAAATTTAGGATTGTGGCTACCTCTGGGGCCAGGGAAGGCTATACAGGGGACACGAGTGGCATTGCCAGTACCCCATTTTTTAAGCTGGTAAGTTAGGTACACAGACATTTATTATTTTTTTACATCGGATATGTTTTATGCAGTCTTTGGTGTATGTGAAATACTTATTGTGTAGGATGGGAAAAATGCACTACCTAAAAGTTGAGGATTATGTTTTATTCAGTGGATTTACTGAGGACTTAAGCCCAGGATACAGCCTCTCAGATAGCTCTGAGGGACTATTCCAAAGAGGTATGGGAGGAGCCAGGATATATAAGAGTTTTTGAAAAAACAAAAACAACTCAGGTAACCAAACATCAAGATTACTGCTAATTAAAGAAAAATGGGACATCTTAAGTTAATGAATTCAGCACTTTTCTATGTACAAGAAGATACAAGAGACCAGGCTGAATGAAATTATTCCATTTTCTTCTCCATCCTGGATCCCCTCTTGAGTGCTGAGGTGGCTGCAGTGGCTGATGGCTTGATGGTTGTAACATCCTTTGTTGTTCAGTCACTCAGTTGTGTCCAACTCTTTATGATCCCATGAACTGCAGTATGCCAGGCTTCCCTGTCCTAGACTATTTCTCAGAGCTTGCTCAAACTCATGTCCATTGAGTTGGTGATATCACCCAACCATCTCATCCTCTGTTGTTCCCTTCTCCTCCTGCCTTCAATCTTTCCCAGCATCAGGGACTTTTCCAATGAGTCAGCTATTCACATCAGATGACCAAAGTGTTAGAGCTTCAGCATCAACCCTTCCAATGAATATTCAGGGTTGATTTCCTTTAGGATTGACTGGTTTGATCTCCTTGCTGTCCAAGGGACTCTCAAGAGTCTTCTCCAGCACCGTAGTATGAAGGCATCAAGTCTTCGGTGCTTAGCCTTCTTTATTGTTCAGCTCTCACATCTGTATATGACTACTGGAAAAAACCATAGCTTTGACTATAGGGACATTTGTTGGCAAAGTAACATCCTTTGGTTACTGATAAGGCAGGTGACATTCCTTGTCCAAAGAGGTAAACACAGAAACTTTCTAGACTGTTAGGAGGGGTGATCCGCCTAGATACCCTGAGGTCCTTCTACACTACTCTGAACTCTTATCTCCCTAGGCCTTCCTCTCTAACCCTGGAGTTTCCTATCTGGGTAAAGACCTGCCTTCCAAAAAGGGTGTGCCACCTATTCCACTGACCAGCAGTTTTCAACCAGGGGTGTGCAGACCACAGACAGAATCACTATGACCCAGATGGGTCAAAGGCTGCTGAAGATTCATCTTCCCTCAGTTCTGGCGTTCCCTCTGCAAATGTCATGCAGTCCCTACCTGTAGTGTAGGTATCTTCCGATAAGAGCCTTGCATACACATTTTTCCTCCTTGCCCACCAGCAAGGCGAGTGCCTGTGGTCTGCCACTGCACTAAAACTGCTCACCCAGCATACTGTCAGTGATCAGTAATAACTAAATGCCTGTAACAAAGTAGATGGCCTGCACTGGACTGAAGGCACCCATGAGTCCCACAGCCTGCTAACAAATCCTCAGGAGCCGTGGAGACAGGCAGGGTATTTGGCAGCCTGTGAATTTTGGAAAGGATAGGAGGACATCTCTACTAATCATTAACATTTGAGCTCCTATTTGAGGTCGAAGTGCTGGCTCAAAAACGCTGTGGAGTGGCCTCCAAGAATCTTGCAATAGCAGCGGTCTGAGATCATGTTCTACATTTGATTTCCTGCGAAGAAATCACTGGTTGTGGCCAGAGAGCTGTTATAAGAGCCATGTTTTTCTATCTTTATCTCTCTAACCATTTTAACAGAAAATGAGATTGTTCTGGAGCCCTTTCAGGGCCACACCTTAGAATTGCTCTGAAAATAAAAGCTGTTAAGTGTCTGATTTCTGTAGAACTCTAAAGGTTTAGGAGATGGTGGCTGTTGATTTAGCTGCTGAGTCATGGGGTTGGGATCTTGGTTTTAAGCAGTTTGAAACATCAGTGTATTGTTGGGGAAATCACAAACTCTGCTTGCAAAATTCATGTAATTCTCTGGCAAACATTTTACAATGTTCTTGTTGCTTTTTTGCTGAATTTAATCCTAAAGGTCTTTCTTCTTAGTCAGTAGGCCTTCAGTTTTATCCAAAGCTAGGGATTAAGGAAGAAAAGCAGGTTTTGCAGCTGACAAGAAGAAATAATAATTTGAATATACACTTTGATCTCTCTATGCAATGTGTTAAACCTGAAGATGTATGACACTGTTTTAGCTCTCTGAATTACCAAGAGGAGCGCTAAGAAAGTACAAATAATTCTTATTGGAAAATGAAGCTCTCCCTTGAGTGTGAGTGTTTGGGGTAGGAGTGTGGATGTACTGAAGAACTGATTTAAAACAGGCATCAGTTCTTTCTTCAGCAGAGGGTAAAACAACTACATCTACTATTGTCTATTTTTCATTTGTCAGATCACTGAGGAATATTGCCTGTTTTGAACTTTGAGAAATCCCCCAGGATATGTGTGAAATTCCACTGCCAAACCAAGGCTCCCCTAGCAGCTCAGACGGTAAAGGATCAGCAAGCAATGCAGGAGATCCTGGTTCCATTCCTGGGTCAGGAAGATCCCCTAGAGAAGGAAATGGCAACCCACTCCAGTATCCATGGACAGAGGAGCCTGGTGGGCTACAGTTTATGGTGGTCGTAAAGTCGGACATGACTGAGCGACTAACACACACACACAAGCACACACACACACACACACACAAACCAGGACAAGTATGGTTCACATGGATGAGAAAGAGAGGGATGGGGCCTCCTTTTAAGATTCAACACACACACACACACACACACACACACACAAACCAGGACAAGTATGGCTCACATGGATGAGAAAGGGAGGGATGGGGCCTCCTTTTAAGATTCAACACACACACACACACAAACCAGGACAAGTATGGCTCACATGGATGAGAAAGGGAGGGATGGGGCCTCCTTTTAAGATTCAACACACACACACACACACACACACACAAACCAGGACAAGTATGGTTCACATGGATGAGAAAGAGAGGGATGGGGCCTCCTTTTAAGATTCAACATTAACAAGAGCCTCAGAATGAAACTAACCCTGGGCACGCACATGGAGGAGTGCCTAGGCCATAGGAAGCGCTCAAAAAGAATGAGCTGCAATTAAGACAAAGTGAACATCCTTTCCGCTATCTTGGCCTGATAACTCAAGTGTGACCGACGCACAAGGACAAAGGGACCATGTCACCTTGGCGGGCGGCCGGGAGCGCAGGGCGCAGGCGCGGGTGAGCGCACGTGGCTAGACTCCCGGCTCCGCGGCCGCCAACGTCTCCCTGGGGTCTCCAGCACCGCGCAGCCGGGCGAGGGGTGGGGCGGCCAGGAAGGACAGGCCGCGAAGGTCGTCACCAAGGTCGTGGGCCGGACGTGCGGCGCCGGAGTGACGCTGCGTGCGTGCGGGACTCGGAGTACGTGACGGAACCCCGAGTCCTCATGCCGGCCGCGCTGCCCCGCCCCTCCTCTCCCTCGGGGCCCCAGAGCCACAGATTGCTCTCCGCCGGTGGGGGGGACCTCGGCCGGACACTGGAACGAAGGGGGACTGGGGCTCGTCCATACCCCACCCATTTGCTGGGGCAGTGGAGACGCCCCAGCCCGGTCCAGCCCCACCTCCCTGGTATGTCGCCCCCTCTAACCATCCGCAGCGGCCGCAGCTCCTCCCTTCCCTCGGACGAGAGGCCGAGTGACGGCGCGCTGAGCCAATGGCAAGGCGTCGCGGAGGGGGCGGGGACTGGGCGGGGTCCCCTCCGGGCTGGGCAGGAAGTCCTGTCCTGCGGCGCGGAGAAGAGCTCGGGGTAGTCGGAGTGCTTGGAGTTTGCCACTTATCGGTCATCCTTGGTGTCCGCAGCACTCTCTCCCTCTCTCTAGGGCGGCGACCTCCGGCGGCCGGGTGAGAACTCGAGGAAGGGCTGCCGAGCAAGCGCCCGCGCGGGCGCCGCGTGGGTCCCCCGGGCTCGCGGGCGCTCCTGCCGGTCAGACTGCGGGTGGGGGGTTCGGCTGGGATGGGGAAGGGGTGGGTCCGCCCTCGCGACTGGCCTCCCTGGCCAGAGTCCCGGCTCGACGCTGGGGCACCGCGCCCGGTTTCTCCGGAGGGGAAAGTGCAGCTTACCCTGAGATTACGGGTTACGGGCCCGCGTAACTGTCCCGGGAGATCAGGGGTACAACACGCAGTCACCAAGACAGCAGGCGGCGAGGGTGGAAGGTTTGGGAAGTGCTCCAGGTCCAACCTGCGTGCTCATTAAAGCCAGGCCCTTACGAAAATGGACAAAGAGGCCGAGAAAGGAGAGATTCCCGCGAAGCTGCAACTTCCCCCTCCGGGCCCCGCGCCCCTGCCTCCCGCTGGTGGCCCCCGGCCTGGCGCCTAGGTGTCCAGCCCGTCGCTGCTCCGGAATGAGCAGGGACTAATGTGGGTTTAGAAGGCGCTTGTCCTGGAAGAGACTGCAGCGGAGCCGGGGAGTCATTGGGAAGCCCTTCTGGCGACCTCACCCAGGTCGGGCACGAGCCGCTCTCGGCTCCCCAGGCTGGCCACCAACAGTCAACCCCTGATCTGACATAAAAAGGATGTATTTTACGAAATCTTGTTCGCTGCTTCCTCTGCAATGTGGTCTTCCTCTTGAGCGGTGTGGGCAGCCGGCTGACCTGCTTCCGGGGCACGTGTAGGCCCCGGCTGCCCGGTCTGCCCAGGCTGCCTCTGGTCCGGGGTTCAGTCTAGACCGATAAAAAGACGTGCAGGCTCCCAGTCAGACACACCTTCCTCTCTCTGTGTGCTCATAGCATTTTAATAACTTGGGAGAAAAGTTTTTCTATACAATTTAAAGATAAGTTGAACTTTATTTTTACATCATGAAATAAGTTGATTACTTTCTCTTATATCACTAAAAGGAAACCAAAAATGAAATCTTACAACTGTGTGATGAGGTAGTGAAATGAATATGTGTTTAAAAAAGTGTATCTAAAAACTGTAAAGTAAATCAGTGGTGGCCTGAGGATGAGGGGACAGTGACTGGAAATGGCCTAAGGGAACTTTTTGGCAGTGATAAATGTTACACAGGTATGATTGCCCAAACCCCGAGGTTAACTAGAATTTTAAAATGAGAAAAATTTAAGCAAATTTGCCTTTTTGTCTTTTTATTGGCTAATGAATAAAAACTCCATTGTTACAAAGACAAAGCCACGCACGTGACTTCATGTCTAATTTTGAAACTTAAAAAGATGCCATTTGCTGCTTCAGAACATTCCAGAGAAGATAACTGGAGGAGGGCCCAGTTAGATAATGGCTTTTGAACAGTGATTAGATGTCCACCTCTGTCTTAAAAGATGTTCAATTAGTTTATTCCTTGGAGATCCCCTGGGAGGGAAAGCAAGAAAAGGGGGACTTTTTTTTTTTTTTTTTAGCTTTTGATATTTACTCTTTGTAGCTGCAACCCCCACCTTTTTTTAAGGTGTTTTCAAAGGAAACTTCTTCACTTGGCATATCCTGGTGCTCAAAAAAATCGTTTCTCTAGGTACAATTCATGATTTTCATAATTAAGATTTTTAGTTGGGGTGAAATGCCCACTGAAAGAAACACTAATTAGATAACGTTATTTTTGTGCCCTGTCTTGCTGAAAACCCAAGCACTGTGAGGTTTGAAAGGCTCAGAAATTGGCAAAGCTCACAGCACACCAACCAAGAAGCTCACTCCTCCCTTCCAAACTCATAATTTCTGATTATTCTATATCAACCCGTTAAAGAGCCTCCTGATGCCTCAAGTTACCTGATGAATTGTGTTTCCAGCTTTTAATTCACTGTTCCACTACAAACCAGATTTTCCTCCTGTAGTTTATTTTTTTTCAATCCCACCAGCACACATGTGGTCAGGCTTTCTTTGCTTGCATGACCAGCCCTGAGTTAGTAGGGCCTTTCAGAGCTGCCCCCCACCTACTTTTTAGGAACAATTCCCACTGCTTTCCAGCAGGCATTTTCTAGTCACCCTTCCTACATTAATTTTTAGTTATATGCAGACTCTTCCTAGTCTAGGAATCCTCAGACGTGACCCCGTGAATAATGAGCTGAGGTTTCGTTATGGTTCATGGAAAACGTGAACTGTGTTTCCCTGCAGAAAGTCACCATGTCCATCCTGAAGGTCCACGCCAGAGAGATCTTTGACTCTCGTGGGAATCCCACCGTTGAGGTTGATCTCTTCACCGCGAAAGGTATGTGCCACCTTTGTTGCTATAGTCCCTTGCACCACATTCCATTTTTTAAAGCTTCAAATGACAAAGCCTTAGGCAGAAACAGCTTGTGGTCTAGAAAGCCTTTCTTTCTGATCTACACGTGCTGGTAGGCTGTGGTGCTGGTAGGCTGTGGTGCTGGTAGGCTGTGGTGCTGGTAGGCTGTGGTGCTGGTAGGCTGTGCTCCGAGGCTGGGAGGCAAGAGGCCCTTGTGCTTCTTGGTATTTAGAGCAGGACGCAGGTCAGCTCCTAGATCACTGAGGTAGGGAGGTAAGGTGATACCTTGTCCCTAAAAGGGCGCGTCACTCGTTTGCCTCACAGCTTGTGACCAAATAAGTAGGCACGGTGTGGTAGGATGGATCTTCCTTGAAAAGGAAAGAGATTAGGGGAGTATAAGGGTATATATAGCGCTCTTATCTCTGCTTCCAGAAATCACTCTTAGAGGATCAGGGACAGTTTTTACTTGGGGGTGTTGGGACATCCAGAGGCTGGTATTTTTACCTCACTATAAGTCCACATAGGAAGAATTTGCCCGCATTCGAAAAGAATAGAATGGGACCCCCTTAAAATGTTCCCTCCTTAATCTTTTTTACTTTAAGAAAATCTAACGCTAGCCCCTGTGTTACCTCCAGCAACATCTCAGCCATTTTCTAAATGGCCCAAGTGCATGAAGTTGGAAAGGGAGCTTCAGGCAGAGAGGCACCCAGTGGTGCCGAGCACAGACCTGCCAGACAGAGCTGAGTCATGGTCTGAATCACAGGCCTGGCAGAGGAACCTCCAGCCCATCCCTTCCTGTCCTGCCTTCCCCCTTGCCCAGAAAGTGAAGGCTCCTCAAGTCTAGATTCATCCAGCAGAAGTCTACCTGTGGTTACTGTGGGGGTTGCCATGAGAACACCACTGCTGCTAGGCATGTGCCTTGTGGATTCTCAGAAGATTGCAAGAATTTCCTTTCAGTTTATGAGATTGGCTCACTTAGAGAGTGGAACTTTCCACTTGGAAATTAACGGACTTTGAACAAGGAAAAAAGACCCAGGGTGCTAAAAGATTGTTGAGAAGGAGGCATTTTCTTTGAAACTCTTTAAAATGACTAAAATTAATGTCTTTTAACATTTAAATGAATGGGACTTTCTCTTTTGTGTTTTAATCCTTTTCAGGAAGAATAAAAAGGCCAGGAAATCATAAATTTGTTAAGAACCTTTCATCATATCTTTCTTTCTTAGAATTTATTTTTTAGGCCAGTTTTAGGTTTGCAGCAAAATCAAGTGGAAAGTAGAGTGTTCCCATCTATCCCCCATCCCCACCATCAACACTCTCACCTGAGCAGTAGAGTCAAACCTGCATTGACACGTTATCACCCCAAATCCATAGTTGACCTTCTTCACCTAGACTAACCTTTGTTAGAGTCAAGGCTGCACTGACTCGTTATCAGCCAAAGTACATAGCTGACCGTAGAATCACTCTTACTTCCATCGTGTCTTCTCCTCGTCCAGGGCTGATGGATACAGAGAAAGCCAGGGGCTGGATACAAAGAAGAACATGTGGCCCTCTGCTCACACAGTCATGTGGTGACACAAGCATGTAACCAAGTGTGACTGAGATACTTGGTTGGTCTTTTCCTCTTCAGTTGAGTTGCCTTCACATCCCCGCACCCGCCAGTTCTCAGAGGGGAAATCCCTGACAGTTTCAAGAAGGCTGCCTGCACTTCCTGCTCCCCTAACCCTGTCTGCCCCGTGTAACCGGATCTCTGCAGTACCTTTCCTGACCCCGTCTGTCCTCCAAGGACAGCTGCCACTTTCTGCTCCACAGTCTAGGCTTAGCCAGGTGGCTGGCTTCTGTATCTGCAGGACTGGATTGGGTTCTAGTGTCATTAACTCTGCGCCTTTGTTGTCCTTATTCCTTTTCTCTTCCAGCCTATCCTGTTAGGCAGAGAACCTCCAAATAGCATTCACTGCTGCCTAAGCTGAGGCACATGAGCTATAGAGATTCCTCTTGAGCCTTCCAAACTTGAAAGCTAGCAACGCGATCTCAGTTGTCTAAGGGAAGCTTAGCAACAGTGCTCTCTAACCAGACTGTCTAAAATAGCTTGGTGTTTCCATGGGTTACTAGCTTCTAGAACATGACAAATCCCGCAAGTGGATTTATGGTGCTTCTGTTGGACTGTGTGGCTGGGGGTGGTCCATGGGCCAGCTGCAGGGCACCACCTGGGAGCTTTCAGAGATGCGGACTCAAATGTCCTGTCATGTCTCAGGATCTGTATTTTAACCCACAGGTGCTGTGTGCGCATGTTAAATCTGGAGAAGCTCTGCTCTAGACCTTTATCTTTAAACTAGAGAAATTCATCAGCTCTGCTGTAGGGTCTTCGGTATAAAGTCGTAAAAGCACGGGAGGCCAGAGGAGCAGCCATCTTGAGTCTCCCCGATGTTGGGAGGAAGTGACCATTTCCTGAGGGCAGATGCCCTCTGTGCCGGGAGGGATCTGAGAGCTATTGCTTAATCATTAGTAAACATTTCCCCCCCTTCCCCCTCTCAACATCCAGGTCTCTTCAGAGCTGCTGTGCCCAGTGGCGCCTCAACTGGAATCTATGAGGCCCTGGAGCTCCGGGACAATGATAAGACGCGCTACATGGGGAAAGGTGAGCACAGACCCAGGCCGGCTCGGCCCTGGCGACCATGGCCTCCCTCCTCCCTGCAGCTCGCATCTGGGGGCAGGAGACCTCTGATTTGGCCCAGGGTGTGGACGGCGAGCATGTGTACCGCCCAAGGGAGAGAGAGCTGGCTGACTGATGCCAGGGTCCCTGAGCCTGTAACCCAGGGCAGGCGCTTTCAGTCTTCTTTCTCCTGCGATTTGTCTCCAGTCTGTGAAGAACTCCTGGTTGGGCCAGGGAACGAGGGAGAAGAAGACACGTTAGCTAGTCCTCAGGAGAAGCCTCTCGTCCTCTAGGAGGGCTCTGAGGGCCTTCCCGGCCGGCTGGCCTCTTGCTGGGGTGTGGTCTCGGGGTGGAGGCTTCCGACTCATCATGGATAGAGCAGTCGTTGTCTCTCTGGCAGAGGCCAGGTCACAGAAAAGCAGACAGGGCTGGACTGCACTCTCCATGGAGCAGTGTCACCCCGGGGATGCGAATTGGTTCTGGAGAGAAGGCCGGAGCACAGGCTGTGTCATGGTTCATGGCCCTCCCAAGGGCCACACTGTAAGGAGATGGAGGGCACGAGTTGGCTGCCAACCTTCCAGGGGAGGGAGATGAGGAAAATGGTCCAGGGACACTGCATCGGAGGGGCAGCAGCGAGTGAGGTCAGGTTGAAGGGGACACAGGGCCAGGGTCACGGCGGCTCCACTGCAGGGGGCAGCTTCTGTAAAGAGCTCTCCTGAGGGGTCTCGCTGGCAGCCCAGGTGGACTCCTGCCCAAGGCAGGAGGACCGCGCCCCACCCCAGTTAGGATGAGGCCGAATGCATGGTCCCCACTGCCTTCTCCCCACCTTCCTGTTTCTTCTCTTTTTCTCACTCAGCGCCCTTCACAAACCTGTTCTCTTCTGAGTCTTTCTTTTTTCCTTCTCTGTCAATCTCTGCTGGTCAGGTGTCTCCAGACCCGTTAAGTATATTAACGAGTTCCTGGCGCCAGCCTTGTGCACACAGGTAATACACGGGGCGTCCTTTAGCCTCTGCAGCTGGCCTGTCCAGTGCATGGTCTTGCCAACTAACCTCCCTCCAGACACTGTTTGGCGGCTCTGTGTGTGCCTCTAACCCCTGGGGGTCCTAGGTAAGAGCACTCAGACTGGGCCAGAAAGCCCTCCGATTCTGGGAGGAGAGGGCCAGGGGTCCCGTTGAAGGTCTCTGGTGGGCTCTGAATATCTGGGTGAATATGGTGAGCGGTTCTCCAGCAGTGCTGCTCAAGCCTCTCATCAGCGTCGGTAATTTGATTTGATTATTCCTTCTAGGTGTCTCAAAGGCTGTTGAGCACATCAATAAAACTATTGCGCCTGCCCTGGTTAGCAAGGTAGGACCCGCCTCCTGATGACTAATGTATATTAATGCTATCAGAGCGCCGCCGCCCAGTCCAGGCCGGGGGGCTTTCCTGTTTACAGAAGAGCTTATTCTGAGAGCTAAAGAAGCTGGGGGGCTTCCCTGTCGTGCATGCGAATTACTTGGCCTTTGCTGACCTGCCCTCTGCCTGTGTGGCCATGTCTAACAGAGCATGGAACTGGATCCGAGGGACAGGAGGCTCCAAGAGCCTTGATGTTTCCCAGCAATGATCTAGACCTCTGGGGAGTTAAGATCCAGATTTTAAGGGTGGCTCCCAGGGATGTTGAATGTAGTACCCATTCAGTGGCGACTGACTGGTTTTTTTCATGAGCTGTGGAATTGTATGTTTAAACAGCAGAACTCTTGTTAAATAAAATCCTATTTGGAGCCTCAGTATGGCAAACAGATATAAGTAGAGCTGCTGTAGAGGAAGTGGGGCTGGGGACCTCACAGCCCAACCTGCTCAGCTACTTTTTTGTCGCTTTTATCCTCCCTCCAGCCCCTCCCTCCCAGATTCCTATGGCCTAGCCTGGCCTCATGGGTCCTCCTTGGTGTGGTCCCTCTCCCAGCTCCACTCTGTGTGCCCATGGCAAGTGGCACCTCTGCTGGCTCTATTCCCAGCTTACCTGCTGTGATTGGTCCCCAGGCAGAGTTTCCATCACTGCTCTGCCGTCCCAGCCTCCCGGCCCCCTCCACACACAAGAAAGATGATAAATAATTTGCTGTTGTGAAGTTTTTAAAGTAATGTTGACTTTTATTTCATTACTTTGAGCCAGTTTTTAAGATGCCAATTTGGTTACTTTATAGCTCTCACAAAAAGTATTCATTTTGGTCAGTTATCAAACATTTTGGGGATTTCCCTGGCAGTCCAGTGATTAAGACTCCACACTCCCAATGCAGGGGACCTAGGTTTGATCCCTGGTCAGGGAACTAAGATCCCACATGCTGCACACAACCTGGTGTAAAACATTAAATAAAGATTATTATTATTTTTTTATTTTGGCCTTGTGGACTACCTACCATCAGATACTCAGATGTCCTCATTGAGGACAGCTGAGTGACAGCAGAAACTGACTTTGGTGAGCACAGTGCTTCAAATAAAGAACAATGAGTTCTGCTGTTTTACAGCCCCCAAAGTCAAAATGCTGGGAGAATTACGTGATGCTCTTACAGCCTGTGAAGGGCAGTGTTGTGTCTCCTTGTTTTCTCCTGACATGGATAAGCACAGAACCGACCTGGGCTTTGCACGGTTCCCAGGGCTGGTGGCTCTGTGACAGGAGGGCCCAGGGCGTGCGGGTAGAAGCACCATTCCGTCCAAGCAGCTCACCCTCCCTTCTCCCTGCAGAAGCTGAACGTCGTGGAGCAGGAGAAGATCGACAAGCTGATGATAGAGATGGACGGCACAGAAAATAAGTGTGAGTGGCCCAAGGGGAACCTTTGCAGGATGGTCGTGGCTTCTCCTGAAGACTCTTGAAGTCCCTTGGGGAGAGGTCATGTCCCTAACGATGAGTTATGTGACCAGATAGCTGTGGTCCTTGCCTCACGTTCATAAATTACATTTTTAAATATCAGGAGTACAGCCAGCTGACAGCAGCAGGTGTGGAGGGTTACTCAGAAGAGGCCTGTGCTTTAGGTAGTCTAGCAATTTGCGGAACTTGCTAGAGTTGCATAGACCAAAGAAAGGGCTTTCTCTTTGGGTGAAGAGCAGATGAATGTATGTGGGAAGAAGGCTGTTGTATTTCTGGTGTGACAGAGATGAAGAGGTTCAGAATACAATCCAGGGCTCACACAGTGGTGGTCCAGGCGGGAATGCCAGCTGCAGGAAGGCTGGTGGGTAAGACATACCTTCATTTAACTCTGTTCTGTTCCAGCCAAGTTTGGTGCGAACGCCATCCTGGGCGTGTCCCTGGCTGTCTGCAAGGCTGGTGCTGTGGAGAAGGGGGTGCCCCTCTACCGCCACATCGCCGACTTGGCTGGCAATGCTGAGGTCATCCTGCCAGTTCCGGTGAGTAGCTGGTTTGAGCTTCCCGTGTGCAGAGGAGGGAGTGTTTGCTTTCTCAGGGGGACCTGAGACCTCCCGCCTCTCCAGTTCATCCATATGTGACCCTCCAGCACGAGGGTACGAGCAGGCTCTGCGGGTCTCGGCTGCAGACACCTCTGCCAGTGCCGGCTGACAGTGACCTTGAGCGGTGACCCGGCTGCCCTGCACGCATCTCCTTAATTGTCGATGGGAGAGGCACTCTATACTTGTCTTGTTGGATTGTGTGCACCTGTGGTGCTGGCCGCAGTGCACTGATGCATGGGCTCCATGCGGGAGCCGGGCATTGTGGGTCTGCTGGGGGCAGGGAGACCCTCCGGGCCGGGAGCTATACTCCTCTCTCCCCACAGGCTTTCAATGTCATCAACGGTGGCTCTCATGCTGGCAACAAGCTGGCCATGCAGGAGTTTATGATCCTTCCTGTTGGGGCCGAAAACTTCCGGGAGGCCATGCGCATCGGAGCAGAGGTTTACCACAACCTGAAGAATGTCATCAAGGAGAAATATGGGAAGGATGCCACCAACGTGGGAGATGAGGGCGGCTTTGCCCCCAACATCCTGGAGAACAAAGAAGGTAGTGGCTCCAGGGGAGCCCCCACCCTGGGCACCGCGGTGCCCCTCCCGACCCCCAGTCTGCCTTTTCCACCTTCCATTCATCAAGTACCAAATCGCAAAACCCTTTGTGATTTAAGAAACTAGCACTTCCTTTAAAAAAAAAAAAAGAGGTTTTCTTATTAATTTGACTTCTGAATGGCCCGATGATTTGCTTAAACTGGGCTGTCAGTGGGCTCGAGAGGCAGTTTGTTCTCCTACCATCCTTGCTCCCCAGCGATGGCAAAAGTGTGCAGCCTGCTCCCTGTTTAAGGATACTGGCATGCTGAGGTTTCAGGTCATTCAGCCGCAGTAATGCCGCACATGCTTTGTTTCACTTTGAATCCTTAGATGCAGAATTAAATGTGAGAGTTGAATAGAGGATACAGAAGTCTTAGGAGAAGAATTCATGGCTGAGTTTTCTGTTTTAGAAGAAAAGGTTAGGGTTGCAAGCATATTTCATGGGCTTCAGGGATGGTTAGTGGAAGGAAAGGTCCATCCTGACCTTTGGGTCAATCATACACAATAGCTGACATTCAACTATTATAACTTATAAAAACCCAGCCGTTTCACGTGGTTTGAATCTTGGGCACCTTTGCTGTGCAACAGTAGCCAGTGTCTTGGTTAGTTTCCCTATAGGCAGTGCTCCTGAGTGAGGCTGACCCTAAGCCTGGACCTGGATAGCAGAGCCACAGCGTGGGGTTCCCTGTCAGTCCACTGGGCTCCCTCTTGGATCGCAGCCTTGTTGTTCAGTCACTTAAATCGTGTCTTGACTCTTTTCAATCCCGTGGACTACAGCATGCCAGGGTTCCTGTCCTTCACCCTCTCCTGGAGTTTGCTCAGATTCATGTCCATTTAGTCGGTGATGCTGTCTAATCATCTTATCCTCTGTCTTGGCTCTATTTAAAGCCCGTTCTTCGGGACAGCTGATCTCAGCTGGTCACTGTAACTGTATCTTGGCCAGCACAGCTGTTCTTTGGTGCTAAATTTGGGAGCGTTTGTCAGTGAAAAAGCCTCTGAGAGTCAGTTTCCAACTTGGCCATGCACTTGTGGCCCTGAGCAAAGGTTTCTTGCCCCAGAACATAAAAAGGTTCCTGGAATCTTGAGACTGGTGGTTGGGGCCAGAGCACCTTATCCTCCCTATGTTACGGTTCCCACTGGGCAGAGCTGGCCTGGTCTCCAAAGTCGTCACCACCATCTCTTTCCAGCCCTGGAGCTGCTGAAGAATGCCATCGGCAAGGCTGGCTACAGCGACAAGGTCGTCATCGGCATGGACGTAGCTGCCTCTGAGTTCTACAGGTCGGGCAAGTATGACCTGGACTTCAAGTCGCCCGATGACCCCAGCAGGTACATCACACCCGACGAGCTGGCCAACCTGTACAAGTCCTTCATCAGGGACTACCCAGGTGAGTGTTCCCAGGGCATCTGCGGGTGTGAGTGGCGGGTAGCGCCCCCGCAGTGGCGACATGGTGTGAGCGCCTGTGTCACTGTCACAACAGCCTCCTGAATAAGCAGATGTGAGGCAAAGACTGCCGGGCACTCCTGCACACGGGAGAGGGGACACTGAGGCAGAGAGTGGGTTAGCACTTGCCCAGGGGCGCTCGGCCAACAGTGGCACAGGTGTTCACACCAGGCAGGGCCTGAGTGCCCGTGTCTAGCGTTGAGCGCCTTGGTGGAGATGGGGCTGGGACGCGCACCCCAGTATCACCCCTCTGGGTCCTCAGCCCTGTTCTTACTCTCGGTGGCACTAAACTGAGAACCCCTTGGGCAGCAGGTTTTCTGCCTCCACGACCATGGGATTTCAGCATTGCAATTACCGTGCTCCCTGTCACAGGAGGGCTGGGTAGGGCGGACTCCTTCCAGGACTTGCTTTAGGGACAGGCTGTCTGCAGGTGGGAAGGGTGAGGCCAGGTGAGCCTCAGTTCGGGGGAGGTGGGGCTCCAGTGGTGTTGCTGGTCAGCAGCCTGGGAGGCCACCCTGATGAAACACACTCTACTGTCCGCAGTGGTGTCTATCGAGGACCCCTTCGACCAGGATGACTGGGAAGCTTGGCAGAAGTTCACTGCCAGCGCAGGGATCCAGGTGGTGGGGGATGACCTCACGGTGACCAACCCCAAGCGGATCGCCAAGGCCGTGAGCGAGAAATCGTGCAACTGCCTCCTGCTGAAAGTGAACCAGATTGGCTCTGTGACCGAGTCCCTGCAGGCGTGAGTGCCCTCCCTCCAGGGGCAGCTGTTGTGAAGAGAGGGGCCTGAACCTGGTGGTGGGGAGGGGGCTCCTGGTTGGAACTCCTGGTGGCATTTAAAGTTAGTGATGGCCCCCAGGGGACCGGGACATTTGGCAGCTGTGGCCTGGTCCTGACCGCTGGATGACCGTGCACTCAAGATTCCATCTCACATGGAGAAAGTCAGGGCACACACACACCTCTCTCTCGAGGAGGCTAAACCCACTAGGTTTCCAAATGTGACTACAGGGCAGAGAACGTCCTTGGGCCTTTAGGGGAGGTTGAAGGTTATCCTCGTCCCAGCAGTTGAGGGCTCGGGAGGGGCTGCAGTGCCTGAGCCATGGAGCCATGCCAATCTGGTTTTCTCTGGCTCCTAGGTGCAAGCTGGCCCAGTCCAACGGGTGGGGCGTCATGGTGTCTCATCGCTCCGGGGAGACTGAGGACACCTTCATTGCTGACCTGGTGGTGGGGCTGTGCACGGGGCAGGTAAGGAGCTCCCTGACACGAACACAGATCTGGGGTGGGGGTGGAGAGAACGGAGTCCTGGGTGCCTCCTTCCCCCCTTGCCAGGTCAGAGAGCCTCCTTAAGGCCTTGCTGTCTCTATGCCTGGCACCCTCCCCTTGCCCAAAGCTTCCGAGAGGATTCAGTGTCCACTGTAAGCAGCTGTGGCCTTTGTTTTCTCCTTCCAGATCAAGACTGGTGCCCCTTGCCGATCCGAGCGCTTGGCCAAGTACAACCAGATCCTCAGGTAAGAAGCTGCCCGCGCTGAGTGTGGGCTTGGTCCCCAGGAGGAGCCTGTTTGTGCTCTGCGGTACGAGGTGGGTCAGGCGCCCTGGCCCCAGTGGTGGTAGGTTGGGGCCAGTCAGGCACCTGATAGCCCTGCCCTGGATCGGGCCTGCTCCGCACAACTGCCTGGTGGCTCCTGGTGGGAGAGGGAACTGCTCCCCTCTGGACAATTGCAACCTAGAATTTGGGGGAGCTACAAGGAGGCCTTAGTGATTCTCTGACTCTCCAGCCTTGTTTTGTGAACAGGATAACAGAGCTCAGAGAAAGAAAGAAAAATTGCTGAAGGGCAAACGGCAGGGTTTCCAGTGTTCAGCTCCTTCGGACACTCTAGTCTCTCCCCTTTCTGTCCTTGAGAAGCTTTGCCTTTAAACACAGGGTGACCTGCCCTTCTGTTCTTTTCTTCCAGTCTTGAAGGGAAAAGGAACATCTGTTTCATAAGTCTTCCCACATTACCCCATCTTTAAAACTTTATCCTGGAAAATGCCAAACATATAAAATATAAGTGAATAATAGACCGTACTTCCTCTCCATCACGTGCATGCACCCGCTGTTCGTATTCCTCCGTGTTTTGTCTCTACACCCTTTTCTGAGAATCTTAAAGCAAATTCCAGGTATTTTGTGATTTCACTTGTGTATATTTCAGATAAAGCCTTACTTTTGTTTTTTAACATAACCACTCTACCATGATGGTTCCCACGATTAGTGGTAATTTCTTAGTGTCAACATTGGGTCTGTTCATCTAGCCTGTCTCCTCTCTCGTCGCTAAGTGACTTTTTTTTTTGACATCAGGATCCAAACAAAGTTCACACTGATAAGTGCCCCCGCCTTTTTGCCCTGTACCACTTATTAGTTCAAGAAACTGGGTTATCCTTTCATTTTAAAAATCTTTTTTCTTTTTCTTTTTTAAGTATTCTAAGAAGTCACAGTCCTACCATTTATATTAGGAAGGCAGGGCAGGAAGGAGAACAGGTGCATGAGGAGAGCCCAGATGTTCTTCTTGGTGTCTCCAAGAAGCTCAAATTTAGGGATTAGTGGGGCAGACTGAGCGAGGGTTGAGTCCCCAAGTTCCTAGCAAGAAGTGTGTCCTTGACTACCTCTCTGGGTGGGAAAATTTATTGCATTGAAGTTTGACATCTGTCTTTCTCTCCCCATCTCTCTTTCTGCTTCCTAAGAATTGAAGAGGAACTGGGCAGCAAGGCCAAGTTTGCCGGCAGGAGCTTCAGAAACCCGCTCGCCAAGTAAGCTGTGGGTGGGCGAGCCCCTGCAGTCACTCGTTGGCTCCTTAGACCTGCATCTGATGTCACCGAGCAGTGTGAGGCCCCCGCTGATGCCCACAGGGGCCTCTGGTAGTTACCTGCCCTCTCCTCGTCCTGTGACGTCCCCGCTGCTTCCTTAGACCTGCTACAGAAGCCATGCCTGACCATCTGGAGCCCTGCTGGAAACCCTAGCTCTGTAATCACGTACTTGACCCAAATCATTGTTCTTCTCACCTCCCTCCCACCAAGTATCCAGAGCCACATGTATCTAGGTTGTCATCTCTGAGGTGTCCAGTGGGTTCATGTGCAAAATAAAAAGGCCTGAGTGACCCGTATATATATGCCCTGTGTGTATGAAGTGGTGTCTGAGCCTGTCCTCACATCTTGGATATTCAGGAAGCACCTCTACAAGAACCAGAGGCTTTGTGTCAGGATAGAAGGAACAGGAGTTTGTGGAGGATGTTGTATAAGTCCTAGGGGAGGGCATGCTGGGGAAAAAGTGACAGGGGGTCAACCTGTGCCCTGCAGCAGAGGCTGGGCCAGTGCCAGGAGGCAGGGCCTGACTTCAGGACCAAGCTTGTTGGGGAGAGAAAAATGCAGAGCTCTCACAGGGTACCTCAAAAGCAGCTAAATAAGTTAAAATTTAATTCATTCCTTATTTTCATCTGCCTGATCTCAAGTGCTCAGAAGCTCCATGTTGCTGATACCCACTGCCTTGGGTACTGCAGGTATGAAGTGCTGGCATTGCAGAAAGCACTGTCTGGAGTAATGAATGAGCACCAGCAAGAGGTGAAAATACTGTGGCTTCTCTGCCCTCTGCCCCTTGAGGTCTGGTGTTCTACTAGTGTTTTGTTTTCTTCCCCTGATTTGATAAAAATCCCTTGAATTGTGTTTTAATACCCGGCAAGAGTCCCTTGCATTGCAAGGAGAGCCAACAAGTCCATCCTAAAGGAAATCAGTCCTGAATATTCATTGGAAGGACTGATGCTGACTTGATACAAAGAACTGATTCATTGAAAAGACCCTGATGCTGGGAAAGATTGAAAGCAGGAGAAGGGGATCACCAGAGTAAACTCTGGGAGTTGGTGATGGACAGGGAGGCCGAGTGTGCTGGGGTTGCAAAGTCAAACACGACTGAACTGAACCCGGCGAGGCCCCCTTGTGGACATTCTTGTTCATTGCTCATCTCTATCTGTTTAACCCAAGAAGCAGAACCAGGAGAAGATAGTCACTCAATCTTTTCTGACTGTGACCCCATGGACTGTAGCCTCACCAGGCTCTTCTGTCCATGGAATTCTCCAGGCAAGAATACTGGAGTGGGTTGCCGTTTCCTTCTCCAAGTAGAAGATACATACACAATATTGAGATGCATCACAAGGAATTGGCTCCTGTGATTGTGGGGCATGACAGAGAGTCCATAGGCTGGCCAGTTAGAAGGGAGGGTGATCAGGAAAACTCCACGTTCAGGTGAAACTCCTCTCTTGTGTAAACCCTGCTTTAGGAACTTTCACCTGATTCAGGCCCACCCAGATCATCCAAGAAAATTCCTTGTTCAGAGTCAACAGTGAGTGGTTTGAATTATATCTGCAGAATAGCTTCACAGTAATACCTAGGTTAATATTTGAATAGCAGGACTCCTGTCTTATCACAGCCACCACCCCTTGTGAACTTGGCAACCACACACAAATGTCTGAAGCCATACTTCAGATAAGAAGACCCTACTTCACCTAATGTGGTGCAGCCCTCCTGTGTACAGCCAAAACCACTAACTAATCCCAGCTTTGCATGACTGGTTCCCATCTGAAAACTGATTCTACAAGGAATGAGGCCTGACAGTCTGCCTGGACTGTTCATCCAGACTTAGATGGCTAATTTTAGTTGCATGTCAGCATTTCCCATGCTTAGTCGCTCAGTCGTGCCTGACTCTCTTTGAGTTGAAGCCTGCCAGCCTCCTCTGTCCATGGAATTTCCCAGGCAAGAATACTGAAGTGGGTTACCGTTTCCTCCTCCAGTGGATCTTCCTGACCCAGCAATCGAACCTGCATCTCTGTCTCCTGCATTTCAGGAGCCTTCAGGAAAAGCCCATTTTCTGATCAGCAATTAAAGGCATTCGTCACTCAGGTTAAAGGATAGATAGGAGCCCTTTCAGATCTGTTCCACCCAGAAGGAAGGCTACTGGGGTCTCACTGGCCCTGGGGATGCTGAGCCCCTGGGGACGGTTGACAGTTTTTCACCCAGCAGAAATAGCATGTTGCTGACACGGATGGGCAGGAGTAAGCCAGGAAGAAATACAAACCATCAGCCTTTTCCTGGGCATTCTGACTGAAGCAGGACAAGCAACGCTGATTCTAAGTTTCCAAGTGTTTTTGAAGTAAACATCTCTGGTAGCTCTTGTTAGTAGTCTCTGGACTTGTGTTCTGTGTTTTCTTTTTTAATGTTAACCTTGTAATACAAACATTGGTTTTTCACCTGTGATTGTCTTGATTCCTGCAACAAAACAACTGAAAATTTGAAGCAGTGTAGTTTGCAAACTTCAGCTGGCCACAGCTTAGAGTCTCCCTGGTGGCTCAGCTGTTTAAGACTCTTCCTGCAATGCAGGAGGCCCCAGTTCGATCCCTGGTGGCTTCCCTGGTGCACTCAACTGAGTGCAGTGCTGGAGACCTGGGTTCAATCCCTGGGTTGGGAAGATCCCCTGGAGAAGGGAAAGGCTACCCACTCCAGTACTCTGGCCTGAAGAATTCCATGGACTATAACCCTAACCCTGCTGCTGCTACTGCTGCTAAGTCACTTCAGTCGTGTCCGACTCTTCGCGACCCCATGGGCTGCAGCCTACCAGGCTCCTCTGTCCATGGGATTTTCCAGGCAAGAGTACTGGAGTGGGGTGCCATTGCCTTCTCTAACCCTAACCCTAACCTCTTCCAACAACACAAGAGAAGACTACACATGGACATCACCAGGTGGTCAATACTGAAATCAGACTGATTATATTCTTTGCAGCCAAAGATAGAGAAGCTCTATACAGTCAGCAAAAACAAGACCGGGAGCTGACTGTGGCTCAGATCATGAACTCAACAGACATGAGTTTGAGTAAACTCCGGGAGTTGGTGATGGACAGGGAGGCCTGGCATGCTGCAGTCCATGGGGTCACAAAAAGTCAGACACAACTGAGCGACTGAACTGAACTGAATTGATACAGCAAAGAGTCAGACACAACTGAGCGACTTTTCACTCACTAGAGTCTCCTCAGAAGCTTTTAAAGTTTTGGCCATACCCTGCATCATGTGGGAGTCTTAGCTTCCAGAACAGGGATCAAGCCCGCACCCCCTGCACTAGAAGGCAGAATCGTAACCACTGGGAGGGAAGCACCCCCTCCCCCCGCCTCCCAGACCAAGTAAATCAGAACCTCAGAGCGGAAACCAGAGGCTCAGTGTTAAACAGAAGTTCCCTAGCTGACTCCAATATACAGCTCTGAGCCTGGCAATGCTCTGTGCCTCCGGCCCCAGTAATTTTATTTTAATGAATGCAGCTGAGACTGGAAGACGGCAGCTGAAGGCAGTCAACACAGGTCCCAGAACTGCAAGTGGAGCCATTTACAGGGAGGAAGCCTGGACAGGCAGAGAAGGCAATGGCAACCCACTCCAGTACTCTTGCCTGGAAAATTCCATGGACGGAGGAGCCTGATAGGCTGCAGTCCAAGGGTTCTCGAAGAGTCGGACACGACTGAGCGACTTCACTTTCACTTTTCCCTTTCATGCATTGGAGAAGGAAATGGCAACCCACTCCAGTGCTCTTGCTTGGAGAATCTGAGGGACGGCGGAGCCTGGTAGGCTGCTGTCTATGGGGTCTCACAGAGTTGGACATGACTGAAGCAACTTAGCAACAGCAGCAGCAGCAGCCTGGACAAGAGCCTGCTTCTTGACTAAGAATTCCATGTCGAATCAGCTCTCTACGTAGTTTGGCCCCGGGGACTGGTTTCATGGAAGACAGTTTTTCCATGGACTGGCGCTGGGACTAGGGGATGATGGTTCAGGCGGTAATCCAAGCGATGGGGAACAGCAGATGAAGCTTCACCAGCTCAACTCTTGCTGTGGAGCCTGGTTCCTAACAGGTCCATGGACCAGTATTGATCTGTTTTGAGGGTTGGAGACCCCTGCCAAATGGTCACACACAGAGTAAGTACTATAAATGGTCACATGGTGGGGGGGATGAATCTGGAGATTGGGATGGCCATGTCCACTACAGATACTGTACATAGAGGAGATAACTAGTTAGAGATGACGGTGTAGCTCAGGGAACTCTTCTCACCGCTCTGTGGTGACCTAAATGGGAAGGAAATCCAAGAAAGAGGGAACATATATACATATAGCTGATTCCTTTTGCTGTACTGTAGAAACTAACGCAAGTTTATAAAGCAGATTTCCTGATGGCTTAGCTGGTTAAGAACCCACCTACCAGGGCCAGAGACCTGAGGGACTCATGTTCCATATCTGGGTTGGAAAGATGCCCTGGAGGAGGGCATGGCAACCCACTCCAGTATTCTTGCCTGGAGAATCCCCATGGACAGAGGAGCCTGGCAGGCTATAGTCCATGGGGTTGCAGAGTCGGACAAGACTGAAGTGACTTGGCATGCACGTACACATACTCCAATAAAAATTAATTTTAAAAAAGAAATGGTCACATCAACTTAGCCTCCCACCCAGAATAGAATGAATTAGACCATCAAATGCTGATACACTTACGTAGGAAGAGGTACATGGGGAAAGCCTGGCACGCTGCAGTCCGTGAACAACAAAGGAAGAGGTCCAGGGCATAGGGAAAGGAGAAGGCGCTCTTGAGAGCTGGAAAGCACCTGTGGCCGTGACTGAACAAAACAGGGGCAGGGTTTAGAGCAGCAAGTTCATAGCAACCCTAGAGAAGTATGGGGACCCACTGAGCCAAATTCCCTGAGGTGTGATTTACCTTCAGTCACAGGTACCTGTTGTTTTACTGTGGTTGTTTTTTTGAATATTTATTTGCTGCTCTGGGTCTTTGTTGTGGCGTGTAGGATCTAGTTCCCCAACCAGGAATGAAACCAGGGTGCCCTGCATTGGGAGCGTGGGGTCTTAGCCACTGGACACCAGGGAAGTCCACACGAACCTGTCAAGTGTACAGTCTGGTGGGTTTTAAAAAACGCACCCGGTAACCAGCACTGCTCCATGACAGACCATTCCCAACACCCCAAGAGTTCCTTGAGCCCCTTCCCAATTAACTCCCACCCCAAAAAGCAGGCAGCCTAGTGCCTTTTAAATTCAAATTAGTTGTCAAGAATCTAAAACAGATTTCTTGTAAAAATTCCAATTTCTGGGTTCTAATGGATTGACATTAGACATTAAAACTTGACAACACCGGGCCCACATTCCTAGAAGGCAGCAGTTGGCCATCTTCCTTTTTTTGACTTCACTGCGCAGCATGTGGGATCTTAGTTTCTTGACCAGGGATCAAACTTGTGTCCCCTGCAGTGGAAGGCTGGAGTCTTAACTATCGGACCACCAGGGAAGTCCCTGGCCATTGTCTCCTGAAGGCAGCTGCTTTTGAATCTGCCACTCCGGGTCCACGGTCTCTTCTGCAGGCTGACATCTTCCCAGTGCCATTCCTTTCCTGTAAGAATCCTCTGTCCCCAGGAGCCCTGGGGGTTTAGGTCCTCCAGGGCTCCTCTGCTGTTGACAAGCAATCTCCCGGTGCCTTCAGGTAGCAACAACTCCCCAGACACAACCTTGAACTTGTCAGCTCACAAAGACCCATAAATGGGGCAGGCAGGGTACCACTTTATCCGATTCTGCTCATCAGCTCTAAGGGGGAGGCCAGCCTGGCCAGTGGCATCCCCCCCTTCTTCCTGCCCATCTCGCTGCAAAGTGTGAGGGCTGGTAATCAGGGCTGCCATCCATGGGGACCAGGAATGATAGCAGACTCATTTGCATATGTGACCTAAGACAGTAATTAAACCCAGGCGCCCCAGGGGTGAGGAATAAGCACATTAATTCAGGAGCAATTAAAACCCTCCAACATCACTGTCACACAGATGCCACTTCTGAGACTGGCTCCAACTGATGACAGTCACCTTTCAGCTCCCTCTTTTGGCCACCAGACTGCCACCCTGACTGCACATTCTTGCGGGGAGCAGGCTCCCCAGACTCTCCATCCTTCTATAGGATCCCTGATGCTCTTATGGACAAGTTACTGTGAAAGACAATGCCTCATCTTTTCTGTGTGTGTGGCAAAATACACATAGCAAAATTTAGCATTTTAACCACTGTCAAGTGTACAATTCAGGGGCATTAAGTACATTCAAAGTTTGCATCGCTTAAGTCACTTCAGTCGTGTCCGACTCTTTGGGACCCCATGGACCTAGCCTGCCAAGCTATTCTGTCCATGGGATTCTCCAGGCAATAATACTGGAGTGGGTTGTCATTTCCTACTCCAGAGGATTTTCCCTAGGGATCGAACCTGGGTCTCCTACATTGCAGGCAGATTCTTTACCATCTGAGCCACCAGGGAAGGGACTCATATAATAGTCATCTTTTTTTTCTTTAAGATAATGGTCTTTTAAAATAATAAAAAAATTTTTAATTTATGTTTGGCTGAGTTGGGTCTTTGTTGCCACACGTGGGCTTTTTCTAGCTGTGGTGAGCAGGGGTTACTCTCTAGTTGTGGTGCGTGGGCTTCTCACTGTGGTGGCTCCTCTTGTTGCAGATCACAGGCTCAGTATTGTCACACATGGGCTTCGTTGCCCTGAGTCACATAGGATCTTTCCAGACCAGGGATCGAACTCATGTCCCTGCATTGGCATGCGGGTTCTTAATGACTAGAACATCAGGGAAGTTCCCCTGGTGTAACGTTTTAAAGGTTTATACATGTTGAAGCCAGTGTCAATACTTCCTTCCTTTTTATGGCTGAATAATGTTACATTTTATAGATATACCACATATATCCATTACTTCATTAATAGACATTTGGGTGGTTTCTCCATTTTGGCTTTGTGAGTAATGCTTCCATGGACATGGATGTACAGGTAACTGTTTTAGTCCCTGTTTTCAATTCTTTGGTGTATGGATGGATACCTAGCAGTAGAATTGCTGGGTTGTACGGTAATTCTATGTTTAACTTTTTGGGGAACTACTAAACCATTTTCCACAGCAGTTGTGCCATTTTACATTCCTACCAGTAATGTATGAAGGTTCCAATTTCTCCACATTGTTATCAACACTTACTTCCCTTTAAAAAAAATTTTTTTTTAAATTATGGCCATTCCAGTAGGTGAGAAGTGGTATCTAACTGAGGTTTTGATTTGGATTTCCCTAGTACTTTCGCCTGGAAAATCCCATGGACAGAGGAGCCTGGTAGGCTGCAGCCCATGGGGTCCCGAAGAGTCAGACATGACTGAGCGACTTCCCTTTCACTTTTCACTTTCATGCATTGGAGAAGGAAATGGCAACCCACTCCAGTGTTCTTGCCTGGAGAATCCCAGGGACGGGGGACCCTGGTGGGCTGCCATCTATGGGGTCACACAGAGTCGGACACGACTGAAGTGACTTAGCAGCAGCAGCAGCAGCAGTGTCTAATGATGTTGAACATCTTTTCACGTGCTTTTTGGCCATGTGTTTATCCTCTTTCCAAGTCACTTGGCCATTTTTCAATCAGGTTGCCTTGTTGCTAAGCCCTAGATTTCTTTATATTTTCTGGATTCTATCAGATATATGATTTTCAAATATTTTCTCCCATCCTGTAGGGTTTTTTTTTCCACTTTCTTGTAGTGTCCTTTAATGTACAAAAATTTCTAAGTTTGATGAATTCCAATTTATTTTTTTCTTTTGTTGTTTCTGTTTTGGTATCATGTTTAAGAAACCATTGTCAAATCCAAGATTATGAAGATTTGTCCTCACGTTTTCTCCTAAGAGTTTTATGGTCTTCACTCTTATTTAGGTTTCTAATTCATTTTCAGTTAATTTTTATATATGGCATAACCTAAGTGTTCAATTTCATTCTTTTGCATGTGGATATCTAGTTTTCCCAATGCCATTTGTTGAAGAGAGACTGTCTTTTCTGCATTGAATAGTCTTGGCACTCTTATTGAAAATCAACTCACTATATATACAAGTTTACTTCTGGGTTCTCTATTCTATAGGTCTATATGTCTATCCTTATGCCACTGCCACTGTTTCAATTACTTTAGCTTTATAAGACATGACCTAGCCTTTTTTGTTTTTGTTTTTGGCTTCCTTGTGTGGTTATGTGGGATCCTAGTTCCCTGACCAGGGATCGAACCTGAGCTCCATGCATTGAAGTGCAGAGTCTTAACCACTGAACCACCAGGGAAGTCCCATGACCCAGCCCTTTACATTCATCATTTCATTTACTCCTCACCAAACACTATGAAGTAGGCACTCTAATCATTCTTAGAGGCCTAAAATGTTAGGTGTCTTACCCTAAGTCACAAAATTGGTGGGTTGCAAGTTGCCCTTTGCAAGGTGACATTGCAAGTGCTCCCAGGTTGACAGACACACAAAAGGTGTGAATTCTCATGTCTTTACCTTAAAAACAACCTCCATAGCTAAGTGATGTCTTGCCAGGCCTTTGGCCACTAGGATCCCAAAACCAAGATCTTCCAGGAGGAAGAAAGTGATCCCGAGCAGCTCTCATCAAGGTGAGGACAAGGAGGTACTTCCTCCCAAAGGCCACAGACTCCTTCTGGAGACGGCTGCTTACAAACTCCCTTTGCTCAAAGAGCTGAAGCTGCCCTCTTTGCACCCCAGCTAAACTTGACCTTAAAAGGAGACCTAGGACTTCTCCAGTGATCTAGTGGTTATGACTCTCCATTCCCAGTTCAGGGAGTGCAGGTTCGAACCCCGGTCAGGAAACTAAGATCCTGCATGCTATTTAACCAAAACCAGAAAAACAAAAATTTTAAAAATGAAAGAGACCCTGGAGCTGTTTGGGTTTGCCTGTCTCTGGCCATACTGCTGGGCAGGTCTTGCAAGGAAGTTTACTTCTGGCCTGCTCAACAGTCTGGGTATGTCTGCTTGTTCACGAGTTCCCTGTCTGTCAGGACACTGGGGCTACGACTCTTTGAGAAACACTTCAAGCTGAGAGGGGTTCTGCCGTCTCCCCTTAAATGGACAAGCACACACACACACCTGCCCCCCATGACCCTTTATCCCCCTACTGTGCTGAATTTTCCTTCAAAGCCAAAAACATCACTCAAAATGTTCAGCATCTGCTTTTTGGTCTTCCTTCAATAGGATGTAAATTTCTGGAGGATTTACTTTGCAGGAACTTAATTTTGCTCACTGCAGTGTGTCTGGAGCCAAGAATGGAGCCTGACAGAGCAGGGGCCTCAGGCATAAACAAGTGTGTGGACCAGACACTCGGTCCACATTAGCCACACTTCAGGCCATGCATGAGGTATGCAGCCACCTCTGCAGGGAGGACTCAAGCTCAGAAATTTGGGTGGGTGCTGAAAATGAAAAAGAAAGAAGGCCTTTTTTTGTTTTTGGCCACAATGTACAGCAGATGGGATCACAGTCGCCTGACCAGGGATCAAACCTGCGCCCCCTGCAGTAGAAGTGCAGAGTCTTAACCACTGGACCACCAGGGAAGTCCCAAGATTTTTTTTTTTTTTAATTGCAGAGATTTAAAAAAAAAAATAGTGGTTGATGTCCAAGAGCATGACCTTAGAAGGAATCAGCTAAAGCAGAGGGCAAACCTGAAGAATGGAGTCCATCAGATCTTCAGATGTTTTCAAAAGGTGGGATCATTAAGAAGGTAACCCTTTGGACCTGAGTGTTCCCAAGTTTCTGGATCGTGGAGGCTGGGGCCTCCCTGGACTGTAAGACAAGAAATGTCAGCCTGGGCTGCTGGACCCCTCAGGGAACAATGATGTTTTCCAGGTTCATCCGTGTGGTGGCTTGTAAATATTTCACTTGTTTTTACATTTCATTGTATGGATATGCCACTACTAACTGATCAAAGGTTTCAAAGGTTTACACCTATGTTTCTTTCTAAGAGTTTGATAGTTTTAACACTTGCATTTAGATCTTTGACCCATCTGAATTAATTTTTGTGTAAGGTATTATATGTGGATTTCGGGGGCTCCCTGGTGGCTCAGATGGTAAAGAATCTGCTTGCACTGTGGTAGACCTGGATTCGATCCCTGGGTTGCGAAGATCCCTGGTGATTCTTCAATTGCTGGACATTTGAGTGTCCCAGAAGTGGAAACACACTTTTTGCCTGTTATAAATAATGCTGCTGTGTACATTTGTGCACAGGTTTTTGTGTGGACATAATTTTTTTAAGCAGAGTCCAGGAATTCTTTTTTTTCTGGCTGTGCTGGGTCTTCATTGCTGCACAAGGGCTTTCTCTAGTTACAGCGAGTGGAGGCTCCTCTCTAGTTGCGGTGCACAGGTTTCTCATTGTGGTGGCTTCTCTTGCTGCAGAGCACGGGTTCTAGGGCACACAGGCTTCAGTAGCTGTGATACATGGGCTCAGTTCCTTCGAGGCATGTGGAATCATCCTGGGCCAGTGATGGAAACCACCTCCCCTGCATTGGCAGGTGGATTCTTAACCACTGGACCACCAGGGAAGTCCTGGACATGTTTTCCTCCTCTTGGTTGTATACCTAGAAATGAAATTGCTGGGTCATATTTTTACTCTGTGTTTAACTTTTTGAGGAACCACTGAAGTATTTTCAACAGTGGCTGCACCATTTTGCATTCCCACCAACACTGGGAATTTTCCACATCCCCACCAACATTTATTTTCTGGTTTTTTGAACAGTGTTATCTTATTGAAGTTCTGATTTCATTTCCTTAACAGTTAATGATGTTGAACATCTTTTCAGTGTGCTAATTAGCAATTTGTATATCTTCTTGGAGAAATGTCTATTCAAATCATTCAGCCCATTTAAAAAATATTTTATTTGTATTTATTTATTTGTCTGTGTGGGATCTTTAGTTACAGCATGCAAAGTCTTAGTTGCAGCATGTGAGATCTAGCTCCCTGACCAGGGATTGAACCTGAACCCTCTGCATTGAGACCTTGGAGTCTCAGCTACCGGACCACCAGGGAAGTCCTGGCTCATTTCTAAATTGGTTTACATCTTTTTGTTACTGACTTGTGAAAATTCTTTATATATTCTGGATACTGTCAGATCTATGATTTGCAAATATTTCCCCCATTCTGTAGCTTGCTTCTTACTTTCTTGATAGTGTCTTTTGATACACAAAGGTTTTAATTTGGATGAAGTCAAATGTATTTATTTTTTTCTTCTCGTGCTTGTGCTTTTGGTGTCCTATTTAAAAGACAGTTGTCTAATCCCAGGTCTTGAAGATTTACACCCATGTTTCCTTCTAAGAGTTTAACAGTTTTGGCTCTTAGATTTCTGTCTTGGATCTATTTGAGTTGATTTTTGTGAAAGCTGTGGCATGTGGATATCCACTGGTCCTAACACCTTTGGTTGAAAAGATGTCATTTTCACCTAAGTCATAACAACTGTCAACAGATCACTTCAAAACTGTCAGAAATGTGGTGTTTTTAGAGAATGTTTTCCAATGTCATGGCCACCCAGCACACTGCCTCACCCTTGGCTGTGCTTCTTGTTATCTTAAAAAAAAATATATATATATGTATATATATATATACATATATATATATAAACCCTTAGGGTATGGTCAGGGCTGTCAAAACTGCTGCTTTGGCTGAGCTCAAACCTAGCTAGGATTGGGAAAACAAAATTCCCATGTCAGTGTGAAAACTTCAATCTGTCTGCTGCTGTGGAACTAGGACTCCAGACATGTAATACCTGGGGCCGCAGGGGTGGAAAGGACCCCAAGCCCTCCCCCAGCTTTCAGCACCCACGGAACAAGAGCAAGGTGACCCTCCATCCAACATCCTAGGGTAAAAGTCAGGTCTAGGATAGGGTGAGGCAAAAGAGGACTGTGGGGCAAAAAATGTAATGAGACTCTTGATCCTGCTCTCTTATCCTGTCTGCTCCATGGGCAGAAGGTAAGCTAGTAGTTCCAGTAGTCAGGTACAGAGAGCTGGCCCATAAAGTAGGCTGAGCACCAAAAATTTGATGCTTTCGAACTGTGGTGGTGGAGAAGATTCTTGAGAGTCCCTTGGACAACAAGGAGATCAAACCAGTCAATCCTAAAGGAAATCAACCCTGAATATTCTTTGGAAGGACTGATGCTGAAGCTGAAGCTCCAATACTTTGGCCACCTGATGGGAAGAGCTGACTCATTGGAAAAGACCCTGATGCTGGGAACGATTGAGGGCAGGAGGAGAAGGGGGCAACAGAGGATGAGCTGGTTGGATGGCATCACTGACTCAACAGACACGAATTTGAGCAAACTCCAGGAGACAGTGGAGGACAGAGGAGCCTGGCGTGCTGCAGTCCATGGGGTCGCTAAGAGATGGACATGAATTTGTGGCAGAACAGTCTGGGCTCTTGGGGGTCGGCTAGGGCTGCTTTTAGCCACCAGGGGGCACTGCGGGAGCTGCCCCGAGCCCCTTAGTCTCTGCTTGATTCTGCCTGCTGGGCCCATCCCGCTGGCTCTAACGCTGGCCAGCCTCCCAGCTCTCCCCTCCAGCCCCAGTTGACTCTACTCTGTGGCTGACTCAGGGGCCTGTGGTTGGGGCCAAGCTGGTCCAGAGCTCTGGGCAAAGCTTGGTGAGTGGAGCTGTCACTGGGTGAAGGGAAATTCCCAGACAGCAGGTCCCTTCTGCACTTCCCTTGTTGCACAGATGCTGTGTTGAGGCCACTCCAGAGGCCACCACAGAGGCCGCCGCAGCATCAAGGGGACACGGCCCCAGGGACCTTGTCCTGGCTTGTTTTGCTCTCTGAACTTTTTAGGATGCATGTCCCTCCCTTCAATTTCGTTCATGTTGAGGACTTTTGTTCAGTCTTTCCGGGGACGAAGGAAACAAGAAGGAAACAGGCAGAGAGACAAGCCTCCTGTTTTGCTGTGCTTCCCCTAAAACCAAACTCTGGGGTCAAGCCAGGGGTCTCAGCTCTCCTGCCCCAGCCTCCTGGGGCCTCAGCCCAGCATGGCCATGTTTGGTGTCACCGGAAAAACAGCATAGGAGCACTAGGGTGGCTCTTTCTGGGCAATGCCAGCAGGCAGGCTGGGAAGGAGCAGGGCCCAGATGGCTGCACGGGGAGGACGAGTCCAGGAGCACCTGCCCCTGAGGAAACCACTGGCCCCTGGACGCCTCTGTGCTCAGACGGCAGTTCGAGCTGGGAATTTCCCATACCCTGAGTGACAGCACCTGTTTCCAGGGGTGCCCTGGGGTTGGGTTTCTGGCCTCGAAGTCTGCTCTGCTTTGCTGTCTGTTCCTCTCTGATTTCATTCAGGGAGAAGCAGCAGTGACTTGAGAGGCAGGGAGGCCTGGTGTGGGGAGGGGATAGTCTGGGGTTGGGTGGGGTGGGGTGGGGGGGCAGTGATCATATCCTTTAGTCTCTCCCTTCTGGCATCAGGCTCACACCTTCCCCCAGCTTTTCCAGAATGTTGGCCCCACCTTAACTGCCAACATCAGACGCAACCAGCCTCCAGACAAAAGGTGCTGAAGTACTTGACAGAAAGAGCCCGTGGCATCAGAAGATTTTTGCAGCACTTGCTTCGGCAGCACAAATACTAAAATTGGAATGACACAAAGATTAGCATGGCCCCTGCATGAGGATGACACCCAAACTGGTGAAGTGCTCCATATCTGGGGGTCATTGGTAAAGGGGTAGATGGACCTAGAATCTGTCACACAGAGTGATGTAAGTCAGAAAATGTAGTATCGGCTATTAAAGCATGGATATGCAATCCAGAAAACTGGTACAGATGAACCTATTCCCAGGGCAGGAATAGAGACGCAGATGTATAGAACGGACATGTAGACACAGCAGGTGAAGGAGAGGGTGGGATGAACCGGGAGATTAGGATTGACATATATACACCACCATGTGTAAAATAAATAGCTAGTGTGAACCTGCTACAAAGCACAGGAAGCTCAACTCGGTGCTCTGTGATGACCTAGGGGGTGGGATGGAGGTCATAGAGGGTTATATATATATATATTTGTATATACATGTATAGCTGGGCTTCCCAGGTGGCACAGTGGTAAAGAATCCACCTACCAATGCAGGAGACTCAAGAGACTCGAGTTCAATCCCTGGGTCAGGAAGATCCCCTGGAGAAGGAAATGGCAACCCACTCTAGTATTGCCTGGAAAATCCCATGGACAGAGGAGCCTAGCAAGCTCCATGGTGCTGCAAAGAGTCAGACATGACTGAACGACTAAGCGCGCACACACACATATAGCTGATTCATTTCACCGCACGGCAGAAACCAACACAACGCTGTAAAGCAATTATACCCCAGTAAGAAAGTATATAGCTGGACTTCCCCGGTGGTCCGGTGGTTAAGAATCTGCCTGACAATGCCGGGGACACGGGTCTGATGCCACATGCCAACTAAGCCTGTGTGCCACAACTACTGAGCCGGAGCTCTAGAGCCTGTGAGCAATAACTTCTGAAGCCCAGGTGCCCTAGGGCCCATGGTCTGCAACAAGAGAAGCCACCGCAATGGTGCTTGGGCTCAAGCACCACAGCTAGAGAGTAGCCCCCATTCGTTACAACTAGAGAAAGCCCATGGGCAGCAATGAAGACCCAGCGCAACCTAAAATAAATTAACTAAATTTTTAAAAATTATAATAATAAATTTTAAAAAATCTGGCTAAATTAAAAAAATAAAAGACCCTTGTCTCTGGCCAGCTCCTCCATAAGATCTAGAAATATTAGCCCTGGAGAACTCTGAATCCTGGAGCAGAAATAGAGATACTGGCCAAAAGAGCAGAGGCTTGACCCTCATTTGTCTGGCTTCCCTGATGGCTCAGATGGTAGAGTCTGCCTGCAATGAAGGAGACCCAAGTTTGATTCCTGGGTTGGGAAGATCCCTTGGAGAAGGAGATGGCAACCCACTCCAGTATTCTTGCCTAGAAAATCCCATGGATAGAGGAGCCTGGCAGGCTACAGTCCATGGGGTCGAAAAGAGTCGGACATGACTGAGTGACTTCACTTCTTTTCTCTGGCCTCAGGGGAGGCTGTGTACTAGGGGCTTGCAGTTTGGGGTGTGGCCCCTCCTGTTGAAAGAAGCCCATTTGCTCAGGTTAATCCACTGATTAACATAGGATTCATGTCTCCATTCCCACTTCAAGTGACCTTGGAATACAGAGACTTAGTAATTAACCACTGACCCCAAGTGTTGGAATCCAAAATGAAATGCCCCTGCCCTTGTGGCTGTCCTTTGTCTTAACCGCACCTGCCTAATAAGGGCGACCGACTCTATTCACAAAGCTTACTGCGCATTCATACAAGGGGGTAGGGAGCTCTTCAAGGTTGTTGGCACAGGGGATTTGGAACAAAGTCCCCCGATAAACTGTACATAGACTCGGGGTGACATGTCATCAGACAGCCCTTGAGATCTTGGGGTGTAGCTTTTGCCAGAAATGATGTCTGGGACTTCACTGGCTGTCCAGTGGTGAAGACTCCATGCTTCCAATGCAGGGCGCACGGATTTGACACCTAGTCAGGGAAGTGAGATCCTGTCTGCTGCACAGCGTGGCAAAAAAATTTTTTTTAATTTAAAAAAGAAAGGATGTCTGTTTCCCACAAGCCCACAACAGAGCAGCTGCATTTGTCAAACCAACAGTGATGCTGGAAATTCATGCAGGCACTTCCACAGACTAGCTCCCTCCCTTGATCTCTTTTTCTCTATAAGGGATTTCTCCTCCACCTCCTCTTTTTCCTCCTCCACCCCCTCTTCTTCCTCCTCCACCCCTAGATGTTACAAGGAAACATCTGTGAGATAACAAAAAATAATAAAAGTTTACAAGATACCAAGCTTATAAAGTTTTGTGTACAAGTCCCTGTCATGGTTCCTTCCTCCTCTGAGATGGTGGATGGAAGCTTTGTTTGCTTGTCTCTAGCTGTCTCCTTCCTAGAAGGATGAGGAGCCCCTAGGGTG
This sequence comes from Bos grunniens, assembly GCF_055505025.1. NCBI lineage: Eukaryota > Metazoa > Chordata > Mammalia > Artiodactyla > Bovidae > Bos > Bos grunniens. Next base: position 36,474,839 of record NC_141180.1, on the reverse strand, counting down.
ACTGCAGAGGAGGTGGAAGGAAACACACGGAGGGCACCCTGGGCTCTGCTGAGGGTCCCACACTCCCTGGGGCTGATTTGATCCAAAGGAGAAAGCAAAGGCCAGTGCTTGTTCACCTGGCCTCTTCTTTCTTCTTTTTTTTAAAAATTAAATTATTTATTTGGCCGGGCTGGGTCTTAGCTGTAGCATGAGGGATCTAGTTCCCTGACCAGGGATTAAACCCAGGCCCCCTGCATTGGGAACGCAGAGCCTTAACCACTGGACCACCAGGGAAGTCCCCTTCTTAGTTTTTTTAAGCACCTGGGTCAGGACCTTGTTAGGGACTGAATTTTATTTTATTTGGCCACATCACAAGGCTTGTGGGACCTTAGTTCCCAGACCAGAGATGGAAACCGGGCCCTTGGCAGTGAAAGCATGGAGTCTTAATCACTGGACTGCCAGGAAATTACCAGGGGCCTGATTTTTTTTTTAAGACATACCTTAAAAAAAATTATTTATGTATGTATTTATTTTTGGCTGTGCTAGGTCTACATTGCTGTGTGGGTTTTCTCTTATTGCAGAGAGTGGGGCCTGCTCTTCATCTCAGCGCTCAGGGTTCTCATTGCAGAGGTTTCTCTTGTTGTAGAGCTTGGATTCTGGGCTGCAGGGACTCAGTAGTTGTGGTGGAAGGGCTTAGTTACTCCAAGGCATGTGAGGTCTTCCTGGACCAGGGATCAAACCTGTGTCCCTTGCATTGGCAGGTGGATTTACTGGACCACCAGGGAAGTCCTAGGGGGTAGATTTTAAAGGTAAACACAGTTTATGGAGCAGAGACAAGCTGAAGCTAAGTACTATTGTATTGTTTAGTTGCTAAGTTGTGTCCAACTCATTTGCGACCCTGTGGACTGTGACCCTCCTGGCTCCTCTGTCCATGGAATTCTCCAGGCAAGAATACTGGAGTGGGTTGCCATTTCCTCCTCTAAGGGATCTTTCCTATTCAGTGATCAAAGCCAAGTCTCCTGAATTGGCAGGCAGATTCTTTACCACTGAGTCAACTGGCAAGCCAAAATACTGCTGAAGTATACATCCTGGGGAGAGCTGGGATGGTGCTTCAGAGGCTTGATGGACCAGCTGGTGGCAGTGTGGAGTCTGGAGAGAACACGGATTTAGAGTCTGCTTGGTTCAGGACTTTTCATTTGCAAATGTCAGTGAGCAATTCAAATCTCAAACCAAAAACAGAGAAGGCAATGGCACCCAACTCCAGTACTCTTGCCTGGAAAATCCCATGGATGCAGGAGTCTGGTGGGCTGCAGTCCATGGGGTCGCTAAGAGTCAGACACAACTGAGCGACTTCACTTTCACTTTTCACTTTCATGCATTGGAGAAGGAAATGGCAACCCACTCCAGTATTCTTGCCTGGAGAATCCCAGGGATGGGGGAGCCTGGTGGGCTTCCATCTATGGGGTCGCACAGAGTCAGACACGACTAAAGTGACTTAGCAGCAGCAGCAGCAAACCAAAAAGAACATTTACTGGCTTATGGCTTCAGGCAGGGCTGGATCCAGAAGCTGAAAGACTGTCACCAGTACTCAGTAGCTCTCCATCTCTCCACTCTGCTGTCCTGTGCTGGCTTTACCCACTGTCAGGCTCTCCAGGCTTGGCGGCCCCCACATGTTTATGTTCAGCTCAGCTGCCCCAGCTTTCCTCTCCCAACTGTTCGAGCCAAAATCCTAAGCCTGATTCTTATTGGCTTGAATTGGGTCACGTGCCCATCCGTAAGCCAATCATTGAGGGTGAAATTACTTCCTGGGCCTGAGTCACATGTTTACCCCAGATTCTGGGACCAGGTTAGTCTCACTCAACAGTGTGAGCTGGGACCTCCCCAGTGGCCCAGTAGCTAAGACTCTGGACTCCAAATGCTGCTGGTTGGAGTTTAATCCCTGGTCAGGAAACTAGATCTCACATGACGCAACTAAGAATTTCCACACTGCAACTAGAGATTCTGAATGCTGCAACTAAGACCCAGCACAGCCAAATAGATTAAAAAAAAAAAAAAAATGCCCACACAATATGAACTAAAATTAAGGGGCATTTCCCAAAGGAAGGTGCAACTAGAAAAAGGGTGAATGGATGGTAGGCAAAAACTTCACAGACTCTCCCAGAGCAGCAACTTCTGCCACCACCTGGCTGTGTGACTTTGTCCAGGCCCCTTATCTTCTCTGAGCCTCAGCTGGAAACACAACTTGTTTCAGTCTTCATGTCCTTTCCTTTATAAAAACAAGGATGTGACAGAGGTATCCTGGGGCTCCTACTGTATTTGAAACCTCCATTGGACTAGATTATGAGGTGATTTATTAAGAATTCGGTTCCTTTGGCCTTGATAAGCAAAGGATGAGGAAGAGGAATGGAAACAATGATGCTGGCAAAGCATCAGAGTTTGCTTCCCCTTACGTTTCCTTAGAAGCGTTCAGCAAAGGGAAGGACAAAGTGGAGCCCGGATGCGCAGGAGACCCAGCTCAGGGCACAGGGGAGCAGGCAGCCCTGTTAAGGTCCTGGCCTGGCTGAATTTGTGTTAGAATCTCAATTCACCCTCTGGGGCCTTGGAGCACTCAGAGCTGAGCACAGATGGAGCCTGGCACCTCCATCTGGCCCTCTGTTCTTCTTGGGAAGGCCTGAACCAAGGGGTCCTTACCTGTTTGCAAGGCATCTGGACAAGGTAGCATGTTGGTTTCAGGGTCCCAGGCACAGCTGGTCCCTGAGCACAATTCTGAGAGGTGGCTGCTTTCCCTTGGAGCCCTCAGGGCACTGCTGGAGGCTGGCCTGTGTGCAACTGACAGCTGACCTATTTATGAGTAACCTTTCTTTACCACCACTCTGCTGGTAACAAGGCTGGATGCATCGTGGTTCAGAAGAGGTGAGGGACGACCCATCACTCCTTCTGTTTCCCAGTGACTCAAAACCGGTTTGCCTGGAGCTGTGAATAAAGCCCCAGATTCTTCCAGCTACTCCTCCCAACATCTCTCTTCTCTTCCTGGCATCACTTATAGGAGGGTTTCTTTGCTGTTATGTTTATCACAGTTTCCTATAGAGTTGTTTTTTAAAATTTTTATTGGTATACAGTTGACCTACAGTGCTTTGTTAGTTTCAGGTATACAGTAAAGAGAATCTGTTATACATTTACATATATCTCTTTTTAAAATTCTCTTCCCATATAGGTCTTTACAGAGTATTGAGTCCAGTTCCCTGTGCCATAGAGTGAAGTGAAGTGAAGTCACTCAGTCGTGTCCAACTCTTTGCAACCCCATGGACTGTAGCCTCCAGGCTCCTCTGTCCATGGGATTTTCCAGGCAATAGTACTGGAGTGGATTGCCATTTCCTTCTCCAGGGAATCTTCCCGACCCAGGGATTGAACCCTGGTCGCCCACCTTGTAGACAGACGCTTTACCGTCTGAGCCACCAGTGCCATACAGTAGGTCCTTATTAATTATCTATTTTATTATTATACTGTATATATGTCAATCCCAATCTTCCAATTTATCCATCCCCTCTCCCATAGAGTTTTATTCTCAAAGTGTATCAGAGTGACCTTTCCTGAACAGTCACTAGCCATCACATGCATGCACGCTGCGTGCTATGTCGCTCAGTGCTATGTCGCTCAGTCATGTACGACTCTTGTGTCCCCATGGACTGTTGCCAGCCAGGCTCTTCTGTCCATGGGATTCCCCAGGCAAAAATACCAGAGTGGGTTGTCATTTCCTACTCCAGGGGATCTTCCCAACCCAGGGATGAAACCTGTGCTCTTCTGTCTCCTGCATTGGCAGGCAGGTTCTTTATCTCTTGCGTCACCTGGGAAGCCCCTAAGCCAATACACTACGACTAAAAATGGAAGAGAAAATACATGGAAACATGAACCGTTATTTAAGAAGAAAAAACTGACCACCCTTCTGGTTCCAGTTACTAGGGGGTCTTTGCTCTGCTGAGCTCACTGTGTCTGCTCCCAGAGGACTCAGCCCACCGTCCCTCTAACTGTTGGTCTTTGGGACCCACTTCATGACTTTCCATCTGTTGCCTCCCACCAACTCTCTGCCACCTCAGTCCTCAGTCCACAGCTGGGGGTGGGGGTGCAAGGCAGTAGCACCATCCCTGAAACAATGTTTGCAAGTCAGATGGTGGCTGCGGCCATGAAATTCAAAGAAACTTGCTTCTTGGAAGGAGAGCTATGGCAAAACTAGGCAGCGTATTAAAAAGCAAAGACATCATTTTGCTGACAAAGGTCCGTATAGTCAAAGCTGTGGTTTTCCCAGTAGTCATGTTCAGATGTGAGAGTTGGACCATAAAAAAGGCTAAGCACTGAAGAACTGATGTTTTCAAATTGTGGTGTTGAGAGTCCCTTGGACTGCAAGGAGATCAAAGCAGTCAATCATAAAGGAAATCAGTCCTGAATATTCATTGGAAGGACTGATGTTGAAGCTGAAGCTCCAATACTTTGGCCACCTGATGGGAAGAGCCAACTCATTGGAAAAGACCTTGTTGCTGGGAAAGATTGAAGGCAAAAGAAGAAGGGGGAGGCAGAGGATGAGACAGTTAAACAGCATCACTGACTCAATGGACATGAGTTTGAGCAAACTCCAAGAGATAGTGGAGGACAGGGAAGCCTGATGTGTTGCCGTCCCTAGGGTTGCAAAGAGTTGGACACAACTCAGTGGCTAAGCAACAGCATGACTTACCTTTGTTCAAATATTGACAGGTCACAAAGCTCATTCACTACACTATCTGTTCTACTTAGCCCACCAGTAACAGTGGTGGTGGGGGTGGTGGTTTAGTCACTAAGTCGTGTCTGACTCTTGCGATCCCATGGACAGAAGAGATTGACAGGTTACAGTCCATGGGATTCTCCAGGCAAGAATACTGGAGTGGGTTGCCATTTCCTTATCCTGGGGATCTTCCCAACCCAGGAATCAAACCCAGGTCTCCTGCATTATAGGAGGACTCTTTACCAACTGAGCTACAAGGGAAGCCCACCGGTAACAGTGGTTCCTACCATTTTTACTTCTTTTTTCCTGGAGTATTGGCTGAAGGAACTGATTGACAAAGGACTTGAGTTAGTTACAAATGGGTTAAAGTTTGTGATCTCTGTAGTTCCGCCTTTGGGTGAACTGGTCCACTAGTTAAGGAAGCAAGATAGGATCTTGAAAGTTTTGAACTATTTATATCTGCGCTTTTCTTTTTCTGGCTTCCTTTGCAACTCCTCCCTTAAGAGAAGGCATCAGAGTTGCTGGAGGCACAGAAGGAAAGCAAATGCAGAGAAACAATCAATAGCCCCTCGGGCCGGACTCAGCAGGAAAAAATCTAGGGAAGCAGCAGAGTCACAGTGAGAGACTCAGGAAAGAGGAGGAAGAAAGAAGGCTCCCCCTTAGGTATGCTCAGACCAAGGGAAAGTCCACCGGGGCTGGGGCAGGAGGGAAGAATGGGGCTGGGGGTGACCTGCGCAGAGGTGGTGGAGCAGAGGTGCAGAGCAGGTCAGTCCCCGGGAGACCCTCCCTGCAAGTATTGGCCCTCCCCTACTCAACCTCAGTTGACAGTGTGATGCATCTGGTATTGAGGGGGGGCCGCCAGTAGTTTCCTGGGGCTGCCATAACAGATGACCACCAACTGGCTATCTTCAAACAAAACAGATTGTCTGACAGTTCTAGAGGCGGGGAGTCCAAGGTCAAGGTGTCGGCAGGCCTCTGGTCTCTACCTCAGGCTCTGGGGAGGATGCTTCCTGGCCTCTTCTATGTGCTAGCAACCTTGGTGGTCCTAGGCTTGCAGCTGCATCACCCAAACCAACCTCTGCCTCCATCATCACAAAGCCTTCTCCTTCACGGACATCTCTAAATCTCTCCTTAAAAGAACACCAGTCACTGAATTTAAGGCCCACCCTATTCCAGTATGACTTCATTTTTACTTTCATTTTTTGAATGTGTTTTTATGTTATTTTTTGGCCTCATCGAGAGGCATGTGGGAATCGAAGTTCCCTAACCAGGGACTGAAACTGTACCCCCTGCCTTGGAAGCATGGAGTCTCAAATATTTATTTTTATCTATTTATTTATTTGGCTGTACTGGATATTAGCTGTGGCATGCAGGCTGTTAGTTGTGTGGGATCTAGTTCCCTGACAAGGGATCAAACTCGGGCCCCCTGCACTGGGAGCATGGAGTCTTAACCACTGGACCACCCGACCTAATTTAGGGAAAAAAATTTAAGACATTTTAAAATTGAAATATTTTTGATGTACAATATTATATAAGTTACAAGTGTACAATGTAGTGGTTTGCAATGTTTTAAGTTTATACTCCACTTGCAGTATTATGAAATATAGGCTACATTCCCTGTGTTGTGTAATATATCCTTATAGCTTATTTTTTACATAATAGTTTGTATCTCTTAAGCCCCTGGGGCTTCCCAAGTGGCACAGTGGTAAAGAATCTGCCTGTTAGGAGATGCAAGAGATGTTAGTTTGATCCCTGGCTTGGGAAGATTCCCTGGAGAAGGAAATGGTAACCCACTACAGAATTCTTGACAGGAAAATTCCATGGACAGAGGGACCTGGTGGGCTACAGTCCGTAAAGTCTCAAAGAGTCAGACATGACTGAGCAACTGAGCAACTGAGCACGTACCATACCAAACCCCTACCCCTCGTTGCTCCACCCCTTCCCTCTTCCCACTAGTAACCACTAGTTTGTTCTCTATGTCTGTGGGTATGCTTCTTTTTTTGCTATATTCACTAACTTGCTGTATTTTTTAGATTCCACACATAAGTGATGCTATATCATAGTATGACCTCCTGTTAACTTGACTGTATCTGCAAAGAGCCTATTTGCAAATGAGGTCATATTCACAGGTTCTGGGGGCTGGGATTAGGTCATGCATTTTAGGGGAGAGGGACACAATTTAATCTACACCAGGGCCCTTCAGGGCCCTGCTGAAGCTAAAACTCCAATACTTTGGCCACCTGATGAGAAGAACTGACTCATTGGAAAAGACCCTGATGCTGGGAAAGATTGAAGGCAGGAGGAGAAGGGGATGACAGAGGATGACGTGGTTAGATGGCATCACCAACTCAATGGATGTGAGTTAGAGCAAGCTCTGGGGGTTGGTGATAGACAGGGAAGCCTGGCGTGCTGCAGTCCATGGGGTTGCAAAGACTTGGACACAACTGAGAGACTGAACTGAACTGAGGGTCCTTCAGGGAGAAGAGGACAGATGCCAATGTCCTGGGGCACCCAATCTAGCAGGCTAGGCTTGTGTGAATAACAACGTGGAGGCCAGTGTGGCTGGAGCAAAATGGGCCAGGATGAGAGAAGCCGGGAATGAAACTGGAGGAAAAACACACATAGATCAAGGAGCACTTTGTAGGCCCCTGGTTAATCCTCTGGGTTTTCTCTGACCTACTTGGAGGCCAGTGGGGGAGTTTATTGGAAGGACTGATGCTGAAGCTGAAACCTCAATACTTTGGCCACCTGATGTGAAGATCTGACTCATTGGAAAAGACCCTGATGCTGGGAAGGATTGAAGGCAAAAGGAGAAGAGGGTGACAGAGGATGAGATGGCTGGATGGTATCACTGACTCAGTGGACATGAGTTTGAGCAAACTCCGGGAGATGGTGAAGGACAGGGAAGCCTGGTGTTCTGCAGTCCATGGGGTCACAGAGTCAGTCATGACTGAACGATTGAACTGCAAGGCAAATCTTACTAAGTTTTAAAACCATCCATCTTGTGGCTCTAATGAGGATAGACTGTCAGAGGTGAGGAGACAAGTATGAGGAAACTAAACCAAGATCCAGGTGAGAAATGGCAGCTTCTGGACCAGGGCAGAAGCCCTGGAGGTTGTTAGACATGCTCAGAGCCTGTTTCTATGTTCAAGGCAGGATTGATTCACTCACAGAGTCCATGTGGGGTATGTAAGGAAGGGAGTCAAGGACGATTCCAGGGGCTTCCTGGTGGTCTGGTGGTTAAGACTCTATACTTCCCCTTGCAGTTTGATCCCTGGTTGAGGAACTAATATCCCACATGCCTCAATACACGACTGAGGGGAAAAAAAAGAAAAGGATGATTCCAAGAGATACTATACTGCTTTGGGAGACATCGCCTATGTTCTCTTTGCTGCAAGTAATAATAAATCCTTCTTTCTCCTGATTAAGAAAAAAAAAAAAAAAGGATGAGTTCATGATTCTTGCCTTGAACAACTGGAAGGATGGAGTAGCTATCAAGTGAGATGAGGGAATGCAAGAAAGGAGCAGCCTCGAAGAAATGAAAGCTTAGCTTGATCTGGACCCTTGTAAATGTAACATGCCCATTTGACTTCCATGTAGGCATATATGAGTCTCCAGTTCTGGGAAAAGGTCTGGGCTGGACATATACATTTAGCAATGGTTAGTGTATAGTTTCATTTGTTTCTTTTTCAACCATGCCATGAAGGATCTTAGTTCCCTGACCATATATCAAACCCTTGCCCCCTGCAGTGGAAGCCTGGACCCCTAACCACTGTACCACCAGGGAAATTCCTGTATGTTTTCATTTACAGTTGTAAGTGCAGACGTAGCACCCAAGTTGTGAGTGTAGAGAGACAAGAGAAGAAAGCTGAGGTCTGGGCCTTGGGCAATTCAATGTTTGGAGATGGGGAGACTAAAAAGAAAAGCAGTTCCCAGATTTCCCCCCAGTTTAAATATTTGTTTAAAAATAAATAAATAAATAAATAAATATTTGTTTAACTTTTTAGATAATTGAAATTGTATTTTGTGCGGGGTGAGAAATAAGATTCCACGCTGATTTCTACCTCCCTGCCCCCTGGAAAGTCACAGTAAATAACCTTTATCTGGAAGGACTCTTCCAGGTCTAATCCCCCAGCTTAATAATTATGGATGGACCATTCTGCCATGTATCCATGTATTCACTGGTAAAATTGCAAGTACTGAACCAAAGTAATTCAAGATGACCCATTCAAATCTGTTCTCAGAAATGCAGTGCAGCTTATTTACCAACCTCAGAAGAGTGCCATGCAGTTAGTGAAATGCCAAGCATTAGCAGGCTTCCAAGGTACCTGCTAGATCCTAAATGATGCTCCGCTCCCAGGAAAAAGGCTGGTATGGAAAGGGAACAAATATTTGTGCAATAGACCAATTGTTACAGATGGTTCAGACATTCTTATCTTTTGTGAATAAGTAAAAGTTCTGATTTTGAGTTGAGATGTGAATAAAGAATGCTCTTTATCTTAACTCTTAAGAGTTAAGATGCTCTTTTTAATGAGCCTCAAAAGTTGACTTGTGTTCCTCCATAAGGAACAGGTTGACAAAAGGGGATATCAGCCAGAATCTCGATGATCTGGCTAGTGTATCCCTTGTGCATTTCCTCAGTGCAAGGAACCATCCTATAGATGTTAACTGCACCTTATTCTTTTGGATGATTTATTGCATTTATATAATTCCTTTAGAATTTTTGTGCTTTTGATTGATTTCATTAGAAACACAAAATATTTTATTACAGAAAATACCTTCTAAGATTTTTTACATTTCTTTAGCTTTCCTTTTTTTTATATGAAGGCTCTTATGAATGAACATTAATGACAAGGAGATGGATTATTGATTTCTGAGGTTTATATTGAAGGTAATATGATTTTAAACATGAGTTTGCCACATTAGAATGGATATAGCATTTATCTGAAAAGGTGATAATTATTTGAAACAAGGAAATGCTGAAGGGTATCAGCATTTAAGGTTAATAGTCGGACACGACTTAAGCAACCTCTCACACATCTGGTCAAACCAATGAAGCATTTGTAATCTAAAGATTCCATATCCTGAGTCAGATCTTTGTCAACAAATAATGGTAACACAAAGATATCTGTGAAATTATTTCTAAATTAGCCAAGTTAAGAGTGAGCCAAATGATCCTATAAAGACTATAACCTTTTAGATAAGCACTATTAAATAATGAACTGTAAAACAGAGAGAACCATAATATATAGATGGGTAATGATTATAATGAACATTCTTAATAGTCTTGGCATCCATCAGAAAACCTATAACTTCGATGACATAGTGAAGAGACTGTTCTGGACTCAAACCAAAATAATTAAATGGTAATATTTTACCAGATAAAAACCAAGAATGAACTACTTTTTATTGCTGCAAGGTATAAACAGAATTCATAAGAAGGGATTTTGACGAATATGCAATTAAATCGCACTCAGGGGAAAGAACTTCATTGGCTGGAAGCAGTTTCTGCATTTGTGAATTTGAAGGTGAACCAATACACTTTTTGGAAGAGAAATTTCCTTTTCCAGAAACAGCCAGGACCTCTTTTTGTTGTGCCACCAAATATACAAAAATAAGAGATGAGTTATTTCAAACATTTGTTCAATTGAAGTTTTTTAGAAAAATGTTTTCATGCTGCATAGTTTGGCGTTTAGCTGAGAAGTCAATCTGCTAATTTTCACTGCTCAGAATCCTCTAAAAATAATGTGATTTGGGGAAGTGTAGCTGATTAATGACCATGAACTTGCAAAGACAAACAACTGATACTTGATTCTCATGAAACTGAATATCAGATAGTTGGAGGGAAAACAACAACATTTATAAGTTTCATATCTTCTTAAAAAAATTCATTTATTTATTTACTGTGCTGTGCTGGGTCTTAGTTGTGGCATGTGGGATCTAGACCCCTGATTAGGGATTGAACCTGAGCCCCTGGCATTGGGAGCATGGAGTCAGCCATGGGACCACCAGGAAAGTCCCTGTAAATTTCATATGCTCTATGAATATAAATATATATATTTACTGTTTATTTCCAATTAGAAATACCTTAGTTACCTAGAGCTGAATTTAGTCCTTGAAGGTTTATCCAATATGTGCTCAAATATTAAAATATTTAGAATCGTATATGTCATTGTTTCAGGGTTCATATTTATATGAACATTTGGTGATTCTGGAGAAGAGAGAAAGAGCAAAAGGGGCAGGATCTCTGCCTCTTGGTCCCCTGTCCCTTACCTCCAGCCCTAAATTATTCTGTAACTTGATGGCTACTGCAGGCAGAGGTCATTTTTTATGTGACTTTTTAATGAATTGGCTGTTTCATGCACAGCTATTTTCATGTCATGAGACAGTGGAGTGAAAGGTTCAAGGCTGAGGGAGGTCCCATCCACTCATCAGCAGAGTCATGTAGAAATCCTTGTCCTTAGCAGGAAAAAGAGAAGCAGCTTGATTTCAAAGTTCTCACTCAGCAGACAGAGTAAGCCTCTAAGTCAGCACCCCTTGGATGGCCTTTCCCTCATGCAGTAGTGTGTCATCCTTTTCTGAATCTTGGACCCTCTTTGAAAACCCAAGAAGCATTATGGAGCCACCTATTGTTAACAGCCAACTCACTAGAAAAGATCCTGATGCTGGGGAAGTTTGAGGGCAGAAGGAAAGGGGGGCGACAGAGGATGAGATGGTTGGATGGCGTCATCAACTCAGTAAGTTTGAGTTTGAGCAGACTCCAGGAGATAGTGAAGGACAGGGAAGCCTGGTATGCTGCACTCTGTGGGGGTCTCAAAGAGTTGGACACCACTTAGTGACTGAACAACAACTACAAGAGAGTGCGTATGTCAGGCACTCACACAGACACACACACACATGCATGTGTGTACACACACACGCACATCCACATTTTCTTCATATAATATCTGGGGCTCTGTGACATCAGAATCAGATGTCTTCCCTGGTGTTTCAGTGGTTCAGAATCGCCTTGCAATGCAAGGGACACCATTTTGATCCCTGGCTGGGGAAGATTCCACGTGCCATAGAGCAACTAAACCCGTGTGCCACAACCACAACAAAGCCCACATGCCACAACTACTGAAGCCTAGGTACCTAGAGCCTGTGCTCCGCAGGAGAAGCCACTGCAAGGAGAAGCCCGTGCACAGCCCCTGCTCACCACAACTAGAGAAAGGCTGCATGGAGCAAGAAAGACCCACCACAGCCAAAAATAAGTAAATAAATATTTTTTTTTAAACCACAAGAATCAGATGTTTCCTTAGATGTAGAAGAAAAGCATTTGTTCCTGGCTTAAAATGTGAACCACACTCTTTAAATCACTTTTTAAAATAAACAAGTGTGGGACTTTCCTGGCAGTCGTGTGGCTAAGACTCCAGGCTCCAATGCAGGAGGCCCTGGTTCGATCCCTCGTCAGGGAACTAGATTCCATGTGCTGCAATTAAGACAGAGTGCAGCCAAAAAAATAAATAAAATATTTAAAATACACGAGTGCTGTGCACAAGCCCACTTAAAGGACTTGTGCTTGACTCACAGATATGGAGAACAGACTTGTGGTTGTGGATGAGTTTGGGCTTAGCAGATGCAATCTATTATATATAGAATTGGATAAACAATAAAGTCCTACTGTATAGCACAGGGAACTATATTCAACATTCTGTGATTAAACCATAATGAAAAGAATATGAAAAAGAATATATATGTGTAACTGAATCACTTTGCTGTACTGCAGAAATTAACACAACACTGTAAATCAACTATACCCCTACAAAATTAAAAAAAGAAAGGACCTGTGCTTAATGATGTTACAAAGTCTAGACCAGCATCTAGTCTGAATTAATAGGTGGTTTCACACCATTACTTATATTTGCGCTTCTGTAAACATTTGTTCTGTGGCTCTGTGATTCTAGCAACACTCACCAGGGAGTGGGGAAGCTGATGAGAGAGGCCAATTCCCCATTGCTGAGCCTGTTTCCTGATCGAGAACAAAGACAACATTTGGATTAGTCAGCAGTTCTTAGAGTGAGGTCTTAAAGGACCCTTATTGGGGTCTGTGGGGTTAAAACTATTTTTGCAACAAACTAGGATATGATTTGGTTAAACTGAGGGAATTGGTGATGGACAGGGAGGCCTGGCGTGCTGCGATTCATGGGGCTGCAAAAAGTCGGACACGACTGAGCAACTGAACTGAACTGAGGATACAATTTGCCTTTTTTCAGTCCCATCCAATGGGGAGTATGCAGTGGAGTTTCCCAGAGGCTATGTGACCTGTGATGATGCTATCATTCTGACATCCAAAGGAATGTGCATTTGTAGATTCTTTGAATTCAAAATTTCTTTTAATATTTTGAGTATCTATTTGGCTGTGATCTTCCATCTTCATTGTGGTGTGTGGGATCTAGTTTCCTGACCAGGGATTGAACCCTGGCTCCCCATATTTGGAGCATGGCATCTTCACCACTGGACCACCAGGGAAGTCCCATATTTGTGTATTCTTATGTTTCAACGACAGTGGATACAATTCATATTGGAGAGAAAAAACCTACCTAAACAAAAGCTCTTAGCATCACTCTAGTAGCTTCCTGGGACTATTGCAACAAAGGACCACAACCTGGATGGCTTAAAATGACAGATATTTATTATCTTGCAGCTCTGGAGTCTAAAAGTCCAGTATGAAGGTATTCGCCAGGTTGGTTCCCTTTGAGAGCTGTGATAGAGACTGTTCCATGCTTCCCTCTAGCTCTGGTGACTGCCAACAATCTCTGTGATTCTCAGCTTGTAGACACAGCATGAGCCCTCTGCCTCCATCCCTCTGATGTTCTCCCTGAGTATCTGTGTTTTCACATGGCCATCTTCTTATGAGGACATGGGTCATATTGTACAAGGTACACACCCTACTCCAGTATGTTGTTCAGTCACTAAGTTGTGTCTGACTCTTTGTGACTCCACGGACTGCAGCACTCCAGGCTTCCCTGTCCTTCACTATCTCCCAGAGTTTGTTCAAATTCATGTCTCTTGAATCGGTGATGCTATCTAACCATCTTATCCTCTGTCATTCCCTTCTCCTCCTGCCCTCAATCTTTCCTAGCATCAGGGTTTTTTCCAGTGAGTAGGCTCTTCACATCAGGTATACAAAGTATTGGAGCTTCAGCTTCAGCATCAGTCCTTCCAATGAATATTCAGGGTTGATTTCCTTTAGGATTGATCAGTTTGATCTCCTTGCTGTCCAAGGGACTTTCAGTAGTCTCCAGTACGACAATTAGAAAGCATCAATTCTTTGGTACTCAGTCTTCTTTATGGTCCAACTCTCACATCTGTACATGACTACAGGAAAAACCAAAGCTTGGTCTATACAGACCTTTGTCAGCAAAGTGAGGTCTCATCTTTTTCTTTTTTCTTTTCCAGGAGAAGGAAGGATTTATTAGTACTTACAGCAAGTGAGAACACTACCACCGCAGAGCTTTTCTAAAGCAGTGTCTTGCAGTATGACCTCATCTTAATTAGTTGTCTCTGCAATGACCTTTCTTCCAAACAAGGTCACATTCTGAGGTGGCAGGGGTGAGGATCTCAATATCTTTTCTGAAGGACACAATTCAACCCAAAACAGTCACTGATAATATTTAAGTTTCTGAAACCACCGTCTGATGAGTGGGGGTTCTACAGTCATGAGGCATTATGAGATTCTAAGATAAATTTTCATGGATTTGAAATACTTGGCTTCTGTTAAGTTTGTACTTTTCTCACCTTGCTTATATGCAGAGTACATCATGCAAAATGCCTGGTTGGATGAATCACAAGCTGGAATCAAGATTGCCAGGAGAAATATCAGCAACCTCAGACATGCAGATAACACTTTAACAGCAGAAAGTGAACAGGAACTAAAGAGCCTCTTGATGAAGGTGAAAGAGGAGAGTGAAAAAGCTGGCTTAAAACTCAGCATTCAAGAAACTAAGATCATGGCATCTGGTCCCAACACTTCATGACAAATAGATGGGGAAAAAGTGGAAACAGTGACAGATTTTATTTTCTTGGGCTCCAAAATAATTGCAGATGGTGACTGCAGCCATGAAATTAAAAGATGCTTGCTTCTTGGAAGGAAAGCTATGACAAAACTAGACAGCATAATAAAAAGCAAAGACATCACTTTGCCAACAAAGGTCCATATAGTCAAAGTTATTGTTTTTCCAGCAGTCATGTACAGATGTGAAAGTTGGACAATAAAGAAGGCTGAACCCCAAAGAATAGATTCTTTCAAATTGTGATTCTGGAGAAGACTTTTGAGAGTCCCCTGGACATCAGGAGAGCAAAACCTAAAGAAAATCAACCCTGTATATTCATTGGAAGGATTGATGCTGAAGCTGAAGCTCCAATACTTTGGCCACCTGATCTGAAGAGCTGACTCATTGGAAAAGACCCTGGAAAGATTTAGGGCAGAAAGAGAAGAGGGTGACAGAGGATGAGATAGCATCATGGACTCAATGGACATGAATCTGAGCAAACTCTGGGAGACTGTGAAAGGCATGCTGCAGTCCATGGGGTCGAAAAGATGGGACAGGACCTAGTGACTGAACAACAACAACATCTTGCTTTTAGGGATATTTGTATGTTTACATTATCCTGAGGATCTAGTAAACATACACATCCTTGACTAGATAAGACAATTGCTGTTGTCATTCATAGGAACCATTTTATTGATTTGTAGATGTTTATATTTACCTCAGAGATCAAAATATCAGTTTAAAAAAAAAGTGACATAAACTGAATGTATAGCTGTCAACAGTGCCCCCGGTGATTAGAAGCACTGATACCAAAGTCTTTTCATGGGGATTGAAGTCAGATAAAAGATTCTCCACTCTGAACAGGGATACATTTCAAAGGGGCTCTCTAGGTGGCTCAGTTCAGTTCAGTTCAGTAGCTCAGTAGTGTCCGACTCTTTGAGATCCCACGGACTGCAGCACACCAACTGCTGGAGTTATCCATTGCCAACTCCCAGAGTTTACTCAAACTCCTGTCCATTGAGTCAGTGATGCCATCCAACGTCTCATCCTCTGTCATCCTCTTCTCCTCCTGCCTTCAATCTTTCCTAGCATCAGGGTCTTTTCAAATGAGTCAGTTCTTTGCATCAGGTGGCCAAAGTATTGGAGTTTCAGCTTCATCAACAATCCTTCCAATGAACATTCAGGGCTGATTTCCTTTAGGATGGACTGGTTCAGTGGTAAAGAATCCATCTGTCAATGCAGGAGATCCAGGTTGATTCCTGGGTCAAGACCCCCTGGAGGAGGAAATGGCAACCCACTCCAGTATTCTTGCCTAGACAATCCTATGGACAGAGAAGCCTAGTGGGCTACAGTTCATAGGGTCATAAAGAATTAGATATAATTTAGTGACTGAGCAATACAAATTAAACATTTCAAAGAGCTGTTTCCTAAACTGGATCTTAAATCCCATTCAGTTCAGCTTTGAGATTCTATGCAAAGCAATGGGACCTTTGTTTACTTGGAAGGGCACTTGACACTTCTCTTATCTGTTACTGAGCTTATCTAGATTGGTGAAAAAGTCTTTGTAAACTGAGCACCAGGATTTGTGTTTAAAAATGTGGAGAAGAAAGAAAATGGCTTTTTCTAATACTATGAGGAGTCTGTGATTAGCGTTTGTTTCCTTAAATTAAAAAAAAATTGAACTGTAGTTGATTTACAATATTGTTTTATTTTTGGGTGTACAGCAAAGTGATTCCTTGAATATTTTTTTTTCCTTGAATATTAAAAAAAATTTTTTTTGTTAATACAGGAGATAATAGATTTTGAAAAAATTTTTTTCTTCATATTTACTTCAGGTTTTTGTTCTGTTTCATTTGTTTTTGTCTTTTTGGTCAGTTTGTTTGATTTTAGTTCCTGGCTTCCCTGCTGGCTTAGACAATAAGGAATCTGCCAGCAATGAGGGAGACCCAGGTTCAAGTACTTGGTTGGGAAGATCCCCTGGAGAAGGACATGGCAACCTACTCTAGTACTCCTGCCTGGAGAATTCCATGGACAGAGGAGCCTGGTGGGCTCAGTCCCTCGGGGTCAAAAAGAGTTGGACACAGTTGAGTGACTAACACTTTCACTTTTCCCCAGGATAGAGGTGGTGATCAGTTGTCTCAAATACTGCTGATGGATCAAGAAAGTAGAGGACAGAATCGCCTCTTCTTTCTAGTAATGTGGAGTTCATGTTGACCTCAAGAGGAAAAGTTTTGGCGCAGAGGTTGAATCAACATGAGATTGGAGTGGATTTAAAAGAGAAGGGGAGGGACTTCTCTGGTGGTCTCCGGAAGTTGGTGATGGACAGGGAGGCCTGGCGTGCTGCAGTTTATGGGGTCACAAAGAATCAGATACGACTGAGCAACTGAACTGAACTCCCTGGTGGTCCAGTGGTTAAGAATCTGTCTTACAATGCAAGGGACATCAGTTTGATCCCTAGTCTGGGAAGATCCCATATGCAGTGGAGCAACTAAGCCTGTGCACCACCAACACTGAAGCCTGCATGCTAGAACCCATGCATCGCAAGACAAGCCACTGCAATACGCAGCTCACACAGCACAACCAGACAGTAGCCTCTACTCGCTACAGTGAGAGAAAGACCACACACAACAGCAAAACCCAGCACAGCCAGCAAGAAATAAATAAAAGAGAGAGAGAATGGGAGGGACTTCCCTGGTGGTCCAGTGGTTAAGACTTCACCTTCCAATGCAGGGAGTGTGGGTTCAATCCCTGGTTGGGGAGCTAAGATCACACATGCCTACTGATCAAAAAAAAAAAAAAAAAAAACCACATAAACAACAGAAGTAGTATTGTAACAAATTCAATAAAGATTTACCAAATAAATGAGAGAGAATGGGAAAAGAGGAACCGAAGGAAGCAAGTATAGGTCATTCTTTCAAAGGTGTTT
Organism: Bos grunniens; assembly: GCF_055505025.1. Classification (NCBI taxonomy): domain Eukaryota; kingdom Metazoa; phylum Chordata; class Mammalia; order Artiodactyla; family Bovidae; genus Bos; species Bos grunniens. The sequence goes on along the minus strand of NC_141180.1, from coordinate 36,457,147 downwards.
TGCTTCTAAAGGGAGCAAAGAAATGGGGGAGTATGTAACATGTTTAAGTGTGGTCAACAGAAGGCCTAAGGTGGAAGAAAAAACATCTTAGCTTTATTCTAATGAGAATGAGCTAGCAGAAAGCAAGAGATTGATGTAGCAGGGAGAAGGGTAAGTTGCTAAGCGGTGATGTTGTTCAGTCGCACAGTCGTGTCCAACTCTTTGTGACCCCACGGACTGCAGCACGCCAGGCCTCTCTGTCCCTTACCATCTCCTGAAGTTTGCTCAAGTTCATATCCACTGCATCGGTGATGCCATCCAGCTATCTCATCCTCTGACGGCCTCTTCTCCTTCTGCTTTCAGTCTTTCCCAACATTAGGGACCTTTCCAATGAGCCAACTGCTCACATCAGATGAACAAAATACTGGAGTTTCAGCTTCAGTATCAGTCCTTCCAATGAGTATTTAGGGTTGATTTCCCTTAAGTTTGACTGGTTTGATCTCCTTGCTGTCCAAGGGACTCTCAGGAGTCTTCTCCAGCACCACAGTTCAAAGGCATCGATTCTTTGGTGCTCTGCCTTCTTTATGGTCCAGCTCTCACAAGTGCACGTGACCACTGTAAAGACCATAGCTTTGACTATATGGACCTTTGTTGATAAAGTAATGTCTCTGCTTTTCAATACACTGTCTAGGTTTGTCATAGCTTTCCTGCCAAGAAGCAAAGGTCTTCTGATTTCATGGCTGCAGTTACCATCCGGAGTGATTTTAGAGCCCAAGAAGAGGAAATCTGTCAGTACTCTGTCCAGTACTGACACCTTTTCCCCTTCTATTTGCCATGAAGTAATGGGCCTGGATGCCATGATCTTAGTTTTTTTAATATTTAGTTTTAAGCCAGCTCTTTCACTCTTCTGCTGAGTGATTCCTGGAGTAATGATGGGATCAAGGGCAGGAGCAGAGGGTGGGGCTTTGACAGGACCACTGATGATGCATGTGTAACAGCTGGCAGGAAGCCAGGATGTGGGGGCTTAGAGAAGGATAGATGGATGGATGTGGGGAGGGGCAGTTTGCAGAGTTTCTCTGCTAATTGCATCCACACCCAAGATGAACCTAGAAAGAAGGAATGAGGTGTTGGAGGTTTGAGGAGACAGGAGAGGATGTGAAATCACAGGCAAGAAAATTGGGAGAGCAATGAACCTGGGTTAGTATTGTATGATTGCCAAGGGCATTAAGAGGCCGCTTGAGGTTTGCGGTCATGAATTTAAAATGAAAGCAGGCGGTGTGATGTCAGCCTCATCAGGCTGGACAGGTGCAGGTGCCTAGTAGGCAGCAAGTTGGAATTATCCCCATGGTTGTTGGTTTGCCCAGGAAACATTATGAAGCAAGAGGTGGAGTATTGCTGAGGATACATGCGAGGGAGAGGGTTGAGGGATTGACCATAGAATGTAAACAGGGATGGGGAGAAAAGACAGCATGAGGTCACTGGAGATATGGTATTAGGACTTGATCCAGATTTGGGTGCGAAAGACAAGAATCCGAATTCTCAAACACACAGGTATTTGCCATGATGCACACACAGCCTAACCACATGGTCTCGGAAAATATTTAAAATAAAAACAATGCCCGGCTTCCCTGGTGGGGCTCAGTTGTAAAGAATCCACCTGCCGATGCAGGAGACATGGGTTTGATCCCAGGTCCAGGAAGATTCCACATGTTGCAGAACAACTAAGCCTGTGCACCACAACCATTGAGGCTGTGCTCTTGAGCCCACGTGCCACAACTACAGAAGCCCGAGCACCCTAAAGCCTGTGCTCCGTAACAAGAGAAGCCACCACAATCAGAAGCCTGTGCAAGGCAACTAGAGAATAGCCCCCCGTCATTGAAAACAGAGAAAAGCCCGTGTAGCAATGAAGACCTAGCACAGCCAATAACTTCATTAATTAAAAGAAAAAATAAACAATGACTGTAGCTTTCCATACTCAATATTTGTATGTCTATTTTAATCTGTATTAACCTTGACTATTGTAAACATTATAGGGCAAAGCACTTATTTTAGATGAGATAGAAAATGATTCAATGTATTCTAGTAACTTTAGCTAAGTAATTATGTTTGCTCTCCTACATTAATTTCAGCAGTTTAAAAGGTGAGGAGTTCCTTGGTAGCCTAGTGGT